>NC_134312.1:207492164-209925981 GCF_964195595.1 Calonectris borealis
ACTGTTTTCACAGTGGAAGGATATTGCCATTGATGTGGCTGAACGATTTGAGCTAGGACTTGTGATGTTCATCAAAAGAGATGTTCTGTGGAAAGGTGATGTGGAAAAGTTTGCTGATGACAAAAATATTACTCACAATAGTCAAAAGTGAAAGTAACCGAAAAGTTTTGCAGAAAGATCTCACAAAACTGACTAAGTGAATGAAGGAAGTTCAATGTCACTAAGTGCAAAGCCACGGAAATGGAGAAAAAAGATAACACATACACAATTTGGGTCTTTAGGTTACCTGTTATCTTATGATAAAAGCTCTTGGATGGCTCACTGTAAAGATCCATCATAGTCAAAAAGACATTATTAGGAAATTATTAGGAATTATAAAAGAAAAATAGAGAACAAAACTGTCACTGTGATGCTGCATAAACCCATGTTGGATTAAAAACTTTAATACTTTCTGCAATTCTGGTCACCCAGTTAAAAAAGACATAGTAGATTATTCTTGAAAAGTTGTCCTTTCCACTTCCAGGTGACATGTTCAGATAAAATTAGAGAGGTGTTTCTCTTCACCTGTCCTCCCTAAATAAAAGGTCATTTCTGTGATAATGAAGTGAGCTGGACTAGACCTGAGGTGTGCCTGACACTTGCCTATTTGATTTTATAATTATATCAATTGATCTAATGAAGGATATTACACTTCCCTGCAAATCTTGTCTCTCTAACCCTTCCAAGGTCTTTGGAAAAGTAACATAAAGACCTTCCTAGCAGCCTCTACTTCTTTTTGGTTAGCCAAGGAGAGAACCTGGGCTTCTTCTCTGAGCAACTTGTGGCCCCCTTGTCCACGCTTCAGCCCTGAAGGGCATATTTCTATGTCTTCCAGAATCTGTTCCAAATTGCATCCATTTTAGGAGGCCTTTTCTAGATGAAATCCAATCTGAAGTTTGATTTTTCCTACTTCAAAATGAGTGAGTATGCATCTTGCTTTTCACCATCTATTATTAGTAGAGAACTCATCCCTTGACGGCTTTTCAGGAATACCTGGCTATAAATGTTAATATGTTACAAATGCCCATCTGTTCCAATACTGCAGGAAACATGCACTGCTTCTAAGTATCTTCCATAGTGAGTAATCTACAGGCAGGCTCTATTTACAGCTGAAATCAATGTCCTTGTACCTTTTCCACTTAGACTAAAGAGCAGTAAAAAGGTTTCATTCATCATAATCTTCATGCCACTAGGAACAGAGGAACAAGAATTGTTTCTGGACTCTTTTGGAAACATAGATGGAAGAAAAATCTTTGTCCTAAAGCATGTTGAAGTATCAACACGTTGTAAATTCAGATACAGATCAGGTGAATTATGGAACTCTAGGTACAAAACGAATGCACCGGCATTCATTTGTAATTCATGTCTTTACAGATAGAAGTGAATGAATAATCTCTAAACAGAGAAAAAAAGAAGGGCTAAAGCAGGGGTCTCATGTTTATTTCCTCACTTTAATGACAAAACAAGAAAAGGGGTAGAAATGTCACTGACAGTTCCGTGTGATGGATTGGTCTATATGCCTGAACATTAGGAACAAGACGCCCTCAATATCTGAAAGAAGACTGCCTAGCGTGTAAACATTAGATAGAATTGAAAGCGGCAGTTTCCATGGGCCCCCTACCAAGAGAATGCACAGGGGGTGTACGTGCTTTATTGCTTGACACTCATGCATAAAGACAGCACAGCTTCTGCAATCTAAGTGAATCTCCTTAGGTTTAATCTTCCATTGAAATTTTGCTGAAATGTAAAACATATTTCAAAGGAACAAAACATTTTCTCAAGCAGATACCATTTGACTGTCATGGTAGATTTTTCTCTTTTATGGAAGCTAATTCCTAGAATAGACATATGTTGGAAAAGGCAAACTGCCAGGGTCACCGCTGGTACCAGAAAGATGTTCAAAGTAACATTCTAACATCAAAGTACATATGTAATTGAACTGATCATTCAAAGCATGCCAGCAATGCTGCAATAGCTGCACCCATGAAGCATCCCGAACCCCTCACAGACTGTGATGGAATCAGATTTCACTGATCCTTGTTTTGATTTTTATTTCTAACTTGGACCATTTACAATGTACATCCTGAATCAATTGTATTGGCACAACTAAGCAGTGTCAAAGGGCTGCACAGGGGTAAGAATAATTGGCTGAAGGTGGTGGCAATCTGAGCTTCTTAAGCCAGCTTTGCTGACAACGGCAATTTTTCATGAAACTACAGATGAGGTGCATAAGAATGGAGAATCAGGCTCATATTTGTTTGAAGAACTGTAGGAAGGTTTTTCCCCCAGTTCTATTTTCTTTTTTTTTTTAAAGAAAGAGCATTGACTAAAATTTCTCTCTTCCTTAAACTGATTTTTTTGTCCATGCAGTAGTTAGCCTTAGCACATAGTTAGTTTCAGAAAAAGCAGTGCAGTTCTGAACAGAGAGTCTCTTCCAAAAACAGAAGGTATTTGCAATCTGACAAGACTCTCGCAGCATCCGCATCCACCTTGTATAGAACTCACAGGAAAAAATACACATTTAAAAAACAATTTGGTTTAAAAATTGAAATAAGAGCCTTCAGACAGTTTTTCTGGAGAAACAGCAAGGGATAAAATACAGGTCTGTAGGAAGAAAACGCTGGGCAAAATTAAGGGAAACACATGAAAATTAATCTCCATTAGCAACTATCTATGAGATACCTCTAGTCATATGTCATGTTTTAAGAGGACAGCATAACTATTTCAGTATCAAGCTGGAATCATCATCTAAATAACCATGCTGTGATAATACTTTCAGTGTTTCTCACTCAGCATGTAGGACAAGAGCTTCATAAGAGGTTCATAGAAAGAGGACAAATATGAATTTTGTAAATATTATATGGCTTTTCACAATCTTTCACCCTATAGCTAAGTACTTTGTTCATATTTCAGGCCAACTGCAATGAGTATTTGTTGTTTTGAAGGGGTTTTTTCCCCTTTTTTCATTCTTTTTAAATCTTCCTTCATTACTCTTTGAAAGTTCAGAGATCTCTTGCAGCTGTTAAGTATCATCTGCTATCATCAGTCTGCTTCAACCACTCCCACTTCTTTAGGAGGAAACCTTGCTTTTTTCTGGGAGTCTCACTCCAGAATAACTCTGGGTTAAAAAGTCCTGTGGGTGACAGAGAGACGTAGAAACTGCAAGCTTGCTCTGTTGGTTGTTCACAGTATAAAGGCTGAATTTCAGCCTATTCACATTTAAGTGCTAAGATAAACAGACAGGTTCTCCCTCTGGAGGCTTTCAAAGACATCTACTGTTCTCCATTCACTATATAGGAATCTTTGTCATTTACCATAGGAGAATTAGGTATAAACCTTAGTCCAAATTTTGTGTTTATGCCACTCAAACTGGATCCCAGACAAAACATTTTTTTTCTTTTGTAAGGAGAGGGAAATCTTCCTTTAAAACAAAAATTCTCCATGGAAACTGACTAAGAAGCTTTGCATTCTTTTCTGTTTGGAGTTTGTTGGGTTTTTTTTTTAACTTTATTTCATGCAAATTTACATTCCAGATACTATAAAATATATTGCATATCATTCTAAGTTTTCAGTACAAAGCAATACTTTAGTGTATTCTGTTAAACATTTTGAAGGGAACTGTTTCAAATGATTTAAATTATTTGTGCATTTGCTCTTTTATTTATTTGTTTACAAGTTTATGTGACCTAATTTTTGCAAATAATTTTAAAATAAATTATTATTTTAAATTAAGAACATAAACCCACCTTTGAGTGTCATTATAATCAGGGTACAGGTAGACAATAACCTTTGGGTTATGTGAAACAATTCATTTTTGGACAAACTCTTTCTGTTGATGGAAAAATGAAGTGACTAGAATAGCAATCCTGAAACAAATTAAGGCCTCTTTCCAGAGATGTCCTAGAAGCAATTCTATCACCAGCCAACTCTTAGGAAGACCACCGAGAGTGTAACAAATAACACATAACCCTGTTTTTTAGGTCATTTTGCTCAATACCATAGTGGTACAGATACTGACAGGGGATTAATCCTTCTACTGACACATGGGAAAATTGGGCTGCCGAAGTAGATTCTGGCTGCAGGCCTCCATAGTAACAAAGACGATACTCCTCCTGGTGATATGTGAATATTATGAGAATTAGTTAGAGATCACTTTCCTGCTATCTTTACAACTGACTGTGCTACTGTAAGGAACATTGCCAGAGTAATACAAATAGGTCTATCCACCGCTGGGATTAGTTTCAGTAAACTGTTTCGCTTGTGCATCCAACTACAAATCATTATGATTTATGATATGCAAATATAAAGGAACCATCAAACTGCTCTAGGTAAAAAAGGGCAGTGAAGACATTTGTTAAGAACACTGTTCTTGTCATTGTGGGTACCTCACTGCAAAAGTGAGGATATTATGGTTTTTATTTGATGCCTAAAATTCACTTCTAGTGCTTTGACAAAGGAGATTGTAAAACACAAGAAGCAGCTGAAGAAATGCGGTTAAAAGGGAACAAACCAAAGGTTACCCTATGCCAATTGCATGTGAAAAGAAGTCAGAGGGAGTGGGTAACAGAACTGTATTTTGCTATTAAAAGACTACCACAAAAAGAAACAAAGTCGATATCCGTGTTCCTTTTAACTAATACCTTAGTCCTTGAAAATTCCTATTGTTCTTGATGACATTATTTATAAAATAGGTTGTTCCCATTATGGTATGAGTCAGGGTGGCAGAGTCTGTCTTAAAATGAATATGGCCTTGTAATATGTAAATAAGTTAGAAACTGGTTTTATAAACAGCTCAAAAATTGTTACGGAAGGCAGAACTCTAGTAAATGATGTATGTTTTGTTTCTCCCATACAGTTTTTATTTAGTTTGATGTATTCAGCCTACAGCTGTAACATGACAATACCATGAAACACAGACTTCATCTTCATTCTTACTGATGTGGCGATGTACCCAGGGAACAGGAAAATGCTTGTTGCAGATTTGTTTATCCGTTTCCTTCCATTTCAAGTAACAAAAAGCCAACCATCAATATGTTTTCTGTAATATTGCCAAAAGTTGTCTCTGAATTGGGTCAATTTTATCACAAATAGTCAGTATCCACAGTAAGGATACTCTTATTCAAAGACTTTCCTAAATTATTTGAGTTCATAAAAGGAGTAGAATTCGAGAGTTGAAATCCCTAATGCCAAAGCCTGGATGGACCATTCAACCGTAATTTCCAAGAACAGACATAACACACACTTTCAGCACTTCAGGTGTTTTATTTTCTGAATTCCCATAGGTTCTCTTCCTCTTTCTCTTTGAGAGGAGGTTGGTGTGACCTGGCCCTCACTGTCACAGCTGTCTGAGCTCTGCCAGTAAGTGACAGACTGTTCACATAGTTAGTAAAATGAGCTTCACTTCTAAATGGTACTGTTTTCCTTTCTGAAATCATATTCAATACAAGGTCAGTAGAAATACTTTGGAGGTTCACAGTTCATTAGGGAAATCAGCAGAAGAGCTTGCTGCAGCTGGAGTTTATTTTAAATCATACTGGCATCTGTGAAGCAATGGCATAAAAAAATTATTGTTGTCAACAATGCTCTACACTTGCTATGGTCACCTTCCAGGGAATTGATCCAAAAGAGCAGGTCAGCAATTCAAGAGTTTGATTTCAAAGCTGTGATCCCAGGGAAATGATATGTGGTGACGGAAAATGTTGGACCAGATTTTCAGCTGGTGTAAATCAGCATAACATGTAGACTTTAAGACCTCAAGCTAGTTTGACATCAGTAGAAACAAGCCAATTTACAGCAGCTGAGACCCTGACCTACAGTCTTTCTCTGTACAGTGCAATACCATATATTTTAGCTTCATTTCATTTTGTTTAGAGTTAATGTGAACAATATCTCAATATCCTCTATTCATTTTTGTTCTCTACCCACACTATAATCTGCAAGTTTTACTTTTTATTCTGCTACCATAGTAATCCACCATCTGTTGCAAAGAACATTTACCGTTCAACTTTTAACTGTCTCAATTGCCATATTGAGGTTAGTGTATGGTTTCTGGGTCAAAGTCCTTGGGTGAAAGAAATATGTGGGAGAAATATCAATATAAGAAAATCCCATATTCTCTTCTAAATTTCTATAGCATGGAAGGAGGGAACCCCTCCTTTACTACCCGAGACCCCCCTATTCTGCTCTGCTCAACTGAATATCCCTTTTCCCAGAGCTATGCTCTCAAATTCCCCTTTTTTTTTTTTTGAGGCAGCTGCCTCTCATTTCTTCTCACATTCGTTGGCATCTGGATTTATTTGTTTGTGGTGGCACCTGATTCCTTCACTCAGAACAACTGCTCTCTGTAAAGAGATTAATTGATAAAAATGCATAATTCAACCACAACCTGACTGCCAGGCTTTTGCAGGTTCCTCTTGCCTTGCCTGGATCTCTTTTGCCATGTTAAGCTGAGACTGTGTGTAATGGCAAGAAACAGAGCAGCACTACAGCATCACTGCAGAGAGGAAAAGGCACTTTACTTGACCTTCACCACATGTCACTCAGGACATATTCCTGGTTTCCTTGTGGGTCTTTGCTTCCTGTTGATAGTCATTGCTAGGTAGGATTTCTCTGAGTCACCTTACTTGGAAATATTTTCCAGTTCCCTGGGTGTGTGCCCAGCTCCACATCAGAATAAAACATGCAGGTGCACCAAGTCCTCTCTCCTACAGCTGCATACCCTAATCTCCAACAAGAGGGAACTTGGACATGACAGAAACCACATCATGCTCCAAACAGGTGCCAGTCTGGATATTTAGGGAGACCAAAGTCCCAATGTGCACTGGGGTGCTTCGGTACCTTTTAGCAAGCTTATTGCTGCTGTGTACAGGGCTAAAACTGTGCAGCCAGAGTCTCAGTGATATAAGGTTTCTGTGGAAAAAACAGCATAGTCCTCACAGAGGTTTTACTCCTGCTGGCTACACAAACTCAGACCTTTCTCTTCTACATGGATATGTTGAAATATGCACCGAGTGAACTGGCCAACCTCCAGGAGACAGGCTGCTGGAAATATTTTAGGTTTTGGAATACAGACCTGCACTGTAACTTGTGGAAAAGATACAGAGCAGTCAAGTCTTGTGAAGCAGAATGCCAGTGTCTACCAAAACTCACAGTCTTTCTGAATGTGTCAGGGATGGATGGTAGCCCTAATTAAACACTTCATGACCCAGTGATTAGAACATTATGCTTAGTTGGGGACACCACATGTTCACTAATATTAGTAGAGTAACTCTAGCAGAAAAGATACCTCTCTATAATATCTTAGTCCCTGGGATAAGCACATAGGTCTTTGCTCTGAAATATGCAGAAAACAGTTTTGTTCCTACATCCCAAGCAAGCAGATATTGCCACCGACTGCTCAGCATCCACTGAAGCCAATCACCCTTGATGAAGTTCTAAACAGCTGTCCTCCGGGAAACATACATCTAGCATATATGTGATCTGAACTAGAGATACTACATGGATCTGCAGCTTACTACACAGATCCAAGCCCTCTCTCCTTCCTCCATTTGAAAGCATGATCTTTTGGTATGGTCTCTGGCAGTTGGCAGACACTATAAAGCAATGCTACAGGTGTAGGTCACATCATACACGTTTAGTGCATTTTTCTATTTTCTTTCCCTTAACTTCCTTCTCATTTTCTTTACCATGTTTAACCTCTTATACGTGTTCCTATTCTGTCTCTTTTCTTCAGGCTGCTTGTAGGTGTTTGTATGCAGGCCATTCAAAGTGGGTGCTCTGGACAAGGGAAGAAGCCCAGTAATCTTCTGAACAGACTCTACAAAAAAAAAAATATCTCTTTTCCTTTTCCATACACTCCATGCTGTTTCTTGACTAAAACTAAAGCTTAACCTGTCAGACTTGTTTTAATCCTTAAAAAATACAACTGCAGCAATGATCTTCATAGAAGTAAACAGAGATAAGCCTACTCTGAGGAAGTGAGGGGATTAGTTGAATATCTCTGAATGGCTAAACCACTTATAATCATTATTTGTAGTGTACCCATCATGTGCTTATTATCCTACTATGTGCCAGGAAAGACAAAGTCAAAATAAATATGGGCAAAACCTTATTCCTTAATCAGCCTCTCTTTTTCACTGCATACATATGATTGGTTGTATAGCAGAGTCCCTGTAGAATTGCATGGCATCCAGGGCATTTGCTTACCCAGGGTGGAAGAAGTTCACACAGCTGCTGAAAATCACAGATACAAGGCTCAGATACAGCTTATTATAGTTTGCCCCACTTCATGAGAATAACCTCCATGAATTATTTTGACCAAAACCATTTTAAGCTAGCACAGCTAAATAATTTCTGCTTTGAAATTCTAGCAAATAATTCATTCGTCTCCCAGCAGGTATTCAGAAAAGAGATTTTCTTGACATGCTAAGCAATATATTATCGTCAGTAGTATCACTGTCCTCTCACTGAAAAGGAGAAATGAGCAGATTTTGGTGCCTGGACCAGGAAATCTTGCTTTCAAGTTTGGTAAAGCTCATTTTAACATAAAAACAAAACAACAGGTGTAACCTGCTCTCAGAAAAGCATGTTATTTATCAAATTATTTGTTTTCAATACACTTTCTTCAGTGGATTAACATTGACAGTCTTATTGAAAGCTGTGTTTGAAATGAAGGTTAGGTTAGGAGTTTTAGTCACATGACTTTTCTTATTCCTTTCAGACACAGTGCCATTCTGGCATTAAAGCACGTCAAGACAGAACATAGACAGGTATAATTGTGGCAGTAAGTGAAATTCTTTTAAACAAAAACACATCAGAGCCAAACTGTCAGTTCAACATCCTGTAGTTTTAAATAAATTAGACAGGATTTTTGGAGAAGTCATGGATCCAAAAAAAGGTGTGTGTGTTTTAGTGGGCCCAGTGCAAACCAGTTTTGGAAACAGCTTTTAGCAATTGGTAAAATAAGGTTCTGGATAACCTTCTTGTGGTTGTTGTGGTGGAAAGCAGGCAACCCAAACTGAGTTTATGTGACTTGGCTGACTGCAATATCAGCAGCTAAAATTTGGCAATCCAGAAGGTCCTTCTAAATTCTTTTCCTTTTAAGATACTAGGAATAGGATTTTACTCTTCTCCAAACCAGCAGAAATGTGGGGTTTTTTCCTGAATACAGTGGAATTCTTTTCAGCCTACATGTAGGGGATCAAATATGTAGATTTTTACCAATGATGACAGCTTTGTGAAAACTGTGTTGAGCTTTGGAAAAAAGTTGGTGGGTTTAAGTTAGTCCCCAGGAGACTTTTAGAGCTGAAAAACAAATATTTACATAGAAATTTGACATGTAGGAAACACAAGTAATCTATATAATAGGAAAAGGTACTCAGCTTACCAGTACTGAAGAGTAGGGTGAAGTTTCCTTAGATTTCAGGACTTGCAGAGCTGGTCTAAGCTGTGTTTTCCCTGGGGAAATCGTGCCTATAGCTGAATACATTGAGAAAGCAAGGAACTATTCTGCTGAGCAGATACGGCACTCGCAGCAGTCAGGGAGTGAAAGAAGCAGCCTGGGGCACTACAGATTTTCATAACCAGTAAATCTACGTGGTCACTGAGCAGAAGTTTGAGAACATGATGTTTTCATTTGACTATCAAATAGTGGAGATTAGATAGTGAAGACTAGGTGGTATCTCAATGCCTAGATTGTTTTGTGAGTTTTAGTCCATAGCGTAGGGACATATAAAGCAGAGTTATAAGCTTGTACATAGTCATATATTAAGTTTCTTATAAGGCAGTTTACACTGTAACAGTCTAAAAACTTTTGTATGAGAAGCTGTCATAAAGGCTTGACATAATTATTATAACCAAACTATAAGCAGTTGATATCTGGTCATCCCTTTTTCTTTGTGGCACGTTTACCCATGTATGGAACAGATATAATATACTAGCCTGCTACACTATGAAGAATACTTGAAGCTGTAGTTGGATACAGGTGGACACATAGAGAGAAAGAAAGAAAGCAGAGAAAATATCATTCCAAAGTCAAACATGTTTGAAAACAGGTAATGAGAATATTCACAGAACCTGAAGCATTTGAAGAGCTAGCGACAGCTTTACTTTTAATCACAAGGACATTCTGGTGTTGTTTCTACAAACCTCTGCTTTGATATTTTACTACCTTGTTTCTTTACATTCTTGTTTATCCTACCACTGTTTGTCTGTCTCTAGACTGTGAGCTCTGCAGAGCAGAGCATCTCACTATATGTTTGTTTGATAATGAGGATCCTAATCTCAGATGAAGCCTCTAGGCACTGCTGGAAGACAGCAATAATGATTTTGCATTCACTTCAAAAACACATGTAGTAGCAACAGTTTAACATTTTTGCTTCTTTGCAGAAGGCAATATACCACTGTGGAACAATTTCCTTTCTTTTCATGCTCTGTTCTCGTACTTCCCCAGTGCAATGCAACACTTCTCCCATGTTGTCTCAGCAGAGGCTGTTTGCCTGGACTAACTTAATCTATCTGAATCATTCCCCTCAACACCAATTAAAATTCATAGCCATGTCTGAGAAGAGAATTTTAGTCCAGGAAGCAAGTGGCTGGTTGATTACTACTACGTGACATATCTGTAAAGCAATGCAGAACTAGAAAGACCACCTTTCCTAGGCATATTAACCACATTTTTAATGGGCCTTTGATCCTTATAATAATGTGTAAGCTTTAACATAACAGAAAACAACACTGCTCTCCTGAAATAGTCATATTTGTTTCCTCCTGCACTTCAGCCCCTAGCTATTATACTCAAAGGGATCAGAAGTCACAGCTGATCATTTGAGATGCAGAGGGCCATGACAAATGGTGGTTTTATGTCTTTCAAATGGTAGACAAGAGGGTTGGGATATGGTTTCCCATGTCAAAAATATTTTCTCTAATAGTATAATTTGGATTTAAAAGATCCTTTTAATGGACCATCCAGTTTACCCTTTTACATTATATCAGTTATTAAACTTGATAGTTAAATTACCAGACCAGGAGCCAGAAGATGTGTATTCAGTACTGGGTTTGCCTCAGACTTTCACTATGACACTGAGGGTTACTTCAGCACTCCATGTGTCAAGTTCCCCAACTCTGGAACAGGGACTGTGAGACTGTATTTTTTCTTTTGTACTTAGGAGATAAAGTATATATATATAGTGGGTACAGGAACAGAGTAATTCTTGTCATAGTACCTCTCTGAACTGATTTGACTACTACTGCAATACCAGGAGTATCAAAACAGTCTGATAAAAACCAGAAACAGAACATTTGAGCTCATACAACATAATAGTTAAAATCGGTTGTAAGGGTCAAGAGTTAAGATGATTTATGTAACAATCTATTATAATTGATAAAACTGTTAATGGAACCTGCAAGTGTTTAATATTAGGTTGTGACTGATGTTTTGATTATCTTAGGACTGGCCTTTACTCTGAGATCCTAAAGTATTAGCTTCGTACATCTATATGCTTACCTGCTTTGCTTTCTGAATAACGACAGAAGAGCATTTGCATAAATGCAGTAGATTTGGATTCAAAACTTACTGCGTAACGCATCCAGCAAAGTTCCCATGCCTGTGGACTGCAGCAGGGGACCAGAGGTAACTGTACAGAATATCTCATCACCAGAAAAGGAATCAAAACATTATACCAATATTTTTTTTTTTAATTTGATGTTTATACTTCTAACAACTTCATTTGTATGCTGAGAATCACAGACAAGAAGCCATCTGCTTTTCTGCCAGCAATTCAAATTTAAATATTCCTTTAAAGCAGCTTGAATGATGAGGTAGAAGTTAACCAGCAGATAGAGGTCAAGACACTTTCTAAGTGAAAGCTAGAACCATGACCCCAGCTCAGAAAATCTGCACACAAAATTCTGGACTTGAAAAACATAAGAGGAGATTCAAAAAACTCTGAATCACCATTCTCTTTGACCTCTCTCTTTTTTTGTTTCCTCTGATATGGTTTTATCATATCAGGTACACATCAATTCAGCTACAGCTATGCTACCAGCCCCCAAGGAAGTTTCCTATAATCTTGAGACATGTGTTCTATGTCTATAAAATATCCTACCAACCTTCTTACTCAGACAGTGAGAAAATGTATTAAATAAATACCTACGTTCCTCACATTTGCTCAAAGAGACAGACTGATTTATCATTGCCTTGACTCCAATATAATCATTTATTTCAGCTCAAACTGAGTGCGAAATGGTATCACTCTGATTTTGAGTGATTTTGGTATTACATTAGTTTTGCATGCATGATGGCACACACTTTCACTGAATATACTTAAGTCTTTCGGTTGTCTCACCTACAAATCTAAACACAATGTGTCTTACTAAAACCAAGACCCCACAAGCATAGTCAAACTTCAGTCTCATGGTTACTGAACTTTTTAACCAGTTTTATGCACCAAAGAGAACCACATCGCTTCTGCCATCCATGTTGAAGTGATTCTTTCTTGCATTATCTTAAAATTTACACCCAACAATCTCAATATCCAGATTTCAGAACAGTCTTCAGAATACAAAATGCAAAGGCGTAGGACTCTCCAGAGATATGCAATGAAAACAACATAAATAAAACAGTTAAATGTAAAAGTAGATCAATACTGTAATTATCATTTATTATCATTTATTATTTATAAAATAAGATAAGCATACTGGGCTGAATTCAGGGATAAATTTGGTGCAATAAATTTGTATAATTTATGTATAAGTTATCAGCTTTATTTCTTTGTTCTTCTTCATTTCATAGATTCAAGACTTTGTTTAATCTTGTGTCTCTTCCTCTGCACTAGCATTATAATTTTGACTTTACCTCTCCAGATAAAGTCCTTGTTCATCTTTTTGTGTTTACGTCTCTTTCCTCACTGTATCTGCCTTTTCTGGTCTCTTCAGCTTTCATTTCATCCTTTTCCATTCCCTCTGTGTCTTAGAGTATCTTTCAAATATAAGGTTTTTCTTCCTTGATAGTTTACAAGCTTTTCTTGCATCTTTATCAGCCTTTTCATGCTCTGCATTTCAAGGCTCTGAACAACTGATCATCCATTCCATCTCTCGAAGTCTCTTGATTCTTTGTCCAAGATTATTTCTTAATTATCTTCTCTAACCACTGACAGTTCTGTGCCTGATGTCATGCTGCCCTTTCCTTTCAGTTCAGTGTACAGGCCAACTATTTCCTTATGACAGATATGCCTGCTTCGTTTCTGTCTGTGCTGCCCACTTCTACCCATAGTCTCTAAAAAAGTGTATTTATCCAGTTGCTAGGTAATAGACCTGATAATAATTCAGAGCTACTGTGCACAGTCATTTGTTACACAGTATGGTTATTCCGACTTTCCCTGAATGCATCAAGGTTCCCACAGATGCACAGATCTATTGTTTTAAGCACTGTAGTTTTAACTGAATATATCAAGTTTACTGGACACATTCAAAAGGTGTATTAATCATTAATCATATCTAAAGTCAGCTGGGTTTAAAAAAAAAAATCAAAAACAGACAGCAAGACTAAGATAAGTCTATCCATGGTGGCAAAGAAGAGGCTAAAGGGGAGCAGGAACATTAATAGCTGCATAGGGGTTCTTGCAGTGTAGTTACTAAAACAATGGACCCAAATTCTCAGTAGAGTCAAATGACTTGCTATAGATGCAAGTCCCTGCAGGCTGGACATCAGGAAAAAATTCTCCAGACAGGCACTGCAGCACAGGAACAGTTTGCCCAGATTGGGCATGGCAAGTCTATCCTTGGAAGTTTTTAAGACTTGGCTAGAGAAAGCCATGGCTGATGTCATCTAGCATTGTCAGTGGTCCTGCTTCAAGATGGATCTTGGACATGACCATCCCTTTCAAAGAGCATTTCTATGATTCTATGTATTATGGTGGGTATGTTTCTTGGGGTAAGGAACTGATTTCTCATGTGGAGATATAGTCCTTCACTCTACTGGAACATCTTGTCCAAGTAAGTTTGATCCTTCTGACTAAAATTTACCTTACTTACCTTGATAATGACTGTACTAAAAAAAAAAAAAAAAAAAATCAGGGGAAAGATGTGCCTATAAAGTAGAGAACCCTTACTTCAAAGACCCTACAGCATAACCAGAAATTTAATACACAGATAGAGAAGGGATTCTGCACAACAAGGTGCAAAGTACATAGAAAGAACACCAGATTTTCTCCTGTGGCCTTGAAAAAGGTTTATTTTCTTATTTCTTTTGTTGAACTTGTCCATAGAAAAATTAGATTTCTGTCTGAAGAAAAGATAGAATAATAGAATCATAGAATTGTTTAGGTTGGAAAAGACCTCTAAGATCATCAAGTCCAACCATTAACCTAGCACTGACAAGTCCACCACTAAACCATGTCCCTAAGCGCCACATCTACACGTCTTTTAAATACCTCCAGGGATGGTGATTTAACCACTTCCCTGGGGAGCCTGTTCCAATGTTTGATGACCCTTTCAGTGAGGAATTTTTTCCTAATATCCAATCTAAAACTCCCCTGGCACAACTTGAGGACGTTTCCTCTTGTCCTATCGCTTGTTACTTGGGAAAAGAGACCAACACCCACCTCGCTACAACCTCCAGATATCATGGTATTATCTTAGAACAAAAAAATTACAGTCTTTGGAAAACTGAAAAAATATTTGGCAATGCTTTCTTGGTGACTTACAGGAACTGTATTCAAAATTTTTCAGGACCCTTTTCTTCTTCATCAAATTCGATGGCCATGCTTTATCTGCCAGGATAGGTCTTCTTGTATTAAGAGACATGTGGTCTGGCTAGGGCTAGAGGGTAAAAAGAAACTTAGGGTCTATTGTGAGGAAGTTGGAATAAATTCTTACACGATGTAGAAGATGATCAGTTTGATCGGATGGAGTACATGGAATCGATGAAATTGTCTCATCTCAGACACAAAGTCTCTGAAGAATTTCTGAGCAGCACAGGTAACTAGGAATGAAACTAGAAAAATAAAAGTCCTTAACGGAAGAATGGAAGCTTCAAAAATCAGTAAATCTAAAACAATCTAGAAACATAGGAGAAGGCTTAAATAAGCCTGCACTGACAACAGAAAGTGGAAGAAGAAAGAAAGAAAGCAGCTTTACTAGTACAACTTCTAGAAATTTTCAATATTTTTCAGGAAATTTGTACTGACATGGCTAATTATGGGACAATTTCAGAATGTGGAGGAGGAATATACTTCACATAAAAATGAAACAAAAAAAACTAAAAAAGACTGCCAAAAAGTAGGTGCACAGTCAGGTCAATGGGCTGGCAACTCTAGTAAAATTGGAGGTTTGGTGACTCCTTTGAACAGTGATCTGTTTGTGAATATAACAAATAACACAACTGGCCAAAAAATCAAACTGAGAGTGCCACTGTGTAAATAGGAGCATCTGACATAGGGTGTAAATCTTGGAAATAATTCTGCTCCTGAAGTATAGGATGGATCTTCATGGGAAGCAGGAATAATGAGAGGAAAGCCTCCAGTCTGAGATAGGCTTCAAATGCTGCTCTTTTATTTCCTAAGCAATTTCCCAAGCCACTGGGATAATGTACAAAGGAAAGCCACTCTTTGGGGAGTTACTTTCAGACCTCTTCACCAAAGAGGCCCATCAGCTGTGGCCTGAGCTTGTCGCCTGTTCAGACCCTGCTGAAATGCCTAATGCTCCTTATTGGCCAGCTCTCATCAGCGCTGTGCTCGGTGCATGGCGGCACTGCTTATTCTGCAAGCACGTTTAGGCAACGTACAAGCCTGATGAATAGAATGGAGGTTTCTGAAACGCGGAGAGGTGAGATATCTGCTGCCTACACCAGACAAAACGAATACGACTTCCACCAACAGCCCCTAACTTCTGGGGTAAGTTATGAACCTTGTAAGAAAAGTCAACGTAATTAAGATTGTACCGGGGTACAGAGCCATAAAGAGGAATAATTAAAACATAAACCTGATACCACAAACCAAAATAGAGCAAGCAATAGAATGAGCACACAAGGGGAAAGATAAAGGTCTTTTAATCAAAACAGATTGACATTAAATGAAAGAATTAAAAAAAAAAGCCAAATAAAGAGCTTTAAATGAAAAGCAAGGGAAAAAGCAACAACAACCCTGTGCTGCCTCTGAAGCAGTCGGGAATAAAAAATACAATGAACAGGTGAGCAAATACAAATCTTCAAGCAAAACAAAAGACAAATGTATAAGACAATCCTACCAAAATAAATTCTTAATATATTTTTACTTTATGGAAGAGTAGGAGAGATATTTATCTGAATTTTTATTAGTTTAACTCCTGTGCCACAATGGTGCAGACGGATATAATTTTCTTTGCTTAAACCTGACAGCAAATGTAGGGACTGAGTGTGATACTGAAGATTAAGAGCATGTTTTTCATCACATGGGTGCATGAGGTCCTTGAAACAAGCTGAGTAAGAACTTCACATATCTTTTCCTTGTTTTAGATGTGTGACTAAAGAGGTTACTGGCCCTCACTGGTGCTGCTGGTGGCTGGTCACTTCCCCTTGCAGACCTTACCACTCTCTCCAGTCTGCTAGCTCAGTAACTAGTAAGGAATTAAAATTGCTCAGCATATTTAAATGTTAAGTTCTGGAATCTACTGGCTTTTTTTTTTTTTTTCCCACTTTTTAAAATTGAAACAGAGTAGAAAGTGACAAATCAAGCAGATTGGAGCTGTGGTAACATCCAGTAGGAAGCAGGAGCAAGTAGAAGTTGCTTTTCAAGCTGGTAACGCTGCATCCAGAAGGCAATTTGTAAGCAAGCTGCTCCTTGTGTGAGTGGCAAGAGCTGATTGTAAGGTTAGATTTTCCTAGCTCATATTCCTGTGCAGGTAACATTTTCTCAACAGGAAGAGGATGGAGGAAGCATTGAAAATAGACTTGGAAGAACCAAGAACTTGGACAGACCCTGTACTCACTGCAAGGAGCAAGCAGAGCAGGTATGTCTCAAAAATTTAACTGTGAAACAGTACTAACTGCAAGCCTCTTCGGAGCCATAACTGGGCTTAATATGGGCATAGCCAGCGTACACAGTGGTAGGAAAATTGACACAGCACACCATAAAGTGCTCTAGCTCTAAGGTTAATGCAGTCATACTAACATGGCATTTTGACCACATCTGCAAGCCCAGCAAAGATCCTTGATGCACCAATTTCCATGTGAAATTGTAGTGTAGACATAGGAAGGCAAGGCTGAATGTAGTAAAATTGTTTGTCACTATGAAAAGCCTTGAACCTCATCATCATGGTCATAAAGGATGATGAACCTCACAAACGCACTGTTAATATACTGGTCAGTGTTTAATGAAACATGAGTCAAGTGAACATGAAAGATGCCAAATTATTGATCCTGAGAAGTACTCTGTTCTCCCAGAGACTACTTTTCCTGCCTGTCTGTGGAGTATGAGACACGTTAGAATCTGCCTTAAGAAGGAATTCAGAAAAAAGCAGGTTATCAACATCTTACTGCTGCTACATGGCAATCTTGTCATTGTGCAAAATATGAACAGGACCTGTTTCCAGATTCTGGCAGTCTTACACGTACTGAAGAGCAGTACCTCTCCCAACATTGAGAAGTGACTTGTATGAGTGGTGGTAATAATATTACTGGAAACTGCGTGATAAGCAATATCTCTCTGATATGAGTCAAGCCTCCACAATCTGGATTTCTGAGGTGGATCCAATTTATAGAGTTGGTTAGTTAGGGAGCAGAGTGAACCTTGTGCTAACTTAAAGAACCAGAAGCTGTATTTTATACCTTCCTGGATTTTTTTTTTTTTTAAAGCAAAGCAACAGGCCTAGTTTAAGTCAATACAAGCAATAATAGGACTAAATAGCTCAGTTAGGCATATCTCAGTCATCATTGCATTAAATGAACCATCACAGTAATCACATGGTAAGCTGCAGATGGGCTGAGACACTCCTGGACAACCAGAGACATGAACAAACACTGAATGGGACAAGGTATAGTTGCATTAGCATAACTGTTTAAATTGATGCTCCCTGCTTCTCAGTATTGAATATTACTTGGATTTAACACATTGGGCCATCAGTTACAGTCTTCTACATATCCAGTCAGCTCATATAACCACGTTTTAAATGCTCAGTAAGAAACCTTTTTCTTACAAGAAAATATTTTTGTTGCAGATTGGTCCTATAAAGAAAAAAGCACACATATATTTCTTATTCCTCCTCTTTGTTCTGGCAATGGAGGAACATTGTGTTTATTTCTGAAACAAGGACAATGTCTGCGGCACATCTCATACCTGACTATGAAAGGTAAAAACAGTCATTGTCATGAGCTCTTCTGAAAAACTGAGTGCCACAACCCAAATCCTACTGCTGAGCTGGGTTTCCCTAATCTTGGTCTTTTTGTGGGAGAATTCTTCTTCATTTGAATAAAAAGATCATAGAAAAAAAAGAAAAAAAAAAACCAATAAGGTTGTCAAAGAGGATTCTGAAGCGGAAGTCTGACATGACCCTATTCTCTTAGAGAAGGAGAATTACAATTATACCATCACTGAAGGAAGCTCTAACTCAGGCAAACATATTAATATTTACTGTCTGATCATTAGATCATGTTCGTGCCTGACACAGTGGAACCTCTGTCCACAGAAGAGTGCTCCAAGGCATTACAGTAATACAGATATGAAAAAAAATAACCAGAGATAAGAAAGTACTGATGCAAAGGGGTGGATAAATTTCCTGCTGAAGTCAAATGCAGTCCTGTTGACCTTAATGGGATCATACGGAAAGACAGAGTGTGATTGCATTATGGGAGAATTTATACATTCATTAGAAAGTACAAATACTGTTCCTTGTTTACATTTAAGCTTTCATTTTAATTGTACCTTAATATGTTTTCTTTGGGAAACAAATAGATGTGACAAATTATGTCAGGGAATTTGTTATAATAGATGCAAAGAACTAGAAACCTGCTGTGAGACATCAAACACACTTGGAGGTCAAAACCATACTGTTTAATTCTTAGTTCTGGGAGAGAAATTATTCTGGTAATGTTACCTGGATACCAAATTGCATACAGACACTTGACTATGCAGTTAGTGTGTGAAAAACACTCCTTCAGCAACCACCAGGTCACAAGCAACTGTAGTGGACTCTCTCACTCTTGTCATGCAGGAAAACTTTCTCTCCTCCTGCCATAGCTGTAGGTAAAGTAAAGCCATATACATTTCTTCCAGTTTTAATTCCTTAAACACTATTTTACAAATGTCTCCTTTTCATGTTTTTTTTTAATTTAAATTATTATTTTTAGATGTCCATTTGGAGTCTGCACTTTCCTCTTATCCTTTCCATTTCTGAGATCCCAACAGTGGACATTCTACCTTTGTGGACATCAACAGGTTCCTCTGTGTCAATTTTATGCATTAATTGAAATGTATTTGTGTTTATACAGAGAGGTATATGATGGCCTCTAGTGGTTCTCTGTATGTGTGCAGATACAATCTTCAATGCACCTCTCATTTTATGAGTATGCACACAGGAAGAAATAAAATATTGTCCAGCTGTTGTCTTTTATGAACAAAAACCTTTTGGCAATAGTAGACAGAGTTGAACAATATGTCCAGCAGACAGAAGGTGATATCTTCCATCAAAATGTAAGCTGGAATGTTTCTAAACACTGCTCAGAATAGTCAATGTAATGCAATCGCAAATCACCTAAAATATCCCTAGTCCTTTGGACTGAGCATCACAGATGAGATTATTCATTCTCAATGGAGGCACCCTTCCTGTATTTGGCAGCCAAAATCATAGCAACCTTGCATGCAGAATGGATTCCTAATTCTGTTTCCAGATGAAGAACTACATGATGGTTGATTGTTAGCCAACAAATGTGTCAGTCTCATCTTTCTTCTGAGTCACATCCAGGTCTCTACACAAGAGTCTATGCCTACAAATGCAGACTGATGGAAGGATCTGGGCTCTCTTAGGCAGACGGGATATTAGACGCATGCAATACATCAGTGCTCTCACTGCACTCCCCCAATCCAAATGTACCTGCCTTTCAGCACTGATTGCCACTGTAACGAATCTGTACCCCTTGAGACCTGAGTTTGGCTGGCCAGTCAGCAACTCCCTGATCTGAGAGGCCAAAGAACTAAAACATTAGGGCTAGCAGCATCCTCTCTCTGCACATTGCTGCAGGTGCTTAGGCTGTTTGCCTCTTGGGACCCCTTTGACAGAGGTCTGTGCAGTTTGAAGAAGCAGGTTTGCCAACACAACAAGAGAAACAGCATGTTCCAGCCCACTTGAACTCTGTTACTCTCTGGAGGATGTATTGTTCTAGGCCAGGAAATATTTTGATTTTGAAATGTAGCTATGCCATGTAGCTAGTTTTCGTCTGGAAAAACAGATGCTATGATGAATAGAGCATTGGAATAAAAAAAGATATATGTCAAGTTAATCCTCTGAATAGATAAAATAATGTTACACTAGCTTACTCGTGTGGTTCTTCAAAGGTCTTTTGATGTACTAGTGTTGGCATTTTTGAGGTTATAGCTCCCATGTTTTAGGGATTTTACTTACTTTAGTTCAAAAGAAATCTGCATTCCCAATAATTTGGCATCCTTTATTGTTAAAAATTATCCACAAGAGAAATAAAAAACCATGGCAACAAGAAAGAAATACATTAAGGGTGTAAATCCCAAAGTATTTTAAGTTCCTTATTCTTGCTTTTCTTTTTTTTCCTTTTATGTTTTTAAGTTGTTAATTTTTTGGCTTTTTTTCACAAATTTAAACTTTTGTTTAAGAATTGTTAAACGGAAAGATATAAGGTATAAGAGCTAAATCATTCTACATATACATCAGGGGAACTACATGCCTGTCAACCTGACCTCGGTGCCAGGGAAGATTATGAAGCGGTTCACCTTGAGGGCGCTCACAAGGCATGTGCAGGACAACCAGGGGATCAGGCCCAGCCAGCACAGGTTCATGGCAGGCAGGTCCTCCTTGACCAACCTGATCTCCTTCTATGACCAGGTGACCCGCCTCGTGGATGAGGGAAAGACTGTGGATGTGGTCTACCTGGACTTCAGTAAGGCCTTTGACACTGTCTCCCACAGCATTCTCCTAGAGAAGCTGGCGGCTCACGGCCTAGACAGGTACACTCTTCGCTGGGTAAAAAACTGGCTGGATGGCCAAGCCCAGAGAGTTGTGGTGAACGGAGTTAAATCCAGTTGGCGGCCGGTCACGAGCGGTGTTCCCCAGGGCTCAGTACTGGGGCCGGTCCTGTTCAATATCTTCATCAATGATCTGGATGAGGGGATCGAGTGCTCTCTCAGTAAGTTTGCAGACGACACCAAGTTGGGCGTGAGTGTTGATCTGGTCGAGGGTAGGAATGCTCTGCAGAGGGGCCTGGACAGGCTGGATCGATGGGCCGAGGCCAACTCTATGAGGTTCAACAAGGCCAAGTGCCGGGTCCTGCACTTCGGCCACAACAACCCCAGGCAACACTACAGGCTTGGAGAAGAGTGGCTGGAAAGCTGCCCAGAGGAAAAGGACCTGGGGGTGCTGGTTGACAGTCGGCTGAACATGAGCCGGCAGTGTGCTCAGGTGGCCAAGAAGGCCAATGGCATCCTAGCCTGTATCAGAAATAGTGTGGCCAGCAGGATCAGGGAGGTGATCGTGCCCCTGGACTCGGCACTGGTGAGGCCGCACCTCGAATCCTGTGTTCAGTTTTGGGCCCCTCACTACAAGAAGGACATGGAGGTGCTGGAGTGTGTCCAGAGGAGGGCAACGAAGCTGGTGAAGGGCCTGGAGCACAAGTCTTCTGAGGAGCGGGCTGAGGGAACTGGGACTGTTTAGCCTGGAGAAGAGGAGGCTGAGGGGAGACCTCATCGCTTTCTACAACTACCTGAAAGGAGATTGTAGCGAGGTGGGTGTTGGTCTCTTCTCCCAAGTAACTAGCGATAGGACGAGAGGAAATGGCCTCAAGTTGTGCCAAGGGAGGTTTAGGTTGGACATTAGGAGAAATTTCTTTACTGAAAGAGTGGTCAGGCCTTGGAAGAGGCTGCCCAGGGAAGTGCTTGAGTCACCATCTCTGGAAGTATTTAAAAAACATGTAGATGAGGTGCTTAGGGACATGGTGTAGTGGGCATGGTAGTGTTGGGTTGACGGTTGGACTCGATGATCTTAGAGGTCTTTTCCAACCTTAATGATTCTATGATTCTATGATTCTATGATCAGGAGATAACAATTGCAACTTTCTACATTAATACATTTGTGATATGTTCAAGTATAGTCTTCATATACTTCTTATTTACACAAATGACCACGTTACGTGCTTAAACGTGTATCTGAGTGTCGTGGTTTAACTCCAGCCAGCAAATAAATCCCACACAGCTGCTCGCTCACATCTCCCCTCCAGTGGGATGGGGGAGAGAATCAGGAGGGCACAAGCAGGAAAGCTCCTGGGCTGAGATAAAAACAGTTTAATAATTGAAATAAAACAAAGTAGAACAGTAAAAATAACAATGAGAACAACAACAATAACAGAATATACAAAGCAGGCGATGCACAATGCAACTGCTCACCGACTGCCGACCGCGTGTCACGAACGGCGGGCGATCCCCCCCCCACACCTGGTTTTTATACTGAGCATGATGTCACATGGTATAGAATACCCCATTGGCCAGCTGGGTCCACCACCCCAGCTGTGCTCCCCCCTCCCGGTGCAAGCATCACCCAGCAACAACCAAAGCATCAATGGGCCATCAACGCTCCTTTCACACCGAACCCAAACCACAACACACCCCCCAAGCTACTGGGAAGAAAGTTAACTCTGTCCCAGCCGGAACCAAGTCACTGAGTGTCCAAGCATAGCATTTCAATGTATTTAAAGATTGAAAGATTACAATACAAATCCATAATGCCATACATCAGAAACAAAAAGAATCTAAGAAAAAGCCACTTAGGAAAAAAGTAATGATAGGTTTTGATGTTTACCATTGAAATCCTACCAAGATAATTAATAAGCAAGGGGTAGATTACTTGACTTTTGGCTTCCCAAGAATTTAGAGGGTGAAATATAATATAACTAAGGGAAGTTAGATGGGAAGAGATAACAGGTAAAAGGCTGACAGCCCTCAGAAATTATCTAAAACCCTTCATTGTACATTATCAGGCATTCTAAGGTAAAGCTCTGTTGAGTTCAATTTCAGCAGTACTTGTTTCCAAACAAAGTTTTCTGGTTGGAACTTTCTACATGTGATCACTGCTGCTCATCTGCCACACAAGCTCTGTTCCTATGTCTCTTTGTTTATTTGCATTTTTGAAGGCAGAAATCCATTTGGAAAGAGACTTCAGTACAAAAAAACCCACAAAACTGCTATGAAAAGAATACCTTTTAGTAAGGAAGAATTACTGCATATAGATTTAAGTGGAAAAAAAAGACCTAATTAGCTACCCATAGCAGTGGGCAATAAATATTTTATTCCATATACCAGCTGATGATGAATGTGAAGCACTTTCACCTTTGCCTTCAGACTCATCTCATTCCCTATGGTAGAGCATATTATTTATTTTGCTGACAACAAACACTCAAATATCTGACATTAGATCACTTTCAATTAAGTGTGTTAGAACTGGAGACTGGAACTCCAGGGAAGAGGCATTTCGACTTAATGCCAGTTAAGTATAGACTGTCCCTGTACTGAAAAATACAGGTGATTTGAAACAAGTCCTTTAGATCATCAAGGTTGCTTCAGATCAAACCTGTTGTATGGCTTTATTTAAAATTGACCTTTCCCTTTTGGATTTCTTTGTTGTGACTTTTTTTTTTTTTTACTTTTTCTTTTTTTTTTACTTTTTCTTTTTTTATACTTATTCTTTTCCAAGTGCCACGTATATGAGCAAAAGCCTGAAGCCACCAGTTTCAAGCTTAAAAAATAACATATTAGCAAAATCCTTTGAAAACTGCACCTAGATGAAATGTCTTTTTTATTACTATAAGCATAGAAAGGTTATCTAATAAAGATTAGAAATGCCTACACGAGCAGTATGTTGGGGAAGAATCACTTATGCAATGCTATGAAGCATATCTATATTCTTAACATATTGAATGCCTTCTCATAGCATATTACTGTACAGACTATTTGACGAGATTGTGTGTTTTATTGTCCTTTCTTGGGCAGTATGTGCTTAGCTTAAGAGTTTTAGAGAACTGGACAAGACATGAAGCTGATGATATAGAGCCTATAAAATTGGCCTGATTCACAGGGTTGCTGAGAGCCTATTGAAGCAATCAGCTCCACAGCCACTTAGCACTGCTGAAAATAAACCATTTTCTCTCTTAGTCACTAGTATGAAATGAAGCATGACCCAAAACACCTGCCATCTACAGCTGGTTGGAAAGTTCAAGAAGCTTAAACAGAAACTGGAAATCAGATTTCCACTTTCTCTTCTATTTTCATATAATTCTTGTATAATTTCTTCATCTTTGCTTGTAAATGGAAATCCTCATTTCAGGTCCTTGCCTGAGAGAATTTCTCTCTCCAAGCATAAGCCATGCTGGTAGTCTCCTTCAAAAGGTGTGTAGGTTCAAAAATATCAAGCCTCAAATCTGAATTTATACTCCCAAGTGAAATCTGGGGTGTTACTGAAAGGGGAAGAGAAAGATCTGTCTTATTTTCAGGAAGCTGATGCATTGCCGCTCCACCTGTAGCTATTCTTAGGGTACGAGGAGGGTCTGCTTTCCTTCCATGCTGTCCCTCTGCTACTGTTTATAAACACTGCATTGAAAATCCTGTCCTGAGTGAGGTCAGGAGCAAAGCTGCCATCGATTTCTGAGAGCCACGCATTCACACAGTATCTTTACATATTTTTTTTCTCTGTGTAGTGATATATGTGTTTGTGCTTAGAATAAATAATTAAGTTGTCATTGTACTATAAGCTAGTAGTGCTCTTTGGATAATTTTCTGACTATATTTAAAGAACCAGACTCGGAAACTAAGCAAAATCTGTATATAATTACTCTTCTCTACTCAAATTTAGTTTGTGTCTTTTTAAATGAAAAATCGATCGCTATTTTCCCTTGAAGTAAGAAGGCCCAGTGACATTCTGAATAAAGTGTATGCCAATTGAGTCAATATTAATACAGTTACAATAGAATACATCAACAGTTTAACCCCTTTGTGACAAACTACAGGAAAAATCAAGTTGTCATCTTGCAGCGGATGATTTCAAAGGCAGAACTGCAGTATACAGTGCAAATTAAAAAAAAAAATAAAAAAAGATAAAAATGGGGAGAAGTGTGCCTAACAAAGCAAAAACATTTCATTGGTACTTGGACATTAGAAAGCAGTTCAGGTTTTGTGAAGGAACTCCAAATCGGTAAGCACAACTGTGCTTCTGGGCATGCATGGGTGGACCATTGTCTTCGCAGAGGTGAAATTATTTCTCTTGTGATTTCAGCCCCTGTTTACGAATGTCCTCAGAAGATCTCATTTTGCTATTATGTTGTTTGAATGTGTTTAACCTCCTCTGTTGAGATGGTTTGAAGCACAAATAAGATGGTTATTAGGACAGTTGTAGCAGATAATAGGTAAATTAGGACAGTTGTGGCAGTCCATAATTGGTAGGATCCCTTATTCTGTGGAAAGTTTACTTAGGAATCAGTTCTAGATAAGAATACCTACATATAGGTGTATGTATGTAAATTCCTACACATACACCGAATGTCTAAGCTCTCCTACAGTCAATATGGTCAAAAAATGTCATGGAGTGACAGGGCTCACCCTCAGGAAAACACCTGCAGCAAGATTTGGTTGCCCAAAACTGTGTCTAGTGCTCTTGGAGATGCTTTCGGGTATTGTCATAGTTTAACCCCAGCCGGCAGCTAAGCCCCACACAGCCGCTCGCTCACTCCCCTCTCAGTTGGGTGGGGGAGAGAAACAAAAGAGTAGAAGTGAGAAAACTCATGGGTCGAGATAAAGAAAAGCAAAACAAGGAATTCATTCCCTACTTCTCATCGGCAGGCAGGTGTTCAGCCATCTCCAGGAAAGCAGGGCTCCATCATGCATAATGGTGAGTTGGGAAGACAAAATGCCATTACTCCAAATGTCCTCCCCTTCCTCCTTCTTCCCCCCCCTTTCTATGCTGAGCATGACGTTACATGGTATGAAATATCCCTTTGGTCAGCTGGGGTCAGCTGTCCCAGCTGTGTCCCCTCCCAACTTCTTGTGCACCCCCAGCCTACTCACTGGTGGGGTGGGGTGGGGAGCAGAAAAGGCCTTGACTCTGTGTAAGCACTGCTCAGCAGTAATTAAAACATCCCTGTGTAATCAACACTGTTTTCAGCACAAATCCAAAACATAGCCCCTTACCAGCTACCGTGAAGAAAATTAACTCTATCCCAGCTGAAACCAGTACAGGTATTTCAGACATCCAACTAAGTTAGCAGATATGATACCCACACCCTTATGAAGAGGCACATACGGTTCTGGCAGGGTGTCGCGAGTGAGTGACACAGGGCATCCAGTAATGTCTAAAGTATGACTAGACACTTCTTCGGGGTCAAGTAAAGTAACACCTGGTATTCACAGAAAATGTTAATTAGAATGTGAATAGGAGGAACTGAGATAAATATAGGTGTCTCAATCTTCTCTAAATCTTGCCTTGTGTGTATTTTCACCAGAAAATAATTGTTTACAAATAATAATACTAAAATGTAAAGGAAAATTATAAAGCAGAGCTTTAGATTTCCCATATCCCAGACAAGGAACTTTTGCAGTAAATGGTGAAGTCAATTTCTCTCCATCTTGCTAATAGTGGCCAAAAATCCTTTTCTGTTTCTGATTATAGAAAGCACCAGCTTAAAGAGGAAGCCATTAAAAGGAGGTTAAGGATTTTTGAGTAATTCTCATTGCCAGAGGAGAGTGACACTTCTATTTCCTTTTCTCTCCTATTGACCAGGTTTGTTGGTGAGTTTATACCTCATTTGGAGACCTCATGTAATTTCCAGGACTCAGAGCAAATTATGGGTAAGAGAGAATATAGAAGAAACAGTCCTGTAGGGACAGAACAGAAACTAAAACTATTTACCCCTAATGAAACACAGGAAACAGAAGAAAATTATGTATGCCAGTTTCTTTTTGAAGGAAATTAAAGCGCTGCATTTTAAGGTCAGTTTTAAAATAAGATAGTTCAGTTTAGAAATTATTTATAGTGATAGATCATTTTTATTTCCTTCTTGGTAAATTTAATTTTTTTTAAGAGAAAGCCCTTTGAGCTGGAAAATCATGCCAACAAAATAAGTAGGAATTATTTCTGAGAACACAGTCCAAGTTTGATGATAAAAAAAGGAAAAAAAAAGAAGAAAAAGTCAGTGATAGGAAAAGGTATTGAACACTGTTATCCAAGGTCTCCCCTCTTTATTAATTCTTGATTATATAAGGAGGACAAAGTATTTAATGTTGAACTTTTATAGGTGACTACCTGTTTCTTAGTTGTCCTGTGAGGTGACCATTTTCTCTTGAGTTTATGTCCCTTATAACATTGATTCATTACAGGTGAACAGGAAGACTAAATCAAATATTACATAAAGCCGAGCAATGTTACTTTTTATGAATTTTTTCTTCAGGGTACAATTCCATCTGAGAAATATAATCAAAATTAAAAGAAGAGTTCAAAACCAGCATTTAAATTGTGCAACTGAAATTACAGTACGAGAGTTTGTTGCTTAAACGAAGGGAGAACATCCTGGGGAACCTAAATCAGCTACTTGTACAGAGCACATCCTTGCTACAAATGAACCGAGAGAAATGGGCATTCCCAAGAGGAATCTAACCCATTCAAGAAGGTTCATATATCTCTTCATTTATAATACAAGAAGCCTAGAAAGCTAATTTAGAATCATGGCCGAAGTTCATAGACTTAAATTCTGGATGACAGGGGTTAGGTGAAGTGACTGTTAATGAGAATCGCAGACTTGCAATTTTAAAGTTCTTAACGAATTATGAGGATGGAGAAGTCAGAGACTTTCAGTGGCTTAATTTCTTTCCCAAAGTGCTGAAAGTTTTCATGTTATCTTGTGATTCAATCCTTACATCAGGAACAATCAGGCTCTCTGTTTTGAACATTCTGACCTATTTCTTTTTATTGAAGGATAAATTGCAAGAGAGAAATGGTGGGAAATTTTTGAGTCATAAATATGATTTCTTTTAAGAAACATGTCATGATAAAGCTTAAAAAAAATACAGACACATTTGCATTCAGTAATATATCTGTTCCAAAATGCCTGACTATTTATTAGGATTTGAGCAACAGAATTATTTTAACCTGATTTTGCCATTTTATCTCTCTTTTTCACTTTTCAGTGAAAGATAAGCATTAGAGAAAGGCTAAGACTTGACAAAAGGCTGGATAAGAATTGTCTGTGTTCTGAGCAGGGTAATAATGTATGTGTGCAGCTTCAGAACTCTTGTATTAAGAAACGGTCTGAAATTCCATCCTCAAATACTCGTTTTGTCAATCTCTTAAAACTCATGGAATTTATTATGGCTAGTTCTTCTTCACTTTCATACATCCGTGGCAAGAATATTTTCATTGTTTAAACAGACGTTAGCAAAAATCTGCTAAATATTGATTCTGCTGTGGCTGAGCTACAAATTAAAATTAATTTTAATAGTACAGTAAAAATTTTTATGACTGAATTAAAAAGCTGTATTTAAATATACTAAAATAGATAATAAGTATAATTTTAAATAATTCATTAAATTTTATGAAAGTTGGATTGTAAGTCTTAGGGCAAGACTACTGTCCACTAGCAAGAAAATGTGATCTTGATGAAACTATAAAATTTCCTCTCTGTAATGTATCCCTTAGAATAAAACACTGTTCCCTAAGTTTCACAAGATTATCACCTCTTTTTGTCTAAGAAAAGAAGTCACGTTATGGACAGGTGTAAGATATTTCAGGGAATTTATATGGCTGAAGGCTCAGTAGCAACTTGACACTAGTTGAAATTTCTACAAGTATCTAAAACAGCAAAGCAAAATAAGGAAGAGTAGGTTAATCTTAACATATAATGAATAATAAATAGCATTGTTTCATAGGTAATTCCACTGTTTTCAGAAGACAAATCACCTTGGAAGATATTAATCAGCACAAAAGTTTCTCAGTTTGACTCAAGAATTGCAGAACCATACAATAGGGGAGGATGTTTTGTTAGTGTTTTTTTGAAGGGGGGAATGACAGAATAGTTGCCAAGCAAAATTGATGTTACTACTCCCAAAAGATGCTGAGAGCTAAGAGTTACAGCCACTTTTCACTTCAGTTTAGTTTTGTTTGAGGTCTTGAGGAAAAAGTTCTGAGCTTGACTCTGAAAAATTAGACAACAAAATAAATGTGAAATGTCATAGACAGAAAACATTCAGAAAATGTGAGAATGGTAGACATACAGGAACAGGAGAAGCACCATTGCTAATGAAAAAGGACAATTCACTTGGTAGCATTATTTTTTTTACCTTTTTAACAGTGACATTTTTTTCTGCAGATAATATATTTCACTCCAAGTTTTTGATGTATTATACAAATGCTAACGAATTGAGCTTCAGAGCTGCAGCCTCCTGATGTTAAGTGGATAATATTAGTCACATATCACAGAGGGGAAAACTCATGCTAAGCCTTTTTAACAGCAGTGAATTTTGCCCTGTGTGATTCTGGAAAGTCAATGAATCTCCACGCTAACATGGGAATGCACCGCTGAACAGATTAATGATGGGTTGTGTATAAACTTGTTGTGATTGCTCCTCCGTGCACAAATGCATTGTACATGTAAATCAAGCCTGAGTGCTACTCAGCATGTATATTGTAAAGGATCTTAAGAAACAAGGCACATACAAAGAAGGTAGAAGGAAACAAGCAATGCACAGGTAGGCAGGATCTGGGTGAATAGAGCTGATTACAGACTCAAATTTTGGTTATATTTCAGTCTACTGGCCAGAATGCAAATGAGAATAATTGTAGAAAAAGGAAAAACATGTGTCAGCAGGGGTAGATTACTTAAGGAGAGCATGGTGCAAATCACAACTGAATAGTCTGGCTTTTGCTCCCATCCCAAGGCAATAAAACTGCTCACTGTCCTCTACATTCAACTTTGAAGTCAAAATTAATCTCTGAGGGAAACAGCAAAGCCAGAAGTGGCAATGATGATTCTTGTCATCTCATCCCTTATTTAAAAGGGAACACTTCTCACAGCTATTCAGAAATCTTTCTCCTGTATAAGTCTCACTGCCTTGCTCTTAGAAAAAAAAAAAGAAAAACAAAACAAAACAAACAAAAGAAGCATAACTCCTACTTAACCTTCGCTGAGAAGGAAGCACTTCAGGAGATATTTTTCCTTCTTTTCATTTCTTACTCAATCTATAAAAAATATACCATCACTGGGAGGAATAAAAAGGTCATTTTATAAGGACAGTGGTACCTGAATGAAAACGTGCTTTACCACTTGCTTCACGAATAATAGCTCCAGCTTGCCAACAATCTTTGGGACCTTTTCAGAAAAGTCTGGAATCACCACTCATTGCTTAAAGCAGAAAAAACCTTAAGTCCATTCTAAATATTTTTCTCCTTAGCAAAAGTTATTATATTTGTTCTGTTGGATTCCATCTAAAGCAAATAGTAAAAAGTTGGAGGATTTTTGAAATTGCTGAGGTTAAAATCTTCTTTGAGATACACCTGAGTGCGTACAAATTTGTCTGCCTGGTCTGAGACCACTTAAAAAATAAACTACACTGTCATAATGTCCAAGCTCTATTTTAATACTTTTAGATGGCAGAGAGTTAAATGATATGGTAACAAGGTACAAAAAAGAGGTTTTCTTGGGTAATGAGATTTCAGAAGGGATGTGCTGGGACGGGGGGGAGCTTTATTGATCTACAGTAAGGCTAAAGCAGTATGAAGGCACTATTATTAATAAGGTGGGAAACTATTCTTGGCTAATTAACTTTGGAAGAAAAGGCAATCTGTAACTGATACTTGCAATTGCATTCATACTTTATTACAATTATTGTAAGATTAAGAAACATATTGAGGAATGCAGCTGGGCCTACTCTCCAGTATGCTGAAAGAGACTCCAAGTTTCATAGCAAACAGAAAATAAATATCCCCTTGTGACCGATACATTCGACTTCTTAACCAAACTAGTGGTAGTTTGATATAAGCTCCAAAGGAGGTAAAGGTCTAAGCCATAACAGGGCCAAGAACTTCTCTAGATCAAATCCGTTCTCTGAAAACCCACAAAGGAACAGAGTGACACAGTGAGCATCGATGCATATGAGCTTGGAACGCTGATCATGCGATTAACACATGAATAGCAGGTGGCTTTTCCAAGACTCATTTATCAAAGAACAAAGTAAGTTGTAGGTACAAGGAATCTCATTCATACCTTTTCCGTTGCATGTAATTTGACTACAGGCCAACCACTTTATTCCAGGGAGCCTTTGAGCTCTCCTTGCTAAGCAGCTGGCTGCATGGCGGTCATCTCCCCTTGAGCTGGGACGCCTCCTCTCAAGGTTGCTCCTCGAGACAGAGTGACCTTTCACCAACTGCAGATCTTTGGTAAGGAACCGATATCGCACATAACCTTGCATTATAGTGCACTAAGATTTTGTATTGGTAACATTGATTTTTGTCTTGGTAACTTTGATTCTGTCTTGGTAGTTTTGAATCGTTGTTATATCCTTTGTGCAGTAAGTAATAGAGTGAACCTTGCCATCGAACTTTGTTAAGTCACACTTTTACAACATCATATGTCAATAAAACCACTTTTGCTGTTACCTTTGACAGTGGTTCTTTAAGCTGTCTAAATTTCCCATTCGTGACACTCCTCCCACAAAAAACCTCAAAACTTGGTGATATGCTTGACAAGCATAGTTAGTAGATAAGGCAAAAAGCTGCAGGCATCTTAAAGTCTATTTCATGCTTGACAGACCATTTTAAAATTTTATTCCATGATTGTTTCATATAAAATACATTTAAGTTCTTGCTTCACAGAAAGATCTCATAGACCACCCTGGATAGTGTTACCAACCATTTAGAAAGCCATTGAATGCTCACTTGAGTGTGGTAAGGGTCACTCATCACAGACATTTGCTAGACATGTTTCACAAAAACAAATGTTGATAAAAATCAGATAAAGGAGTGACTGGAAAATGGGCAACAAATCTCAACAAATCTGTTGGTCTAAACAGTATGGGCCATTTGCTGTTACAAACTGTACCACTTGACATTTTCAGCTGGTGTCGTAAAAGGTAATATCTCTCCCTACAAAATTCACGTCATTTAGATCCCACTCTGTACAGCATCACTACTGTATTTTTCTTCACTGAAAATCCAGATCATAGGGTCAGAACAAACAGGCTCCAGTTCAGCAAATCTACTTAAGCGCTGGCATAACTCTAAGGGGCTGAATGACATTGCTACACAAGAGCTGAATCAAGGGTATAAAGCTTGCATTTGTGGTTCATAAAAATACAGCAGTTGACAAAAATAATTGTTTGTATGAACATAACTACAGTTATGTCTTATCTATGGTAAGTCTTATCTTCTTTGGTGGATGTTAATCAGAAATTTTAAACTTTTTTACTGACTGCTATCAACCTTATTTCTCTTGTTCCTTACAAACTTCTTAAGTTCATCCAGATCCCTTTGTACTTTTTAACTTCCCATTGTTTAACATGTGACATTTACATGTATGTAGTAACTGTCAGTTAGAACAAAGATTTGGCAGGTCTTCTCATCAATATCAATAACTGTTTGGGTTTTCTTCAATATCATGAATATTTTGGGTAAGAAATATCTGATTAATATAGCAAAAAGAGCTTTATATTTTGCTTTGTAATTCAGCTCATATATTTTTCAGTTCTTTTTTATTCAGATAAAAGAAACTTGACAGATTTTGAATATGGTGTCAAAATGCTTTTTTTCGTGTTGAATACAAGATCTGTCTAAACTACATCTGTTTTCCCAAAAATCGTGTAACAAAGAGCACACTCTAGAGAGGAAAAAGAAAAAAGAAAAAAAAAAACAAACCCAAATTTTAGAGCAGTACTCTTCATATTTGAACTTGTCTATAAGAATATTGTCTCTTAACTTTGCAAAACATTTTGAAATAAGAATTTCAACAAACTCAAAAAATAAAGCTATAATAAGAAATGGATATCAATTTAGCTACTTTGTTTTTATGCTACTCTCATCACCACAGCATCTAAAATGTTTCTGTTATCTCCATAAGCAATACAATTAACACCTATTGAATATGACACATTCAATTTCTCATCTCTCTAAAGAGGCAGACTTCTGTACATAGATCTTTTTCAAAGTTTTTGTAGGTATTTGAGATGAGCTTTGTTTTTAAATATGCACTCTGCAATTAATATGCTTCAATAGGTAAGTTTTAGGCTCTAGATAAGAAGCTGGTGATGGATGTCATTCCTTGCAGGAGTTCATCTTATTATTATCTATTATCTATCTAAAATATTATCTATTTTGCACTTCCATTTTGTGTCTTTCTTCTGAGGCTCCCAAGCTACTTTCCAGTGTTGAATGACTCTTCATTATTACATATTAGATAGATAAGTAGATGTAATAGCTGTTTCACTCTTGACCACAGAAGATGTGATTCTCCTAGCACAGTGTATTAACTCAATGTCAAAATTGGTCTTAAAAAAATAGAATGGTTGCACTGTGCTCCGACTGATTAATTATACTTCCTATAGAAGTCCTCTTTACTTAGGTAGAGAGCTTCAAGGTCAGACAGTATGTATACAAAATACATCAGAGGTCTATTTAGTTATTGGGACAGAAGAGAAATTGTGTACCAGCTTTGTGTATACAGCAATGAAAGAAGAATTGTGTTCTGTGTGTACAGATGCACTGTTACCCACACTGGTTGAAACTATAATATTTTATGTTGAGAGAAGAAAGAACTATATCTGAACAATTATAATCTGTGTCTATAGACAATTACACGCAGAGCATTGTTTCAACGTGACAGCTATAGAAATTAATTTCTTGATGCTATTACTGGTTATTTGATAGTGATAACTATGTACATACAATATTCTCAGAGCTTTATAACTGTTTGATTTTTTACAATTATTATTTTAGGATTAAGAATGTCACATTAGCAACATAAATGTACCACAAATTAAAAGCGTCGATAGCAGACTGATGGTTCTCAAAAACAGGGAGATTGCCATCTACAGATCACGTATCTACAAAGATTTTGCAAGGATCAGAGTTAGTGAATTATTAAAACCTGTTATCAATATGCAGAAGTGAATCTCAAATAACTATTGATAAAATCTGTGGATGGCAAAAAGACCTCTGAAAACAATTAATTTCAAAGAAAAGACAGTCAAATATGTCAAGCTAGGCTAATTCAAACAGCCACTTTAAAACAGCCACAGTTATTGCTGTACATACCTTAAAAAGGCCATACCTTAAAAAGGGAGTATCACAGCTTGAAAATCATTACTCTGGAAAATATTTTAGTATCTTAGGAGGTACTTCATATATCCTAGAAGGCATTTTATGGATAAGAAAATGTTACTGTGTTTTCTGAATTTGTAAACAAGGAAGACATAGTATCTTGGAGATTAATTTACCTATGGATATGAAAATAATGAAACTGATAGGAGAATACTGCATACTGTTCTCACATCTGACTTTTGGTAAAAATAAAAAACAACAGGAAATATCACAGGAAATGGCCATCAGTGATTTCTGAGCTCTTATCCTGAGAGCACTGATAATTTCAATCTGTTTAGCTGTATGCTTATTACAGTACAGAACTAACTTCATCAGAAGAAAATACTGGATATTAAGCAACTCTTTAATCTAGCAGAAGAAATAAAAAAAACCCCAATGATTAGGAAGTGAAACTTTAAAAATGAAAATAGTCAATAGACACACTTTTTAACTGTCAGACTGTTTAATAATTTTAACAAATTATTAATTGTTGGAACAAACGGACCTGTTGGTGTTCTGTCTCATTAGTTGAACTGAAAACAGGGTTTAACTAAATGAAGTTTTAGGACTTTAGGAAGCTTTGGAATGCAAAGCAAGCATGGAAGTATTCAACAGCTGATTAGATAAACTAATGCTCCTTCTGGTCAAACTTCTGAAAGTAGAAAAGAAAAATCATCTGTGAATTACAAACCCTGGTATTTCTTTAATTGCCCAGATTCTGATCTCGCTGACCCTATGCAAGTCCAAAGAGTGTATAGTCAATGAGTAAATTACAACATGTTTTTACCCAGATTTAATAAAATAGGCTTTTATCCAAGTTTCAAACTACTAGGACATATTACATTAGTAAATATAACATTTTTCAAACTAAATTTTAGTGTCAGAAAAGACTACAAGGCCTTTTTGATGGACCAAGGAAGATGTCCAGAGCCCAGATAAATTTCAGCTCTTCTCTGTCTTAATTTTCTATCATTTGCCTGGTGCCAAAGAAAAATACATTGTAAAAGACTTGACTTAAATTTTTAAATTATATAAACTACTGAAATCACCAGGTTAGCATAAATAAATGTATATCATAATGTGCAAACAGTTTAAAAGTGTCGCACATATCCAGGAGACAAAAATTACTTAATATGTCTTACAGGTAAGTACAAAAGAACTAGATTGACTTCAGCTGACTGGCATATTTTAAGGCAGTAATCCAAAACTCTTTTCTACTGTTCAGCAACACTGGCTAGAAGACAAAAGATTGCATTGCACAGATGGGTAGAATATGAGTTTATGTGAAATCAAGGGAGAATAAAACCTCGCTCAATAATTAAGGATCACTTCAACCTACAATTTCTTTTAATTTCCTTCCTGAACAAAGCTGCTTGTCACTAACACAAATCTGAGCAGGGAAAGGTGAGACAGACTGAATGGGGACCTAACTCAGCACTTTGCTGCCAGCTGCAAAATTAACTTTAGTAGATCATCAGAAGCAGAAGTTACCTCTGGTTCATAATGTGAGCTTCCACCCCTGAGCTAAAGATCTAGCAGGTCCATGAGGACTAAGTGACACCACTACAGAGAGACAGAGTGCTGAGTACAAACCTATGCAAACACTTCCCTAATCCTCAGGACTCTGGCATTGCTCCTACTGTCACAGCTCATGCCAAGAAACTTTTTTTAGCTAGTAGTGGCCCTGGAAAGCACATATGTTGAGTGACTTCAGCACCATCAACTCCTAAACTAGTCTGTGCAGCTGTGTGTTTCTTGTTACCTTCATCTTTCTAGGAGAATCATCTTGGGTTGGTGAGTGATTCAAGAAGGTTCCAATAACCTGATTTTAAGATTTCCATTCAGAAAGTACCTGTCACTCAATCCAGGCTGCAGGGAAATCAGACAATCAAAAAACTTTCATTTAAAAAAAAAAAGAACGAATAAAACATTCATTTACAACATGAAAAATGGTCAGAAGGTTCCAAAGTCTTGTTAGAGTTATGTGTCCAAAAGGAATAAAAAAATATATATTTAATCTCTTATTCATCCCAAGGTGAAATCTATCAGGCATTTCTCTCTTTTCCAGCATTCAGGAGACAAGTTGGAGATATTTATTAGCCTACATAGTCAAGGTCTTTCTGCTTTGTTTCACATCCCACATCTGCAATTGGATTTTGTAGGACAAAATCTAGGAAGCATGCTAGATTTTGTACTTCCTTATTACTTAAGGTCTGTTCAGGGGTTCATTACTGCTCAAACTCTCTCCTCTTTTTTCCTGCCTTCCAGCGCTGAATGATTCTTAAGGAGGCAGATTCAATCTTCTTCTCCTGAACTTCACCTCTTTGGAGTGGAACTGCTAATGTTATTTAAGCAGTTCAGTTAAGTTGTTTCTTCTGCTTGACTAAACTACTAATAGCTTGTTAAATGACTTAGATAAGGCAATAGGCACATTTCACAGTGAAGCTTTTCTAGAGACCTTCTGAGAGGATATTGACTTTATTTTAATTCTCCATGACAGGCTAACTTTTAGCTCCCTAACCCCTGCAGCAGATTCGCGTTAACTCTATACAAGGGCAGTGTAGATTTGAACAAGAAGAAGCTTAGTGAGTTTCTGGCAGTTTTTCTCATGGAACTGCCAAACTCCTTTGCAAGGAAACTAAAGGGTCTGAAATACTAGGCCCACCTGGGAAAGATGTGAATCAGTGCTTTGAGCTTGTGTCTGGAAGAGACTTCTTCAATAGTAACAAGGATAGGCAGAGAGGGAGAAGAGACTTCTGTTTTTCTGTAAATCACAAGATCATAAAGAACTGCTAGGATGATGAGACCATGAAAAACATCAACAAAATCTTGGGATATACTGAGTAATGAAGGTATGTTCAGTGGTGGTTTACAACTATTAATTGCACTGTGACAGACACTAGAGAAACCTCTTCTGGAGTATTGTTTACAATCCTCATGACCCATATTCCAAATGCTGAATTCAGATTGGAGCAGGTTCTGATAGAATCCTATAGGGAACACAGTGCCCATCTTATGAGGAAAGAGCAAGAGAATGGACTTGTAAAAACTGACAAAATAAAAACAGAGAGGTACCCTGAGACCCATAAACACACTTGAAGATGGAGATTGAAGAGATGGAGAATGGTGAGCAACCTCAGGAGAAGAAGAAATGTATGTAATCTAAGGACTGTTTTGGCGGAAATTAAGCACAAAACTGTCTTGGAATTAATTTCCTCTAGAAATTAGAAGAAAATGTCTCATTAATAGAGAAAGATTTAGGAGGTATGACCCAACTGCAGTGTTGAGAGCCAAAAGAAAATTCTTGTTTTGAGGTGGAGCTTTTATTTTATATAGCTTTTATTGCTATATGACACCACTACATAAAAGCATCAGGGTGGATCCAGTGGCTCAGGATGTTCCTACACTTGAAAATTCTTAAGCAATGCAAAGATTAATCACCTGGTAAGTATATCTTGTCTAAAAAATTCAATATGAATATCACAGACTTTTAAATGGGAAGAGTCAGTTAGTTTATAGATGTTGCCCATGAATTGCAAAGTCTCCACAGAAGACTTGTAAACCAAGCGTTTAATTTTATTTCAGATCCTCAAAGATGTCACCTCAGAGATGTGACCACCTAAGTCTACCAGTTAGGCACCTCTGATGTTCTCAAAATGGCCATAAGGATGACACCTATGCTATGGTTAATAACAGGACTTACAAAGGTACCTAAAAGCTTCTACCAGTTTATATCCAATATGCTTCTTGGAGCTCAGATTCAAGGCATTAACTTATGGACCCTGAAACAGGTTATTCAAGCACTGTTTCACCTGATCATGTAGATGTGCTCTGAAGATGTCTGAAGTCCAAGACTTCAGGAAAAAGGGAATAGGATGCTGAAAGAAGGAACAGCATAAGCATGTGTCCCTCCACAAATAAAGACTCTGTAGGAAATGAGATATCTGATTTTGAAAGCCGAAACTCTGTCTGATTTAGGCACCAGGTTCTCTCACTTCCAAAATGGGAACGTGAATTAAAAGGCTAATGGCTAATCTGGAGGTGAATTTACCTCAGTCTCTCCAGTGGCACCTATGGCAGATAAGTCTTGAGAGAAGCAAGGACTTTAGTATAGGTTTCATCACATGGGTTTAGCTACATTTTACCTGACAGGACACACTAAATTGCAAACTCTCATGAGGGTGTAGCTTTAGTGCCTCTGATAAGCTTCTTGCATACAAAACCCACCTGTTTTTATATCAATCAATATCAAAGATCTCCAAGAAAGGAGATTTACCTGTACGCTGCCCCATTGGATTGATGAGGAATTGGCTGGATGGCCACATCCAAAGAGTTACAGTCAATGTCGGAATGGAGATCCAAATGAATGGTTCAAATGGATGCTTCAATGTCCAAATGGAACAAGTATTATCCCTCAGGGGTCTGTATTGGGACCAGTATAGTTCAATATCTTTATTAATGACATAGAGAGTGAGACTGAGTGCACCCGCAGCACATTTGCAGATGACACCACGCTGAGTAGTGTTGTTGATTTGCTTGAAGGAAGGGATGCCATCCAGAGGGACCTTGACAGGCTTGAGGAGAGGGCCTGTGCGAACCTCTGAGGTTCAACAAGGCCAAGTTAATGGGATGAAATTTAACAAGTGGAAATGCCGGATTCTGCACCTAGGATAGAGTAATGCCAGGCACAAGTATACATTGGGAGAGGAGTGGCTGGAGAGCAGCTCTGCAGAAAGGGATCTGGGGGTGCTGGTCAACAGCAGGCTCAATATGAGTCAGTAGTGTGCCTGGCAACCAAGAGGGCAAACCACATCCCGGGGTTCATCAAACACGATATAACCAACTGGTCAAAAGAAATGATTATCCTGCTGTATTCAGTGTTGGTGCAGATTCACCTTGAACACTAAGTACAGTTCTAGGCCCCACAATTTAAGAAAGATGTTCAGGTCCTTGAATGTGTCCAGAGGAGGGCTGGAAGGAGTGTTCTATAAAGAGTGGCTAAGGACTTTGGGCTTGTCTAGTTTGGAGAAAAGGAGGCTGAGGGGCGACCTCATTGCTCTCTACATCTTCCTGAGGAGGGGAAGTGGAGAGGGAGGTGCTGATCTCTTCTCCCTAGTATCCAGTGACAGGATGCGGGGGAATGGTTCAAAGCTGCACCAGGGGAGGTTCAGACTGGACATGAGGAAGCATTTCTTTACCGAGAGGGTGGTCAAACCCTGGAACAGGCTTCCTAGAGAGGTGGTCGATGCCTGATGCCTGTCAGTGTTTAAGAGGCATTTGGACAATACCCTTAATAACATGCTTTAACTTGGTCAGCCCTGAATTGGTCAGGCAGTTGGACTAGATGATCGTTGTAAGTCCCTTCCAACAGAACTATTCTGTTCTGTTCTATTCTATTCTAAGTGCAAATTTCTGCATCTGGGTCGGGGCAATCCCCACTATCAATACAGATGGATGATGAATGGATTCAGAACAGCCCTGTGAAGAAGGGTTTGGGGATACTCATGGATGAAAAATTGGACATGAGCCAGCAATGTGTGCTCACAGCCCAGAAAACCAGCCGTGTCCTGGGCTGCATTGAAAGAAGCATGGCCAGCAGGTCAACAGAGGTGATTCTCCCCCTCTACTTTGCTCTTGTGAGACCCCATCCAGAGTGGTGCACCCAGTTCTGAGGTCCCCAACACATGAAAGACATGGATCTGTTAAAGTGGCTCCAGAGGAGGGACACAGAGATCATCAGGGGGCTGGAACACCTCTCTTATGAGGAAAAGCTGAGAGAGTTGGGGTTGTTCAGTCTGGAGAAGAGAATGCTCCAGGGAGACCGCATGGCAGCCTTTCAGTACTTACAGAGAGCTTATAAGAAGGATGGAGAGAGACCTTTTACCAGAGCCTGTAGGAGCAAGACGAGGCGTAATGGAAAAGAAGGTAGATTTAGACTGGATATAAGGAAGAAATTTTTTACAATGAGGGTGGTGAGACACTGGAACAGGTTGCCCAAAGAAGCTGTGGATGCTCCATCATCGGAAGTGTTCAAAGTCAGGTTGGATGGGACTTTAAGCAACCTGATCTAGTGAAATATGTCCCTGCTCCCAATGGAGGGATTGGAACTAGATGATCTTTGAAGGTCCCTTCCAACCCAAACCATTCCATGATTTGATAATTTTATGAAAAAACTTTTGTGATTTTCCTCTTCAAAAGCAAATGGAATAGCTGGAGACCTGGAGCTCATGCTCTTTTGAAGCATGCATTGCTGGATTCTACCAGCATTGAGTGCACTTCAGGCTTCTCTGCAGAGGACATCTAGGTTACCTCAAAACTGATTTTGAGGATTCTCCCACTGCAAGTCAGGGTGGATGAGTGGCTATTTTGATTTCAGTGATGCCTAAATACATGAAACAAAACCTTTGATGCCTAGGCATCCACAGACAAGTGATGCTCCCAAGCATAGTTGGTTAGATGCCAAGACTGCTTCTTCAGTGTTCTTACCTTGGATACTTTAGGATGTCAAGTCTGATAACTCTGGAGATCTTGCCTTTAAGTATGAAAGAGCACTTTTTGAACTTCCAGCTACCTTCAAAAAGGAAATCCTACTCTCTTCCTAGTTGCCACTACTCATTTCCAGCCCTCCCTTTCATTAGATCTTGTAATTGTGAGTAAGCTGGTTCCATAAACTAATCTAAAGGAAGGCTTTTTCTTCATGGCTTACATCTACATCACATCATGAAGCTAAACTAATTTACCTTATGGCTACATGAACATGAGTTTGGCAAGAGAAGCTAAAGAGGCAGAACCTGTGGTGACAAGGCCAACCCTTTTTGACATCCTCCTGCAGTAACACAGCATAAGGCTGTGTCAGTCACCGTCAGCTAACAGGCTAATTCTCTCAGTGCCCTGACTGGAGAACTGATTACCTAATTCAAGGCTGAGGGTCCCATTGCAAGGCTCATTTGCACAACATCTCAAAAGCTTTGACACTCCTTGCCTTTGGAGCTTAGACATAGTTGTGTCATGAAAGAAGTAAATAGAAAATTTAAGATTTCTAGAAAAGTTCCATGCTAACAACTGCCTCAGAATAGAAATGTAGAACTACAGAAAGTCGTGTATGTCTTGTTATGGTTTTACGTAGGTAACAATATAAAGAAAAGCAGGATATATTATGGGCATATTTCCTTAGATGTCATCTACGAGAATGCTTTTCCAAACCACAGTTCTTTTTGTGTCTGAGCACTGGAAAAAACCTGAAGCATGTTTGTTGTGCTGGTTTAATGTCTGGGCATTTTTCAAAATAGTTTTCCATCCATAACTGTGGAGAGCCTCAGCCATTTTCAGAATGATGCACACTGCAGACAGGAAAGATATGTTTGTTCACCTAATAGATTTATGCTGGTTACAGGTAGTGAGAAATGTAGATAGTTCAGGAACCTGGAAATCTTCTAATTACCAGTATCACCAAGGTTTTTAGGAGTTTGTATGAACAGCTTGGAAAAGAGCCAATGGCCATTTAGGGAAGCTTCTGCCTTTAACCACGATGGGCTCATTTGTCATTTCCCAATATGTTCTCTGAAATAAAAGGGACTACTCATCTAGTAAAAAAATTTTTTCCAGCAGGGTTATTCCTCCACTGAAGCAGCTAGCCACGTAGTTACTTTTGATTTTTTCACTCTGAGCTGTAGATTATCTCTTGGGGCTTTTTGTCCATTTTTGTTTTTTTTTTTTCCTTAAATTCTTAAAAGAGAATAATTCCATAGAGAGAATCAAATCACACAGGATTTCAACAGCTACAATTGAATAGGCAGTTTAGGAAACAGGTAAGATTTTTTTTGTGTGTGTAAATACAATAGTTTGCAATCCTTATTTGTGTGACGGGAAGAAATAAGCTTGCAGATAAGGCACTAGATTCAAAAGACGTGGGCCTCGTCACCTACACATTGCACAGACTCCCTGTCAAAGACTGCTAGAACATAGTACTGAACTGCCGGAAGGTAAAATCAATTCTTAAAATGCGGGATCACAGCAATTTTGGTGATCCTAATCACCGTGAGAAAATAGGGAGAAGAGGCTAAATGAAGGAAAATGTACATACTTTCATTTCAGCTGAGTATGTCCACAGCTGAGATTGTCACATTAAAATTTAGAAAAGTACATTATTGGCGTTTACATTTTAGCTTTATAATCAAGGGAGAGATATAGACACTTTACATGATTTTGGGGGATAAGCATGTTTCAAGATGAGATGAATCTTGCCCTAGGCTTCTCTGTTTCTCTGTGTTTACTGTAAAGATATTCAAGCCAACGAGCTCAGATGTAGATGTTGACATTGGTCTGATACATACCATTCTCTGAGTCCAACCCTGCCTCTGCACTTTGGGCTGAGAAAGCAGCCATCCATATCACAGAAGCTAACACAAAGTCTTTCAACTCTACATCTGGCCAGAGAAAAGTTGTAACTGTTGGTTCTCTCCCATGGTGCTGGATCGCTGATGCAACACTACTCAGAACCCTTCCTTCCAAAGCTTCGAGGTACACTTCAGGAAAATGCTTTTATCCGTAGTATCATTCAGAGAAAGTGGTAGTGTCTGACCACTTTCTGAAGAGCAGCACAAAATATAAGTTCATTGTCCATACTCTTGGGGGAAGCACTGGTTAGGCCATGTGGCATGCAGATATTACTGTTCCTTAAAAATAATATATAAAAAAAGAAGCAAACAGAGGTTAGAGAGACAGTGGCTTGTCACTCTGAGAAAGCAACAACTCCTTTTTCTAGGGAGGCCACGCACATTCTTTAGAAAAATGATGGGGGAGTAGAAACTTAGTGAGTTCTGTTTTGTCTCTGTTTTATTTGAGAAAAAATTATTGATTTAGAGGAGTCTAATTTCCAGATCTGCTGACCTTCCACCAGGCATCAAGGTGCAGAAATGTCTGCTGTGGAGGTACAGGGTCTGGTTCAGAGGTCCATACCCTAATATCTTTTCTTGGGTCCGGATAGAGTAAATGTTTTCTACCACTCTCTATATTCCAGGAAATCTTTTCCAAGTATGTATCCATCATCACAGCAATATTGAAATAAAATGTTGTTATGTTCCTCAACCCTCCAATAGAGACAAAGGAATCAGAAAAAAATTAAATGAAACAAGGAAATGCAATTCAGTCATATTAACTGCCTTCTGCTTTACCAGCTTACCATTGCTCCAGAGAATAGTGTCATACGGCTATTTTAAGCATTTAACAGCATGAAAATGAATAATACTAGGAGATTTCCTTAAAAGCAGCAAAAAACAGTCCAGTTTTTCTGAAGTGCTAACAAAAACCACTTGTGCTTAATCTGATGTGATACATAAGCACACCCAATGCAATTACACATATGAGTATAGTTCTAGGGCACCTGTCAGTAATACATTCCTCTTGAACAGAGGTGAAGTAATGGAGGTTAATTCAGCACAGCACCATCCTTCCTTAAATTTATTCATGCTTTTCCTAGAGATTGCTATTTTCAGCTTTCGATGGTATGAATCCAAGAGTGATGCAAGGGCTGGATCCTGGCCTTTCTGCTCAGCATTGAATATCTGCTGCTGGCTTTTCTAAGCTGCTGTTATACTTTCTCATGACCTTGCAGATTGTAGTGGGTTGGCTCCGGCTAACAGCAAAAATCCCACCCAGACGCTTGTTCACACCCTGCCTCAGTGGGACAGAGGAGAGAAAATAGGAAAAATAGGACTCAGAAGTCTTGTGGGTTGTGATAAAGACAGGGAGATCCCTTATTTTCATGGGAAAAACAGATGCGACTTGGGGAAAATTAGTTTAATATATTACCAATTAAAATAGTTTTGGGTAGAAAGAATCAAAATGACAAATCGTAAAACATGCCCTTCCCTGGCTCAACTTCACTCCTTCACTCCAGACCCCTCTACCCTTCCAAGCTGTGATGAGGGTGGGAAATGGGGGCTTACAGTCAATACGTTGCTGTTTCTCTCTGCCGCTCCTTCCTCCTCACAGTTTTCCTCTGCTCCAGTGGCTCCAGTGTGGGTTCTCCCCTCCTTCATCTCCCCCTTCTCCTCCTCCTGAAACTGTATATTGAAACTCAGTACTTTTACTTCCCTTTATAGTTAAAATTTCCTGCATTATCTTTACCACGGACCATGGTTCCAGAATATTTATTAAAATACTAATTAGAAACATTTCCCCCCCCCAAATCATCATTGAACTTTAGTACAAACATTTAGAGAGGAATTTTTGTAGGATAGTCTGTGCCACTGATACTTTTACTATTAGTTCAAACTGTGGTAGAAGTTAAGACATCAACTGGCTTGAGATTTCTCAGCGGATAAGAGAACAGGAATCTATGGTCCAAAACGCTCATCTGTAAGCCATAAACAGTTTTTTATTTAAAAAAAAAAAAGGTTGAAAGCTTAGATTGGGTAAAGAAGTTAGACCTTCCTAAACATTTGAAGAGAGAGCTTCAAAATCTGTCGTATGAGAAGCTGTATTGCAGCATCCAGAAGCATGGGATCCATGGGAGCCAATATTTACAGACCACCTATTAGTGAACATATAGGGTAGATTGCAACTTCCAGCTGTTTCCATTGCCACTTTAGTCAATGCCAAATGTAGGTTCTGAGTTTAGATTCAAATTCCAAAACTGTTAATTCCAGAAGGATAAGGATCTTCAATATGTTCTGATTCATATGTACCAACACAGTACAGATCTCTCAGATACCTTTTGTTATTCAATTAAAGAAAAACAAAAAAGGTGTCATTCAGAAATAGCTTCTATTAACCTTAGTAAAGTTTTATGTAGGTTTAAAAATTAATAACGATCAAATTGAAAATGACTAGTGATTTTTGGTGTCTCTATTTTTAGATATTCACCTTGAGAAAAAACTTTAGGGGACATGAAAATGCTGATAACCTTGCATTAAAAAATGTACTGATTCTGTTAACCTTATGTTAAAAACTGTACCCACTGAAAAGCCCAGGGTTCTCTCACAGTTTTTTGCAAACAGTTCTTTTGTATGGTTGTTACTAAAATGATACACTAAATTTCAGGTGCAACATATTTCCTCAATAATACTTTGTTCATCCTGTTATGTCTGTTTACTTCTGCTGGTTCCAAGCTACCAAAGATTTGTTGCTTCTGTGTTCAAATCCTCCAGATTATAACAATACTCTATTATAGATTATATTATAGATTATATTATAGATTATAATAATACTCTACTGAAACTGTTTAGGTGGACTAGATATACCAAGGTACATTTTCTCCTGGAGGAAATCAGTTCAACATCTTTGATTTATACAAGAATAAGCCCTAAAATCAGGTTATATGGCATCTACTGCTCTTACTCTACTTACGGTGTCTGTTACTTTATTTGCAGAAGTAAAGTAGATAAGTTTGACACAAGTTGTCCGGAAATCAGTTCAACATCTTTGATTTATACAAGAATAAGCCCTAAAATCAGGTTATATGGCATCTACTGCTCTTACTCTACTTACGGTGTCTGTTACTTTATTTGCAGAAGTAAAGTAGATAAGTTTGACACAAGTTGTCCTTGACAAATCTCTGTTATCTGCTGCCTTGTTATCTTCCAGATACTTACAAATAACCATATTATATGCTTTTTTCTTTTTTTTTCCTGGGGATTGAATTTAAGCTGTCTGGTCCATAATTCCATTCTTAGCCACTTTACGAAGAGTGGCACAGTTTCACTCTTTTCCACATTTCTTCTATCATCACACCCATCTTCTACAAAATTCTGGTAATGGTCCTCAGGCTACATAACATATTTTTTTCAAATACCTGAGGATTAAATTTATAATGCCAAACTGGCTTAAAACATCAATTTAAGAACACATTTTAATCTACATTTTTCCTATTCCAAGTCAGAAATCTATGCTTTTTCACTAGGTATTGTTTGTGCTCACTACCTCCTACTGTTGTCATTTTTAGTGAAGATTAGCACCAACCCCAAACACTGAACATTAAGCTGTTCTTGGCATCATCAGCTTTCACTCAGATGAGAAGCAGATCAAAAATTCTCTCCCTTCCTAACACAAGCATAGAATGATATTTCTTACTTTTAATTTCTTTTGCAAGTCACTTCACGGCCTGTGCTTGACTTTTGCAATTTTGTCACCGAATACTCACACTATTCTTTGCTGCATTTGAAGTCAGCTCATGAGTTAACCAACTTGGCCACTTACTACACTTCTTGTCCTTACTCTCTGTTGGGATAGTTTGCATTGCTGTAATACCATTTTCTCAGAGAAACTTCCAGCTTTCTTCATTCCTTTTCCATTAGAATTGTATCCTTGGAGACTGCATTTATCACTTCTCTGAGTTTGTACAAGGAACATGTACATTGAAGCATCAGCCTCACAACCTAGCAAAAAGCTGCTAGTAATAGAAAAAGTAGAAGTATATTGCACATAGCAGGGGGATGCTTAAGGGAAGAGTAAGTGAAAAGAGGAAAAAAGGAAATCTCAGCAGGCCTCCAGTGTTATATATACATACTCCAATCCTATATAACACGTGTAGTACATGTATTAAAGACAGAGGTGCCAGAATTAGACTTTTTGGGTTTCCCTAACAGTGGAGACATATGTCTGGACATATATCCGTATAGCTCTGGTGCTTATACCATCAGATCTGGAACCTGACAGAAGCCTACTCACAACATCTAGCCCATTACAATAAAAATTAAAAAAAAAAAAAAAAAAAAACAAAACCCAAACAAAACCAAAATATTTTCAAAGCTCAGTACTTCTATGAGTGCCAAGTTCTAGTGTTAATCTCCACATTCCGCGCTACATTTACCTCTTTATATTCTACCACCAGATCCATGAAGTTATTGAAAAATCTTTTTTTTTGTTTTCAAACCTTCATTATTTTAGTGCTTTTACCTCACCAAATGCTGACATGCTCACCTGTCAACAGCTGTTAACAGCTGTTAAATCACGATTTTGCAGAACCAAACAGTGGACTGGATCAGGTTTTTATAAACTTCAAAAAGAAGAGGTTTCAGTGCAGTGTCTTTAAGATTACATATAGAGAGTATCTTAAGGTGAGGGGAGATCAGGCTGACAGATATTTTGGGTATGTAGAAGCTTCCATTCAGTACGGAGAACAATTGATTGCAACAGGACCTAGTGAAGCCGAATAGACATTTATAAGTTTCTTTTGTCATTGCAGGATTTTCTCATGATTATACATTTCTGACTATAGTCCCACCATCACAGTATCACGCCAGCAAAGGGAATTTGCTCTTTCCTGCTGTGTGCCAGACTTCTCATACCTGAGCTATCACATATCCAGGGATTGTACACACTGTCTTTACAATAGTATCATGCTGACCAGACACACTGACTTGCAGCAGCAGTTGAGAACAGACAGACTCCCCTACTGGGTAGGCTTAAAATGGTGTATAAAGAAGGCTTAAAGCCCTACAGGTTGGTCTGGACAGAGAGTTGTGAATAATTTCTGTGATTAGAACTGTGCACTTGCAAAAAGAATATAAATTACCCAAAATGTTTAAAAGCAAAACACGTTCATTTTATTCAGCTCAGCAGCCTGACAATTTGGAAAGAAAAAAGAAAAAAGAAAATTTTGTCCAGCACAAAGAAACTACAAAACATATTGGAAAGCAAAAGAAGGAGCTCAGTCCTTCTCTAAATGCAACCACCATTGATTTGCAGCAAGAGTTGCCACAGAAGCAGGATCAATACAAACTTTCCATGACAAAGCAGGTAAATCAGAGCTTATGCCCAGTGCCCACAATGTGATGAAGAGAAAGTCATTCCTCCCTCCTGCACCAACCATAGCACCATCTCTAGGACACTATGCATCTACTTGTGTCATCTTCAGGTCCTATGTGGAAGCAAGCCCAACCCTTTGCTGAAATGCACACACTGAACAGTTACAGTGCTCAAGATGGTTTGGACATTAAACACTCACATTCTGCCCTTTCAAATCACCTCCAACAACATCATCATCTAATCACTGGAACGTTTATAACTTTTCAGCTCCTTTACTGGCTTATTGTTTTGATGTGCCCTCCCATCTATCATGCTTTTGCACCTGACTTTTTCAGGACAAGCAGGATTACCTGCTTTCAGCACTACCTTCGTCATCATCTGGGTGCCCATTATCCGCTCAAATAAGCCTGTTTTCCAGAGTCTGACACTGTGCTCCTTTGCTGCCAATATCATTGGCATTACCTCTCTTCTCATTGAACGTGCTTTATCTGCTAACACCTCCTGCTTCCACAATAGGTATGGGACCAGCCCACCTCACTATCCAATTAGGTAGGTGTCGTGGTTTAACCCGGCAGGCAGCCAAACACCATGCAGCTGCTTGCTTACTCCCCGCTGCCCCCAGTGGGACGGGGAGAGAATCGGAAGGGTAAGAGTGAGAAAAACTCATGGGTTGAGATAAAGACAGTTTAATAGAACAGAAAAGGGAAAATAATAATAATAATAATAATGATAATAATAATGATAATGATAATGATAACAATAATGATAATGATAGAATGTACAAAATGAGTGATTCACCATGCAATTGCTCACCACCCGCGCTGACCGATAACCAAGTAGCGATCGCTACTTCCTGGATCACGCCTACCATTCATATACTGAGCATGACGTCACATGGTATGGAATACCCCACTGGCCAGCTGGGCCAGCTGTCCTGGCTATGCTCCCTCCTCCCAGCCTCTGCTTGGTAGGGCACGGAAGCTGTCCTTGACAGGGCACTTAGCAACAACTGAAAACATCAGTGTGTTATCAACATACTTCTCATACTAAATCCAAAACACAGCACTGGGAAGAAATTTAACTCTATCCCAGCCAAAACCAGGACAGTAGGGCCAGTTACTTAAAAATTATTACAGGCGATCACAGGTCCAGCACAGCACACTGGGGGACGTGTTTTTATTCTCCACAGATTTCCTAGCTCAGGCCTGTTTAACACAGGGCATCCGATGTTTGCATGAACAAAATGTTCATTTACACTGAGTATAACTGCACATTTAGCACTGTGCTTTTATTACTACAACTTGATTTTCAGGTAGCTTACTACCTAATTGTAATTTATAGACCAAATGTTTCAACCTAACACAAATAACATCTCTTTGTTTTTCTCTGATAAAATATAAAGTTAATTACACTTCTGAGTAATAAGGTTACTTCCAATATCAGCATATTCCTAGTTCATTTACTTACACATAGTATGCTTTTTAGGTCTAAATTTTCTCCCGCTTGCTTTTCTGAAAAGGTAAAAATCTCAGCATGATAACTGCATTGTGTTCATGCCGCAACATCAAAAATAATTTCTTTGCTTAAAATTCTCCTTTAACACTTTTGGACTGGAGACTCAGAAATGACAAATGTAATTAAAGCTTTGCTTTAAAATGCTTCTCAGAGCTTATTGGTAGTGAGAAGTACTTCCCTTACTGTTTGAGTGTTCTGACAGCTATGCTCAGTGAAATCAGGTTAGTTTTCTCTTAACAAATGCAAAAATAAAGATTTCTACTTTTGTTGGAGGTGTAACAAGCTAGTGAAAATAACACTGGGCACCAAACCAAACTACTTGAAAAAAGCACACAACACAATAATTTAGTGTTACAAAAAAGACATGTGTATTGTACTTACACTATGCCACTTTCTGTGGTACATATCCATTCCTGTTACGTTTTTTAGGTTTAGTATGCTGTAATTTCATAATGTGTATTTTTGATAAAGTAACTGACTGGTCTGGGGGACAAAAGATGTACAATATATTGAACCTCCCTAGGCTGCAGCAAAACCTTTCATAAATGCCAAATGAAAAATTCCTAATGAACATGGATGGAGGGAATAAAAAAAGCCACAAAAATAAGTAAAAATGGTTTTGCAACAATGGTGTTGCAAAGCGGGGGTTACTGAACAAATAGTACCAGTGGAGGAACGGTCTTGCGACTTAACGAGCATTTTCATTAATGAACTTTGGCACAAAAAGTAGGACTACGCTAATGAAATTTGTCACTGAAGCAAATCTGAGAGGCATTATCAATAGCAAAGAAGATCAAGATAAACACAGAGGAAGCAATGGATGACCTTGAGGACTTAGACTACAATTTGAATGACATTCTGTAGTAGGAAAAAACAAGGGACTAAACCCAAGGATTCCTGCTACAAAATCAGTTTGAAATACAAAAGGAGAGAAGGACCAGGGGCTTTGCCAGTTACAGCATGCCTACAATGTGATGCACCTGCAAAAAGGCATATCAGATAAAATATTCCAGTAGATCTAGGTAAATATTAGGGCCATTATACAAGGTCTTTGCAAGCACCACAAGGGATACTGCATTGCACCTGACTGAAGAGGAGTGTTCAGGCTGAACAAGTGAACAGAAAGGCTGCTAGGATGATCAGGCAAACAGACATCCCATTAATTTTGGAGAAAACTGGCTGGTTTAGTGGAGCCATAAGTGTTCTCTACAAAATACCAGACGAACAACAACAAAACAAACTCCAAAAGAGAAGGATGTATTGTAAAGGACAATTTTGGAATAAGTCCCATTTGGTTGAATATTAAACAATTTTTAGCCTTAAGAAGGAGATTCTGGAACAAACCTTCTAAGAATTAGGGGAAGGAACATAAAAAGTATCTATTCCAAAAGTGACAGGGTAAGTTTACATATGGGGTCATCTTCTGTGTATCCCCAACATAACAATGAACTACATCCATTGACCATGGTCAGTGGGTCAGAAGCTGGTGATGGATGAAGAATAATTGTGCTCTGCTCTTTCTCCCAATATATTCTTGCTCAGTCTTCTTCCTAGGAAACCATTTGTCACTGAGGCATATCTCCACAGGTACAGCTTGAGAGTCCTGGAAATGAACAGAAGTCATTCCTAAGAAAAAAGCACAAGTCCCATTACCATAAATAGGATCCTCCAGCCCTAAACATTTTCATCATCATAGCCTCATGTTGTCATTTCAAACTAGAAGCTTGTCACTGATCATTTCCAAATATGATGTTATTTCCTCCTGTGCATGCATATGGACAATTTAAGTAATAAGGAGGATGTTTCACTTAAAATCATAGTATGATAGAATAATTCAGGTTAGAAGGTGATGTGGTTTAACCCCAGTTGGCAACTAAGCGCTTGCTCACCCTCCCCACCCCAGTGGGATGGGGGAGAGAATCAGAAGAGCAAAAGTAAGAAAATTCGTATGTTGAGATAAGAACAGTTTAATCCTTGAAATAAAATATAATATAATATAATAATAATAATTTTTAAAAATTGTAATTAAAAGTAAAACAATGAGAGAGAGAGGAACAAAAACCTGGGGTAAAAAAAAAAAAATTATGTCACCACTCACCACCTGCCTACAGATGCCCAGCCAGTCCCTGAGCAGTGATCGCCCCTGCCTGGCCAACTACCCCCAGTTTATATACTGAGCATGTCGTCATATGGTATGGAATATCCCATTGGCCAGTTTGGGTCAGCTGTCCTGGCTGTGCTCCCTCCCAACTTCTTGTGCACTTCCTCACTGGCAGAGCATAGGAAGCTGAAAAGTCCTTGACTTAGTATAAACACTGCTTAGTAACAACTAAAACATCAGTGTGTTATCACATTATTCTCATGCTAAATCCAAAACACAGCACTCTACCAGCTACCAGGAAGAAAATTAGCTCTATCCCAGCCAAAACCAGGAGAGAAGGGACATCAGGAGGTTCCTCGTTGAGCCGTGTGCTCAAAGTAGAGGTGACTATGGTGGTCGTTGCGCAGGACCTTGCCAAATCCTGGCTATCTCCAAGGATGGAGACTTGCACTCCACTACCTCTCCGTACCCTTGTTCCAGTCTTTTATCACCATCAAGATTTTTTTTTCTAATATCCAATCAGAATTTTATTTGATTATATCAATTTTTTATCTTTGTCCTTTTATTGTGCACATCTGAGACAATTTTGATTCCTTTTTCTCCATACCCATTAGCAGAAGAGCCATAGAAACAAAAATAATATTTCTGTACTGCACTATTTCCCTTATTATAAACTGATTTTGTCTTTGAATTAACTCTTGGTAGTTTTTTAATAGTGGAGTAGGCCCAGAAATCTACTCAGTTCATTGTTCAATGTTATTATACACAAGACAATTCAAAAGAAGTTTTTGGTTTTGCAGATGGTCTTAGTTCTTTTCAGCTGGTTCAGTTTTGTGCTTAGGACAATGGATACAGTATAAATATCCTTATTTATTTTGTTAGATCTAGCAATAAGCTTTGTCCATAAAGCTTGATGTATGAGAAAAAATATTCTTTTTAAATTAATGTTGAGTTGTTGGTGGGTTTTAATAATAATTGTAATGAAAAATAATAATGTTTTTATCCTTGTGATTTTTAGTTTTAGGCCTCCACAACTAGGGAGAGATGTGGCAAGTATGGTAATGGCAAGCATTTGGGTTATTGAACCATCACTGTATTCAATTTTATTTGACAAATAATTCAAATGTTCAAACTAGAACAATCCCTAAATATCAGCATTCACAGAAAATGAGATTGTCCCATCACAAAAAGGCCACTTTGAATCACTACTGCAGGTCACTTAAATTTTTCATCCAGTGAATCAGAAAACATTTATGTCTTTGTGATATGATCTCCGTATGACATCATTGACATTTACAAGTTGTGAATTTCTGCTAGGCATACCTGAGTTGCTCCATAAAGGATACTGGGTAATTATTGTCATTCCTTCAATTTACAGTTATTAGTTTGTTCTCAATGACATGTAAGAATTCATTTAGATAATATTCACTTTCATTTGAAGATCGCAGTATAAACTTACTCAAAAAAATGAGAAAATAGTATTCAGAGGAATGAGTTTTCCCTTTTGAAATGAAAGGGAAAGTGCAAATCAAATAGAAAGTAAATGTTTAATCTGACTACTGAAGTCAAAATACGAAAGGAGAGCAGTGGGTAGAGATAAAGGAGAGGTTAACAGTTCTTACGGGTCATCTTTGGGGCCCCTTTGAAGGAGGAAGGCTCTGGAGAGTCATTTCCTCCCTAAAATCTTAGAATAGTATGAAAGAAAAAAGAAACAAACCTGACTTGAAAAAATCGGAATAAATGTCAAATCTCAGCAGTCAGGGGCTCTGGAAGGAGCATGGTCCTTAGAATGGATGAGAAGAAGTAATCTAAGAATATTTCCTCCAGTCTCTTGAGCCTTGGAGACCTTTTCCTTTGATATGAACCCCTCCAGACCTGGCAAAGACCCTCCTTACAGAATGGGATAAAGGATATTTTTTATCCTACCCATTAGTCCTTAGAACGAAGCTGCCACAGACTTCTGCTGCTGAAGGATTTTTTCCTTTTCTTAGGACCAGCACAGATACGCAAGCAAGGCCACAATAAACTCCTACATAGTCAGCCAGAGCAGGAGTGATAGACAGACATGTAGAAATTGGAATCAGATCTCTTGCAAAGCTGTAGTGGTTGATATGACATCTGGCTAAATCTGAAATTGGGTTTCCAAACATCTCCCTGCTCTTAGTTTCTCTGTCAACAGATTTTATCTGAATTCGCATATAGCTCATTGACTCCCTGTTAATGTCAGTTGTTGCTTCGCTAATCCTACAACTCCAATTTTGCAGCTCCCTTGTGTGCTGCCCTTTTCCCGGTCACTGAATCTCAGGTTCACTCAGAAGCTCTCAGTCCTGAAAGTGAAATAAATATGCTCTGCATCTGAAAAGGAGAGTGGCAGAAAGAGGAATGACCTTTGACCAACACACCTTCTATAATTCCATTAATAAAAACCCAGAAGACAAGCAAAAGAAGAAAAGTTTTGCACTCATCTGCATGAAAATATGTCCTCAACCATCTGAAAGAATTGTTTTCTTCCAGTTTTCATAGATGCATGCAGAGCTCTTATACGCTAACCTTACACCAGAAGCATACAAAAATCAAAAATATTCTGACCTTTCTCCAGGTGTCAGTGCACCAGTGAGAGTGGAACTCCATCTGACAAGCATAATAAAAAACCTGAAGTATGCATTGCCATCTGAGCAACCTACCCAAAACTGTGCAAAACAAGAAATTTTGCCCTTACCCAGGCCAACAGGGAAGATAACTTTCAAAGCCAAGAACCATTTGTGAGGCATATCTTGTTTGCAGATGTTTTCCATTTAAAACCATAAGGACACTTGTTTGAACGATGCCAGAGTTATGATAATATTGCACTCATGCTGGATTTTTTTTTTCTTTTGGAGAATGTTGAACTGTTTAAAAAACAAACACAAAACAACCCACATGGTGACTCTAGACCTCAGATTAAAACTTCTTTCTTATGACAGAAGATAATAATTACTGTTGTCAATCACAGACAAAAAGGTAAAGCACATAGAAAGGATAGGACCTTTTAATTAATGTTGATTAATGAGCAGTGGGATGCTTTTCATTTCATAATAACTGGAAACAGTAGGAAGCCACCGGCCAAAGCAGTAGTTTGCATAACAAAGCTAAGGGGTGGTCTTTAGGGATTTGGCTTCCTTTCAGGTGCAGATCCCAATGTAGACTTGCCCATTGGTCAAGGTGCACACATGCTCAGGTGCAGGTTTGAACAGAGCTCCAGATTCAGAGGCAAAATCCCATTTTTCATCTTAATGGATAGGAGAAGGGAAGGAACTGAGCTGCAGTCCATTCCACCAGGACATATCCAGAGCAAGATTTTGTTTCTTAGTATGATACGTGACATTCATCTGACCAAATATACAACCCTGATCTGTTTATTTATATTATCTTTATAGCTAATAGGGAAAAATAAACATTTTTATGGAGTGTTTCATTTCATCCTAAAGTATATATATACAATAAAACCAATGAATTGCCTTCTAGAAATACCTGTTTCTCTCTGTAAATTGCAAAGGGATCCTAGGTTTACTTATTCAGGTGTAGCCTTCTAAAGTCAAGCAAGATGAGTCCTTTTTTTAACTCAAGGTACAGTCCAGCACCCACAAGTCCATAGGTCATCACTTGATATAATGAAGTTTACTTTTAACTTTACAACCAGAAATAGGTAGTTGCTTGGAGTCTAAGAGTGTGACTGGCAGCAGCCATGGTGGTGTTTGAGAGACATAGAAAGCCAGTAGGAAGGAAGGTCACTAGTCTGCACTGACCGTGAAAACAGAAAGGTCTCTGAGGCAGAGTTTACTGGAAAGACAAGCTTGCAGACTGGGAGGAAAAACCACTCACCAGACACGCAGATTAAAAAAAGGAGGCTGAGCTTTCTTCTCCACTCCCTCCTCCCTCCACAGAGGTGTTCAGAAAAGAATGGCTTTGTATGTAAATAAACAGGATGAAACTTAAAGAATACCTGACTAATAACATCAATTTTTTCTCTGAGAAATAGCCCAGGAAAGGCCCAGGTATTAGCTATTAGCTAAGCCCACAATATTGCAGGCAGGCACTGGCTCCAGGTGCTGAAATATTCCACGCTAAAGGGCTGACTCAGATTCAATGTTTCTGCAAAAGGTTCCAGCTAGAAAAAAACCCATTGTTTCTAAGGGAAAAGATATTGTCTCTGACCAAGTTAAAAAAAGACAGATCTTTCTCCGAGCAGCCTAGAATCCCTGTGTTTTGGTGTAGGGTGATTGTGAATTTCAATCAAAGATGTGCTTGTTGTACATCTGACTAGGGACTTTTGGCCTGATAAAATGGGCTTGAAAGCAAGGAAGGGAAAGAGGATAATCTGTGTAAAAGGAAACTGAAAGCCAGATGGTTAAGGGAAACATTGGATTGTTTTCTGGGTTTCTAAATTGGTGTTCAAGGGTCTGATTTGCAGATATTCTAATCCTGCTGCACTGAGAGATGCTGGAAGCTGTTCTTGACTATACTGGAAACTATACCGTGCTAAGTACTCTGTTGGAGGGGAAAAAAAAAAAAAAAAAAAGGAAAATACCTCAGGGCCTCTAATCATTCAACCCAAATTAGTGAAAACTTGGTCCTTGCTTATTTTACGCAGCAGATCTTCAACTGCGACATTGGAAAATAACCTCCCTCCATGAAGGTACTGTGGGAATAAATTAATTCATATTTCTGAAACCCATGGATACCACAGCAGTGACTGCAGTAGCCAAGATGATGAGAGGATTAATATTCCTGTATTCACAGAAGGATTTGAGGAACTGGCTGAGACATGAGTCCTATGGGTGAGGGAGAAAACACATACATATAAACCCCATAATGCAATCTTAATTCTGGCATTTTCTAGCTTTTAAGTGCTAGGGCTTCACAGCCTTGAAAATATTCTCTTCTGTTGTTGGGTTTTGTCTGTAATAAATATAGAAAGAGACAGAGGTTAAAATGTACATCATTTATCTAAAAGCAGGCTTTCTGTTCCCTCCCATTTGTCTCTGGAGTGATGTCCCTAATGCTTATGTAAAGCTAATAAAAGCAGGGAAAACTTGGATCCTTTATCATTCATTGCAGAAAACACAATTATGTATTTATCCAGCACAAAATATGAATTATTTACCTGATGAACCACAGTGGCCTCTGAAGAGCAATGCTCTCTGTCTTACTAATACATTTTGAACACATGTACGGGGGGAAAAACAACAAAAATTGTACAAAATCTTAATCCAGTGCTTGTAAATTAACCATACATCAAAATAAGCATACAGAAACCTTTCATTTTCCTTAAAAAACTCAAACACATTAGGTTTTCCTACATATTCCAACATTCCAAACACTCATTGACACCGAGGTTTGAAATTTACTTGAAATCTTTCTTTCCAGGATATTTTTTCCTGACAAGCACCTTCAGCACAAATATTTCTGGCCTAAAAGCATGCATTTTTACTTTTAACATTTCCCTGATGCATAATAAATGCATTGTGTTATCAATTTCCACCAGTTCCAATATTTTCCTAGGCAGAAAATGTGTGATTAAAATTAAAAAAGTTTATAATCTAATTCAAGTGTTAGTTGTTCTGTATATTTGTGGGGGGTTTTGCCATATAATTACAAGAGATTCAATAGGCCTTGGCTTCAGTGTATAGTATTTATGCAGCTGGCTAAAAGTGAACAATTCAGCTTATTAATTAGTTTAGGTTTATCAGAAGGATATAGTATGTTTTGAAAACTTAGGCTCTTAAAGCAGTGCTTGTTAATTTGATGAATGTATAACTTAGAAATAATGGTGTAATACTTTAAAAAAAACTTCCCACACTTGAAGGGAAACTTCAGGTTTCTGTAAACATTTTTAATGGTGCAAATAAGAAAGTAACAAAATGAGAAGGTAGAGTCAATTAGGGCCCACTAGAAAAAGTTCTGGGGTCTGGTTTTCTTTTCTCCATGTTGTTTTTATAAAGTTACTGATTGAAGCTTGACTCAAGACTGAGATTTATTTTCCAATAAATCAAATGAGTTACTGTCCTGGTTTCAGCTGGGATGGAGCTAATTTTCTTCCTAGTAGCTGGTATAGTGCTGTGTTTTGGATTTAGTATGAGAATAATGTTGATAACACACTGATGTTGTTGCTAAGTAGTGTTTACATAGTCAAGGAATTTTCAGCTTCCCATGCTCTGCCAGGTGCACAAGAAGCCAGGAGGGAGCACAGCTAGGACAGCTGACCCAAACTGGCCAAAGAGGTATTCCATACCATATGACGTCATGCTCAGTATATGAGCTGAGGGGAGTTGGCCAGAAAGCAGTGACCGCTGCTTGGGGACTGGCTGGGCATCGGTCAGCGGGTAGTGAGCAATTGCATTGTGCATCACTTATTTTGTATATTCCGTCATCATCGTTATTATTACTTTTCCTTCCTTTTCTGTTCTATTAAACTGTCTTTTCCAATTCTCTCCCCCATCCCACTGCTAGGGTGGGGAGTGAGTGAGTGCCTGCCGGGTTAAACCATGACAGTTACCAAGGGAGTAAGAGGTAAATAAAGATAACAGAGGCAATTATCACTTAGGAGAAACAACAAAACAAACCATGAAGAAAGTCATAGCTAATGTCAGGACTCAGAGGCTGAAGTTTTTTATTCCTTTTAGGAAGTTTCATATTTGTAATAAATGTTACAAAATACTGAACTGTTGACACAGACAATAGAGCTGCAGAATACTAGGGAATTAGTAGATTAACAGAATGACTGAGTTGGAGAAGATAAGAAAATTATAATGGAAAATATAATAAATATAGATTTATTTTCTAATAATATATTAGAAAAACTAGAATCTATCAGAAAATGAAGCCAATATCAACTTTTTGTTAAAATATTATTAATTCAGAGCAAGTAAAAATGGCCAGATTCAAAGGAAGTGTTCAGTAGCATCTGAAAATTCTAGTACTCTCCAGATAGGCTTTCCAAAATTGTTGAGATCCAAAGTCTTCATCCACTTCTGAAAAATCTTGTTTCAAGCACATTATACATTAAAAAACAACAAACAAAAAATGCCAGTCTGCAAGGAGACAAGATACTGAAAATGTCGGTCTCAGAAAACTGTACCTCCACTAAAATAAAATAACATATAAATAAAAGATAAAAAAATGTAAGACCACTAACACCTTGATGTTGTTACCTGATGAGGAATGCACCCTACTGGGACTTTGCTTTATTCCTTCAGTTGCTACTGGTCTACCAACTACCATAGGCAAAGCACTTCAATCCTCCCCACTTCAACTTCCCCATCAGTAAATCAGGACTGGCATTTAACCTGTTTTGTAAGTGCTCTAACTTCTAATGACAGAATTCTGAGCTGGGAGCTCAGCACTATGATAAATATGAGATTTTGGCATACAGAAATGATTACACTTTTAATGGAATTACAAAATATAATTAACCTTCAAGCTTGGTATTATGTGATAAAAGTAATCAAAATGTGTGACAAATTATCTATTTTATTGTGTCTTATATCATAATTATGTTTTCTTAAAGTATGCTACAAAACTCAAGGATGGTTTTCTTACCATTGAAACTTTAAACCTCTACTGGGTAATTTTTTTTGTTTTGATTCAAGCCAAGAAAATATGTTCTATTATGAAAGGCCATGAGGATCCCTTGAACAGGTTGTGTAGCACTGTGGAATACTTTGAACTGTGAGCAAAGAGGAACTATATATTTTTGAATGCTGTTTAAGAGCACACCAAAGTAACAACAACAACAAAAATGGGCTTGATGGCAGCAGAATGTAGTTGGGCAAATATTAATAATTGCCTTGGTGCTAATTTGGGTGTGCAATCCCATGGTTTGAATGATGTGAAATTCTTTATCAGACCTTGGTTATTCAAAGTTAAAGTTAAGCAAAGTAATCTCAGGACAGTTATTAACTTATGACTGCTCTACTGAACAGCATCTACACTATCATTAAGGAAAGAAATGGAGAAAGCAAGACATGCATAATAAATACCAGTTATCCCACTTACAGTCTCTTCTCCATTCTCTTCTATACACAGTCTCTTAAAAGTGGATAGGAGTTTAACCTCTAGACGAGTGAAAAACAAAGCATACATCCTATATCACTAATGTGTGAGACTCATGCCCATTCTAACAGCAGGTGCCTAAATCTATGGAAGAAAAGAATCCATTGAGTGATATTAAATACCAGGACTCCCCCTCACTCAGGAAGTCCCTAAACTGCAAGTTTCTGAAGGCTAGAAGGTTCTTCTGGGGAACCTTCTGGGATCTTATGTTGATCTTAAACTCTTCTTTATGTATCAGCTTTTGATCTCTATTGACATATGATTCTGAACACATATCTGCCATCAAAATAAACAGTTACTGATCATATTTGAGCAGTAGATGGTTAGACAGCTGCCTGCTTGTTCCTTCATGTGAGGATTGTCACCATAATCTTCCAAGTACATGAAATGAGGCTGACCAGTCTGCACTTCCCCAGGTCCTCTTTCCTGGCCATCCTGAAGACGGGTATGTTGTTTGCTTTTTCTAGTCACCAGGAACCTCTCTCAATCATCATGATATTTGAAAGATGAAAAAAGAGCAATCATGAAATGACATCAATAATCTCCTTCAGCTCCCTTAGATGAATCCAGCCTGGTGCCAGAGACCTGTGTACATGGTGCTTAAGTGGCCCTTAACTTAATATTACTCTACCGTAGGGAACACTTCAGTTCCTTAGACTATACTACCATGAGCACAAGCCTTCCCATTGTAAATGGAGGTGGCAAAACCATTGAGTGACTTGGCCTTTTCTGTGTCTTTTGTCAGTAGGTCCACTCTCCCACTTAACAGTGGATCCACATGTTCCGTAACCTCCCTTTCACTACCAACGTACATATAGAAGCTCTTCTCGTTGCTTTTCAGATCACTTGCTACTTTCAACTCCAGGTGAGCTTTGGCCTTCCTAAATCTATTCCTGTACTCTCAGGCATTTTTTTTTTAATATATTCCTCCTGGATAGATCATCTTCTGTACACTTTTGTGTGTGTATGTGTTTGAGCTCAAACAGGTATTCTCCCTTCTGCCAAGCTGGCGTTTTGCCATACCTGCTTGACTTCCTGCATACTGTAATGGACCTCAGGATAACTTGTCTTTGAATATCAGTCTGCTCCCCTTGGTCCCTTTCCCCTTCACAATAGTATAGTACGATATCATGTCCATCACATACCCAATCAAGCTGAAGTTCACACTCTTCAGTTCAGAGTCTTTAGTTTTGTACTCACTTTCTTCCCTTCCCTCAGGATCTAAAACTCCTGCATGTCATGGTCAGTACAACCAGGGCTGCCTCTGATCTTCTCAGTCTTAATTCTTCCTTATTGTGACCTTCTTCTCAGTCTTAATTCTTCCTTATTGTGACCTACAGGTCCATCAGAAAACATATCTTAGTCAGCCCATTCAACATCTAAGTAAAAACTAGTACACACTACAGAAATCTAGATTTCTGGCATCCCAATATATTGCTTTCCAGAAGGTGTTAGAGTGGCTAATATTCCCCATGAGAACCAAGGACTGCAATCATGAAACTTCTTCCAGTTGTTTAAAGACGACTTCATTTGCCTCCTCTTTCTCTTGATCAGGTGGTCTGTAGCAGACACCCACCATGACATTCTCTTGTTGGCCTCCCCTTTGAACATGATGCAGAAGCTCCATGCATCTGAGCTGTTTGTTTTTGGAAGTGCAAGACTTTGCCCTTTGTCTTTGCCTGTCTTTCCTAAAGAGACTCTCTACACCTGTCACAGCACTCCAGTTGAGCAAACTACTTCACCATAGCTCCATAATCCCAGGAATATCATTGCCAAGCAGCTGCTCAGGGACTTATAATTCCTTCCATGTCTTTCCCATACTGCATGCACTTATGTAAAGGCATTTCAAGTGGATTTCTGCTCACCTCATTTTCTCCAGAAGAATATGAAAGACTACCGAGTCATGCCTTCTCATGCTCAATTTTCCCCCTGTTCTCCTAAGGCTTTTATGTCTGTCTTCCAGCAAAGTTAATTTAAGCTCTCCTCAGTAAGTTAACAAGCCTCTTGGCAAAGTTTTTCTTGCCGCACTTCATCAAGTGGATTCTGCCTCTTCCCAGCAACACTCATTTTTTGGAGAGGATTCCACAGTCAAGAAGCTAAAGAGACCTTCTGACAACACCAGCCATGAAGGGCAGAGCTGTTCTATACTTGGGCTTCTATGCCCTTCACCTATCCCCAAAAATCCTGTAGTCACTCTTGAACTTGACAGGGTCTCCATTGGTAGTACCATGGTGCAAAACAGCAAAGAGCAGCAGTCTGGGGGCCAGACACCAGGCTGAGTCAGGTATACCTTCCATCTGACCAAGCGTAATCAGTCTGTTATTCTTGCCATGCATCACTGAAGAAATATTTGTATGGATTTCCACAAGCAGATGTTACAATGGCAGCTCCAGCCCGTAGTTGCGGAGCCACGTTGACAGGTGTTGGGCACAAGACAGCAAGCTCTATGGAGAGGTGATATGTTCATGTGTGAGCTTTGAGGAAAGGCAAGATGGCTTCATTGCTTCATTGAATCTATATCAGTCCCACCAGCATTTGGCTCTAGTCTGGGGACATGGCGACAAGGAATGAACAATCATATTTCCTGACAAGGGCATCCTTAACTTTATATTAATGCTCCATCAACACTTCTAAATACATTGTATGGTTCACCATTCAGACAAGTATGCACTATGAGACAATGGACTACCTCCTGTCTGTCCTTACAGAAGCGTGAATATGCTGTGCAAAAAAATGTCTTTCATCACTTGTCCTGTCCCCTCACTAATTCCTTAGGTAATTTCATGTGATGTTCATTGGTGAATACTTTTCTTTAATGTAAAAGTGATTATATCAATTTGCGCTGATTGCATCAAATAAACAACTTTCCAGGAGTTAAATACATTTGATAAGCACAACTGCCAGCCTTCTGCCTCAGTCTAGCATTTAAGGATAATCCTTTTACTTGGGTCCAATCTAATGGCCACTTCATTCAAGCTAGTTTTAAATTCACATTCCTATTTTCTCTGAATTTTCTCCAAAGAATATCCTTTATCCTCAGTAAATAAGGAATAGAATCATAGCTAACCTTTGCCTTGCAGCACTCTAAGTTTATTTATTTATTTTTATCTCAGTTACACTAATGTTCAGCAAAACCTAAGCAAATCCTGATTTCTCAGTTAATGTGTTTTACTTTAAAATGGGAATTATTAATCATTTAGTGTTCAATCCCACAAGGCTGAGGATGAACATCTGCCGATAACCATCGCTGAGCTACTCAGCTGCTGCTGATTGTGTTGCTATCACACTCAGAGTCTGATAAACTGAAGCAGATTATTTAGATCCCAAACTCTTTGCAGTAGGGATTATGTCTGCTTTCTCCCATGCCACATCTACTACAGCAGAGAGCTGACTGGTAGCATTTAACTAATGCTGAGAAAAAGGGAAGGGGCTGCTTGTTAAGGCAGGGGAGAAACTGGATCCATTTTACACTACAGGGCTTTGAAATAGCTGGCTATAAGAGATGCTGATCCACAAAGATCCTCCCTGTCTGGCCATGGGAGAACAAGTACAATACCTGTCCCCTGGGAAGTGTGCAGTGCAAAGTGTCCCTTCAGGTACCTACAGTAACTCTCACATAAACTACTAACCCATTTAAATGTTTTCCTCCTTCTCACAAAATTAATCTCAGCTCCCAAGACTTGCTGTCAAAAGAAATAGAACAAAACAGAAAAACAAAAACAAAACCCAGCAACAAAAACAAGCTCCACTCCTTCCCATGAGTGTTCTTAACCTTTTCAGGCACTGTCAAGCAATATCAACATTGTATAAGTTTCCTTTTCCTCCTTCCCATGCCCTGTTGCCATCCTGCTACACCTCATCCCCAACTCTCACTGCTCACTTCATCCATGACACATCTGCTTGGAAACCTAAGATGCAGGATTTGGCCTGTCTATACAAATGCAATAGGGCAAGCTGGGAACTCCCAAGATTATGCTCAGCAGCTTATTGCCCCACTGTCCCAATCCAAAAGGTTATCTTGAGGAAAACAGCTCTGTGCCAATATGGCCATGGAGCAAAGGCAGGTTGAGTCTGTCTGTTCCCATCTGTGCAGATACGCCCTGAGAGAGCCCTTGCCTGCGTTAGCCTCTCTTCTGGGAGCAAGAGTAACAGGGCTGTGCAAGATCTCAGATTTTTATTTCATGGAAAGGCTTGTGACAGTGAAAGTTGTATCCATTCATGTTCTTAATGAAAACTAAGGTAATTCAGTATTTCCCAGAAAAATGAAAGAAGTACTAGTAAAAGTCAATTAATGCATCCTGAAAAAGCTGATTTTTTATTTAACTTCTGTGCTTTAAGTATAACATTTGTAATACAAGAACACATCTCCAAAGAAAATGCATTCTGGAAAGAAACCAATCAAACAAAAAAAAACTCCAACAAAAACCAAAGCCCAAAAACCGCTTACTTTGTTCCATTTTGAGAACATTTTCTGGTTTTTAGCTCAGAATTTCACCTGGATGCACAAGGTCCTGGGAAAAGAGTTGGTTTTGATCAAAAGGTATTTTTCTGATGAAAAAAATGTTCCGTTGGAAATCCTAGAGCAATTCTACTGAAATCCTTAAAATGGCTGCCCCATTCATCAGCTGTATTCACCAGACCATGCCAGACATACTGGGCTTGATCTCTGCTAGTGTAAATTGATTTAGTTCTACTGGCTTCTGATGTGTTTCTGATGCTTTCTGTACAGCCTGCTCCTGAGCTCGCACACTGAATTTTGTCCTGTGATTAGCAGTGCTCTGCTAACACAGGGAATAAAAGTTTGTCCTCGATGTTTACTATGGGCAATGAAAAGAAAAAGGCATTTCCATAAGACAATTTTGGCTGGACTTAATCACCCTGTAAAGGAGCTAGTACCTTCCTTTGAATGCAGGCAGAAGATAAGGTGACCCTGCTTGGACAGGTAAAAGACTGAATTTGCTTACAGTGCTCTTTGTACCTGACACAGAAATATGTCCATGCCAGCCTCTGGAGACCTTTGTTTTTCCAGCCTTTACAGCATGAAGTATGACAGTGATGAGGAAGAAGACAAAGAAGAATTATTAAGGCTGAGTAATCCCTCCCTAGGACAGAGCTATCTCTTATAAACAGGTGCAGTTTTAACAAGAGGATAGGGAATAGAGCTCTATTAGGCACAGTTAGTGCTGTAACTTTGTGCTGTAAGTTATGTTACACAGCAATGGTTTCGCAAGTCCCGTTTCATTCAGAGTGTGGATTTGACTGCATTTGACTTTTCTTATTACGTAAATTCTATGGGGTTTTAATTTATTTATTAATAGTCCCAAGTATAAGATAGGTACGTGCATATACAAACAGAAAGATAAGGGATCTTCCCCAAAGATCTTTTTGGGCATATTCTGGATAAAGAACAGACATAGTCTAATTCATCTTGTATCCAAATTCTATTTCAAAGCATCCCATCAATTTAAATCCTCTAGGTGTGGAATTAATAAGGGTTAGATAAATTTAATAAACTATATAATCTTCAGAAAGTGATAACATTGTTTAGCTTTCTATCTCTTTATAATAATAATCTCTTTATCCATACTAATAGAAAATGCCAAAGTTTCTATTAACATATATCTCAGTCTGAAGCTCTTACAAAGGCAAAAAATCCCCTAGAAAAATGTCAGAGAAAGGACTTTGTGACTAGACCAGTGGGTTACTATTCACTTAAGCAAAATATATACCATTTATATACCAAGTATTTTTAAAAAATTATTTAAATATTACATAAGACTGGTGCTAAATTTCTGTATAGGGAGAAAGGAAAAAATTCACTCTTGCAGTATATCTGAGGACAACAACACAGGAACCCTGAGGATTAAGAACCTTCAAACATTTCTAAAGATATCATATCTTTATTAGTTTTCAGTTCATCCCTGGAGAAGAATTTGACAGTTGTCCCCAATTAGCAAAGTCCAAAATTAATTTGCTTCAATCAACAGAAATAAAAACCTTAACGTGTTCATTAAGAACACAGCTAAAGACCTCATCTAAAGAGATTTTCAAGAACTGAAACAGAAAGTTAATTCTGTTGAAGTCCAAAGAAATACTAGATACTGATATTAAAATGTATGTGTTTTTTTTCCAGGAACACTGCTTGATTGATCAAAATAAATAAAACACCTATGTGTACATAACCTTTTGCTTAATTGTTATTAATACAGTCAACATTCACCAAAAATATTGGCCTGGATTGTGTTATGAACCTTCTTATTTTCTTCCATTTCACCATTACCTCAAATCTCCCATCAAATCTTTAATTAACATGAAAAGAGTGCTGATAATTAGGATGATCATCTAGAGGTCAAGCAACTCAATAAGATTTATTAAAGGCTAAGAGCAGAGTCCTAATCAAAGGAGTGTAATTTCAAATCAAACTTTTAGAAGATAATTTTCATGGCTTGAATTTGCAAACATTTAGGTAAGTATGTTAATAAACTTTCTGTATGCAAATAACCCTGTTGAGGGCAATAAAAGTTGTCAAAGATGAAATGATACAGTTGTAAGTGTAGGGAAGGTGCAGGAATTGAGCAGCAGAGCTTTTGAACAGCAAGGGAGTTTCCTAAGATCTGCCAAAGTCGTTGGAGGGCGGCAGAACTGCAGTACGTATGTGTCGAACGAGACACTGGATGCACGTGTAGTCCTATAGTGCCAGCTATTCACAATCTGTCTCTAGGAGGTTTCTTCTTATTCTCCTGGCTACACAGAAAGCAAAACTTTTTGCAGGGTCAAACTTGTCACTTCCTTCCGCCTCTTCCACGTGCACTCTACACATTTCAAAATAACAGCAGACACCTTTTCCTCTGTAGTTGTTTTAAGGACCATCAGTGGAAGCCAAAGCAGATGTTCAAAAACTGTCCCCTCAAGAGGAGGGGACACACCCACTTCAGTTTCCTTTCTTTTTTTTCAGTGCTGCTTCTTAAACCAAACTTGGGTAACAGCGTGACCACCACGGATTCTGCAGCCAGGTGAAAGTTCCTTTGCTCATACAGGTAGAACAAGCTGTTGCTCTTTCTTTCCAAGCTGCATTACCACTGTGCTGCAATCAGGAAGAAAAATCTGATTTAGACAGTAAGGTGAACAAAAGTGTTAAATAGGAAAGAAGATTCCACTTTACACTTGCTTCTTTCTGGACTATGGTGGCCTCTTATTAGACTGTGTCTGACTTAGCAAAACTCACAGAATTCTCTGTTTTCCTCTATTATTCACTGCAGAAAAGTGTTCACACAGATCATATTCATATTTTCTTTCCTGATTTGCACATCTATGGTTGAAAGCACCACCTTCTGGCCAGTGCACACTGAAATTTGAGCAGCAAGCAGCTGCAGTTTTTATAGTTATCAACTGAAAGTCCTCATACATCTTTACCTAATGTATACTACAGAAAATGGCACATTTCTGTTAATGCAAGAGTAATAGCTCAATACATGCACTTGCAATACAGAAATTAGTATTAAATAGGTTAGTCCAACAAGGTAAAGATCTGTTTTTTTCTTACGTCACTGTAATATTAAAATTAATATTTTAAAAACGTGAAAAAAACTGGAGTGAAATTTCTTAGTTAAATATCTCGAAAAATACTCATCTTCCCTCTTTGCTTCTAGATATTTGGTAAAAATGGTTTATCCCACAATGCATGAAAGTATCTGCTTATCTTTATGTATGCAAATATAATTGAAATTAGTAAGATTATTCTCATGTCTAGAGCACACATATGTGATTGGAGCTGCTAACAGACATTAAATTTGCAGTGGCTGCATTTGCAGTAGCTGTGTATCCTGCCAGATTTCCTATAGCTATCATACAATCTGAAAAAAGAGACTAACAATTTAAGACCTGTCACAGTATTATAAAAAGCAAAATAAGGAGTTATTTAGCAGAAACACATGGTGGAGATTAAGGAAATCATTATGCACTGCTCTGTGACTCATTCAGCTTCTTCCAATTGTTCTCCCTTCATTGCCTTTTTCATGTTTGATCTCTCTGTGGACCCAATCAAATCCTCTCACTTGCGTTTCTGGTAAAAGAAGATGGATCACATCTCTTCATTCACTTCCTAGGGGAAAAAAAAAAACAAGCAAAAACCAAACAACCTCTAACTTAAATTTAACAAATGTATCTTTTCAATTTGTTATTTATGCAGAGGATATTTGGAACATACTTTTTTAATGGTGGGATATTGATTAGCTGAAAAAATGAGGATTATTTATTCACAAAACTCACTACACTTATTTATCTCATTTATCTCATACTTGTCTCACAAAAATTAATAATACGTACACAGACATCCCAGGTTTTCAAGATGTTTTGTAATCAGTTTTTAAAGAATAGTATTCCTGGCTCAAGAAGTACGAATTCTACAGCCTGTATGTCAAACACTTGGAGCAATATTTTGGTCCCTGGACTCCACAGCAAAAATTCTCAGTGGCTTTAATTGGGCCAGATTTCCATCTGTGTGTTTCAAAATGCACAAGCTGACATTGCATGCAGAAGTACTGCAGAAACTGGTCTTTTTTGATTTTTGTAGGCTGTAAGCATTTGGGGAGTGTTGTGCAGCACTTCCCACTTTATGCTCCAACTTGCTCATTTTCTAAAGGCAAGCATAGAATCATAAAAATCAAACCAGCAACCGGAGAGCATTAACGACGAAATAAACATGAGGTACATCCTGAACAATAATTCTTTGTAACCACCTCTGTTAAATCAAGACGGGACTTTCAGGGAGTTGTATAGTTATACCTCCTTGCCGCTAAGCACCTCTTCGCTTGTTAATACTCTTTGTTTGCAGCCCCGCTGCCCATTTTATGTCCACCTGGTGATATTTAAAGTAATATTGTAATATTTCCACAAGAGATAGAGACCAAAAAATGAGAATTACAAATTATCTGACAGACCTAGGGGGCAATCCATGTGAGTATCTTAAATACTGGATGGTGGAGGCCATTCTGCTTAATTAAAGAGGTCCAGCAGAGGGCTGGTACAGTGAGAGAGACATGAATTGGGATGAATTGGAAGTGTACGATGCTGCCCCTTGGACATATCTCATTTGTGTCGGTGGAGGAAGGTGAGTGGTCCAGCCTGGTGGTACAAGCTCTGAGTGACCCAGGTACAGCTCACCATCATGACGGGTTACAATCCCAGACCTGTTCCTATTCAAGTATATACCTCAGACCCAGACACACGTTTTCTTCAAATTCACCCCTCTGCCTTTCGTACCGATTGACAAAGCTCAACAATGTACTGTCAAGCGTATACATTGGATGGGCCATCATTTCTTCCACTTTTGCCACAATTTAACATCCCCTTTGCTTTCTGAAGGACCACATTTCTCCGCTATATTCATAATGCTTGAGTATTGAAAACGCTAAACAAAAGCAGCTCAGTCAGTTGCTGATATCTATCCCAGTGATTTCTCATGAGAAACACAGAGTACTCATCTCCCAGAAACACCAACCTTTCCTATAAAAGCATGTTATAGAACTGGACCCTGGAGAATTATTGTGCAATATATCTTTGCTAAAGTGGTGATTAATTCACAGTAATTTACTATGAGTTATTTGAGTATATCTTTCACAATGGTGTGATAAAAGCTTGGCTTCATGTTGATTTTTGGCTGGTTTTGTTTCACCTGGTGCCTGATTTTGTTTCTTGTTATATTTTTTGTCCTTTTCTTTCTAGGATAAAGAAATCTGCATCTGTGATGAGATGTTTGACTATATGTGCTTTATCCTTCCAGAAATTAATGGGAGATACTTTCCTGGCACAATAGCATCAAATTCTGTACCTGTTTCTGTTCCCTTCCAGGAAACAGCAAGACTCACTTTCATGTCAGGATTTTCCTCCAGCAAAGTAATTCATATAAGTCAAATGATTTCTAATTTTCGCAAGAGAAATTCATAAAACCTAACACAGCTCAGTTTTTGCTACAGCTGCCTCCTCCTTAGTTATTTATATGGCAATACAGTACAGCAAAGCAGGAACAGGAAAGCCATGCTGACAGAAAATGAAGATAGCGTAAACAATACAGATTACAGTAGTAAAAGCAAAGCCAGATATAAACCACTACAAGTGGAATCAAGAAAGGAGAAAACTATATGATATATCAGATTGTTGAGAGCGAGTTAAGCAGCACAGTTGGAGCTGGGAAGTGGAAACTACTGACATGATCTAGAATCTGTTGCTTTCTCTTACTTTCTGTTACCTGCCTTTAATGTTAGATTGTGGTTTCTCTGGGCAGAAAAGTATTTATTTAAGCTGCATTTAACCCACCAAGGCCCTGACTTTGTAGGATATTCTAGGTGCTGCAGCAATAAAATGAACAACTACATTAAAAAAAAAAAAAAAGAAAAACGAAAAAAGAAAGAAAACTCCAAAAAATCATTTCACCCATGTTCATCTTCTTCCTCAGAGAATGAGAGATCAAGACACTCAATATGTGTGAGTGACACACCTGACCGGAAAGCACTTACGCATTGTAGGAAACGCCAAAGAACAAACACTTACAGCTTTTCTTTTCTTTTTTCTTTTTTTTTTTAAGAGTATAGCCAAGTTTTCTTTGTTTAAAACTAAAGATATTTTAGGCATTTAAAGTTTCAGATATTCTAATTCTTTAGGCAATAGACCATCTTTCCCAAAAATGGATATTTTGGGTGTCCTGTAATGCGCTTGAGCAACCTCATCTGCAGACGTGCTGAAACACTGCCCGATGTGAAAGGCAAATCCTTTCTGTATGGGCACCCAATGTACCACTTTATAACTGCTGCAACCAGAGACCTAGCTGCTTGGTGACACTCTTGACCAAAGAGCATGTGGAATCATCCCTGCAACAGTAAGCAGGGATGGACATTCAGTTGTTCCATGTTTTCAAAGGCATTCACACATCTTTACTGCCCAGAAGCCACTCTTCCAAACTGAGGTGGCTTTTAAGAGAGGTCACCCTGATTTGTGGCAACTCTGGAAATTAAGGCTTGAAAGAAGCCAAGGCTACTTTCACTTTGCTGGGAAAATGGGCTTCAGATGCAAACGGAAAGCAAAATCAGACCACAGACTTCTAGCTGGCACACACTCATCTCTGGATAGTATAAATAAGCATCTCAGTGCTCACTCAGTTTGACAATTCTTCATGTATTAAAGGCTGGGATAAAAAGACAGGTGCCCAGTACCTTTTGCATTCACCGACTTTTAGCCAAAACATCAAGGACCAAAACGTTTGGAGCTCCATGTTTTTTGTCATTCTTGGTCATATCTAACTGGAAGTAATTCCAGCTGTGTTCCTCCTTCTTCTCACCTGATACCAACTGATACCAACCTTTTCATGTCAGTGGAGTAATGGCTATTTACAGGATGTGTTCCTATTTAAATAAATACCAGGGGATGAGGTCCCCTGCTTGTGATCATAGCTAATAAACATAATTAGCTGGTCATGCACATATTTTGATTACCCCAGATTACTTCGTGTTAATAAGCAAAATGGATTGTGTCCACTCTCTGAGCAAACAGATAACATACTTTAGCATAAAGAGAAAGAGAAGAAACCGGAATCTCAGCTATTATAAATATCAGTCTTTTGGAAAAAAACACACCAGGATCAGGGCTGCTGTTTTAGAACAATTCTTTAGCACAACTGTCATACTAAATAAAGCCACTGCAAGTTTAATAAAATAATATTGTTTACTATCAACATGCTTATTATTGTTATGTTAAATCATCAGAACAATTATTTCGATGTAATCTCTCTCTGGTTTGGGACTGAAATCTCTGTCAGAAGGGGAAAAACAAATTATTTTTTTCTGTTTTAACTCTACAGCCAGGAGTTGTTCAAGCATTAGAAATGCCTTTGTCAGGGTACTAGCAGTGTCAGTTCATATTTGTGTCTCAAAACTTTAGGGAAATGGCTACTTAACCGAACAGGTGTTGAGGGAGAACAGAGGGGGAGTTCAGAGAAGGAAAGAAAAAAAGGAGAAAGAGAAAAAGCAGATGGTGACCAAGAGAAATGGGAGGTAGTTTTGTGTGTACTAGTCATGAATCAAAAAACTAAACCAAACCAAAACAAAACAAAACAAAAAAATAAACCCTCCACACAAAACACTCTATTTACTCAGGACCAGGAATTGTATAGATTTAACATCCAGCACTGTAGCAACCATCCTTCCTCGCCAGCTATTTACTCCTGCTCTGCACTAATCAGACATTGGGCAATCAGAACTCAGTTATATAAAAAGAGAAGGAATATAAAACAAGAGCAGCTTGTGGGTTCACCCTCCCTCAGTGCAAGTGACAAAAAAATGAAGGAAATAATAGCTTGTACCTGCTTTTTCATTTATTTTGCTTGGCTTAACTTAGGCTTCTTATTACTGGCAATTAATTTTGGCTCTCCTGAGCACATTGAAAGACAGAGGAGAGGTTGTGCCTGCAGCACTCAGGCAGGAGCTGCCTGCACTGCAGGCAGCCCCAGGATCAGAGGAGCCTGCACCAGCTCACCTGCTCCTTCATAGAATCATAGAATGGTTTAGGTTGGAGCGACCTTCAAAGATCATCCAGTTCCAGTCCCCCTGTCATGGGCAGAGACATCTTTCATTAGATCAGGTTGCTCAAAGCCCTGTCCAACCTGAGCTTGAATGTTTCCAGGGATGGGGCATCCACAACTTCTCTGGGCAACCTGTTCCAGTGTTTCACCATCCTCATCATAAAAAATGTCTTCCTTATATCCAGTCTAAATCTACCCTCTTTCAGTTTAAAACGATTCTCCCTTGTCCTGTTACTACAGGCCTTGGTAAAAAGTCTTTCTCCATCTTTCTTATAAGCCCTCTTTAAGTATTGAAAGGCCGCAATAAAGTGTCCTGGAGCCTTCTCTTCTCCAGGCTGAACAACCCCAACTCTCTCAGCCTTTCTTCACAGGGGAGGTGTTCCAGCCCTCTGATCATTTTCATGGCCCTCCTCTGGACCCGCTCCAACAGGTCCATGTCTGTCTTGTGCTGAGGGTTCCAGAGCTGGATGCAGTACTGCAGGTGGGGTCTCACCAGAGCAGAGTAGAGGGGCAGAATCACCTCCCTCGACCTGCTGGCCACATTGCTTTTGATGCAGCCCAGGATACGGTTGGCCTCTGGGCTGCAAGCGCACATTGCTGGCTCATGTCCAACTTTTCATCCACCAATACCCCCAAGTCCTTCTTGGCAGGGCTGCTCTCAATCCCTTCATCCCCCAGCCTGTATTGATACCAGGGATTGCCCTGACCCATGTGCAGGACCTTGCACTTGGCCTTATTGAACCTTATGAGATCCACATAGGCCCACCCCTCAAGCCTGTCAAGTCCCTCTGGATGGCATCCCTTCCCTCAAGTATCAACTGCACTACTCAGGTTGGGGTCATCTGCAAATTTGCTGAAGGTGCACTCAATCCCATTGTCTATGCCACTGATGAAGATATTAAATAGTATTGGTCCCAGTACAGGACAACATTCATTACTTTTTTCCACTTCAACATTGAGCCTTTGTAACTCTTTGGATGTGGCCATCCAGCCAAGTCCTTATCCATCTAACAGTACATCTGTTATATCTCTCCAATTTAACGGCAAGGATGCTGTGGGGGACTGTATCCAATGCCTTACAGAAGTCTAGGTAGAGGACATCCATAGCTCTTTTCTTATCCACTGATGCAGTCACTCCATCATAGAAGGGCCCTAGATTAGTCAGGCACGACTTGCCTTTGGTGAAGCCATATTGGCTGTCTCTAACCACCTCCCTGCCTTCCATATGCTTCAATGTGTCTTCTAGGAGGATCTGTTCCATAATCTTACCAGGACCAGAGGTGAGGCTGACTGGTCCATAGTTCCCAGGGTCCTCCTTTTTACACTTTTTTCTGAGCACAAAGATGACAAGGTGCTGCAGGGTCTCTACTGCCCCAGAGGACACAAGCCCTATGCAAAGGTGTAGCCACACAGCAAGGCAAGTGTAGCATTGCTATTGCTTCTAACAAGATGTAGGCTTTGTGTTACATTAACAACACAGGCCTCAGGACGTGCCAGACCTTGTCTTGGTCTGCCTGGAGATTTGCATGAGCTTTTTTTAACTGTAATGGCAAAGATCTAATGTTCAGATAATGATTATCTTTATTTTACCTTTCCTTTTAACTTTGCACAATTGTGCAATGCAAAACTTTCATATATTTTTTCAACTAATAGATAGCAATAACAAGTAATGACTGTGCAGAATGGACTACCCATGACTCTAGAACAAAACCCAGCACACAGAGGAGGATATAGATGGGATGATAGCAAAGGACTTGAAAGTACAAGCATGGGATGACACCAGAGGGCCGAAGGTTATGACCAGTGCACCCTAGGAGTTGGGCAAAACCAGGGGTAACAAAAAGAACAGAGAACACGATCCAACATGTGTGAAACACAATACAGCAAATTCAGATGCAATGTGGGCTTGCAGACAACTGAAGAAAGAGCAAGGTGTGAAGCATATTAGTAAACATATACAAATGACCCCAGGAAGGTCTTAGAGAGAGCAGGAAGAGAAAGGCAACGAAGCTGGTGAAGAGTCTAGAGAACAAGTTTTATGAGGAGCGGCTGAGGGAACTGGGGTTGTTTATTCTGGAGAAGAGGAGGCTGAGGGGAAGACCTTATCATGCTCTACAACTATCTGAAAGGAGGTTGTAGTGAGGTGGGTGTTGGTCTCTTCTCCCAAGTAACTAGCATTAGGATGAGAGGAAATGGCCTCAAGTTGCACCAAGGGAGGTTTAGACTGGACATTAGGAGAAATTTCTTTACTGAAAGAATGGTCAAGCCTTGGAACAGGCTGCCCAGGGAAGCGGTGGAGTCCCCATCCCTGGAAGTATTTAAAAGACGTGTAGATGAGGCGCTTAGGGACATGGTGTAGTGGGCGTGGTGGTGTTGGCTTGATGGTTGGACTCAATGATCTTAGAGGTCTTTTCCAACCTCCAACGATCCTATGATTCTATGATAAACCGTCACTCTTCCCAGAGAAGGATTCGTGATGATGATGACTCCCTATACGCTCCACCTCTGGCTGAAGGACCCAGAGGGGTAGTGGAAGAGGTGAGGATAACATCAGAGAATGGGGTAAATACCAGAAAGTTTGTGTACAGATCACTTTAGCTGTATGTAATTTGCATTATAAGTTTAACATCAGTGTTACTGGAATAATAATAATTATCTGATTAGGCTGTTAAGACTTTAATTAGACTAATAATAAATCCTTGACTATGCATACGAAGTGTGTTGCTTCTGCCTACAACAACAAGATTTTGAGTGTAATAAATTGGTGGGAGTTCAAGCAACTTGTTCTTTAACTTGGATGCAATAAATTAGTAATGCAGGGAGGGTGTAAAAAGTGGTACCTGAGCATGTATTTTTGCCTGTATTCTTACCTCCTGCAGACTAACCATCAAACATCTCTGGAAGAAGAAAGGAGAACATGAGAAAAAATGTCAGATGAGGTTTCTTCACAGGATTTCATCTGCCCATCATTGCAAGGGAGAGGTTTGTTGCAAGAAGATTGTGTTTGTGTTATCAGGGTCTCCATCCATACAAAGATACCTTATAGTTGCTTAGGAAAGAATGCACAGGCCCTGAAATAGCATGATGTGTCTTGATCCCTGGTCCAGCATGTCCCTCTACCACAGACCTTCCAGGGTAGGTAAGGAGCTGCTCCAAGCTACACAAGAAGGAGTGCGTTTCCTGATCTGTGATGACCTCCCAGAGCAGCTTCTCCCAGACTCCTCCTTGCTGTGGTCAAATAACTGCCATCACAAAGCGAACAATAACACAGTATTTCTCTGAAAGTTAAAAACTCATTGATGAGCTAGTCAAAGTAGTAAGGGAAACATTGTCTGGCATTTTCTTAAACTGTGTGTCTCCAATTTAGTTTCCTTTGCCTAACCATTTTGTCCCATACAACTTCTATTCTACACCCAAAAGTACTTCCTACCTTCCCCAAAAGTTCCAATGCTGCCTTTTGCAATGCTGCTCCAAAACATCCCACATACCACCTGTTCAGAGGTGGTAAGCATCCACATGTTTTCATGCCATAGTGGTAATCTGTCTTCCTTGTAGGCCATAAGGAGACTGCTCTTCCCATTTTTTCTTTTGAACATCCCCAGAATAGAGGACTCTCTCTCTGTTGGCAGGTTACTTCCATTTGTTTTACAGATACTCACTTAGTCTTTTGAAACACAGATTTTTTCTCATCAGATAAAAATGGACAAGATTTTTTGTAACACAGAAGAACATCAAAATATGTGTAACTCGGAAGAAACAGTATATTCAGTTCAAGATTGTTCCTCTACATGGGTTTGTCTTGTGCAGTTAATTAACATCAGTAAACAAGTGAAACAAAATCTCCCCAAATCTCCCCAAACAGCTCCTATTTGACTGAGCTTGCACATACAGTCTGTTTTTAGTTGTGCCCTCAATACTCTGCATTTCTTATTCCAAGCTGGGGAGCATAATTGATTCTTGTTTTCCATGTTTTTAAGTTCACCTGTAAATTTACTAGCTTCACGGAAATTTTAACATGTGTCTAATGTAATAATATCATTAGAGACACTACTTTTAATTGGAAGAATATATTTCTCTATTGATACTTTGTAAAAAAGTATTTCACATATGTACTCTAATCATTAAATAATGAAAATGATGATTGTTTGCTCATTCAGGGCTTAACACTGAGAAGCTGACTATATATCAAGTTGCTGAATACCTCTCACTCTGAATGACATCAGTGTAAATCTGATGAGTAAAAGTCCAATAGCACATAGACAAAAAAGAACAAGCGAGTTCAAGTGTGTTAAACTCTTCATCTACTGCTTTGACGTTGTACACAGTAGCAAATAAATAATTCCAGATTTGCAGCGTTAATAAGTAAAAATACCCATATTGGCAGATCAGCCACAAATGAAGAGCAGCAACCAGCCTTTTATAAAGAAAGAATTATTATTTTGTCAAATCAAGCAAGATCTCATTAATAAAATAAGGATTTTGCTCAAAAGACTCTTCATCATTAAACTGTAAGCCAGATGAGAGAGATCACATTGAGGAAAGGGCTGATAAAAATAACATTAGAAGATGAGTCTTTGCTGCCAGTCAAATCCTGCATCAATTATACATTACATGTGAAAGACCTTGCTGGCTGCAGCCTCCTCCTGCCTTTAGCCAAATCTTAGGCAAGGGGAGAATCCTTTCATTAAAGAACAATCTGGATTGCACTAAGTCTTTTATTATCTCGCAGTGAAGGTGGTGCCTCGGTACTGTTAAGATAAAAGGGATACAAAAGCAGGTCAACCTCATTGTGTGGAATTCCTTTACACAGCCTGATGCAGTCTGTCTTATGTATCGATATGTTCTCTCCCTTTTAGACAAGATGCTGCATCAGGGCTGTGCCTCCATAGACTCACTGGGTAACACAAGCAACAAAAAATCCAAGCCACTTTCTGAAAAATAATTACACAGTAGCACTTCAGGGAGTTGGTGGGGCAGCATAGGCAAAAAGCCATCAATTTGTGCTTTTCTTCTTTTGTGAAAAAAATCTAGTCCATTTTAACATTAAAAAAATTAATGAAAAGTCTTTCTTTCCTATAATTAAAAAAAAAACAAACATGGACAACGTTCCGGTTTCATCAAAGAAAATCCAGAGTCATTACAGGAATACAAATGGGGTTTCTCCAAATTTACCCAGCAAACACTGTGACTGAAATCTGGATTTTCAAGTGTCCCTATGTGAAAATAATACACCTTAATCTAAATGGAAGAAAATATAGAAAAATGTAGAGCATTAAAGTAGATAAATTGCATACAGCATCTCTGCTGTAGATATAATTAGATAAGACATTTTGCTGGCAGAAAGAAAAAAAAGAATAGTTCCAAAAGAGAGAATTTACATCAATGGCTGTGCTCATAACATATAATTAATCTATCAATCAATATTTTATGGACAGATCTGTCTTATTACTCAATCAGGCTGTATTTTGATCTGCCTTCAGCTCATCAGAAATACCAGTTCACTTCTGCATTCCCTCTACACTGTTTCTACTTGTATTTAAAACAGACTGTGCCAACTTGGGTCACTTCTAATAAATTAATTGTAGCAGAGGACTGAGCTGCAGTTTCCCACATCCTAAAGGGGCATGTCACATCTGGGGGACTGCAGAATCAGTTACTAGTCATCCTTCCCCCTGGCTCAAGGAATATGCAATTTTTTGTACAAAACAGTGTAGCTCCCAGATAGACTCCCAGGCTTTTCTCTTGGAATATGGCACTCAAATCTATGGCCTGAATTGGGCCTCAAGGAAATTGAATCAAAGCCTCCCTCTTCCTGAAACACCTTAGAGGTATTGGGTAAGATTCAGTTCAAAAAGTTCAGCCTGAATGCTGGCACAGATACGTTTATGCGTGGTAGACATGAGTTTGTCCATGTGCACTAGTTCTCCGAGTTCCTTATATAATAAATAAAGATCCAGACCACAATTTATTGCCTGCATTCAGATGTCTAATGTCACTTCAGACATATGAGGGCATCCCATCTGGCCCCCAGACACAGAGAAGACCTCTGGGCCTTCCATAGGTCCTGCTTCATATATGCCAACCTCAGGGGGAGGCCCCAGATACCTCTGGGCATCCCAGCTGGCTCTGGATGACTCTCTCTCTCATCATCCCAGTTAATGGAGCTAAGAGAATGATTACATGTCTGTAAATCTGCTGTATCTACTGCAGCATTAATCTAACAACCCTGTGGGCTCTTCCGGCTATAGAGCAAATGGCTCACCAGTGACTCTGTGAGAAGCTTTGGCACTTTCATATTAAACCCAAAGTACAGAGGAGCTGAATGTCCAGAGCTGATTTTCACCAATGGACATTCTGAAGTGGGTATTTCTTCCTTTCCCGTGAGCTGTTGTTTCAGTTCTCCGGTATTGCCTATTCCTCAGTCGCCACCAGCAATTTGTCAACCTGTCAGCACCTACAGTGCATTTCTGCTTTGGACCTTTGGACTCTCCCAGAAGTCTCTAAATAACATGTTACACAAAGGCTTCCAGCCTCAAGATACTTGCTCCACACCTCACTGACTCATGGCTCAAGTCAGAAAGAGAGAGAGATGCCTAACACTGAACCAGAGCTCTACATCTTCAGTTGTCTGTCAGGATTAATACCAAGATAAGCTCAAAGCCTAACACAAAGGACAGTAAAAAAGTCTGAGGAGTAGAGGCACACAATTTATGCCAAAGTAGAGGAGCATTGTTCATGTAGAAACACTTCTTATGCGAACACTTCCTCATGTGTGTCAGTCCAGCATTTGATCCAAAGCCTGCCTGTATATTCTTATTACCACCTCAAGGTATTGAGACAAACCTTTCTCCTGTCAGCCCAAACGATCTGGGATAAATTGGGACATTTTTGTTGACATCGGCTTAATGTCCTGAAATTAATGTGATGTCACAAAAAGTAAACTACTGTCCCTTACAAGTAGAGGAACAGAAATGTAACCTTTGAGATCAAGAGGAATATGGTGGTAGTGTTGCTGAATAATAAACCATGCTTGCAGAAAAAGGAAAAAAGCCCTATTTTTTTTTAGCAAAGAATTAAAAACTGTGATAAAACCCAGAAAATTCTTCCATCAAGATTGCAGGCTTCTCATATGATCTTTGGTCTGCTAATTACTTAAATGTATTCTAAAACAAGGATTGCAATCCTAAATTGATATTGCAACAAAGTGTTTGTGTGGGACCCTTACAATAAGCATGATCATAAAATCAGTAAACATCAGCTGCTAAGGGGTTTAATTTGCAATTTTATTATCTGCTGAAGGTGGAAAAAAAGAAAATATGAGTACACAAACCAGGACATTTTAGGAACCCTTGACAATCACACTGTTCTGTCATTGGTTTGTATTTTATTTAATTTTACATTGGTTTTGTGGTGCACCTGCTGCTACCTGCTAAACTTCAGCTCTTTATTTAAAAACATAATCTTCTTTTCCACTTTATTCATGTGAATGAAGATAAATTAAGTAGTCATGTGATAGTCATTCAGGGAAATGGGTGAATTCAGAGACTTTTGGAGTCCCTGATCTACCTTTTTTAAAAATATTTAAAATTTTAAAATATTTAAAATCTCTACTGAATTCAGCATATGAAGCAAAATTTATATGAATAGAAAGTTACCATGTCACAAAATGACCACAAGATTCACTGAGTCTCATTATGTACAGCACATGTTACATTGGTCACGCAAGTTTACATCAATCACAAAAAGCTGTAAAGCTCAGGGCAACCTAGGGATGTGTTTACAGCATCTTCTTATAAATGTATCAGGATACATCTACAGACCAGTTTGCCACTGATAAAGCCAATGAATTTTTCACAGTTATACCAACCAAGTTTGGTCCTAAATGTTTCTGTAAAGAAGAATGAAAATATTTATCTCAAATACTTCTCTTGTGTTCAGTGCTAGAAAGAAAGCATGAAATCATCTGATCACTGCATTAAATTTCCATCTGTTGCTACTCTGACTCTATTCTATTAGAGATTTGGTATCTTAGCTGAGACAGAAGGAATAATTTTCTTTGAAGGATGACAAAGGAATTTTAACATAGTTGTACCTAATTAGAAAGATCTCCTCAAATCTGAGTTACAATGTCATTAATCTAGTTAGACCTTTGTTCTTTCAACAGCTAAAGCCAACATCTTCTAAAGCATTTTGTAGCACTTTCTGAGTCCAATTTTGGTTATCTGCCAAAAGGATAGTGATCCGGTTTGATGGATACCTGAGATTTCCCTGTGTGAAACAATCCCAAACTCAATTTTTCATGTAGTTGTTGAAGTGTCTCAGTTCACTCCCCTCCTGCCTTTTATCTTAAACCCAATCAGGAAAAGACGGTCAGAGAATGCAGGTTGCACAACTGCTGTTAGGGATAGGAGCAATCATACAAAGAAGAGGACTAGTTTTTTTCTTGATGCCATGCTGTCGCCTCAATAGACTAAGATTCAGATGGATATGATGCTTCTTTCCTTTCAGATGAGTATCTGCTCTGCTGCTTCTCACCTTCTTTCTCTTTGCAATAGAGGAATTCGTACTCCTTCCCAGTCTTAACTGTATCTTGCTAGCATGATCCACACCTGTGAGGGCACTTCTTGTATTTACTTTGACTCTAGCGCATTCGGATAGATAACTACTTTTCTTTCTCAGTGGAAGAGGAAACCTCAGGCAGAATTTGTTTTACAAAGTACAAATCCAAAAATTATTCAGCTGACTTTCCTCTTCTTGTTCCTCTTCTTTCTATCACATTTTCTCTCTTGTCTCTCCATAATCTCGTCTTTTGCTCTATTTCCCCTTTTGTTTTATTTTCTGTCTTAAAACACTACTGCTGTTGCTTTTTAAAAAACAATAGCATTGTAATAACCTCCTTTTTCCTAAACTGTTTTTCTGTCATTCTTATTCACCTCAATGGTGGAAGACTGAAATGCAGACTAATCATTAGGACAAAAGGTCTAAGTATGGTGGCTTCTTCATGCTGTTTATGGCATAGAGCAAATTTTTCCCAATTAGGCAGATTCTCTGTAAAATATTTGATCAATTTTGTAAAAAGCAGAAGGACCTTCTTATTTCAACCTCACTCATAGATGTTTCTGTTTTCAAATACATGTACAGAGATAAAGTGTAGTATAAAACACAGCCTGTCAACATTACATACAGTATTTTCTTTAAGAACTTCTCCAGAGTCTGATTACCAAATTGAGTGACAGATAGTTTAAAAAGTGACAAGAAGAACGACACCTGCTTGGTTTTACAACACACACAGAACTTTCTGCTGTACAGAATTCACACTGGGCTGTTTCTGCATGGAAAGGAGCATGGAGATGAGAGCTCTGATCCACATCCCTCCCTTCTTATGCACTTTCCAGAGAGTGCAAGCATTCAAGGTATGTACAAGGCAATATAAGGTATATGCAAGACATATCTACAAAGGTAAAAGGGACAAACTGGAGTCACAGAAAAGAAAATTAGGACACTAATGTATGCCAAAAAGTCTTGCTAGGGCCTGTGGTCATTTAAAGGGAAAGGTGAGGCACAGCTCTTACCTTTCCCATCAAAATTCTATAATATGTACCTCTCAAGTAGCTTGAAAAAGGTAGGGGTCTCCCAGTTCAGCTGAAGTCCTGCTGCCAGAAGGCAGTGAAAACACTAGTGAAAGAGATGAAGCCAAAACAGAAGCTCAGAAGCTCCATGAAGGTGGCTCTAGCCTACATGGGGTTACTGAGGCAGCCCACCATTGTGAAGCAAACCCAGTCGAGCTGGTGGATGTGGAAGGAACAGACATGTATGAGCATCATCTGAGATTTAACACCCTTTTCTTTCTTGCTCTCTAAGTCAATGTTGCAACCCTTTTGGAAACCTGTGTATAGGTAGGCCTTCCAAAAGGATACCTCAGAACAACAGTCTAAAAAGGTTCCGCTGAATAACCTTTGAGGAATTCCAGTTTTTTCTTTAAATAAAGACAAAACTTAGGGATACCAGCTAGCTAAGTTAGGTATCTGAATTTTGATACTGTCGTTATTTCTATTATTCTCTATGCTCTCAGTTTCTTATCTGTAAAATGAGAATAGCCACACTACATGGATGTCAAAGGAATGTTGTGATGATAAATGTGTCAAAATGGTTGCAGGGTTATAGTTAGACAATGGAAAAAGTATTATCATATTTATAGATAAATTGCCCTGTAATACCATTACTGCTCCCTCAGATTTATTATTTTTATTCATACATAATAACATGATGTGCCCTCAGTATGTATGAGGAAACAGTTCTGCAAATGCTTTACTGTCAAATATCAAAAAAGACAATTCTTCCCTAAGACTTTACAACCTAAGATATGATAGTGAGAAACAAAGCATAACAGTAGTAAGTTCCAGGTCAGCAAAACAAAGGGCAAGGCATCTTGCCATCATCTAATGGCACATCACTTGATATACAGATATGTCCCTGCCCCTCAACAAAACAGACAGCCAAAAAAACCCAATAAATAAAATGCCACCCTCTATATTACATTCATGGCTCTAGTCACATGTTTTCTCAGCCTTGTGAGATGCAACAACCTGATCTTATAAAGATTCTAGGAATCAATAAGCAGACAAACAAACTGCACTGGGAACAACATGCACACAAAATGCAACACCTGATAAAGCAAGTCAAACAAGCTGTAACAGAAAATGGTAAATGAAGCTGGGAAGGTTAGATGCAATGACAAACCTTAGTCTTAATGCTCCACAAATCAGTATTTTCCTTTTGGATTCTCTGAGTCACTCTGGCAGTTTCTGATCCAAGAGCACGTAGAGTTCAAATGCAGGTTTCTGAGTTCTTTCAAGGGAATGACCCAGAGCCTTAAGCAGTCCATAGAAAACTCCCTACTGACTTTAAAGACACTTGAATCAGATGCCTACGGTTGGTTTCATCTCACCTAACTTTATCCATCAAAAACTTAGTCATGTAGTCTAAGATAGTTATCATCATACTTTAAATTGTAAATGAAGAAAGAATGACACCTCTGGAGAGTAATGTATCTATCATAGACATGTATTTTTTTGGACAGGGAGGAAGCCCTCTGGAAATGCCTTTATGAACTATAAAGGGAGTCTAGAAGGCTAGTTAGATGGCTTAGAATATACAACAAAAATCTCATCCTCACTTCACAGAGTCATGAAAGACAGTGTGACATTACAATACTAGAAAGAAGGCTTAAACTTCAACTTTAAGCTTAACTTCAACTACTGTGGTGGTGCATTCCTCACCGCTTCTTTTCCTCTGGGCTACGATACGATCTCAGCACCTTCTGTTAAGCTTTAGCCATTGTGTATGAGTTGGTTGCATAGCCATGCAAGAGTGCTTGGTACAGCCAAGGGATGCTTAACAGCCCCACTCATAGGGCTAGGTCTGAGACTAAGGGTAGATCCAGCCGCACCTAGGCTCCTTTCTGAGAAGGAGTTTAGAAAGCAAGGGGGTCTACTCTGAACCTCGTGACCCAATGGAAGGTCCTTCCTATCCCTTTCTGTATTAGACATAAACCATTGTCCAAGTCTGAGACTAAGATTGGGTCCAGTCAGATCTCTTCTGAACCTCGTGACTCAATGGGAGGGTCCCTCTTTTACCCTTTTACCCTTTTACCCTTTCGCCCTTTTATCCTTAATCTCTGTACAAATCATTCCAACACAATTTTAATATGATTTTCCCCTGTGTAAACTTAATCCATGTAATAAGGAACAGAGTGAATCTTGCCATCAAATTCTGTTAAGTCACGTTTCTATAAATTTCTGTTAAAATCACCCTTTGCCAATACCTTTGCGGTGATTCTTTACACGGCCTTAAAACCACCCATTCGTGACAACTACATTCAACTGCCTTCTTGAAAATCCTGCCCTGTGGCTTAAAAGCAGAAGAAGAGATGCAAACTTGAAATCACAGTGAGAAAAAGATTAGTTGTGATATTGACAGACAGCCCTAAGACTCTAGGAGATAAGCATGGTTTTGAAGGAAACCCATCTCATGTTCAGAACTGCAAGAGTATAATATCATCATTCACTACTGGTCGGATTAGTTGTCAGTGCCTAAGTTACAAGGATTTGCATAGATTCTTAAGCCAGCATTTTTGTACTTCACTGGAGCAAACTCTTGACGTTTGAGAACAGGACCTCTATTTGTTATGTTTGTGTGTTGTTTATGGGTGCATTATTTTGCTACATGCTCAGTATAAGGCCTTTCTTGTGTGAGCTCCCCTCTGACACTTTTTATGAAAGGTGGCTGTCACAGAGCATGAGAAAAGCACATAACTGGGGCCAAGCTCCCGTGTAAAGTTCAGAGTGAGAACCATCAGTCAACGAGAGCCTGTAGTTTCCACTTTAGCCCCTTCCTTCTGCTCCTTGATAGAAGACAAAAATTTATATCTAAAATCTGGCTTGTGGAGCTGAAGAACTAGTTATAAACTTTTGCATGAGCTAGATGCACAGAGACTTCCAGTCCCACTGCGCGACAGGAACCTACAACCTGCTGATGATCAAAGCAGGGTGCCAGCTTCAGCATCTGTGTGCTGCTGTTTGCTATCACCGAACTGGAGAGAGATGAGTGCTTTTGGCAGGCTGACCACAAAAAGGAATTCAGGCGTTGGATGAAATAGATGGGACTTCCACAAATAAGAAACAATATGTTCAAAGTAAATTGAGTCACTTTTATTCATTTGAACCATTCCACAGGTTGGTGCAACTGAAGAGCAGGAGAACTGTGCAGGAAAAGGTGTCTGGGGTAGGCTGGAGAAAGACTAAATCCTCTCTTTCTGTCGTGTTGTACAGTTCTCCCCACAGACTCTCAAACATGGTATTGCTGGCTGTGGCAGAGCTTTCCTATTTATCCAGTTTGCTGGAATTCTTGAAAGCACTGATGTAACTTTGTAGCAAATTTGCAAACCAAAGTGACAATGTATACAGTTCATCCTTGCAATATTTTGATTATTTTGTGCAATTCACATTCGTAGTTTGTAAGAATAGGTTACAAGCTTTTCTTAAGACCTGTACAATCACCCAAATGCACCTTGCCAGTGGGAGAGGTAAACAAATGAGAGCACCAATTCACTACTGCACTTGTACATAACTGAATCCCTTAAAACTTTCCAAAATGGTGCAAAAGTAAATTTTCTGATCTGAGAGTCTCTCATACACACTTTGCCATGCTGTAAATAACTCTATCAGATGCAGAGCAACAGGAAAATCACAGCTGCTACAGATATCAGAAAGACAGATCTCAGCATCCGTGATGGTATCAGTCTCAGTCACAGGGATAAATCTGAATATTTTAATATTACTCATGAAGTCACAATGCTTCATTGCCTTCTTGAGAGCTAGCAAGTAAATAAGATGGATGTACTGTAACAGTAAGACCCAGAAATTAGGCAGCCAAGGTTTGCCCCATCCATTTGTAAAGTTTATGGCTTTGGATAACACAGATTGTAGAAAGTGTAAATGGTCCTCTACCAGAATTTACTGACCTGGAAGGAAAAGGGTGGGAAATAAACACCCACACTGGTAATAAAACTGGGAGCAGGGCAGCCTTGTCTGCCAGTTGCCTGAAATATTTTACTGTGGTTCAGCACATCCTCGCTAAACTATTTATTGTTCTGTGTTGTATAATTAAAAGAATTGTCAGCCAAAAGTTGTTTTCTTTGCAGTGAAGACTATGAGTAGATATGGCATTTTTTAAGCCTGTGGTGGACAGGTTAAATCTATCTGCTCATGTGAGTATGACAGAACAGGATGCAGAAAGGTCATTTTTTTTTCCTTTACAGAAGTGAGGAAGCCCACATATTCCTCCGGGCATGCAGAGCCAATACAGAAGTTCTGTATGCCCAGAGGAAGCCAAAAGAAGTTCTGTCTAGCTTAGAGTGATCACTTTTTTTCAGGTATCAGTCCTAGGAACAGGTATTACAGTCCCTGTACAAGTTGTTAGCCCTGGGAACACCCACAACAAACTGCTTGTAATACAGAAAAATACAATAAACCCTCTAAAAATGTCAGCCAAAATGTATTTTAAAAATACTATTAAAAGAGATCAAGGGCATCAATAAACCCTGGATCTCAGGAGTAGCATAAGACATCGTAAGGTAAATATTCAGACAGCCCTGTGTAATGGATCACACCTGATGCATTAGAAGAAAGTTAAGCAAATAAAAAAAGTGTAATCAATGGTGCTTGCCAATTTGCCTGAAGTCTGTCCATAGGTTTAATCCCCAGCACATGAGCAGGCATCTTGGTTTTCTTGGTATTCAAACCGTTCAAACCTCTTTTCAAAATCCCCTGTCCACGATTAAATCCTATTTCTCCATCAGCAGAAGAAAAGTTCCTAAACATGCTAATGTGTTGTCTCTTAAGATCAGTGAAAAGTCTCCTTTAATTTTAATCTTTGTTCCTAAATATTCCCAAGCGTGGCCTTCTGACTATGGCACCTCTGCTGTCTGCACAACTCTTCCTTCTCCTACTCCCACTGCAGCTTCTTAACTTACTGGCAAATATCCTCAATATATGCCAGACCTTTCTCTTGATCAAAAATGGTGGGAAGTTTGAGGAGAAAGCAGTGTGAAAGGAGTGCTCCTTTCACAAGCAACACATGTGAAGTTGTTTCAGTACTGAAGCACTAAGAACCAGCCTGTGGAAGGTGAACTAAATGACCTAATACATTTTATCTGCTCCTACATCCTACCTCAAAAAATGTAATTATATCTGGATTTGCTCCAGGCTCTGATTTGTTCATTTTTCACAGACGTTTAAAACAAGGTGTTTAAAAAAAATTTAATTTCCCTTTCAGAAAGAGTGCCTTTCATGTCCATGAAAAAGTGGAGATGATGAAGCAAAAATATTTGGCTTTTGGAACAAACACAAAATATCCTCAAAACCCATAAATGTGTTTTTCAACCAGTTTTAGTAGCAATTGTTTATAACATACAATTTATATTCCCTTAACATCTAGAGAATGAGGCGGAGATCAGAATTACCTTTCACTAGGTGCAGTACGCACAAACAACTTAAATGTAGCCAAAAAAAAAAAAAAAAAAGACAGTTAACCTCTTCCTGCAGAGGAAAGACGATACAGAGAGGTCAAACCAGAGGTCTGGAATAGATCTGGGATTTGAACTTTTATTTTCTACAGGGAGTTCACTGTCTCAACAGCAAGACTGGTTTTTTTGTTGTTGAAAAGCACTAACTAAAAATCAATACAATTTTAAATCTAACTTTACCAAACCCAATATCATAATACTTTAGTTTCATACTCCGTGAGCACATTTTGTGTTCATTAAACTGAAGGGCAGACAGTTAAAAATCTCTCCTATTTACCCACCTTTCTAAAAACATTTAATAACATTTAATAATTCAATCTTTTCAAATAATGAAAAGACTTCTAATTATTTTTCAATTAAAATGTCACATTCTTCAGAATGTTTGTGTTATTTGCATAAACCTTTCTTATTTCCCTTCAACTTAAACAAACTTCTCACCTATTGTTATTCATGCAGTGTTATGAATTATTTCTATAACTACTCTTCTGGAGAGGGGAAATTTGATATAATTGCCTTAAATATTTCTTTGCATGACTAAGTACATCTTTGGTAGAGTAATGGAGTTTACAGGGCACATAATATACAGCTAAAGTGATGAAAAACAGCAAATTTAGGGCATTTGTTAACACCGATGAGATTCCATGTTATGTCTGAGGCTGAACAAGAAAGCTTTTAGTTTGGTGAACCATATTTAATTTTGAAATATGACAGCCCTTCAGCTGACCGATGCCTTCATGCCACAGTCGTCTTTATGCTTCAGAGTAGCATAAAGATTTATCTAAGAAATGGGGTAATATAACAACTTACTTAACTTGCCCACAAGCTACCAAAAGAACCAAGTTCTCCATTTTACAGAATACACAGCATACAAACACATTCAGCATTATCAGATGTCATGTTCCTCTCATGTAGCTTATACATAGATAAACTTAATAAATTACCAGTACCACAAAGTGATACTGGTGACACATTCTCTAACACTGCCTAATCCAGTAACTGCTGAAGAGATAAACTGCATTACTGACATTTGATTCAGGTTTGCAGAAGAGGGGTTTCTGGTGGAGATTATCAAAGAAGTTCAAAAGAACTTTCAATTCAATTTCAGAACTATTTCTATAGACGTTTGGATTTCTTGCCACGCCTAGTTTAAAAGCACATTATAAAAAATACAGGAGGCAAATTCATCTCTCCAGAATTGTTACATTAGAGCACCAGAAGTCCCTCCTGTCCCTCCCCAGGAGTACATTTGGTTGGTCAACCTTTAGGTGGTGCATGCTCAGCCTATAGAATCATAGAATCATACAGGTTGGAAAAGACCTCTAAGATCATCGTGTCCAACCGTCAACCCAACACCACCATGCCCACTACACCATGTCCCTAAGGGCCTCATCTACACGTCTTTTAAATACCTCCAGGGATGGTGACTCCACCACTTCCCTGGGCAGCCTGTTCCAAGGCCTCACCACTCTTTCAGTAAAGAAATTTCTCCTAATGTTCAATCTAAACCTCCCTTGGCGCAACTTGAGGCCATTTCCTCTTGTCCTATCGCTAGTTACTTGGGAGAAGAGACCAACACCCACCTCGCTACAACCTCCTTTCAGGTAGTTGTAGAGCGCGATGAGGTCTCCCCTCAGCCTCCTCTTCTCCAGGCTAAACAACCCCAGTTCCCTCAGCTGCTCCTCATAAGACTTGTGCTCCAGGCCCTTCACCAGCTTCGTTGCCCTCCTCTGGACATGCTCCAGCACCTCCATGTCCTTCTTGTAGTGAGGGGCCCAAAACTGAACACAGTATTCGAGGTGCGGCCTCACCAGTGCCGAATACAGGGGCACGATCACCTCCCTATTCCTGCTGGCCACACTATTTCTGATACAGGCCAGGATGCCGTTGGCCTTCTTGGCCACCTGAGCACACTGCCGGCTCATGTTCAGCCGGCTGTCAACCAGCACCCCCAGGTCCTTTTCCTCTCGGCAGCTTTCCAGCCACTCTTCCCCAAGCCTGTAGCGTTGCCTGGGGTTGTTGTGGCCGAAGTGCAGGACCCGGCACTTGGCCTTGGTGAATCTCATACAGTTGGCCTCGGCCCATCGATCCAGCCTGTCCAGGTCCCTCTGCAGAGCCTTCCTACCCTCCAGCAGATCAACACTCCCGCCCAACTTGGTGTCGTCTGCAAACTTACTGAGGGAGCACTCGATCCCCTCGTCCAGATCATTGATGAAGATATTGAACAGGACCGGCCCCAAAACTGAGCCCTGGGGAACACCGCTCGTGACTGGCCGCCAACTGGATTTAACTCCGTTCACCACAACTCTCTGGGCTCGGCCGTCCAGCCAGTTTTTTACCCAGCGAAGAGTGTACCTGTCTAGGCCGTGAGCCGCCAGCTTCTCTAGGAGAATGCTGTGGGAGACAGTGTCAAAGGCCTTACTGAAGTCCAAGTAGACCACATCCACTGCCTTTCCCTCATCCACTAGGCGGGTCACCTGGTCATAGAAGGAGATCAGGTTGGTCAAGCAGGACCTGCCTTCCATGAACCCGTGCTGGCTGGGCCTGATCCCCTGGTTGTCCCGGACATGGCTCGTGAGCACCCTCAAAACCAACCGCTCCATGATCTTCCCCGGCACCGAGGTCAGGCTGACCGGCCTGTAGTTCCCTGGATCCTCCTTCCGGCCCTTCTTGTAGATGGGAGTCACATTGGCGAGCCTCCAGTCATCCCGGACCTCCCCAGTTAACCAGGACTGCTGGTAAATGATGGAGAGCGGCTCGGCAAGCTCCTCCGCCAGCTCCCTCAGAACCCTCGGGTGGATCCCATCCGGCCCCATAGACTTGTGAACGTCCAGGTGGCGTAGCAGGTCATTAACTTCATCCTCTTGAATTATGGGGGGTTTATCCTGCTCGTCGTCCCTGTCTTCCAGCTCAGGGGGCTGAGTACCCTGAGGATAACCATTCTGACTACTAAAGACTGAGGAAAAGAAGGCGTTGAGTACCTCAGCCTTTTCCTCGTCCTTGGTGGCAACGTTCCCCCCCGCATCCAATAGAGGATGGAGATTCTCCTTGGCTCTCCTTTTGTCATTAACATACTTATAAAAGCATTTTTTGTTGTCTCTCACGACAGTGGCCAGGTTGAGTTCTAGCTGGGCTTTTGCCTTTCTAATATCCTCTCTGTACGACCTAACGCGATCCCTGTACTCTTCCTGAGTTGCCTGACCCTTCCTCCACAAGTGATAAACTCTCCTTTTTTCCCTGAGTCCCAGCCAGAACTCCCCGTTCAGCCAGGCCGGTCGCCTTCCCCGCCCGTTCTTCTTGCGGCACATGGGGACAGCCCGCTCCTGCGCCTTTAAGACTTCCTTCTTGAAGAACGTCCAGCCTTCCTGGACCCCTTTGCCCTTCAGGACCGTCTCCCAAGGGACCCTCTCGACCAGTGTCCTGAGCAGGCCAAAGTCCGCCCGCCGGAAGTCCATGGTAGCGGTTTTGCTGGCCCCCCTCTTTACTTCACCAAGTATCGAAAATTCTACCATTTCATGGTCGCTAAGCCCAAGCCGGCCTCCGACCACCACATCTCCCACCAGCCCTTCTCTGTTCGTGAACAGCAGGTCAAGCGAGGCATCTCCCCTGGTGGGCTCGCTTACCAGCTGCGTCAGGAAGTTATCCTCCACACACTCCAGGAACCTCCTCGACTGTTTCCTCTCTGCCGTGTGGTATTTCCAGCAGACATCCGGAAAGTTGAAGTCCCCCACAAGAACAAGGGCTAGCGACTGGGAGACTTCTGCCAGCCTCTGGTAGAATATTTCGTCTGCCTCCTCTTCCTGGCCAGGTGGTCTATAACAGACCCCCAGCAGGATATCTGCCTTGTTGGCCTTCCCCCTCATCCTTACCCACAAGCATTCGACCTCGTCATCACTATCATTGAGCTCTAGACAGTCGAAGCATTCCCTAACATACAGGGCTACTCCACCGCCTCTCCTTCCTCGCCTGTTCCTTCTGAAAAGCTTATAGCCGTCCATTGCAGCACTCCAATCGTGCGACTCATCCCACCACGTTTCTGTGATGGCGACTAAGTCATAGCTACCCCGCTGCACAATGGCTTCCAGCTCCTCCTGTTTGCCGCCCATGCTGCGTGCATTGGTATAGATGCACTTGAGCTGGGCTGCCGATTTCTCCCCCGACAATGGCGTGCGGACCCTAGGCTCTTCTCTAGAGAGCCTGGTTTTATCCCCGTCCCCCTTCGAATCTAGTTTAAAGCCCTCTCGATGAGCCCGGCCAACTCACACGCGAGAATCCTTTTCCCCCTGCGAGACAGCTGAACTCCGTCCGTCGCCAGCAGGCCCGGTGCCATGTAAACCTCCCCGTGGTCAAAGAAGCCAAAATTCTGTTGATGGCACCAGCCCCTGAGCCACGTGTTGATCCGATGAGTTTTCCTGTTCCTTTCGGTGTTCCGCCCCGCCACTAAAGGGATCGAGGAAAAAACTACCTGTGCTCCCGATCCTCCTACCAGTCGCCCCAGCGCCCTGAAGTCCCTTTTGATCGCTTCGGGACTTCTCCCTGCAACCTCCTCACTGCCAGCCTGTATAACCAGTAGTGGGTAGTAATCGGAGGCCTGCACGAGACTAGGGAGTTTCCTAGCAATGTCCTTCACCCGGGCCCCAGGGAGGCAGCAGACTTCCCTGTGGGATGGGTCCGGCCGACAAATTGGGCCCTCGGTCCCCCTCAGAAGGGAATCACCAATGACAATTACCCTCCTTTTTTTCTTAGCGGAGGCAGTCGTAATTTGTGGGGCTGGCTGCCTCTCCTCGGGCAACCCCCTGGATGGGCCTTCATCTTCGTCCTCGTTCGTCTGGCCCTCAAGTTCCAGAGCCCCGTATCTGTTGTGTAGGGGCAGCTGGGAAGGTTGAGGTGAGGAAGGCCGGCCGGGGGTTCGCCTGGCGCCCCGAGCAGGGACCTGTGTCCATTCCCCTCCGTCGCCTGGGTCTCCTCCTTCTGCCTGGTGGCAAGAGGGCAGGGGTTCCTCCGCTTCTTGCGGAGCCTCCGTGTGCTGCCCTTGCCTCAGGGATGGCAGGGTGCGGCTCCACCAATCTATCTCTCTCTCGCACTCCCTGATGCTCCTTAGCCTCTCCACTTCCTCCTTCAGCTCTGCCACCAGGCTGAGCAGATCATCCACCTGGTCGCAGCACACACAGGCATCGTCTCTGCTGCCCTCCTGTACAAGGGACAGCCTCAGGCACTCCCTGCAGCCGGAGGCCTGGACAGATGTGTGTTTGCCTAGGGGCTCCGTCTGGGTAGCCACGTTTCTCCTGGCGATGGCTTTCGGCCGAGTGGATACCATGGCCAGGTCCTCTTCTGGGAGGGCGACGACCACGAGCTGAGCTGGCCTCTGGAGCCTGGAGGGGGGCTGCGCCCTGCTCGCGCGCCCTACCGGCGCGAACTGCCGCGCCACGCCCTTCTGACGCGCCACGCCCTGTTCGCCCGCCCTGTTCGCCGCACTCCGGGTCGCTCGCGCTCCCTGGGGGCTGCTCTTGTACCTGAGGGGGTTCGGCTGCCGTCCCTCCTGGCCCCGCCCACGCTGAGTCAGAGCTGCCGCTCGTCAGGAGCTCGCTCCGCCGGCTCGGGGGAGGGGGGCTGGGGCACCCTCTCGCTCCCCTGCGCTGTTGCCTTCGCGGTTTTCGCCGCGGTTTCGCCGCTTCAGGAAGGGTCCCCCGGCGCGATCCTCCGCTCCGGAGCCCTTCGCCTTCGGTGGGTTCTATGGTTAGACAGCTCCAGTAACAAGTAAAATGATGGGTTCATGAAACTCTCTCCTCGCTTGTTTTGTGCATGGATGACACTTCACTCATCCCTAGGGGATGGAATTACCTCTCCAGAGTCAAAAACCATGGCTGGCTACAACGTGAACTAAGGTTTTGCAGTTGCTGGAGATTTCAGTTCATAAATTTGGTAGAGCACTGTTGAAATCTTGCGACACACTCTCTCCCATCCACCAAAAGAAAAGAAAGGAGCTCTCTTTAGCTTTGGAGATGTGTACTGATGGAAAAGAATAATTTCATGGAGGTCTTCAAGGGAGGAAGAGATGTGCTTCTTAGGGAGTTGCCCAGGACTGGGCCTGAAACCTAATTCCTTACACCCTTTCCTGTCACCTTGGATACATGTTTTCACCCAAGGAAATTAAGTGTAAAATGCTTTCATTTTTAGATAGCGTTTCTGACAACTATTTTGCAAAGATGTAAGGTATTGCCTACTTGTAATGCTAAGGAACTAGAGATTAGGGCAGGGAGCAACCCTTCATGGCTACTTCTATTCACCTAAAACTCTGCTTTTGAAAATTGGGTTTTTTTAAAGACCAAAAGAATCCTGAAAGGCAACCAGATGTCCTTTTCTTAAGAAAAATTATAGATGATAGTATAAGAGAAGTTACTTGGGAAGAGGGCTGGTTTGCTAGAGAAGGACAGTAGTGAGTCTGATTGGGATATGAAGGAAATCAGCCTTCATTTGGACAACTCAGGCCCCATATGAAATATTAGTCTTACTCACTTACAAATCACACACAGTAACATTTCTTTAATTAATTTATAAACTTTGATCACACCCCCCTACACTCTCCAGCAAAATCAGGAGCTCTTGGAATGAAACACTGATTTTTCAAATTCTTTTTGCCTCTTCAAATGATATAAACCAAGGAACGCGGTGTTTATTACACAGTTTGAAGCCACAGTGCATTGAAAATTTCAAACAGGATGAAAGTGAGAAAGAGTTAGGGAAAAAAAAAAAGAACAACAGCACTCCAGATGGCAAACAATAATCAAAGAGGGGTTGATATCTAAAATCTGAAAGAAAAGAGTAAAGATTAAAAAAAAAACAAACAAACAAAAAATAAATCTGTCTCATAGGAGGCTAGGGGTAGGATACGATAATTTAAAAGCAAAAAAATCCAACAGCGCTTTTATAAGTATAATAAATTCAAACAGTTGATAGAAAAAAGGTGACTAGCAACTCAGAGGCTGAAAAAGAGACAAACTGTAAAAAGAGCCAGAGAAAGGGAATCAGATGTGTGAAATGAGGTCACTAGACAAGTGAGAAAAGAGCTGAGACCTCGATCATACTCTAGCAGCCGCTAACTTGTGCGGGTGGGGGTTCATACCAGCCCGTGTCGGACGCAGGATGGATGCCCTGGGTGGCACGGCATGCCTGGGGCTGGCAGGCGAGCAGAGCGCGGGCAGATACAGTGCACCCCACTGAGCTGGCAGCAGCAAATTAAATGCTTTCTCCGGCGTGAGGAAAGAGGGCCCCACACAGCAGACTATTTTAGCTAACAGGTGGGGTGAGAAGATCTGACAGACAAGGCTTATTACGGTCTCCTGGCAGAGCATGAAGCGGGTAGATGCTCTTAATGACTGTACACAAGGTGACTGGCTCACTCCTATCTGTTGAACAGCTTGAAAGGAGGGTATTTTACCCTGAGGAAGAAAGACCTGTCTTCTTCATACTTTTTTTTTTTTCTTTTAGTGTTTAATAATGAAAGTTTCCTCTCGCGCAGCAGACTGGCTGCTGCCACGATGTCCCTGTGGTCGTGAAGCCAACAGTGTCCAAGTTCCAGATAATCTTTGCCCTGCAGAACCACGGAGAATGGCTCTGTGAAAAGGTTTTGGAAGGGCATGAGCTGTACAGAGGAAACCCGAGGGGTTATTACCAATGGTTTGATCTCTGGTGTAGCTATCTGACTACACCGCTTTGAAGCTGCAGGCCATTAAGTCTGTGTCACGGTGTTTCTTTTTCACAGTGCTGTTCATAATAAGACTGCTAGATAATATTTTCGTACATTTTCGCTTATCTTATCTGGTCTCTGCCCACTGCTGAAGCTGATAATGCATCACAAACTCCTCTTGGAGAAAAATAGACTAATGTTTAAAGAATACACAAGCCATGGGGGTTTGGATTAGGGCTGTTTCAGAGACAGAGAGAAAGAATGAAATTTTATACAGATCACAGTGTGTGTAGGAGGACACAGAAGTGTCTTCTCACTCTTGCAAATACACTTTTGTGTGTCTGTGACTGTATCTGCAAAGGAGAGAGAGAGCAGTACTGACTAAAAGCAAATTTCAGCTTGAGCATTTGAGGAGATTTGGGACATGATGAGTACAGATTGTTGTCTGACATTCCTAACAACGGTTCAGATTTGGCCATTCTCACAATGATTGTGCTGTGGTTTATTTTTCCCAGATGTGAAATAGGCTATGACCCAACTCATTTGCCTACAGATATTTACTGTAAGTAAACAAGCTATTTCTAGTCTCCATGGACAAGACAGATTTAGCGTAATATACAGTATAACCCAGGGATAGATTTCCTGGCAGTATGCTGGGAGCAGCATCAGTACTGCTTTGTGCAGAACAAATATTCCTGATTGACCACCTCCTCATCCATGTCACAGCTCCATCTGGCCCTCGTATAATCAATGGGTATTGAGTAGAAACACTTGTCTATAGCAAATGTTAGATGAGGACTGTGAAGTGAAACACGGAGTTTTGGGGAAAAAGCAAGGTAATGAGACCAGATCCGTATATTTATGTTTTCCTATAGGGCCGAAGCATTTGTGGTAGAGATGGTGGGGATCCTGTAGAGGACTGAGTATGCCTTCCCCTGCAAACAGGCACGAGGACTCCCAGGTCTGCGACGCCACAGGTGTGGGGAGGAGAAGCCTCCTGCTGGGCCAAGTGCAAACACTGCAGCTCTCAGGAGACAGCAGCCATGGGGGACTGGGTTTCCTGGAGGCTTTTTCTAAATGTTATTTCTGCTGAGCCAGATTGGATCACCTCAGTGGAGCAGACACTCCTTTGACCGGTCACCTCTGAGATTTTGTGCAGCAACGTGCCAGTTAGGTGTGTATCTTAATAGGGATTCATCTCACCTGAATCCTTCTGGGCAAGTGACCGAGGTCCAGCCGCAGCAAATGGAGGGAATAAGGCTGGTCCCCTCACCTACTTCAGATATCTGCCTTTGAATAGGATGGTTTCTGTCAGTGAAGTGCCTGGTTTTTTTCCACTGACTACAAAGGGATTGTAAACAACATGCTCAGATGTAGATATCTACACTACACATGTCTAAATTTAGTAAGATGAATCCTACTCTACCTATCTTTACCGAACCACAAACTCCATTTTGTTCATGGAAACATGTCATGTTGTCTTCCAGCTTCTACCTTAAATTAATTCTGGAAGGCAAACATTGGAGATCAATCAAGCATCATTAATAACACACAATTCCCCTTTTTAACCACCAGTATAAAGCAGATCAGTGAAATGATCAGGTATTAATTAGAAAGGCCCTCAGGAAGGATGATCTGGATTACTCAATACCTCACTATCCCTTCTACTGACACGAAACAAGAAGTATGAACAGAGCAAAGTAAATGCAAGCAGCAGAGTAGAAGTAAGCAAAGAATAAATGGGTTGGATAGCAAAAAGGGTAAGAACATCTTTAAACAGCTTTGCAGAGAGATATGGTGCGATGGACCAAACATGAAAGGAAGCCTGAGATGAAGAAGGATATCTTATGATCCTGAACAGAGTTATCAAAGGCAGAAGGGCTCTCAGAAATGTGACAGCAATGAAGACAGAGATTTTGTTTGAGATTTTGCACTTAGATATCTGGTGAACTGCAATAGGAAATACAGTAACTCACAGACCACCACGCAAGGAAGATGCTGAGCATATACTTTGGCTAGTCTCTCCCTGTGAGTGAAAGCTGGTTTTGTTTAAGAAGTTGTTTTGCAAAGTCATTTTGCTCTGCTTTTACTACCAGAATAATTTGAACATTTGCATTGTCTGGGGAAAGGTACATCTTTATTATGGAGAGTAACTAGGGGTAGGAAGTTTCAGCATCATTTGCAAAAAAGTGGTCAAGCAGAGAGTCTGTGTGACTATGCCTCTAAAGACAAACACATAACTCTGCTCAGACCCAGTGAGCAAGTACTGCAGGACCACAGGCTGGATCCAGTATATCAACCTGGGAATACCCAGCTGTGGTAAGCTCACCAGGTAGCAATAACTGCATGCAAGTTAGTTTAGCTTGGTTAAGTTGGTCTGCTATATGCTCAGACTCACAAGTAGTCAAATCAGTCAGCTTTGCATAGATTGATTCCAGAAACAGTGTCATAGGAAATGATACTGAAAAGGATTTCAAGAGGCCATGCAGTCTATTGCCTGCTCCTAAATAGATTTTATGGCTAGTCCAAACACAAAAAGCATAGCAATTTTCCACAATGTTTCCTGCATATGTTATGGAAATTTATTACATGGCTTAGTAAATTCAAATGGTTTTGCTGACCTTTCTTTGGTAGTTTGCTCTAATGTGAGATTTTTCAATAAAGCACCCATTGAACATACCAAACGTGCCACATTGCTTCATTTTTATAAAATATTTTGTCAGCTTCTTTGCTACACATTGTGATGCAACATGATATCTTTCCTGACTGATTAGAGAGTTTATTTCTTGGCTGACAGTTTTGCTTCAAATAGAAAAGAAAGAAAAAAAAAGTAACAACCCACGTTGAAAATTATATCTTTTCATTGCACATATTCCCAGCCATTATCTGGAACAATATAAAACAATTTGTTGGACTTCAAAAGATGAAAGAGCTACTTCAATTTCAGACCTCATGGAGGACTGGTTCGTGGAACGTGCCTGGAATTCTTTACAAATAATAATCCGTAGCTCACAAACTGTCATAACTATTTCCTGGTCCGGTTCCTTCCAATAATAAATGTAATAGGTCACAACTTGCTAGACAAGGAAAACATCTACTTATTCCAATTGGTAAAGCAAATCCTGCTCTTTATCTAATGCAGGTATGAGCACTCCAGGCTAGAACTTTTAGAAAATTCAGCTCACAATTAAAATAACTGACAGAGATGGGTCACAATTCTCCTGGTTTTCAGGACACCCAACAGAGTAAGAAAAGCTCATCAATTTTTATATGTACCAGTAAGACATTTGTTGACAGCGTAGTGGCTTTTATCTATCAATATAGTCCCCCTGGTGATATATGCCAGTGCATCCTGAGACTTTATGGATTTATCCTTGTAAGGATTTTGACATGAGTTACAGCAGTTTTACCCTCAGTGTACAGACAGCAGAGATGAGGTATTTGTCCAGAACCATAAAGAAGCTATATCTAGTTTTCTTGAAACCTATCCTAAAGCCTTAAACACAATGCTCCATTAGTCCTATCTTATGTCTTTGGGATGTCATCTAAAGGCATTTAGAATCAACAGAGGTCATTTTACCAGTTCCTGTGGAGTTTGAACTGAGTCTTTAGAAAAGAAAAAAAGTAGTTTATGCCAGATCTTTCTTTTTGGACCGGTGGAAATCACTGGACCAAGGTATCCAGTCATGCAGCATAGAATAGGAGGAAAACATTTTCTGATGGCATAGGACATGTGGCTGCTACCAATTCTTTCTCCCCTTCAATATTTTCTTCCTTTAGATTAGAAATCAGACTTCTGCAAGCAACAGTCCGAAGGCAACCTAAGTAACATCCAAATGGCCCACAATTGCCTTATACCTGACACAGCCATGGGATCACAAACCTGTCCTCAGGGAAGCGGGGTAGGAACCTCCCCCCATGGTGTGAGAAATGAACCGGAGCACTTTTTTTACCTATAAATGTACATGCATGAAGCAAGAGCCACGAGCAGGTTGGTATGAACACACACATGCATGCACACAAGAGTATCTCATGCCTGCTCAGTTGTACTTTTCCCTTTTTCTAGAAACTCTCTGAAGGGTCCTGTCACCTGAGTGGTCCATTCACCTGAGTGGTGAATAGATTAGATGGTAAAAGTGAATAAGGACTCTGCTGGAAAAAGGAGGCAATGACTGAATATACCTACACTATGTTTAGTGGTAAAATTAAAGCATAAGTAACCCAAGAGTACAGTATGGATTTTGATGTAGGCTGTCCAATATTTCTAGAGTCCTGAATCCTGTGCATCTGCTTGGATCCTTGAAGCCATATCTTCACTGTGACTTTGACCCACATGAAATAGATCCCAAGTGAATTTATCCTACAGGGCAGATCAATTAACATCCCTCCACAACACTTCCTATTACCCAGCAGCTGCACCCAAGTGTGGCCTTTCCTCCAAGCCTTTGTCACCTAAAGTGCAAAATCACTTCCCACCAAGAAGACATAGAAACACAAAATCAGAAGGCCAAGAAAGTCTGCTCTGTCTGTAATCCACCTCTATCTTTTGGGAATAACTGGTTTCTTGTTTTCTATGATTTGTAGCCTCTCCTTCAATCCTGTAAATCATGAACATGATATATGACTTTCAGAGACGCCTGTAATGCTTTGTTTCACATTCAGAACCAGAGCTGAGTCTTAAATCTGTACCAGGTTTGATTTTTTCATTGGGTTGATTTCTAGATAGTACCCCATTGCTGAAAAATATTTTTGTGTTTTTCAGTCAAGTTTGAGAAAACATGCTCCTGAGGCAAGCATGAGAGTAGATCCCAGAAAACTTGCATGATGTTTTTTTCTCAATATAATCTACAGCATTAGTTTTTCACAACCTCCAGTCCTGTAATGAGACTGTTTATGGCTAGATCTGGATCAAAATTCACACCTTTTTTCAACTTGAACTTTTGGATTGCAACAGTTTGAGCTTATTATTACATTTTGTAAAATAACAATGATGAGAAACTTCTGCTGCTGTACTATGAGAAAAAGAAGTAAACCTTTAAGTTATATCAGTCATAACACGTTTTGAGGATAAATACTTTGGCTACTCAGTAAAAGTTTAACAATATTCACTTGAAAAATAGCTATATAAACAACTTGATCTCAAACAGTTCTCAGTTCCAGTTCTGCAGATAATAGCTCCCCCACTAAAGGATTTAAGGGGAAAGGGTGGCTGTGAACACTGATACCTCTCCCATCCTGTGCAGATTCTCACACTTATGACTGTAGTATGTGGATTGAGCAAAGTGACTAATGTCTATCCAATGTTTGCTTTCTCTTCCCATTCCTAGCAGATGCAGTATCAGAAATATAACACTGTTGGAAGTAATTTGTGCTAAACATCCCATTAAATAGTACACTGGGTTAATGTGGAGAAGAATTCTGGAATCATGAGTTTCGGATAGGACTTTGGCAATGCTACAAAACCATAAACAAAAAAGGGGGACATGTGGAGAAGAATTAAGAAGTGGCCTAATGAGTACCAGCTGATTCAAGAACAGAAACAGGTGAAGGGAATTGTGAGCAGACATGTGATCGTTGCCGGAAGGAAGATATAAGAGAGGCAACGGAGAGAGACAGGTGAGAGAGGTGCAATGAATGGAGAGGGATGGTAGGGCTGCTCTGTTATGATAAAGGCTGTGCATGTATCTATCTGTTCCCACAGGTTAAGTATGGGCAATTTCATTTTAATTAAATATGCCTTGTGCTTTAACCAGACAATGGTGATATTTAATTTTTTTTCATTACTGTCTGAATTTATATTGAGACCTGGCTGTAACTATGCTGTAAGTATGCTCTAAACCACCAAGGGATCCAAGTATGATACAAACCACATCAGAGCCAGACCAAAGAGTGGCTGGCATACACTGAATTTACTTATTAGATGATATAGAGTACTATATGTTATGTTCTTTTAACAGAGTGGGGCATTTGAAGGAAGTAAGTCAGGCAAAAAAGTCCACTAAACTCAGTGAACAATAACAAGGAAGAACATCTAGATTAGTCTGAAGACCATTTCTGAAACTGTGCAGGAGAGAGAAGCTCCCAGAAGTTTGTAAGTAAAATTCAGGTGAGGAATATAATCATGGATTACACAAATTAATTCCTAATAAGGTCTTTGTACATATTCCCTAATAAGAAACTACATTCTTTGAAATTAACTATAAGCATCATAAAAACATTTTCAAATCATGCATTAGAAATAAGTAAATATATTAAGTGAGTAATCTATAGTTTGAGCAAATCCCTCTTTCCACCTCTTCACACAGAGATCTCTAGAGTTTCTTATATGAATGGCAATAATTCCCAAATGAAAACAAATGTATCCCTAACTTGTGAGGTTAGATGAAAAAAATCTCTATTTGATCTCTGTGGCATGCATCAATTAGCACTGCTGCGACAGCTTTGTGCAGCTTCTCTCAGAATTTTCTTCTTGCAACCTACAAAGTGACTAGAAATGTAACATCTCCATAACCGTTAGAGGTTCTGTCACACTATATACCCAGTAAATCAGAAGATCTAGCTTTAAAAATATTCTCCCCAGATCCAGATAATTCCCTATTAACTTGAGATAACACATCCAAAAATATGTTTTAGGAGAAAGTGGAACTGGAGCAGTTACATATCATCACTGAACGCCAATATCACTGCTGAATGTAACAGCTTGGCACACGTATCTATATTAGGGAAGCATTTTGCATATTATCTCCTCAGTGATACTCACAGTGTTTTACAGAAAAGCCCAAATTACATCATAAATGGTTCCATTAACAGATTTACATTTTGGACTCTGATAGATCTTCTGTGACACGGTGTTACAAGCTGCACTTAGGCAAGAAGTGTGTGGAATGAACTTAGTTCATTAACTGGCTGTTGGCATGGAGTTTATACATCTAATTCTGATCTCATCTATAGGGAGATCATGAGTATACATCACATGTAACCTATGGAAATAATTTATGTTATCGTTTGGTGAGGGACACCACAGTCAAAACAGATGACCCAGGAGTATTTATTGTGGCCTGTATCTCAGAGCTTGTTTAAAATTACTTAAAGGTGTTGGGCCATACAGAAGCTTTAAGAAGGTGTCTCTCTCCTAACGTCCAAGAAAATATACTGTGTTGATTCCCTTGAAGATATGACTTACTCCACACATTACTAATGAAAAATGTAAAACACTTTATCAGAAGATATCAATGTCTATCAACACCATCAACCACATTAATGCATTAGAAGTGCAGCATTCCTCCCCTGACTGTTGCAAAGATACGAGAGTTTTATGCATGTCCAGAAAGTATCCTTCTGTTACACAGAGTAAATTTGGAGCAATTCCACTCATTTCCCTAGAATTGTTTTAAATTTATACCCATAAATCTCAGAATAGCATTTTGCTCCTTGATTTTAAGCATGAACTGAGAGTTAAAAGTAATAAGTTATGAGGGACCTGGAAAAGAAGCCATCCTGTCAAAGAATACCATTAAAAAGAGCATATTTCAAGGATAAATTAAGGCTGTATGGTCAGAAAAGTCATGTTTTGTGGAGAAAAAAATCCTTACCATTACTACTACCCCAAGAATATGCAGTAAGAGCTAAAGAAACTTGTTTAATGGGTATATATTTTAGATTATTTCTTTTCTGAATTTAATAATTTTTCACATAAAAGATACCAAATCAGATAAGGAGAAGCTTTGATAGAAGCTACTGGTAGGTAAATCTAATTGAACAGTAAGAAAAAGAGTAGGATCGAACAGAGTTTTCCTTTGTAACAGGAAAAAAGGAACAGAATTGAATGCTTTCTTTTTTTTCAATACAAAGAATAATCAGAACACACTGCAGTGTTGAAAACAACCATATTAAAACAGATATCTGATTTCATTGGAGTAACAGATGCTTGGCTAATTCAAGATATCAAACAAGGATGTGAAAACAGTAGGACATAAAGTCACCCCATGATGTGTCAAAGCTGGGGAAATTTTAAAAGATGCAATTCACTGAGTCATCAGCTTAATTGTGTGAACTGTTGTTACTTTCAAGCTTGATATTAAAAACTTTATTTTATCACCGTGTCTTGTCCTATACCCACAGCAATTGAAGCAGTGACTCTGTCACTCTTTGGTGTTCCTAGTGTCTTCATTACTGCGGCCTCTGAATGCCTAAAACTTCTTGAATTTTGTCCAGAAAGAAAAAAAAAAGGTCAAAGCTTACCTTGCTTATTACTTACCATTTCCTGAGCCTTTATCTTTCCTGACTATTGAGGACCTGATTTGGGAAAGGCTTTTGTGCATGTAACTTATTTGTTGATATATTTCATGCTGTTATTCTTGCAATCAATCACTCTGTAGTATGTGGTAGCTTTACTTTTCAAATAAAGAAATAGAAGCACAGAAAAAACAAGATGTCAAAATGCACGTAAGATGTCAGGGACAGAGGGAAGATTTGAGCTCCTGATTCCTTGCCTGGTTTCTTCTTTAATTAGCTGAGCTATTTTGCTGATGGCACAATAAGAGTATAAATGCTAAATATTGGTTAAAAATTCATTATACCAATGAGCAGTGGGAAGATGAGGAACCACAAATATGTGGTTAGGGAAAGAAATATGAATTCTTTTTTAGCCTTCTGCTTTCATAAGTCTAAATGTCCCTATCTCAATACAGATTCCTGTTCAGCATGGCATGATGGATTACAGCATGTAACACAAAGCCATACACACGTAATTTTTCTGATCCACTGCAGAGAGGAACTTTTCAAACTAGGGTTTTGAAATGTTCATTTCAAAACCGTGTCTCAAGAAAGACATGGAGGTGTTGGAGCATGTCCAGAGAAGGGCAACGAAGCTGGTGAAGGGCCTGGAGCACAAGACTTATGAGGAGCTGCTGAGGGAACTGGGACTGTTTAGCCTGGAGAAGAGGAGGCTGAGGGGAGACCTCATCGCACTCTACAACTACCTGAAAGGAGGTTGTAGCGAGGTGGGTGTTGGTCTCTTCTCCCAAGTAACAAGCGATAGGACGAGAGGAAATGGCCTCAAGTTGCACCAAGGGAGATTTAGATTGGACATTAGGAGAAATTTCTTTATTGAAAGAGTGGTCAGGCCTTGGAACAGGCTGCCCAGGGAAGTGGTTGAGTCCCCATCCCTGGAAGTATTTAAAAGACGTGTAGATGAGGCCCTTAGGGACATGGTGTAGTGGATATGGTGGTGTTGGGTTGACAGTTGGACTCGATGATCTTAGAGGTTTTTTCCAACCTTAATGATTCTATGATTCTGTTATTCTATATGTAGAGTGTATATGGTGCATAGGAATCTGGAGATGATTAGCTAGGATGCACAGATAAAGATCTGGGCAAACACCACAAAAATTGTTATATGCCAAACAAGTCCACAGTGCTGTGCAACATCTTAACATGTTTATAACTTTCATATGCTAATGAGTGTAAAACTAAACTGGTCATTGTTTTTAAGAAAATCTACAGATAGGCAGCTAACGTGCACACTACAGACTGAGCACTCAATTCCTCTTACAAACTTTCACTACCAGCAGCTGCTCACTTTCTCTCACTTTTATGCTGGTTACTGTATTCAGAAAACATTTCATTAAATGAATAATATGGAGAAAGAAGCAACAAGATTTGGATATGCAGCGAGCAATCAAAGGTTTCCCAGCTGTAGACTATAGTATTGACTAGATTACAGAAGAAATAGAGTAAGGTGGAAAAACATCATGGGCTAGATAACATCACGGCCCATCTTCTTTGAAGGCCCATGGCAAAAAATGAACTAGACCCTGCTGCAAGTTCCCTGCTAGGGATCACATCCAGTTCCTGTGGATCACTGCTCCCATTACAGGAATAAAAAGAGTGGGGGAGAAAAAGATTTTGTAAACCCTGCTTCAACTAATCCTTTAAAGTGCCTCAGCCTCTGCCCCAAATCCACTTTCAAGCATGTGACAAGAGCAGCCACACCTAGAAGAGCTTCCCTTTAGTGTGGAGAAATCAGAAAGAAAGAGAACCTATGATGTTTCAACAAAACAGGCTAAAACACATAACAGGTGTAAAACGTGTGAAAGGCATAAAGACAACAATCGTGCCCAGGAAGTATATGAGAACATCTGAGGAATGGGCCAAGAACATAAATAAGAATAATACATATTTACAGTGGAAGAGAAGAGGAAAAGTCAGGGTTCCTAGGTTTCTTCAAACCCATTTTCTGTGTGATTGTGCTTCACTCTTATGTCATTTAAATATTTCAATTCTGTACCTTTGGTGAGTCAGATGATCAAATTCTATTAACTCCAAAATCTTGATCCTTACAAATTAATATTTTCTCCCTTGTCAGTCATGGTACAATCCTCCTGTATGACAAGAATGATGGCATGTAAATTCATGTGATTTACAACCCTTATCACTCTCTGCCATTAATTTCTACATCTCTAATTTCAAATCCTGGCTTACACCCAGCTTCCTCTAACTAAACTGTGATAAGATGAATATCTTATTTCTGGTTTCTCATTATTTCTTAAAGCTGTTTCCTACCTCTCAACCTTTACTTGATGAATATAGCTGTCAAAAAAACAGGCATGAACCCAGAAATGAAGTTTTCTTACGTTATTTATTTTAACTATGTTGTTGGGATCTCTTTGCAGTTGTAGTTAACTATTGTGAAGGACATTATAAGCTGTTTCAAATAAATTAACAATTAAAGACACATTATGAAACAGCGCAACTAAGTAATGTATTATTTGCCACCCATCTGATCTTGTATATACTTACTTATACCTACTACCATAGACAAATTAGGTTTCCCTTTAAGATGAGAAGAATCTGCTTTTGCATCTGATATGAAGGTATGCAAACACTGTTTTGGCTTCTTAAAATAATCACAATGATAATAATACTAATACTACCACATAATAAGTACAAATATTGGAAGCAAAATAAACTTATAAAGCATAGCATTGAATTTTGCTTGAGAGGCTTTTAGTTCAGAGAGATGGTCTTTCCTTATGCTTTACAATAACCCAGGGAAAGGCAGAGAAAGACTTTAAGAATGAGATAAAATAAAGGTGAGTTGGTCCATAGGACTCACTAAAAGCCATGAAATAAGTGGGAACACAGGAAAAAAATTAAATAAACAGGACAAAAATAATACACACACAGAGCTATTTTAAAGGTCTATTTACTGCCATACTGTGTCTGCAAGCGAAACCAAAAGTAAAGACAAGGGTAAACAGTATAAGAAACACAGCTTGTACTGAACTGGTATACCTCCCTAGTTTGTGAAAATCTGAAATTAATATCGTCTAACACTAGCAGATGCATGCAAAACAGCATCTAGACACCAATGACTCTGTTTTTTTCTCTAGTTGAAAAAGGGAAGTTATGTACAGAAAGTGGTAAGATGTGTTTCAGTGACAAAAGGCATGTTTTAGGGCTTGCAAAGAAAACTCAAGTAATGGAAAATGAAATTTAAAAAATCAAGCAATTCAAGAGCTCAGTAAAAAGAGGAAATAAAGGATGAAATCAATGCAGAATGACAAGCAGGAATACCCTGGTATAAAATGTTGCACAGACAAGTAGAGCAGAGCTCAGCAGCTATTAAGTATAAGGATTAAAGTGTATACTTCTTCTGATAAATGACTGCATAAAGCTGATGCCTCCTCTGTCAATAGATTTGAAATTATGCTCTGTTCTGGCTATATTGTAGAACAACTTGGAAGAGATGAACAGAAAATCTGGGTTTTTTGCATGGTTTATCTAATTAAATGTGAAGTCAGTTCCAAACTGAAGCTGATTTATAAACAGAAGAAAAGTCTTGGTTGTTGACTTAAGTTTGTTTTATGTTGATACCGTCTGGTGCCACTCCAGCAAATCCATGAGACTGCACATGTTCTGAAATCATAATCTGAGTGAATCGAGCAATGGTGGATTAAGGAGAGCCTTTAGAAATGTGAGGTGGATTTCACTCTTCCAATGTTACGCATTCCTAATGTAAACACTCATCTACATGTTTACAACTATTGGAGTGTCACATGCATCCATTTCTACAGTAGTGCATCCCACTTATCTTAAATTTACATTATAAGGTGATACGACCAACCTTCCAGAGGTCCCTAACTCTTTCTATTGATTCTTTAGAAAGCCCAGAGTATTAGTTTAGAATAAATATCTAATTTTTACGTGGCCAAAGGTAGGTGAAATAAATCCTCCTTTTTTAAGTGGCGTTACTAAACGCAATAGTAACTCAACTTTACTCAAAGAGGTCAGGTTTAATTCCAGAGCTATCAGGAAAAAAAACACATCATTGTTTACTTAAGCATATTTCATTGGAAAAAGATTCAGAATAATAAATCAGTCAAACTTCTGTTAGTACATTTAGTACATTTACCTTTTTTTCTGGAAAAAATACCTGCTTCTGAAAGAAGATACTATATGTATCATGATAACTGTAACAGAAAACTATTATTATATCACTGTGTGTTAGACAAGGGCTCAGAAGCATTTCTAGGGACATGTAGGTGGGATTATTTCACTCTTCATTAAACCACTGCTTCTAGTCAGCAGTGGATGTTTCCCCATGGTGTAATCTGGAGTACAATACAGTGTCAGTGCAGCTTTGTTCTTTTCCTTTTTGCACACTTCTTGAGGCATCACCTCACCCTGGCACCCCCTTTCTGACCCATTTTCCTGCCTGGAACCAAGGGATCCATACTGACCCAATAAGTCAAACCGATCTGTTTTGCTCTGGTGCAGTGGGAGAAGGGAGAGGGGAAAACTGCCCTAGAAAAAGAGATGGATATGGGTGAGATTGGGGGAAGAGGCAAAGACCAGCAGCAAGTATAGGACATGGTGCAGAGAGAAATGTGGCACCATAATAGTATCAGTTGCCTAGATGCTTTGGTGTTGTTTGTCATAATTTACATTTATCGTCATTATACCATTATATATATGGATGTATGGAGAGAAGTAGGAGTATGTAAAAGAAAATATCAAATACAAAAGAAGAATTCAGTCCTGCCAACAGGAAGATCAATGAAAGTAATAGAGAAGATGATTTTCCCTAAAACAATGAGCTCCATCTACCTGCATTTATGAAAGCATTAAAAATCTGTAAATAGACAAGGTTGAAAAGTATCACTTTTGATAGACTATATATGGAATAGAGGAAGAGTTGTAAACAGATTACATGACTAGAAGGAGAACTAGGTGTTTGGAAGAAAATATTATTGCAAGGAAAAATATCCTGCCTGTGTTCAGTTCCAACCACTTAGTAAGGCACTGTCTGGTCTGATTCCAAACCTTCAGACCTCAGTGGTGATGAATCCTAAGGATTAGGGAGGCTTTCCTAGCCTGAAACACTGCAATGCAGTAACTAAGTCAATGTAATTTTGACCTAGTTGTAAGAACGTGAACATCCAATAGAGTTACTTACACTAGTTAAAGTTTCACTTTATCCAGTGAGCTGAAACTAACCCTTTGAAGTCAGTCAACGTAAACATCATTTTAAACAGGTTTGAGTATCCAAGGATATGCACTGTGTAACTCAATGGCTTTAGTTACACTAGGACAACTTGTCTAATAAACCCAGTGAGTGCATCCAGATGAACATGGCTTTACCTTGGGGGTGGAAACATCATCGTGTTTCAGTGAGCAGCCACCCATCTGTAATTCTGTCGACTTTTAGGAAGAAGTCTGAAAAAGAGATTGAACTCCAGTGAGTCAGGGAATAATTTCAGATTTATTTAATTAGCAAGAACCAAGAGCTTTTTAAAATGTGTTTCTTGTGAGAGGAACCCTCCCTCCAGCTGTCTGCCTTCTCTAAAGCCCGCAGCTGCCCTCCGCTTGATCTTACAGTGCCTGCAGGTCTCTCCCACAACCTGAGCTGGTCTGTAGGTCTTCTGGGCCTGACGTGGGAGTGGGAGGATCCCTTTCTGCTTCTGCAGTCTCTTGAAATCTTGCACAAACAAAAATATATACAATTTTTTTTAGGAGACAAAACCCTCGGTTAGACTGAAGCAATCTTGGCAGAATTTACTGTTCAAACATGAATTTATTTGTATCTATTTTAAACATCATAGCTAAAAGGTGGGTATTTTAATCACCCAAATTGATAAATTAGTATTATAGTTAATCAGATTGGCTTGATTCTCCAGCTTCACCAACAGAAGGCAGGAGTGGCTTTCTGGAAACAAAGTTGTATCGCTTTGAAACCAATGGAAGTGAGAAGGATCGAGCCCATTCCACATGAATTGCAAGATACTCTTTCCTACATATGCCAAAGTCAATGGGAATGAGGGAGGACTTGTTCCCACCCATACAAAACGGATGTGCTGTCAAGAACAGGGATGATAAAGTTCACAGGGGCTCGCAGGGCTGCACGACAAGCCACAAACGTGATGGAAGACAGGAGTAAGTATCAACATTTTCCTTATCATCATCAGCCTCTAACCCATTCCCTGTGTCATGGCCATTTCATTGCTGACCAGCCAGTGCTGACCAGAGCATCTGTAGCAGAGTCCAAACCTGAACTGAAAAGCATAGTAGCACTACCACTATCCCTGACCATCACTTCCATGCCTACAAAAGGTCTTCAGGCCTCCTTCTCTCCAAACCACCATGGTGTCTCTGCCTCTTCAGGGTGGCAGAGTGTGATCCAACCAAGAGCAACTGTTCTCCTATTGCACCATTCTCTGCTATCCACCACTGCTGGAATATCAGAGGAGGCATCTCCCTTTAAGCCTCTTTTGTTGTTCAGCAAGAGCATTGCTGAAACTATAATGAGACTGTGGGGTTTTTTTTACAAGGACAGATGCAATGGTCAACATCAAGTGGGAAGAAAAATGACTGTCATCAGCACGCAGCGCCTGCCAGTGAGGCATTCATACCAGTGAAACATAATCAAGTTTTCAAGGCAGGAGCAAAAAAGCAAGCTCAACACTTTTGCCATTATTGGAGCTACTGATAACAATTACTCTCCCGGTGGCAGGGACAGGGACAGGGGTCTTCTCTTCCTTTTGATTTTGACCTTTGTAAATCTTTTGGCATTGATACAGCAATTACTGCTTAAACCCATTACAGGCATGAACATGGAGTTATGATCAATCATTGCTTTTTGAAGGACCAGCATCCTGTTGTGCTACACGCTGCATGAACACCAAACAAAAGGCTGGTCCAAACAATTCCTCTTTTCTTGTTTAATAATCAAAGGGGAATCAGTTGCCTGGGAATCAGACCAATAAGTTAAACCTGAAGATACATCATTTCTGGCTCTACGATGACCTTCCAACATCTGTTCTGTTGTCTATTTACAGTTCATACCACTTGTGTAACTGCGTTAGGAGAACACCGACCTTTTTTTCAATATTTGCTTAATGGACAAACAGCGGCTAATCAAGCAGGCAAACAACAGTTCCCTTGTACCTACTCCACGCAGAAAAAACAGGCCAGAAACATTTTTCTTTGTTTTAAGTACAGATCAGGTGCTTTTATAAAAACACACAAGGTGAAGTATACTCTGGTGTAACCTGTAGCAAACTATTGTTGTACAGGGCACAACGACTGCTGTCACAAAGATGCAAATCAGGTGCTGGAGTTACTACATGAGCCGCCAGTAAAGAGCGCACTTAGTTAAACATGTGAAAGCTGAGTGGGAGCAGCTGAACGGGCTTCCCGAGAGCATAGGCAAAAAGGCCAGTTGCTGAGAGGAGTTGGATAATTTTTTAGGCTTTCTGGTTGGAAACATTGCTTGAAACCATGGACAGCAAAACATGCAAAGAGAGACCCCTGATTTTACAGAGCAGTGCAATCAAATTGCATTTAGCTGTGAACCATTAAGACTCTACAGGAGCAAGAGCATGCCATGATAATGCAAAACTCACTTGTGCGGTATAAATGTCGCCCTTGATTGAGGCTATGGGTAGTTCCAGCCATTGTCAAAAGGACCTCAGCTGTAATGCACAGGTTATTTTACCTTCTCCCTAAGATCCACTGGTCCCCCAGACATCTGCACCTTAAATATTGCACAAATACTTACAGCAGAAGTGCTGTGGGTTTTTTGTTTGTTTGTTTGTTTTCTAACTTCCAGGAACTAGTTTTGTCTTATTTAGTTCTGAGAAGTTTTTAACAAAAAAAGGTCATACACTGCAAAACATCACAAACACATATTTGAATATAATAGTAATAATAGAAACTGAAGTCACTGATGAAACCTATACATCAGAAAGTCAGGTCTCAAAAAATTTCAGTATGCATTTTAATTTTTTCAGAAGTGACCATCTGGGACATTGCTATGTAAAAGCCCATTTCATGTAATGGGCTATTTAGAGGTGGGAGATTGTTTATTATTATATATATATAAGCAAATGCCTTTTATATAATTTTAAAAGTCTGTGTACATATATAAATGTGTAATAAAAAATCCATAAATACAGTCTTATAGGCTTATATATACATACATATAATGTTCATATATCTGTACTCCTATAAATAAATACTTTTAAAACATACTATTTGTTACCGTCAAATTTATTTTCTTTTTTGAGGGGTTGTAACTAAGTTTCTAATCTTAGGAAAAATAGAAATTGTATACGTGCTTATGAAGGTGATCAGCTTCTTCTAGGAGGTATTTGTGTTGGATATACTTCCATGGTATGTTGCAGTCAAGTATTGTACAGAAATTTAGTATGCAAGTTCAGAAGGAAAAAATCGTACTGTTTCCAATGCCTTGGCTTCAAACTCTGATATGGACTGAAATCCCTAAGCAAAAGGTCTTGTCCTCCATGGAAGTGGGTCAGCTGCAGAAAGAGACTTAGAGAGATGTGAAAGATGATTTCCCTAGCAATCAGCATATAAAATCCCCTTGTCCAAAAGACAGGGAGTTTTAACTACTGATACCTTGTTACTTATTTTCCACAATTGTGAAGGTTTCAGGTGTCTATGCTCCTCAAAATTACAAGATCAGGGAAAGGCAGAGACTCTCAGCTTCAGATTGTGTCCTGAATTGGTTGGAAAGAGGGGACTCAATTGTGTCTGTGCTAATAAACCTGACAGTAGCATCTAACTCCTGCAGTGAGGGCTAAGGTTGGCAATATGAGAAAGCTCATATGCAGTCCTCTGCAGGAGATCTCAGCCTCTAGAGTTTTAAGCTTGCAGGAGGAAACTAGATTTATGAAAGTTTTTGGGAGAGGGAAGCATGGGCCATTTATTGAGTTTTTGGGAGGCATCCAGGGAAAGCGAGTAAGTGTCTGGCACAGTAAAAATAGCTTTTGCTTGGGATACTTAAAGCCAGGGAGTCATGAGAGGTAATGTGGGAGAGGAAACATAGTGTCTGACTACGTGCTTATTAATAAGGAGCTCTAGCTCTTTCTGACAGAAGTTTTACAGACATTCAGCAATTCACAGGATCCACCAAAATAAAATCTTCAGCCCTCATATGTCTGCCAACCATGCACATGATTCAGCTGTTGGAGAGGGACGTGGGTGCCCAGAGCTGAACAAAGGAAAAGGCAATGATAAGAACTTACAGCAAAATTGCAGTGGGTGATCCATCTCATGCCTTCCACCAAAGGCCCTGCCAAGCATACTGCCCACCAGGCTAGGGCCAAATCCCTAGACCTCAGAGTGTCAATGCCCAGCTGTTCTACATGTAAATTTAAACACACAGCTTTGATACTAAATGTCTGATACAAAAGCACTATGGAAACTCCCCATCTTGCTCCCCCAGCTTTCGCATTCTCCATGGTGCCTACATGAGAATGCCCCTGTCACTCTCAGGGAAGTCCATTTTCTCTTCCCATCTTAATAATTAAATAGGTATTGTGAGTTGCCCAGTGGAAGGCAGCTGGCAAAATTGACTGTTTTGCTGAGAGAACTGCAGCTCCAATTTGAAGTTTTTGTAACTACTGATCCAAGTTCAATTCTAATACAAGAATCTATTAAAATATCCAAAGACAAGAGAACTAATCTGGGAGGGGAGGTCTCCCAAACTACCCGTAAGCAGTGACAGCTCAGTAATATTTGATTCATCCCCTAACGCTTGTTTGTCAAGAAGAAACATCTCTGATGATAGGTAGGGCAGATAAGACTTCCAAGAGAACTGGACATGAGGAATGATCTCCATAAATAAAGGCGGTCAGACCCACAGAAGGTGTAATATATACATCTATTATGGCTCTGTCTGTCTCTTTCTTCCACTTAAAAAAGAACAGAAGAAGAAAGAGAAGAACCTTCTACTCAATGTGGTGGTGACTTTGAAGCCTCAACCTTTTTTACTGATTCTGAATTGGCATTGGGAACACTAAAAAGCCTAAATTAAATAATTTTTTCTGTTTCTCCCTTTATAAACCAGATTACAAGATACAGCAACCGGAAAAGGTCTGCAAAAATTAGACCAGTACAGTAAAAGCAACCAATCCTTTCTGAAAGCAATGGTGTAATATGACAGAAACATCAGGCTCAAAGACTGTAAAAACAACTTGGGGTTATATTCCCTCCCTCCAGTCCATAGAGTTAGGAACAGTTCAACTCTCAGCATAATTTAGAGCAGCTCCTGAAACTCTTGAACCTCTGACACCCGGCAATGACCACAGCTGCACCAGCAGGACCACTGACATCCCGCAACGCTTTTGTCCCTAGTGTTCTTCCAGTACAGCTCCTGCCCCGAGGCATCTAGGAGGGACGGAGGCAGGCAGTCACCTTAGCTTGTCACTGACCTTAGACTTCATGGCAGAAGGGAAATCCTCAGCTCTCCATTTAGGGAATACAAAGAGCTATAAAGGCAGGACCAGATGTAGTCAAGACACATGCAACCAGTATCGGAATACAGAGAAAGCATCACACGAGAAATTTTTTGGTGGTGTTAATATGCAGCAAAACTTAGCTCGTCCCATCAAAAGAAGCATTTTAAAGTCTAGGCTTTCATGGGTGAAAACTCAAATGAGCCACTAGCTTTTCTCAAAGTATTTCCTACCTTAAAATATTTCAGCCCAAACACTTAAGCTGTAGGCATTAAATTAGTTTGGCTGGAGTCTATCACTGGTAATCTTTCACCACAATTCATTTTCAGGATAACTGTTTTTTTTTTTTTTACAGGACACGGATGTGTAAATGAGATTTTGTCAATAATAACAGAAGAGATCAGAAACATTTCCCAGTTCTCTCAGCCAAGGGGATGTAGCCAAGCTATTCATTAAATAAATCCATCAGTTGCCCATGGTGTATTGCCCTGACTGAAGCACGGCTCAGATCCAACAAACAACAAAATACTGTTTGTTATCAAACCACCCCTTTGGTTTTGCCCTCGTACTTCCTTCATCACTCAGTTATCACTAACCATTTTTAAACACTGATGTACACCATGGGGTTTTTTTGTCCCTCAAATATATTGATATTTCCCCGTAGCTTGTTTTCTTTATTTTGGAAATTCAATGCATGAAGATTTTTGGTTATGCAAGTACATGTTCTGGGTGTGGTGCTCCTCATCCATCAACTCATCCATAACCTCAATGGTGGAGCACAGGGTTTATTAAGTTCACAGAGGATGACGATCTCTGAGTGTCAAGGCATGGGCAGTAGATAGCTGCTAATACCTTGGAGAACAGATTTCTTCATAACCTGAAAATATGAACTAGAAAAATATGAAAAAATTCAACAGGGCCAAACATAAAATGTTGCAGGTAGCTAGAAATAATCAGCTAGACTTGGTGGAAAGGGCTGAGAGGTGATATATTAGATGACACCTTGAGAGCTTTTCTGTTTCTCTGTGCATTGTTGTCTGGAGGTGCCTATCTCCCCTTAATGGCTAAAAACTGTATGTAGAGTGTTTAGGATCCTAATATTTGCACTTTATGTACATAAGACTAAGATAAAGAGAGGCATAAGTTTGGAGCACTGTGTATTCACTCTCTATCAATAACTTTTCTTGTCACATGCCTGGTCACTGTTCTTCTAATGATTTTATAAAAAAGAAGGTCCTCACCTTAGTACACCAGTCATTCAAGGGCGTATAGCTCCTTACCTTAATGCATAGTAAAGAACAGATGAGAGGAGAAATATTTCAGTATTGGTCCCTATTCTTTCATGAGCCAAATGAATTTCAGAATCAGCACTTGAAACATAGGAATTATATTGTTATCTGGTAGCTACAAAGTGCCGCAGACAAAACACCACAAATTATGAAGACACAGGATAATGGTTACAACCCATGCCAGGAAAGAGGAAGGATCATATTGCACTCGAGAAAGAGAGTGCCTAAGTAAACCTGCAAGGTACTTGAGCTATTCTGGGAATATACAGTTCTGCACTGTCCCTGACCGTACTAAATTTCAACATAAAATTAAGGTGAAGAAACAGGGAAAAAGAGGAGTGCAATATTTATTGAAAATATTTCTTTGGTAAGTCATAAACAATACATAAAACCATTACATAAAATCACAAGATGATTTGCAAAAATGATAAAAATGATAAATTGTTCCTAAAGACAAATCAACAGAATAAAGAAAGAAGAAGAAAAACTGTAAGCATCATATGTTGTCCTTGACCTTTCTCTCCACAGTGTTGAGCTGTGCTTAGTCAGAGTCCTATTTCCTGGACTTCATTCCTCCAACAACTGCCGAACAATCAGAGAGAGCTTCTCCAAGCTGACTGGGTCTCCTCTGCCAAACCCTCCTCTCAAGTTATCCGAAAAGAGAAGATCTGGAAAAACTGTATTATTACGCAGCAGCAGTCAGCTTTTTGTACAAGAATATTTTTCTCTAAATTGCCAAACATCTGTTTTAATGGCTGGATGTTACTTGTTTCTGTCTTCTAACTGACTTCTTAGTGTACCCTTCCTTCCAAATCAGAATGAAGCTAATGACAGCTTAAATGCAAGGAATAGTCTGAGAGGCTAAATTAAGCTCATACTTTCATCCAAGCACAAGAAAAATTTTGTGATTTCAGGTGGAACTCATGAGTTGCATGCATACGAGTCCTTGAAACATCACAGATTCCAGTTAACATTTACTGCCAAATTTTGCACTGATTTACACCATCTGCCACCATATTAGAGTCACTCACTAAAATCTGTGGCAGATTTGGCTCATTACACAGAGATTCATTTATATGGTATCAGATGCTGCAAAGGAACAGAAAAAACTCCATGTTGTAAAAACCTTTAATCTTTTCTCATAACAGCAAAGTTTGAACTTTTGCTTTCATTTGTGCTGACAGAATTGCCATTATTCAGGCATTCATTTAGAACGATTTGTTTCACCCATTTTTATCTTTTGAATTCACTGTTTCCACTTACACCTTAAACATTTAATAACTTCCTAGTCGCTGTTTTATTTTTGTAGCTTTGAGTGACTATTATCAGACAGATGTGGGATGTGCTATATAAAAGAGATGTTAGAGACTTTGTCCTTATTTGTAATGTAAACACACTGTTGAGTTTTCATTGCTGAAGAACACTTTGATAGTATTATGATTCATAGTAGGCATTCATTGTAAAAATTTTTGTCCTTTTGTGCCAACCAACTTGCAGTGATAATGGCAGATACCACCTGCTGCATTGTAGTGGGTGTTTCAAGATATGTGGATGAGTTTAACTGGGTAATTAATCCACCGGTATCCTACTCTTTTACTGCTCTGCTATTGTCCCTCCAGCAGCATCCTCCAAAACTGTTTTGTCAACCACAGAAACTAAACCATTCGTTTCAATTCTCCCTAAGAAAGCAGGGCAACTTATCACCAATTGCTTTTCCTCCTGCTGTTTTTGCAGGAGATTCTGAATCTGTAGCACTTTCTATTAATCCTAAATACACTGAATCATTTTCTTCTGTATAATTCCAACATTATATTGTAAAAGTCCTGAAAGTTAATGTTGATCCTGACCCAAGACTAACAGTTTCAGATTTTTAAAAGATATTGAACTTTTCACTTATGGTGAACTTCATCCTCTATCTTTTTTTTTAGGTTCTGGTGGGACATTATATCATCTTGGAGCCATATTCAGACCACTTACAATGGCCTCTAAAATCAACATTGTTATGAGTAGTTCAGTCCCAACTCTTCAGAACTGCCAGATTCTGGCTCCACACAGAAACAAAACAGTCAAAGTTAGATGCCATATCCAAATCTCCTATTACAAGCTTCAATTTGGTCTGTGCTTACCGATTCCCACTGAATACACAGCCAAGCAGTGTCAAAGAAGTGTAGAAGATGAACAGAAGATGGTCTGGATCATTTGCAGCTCTCATACATACAGATTAGGAGACACCTAGTCCAAAGCTAGATACAGAGGAGATCAGAACATGCAAAATGGTGCGATTTGGTCTGGTGGAGATGACAGAATCTCTACCAACACAATACACCCTTGAACAGTAAACCATAGCAAAGGGGGCAGTCTTCTTCCCCATTTCACACATGCAGGGCCACAAGCTGATGCTAGAGGAAGGCAACCCAGTCCTTACTTTGAAGCAATTTGTGACATTGCTTGATCCATGTCATTGAAATTGCTGATGCATACAAAAACCGAGCCAGAAGAGTCAGAGAAAACTGTTTCCCTCGAGAATGATGATGCTTTCAGATACAATGAAGAATGTTTTAACAGCCATTTTCTTTACACATTTCTATACATACATTTTCACTGAACGTGCCTAGAAACAGAATGGACATACAAAGGGAACAGAAAAATAATTCTAACTCAAAAAACCTAACAAATTTAATTTTAGGTAAGTCTTGCTACAAGGTAAAGACCTATACGCTTCAAACAAGATCCATCCCTTATAGAAGATGATTGAAGACAAAGGCTTGTGAGTACCTGCCAAATTGAGGTACTTTCATTTTGGGATACCAAGCTTGAAAAGGTGGCACCTCTAGTTCTTCCAAAAACAGTGCTAGTTCTTTCAAAAACAGTGATTTGGGTGACATAGCTGTATTACCTTCCCTTGGAAACCACAGTTGTGTTTTGAACACTGATACTTTTGGCTTTACATTCTAATTTGGAGAGACTATAAGCTGAGGCACAATTCAGGCAGAGAAGGAAAAATACAAATGAAAAATTTAATGAACTATAAAAAGGATACAAAACTCCATCTCTGCCATGGGCCAGAACAGATTTTGGGAGGCAAACTGAGGGCTTTTACTGTCAATGGCTTCACTTAGCCAGAAAACAGTATTCACAAGAGAACCCAAGAAACACTGAGATGACAGAGGACAGTGATTCCAGCTAGTTTTGGGAAATGTGAGTTCAAAAATAATTCAACAGTTTTGTGGATGTTTACACTCCATAGTGTCTTCCCATCCACTTGGTCCCATTAAGATCCTTCCAGCCTCCAAGACTCCTGAAACTGTCAGCTATTAGCCAGTGTGCTGTAAAAGACCTTCATTTGTATCCTTGGCTTTGGCACTGTACTGTCTGCATCCCGTTCCTGTGATGAATACCTGCACTGACATTCCCTCTCAGCAAATAGATTTTGTTACAAACGATCCCATTATTGATTTTGTAGTAAGTTGAGTAAATCCTAAACCTCAAATACGGTGTGGTGGTTATGTTTCACAGCTCTCAGTACCTTATTGGCATTCAGCTTGTGCTAGCCCCTACTAAAATCATTCTGTTGTGGCATGAAGCACAAATACATTTTACTGCTACGCTTGCTGCAATGCTGCCAATTATTTTAATGCTGCCATACGAGAAGTAAATGAATCCTTAGATATTTGTTTCGGCAGCTGATTTTTAAACAAAATCATCCTCTGCATTCTTTGCAAAATGTGCTTTGATCATGACAAATTCTGGATCACAGCAGCTAGCCAAACTCTTGTGAGAGAGGCAAGCCCACCAGTTATAGACAGACAAAATATAGGTGCCTCTTTTTATTATTTAGATTAGATGTGGCATATTGGGTTTTTTAATACATTAAAATTAGCAAGGTGTGCAACAGCAGATTGCAAAACAGATCTGATCACATGTTAACCCCTCCTTTCACTGCTGCTTTCTTTTTCAATAACAACCATTAGAACTAGGAGTAAGCCTTTTTTAAAATCACACACTAAAAAAATTAATAATCCTCGCTCTGCCCTCCCCCCCCAAATTATTGCTTTCTTGTCCCAAAGAGTGCTTACATTTGAATGACAAACCTTCAGTCCGTCACAAGCAAAGCAAAGTTTGCTATGTCCAAAAGTAATCATAGAATCATAGAATCATAGAATCATAGAATCATACAGGTTGGAAAAGACCTCTAAGATCATCGTGTCCAACCGTCAACCCAACACCACCATGCCCACTACACCATGTCCCTAAGGGCCTCATCTACACGTCTTTTAAATACCTCCAGGGATGGTGACTCAACCACTTCCCTGGGCAGCCTGTTCCAAGGCCTGACCACTCTTTCAGTAAAGAAATTTCTCCTAATGTTCAATCTAAACCTCCCTTGGCGCAACTTGAGGCCATTTCCTCTTGTCCTATCGCTAGTTACTTGGGAGAAGAGACCAACACCCACCTCGCTACAACCTCCTTTCAGGTAGTTGTAGAGCGCGATGAGGTCTCCCCTCAGCCTCCTCTTCTCCAGGCTAAACAACCCCAGTTCCCTCAGCCGCTCCTCATAAGGCTTGTGCTCCAGGCCCTTCACCAGCTTCGTTGCCCTCCTCTGGACATGTTCCAGCACCTCCATGTCCTTCTTGTAGTGAGGGGCCCAAAACTGAACACAGGATTCGAGGTGTGGCCTCACCAGTGCCGAGTACAGGGGCACGATCACCTCCCTGCTCCTGCTGGCCACACTATTTCTCATACAGGCCAGGATGCCGTTGGCCTTCTTGGCCACCTGAGCACACTGCCGGCTCATGTTCAGCCGGCTGTCAACCAGCACCCCCAGGTCCTTTTCCTCTGGGCAGCTTTCCAGCCACTCTTCTCCAAGCCTGTAGTGTTGCCTGGGGTTGTTGTGGCCGAAGTGCAGGATCCGGCACTTAGCCTTGTTGAACCTCATACAGTTGGCCTCGGCCCATCGATCCAGCCTGTCCAGGTCCCTCTGCAGAGCCTTCCTACCCTCGAGCAGATCAACACTCCCGCCCAACTTGGTGTCGTCTGCAAACTTACTGAGGGAGCACTCGATCCCCTCATCCAGATCATTGATAAAGATATTGAACAAGACCGGCCCCAGCACTGAGCCCTGGGGAACACTGCTCGTGACTGGCCTGTCACATTACAATTCACTGATAAAAGTTTAAACAGGTTTGACAGGTATATCTAAGAAAGTTTGGAGGTCAAGAGGTTAGAAAAAGCCACTGTGCATCTATGGAAACTCAGAGTTGAATCTAATATTTTTTAAGTCACCAAACATAGTGAAGTACAACTTAGCTTCTCTGAAGATGGTGGACAGAGACAGTCTGACGTGCTCTTTGAAAGCCCCTGCTTCTCCACCGTTCCTGTGAGGGAACTTGGGACCAAGAAAGCATGCTGAATCACCACCACCCCAAGATCAATGTCTGAGTGCTGACCCTGCTAGCTGCACTCCATGCATGCTGTCACAGAGCAGGAAAAGGACAGTCATGGGGGACTTGGCAGCAAATATGACATTGACTCTTCGGCCGCTGTGCTTCTGGCTCTCTACTCACAGGTCCTGATCATACTGCACATGGGATTTTAAGTTTGCATTTACTTATGCACAAATATCTCAAAACCAAGGAGTTTTTTCTGTCAAGAAGTGCTTGGGAGGTAGGTAGGCAGCCAGAGGCAGAAGCTTTGTACCCCCACCAGATCTTTGGAGCTTGAGATGCTTTCTCAGCAAATTACCGCTTATAGAGCAAAAGAGAGAAAGGGGTGCAAACCTGTCTCTGATGGGTTTACCTCATGAACAACGTCTTTTGAAGATGCTTATAGACAAATTGTGCAGGTTAGACAACTAACAAACCAGAGACCAGGGACTGTCTCATCCTTTTTGGATGCCTATCCCTTTTGGATATTTACATTGCCTACATCCCAAATAATCATTCTGAGCTCCCTGTGCTGTCAATGGAAGACAACAGACTTTCCTTGGGAGCACTTCACCTGACAGTGACATCAGTGTTCAGGACTCACACCCTTTGGAGGAAATCCCTTGGCTGCTGGCATTCAATGAATGGCACAGGCACCTCAGTGCATGAAAAACCTTTGTTCAGCATTGGACAGACCAAAAGCTCACCCTGATTTGTGTCCAGGCTGGCTTCTTAAGGGCAGAAGGGACAATGGGTAGAAAGAAGCCATCTAGGAAGTTTTCTTTACCCTATATATTTCCATTGCTTCCTAGGGCAGTGTCAACGAGAGCTGCACTTGCTGACAGCCATTGCGTTCATATTTGTTACACACATCCCTTGTCTTGTTTAAATGTTTTCTCTGTAATATGGATTTTTGTCCAGGATTTAGGTTGCATTTCTAGGTAGCTGGGGAAAGGGAGCAGAAGTTATTTACAGCCCGCAGAAGTAGAGGAAGGTTCTGTGAGGAAGTGAAATGAAAAAGCTGCTTGGCACAAAATCATCCTGCCACAGTGCATTGTGCTTGCCTGTCTGCCCCAGAGCCTGACTGTCAGTGTACACTGCGTAAGTGTATTTACTTCAAAGAGCTACTTCGGTTTACTCCAGCTGAGAATTTGCCCCCCAGGCTATAAAGTACTTACCAGGTACATGATATATCTTTACCTACTTTTTGCTTATGTGTTATATATCCTTCTTTCTGATGTAGCATTAATATTAAATGACACAATGAACATTTGAAGAAGAAAAAGTTACGCTACATTCATTGACAAACCTTTCTGTTAAATCAGAGATAGAAAAGCACCACAGTATTTCTAATTTGAATACTGTGCTATGCATATGGATAAAAAAGACATCAGTTAGAATTATGGAAAGTCCATTAGAAGGAAATGGAGTCTACTTATTGATATTTGTTCTGACAGAGTGCATGCTCCATGATGACATGTTTTTCCTGGATTACACAAGCTGATGCTTATAAAGCACATCAGAACAAAAGTGACACAGCTCAAATCAATCATTACCATAGGACTACAAAACCGTTCCATTGCTGGTCCAAAGGCCAGGTACAATTAGCTAGACAGGCATCTTCATGCTTATTTTTCCTTGAAAAAGTGATAGATAATTTCATGTAGATATTAAAATCAAAAGACAAATGACCATTTGCAAAGGTGTTTAGCCCACAACTTGCTAGTTAAAGAGCTCTAGAACATCATTCTGCTGAGCAGCCAAGAGGAACTATTTATCAAGGCAATGAAGTTTAGCTTTATGGTCACAGTAGGCATCACCTCGCAATGGATGGCAAATGCATGCATTTCCATCAAAATGACATTTACTGCTTAAAAACCTGAGCCTTTTTTAACACAGAGCTTAAAAAAACCCACAAACTGCTAAAAAAAAAAGAAAACACAAAAGACTTACAGATGTAACTTTAAAGATCATCTAAAAAACATGCAATGCTAAGGAGAAGTGCAATACTAAGCCGCTAAGGGGATGGAGCTTGAGTCTCCTAAAAGCCCTCTAAGAGCTAAGTCTCTAAACTGCAGCTTTAACACTACAAAGCTTTGATGGCAATAACAACTTACCAGTTTTATCACTCTCTCATGTCTTCTCCCTACCATAGGACACTCTCCCTTTGGCTGTCCTGTAACAGCCTTTCATGGGGTTGTGTAGTTAAACTGATACAACCAAAACCCAATGTTATTGTTGCTTACATAAACCAAAAATGTTTGCTGTTTAGGTCAGAGCATAGTCCCTTAAGCAAGAAAGCATGTCTTGGCCTAGTTGGGGGATTATGAAGTGATATGAACAGGTGTAGCTTAATGTGATACTGGTACAAAAGTCTTCATAGCATATAATCACAGCCTAAAGCTAATCATCCAGGGTTCCCATGGAGTCCTTTTAGATAGGAGACCTTCACTCTGACTTGCCAAGCTTGCCTGCACAAGCGTTTTCAGAAATGTTTATATCTGACCCAAAGTAGACAAATTCGATGTAAACATCTACATCTGAGCTCATTGCCCTAAGCTCTCTTTGTAGTCAGCAGAGAGACAGTTACCTTCAGAATGAGATTCATATGATTTTTTTTATGGCTCCTTCAGGATTAGATGAATTGAACAATAAAATGGGCAATCTGTTTTCACTGCCTACAAAGAGAGCCTGGGGTAATTAGCTCAGATAAGACTGGAGATATCTGCTTTTGCTCAAAGGACATGCATCACTTTTGCTCTCCCTACCTGCTGCTGCCTCTGATTCAGTTCACAGTCTGCTGACTGAATTCAGAAAGTCAGATCAGTAATTATGTATAGAACATATATGTTTATATATAGCAAGCTGGTAGAAAGGACAACTTGCTAACTTTGTACAGAGTATAAAAGCAGGGGTATATAAAATTATATTGCATTGCACAGGTTTTCATGGACAGGTCTCTGTTTAACATTGCTGACGTTCTTCAGCAGTCAGCTGTTTTAAACTTCATTGCCGTTCACATAGCCACAAGTAGGATAATTTTCAGCTACTACTAACAATGAGCCAGCTGAAGCTGGAGGGAGAGAGAGTGTGTGTGTGTGTGTGTGTGTGTATGTGTGTGTGTGGTATCTTCCCTAACTGGGCAGATATTTGACAGCTTGTGAAGTGGGAGAAAAGTCTTGATGAACACTAGAAATCCCATGGCAGCAGCTGGGAATCAAAGCTAACCCTGAAGAATCCTGTAATGACCCATAAACAAGACTCTCAAAACAGTCTGTCTCTAGGTTTGTCCATCCCCGCATATTCGCAGGGTATTCAGATCTAAGATGGGAGTTTGCTATACTGACTCTACATTTAGCTAGTCAGTTTATGAATACCCAGAAGAGTGATCACAGTTTAAAGATACAACATTGTGAATGATGAATGAAATACAGCCACAGCCTAGGCATAGGACCAAGGGTTATGATTCAGCATGAGTTTTTCTTACCCACTTTAGGATGGACCAAATTGCAATCTGTAGAACTGACCTGTCTCCGTTAGTGAGTGAGGTAGCACAGATAAGTAGATTAGACTGGATGCTTAATTTTCAGACAAGAAAGTGAGATTAAATGAAACCCACCACTAAATGAATCTTGTAATAAATTTGCTGCAAGTTATGAGGAAAACTGTACAAGGGAGTTGCAAGACAGATTTCGTCTTTACTTTAATATGGTGCCTCCAGATCATGGAGTACTTTGGAATCAAGAGCTTCATTTCTTTATCGAGTATCTTCTTCTTTACAATGAAAGCCTTTTGTGATGGAACTTACCTGATAAAGATATACACCCACATACACCAAAAAAAAAAAGAAGAAATCAAATTAATCCATTCATAAGTTTCTGCCAAAATAATAAAATCAGATTCATACACCCAACACTCTTGTTAGAAGAGCATGAATTCATTTCATTAGTGCTTCATTAATGACATGGAGGAAAATAAAAACTCTGTTCATACCTTCTCTGTTCAACCAGCCATAAAATGAACTAATAATTTTGTAGCTGTTATTTTGCTGTAACCTCAGGTGTTGTTTTAACTGTAAGACAAAATTTGATTTGGCTGTTCTCACTGTTGAAGAAAAGCAAAAAAGATTACTTTTATTTAAAGAAAAAAAAAGGAATACATTTCTTCCACATATTTCAAAACCCAGCTTAACATAGCCTGTTTTGTTCCTGATTGTTTCTGCAAAAAAAAAGAGTTAGGTAGTCTCCAACATACTTCAAGGCTACTTTATAAAGCCGTTCTAATTTAGCTCCAAGGTTGTCAGCATTCTGGGAGAGGATGACCTTGCACTTTCTGAAAGACAAGTGAAAAGTAAACCTGCTCAACACTGTGTTTATTTGCACTGTAGTTTCTTAGAAAAACATTTATTTTTAACAGCACTTATTACTAACTATATTACATTTTTGAGGAAAAGAACCAGATTTTATTTTCAGATATTTCATAAAATGCTCAAGATCTGTCTACAAGACACTGTACATACGCACACTGGGGAGAGAGGGTGTAGAATAGGACTTTATCCTTCACTTAAGTTAGTAAATGCTGTATCCATGCACCCTTTTCCAGCCAGGATCAAGCTGCAGGGCACCTTCCACCCAGCCATTCCCCAAGTCTGCTGAACAAAGAAGACAAACTGAGTAAAACTCCTCATCTGTGTGGGATAGAGCTGCTTTTACCTGCTTTCCTCAGTGGTAAGGTAAGCAGCATGAAAAGAGGTTGGAATTAAACTCACATAACTGTAGAAATCTAAAAACTAAGCAAATAGTCTAAATTCATCTTCTAGTCTCCCTGTATAGTCCCGTATGGTGTGAGGCTGAACCAGTTTTTTACAGGCCTGGGAAAAAAAAAAAAGACGTCTAATTATCATGACTATGCAGGTGAAACAGAGAGAAGCTTGAGAGTGTGACTGATCCAGATAAGAGAGAAGTGAGCAAATCTGTAGTCCCTCAAGTAACTAACGAAGGTCTACAAAGGTAATATTGGAAAATGTGCAAACTAAGAACTATCAAAAGATTTCAGAACGTATATATAGCATGAACTAAATGCAGTATGCTGTTGTTCATTGGAGCCTGAGCATGTGTGTCTGGAAAATAAATAATGAACTAAGAACTGAATGACAATTGCGCAACAGGAAAATTATAACTATTAGTTTATATACAAAGGGGAGTTTTAGCTCAGATTCTTTGAACATGGGCTAGTGGGTGGCTGCATGCTTCTAGTTGCTAGCTGGAGCCAAGCACACCGAGTTATGCTTGTGACTTGCAAGATGATCTGCGTAATGAAACCTATGTAAAAATCCATCCTTGAATCAAATTTCTGGTTGAATGATTCATGGTGATGGAAAAGACGCAAGCTCTGGAGCAGACAATGTTACCGCTGGCTAGCAAATTAATGGCCAGTCCTGGAATGAAGGTAAGGGGGTTTGGAGGGTGAAAGAAGAAAAGTCTAGAAGGAAGACAAAGTCGATAAATGACTAGGTGTCTCCAAAAGGTGATATGGGCTCCACAGGGAGCCTGCTCATAGAAATTCAGCTACATGCTTTATTTTTACACAGCTGAAGTTATGTGAGAGGAATTCCACTCCAAGTAGGTCTCTAAAATAAGTTAGTGCAGGAAATTTTCCCTCTGTTTTTGGAGAGTAAGGCAGTTTTCACACATTCCTGTGCATGTTATTTCTGGGGCGAAAAATGGGTGCAGAAGCAGGCAAGGCTTTTACAGCCAAAGTGTCCCATATTGGAATATTATTTTCTTCCTAAAAAAAGTGTTATCACAATGCAAAAAATCATCATTCTAAGGGCAACACAATGCACTGTATACCAAGTTTCAACTCAAAATTCATATTTACAGCAACTGAATAAACTCCTGGAAACGGGTAGGAAAGGGAAATACAGAAGCAGTCTTTCCTATAGCAGCATGACTGGTGCTGCTTTAATGTTGTTTAGAATTTTGGCTGGAGGCACTGAGAACATCAACTTTCTAATGAAAACTTGAAGTGTCCATAGCAGTGTGAAAATTCTAACATTCTTCTATTCCCATATCACTTTTTAACAGCTTGAAGGGAGAAAAACTTTCATTTTAAATGATTCTTGGTTAATTTACGAAGAAATTAGTAGAAGAAAACTTCTAGAAGGTAATAGAATATCATTACTTGTGCATGTCACACAACATCAAGCCTCGAAAAGTTGCCATAAACTACTTTCTCTTATACCAGAATTATCCTGTTCTTTTCAGAGCCACTTATCAGAGACTCGTGAATTAGGATCTGGTTTCAGGTGGACTGACATCTTCAGGTACCATGAGGTGGTGTAACTGCTTTGACCTTGCTTGCTGAGGCTATGGCCTATATATAAATTCCTAAAGGAAATGTGCCATATGAATTAACCACCTGCTTTAATCTGGAGTATTTATTCAGTCATTCTAATCAGCAAGGGACTGATCTACTGAACTCCCCATAGCTAAATAAAAGAGAGCAAGAATTGCAGTATTGAGCTAGTTATAAATATTTTGGAAAGTGGGGAAATTAATGGAAAGAAATAAGGCTTTGTCTACTCTAAGGAGCGCAGTGCAGGAATTCCTAAGCTTGAAGAGTGTCGTGGTTTAATGCCAGCCAGCAACTAAACCCCACACAGCCTTTCGCTCACTCCCCCCCGGTGGAATGGGGGAGAGATTCGAAAGGGTAAAAGTGAGAAAACTCATGGGTTGAGATAAAGACAGTTTAATAGGTAAAGCAAAAGCCGCGCACACAAGCAGAACAAAACAAGGAATTCATTCCCTACTTCCCATTGGCAGGCAGGTGTTCAGCCATCTCCAGGAAAGCAGGGCTCCATCACGCTTAGCGGTTACTGGGGAAGACAAACGCCATCACTCCGAACGTCCCCCGCTTCCTTCTTCTTCTTCCCCCAGCTTTATATGCTGAGCATGACTCCATATGGTATGGAATGGCCCTTTGGTCAGTTGGGGTCAGCTGTCCCAGCTGTGTCCCCTCCCAACTCCTTGTGCACCCACAGCCTCCTTGCTGATGGGGTGGGGTGAGAAGCAGAAAAGACCTTGACTCTGTGTAAGCACTGCTCAGCAGTAATGAAAACATCCCTGTGTTCCAGCGCAAATCCAAAACATAGCCCCATACTGGCTACTATGAAGAAATTTAACTCTATCCCAGCCAAAACCAGTACAAAGAGCCAATAAATCCAATACTAGTAACCAGGGCAGTAGAATCATAGAATCATAGAATCATTAAGGTTGGAAAAGACCTCTAAGATCCAGCCTTCTCGATATCAGAGGAGAGGTCGGAATGAAAGTTGGAGGGCCAAAGAGAGGAATTTACATGTGGAGCAGGCAACCCAATCCCAAAAGGCTGCCTGAAAAAGGCTAGAGGGGACTTTTTAATCTGATTTTCTAAGGAAATTATGTTTATGCAATCACACTGTCTCTGTGCACACATCTCTATGTTATCCAACTTCTTTCCCTTGTATAGCTGCGGAAAAAAAAAGCAGTCAGATTTGGTAGCAGAGCTGAACTGTCAAAGAGAGAAAGTTCTTAGTAGCTTCATAGCAGTAGGTGTCCAGGTGAAGGAGAGAGAAAAAACATAGTTTTCCGACTACCAGAAAGGGTGCAGTGCAGAAGAGCTCATTGTTAGAGATCAGAGACTACCTATGGGACAGCAACCTTGAGACACAAGGGTAGGTTTCATTCCACTGCTCCCAGATTAGCCTGTTAAATTTGACAATTTTGACCTGGACTTAGAGATACAGAAGGAGATGCAGGAGTTTGTTCCAGGTTGAGTTAATACTGATTGGGATTTTTTGGTGCACTAGGTTCATAGATTTTTAAAGCCAAGAGAATTGGTAAAACCTTGTCAGACTTATACCTAAGTCAATATGACATATGGCAAGAAGCCTTACCTTAATCATTTCTTGAATAAGAGTAGATAGGTCAGGTCACACAATAGTCTCGGGAGAGTAAGGACTGGTTATATTCTAGCTGTTTTCAGGGAACATGACAACTGGAAAGAATTTTCACGGTGAATTTACAATAAAAATTGTGGATTTGGCCATGAAAAGTTATTCATATAATTAGTTGACTTCACTGAGTATTTTCAGCTCTTATTCTAGGGTCAGTTCATTCCTCTGTCTGAGAGGGAATCAACTGACTTTTTCTCAGAAGTAGCATCAGAACTGCAGGGTGACAAGAGGGTAGGGAATGAATCACCAACTCTTCTGTTGATGCTTTTATATTTTATATAAATAATCAAATATTCCCTGGATCACAACCTAAACCCAAGGATCCTATTTCCAAGGTAATGATTCCAGCTTCTCCATGCACTGCCATATTCCCTCTTTACAACTTAGCTGGTGGTCCTGGTATCCAGAATAGTCCTGAGGTTCTATAAGCAAAGGCAATATATCCTTTAGTGAATGACATGGGCACCTCTTTGTGCCTGATTTTCAAGCAACAGGAGTGAGACACCAGACCTGTAGATCAAACCATGGAAAGCCAGTCTTCTACCTGTGTTAGGGTGCTTTTACATCATTCTTTAACTCAAACCCGCATGACCCTCTAATTGCCATTGCATGGGAGTATGTACAGTAAGGTTTAATTTTCAAACTTATTTCTCTTAAGTTTATTCATATATTTTTTCCATAAATGTATTTTATTCCCATTTTTGTCTACAAAAACAGACACTTCCCCTCATCTCAGTTCTAATAAGGTTTTTGTTAATTGGCCCAGGGTCAGACCACACCATTTAATCTCTGCATTAAAGGCGTTAAAGAAGTATGCATCTTCAGAGGCATGCTGTTCTGTGTGGCACAGAGCTGTTCTCTTAAAGATAAACCAGCTCTACTTGAACGCCATGCCTCAAGCTCACGACATTTTCAGGAAAAGAAGGAAAAAAAATCACAGCTGTGCTCCCCCCACCTTTTTTTTTTTTATTGTAGCAGTTTCTTATTCAATCATCTTCATGAAAGTGCCAAGCATTTCAGGAGTCCGGCCGCTCTTAAGACTTCCAAGGAGGATTGGAATGAGCCTCATGGGGAAGGTTAGAAGCAGGCTAGAATGCTGAATTTTGGCAGTCTCATAAAGGAGAGGAAGAAATATGTACCTACTTGGAGGTAATTTGGAGTTAAGAATAATTTGGGGCCTTTGTAAACAATAGCATCTTAAATTGGTTTCCACAAAGCTCTTTCATTTTTCACTAAAAGCTTTTCAACATGAGATCATTTCAGTACTGAATGTGCTACAATTCCTCTCCTTTCCCCCTCCCCTTGTTCTGTTAGTAACTTTTGTTCATCAAAAAGTATTTTCCACTTTATTGTATATTTCAAAGCCTGTTATTCTTATATCTCAGCCTTCATCTTCTCTGATTTTGCTTCTTTTGGTCTGGGTATGAGCAAGAGATTCTATTATGTGGAAAAAGATGCACTTAAGTAGTATTAAATCTCTCATCTGAATAGTTATTCAAAATAGAATCATGCTTCTCACACTTCATGTATTTAATTAATAGTTCGACAAATAACTTTATTGCAGTGTTAGTTTTCTGGATGTAAATCAGCCTTGAACACTGCAGAAGCAAGAAGCAAAGACCAGAAACACTGATTTGTCATAGCCCTTTAAGATTACTTTTAGATCTCAAAAGCTTTCAAAGTAGCACACACCCACTAAGATTTAGATAGGGAGAGATACCTGAAATAAGTTTCTCCTTCTTATATTCAGATGCCTACTTTAACATTACCACAATTATGTTTAATATAGTAATGAAAAACTGACCTGTCATCGGGGATTGCCAGTCAACACCTCCAGTCAAGAGAGAGAGGTAATACCAAGATTGCCTTCTGCAGATTATTAACCCAAGTTTCACAGCCAATTGCCTCAATAGCTGGAAAAGAAACCAGTGTCTGTCAGCCTTTGAAAACCAAGATCTTGATTTGAATTTTTTTCTCTTAAATGGTAGTGTTCACAGACGTAAGCACCTATTGCAGAAAATCTGTACACAGCCCTGACCCAGATCCTCAAAGATGTGTTGAAGACTCATATCCACACAATTCAGCAGAAGACAGGGCCCCAAATATGTTTATGGATTTGTGGTTACGCACCTGAATAAAAACCTGATTCAGAGAGGCTGCTGAGAACCCAGCCACTGACATGGGATCTTTTAAGTTTTAATACCTGCTGTTATGTATATGTGAAAGACTGAATTGTAGAACTTTTGCCTCAAAGACTGCTTATCTGGGCGAGGGTTCCTTTGGCTGCTGAATATGGTAAGATCAGCTGCAAGGTGTGAAAGATCTGGGCGAGGATTCCTTTGGCTGCTGAATATGATAAGAATGGCTGCAAGGCCACAGAGATCTCCGGCTGGCAAGGTGTGAAAGACTGAATTGTAGATCTGGGGAGGATTCCTTTGGCTGCTAAGAACGGCTGCAAGGTGTGAAAGATCTCCGGCTGGCACGTGCTTGGACGGTCAAGACTCAAGAATATGGAGATGTGTCATTGTCATGGAAACTGCAGCCCTCGAATGAGAATAAAAGGAACTGCCAAGAGGACCCCGGTGTGACTGTCGACCCCGCCAAAACACTGCGGACCCCGGAGCGACTGCCCACCACTGGAACACCGAGAGACTTGGACCCCCGGGATGCTGCGGATCCATGGCGGTGACTATTCTTGCAAGTCTATCCTGAATGCCTGCTTGACTTCTGTCTTTTTACTCTATTCTATCCTATCGCTACTAATTTTCTACTTTTGATATTAAAAGTTGCTGTTTTGGGTATATGGCATTTGACCTCGTTTTGTGTCTTAATCTCACTCTTGGGATCATATCGAAACCTCCCCCAACATCGGATCGGGACATTCCCGACATCGGATCGGGATAGTATACAAAACAAATTGGGGTGTGTGAAAAGCATAATCCCTGTACAAAATAGATCAGGGAGCAGAATGGAAGTGAAGCAATCAAATATGTGACAGGTTGCATAGTCACAGGATGAAGTAAATGCTCACATAGGTATTAACTGTCCTTGACCCCCTAAAAAATGCAGTGCAGGTAGATCACAACAGTAAATAACACACTTAATCTGCAATGAGAAAAGACAGCAATTGACAGAGCACTGTGAATTACCAAACATGGAATGTGCAAAAGGGCCAGAGCAGTGTCGGACAAAACTCAAACGTTATTACATAGACTTTTCTTGGGCTAGATCATGAGCTGGTGCAAGTGGCAGTAGGTTTAGTCATTTGAGCTGGCTGTTTGAGTTTACAAACTGCCATTTTTTCCCCATGAGACATACTTCCTCTCTTTTTTCTTGTTTTTATTTTACGATGACTAGATTTCCTCCCCTGTGTGTCTGAAATCAGCATCTTGTCACAGATTTCAATCACACTTATGTGTGTGAACGTAAAGAAGAGTTTTGCACAGCCAAACTTGGAAATGAGAACATTTTCAAAACCAAAAAATATTTAGCCATTATAATCCTGTGATCTTTGCTATTGACAATGATATTTTTCTTACCTCTGCCAGCAGAGCTTCCCCTGCAGTGAATTCATAATCGTGCATTACAGAAATACAGATGTTGGTGATAGAGGAGAGCAAAACAAGATAGTTCCCTTTCTTGTGAGTGTTTTGTCATCTCTAGCATCAAATGACTCAAGTGACAAGGCTTCAGCTGCACCCTTGGGACACTGTTCCACAGCCCAATACATCTCATTGTCTGGATATTTGCACGAAGATTCAGTGAAAAAATTCCTCTTGCAATTCCATCCCATTACTCCTAGTTACAACCTTGTCTGCTGCACTACGCAATTGCTCTCACCTGCCTCATGTCAATGTTGTGGTATGTTATCCTGTCCCCTCTGCCAAGCCAAACTCATTTAGCTACTTAGATCTTTCTTCATAAGTCAACCTCTCCTGACTCCGTCGATCATTTTTGCTGCTCTTCTCTGAACTGCCTTCAATTTATCAGCCTTTTTCAAAGCAGCGGTGCTTAGAAATGAATGAAGCAAAGACCACAACCTTCTGCTTCACCAGTCCCACTGATGTAAATAGGAACAATTACAACCTACTGGATAGTTGAGACAGAAAAAAAGGTAAATTGGAGAAAAATTTTTATTAATACTGAGTTGGTTGAAAAAATATTGTACTGAAATTTTGTTTCATTGGAATTTGTTACTTCAGTGTGTGTACATAGAGGAAGCGACCACATTTCCCCAAATTTTTGGTAAAACTGTATTTGCTTTCTGCCAGATCTCTGCCATGTTCTTCACCTATCCAGCCTTTAAATTAAAAAGACCCTGAAAATCCCCCTCATGGGCAAATTTCAAATTTGGGGCTTTTATTTCTAATTGAAATTCAATCAGATTTGGAAATCCATATGAAAAATGGATTTCTTTCATTCCTCATTGTCTCAGAACAGCAAGGATACAAAACAAACTCATGAAGGTAAAAACCCAGTTTGGTCTTTATCCAACAAAGACTTCAAATAACACTACTCAAATGCTTTAAGTTAAATGTATACAAAGACTCTGCTGGATCCACATTTCTGAATGAATTTATATTAGACCTGATCCATTTGAGAATTAGTCACCAACATGAAAGCCCTTTGTTAATTTTTCTGCGATAACAGCCGATTCCTATTCCTTGTAACAGGTAGCATGTGACAGCTTCTTAGATTGGCAGCTCCTAACTTCCCATCTTAACCGGGTGAGCAGAAATACAGAAGAGCTACAGAAAAAAGCCTAGACACCATCAGTACTGTAAGGAAAAACCGTACTTCTATAGTCCTCAGAAATTGTTGAGTGCATTCATATAATCGCAGATTAAGAAAAATCAGCTGAGGCACTTTATTTTAGCTGAGATTCTAACAATTCACACGGGCTTTTGCCAGAGAAAAAAGACTGTGGGAGGAAAGAGGTGGAGAGAAGCCAGGCTGCTGTGTGACTAGAAAGCTGGAGACAGAAACGTAACTTTGCAAACATTTTTATGAATAAAGAGCCAAGCTAAGAATCTTGTGAAATTATTGTCCAGCAATAACATTTAAAGCAGGGTTATTTTTTCCCTGTCAAGTACAAATTTCAGTTTTCACTTCATCAGCCCATCACCATCACTACTTATATTGCACTGAGTGTAAAAACTTCTTTATCTGTATAATAAATAGTACAATACAGCCTATATTCTGCATGGAAACTCCTGAGTGAAACTAGTAATAATATTTGGCTTTTTCAAAATCCTCATAAAAAACCATCAAAACAAACACTTAAAAACTGATGAATCTAAAAAGAAAAGAAAAGATATATTGTCTGGAATCACAAAATGGTTAAAAAGTACAGAGTGGGGTAAATTTTTATTGCTGAGGGTGGGGCTAAATCCGTATTGAGCTGTATGTCTCACAAGCTGCACCTTTTGACCAACGTCTTTCTTTAAAAAGACCACAAGAAAACAACAACAAACAAAACAAAAAAGAAACCCTTCTTTTTATCCAGGCTAGAAGTTTTCAAGTCTGATTTCACTGTGTTTGTGCAAGAAACAATCTTCCCCTGGCAGCTGGCTATAGATGAGGTGACAGAGTAGGTCTCTTCCAGCTCTCATCTCCGATTCATTTATCTTTCAGGCATGTCATGAGCTTTTCATCATCATTTCTGAATTATCCAGTGATCCGCATTAGTTCCAAACAACCTCACATGGTCCCCACTACTTTTCTGTACATGCTGAATTTCTGCTTCATGTCACTAACTGTCTTTATTGATTGAGGAAGACAGACACGGCACCAGCGCTTGCCCCTCTCCATTCAGAATCGCCAATGAAGCCCCGTGAAGTGCCTCTGTAACTGGCAGACATGAAAGCATTTGTCCCCATCTCATGACAGGTACACCTCTGAGAAAAGGTGATGTTACATATTCATTCACCAAAGGTCAGCATGGAAGATATAAACAGAATGTATTTATATGTATAATGCCTCAACTTTCTAAAGCATTATTTAATCTATTTCCTTCATGAGTATGTATTGTGTTGAATATGCATGGGTCTGTATAAAGCATTTCTGGAGTCTTCTCCTCTAAGAGGTCAGGGTAGTAACCTTGCATATACAGAAAACAGCAATAACAACCATCACACTTTATTAATACACTTTCTAGCTTGAAAAGAGATGAAAGAAAAAGCCAGGCTGCTGTGAAGGAGATGGGAGAGCTGAAATGAGAGTGCTGGACCAGGATTACAGAGCCAGCACTACCCTGGGTTTCTGGGGACAGGTGACATAATTGTAAATTTTTGAAAGCAGTCACCGATTTTTTAATATTGGCTAGAGATAAAAGCAGTCTGGCTCCCAGAGATTTGTGTAACTTCTCTTAAACGGGGTTGCCCTCTACTCAGAACCTCTGAAAAGTGCTTAAAACATATATGAAATCTGGCACACACAGAAAGAAATTTTTAAAATACCCAGATGGGCACAGCTGAAAATCTGGGCGTTCCTTTTCTGCATTCTTCTTTTCCCACAAGCAAAATGAATGACTGTACTTTACAGAAGATATTCCATAAAGTTCACTGGTGGCGGCAAACAGTTTTTTACAGTGAAGGACTGTTCACAGAAGTGCAATTTAATTACAGTTTCCTACTTCAAAAAGGGCTTATTGTCAGCATGCTCCTTTGGCTGTGCAGTGTTTCCCCACCAGCCAGACTATGTTGTCTCATGGAAGATGAGGTCAGCAGGATTCAGTACAGGTGCTCTCCTTCTCTCACTCTCTTTCGCAAGACCAGTCTCTTGGATAGCAAGGTAAATGGGACATGCCTGTTACGAGTGAGAGCCTAGCAACATCTGAAAAATGCTGAAAAAGAAGCAGCAGCCTGATCCTTTCTAATTTGGTAGACTTTCTTTAAAGAGGTCTAACATAGCGACTGACTTTTCAGGACAGATGGGACAAAAGGTATACTAAATTCTTGCTAGGTATGTGGAAGAGTTAACTCTAGGCAAAAAGGAAAGCATGAAGGCAAGGTTGTGAGGAGAAAAGAAATATTAACGTGGACGATCTGGATGGGATATGTAGAAGGAGAGAAGAGAAGCAGATATTATTGCTCTAAAAGCATATTGAGTTCATGTCCAAAAGTCACTATTCCAGTTGTGGCCCAGCTGTCCTGGACATCAGACAAACACAAAAATAACCTGTGTCCCAGAGAGGGTACAATCTAAGAGAGGGTAATGTATTACAAAAGTATTACAAGCACAAGGGAATGAGGTAGCAGCTGCCGTGTTGGTTGCTCAGTTTGTCTTGTGGTATTTATTGAGGGGCTGGAAACATTCACTCTTGTAGGAATATTTTGTGTGGTTTTTGACACTGTTGAAGATTTAAAATAAAAAGAATTCTGATTCTGAGTTGAACTGAATGAGATTTTCCCATCCCATCTTCATTTGTAATCTCTCTGAGACCGAGGAGGTAGAAATCTTAAAAGGAATGCTTGTCCTTTTCTCATTTGGATTTAACAAAACTAAGAATGTGTAAAAAATATTTTGAAAAACATTTTGTCAAAATATTTGAAGATGATGGGGTTTATTTGTTTTCAAGTTGCAGTTGCCTGTGGAAGGTATTTGCACCATTTTCCAACAAGCTCAAGTCTTCTGTGATAGCAAAGAAACTGTCCATTAGCATTCTGAATGGACTGGGGAGTCTGACATTACAGTATTGGACGTCACCCCAATGGTCATTTCAAGCAATAATAAGAGACATTGGAGATGATGGAGTTGCAAAAGCTGACAAAACGGAACACAATCAAGAAAATCAATGAAATCAAAACTGTGATAATGATTGGGGTGTTAAAGCACCTGATAGGTCACAGGCCATGAAATTGGACTATGCTCTTTGATGCAGGCAGGAGGAAGTCATTAGAAATGTCAGCAATGTCACAGAAATGTCAGAAATGTCACATTTAGTTGTGTGAAGAGAGTTTACAATAGAAGTGGAAAAGAGAAAATTCACATGATAGTAACAGGCAGTATATTCAAGTTATCTGGAGGTGAGAGGAGAAAAAAATGGTGAATAGTTTGAGTACAAACCAAGCATCAGTGTTCTGAGGTAGATTAAAATTAAATGGGGACATAGCCATAGAGGTACTGAAGACAAGACTCCTCTTAAGATATGTCAAATGAAAGGTTGTTGGTAGAGAATGGCACACAGAAGAACAGCCCCTTAGATTGTAGGGGGCAGATGTCTTGTCCTGCAGTAAACTTTTTATAAGCTCAAGCATGTTGGTGCACAGAAAATAAGAAAATAACATATATAGTGTGTGATTTCTGTAAAATATTAGTACCTATGGAACTCTATAACTTAGTTCAAATCACTGCATTATAAGTTTACATATGCAGCAGTGAAACTGGTCACATCTATCCTTACATTTTCTTTAATTCAAGTTGGAAAAAAAAAAAAGATTAGAAATAGTTATCTACAGCTCCAACTCTAAATACTGGAAACATTTCCTCTAATTGTTGTTCACAGTCACCATTTGATCTGGTCATGAGAATTACACTGTACTAAGGGAAAGAAGGCGATGCTGGGAGCAGAAGAGGAAGTAAATGAAGGGCACTCCACCACTGGGAAACGAGTCAGTGATTAGAATCTCCTGGAGGCTGCTGCTGTACAAATAACCAACTCTTACTCAGTTTCATTTAAGCAACATAGTATTAGCACAGGCAAGACGGATCCAGAGTCCAGTATGCATCTCCTTTCCTGTCACAGGAGGTTTTATGCCCCTTTCAGACAAAGCTATAATCCATTAGAAAAAATACGCTTAGAAAGACATTGTTTGAAAATTGTTTTAATGAAAGTCTATTTTTCAACATCACAAAATGCAGCATTTCTTTCATTCACAGGAAAAAGCAAATAAATGGTATATATATGATCTCCTCAGTATCACTATTTTGAATTGGCTGTTCTTAAGCAGGAAAAGTTATTTTAGAGCTCGTCTTGCTCAGAAAGCAAACTTACTTTGAAAACATACACACTAGCTGGCACCAATTTAGAAAATCATACCATGAATGCAAGGAGCATTTTTAAACTGATTATAGCAGCCTATGTTCTAGATTAAACTTATCTTTAAAAAATGATTTATGTATACATATCTTATTTGTGTTACTGCAATCTAGAATTTATAGGATCCTAGAACAAAGATGGGTGCTACCCCAAGAATGATATAATCCATGTAAAAGGCAATAGAAAACAGATAGCTATAAATAGATATATAGAAAAACACAGAAGTTTTGAGAATATCCAGTAAGCATGATGGAAAGAAACATTAACAAAACAGCGTTAACAACATAGGAAAGGTGATTTCTGTGGAGGGGTATGACGTAGAGGAATAAAATGCTTTGTAGTTGTTTACAGGTAGTTTCTCCCACATACAAAGGACAGCATAGGAGATAGTCCCAAAATGCTGTTTGACTGTTTAATAAATGAACAAACAATCAATGGGTCAGTGACAGTAGACATCATCAGCCAGACGCAGGAGTCAAAAATTAAATAGAAAAAAAGAAAAGACAGGCCATAAAGGTTCTTGAAGATAAAGATGGCAAGTATGCTTCAGAGTGAGCAACCATCAGGGAAGCTGAAAGAGAGGGGATAGGGGATGGTTCAAGACACAGACTAATACAATAACTTTTATGGGAGCAGAATTCAACATCCACATGGCTGAGGCAAAGTCATATCTCCCAGCCAGCAAAAGCATCCCACTGTAATTAATGCACGAGAGCCTGGAAGACAGTTTCAGTCATGCACTTGAAGGCCATGGGGGAAATAATCTGAAAAATATTGCCATATCCCAGTTGGAAGAGCTTAGAGAGACATTTAAGTTGAAGCTAATGGCCAGGTTACACACCTGAGTGATAGGCAGAGTGATGATGTAGTCCTGAGATGTCAAAAGAGAAGATGGAGAAGAGGAGCTCTGGGGCAAAAAATAAAAGCTCTCTTTTGACCACATAGAACCTGCAGTTAGACATCCATAAGGAATGTCAAAAAGATAGGTGGATCTGCTAGCTTTGACATTCTGGTTAGGCCCAAGATAGGTTGACCATCCTTATACAGAGATCATTACTGCTGCCAGATGCCCAGAAACAAAATGCAGAAGAGAAAAAACTAGAATTGAGAGCTGGGCATCTGTTAAAAAAGAAGCAGCAGAAGATGGCAGAACCATACAACTGAAGTTAGATATGCTACAGATCTTTATCCTGAAATTCAATTAATTTAACACTGAAGCATGTTAAAAAGTTCTTCCTTGAAGAGAGGCCAGAACGTTTAGTATCTTCCAGGATGAAGTCATTAGTTAAAATACTAAGGTTCAAAAGAAGTATCAAATAAAAAAGTAATAAAGTGCCAAAGAAATATCTCCTTGGAAACAAATTCAAATTAAATTGTTATAGCCTATACAAATAGTAAAGTTCTTAGCCACTGCAGCCTGCAAAGCACATTTTCTTGCTATCTGAATCTCGAACTATGATCAGGAGCTGACAGAGCAGAAGTTGACATTTTAAACCACTAACACAATGCAATTTTTCTCTCCTCATGCCTTTTTTTTCCTGGTTGTTGATTTTGTTTATATTCTAAAATGAAATCATTGCCTTCCTTAAATTGGCATTTTGTTTGAAGTTTTCCTTTTGAAACAAATCTTAGCTGACTGAGAATTATACTGCAGATTGTTGTGCATTTTTGTTAACCCCCAGACCTGTTATTTTCGTACTACTTTGGATGTTTCTGAATTTTTAAAGTGTCAAACCACATACATTTCAAATGTCCCTTTAAGGTATTTAGACACTTTTCTCATCATTGATGATAAGTTAAAATCATTTTTGGAGGGCACACTATATGGGTTTATCTACCTCATTTACCCTGGATATGAGTTTGTTACATTCCCAATTTTATAGGCAATAATGCAGCTGTGCTAGGCATTTCCCAATTGTTACTAAGTCTTTTTTTTTTTTTTTAAACTTGTGTACTAAAGGCTATGAGGATTTAACACTCCATACTCAGTGAAATGATACCTTCTGTCAAAATACATAAAGCACTATATCTAGGGAAGATCAGAGTTTCCAGAATATTATTGAAAGTTTACATTATCAAGTCGGTTCTGTTGCTTCTCTTGACTACTTATCCTTATCTCTAGATTTGGGAATTGTCTTGCATTTGTTTCCAATACAAATGACAATTAACCCAGCTATTCTTTTTCCCCAAAAAAAATTCCCTTAGAAAAAAATAACCCCATTATGATGATGAAATTTATGGTCAAAATGAGGAGGGAACGCAGAGTACTCTTGCTGACAGCAGCAACCTGAAAGAGGATTACCACAGTTCAGATGAGTGCCTTAATCTCCAAGCTGTAAATGCAGCTCTTCTCACATTCCCTAGCTGGAGCGCTCTCAATTTGCATAAACAGTTCAGTAACTGACAGGACAGCAGAAACACTCACCAGGGTCTAAACACTGGAGTTCATTTCCTTCCTTTTTTCGTGACTATATTTTAAGGTTTTCATTTCATTCTAGAAAGAATGAAAATAGGGTTAAAACTCTCATGTATTTCACAAAACATTTTAATTTTTGACTATTTGTGACTACCATCGTTCTTCAAGCTTTTTAACTCCATCTAAAGGCATAAATGAAGAAGTATGGACAATATTCAGAAACATATTTAAATACTTAAACCCAAGTTTGGACTTGTGTCACACTGAAGCCAAAGGAACATAGACCTGTACATGAATTCTTTTCTAAATTATCACACAAGGGATGTTAGATCTGGTCCAAGTGCTGACTGAGAGCCGGCTGAACATGAGCCGGCAGTGTGCCCAGGTCGCCAAGAAGGCCAATGGCATCCTGGCCTGTATCAGAAATAGTGTGGCCAGCAGGAGCAGGGAGGTGATCGTGCCCCTGTACTCGGCACTGGTGAGGCCGCACCTCGAATCCTGTGTTCAGTTTTGGGCCCCTCACTACAAGAAGGACATTGAGGTGCTGCAGCGTGTCCAGAGAAGGGCAACAAAGCTGGTGAAGGGCCTAGAGCACAAGTCTTGTGAGGAGCGGCTAAGGGAACTGGGGTTGTTTAGCCTGGAGAAGAGGAGGCTGAGGGGAGACCTCATCGCGCTCTACAACTACCTGAAAGGAGGTTGTAGCGAGGTGGGTGTTGGTCTCTTCTCCCAAGTAACTAGCAATAGGATGAGAGGAAATGGCCTCAAGTTGCACCAAGGGAGGTTTAGATTGGACATTAGGAGAAATTTCTTTACTGAAAGAGTGGTCAGGCCTTGGAACAGGCTGCCCAGGGAAGTGGTTGAGTCACCATCCCTGGAAGTATTTAAAAAACATGTAGATGAGGTGCTTAGGGACATGGTGTAGTGGGTATGGTGGTGTTGGGTTGACGGTTGGGCTCGATGATCTTAGAGGTCTTTTCCAACCTAATGATTCTATGATTCTATGATACTAATGGAAAAATCTTCAAATGACTCCAGTAGATAGAGGATCATGCCTCTGATGAGACATACCTAGATTAAGAAAGTATGCAAAGGCAATTAATACTAACTTATATCACAAGAAACTACAGAACTTGAGATAAACAAAAAGAGTATTGTTTCCATAAAGATTGCATGCTTGGACTCACTCTGGCAAATCCAGTTTTGTACAACTTTCCCTACAACCTGCATGAAGTTTATGCAAGTGCAATTGCTTGTGTTAAAACCCTATAATCCAGACTGAACTAATTGATTATCTTTACCAAGGCAAAAACAAGCAGTTGCAAAGCTGTAAAGCCAAAGAAAAGATGGGTTAGCATAAGTCACTGGTATTTGCATAATCAATTTTTCCAGTGTTAGAAAGTTTCTCAGAATTTTTAGACAATAACAGTGGGCTACCAAGATATCTTTCATATCTACATGACTTAGAGTTTCACCAAGGTGTTGTTTTTCTTTTTTTTCCCCCCTCCTTTCTGAAATGAGGCTAAGGAAACAAAAAATAAAGATAGAAAACTCACTATCTGAAATTTTGGGATTGTAAACAAAAATCACTGATAAAGACCAATTAACCCAAATACTGTCATTTCTATTTCTCAGCAAGATTAGAGATGCTTTCCCACTGACACAAAAGTAAGCAGAGGTTTTTTTTATTCCCAATAAAGACTGCAATATAGTTTTATTTTATACTTACATTACAGGTTACATTATTTTATACTTACTGTCCAGTAGCTCACTAACAAAAAGAGCATTAATAAAAACCCCACCTGTTTCAAATGCGGTAAATCATCATTTGGTTTATGTGTATTGACTAGCTTAATTTCCACTCATTTAGAAGCTTTCCCTTTCATAAACATTCAGAGGAATTTCAATAATTAAATTATCAGGAATTATTGTGAGTAGGAGATGGAGAAGCACTTGGCTTACAATTTTTGTGACCAGACATTAGCACTAAACCAAAAGAGAACTCTCTTTTCCAAGCTGCATATTTTAAAACAGAAGATTTGGATTCCATACCAAAAATGAATTTCTAGGTATGTTGTTAAAGAGGAGAACTGTCTTACTGTTTTGGTTTTGTTTTTTTCTTTTGGATTGATTTATTTTTCTGAAAGCAGGGCCTCTGCAAAGGAGTGTGAGAGATCAAGGACATCGCTCTGTTCCCCGGACCACATCCTGTGCAATATACATACATCAGGCCTAAAAAGCTTTTGCATCCAGTACAACTTAGTCATCAAGCCTCCCATCCCTGTCAATGAAAAGAAAGAGTCACATCCAAGAGGTACTTATCAAGAGTACTCTATACAACAGTTATAGGGTGTTGGGAATTATCTTCTGGAGATGGTTGACGCACACTATTTACCGTGGAAGGAGTACAGACATCTCAGACAAAATATTTTGCTTTTAGATAGCTAAAGTTAGGTATGATGAATCCCGCCATAAACTTTTAAACTGCTAAGTTTATATGAGAAAACAGAGCATTATAAGGAGAAATATGCTGAAGATAGATAGTGAGTCAGATACTACAATATATAAGTGCATAGGCTATAACCATCCCAAAGCACTGGAAGCTGGTAAGGATTCCAGCCCAAGTGTAGAGCTGGCTTCTAATTTAGGAACCTGCAGTAGCTTCTATTTGAGGCCATTTCTTGAATTCACACTTCATCATAGTTCGCATGAGTCCTTCGGATTTGCAGAGGTAGCAGCATGTAGGGCGGCAGCTATACTATAATGTCTGACTTAAAGCCGTGTTTACTGTTAAGATTTGAGGCCATAATAATAATTTTGTATGCCAGACTCCTAAAGCAAGTACATGTTCAAAACTTCATAAATATAATAATGCAGTCAAGTGACTCTACATCGAAAAAAAAGTAGCCAGAAGGTGTTTCTGCATCCATTTTCTCTAGAAAGTTTCTTTTGTTTTTCAAGGTTCACAATTCATTAAACTGCATCTATATATTTCTTGGGGTTCAAAGGAAATACACGAGCAAGGTTTAGGAAAACAAAGTTGATATCAGCTGTCACCATCAGAAAATAAAACTTGTATTAGCCTTTGGGACATAATTATCACATCAGTCATTGTTTTAAATACAATAGAGAAGACTCTATCAAGCACTGGAAACAAGTTCTGTGGCATTTCCCAATCATAAAACACTCTTTCAGAGACAGTAAATCACTTCTCAGCCTTTAAATGTTAACTCTCATCAGTATTGTGAGTTAAGCAGCAGGACTGACATACATAAACCTTCATGCATTTCCTTTTGGGAGGGAAAATAATTGTACTAGGAAAGAACAGGTCAGAAGAAAGGGAAAATATTCAGAATTGATCAATTTTTTGTAACCTTTCTTTACCCCTGAAACAGAGAGGGAAAGTACAAACAGGTACTTGCTGCCATGTGGGTGTTTTGATAAGAAAAGGCTGTTATCTCAAAGATAGCATATATGAAGTACAAAGCGGTTTCCAAGGAAACTATTTTTCAAATAGTTCTCTTGCCAGAGATTCATTGTTTTTATTGGCATCAATCTTTCTCACACACACCCTCCTCCTTTAACAGGATGATAAAATCCAAATGTTTCCAGATTCTGAGTTTTGGGTTTGGCTATCACACCGTCTTTAACGATTGACTGGTCACAACAACGTGCAGAAAATTGAACATCTACTCCAAATCCTTTCTTAGTGAAGATAACTCAACTGTCCTGATGCAAACAATTCAAATCTAAACATAAGTAGCACTTTAAGTACCCAAAGAAAACCCACCTCTAAACTGGGCACCAAGCCATTTGGAAATGCAAAAAGATCTGAAGTAGACTTGCTCTAGCTAGATTTTCTCTCATTTCCAGTTGGCTAAAAAAAAAAAAAAAAAGAAGAAAGATTTATAACAGCAATAATGGATATGTGTTTCTGGTTAGGTAATGGCCAATTAGAGCACTAATGACCTGAGGCAAAACAATGGCTTTATACTTTTTCAAATCAGGTCTAATCTGACTTGCAAAGATCAGCAGTTCGAAAGCTACTTGGAATGATTACATGACTAAATGTACTTCATGGCCATCCATGGAGAAAAAGCTCAAGAACTGAGCTCTGAAAGTGAGAGGCACCTGTCTTCAGCTAAGAAATTACTTCTACATCAAGGTTTACATTAAATACATTCCTGAATGCTGGCAAGACAATACCATTACAACCACATGAATAAGCCTGACTCCCAATCCAGAAGTCAATGACTGGGGCTTACATTCTGCAGGACCTGGGTGACGTCATTTCATTCCATACTTGAATAAGACCCTGTAACCTTGCAAGTAAAAAACACTTAAGTACATGCTTAACTTCATGGGCTGACTTGTACACAGCTTTCAGTGGTGTAACGGTTGACTGAAACCAAGCAGATGGTTATGAGTTTTGTTGGATGGAGGCCTAGATGCTTAGAAGGATGTTGGCAAAGTGTTTTATGACTGTCCTTAAGTCATTTTTCCCTTCTCTTTTTTGCTTGGATGCTAATATAGGAAATATTTTTTCTTTAACCAAGTGTTTCCCTCTTCTGCACTTTCAGACTCCATTAGCATCCTTTCATTTCCATCATCTGAAGTGCACTGCTTTACAAAGTTACAGAGAAAAATATATTAATTTTGTGTCAGTAAAATTCTCAACATTATAAACTAATATAAAATTTAGTGTAACCAAATTAGGAAAAAATTGATCATACAAAATTGATCAGATTGTCAGTACTAGCACAGTACTCATTAAAACTAGTTGTCTAACAGGACTTTCTTTGAGCCAGGGATAGTATTATTGCAGAATAAAAGCCACAGTCTCTGTGCAATGAGTTTCCAGTCTGTGTATCAGACAAGAGAGAGCAGATGGAAACAATCAGGTTGGTGAGGACAGGAAAATAAAATATTAGTCAGCATGACAAACAGCGGTCTCAATGTCTCTGCAATTAAATCTTGCAAAGTATTCCTAGTTTTCCTTACAAAGCAGAGTTTGAATAGGCATCTGAATGAACATATGGCTCCAATCTGCTGCCCCACACCTTTTATTTCTATGTGACACTCATATCACTAGATTTGCACAGGAGAGTAATAGATTGTATCTTGCTGCATGGTTCTTATGCAAAATATGAACACAATTTTATTTGTGAATATAAATGATAAGTGATTTCATCTATTTATTGATGCCAGGGTGCCACGCTATCAAGAGATGTCCACTGAAAAGTTGTGAATTTGCTGCTTATGGAATAATGAGAGAACTCTAATTAGAGATGTTGTTGAACATTTTCATATCACTGTAATCTTTTATTCTCAAATGGAAAGTCACATAGACTTGGGGAATGGATAAATAAAGATACTAGCCACAAGTGATATATGTCTGTGGTGAGTTGGTCTCAGCGCACATCCAAACACCCACACAGCCACAGACACACTCCCCACCCAACCCCAGCAGAATGGGGGGAGAAAATAGGGAGACCAGGAGCAAGATTCATGGGTTAAGATAAGGATGGGGGGACAACTTAACAGTTGCTATTGCAGGCAAAACGGACTCAGCTTTGGGGAATTTAACTTAATTTATTGACAATTAATATAAATATTTGGGTACTGATTTGGGTATTGTTAAACAGCAACAACAAAAAAGAGACATTTAGACACTTCGGAAAAACACCTTTCCTCCTCCTTTCCCAGCCTCAGCTTTACTCCAGACTCGTCTCTACCCACCTTGCTGCTGCCATAGGTTATATTCAGCCACCTCAGTGAGGGCACAGGTGATGCAGGGGGTCAGGGTCAAGACGCAACAGTTTCTCTCTACTGCTCCTTTTCTCACTCCGTTTTCATGCACCAGCATGGGTTCTCTATGGGCCCTAGTCCCTTCGGGTGAGTATCTGCTCCAGCGTGGGCTCATCTATAGGTCCCTTTGGGGGATGGTGTTTGTTCTACCATAGAGAACATCCTCCTCCTCCTCTCAACTTGGTGTTCCCTCTGCTGTCTCTCACTTTTTTTCTGCCCTTCTTCCTCTGTCTGTGTGGTGTTTTCTGCTCTTCGTAAATATGTTGTCACAGAGGGGCCACCAGCTTTGCTGATGGGCTCAGCTGTGTCCTACAGTGGGTCCATTGCAGAGTCAGCTGGAAATGGCTGTGTCTGACATGGGGCAGCCCCTGGCCTCTTCCCACAGAGACCATCCCTGCAGCCCCCAATTGCCAAACCTTGCCATGTAAGCCAAACATAATTTCTAGGTTTCTTTGCCAAAGCTAACTAAAATCTCAGTACCAGTGAAGCCAAAAGAGTTTCTATGTATGTGTGTGTATGTGTGTGTATGTATGTATGTACGCATAACTTTGGCCCCAAGAGTGCTTCCAAGATCCTACCTTAGGGTACATGAGGCTCCATCTGCATCCTGACTTCCTGTTGGGTAAGTCCCAGGCAGAAATAAGGTGCAATTGCACTCCAGCCTCTTGCAATTGAAATTCAGGTATGGGCCCCTTGTGCCCTCCTAAGAAGCACCCAGCATGAACAATGAGGGTCACATTCCAGCCATGTATTTCATGCAAGCAAATTCCATGCAGCCTGGCGAACAGGCTTGGAGTTACAGACTTTGGAACAGGCCAAAAAAAGTATCTGGGAACTGTTGCCATCTGATTACTGTTGTGCCTTTTCTTAGGAGACCTATGGTCTCCTTAGTCTGGTAGCATTTCACTACTCAAAGAACACAACTGGGAGGCCACCCTGCCAAGACAAAGCTCTGAGTCCAAATGGAAAAGAAAATAAACCTTGCAGATTCTCAATAGCATGACAATAGGACAGTCCCTTGGCTTGACCCCACTTTCAGGGGACTTTTCTACAAGAGAACTTCTGCAAAGCCACAGAAACTTTCCGATAGCTTCATGCAGGTGCTGAAGCCCATCAATACGGATCACAAGTCCACTTATAGATCAGTGTGTCTGCCTCCGTAAGGATTTACTTTCTTTAACAGCCCATCTTAGTGGCATCTAAAGAGGGAAGAAACATCATCCCATCCAGGGTCTGGTATGTAAGCTGGAGGAAACACTGTGCAAAGTTCCCATATTTTGGACTTCAGGGGAACAGAATGAAAGTCAGGTTCAATGTCATTGTGGATAAATAGAGGATATTATGAAATAAATCTGCTTTTTAATCAGTCTATTGTAATGAGTTGGAAGTATTTTTAAATTACCCTATAATTTATATGTTATTTGCTTAATGAGGTATTTCCTTATGGCTTGTTAATGACTATTGTCAGGAAGACATCTAAAATGCAGGCTCATCTTGATCTTGCAGTATTTCTGTACATGCTTACCTTAATTAAAAGAGGCAGTCGGCCTCTTGCATCTCCAGCCCCAAAATCAGCTACATATTTTGTAAAGTTCTTGCTGTTGTTGTTGTTGGTTTTAAATTAACATTTGTAAAAAAGAAATCAAGGAAATTTTTGACAATATTTTCTAAATTCTTGATAGCATTTTGAAAAGGAATGTATAGAGACCAGATCTGTGCTCTTTTATCTTGTTGCTGGCAATCCCTACAAAAATACTTCTGCAAAATTTGGTATTCACATAATCCGTTCCTATGATCTGAGAACATCACTGGGACACCAGCACATATGAAACAAAAGAACTGGTTACAGAAATAGTTTTATTTTGCCCTTTCTGGCTCCTTTTTGGGTTCCTCTGATAATACCCATGTTGACTTTGGGCAGCTGCTGTCATTGCTTGGGGATTTTTGTTCATTGCTGGCTTTTTTAAATCTACTTTTTTGTTTGTTTGTTTGTTTTAAAAAATAAGTAGCTGTTTCTGCAGGTTCAACTGTCAGATCAGGCTGAGCTGTAACAGGGAAGAGGCTTTGTGCTGCGCCAGGCATTATCAGTGGGGCTTTGAAATGAATTCTTCTTTTTAATAGTACAAATTTGGCTTTTTTTTGACCATACTCTTTTCCTGTTGATTTATTATTTTTGACGGGCTTTTTAGCGCAAGTCACAGTTAGCCACATACAAATCCTAACTGGAAAGACCTCCCTCAAGTTTAGGAAGAAAACGTTCCCCTTGGCAGTTCACTTCTTGCTTCTCTGCTGAGAAGACTTCAAACCAGGCTGTGCGTAAGACTGCTAGTTTTGTGCTTGTGCAGTGTGTTTATCTTGGAGAACAGAAGCATTATAGAGGAGTAAGCAGGAAAAAATATGTGGAGGTAAACTGTTTCCCTTTTAAAGGATGTATGTATTTATTTTTTATTTTTATTTGCTTCTTTTGCTTCTCCTTTAGTTTCTCATAATCACTGAAACAAAAGATTTGTCTGCTCTTAAGACAAATGCTATCAATCAGCTGACAGAGAAACCCTGTGTGCTGTAAACAGCTGTGGTTCTGCACAAAACTCAAGTCTGGAATCCTCAGCTCAGTCCCTACTTTCTACCTTTTTTTTTAAATTATGTAATGGTCAATCTTCTGGTCAGCTTTGTCACTTTTCACAAAGTTCATGCCTTTGAAGGACCTAAATATTAGCAAATCAGTGGTGATCTCTCCTTTACTCCAGGTAAGGAGGCTTTACATCCTGATGAGGAATAGCGATCCCTCAGCCACTCTGCAGTGCCTTGCCTACATCATCCTTCAACATAACAGAGGCACAAAGAAAACTAATGGTGCATAAACAGCAGACAAGGCACAACTGTGCTGTAAGCCCGTCAGGTCCCCCTAAAGAAGTGGTGCATCCATCAGCTTCTACTCGTCCCTGGAACCAGCACAGCCCCCTCCATGCAGTATGACCTCGCGGGGTTCAGTGCTCCAGACTCTAGAGCCACATGGCAAACAATAACCATAACCCTTCCTCAGGGCATGGTCATCTCGCTAATCAGACAGAGCTCAGCTGATATATTCCTGGATATCTGCTCTGTGCATCCCCAAATTACCCCAGGGAAAGAGCATGAAAACAAGTGAGCGCAGTCACACCACATCCTACTTCTGACGGGAGGAACAAGGGTCACATCCCAAATAACAGGGACACCCCTGTCTTAGACTGCTGATGCCAAGCTAGTTAAACCAAAACATTATGCATTTCTCTTAAATGCCCCCTTTTTCACAAGGCTTTCTTTTTGCCAAAGCTGAACTCCCTGTATGCTGTGCAAAACTCACAGATCACTCTTCTTCCAAGAGTCAAAAGCATCCTCCCCCTCTCAAACTGTCACAGCCACGCTTGGGGATTCAGGGTTTTATTGCAAGGTGTGTAACAGACAAAATTGGAACGGATGTATATTACTTCTGAAAATGCTAGTCCCATTTCCAGTAATTACTGACAGTCGCTACAGCAGTTACACCAAGTCTACAGAAATATGTCCAAATTTAAGTGTTGGTGAAATTAAATGTGAAATTATTCATGTTTCTCTGCATTTGAGGAAGAAAAAAAAAAACAGAGAAAAAAAAACAAACAAAAAAAAGAAGGAAAAAACCACAAAAAAACCCTAGTGAATATTATCCAAGCAGCCTAAAGCCATAAGCACTGAGAATCACAGGAGGATGTGATTCAACCATTTACAGTTTAGCAATGGGTGTGGTTTTGCTCTAATACATTGCATCGGGACTCAATGCAAATTACCTGTTTTCAGATGCATACATTTTGCAAGTCTTTAGAGTGACTGGCTTAAAATGTGGAAGAGTTTTGTGCCTACAGTATATCAATTTAGATTTTGTGGAATTTGTTTCAATTACTTAATTTTATTTTTAACCTCATGAAAGAGCCAAAGAAATCTGAAAAAATTTCTACCTGAATCCAGTGGTACTCCAGCTAAATAAAAAAGGAGGATGTTTTATTGCATTACGGAGAAAAAAAAAAAAGATTTGGGGGGTTGAGTTATGACTTCTCTGAAATGTCCATAAAAAATTCCTATGTTGCCTGCTGCTAAAATATACCCAGTCTCAAATAATGTGGATACAACAGACAGTGCAAGGACACAGGAGATAGCTACCATATATATAGGCACACAGTAACAGTCAAAAGGGGCTCACAGAGCAGTTGCACCTGACAACTGGCTGACGGGGTATTTACAACATACAGAAAATTTGGGATGAGCAAGAGGACTCAAACTTTAGCAGAAAACTCTGGCCTCTTCTGAAGTTTGAAAATTAGGAAGTCACTTGGAAAAGAAGAGTGTTCGTGGATACTGATGCATTTCTTATTTATAGTTAGAACAAAAACACAAGTGACAGATTATGAAAAAGCTGCTCTTACAGTACAATCACCCAGATCTGAGACAGCTAGAGCAGAAAGCTGGCAACAAAGTGCATATATCTTCCTCTCCTCCTTCCCTCCCCCCCATTATAGTGACAGCAAAGTGGAGACAGTTTAGTGAGGATACACACTGCTGCATTGCAGCCAAGGAACATAAAGAGAAGAATGAAAGACCTTCTGTCTCCAATGGGGCTCCAAAAAAGATAGGGAAGAATATAAGAACAGGGTAGCTATAGACTGATAATTTCCCAGAATCCTTCCCCAGCATAGAACAATTTATGGCTCAGGACTTCTTCAGCTTCTTTGTGAGAGAGTAAGCAGAAGGTTGCTTTCTGCAGTGTTGTTCACAAGAGGTGGTGGGTAATGTCCCCACCTCCAGACTGCTCCTCCTTCTATGATAGCCCACCCTTTGCTGTCTTCATGACCCAGCATCCCCCCACATCCTTTCCTCCTATTTACTCTGGTGGCCTCGAATCCACTTCCACACACACTTCAGAAAGTCCTGTCCCATATTTCCTTAGTGCCTGAGAACTTGATAAGGATATATGCATTTTTTTAGTCCTAGAGCTTTTGTGGGGGAAGGTATAAAACAGACATAAGGTTACAGACCGCCATACAGCTATCCAAGTGTATCAACAGGAACTTGGAGCAGTAGATATATATACAGACTGATCTGCAAAAATGGTGGATGATGTACAGAGCTTTCACACATAGTTATTTTAGAGGTTATTTCAGCCCTATAGTAAGATCAGCAAAGATCTTAGTAAGTCAGCAAAGGCAGTCAGAACTGGGGCTGTGATCCACAGTATCATGGAAACACCAGCTCAGCACTGAAAGCAGCTCAGACAGTGAGAAGAAATGCTAGAAATTATAAGAAAAGGAAGAGAGGAGAACAAAATAAAAAATGTTATGCCAGTTTGCACCCATACCTTCATACTTTTGGTTCCCGTGCCTGAAAAACAAACACACAAACAAAATGTGGTAGTACTGTAAAAGGCTCAGAGGAAACCAACAAGGAAATCCAAGGTAGAGGATTACTTCCGTCCAAAGGAGAGGTTGGACTTTTCAGCTGGCAAGGAGATGTCCTGCAGTGAGATACAACTGAGGGTTTTCAAAACCCAGAGAGTTTCCGAAAGGGTAGAAAAAGATTGGACCTTCGCTGTCTCCTCCAGTACAAGAACTATGGGCCATAAGATGAAGCTAATCGGAGACACTTAAAAGTGAAGGTAGAGACATTTTTTCATGCAACATATTACAACTGATTGGTGGAACTCCTTGCCAAAGGACGTCATGAATGCAAAAATCTTGCAGAAGCACTTGGTCTGTTGAGTGCTACTACATCAAACCCAACAGGCTCAGATAATCCTGGAAGATTAAAATAGCTAGAAGCTGGTAACATATAAGGTGAAGGATGCTTGCCTGGTTCTTGTTCTTCCCCACACATCCTTTAAAGACAGGATGCTAAGCTAAGTGAAGTCTTATTCCAAAGAAGGATGGCCATTCACATTATTTTATGCTATGACAACTTTCTTCTCCTGCACCAGTTCATTGACAGGCAATGGGAAAGAGGAAAGGAGCAAGAAAGATGGGCAGAAAAAGTTCTTCCCCTCCCAGGTATTCTGCTATAGGAAATGGTAACAGGAGAATACTGTGGAGGGAGGTAAAGTTGTGTCTTTGCCTGACCACTTGGCATACCTTAGGAGGGCCAAGTTAGAGAGAAAGGAGTCTTCGGAAGTTGAATACCTAAGTGCACATCTGCATCCAGGTGCTCAGGGGTGCAGAATCTCTCCTCTCCAAACTCACTTTTGGAGGTGGCAATTTTGTCCCAGAGAAAATACAGTCCTTAGGCTAGGAAGGAAGATGCTTATTTTCATGAACAACACCACACTGTGTCAGATCTCAGCCCTAGCAGCCCAGACGTGCTGAAAGGGTGCCAGCACACTGGGAGGCTGCCTCTTGCTGTTGACAGGAGACAGCTGCACGGCTCCCCCAGCTCAGCCTGGATGCCTTCCATCATTACAGAACGGGAGCGAAGGTGTCGTATGCCGTGGCCAACACTGTTGACACCATTCTCATGGACAGTGCTAGCAAGAGTCCCATCAATGATTTCTTTGTTTGGATTCCCTTAATGAAAAGAAACGTCAATATGCAATGGAAGCTCTTGTGAGCAACACTGTTAAAGCAGCAGCTTTCATAATTTAGGAACAATGCTCAAAGGGAATGTCGCTGAAGCGTGCACCAGTTAGATAGCTATTCCATTATGTGACAGTGTCCTAAAATAAAATAAAAACGGGAGACAAAAGGCAATAGGTGTTCTGCCCAGTGATAAAGTGTTCATAAAGTCAGAGAGAAAAAAAAAATCCCAGTTAGAAATGGGATGGAAGCTGCACAGGCTTACAGCTGCATCACAGGGTAAGGAACTTCATAGCAGGCAGTGTTAGAGAGGGGAATACAGACCTTTCAGCATACGTCCCCTCATGCCTAGGTAGTTACCACCAGTAAGTGACCTACTGCCACTATCTAAACTAGGGCTGCTGATCCTTTCTCAGGAGAATCTTTCAGCAGAAAGGACAGTTTAATAATCAGGAAAAAAGATCCCACCAGGATGCCAAAAAATGTATGATTATACATATCATTTGCAGCATTGTTCCTCTGCTTGACATAAACAGTGTCTTGAGTAAGATTCTTCATTGACCTCATAGAAAACACCAGCATTATTTAAAAACCTGTTGTGTCTCACAGTGTCCCAGCAGGAAAGTGTCTGAAGCAGAACGAGACCCTGGGCCATCACACAGCAAGAAACGAGACCCTACCAGCAAATCTGAGCAGTGCAACCCAATCAAGAGCAGAACAAAATGAGAGAAATAACAGAGTGGATTCCTAACCATGTTTTTAACCAGCAAGTACAGCACTAATTATATCATTATTATATATTTATTATATAAATATTGTATTTAATAAAAGACCATACCCTGAAAAAATATTTTCCTTGTCTGCCCACTTACAAGATATGAAATTACTTCCTAGCTATAAGACTTATTGCATAATAACATACTGTCCTAACTATTTACCTCTTCACTGACTCAAACTTTATTTGAAAAAGTTCAAATGATTGCCTGTTTTAAAAGCAGTTTCAAAATCTAACCCACAAACAGAATAAAACTATATTTGGGTTCCTTCATGTTCCTGTGTAATGTATAAAAACAGCTGAAACAAGGCTTGAAGCAATCTTTATTTTGGTATTTTTTCCCTTGAAAAAATCAAGTCATATTGGCCACTGGTTTTTTTTGCATCAGTGACTACTTACATGATTTTTTTTAGTTTATATCTTATTTTTCACATGCTTCAAACATGAACTACAGGATAATTTTCTTATCCACAGTTAAAAAGATAGGATTGGTGAACATTTGACAAAGAAAGCTTTTCTACCAACTGTTCCAGTCAAACAGCTTTTCTACAACTGTTCCAGTCAAACTGTTCCAGTCAAATCACCTACATACATTTTATGTCTAGTTTGCAATCATTCCAACAGCCTTAAAAAAAGGTAAGTGTGAATTTCAAAAATATTTCTAATGCAGAAAATAAAAACAGGAAAAATTTGAAGTATAATTTTTAGCCATCTTCATTCATCATAAAGAAAATGGATAAATAAGCCTTTATTCTTTTCTGCCTGTTCTTTGTCAACATGAAAGAACACTTTTTCTCCAGTTCTGAAGTCTGCTAGGGACCGCAGTGCAGATCCTACCAAGGAGACAGACAAAAAAATAAAAGTCTAAGAAAACTCTGAGACATCTTGATGATTTCTCTCTCCCACTGTTCCCCAAAATAGTCCAGCAGCTGAAACATTTCTTCTGTAGAGAGCACCTTTCACCAGTCACTCTTTGGGAGAGTTTCAGACTCTCCTATCCTTTTGACATCCTCCATCCCCAAACCTGCAGCCTTAGGGCTGGTTAAGGCTGCACTATATTGCTTTTAATTCCTCCAGTAATGTGCCCTTTTCAAAGAGTCTCCCCAAAGCTACTGAGTTTAGTATAAAGCACCTCTGAAATGGATGCAATTTCACTGTAGAGTCAAAGTAACTAACCAATACCCCAAAAAATTTGAAGAAAAATAAAAATCTACCACTCTTACGTGTTAAAAGTGTTGACTGATGAATGCACACCCTGGTATATATTACTTGTACCTGCTGCATGAGTCAGTCAGAGATAGCTACATTTACTGTCTGTCATAAAACATTTAGAAAATTGCAAAGCTGGATCATAACATTTTTCCCCTCCAGAAAAGTATTGCATGTTGTTCTGCTTCATCTGGAAACTCTGATTATCTGAAGATTTATTTTGAAAAGTTGAAATAGTCTTAAGCCAGATCAAATTTTTAAAAATTATTCAACTATTAATTTTAAATGTTGGCAAAGTTCCAGAGATAACTCAAAGTTACAGAACAGATGGCTTCAACATGGAAAAAGCTACAGAGAGGGGAAAACCACCACATAAAATATGCATCTTTATTTGTATTTTCCAATCTTCTCTGATACCTAATCCATTACAGTCTCGTTTGTCTGCTGCCTTCACCCCCAATATAAGTCTAAAATGAATACTATGAAATACTGAAATCTTTGCTGCAGTCGCTGAAGATGGCTGACCTAAGATGAAAATAGCTTTTCCTTTTCACTGCTGTGGAGAACTAAGCTATCACATCTTTTTAAAAGGAATTGGTATTGGCAGCAGTTTGCACACTTACACATACTTATGTGTATGTGTACATGTTTGTTGATATACATTTCAGAAAGCTCTGTTTTCTTTGAAAACTACTGGAATTTGGGTGAGGAGAAAGAGATTGAGACTCCAGAGCAGTGACATATGATTAACATAGTTGGAAAAAACTTTTCTGCCTGTCTGTTTAAAACATTCTTGATTTGTTCAACCCTTCTTTAACCAGAAGCACACTAGAGAATGAATGAGAATTTTTCCTATGAAGACATTGATCTCTCAGTTAGGAGAGAGGAATATAAACAGCGCTGATGACAACTCCAAAGGGTCATTCAGAAGCTCTAGGGAAACCTCACAAGCCCAAGCTTGTCCTTTCTGATATTCCTAAGGTCTGCGTACACTATAAAGTGGAGGAAGCAGTGAACAGAAATGCAAGCTGAATACAGACTCGTAATGTAGATTACTACCAGACTTTGAGGATTATCCCAGTTTCCCATGTTTAAAATGTGATTATTTTTGTGCCTACATTTATTCCAATTAAATAGCTATTTGCCTCTTTGCATTTTTAATTTTCTGTCCCAGAGTCTCTACACAAAGATACCTAAGTTTGGTAGTAAGAATGACACTGTTTCCAGTTACTTCTTAGACATGTTCAAGAAAGCAAACCATCACTTAAGGCTTGATGAACATAGAGCAAGATTGCCAGGGAGACTCCAGAATGTTGTCCACTAGATGTTTAAGCCAAGACAGACAAACCTCTGCTGGGAACACATGAGGTACACTGGATCAGCTCTGAAGGAAGAGGATGGACTTCCAGCCCCTCAAATGAAACTCTGCTTATGATGTAAGGTCATCTGTAGAAGACAGATATTTGCCAAAGGTACAGCTCAAGATTACAGTAACCCCATACCATAGGAAACCTTTCCAGGAAAAAGCTAGTGCTTTGATGGCTGCATATCTGGTCTCCAAAATCCCAGCAGTGCACTGCTTCCATAAATACCACTTTGTCAAGTGCAGCATGATCTGCAAGAAGGCACAGCTATCCATGAAAAATAAGTGTCTTTTATTTTACTTGTTCAGCACAGAGTGTGTGTGTAAGCCATCTATTGTGTGTTTTAGTAGGTCACTTTTCTTAGCAGCCCTGCTTTAACTCCAGTAAATTGATAGTTAACTCAAGGCTACAGACACATGAACAAGGCAGGAACCTGGAACAAATCTCCCATGGCATCTCCCGTGGCACCTCAGCAGCAACGAACAGTCTGTGCCTTGAAAGACAGACATCTAAAAGCATTATTTACTCCCAGGTGACAAAAAGGAATGTGCCCAACTCGCAGTGCTGAGCCCACAGGACGGCTTACCATAGAGACTCAGTTACATGTCCATGTAAACTAAATACTAGTCCAAACATACCATCTTCATCTGGGGGTTTCTGGCTGATCCCAAGGGGTGAAAGTCTTAATAGATATGTGGATGGATGTATATAGCTTTAGATGCATTGATACGGCTTTTTTTTTTTTTCCAGTGGTATGGACATTGTCACCTTCAGAGACTGAACCCTCCCGGGAACCACAAACAGCCATTGAGGACTGACAAAAGAAGGTTCTGTGCTATCAGTACTTGCCCATATTGGAAAGCTCGATTGCTTCAGCTATTTCAGTACAGAAATAAGAAGTACTGTCTTCCACACCCTTAATATGGAAACAGACATAGCAAAACAACTCATCTTACTTTGCAAGAAAAAATTATATTTGTAGATATCACATATCTATTTGTATAACCACATGGGATTTATGCTTATTTTCATAAGTTAAATGTGTAAGCAAAATAAATTAGGTTTAATTAGGATTACTTAGTAGAGCTTCGTACTTAAGGCCCAAATGAACATAAATTGGTACATTCAGTGATTTACGGAGGAGGGGAAGGGGGTACTTAGGAATATCATTGCCTCAGCATCACCTTGTGTACTGCATAGAGCCACATGTTCAGCAAGGCTTCCTCCCTTGCTCTCCCTTACCTCTAATGAGTTACTGAGGACCTTGCTATAAGTCAGATAGCAAACTATGTATATTAGGATTACACCAATAAACCCTGCCCTCCACAGACCACCTGTGACCACTCTGCATATATATATGGAGAAAGGAGAGAAGGTAACAGAGATTTTTTTTTTGTATGATTTTCATGCCCTGCTCATCCTACAGGTGTTTCTATACTGTGACAAATGAAATTTGAAATAAGCCAGTTCCCCTCTGGCAAAAGACCCTGACTGATTGTCACCCTTCACCACGGCTTCACCTCTCTTTAGAGGTCGAAGCCTAGGGGAGACTGCTGTGATTCCAATGCTTCAGGCATCAGTAAAGAGCTCTCTCCCAGGCAAAGTGAGGTCAAAGATAAGGTTAGGTGCACATAAGGCTACCGAGGCTAGGGCAGCTGCTGGCACCAGTCCAATGCCAGAATGTAATAAAGACAGCACCCCTTAGGTTGACCTTTTTTGTTTTGCCCAAATCACCAAGGACAGCCTTACAGCTCAATTGACTGTAAGGGGCCCAAGTCAACACACGTCTAAAGTAAAGCTTGAACTCAACTCTGCCACTGCACCCCTAAACCATATGAAACAGTATTAACCTTCAATCCTAACAAACCAGAATATATTTTCTTCCACCGTGCTATGGTCTTCCAACAGATTATTTTACCATCATGATGCTGAAACAATGCTGTACTCCTGTGATACAGTACTCGAGCCATTAGTGCTTGCATCCTCTCCAATGTCATCAGACTAATAATACCTCTTCCTCCTCCTTTCTTCCTTTTCCTTTCCTTTCCTTTCCTTTCCTTTCCTTTCCTTTCCTTTCCTTTCCTTTCCTTTCCTTTCCTTTCCTTTCCTTTCCTTTCCTTTCCTTTCCTTTCCTTTCCTTTCCTTTCCTTTCCTTTCCTTTCCTTTCCTTTCCTTTCCTTTCCTTTCCTTTCCTTTCCTTTCCTTTCCTTTCCCAGGAAGTCTGAAGGGGTCTTTTCTCCACCTCCTGCAGGGAAGAATTCTCCCTTGCTGCAGAATTCATTATGAAAACCCCTCACTAATTTCCTAGCCTGAAATCTCCATACATCTTTTTTTCTACAGCTTTTTTTTTTGTCCTTCGCAGAGGCCTGTAATTTTATCTTCTTTGGAGATCTTTTTACAAACTCTTCTTGGTCCAGGTGAGTATAAAATCCCATGCACAGATTCTTCTTCCAGAAGATGGGGAGGAAGGAGGTTTAGTTGCCGTTTATATACTCTGATACATGGAATGACATTTCTAGTAACAGTCAGAAATTTTGGAAGCTTCTCCAGAGACTGCATTTTCCCTTTTTCTTGGGAGAATCAGTTTAAGGCTATACTTGATCTGTGGGTTCTGTAGGTCCAGTACATGGCCTATTACCATTTAAAACAGAGAAATGTTAGCAAGAAACTGTGGGCAGGATTTCTGTCCTCTCACCTCAGCACATAAACCTGTTAACAAAAACTGTCCCTCATAAAACTATCAACATTTCCAAAGTTTCCAAAATTCAACTGTCCTAATCCTGGTATAAATTAGAGCAGTATAAGTGCAGTTATAAGAAGGTATCATGGTCCCTAAGGAAAACACCTTTGACAGAGTGTTGGGAGAAATTATTTCCTATCACCTCATTTTTGTCACTGTCTGCAAAGGAGAAAATTAAAAAGAATAATATGTCTCTAAACATTATTTCCAGGTTCGATGCATACAACCTGAGTCAGGATTCGGAGGAAAGGCTCTCCTCCTTAATGAAGTGACTCCAGCAGTTGCATATTTAATACTTTCTATTCTAAGAGTTAGTAAGCATTGGATTTTTTCCCCCCTCTCTTTACTTTCTGTGTGATTGATTGAGAAACCTCTTCCCTGGATGGCATCAATTCACCATAATCTCTGCTGCCTATTAGGCAATTTCATTCCAGCATCTCATTTTTTATGTTTGAGGCATGAATGTAATCAGTCCAGCCCAGCTGTTGGATACCTGTGAGAAACAACTGTCAAAGACACCAGCCATTTTTCTTCCCATTTGATGAGTTACCAGTCGTGGCAGTTCATAAAGACTTCTATCTTGTTCTATTGCTAAGTACCTGTCAAATGCACAGTGTATCTAAGGACATAGCAGAGCGGCTTTGTAGTCGTTAGGGTTTTGTTGTTCCTTTTTTTCTAACACACTGATCTTATCAAATCTTTGCTAGTGTTGCCATACTTGACTAAACCTTTGTCAGCCTGGCTTCTATGAAGTATCTCCTGGGAACAGTTCTGGCTTTTATTTGTCGCAGGACTGAGATAATTAAGAAATCTATCAACTGTGAGGCTCACTGGGTTGTGATGCTTCCCTGTTGTCTTGACCTTGATGTTTTGGATGCTCTAAGCTATGACGGATATACCAACCATAACCATTCCCTCAAGGTTGTGGGCAGTTTTGTGCACCCAAGACAAGAACAACAGAAACATTTATACTCTTCAAATTACCCAATCTTCTGCCATCTATCTGCAGTTTCTCCACAGAGCCCTGGCCTATACTGTTATTTGACCTGCTGTTTTAAGTACAAATGCAGTAACACAAGAAATGTCTAACTCAAAGTCAGTTTCTCTAGCTTGCTCTGTTGATTTTACCCAGCTGCTAAAGAGGTCAGATTATCAGGATTGCGGCACTGAGAATTCAGACTTTCAGAAGAAATGCAGGATCTCTAATTGCTTGGCAATGGCTGCTTGTTGTGGAGTCCTCTCACTCCTATGACTTTCTATTATAACAAAGTCCTTTGAACTCCTCAGTGTGTGCTGATCATGAAAGACAGTGAAATACATTTCAGCATGGAAGCAGACTTCGGAAGGGGCTCAGGGCTGAGAGTGAAGGAGCCAGGAGCTCTTCTGCAGCAGTGCAACTCCTGCAGAAATAGCCATCTCATTGCAGCTGGTAACCCAGCTTTTCATGGGAAGAACCTTCCTTTCCTTTCACAATGGAAGACCAGAGATTGCTTATACAGCACGAAGACTGTCACACTTTAGCATTAATGGTTTGTGGGAGATTGGTGTGTAGATGTTTTTCTCTGTCCTAATGACAGTGAACGGGCAGGCTGTAAGATCTAATGAAGTTCTGCACAAGGAAAAACATCCCAGGATGTTCTGAAACTAAAATGACCACATTGACAGTCAGCTCTGAGGGATCCGCTGAATGATGAGAAACACCTGTTAGAAATGCTGCAGATCAATAGATCCCATGGAAGTTAGCATCAAATGCAAGTGCTGAGTCATGGGGCTAGGTATGGGGAATCAGAGCCCAAGAGCATGGTTCTCAAGTTTGGATTTTGTACTAGACCAACAGCACAAGTTCAGTTTAAACCAGAATATTTTCTCCTTCAAAATGGGAGAAGATTCTGCTAGTAAAAGCTGAATAAAAAGCTCTGCTTCTCTCCATGTCTGTACAATCTCATCAACAGCACTAGGAGGACATGTGTTAGAGCTGATGGAAACCAGACATATAAAAATGTACCAAAATAAGAAACTGAGGTGAAAGATGCTGTAAGCACGCTTAACAAGCTATCGAGACATTCCATCGTATCTTCTCTCTGAATTTAAACCTCCCCGTTATTTAAACTCATCAGTTTGAACATCCTATTTTTTGAGTTTGCTCAATACACTCTGCTTTTCCCCATGCCCTCGCAGTTCTGCGAAAATCTCAATGGCTTTGTGAATTACTGCAGTCATGTAAGATATATTGTATATTTTATGATTTGCTTAGTACACTCTGAGCATACTTAATATGGGTAATAAAAGTATACACTGTCTTTTTTGTGTAACCTATCAAATAATTCACAAATAAATAAATCATATAAAAGCAAATACAATTTTTCAAACTGTCATTAAATGCTCTATATTTAAAACAAATACTGGGAAAAAATATTAAAAGCTTAGCTCTAGAAATTGAAGAGGCACCATGAAAATGAAAATCTCATTTCTCCCTGAAAATCTAGTGCCTGTTATAGTTACAAGCAACTCCTAAAATTACTATAGGTGAAAGAAGAATGTTGTCTATTTCCTGCAGTTTGTTACATTGTGCATTTGACAGTACTTTGTGTGTAGTTGTTTATTAAATCAATTTCTCCTCTGCTGAGAAGACTCTTATCAATACCAAGAAAAGAACAAAACAAAACAAAAAAGTGTATGTTTTTAAAAAAGAAGTTTGTAAATCATTTCCAAGACATACTAGCTACTGTTAATCCACAGAAATCAATGGATCTATATTGATTATTCTCTCAGAGTCTGGCCTACCTGTTAATAAATGGTGTTTATTAAAATCTTTTTTCCTCAGAAGCTATATTTTCAATACACTAACATCCCTTTAATGTTTCCTTGCTGTTTGGTAAGCTGAGAGGTATGCGTGAAATACAGCCAGGGACCTACTGGCACAGCTTCTGTATTTCCCTCTAACCATCACCTCTGGTCTGTTAAAGGTCCATCTCTGGAGAATGGTGCCCGCCTGTGGCACCACGCTGGGCAATCAGCCGCCCCGAGCAGCATGGACAGTGCGGGGTGGAGGCAGCTGGCTCTACAGGAGCACTGCTTTGTGCCTCCTGCCCTCTTGAAGACTTTGGGGTATCGCTCACAGTCTCCAGCTGACATTTGAGGTGGGGTGTCCCATAGGGTCTGTGTCTTATCCACCAGCCCTATAGGGATGTCTTAGACACTGCAGAAACATACTGAAGTCCCTAAACTGAGGTGCCTCCATCTGGAGCCAGGTCTCAGAAGTCACCCCATGCTCAAAGCAGGAAACCCTGTAAAGGAGCCCATGACAGCCACTGGTGGGAGGCACAGCAACCACACTAGGACACCACACTCCTCCTGTTTTCTGCATAAAGGAAAATGAATCTATATTTCCTCCTCTACTTGCCTCCTTCTTCCTTTTAAAGTGTCCTATAGCTTTTGTCAAATTTTTGCACCTTCCACATGTTTTCATGTGTCAATGCTTCCCACAGTTTTAGATTGCGATATGAAAGATGTTTTATCATCCCTAAGGGCTCATCTTACATAGGGCTCCTTGTAAAGTTCAGCCTTGTCCATGATATTGCAGAAGACAGTCACTGCTCTACTTCTGGTTTGAAAAAACCCCACACCACTCAATAGTGAGCAAACCTTATCGAGAGGACACTATTTCAATGTGACACAGTATCTGCAGGAACATATTTCCCAGCCCGCTATTGAAATTCTGTAATCTGAATAGGAGAGGTACAAATGAGTTGGAAGGAAAAACAAATCTTTTCAATTGCACTTCATTTTTCACTTCAAAATTATAATGATTGACTGTGATCCATAACAGACAGATCATTACCCCAAACTGTAATAAATCCTCAGCTTTCAAGTCAAAGTACTTACAGAGTAGAAGCTAAAGTAAAACACCTATTTCACAGACACTTCAGATTATTCAGGTTATACTTGAATCACAGCATAACACAGTTACCACATATTTTTATGCAAAGGTGTGACTACAGTCCAAGGCCACTAGGTACAAAAGTCCAGTGTAATTTTTTCTCTGCTTCCAAGTGGGTGCAAAGACTTGGACTTGTCGGCTGAGCGTTAACTGACACGTCTGAAGCCAAGTCTGCTCAGCAAAGCTGCCTTCACCTCCAAAGTCCCTCAGCCCAATTCCACATTCACGTGAGATGGATCTAGCTAAGCCCTGGTTTTATGTGTTTTGTGCTTCCTACTAGAATACTAAATTTCCTGAATGAGATTTCAATAGTATCTGTTTGCATTTTATTTGAAAGGTTTCTACCAGATACAACACAACACCTCTGGCAGACCAGGTCCAAGAGCGTTATCTATGCAGGTTCAGTTTGTACACGAGTTCTGCCCAGCACATGGCACACAATTACTTGTGTATAAGTGGACTCCTGCAAAGAGAGGCAATCCCTTACTTTGCCAGGGGGTATTTATGCCTTTTGTATTAATGACTGTTACAACACAATCTATGAACCAATAAAGGTACAGGAGATCATGTACCTATGACATACTGAAAATTCATGAAAACAAGACTGAATGGACCCCAGTACTTAGGAGGAAGAAGGGACCATTGCCATGAACATCAAATGCCTCCTGAGGTATTTACCAGAACTCTGATGATCTGTTCTTAATGCACACCCACACACAACCTCCCCATCCTGCTTGAGGAAGGCACAAGCCATCAATCTGGGCAGCCAGGGACCCTGGAGAAGTAAGTCTGACATCAAAGAAAAGGAACAGATATTAGTAAAAGGCTTTTTGTAATAAAGATTCTGAGTCTGTGAGGCTTTTTCTGTATTATCTTGGACCATAACCATCCATATCATTGTGATTGGACTGAGAACGTTTGCTGAATTTTGATTATTCAGTCATGATATTTATTAGACTAACAGTAATTTTTTTTTCCCGTATGTACATAGTATGCTCCATATAGATCCAAAGGTTCTCAATATAACAGCAGGAACAGAAACACAGTTGAGAAGGACCACAGACACACCATATATTGACAGGGCTGTGTCTGGACCCAAATGCAGTTGCTGAGGCTGACTGGCTGGATCCTCCCTGTAGCCAAAGCTCAACAGCATTTACTGTGCTGAGGAACTGCCTGCAGGCACAGCGCTTCGAGAAAGAGGCATGCAGAGAGCCACCTGGTCAGGGATTATGCACAAAATCTGTGAGCTCCTGGGAAGGCAGGGGCTGCCCAAGTTTCTCCAGCAGTGGGCCAGAAAGGAAAGGCAGAGCAGAGGTAGGGCACGGAACACGCAGTGTTTTGTTCTTTGCAGCTGCTTTTCTCTGCAGCACCCAGCACAGGTGGCTGAGACTGGAAAAGCCCTGAGAAAGGCTTTCTGGAGCATGAGCCTTTCCATCATTTCTGTGCAGAGCCACTCCATTCCCTGGAGAGGGCTGTAACATGAATGCTTTGGCTGGTACTCCGCAAGAATTAATTGTTCCTCCTCCTTTTTCATCAGTATTTCCTTGAATAAAGTTTCAGTTATCAGTGTATAAATCAAACACACAGGGAATATTAGTCCCATCCTTATAAAGAACAATTTACTGTGATCTGTTTGTGTGAAACTTTGGCGCATGATGGTTTGTTGCCTGTTCCTGTACAAATGATACCGTAAATCACCTGACTGAGCAGCAATTTCTCAGCACTAGTCTTTATATTTTACCTGTGCAGAAGCAGGGATTTTTCACTCACGCTATTGTTTTCAGGTCTGTGCAGAGAGTCTGCAGAACGAGCGCCTGAGCCTGCACCCGCAGTGAGCTCTGCTGGACTCAGCTCTGCACCGGCTCTCCCGTGGGGAGGACAAACGACCCCCTGTGTAAGGACCCAAGGGGCTTCACAAAATAAACAAGATCTATGGGGGCCTGAGTCCAGGAAATATTTGTTTGCTTTAAGCTTGTACAGTTAATACAAAGAAGAAGGTGAAGGCGTACAGTAGAGTAATTTGGTTTCGGTGAAAGAAAGAAAGGGAGATCCATTACTGTTTTATTCATTAATAAAAAAACAAATAACTTTAAAATATCACTGACCTCAATTTTTTAAGGGTCTATCGCAGGGATTGTTGCACTTTTTTTTCCCCACAACACTGGTAGCATAAACAGCACCACGAGAAAGATATTCATCTATAAATATGTATTTGACTGATCTGTTGGGTTAAAACAACATATATGTTACACTGTGACAAATTACCCATAGTCTTCAACAACCAAACTATATTACCCCACAGGACAACATAATGTTTCCATCCTTTCTTTTTATTTTAAACCTATATTCCATCTGGAAATTGTATTCTGTATTTCATTGTAGTCTCACCTCTACTCACCCCTGCATCGTATGATTCTGTAATGAACTACCAAATGTGTATTTTCCCTTTTAACACAGAACTCACTCCAGAGCGTGTTTTAGCTTTCTTGTATAAAGTTATTTTAAGGCCTCATGAAAAGCCTATGCATGCAAAAGCAATATGATTAAAGCAGTCTTTGCATTGTGGGTGCTATAAACCTTTTAAGTGCCTGCTAAAGCCTAAGGACAACATATAACAGAGGAGGAAGGAACTATATAAGAAATGTTACCTGGAGTTACTCTAAGTGTTCATGTCACAGTTTCTGTTTGGTCCATCATACACCACCACACTGGAAATTACTGGAAACAAACCTTTTCAGTATGGCTGCTTCCTAGGTACCAGCTCATGGTTTAAATTTTACTAACAAGCACCTTGATACATGTATCCTCGCTTTCCCTCATTTCCAGTACAGTATCACATTGGCCAGTGGGAAGGAGAAAAATAGCAGAAGAAAAGAATTTGAAAGAATAAGCAAGGACAAGACACCTAGGCAGAGGCACCATAGTGTCCTCAAATTTCCACCACTAAAACCTTTTATCTGGCAGCAAAGAAATAAAACATTTGACAGTAAGTGGGATGCAGCAGGCAAGACCAAGATGTGTGAAAACGGAGAGAAAGAACTCTATGGTGTATTTCTAAAATGTTTGCTAAAGAGAAGCAAAAACAGCCAACACCACCCAGAAGACAAACTAGCAAGCAAGCCAACAGAAAGGAAAAGAGGACATGGTAACCAGATGCTAATGTCATCGCAGTTGACTCTAAATTTCTTCAGAGCTACTGCTGGAAAGCAAGATGGTCCCTGACTGGCTCTTATCAGATTATAAATGAATGGCAAGAAATCAATGAGGTGTAGAAATTAGAACCTAGAAAGACATGCCCATCATCTTTTCTGCAGATAAAGTGTGGACATCAGATAGGTACATGCACAGCCTTTATCAAAACAGGGCAGCCCCACCATCTCTCTCTCTCCATTGCACCTCTCTCCCCTGTCTCTCTCCACTGAATCTCTTATATCTTCCTTCCGGCAACAATCACATGTCTGCTCACAATCCTCTTCACCTGTTTCTGCTCTTGAATCAGCTGGTACTCATTAGGCCACCTCTTAATTCTTCTCCACAATAAAGGATCATGTCCTCTTAGTAGATACTAACAGTCTCAGTCAGTATCCAAGTTTCTCTGTTTCCTTACCAACATACCTCTTTAACAGCCAGTGTAGCTGAAAACTGCTGTAAGTAACATTTTCAGTCAACAAAATCAGTGTCACAAATCATTCTGCTTGGTGATCTTCCACTGTCAACAGATATTTCATTTCTATAATGTGTCAGTGCTCCAAAACCTAACAGTATTGTGAGGAGCAGCAACTGAAAGAGCAAACCACATCCTGCTTGTGTCACTGGAATGCAAGATTCAACACTGACCTTTTGGGAAACCTTAAGCAAAATAGCTGTGGATGTTAAATTAACAGCTACCTTCTATTAACTCAGCTCTTCAACGTTGCATCCCTTCTGGACATGCGTGCACCCCTTCTCAACGCCCTCAGCTCCAGGACTATTTCTTTAGGGTTGTTCATTACATGCTGGACTTAAGGTACAATTATTTTTTGAGACAAGATCCTTCTCAGGAGCATTGGATCCAGATTCATTGTGCTGCATAAGTAACCAAACACAGATTCAGACTCAGCATGAGGAGTCCATTCTCAGAGATAATCCATGTCAATCATGATCAGCTATCACAGAGGGCCATATTCAACTCACAGTTGAGAAAAGGCCTGCATTTCATCATACCAAACCAAGAACAGCATAACACCTTGTCAGCAGAAGGCAGCGTCATCAGTGACAACAAGCAAGCTGCTGATCACTGATCCTACCACCTGTCCTGCTGTTTTTGACCTTTTACACTGCCAAAAACTGTTCCTAGATTGATCCATGACAGCACACTGCCAATCTTCACAGACTCCAACACGTCAACCCATGTTACAGCTCTGAGTAAGTACAAGTGACAAAACACTGCAAATACATCAGCTGTTGTTTGGCTTGGTAAGCCTTGCTGAGGAACCATGAAGGTATTTAGATAACAAATATCAAATTGAATTCAGTGAGACTTGGAGGTATGAATAATTACATGGCATTAGACCTCAGTGCTTTGCCCTGTTCAGGTTTATATATCTCATTAGGCTTTCTTTTAGCTCTTGACCTGCCTATCTACTTTTCATTTTAGTTCCCTTCAACAGTTGCTGTCAGTCCTTCAGATTTATATTTGCCCAACTTGCAGACAGGCAAAGTCTCCTCTTGCTGGGTGAAATATCTGGCTCTTTTAACGTTTTGTTAAAAATCCTTTCAGTTCTCTAATCATTTTTGTTTTTCATCTAAGAACAAGCCCCAGTTCATCAGGATCTATCTGGCAGTTATGTGTTCCGGACTGAACACAATGTGCTGGCTGAGGTTATACCACAGTGATGGAAAGAAGAAATAGAACTATGCCACTCTGAAACATGCCACCTCCGAACACAAAACTCTGAGTCACTCTGGCCTTTTTTCCTGTCTTATTATATTGTGAAATTACCTGCAGGCTCTTTCCAACACAATCACTTTCTTCCGCTTCATCTTGCCACCGAGCCAAACTGTTTCAGGCCATTCTTCGACTAATTTCATCTTGCACGTTTTCAAATTGTAATTAGTAACCTGAATTTTTTGATCCTGCAGATGTGTAAAGGTTCTCAGAAGATGTATACTGTCATAAACCTAGTGGCTTAAGCGGTGCTATGACAATTCAAACCAGCTGAGAATCTATTCTAAAATATAGCAGTGCATGCTCTTGATGTCAATCAAGAAAAAGATTGCTATGGGGATAAATCATTTTTCATGTGCTTTGCTGAAAAGACAACTTCACTCCAGCAGCAGAAGTTCCCAGTAACAAAGAATTTGGAGTGAGATTTCTCCTTAGTCATCGTTTCTTGCTCTGAGATAAGAACAAAAAGAATTTTGTGTGTGTGTGTATGTATTTATATATACATCTATCTCTATATATATTTATAACAGTCATGCCACTCTCCGAGAAAAGAAATCACAGACTCGAGAGTCTTGTCGGAATTCCACCCTGCATTTTACAAGCATTCATTGCTTATCAGTACACGTCTATGTACAAACCACTAGGTATCAGTGATTACATCTAATCTTTGATACTAATATAATCATATTCCCAGATAAGCAAAACATGTAGAAAACTAATTATGTTATTTTTTAACCTATACCCAGCTCATATGTTCTCCCAAGTGCATGCATTTCTCCTACTGCATACTATTATTATTAATTTGCTTTTCCGACTATAGGAACAAATATTACACAAATCAGAAGTAAATAAGCACAGAGTTTTAATCCCCTTACCTTTTCAGATTTGAAATTCCCAACCCAATAAGCCTCTGAAAGCTCGCTGATTTTCAGCTAAGTTGTTCTGAATTATCATAGCCCTGTTCTGGCCCTATGCCATGGCTTCCTTCAGCAATATTTCTGATAAAGGTTAATGCTGAAAGCAAGCCTGCAAACACCTCTTCCCTCTAATACTTCTGGAACCACAGAGACCACTTCTCCTGCTTGTCCTGATCAGAACAGGGTTTTCGAAACAAAACTAGATTTGATTGCACTAATCTTTCCCCCAGTCAACCTTTGGCAGCTCCAGACACCCCTTCTTCCAAGGCACCTGCAACGTGTATATATATATATATATATATGAAACATATATAATTGGAACAACACATTTTCATTTAGGGAAACATGGTGAAAGAAAGGGATGCCCAAGGTGATAAATACTACTGGTAAAACAGCTGCAAAACCCTTTTTTTTCCCTTGAAAAATGCTTGGTTTCTCAAACACTCCATGTCAGTACTGAAATATTCTTAACTGCTTATATACAGGTGTGGTTCATAGAACACTTCAACAGAGAGAGCTCAACTTTTACTGAAAAGGCAGCATGACTTAAGAACAGCACACTAGACTCCTAGGTAGCCATTCTGTATTTTCTTCAGCACCTGGCTTGAGCTAGAGCAAAAATCACTTTTTTGTATCCCAGTTTCCCTTCTGTAAAAACAGGGGCAATGGTCCACAAACTAATCACAGGAAGTGCAGTTTTAGCACTGTAGTTCCTAGTGCCCTGCTTTACATCGATCAGACAATACCGTGGGATTTTAAGATGCTGTATATATAGCCTTAAAGTTCTGTCAAACCACCTTAATAAGAGTAAAACACAAGCCACGATTCTGTTCCTACAGGGTATTAAGTGTCCCAAGGGGAAGGGCAAAAGGGAAAGGGGTGGAGCTGTGCAGTCATTGAAGTCTAATTGCTATATAGGTACAGTTTCTTTAGAATTGGCACATTCAAAACAGCTCTCTTCTTCCTTTCTTTGTTTAACATCAGTAGTAAAACTGCACACTTTCACCCTAAGTGGAATAAAGTTTTAGTCCACACAAAAGTAAAAGTCAATTAATCATAATTAGTTAGCATTCTGTACAGTCCATAGCACAGAATTCATGCTTCTTGCAATATTCTGTACAGCAGCTTAAGAAAAAATATAGGAAATAAGATCAGCATCTGGGGAATGTCACTGAGTAATTTTAAGAAACCCTCAGCTTTAATTCAGTGATAACTCATGTAGGAACATATCTAGCTAACTTTTATTATTATGATTCATTCTACTGACTCTTAAAAGTACCTTAATCTTATAGACAGACCAGCTGAGTTGGGTGAGATGTTAATCAGTCTGTATAAAATTGCTACAATCCGAGCCCCTCTCTGATGTCACTGGAGTACACTTTAGTGTATGTTATTTTGTTCATTTCAGAAACCTTATCCATTATGAAATCATTTCCCCAATGTCTTGCATATTGCATTTTGGAAAAAATAATGTACAAATAGCCTTAAAAGAATATTAGTTCAAGAAGCTAAATTCTGAACAATTTTTAACTTAAAAGAACAATCCATAAACTCAAATTTCCAAAGCAGTCAGAGTAAAGACTAATGAAATATTAAAAGTACTCAAAACATCTTGCATTTTGAAGCTATGACCATTTGATTCTAAGACAAACATCCCACAATCAATACAACCTTCATGAATGTATTAAACAGCTGTTCCAGTCCAATTTAATAAGCTCCCAAAATGTTCTACTCAAGATACTGAAGTAATTTCAGCAATAACTCCACAAGCATTTATCGTATTTAGTAGATCTCCATCTGAAGTTTAGAGAGTAGTTTAAAATATATGGACAATTCATGTTCTTATGAATGCAAACTACTGGAAATATAGCATAACCTTCATTCTGATCCTCAAAGCCAGTTTATACATCCCAGGCTGCCTACAGCTCTCTGTTTATTGAGGAGCATCTAACCTTTCTTCTGGACCACGAAGCTGGTGCAGGCACTGCGGGACAATCCCACATCCTCAACTGCAGGAAGGAGGTAGTCAGCTGGGATCAACCTGGCCACGTTCCTCCAGCACACCACTGCATCTGTCCTTCAAGGCAGAGGCAGGAGAAGGTGATGATCATTGTCATCTCCCACCTGTGCTCTGCTCCTGGCAGTCCTTCTCCCCTTGGTTCTCCGTCATGTGGTAGTGATCTTTTAGCTTTCACACACGTGACAACTTCTTTATGCTTCTCATGGCCCAAGAAAGTCCAATTGTCTTTTGTAGGTGAATGAATGAGCTGTTTTATTGCAATTGCATACAGGTACATTTTTGGAATTATTTTCCATCTGTGGACTGTCTTAGGCCATACGAGCAGAATTTGAGACTACTGGAACCACGAGAGCTGATATCTTCCATATTCATCCTGACTCTGATATTGGGCAGTGTCAGTCATGATCTGCAGTTGATTTCTATCCTTAAACCTAATCTAACGCAATCAATAAGAGTTCTCTGTTCTTCCATTCCAGCACAGACTCTTTCTATTCCTTCCATCTACCCTCAGTCTGGCAGCATGGATGCATCCCGGTAAGATCAAAAATCTGAAAATGCTTCCAGACACCCAGGGATCTTTACAAACCTGAGAGGAGAGTTGATGCAGGCAAGAAACTTTGTTTCTTTTTGAGATCGCACCGTGTTCATTATTATCATAAACTGTTCAATGTATCCTGATAACCCACTTAACATGGTTTATCTGATGTTTCCTCCATGCTTAGTAATAATGTAAAGAATGTTACTGCCTATGGCTATCTACCTATTTTTCTTTATGTATGTTATTTTGCTTTAGGGGTAAAAGCACAGTAAACTAATAATAGATCTGTTTACTCCATAAGGGATTCATATCTGATTACACTGAAGTACCAGACTTTTCCAGTCCAAATTTTCTGACCACTAAAGATCAAATAAAAACTCTAATGTAGTTCTAATAAACCTGAAAACTTCTTCTGTCACTGCACAGATCAGTGACGGCACAGTGATAACATTTTTTTAGAAGAAATAATTGTTTAGCAGCCTTTAGCAGAACACAAACACCAATTACCTTATAAGTTATCTAATCTTTGCCTGACAGTTTTAAAATGTAGCTCTATATTTGTCTTTTACTGTTATTAGGCTTTTATGAATTAGGTTACAAATTGCCTGTCAAGCAGTCCTATTGCACACAGATTTATGTAACTCATTTTTCTGATATACATTAAACATTTGCTTGCATGTTGTATGGTGGTGTCTTGTTTTATATTTAAGAAAGACATAGGTCTTGAATTACTTTTAGTGAATTTCTATCATACAGAAATGTAGAAGTCCAAGGTTTGTCTTGATCAGACTCTCCACTCTACGTGTATTTCTTTCTTGGATTTTTAAAGTAATGATTATTTTCAGGGCTGGACTTTTTTACTAAAATCAGGCACAATATTGCCATCTCCAGTCATTCAGCCACAGAGCTAATCCAAAGCTTTTGTTCCTGAACAAAAATACTTGGGGACATGTATCTAGATGATTTGACTCTTTAACTTTTGGAACGGTATTTTTTCTGACATTGGTTACATTTAGAACGCTGCAGGAAGAGATCTATGGTGAAAACACTAAATGTGCCTGGCAGTCATGATCATAATGAGGAGAGCAGAGACATGTGTGACCCTACAGTGGAGGGGCATGACATGCTATTGGTGCCACCAAGCCAATCCACCAGCAAGGAGAAGGACTGAGAGCTACAGCTCCAGTTCTCATGTTTCCTGCCCCATTTTATTTTCCTTTTCGTTGGAGATCCTGAGATTCTTCTGAGGAACCATCTCAGAATATAAGGTTTTAATCCAGGTTTGCTCTTACCCAAGAGCCGAGAGGGAACTCCAAACTTATTCCCTCTCCCACTGTGCAAGTCAGTGAGAGCTTAGCCCTAAAGGGATGTCTTCTCCAGCAAAGCACTGTGCAGCTAGCACAGACCAGCTTTAAATGAGCTATCTCAGGCACCAGCAGCAGCCTCTTTCAACACAGAGTGCCTCACAGCGTGATTTAACCTATGCTTTGGACTGCTGCCAGCTCCTACATCTCTAATTTAAAGCAAGTCTGAATGTTTCTCTGCTGCATAGTAATTTCTTCCATAGCTGTGAGATGAAAATCCTTTAAGCAATATATATATAAAGGATCAAGAACTTTCACACCCTAAATGACAGTGTATGCACTAAGTCACCTCTCACTGACGAGATGTTACGTGTCATCTGCACAGCAGAGGCCATCATTCTTACCTGTGTCAGTGTGCAGATGAAAACTAGCAAAGACTCAGAAAACAATATTTTTACTGTCTTATTTTGATACTTTCAAAACCCAGTGGTTTATATTGCTGTTGGATAGCAAAAGCTCCGTATAAATATCCATCATTATCATCGGTTTATTGAGAACCACCATGACTGCAACCTCCACTTAACACAGTCCAAACAACTCTTCTCCATACAAAATTTTCATTTTTCTCACACTCCTGTGCCAAAAAAGACCTCTCTGCACCATCATTTTGCAGGCCCTGGTACAGTTCCACAGACAGCAATCCTGGGGAGAGAAAAGGTGGTATCCAGAACTGAAAGGATCATCAGGTCTGGTTTTTTGCAGCCACAGGCAGCCATGACATGCAAATGCCTCACATGACAGGCTCCTTCTGCCAGCCAAACAAGGTGTCCTGATTGCCGGAATGCCAAAGACTTCAGATGACCCTTGGCAGCCATGCTGTAGCTCTCCATGCATTTGAGATGTACAAAGTGAGTATAGGGAATGCAGAAGAGTGTAGACAGTAAATTCATATGCTTACTTGAGTTAGACACAGCAGATGACAATGTTTGGCATAAAGCCACAGCAACGATTGGATTTACAGCTCAAATTTGAATTAAGGAAGGTCAGATCATCTCTTCCTATACAAAGAACTATAGAAAACAATGTAAATTGAAATAATCTGAAGAATGTAAATATCCACTATGTGTGTTGTGGGACTACATATTCTGGGAGTTGTGTTGTTCAGAAAAGGCTTGGATCTCAGGGTGTCAGCCAGGTTTGGGACATTAAGCCCCTCTGCAAAGCTTATGCCATTCATCATGACAAGGTTCCTCAGCAGTATTCCTGTCCTTGCAGCTCCATTTATTTCTGCTGCACAACTGAAACACAAAGAGGTTAACACCAAGAAGGTTGGGATGAACTCCTGTATTTACATTTCATAGTTTTATTATTCCTACCTAGAATAACTCCTGATAAACTGCAACTCCTCCCTGCACAATTCTACTGAAAATATATAGGTGTCATTTATACTTTTTGGTCTTGCATGGTCCTGAGAGCACTCTGATACCTCCAAGGCTTGAGCTCGTATTTATGCTTCCCTCGTCAAGAGATAAAGTCCTGGCTGAACTTCATGGTGTCTATCAACCTTATCTATCCTTGTGATAGGTGAGTCTCATGCTCCAGGAAAGATCTTGGGCCATCCTGTCTGCCTGATGTCGGTGTTATGGCATGGAGTAGGTGGAAAACTGGATGTAGAGAACGACCGGCCATCTCCATGATACCCATAACCTTCCATTTTTTTCCCCAGGAGAATGGACTGATCTGCTCTTGACCAGCTTCAAAGCCACTCTGGTAGATAAGCTGCATTAAAATGACCAGCCTGGATGCTGTTGCTATCCAATGAGTTAGATGTCACAGAGAAGTTCCTGCTCAGGAGAGGTTGGTGAACTACCGCAAGCTCAGGGAACCACAAAACACACTTCACTCTACCACCCTCCACCAGCAAATACTGACCATTGGAGTGAATTTCCTATCTATTTCACACTTCAGTGACTCTGAGCAGCCATCTGCTACAGGGAGTTACTGAAGCAGCTAGGAGCTCTAAAGATGGACAAAAGTAACCCATTGGATGCTTGCCCAAATCCCCATAATGCTTTGGGCAGTCTCTGTTTAGCTGATGCATACTTGGCAGATTTGCCTGAGCCTCTTCCATTAATCCCTTTCACAGTTTGGAGAATCTCTGCTATATCAGCACAAAATCTTATCTCAGCCACTAAAAACACATCCTGGTTCCTCAGGCAAATGCTTCTGAGACCAAATCTGTCTGGTCCCTATTGCACCCTCATGGGCACTTATGTCTTTTCTTAGGTGTGATGTTCAGTGTTGTTTATAGTGCTCTAGGTGCAGTCTAACTACTTTATATACAATAATACTATCTTCTCTGATTTATATTGTATTCCTGGCAATTCTGTTTGCCTTCTCCAATACAGAAGCACAGTGGGTTGAAGACCGTGGGGAATATCTCCATAATAACTCCCCAAATTTATTTCCAACTCCTAGTAACACACTGCAGTGACATTCTATCTGTTACCTCATTGGATTCTTTGCTATTCTACATTGTCTCTTAGAAAAAGGCATTTAAATGATTCAAGTCCTCTGTGTCGAGCTTCATTGTTCTTCATTATTTGCTGTATTTCCTGCATTAGTATCATATCCACACCTGAAAATTCAACTCTCAATAGCATTAGGTAAACCATTAAAAATAACAGAAAGCTGAGGAGGGTACATTGATCCTAGTGATCCTTTATGCTTTCTATTTGCAGTAAATCAGTCCCATCCTTTCCTACAGAGGACTTTTATTTTGTTGAGAAAATGTTCTTCTTTCAAGGCTTAGGCATTACAAGAATTTCTCCTGTTCTTGCCCATGGCTATATTTTTTTCTCCATGGCAGATTTTTTTTTTCTCTGCAGCAAGATAGAGGCAATGGCTTAAGCAGTATTCATCAGAATGTGTATCTGGAACATGCAATAGCCACTCAGTGATACTGAATCAGTGGTGGTTTTAATCCACCTATCTAAACAAAAATTTAAAAGACTTGTTATAGTGGCAGAATTTTTTTCATAACACTATGAATTATTTTAAATCATTTATCCTCATAAATTGCTGTAGAATATTAACCAGAGATGAAAAAGTAGATTTCAAAAATCAAACTTCAAACTTTAAAGCCAAATGCAATAAAAATTTTGCAAGCAAGCTAGTGAAGCAAGGATGTGTTTGGAGGCAGGATGATTCTCACGCAGGATGGTTTTCTCAGCTGATGCTGCCACTCACCATGACCAATATGCTAGAACACCTAGGAGAGGTGAGCTGAAAAGAAGGTAAAAGTTGCCACAATGGAAGACCAACCTTTTAGAAAGCTAAAAGCCTTTTTAATATGTCTTAACAGAAATATGAGCCAATAAATTGGCCATCAAGATTTCCACTTTTTAAAATGGTATTGAAACTCTGGATCTGGTCTCCCCTAGTAGGCCAGTAAAAAATGCACTTGTTAACATCTACTCTGTTCCCTCCTGCCTTTATGTATTTGCGGGATTCAGACTGTAATTCAGTATATTAGGGACCAAACGAACAGGACTCCATTTGTGGATGTGGCTGCCCATCCTCCCTGTGGGCAGTCCACCAGTAACAAACCAAGGTTCTCTTCAGGACAGGCTACTCCTCATTTGCTTCCAATGTTAAAGACATTGGTCTTTATCTTCAAAACAACTAAAAATCAAGCCAAATTACATTAAAGATGAAAGTCATATCTTAGAGTCACTACATTATTTGCACTCCCCAGGAAATGATGCAGACTGCCCATAATGAATTATACAAGAGCCAGCCAGCCCAGCCACATGACAAGATTTCAGTGGAAAAGAAACATCTCATCTGGTGTGTCTTGCTTTAGTAATTGTTACAGAACATGTCCCTTCAGGAAAGGCATTTCCACAAACATAATTTCTATCAGAAAAACGCCAATGCTCTCTTCCCCTTCAACAACCAAAAAGCAAATTGACCAAATCTAAAACAGAATTTGCTCCCAAACAGTTTTTTTTTTTTAATTGAGGAAAGGGATAATAGGGGATTTATGGGCACAAAATCATAGAAATAGTATCGAAAAGGACCTTGAGTTGTCATTTTCTACCACGGTTTGTGTTTATCTATCTATTTTGCAGTACTCAGTACACTCCCTCTGCCACTGACTTTGCATGGAAGGTAATTAGATACTGTACTGTGGTGGATGGCAGTATGAAGGTAAAAAACAGTTGCTAAAGAATTTGAGCTCGAAATTTCATATCGGGATAAGCATAGTCTGCAAATGCTTTAAGGCTGTGCTTTTTTTAAAAACTGTAATCTCAGGAACTTTATGGTTTGCTGTTTGGCAGCCCATTTATTATTAAAGAGTGCCACAACGGTCATGCTGGTATTTGAGGAGCACCTATGTCAGTGTGTAACGCCAAGTACCCCATCTCACCCATTCTTAGAACAGGATAAAAAAAAGAAGTCTTTATATGAGACTTCATCTAACAATTCCCTTCCTAACCATTTAGTGACATATTTGACAGGCTTCACATAACTGAAAGCAACTGTTTAGGTAGACACAGCCTTTGAGGACTTGATTAAGTAACTTGGAAAATGCTCATTCAGCATGGTACAAAAACTGCTTCAGTGAACAGTTGGCGATGTCTTGATCACCAAGGAATATCCTGCTGTCAGAGTGCAGCAATGGGTGGCTGTTCCCAAAGGGAAAGGAGCCAGCAGCCGAGGGGGATCCCAGCACAGTCCATGGGGTGACATCCCACAGGGTCCAAACATAACAGGCAGAGATGGGGGCTGGTAAAAGGGTCCTTCAATGAACCAGGGTGGGGGTCCCTCCAGGGAGCTGTCACGAAGGAGTGGTTTAGAGGCCACTTAAAGAATCACTGTCAAAGGCACTAGCAGGAAATTATTTTAATAGAAATTTATAAAAGCGTGACTTAACAGAATTTGATGACAAGGTTCACTCTATCGTTTACTACATGGATTAAGTATACAAAGGAAAAGCATGTTAGAATTGAACAAGAATGGTTTATACAGAGACCAAGAACGAAAAGGGTAAGGGAGACCCTCCCATTGAGTCACGAGGTTCAGAGTAGACCCCCTTGCTTCCTAAACTTCCCAGAGAGGAGTCTAGGTGCAGCTGGATCTACCCCTCGTCAACAGTTTATGTTTAAGGGATTAGATGTGTCTAGCAGCAATTTAAAATACATTCATAGTTTTAAGCTGGATCACAAGATTTTAGCAGCACTTGATCATTGATTAATTTAACATTTACAAAGTGAGTTAATAGAATTTACTACAATCACTGCAGTGACTTAATTACAGATTATGCTTACTATTGGTTATCTAAATCAATTCACATAGACACACAAGGGACCAAAGATAAAGCTACCTGTTAAAAATTCCCCTCGAGTCCCATGAAATACGCTAAATGTCTTGACATTTCTCAATGGGCAAAGAGTTGAGCCTTGAGGAGTGTTTCGGTCAAGGAATGTTTCAGCCCAGGTCCCGAAGGTCCTCCAAATATCACAAACTCAAGAGTTTGTGAACTCTGAGAGGCGTCCCACTCAGAGGGAGATTCTGGGCACAGCCTGCTGCGGTCCAGGAGAGCTCAAAGGGTCTCACTTAGGACAACTGTTTATAGGTTCGCGAGATGATTGGCTTTAGTCATCAGTAAATTCCCACCCTGGCCACAATCCGGAAGGATCCGGGATAGTAACAATGGTATTGTTCCACTTGAGCTACAACCCAGGTAGGGAATGTTTCAGGGCTATCAGGGATGACTAATTATCCCCGCTCTCATTCCCTACCTTGGTCAGGCAACAGGTGTTCCTGGTATGGTCAGTGCTGCTCCCCACCTTAGCCATGCAAGAGTGCCTGGTATGGTCAAAGGATGATTAACCGCCAAACTCATTACACAAAGGCTAAGGCCTAATGAGTTCCTGAGATCGTAGAGTGGTCCAGGGGAAGGGGGGAAATGCATCACCACAGGAGCTTTGGCAGGAGGACACGGAAATGGGACTGAAGGCAGGGCTGGAGACAAGGCAGGGTCCCTCCAGGAGATGGGGCCAGAGTCAGAGCTGGAGACAGGCATTCCTATGGTGTTGCTGGGACAGGGACTGACGGTCACCAGCTGAGCTAAAAATGAGGTTCCTGGGCCCATGGACAGGGAGTGGAGGAAGACCCCAATTGAGGTCTACTGGTGCCCTCAAGACCCTGATACTTGCTTCTCAGGTCTCAGGTCACTATTCTAGTGATGCTCCTGCACACATGGAAGTCATCACCTTTCTGCTTAATGACTAATGCCATTGGGAGTTTTGCTAATGAGCAGATCTAGATTGCGTCACCTACAGTCACACACAGAACAGCCAAGATTTCTCCGTGTATACTATACAACCATAAGACAAGCTTCAGAGGCTTACACACTAATGAATACTACATTATCCTTAAAAATATCTGAGGCAAGTAGAGACTAAATTACCAGGACACATTTTCAACATAGCAGGGATTGAATCTTGACTTCTTGAGACCAATACCAAAGCCCTAACCACAAGCTAAATTTTCTTCTCTTCTTCAAGTAATTCCCTCTAGATATGTAACTGGACCATTTCATTACATAAGTGAATGCATAAAAATGTTACTTTGTCCACAAGACCCTTCTATTACAATGTCATTCCAATGAATATAACACAGAATGATCAAAAGATTTGCCACTTTAACTCCAACTTTCACAGCTGAGGAAAAATATATTCCTGTTTCACACATTAGATATTTGCAACTCCAGTCAAAAATGATCTTAATCCTGAATCAAACTCTATTGACACTCACGGAGTGAAAGACTTTACAATTTATTATTTAGATATGAGGTATTTTATCTGAATGTAAAATAAGCCTCAATTCTGAGTCAGTCTCAGACAGGTGGTGACAGTGGCATTTTAATCTATATTGGAGCATGGACAAAATTAAACTTAATTTCAAGTGAGAGTCAAACACTGAGAAAAATAAGAGATTGAAAATGAGAAGCCATGGCACGTCAGCCCAAAACAAGCAGCATGCACAGGAAAACTGCTAGATTGCGATGATGGATAATTAGCCTCAAATATGGACAACTGTATTTCTTCTCAAAAAAAAACAAATTCACATCTACATATGAGCCTGAACAAGTTTTACAATCTACTGTATCCAAAGACAAAAAGTGTAAAACTTATCAAAAGATAACACTTATCTTTTATTTTAAGAGATGCCACATCCAATTAACCTCAACACGTCTAACACAAAACTCCCCCCCAGTGTGAGAGCAGCTGTTTTGGAGTGGTCACCTTGGAGATTGCTAGTTTTCTGGAAGCGCCTATGGGAGAAGAAGTCCCCATGACTTTGGACGAAGGCATGAACTGACTTTTGTGTACTTCTACTGCAAACCTGTAGGATTGCAATTTATCATGGGGAAAATATTTGGGATTTATCCTTTCCTTGCTTTGAAACAGTCAAGCTTTACAGACAGTTGTATTGTTTGCTCTGAATTCACAACTGAACAGAGATCAAATATGAGACCACGGTTTCAACTTCAATAGCTAAAGATTTAAAATTTATAAGGAATCAAAGTCAGGATTTCCTCTAACAAGGTCAAGGTACTGTTCTCTGTTTTATTGTAACCATTCCAACCCACCACTGTAATATGCAGGGCTTGGTTTCATCTAGTCTAAATTCAACTAAAGTCCCAGCTCTTCACCCTCCAGTTAGCTGGCTCCAGGCCTGCCACGCTCCCCAGTCAATAAGGGAGTACAGAGCAAAGCCACTCAGATGATATTTAGGCCTGATAAATCTAGATCAGTTTATTCTGAGGGCCCTGACAGAATTATCACCTCACTACTTCTGCTAATGTCAGCCTTGTTGATTGGGAAATGTTCCTGGAAAAATGACTGATCTGGTGTTTCACATCTGCTATTTCCCTTTTGTGGAACTTGCTCACTCAGTCTATTCTGGAAAATGAATGTCATTAAGAATGAAAGGAAGACAGGTAGTACTATTAATGACAAGGCAAATACTATATACAATGTATGGAGAAAAGCCAACACAAAGAGTTGCCATTTATAAACACTAGGGAAATAATTCAGCATAAGAATAAAATTGATGAAAAAATATATCCTGCCAAACTGACAAGTAAGTTACTGCACTGTATCCACTTGCAGAAGTATAGGAGGGAAACTGCTGCTTTCTGCTTTCTCTCTTATAAAAGCATCTTTCTTTTCATATTTATGCACAGGTATGCAGAGAGACCCAGGTTTATAGGGGCTGATTTTGAAAGATTTTTATAACACCTATTTAGCCCACAAGAATTTGCCCGCTCAGTACCAATTGGACCAAGAGTCAAGATTTTAAGCCCAAGTGACTGAATCTACTAGGAGGTCTCTGTTGGGGTTAATACAAAACTGCATTTCACAACCTGCTTGGATCATGGGAAGCAGCCAGAAAACTGCTTTTGCTTTCCTGAGAGGTAGGTCTCACAACCGCCTCCTCTGATGACCAACATAAATGGGAAACAAGGGACTCGAAGGCAGCAGAGGACAAGGAAGGCCGAGGAGAGATCATACCCTGCATCTCTGAGGAGAACTGGCCAGGCAGCTGAATTTCAGTTTTACAATAACAAACCAAAACAAAGTGGATTTTTTTTTCTTTTCCTTCTCTAATCTTTCCAGAAGACAAGAATACCAATATTTCCTTTCAAAGCATTGAGAAGTTTCTTTCCTTAAAAAATGGAGGGGGTGGACTTTAGCAAAGCAGCGACACTAGAAGGACCAAGGGCCATCGGTCATATTCAAAGGATATCTAAATCATATAACCAATTTCATTGTTTCTAACCTCTGATTCCCCTTGAGGGGCTTGATGTGAGCAGACTCATGTTATACTAACAACTCAGAAGCCTTGGCTGACGCTGCCATCTAAGTAATAAATGGGCTGTTCTGGAACCACGCTTTCAGCTGGCTGCTGCAAACTTCCAGGGCACCTGGAAATCTAAATTTGGCGTTGCCTCCATTTCAAACATCTAAACCCATGAATCACATAGTGACACATAGAGACAATGAGAGGAAGTCAGTACCTCTGAAGATCTCCAGAAGAAAATCCAATCCAAGTTAAGTAACTATCTCCCTTCACGGACTTCGAAGAAACAAGTAAGAATTTTCAAGGCGTTAAACGTCATTTCAGCATTCAGGTGTCTTTTAAAAACAAACTCTTAATGGTGCAGGACCACCTATTAGCAAAAACGATAGCGGCAGCAACTCTTTGGTTTTGCAAAAAAACCTAATAGTCAGAATACATAACAAGAGGCAGGACAATCAGGTTCCAGGCTGACCTGGGAGAGTTTGAACACCCATCTCCAGTGAATGTTTCAAAGCATGTGGGAGGAGGAACTCTCTGCCTCACCTGATGAAACTAATCTATCATGCAGTCAAGATAGATATTGATACCAGAAACAAAGCCAGATAAAGAAATCTGATAAACTTCTGATGTGGAGGCTGGCAGAAAGGAAGAAAACTGGGCTCTTGGCCCTGAGATATACATGTAGTTCACATGAGAACTGGATTTTGCTGTTTGCTAGCAGCATCCTGGGCTGTATTAGACAGAGGATTGCCAACAGGTTGAGGGAGGTGATCCTTTCCCTCTGCTCAGCACCGGTGAGACACATTTGGAATGCTGTGTCCAGTAGTGGGCTCTCCTCAACATGAAAGACACAAACATACTGGAGCGAGTCCAGAAAAGGGCCACAAAGATAATTAAGGGACTGGAGCACCTGTCAAACAAGGAGAGGCTGAGAGAGCTGGGACAGTTCAGCCTGGAGAAGAGAAGGCTTAGGGGGATTTAATCAATGTGTATAAATACCTGATGGTGGGGAGTAAAGTGGACAGAGCCAGACTCTTTTCGGTCGTGCCTAGTGACAGGAATAACAAATGTGCATAAACTGAAATACAAGAAATTTCCATTTCATGGTGTGGGTGGTCAGACACTGGAACAAGTTCCCCAGAGGGGCTGTGGAGTCTCCATCCTTGGAGATATTTAAAACCTATCTGAACACGGCCCTGAGCAACCTACTGTGGGTGACCCTGCTTTGAGCAGGGGGTTGGACTAGATGATCTCTGGAGGTGCCACCTCAATCACTCTGTGATTCTGTGCAAATTAAAAGCAGTCATGGAAGCAGGGACCAAAACCCGGGTTTTGGTGGGGGATGATTAAAGCTAGACAAATTCCAATTCAAGCAAGGCGGCAGCAGGAGGGTTAACCAGTTCTGGGAACTAAGTGGGTTGCGTTGCTGTACAATAATAAAGGTAGGTTCTACCCATTAGCATGATTTGCTGAATAGCAGTCATACAGCTGAAAAAATGCTTCAGAAACATTTTCCCAACTGACTGTACTGCTAGTCACAGCCCCACGATGCTCCTGAAACCTTCAGCAGGCTACGAGCATCCTTCCTCCCACCCTGTATAAGATCCAGACAGGATATGGCCTTGCTATGTTTTTGTAATGCATATTTAACTGCTGTCACTGTTATTTTGCCTAAATTATGTGAAGAACTCAGCCCCTGGCTCTTTACGCAAATTTTATGCTGCAGGGCAAGAATAGCCAGCTATGTCTTTCTGCCTGATACTGCAACTATGAAAGCAGGTGCAATCTTTGGCATAAAAGCAGCGGGGGTACAGCGGAGAGAAGTAAAGAGAGATTATTACTATGACACATAGAATTAATGAGACCTTTTCTGGAAACCTTTGCTGAGCCTTATGCTTTGTAAAAAGAAGCAGAAAAATTTGAAAGATTTTAGAAAAAAAAAGCCGGAAGATGGAACTGAGGTTTCAAAAGCCACATTTAAGTAAAAGAAACTAAAGACACTTCATTTAATTTCTCAAAACACAGATTATACCATCACTTGATCACACCCTACACTTAGTACACGGGAAAAGATTTCAAAGAGCAGAGGAATCCTGCTAGATAAAGGTATATAGAAATCTGTTATCTGAAAGCTGAACCTAGACAAATTGGAGATAAGAAATAAGGTGTCAATCTTCAACTGACAATAAGTACCCAGTGAAACAATTTAATGACTGACACAATGGATTTTCCATCATCTGAATTTAGTACATCACTATTGGATGACAATAGTGTTACTGAATATATCCAGCAAAGCTGATTGCTGAAAGAAGGACGTGAGCTGACAGACCTCATTGACACCTGTTTTAAACACTTGATTGATACATCTGATTCTGAATCTGAGAGGTTGGTTTTTCGAGTGGTGGTAATTATTCATTAATTAATGTGCCATTAGAAAGCCTTTAATGATTGGTTTATACTCAAGATATGTAGCATGAGTGGTAGCTGTTCTGCAAATAAATAAATCTCCTTCTATGTTAATGTGTATAATAATGAAAAGTCTTTCATTTTCCCAATCCATTTTTTTGTTTGTTTTTTTTTTCTTCTCCTCTTGATATTACATTATGACTAAGATAAAGAGACAAAGTTAATCCTTAAGTCTATAATGTCCCAAAATACCAATCACTAAGACCAAATACTAATAAGACAAATGCAAGATGACCTTGTACTGCCTAAATAATGCATGCAAGCTAATAAAGAGTAAGACAGTAATGCATCGATGTCAGCTGGCTGTGAACTGTCAAATACAGAGACGTGTGGGATGAAGGCTACTCAAAAAGCAAGCAGGTGCATGCAAGTGGACTGTATTGTTCAGGTCACCGTACCAAATTTAGAAGCCTTGTGGCCAGTCTAGTTTCAGCTGCTTGATAATCTGCCCAGATTATCATCTTTGAAAGGTTGTGGAGATGAGGGGCGGTCCCTGACAAATGGAGGAAGGTAAATGTTGCACCCACTTTCAAAAAAGGCCAAGAGGAAGATCCAGGGAATGAAATATTGAACAGCGTCACTTCAGTCCCTGGGAAAATCATGGAGTGAGTCCTCTTGGAGCATATTTCTGTACACATGAAGGAGAATAGTGTGATTGGGAACACTCAGCATGGATTTACAAAGGGTAAATCAACTCTGACCAATCTAATTGCTTTCTAAGATAAAATTACTAGACGTCTAGATGAGGGAAGAACAGTGCATGTCATTAATCTCAATTTCACCTTCAACATATTTCCTGCAATATTCTTGTATGCAAGTTGGGATGTCATGGTTTGGATGGGTGGATGAAACCAAAGCATAAAATTCTGGTTGCATGATCACGCTCAGAGGGTAGTGGCTAATGGGTCGTTCTCTACCTCAAGGCTGGTAACAAGTAGAATAACACAGGGGTCGGTCCTGCAACCTGCTTAACATCTTCATCAGTGACCTGGAGTAGGTGACAGAGTGCACTCTTGTCAAATTTGCAGATGACACCACACTGGGGGATCAATCAATATGCTGAAGGGCAGGCTTAACATCCAGGTGTACCTAGGCAGGCAGGAGTAGTGGGCCAACAGGAACCTGAGGAAATTCAACATGGACAAATGTGAAGTTCCTCAGCTGGAAAGGACAAGCCCCTGCAACAGCACAGGCTGGGCACTGCCTGCCTGTGGAGCAGCTCTGTGAGAAAGGCCCTAGAGGTCCTGCTGGGACAAAGCTGGACATGGGACCACAGGAATACTGGCAGCAGAGAGGCCACGAGCACCCTGGGCTGTAGGAACAGAGGCAGAACCAGGACATTCAGAAAAGGCATTATCACCCTTTACTCAGCACTCATTACATCACACCTAGACACTCTGCCCAGTTTTGGGCCCCCTGATGTAGGAAAGACATCGATAAACTAGAGGGAGTTCAGGGGCAGCCACTGTGATGGCTGTGGCTGGAGCCTTGCCCTGTGAGGATAGGCTGAGGGAGTTGAGCTCGTTCATCCTGGAGCAGCAATGGGTTCAGGGACCTGACAGCAGCCTCCAGTGCCTACAGCAAGGTCATTGGGTTGACAGAGCTGGGCTCTTCACAGCAGTGTGGGGCGGCAAGATGAGAGACAATCGGCATAAATAGAAACAGGAAAAGTTGAAACTGGACATAAGGAGAAACTTTTTTCACCATTAGGACAGTCACACTGTGGTTCAGGTTGCCTAGAGAGGATGTGCAGTCTTCATCATTGGAGGTTTTCAAGACTTAACTGTATAAACTCTGGAGCAAGTTGGTCAGACCTCAGAGCTGACCCTGAGGTTCCTTCCAACCTGAATATCCTATATTTCTGTGATTCTAAGGGTAAGTCCACATCCCATAGCTCAGAAATATAATTCATTGCCCACAGGATCCCAGATAAAGTTTAGAGCAGGAGTTCAAGAAAGGTAAGCTTGGGCAGCTGGACAATAAAATTATATCAGGAATAATGTAGGCTTATTAGAAGGTATTACTCACGATTAATCAGATAGGAATTGCTTATAACAGATATGAAGGAATTAAAGAGAGTTGTGTTATTAGTAAAATCTTGGGAAGCATCCTGTATGGCTGGCATGGTGAAAGACTAGCTTTGTCTGAATCAGAGGAAATGAATAAAACAGTGTGAGATCTGTCACTATATTAAACACATTTGGTAGCTGATCCTTTCCCAGACAACAGAGTCACTGCAAAAACACCAGGGTATCTGTAAACATTTCTGTTCCCTCTCTCCATCAGCAACAGTGTTTCTGCAGTGCCACCATTTCCTCATGTTGTGTTTTCAAGCTCATCAAGAAGTCGGTTCATGAGCATTTCTATACAGGTATTGTCAAGTAGAATTAACCTCATTGAATGATAGACGCCTATAAAGTGCTTTAGAACTACTTGTCCCAGCCACTTTCAGGTCTGATTCTCCACATCTCGCTTAGGATGGGATTAATTGCACGCTAACTGTGCCTACCTCAGTCTAGGTGAGTTGCTCAACTGTAAATACCTGCCGTGTACATTATTTCATACGGTCAGATGAATCTCGCTTGAGGTGTTTTTTCTACCAGCTGGAAAGTTTTGTGAAGGCTGCATGGTGAGATGGAAGTGGGAGAAGGTGAAATGGTGGTAACATGCTAAACACAGGTGTACCTATATGTAGCCAAAGGTGAGACTGTTCTCCTAAATTTTGGGTGCCTGAGGGTTACCTTTGTCTCACGCATGATGCCTAGCCTCAGGCTGACTCTCTCCAGCACTGGCTTACAATGGCTCCTTGGAAGTCTGTAAGTAAGCAGGAAGTCCCAAAAGACAGACGCTGTGCAGACACTGTCCCCAGCATGTCCCTGGCTACATGCCAAATTTCCTCATTTTAAGAAGCACAGGAAAATATAGTATTAAACCCCTTCTGGCCCAAAAGGTGAACAAATAAAGTCCCAAAGCATGCAAGGCAGCTTGATCACAGCAGTGCCAAGGAAGCCTGAATGGAGCCCAGACAGTGGGGTGCAGAGACCCCCCCACAAGCAGTAGGTGATATAGCTTAAGTTGAAAAGCAGGGCTGTTCAGCTTGGCACAGCGCTAAGCAAATGCAGCCACAAAAGTTCTGGATCCAAATCAATATCTCCAGATGCCACAGAGCTGTGCTGTGGGAGCTCAGGGGTTTAGGCAACACTGCATTGCGTAGCGTAGGAAAGGCTCTGCTTCCCCTCTCCTCCCTGCTAAAACAAATGTCTGCGGGGGGGTGCTTGCCCTAACACCTCATGTGAAAGCATTTACAAGGAAACAATGGGTTTTCAAGGTTAAAGTACATTTTTACAGAGTTTCTGCACCTCTACACCAAAGGCATTAGTGATTGTTTGCCAGAGAATTTCAACAAAAGTGGATGTGGCATCATGAGCCCCTGAAACTGGCCCTGGTAGTGGGATTTAAATTCCCAATTCATACTAAACAACACATACTTCCCACTCTACTTGTATGCTGGTCCACCCCAGGGGCCCAGACCATACACAGACCTCTGAGGTCAGCATACTCAAGTCCTCCTTTCCAGCTATCCAGATCAAGATGTGGCAGAAATGTGCTCTTACTCCTTTCCACCCACACACCCCATTTTCCTCCCCAAGGAAAAAAGCGCTGAGGGGAGACATGGCTTTTGCTGAAGTCTCACCTTGGCACAGAAGCTGGGTACGGTGGGAGGTGAATACATGCAGCTGCACCTGGGAGCTGGCAAACGTCCCAAGGTCTCGTAGTGCCGCACATGCCGGGCAACTTTGTACAGTCAGCTTGGCATGGAGTTCACATAAAGTTAAAAGGCAAATGCCAATTCTTGCTCATTCTAGCAAGGATAAGACAAACACAGAACTGTGATATTTTTGAAACAGGACTTAAAAAGAAAATTATTAAATGCATTAACCCACTACTGGAAATCCTTTACTTGCTGGTTCTTGAAGTTTCTTTTCAAGTTCTCCCTCAGTCATACAAATGCAGGAATAATTCCCACCTATTACAGCTCTCCTGTTAACACATAATTCCTGGAATTGAGCAGTGGGATGTAACTCAGCATGTGGCTGTGGTCCCAATCTGCAAAGCATAATCCTCTTGTCTAGGGGCTGTCTCATTAAATATCCCAGTTCTCACTATCTCATTGTAGCTTGGGGTAGCAGCGGGTTGTGGTATGGAAACAAATCCTTGCTGCTTTTCTCCACCTTGCCAGTTAGCTTTACCAAGACCCACTGTAACATCCCAATGTACTGCTGAGTGGGCACACAGAAATCTGTGTGGGACTGCTTTTCAAATGTGCTATGGATGAGGTAACTCCCCTCTTCAAGAGACCCCTTTGATTTAATTAAGGTAGATACGAAGGCATTGATAGGGTTGCCTAACTGGCTCAGTTGTTGGTTAGTTCTGCTGCTAAATTGGAATCTTATATTTTCTCAAACATGGAAGTTCTAAACTAATTCACAGGCTCAGCCTTTAGTATGGAACTCAATATTTAGGAAGCGTGTATCTTGAAAATATTGCTTGCATCCATGTCTTTATAGTACAATTTTGTTCCTGATGTACACAAAGTGTAATTATGCTACCCAAACAAGAGAAAACAGATTAACCATACCCCATGGTTCAGGCCTTTCTGCCATTTGCAACACCGTGGCTTGACAGAGAAAATCTTTATCAAGAAAATGCAGAAAAGCAGAAATTCAGAATCAGGATTGCCTATTACAGCGAAGATTCTATTTTTACAACATTTTGCACAACAAAACCAAAAGCCTTGCTTTTATGAAGCCAAGAGATGTATCACATTAGGATGATTTCTGTAGTCATTTCTTACACTTTCCTAGAAAACAGATACACTCTGAGAATTTATTAATACATTGAAATCAAACCAGTCAACAAGCAGAAATAGTACAAATTATTATTACTTTGGGTTTTGATAAAATGTGTTTTAGAAACTGTTTAGAAACCAGAGTGAAGCCTATAATTAAGGAACAAACAGAATGAGTGCCACTGAATTTAATCTTGCTGGTATCAAAACAGATGAAAGGGTATTATGCATTACTATTTTTTAGAGCTCTAAAGTGTGGCTTTTTATAACTAAAGGGAAGGCTGTTGAAAAAAATCCTATGTTAAAGTTGGAAAAAAACAAATGAAGTATGAAATAATAAGCAGAATCCGCTTAAAAGAATAATTAAGAAAGCAAATAGAAATACTGAAGGTTGAATTTCCAAATATTCTTTGACCTATAATAAAGGCTTTTCAAAAATACATTTTCTACAGTTACTCAAAATAAACGCACTCAGAAATGGTGACGACCAATTAAGGAAAAGATGCACTTGTTATAAAGAGCTGCCCGTGTTTTGCCTTGTGCATGAAAGAGAGGGAGAGACTATCACAAAATCAGGGGCAGTGAAAGCAGCAAAAAAGAGTTCAGGAGGAGAAATGGCAGGCCAGTCTCCACGGATGAGGCTGCAAAAACTGGATGCTAAATGTTGTTCTCATGCAAAGTCCTGAAGCACTTTTGTAGAAGGGTTTCTTGACCTTTCGCTAGTCCCATAGGCAAAGTGAAATATTGGGCAGTTCTGTCTCTGCCAAAATGAAACCTACACACTCCAGGTTTGGACTATTTACGGTCTTCCATCATCAGTCTACAGCAAAAAGGAATTTTATAATCACACAGCTAAATTAAATAAGAACAGAACCACAACTTAACAACAATTTATGGTGGACAATTTTTCTGTTCGCATTGGGGTGGCAATCATATTTTGCTTCTCTCTGAAGTTCACTGCCGTAACACTTCAGCTTGACAACCCCTGCGGCTCTCTGAGGGTCGCTGGAGTTACACCACTGTAAAACTGGAGAGGCACAAAGGAGACTCCAGCCCTTTTTTACTGACTGCTGTGGAAACTTAAAATAACTAGTATCAAAAAAAATCCTTCTCTCCCTGTTGCAAGTATGAACTGTTGCCAGGATAAAAGCATAAGAAACTGTGGTTTTAAATTGAGTTTCTTCTGTGAAGTCTACAAGTGATTCAACAAGACAGACATTCAAATTCCACTAGTCCAGCATGTTCTTACCCAAATCCCCATCCTGTGCACTTCCCATTACTATGCTAGCACCTTTGCTATTCCCAGTAAAATCGATGGCAAAATTTCCATTCACGAAAAAGACCAAAGCCGCCTGTCAGAGAAGACCTTCTCTTTCTCTATCCTATCTTCTCTCTCCATCCTTTCTCTAGCAAACTTTTGGGCTTTTGAGGACTGTGATAGGTCCTGTAATGCCTTTTCCACAAATGCCTCCAAGAAATAAAAACATACAGTTTTGCAACCTCCTTCTGCCATCCCAAAACATAACTCCTGCCCCCTTTTCCAGGTGTGCTTATGGCAGAAACATACAGGTTCAAAACACCACCAGAGAGTGAGGGCTTTATATAGATGGGCACAAATCATTCTGAGGTTCTCTGGTCCTGAGCTGATGTCTGTAACGGGGCAGTCTGAGATATCTTCAGAGAGTGTCTGAGAGATTTGCTGGGGATGATCTGGCTTCATCAACTGTCTGGCAAAAGAGAGTAATTTAATCATCTAAGAACTGATAGGCAAATGGCATGAGAAATCATGTCAAAACAAAACTCTAGGCTGATCCAAAAAATTGGAAACAAAATTATCACCTCAATGAAATGGTAGTGATATGGATCCAAACACAGACGGTGAGGATTTCTATAGATGAGCCATGTTTTGTCTCATTCAGGATGTTAATTTGGTCCCAATCCTGCAATTCTTAGCTATATAAGGAAACTAATAATCTGGGGAAGAAATTCTTACACTGCTACCAGATTGCTCCTATGTATTAGGGTAGCAGGATCTAAATATGTACTGTCTGTTGCTGGAGTTGTTGTGCATGGGAAAAGTCATGCAAAATTTTAACAACAAAACAGAAATTGATTGTCACGAAAAAAGCAGCTTTTGCCAATAAGACTAGTGAGTGGTATCTGAAAGATGGGTTTATCTTCTGTTTGGAGACATGCAGCATATAGACCTTGACATCTACATCAGGTCTATAAAGGTTTACAGCTAGTGTTCATACAGAGATGTGCTGACTCTATGTCACATGCTGTTCTGGGGGCCATACATAGGTGGTTCTGGGATCTGTGTATGTACATTAATTTGTGTAACTCTTTTAGACCAAATACAAAACTTCAGCCACTTAGTCACGTTTCTTGGTTTGTTTCGATAATATCCATTTCTTTGTAATAAAGATTTCAGAAAAAAACTTGATTTTTTTAATAAAGAAACAAGTACTCACCGTATATAAGAAAGATATATTCTCTGTAATGCTTTATGTTGTTTTGAGTTTTTATTAGTACAGAGAAATATAATAACTTGCTAGTGATTCTGTAACTTTGAATTACCCATTAGTTTCACCAGCTATAGAAAATATTTGCCTTAGCAGAACTCAGTGGAGGTTGGGACTAGATTTTCTCTCTGATACAGATGGAAGGATAGGGTTTGGGTTTTGGGTTGTTTGGGAGGTTTTTTGTTCATTTTTTGGTAGGGAGAAGGGGGAATGTGGGATCTTTCTACATCATCAGGACTAAAGAGGTAGTTGCAAGCTTTGTTCTTGCAATGGCAAAATTAAATCTACAAGCCAGATTATAGTGTTCTTGTAAATAAGCAGCAGCCTCCTGAAATGACCAATTCTCTGTCACTTACTGTCTCTCTGAAAAATGGTCTTACAGTTCTGGCTTTGCAGACCATGGTATAAACTCATGTGCAAAAGATAATGATTAATAGAGTAAGGAGTTAATTTTATCCCATTTTAGTGATCTCAAAGTGCAAAGTTATTGTCTAGGGTCATCCTAAGGGTCTCCATAGTCACTATAGTCAATAGCAAAAGGCACCTGAGGGGGTGAATCTCGTCATCTTCAGGAGCTTCTTTATGAAAGGCCACATCACCCTGCAGAGCTGCTCACCTCTCCATAACAGCCAAAGCAAGGAATGAGTTCAGTCATGCCAAGGTGCCTCTTAAAATTAATGAATGGATCATTTCATATCTCTGACCCAGAAAACTCAGAAAACTCTAGAAAAACGTGTTATAGACAGACATTTTTATTGATCTTTTTGTTTGTTGGTCCAGTATGCTCTTTCCTTTCCCTTTTGGAAAACCAGTGGCAAATAAAAGATAGAAAAAAAACTTAAAGAAAAGAATTGCAAAACTTGAGAGGTTTTCTGGTGGCTATACCACCTGCACCAAGACTGCCCGGGCCACTGGCAAGTCCTCCAGATGCTGCTGAGGTCTCCATTGCGTAAAGATCTACAAAATACACTTTTAGATGGGAAATACAGCAACAGTTCTGAAAAAATCAGAGTGAAATTAGTCAGTTATCCCCAGGTTCTCCTGCACGATCACATATCTTGCCTGTCAGCCCAGAACTAGAGGCAGACGTATGGCACGGCTCTAAACAAAGCAACAAACAGAAGCCCTGCCAAATCCATGCCGCCGTTCCAAGGCCATGAATTCAATGAGCCTTTTGCATCAATTGTTTTCTCTTGGGTCAGTCCATGACATGTCGCACTGCGTGTGAGGAGCTGGGATGAGACCCTGTCGCTCTATTGTCTTGGCCTTTCCTGAAGAATCTCATTACGAACCTGAAGAGATCAGCTAATGGAGTTTAAAGTGACAGAGTCTTTTATAGTGCAATAAAACCTTTTAAGATGTACTTCAGGGGCTTCTAATTCTCTCAGCAACACAGTAAATATAATGAACGTAAAAATTATCCTTGCAGATGTTGTGGTGTCAGTAACAATAACAAAATCTCAGCACGGCACAGGACCAAAATAGCATCTGGGATTTTGATTCACTCAATTTAATCACACAGTGTTTGAGCATTTACGGGTTTACAGTTTTTGTTTATTGATTTACAGTATTTTAATAAGATTACTGTGAAAACATATATGCTGAACTGGTATTTATATGGGACATATACCAATGCCCATCACTTCCCTCATTGCTTTCTACAGAGTGCTAATTTGCAGCCCTCTGGAGCTCACAGGAAGATTTAACATTAAACAGCCTGCTGCCTAGTATGAGGGGAAGGAGATGACTAATAACTATTTCCCAAGCCCATCAAAAGACCATGAAGCCTTCTAAGACTTTGCAATAAGGGAAAATAAAAAATACAGAATGAAGCCATTTATATTTCTGCTGATTTAAAACCGAGTGGGGAAGTATTAGCAAAGCAACACGCTGATCTATCGGTCACTGCTCAGGCAATTTCCAAAACATTCTGAGTATAAAAGTCATTTGTTGCTTTGTGGCCTACACAAAAGTGCAGTAGTTTCAAATTTGTGAGCGAGAGGCCACAGGGAAGGAACTCTTCCCATATCCATGCACTTGAGCACGCACATGTATGCAGCGAGGGATTTGTCATGTGTAAGTTTTGCCATCTAAAAGTTAGGTATCTCAGTTAGGCAGCTGCCCATGCTTGGGGAGCAGTTCACACATCAGTGACTTCCATGTCAGGTGGCTATTCACACTACCTACTAAAATGCCACCCAAATCTCATATAAAGTTACCCCTGCCTCTCTCTCTTGTTGTCTCCCTCCCCTTAGCATATCCACTGGTTCTAGCAGGAGCCCAGCCATTGCCTGAGGCTGTTCTTCACTTTTGGATGGCTAAAGTTGGGGGGAACAAATCCCAGTTTTGGGTAGTAAAGAGGTGAAAAGCTGAGCAGATATGAAGAGTGAACTACTCTATAGATTTTTCTGCAAATGTACTCCCTCCACTTGGTGATCAGGGTACCTGAGGAAAGTGGTAGAGGTACCCATTTTCTGCAAGTGAACAGAAGGTCTGGCCTCAGGAAATGTCATGCTGCCGCCTCCCCTGAAAGCTACTTTTAGCAACCCAGGGTTTCCCACAATATATACGAAATAAGTGCTCAGTGTGGTCTGTGGTCCTGCACGGTGCAGGACACCACTGCCAGGGCTGTGCTCACCACAAGCACCACTGCTGCTCCCAGCCCCTGTCAAAAACAACTCTTGTGAATGATTGCATTAAAAACAGGAGGAAAAAAGACTGCTGGGAAGATTATTTCATTTCTGAACACATGCAGATGACTCTTTGTCAACTTCACCCATGGGAATAGTTTTTCACCTGGAGTCTCAGATATCTCTTGTCATAAAAAGGACACTATGAAAGCCAAGGTTTTCCAGAAGACTTGCCAGCCCTTGCCCAGTGATCCAAATTCCAGAACACAACCACCCTTGTCCTCTCAGCAGCTCCCATCACACGAGCCGTGCAACCCCCTCCTAACACCTGACTCCCAGGTGCTGTCAATCGGTGTAACTCCATGGCAAGTACAGTGATTGCTGCCAGCTTGACAAGCGGTCAGATTAACACTGTGCTTGGTAAAGGCAGGGAACACACTGGAGCAAAGAAAGACTTTGGCATTAATTTTTGAGCAAGAGACATTTTTAGTTAGAGTGAATGGTCGTTCCTTATATTATGGAAATACTTGCTTTCTTCCTTCCAGCATGCTTGGCCAGATAGCAGCTCTGAGTCAGACTTTTGTTTATATACCGTTGTCCTTCACATCTTTCAGGTGACCCAGAATGTATTACCATGGCAGGCTGAAATTTCCCTGCCACTGCTTGATCCGGTATTCCTTCAGCTGTGAGGGGGCATGAGGCATAACCTCTCTCCTCTTTATAATGGTTAATGCTCACTTTGGGCTTTAACGTGTCTGGCCTCAGAGTTTGGTGTATGTGGTTCGAGATATTAGATGAAATCAAGTTTCCTCTCTCTGCAATGAATATGTATTTGGAGTAGTATTTTTTTTTCTTGTGGTGGTTCAGAATAGTCAACAACAATAGGAAAGTGGTTTTTACTCCTTCCCAGATTAAATCTGTATGCTCTCTTCAGTTTCCACTTTCTAAGGAAGGTTTGCTAGCAATATCAGCTGATCCAGTTTGGCACCGCTTGATGAATCAAGAACATTATTATTAATATCCCAACTGCCAGAGAAGCAGAATATAACTTTGTATGCCCTCCTCTGGGGTTTTAATCCATTCAGACGGGAACTCTTTAGTTGATAATTCGGTAGCATCAGACTTTTCACTTTGGAGACAATGATTCACTCTCACATTTTATTTCTTTCTGTAATATAACAACCAACATTTGTATGCTGTTCTGTGTAGGTAACATAACTAAATAACCACTTTGGTGAGAAGAGAAAGCAGGCATGTCAAGGAAGACAAGAAATTGGGGATTATTTAGATTTTTTAACATTCATTTTTTTCTATTTAAAAATGTCAATTCCTTTACTGTAAAAAGGGAAACAAAAGGAAATGTCAGCTATTAATATGAACAAAGCATAATTTACTTCAACCATGAGTTTCACCATTATTTCTTAGTCAGAACATCCCATGAACAATAAATTTTGGTATCTACTGACATTAACAATAAAGGCCACCCCAGGCAGAGCATTTATTTCAGTCAAGCTTTATGTATTTTTAAGCTGCCAAACATGAGATCTGTCAGAAACAGCAGCTGGGACACTAATGACAGCTACATACTGATATATCACAATAAGCTTCTCAAGAAAAAATTTTAAATATATTTCAAAATCATTGAAATCTTTATTATGCTGGGTGGGCCTTACATTTTCCTATAATAGTTCTATATTTAAAGCTCTTACAATTCAGCGAAGGAAATGGGTTAGTAGATGCAAACACCTGGGTCCTTTTTATTAAAAAAAAAACAAACAATACTCCTGAGGAGTTTGATCCCTGAAAGAGAATTACTTTTTATAGTAAGAAAACACTGTTGCTTTTTTTTTTTTTTTTGGCATTAGATAAACAAATATTTAGCCTCCTGCATACCATTTCTAAATACATACTTGCTTTGATGTCTCCGTGCTGGGACCTAAATTCTTTGCTGATTCATACCCTGTCAAATCAATGCAGCAATTGCACGTAAACTATCACATTTCAAGCCTTGTCTGTCCCAGTCTTGCAAACTCAGCTCTATGTTAATGTAAGAAAATTATATTGTACCCTGAATAGTTCCTTACTTATTCTAAACTGTGTCACCCATGATCTTCAAGGCTGGGGGACACGTTCCTGCTCACCGTTGTGCTCCTTGGGGTGGAATTCTGATCTGGAGAGTGCTTCTAAGGGCACTTCACCATAGAAAATTTTTTTAATTTTCATGTTCTTTTTTTAGCTAATGGGGGAATTGGTGCTGATTTCTTTGGAGTTTTAATCCAGCAATCTTTTAAAAATGGAATTTGAGAGTTAAGTGTCATGTAGTAATAGCTCGAGTGAGCCATTCAAGATCAACCCACCATCCCCAACATCTCCATGAAGGAGCCTGCAAAACACCAGTGTCCTGGTGTGTGCTGCACAAGGACAGGGGCTGGGGTGTGCTGAGCAGCTCTTGTGACCCAGCACAGCGCAGCACTGGGTGATTTGTGGGATGTTAAATGACATCAATGGAAGGAAGACACATCAACGGGTTCAGGAGAGCAGTCTCAGGAAGAAGTACTAGATTTGACTTGTTAAGCCTCCTTGGTGAAGTTACACAATTGTCACTCACAGCCTGATATGGTAGGAGAATCCCTACTTATTTTGTTTTCATTGGGGCATAATTGTCATCATTTTTTGATGATATTTCTTGAAAATCCATTTACGTCTCACAGGGCAGAAGGAAGAGGTTTTATATAATACCTATAGTTGGTCAAGTCACATGAGAAGATGTGAAGAAAGTGCTGATTCTTCAAAAGCAACATTTGGCACAGGTATACATCAAGCTCTGACTAAATTTCACCAGAAGTAGTTTCTTAGCTCCAGGAGGATACTCCTTCCCTCTGTTAGAGCTGTTCCAGACTGTATGTATAATTAAATATCCATTGTGTGGGAGAGACAGAAATATAGCAACTGATAGATAGGGAGAGAGGCTGCCCCCAAAGCCCAATGGCTAAAGCAGTCGTCTCGGATGTTGGAAGCCTTAATTCCAGAGGTCAACTCCAGCTCTGTCAGAGAGTTTACTGCAGACGTCACACATAAGGCAAAAGTGTGTGTTGTATACAGTAAAGTGCACTTCAGAAGATTCTGTTTCCTTCCTTAACATGTCACTCCAATATTCCACCTTAACCTAAATCCAGCACAAAGCTACCCATCTCTTTTAATGGTGTGTGGCACCTTTGGGGGCAGTTAGCTTAAAAATCAATTAAAATTATTTTTTTTGTAGGACTTCTGTAGAGAAAATATACCGTCTACATATATTTTTAGCCAAATGTTGACATTTGGTTCACCTATTTAATCATGATATGGATGGATTTTAGAATCATAAAATATTGATGTGGAAAACAGAGGTGGCCACTGTGAAATATACTTCATTTATTATCTGAAAACTACTCTTGTATTCTTAGGGACTCTGTGTTATTGACAAATTTATAAATAGCTGTCATTTTAACACACCAGGTTAAAAAAACGCTATTGCTATTATTACACACATTTATAATGTTTCTGGGGAGCGTAACTGGCCCATCAACATAATTATGACTCTCATTTTTCCTTCTCCCTGGCTGCCTGCAGTAACTGGTGAGTTGTTTTATTGTGTTTTTGGTTTATTTCAGAAAGCTATGAAACAGTTAAATACCATTGCCGAACCCCAGCATGAACCAGAAATGAACCATTACCAGTGACCAAAGGATGAGGGCAGGGGGAAGGTGTCACGGTTTAACCTGGCAGGCAGCCAAATACCACGCAGCCGCTCGCTCACTCCCCCCACCTCCCCAGTGGGACGGGGAAAGAATCGGAAGGGTAAGAGTGAGAAAAACTTGTGGGTTGAGATAAAAACAGTTTAATAGAACAGACAAGGGAAAATAATAATAATAATGATAGAATATACAAAATGAGTGATGCACAATGCAATTGCTCACCACCCGCGCTGACCGATAACCAAGTAGCGATCGCCACTTCCTGGATCACGCCTACCATTCATATACTGAGCATGACGTCACATGGTATGGAATACCCCGTTGGGCAGCTGGGCTGGCTGTCCTGATTATGTTCCCTCCCATCTTGTGTACCTAGCTCAGTCAGTAGGCACAGGAGCTGTCCTTGGACTAGGAGGGCACTTAGCAACAACTGAAAACATCAGTGTGTTATCAACATTCTCCTCATACTAAATCCAAAACACAGCACTAGGAAGAAATTTAACCCTATCCCAGCTGCAACCAAGATAGAAGGACCAGCCTCCTTCCAGCAGCAGAAGAAAAGGCATCATTCCTTCCACTCCTCATGCAAACGCAGGTCTATTCAGAAATATTCCTGTGCACACATGGTGGAAGGAAATTGGGCAGAAGTTGTGAAAGCAGGCGGAGGAGCCACCACTGAGCCTGGCAAAGCCTCTGGGCTGAGCTGGGGTGCACTGATACCACTGTCTAGCCCTGGCAGTGGTCTGGGTGCTGCTAAACTCCCTTCTCCTCGTTACCCAAGTGTCATCTCGAACTTCTCACTTAAATGGTTAACTTCTTTCAAGTCTTTGCTTAAAAAGTTGGTTCACTCTAATTAGTTGAATCTTTTTTTATATATGAAAGATGTCTATTCACACATATACACCCATCCCTACTCAAAGACGTGAATATACAAATATATATACATGCATACATATAGACATGTTTAAATATATACACAATTAAAATAAATTCACACGCATATATAGTCTCTTGCTATCAGCTGAAAGAGGGAAGAAGAGAGAGGAGAGAAGAAAGAGAATGAGAGAGAGAAAGAGGGAGAAATTAAGGGAAGGCAGGCAGACAGGCTGGCAGGGGGGAAGGCAGGGAGCAGAGAAAGAAGGACAGAAGGAAAATATGAGACCCAAAACCCACTGGTCCTGTATTTTGTCTCTGAACTGTCTGGCACCAGGCATTTCCACAGAAAGGCACATGCTCTCTGAAGTACCAGAACATGAGACCATAGGAGCCCTTTCTTAAATAGATAACAATCTAATCTCTAATTTTTAAACACGTAGTTTCATTTCCACGGCACTTGATAAAATAGCTTTTTACATGTTTTGCTGTCCTTAATATACAAACCCTACATATTCACAACATGACTATAAATGGGAAATCCTTTTTTTTTAACTGAAAGCATGAAACCAGAAGAAATCTTTGCATGTGAAATACCACAAATTATTGTGCTTTACTACTTTGAAAAAAAAAAACAACACCGAAGACTGAAGCAGAAGGAGAATGATAGCATTTTATATAAAAGCATTATATAAATGTAAGTGGTGTTTTGAATCTCAGAAGGCTCCATATAGTTTACACAACACACCTTGCAGCCTGTGTACCTCACAGGGATTAAATTGTATTCCATTTCAATGAAACAGAATAGGGAGTTGCAGACAAGATTATTATTCAATCAAGTAGGGATCTTTTCTTTGGGGTACATTAAAAACCCAACGATGAGCAACATGATTTTACTCTTCTGAACATGGTACTGAACAGACGAAAATATACAAAGTGATAGACTAAGAAAAGAAAAATTAAAAAAAAAGAAGAAACTTTGTTCTAAAGCACCTAGAGTTCATATGCACACAACCAACATGAGCAATGAAGCAGAAAGTTAAATCACTTAACAGTACCTGCATTATGCTCTTTCACCCACAGGTCCTCACCTAACCATCACTATGAGTATTGCTTCCAACAGGTTACATAAATCTATGCACAACTCAGGGCTGTCTGCAGCTGAGGAAGGGTGAAAATGATACAATTTTGGGAGGACCTAAGCTAATTCACAGAAAGAAACAGCCTCCATTGTCATGCCTATTTATGTATACCCCCCATATAGTTACAGGACGATAAACGTACTTAAAAAAGAAAATTTCCAGTGACATTTTCCATACTCTTTTACTTATTAATGACTTTGAAAAAAGTACCTGCTATCCATAAAAAAATAATGTAAATGCATGTTGCACATTAACACATCCTGAGTATACCCAAGATATTCCATTCTGACAATTTTTGTGTAATGGCTCCACATTTTTAACAGATATTAATCAATAAAGAAAGGTGAACAGATAAAATAGTTTCAGGGAGAGAGCCACATTTCAAACCCCTTTCCTAGTAAAAAATCATGAATAGAAATGAAAATTGCATGAAAAATTCAAAGGCCCTGGAAGCTAGACCTGTCTGGAATTTCACACAGTCAAGCTATAAAGAAGCAGAAAACCTGCCCTATTTTAAACACATTTTAACCCTTCAGTAGAGAGTTGTTAACAGCACAATTGTAGAAAAGGTATCCTACAAAGAAAAAGTAAACCCCTATCTATTATCTATTTCCCTTATAAGGTAATATAATTGTGTTGTGGGGGATACTAAAAATGTTATATATAATCTTATATATTATCACAGGAGAGGAAAGGAGGAAGAATCCCTTGTGAGTTGCTTAAAAATTTTCTTATGCCTTTCGTTTTCCAGTCTAAGCTCTGTGGATTTATTCTGGACTAAAAGACTCCCAGCTTGTTTGCTCCAATAAAACCAACTCAGGTCTTGGCAGTACTGGAGAACAGTGGGAGATTTTAAGCTAAGGGACTAGCAAACAATCTAGAGGGAACAAAACGCTACTGAGATTTTGTGGAATCTCATCAAAAAGAGAGACTTTTATTTTTCCTCTAGACAGGCTTTAAGAGATTTGGTGTCAGTAGGAAGCATGTGCCATCTCTCCTACTGTCTAAGTAACTGTACAGAGCTATGAAGATATTAAATATTTCAACATTTGGAGAAAAGAATTTGGGCTGTTTACTTTCATTGTGAAAAATCCATGGAAGGAAACAAGTGTGACGTATCACTTACTATCTTGGCTGAGATGGTTAACTAACAGATGGCTCAGTGTAGGAGAGGTGAAAAATACACTGAGTTACTTGCTCAAGCTGAAGAAGGAAGCTTTCATCAGAGCAAGAGACTGATCCTGAACTTTGTTACATCGTCATCTAATCCTTCATCTTCACTGCTTCATAAAAAACTTTGCATCTTCTGTGGTGCTTAAAATGAATGAGTTTATCCTAAAATTTTGCATTTCTTATATAACTTTCTTACTGCATCAGAGGTCTAGGTACGATGGTTTAACCTTGGGGGAAACGCTGAGTGCTCTATTACTGCATAATGAGTTGATACGAAATAATCTCAGAGCCAGCTATCACCCTGTTGCCTGGCTGAAGGCACAGAAAATAAAACAGATCTTGGGACTCTGGTCCTGGACTACCATCCAAGAGACACACGTTGAAATGCCAGATATTTCTACTGTCTTTGTGATTTCTGGCATGCCAGCTGATTCCTCTGTACCTTAGTCATTCATCTGCTAAATGGAAATCTGTTTAAAGTGTGTTCACGGGAGGATGGACACCATCTCTTTCTTCCACATTCAGATGCCCTAAATTTCATCCACATCCATTCACCCATCTGTCCTGTGTTCCCTATTGGCAACTGACACCAAGCCCATGGGATGTACCAGGCTTGGGGTGGAAGTAAGGCTGGCTGTAGTGAGCAGCATGCCTGACACAGTGGACCTATAAGTACATCTTGAGCTGGTACTCATCTATTTCACTACACGCATGAAATAGAATTTCAGTTTTACACAGCTGTGTAACATGTATATTTGGGTACAGATGAAATGTGAAATCTGCCCAGAAAGCACCCATTTTCTCCTCACAGCAGTGCTCTATGTAGGAAAAAAAAAATATATTGTTCTGCATCAAACATGGTCCCTTACCAAAAAATAAGAACATCCCAGTTGTATTTTCTTGAGCTGCCCTCAGTTTCCTTTCCATAACAATGATCCAAATTTTTCTGTCAGGGTAATTAGACTAACCTAGTTAGTGTTCAGCACTTTCTTTTCAGTTCTTCTGCAAGTTGCAAAATGAGCAGTTAGTCAAAATGCAAAGAACTTCATATTCAGGTGGCAGAGGAAGCCAAGCCTGAACATTTCATGTAGATTTAAATGTGCACTCAAGCAGTGACATGGAAATCAGTAAAGCAGCTACTAATGATCTGGTTCCATTAACAAATGCTCATTGGGATGGTAAGTGACCTGAGACAGAGAGGAAATGCAATTTTGGCTGCCAATACAATAAAAAATGGCTGGTATTAGTGCTATATAGGGGTTATAATCAATTATACCTTTTATTGGCTCAATTCAGCTACACTGTAACCAATTAAACCTCTGTTTTGAATAAAGAAAGGAGTATAGTGGGTTTTACAAAACCACTTCATGTACAGTTCCTTTAACTTATGTTATTAATATCATCTTAGTTACTAGGTTGATGGAGCTTATTCCTGACATAATGTTTTTAGCTTTTGCCTTATTAGCCTAAAGTTTTCCAAAACACTTTTACCAGGAGAGGAAGTATCTCTCTTCTGGACATTAAATTAAACTCAGTTCACATAACACAACACAATCACTCTAGCCAATGACTAGAACATAACCTGATCCTGCCACCTTACTTTATACTGAGGAACTTATTGCTTAAATAGTAATCTACTGTTGCCTACAGATGCTTACAAATATCTATTATGAAATTTATGATGATTTAAAATGTATTTTTTTCAGTAACATCTATTAACCAAAAAGTTTAAGCCCATTATGCTACACGCTGCAGAAATTCATAGAAAATTATCCATTTCCCCAAAGACCTTTGAGTCTTAAAGAAAAGTGACTATACAGAAGGTTAATATCTCTACACAGCAGTACCACTTTGTCCTTTTTGGATATCAGTCTTAGAAAGGACAGATCCTGCCCACTGAACAATCCCCTTGAAATGAGCTGAAATCACTGTGTCAGGAAGACAAAGTATATTTGGCCCCAAGTGTAAACCAGCAAAAGTTTACAAATAACCTTTAATTCACAGCCCTAATCTGTTTTTCAGGTCTTACTGACAGAGCAGAGTCTTAAGAGCAGAGTCTTACAAGCAGAGTCTGATTTTAAGCAAAGACCAAATTCTCTGTTTCTAGCTGGTTTTGGAACTCTATCGGTCCTGATCCTTATGCTTTGCAATTACATACAAAGATACGGCTATTTTATTTGTGAGTGTCTTTTTCAGTAGGAAACCTTTTTATAACTGGAGCCCAAAGGAATAAAGGGAGCTGTTGATTGTAGTTAGAAAATAATGTGCGTAGCATGCATAATGACTATGGGATGGGCAACAGAGGAGCAGGCAGTTGAAGTTGGAGCGGAGTGTTGTTGGGATGATCAAGAAGCATGGGTGAAAACAGAGGAAGAAGACAAAATCAGAAGCAGGAAAGTGGGGCTGAAGATGGGAGAACAGTCAGCACAGGAAAACCAGTAACGAGGTTTAATGATACGCATCGAAGGAAGATATGTACTTGAGGGTGAGTGAACTTGCAATCAAATCAGAGGATCTTTCCCTCCCATGATCTTCTCACTTGGACTTTTGAAGGAATGAGTAGTTTAGAAGCACAGGTGAGTGCGGTGAAATCATGAGGAGGCAGCAGAACTAAGACCAGGTCCCCTCGAAGGCCTGTCCTTGTAGGTCCATCCATCTTGATGAGAATGCTAAGACCAATGCAGCACTCTGCTTTTCACTGATATTAAATCAGAGCGTGCTCTACCAGGTCACATTGAATGTACAAAGACTTTGAATGGTAAAGATTTTAATGAGTGCCCCAACATAGTGCATGAAGGAGCGCCAAGAAGAAACAATAGTTCTGCGTCACCTGCACACACTGAGTAACTTCAGCAGGCTTTGGACCAAAGCTTTGGGAGGAGCCGCTGTTTACCCTTACTGTCATCAACTAACCAACAAGTCAGGGTGTTTTCACCTCTCCCTTTTACTAGTAAAGACACTTCTGTATTAAATATTTTATTCATGGAAGGACCCCAGACTCCAGCACTTGAGGAGATTACCATCTGAATGGCTCACTAGAGTCCTGGTTTGAAGAATGCTTAGCTATAGTCAAAAGGTTGCACATTCATAGTTACCCTCACTGGGGTAAATTTCCATCTACAATATTATTCCCACACATCTTTGTCATGGTTTCTATGGATTGGGAATCAGTCACTCAAAAATAAAATATCCATTAAAATATTTTCCTACCCTGTAACTCCCTCTGGCTAAGTAAGCACAAGCTAAAAGAGTCAAGATACATTTTCATCCTGAGCTCAATTTAATTTTCAGTACTCGCCATGAATGAAATATCTAAAAGTGATTTATTGGAACATACCAGCTATATTTAAGCAGCAGCCAAAACAATAACATTTAATTAAAATTAAGGTCAAAGAAACATAACAAACTAATGTGACACTTCAGACATCAGCCTGGAATAGATGTTATGTTAGTTGATTATCAATTAGGTACAGTAAACAAAAACCTGTTCAGCAGGCAATTCTCAGTGAAACCAGTTCAGGCAAGCAAACAAGTGCTGTGCCTGAAAATTTTCTCAGTTTCTCTCGATTCAAAATCATCCTGCACACTGTGCGGTTCTTTCTATCCTTAACCTATTTCAGTGATTTATTCTTTTTCCTTGAGGAACAAGTATTCTGCCAGAAGCTCTCATTGGAGAGCCAGAGAAATGCAAAATTGTGGGGGAAGGGGTTTAGTTTTTATTGTGCTGTTTCATCTCTTCACCTTGAAAGCACAAAAAGTCGTCTTATCACAAGCCTTAGGCTAATTGGGCTATGAGAGTATTTGAGCATCTTCTACATGGCTGCATATCAGCAAACTTGGAAAAAGGGTTTACTATGAAATGGTTAGTTGCTTAGTCCTTTCTGTAGCAAAGATTACACAACTGTGATTTTCTCTGTGTTTGTTTTCAGCATAGGCCATTGCTTATAAAGGTATCTTTTAAAACTGGGCACTTTCATGCTGTATATTTATTTAATGAGACAAATACCTTAAAGCTTGATGGCAGTTTTCTCCTAAACTCCTTGATGATCAGAAGGAAAGGGTACTGTATGAATAAAACACTGCTCTGAGTGTCCCCTGACAATGGGGATTCAGTCATGTCCAAAATTCCTTCAAGTCCCTCACATTTGAAATCAAGATGGTGAACTGACAGTGGTGTAAATGGATGCAGGATCTGACCTTCGGTCTCCCTGGATATTTTCTTTCCCACAGTTCTAAACAAAGCAACAAACGGAAGCCCTGCCAAATACATCTTTTTTTTCCCACTTGTAAAAATAACCATGGAAATAATACAGAAATAAGTTCTCCTGCAGGCTCTGCCTGTCAGGCAGGCACGTCCTCATCGCCCAGTGGAGCACACTGCAGAGACCCTCAAGCTCACAATAGGTTGTTTGGGTGCATCCACACACTGCAGTGTGCACGCTGTGTAGAAATACTAGCTGATATGCCAAGACCATTTTTCCTACTCAGCTGAAACCTGCCCCCCAGCTCACCAGTTCCCACCGTAACTTCTAGCCCAGGTGCAACAGTGCTCGTTCAGCACGAGTACGAGTGATGCTGTTCTGGGGATCTCTGTGCAGCCAACAGACGCCCACACAGCCCCAGCACAGTGGATTTCTGATCTCCACTGGGGCCTCCTGGTGATGCCTCAGTCTTAATAACAATGTGGGAATTTCTGCTCTGAAACCTCAGACTTTTAGGGACGCTGCATGAGGCTTACAGGCAAAAACAAATGGAAAACCAAAGCTTAATAGCAGGGCACAGGGGAAAGGATGACTTATCCCTTTTGTACGTTCATTGGAACAACACATCTTTGGGGACATGCCAGACCCAATCTGAATACAAATCAGAAAGCATTAGCATAGCAGCTGGGGCTACTGACAGCCAAGTTAAAGTGCAACAGGGTCACTGCCGAGGCTGCTGGAAACCAAACGTAGTGACTGTGTGGAAGGAAGTCACCAGCAAAGCAGGAAAAGGAAAGGCAGAGAGAAAATCCCCCTGACTGGGGAGGAACTGGGGCAATGTTTCTGTACTAGTGACTTTTTAGCTCTTCCTGTAAGAAAAAGATACTAAAGGACCTAAGTGGGTTTCACAAAAGCAGCAGCCCTTACTTACCAACGGTGAAATGATCAGAAAGACTTTTTCTTGAACACCTTCCTGATGTAGTCCTTGCTTATCCTGATCAAGGCAAAACATCATGATGGAATAAATCCTGATCCAATGATAAAGTTACTCTAGCCTTCTGCTTTCTTCTGAAGATGGAAGAAAGCTGATCGTCTCTGCAGGCAGATCTGAACTGAACTTGGTCCTTCAGGCTACTTTGTGTGCTGCCATGTAGCTCCAAAAGTGTCAAAGACGGCAGTGACTAAGAGATGGTACAAGCATAAGTTATACTGAATCTGGTGGGATTTGGACTAAGTATCTCTCCTTTCAGCAAACCTGCCTGATTCACTCCTCCAAGCTATCATCCACAATGTTTCAAAAACTCCTTGTGGCACTCAAATGTCTAAGAAAAAAAGATGACAAATCAGAGAGTCTGGAAGGGATGTCCAGAGATCGTCTGGCCCAACCCTGTTGAAAGCGGGGCCAGTTTCAAAGTTACGTTGGGTTTTGCAGGTCTCTGTCCAGCTGAGTCTTAACCACCTCTGAGGGTGGAGGCTCCACAGCCTCTCTCGGCCCCCTCCCTCGCTATTAAAAATGTTTTCCTTATATCGAGTCATGTTTCCTGTGTTGCAATTGTGTTTGTTGCCCCTCATCACCCAACGCCTCTCATTAAATATTTGCAGAAAGTTGTTAGGTCCCCCCAAAGCCAACTCTACTCTAAGCTGACCAAGCAGAGCTCCCCCAGTCTCTCCTTACAGGGCAAGCGCTCCAGTCCCACCATCTTGGGGACCTCCCCTGAATTCCCTCCAGCTCATCAATGTCTGTCCTGCACTGCAGACCCGAAACTGGGCACAGATGTGACCTCAGAAGTGCCAAAAAGAGGGGAGGAATGATTTGCCTCGACTTGCTAGTGCTAGGGCTTGTCAGCTTGGGGAGGAGTACCATGACTGAGTTCTACAAACTCTCAAAGACAGTGGGTAAGTTGAATGCAGAACAGTTGTTTATCAAACCCTGCAGCGCAAGAGGCATTTGCTGAAACTAGTTTAAAACACATCAGTTTAAAACAGTCAAAAGAAAGTATTTCTACACACAGCAAGCAGTGAATTTGTAAAATTTACAGCCACAGGAGGCTGAGGAGACAGTATCAGCAGGCTCACAAAGGGATCAGACAAATTCATGAACAGAAGATGCTAAAAGTGTTGGGCAGGAATGTATATACTGCTGCTATTCCAGCTGCAACACTTGTGGATGCTGGGAAGCACGAAGAGACCAGGGAAAGCGGTTGGGCTTGCATGCTGTCCCTGAACAGCCTCTCCTTTGGTCACTGTCGGAGGCAGATGGACCTCTGGTCACTTCTTGTTCTCTTGTTCAGCTGAGCCTTGTTGGAGGCTACCAAGCTGACACTTATTAAATAAGAGACACAGGGACAGTAGCTGAGTTCTCTTACATGAGAGATCGATCTTGCCATGCTGAGAATCGTCAGAAGTTATGACAAACCATATCCAAATTTGTTGTCCTGTAGAAGTTAGACCAGAAAACCATACGGTCCAGTTCAGGAGAGGATTTACTGCCAGTGATTTCCGTGGACTGCAGGGGTCTGACAGCTCTGCAGGATGTGGTCCTAGTGGCAGGGATGGTAAATCAAGCATATCCAATTGTCTATCATCTCCAAAAAAATAAATAGAAATAACTCGAATAAGAATTGAATGCTAACTGCAACAGCTCAAAATATTAAGCCACGAGAAGCACATTTAAATGTGCAGACCTGAGGGGATTTAACACAGAAAATTTTGATAGCATATTTCTTATTTACATATACTTTCCTTTTGTTTTCTGTTGCCAAACAACTCCAAAGCCCTTTTTTATCAGAATCATTGAAATGAGGGTCATGGAATTTATGAACTGCATGTTTGTAATCCTATCTATGGGTTTAAAAAAGGTAAAATTAAAATTCCCCCCTCTAAAATAACTCAAAAAATGTGTTCTGTTACCATTAAACAAAAAAAGGATTGTTTTTTTTTTTTTCACATATTGGCTGCTGTTAAAGTAATTGCTTGTCCTTTGAATAAGTATTTAAGTGTGTTTACCCTTCATTTGCAAACTTCAGACATTTTAGGACTTAGGCTATATATATAAAAGCAGAGGGAATTGAAATAGTAAAAAAGTCAATACGGGATAGAAGAATCTGAAAGTTTCCTCTTCATTGATTATTCCTACAGAAAGAAACATGGAGAACTTCTTTTTTAGGTAGGTTCAAATAAATTGTTTTCAGTAAGTAAAATCTGAGAATATTCTGGAAGACAAAATCTTTCTCTAATAGCAATGCATTGCTCCACTTCCATGATGTATAACTCAGTTGAGGAACTTTTTATAAAGGAGAATGTAAAAATATGTCAAGAAGAAAAACAAACCTTCAACACAGCATCAAGGTGGCAGAAAGTAGTTGAAGTTTCCCTCTGAGAAAGACACTAGATAAGGAATTATAAAAATGTAAATTTTCTAATTCCTCTTCCCCATGAAGATAGTGAATGCATTTCAGTGTGGTTATAAAATAACTTACTGGAAGCAAATTGTAGGCCTGGTATAATGTAGAAGAAGTTTGCCAGTCATAACACCTGAAGAATTTCCTGGTGTAAGAGCTACTAGTGAAACTGTGCTTTCTGGTATAGCTTAAACCAGTCTCTAAACATGAGCAAGACCATGCTTTTTTGCTATTTCCAATATATCTGTGAAAAAAATTTTACTTTCCTTAAAAAAAGGAAGAAAAACCAAAAACTGCTAGCAAATCAAAAATACCTTTTGCTTTCATTAAAAAAAAAAAAAGGAAGAAGAACCAACAAATCGAAAATACCAGATCCTAAACAAGGTTGTTATGCTCAGAAGAATATTTAATACAACTGTATCTAGGTTTTATTCATCTCTTTCCAGGCACCATGATGAAAATAAAGATAATCACAGCAATTATGTTAAAAAGTATTAAGAAATTATTGCTTATGCTGTAGGAAGTGACTCCTGTTCTGCATTTCAGCTCACCCTGACAGTAAAAAGGTTAGCTTAAACCACCTATTTAGATTCTAATTCGTGCTGACCAGTGCAGAAGTGGTTTAAACTCCCTCACTCAGCCAAAGCCAGCTGAGAGCAGGCATCTGAGCAGTTACCATGAATCAGCTTGAGAAATACTATACGAATTGCTTACAATTGTGTAAACATAAGTAAAAAACTGGACTGAGAATTAAAAAGAAGGTGGAATCGCAACCCATAAGGCTGAAAGAAATGAGAAATCAACATAAAGTCGCAGTTCTCCAGGGCAGATGGGATGGCTTGTGAAAGCTTCAATTCTGACAGCGCTTTGTGACCATCAATTACACGCTGTTGTACGAGCTCTTAGTACTGTCTTATCTATTGACTAAACACCCTTCTCCAAAGAAAATGAGCCATCATTTTGAGAAATCTTCCTAGTTATAGCTGTGTCAGCCTGCTTAAACTGACCTTTAAAGGATTCGCCTGAGAATAAAGGACATCTTATTATTCAGTGTGCATTTTTGTGAGGCCAAACCAGGAACTGCCTGTCTTAGACAAAGCACAAGATTTCCTCCTAAGAGAATCTCTGAGGATTTGCAATTAGTCATGCTCTTGAGTAGTTATAATCTGACATCAGAAAACACTTGGGGGAAAATTAATCCCTGAGGCAAATTCATTTTTGTATAATAGGGTAAAATTTGGCCCATCTGAGTATGTTTCTACAGGTCAATGTAGGGTTTGCATGCAGGGGTGGAGAGAGTAATTTGGTAAAGGGGAGGGAAGCTGGTTTTTTTTAATGTAGAAAGTGAATTTGTTTGTGTACATAGGCTAAATAAATAGTATTAAAATATGGGTTATTATAACAATGTAATACCAAAACAAGGCATAGTATGCCTTTTATTCTCTAATTTCAAAGTAATTTTAAAAGCTTAATGTGCCAAGTCATAATAACTGCATGGGGAAAATTAATACCATGTATTCCCAGTTTGCATAAAGGTAAAATTGAAGAATGGAGCAGTTCACGAGCATGATCCATGTTCCTGGGAGGAGAATTTGGGGTTCCAGATTCCCACTACAGCGCTTGAATAAAGCTCGGTAGGAGGTAAAGGAAAAAAAAAAGAGACCATATCCAGTAGGGATTTTTACATATAGTGCCTGGCACCTGCAGAGTTATAAAAAACTATTTCTTCATGCAAAGTGACCTCCTGAAAAACTGACTTTGGCTCACTGAAGATATAAGGACATGCCTCAGTCTGTGTGATTTTGCTTATCTATCTGAAGAAAAAAAATCTCTTTGGACTGGTTTTGACTAATGAGCCACATGAATCTTGGAATGATGACCAGAGCATAATATGGAGTGATCAGGGAACATTCAAGCATTGCATCCTGAATAGCACTAACTTGATTTTGATTTCAGAGTAAAGGGATGGCGAATGGGAAGGAGGAGAAGGAAACAGCAAAGATAAGACTTCCCATGGGCTATGTTTCCAGCCCTGGTTTCTTCTGGCACTTGTTACAGTAAAACAAGCAATTTTTTTTTTTTCCAGGTACTTGTGATTTTCAGAATCTTACATTGAGAGGGGAGTAACTAACACTTAACACTGTTAATTTTCTAATTTGCCCTAAAACTAGGCAAGAAGGAAAGAAAAGGGGGGGATTGTGTAGGACAGGAAGAGAAAAAGGAGGTAATTACAACATTGTTTCAGTATCTACACTTAGGGTGTGTACAGTACATCAGCCTTCTTTCGATGGGCAGAGGAATTCACTGTATGTTATTATTGTAATGAGTAGTAATGAATAATGATAAGACTATGGGAGTCTTCTCTCTGTACAGTACCATTACAGGCATGAGTGGATAAACAGATTTTGATTGAGATAGTCCCCAGTAAATCAGGGCTGGTTTTTTTTTCTATGTCATTTGAAATAGCTTCTGAGTCTATTTTTATCCTCACCTCATCATTTTGCTGTTTCTTATCTTCCATACCTATTACCTTAGTGATTTCGAAATCCAGGAGATTGCTAACTACTTGTGTGTCAGAAACTGTTTCAAGGACCTTCAAATTTACCAGAAGATGGAAAGGAATGAGCAAGATTTTGTCTGACTTCACGCTTCAGTTTCACCAGTGACCTATATACTAATAGGAAAACTTATACCGTTACTAAAGGAGAGAATGTTCTGGAAAACTTTATGTCAGTTAAAAACCCATCACAGAAAGTGCAGCTTGCTCTCAGTTGCAGATTTGAGGTGACTAACATTTCCTGAAATCAGTGCTTTGGGGAGAGGGGTACTTGGATATTGTCCTCGTGGCAGATGAGGGGTTGGGTCACAGGACAAAAGTCAAACTGAACATGAGAGTTTGGTTGCAACATATAGGGTCACAAACCCAGAGGAAAGCAGAAAAGCCTCTCTACTTCCTGGAAATGTAACATGTGAGATAGATGCTTTGCAACGTATGGCCTGTTGGCCACCTAGTCCAGAGGTATCCACACGTGTAGACATCCATGAAGCAAGAGGGGAGACTCATACCTTTCAGCAAGTGGGAGGCTCCTTCCTCATTAACATCTGCTATCCTAAAGAAGCAGATTGAAGATGCATCAGCAGGAAAAGAATGGAATAAACTGGTCCCCACAAAGCACTAGAGTCCTGAGGTGGAACTGCCTCCTGTGCCTAAATCAAGACTGAATCAAAGCCCAAACATGTAGCATATAGTACAGATATGCCCTTAAATGACAGCTCTTGCCCGTCTTGCTACTAGGGCAAGGCAGTAATGTTCTCCTCTTCACATAAATCAGGAGAATAATGCAATACACATTGGCCCAGAAAGCCAGGGATGTGCTGGTTTGGCAGACATTCAGTAAACTTAACTGAGGAAAAACTGAATGAGGACTTCAGAGCAAGGAAAAGTGTAAAAAAAACCCCAAAACTCAAAAAATCTACCAGTGCTCTGATGCTGTTCAAGCACAGTTCAGTGCATGACTTTCAGTTTTAGGTCCGCTTTGAATGAGGAAGTTTGAGGCTGTGATAGTTCCTACTTCTAATGATACATTCACTTGAATACAAAGGTTTCATCAGCAGAATCACATCTCTGAAGGTGATGAGTCAGCTGAAAATTGCAATTCAACCTCTATTGTTATTTCAGAGGTAATTCAAACACAGTCTGATGATTCTTAAAGAAGAAAAAGACATTGATGAGCTGATTATTAGGTTTCTTGGGATATATGTGCATTCAAAAGAAGTAGACTTTCTGAAAAATTTAGGGCACAATTCATCTAACTAAATGCACTTAGATCTAACCTAGTCATCTAGATTTCCTTTATAGTCAGAAAAGAGAAATAAGCTCCTTTAAGTCACTACCACCTCACCTGAAACACACATTTAAAGCAGATGACCAAACAGTGCCAATTTCTTCTGGAATGACTCCATTGTAAGTGACTAAAATTAAGCAGCATCAATCTTGCCCTTTCTCACGAAATACCTAGAAGACGTGAATGGTAATTGAGCTTTTGAGATTTTCCAGCCACTGAAGCTGAGGATCACCAGCCACTGTGCTCTGAAACACTGTCCCTTGCCTAGACTGTGCCTGTCCATAGCTGGTCTCTCCCAGCATCACACCTCTGACGTGAACAGCCCCCAGGTTCAGAGGGACCATTTCCTCAGCAGGACAGTAGCATATGTTGGTCCCACAAAATGCACCGTCTTGAGCACCATCTACAGGTACATCATTTAGTAATTTTTTTGAATTTTGTTTGAACACCAGCACAGATAACTAACCTAAGGATATAGACCTAAGGATAAGTTGAGTACTGTGTTTTTTGGGCCAAGGGGCTGTAGCTTCCCTAGAAAGCTTTTCCCAATACCTATCATGATTTACTTCCTACAAACTGGGGCAATTCTTGGATGGGAGTGAGGAAAAGGTTGCAGCCTTTATATATAACTGCACATAGAGACAAAGTATTAAACACCCATGAGTTTTCCAAATCCCTCCGAGTTAAAAAAAAAGCATTAATGTCAGCAGGGATTGCAAAATCATATACAAACACTGTGCAGACTGGAGGGGGGGGTGTACCAATAATTACTCATTGAGATCAGAGACTGGGCAAACCTTGCCTTTTAGGCACAGAATAGTCTGACAAGCACAAATAGGGCTTATTCTTTTGATTTAACTTTATCAAAATGTAAGGAAACATCTCCCTTTTCCTCTCATTTTCCTATCCTCTCTTGATCTTCCTATCACCTTGAGCACATCACCCTAAAGCGATTCAGTTTTATCTAAGGCAGCACAGTTTCTAGATGGAATTAGAATGATCACCAAATGCATGGAAATGAATTGGTAAGCATTACATTTTTCAAAATGTCATTTCCTTTTTTTCAGGGGTGAGGAGAAGGGAAATAATGGTCTTTTTTATGTCTGTCTTGTATTCTCTAGATAAGCATATCCATTCTTTTTATAACATCTGCTTACATGATTTCTACATGTTTTTGCATGTAATAAAATATTCTAATAGAGGTCCTTCACTTCCTTGATTAAAATAATTGAGGATGGACATGCTCCTTGAAAACCTGTGGAATAATTGAAAAAGGGTTGTTTGGAATAGTGCTTAACATCCGAAACTCCCTCGTATTGCCATGCAAAAGTCAACTGATTATTTCTGAGTGATGTATGCTATGCTGTTAGTCTAATTGCTAGCAGTGGCATTGCTCAGCCATAAAGAAGTTCACTGCATCAACAAAATTTAATTGGGGCATCTCAATATACTGGCATTTTCTTGCAGAGCTAGTTAAAATGAATACAGAAACTGCTGTGCACAAGGATTGAAGTGTATATTCTTTTAGCTGAATCTGAGAGATTCACAGAAAAACGCATTTTACAACGGCATGCTGTGATTCTGCTTCATGCTCTTTACTCCAGCAATCATTAGCTGAACAAAAAAAAAAGAAAAAAAGTCTCATTTACTTTATCATATGACACTTTGGGACTATCTAACTGACCAGGCCATTGACTTTACTTTCATGCAAAAATTTTAGACAAGAAAAGAAAGAAACAACAAACAAAAAGGAAAAAAATTAAAAATTGATATAGCCATTTTGTCCAAATTTAATTTCATGAGATACCAGAATTAGTGTCTGGCATTGTTGATGACATCTGTATTAACATGCTGTTGGTTTCCTAATACATAGAAGTGCTTTTAACAAAAATTACAAAAAAAAAAGAATTATTTTATATTAAAGCATAAAACCCCAGCAATACAAAGCACTAAAAATATTTTATTTTTGTTACTCACAGCCTCCCTGGGAGGCAGATTCATTAAGATAAGGGGGAAGCCTAAAATATCTGCTGACATTAAAGTGACCGACAGGCAAAAAAGTAAATAGTAATGTTAAAAAACGAGAAGATTTAGTTCTCTCTCTGTGAGTCGGCAGGAGAAAATGAGTGCACCACAGTTTAAACAGGTAATAGGGCATGTTTCAGAAATGGCATATGAAAGCATTTGTTGAAATGCTGAACTTTACCTTCTCTCATTAAGTTGATTCATTGAGTAAGTAACAAGGGAATAACTGGCAGGTGTTGACTGATGTGCGAGTCTCCACACTGTACACATCGCTCATTCAAAACTTTGAAGCAAACTTGCCCACCCAGCCTTGCCTTTCCAAGCTCATCTCTCTTTCCTCCCACCGTCATGCTAAAATTATTTTTTTGCCATTACAGTTTAGGAAAGCCACTGCCTCCTACCAGAACCATTTCAAGTAGAGACTTGTACAAATAAAGCAAGAGAGAGATCATGGAATGGTTTGGGTTGGAAGGAGCCTTTAAAGGGGATCCAACCCCGTTGCCATGGCCAGTGACTTCTTTCAGTGAGGCTCGAAGTAGGCTTCAAAGTGGGGCTCAAAACCCCACCCAGCCTGACCTTGAACGCAATGATGGGGCATCCACAACTTCTCTGGGCAACCTGTTCCAGTGTTTCACCATCCTCGTCGTAAAAAATTCTTCCTTGTATCTAGTCTAAATCTACCCTCTTTTAGATTAAAATGGTTACCTCTTGTCCCGTCACTATATGCCCTGGTAAAAAGTCTCACTCCATCTTTCTTATAAGCCCTCTTTAAGTACTGAAAGGCTGCAATAAAGTCTCCCCAAAGCCTTCTCTTCTCCAGGCTGAACAACCCCAACTCCCTCAGCCTTTCCTCATAGGAGAGGTGTTCCAGCCCTCTGATCATTTTCATGGCCCTCCTCTGGAGCCGCTCCAACAGCTCCATGTCTTTCTTTTGCTGAGGGCTCCAGAGCTGGACCCAGTACTGCAGGTGGGGTCTCACCAGAGCAGAGTAGAGGGGGAGAATCACCTCCCTCAACCTGCTGGCCATGCTGCTTTTGATGCAGCCCAGGATACAGTTGGCCTTCTGGGCTGCGAGTGCATGTTTCCAGCTCATGTCCAATTTTTCATCCATCAGTATCTCCAAGCCCTTCTTCCTAAGGCTGCTCTCAATCTCTTCATCCCCCAATCTGTACTGATACTGGTGATTGGGCCAACCCAGGTTCAAGGTCCTGCATCTGGGTCAACGCAATCACTAGTATCAGTACAGACTGGGTGTTGAATGGATTGAGAGCAGATCCTTTGAAGGGACAGACCCACGTATCATTGGACACAATGGAAATACTTTCCTGAGACTCCCAAACACTTAAAAAGAACTTTCTTGTCTAGAAATCTCCCAAGTGGAGTGCAAATCAGGCCCTAAATCTGCTTAGTATAACTATTTCTCAGACGGACTTACTTCAGAAATGGATACTTGGCACTGATTAATCAAAAATAGAGGTGATGTCTTTTCGCTTGAGTGGGATGCGTTGAGGTTCAGGGGACTATTGATTGTTCTGATTAATACACTGCACTTTCATGGCTGGGAAATGGAAACTCAAAATTAAAGGGCCTTATTCTGCCCTGCTTTCGTGGACACAATTCCCCACTGAAATCAGTGACTCAGAGAAAAAAGAGAATCAATGGTCCCAGGCATTAGTGAAGGTCAGAGTGCAAGACATACAGGGCAAATTATTGGCCATTGTAAATCATGGCCACTCTCTTAACTCAGTGGATCTATTGCACTTTAGTCAGAGGGATATGACCCTGAGAGCAATCTGTATTTTTCCTTCACATCTATTGTTTCCTTACCCGATTTTGATTGTTCTTTGGTTTTACAATCGGTGCTATTCAAAATGGATTACAGTCAGTGTTCTGTTAATTTCTAATATTCACAAAGACTTTGAGAACAAAGTTTTGATATTTTCTATGCCTTTAAATTAATCTTTCTATGCTGCATAGGTAGATGTTCCCTATATTTCACTGCTCAAAGGATATCTCTGATCTAGAAAGATGTTGGGAACCTGAAGGAAGGTGTGAGTACTATAATTTCATATTGAAATGTGGAGGATACTCAGCATCCTGTAGATATGTACTTCATTCGTTTATTCCTCTTGGATTTTCTTTTTCTTCTTTTTGTATTTATTTCCCTTTTTTTTTTAATTTTATACGCTTTATGTCCTAAGAAATTTAATATTTACCTGCATTTTGCTATCCAAATTTCAGCAAGTTCTCGACAGAAAATCATACATTTTTCTCTTCGATATCTCAGATGAAAAGTATTCTTTAATATTTCTCCAAGGAGAAAAACTCTCCAAGGAGGAAAATATAGCTCTTAAATAAATACACTTAAGTACATATTTTTTTTAAAGTATGAACTTACAAACATACCCTAGGCCTGAACTTAAAGTGTAAGTGTAAAGAAAAAAGAAATTCTGATTGATATGTTCATCCCAAATTTGCACAATCAGAAAACTGGGATAGTTCAGAAAAACTTAATAGCTAATTGAGTTGACTTCTGATAATTAGAGATTCAAATCTAGAGAAAGATGGCTTTTTAATCTATTCCCGTGCTGTCTTTTAACATGAAGAATGCAGGAAGCCTCCGTTAGATATTTCTTGGAAACAAATCCAAATTCTGTCACTGCAATTTCCAAAGGGTTCTGAAAAGCCCGATTACTCGTCTCCCACTAAAAGACAGCCTATGGTCACAAGTAATACTTACAGTTGCCTTTGGAAATCCCAACAAAAACTCCCCTAGCTTCATTATCCATTACCCCTGTATAAGGAATAAGATAGAGAATGAAATACAAATAGATGTGGATGGATGAGAGTCTAATTTAATAACTACTCAATATAACTGCCCACTGTCTGATGCATTGCTGCAAAATGTGCTATTGATTTGGGGAAAAAAGATTATATGATAGCTGGGAGCAAATGCCTGGCTCTCTTCCTCACAAGATTTATAGTTTTTTATAATGAGTAACTACATTTTATGCATGAAAATCTAGCAAGGCTTTTTCTAACCATCTTAATTTTGTCAGCTCCAAGGACAAGACCCCTTATAACTTCATGGACACTGCACATAAAAAATCTGCATGTACTTCAGTCAGCTAATGAAGGCTTCCACGAAGTGCAAGCAACCCCAGCAGATAGGAGAGGCTGACAGAGGATCCCTTCATATACTTACTTTCTCATGGTGCAAATTTTCTGATTCTCTATAAGCAGCATAGAGATTTTTGGGCTTCCCTTTGAGTCAGTATTCAATCCCGTGTTAAACAAGACACTAATTTTCTGGCTAGGCCAGGTAGCAGGTACTTCTGGGCTAGGTATTCCTCCAAGGAAAATGTGCTCTGTCTCAGGACTTGTAGCTGGTGGTTATGACTGATATCTTTCATCAGTTCAGCCTTCTAAGGTTTTGTCAAGATCAAAAAATCTCATTTAGGGCAGTGAGGGATAACTCATACCTAGAGAGAGACTAGGTCTGCCAAAACCCTTCATCTTCATCTTCACCATCATTGTTCTATTTGAGGTTCCTCTTTATCTACACTGAAGATCATTGTCGTGGTTTAACTCTATCCCAGTCGAAACCAGGACAATCATCCTGGGTAACTTCCTGGGCCATAGTATAGCTGAATACGGCATTGCTTCCAGGTCTTTGGGCAATTCTGCAATAAGCTGGCTGGTAAAAAAGCTCCTAATTCACTGTTTTCCCTAAGAAAGATTCCCCTTGGGATGGGCCCATCAGATAGAAGACTTTACCATTCTTTATTCCCTTACCCTTAAATTGCTGCCACCTCTTAGCTGATCTTCTTGTCCACCTAAGTAACATGGTTTTAGCTCCTTGAATTTGAAAGATACCGAGCTAATGATTTTGTCTGCCACAGCATTTGACTGGAAGCATTTAGAAGCACATGTCACTGCATTAGCAGATTTCCATTGCTGATTCCTACATACTTTAACTGGATTAGGTTGGGTGGAAAGTGGAAAAAGAGCTTAGATTTAGTCTCCATCCCCATGACGTTCCAGACACCCATATGGAGCAGTACAACTCCATCCTGAAAGGCACAGCTCTTAACACTTGTGTTAAAATTATACCTACAATAATTAGGGAAGTGTGCCCACTGCTGGGAAAATGTAAAGATGCATCAACTCTTATGCAATGCTTTTCCTTGGAACACATCTTTTATATGCATATATATCTATGTCTATAGATATACATATAGATAGATATAGATATAAATATAGATAGATGTAGATGTAGATGTAGATGTAGATGTAGATGTAGATGTAGATAGATATATGTATGTATATGTTTAAGAATGAGAATAGGCTGAGCCCCAAATTTCATAAAGCTCAATATCTTTATAAAATATCTTCACTTGCAATTCACTGAAATTGGACAGCCTGTTGAAATTAATAAGAGGCTACTTAAAAACTGGGTAAAGCAATCTGAGAGCCACTAGCAACTATTCTGGAAAGCTCATGGAGAACAAATGAAGTGGCAAAAGAAAAAGAGAAAAAATGGCTCTTTAAAAAGGGAGAATAGAAGAAGATGTGATAGTCACAGCTCAACAGCTTAACTTGTATTCCTAGAAAAACATGGAAAAATAAACATCTGTAAGCATCAAGAAGAAAATAAAGTACCGAGCAACAGCTCCACACAAATCAGTCAAAGTCATTTTTAATTCCTTCTGTCATAGAACAGCAGATCCAGTGAATAGAGACAAAGAGTTGATATTCTGTTCCAACTTGGTAAGACCTTTGCCACTGTTTCAGACTGAAGTTCTGAGGTAACCTAAGGAAATATGGACAAATAAAAATACTAGGGAAATTAAAAACTGCTTAGATATGATAATCAGAGAGTAGCTCCAATTATTTATTATCAAAATGGAAAGATACAATTGGATAATTAGGGGTCTGCAACCAGTAATATTAAATATTTTTATTGTGAGTTGGATGACAATACCAATTTGGGGAGGACCGCACAGACAGGATTAGAAAACATGGTGATCTTGAGATTTTGGAGGTATGATCTAAGTCAAATGGGGGGCAATTCAATGTGAATAAATACAAAGTTCTACACTTAACTAAAAATAATCATCTCCACAAACATGGGATGATACCTAACCTAGATGGCAGTGCTACAGGAAAGAATCTGGAAATGCCTTGATGAATAGGCATCAGTAGTGCTACCAGGTAAGCATTATAGAAGAATATGAGAAATATCTTCTGAAAGACAGATGATCACCTCCCTACTAGAGTAGTATATCTATGCTGTCTGAGAAAGATGTGGGAAAGGAAAACAGGGAGAACACTGTGAAGTCTAGAAAATATGATCTGTAGGGAAAAATTAAAACATTGGGGTTGTTTCAGCTGAAGAATACAAGACTGGAAGGACAAATGATTCATCAACTGCATAGCGACAAAGATGAAAGAAAATTACTGTGAATAGTTTATTGTTTAATAGGCTAAAATTCATCAAAAAAGATTTAAGGTAATTTTGGGGAAAACTTGGCTACTGGAACAGATCGCTTAGGGTGGGAAGATGGAAGCTGGTTTTGAAATCTCCTTTGTAGAAGGTTTTTAGGAATGAGTTAGACAAGTATCTGTCAAGTTTACCTATATTTGGTCATTCTTTGAGGTAAGGGAATGAATTTGACTGTTTTAGCCCTGCTTTCTATTATCACTCTCTCTCCATTCACATCAATTGTACTATAATGTCTCTGTTTTCAGAATGGGTGAGAGTCATTTCACCTAATTTTCCTTAGCATTTCTAGAACTTACTCACCACATGGTACTCAGTACTTCTCATTCAGTTTCTGTCATTGTTGCTCATTTTTATAAGTTTTCAGGATTCTGTGGGATCCTTGAAGTTGATCCACCTCAGAAGGAATGTGATTGGAATTACCCATCCCTCAGTGACAACTTTGTGTTGCTTTGCACATATAAAAGATCCTGGCAAACTGCGGCTTCCACTGACTGGAGTGGAATGCCCCGTGAGTCCTTGTTTTTCTCGTAGGCAAGTAGCCACCAACAAGGTGCTTATTGGTATCTGTCATCTTGCAAGATGCAGTTCTTTGGAATACAATATTGTCTTCAGTGAGTTCACTTCAGCTCTCTTACTCAGAAAAGCAAAATAATACCTGTTTTTTCTACACAGAAGACTTGCTTTCATGCCCCTGTCCCCTGACTCCACAGTGTCTTTCGAAACCAAAACATACACTACTGGTACTTCTTTAAACTCAACCCAAACGCTGATTGAAACACAGTTTTGCCACTATTTGTACTGCTTTTTGAGAGACAAAACATGAAGGCAATTAGTTGCTGCCAAACGCTCTTTAATACAACACTGATTATTTCAGATCTTGTTGTCAAGTTTAGTTCCGTGTACCAAATGATTCAGTTATTTTTGTTGTTTAAGATATGTGCAGTTTGAACCTCTCTTCAAGTCAATAGCATCCTCATGAAACCCTCCAGAAATTATTCAAAATCATTTCTTCTAGTCACCAAGTTATGAGGTCTAAGAATCATTATTAATCTGTGTGTAGCAAGCATTTTATGAGGATGATGTTTTCCAAATGATGCATGCTTTGACAGTTCTAACTGCACTGTGGTTTTAGCAAACTGAGGGAGTTTTCTAATTTTGTATGAATGAAAATCAATATATATTTCTCTGGATTTAATGTGTATAATGGTTACATTTCTCACAAGCATTTTGTCAACTATTGCTCTGAGTTGGTCTGAATGAATTCCTAATGTAAGACAAACACTGGAATGCTCCCTGTGGAAACTGATTTCATTTCATCTGCCACTTTTTGCCAGGTAGAATTGTCCTTATCTGTGTGATTAGGCCAGTGAAAGTTGCATTTGTTTATTTCCCTTATATGATACGTATGATAGTCCAGCATCAGCAGCAATAGCTACTAAGTTCAGGCCACAGATATCCTTCTGTCCTGCGCTCTGTCAAGTGGCTCTGATGCTGAAGTGTGGCATTTTGGGGAGGTGGGAACTGATGTGGTTCTCAGCAGCATCAAACCTGTCACGTCCAGATGCCACAGGTTCTGTAGTAAAAGAGTACGTGTACAGGCACAGTATCCACACCTCCAGCTCTGGACCATAGTGAAGATGCTCATGTGATAAAGACTTAGTCTTTTACTGCCTCTTTAGATGGCAACAAGATCTGTGACTAGACCATCTCAGTGAATCGTTTAAACATCCCTTTAATAAAACCTGAGGCTAAATGCTACGGTATACCTGTTGTTGCACCAGACACAATTACCAGTTAAGCTGATTCATCAGAGCTGTAATATAATTTTAAGTGATTGACTACTGAAAACAGGATGAACCCAAGATGCTGTGGGACCCTGTTCATGTGGTGAGTGTGTTCCACAAGGACAGGCAACAAAACTGAGCTTCAAGAGTTTTTTTGTCTCTTGAGATTTCACTTGCATCTTTCTGTGGCCTCTATCTTCACTGGTTTTAACCCTCTGGAGTTGCCTCTCATTTGCCATAATGCTTCCACTTACCTCTGTCTTACCAAAGCTATAACTTTGGTGCAGAAGAGTTACAATAGTCAGGGTGTAAGCAAACTAGGATTGCAGGGAGACTTGATACAGCCAAAAAAGCAAAACAAATCAAAGAAGAAAAAAAATTTTAAAAGACTAGACAAGCTCTGAGCCTCAGAATCCCATTATCACCCTAAAGCTGTTATCTACATTTCTCTGTGTCTCATTGTATGTCATACAACGGCATCTTAAGTATTCTGCCTCACCTAGGTAACATCTGGGCTGCTGACACAAGACTTCTTTTTCATGGGTGATGTACCTCATTTAAAACACTTCTTATTTCCTCCCTGGCTCAGCTCAGCACCCATAGCATATTTTATACTTTCATTTCATCAGCGCTTGGACTTCTTCACTCCAACTGCCTCAGAGACTGATGGGGATGTGCTAAGCACCTTTTGATTGGTGTAGCCATATAGACACAACCACTAATTATGTATCCCATTAATTTTTAGTTATGTATTTACATCTTTTTTTTTAGAAAAAAAAAATCTGCATTTGTTTGTCTTCACTGCAGAGAAGTGGTTATCATTCTCATGTGGTAAACAAAAGCATTGTACTCTGCCAAATCACTTGAAATAACAAATAAAACACTAGTGATAAATCCTCACTCCTTGAAATTACACTGTATATGACTATTTTGCAAATAACTTACCAAATCTGGTGATGCAGCTGTGAAGACATATACTTTGCAACTAGATCAGGTTAACTGTGCTGCTGTCCTCATCATCCAAAGATTAATTCTCTATTTCCCCATATTGGGAAACAGATTTCAAAAGCCCAAGAGACAGAACTAGAATGATTTTTCTGAGATATCTTTCACCTTAGTCTAAAAAGGAAGGAGAAACTGAAGAAAAGTAGATTCACCATTTCTTTAACAACAGAATAGAGCGTATTGGAGTGTGGTTATTTTTCAGAAGGGAAACCTTAAGAAAATTATTTCAGGGTGAAACAGTATTTTATGGATCTAGAGGGAATGATGAGAAGAGAAATCCTTGTCACTCATAACAGATAACAGACTGAAAATCACATTATACATCCACTGGTTATCTTTAATTGAGAATCTCTTTTACTGGAGTTAGTAAAGAGCAGAAGCAGAAATCAACAATATTAAGATGTGCTAATCCCTCAGGTGATACAGTTAAATTTTTTGAAAACAAAAATGCCATGAGTAAATGGGAAACACATTGACATCAAGGAATTATTTGTGTTGTATGCTGAGTTTGTATGACTTTGTCTGCAACCAAGATTGTCCTCATGAGCCAGAATGGCTTGACTATTTGAATTTTCTTTTTTCTGTCAATTTGGGCACAAGCTGAGAAGTGCAGCCGTGTTCATTCCAATTCTTTGTTCTATGTCAAGTCTTCCCTGCTTACTTGCACATGTTTCATTTTGTATGTATGAGGAAAAGCCAGAACATAAAACGTTATGCTGACAGTTGCAAGTTATGTCAACATTTTTATATATTTTTCTATTATACCATGAATATGCATTTGTTTATGTAAAAGTATATAGTATCTCTCCAAAGCTTGAGGAGATATACAACAATTACAAGTCAGAATATAAATACATATGAAAAAAAAAACAGAAAATAACTACTCTTCTGGGCCATACATCCACAGTAATCACTCTGAGAGAACCATAAAAATAATTCCTCTCAATACATTTAGACTAAAACCAGCCTCCTACATTTAAATTGAAACAAGAGACTCTGAATATTTCCTTCAGAATTTCTATTATAGTTCTAATGTAATCAAATGCCACGGTCCTGACCTGGACAACCTTCTAGAAGTGCTCAGAAGGAGTTTCAGGGTCACACCACATCTGTTCAGATGTTTTGATCTCTCATCAGTGGGTCCCTAGTTAGGAATTATGCCAGCAGGTTAGGATTTCCACAACTTTAAAAAGAGCAAGAAACAACCCAGGGGCAGACACTGAAGAGAGACTGAATATGGATACATTTCCTCTCTCCACATCAGTGCCCAAGTAGATATCTTGTTTTCTTTCTCTCTCTTTCTTGGCTACTCTCCATGGAATAACAAAATTGCCCTTTGGCATGTGATCAAACACACCAAGATGATCTTTATCTTCATGTTCTGATATAGACACAGTTTTTAGAAATGTGCTCAGTGGTTGTGTCACAATAGGAAAATGTGTTTGAGCTATCTACATGATTTAAACCTTGGAGAGCCAAGAGCCAAAATAACTTTACAATGGCTGGACTTTAATCACTGTGCTTGGTTTTCATCCTCCTGCAGCAGCCTATGGCAATTCCCAAGCACAGAAGGACACGGAGAGGATACCAAGGTTGCAACACACTCTGTAAGGAAGACCATAAAACTACCTTAGATTGCTAAAATATCCTTTCTTTTTAAAAATAAATCTTGAAAAGGTTAGTGTTCCCTATATTATAATCCATGACAATTAGCCTAGACACAGGGTGTATTTCCAATTGTAAGGTAATGCAGCATTCCTTCAAAGAGGTGTCAAAAACAATCATAGGCTAATGAGATTTTACATGAACCACCTGCTGGTTACTTTCAATTAGATAAAACACCTTTGCTGGAAGTGAGGAAACCCTTTTCATTATTTGCAAATGAGTTACACAACAGAAAGCAATAACAGGAAAAGAAATGAGAAACTAATAGAACAGTCTGAGCTTCCCAGCTCTACTCCCATCTCTATAATTCCTCTCTGTAAAAAAAAAAAAAAAAAAAAAAAAAAAAAAAACATAAAAAAAACCCAAAAACTAATGATGGCAATACTGAGTGTCCAAAGACACTGAGGAAAAACACAGGGAAAAGCTACATAAATAAGTGACATGTCAGTTCATTGGCACCCCTAGAAAAATGTTAAAATAAATTGCTTTTAGGTCAGAATTGTTCAATTCAAGAGGAAGTGTTTTGTTTTGCATTTCAGTTGACATTTTTTAGAAGAAAAATAGAAAGATATTTAAAAAAAAAAAAAGGCTATTTTAAATAATGTAGTTATTGTGTTTAAAATATCAGATTTCAGAATATCTCTTCAGGAGAAGGAGGCGATCAAGAACAGTTTGACAAAACCTGATATAAATGTCACAATTTAGATCTACATTTTATACATTTGTTTACTCAAGAAACCTTGGGCCAAGACATACTCTTCTGTCCCACTGAGATTTGGGCTTTCCAGTATAAAATCAGAAATCGGTCTATGTTTAGAGGAAGACTGATGTAAATGGGAAGGCATAACATCCAACACAGACCCCTTTGAATGGAGGAAGAGGAGCACGGGGCAGAAGCATGACAGATTCCTTCTCTTTTATGTTTATTTTATAGACCTTTCATACTTGCAAGTTCCAGAGGAAAAATGAGACAGCACAGAACTAAAAGGCTTACACTCATTACATTTCCACCTATCTCATATCAGGGTGTAATGGACATTGACAACAGAATTTGTGAGACTAAGAGGCTATTTGCATGGACATAAGACTTTCAGATTGGTAAGAAACCTTCAAGTTAGATTCTTTTTTCTCACATCATGCATAAAGGTTTCATTTGTAATATTACAGCACTGGATTTTTTGAAGCATTGTGGGGGATTTAAAGACCAGCCTATAGCACCGTGGAAGATGCCTCCTGCAAGCTGCTTTGGAAGCCTGAACTGTGGATGTGGATTTCCAGGGAGTTTGGGTATTGATGTACTTCTATTAGCTCTGTAAACAATATGATTTTCAGATAGTGTGTCTCTTAAAAAGACTTCCTACATGTTCCTCCTGCCATGTAACTTTTATTTTGTTCCCCAACCCATCTCTTCACTATTGAAAAATATTTCCCATGATTCTTGTTCTACATGAATAAATGTGCTTTTAATAAATTAAAAAAAAAAAAAAAAAAAAATCAGCAGATGTTACCCAGTTCTACGAAAGAGGCAGATTCCTTTCAGAAGAAGACAGAAAACAAAAAGTAAATACCTTCCCCACTGGCTGACATTTGGGATGGGAAAGGGAAAACCAAAGTGGAAGGAAAAGCACAAACCTTATAACAATGAAAGACCTACCTTTCAAGGGGGGAAAAAAAAAAAAAAGAGCACCTTTGCCTTCCAAGGTGTTTATGATGAATTACCTTAACTGAAGGAAAGTTCGAAGGGTCTCTGGATCCCACCAAAACCCAAAAAGCCTTGCACGGGGAAGAAACCTTATCCCCCTGAGATGTGGAAAAGTGCTTACAAAAGGATTCTTACTTCAGTCAACCGAAAAAAGGTCAGATCCATCGGTGATTGATAGAAACTGAATGCACTGTCACACTTCTTGAAGTTTCAACAGCTGTATACCCTGAAGATATTATTCAAAAAGATGCATTTGGAACCTGAGTCACAGGCAGAATACAATTTGAGAATCTGCTGTGGCATTAAAAAAAAAAGCTCACACTTTAGAGGGTTCATCATCCAGAACCATGGCTTTAATACAGACTGCTGTGGCAACCAGTTCTTGCCTGCAGAGTCTGACAGGGATGAGAGAGAGATAATGTATCATTTAGAGGCTGAAGCACTGCATGGATTTCCAAGTTAATTCAAATAAGCCAAGCAGACCACAAAAAAAATTGTTTATGCAAAAGCAGGCTGAAAATCAGAAGGTGACTAAACTTGCTTTTTCATAATGTATCATATGCAAATTAATTTAAAAATTAAGGAAATGAAGCTGTGGGTGAGTTTGATTTTTCAATATTTAAAAGCAAGAAAGGATTAGTTTTAAATATAAGGCAGTAAGTGGACTTATTTATCATCATTTGTGGTTCATTAGTCGGTAAAGGTCAAATTATGTCCCAAAGGCATGAATTTACTCAAGGTCACACTAGTCTCAGATCAATCCACGAACAGGACTGGGGTGCATTAGAGCTCACTTCCCCTTGCTTTGTAGGATAATCATATAAGCTCAGCAGCATATAACCGACCCCTTCCTCCATGTCCCTTAGCTTCCCAGCCTGGCAAGAAGGCTGGGTCATCAGTGCTCCTTTGGCTACGATCCCCCCCTTACTGCTGAGTCCCCCCTACAGCTGCAACTTTTGAAGTCTACATATATATTAAAAGAAAAAGTGCCTCCTTCTGGACGAGTGGTTTGGTTTGGACATAGACAGTTATTCCAAAACAATCCCGTATGTTCATATTAAATGTAGGTCATTTGTAAAACAGAGTTTCTTCTGGGGAGGAAGAAAACTGCAACTTCTCCCCCATGACATTTTTGTCCATTCACGCCCACAGTTAAAATTCAGAAAGTCAAATCAAATTTTATTCCCACTTACACTTTTGCAGAGATGTTTAATCCAAGCTTCAGTCTAGCCCTAAAGAAATAAGAACAGTATTTTATTTGTGACAAGGCTGGCCAACGTGTCTGGTTTTTAAATCTCATATTTAAGCTATTTCTACATGAAGTTTTCCTAATGAATCATATTATTGGTGTGTTACCTTCCAGGGCTGCCTACCAGGGCACGAGCAGGTAGCGTATCCAGAGCTGCTACAGCAGACTGATTGAGAATCATTACTGAGACAAAAGGGCAGATGACAGACATTAACGTGAGGGAAGGAAAAATTACCTCATGCCAGGCCCAGGAAGAGTTATAATTGAGTTGTTTCTAAATGGAAAAAGAGAAACCACTTGCAGAAGGGAAGCCTACTGATACCCCTATATTGACTGCCAGGAGGACTGGAACATCATTTTGCACCCCAGCTCCTACCATGGTGCTTGTTGCTTTGCCTCTAGAAGACCATAACTTTGTCATGACTGGGGCCACCACAACATCTGCAAAGAGTCACCTCCTACCCTCTAATGTTCACTTTTGGTTACATGGACTACCAGTGGATGAAGAACACTTTGGTGGTGGTCACCTTGCTCCAGAGGCTCTAAATGGATCTATGCCCTCTATGGCTTTCCAGCCGCTTGCTCTGACATGTTTATAAACCTACTGTGTCCCTGGGATCTGAATGGAAGGTCCTTACAACACACTCAGGTCACGTTCTGTGAGAGACAACAGCTAGCTCAAGGTGAAACAGCTTTGGAGAGAGAGTGTGAGAGAAGAGGTTCCTCTGTTTTGTCAAAGTTGCAAATAGCTTGGAAAACATGCCGAGCCTACTGACAGGCCTGAGATCTTCTCAAACCTGTTTTGTCGCCTATGGACACACCTGCAAAAGAAAAGGGCAACACATTCGTTACAACAATGCAGCAACCATTTATCCCAAAAAATGCTGTGTGGACTGGAGCACAGCCACAGCGCAGTCTCTGCTCCCAGATGTTCCAAGACAGGGAGACATCAGGACTGGAAGCCATGACAGAGCAGAGCAATTTCAATGCTGTCATGAGAAGCTGGGGAGAAAGGAAGTCTTTTCATCCTGCCGGTGACTACACCTACCATTCTGTGCTGCCTTATTGAGGGTAAGCCTAATTTTGATTCTATTGATTCAACAAGAATTTGGCCTGCTACTCTTCAAAAATTAGTCTCTGTAAGATATGGTGCTTGTCTTTGTTCACCAAAGGTTATCACTGTTGATCAGGATTTGCATGGCTTTTTTATTTCTGTTGATCTTCTCAGATCTGTTGAATGAGAGCTTATAAAAATGTGTATCACTATTTATGTTTTTTTCTACATATTTCTAGCCCATCAGCTGTTTATTTCACCCTGGTAGATCTTGATTCTTTCATTCCTTGTGTCATCCGTATTGTGCTTTCATCTGCCGAATTGCATCCTCAGAGCTGTCGGAAGATGCATGTCAATGCTTAAATTTAGGCCTGAGTGGTGTGTATACAGATCAAGTTGAAAGATGTCAAACATACATACCCAAATGAATTTTCTTTTTTTTGTTTGGACTGAATCATTAATATAGTATGGTTGCAAAAATGCTGTCCTTGGATCTCTTTCGTATTGCATATTACAGACAACCTAATTGCATAATACAGACAATTACGTTACAATTATTCCATCTGCAAATACGTTGTATTGCATAATACAGACAACGTAGACAATGTGGATGGTCTTTTCTATTCAAACTGGAGGCTACCACAGTTGCCATGCAAGGATCACTCATTCATCTTGAAAACAAGTTTTCAAGCAGTCCATTAAGTAAAAGTGGCAAAAGGTTCAGTGATCAGTAAAGGAGTGAGCAAACTTACAATGCTGGTTCAAAGGATGTAAAGTTCTTGTTTGTTCTTCAGCTGCAGCAAGGAGAAGTGGTAATCCTGAAAAAATATAATTTTGCACTTGGATCCAAGGATGGCAATTGTTTTATACAACTACCTATATTACTGTACAGTTAATATTATAAACTATAACCCTGAATATTCAAATCAAGTACCTGAAAGGGCAAAAGCTAGGAAAAGATATCCTTTTAGTACATGTTGGTGGAAATCATTTCCTCTGTATTCAGCATAGTACGATTCTTACACTCTAGCTCTGATTACAGTTTTCTGTATATATTAGACCCATATTGTCAGGATCATTTCACATGTCACTGAAATGCAGACACCGCTGAAGAAAAACAAACACTTAACAAAGCAATATATTAGCTGTAAAGAGGCAAGCGTGAGACTCCAGAGAGCCAAAAGCAAAAGGTGAGACCATGACCCTGAAGCTGAAGGTCTGCTTAAATGGATCCACAGCAAATTGCCTCATTTCCCCCTTTCTCCACAAGAGGAATGCAGTGAGTTACAGTGTTTTCCATGGTGCAGTTCTCCAGTTTGAATATGCAGACAGACAGCTCACACACCCAGGCCAGAGCCAGCATCCCTGGTCTGGCCGTGCTCCAGGGAAAAGCACATGGATTAAACACCAGGAAAGAAGCATGCCAAAATAAGTCACTCAGTTCAAGCCGGACAGTTCTCAAAAAAAGGACTCTCCCTTTAGCTTCCTGTAAGATTGCACCTCAAATGAACCTTTTGTGAGTACTGAATCCTCTGGAAGCAAGCAGCCACCCTTTGCTCCACAGTTTGAGCCAGGTGGTGTTGAGTTATCCACAGTACATTATGCCAGGAGATGATTGTCCCATCATCCCCTCCACTAAGGCTACAAATAGCAATAATCCATAGTAGCAATCAACCACTACTCAGCAGAAGTGGTGCTATTTTTGGTACATCTAGATTAGGATTATGTCATTCTTTTTCATAATGCAATGTCTCTTTTCTAACTTCTTTTATAACTGCCATAGATGAGATTTCAAAGACTTTCATATGTGACAATAATACACTGAGGAAAAGAATACTAATATGAAAAACCATACTTAGGTTTTAAGTCTTTCAGAAACTTTCTGAAGCCTGTAATTTCAGCAATTCTTTCAGGGAAAGAATCTGACAGTCAAAGGTAATCACTTCTCCAATCAGCTGCCTTATTTACCAGGCTACTAGATGTGCAATTATTCCATCTGCATAAAGATTGCTTTAATTTTTGATTTACATATAAGACCATAAAAGATACAAGATTGACAGCACTGGAAATGGAACGCCTCTAATTTGTCCTAAAAAAGACAAACTGCTTTTACCAAAGGCAAGAGCAATGCAAGGCAAAAGCAATGCAAGGGTCGAGCAATGCAAGGGTCCTCCTTCACACTTGTGATATGCCTCAGCTTTAGAAACAGAGGGGCTACTTCTAAGAAGAGTACATGCAAAATAATAAAAATGAAATACAAGCAGACTTGAAAATTGAAGTTTTGCAAGTGTCTTTATGAATTTTTAAATAAGTCCTTTCTGAAACCAATGTTACTAAGATAACCAAATTACTCAAGAAAACCTGGTTAAATTACCAGTGAAATAGGGCAGGAACTGAGTAGGAAAAAACAGGATCACCTTCATGAAGAGTTATTTTACTGAAAAGGATTTGGAATCCTCATCTTTGCCTGTTTCTGAACACAGTCATTTTCTGCAAACAAACCATACACGTGAACAGCATGGACAGAGATGGACAAAATGGAGCAGACATTGGAAGCAAAGCAGACCAACAATGCATGTCGGATGTGAGAATGGACCTGACAGGAGTTTCCACTTCAAACAAGCAAGTTTTTAAGAAATGCACAGAAAAGTCAAAATAGCTGGACTCTGAACTTCTTTGTGCAGCTTTCAAATCCCACCAGAACTCACACAGTATTTCATTTTGACTGGGCAGACCAACTAAGGCCACCTGTCTATCATGAGAAACAGCTGATCAAAAGTACCAGCCAGTAACATACATAGCCTGTCTGTAATATGTTCCTCAATTTCCTGTGGTATCTCCTGGGACTCCTAGTCCTCGGAACAGAGTAAGAAAAATCTATGATTCTAAATCATATTCATGTATTTTCAGGCTAGAGAATACTATTTTGATGCATGTATTCCTTCTCCGGCTCCTTAATCTTTCCTGCATACTGTTAATTGAAATAGGATAACCCTTCAGGTTTAAAACAGGGCTAGAGAAACATTTTTTTTCTGAACCCTGATCCTTTCCAACACACAAAATTCTCCAGCAGAATGGCACATGGGACTTCAAGGAGTACAAAAACGTACCAAAATGTCTTTTCAGTGTGGCAAATGGTAGTAGTAAATGCATCTTTGTGAAGTCACATTATCTAGGAATTTATTAATAGGGAATCATCTGCAAGGCAAAAGGACAGAGAAAAGAACAAAAGTCTAACCTTAAAAAACAGATACCAACTGTGAGAGCCAATGGTAAATAGATAAAAATTAATAGTGAGCATTAGGTGGATGAAAGCAAAGGTAGTTTACAGCTAGCAGCTTAAATCTGTCTCCAGAGGCTCTTTGAAACAGAAACAGCAGAGACATAACTGCTTTCCCCTTCCTTTCCTCTGCAAGGCAAAGGTGAACTTGATGACTTTGGAATTTGTGATATTGAGACAAGCCTAGGATTCCTTAGGCCATCATCTGAGCAGGGAGGGGACACAGCATGTCGCAATCTACCACGCGTTTAGGAAGCTTTAGACAAAAACATCCACTCTGCAGTGGGTGCAAATTATGAGAGAGACAATGAACACAACAGTTCATTTGCACATCAATGTTGGTTTGTTGCCAAGAGGGAGGTGTTTATGCTGTTGTTTGCACGCTGTATTTCAAGCAAGAGGATATTGTAATTCAGGGCTGATGAGTCTTGTAAACGCTAGTGTCCAAACTCCATGCTAGTGTGCTAGCTTTGTACCAAAGCCTCAGCAGAGATTTTCAAAACCAAACAGATTAATGAAGCTAGATTCCTAAATTTGCAGTTAGGAAAGGTACGCAAAAACTTGTTTTCCAAAATGCTGAGAACCCAATTGCCTCCAGAAATGTTTGTAAACATTAAGTTAACAGAGTCATCCCATTTCTTCCCTATCAAGTGTTAAGCACCTTTTTTTTATTTGTGTTTTCCCTCAGCAGGTCCCTGAGGGAAAATATTCCCTTTGCTGCATCTAACCTTAAGGGATTTTGACAAAGTTACATTTTACCAAAACCTTTGATCTAAAACCCCTCATGCAATTAGCACAGCAGTTATAAAGCTAGACCAACAATCCATCAGTATAACCCAAGAACTCTTAAAAGAATGAATATGAATCACTATCAAATGAGAATCAAATAAGAATCATTTCAAAGCCAAGACACAGGATTTCTGTAATGTTAGATTACTTAAAGTCTTGGAGGAAGTCAGTGGCAGTGACAGAATGAAAACAACATCTTTGCTGTCACTGGAGAACAAAGTCCTCCCAGATTCCTCATACAGTCCCCATTTTTAACATGAGATGATGTAATAAATCCTACCCTAGTGAACGGGGGAAAAAACATAAATCCAAGGAGCTTCTTTCTTTATAGTGGGATAAATCAGAACGAGAAGGTGCCCAGGTTTGTGTTCAGAAGGCAAACACAGTTTTTGTAATTGGACCCCTTTTCTCGGGGCGAGTGTCTCATCCAGCTGGGCTCACCATTCTGCAGCAATCACAGAGGAATACTCTGCTTTCATTCAATATGACATTTCCCCTGTGTATGACTTATTAGCGTGAAGTTGCAGCCTACAGCAAAAATAGAAGCTCAGCCTCTACTAAGCACTCTCTTCCAGCTAAGTAGGAGAAGTAGTTTACAGCCTTTTAGCTATAAGTAGACCTGATTTTGACTAAAGAATCAAAGTACAAGAGTATCAAATCTAATTGCAGCAGACTGGGTGACATTACTTGAATCCTTGTTTCCCAGTACCTTTCAGTAATGTACTAAGCATTTGCACAATCCCATCAAAATTAAAACAAACCAGCAGTGGAAGGAGGAACTGAATCCATGGCTTCTAGAAAAAACAAGTCAGAGATTTTAATTAGGATTTCAATTCTGCCAAAAGTTTCTGCCTAAATGCTTCACAGACGTTGGTATAGCTAAAATAAATGGCATAAAATATAATCAAATAACTTCAGAAAAACAAATTGTTCATATTTCAAAAAGTAAAGGACAAAACATTGCATTCAAAAATATTAGTTTCAGGGAACTGTAAAATCGCCCATATGAAAAGAACTCCAGCAAAAACTAGCTAATAAAGTTGCTGTGATATATTAACTTATAAGGGGGGATATTTTTATCATTTTCTGAAAGGCTATTGATAAATTGTACAGAAAAATAGTGAAAGAATTGTTGTGTTTGCAAAAACTACAGCAAAAAGGAACAGAGTGCCAGAGATGCAAGCATTTTACTTACTTGTAAAGGTTAGAAAAATTAGAACTAGCTATATTGCTGCTTATGCCCTCCGAACAAGTTAAGTGAGGTGGAGATGTAAAGGGAACTGACCTCTCATGGCTGGCCCTCTTAGTGATCATGTGCTATAACCAGATGGTGCTTCTCTCTGCGTAACATAAAACCCATGGACCTGCTGGGTACAGATGCCATGCTGCTGAGCTGCAGTGTCATCCCAGCACACGTGAGATTCATTGCCCAGACACAGAACTTCTCTGCCAAGACTTACAACAGGATGGCAAAGGCAGCTGGGAGCTTGAGCCAACACCATCAGGTCCCACCAGTTTCTTACCGAAATGCGCTCAAATTATCCCATGCAACATCCCATTTTTCTACCAGTTCACCAAGTCACCTATTTCAAACAGATCTTTGCTGTGTCCTTCCATGCCACATCTCAATAAGAGGGATTCCAGCGTGGGGAAAATCCTTTCTTGGTCCATGGTGAACCCTTACGCAGTGATGTCACCCTGCTCCACTCCCTCATACAATTTGAAGGATGCTCTGCTTCTAAACAGAGTCTATTCTTTGGTGTCTTTGTAAAAGATCCTTTGAGATCTTTATATCCCTGTCTTTCTTGCATAACCTTCTCATTTTTTCATAATATAGTACCATGAAAAATAATTCCCTCCCAACTCTTTTTTCTCCTTTTCAGATGCTTTCTCCATTCACTTTCGTGATCTTTCAGACGATGATGAAACATTTTTCAATGGCTTGCTGGCTTCAGCTCACAATCTGTTTCCAGAGCACATGGTACACTTCAAAATTCACCATGTTACATATTTTCATCTTTATTTTTACACTGATGTTGCCAGATTTCCAGATTTTACAGAACCTAAAAAATGTTGCTCTACTCGTAACTCTATGAGCAGTTAACCCACACAAGCACTCCTCATTTATGTCACAGAAATCATGGCTTCTAAACCATATATTTTTCATTTGTTTCAACTCCATATTTGCAGTTTGCATCTCTAGTTTTATCACTTTGAACTCCTCACTGGCCTTCAATAACCATTAGGAGCAGCCAATCCTCCAGCTTTCTCTATCTTCTTCTTTAGGTACCTGTCTTTTCAGCAGATACGTAACGTCACGACCAAAATCTGGGTGATGCATCCTGTGTGATATATCCCTTGTTTGCTGTACTTCCATCTTGTTACAGGCAACCAGGTTATTCATTATCCAGTTCCACATCTAATTCGAAAAACAAAGATGAGAGGATAATTTCCTCTTTTTGCCTTCCTCTAGTAATCAAGCCTGAGTAGTTGCTGCCAACATAAAAATGTGGGGGTCAGTCTCTTCTCCCAAGTAACAAGCGATAGGACAAGAGGAAATGGCCTCAAGTTGCACCAAGGGAGGTTTAGATTGGACATTAGGAAAAATTTCTTTACTGAAAGAGTGGTCAGGCCTTGGAACAGGCTGCCCAGGGAAGTGGTGGAGTCACCAACCCTGGAGGTATTTAAAAGACGTGTAGATGAGGCGCTTAGGGACATGGTGTAGTGGGCATGGTAGTGTTGGGTTGATGGTTGGACTCGATGAGCTTTGAGGTCTTTTCCAACCTTAATGATTCTATGATTCTATGATTCTATGATACTCTTGCTATTAATTTACATTTTAGCAAGACCATAACTTCAATATATATTCTCAGGCACAGGCTCTGTGCTCTAAATAAGCTTCTATTAGCCTTTGATATTCCAATCACTTTGCTATAATTTCCTTTAGTATTAATTAAATGAAACCATACCCATCCACAAGACCTTTCTCACTTGCTTCTTTGATCCCTATTGATATTACTATTGAAACTGCCACATCTGATATTCAAAAGAAAGGAATAGCCCTGAAGTTCTCACTTTCTCTAGTATTACCCTTCATTGGAAATGATGCATCTACCTTTGAACATTTTTGAGGGAGCATTTTCCAAAGGATAATACAAGGAGGTCAGATACTGAAGCATGTGCACTCCATCTTCAGCACTTCTGTGGGGATGTGATCCAGTCTGGGGGAGATGTGAGTCCTTATTTTCATTATGGCCCTCTGTTTATTTCCAATTACCTGAAGTTATCGAAATAATCTAAGTTTACATTCCTAATAAATTTATTACCATCAATTATTGTGCAGCTACCGGAAGTGGGCAGTGCAGTGACTCATCTTTTTCATTAAGATTTTTTATCCCCATTTTTAATGCAATTTCCACAAAACATATTTTCTCTGTAACTTCATGCACTTTATATGCACCATTGCTTCTACTGGAATCCTTAAATTCTGAGAGAAGAGCTATCTTCCCTTGTAGCTGATCCATATCCAATTGAGATAAAAGACATCGCAGAAAAGAAGGATGACTGAAGAGAGAACGTACAAGGTAGATTTCCCCCTATGGTTTGTTTAGTAATGGTTTGTCTTAAATGGTTTTCTTGAAGCCCAGAATGGCCCCATCCCCTCGAAGAAGATATCCTTCAATTTCAGTGGCACCACAGAGTTCATGTCTTTGAACTTAAATCTGTGGTTTCTAGAAGCTTGGATCATCAAATGAAGTTTGACAGGTTTTAGGAAATTTTAGTTACAGTAGACAGGAGAATTGAAACCGTTTCATCTCAGGTGAAAAATGAGGAAGTTTAAATCGTAGGCTTTGGAAGTACCACATGGGGAAATCTCCAGATATACTCGATTTGACATCTCAATAAAAGAGAACAAGGCATTGCAATGTAAAATGAAGCACATGAAAGAAGGTCAGCACTGCTACCTTTCAATTAAACTTGTGCTTCAGAAAGGTTGAGGTGAAGGACCTCAAGGCCTCCCATATCAATTTTTGATGCTGAACTGAGTGTCCATATTGAAGTTTGATCTTAGAAAAGAAATAACTGGACATTGTCTTGTAACACATGACTGATACCATAGATTAAAAAATAATAAAGGGTCTGATTCACTATTGATTTTTCGCCTTTTTGGCTATATTCTGAGCTGGTGCAAATCAGCTTAGCCTATTGATGTCAGTGGAGCTACGTCATCTTTGCCTTGCTGAAGGGCCCACGCTGAGCAATGATTTACGTTTGTGAAAAGTGGTTTAAAGAAAAATTAACAGAAATTAAAGTGAAAAGAACTGCAGCACCTCTCTTTCCACCAAAACCAGAGGGAAATATATCTTTTTCTGGCTTGAGAGAAAAAGCTCTCTGTCCTTACTGATGGGTGGAGCAAGGATTGCCTTTTCTGTTACAGTCTAAATTAGCAATCAATCCAACACTCATTTAAAGGGACTTTCCACAGCTATTTTGATTCAGAAGAAGATTTACCATGGGAGGATATGAGGGCTGTAATAGCTTTTTTAGCAGTGGTCAGTGCAGCAAATACTCTGTAGCACAAGGTGCTGAACCACCAGTGGTTTCCCTCATTTTCCGTGAATATCACAGCTTCACCCATCCCTGTCTGTGACCTCAGTACATGCAAATTTGTTCAAAATCTGGCTTCATATTTCATCATACACCAGAAATCTGCACATAAAATTCCAGAGGCTACTTTGTAATTAATTCCTTGGAAAAATAAAGTGGGAAAAATGCATATGTAAATAGATATTACATATATAAAAATAGATATTTTCAAAATTTGCTCACATTTATTTGATAACTGACTTTCAGAGCATGCCAGTTGACTTTCATTCACACATACACACACATTCATGCACCATGTGTACCCCACAAATACAAACATAAGTCCCACAGACTTAATTAATATAATTTATAAATGTTTTACTGTAATTTTTTTAGCAAACACTAAGATACTGAAAATCAGAAGAGGGAATTATTGCTTTTGTAACAAAAAGCTACACAAGAACTAGCTAACAAATTGGTGAACTGTAGGCAAGAATAAAAGAAAACATTTTTGACATTTTATGAGAATATGTAAGAGAAATAAAATAATAAATTTCAGATGGATGGTATTTCTCTACTTGAGGGGAACACATGTTTACAGAAAGGAAGATTATAGAGCAGTATTATAATGAAAATCACATTTATAGTAAAAGGAGATTGTTCCATTTATAGGTGCTGTTGTTTACCTTTTCTTTAATTGAATAATATTTTAATGAAAACCTGTGCATTCAAAAAATTTTCAATAGATAATATGATATATTATTATATATAATATTATATATAATTATACAATATAATATATTTATACAATATAATAAAATTAAACATTTCTTTAGATAATATTGCTTTTCTTATAGGAAACTGAAAATACCAGGCTAAAAATTAAATTTCAGGCAAAAAGCTGGTATGTTTTTGAACTATAGCGGTTTTAAAAGCAAAAGGTTGGTTCAGGTGTTTCAACAAGGAAGGTTTTTATTTTCTGCTGACAAGAAGTCCCTGTTTTCAGCAGAGTTTTCCATGGCGAAAGTCAGATCTAGGAACAGACACCTCTGAGAATGGCATTTCATGTCCTAGTTCACCATAGATAATCATGAGCATTCGTTGTAATCAGAGATATCACCATCATGACATGACACATCATGACCTACAGTGTAACACTTTATAACGGGACGTAGGAGTAGCTTGATTTGATAGACATTTTTCATCTGTTAATGACAAATTAGGGGCACTTCTGAATTATTCATCTACAATCCCTGCATATGTTTAAGTCAAATTGACTTTGATGCCATGCAAGTTTCAAACTTACTACAAGTGAGCTTTTTGCTTTTGTCTGTAACTAATGTCAGAGAAATGAAGTCATAAAACTCTACTGAAATCAAGAAACATTTGAATTTCATGACTGTTTACAACACTTGCAAAGCAGTCAGTATATGAGATTCAGAGCAGCCAATGATCTACCAGACTTCATTAAAGAAACTTAAAAAAATGAAAAAAACAAAGCAGTGTTTCACTGTTGTTTGTTTACTCTGCTAACTTGCATATAATTAAATCATGTATAGATGCTCTAAAGAAAATATATGACTTTCAATGAAGTTGTACAGGTTGTTATTTACTGTATTCATTCACACTGATATATACAGAAAATATAATGGATTTAAGGAGAGACAAATGCCTGTTTAATAAAACCAACTGATTGCAATGAGAGTCAATATATTTTTATATTGATCAGTTCATTAGCACTGGAACATTCTGTTTAAAAACCGATAAACGTACCTTCATACCGGGATTAAAAATCAGCTTTGCTAGAGCAGCTCAGCAGTAGGAATCAATACAGCCTCTGGTTCTGTAAATCTTCCGCGACAGTCAGACCTTTCCTCCTCTTGTGAATGTCTGAATGGTGTAGTCATCAGCACCAACTCGGCTAATGTGGTTTCTGAGTACTTTGAGCCATTACCCTCTGTAAGGATGGGATTCATCTCAACCTAGCCAAAAAATTCATCTGATGAAAATCTAAATCCAGGTTAATGAAATGTAGGCTAACTCTGTCAACAATGGAGAAGGACAGAAATGCGCTTGTTCCTCCTGCTGTTGACACAACTTAGCAGAGTCTAAATTGCCATCTTAGGGCTTCCACCTTTCTCCACTATTATGGACCTGGCCTAGATGTCTAACATCTGCCTTTTGGGTGGCACTGGGCATAGTCTTTCCTGGTTTATGTGCTGGTTACAGTGTTGTGGAGATGAGTTTTGGGGACATAAGTTGAAACAAGAGAAGTTTAGACTGGATATAAGGAAAACTTTTTGCCTACAAGGACAGTCAAGAAGTGGAAGAGGTTGCCAAGAGATGTTATGTAGTCTCCAGCCTTAAAGGTTTTCAAAGTCTGACTGTATAAAACCATGAGTAACCTTGCCTGACCTCATAGCTGACCCTGCTGTTAGCAGGAGGTTGGACTAGAGACCTCCTGAGGTCCCTTCCAACAGGAATGATCCTTTGATTCTATGGTATTTATCCAATATTATCTTTGTACCGAACTGACTCCCCTGATGGCATTATAGGGTGTTCAGACTGAACAGGAAGCTCAGTCAACTCAGTTGGAGTTTTGCCTTTAATTTCTGTTTAGAAGTGTCAAGGATGTCATACCAGTGCCTGTTGAGCACCTGTTGAGGAGGGACATGACCTTTTTGGGACTTTGGGCTTATTAACAAAACAGCAATGAAGCACAAAAATTGTGTTTAACTCACTTTCTTGCTCAGTCCATCTTTAAGAACTATGTTCATCTCCAAAAGCCTACAGATGTTCTATGATGAGCCCCACAAGAAAATACCGAACTATGAAATCAAATTATAATTTCTCCAAATGACTGTCAGTTTTTTGAAAATTCTTTACTTTGCTCATTTTACCCTATCTGCTAGATTCTCCTTGACTTCCAACAGATAGGAGAGAGGAGAAGACTCATCAAATACCTCTTCTCCTTCAGTCTGGTGATCAGAGGCAACTGCAGTCCCTACGTTGCCTTAAATGCACGTGAGGTCTTGGACACCTGGAAGGGAGAGGGCAGAATGTGGGACGACGGATGCAGTGGAAAGATAATGCAGCAGGTGTCTGCATGTGGGAACGGTGCTGTAACCTCTCTAGGGGTTTCAGTGTCAGCACCACCAGCAGTGATGGCTCTGGGGCTGGGTATCGTGCCTGCTCACGGCATGGCACGGCGGCTCTCTGGGAAGCAGGGCACCCGAGCCAGCCGCAACGCGCTGCCGCAGCCCCTTGGAGCACAGTCAGCAAATCTGCGTGCTTGAAAAGGCAGATGAACTTGAAAGAAGATATTAGGATCTAAGAGGCAAAATCAGTTTAGTAAGATTAAAAAACGATTAGGCATTTATATGAATAAGAATATGCCTTATAATCACGCTAACTAGGCTAAAAATTATAGGGCAAACAGCCTTTATTTCAGACATAAGATGATCACCAGCTGGGGACAGACAGAGATTTCATCTCACGGTATAATATTACACAATCAGGTGCATTATGCGGGTATTTTACCTTCCTGTGAAACATCTGGCACGAGCCACTGTCAGAGACAGGATGCCAGACTAGATGGACCATTTATCTGTTCTGATGCATAATTCTTATGCTACTTTAGCTTACAGACTTAACTGACTGCTTGAGAATATCTATGAAATTGTAGGGAAGGGAAGAGAGATGTTATTTCTAATTGAAGAACTTGCTATCTCTCACCACCTGTTGTTTGTACGTAAGATGATAGGGTTCCAGTCACAAGATTAATGCCCAATTTAGATTGGGAAAATATCAGCAAATCTGTCTGATTCTCTTATTTTAAACCCTTTCATGATCTGCAGAAATATTTTACAGTGCCAAGAACAATTTCAAAAATAAACCATAGAACTTCAAAAAAAACCTTCAAAAAGCTGCATCTGTCATTTGCTTATGCAACACTTTCCTTGCAGATTCATTAATATCTTTGGTTATGTAATTGCTGTAAAATTTATGGGAGTTTTGATTAAATGGATTTTTTATTTTTACTTTATATGACAGAAGCATTTGCAACTGACATGCTGAATTAAAGTGCAGAGGTAAAAATCTGGGCCCCACCCTGGCTTTCTCCAACATAATATTTTGCTCTATGCTAATTGCTGCATTCTTTTTTTTTTTCCTTTACTGATTCCCACTCAGAATGCCCACCAGAAAATGTTTACTTTCTTTTAGAAAATAACAACCTAAAAACTTATTAAATTAAAGTTGAAGAAATTCCTTAGTTATTACCTCCTCACCAGTAAAAATGGATATAGCTTAAAACCAATTTTTCCATCAAAAAAACATTTCCTATGAAATTTCAACTGCCTTAATGAATACTTGCTCTGCTAGCATTTGACATCCATTTGTAATGCACTTCATGGATGAGGAATAGAGCCCAGGTCCTCATTCAATTAACCCCTCTAAGTCTGCTAAGAATAACAAGATGCTTCCAGATTCTTGACTGCTTTCAGGTTTTGCTTAGAGATCACACTTCTGTGAAACCTCTTTTACTCTCTAACCAGCTTCCTGAATGCTATTACAGATAAACAGAGGGAACCATAATTAAGCATTCCCATACCCGACTTTAGCCATTTAAAAAGTTAGGTAAAGTGAGTCACCTGTGTTTTTCCATAGTCAGTGGGATAAGATAGGCACTTCCAGAGCAGAAATCATGCCATCTTGGCAGGAACATCTGAAATAGTGGGTTACATCCAAAAAGGAGATCTTCTCCACCCTTCCCCAATTAAGAAGCCTAGAAAATTAGTTTAGCCTGAACACCTTGTGCTTAACTCAGCTGACCACACACAGGCTTCTAAGGAGCATACAGGTATAAGGACTGATCTACAGACCAATGGTCCATCTAGCCTGTTACTTGTCTTCAGCAGAAGTAAGAGAAGAGATGGTTTGGACAGAACCTGTGATGCCCCTAGATGTTCAGAGCTTCTACACCAGGCTCATAAATCTGCCCAGGCCTACCAGAGAACCCTTCACTTCTGTACAGGCAACTGGAGATCAGCGAGAATAACTTCCACATCTGAAATAACTCCAAATAATTGCACACAGGAAACTAAGTCAAGACCCTATTTTTTTGATAGCTAACATTATATAAGATGAATCCCAATCTGTAATATTAAAACTTCATTAGCTGTGTGGTTTCTTGCTGTAGTCATGGCTGATTATTCCTGTTAGGATATCCAGTTGTATGCCTGGACCTTTCCTCCCAAGACTTTGCAACTGTGCCTGAAGCTGAAGGTACATATAATAGGAATGTTAATTTTTAGGAAAAATTACATTGGTGCTTTTTTGTAATCACGCTTTTATGTTACAAACTTGCTATTTAGCTTTGTCAATAACATCACTGCTTTCCCAATCTCCCTTTAAAGAGTAGCACTGAACTTCTCTGATGCCCATAGCTCCTTATTTTTTCCTGGTTTTACCCAGCTCATCTTAACATGATGGTGGGTTTGCAAAGCTGTCCCCCACTCAAAAGAGCTCACTTAGTTGTTTTTCCAGACTTCTTTAGTATTTCATAAATGCAGATTGGACAGAGAAAGTTACTCTTCTTAAAACGAGTGGGGCTTTTGTGAAAGGCTCATCCGCGATCTGTCAGGTTCCTTTTGGGGGCCATCCTTTTAGTAGTCTCATCTAGAACTAATTTTTTCTCCTTGAAAAAAAGAAGAAAGAAAGAAGTCCAGCAAGCTACAGTAATGTAAAGGGAACCGCCTATTATTAACCAAAGCCTTGTGCCCAAAATCAATTGCTCTTAGGCCCTGAATCATAAAAGCATCCATAGTCAGAAAAGTATTTGATCATGTGCTTAATACTTCAGCTTGAAGTCAATGGGACTTAAGCAGATGTTAAGACTAATCAAGTTTTTAAGTGACACCTTACACAGGTGAGAGCCAGAAACAGTTACTTCTTTTCTGAATTAGGGCTTAGAAAATGAGCGGAAACACAGAGATGAACTTAGCACTGTACCTTTAACTTATGTAGCATCCATTTTAGACCTTGCAAAAGGAAAGAGTATGCATATTTGAAGACACTTTTGTAACCTTGTAAGTTTGGACTGATCATGAGTAAAGGATAGACAAGTCCTGTGTACAGTTCCACCTCAGAGACCAGTATTCTTTTGTTGAACTGCCATAGCCCAAAATGCACATGTAACCCACTTAACCCACATATGGGACATTAGCAAAAGCGTTCAAGAGAGCAGCCATAGCACCATCTTCCACAGTTTATAGACTCTTAGATCTCTCCATGGCTGATGACACATGGAGGGTCTTCTTACACCATGCTGCACTGACGATACAACAAAGCGTTAGGGACATTGCAAGCCAGTAAGTACCGTCTTTATCCAGTGAATAGCAAAAACGTCTGCTTTGTAATTCAAAAGAAACCTTGAAAGCCTGCTGAAATGAACTGTTTGGTTCAATTGTTATCTAGTCTTTACAGTAGCGGATATGTAAGCTATTGATACATTCGTTGGGTAGAATTATCTATGTATCATACATCTAACACCCAGAATAATAACATTTTTTTTCTGCCGTTCTTGCGTAGAAACAATACTGAATTTGTAAATTATTTTAATATTTTGTTGATATCTAACAGTATGTTGAATACTTAATGGCCATCATATTCTAGGAGAAAGACAGCAGCATATTTTATTAGACTTTATCTTCTGTATGAATTTTGACAAGATACCAATTTTCCAGGTATAAAAAAGATCCCAGTTTTACTATGATTTAATTTAATTGATTTTAAATTATTTTTACCTCTTTTTCTCTCTTTTAATGATGGTTTCAACCTTAGGAGAGCACATTTTTTTCTCCAAATGAACAAAATAAAATGGAGAGAAGTTCGTCTCAGGGTTACTATTTTCTATATCCAACACATACCTTGAGCAAAAGAAATTTTGGTATTTGACTCTGAAGAAGAAAGAGTGCTCTTTCCAACTATTGAGGGAAAATAAACATTCTGAAGACTGAACCAACAAAACGGTGAGCCACAGGTAGGTTTCTAAGTTTCTTTCAAAAATAATTCACACAACATAGTTTAAATAAATAAATAAATAAATACCTATTATAATACCCTGTCCTCATATGTTAATAACATCTTCAGACAGCAAATTTTGGGAAGAAAGTACTATTTTTCTAGTTTTCAAACCCCCAAATGTTGATTTTTTTTAAGCTTAATGAAAATCTGTTCCTAGTTCATAAAATAATAATTTAAAATAGATTTTCTAAAGATTGGGTGTGAATTATTTCATTACTACATTTTCTCTTCTTCAGTCATTTTTCAGAGCAGATCAAAATATCTGCTAGTGCATTTTTCAAGAAAAGGTCTCTAAATCAACCTTTGAGGGAAAATGAATAAAACACTGAATGGAAGGTCTCCCATTTTGGGGAAGGATGTGAAATATTTCAGGTCTCATGGCTGAAAAGTAATTTCCTATTATGCTTAGTAAAGAATTCAGGAACACAATTTTTTACATTAAAAATCATATTCTTTCATCTGATTTATCAACAAGTTAAAGAAAGGCTGTTGGGTTTTGGCTACTGTTGGAAGAATGCACAAGATAATGGTAAAACCCTCATGTTTAACATTCAGAAGAGGAAAAAAAAAATATTACCAAGCTGTAAAAAGTTGTAAAAATCCATAAAGAAGCATACCATGAAGTGACATAAAATATTGAAGCCAACAGAACTGCTGATTTCCATTAACAGAGCACAAAACTGAAGACTAATGTGTTACCCCAAATCCAGCTAAATCCTGTTAAATAGTTCTTGTTTGGAGTCTTAGCAATCCAAAAGCCTGTGTAAGCTCTCTGTATCAGGTGGAGTTGTATGTTATCTAGTATACATTCCTTTAACAGATCTATAAAAATGCCTGGATTCAGATATATTCAAATTATTACCTTTATTAATGCACATTCATGTATAAATGCATATATGTATGCACTGAAAAATAAAAAATATGAATTTTGTTGACATCCCTACATTACTTATATGTTGGAAACCTTTTTCCCAGCATTTGTTTCCTGACTTTTATTTATGTTTGCAGAGATCACTTTTCATCACAAGATCAGCTCTAATACTATTGAAGGCCATCAGATAATGCAAAAACAAAACAATACAATGTTCTTTAAAAGCATATGTATTTAAATTCCTATTTATTTACCATTTAGCTGAAGAGTCCATCAAAAACCCATTTATAACCCTTGCCATTCCTGTGAAAGCTGAATATCTTCTGATTTCAGTAAGCGCATTATACATTCTGGAGTTGAAAGCTCTGTATATTTAGCATCAGCAAGTCTATCCAAGTGCTCAACGAAAGACTTCAGATTTTGCCTTTTACATAATGATTAGAAGGTGTCCTGCTTTCTGCTGAGATCCTGGAACTGCATCCTGTGTGAATGAGGTGGCCCTAAGGGCAATTGTTGTTGCATTTGGGGAATTAGAATATAGCCTAGACATTTTGTTCGTTATGCTTTTCATTCACAGAATCACAAATGGTTGAGGTTGGAAGGGACCTCTGGAGGTCATCTGGTCCATGTTGCTTTCCTCAAGTCTGTCCCTGCTAACAGCCCAGCACCTGTCTACCCAAAAGTCCAGCTACTCTCATTTTGGAGAAAAGGCTCAGGAGTCAAGGGTCACTGTCACCAAAGTCCCCTGCCATCCTGACAGGCTGCTGGATGGCCTGCGGTTATCTTTCCTATCCAGTGGCAAGCCAGGCTGGGAGGGTTAGCACCCAGGAAATCCCACATACGCTGCTGCAGGAATAATTAGGTCAAGTTTTCCCTCAATATTGACTCAAGCACTTTGCTGCCTTCACAATACACAACTCCCAGTGCAACACCATTCCCCAGGAAGGCTCGGCTCTTCAGCTCAAACACGGCAGAAAACAGCTGAAACTGTCGTCTAATTTAAAGACAACTAATGAACAGCTGTCAAACAGCAGTGACTTTCTGCCATTACCAACTTTGATTCCAACAAACGAACTAATGTAGAGAGGGTCTATTTCTCATTGCCAGACATTTAGGCTTAAGCAATCACTCTTTTAAGGTTGTCTGGAATAACAGTCCTAATTCTGATCTCTGGCAAGTGCAAATGAGCGACGACTCCACTGAAGCCCACAGACACGCTGGTGCAGAACCAGAATGGAAACGAGAGCGAGCTGGCACATGCTGTCACTATTTGCCAGCCTGAACAGCTATCAGCCAGACAATACAAATGCACAAACAGCCGGGAGCTCGTATGCTTCTAGTGGTTTAACTTGCAGAGTTTTTAAACGACCCTTGCAATGCTGCGTGCCCTTAGAGGCAGCTGATGTGCCAGAAGAATTCATGTCAGCTCAGGCAATAGCACATTCATTACAAAAGCAGGGGGAGAAAATAGTTCACTGCCAGGTGTAGCTGCTCAAATACATATACTCTCTGCTGTGTTTGACTTACAATAATATTAACTAATAAATATGCTTCATTTTCTTACCTGGAAAACCAAATACTAGCTGCAGCATAGGTGAGAGTTACCTGCATTAAAAAAGCTTCCAAATCTTTCAGCCCTCTGAAGAAGCAATTAACTTGTTTCATTGTTTTTCTCATTAGGGACTGAGGATAGCAAACACTGTACCCTTTCCTGCAACACAACAGTGTGGAACCCTCCATACAGTTTAAATGGCATTGGAGAAACTCTTTCTAAGTGGAAAAAAATTAAGTGTTTCTGCCTCAAAAAGCAGGCAGGCAAATATGGCAATTTCTTACTGAACAATTCTATTTACTGAATATAGTTGGAGTCATCTGCTTACTCCAGTAACTAAAATTTTTTTTATTGCTTTTTGTTCCTGTTATCCTGCTGCTCCAATGCAGTTAAGAGTGACGACTCTGAATCCTGCTCCATTTTGTGCAACATAAACAGAATTTATGCTGCAATTACAAAGTCAGATTCTGCCTGCAGTTATACCTTGTAACTCCCATGAAGAAAGCAAGTTGAGTACAGCTGAACCCAGTGTGGCCTCTGGAATCTTTATTGCAACAGTGAAACAAGACCCAGGGAGAACCCAGCTTGACTTCCAGGCACAAGGTTGAGTTTGTCTCGGCAGCCCTGCTAGACCCTAGTGGTGGATGCTTTATAATAAAAAACAAGGGCGGGTGTGTCGGCAGGGACGGCATTATATACAGCTTTGTAGGGTAGGAATTTATTACAGCAGAGAAGAAGGGTTCAAACTCTCTAAAGGGTGTTTTCCAAGAAGTACATATATGTTTCCCACTGATAAATGGGAGCCTTACAGCCACTTCTATTCTTCATTCTGAAAATATAATGTATATTTCCAACTATTTTGGCTTACCTCTGACTGTGAGAAAGATATAATTTAGGGCTTGTCAACACAGGGAAATTGTCCAGAATATCTGTTGCAAAATAAACTGCCCTAAAATATCTTTGTGAACTTGAAAAGGTTATTCGTTCTCTGACCCCCACTGGATCAAGGTCATGAACTACATCCAGTTTCTTCTCCTCTGTCTGCTCCAGCAAGTCACTTTCAAAATAATTACAACAGTCCTAAAGGAGAGTAAAAGTTTTATTTATTATTAGAGATTGCTATATATTCGTACATCAGGTATCTATGTTGGCTGGTAATGGTAGGCTTCCCAGATACCTAACATGGAGAAAGCATCCCTCTGTCAGCCTACTCCTGATACAAAACACTCTCTGGAGAAAACTATTTTTCTATTAGCTGTAGAGAGCACTTCTAGCTTAAGTGCCTCAGTAAGGCCTAAAGTCAGGTGTGATGAAACTGGGTTAGAGCATTCCTGCGAGCAGCTGTTCCGGAAGGATTTGTTTCACAGTACCTGGCATCTCTCAAAGACAAAGCCATTGTCCACAGGTGTAGTTTCAGACCTGTCCACACTTCCACGCTCGTCAATGGTCATCATGCTCCCTCTTCTTCCTGAAAGCCAACACTGGTGACCATGAGAACCTGCAACTGGTGGCTCAGGAACTGATCTGAGTGAAGAAGAAAAAACAGAAGAAGCAATTAATTACAGAAGGGAAAAAAAAAGCTATTTTTCGTTTGGATCAGATCCTTATACAGACTCATCACCCTGTCAAACCAGAGCTGGCACAAAGAAGGAGATGGGGAGGATCACCCTGTCACATGTGGAGGGCAAGACTATCTTTCTGGGTGCCAGCCAGACTTGCATCAGCTCAAGGCAACAGTGAAACTGCCTCCAGAAGCTCTGGAAGAGAGCCAGGCCAAAAAGCCAAGATTTTAAGAACGTTCAATATGTCATTTTAAATTCTTACTAGTTTTGCTGATGCAAAGAGCTTTGGGAAGAAGGCATTGTGCAGAGGGGTGAACAAGAACTTTAAAAGCCCGATATGGCTCCTACCTAGAAAGCTCTAGCCTGGTGGACCATCCGAGGAGGAGTAAAAAACAACAGAAGAAATAGGTTCAAAAATACTAGAACTGATGAGCAAACAGCTTTGTGTCTCTCATGCACGTGAGTTTTTTACAGCTGCAAGGTGGCTGCCTTGGCTGCAGCACATAGCTGCAGGGTTGTGCAACCCACTCCGCCACCTTCCCCCACACCGTGCTACGCAGGGTGAATTCACTTCATGCGCCACAAACCAGAACAAATGGACTGCAGTGACCCTGTGTGTCAGGAAATGACTCAAGGAAAGATAAACGGATGAACTGCCTGAGCGTTCTCACTGAAGTCTACAGCTCCAAAAGGACCTGCCGTGTCCACCTGTGTGGTGCTTGGGGAGTCGTGTGCATGTGCAAATCACTGTGGAAGCCAATAGAGGAGTGGGATCAAAGTTCCTGCTAATGGGGTCCATGCATATCCAGCAAAATTGTCTGGTCCAGAAACCAGCATTTCTCTGAACCACCAGCAAGTCTGACTGAGCCAGAAGTTCACCCCAATCTGCATCTGTGCAGATGTCACACAAGGTGGCACTGGTGAAGTCAGAGTTACCCCATACGGCTCCTTCAAGGACAACTGTTGGGCTGGATCCATGGGGTTTTTTGTCCATCTTCCTGAAGCAGTTAGAGGACTTTTAAAATCATAATTAAAAATAAAAAATTAAGTGATAATTAAATGCATAGTTCACATACTAATTATTAATAAACGTTTTTAATTAAATTAAGAGGGAAAATCCATTTCATTAGACAAATTTCTTTTTTTTTTTTTTTTTTTAAATTGTCACCTCTTCTTGAGGCCCTGTGAAGTGATTCAGTAGCACATCTCTTCTGAGATGACCTAGTGCTGACTAGATATCTCACAGCTCAGGGTGAAGTTTTGGGGAGGCTCTCATAACTTCGAAAGAATCAGGTGACTTTTTAGGAATACAGAAATCTCTATCAAAGTGTTTGTCCAAATGAATTTGCCTGAGTTATCTCCCAGAGCCTAAGAGTTTGGACCATTACAGCCTCTCTCCAAAAGGACCTTGGAAAAGTCTTTCTCAGATTTCAGTCTTCTGCTGTAGGCAGGTTTCAAAACTCTCCGTCATTTTTTCTTCTTCTCTTGTTCTCTTTCTCTCTCTTCCCATCTTTCTCCTACATTTTTCATTTTCTTTTTTCCCCAGTCTTTCTTAGTTGTCCAGTTTCAGTGACCCCTTTTGCCATTCAGACTGCTGGTGTGTCCCCATTTCCCCTTGATTCCACATCACGATCCCAGGATCTCTGCATCCCTACAGCACACACCATAAAGTGCTGCTAACCCTCTTACCTCAGCACTTTCCAGCCTAAATCTCCTTTAATCGAGGCCTCCTTCATTCTCCCCTTAGTCTTCCATTTTCCTAAGGCTCCTCTAGTTTTATCCTTTCCTCTTTTTCTCACTTATTTCTACAGCATTACAATTACTATGGAATTCATGCTGCTGCCAGGGTCCATCACAAGAGCAAGGGGTATGTCAAGATGGTCAGACATCCACAGCTCAACATTATCCTTCATTTCCCCTCTCCCTGCACAAAGATATGCTCAATGGCACCTGTTAGTCCTCTGCATTTTTAATATCTCTGTCCCATCCTCAGATTTTATTGTTTGAGCTCACCGGTGCACGGGGCATGCTGTGAGGTGCCACTTAAAAAAACCCACAAGTATGATGTTTGCTCTTTGGGGGAAGCTCTCTCTGTGTAACAGATCTGGTGTCAGTGCTGCAACACAAGCTGTGCTGACAGTTTCATACCTGCGAATTAACACGCAGGTCTGCCAAGGAAAAGCAGCCGTGTAATTGGTGAGGTCCTGCGGTTTGACTGTTCGGCAGTATCGCGGCACTTGGGGCACCTACTGTATTTATCATTGCTCCCCACGGACGGCACAGAAACATCACTTTAAATTGACAGAACACAACGGTAAACACGAAATCAATGCCAGATGCGCCCAAACATTACTGAACTCTTCATGCTACTTTATAAGGGTGGGGAAGAAAAAGAAAATTTTCTTTTCCCTTAGTTTTGTTCTTCCAAAGTGACATGCCCTTGTCAGTAACTCAAGCTGAAATTGTTTAGGTTAGTCTCTGTGCATGCAAAAGAAGGACACCCAAATTTTCACAGGTCCGGATCTGAAACCATTTACATAACTCTTCCACATTTTTGTTACATGTATGGGCTCATTGCCGTTGTATTAAAATAATCATCAGAAATCCCTGACAATACTCTAAAGGGGGCAAGAAATAACTATCTTCCCCTTCTATAAACAAAATATGGAGACCTGATCCAAAATAGGCAGCTATCTGCAGTGACAAAGAGGACTCAGTTTGCAAAAAAGTCAATTTTTAGATGCCAAACTGGACATTCCCTCAAGGGGTCTGCTTTTCAGAAAGGCTCATCACTCAGTCTGTAGGAAACCAACTTCTTTAAGGAGTCTCCACTTAAACAACAGCTGAGGCAACTAAAATCACTAGGCTCTAGTGAAAATCACCTCTGTGTTCTTCTAAATAAAACAGAGATGTTTTTCCGAGAAATAAAACTCATATCCATTAATTTTTCTGTAGCGAAAGCAATTTGGCCCTATATTTCTAAACACACTTTACACTGGCTTGCAAACTTTGTATCATACTGAATGAGGGCAGACTATTTCTGAAATAGCTTTTTGCACATGTACTCTGATTGTATTTTGCTTTCTTTGATTATTTTGCTGCTATGCTATTGATTTTTGCATTAAAACAGAGACACAATTCCCAACAACATACATGTTTTAAAGTATAGAAATCTTTCCCCTTTGTAATTATTTTCCCCTTTTCTAACTCCATTTAATGAAATCTCAAGGGCCAATTGCTACAATTCTTATTCAGGCAAAACCCCCATTAATCCATATACGTTACCATAATAATCTGTTATGAAAATAGCAGTCATATCAGGTTATCGTTTTCTAACATCATTACGTGGAAGAGGAAGGAGAAGGGGATGGATTGTACGGAAAATAAGCTTTTATCGTAAACCAAAACCATCCATAATAATTAGCTGTATCTGGGAAACATTCATGATTACCAAAAGTAAATTGATTAATTTTAATTAATGTCTCTGTTTTACCATGGTATCATTCAGACTGCAGAAGGGACATTTTCCCTATTTATTTTCTTCCATGGGACTGTCTCTCTTCTCCTCCCTCCCTCCCATCCCCAACAATTCCAATTGTTTTACTTGTCAACTTGATCAAAGTATGGCCTTCAGTGATTTCACATCCTAAGCCCATTCATCAGAAAGTCTAATAAAAGTGTTGAACTCTTTTATTGATAGACAGTGGCACAAAATATGGGGCCTGGGAAAGATCAGCCACCTCTGACTTTCCCTTCTCAGCTGTCATATGAAGGTATTGCTTACCCAGTGACAGAAGGGCCTTGTTTTGTGCCCTCAATAAAATGAATCCTGCTGGAAAATAACACCAAAGATGGCTATTCTTCTTCTGAAAAGTCCATCACAGCCTTCCCGAAATCCTCAAAGGCCAGTTCAGCTTTCAGCTATGGGTTGCCCATTGCTTTATATGTCAGAATGAAGATTATCAAATAAGCAATCAGTGGGATGTCACAGGCCATCATAATTTATAGCACTACAAATACATTTCAGGCTGAGTCTACATCTTCTACTCCAGACTGAAGGGCTGTCTTGTTTCTGGGGTAGAAGAGTCAGCCTCAGCAAATCCAGCAGCACAGATATATACCTCAGCGGAGGGAGGGCCAGAGGATGAGCAGCAAGCTCCAGGGTTAGAGGTGGTTAAGTTATCCTTATCATACACAAGATGCATCAGCTATATCAGGGGACTTCTAATGACTTGAAAATCTAACAGAAATTATAACACTAATAGAAACAAGGACATGACAAAGAGCAGCATATATCATCTTGTCTTCAATCTTCACCAAAAATGATTAAGTATGAACAAACATTTAACTAAACTAGTTTAAATGAGGTGGCAGTAGTACAAGCCAAAGAATAGGTTAATGAACGCTAAGATAAATTAGGTGTATCTGAGTCAGCAGGAATTGATGAAATTTACCCTAGACTACTTAGGAATATAGCCAATGTAATCTCCAAGTCATTAATAATTATCTCTAAAAATGCAAGAAAAGTAGGGGTGGTCCCAGAGGACTGCAAATTAGCTATCTGTATAAACAAGAAAGGAGGGAGAAGATCTAGGGAATTACAGACCAGTTAACCTAACACTGATCCTCAGAAAAACGTTGCAATAAAATTATGAAACCATCGATTTATAAAAACTTAGCACATACAAAGCAAATAACATGTAATTGTGAAGAAAAAATCGGATACAACCAAATTAACTTCATTTGGTGGCCCAGTGGAATGGGGGGAATGGGAGCTGTGAAACGTCTGGACTTAAGTAAACTTTGGACATTGTACCATAAGAGCAAACCAAGGAAACAAGCTCTGAATAAGATAAGCACACATTTAATTGAAAAACTATATTCAGTGAGACACTAGTTCACTACTGAATTGGAGAGTGAGGACTCTTGGTGAGTTGGTATTATTATTGGTATTGGTATTTTCACTAGCAACTTGGACGAATGGGTTTGCTAGTACTATAGATCTATAGAGAGCTGTGAGCAATAGGAAAAACAAGATTAGTCTTGAAAAGTATCTTGATAAATAAAAGCTGCCCAAAAAGCATCAAGGCTGAAATACACAAGCACAAATGCAAAATTATTCAAAGAGAAATATGTAAATGTGCAGATAAATAATAGACAATATCTGTCTATGCAGAAAAACTGCAGGAAAGTATCAGCATAGCAGACTCAAATTAAGTGAGTCAACAACACAATGCTGCTGCAAAAGAGGAGAAACCTAATTCTCAGCATTATTAGCAGGAATTTCCAAAGTAAAAGACAGGAGACAATTACTGGTTCTGAGTAAGGCAAAAGATAAACTGCTGTATTCAGTTGGGGGGCTTATTCTCAAAGAAATGAAAGGGAAAATTGAAAAGAATGAAAAGACATCGTTAAGAATGATGTGGGTTAAAAACCAGTAGCAGTGATGAAAGGTTGAAGGACCTGAATTGCAGTCCAGAAATGAGAAGGCTGACAGCAGTCTTCAAAGATATAAGAGCCCATTACAAGGATGATGGCAGTCAATAATTAAACCTGCTGTACAACTAAGCATAATCAGATTAATTTCTATTCAGCAGATTGAGGTTAGATTTGAGGGGACAGCTAACTAGACATGTAGGGAAATAAACAGTATTTAGAAGTTAGAAAGCTTGGAAAAACAAGCAAGGTAGAACGTGTCCTGAAGAAGACACTTTTTCTGGCTCCATTGTGAAGAGGGGCAATTTAAGTAAATCACTTTAATCCTTGTTTTACAAGTTTGCAAACAATTTCTATTATTTTATGAGTCTATTGTTTAAATACCAAAGTAGCAGGTAAGGCACTCATCCTCAACACCCTTCTTCCCCTTCCACTGAGGTGCAGAGAAAACATGCCTGGAAAACTTTATGTTGCACAGTGCTGTAAGTGCAGTAAAGCAAAGGGTAGCATTTGCAGTTCTGTCTCCTGCCTTTCACTTGCAGCTCTGTGCCTTTCACCTGAGCTGCTGTGGCAGAGTTTTCCCCAGAGCAGGATTTTTGCCTTCTTCTCATGCTGTTGTTCTCAGGTTCCTATTCTCATAGACCTGCATCTGCAAAACCAAATATTCTTGTTGTATCAGATTTCTCATGGGAGGCAACGCATGAAACTCGCCTCTTCTTTCTCTCCTTTTTCTTACCCCATTCCTTTATAGGTTTTAGTTTATATTAGAGGATTACTCCAAATGGAAGTGTGAGTAGTTCCCTGTCAAAGTATACAGTGCTAGAGAAAAAGCACAGTGAAAATTCACTTGTCATCTCTATTAGTGTAACTTTCACTGTTAGAATTGATGTCTGCCATCAGCCATGGGCACCCTAGTAAAGTTTTGTGCATGTAAGCCTGTCTCAGCACCCTTTGTCCAAAATTTTAGATTATATAAAAATAGAAATTGCTTGAGGGTAAGCAGAAAGCACCAGCTGAGATGCTGAAATTGGTATTAGTAGAACCCAGGACTTTTTTCCTGTAGACAAAACAAGAAAAAAACCATAATGGAAAATGGATAACCAAAAAGCCAGAAATTCTGCTCCTACTAATGATCCTTACCCATAACTGCTAGAGAAAAAAACAGGTACAGCAAATACATTATCTGCCCTACTGAAAGCCAACAAACTGTGAGCTTGGGCTGTTTCAGACATTGCTTGTAGCTGCTTCCCTGTTTACGGCAGTAGTACAGAATTTGCCACCTTCCTGGCTGTGCCAAAACCTGTTTAAAAATATATGAGGTGAGAAAGAGAGTGCAAGACAGACAAAAACTATTTTGAGAGTGGGAAGGAAGACACAACTGAAGAAACCAATGCTCCCATTTCCAGTGTGGTGAAGAAGATCATGATGGGTGCCTTCCTCTCCTTCACTGTGATCAGGATGATGAAAACTTGGTACAAGCACTGTGGCCTGATGTCTCTGAAGACAGTAAGATTAACAGTCACAAAGGTAAATATTGCTCCCTTCAGCCCAAATCTCATGGTATCAGTGTTGTATGTACCAGGAGCCCCAAAAGGGGTTGATGGGTAAAAAAGGTGCCATTCTTCCACTATATTTGCTAATGACTTAGACCTTATTTCTGGCACAACGATATTTGATCGTGATTTGCAGTCCTATCCTCTTATTGAGCAGACATGATCTCAACACAGTCTTTTCATCGAAGGAATAGACCTTTATATCTGGACTAATTCAATCCTCCTATCTATTTTTTTGTCTACTCTTGTAAACAACTACAGGATGGACTGAATTATACTTCCAACATTTTGGACAATTTCAATTACAAGGCCCTTTCACAACAGAAGATTTGTCTGCAACCAGTGTAATTTACAGAAAATTACTATTTTAAGATGTATAATTATTCCATTCTTCTAAAAGGCCGATGTTAGTCACAGCAGCTGCAAGTAATATTATAGCAAGAATCTTTTCTAACCATTGCCTGCACTTAAGTAATTTATATCTGAAATTATTAGGAAGTTTAATATTTATATGTAACTACTTTAAAGTTTGAAGTAGAAAAGTTTACATTCATACAGTAGTCTGAGCTGCAAAATGACTAATAAAAAATCATAATTTCTTATTGAACATGGATTTGTGAGTGTGGTAAAAGTTCTCTACTACATTTAAACTGTATGCAATAAAATGATCAGTAAATCACATATCACAAAGTACTACACAAAGATTACAGTTAATGTTAGTTAATGGATTCTTAGTTAATGGATTACCTTACAGTACTCTTACCTTACAGTACTCTAGAAAATGCCACAAACATTGTTGCTTTGAAACACCGATATATTATGCCAACCTTTTCTACAGACATAGTTGGTTTCTCTTAAATCAATATCTGTAAAATAAGTAATCTAGCAAACAATGTGTGTCATGTTTCTCTTTATCTAATTTAGGCCAAGTCTTTAAATTATTCATTCAGAGAATATTAAACAAAAAAGAACTTTTTTCTCTATATGAACAAAATGACAATGAAAAAAGGTATGCCATGTTACAGGTAAAGATTAAAGATAGCCTGGGAATGGTCCAACACGAGATATGTGCTTTACTTCAGTTTTCAGTGAGAATAATGACATTGGACTGGGAGGAAATGGAGACAACTGTAAGCAAACAGGAATTACCCCACAGAAGGGGAAGCAAGAAGCACTTTGGGAGGAAGATGATCTTCCAATTCACAATTTGGAGAGAACTGGCTTCTGCAGAAAAAAAAATTAATAAATCTGTCAGCAGGGTCATAGTGGAGCATAAACTCCATCAGTTGACAGTGACCTGCCATTGCAAAAGTCTCTCGATCCCAGCAGTATTTGGAAAGTACCCTATACTTGAAGAAATGTGGTTATCCCACTAGGTGCTGTTAGACTGTGTCCTCTTGTGGGCCTCACACTAGGAAAGTTGCAGACAATCTGGGGACAGACAGGAGATTTGGTAAACATACCTTCTGGGAGAGAAATAATGCCAAAAGGTTCAGGAAGCGTGACCTATAGGGAAAGGCTGAAGGAGTCAGCCTTGGTTTTGCCAGCAAAAAAACAGGGTAGCTGAAACATGGTAACAGACTTCTTACTGTGTAAAAAGCTGTTATGAAGAAGGCAGTGATAATTTTTTTTCTCTGTGTCTATTGTAGGTTTGACAAGAAATAAACCTCTGAATTTTCACGTGGTGTTTCAGGTTAGATAACAGGAAAAGCTTTCTACTGACTCCTTGTCACCTGAAGCTTTAATGAACATACCACAGAGTCACTTATCAGCCTCAGGGAAGGGGTATTGAATCCTGTCTCAGCAGGGATGAATTAGGAGACCTCCTGAGATGTCTTCCTACACCTATACAACTTTTATGATGTAGATGTATCTGGGAGTAGTACCAGAGACTAATAAACATAGTCTTTCTCTTCCTCTTCCTCTTCCTCTTCCTCTCTTTTTTCCTCTCCCTCTCCCTCTCCTTTCTCTTTCTTTCTCTTTCTCTTTCTCTCCTCTTTCTTTCTCTTTCTCTTTCTCTCCTCTTTCTTTCTCTTTCTCTCTTTCTCTCTTTCTTTCTCTCGTTCTTGCTGTCACTCTCACTCTTGATCTAGCTCTAATTGTGTGCCTTTCTCTTGAATAGCATTTCAAATAGCAACAAGAGATTTTAAATTTATACCAAAATGTTCAAACCACTCAGCAGAGTCCAGGGAAGCCTGAAGGGCCCCTTTTATATCTCCAGAGTAAGAGTGTACTGTAGAGTCTTTAGGAGGATCATCGAATAATAGAATAGTTTGGGTTTGAAAGGACCTTTAAAGGTCATCTAGTCCAACCCCCCTGCCGTGGGCAGGGACATCTTCAACTAGATCAGGTTGCTCAGAGCCCCGTCCAACCTGACCTTGAATGATGATTGATGGATGATCGATAGTCTGAAGTTTACCACATTCAGAACATGTCTGTGATTTACAGAAATTTAATAAATAAATTCTCCACTTATTTGAAAGAAATCTGCGTCCGCTGTGAGTTGCTCAGATGCTGAGGCATGGTGACCAGCTTCCAGCTAAGGGGAATCCAAACCTTCTCCTGTAAAGTAAACAGTAAGTTTTTTGACAGTAATATGACAGGTTGTTATTTTAATGTCATTTTTGTGTTCTGCTAAAAGATTTGAACACGTACTGGTAGGATTTCTCAGATATAAGGTCATGGAGTGATGCAACTTTATATCTTTGGGAAACCCTTATTGTCAGCAGTTTTCAAGTATTTCTGTACTACAACTACTTCATATCTTGTAGTTGCTTGTAGAGTATGCAACAGTACTTGAAGTCGGGAACTAAAGAAGAGTTTAGTGCCCTATTTATCTCCTTCAAAGCACCATTAGCTTTGTATTAGGGTTGTTACACCAGTCAAGTAATACTCTGTTGTCAGGGAATCAATGCTTGTGTTGACAGCCTGAGGGTATATTCACCACTCTCCTTGGTAATGGTGGCTCATTCCCAAATTATATTTATATAGACTTCTGCCACTTATTTGGTGTTCTCCAGATGCCATTTATAGCTAACAGTTCTTCACATGGTACCTTAGATAATGGTTACTCACTAATCTAATCAGAAAGACACTCACTGTGTGCAGTTTCACTGTAACATCAATTCTTGATTACACAAGTGGAATACATCTACAGCAGCTTCCAGTGATTTGTTTCATTCCCCTGTCCTTTGCCTGGACTTTTGAAGAGGATAAGTCTGAATTGTAAGTTTAATGTCATTCACCTAAATAAATTTTTGAGTGGTAGAAGATAGAATACCACAGGAATAAAGACTGAAATGTATTCACAAGAGGAACTCCACCTTTGAACATTCCTGTGAGGCTGAACTGGTAGTCAGTATAGACATAGAGCTGGACATACTGTTCAGCACGTCTTCAGTAATAGTAATGGATAGAGTAATGATTTACGATGTTTGACAGGTTTCTGACAGGCAGCAACATATGTGGAGAGAAGTTAAAGAACTTCTGTCTTTAATTTCTTTAGGTAGCCAGTTTTCATCGATGTGGTCAGTGCAAGGTTTTGATGGCATTAACCAAAGTTAAATTCCACTTTATATACATAGGTCAGCTTGTTCTAAACCTGGCTTAAGTGACTCAGAGGAAGAGCCAAGCTAGTGACCTGTGCCAAAGACTAAGTGGGAATATCCTGCTTAGAGGTTGAATAAAAGCTGATCTATTCGATCATTTTTATTCCAAAATAAAGAATACCTTAACATTCATGGTCATCTTCTCAAGAGGTTTTTTACCAGTGGGGTAAATTGTTACAAAACTATCAGTTATAGCTTTCCTTTTCATCCTGAATTCTTGACATGCTCTGAAAAAATGTATTCAATTACAGCAGTCTTTCATGGATTCAGTCCTTTGCTCATCTTTTATACTAGAAGAGTCCTGAAAATAAGGAAGACATCTGACAGCTTGGCTTGTTTTGATGGAGCTCTTTGTAGACTTTTCTTCAACAGGATTTATTTACCATCATATTTGTGTTCCTGGCAAGCTGTATGGCTATCACATTTTCATTTACTTGCACCACATTGCTGGCATCTTGGTTCACAGCAGTCATAAGCAAGGAAGCAATCAGCAGATTGACTTTTTAAAATTAATATTTTCCATGGTGTCTTATTGTTTTATCCTCGCCAGGCTTGCAGATTTTAGGAATAAGATTTCTGTGCACTGGATCTACCCCAATTCCAGTGTCCTTAGAGTGCTTCAATTTTGGTTACCTGGGAGGAAGCCCCATACTTTTTTAAGACATTCCTTTAAACCCCTAGGATTTGTCAGGTTCTGCTGATCTCTTCAAAACATTAAAAAGCCCACTTAGTTAATCAGATCCTAAGGATTTTTATGATGTATTCATAAGTATCACAGTCTACTCACTACATATTCTAGTAAGGCTTAAGCACTGATGCCCTAACCTGCTAATATATGTAAGGATATACTGATACCACTTCCCAGTGTGTGTGTGTTGTTAAGCCAATTTTATCATGCAATATAATATGAAGATCAGACATTTAGCATGCTCTTCAGCAATTTCTTTTTTTGTTGTTGTTCTTGTATGATAGACCAGTCATTGGTCATCCAAAGTTATGTTTAAGAACAGTTCTCTCATGTGACTAATATTAGCCCCATAAATGCTGTGTCTATATTTAAGGTGGCAGTGGAGGAAGGGAGTGAGTGAAACAGGTACCCAGGGGAGTAACAGTAAGGCTTTCAGACAGTTTTCTAAGACAAAATAATTAAGGACACAGTAGTAGAAGGAGAATAGGGCACAACACAACAGAGTTTTATCAAAGGTACACTATTCAAGACTTTTCTTTTATGTTTCCTTGATAAAATAACTGACTATCAAGACAAAGAAGTCATATAAATCCCATCTAACTGAGTAAAGCATTTCTTGTGATGATACACGGAAAAGGATAAATTGAACTAAGAGTTAGTACAAAACACTGCAAGTAACATGAGAAAACAGATAGAAAAAGAAATAATCACATGTTGAGTTGAAGTGAGTTGCTAGTACAGTTCCTCAAGGATTAGTCTTGGAAAAATATTGAATTTTTTTATTTATTTATAATAAAAAATAGCCACAAAAAAACCAGTTATATAAAGTATTAAATAATATTTTAATTAATGAATTTGACAGAGATGTGCTCATGAAACTTGATGACGGTAAGGTTGGGAGTCATTGTCAATATAGAAATATGCTACTCATGAAGTAGCATTGTGTGACCTTGCGAACTGGAATAATAGTAATAAGAAGAAATCTAATAATACCAAGAGCAAGGTCATTCCCTTAGGGACTATTCACTTGAACTTTAGCTATATAATGGGTGCTCATCAGTTGTAAATGGCAGAGCAAGACCTTGGTATATCTGTTCATCACAGGATGTCCACACACCAACGATCTGATGACCCTGGAAAATACAAATGTGTTAGCTATATAAGTCAGGTGAAGTATTTTTAACTGCCAGAAGTCTTTTATGCAGCCCCTAAAAGTATGAGCAGGATAGAATTTCCTCTCTGTAGCAGTGATATATCCCCAGGGGTAGGTGAGTGATGAGTTAATGAAGAAGTCTCATCTGGAAGAGTATGCAAAATGTTCAATAAAGATAAATTCAAATAAGGCCAGGTTTAGACAGGGGTTACCAGGGAACAGACAGACCATCTCTTTAGTGAATACTAGACATGCTTGACATGTTTAGCCTAGTGGACTAAAGCCTGAGCAGGGAAACATATATATTCATAAATATATCAGGGACATAAATACTAGAAAAGAACTATTTAAGTGAAGGCGCAATGTCAGCACCAGACAAAATGGTATTAATATGCTCTGGAAGACTTGAACCAGGAGAAAAATGAGACTCTAGAACATCCTTCAAGGAGGAATAGTGGGTGGAAGCAGACTTATAAAGCATCAGTTTATAAAAGAAATAATGAAACATTTATTTGAAGTAGCAGTAAACTGTGCCTAGCAGGTCCCTTTCAATTCTATGCTCTGATGTAGTTCAATTTTGTAGTGAAAGAGAACAAATCATTCTCTAATAAATAAGGATCAGAAAAGCTAATATAGATATCAAGCTTTCTTTTCAAAACTGAGACATAAAATGTTGCTATTACCCAGTGACAGTACATTTTCTCTAATAGAGTTAATTATCCCATTACTACTGGTTATCATTAACATTAATTATTGATACCAAAGTAGCATCAAGAGGTCCCAGCCAAACTCAAGGTTCCACTGTTCTGGGGGCCTGTGAGAATAAAAATAGCAGAAGACAGTCTGGTTTTCAAAGAACTGCAGCTTAGCTTCCCAGCAGAGCCTCAGGCCGACCACGGCATGTGTGTGTGATAACTACGCACAATAAGGAGCCCATTTAATTTAATAGTGCTGCTCACAGTATGCCAAGTCAGGCAGGTATAAGTTCTAGTGGACTGGAGGCAGAACAGGGGGGATAGAAAAAACTGGGAGGAAGAAAACTGGATTCCTGTCCCTGAAATTTTATTCTTTAAAAAATAGCATAGGGACACAAGGACAGGCACTGTTGGTCAGACCAGAGTGAATTTGACAGTGGTCAGAAGCGGCAAAAGAAATTAAGGAGGAAGGAAACGTTGAGTGATCACTTTCCTGTTCTTGTTACCCAGCTTATGTTAATCTGTTGTGAGAGAATATACTAAGTCTTAAGCCATACCAACAAATCTGAGCTTAATAGACTTTAATGAACCATAAATTCATCCCAGTCACTTCTGGAACTCATGAGGGGTTTGGCCTTCAAAACATCTTGTGGCAACGGTTTACACAGCTTAACTGACTGCTTCCTTTTGCTTAATTTTAAATCTGCTGCCTTTTGTTTGTACTCCTGATTCCTATATTACAAGAAACCTTCAATAACCAATGCATCTTCACTATCTTCATATGCCTTAGGCTTTACAGAAAAACTGAGGTACAGGGAGGCAGTTTGCCCAAAGTCATTGAGAAAGTCCTTAGTAAAGTGAAGGACGGGACACAGATGGGTTGGGCTCCCAAAAAAATCTCCCATCCATGAGATTCTCCTTCCACACACCACGTGCAGATGTGCACATCCGTTGTCCAAAGATAATTACATTTCCTCAAGGTTGTTACTAATTGACAACATGAAATGGACAATCTCATACTTCCGCTAGATCAAGTATTTAATAACATTCCTTTTTAGGATCGCAGCCCAGCGAAAAATCCAAGTAATTTCTTTTAAGTTACTTAAAATATCACAAAAGCCATGCATGAAATTCATTCTCTGAGGTGGAGAAAATGAAATTTGTTTAGAGCAAGCCAATGGGATAAAGCTACCTTGTTAGGTAATACACCAAGCTCATTTCTTGTTTACACCTACGTTCAATTAGGCCTTGATTCAACCAGGCTCTGAATTACACCCTTCAGTTCATTCTGCTCAGATCTGCACTTAAATACATATGAAGCTGCAAGGATGTCCTTACATACTGTGCTGAACAGGGACAGAGGCTGAAATCAAAGCAATAAGTTGCATGTCTCAGAAGTGACCAAAAGCTGAGTTTGTCTCCAGGCTTATCAAACAGCTCTGTATTGTAAGTGCTTTGCCAGGTAGAGGTATTGAACCTAGTGAAACTTTACTACTGACCCAGGTATGTGGGACTGCCTTTATTTGTTCTTAGGATGTGGGATTCTGAAAGGAGATAAAGCTTAATGAATGTCTACAAAAGGCCTCAAGTATGTACTGTTACAATGTCAACACAATGTTGTTTCCTTTGATCTGTGGCTGGGAATTTCAGCTTGGTTGGCTCAACAGCAAAGCATCTCATTTTTCAGCCTTTCTTACCCAGATATGCACAAATACAAGCTCACATATACTGTGTATTACATCGCAAGTGTAACTAAGAAAACTTCTCTAAACTGCTTGACAGTTGTACTCATGTGCAACGTGGAGTAGCTCTCACTCTCTCATGTTCATTAAAATAATGAGATGGTTCAGTAGGAGAGAGGGGAAATTGGGCAAAAGGAATGGGAAATAGGCAAGAAATAGCACAAAACACCGAACAACTAACTTTTCTACTGACAACTTCCTACCAAGCATTTTTCCAGCAGTTTTAGAATTGGTTTGAGACATCTGAAAAAAAATCGTTGCTATTTTTTTCTTGCAGTGTGCTTTCCTTTTTTATACTTGGTGAACTTTAGTGTCCAGAAAGATAGACAGAACAGCCATGGCATACTGCAAATATTTTACAGAATGTCTGACAACAGGTTTCTCCTAGCCCAGAATAAATTTCAGATGTGCCTACCTTGCAGAAACAAGGGGACAAGCATGCAGAAATTGTACTTACTGCTTTTATTGCTTTAACAAAAGCAATGCTGTAGAAGCAGCATTTGGAAGACTTATACAAATCAGACTGTCTGCAAATGTTTATTAATGTCCTTCTATAAAAATAAAACCCCTACACTGATTAGCTATATCGCAGTGCATTTCACGCATGTATTAAGACAAGGTCAGGAGACCCTGTTATGGATGGGATAAACTTTTGGAAGTTGCTGCTGATTGCAGTCACATTCAGTTTAACAATGTTGCTCCTCATAAATATCTTAATGAGTCTCAGGATAGTTTTCTTGGCCTGTGAGATTAGTAATATCCAGAAAGAGAGAGCTCCATGCTCAGCAGGGAATGAGGTTCAAGCCTTCATCCAGTTTAATGGGCTGCTTAAAAAGCAGCTCCTTGAATGTTCTTTTGCTCCTGATGTCACCCGAAAACTGAGTTGGCTCATGAGATAAATAGGAGCTTGCAGGGAAGGATGCTGTGTGTGGCGGAGAAGACTGGAGTTTCTTAAAAATTAATGCTGGAAGCAAAATTGCATTTTAGACTTGCTTTGCTGCTCAATAAAGACGTCAGCACAAGTAAATATGCTTTATAAAAACAAACCCACTGAAATTTAAGAAAAATATCATATCTGGAAGAAGGAAACTCACATAAACCATGTGCTGCATCTGTTAATTTTGTGCTAAGAGGCCCAACAAATCCAGGGGCAGGTAATTTTGAAGACCAGTGAGATACTATATCCCTGCCTTGAACAGTCTAGACAGTATAGAAATGCAAGCACTGTGAGAATTTTTACCAGCTTCCTAGCTCCATTTTATAGATAAGAAGCTAAAATAACTTATCAGAAATCACCAGAGAAAGCCTAAGGGACAAGATTTTACCCACATCTTCTTAACCCTACACTTTACCTCAAAAATATCATTCTTTCTCATATGCAGGTTATTCTGGTGCTTTCTTATAAAGAATTTTTAAATATGAACATTTAATGCCAGCATCACCAATAGTGCTCCATGCTTTTGAAAGTCTTGACTATAAATCTGTGATAATTTTAACACAAGCACTAGGAACCATTCAAAAACAAAGAAAACACATTGTTGGCTGTGGCTGCAGCATAACTGCGGCAACTAAAGCTTATGCACTTACAAAAATAGAGTGCTGCTAGAATCATGATGCATATGTTATAAAAGGAGGGCAGAATAACGTTATGGACTGCTTTATTTGTCCAACCAAAGACTGGAAAGTGGAAAATTACTTTCTTAATAGAGAAAAACAAAAAGAGAGCTCCTTAAAGAAGAGTTTCTACTGGCCAGTGTGGGACACTTATTACTAACAGGCAGATAGCCTTATTTAATCATTGTTAACAAATTACAAGCAGATATCAGATGCAATGCTAAAATTATTATCTTAATACATAATTAATTTGTAGTGCCTACAAAAGTGAGTTAGCAAATGGTATTTTAAAACCTACACTAAATATTATTGTAAATCCTCAATAGATGGTGCTATTATCTAAGTTAATATCTTAGCTGATTATGCAAAGGAGCTCACAACGAGTGTGTCTGGGATTTATCTATGATGAGAGGCGACCATCTTTATGATGTCCTTGTTGTTTATGGTACATGCCCATGAGAGAACTTCCATCTCCTTTCCACTCCAGGGTAATGATCACAAACATAGGCAGGTATTCCAGTTACACAAGTCCACCTAACAGCAGACAGGTTTCAGGCATTTTCACTAAAAGTAGGGCTATTTGAAACAGAATCATTGTCTGCAGAAAATCGCATACATCTCATCATTTTTCTTCCATAGTTTGAAATGGTTGATATCCGCAGCTAATTAAAAGTGTGAAATTCAGTTTCACAGCATGGCAGAGTGTTGCAGGATGCTCTTACATGGCTCAGCGTTATGGAGGCACGACGCATACAACAGCAGCCGCCTCACTGACTTGACTTCTTGGAAAGCAGCTGTGTGTTTCCTCCACCTACAGACTAGACGCAGCGATCTTCCCCCCGCCAAGGCAAATCTTCTACTCGTTCCATAATTTCTGCTTTTGATTACAGTATCCCATCTTTTCAGGGATGCTCTTCCAAATACCTCCAGGAAGGTAACCCAGAAAGGCACTGTAATCTGATCCTTGATCTGATTTCAGGATTTAAATCTTTCAAACGGAATCACCTAATTCTACTGTCAAAGTGCCAGGACTTGGAAAACTTTAAAAAGATGAAGAAAAAACAGTATCATTCAGGAAGTGAAGCATCAATGAGTAAGGTACCATCAATTTCCCCATTAAAATATAGTAAATATTTGCTTATTCACTAGTGGTTGAAACGTTCTCTCCTTTAGTGACAACTCCAGAGTATAAATTAAATTAAACCGTTAGCTAATTCCCCATTTTATATCCTATTTCAATCACATTTACTACTGTTTGATTGCCTACTCTGTGTTATCTGAAATACTATATACATATTGATTTGTGGACATTAATATAAGATGAAGAACACACTAAAAAAGTAGCTAAAAGAAACCACAGAGGAATAATTAGACTATTAGGACTTCCTAATTGTCCTTTATCTCCTTTGAGTATTTAAGAGAAAACAAGTTTTAAATACATTATCAGTAAGTCACTGAATTTTAGGAAATAGTAATAAGCAAGTGACTGTAATTGTTAATCCATATGATAAGAAAACGCAAACATGGCAACAATTGCTGATAACAATAATAAGGCGAGGTCTGGTCTTGAGATAGGTTTGGACTCTGGCATCCCGACTCACCCTCAGCAACAACATATTCTGGGAAAAATCCCACAGCATCATGCGCTGTATCTGTACCAGGCTGGAAAAGTGATGGTGAGCATGATGTAGTTGATGTCATGCCCATGAGATCTCACAAATTGTCTGCCCGAGAAAATCTGGACCTTCCTGACCGATCTGGGTGTTTGAGTTGGGCCCCTCAGACAGGCTGAGCTTGGACTCACAGAGTAAGTACCGTTATGTTTCAGACAGAGCGATGGATTATATCCTTTACTTTTTACTCAGATTTAATTCAGAAAAATTACCACTGAACAGGCATTGGGCACAAGAAGTCTGTTTAGTGTATTACTCCCCTGAAGAAGTACTGGGTACTTGGACATTTCCAGCTGTTCCTCGCACAGCTTGGTAAGGTGATGTGGGTTTGAGTCCATGAAAGCAGAGAAGGGAGTTCAGCTGGAATATCCCAGCTGAGACAAATAATTTCCAGCATCAAGGCCACCGCCATTTGCATTTTCCAGTGATAACAACCAACACTACTGAGTTTTCTTCTGCACTTACTCCTCTCAGTCATTGGGTATGCACAGAGTTTGCCTCTTGGACTAGACCCATTTGCACCACTTAGCCAAAATTATGTGTAGTCTGTAGTTCTTGAATGGACTAAGCTGAAAGACAGGCACTGTGATGTTCAGCCCTGACAGCGTGGATTCTGTTCTGTTTGGGGAGTTTAACTTATGAAAAGTGAACATTTACTATTTTCCAGATATCTATCTAGAGGGTTAAATGAGAGTTTTGTAGATCATATTTGCACACCAAAGCCATGACTTCTGGCAGGTGGATTTTACTGGAAGATTTGGGGTGATCATGTTATGATCTGCAGCAATCCCATTATGACTGGGTGTCCATTATAACAGATGCTCAATTAAAGAAGTTGTGTGCCCATTTGTATCCCCAAACATTTTAAAGTACTGTTTCTATAAGCTTCCGTGTGTAAAATTCCTGATGAAATCAAGAGTTTTCTAAGAATAATCCACTCCCAAAGGACAAAAAAGTGACAGAAGGACTCTTCTGACAATGAATCTGACACTGTTTAGATAGCACAGGAAAAATATTTATTTTTGCCAAAGCCCAAGAAAACATGAATGAAGCACTAAAAAATGAAACCAATGGAATGAACACTAGCTGCTTTGAATGTTCTATTAACAGACAAATAACTAAAGGAATAAAATCCAAATTGGAGAGATATGGATGGTTTGTGAAAATCACTGCCATGATATAAGGCTACAAAACTGTATAGGCAATGGCTGTTAGAGTTTTTAATCTGGAAATTAAGCAAAGTTTTCTGATCCTCTAGTCATTAGTTTTTTAACAATTAGAACTGCATTTGAGAAGTAAGCAAATGTGTTAGTTTTGAGCAATATGAGATGATTTTATGAAGCTAAATGTAAGCAATAGATTGAGAAGTGTGCAATTTTCTATTCTTGGGCTGATGTACTTCATTATAACTGAAAGAAGGTGAGGCAGCAGAAATTTTAAATTACTGCAGCATGCATACAACTAATAAATTAGAACGAGGTATTTCTATCAGAAGGGGAGTTGGGATCTCTCTAGCTTTCCAAGACAGTGTTCTTCCCCAGTCAATTCAGGGCAACAAAAACTGTTCAAGATGCGGGAAACTGCAATACAAGTCTGAATGCCCCACTCACATCTCCTCCTTTGCTAAGTTAGCTCCTGCTCAGTATTGATACTAAACTGAAGTTTCATGGAAGTTCAATTGATTTTTTAATATTTTATGAAATATCCTTTCCATAGGACTTTAAAATATTATTAGGCTGAACTCTTCTTCACTTCTGACCTTTCACAAACACTGCTCCTTGCATTGATTTTTCAGCTCTTTGATACTGGCTGAGCTACAATAGTTCCAGCAAATAGGAGAGGAGCGGGAATCAAATGCTATTGCATTAAAGAACTGAAAAGAAATAATCTAAGTTCGATTACCAACAATTCAACTTTCCTATCTCCTCCCCTCAGCACATGAGACCTTCAGAGATAAGTCACCAAGCAAATGCTTTTTCTCATATTCAGCCCAGATTCAGCAGCCTTAACATTGCTTCCAACCCCCTTTATCAATCACTCTTAGCATTAAAAACATGTATAAAAATAAATACCTGAGCTGAGTGTTTAGGCAATACTAAATATTCTCTTTCTCAACTAAATGATTTTCTGTCAGCTGGCTTGTCAGGCTCCTGAGGGAGCAGCAGGGGATCATTTGAAAAGAATTATGTTGCACCAGTGATAAATTAAATCCACTTGAATCAATAGCATTTAGATTTTTAAAAGGATATAGCCAAGATACTATCAATTAAAACAAATCCTGACTCAGTAGGCTTCGTTTTCACGTCAGGGTCTTATTTAAGCCAGCCTCCTAGAAGATAACGTGGGGTAATTTTATCGCTAGTTTAGACATCTGATTGATGGACACCAATATTTGACCTATTAATTCCTGGCTCTTTTTATGTCAGGCATGAGGTAAAGGGTTTGTTTTCATTGTCCACAAATAAGAGTCCAGTGCCACCTGAACTCTCCAAAGATATTTGGGACAACCACAAGGTGATGGGAATCTCTCAAATGACCAGTAGATCTGTGCCCTGGCAGGAGACCCTTGTGCATCTCAAGGGGCACTAAGTACTTGTATGTAGGTCACTGCTTCAAGCTGTTCATGCCGTCCTAAAATTGAATCTCAAATAGCTGCAATGAAAGGAGCTTAGGGTGAGTAACTCAGACTCAGCCATCAAAATCTTTTGTACCTAAATTCAGCAAAATTCTTTCTACTGGCAAAATTCCCCACCTAAAGTTGTTTTAGCAGTACTGCAGTTTTAGTAGTACTTGGATTAAAGAATTTACAGAAGTCATTCATAAAATCTCCAGTATCATCCATAGGACATGATGTGGAACATCACCAAGAGGATTTAAGGCTCTGAATCTGGTGATCCAAGTTGGTATTTGTTTTTTTTTTTCCTGATGCCCCAAGAGACAAATATTAATCATGTCAATGAAGGCACTAAGGGAGGATTTGCAAGACTATTTGAAAGAATTAAGATATGATGCTTCTGCTTTTTGTCATCTTCACCATTTGCACATCCTACTGCCCCCTCCAGAGTGTACTGATACAAGCACTGGATTATGGGAAAGATGTGGAAAGTGTGGAAAACCTGATTCGAAGGCATGAAGAGATAGAGAGAGAAATTCGTGTAATTAAGTCCAAAATGGAGGTAAGAAGTGGGGAAGTATAGAGGATACTGTAAAAAAGTTCATTTTTGCTTCTTGGAAACATGGTGCAGAGATCCGCATGACTCTTCAGATTCATTAGTATGAATTGCACTGTAATGCAAATGCAGCACGGATTTCTTCTCAGTAAAATACTATGCTGCTTAATCCTACTTTATTGTATTAAGTGTTATTCTTCCTGATGCACCAAATCTAAGAAGAGAAGTCCCAGGATACTGCAATTTATTTCTTGTTTAATATTCGGGAGTTTGGGTTTGTTTTTGTTTGGGGAGACATGTTTTATACAGACTCTCGGTTCCAGCAGCTATACCTTAGAAAAAGCCTCCAATCATAAATTCAGGCAGAAATGGTGCCTTGTTGCTTTCATTATCTGATTTCACCTGTTGCCTTACAGCTGAGAAATTTTGAAAGATTGTGAAAGTAGATTAGAGTTGTATTACCTTCAGTTTAGCCTCCAGAAGACCTGAAGGGTGACCAAGTCACAAGTAAGACCTGTTCTGTCCTCCACCAGTACATTTTGGGAACCCAGGCGGATGCATACCAGCAGGACAGGCATGAACTGCATGCCTTGCTAGCAGTAATCCTCCTATTTATGTTTCCAGAACTCTCGTCCTACCCAGTCATGTTAACAGAGGCAAAGAAACACAGCTTTTAATCTCCTAGCTTGTGTGCCACTCTAGTATGAGTAAGCAAGCAGCTAAAATCTTTAAGGTTGAATTAATCATGTATTTTGAAACTCTTCATAGGCTCAGTTCAGGCTGTTTCCAGGAGCATGAGATTATTTTGACAATAAAATCTCTTAAAGGATAAAGGTCAGCAGCACTTGCTTCTTTCAAGAGGAATTTTGCCCCAGGGAGAAGTGCAAACCCAGGCCCATTATAATTACCATAGTAGGATGGATATAGAACTTGAATAACATGGTGCCAACAGGGTTTTCCTTGTAAAAGTATTTCACCATCCTCAATCTTCTTATTTTGTACACCCCCTCAGCAGACAGGCACCAGCAAATTCACAGCCCCATGAATCTCTATGTATTTCTCAGTCTGATCAGTCTCTAAGAGCTGTAATTCTGATCAAATTCAGTGCAGAGTAGAACAGATTCACAATCAACCAGACCTACTATCCATATGCTTAAGCTCCGATTGCATGAAAGAGAAAGGCAAATGGATGCCTCACTCTCGTGCTATCAGAATAGAGTGAAACCAATTGAATGTATCGCCTTGTACTTCCATTTAAAACCCCTTTTCTATCAGACTCACACCATCAGCAAAAACCCTTAACAGGTCTGAATCCCTACATAAATAATTCAGAATGACCAATTTCAACACATTATACAAGCCAGTAAAATGGAAAGATGACCTTGACCCATGATTTTTTTCTTCTTAGAAATTTCTAATGCAATTATAACACTCATGATGACAAAATATAAAGTCCTTAGAACAGATGTGGAAGGTAAAGCTCTCTCTCTTTGTGTGTTTCATTCCAGGTTTTGACAGTGAAAGATAGCAAAGTGCAGTCAACATCCTCTAGTGTTACTATGATTTAAACATTAAGCACATTTGGTTGAATAAAACAACTGGCAGTGACCTCAAACGAATCTGATTCATTGGTTTATATAATAAGACGGTCTAAATATCTTTGAATTTGAAAGCAAAAAAAAATATATTTTGCTCTGCAAAAATATTTTAATGCTCCATTAACTTGCAATCTTATATTTTTCTGCTACTACTATTACTAAAAAAAGAAAAAAACAAGAGAGTGCATCCATGGTCATCAGTACCACAAGATTTCACTGTGTTCACTGTGCTATATTAAGAGTTGCGCATATGGTCCTACAGGACTTGGATCCCTCTGCCCGTGTAATTCACTGTGATGCAGTAGAAAGCATTACATGCTTACACATTCTTATCACTGATTTAAAAAAGAGATAGGGACCTGCAGAGAAAGCTATCAGACAGAGGCAGAACATAGAGTGCTACACAGCACATAAACCTTAAAATGTCCTCTTCTCTAGGGTTTGCCAGAGGGACAATATTCCTGTCCACTTATTCTTGCTCAGCCAGAAATGTTTCGGTGCTGCATGTCCCTGCACTGCCAGAGGGTATGAGTCTTATCCATGCAGGACCCGGGATGCTCCTGAGAGATGATCAAGGTCTTCAGTGTACAGCCAAAGGCCTATATCTGCAAGACTGACGACTTCCTGATCCTCGCCAAGGTAAAAATCATAATCACTGGAAACTACTTGGCCTAGGAGGTTTATTAATATGTGCTGGCATCCCTTAGCAAGGGTTTGGTAAAATGTTTTGCACACAACCTTTTTTCCCACTCCTCCTAAGAAATTCCACCAAAAATCTGGTATTTTTATATAGTAGAAATAACACATCTTTGAACTTTTGTTTCTGCAGAGGCAAAGGAGATTATGGGAAGACATAAGAGAGAGTGTTCTTTTCTCAGTTTGTAAAAAATTGAGGCGGTTTTTTTCTTCTGTTCCCACTGAATTAATTTCATGACTATCCCAAACTGAAGTCTTCTGGTATTTAAAATTATATCAGATTCAAATCAGTTGAAGCTGCCAATATGTGGCATCATTGAGAAAAGGGTTCTAAGGATACTGTTGAATAACTCAGTTTCATGCGGGCAAAAACATTTGATTTAGGGAGTACCTATCTCTCCTATAAACTACTTCAAATATTGTTAGCTTTCCAAGTGGCAATTGTGGAAATTACTGTAATCAGGATGCCTTAACATGAAATCTTGGAATGAATGTATGCATAGTTAGTCGGTGTCACTGAGGACAATCTGTTTGATTAGTCCCAAGTATTTAATGAAAATAATTTATTTCTGTCCACACATCGCAGTATGTACATACCAATTGTAGGCTCTGTCATGGACTGGTGCACAAAAGCAAATTTAATGATAAAGGACAGGGTATTAATTATTGTTCAAAATAGCTAATCCTCTATCAGTGCTAGATTATACCCACAGCTCATCTTCAAGGACCTTTTGAATCAAAGTTGGTTCAGCATAATTTCTAATCCATCTGAGTTCCATGAGCTGCAAATAGGATGAACATAAAATATTCATCTCCCTACAATATGTTTTTTAAAAAAATCCAAAGAAGACTTCTTTTGCCACAGAAAATAAAACACTAGGTCATTTTTATTGTTTCCTGCTTCAAAAATAGCAGGTGGCTGATAGAAAACTACAATGAGTTCCATTTCTGCTCATCCATCTGCAGCTCACAGTCTATTGTACAGCTCTTATTTATTGGCATTGTATGTCAATGTCAAATATGTTTGCAGGCTATTTAAGCTTTTATTATACTATGCTTCTATAGGATTAAAAAACAATCTTTGTTTTAACAATGTCTGTATGATTAGTTGATGTGCCAACAGTAACACTGAGCAGCTTCACTGTACGTCCCTAGGCTGTAACAGATGTTTTTGTCTTCTGGTTTCTTTTAGTGTTTATCTAGCAAAAATTGAATATTACAAATATTGAAGTGTCACTGTTCATGTCTGTATTGTAACAATAAGGGTCTCTCAGCATTTCAACTTCACTTGGTCTTTAAAAAACATGGTAAATTTAAGGGTTTTTTTCATTCAGATAATTAAAAAGGAAAGCTAGATTACAAAGATGGGCATATTCTTTTAATTTACTGATAGGATAGAATAGAATAGAATAGAATAGAATAGAATAGAATAGAATAGAATATTTCAGTTGGAAGGGACTTACAAAGATCATCTAGTCGAACTCCTGACCAATTCAGGGCTGACCAAGTTAAAGCATGTTATTAAGAGCATTGTCCAAATGCCTCTTAAACACTGACAGGTTTAGGGCATCGACCACCTCTCTAGAAGCCTGTTCCAGTGTTTGACCACCCGCTTGGTAAAGAAATGCTTCCTCATGTCCAGTCAATACTGTTTCCATTGTATATACACACAATTAGTACTGTAAGGACTTCTAACTGTACACAATATATAGGTAGTGGCTTAAAGGTTTTTAGAATGAAAGGTTCAGCTTTGTCCCTCTATTTCTTTTAAAGAAAGAGTCAGTGAAGCTCCTGTTTCCATCCAAATCAATAGCAAAAAGTTTCTAAGAAATTTGAAAACTTTGTTTAGTATTGTTTGGGGTACACAAGAGAGAAAATTAAGGTGCCATCCCACATAGTTTCTCTCTCTCCTGTGTTTCTGCTTAGATTCAATTCATTTTCTCTAGGTCAGATGTATTTAATAAGTCACAGTCTAAGTCCTTCAAGTCAAAACCCCACCCATTCACATGCCTGTGAATAAATATCACACATAAGAGCATGATTATATGCCTTAGGTTTAAAGACACAAGGACGTATTTCAGCATCCAAAAGAGTATACTGCAAAACAGTAGCAATTATTATTCAAGGTATTGATTTTAATGAGAGCCGAAAGTCTCAGCATCTCCGAAAATCAGGACACTTATTTAGGTCATATGGATATTAGCCAATATTTTCAAAAATGGCTGTCTAAATTTAGGAACCAAAATTTATATTTAAGCATCAGCCTCAGCAGTTCATTTTTTTCAGAGGTTATAACCACTTGCAACTGCTAGTAACTTTATTTCTCTGTATTTATAGGCCAAAAGTTTTCAGAAATGACTGAAAAGTTACAGTGATTTGATTTTGGATGTCCAACTTCTGTGACATGTTCAAGGGCCAGATTTCCCAAGAACAAGACTTAGCCATTTCTAACCAGGCATATCTAAGTTGTACCGGACTGGACATCCAAAATTTCGAATCTTTTCTTAACATCTTGGATCTTTGAATTAAAGGTTAGGATTTTTAAAATATTTTAACATTACAATTGTGGTGCTTTTCCCTGCTTTATATGAATGGTGATTCTGCATTGCACACACTTATGAATGTGTTTTGGAAACCTAAGATAGGTGTACGGGAGTAGCTGCTGGGCAAGGGCAGTCAAGCCGGAGCCAAGGGTGATGGCCCTTCCCAATACAGCATCATCCCACAGCACCCAGCCAGAAAAGCAGAGAGTGGACAGGGATGGTGACCAGGGTCAGCCACAGCCCAGCGATGGCCAGACAAGCCTGCAGCTATGGGCAGGTCCGAGGTGACACCGGGGAGGTCCAGGGTGGGGATGGGACATGGCCAAGCACAGGCATCGCTGCGACATGGAGTGGGCAGGGACAGCAGCTGGCCCCCAGGTTATGCTGCACCATGCCAGGGCTGGCCTTGAGCATAGCCACCAACCCCTGGGGCGGGGGGAGAGGTTGTGGGACCTGTCGATGCCCTTAAGGACCTGCAAGTAGCTTCATCTCACCCCACTTCAGAAGTCTACATGTTAGATATCTAAAATGGAGCTAGCTGCGCCAGATTTTGCATAGTCAGTGGATGGAAAAAAACACCTCCATGGGGCAATACTGGTCTGTTTTAGATGCCCATCTTTGGATAAGATGAGTCAGGAAGACACTGATTTCTCTACCCAAACAAATGAAGAATCTTGTATAAATTGAACTTTTAGGTAGCTAAATCATGAGATATAATCCCTGCTGCTTTTAGTGGAAGAAGGGGTTAATCATACCTATGATATTTTGTCTTCAAATTTTCTTAATGTCACCCATATGTGACAGCAGCTACACCTTCTTTCAAATCTTTTTAGAAAAAATTTTCTCCATCAAAACTAACTTAGATTATCCTTTTAACCATTACGAAGAAGAAGGTGTGCCTAGCGTCCAAATCTGGATTATTAATCCATAAATTTTTCTTTTAGGAAAACGTATGAGAATACAGTAAAATTTGGTGTTACGTGAATGTAGGCAGCAATGACAGGCTATAACTCAGATCAAATATAGTTACTAAAACCTGTGTGAGAAAAAAAAATGTTACAATTCAGCACATACTTGTAACTTGCTTGTTTTTTACAATGTCAAAATTTGAAAAGAGAAGAAAAAAATGCCTGTTTCAGTTAGATTGTGTAAACCTTCTCAGATATGGACTTTGAAAGGTTCATCCTCATACTATTATGCATGCTTACTGTCTCAGCACCAGAGAAACACCAAGCAAATAAATGCAGATTTTAAAAAGAGTATTAGGATGCACCGTAAAAACTACCTGCTCCAGCTGCTTTTTAAATGGCAGAACAGCTATACTGGTTGGGAGATAGCGAACATGCAGCTCAAGAAAGAAGAGGTAACTTACTGTAACACTTCTGCAACCCATGATCTGAACAATCAGATTTCCCTCTCAGCAGCGTGTGCAGGGCTGATAACTAGATGAACTGTTATGCAAGGTGTCAAACTTGTCCCTGTGAAACTTTAGGGTTACACCAAAGGTGAATTTGACCTGTGGGACTTTTCCAGCACCTGAGATTAGTGATCAGCATTTCTATTATTAGATGATTGTGTCAGCACTAGAAGCACTATCGGTAATGTAGCCACAAGGCTGAAACAGACAATAAGGAAGGAAACTTCACAATTAATGAAGAACTAATGTAATGAAAGCTGTGAAAAGAAACAGTGATGCATGTTTAAAGGGCAGGGAGAAGAAGAGACTGCAAAGGGTCATTGCAGTCCTCTGCTTTTTGTATTTATCTCCTTGATGACTTATTTAATATGTTCATTAACACAGATTATCTACTGAACTGCCTAGATCCATATTTAATAGTAATATTTAATGCAAACCGATCTGCATTTCTTGTCGTGTTTCATGACACCAAGCCTACCTATGTATATGTAGTGCAGGTGATAGTCCTGTCAAATGGCACTATCAGGAGATGCGTGTGTTTCAAAGGCAACAACCTCCTGTCAGTATGTTAATCAACAATTCTGGATCAAAGACAGACGTTCACAACAAGCTTAAAGATGTTGAGCATTCATGAACATAATGTAAGTAAATGAAGGTTTAATACCTCTGATGACCAGAAAGCTTTTATTTTTCTAGGATATATGAGAAATTTGAATGTATGTGCTGAGATCCAAACCAGTACCATAGCCCTGACCCTGAGCAAGCATCACACTTGTAGTCGTAGAACAGATGGATAAGCACAGAAAAGAGAGGAGAGTGAGTAGGAAATTCTGGACAACAGTTTTTCCTGAGAGAGGCAGGAGGAGAAAGAGCAGCTGGGGACTGGCTCCTGGGAAGCAAGACGAGTTTAAGAAGCTTTGGGTTGTATGATTACAGCTGCTTTTTAAGTGGTAGCCCAGGACTTAGGGCACGTTTGCGAGTGCATTCTGCCACCACTGAGGCTGTTTTGAGGATTTGCTGTGTGTCTGCTGTTCAAGAGAAGGTTACAGAGTGCAAATGGGACTGGGATGGCACCCTTTTTGATCCTGATCAGGAGGTAAACCTTGCCCAGATCCAGGCGAGGTTAACAGGTAGTGGCTGAGTGACTGTCCTGGTTTCAGCTGGGATAGAGTTAATTTTCTTCCTAGTAGCTGGTATAGTGCTGTGTTTTGGATTTAGTATGAGAATAATGTTGATAACACACTGATGTTTTAGTTGTTGCTAAGTAGTGCTTACCTGGTCAAGGACTTTTCAGCTTCTCATGCTCTACTGACTGAGAAGGCTGGAGATGCACAAGAAGCTGGGAGGGGGCACAGCCAGGACAGCTGACTGAAACTGGCCAACGGCATATTCCATACCATATGATGCCATGCTTAGTATATAAACTAGGGGAAAGGTGGCTGGGGGGGCTGCTGCTCAAGGACAGGCTGGGCATTAGTCAGTTGGTGGTGAGCAATTGTTTTTCATTTGCGTCACTTGTCTTTCTTGGGTTTTATTTCTCTCTCTTTTTGTTATTTCCTTTTCTATTATTATTATTATTATTATTATTATTATTATTATTATTATTATTATTATTATTATTATATTTCAATTATTAAACTGTTCTTATCTCAACCCATAAGTGTTCTCACTTTTACTCTTCTGATTCTTTCCCCCCATCCCACCAGGGGCAGTGAGCAAGCGGCTGTGTGGGGCTTAGTTGCCAGCTGGAGTTAAATCATGACAGTGACGAAGGGAATGCAGTCAACAGCAGAGTTTGTTCTTAGGACCTGTACTACAGAGAGCACAAGGAGCAGCATATCACCTTGTTGCTTATTTTGTGGGGATTTGGTTGTTTTCTTTCATGTTCTTGGGCATTCCTAACATACTGCTAACTAGTTTTATTAAAACGAGAGTCAGAACAATACTAATCACTCCTTCAAAGAAGAAGCTAAACTAATACAAGTTCTGAAAAAACCCCGTTCCCTGCTTATAGCATAGATGAACAGGGATTATCTGTCCAAGTTTTGTTTACAGAGTGTGGACTGTAACTTGTCCTGACTGGTCTGTTGTCTTGAGGTTAGGAAGGTTGAACTGAAGCAACATACAGAACAAAAGTTCCTATATGAAGCCTTTAAGGACTCTTTCCAAGAGCTCTTGATCCCCAGGTGTAAGAAATCAGGAAAGGAAGGCAAGAGCCCGGCATGGCTGAGTCGAGACTTGCTGGTCAAACTAAAGGGCAAGAAGGAAATGTACGGGAGGCGGAAGCAGGGAGAAGTATCCTTGGAAGGGTATAGGGATGCTGCCCGGTTGTGTAGGGATGGGGTCAGGAAAGCCAAGGCATGGCTGGAGCTGAACTTGGCAAGGGATGCAAAGAATAATAAGAAGGGCTTCTTATTAGAAGGTATGTCAGCCAGAAAAGGAAGGTCAAAGAAAGTATACCCCCCGTGAGGAGCAAGACTGGTAAACTCGTAACAACAGACAAGGAGAAGGCTGACATACCTTCTAACTTTTTTGCCTGTCTTCACTGGCAATCTCTCTTCCCACACGTCTCGAGTGGAGGGACCACAAGACGGGGACTGGGGGAGCAAAGTCCCTCCCATTGTAAGAGAAGATCAGGTTCGTGACCACCTGAGGAACCTGAACATACATAAGTCTATGGGACCTGACAAGATGCATCCAAGAGTCCTGAGGGAATCGGCTGATGTAGTTGCCAAGCCACTCTCCATGATATTTGAAATGTCATCGCAGTCAGGTGAAGCCCCCAGTGACTGGAAAAAAGGAAACATTGCACCCACCTTTAAAAAGGGTACTGTGTTGGTTTGACTGGGATAGAGTTAATTTTCTTCATAGTAGCTAGTATTGGATTTGTGCTGGAAACAGTGTTGATGACACAGGGAGGTTTTCATTATTGCTGAGCAGTGCTTACACAGAGTCAAGGCCTTTTCTGCTTCTCACCCCACCCCACCAGCGAGTAGGCTGGAGGTGCACAAGAAGCTGGGAGGGAACATGGCTGGGACAGCTGACCCCAACTGACCAAAGGGATATTCCACACCATATGACGTCATGCTCAGCACATAAAGCTGGGGGAAGAAGAAGGAAGGGGGGGACGTTCGGACTGATGGCGTTTGTCTTCCCAAGTCACCGTTACACATGATGGAGCCCTGCTTTCCTGGAGATGGCTGAACACCTGCCTGCCGATGGGAAATAGGGAATGAATTCCTTGTTTTGCTTTGCTTCCGTGCGCAGCTTTTGCTTTCCCTATTAAACTGTCTTTATCTCAACCCAGGAGTTTTCTCACTTTTAGTCTTCCAATTCTCTCCCCCATCCCATTGGTGGGGGAGTGAGCGAGCAGCTGGGTGGGGCTTAGTTGCCAGCTGGGGTTAAACCATGACAGGTGGAAAAGAGGACCCTGGGAACCACCAACCTGTCAGCCTCACCTCTGTGCCTGGGAAGATCATGGAACAGATCCTCCTAGAAGCTATGCTAAGGCACGTGGAGGACAGGGAGGTGATTCAACACAGCCAGCATGGCTTCACCAAGGGCAAGTCCTGCCTGACCAACCTAGTGGCCTTCTAGGATGGAGTGACTACATCAGTGGACAAGGGAAGAGCTATGGATATTGTCTATCTGGACCTCTGTAAGGCCTTTGACATGGTCCCCCACAATATCCTTCTCTCTAAACTGGAGAGATATGGATTTGATGGGTGGACTGTCCAGCGGATGAGGAATTGGTTGGATGATTGCATCCAGGGGGTGGTGGTCAACAGCTCAATGTCCAAATGGAGACTGGTGACAAATGGTGTCCCTCAGGGGTCCTTATTGGGTCCCATACTGTTTAATATCTTATCATCAATGACATAGATAGTGGGATAGAGTGCACCCTTAGCAAATTTGCAGGTGACACCAAGCTGAGTGGTGCGCTTGACACGCCTGAGGGATGGGATGCCATCCAGAGGGACCTGGACAAGCTCGAGAAATGGGCCCATGTGAACCTCATGAGGTTCAACAAGGCCAAGTGCAAGGTCCTACACCTGGGTCGGGGCAACCCCCTGTATCAATACAGGCTGGGGGATGAATTGACTGAGAGCAGCCCTGCGGAGAAGGACTTGGGGGTAAATGGTGGATGAAAACCTGGACATGAGCCAGCAATGGGCGCTTGCAGCCCAGAAGGCCAATCGTAACCTGGGCTGCATCAAAAGAAGCATGGCCAGCAGGTCGAGGGAGGTGATTCTGCCCCTCTCTTCTGGTCTCGTGAGACCCCACTGGGAGTACTGCATCCAGCTCTGGAATCCTCAGTACAGGAAAGACACGGACCTGTTGGAGCGGCTCCAGAGGAGGGCCACAAAAATTATCAGAAGGCTGGAGCACCTCTCCTATAAAGAAAGGCTGAGAGAGTTGGGGTTGTTCAGCCTGGACAAGAGAAGGCTCTGGGGAGACCTTATTGCAGCCTTTCAATACTTAAAGGGGGCTTATAAGAAAGACAGGACAGACTTTTCAGCAGGGCCTGTTGCGACAGGACAAAGGGGAATGGTTTTAAACTGAAAGAGGGTAGATTTAGACCAGATATAAAAGGAAGAAATTTTTGACGATAAGGGTGGTGAAACACTGAAACAGGTTGCCCAGAGAGGTGGTAGATGCCCCATCCCTGGAATGGGAAACATCCCTGGAAACATTCAAGGTCACGTTGCTCTGAGCAACCTGATCTAGTTGAAGATGTCCCTGTGGAGGGGCATTGGACTAGATGACCTTTAAAGGTCCCTTCCAACCCAAACTATTTTATGATTCTATGAAAATGCTCAGATCAAATGACAAACCTGATATATTAGACGTCTCAAACATACAGTGGAGGAGGAAAACCAGAGGGATACCATGTTATCAAGCAATCAACCTTACAGGAAGAAGGTAGGAGGTAGAGGCAGGGGAGCGGCCTGTGTGTGATAGATAACATTAAGTGTAACAGTACAAAAATATGACAAGAAAAAGTCCTATGGACTCCTCTCCCGTGCAAATCCCTGATAGCAGCATGTACTGCTTAGATTGCACAACCAACACCCCAAACAGGATGATGGCAGTGATCAGGAGGTGTTATGTGAGATTAGAGAAACTGTAAATTTAAGAGAGGCAGCAACAGCAGGAGATTTCAGCTACCCACCTATGAACTGCAGCCATACCTAACTCTGATGCAGAGATAACTCTTTTGGATGCAACAAATGCTATTTTTGTAGAACAGTTGGTCTTAAAAACCACAAGAAAAGATTACTTTCTCATGGACTTGATCTTGAGTTGTGCACAGGACCTAGCTGAAGGGTTATCCATGGAGAAGTCACACCGTAGCAGGTTTAACGTGGCAGCCAGAGAGAGCAGAACAACAATATACTGCACATGGATATTCAGCTTGAAGACATGGAACTATGTAAAAAATAAGTCTAACTAGATAAGGTGGAGGGCATGAGGGGGCAGAGAGCAGTCCAAAAAAGCAGAAAGACTATGAGAAGTCTGAAGAATATCCAAAAGTAGTGCATTAGATATGGAGGTAAAATATTTGTCATAATTCAAAAAGACAAAGCAGTCCAAAAAAATAACTTGCATAGCTCAATAGGACAGGTAAGGAGACTAGCAAATTGGTTGGTATTTAAGAAATAGCAAGTTGGTTCAAATAAGGAGAACAGAAAAGCCCATAAAACATGGCAGGTTGAATGTAAAGAGGAAATACTGACAATTAAAAAAGAACTTGAATGGTGCTTTTCTCTCCTTAAACTAAGGTATTCCTTCAAGTACATTAAAAGTCAGAATCGGACCAGGGAACTGCTACAGCTGATTGATGGCAAAGGTGTAAAAGGAGCATGTGGGGACAATAAAGGAACAACAGGGAAGCTCTGTAATTTCCTTGCATAGTTTTTTACTGTTGAAGATGATGGGGAGCTTTCAAGACCTTACACCTTTGCAGCAGATTGGTCAGAAGAGTGAGGTGAATTTGGAGTAAATATGCAGAAGCCTCAAACGAAGCAGACAAATTAGATTTCACTAAATCATTGGGACCAGATGGTGTTAACCCATGAGTCTTGAAGGAGCTCAAACGCGAAATTGCAGAAGCGCTGGCCAAAGAGTGTAATGTGCCTTTGCAGCCACGTGCCGGAGGACTGGCAATGCACCAGCTGCCACTGTGCCTCCCGGCTGGAGAGCGGCTACGAAGGGAAGCAGGAACTACCACCTCCACACCGCGCAACATGGTAGAGCCTATAATAAGGAATAAGATCACTGAGCACATGAACAAGAGTTATTTTGGGAAAACAGCACATACATAAGGAAAGCCTGCCACAGAAACCTGTGGACATGATAGCATCTCCTGACACCACTGTTGGAGGCAGACTCACAAGGGCACTTCTCATGTCCACTCTGGCGGTGCCTGAAGAATTTACAGCTTCAGCTACTCTGTCTGCAGAGCTTATATTTTATATGCTCCTCATTCCCTGATAACACTGCTTTTCGTTTGCTTTTATATCACAAACAATTGCAAGGCTTATCCATACAAAGCATCTCTGCTAAGGCTTATTCCATGCTCAGACAAAAACCTTAGTTCTGACTGCATTTACATTAATATATCCTCTCTAGATGTGTCCTTTAATTTGTTTTGGCTTATAAAAGGCTTCTACAGAGTAGCCTATTCATAAATATAGCTTAGAGTTATGTGGCCTATAGCATTTATCTGTATAGGTTGTCACTCTTCTTGTCAGACTCAACTTAATTCTGTGCAAGGTCCTTTAAGACTTCACTTTCTCCAGATGAGCTTGAAAGAATTAGAGAAAAATTCCCTCTGCAGGTATACAGAAAATTCTCCATTACCCAAACCACTTACATGCAAGATCCAGCTTCTCAAGAGCCAGTCCTTCTGTGTTTTACCTTGAACTTCGCAGGAACTCATTAAAGTCTGAAAAAATCCATTATGCTGCCATGTCTTTTGGCTCCAAATGGGAAATGTACATTGATGGGCAATGTCCTATCACATCATTTCTTAGGGGTTGTTATGATTGTTATGCACAGCTATGAATGTGCAAAAATACACTTAATATCACTATAATATATTACGGAAGTAGTAATAATTTATTACATAAAGTAATTGCATAGCACATATATAATGCTGACAAATTTATTTAAGCAAATTAAGAATACTGCAGAGGAGCTATTTTCCAGCTATCTTGGACTGAAATGTTCACTGTTGGAAGTCTAATTTAAATTTTTATGATTAGATTATGATAACCATTGCGAACTCGGTACTAAAAGTATATAGCCCTAAAAGTCCGTACAAGCACCAATTAATCTATTCTGAGATTCTCTGAGCAAGAAAATGTGTTTACCATTGGAATATTTTATTAGCGCTTCATTTTAAAAAGGTACTTCCCCACAGGGCAGAGTTTTCCTCGCACTGGACTCTGAAGAATGCTGATGATGCCACAGTCTCTTACTAATTGGATTCACAAGCTACGAAGAAATGAATCTTGGTTATTATCTGTCACTTGGTTATGGAGACCCACAAGTCTCAGCCTGAAGAAGCTGTGGTCATAGATTTCCCACCCCTGATTCCATCCAAATGACTAATTACCAGTCACTTCCTATTGAGAAAGGAAAAAACGCTCTTCCACTTTTATTTGCTAGCAATGCACCATATATTTAAGTAAATATTGATTTTCTAATCTCTAAGATGAAGTACCACAGAATGGCAATTTTGAAACGGTGGTAGTGCATATAGCACAACACGCTCCATTAACCTGTTCCTCCTCCCCTGTGCCAAGGCTTGTTGTCAGTCTGGGTAGCCCAGTTCCCGAATATTTGACTTTTTATTTTTATCTGATTGAACTCCAAACCCCAAATACCTCTTCACATCATGCTTACCTACCTTCTGTCATTCTTTGACATTGAGACAGCCCTTCCCGCTCTCTTCATATCACCTTTTATGAAATTAAATAGTAAATATGTTGGGCAGGAACAACACCTTGTTCTCGTCTATATCCTGCCTAGCTGTGTCAATATAAACACATTCATGTTTTTTATTATGTGGCTCGGTTTATTTAGAGATACACATACAACCTGTTAGGCAAGTTGTGCTGACAGCAAATAAAACCTGGTTCAAATATTGATAAATTCCTTTGAAAGATAGCAAAAAAGTTATAGCTTGAACATCCACCCAGAAATCATAGAATATCAAACATTTCCCCAAACAGGGACTTTACGGCAATAACTTCACATGTCTGGGTCTAAGTATGAAACAAAAATGGTTTCATGAAGAGGAAAGGGAAATTTGGAAAGTCAATAATTAGAGAACAGAAACTCTCTTCAGTCCAGCCACCTCCCCTCTCTCAAGCCCTATAAAGTACTTCTTGACTGTATTTTCTCATCCTTGTTAAGAGGCAAAATTTCACAGCCCCATTCCGCACAACTGAATGAATTTTTACCAAAACAAGTGCAACATTCTCACCGCATGGTCATCACCTAAGCAGAAGAGGGTTGTTCATTTGGCCTTAGCCTTCAGTTTCTCAACAGATGATGGCACGAAGTCCTTTCCACAACAGTCTTCGGACCACAGAGCTATCTGACTCTATCTATATGTTTACACACACACACAGATTTTTTTTTACAATCATAGATGGAAGAGGTGTTATAGACTTCACTGCTCTCCACTTTAGCAACATTTTCTTCTATCTTGCACTTACAAATCATTTCACATTTTACCAAATGCACCGTTAAGGCACTGCCCTGAGCAGGGTATGGTGCTGAAGTGGGTTCATCACTGGATGGGTTGATAACCAACCAAGGCCCCATCAAAGTCTACCATACGGGGGCTGCACGCTGTGACCGTGGTACGGTTATTCAGTGCATAAAGAGCCCCATGTCTCTGTGCTCAGCTATGAAAAAGTTGTCTGAGCCAGGATCCTCTTCGGGAACTGTGGGCTAAGACATCCCCACTCTGCTTTTCTGCAGAAAGGCGGAAAGGGAAATGTCTGAACCTGCATTTGTAGGGCTGATTTTTAACACCCCCCAGCCCCGACATAGGTCTTGCTGGAAGCAGAAAGATGAAAGTAAAGCCAACACTGGCAGATCAAAACCTGTTCTGTTTGATGGACAAATGTAAATAAGTTAAAGCAGCATTAGTAGAAAGACATTAGGACCTAATGATAACATTAATCATTGAAAAAAAATCATCTCTCTGTCTTGATAGATAGTGATCTTAACTCAGCACTGACAGTATTGGTACTACATGTGGGCAAAGTCTTTACAATTGTATTATCCTTGCAGATATTAGGGACTACAGTTTTTTAAGGAGTAAAAAACTAGAAATATGCGGACTCACGATCCATTTGAAATTCACTCTATTTGCTTTCAGCTGACCAAAGTTACTAAAAAAAACCCCTACCTTTAAAAATAGTAAGACTAAGCAATGAGCTAAAAATTGTTCATGCCAGATCCTCCCCTTTCAGACCTTTTTTTTTTGTCTGGCACACTTAATGAAATGGCATACCAGAATAAATTCCACAAGGAGAAAGCAATGTGCTCTAGCAAAGAGTGCTTCAGCAACCATGCATTTCACTAATGCACATGTAAACAATAGTCTCAATATATTTCAGCATGAATTATTTCTCCATCTAATACAGTATTTTCCCCTTCTTCCTTTCTAGGTGTATTATGACCACACACTTCATGTTTACTTTACTTAAGTCCTGTAGAGCAGGAATTAATTCACAGACATGAGATAGGCCTACTTGGCCTGTGTATGGGACATTTAGAATAGAAAACTATAGCTACCAATATCTGACAGTAAAAAATGAAATATCTCTAAAGGCTATCAATGAAAAACTGAATCACACAGTTCAAGAAGTGACCAGTACACTCCAGGCTTGGGGACACTTATTTAAGGGTATCCCTTTCAACTTAGCTGCCTACTTTTATATTACAAAAGGTTGGGAACAGGTTACACATAGCAATTAGCTTTGTTTGTGGGCCTGTCAATCAGTAGGATAGAAAACATCTGTGACCGGATAACATGGAAAGGAAGATACATGAGATGACTATTACCTCCTTTGGAACAGAAGCAGCGATGCGGATATAATGAGATGCAATTCCAGCCACCAGGTAAGTGAAGAAAAGGTGGGCATCCAAAGCCTGAAGTCAATCTGAAGGAGTATGCAATTTCTTCTTTCTAAAATCTGTAGTTGTAATGCAATAAAAAGAGCAATTGAATAAGAACATTCACTAAATGCTTCTGCTCTGATGATTAGCTGCCTGTTGCCAACAATGTCTATTAGTCAACAATGTTGTTATTTGATGTAGCTATTATACTTCAGAATTTAAAATCCGGGAAGGCAGAGAAGGTAGTTCAAGTTCATACATTCATAGATAACTCTGATAAGCTATTCTGATTTCTGAACAAGAGCAAACTCACTTCACCAGGGAAATTCATAAAAGCAGTTTAGAATCAAGGTTCATATTATCATTCAACCAGCAGTAACAAGGACATGTAAGTATGATATTACTATGCCTTAATGTAGCTATATATCAGTTGGGTGTCAGCTGCACTAAAACACACAGGAGTTTTATTTTCTAATGATGCCATTGATTTTTTTGTAGTAATACCAGTAGCAGTAGTTGTAAAAGGAGAGAAGGTCTCAGTTTTGACCAGGATCAGGCTATGCCAGACATAAAACTGCATAGGGAAGTCAAATCCTTGCCTGAAAGAGTTTTTAGCTTAATTAAAGGGGAGAAAAACAGAGCAATGCAACATGAATGCAAGCTAGTTAACAACTGAATCAGTGCAAGTTCACTTTGCAGCAAGGCAGAAGCAGGAGGTGACAAGAACCAGTCAGAAATTGCTGGCACAATGGGTGCTCCACAGCTGCTGAACACTACCAGCCATCTGCCATTGCCCACATGTCAGTCCAGCTCAGTTCCTCTGTGATAGGTAGAGGCACAAACACATTACTTGCTTTTAGCAAGAGTTAGGGAAGTGCCATGGACTCTATAGGGTCTCAGATAAATCCTTATCTAAGCAAAACAGAGTGCCTTCAGTTTCTGTGATCAGCAATGCCCGCTGAATGGAAAAAATACTATTTCACTGGTTTGTACAGAAAAGGAAAGGATTGTAACTTTTATAACTCTAATGATTTTTAGATTAAAAATTAAATGATACAAGAAGCAGAAAATATTAAAAATCCGTGTGGAGACCATCTATTTGGAGAGCAGGTAGACATCTGAACTCCATGGAGTTTCAGTGATGAAGTTTACGTCCTACAGGTACCATTGATCTCGCTGTCACTATGTTATTAAAGAGTCGTAATGCAGTAATCATGTCATAGCAGCTAGGAGGCAAAGTGGCATCTTGTGTATAAGGAATTTCTGAATATATTTGATCATATAGTCAGCTCATAATCTATTATATTCTCTGCACCTCGGATTTGATATTATTATTAAATTCTGTGGGAAAAATGTGGAGATACTTGGTCAGGTGTGAGTGAGTAAAGACCAATCTGGTAACATTCACCATGCATCTAGGATAGATATAGCTAAACAAATGTGGAAAGAAAGAAAGTCACAATGTCTACTGGAAGAATCAAACTTAGGTATTCATATAGGTATGTGAAATGAAATGTCATTTCTCCTTTAGCTTGACACCATGGAGTCCAGGGATTCATCTTTGTTCTCTGCAAGAAGTCTCACACCTCTTCTATCTTTCATGCCAAGGCCTCCTAGCTGCAAGATGTTGACAACTGGGCAACTGCAAACTATCCTGCTCAGATAGTGTCCCCTGAGAAGCATCTTCTGGATTATATTAGCACACACCCATTAAGCATGTGTTTGGTATCATCCCAGATCATCAAGGTCACAGGAGTTAAACCATTGCTAATCATTCCCATAATGAGTTTCAGATACCTGCTAGAGGTCGCTTAATACAAACTACTATATGTTGGCTTCAGTGAGTCCTGCTCCTTTGTGCTCCTTCCCCCCATCCTAGGAACCATGTCACCTCTGTAGTGTGCTCCCCATCACCGCTAGCTCTTTGTGCCTACATCAGCACCGCTCATATTCAGCCTTGGATCTCCTTCTCCATCTCACAGAAGCTCTCCAAAGTCATGAAGGAAGCAAGGAAAAGTATTAGAAGGGTAGCACAGCACACCATGGTTTGTTACCCTAGTTTGTAATGAAAGGGCAGTCCACATTTATCTGGAGCCTAAGATAAAGGCTTCTCATTATTAGGACATGGTTACTTCTAAATAGTGAAGTGTAGAAGACATGAGGCTACTTGTGCCAGCTGGCTGATCACAGGGAAATGTGGGTTTCTACACATTCGGTCAGTATGTGCTACCATACAGCTCACACATGTATGACTTGGCAAAGGACAGTTACCGTGATATAGAACAAACTAGCTGCTATTGTTTAGTCTTATTCTTTAAGTACTCCAGCTACCACCAGCATCTTAGTAAGCCAAAAACCTCTAGTAATCACATTATTGAATTTAATATATGTTCTTACATCAAACTCTCTTATACAGATCAGTCTGAAAGGTGCTAGCCTTCTGTCTAAGGCTTTCTGATTAGGGATTTTTACTGCTGTAGACTGAGTCATAAATTATGTTTAAAGTGTCATTACTTCTTCTAAAAATGATAGATGACAATATTTAATAGCTTTGGGGAAAAAAAAAAACAAAACCGTGTTTTGATCCCAAGTAATTCAAATATAGGAGTTTGCCTTTTCATCACAGCACATTTCTGGGAGGATTCAGAGTTGAGCTGTGGACATATGCACTGCAATGCTTCTACAGCCAGCTTTGCCTCAAAGTTACATAGTATCCTAAATAAATCAAAATTATTTTTCCATCCACTTTCTGGTTACCGTATATATAATTATACTACCTGCTCATAGTGACACAAGCCTTTTCACAAATGTTTCTTTATATCCTAGTGTTTCATGCATTGAAGATGCTACCAAAATGTCTTGCTTTTATTATTTTGTTCTTAAATTTGTACATTCATTCATTTCTCATCTGTTCATCTGTACTATGTCATGTGTGCATTTCTCCCTCTGAGGCTGAATTGTTCTTGTCATCCATACTAAAGTAATTGGTTACTCTCTGACAGAGGTCAGGGAACAAGTTGAAGTATGCAATGTGAAGACAGAGATTACTAATTAAAATAATTAATTATTATTTTAATACACACTACATATATATCATATAATGAACAATATAAAAGAATGCATTAGGAAAGTGTGGGGAGAATGCAAGAAGCTCAAACCCCAAAACCCACCCAAGAGATTGCTCAGCAGGGGCAGTGGCCCATCCGATTTTCCAAGCTCCTTCATTTTATGGTAACTTATCCTCAAACTCTGCTCATGTCCCAAAATGTGAATACAATGATACTGAAAGAAAAAAAAAAAAAATTGTGAGAGTAATACTTCATATCTCTCTGAACTGGAGTTTCTAGAGAACTATTTCATTTTCAGCAGACCAGGTTTTTTCAGATTAGAGAAATAATTTATACAGTTTTTCTTGTCATTGAGAGACTGAACTTTATTCCACTGAGACAGAGAGTTAAGTGTCAATAACTGAAGAGAGGTTCTTAGCACCTTTCATTCCCTTCTAGGGGATGTTAGCTGAACTTAGAGTCTATATTAGTACACCTACAATAAATGTGTCTCCGAAGAATGCAGAATAATTACAAGCAAAACACAAACCATAGAAAGAAGGTTGAACATCTATATTTAAATAGAATTCTGATATCCACCAAGCAAAATAAAGTTCTTGCAACTACATATGGGAACCCTGAGGAAAAAGGAAAATTTCTTGCCAGGTCTAAGTTAGGCAATAGTTAGCAGGGAACATGTGTTTTGTTATCCTGCTAAAAAGCAATGCCAATAGATGACTTCAATCAAATTAAGTTAAAAAAACCTAAACCACCTTGTTCAGTAATTAGCTTACAGTAAGGATTAAATTGACCCTTTAGCAAGAACAAAATCACAATACATAATATGTCCCTTCCTGATACTGAAGGTCAATGAGGATTTTGCCATTAACTTCAAACAGGAAGAGTTCAGCCTCCTCCACTACTCTGCTTAAACCAACTTTCCCTTGACTCCCCTCGCTAGACCTGGTTTTAGCCAAGCTCCTGCCTGTCCACGTTTGCTGCCACTCTGGTCACAACCCCCCCTGATCTGGTGCTCTGCAGTATCTTCTTTTGCAGCTCTCTTTCTCTGCTGCCTGCCTGATTCCCATAAGCAATGCCCATCACCATGTTTTATCAGTCCTTTCTGCACTCTGAGCTGCCAGCATGATGCTTTGCAGAGGAAAGCAACAAATTCACGTGACATTGTGGAATGACTCAGCTAGCACATTTCCTTTGACTACCTACTAAAAGGCACCCAAAAAACCATGCTGAAAATGCAGACCTGCAAGTCACATTAAATGTGGAATGTAATGGAGCATGGTGGCTTAGGGGTCATAAATAACCCCTATACCACCTTCACCACCACATTTTGGTTCCACAACCCAAAAACCTATTAAAGATAAGTAATTATCACCACACCTCCCCAGGAAGCATTCTCCACAAAATGGCCCTCAGACAGATTAATGCTTCCTTTTTCTGCAATAAAGTCTTGATTTTCAATTTTTGGTACAATTAAGGAACACTGTAAAACATTTTTATTATCTTTTTGTTCAGACTGAGAGACAATTATTGCAATGTTTGTATATGCAGCAACCTACTCAAGCATTAGTCATTTTCCTTGTTATTAGCTTCTGCTTTAAATTGCATGATAAAGAATTATGGCCACATTTGTGATCCCACAGTGTTTGTTTTCATTTTTTATGGCATGGCAACACAAATGAAAAGAGACAGCTAATGGCCTGGGGAGGAGGACGTGTGGTCTCAACGGGAAGGCTGCAATGACAGGTATGAACCCTCGTTAAAGAGGTAGGGTGAGAGGACATTGATTTTCCAAAGAAAAGTACTTTTTTATCCTTCCAAAGATATCTTCCTGTAATTATCTGGTGCCGTGTTCATTCTATACGTGTTAATTGGAACAAGTTTTCATTTGCACACATGGCGGCTCAGGATATCCTCTTGCACTGTAACAGCACCAAGTTACACAAAGAAGAGAATATGCAGAACAGCGTCTGCCCTTCACAGGACTGCAGCTTTGGCTACCAACAGCCAGGGGTGGCTGAGCAGCAGACGAGGCTATCACCGGCGTCCCAATTTGCTAAGGACAGATTTGTGAACACACCAACTAGGGCTATGTCTATTCTAGTAAATGAAATGGGCCAGGGACCATTCTCCAGCCTGGAGGCCAACTGGCATAGCACAACTTCCATCCTTTTGGCTAAACCCTCTTATCTTCAAAAGCAGAGTGGCTGTGTTCAGGCTGTTTCCTGGGCACTGTCCCTGGCTTGTGCTGTCTCCCCAGCTTTGCCCGAGCATTTTCTTGGAAAGCACTAGTTGCAGCAAGCCAAAGCTCTGCTAGGACTGGGATAACAACTTAACAGTGAAGCTGAGCACACACCCCTGCACGTGCCCATGGCCTGACACTGTTTTGTTTACAGGTACAGGCATAACCATGGAAACTACTCTGAATATTTGTGCAGAAGAGGCTCGCGGATGAAGAATAAATCCAGCATTGTAGATTTGCAATACGAAGTGCAGTTACAGAGCTTTGTAAGAATTTGATGGATTGTAGCTGTAAAGTGCTTAGCTGTGAAAATGAGTTATTTCTGTGCTATCCTATTATCAACACAGTTTTTAGAAATTATATGTCCTTTTATATACTGGGTAAGGGGACATAATTGCTTAATGGTGACTTTAAGAAATTAAAATGTCTCTCAAGTAATAGTAAATGACAGCTGCCTTGCTTTTACCCCCTCCCTCAGTGATAAGGACTGAACAGCCTCATAGTTAGGAGTCGACATGTTGTAATTGCCATATTTCCACTCAACCAGCGTAAGCTTTTCCAAAACACTGTGCCCGTAGCCTCCTCACAGACACATCAGCTATGCCCCCCCTTCCCTCCACTGGCCCTGCCAGCACGGCCAGAGGCACTATAGTGACAGGCTAACCTGAATTTGTGTATGCCAGGAGTCATAGGACTTCCCTGCTTCAAGTCCTGCAGGCAGAGCTGAACTAGAGCAAACCCTTGCAAAACCAGCAGCCTTCACTGCAGATTTCCAGTGATGGAGAGTAGCTACGCACTGAGGTGCCAGCCTTGATACACTGCGTCTGATAACTAATCACAAATTGCTTGGATACTTTTTGCAGCTACTCGTTAGTTTGACATGTTGTACCCAAGCATGTAATCATTCTTAGCAATGTTTGGGAAACCACGAATCTAATCAGATCAATTAGACTACGGGTTTATTTCCTGACTTCTGTTGGTCTTTCTCTCTAACCATTATTATCTTTGTCAGCATCCTCAGTGCTTAACTTCACACACAAGATTTATGCAATTAGATGCACAATTTTAAGGATACATATCAATTGGTATGTTTATTCATAAGTAGTTAAATAGGCCCAAATAATCTTGTGTGAAGAGCCTACTATTACCATGTGTAAGCTAAGAGATGAACCATCAGTCATGCTTCGTAGTGAGGGATGTTTTTCTGGGGGTTTCTTTAACTCCCCCTTCTGGATCTTTGAACCCTCTTGTCGTTATACATTTTTTGTTTGAACAGTAACACCAGAACTACATTAACTCCAGAAGCAAGATTGGCAGCCAACATCACAGTGCCACAGAATAATTCAGGGGGGGCTCTAGACTAATCTAAAAGTAAGGTCTACACTGAATTCAGATTAGGCTGCTCAGAGATTTATCCTGCTCCAAGGACATCCTACAATCTCTGTGGACTGTTACCATGGCTAAAAAAAATTTCCTTCTGTCAGTATCTCCCCATTCCAAATTTTGCCCATTCTCTGTCATCCCCCCACCTGCACCGCAGCAAAAATAGGAGAGAAGAGAGGAGAGAAAATTCCAGTTGGAAGGCACCTACAAAGATCATCTAGTCCAACTGCCTGACCACTTCAGAGCTGACCAAAAGTTAAAGCATGTTATTAAGGGCATTGTCCAAATGCCTTGTAAACACTAACAAGCTTGGAGCATTGACCACCTCTCTAGAAGCCTGTTCCAGTGTTTGACCACCCTCTTGGTAAAGAAATGCTTCCTCATGTCCAGTCTGAACCTCCCCTGATGCAGCTTTGAACCATTCTCATGCATCCTGTCACTGAATAATAGGGAGAAGAGATCAGCAGCCAAAAAGCCAAATTCCATCTCCTCAGTGATCTCCCAGTAGGCATTGGGGGCTGCTGTTAGGTCCCCCTGAAGCTGTCTCTGCTCCAGGCTGAATAAGCCCAGCTCCCCAGCCTCACAGGTCAAGTCCATCCACCACCACACTGATCCCCCCCTTTAACTCGCTTCAGTTTACTGATGTTTTTCTGCATCAGAGGGGGCAAAACTGAAAACCATATTCCAGATGTGATCTAACAAATGCCAAGTAAAGGGAAATAAAGCCTTCCTTGGATGGCCTGGCTCTGCCCCTGTTCCTACAGCCCAGGGTGATGTTGATCTCTTTGCTACCAGGGACCCTGCAGTCCCATGCTCAGCTTTGTCCCAGCAGGACCCCCAGGGCCTTTCCCGCAGAGCTGCTCCCCAGGCAGGCAGTGCCCAGCCTGTGCTGTTGCAGGGGCTCATCCTTCCCAGGGGCAGGAGTTGGCATTTCTTCTTCTAGAGTTTCAGGAGGCTCTTGTCAGCTCATATTTCTAATCTAAGTAAGAAGCTCTGTGATCCTGCCTGCAAACATTGCTGTTTCCCTAATTTACTATCATCCATAAAGCTGATGTAGATATCATCTGCCTCCTCTTCCAGATCACTGACACACATAATAAACAGGATAGGTCACAGTACAGACCCCCAAGGAAGTCCACATGCTACTGGCCCCCATGTTGAGTACAACCCATTAATTACCAAGCCAGATGACCCAGACAGCTACTTTTCCCCAATCTTATAGCACACTCACCCAGCCCGTAACATCCCAACCTGGATACAAGGAAGTTGTCAGACACAATGTCAAAAGCCTTGCTAAACTCAAGGTAGATATCATCATCTCTCCCTCTCATCAGCAATTCTGGGCTTTTATCCTTCTAAGAATCAAAATATTCCCAGCATGTTTAGCATCCCATATTCTCTTCAGAGTTCTTGCTCTGAGTCTAGATTTGCCCCTCAGCCTGTAGCCATGTCATTATTTGATCCTCAGTATAACCTTAATAACTTAACTTAATCTTTATCTTTGGCCATGTTTAAAATGCACATTGCTGGCTGGAACCCAGCTTATTGAAATACCAAGACCGTTGTGTTTCCGTGACCTACTCTCATATTATTTCTGGCATGTTATGTAGTATTTATTATAGAACTGCCAATCAGACAAAGAAATGGACGTGTTCACTTTTTTGTTATTGCTATCACCTGCTATTGATAATGCAGCCTTTATGAGAATCACCAGGAGCTACATTTTAATGAGGTTTTTGCTTTAGTTTATCCAGAGGCACATCAGTAGCACCATTGAACCTGAAGACAACACAGACTCGAGACTTTATACTAAATATGTAGTTAATTCTTTCTGTTAACAGTCTTTTTGCTGACAGTAGTACCTACTCATGTCTTTTTTACCTTGTGCTCTACCTAGAAGTTATGATCTGTGTGACCCTGCTTCTCTCCCACTCCTACAGTTTTGTCCAGTTTGCTCTGTTCAGTGTGAAACCAGAAGAGGAGACACTTTCCTTTACTGTCAAAACAGCAGAGAGAGATTCTGCCTTAAGGAAATGTTTATAGGCAGGATGCTAAAGAAGACTCCTCTCTTGGGTTCCTCGCCTCATTTCCAAGTTAACTGTATGATTTTCACTTTTTTTAATATTGTTGACACTGAGTAATGACAGCGGTAACTTTTTCATCTCAAACAAAATTCCCAGTGAAATGTGTGAGCTACTGAGACAGAATTCATCACCCTCCAGACTTGGATCTTAGGTCAAGAAGTGTCACTTAATAATTTCTTACGTCAAATCTAATGAGAAAGTCAAGAATATGCCTTAAGGAAAAGTGTAATTTAAAGAGCAGAACCTGCACTTGTTCATCTGAATCACATTTCTAATGCACGAGAAAAAAAAATCATCTGTTTCATTTCCCATGAATGTCTTTACCTTTGGCTTTATGAGATTTCTTTTTGTACTTGTGATGGCTGGGATAGAGTTAATTTTCTTCACAGTAGCTAGTATGGGGCTACGTTTTGGATTTGTGCTGGAAACAGTGTTGATAACACAGGGAGGTTTTTGTTACTGCTGAGCAGTGCTGACACAGAGTCAAGGCCTTTTCTGCTCCTCACCCCACCCCACCAGCGAGGAGGCTGGGGGGGCACAAGAAGTTGGGAGGGGACACAGATGAGACAGCTGACCCCAACTGACCGAAGGGATATTCCTTACCATATGATGTCATGCTCAGCACATAAAGCTGGGGGAAGAAGAAGGAAGGGGGGACGTTTGGAGTAATGGCGTTTGTCTTCCCAAGTAACCGTTACACGTGATGGAGCCCTGCTTTCCTGGCGATGGCTGAACACCTGCCTGCCAATGGGAAGTAGGGAATGAATTCCTTGTTTTGCTTTGCTTGCATGTGCGGCTTTTGCTTTCCCTATTAAACTGTCTTTATCTCAACCCATGAGTTTCTCACTTTTACCCTTCCGATTCTCTCCCCCATCCTACTGCGGGGGAGTGAGCGAGCGGCTGGGTAAGGGTTAGCTGTCCACTGGGGTTAAACCACAACACTTTTCAGTGATTTCAGTCCTACATTCCAGTGTACTGTTTTCTCAAAATCCCACTAAGGACATTTGTGTCTGGAACAAAATAATGAATTTTTATTTTCCCACTATGGCACCACTGGGGCAGAGGAACTCCTCCGTTCCCTCTCACCAAAATAAAATAAAACAACACCAGAGAAAGATGAGCACAGAATTGTTTCCAATACAAAGATATGTCTGGACTTTCCCCATTTTCACATAAAATGACTGAACAGCTTCACTAATTTAATTCCCATTTCCTTTGCTGTAATATACCCTTTGTAAAGGTTAGAAGTCCATCTGCTTATTCTTCCATCAGAGACTCGGCACAGTTCCAGCTGCAGATGTGGCAGCTCCAGTGCAAAATGAGCAACAGCTTAAACAGTCTCATTTCCAGCCCAAAATGTGAACGCTTTTTCTCTTGAAGGAAAAAATATGTATCCCAAATCAGTATTTTGTTAACAGGTCCATAATGGTTGGACTTGATGATCTTAAAGGTTTTTTCCCACCTAAACGATTCTATGATTCTACAAATAAGAACACTCAACAGGGCAGGCCTGTCAGAAATGGGCCAAAAATGTGATTCTGGGAGCCTTGATAGACAGATCTCCTGCTCTCAGTAACTCCCAGAATCACATTTATTCACCTCTCATTCCAGAGAAATTTTGAAGAACACAAAACAAAGACTAAACTTCAGATGGGAAACGTGCCCTCAGCAGTGTGTGTCAGTAGGAGCTGGTTTTAGTCATATTTTGCAGCATGAAAGAGCAATCCTCACAATTCCCATTCCCATTCTGGAGAGGGGTAAAATCAGATCATTAACGGATCGTTTCAGTGAATGACGATGTCATTCGCAGGACTGTAATATGTGTACATGCTCAATCTCCTCTTGCAATCAAGCCATTTGAATTTTGTTTGTAGTTGTGCTTTGGAAATCACTGATGCTGGAGGAAGGAACCATGCTGTGCAAGGTGCTGAGCACAGCTCTGATCTCCCCAAAGCTTTGTTCTCTTTTCAGTGGAACCCCATCAACATAAAGCCTCTTTCTCCGCCACCCGGGATGCCATGAAGATGCAGCTGATGTCTCATGTCTGAGCTGCATACCTCAGGTGCTGATCTCCTTTAAGACAAAGAGAATCAAGAAATAACTGTTGCAATCAGTATAGCTTCACTGATATAAAACTTAAGTCACTAGGACCCCAGAGTACCTAAACAAGACTCTTTTCAGCCATAATCACATCCATAAAAGCCCACTAGCCCCATTGCACTTGCCCTCTACGACAAGACAGGAATATGCTTGTACCTTCCATCTCTCTCCCATCTCTGCCAAGCAAGCACCACAAATGCAAAAGCCTTTTAGGGTGAATGCAGAGTCCTGTGTAGTGCTGTCTCTGCAAAAACCATGGTGCAGGGCAGCAGAACAGGAATCAAATAAATTGCATGGGGAGAACTAGAAGGCAGTTTCATCGGGGCAATCTGGCATCCCTGTGATGTCCTGTTGCAACAAGCTCTCCTGGAGGGTAACACTAATAGAGCAGCACTCACCTGCACCCCGGGCAGCGTAGTCTTCACAGCTCCAGTACTGGACAGGGTCAAAACACCTTCACTTACCTGAAAGAAAGGTGGAAAAAGTGGCATGCACTCCAAAATGGTGTACAAATCTAGAGCACTGAATAAAGCAGTCTAGGAAAGATATAGGAAATATTAGGGAAAGCAATTTCACCTGGACTTAGACCCTTCCCTCCAGGCAGTATTCAGAGTCTTCACTTTTTCTGTTTGTGTTGTGTGTGTTGGTTTCTGGTCTCCAGCTATTAATCTGCTTCCCTCCAAAGTTCCACTTACAGCTCTTTCAGACTAGCAACTAAAGCTTCTTCTTGGCCTGAACCCTTGAAGAGAAAATTACTATTAAGATATTTCCCAGGATAGTTTTTAGGATCATTCTGATCTTCCACATCTACCTCCATCCTCACCAAGTGCAAGGTCCTGCACATGGGTCAGGGCAACCCCCGGTATCAATACAGGCTGGGGGATGGGATTAGAACAGCCCTGCCGAGAAGGACTTGGGGGTACTGGTGGATGAAAAGCTGGACATGAGCCGGCAATGTGCTCGCAGCCCAGAAGGCCAACAGTAACCTGGGCTGCATCAAAAGAAGCATGGCCAGCAGGTCGAGGGAGGGGATTCTGCCCCTCTCTTCTGGTCTCATGAGACCCCACCTGCAGTACTGCATCCAGCTCTGGAGCCCTCAGCACAGGAAAGACATGGACCTGTTGGAGCGGCTCCAGAGGAGGGCCATGAAAATTATCAGAGGGATCGAACACCTCTCCTATGAAGAAAGGCTGAGAGAGTTGGGGTTGTTTAGCCTGCAGAAGAGAAGGCTTTGGGGAGACCTTATTGCAGGCCTTTCAGTACTTAAAGGGGGCTTACAAGAAAGATGGGACAGACTTTTTAGCAGGGCCTGTTCTGATAGAACAAGAAGGAAAGGTTTTAAACTAAAAGAGGGTAGATTTAGACTAGATACAAAGAAGAAATTCTTTACGGTGAGGGTGCTGAAACACTGCAACAGGTTGCCCAGAGAGGTGGTAGATGGCCCATCCCTGGAAACATTCAAGGTCACGTTGGACGGGGCTCTGAGCAACCTGATCTAGTTGAAGATGTCCCTGTGGAGGGGCATTGGACTAGATGACCTTTAAAGGTCCCTTCCAACTCAAACTATTCTATGATTCTATGATTATTCATCTCTCATTCATCTGGAAAGCATTACCCTCCACTGCTAATTGTCTAGAGGTTTGGCTGTGTTCCTAATGCCAGTCCTGGAGAACCAGCCCTTATGCACAACTTTCTCAGAAACCCTAATCTGTCCTTCTCTATTTAATCTAGGCTACTTAAAAGGAAAAGCCCTGTACTTCTCCTCCTGAACAATACCTCCTTCTGTATGGAAGCTACTCAGCTCCTCCACAGCAGGAACTGACCCAAATGTCCCCTTTGCAGAGACTATCAGAGGCTTCAGCTCCGTGAACTGACTTTATTGGCCACCGAGGGTTTTATATACCTTCAATACAGTATATTTTTTATCCTTTTATAGCCTGCTATAAATAAGGCAGTGGTCACTTTCTATTGTTTCTAGAATGGCTTCCTGTCTTGGTAAAGGTCAGGGAACAAATGGGTTTGCACAACTTGTAGCTTCTCGACAAGCATTGGTAAGGCAGGGCAGGAATACCTGAGCAGAGACTGCTTGAGCTCTACCTTGAATAGAAAAAGGTCTTTAATTCTGGCAGCATACACAAGCATCGCTTTTCAAATATAAAAATCCTCCCACTAGATATTGAAAATTGGGCAAGGGCCAGCAGCGTTAAATGGAAGGCAGCACTTGTTCTGCTCTCAAAGAAGGGCTGATTTGGAAGAAGTGTAGCACAGTCCTGATAAATCTCCCTTATTCTGGAGGTCCAATATGTCAGCAGCATGAGAGGGAGAGAGAAGGAGAAATAGAAGCTAAAAAAGCCACTAGGATATTGTGGTCAAGATCATGCAACTGAAGATCAGACATTCAATCTGGAAATGGTAATAGGGAAGAAAAGCAAGGGAGCACAGCAAGATGCTATGGGCTATTAGAGATAATAGACTGTCTTTTGACAGAGCAGGGGGACTTATATAAATTATAGATTAAAGCCCACCTTGCTGCACTGGAGAGATGGAGCTAGTTAACCTGATGTATGTTCCTGCTGTAACAGGCACTAGCACAACAGTCAGGAAGAGAGTTTGACTGGGGAGCAACATTAAAGTTCTTCACTTTCCTTGCTGAAATATTACTAGAAATGAATATTATAGATATATACATGCAGAAAAAAATATTTTCATATCAGATGCATTAGTGACTTTTTTTCTTGAAGGCAATCCTTACCTACAAAGAAATAAACAGTTAACAACAGCAAGGGGGAAAAAGTATGCTTCTGATTATGTATTTGAATAGAACTAAAACTGTAAGACAATAGAGGAAAGAGAGCTGAGCTGAAAGAGAAAGCCAAATGTGTTCTGAGTACTTTCGGGGGTCCAAAGTGAAGAAGAATAGAGGCTAGCATAGAAAATAAATGGGCTTTTTCAGAGGTAAAAGTGGAAGGAAGGAAGTAACCTGGTGGAGAAGTTTGAGACCAGCATTGCTGCTGAAGTTTTCCTGTAGAAAAGACCAGAGAGATACAGCCGTCTAGATGAACCCTATGCATGACAAAGCAAGAATAGCACCCTCTGAAGTAACGAAGCAAATATGTTCACACCTCAACAGTGTGAAGAAACAATCTCTAGGCACACACTCCTCTCACATCAGGCTTTCTTAAGGGTTATGTTTCATTTTCCCCAAAAAATGCAGTGTCACCAAAGATGATGATGGAAGAAGATACAGGCAGAAGGACCCAATGGGTCCTGCGTTTCCAGACATGCAGGTTCCCCCCAATGAGTCCTAGGTAAGACTGCATCTTCTTTCTTTTGACTGTCATTTCACTATTTCATCATCACTTTTCCCTCCATCTTCTCTTACTCACAGTGCTATTTTGAAAGAGACACAGTCTGGAAACATACCATTTTTGTGGGGTTTTTTTTTCTGTGTTTCCTTATGTGTCCATACAATCGTATTGTTCCCTTCTGTACCTTCTTCATCCCTTCAGAAGTTTCCAGGACAGTCCTGAGAGACACTGTTGGGCTGCCCTGTGCAATGATCTTTGTTTCCAGACTGCTGAAGGGAAACAAACATCATCTTTAGTGTGTTTTCTATGACTTCAGAATATGCTGTAAAACAGAAAAGTTCGATAAACCCCATTTAGGAAAGTAGGAGATGTAGAGCACAAGCCTCTCCTTAGGTCTACAACAGCCCTCAGGATTCTATGACCCACTGAAAATGGAAACAAACCCTTTTTTTGGATATGGGATTGCTGGTCTTTCCCTGCTTACCTCAGGGGAAGTTTGTGTCAGGATAAGAATTTGAGCCCATCTCCCCCTGAGACCCGTCTCTCCCTGGACCTCTCCCCTTTAGTGACTCACCCTGTTCAGCACAAGGAAGAGGTTTGCATCTACATGGCCGTTCATCCCCCTGCCTTACCTGTGTTCTGCCAGATAAAAATTAAACATTTAACAGCAAACACGGTATTAATTTAGATGTGGCTGGGATTTATTCTAAAACAGAACTACCTCTTTGTTAAACATCATTTTGAAATCCTCAGCCTTTTTTTTGCTATAAGTTTTACCAATTATATGCATTTTTAACAACTAAAAATCACTGTCTTTTTTAGCATATATAACTTAGTCAACATGAGATTACTTTGTTTTAACCAAAGACCCCACCCAGGTTATTACACAATACACCAGGTTTCAGGTAAATCCAATTTTAAATAGTCAAGCTTAAAAAAAAAAATCCTAACTCAAACTGTCAGATTTGTTAACAGTAATTTTACCCTGTATTATTCAGGATATAATTCAATAAAAACTGTATAAAGCCGAAATATGATAGCTAGGGTGATGCAACAGTTTTGTATCACCTAAGCATACATTACTTAAATGCAAACAATTTTCTGTAGGAAAACTTCATTTTTTAGGGCAGTTATAAGTCTCTAGGCTTTCATTCAGAATGAGTGTTAGGGACCATATCACAGTAAATACCTGAATAAATAAGCACAACTAGCACTGAAATATGAATATTATTCAGTCCAATTTCCTTTGATTTTGACATAACCAATTTTGAAAGTCACAAAGTAGATCACAGTGGTGTGTCACCTGATTGCATCTAATATAAATCTAGATAAAAGGTTGCATCATTTTTAATATATCAACTTACTTAGAATGCTTTTTGGCTGCTGACACATCAGCTAGATCACAGTGATCAATAAAAGCAAAGAAAATGCTGAGATATTAGAATCTTTATAATTTCCCTAGTCAATTTTTCACACAGTACTTAGTACCCAAGTTTTGTGTCTAAACTTGCCAAGCTAAAAATGTAATTCATATGATAATGAAATGTCAAATAAGGGAGACAGCTAGAGATCTAGATATTTAAAGTATCTGATTTCATTAGGAAGCCACTTCTTAAAGATATAAGGAATGATCAGATGCTCTACTCATCTCTGTCACCATTCAAATAGAAGTGTATTTGTTTTACTAGAATTTAGCTTCCTCCTAATAAATCACACTCCAAGAACACTAACATCTAATTACTGATTTACACTTATACAGTATATTATCCCATAATGAAGATGAAGCTTATTAGAACAGACAGTTCACTGCAAGTTCAGATGCTGAAGAACAACAATGATGGGATGCCTGGAAGGAGGAAAAACATCCCGGTTTGCAGATGTTAAGCTTGTTGATTTGGTGTCCTGCAAGAAGTGGACCGATTTATATCAGACAATTTCTCTAATACACCTCTGTTTTTAGCCTGGAACCTGCCTGGAATGTGAACCATGTTATAATTGTCACATACTGCCAGAGGGAAAATTGGGCCCTGTGTATATCAGGGTGGTAAATCAAATCAAAAAGACACACCTTTACCCCACTAGATACAGGAAACACCTCATCGAATTTTATTCCATCTTAAGCAATTTAATTGTAATTATTATAGATAATGGAGCAAAAAAAGGATGGGGTAGTTTTGTTGAAAATCAAAAAGGTACTGGTACAGCATGCAACCCCACGATGCTTTGGTTTCCAGCACAGAATGCATAAAACATTTCACAATACCTATGCAGCAACTACGAGAATTTAGCGTTGTGACAAATACTGCAACAAAAATGTAAGTTCAGTGACAACTACAGCAATGGAAAGAACCATTGGCCCGTCCAGGGAATTGTAACCAGATACTTGCAGCTTATGGGACTCCCTTCAGCTATTAATAGTGAAAATGATAACATAAACTGAGATATAGTTTCAACCCAAGGAAGTTGAAACTGTAACAAAAGGAAAGTCTTATACATAAGTATGCCAGTTTGGGAACCTGCTTAGAGTTCCACCTTATCGCTAGAAAATATAGGAATTACTGAGCTGACTTTGCCTTGCTTTGCATTAACACCCGAGGATGCAGCCAGGGTGGCACGGATGGGTCCTAAATAGAAACGCATTCAGAATATTCCTGGCAAGTAAATGGACATCTTGTAGCATCACTAATGGACTAGTGGACTCGATGATCTTAGAGGTCTTTTCCAACCTTAATGATTCTATGATTCTATGATCACATCCAGTAGTTTCACTGGATGTTGTTCGATACACATTTCTTTGAATTCCTGCAAGTTGACATCATTCTTGTAATCACAGAGTCCTTCTAATGCCAAAGTCCCAAAACATTTCAGAGAAATAGCTGATGTGCAACTATGATGTCTGGGCTCAGGGGCTCTGCTGCAGTGCTATGTGCTGGTGTCATAATCTTTGATACTATACATCTTTTTTCTTTTTTTATGGTCACATCTAAGCAATCACATGAGGTCATTTGATTCATTAACTATATTATTCCAACAAGAGGAATATTCAAAGTAGAGCCCCAAATTGTAGCCAGTCGCCTTCTGTTACGTTGGTCACACTCTGGTGCCTTCATGGGATCATAGAATCATAGAATCATACAGGTGCAATTACAAGTCCTACTCAATGCTTGAGAAAACACATATCTTGCTACAAATCTAGCTGAAAAACACATAAACCTTCTTGTGTCCAAAAGCCAATTGAATTATGCATAGCATAATGCCTTTTCTTAGGCTAAAATATTTTCATTGCGAACACATAGATTATGATAGCAATGCTGATCACATAAAGTATGTAATCTAATTTTAGCATCAACAAACCAATGTGGACATTATGAAATGAACTGGCCACTCTTCCACTTCATTTATTAACTGGTTTTGCTAACAGTCATGACAGAGGAAGGTTTGTGCTTTTCATATCAAAATAGAGTTTGCATTGCTGTTAGTGAGAAAAGTCATTCTTTCACCTGGAAGGTAGTTTGACCAGATAACCACTAAAACGCAAGAAACAGAAAAATCTGAACAGCTTAAAACTTCTAGAGTAATTAGGATTCTTTCATTTACTCATTGTTTGCCTCTAGCAAACAGAAGGAATTATTGATCCTTCATTCACTTTTCAGCTAATTAGGTATCATCATGCAGCTTCTTACTAATATGATACTCTTTCATCTGGGTTCATTTTATGTCCGCCCTAATTAACACTGGCACAGAAAAGCATAGAAACAATCCACACTCCCACTAAGAAATGTTCAGCCCAACTTGGTGGAAGAAAGGCATCTCCCTGGCACGTTCTGTAAGATTTCCAGACCTCCTTGTTGCTGCAAAGTGTTTGTCATTACAGAAATTGGCTCACGGTCCATGTCCTGTCATCTGCTCCCATCAGGGTTGAAACCACAGAGACAGGAAAGGAAAAAAAAAAAAGCAAGTCTTGATTATTGCACCTTGTTCCAATTGTGTATGGATCAAAGGGGATAAACATGCAGGCTGTAACACCATTTGTTCACAGGCAGTATAAACACTACTGATACGGCACCGTCTGATCTACAGCATTCCATCTGCCAGCTGCAAGAACGAAAAAGGGAGAGCAATTAAGAATATTAATCAGGGCTTCAAGTGCTGCGTGATTCATGATTCACGTGAAGAAAGACCAAGATATATCAAAAGATAATGTGTTTATTTAAAATAAAATAGAAGCATGATTTCTTTAGTCCTGCATATTTAACGCAGTAGAGTTTTTTCCCTGACTGCACTGAACTTTCCACCAAATCTCTTGCACTTACTTTGAATAGTGAAGCACTTAGCTCAATCTATCTCAGTCTAATTCAAGGTTCTGATTACTGATTATTTAGAAGCACTGAGTTAACATTAGAGCATCAGCAGTTAGATTATTTCCTGGGTGATCTTCATTCTGGTATTTAATAATGTCATTTCATCCATTCCAATTAGACTTTTCTGCTAACAAAAAAAAAAAAGGCAAAAGTTTCTTTTAGATTTCTGGGTAAACATACAGAGTATAACAGAAAATTTGATCCTTGCTGTGAAATTATTTGGGAATATTAGTGAAACCACTCTACAAGTATAGAGAAAGGTATCTTTTCTGTACAGTGTGGCAGGTGCACCCGCCCTGGCGAGAGACCGGGGGCATCAGGACCGCAGGGTCCTCACTTTTCATGCCCTGCTTTCACACCTTTAAGGTGGCATGTGCCCACCGTCACGTACACATTTTGGGTCACGTATACACCTCGGGCGAGGAGGAAGAAAGTTAAGGCCCTCAGCCAATTCAAATTGACCACAGGTCAGATTGCACTAGGGTATAAATGGAGCCCGGCGGAGGGCAAATTGAGCCGGTTGTTGTCGGAGCAGCAGTTCTCCCTGTGGATAAGTGAAGGACAACACTGTAAAGATATTTAAAGTGCCTAAAGATGCAGATTGGTGCCTACTGGGTTTTCATCTCTCTATAAGAGACCTATACCCAAGCAGAAATCACAGTTTAAAATCTAAGGAAATAAAACATCTATTCAGAAATCCACTGGAGAAAACTACCCTTTTGTGTGTACAGAAGCCACAGAAGCAATCTAATACTGTGCAAACAATCCTTTTTACTGCCACTTGCCAAGTTATGTGGCCTTCTTGCTGTGACAGGCACTTGGGACACAACAGGCACTGCCAAAGCATGACTCTTCTGCACGCATGGACCGTGTCTCCAAGCTGAGGAAAAGAAAGGTTCAGCGCAATCTGTCCTGGCCAGCAGTTTGTCTCCGGGCCAGTACAATCCCTCGTGCACATCAGGGAATCGGAGAAGAAGACTCCACTGTGAAGACCAACCCCCAGACACTCATGGAGGTTATTTACCGTGCCTCAGAATGTTATCGTACATAAAAAGCTGCCGTATCCAAAGATGGGGAAGTGAAAGGTAGCCCCGAACTCACTGGGGTACTCATTGCAGCTATTCCAGCAGTTGCAAACACTTCAAAATTAAGATCAGATTCCTGAGTTGAACGTCTACAGTATTTTGACTCAGTCCCTTCTCCAGAAATAAGCAAGAATCAAGATTTTAAAGCATCAGGTATTTAAGAATGTCTCAGTCTGGAGCGTAAAAATGACAAAAAATATTTTATGCATTTATAAGGTAGGGGTTTTGGTGGCTATTTTCCCTGGATTTTAGGTCACACAACAGCTTGCACCTGTCAAGACAAATTAAGACAATGTTGTATGCAATTTTCACATTAAAAAAAACTATTTTCTAGCTTTGAAGTAGGCAAAAAGGAGCATTTATGAAGTTAAAGTACCTCAGAGAGAGGCCTTTTAAAAAGATTAACCTGTTAGAAGATGAAGATATGCTATCAAGTTCTGCAGTAGAAGCTTGATAACCTCAGGCTGCCTTTGGAACCATCCAAACAGGGGCTTTAGATGATTTGGAACCATTTAAAGAAGGTCTGCATGCCATCTTTTGCAATAAAATAAGGACCTTGGCACTTGATGTCCTCTGTCATTAAAGGCTGAAGTATAACGTTAAGCAGGTTGAAACCAGATGGCACACTAAAATCGAATGTGTAGGTGAAAATAAAAGCAGGGATATCTGGAGAAAAGGACATAGAAACACAACTTTTTCTGTGCAGACAATATGCCAGGGGGAAAATGATACAGAGGGCACAGCATGCACCTATATGTGCCATTTTTACAAACGATCAAAGCTATTTGCAAGAATGCATGAAGTTTAATCCTACAAAATGCCAGGGACAGTTTGGGTATGCTGACTGCCCTATTCAAGTTTTCCTCTTCGGAAGGGTTGAGCACCTGGATGGCCTGTTCTTTGCTCAAAGAAAGGAAACCTACTTCAAAGAGATGTGTTTCTCTTTTTACCGAAATACACATATAAGGAACAATCCTTTGGGAAAGTTCAATAAAGATTGAACAAATAGCAAAGTTGATGGTAAAATTCCTCTGTGCTGGGGCTCTCTGAAAACAAATCTTCGTTTTTAAATTCTCTGATCACATTTTGTTTGCTGCACTTCACATCATTGCCTTTCTCATAGCCTCCAACCTAGGTCTGCATTACCCCCTTCTTCAAGCACAGTGAAAGATCTCAAAAGTTAAAGCATTGCGTGAGGTCAACGAGAAGCTGTGTCCAACTGGATGTTGCTCACCTTCTGCCCTTCAACAGACAGAAACGTCCCTCCCCAACACCAGTAGTGTGCAGAGGTAGGGCCGCACTTTACAACTGTGGGGCTGACCATACTGAAGTAATTATTTAGAACAAACTTCTGTTCTGAAATACTTTGGGGTCACCTCAGAGAAACGTCACTGCCTGTCCCACAGAGTGGTCATCTGGGGTTGAGGGCACAGGACTGAGGCTGAGGAGGCAATTTCTTTCTGCCACATGGGCTAGAGCAGGTAATCCAGAATAACTTGTACTATGCAAAATCATGAGGAGGCTGCCTGCCATATAAATTTAGACAGCAAGTTCTCCAGTCCAGAAAGTCCCATACAATATACAGTACCTCCCACAGTGAAATCTCCATTTCTATACACATATATATGAACACAGAGTAACTCTGGGATAACGCAGTAACTGAAAGCAAAATCCACCTTAATTGTTGAGCACAGAACAATGGCAACAAACTCCCATTTAGGAATTTAATCTCAGTAGGTCTTTATATTTTGAATGCCTTTATTTTCTTTTATTTTCCCTATGACTGTTTTGGGTTTTGCTCTTAAACAGGTCGCAGAAGTACAAGAGGATGCAGATCTAAGAAGCTTCGATTAGAGGAGAATGTCCTGACTTCCCTGCTGCAGACAGGCGCCTTAACGGTAGTTTAAGATAGAAAGGATTTCTTATGCCATTATCAAGATCTTTTCTGGCAGCAGCTTTCATAGCGCTGTCAGATTAGAGTACCCCTCATTAACTGTCAGCTACTATCTGTTTTTCAGTGGGAGAGAGGAAAAGGAGGGAATAATAATCCTCATATATACTGGATGGCCTCTAGGAGAGAAATGTCACTTAATGACATTTGTACAGCAGATAATACCAGGCAAAATAAAGGGCAGAAGGGATTTTTTTCTTTTTTTTTTTTTTCTCCAGAACTCCTAGAAGAAATGTTTGTTACCGTTCTCTCTCAAATTGGTTCTGCAAGGAACTTGGAGGTTTTATGTCAGAAATTACTCATAGATCACTGGAGGGATAACAGTCCCTTTTGCAGTCCCAAGTACACTAGAATATCTTCCTTTGCACTTTGTGACTGACAGCAGCTTCCTTTCATCCTCAGGCAATGGACAAATTAAAAGACAATCCTGGTCCCTGTGTTTTCCCTCTGATTACTCTGCACAGGCTTGCTCTCAGCTGTGTCAGACTGTGCTATTATCGCACCTCAGCTTTTTTCTCTAGATGAAGGGGGGAAAAGGAGAATTGTCTAAAGGTTTTTTTTTTTTCAGGAGACTTTTTCCGTTCCCTTAAGAAAGTTCTTTTCAGTCCCAGCTGGCAAACCTTTGAACTCAGTGTATCCTTTGTACCCTGGCAGAAGCACAAGCTACACCAAATCATCCTGGAACAGAGCTGACTTGGTTTGTCCTCCTTCCAGGTTTTATTTCCACCATAGAATTCTTGTGTTCCTCTGCCTCAGAAAATACCTAGAAATACCTAATTAAAATTTAAAGATAATTAGAAAAGATCAGGAACAAATTTAATAGGCAAAACATCTTTAAAACAATAGACAGAAAGAATTTATCCTTGATTATTTCAATGATTTTCTCTCTTAGGATAGCTGAAAAGGCTTAGAGATTTCCGCCTTCCCTCACCACTTAGCGCATGGACAGCCCAATTATTCGTCGGGTTGAGGTACGCAAAGAGGTATGCAATGGTGTCCTGGTTTTGGCTGGGATGGAGTTAATTTTCTTCCTATTAACTGGTATAGTGCTGTGTTTTGGATGTAGTGTGAGAATAATGTTGATGACACGCTGATGTTTTGGTTGTTGCTAGGTAATGTTTACGCTAGTCAAGGACTTTTCATCTTCCCATGCCCTGCCAGATGTGCAGGGGGCTGGGAGGGAGTGTGGCCAGGGCGGCTGGCCCAGCTGGCCAATGGGCTATTCCATACCATATGATGTCATGCTCAGCATATAAGGCTGGGTGAAGAAGGAGGAAGGGGGGACGTTAGGAGTGATGGCGTTCGTCTTCCCAAGTAATCGTTACGTGTGATGGAGCCCTGCTTTCCTGGAGATGGCTGAACACCTGCCTGCCGATGGGAAGTAGGGAATGAATTCCTTGTTTCACTTTGCTTGTGTGCGCGGCTTTTGCTTTCCCTATTAAACTGTCTTTATCTCAACCCACGAGTTTTTCTCACTTTTACCCTTCCGATTCTCTCCCCCATCCCACCCGGTGGGGGGGTGAGCAAGCGGCTGCGTGGTGCTCAGTGGCCGGCTGGGGTTAAACCACAACAGTCCTTTTTGGCGCCCAATGTGGGGCTCGAAGGGTTCGAGATAACGACAGGTTTGATTGGAATGTGCTAGATTGAATTTATAGCTGTTATTGCTGTTTAGCTATTAATTGGCAGGCTCCTGTGCTTGCCATGGGGCTTGCTTGCCTTACGGTATATTAGACCCTAGTGCTCGTTAGTGGCTGCTTTTTGCTTTCGCTGCTGGCTGTACCGCTGCACTGCTGGTCATCTCACTGTGCTGTGCCTGGGGACGTTCTGATAACAGCAATGGGGATGCGCCTGGGCTGGCAGATGGCCAGGGCATCGCTGCTGCTTCTGTGCTGCTGTACTGGACAGGCTGGAACTCCATTGCGAACTCGAGTCAAAGGGACTGTGACCTGTGGATGAGTCCACGCGGGAGCAGGACACCCTGAGGCATCTGTGACCGTGGATAAGCCCATGCCCAAGCAGGTACATCTCAAAGCGTCTATGGCCGTGGCTATATCTGTGCCACAGCAGGTATACCTCTGAAGGGATTGTGGCCTAAGGATAAGTCCACACTGGAGAAGGTACACCTCGAAGCATCTGTGGCTGTGGATAAGTCCATGCTGCAGCAGGTACACCTTGAAGCATCAGTGGCTGTGCATGAGGCCATGCTGGAGCACCTCAAAGCGTGTGGCCGTGGATAAGCCCATGGCAGGGGAGGTACACCCCTGGAGGGACTGCAGCCATGGGTAAGGCCATGTCGGAGCAGGTTTACTTCTGAAGGGACTGTGGCTGTGGGTAAGGCCACGCTGGAACCAGTGCACCTCGAAGCCACTGTGGCTGTGGACAAGCCTGTGCCGCAGCAGGTATACCCCTGGAGAGACTGTGGCTCATAGGTAAGGCTCCACTTGGAGCAGGTACAGCCCTAAGGGACTGCAGTCTGTGGATAAGTCCAAGCCGGAGCAGGGCAAGGGGAGGAGTTCATTGCAATGTTAAACCCTATGAACTGGCCCAAAGGGACCAGGGGTGGAGATTGCAATGGATATACCTTTAAACTGTTGTAACCCATGATTTGAGTTGCATGTGATAGGAATTACTATAGCAGGAATCACTTGAACCAATGGAGGACAAGCCTTACAAGAAGCAGCACAAGTGCAGCAGTGACCCGACCTGAGCCGGCTTTGGTGCCCAGTAACTCCATGCAACACACCACCTCTGCTGACCTGAGTGACCACCATAACAGATGGAGCCCAAAGTCATGGACTAAATGAACGCAGTGGACATTTTGTGGACATTTATGGATATTTTATGAACATTTCACAGGGGTGGTCCATAGACTGAGGGAATGATATCTGTGTATTATATCAAAAGATGGGAAGGGGGATGGTGGGTAATGAGAATGTATTGGATAGTGTGGGACCTGAGCGTGATGTAAATGGTATGGAATAAGGGGTGGATACTGTCCTGGTTTTGGCTGGGATGGAATTAATTTTCTTCCTATTAACTGGTATAGTGCTGTGTTTTGGATGTAATGTGAGAATAATGTTGATGACACACTGATGTTTTGGTTGTTGCTAGGTAATGTTTACGCTAGTCAAGGACTTTTCATCTTCCCATGCCCTGCCAGATGTGCAGGGGGCTGGGAGGGAGTGTGGCCAGGACGGCTGGCCCAGCTGGCCAATGGGCTATTCCATACCATATGACGTCATGCTCAGCATATAAGGCTGGGTGAAGAAGAAGGAGGGGGGCGTTCGGAGTGATGGCGTTTGTCTTCCCAAGTCACCGGTACGCGTGATGGAGCCCTGCTTTCGTGGAGATGGCTGAACACCTGCCTGCCAGTGGGAAGTAGGGAAGGAATTCCTTGTTTTGCTTTGCTTGCGTGCGCGGCTTTTGCTTTCCCTATTAAACTGTCTTTATCTCAACCCACGAGTTTTTCTCACTTTTACCCTTCTGATTCTCTCCCCAATCCCACCCAGCCGGGGGGTGATCGAGCGGCTGCGTGGTGCTCAGTGGCCAGCTGGGGTTAAACCACGACAAAAGGCCACAGCCATCATCGTGGCTTTCTAACATCGCCTTCACCGATTTTACCCAGCCTTGCAGTAGAGACAGAGCAGACAGCTGAGGAGGATAACAACAGCAGTCAAAGTCTGAAGAGAAGTCACTGCCTTCCTAAACCAGAGCTTAAGCAGGTTCCAGCAAAAGATTCAAGGAATAAAGTTAGACAAACGATTATCTTCAGTGGCAAATTCTGTGCTGCATCTTTCTTCATAGTTCTTGGCAGTAAAGTAACTGGTGATATGCCTCATATGGTCTGAAAAAGCCTTGTTATTTTGTACATGGAGTCCGGTTCCGGTTGTCACACGGATAGGAGCTTTTTGCTTTGTCTATATTCAAAGGCTTGCAGCATGCTTTGCAAAAACAGATGTTGCTATAATTCTTGACAAGCCAGGCCTTAAATGTAATCTCTTTTAGTCAACAGTGACAAGATGATAGGAAATATATTTTTCTCCTTTTTCTTTTCTTATCTTGGACAGCATTTGTTGTTCTTTTTCCTCAGTAGTGCTGTCTGTTCAGTTTGCTGTTTGTTCAGTCCTTGTTTTGATCTTCATATGAAATCTGCCCAAGACAGATATGCTCCCAAATCACAGCAGAAATCATCTGAGTCCTTGCAAGAGCCGAGAGAACATGAGCCATGTCGTTGGCATTTCTTATAATCAACTTCATACACTTCCTTGGCTCCCCTCGTAGATGCACGCGAGTCTAGGCTACACCATAGGAAGCCTAACCATGGCCACCTAATGAATTAGGTCATGACAATTTGCCAGTTTGGAGAAAATGTCTGAAATTAATAGGAAACATACTTGTAGTAAGGGAAGGGAAAAAAAAAAAACCAAACCACAAAAATATCTTCAGTCTTAGATTACATGGGAAAATAGCCTAATGGACCTCAAACTAAAAGAAAAAAAAAAGAAAGGAAAATACAGATCAAGTCACATGAGATGTTCACCTTGTAGCTCACTACCTTGCAAATTACCCACATGTTATATTGCACTGTGCTCACAGAAAGAGAGAGAAAGAACAGGAAGTCCAGCAGACAATCAAGAACCTTGGCTATGACAGCCGAAAACAATACTGGACATGCTTGGGGATATTTCCAAAGCTGTTGGTTGTCACATCACACTCCTGGTATTGGACCAACCTAAGGACCTTAGGGAGATGGCTGTGAACACAGGGATTAAAGACAGCCATGGAGGTGGTTCATCCACAGAGGACCATGGTGATTGGTCCCAGACAGTAAAGGCAACAGCTGACCTGAGGATTTTGCTAAAAGACTGATGCCACACACCAAGTGCATGTGAGCAGCCTGGCAGCTTGTCGGCTGAAATAAAGAGACCTGACCTTGGAGTTAAACCAATATAGAAATAGTGATCTTCATGGTTTTCAGTTAGTTCCGTGTGTCTGTTTCTAAACCTAATAACCCCATTGTTAATGCTGTTGTAATACATTCCTGCCATGCTTGTACTTCCATTTTTCTCTATTGTTGAAAGCAATTGCCCATTAACTGGCAAACAACAAAGCATTACATTTCTCCTCCTCGCAGTCTTTGAAAACAGTTTTGTGCCTTCTTTTAAAACTTTATACATAAGTTTCACAGGCACCACAAGGGAAGGGAACTTCTCACTGAGCAGCCTGAGCCGGGGTAGGTAACACCAGGTGTCAGCTAGAAAGAGAGGTTTTCCAGTGACAAGTTGTCATGGTTTAACCTGGCAGGCAGCCAAATACCACGCAGTCGCTCACTCACTCCCCCCCACCCCCCCAGTGGGACGGGGAGAGAATCGGAAGGGTAAGAGTGAGAAAAACTCGTGCGCTGAGATAAAGACAGTTTAATAGAACAGAAAAGGGAAAATAATAATGATAGAATATACAAAATGAGTGATGCACAATGCAATTGCTCACCACCCGCACTGACCGATAACCAAGTAACGATCGGTACTTCCTGGATCACACTTACCATTCATATACTGAGCATGACGTCACATGGTATGGAATACCCCATTGATCAGCTGGGCCAGCTGTCCTGGCTGTGCTTCCTTCCAACACTTGTTTTGTTTTGTTTTGTTTTCTTAAGCTGAATGTCCTTGACTAGCAGGGTACTTAGCAACAACTGAAAACATCAGTGTGTTATCAACATTCTTCTTATCCAAATCCAAAACACAGCACTAGGAAGAAATTTAACTCTATCCCAGCCAAAACCAGGACACAAGTATTAGCCAGTGATGGGCAAAAAGAAAACAGGATCTTTGTGGAACCTGAAGGGCCTCCTGTGAGTTTATAACAGTTATCTGAATCATCATTTTTCTTCCCTCCAGCTGGAGGGAGAATGTGATCTATTAATATACTACCCTTGATGGTGGCAAGACCAGCCCCCAGTAATGCACACACACAGGAAGAGGCACTCACTTGGACAGCATTTACATTCTACAGTGTGGGAAATGATGCTCTGGACCATAAATAGACTCCTAATTGCCGTAAGTGCACAGCCTGAAGGGAGGTGAGGGAAAATTCTCCCTCCAATCAAAATACTATAGTGTGTTCATTATAGAAACAACAAAATTCAGTCTTCATGCCTTGAGAAAATACAAACTTAGCACCTTTGACCACTGACTGTCTTCAGGAAAAACCTGGAGACCCTGAGGAGTCTAAAATATATCAAGCTTAGGAGCAATTCTGAGCATACCAGAAGACAGATTTATTTGTCAGCGTAAGTTTTAGCACCTTTAAAATTTAAACTGCATTTTTTCCAACAGTAGTTGTAAGATGAAAAACAAAGGCATCAGGGGCTCAAGAAGAAACAGTATCTTGGAAAAGAAGTTCTAGTCTTATTAAGAGTCAGCAATTGTGACTATCAAGTTATCCAAATTTAAAAATACGATTGTAAAGATGTTACTTTAGCCTCCAAGAAGAGTGTTATTGTAGAAATGTTAACAGACAACAGCATCTACAAAAAAAAGGAGTGCTGTAAATCAAGTGACATATCATAAATCTAAGAAGACAATTTATGAAAGCCTTGCTGAAAATCAGTGTGTCATTCCCTTCATTCCAATGTCACCATTACCCTGCAAATATAGAACAGCTAGAGCTAATTTTTCCAGCAAGAAAAAAAAAATGTGGCCTCAGAACACCACTAAGAAAATATGACAGATTGGATAGAATTAGGTTAAGGGGAAAAATAAACTCTGGAGGGCAAAGCCTATGCAAGCTTGTAATAAACACACGCAAATCTCAAAAATTGCTGTGCCCTCACTTCAGAATCTCAGTGCTGTTGCAACTGAATGCCATGCTTTTGCATTAGCCCAAAGAAGAGATTTCTCCCATTTTACACTATAATTTGGCTCCAGTAAAAAGAAAATAGCACAGCCCTTGATTGAAACCCACTTTGGGAGTGTGGATTTCAGACAAACCCAGGCTCTGTGCCACATGAATGATGTATTCCTCATTGTACGCATCCCACCACGCTGGCCCCTCCACGCCCAGCGTCCCTTTTAGATCTAAACTTCTATATAGATTTACTTATGTTGAAAGAGCTGCAGTTCTCTGATTGTTCAATCCTTCTGAACAAATGCATAATGAGCAATGTTTTTCACTAAACTTGAAACTTGAAACTATGACCATCTGAAAACTGATTTACAATATCACAGATTAAGCAACATAATCATGGTAGCTAAAGATAATAAATAATTATTGTTGCCATCTGGACGCTTTGAGAAGCGTCCTTCTGAAGTTTGTACTTCAGTTTCTACTGGAATAGAGATGGTACAAAAGTAAAGAACAACAACAACAAGATAAATTTACATTAACAGAAGAATAGCTGCTAATTTGGAATCTACAAGGGGAAGCACTGACATTAATTTAAATGTAATTTACACAGAAATATTCATGAAATTTTGTCGCTATTTTGTAGCTTGTCAAGTATATTGATGTAGTAGAATAGTTTCCTGATTATCAGTAGTTCTACTTGCAACAGTATACATCACATCATCTGAGAGACAAGGGTTTGTTTTGATACCTTTTCCCTACCTCTATGAATCCGGTTATCCTTAAAGCCGACAGTTGCAGCATGTATTGAGCATTTGGAGTATATTTCCCTGCGTTGTTACGTTCACTGTGGTTTGCAGGACAGACTGATAATATCACATGGAACTGTTTAGACCAGCTTTAGCACCGTGCTGCTCATAGGCATGGTAGGGGAGAGTTCAGCCCTGCCCTGATACGCAGCGTTGAGCATCAGCCCACTGCTATTAGTCACACACTGCAGCACCGGTGAGCAGCTACCAGTGCTAATGAATGGCAGCTTTGGAAGCAGGGAGAGGTGGACTTTTCTTTTGCTGTTCTGTGGCTACCCCTGCAGGCAAGGAAGACGCAACCTTCGGCTCCCGAAACAGAGGTGCTTGGGGAGTACATGGCATTCAGGGTTGTGAGCGGAGATTCACCCAGTGCTCCTCAGAGCTATAGCAGATGTCTTTGGGGCATCGAGCAAGCAAAAGAGTGAACTTGTTCATGTGAGAAGCTGGAGGTCAAGGCCTTCCTCAGAGATGAACCACAGCTATGGGAAGGCACTACGTTACAGTCCCATTTTGAGGGAAATATTGATGGCAAATATGATTTTTTGTAGCCCTATGAAGAGGTTTAAAAAAGGTCATGGGAGAGATATAAAATGTGCATGGCACCCACAGGGCATGCTCTTTGTTCCACTGAAACAGCAACCCAATTTCTGTCCCTGCACATTGATTTCATGATCATCGGTGCAGTGTCAATTTGCCATAGGAGAGCTGATCAAAGACCATAACTTCAGAAAATGTTTTCATGAAACAGGCTAATTCCCTGTTATGGCTTTTATTCCATGGAGGTTCACCAAAACAGTGAGTCATCATTAGCCCGCCAATTTATTTCAATTACTTGATCAAATGCAGCATAAATAATCCAATTAGTATATTCTGATTCAAGCAGGCCTGCATAATGTTCTTAAAAAAAAAAAAAAAAAAGAAAAGAAGAAGAAGAGAGAGAATCCTGCCTGGAAGTAGCACACTTTGAGTGAAGTGCTATTTGGCTCTGATTTTGCAAGGATGACATTTGGATTGTTGTGAGCTTTCACAAGTAGAGCATTGCAAAGTTTAACTTCTGTTAAACCAAAGTAATGTCCTGATACTCTCTCGACTGAGAACATGCCTCCTCCTGCGCCCCCTCACAGATTCCTCTGTCTGGTAGACCATGCTAATTTTGCAACCAATACCTGTAGTGGAAGGCTCTGTCCCTGGAACAAGCAGAGAGTGGGCAGTACAATGGTTTGATCATGTTGGGCATAATCAGTTTCCTTTGTAAAAGGAAACGGGTTCTCACTTCAGTTCTTATTTCATTTCCACACTGTTCATAGCAAAACACTAGCTGCAAACTATGTCTAGGCAGCAGCTTTCCAATCTGAATTGCAGGGCAAGGAAATGCAGATTGGGAAAATCCAACAACCGGTTGTAAGGTTCAGCATTGTCCCCTCCCTGGGCTGAACTGAAGTTCATGAGCACTAGGGCCATGGAAAGAGGATTAAACTCACCCTGCCTTGCACTGCTTCAGGCTCAACCCCTGGGAGCCAGAGATTTAGTTTTGGATGCAGGACAGACCCTCCTGCATCAGCTGGGAGAGGCTGGCATCCTGCAGAGCCCTTGTTTCTGACCACCTCTGGTCAACTCATGGGATCCAGACCCGCAAGGTCCCCAGGCCATCTCATCGCAGCCTCTGGATCATCTGGGAAGGAAGGGAGAAGAAACCTGTACCAGGGCAAGCTGGTATCAGGGAGGTACTGAGCCAGGCAAAAGCTGGCTGTTGTACCTGATGGAGAGATGAGCAACGAGGGGTCTTCTGCAACTGCAGCTCCCAAGCCAGGGGTGTCCAGCTTGGGAGCTGGACACATGGTGTGCCATAGGGTGTTTATTATGCACATGTTGTACAAAGGAAGTTGTCTTTAAATAATAATTATGGTATTGACATACGGTATATGAGGAAGGGGATGGGCTATTACAGAAGAGAAATTAGGACCCAACCTAAAGCACCCAAGACCTGTTCAGCTGGAAGTGGGAGTTGTCCCCCCAGTCACTCCTCAGTGCACACTGAGAATATTTTATTTCTTTGCTCCTAATTTTTTAATGTGCAAATCAGCTCTTTGGCCTCTCTGAGGGCTCCCTAGGGCACCCATCTACTCCCCCCGCTTTGCCTACCCATGCCTACCCATGCCTACCCAAGTCCAGCGATGCCAACCCAGGGGTGCAAAGTGCCAGGCACAGTTCAGCAGCCCCCACACTGGTGATGGCATTTTTACACGCTCTACGTGCAGGTTTCCACAGCTGCAAGGCACAGTGGGGTACTGATTGCACAGCAATGGTAAAACGAGCTCTTTGCCCTTGCCAGCAAAGCTACGTTGCCGCTGGTGGCTAGTGACTAAAGCAAATAACACCTGACAGGCTAGTGTCCAACACTCGCTTTTTAGGTAGTTGTTTAATTTACAGTTTTTCAGACAAATTTGTCTACCCCACACTGCTCACTTGGAGTCAGGATTTCATTCTATTTAAGTCAATGGGAGTATTTCTACCAATACCAGAAGGCAGCGTTTCAGTCAGGTCTGTCTCTAAGGGATATCACTTAGATAATTTATGACAAAAACCTGCACTGCATTTACTGGAGGAAGAAAGAGCTGGAAGCCTACAGAGCTATTGGACAGGGTTCCCTCTTAATGCCCTTGATGCTGAGGATAGGTCTACCAGTACAATGCAATACCACATGGAGCTGCCCAAAATAACTGGGCATCAGAATGAATATACTCACCGCCATGGAGATCTCTGCTTCGCCTAATTAGCACTGCTGAGAAGCAGGGCTTATTAACCTGGGCAGAGCGCCACAAAAACACGTCTATCCTGCTTCCAGCACTTCAGCGAACTCATTAGTGCTGTCTTGGGCATCGTTGCACAGAAGCAAATTTGTGAATGAAGACCTGAAGAAGGGAAGCCATCTGATAAATGCTGCGGCTCTCTGTGGCCCTGATTAGAAGTCGTTCAAAAACTGGGAGATGCGGGACCACATCTGTCGTGAATCTGAGTCATACGCTGCATGTAAGTTTTGCAAAATGGAGGGCTTGTTCCCCCGTCTCCCCCGGTATGAGCTACCAGCAGGATACTCCTGAAAGTTATTTGCCACAACATGTAGATCCCAGTACATGTTCCTTGTGCTTCCACATGAAGGCACAAAAGATCATCTGAGGTTTCCTGTATCACCAGAGGAAAAAGCCTCCCTCTAATAGACCACTTTGCCTTCCTAATGATGAACATTATCTAATAGAGATAGCTGACCTAAAAACAGAAACAAAGAAATATCGTGTGTGCTCTCATTATAGCCACTGAAGTAGTTATGGTCCCATTTCATGGAAGGAATATGTAGATGATAATAACCTTACCAAAATGAAATGAAATGGTGCTGTCACTAATTCCATTTAATGCTTTAACAGCATCCAAGTTAGATGTGCTTATTAGCTCATAACACTGCTGGTTATAACTTTTAATCTGAGATAAATCTCTCCACAACAAGGAACTAATATAATGAGCTGATAAGAAAACAACACGCTTTGTAAATAAATATTCTTAATGACAATCATGTATGTGCCATGGTAGCAAACTGCCCAGTACTCTCGCCCTTCTGTGACTTCCTCCTAGTTATTTGTGGTATGCTTTCATATTTCCCTATAAATACTACGCCCTATCACTTTTACTCTATTTTAAAGGAATTTTAGGGGAAATTACGTTCTTTTGACATATTGCACCATCTCTTAAAGATTGTTGAGATGTTCTGAAATTTCAGCATGCTTTTATTCCAGAGTAGCTGATCTGGACATCATTTGGAGATGAGTAAGAGGCTGAAAAAAATCAGTCATACATGAAGATTAATCTTTCTGGTAAAGCAATGCTGTCAATAAAATTAATAGTTTTCTGACACACTTTCATTTGTATGAGTTCACTTGGAATTTTGCGAAAAAAAAAAAGCAAGCCATGATTCCACGGAAAAGATGTTTTGTTTTTCCCCATGTTTTTGTCTAAGAGAAAAGGGTGTATTTAGAAAGAGAAAGTCACCCTTCTGTAGGAACAGTCCATTGTGTATAAAGGCAATAAATTAGTAGGAAGGTTAATGCTATTGACAAATATCAATAGCACTACATCAAAATAACTTTATCAAGAGGCCTTTAGTACTCCCAGCACCAACAAAAAGATACAGAAAACAAAACACAAGCTTTGACAGCAATGCTAAAAGTACTAGAATTCTTCAGGGTCACAAAAGGATAGAAAACCTTAAAATCACAAAATAATGAAGAGATCATTTCCAAGGAAGAACAACTCAAACTCTTCATTTCACTACTCAAAACAATGTCTCTATGTGATCAAAGTGTAAAAATTATATTATTCTTTCCATTTTTAGTAAGCTCAGCTACCCACAATATATCAATAACAATAAACAATTTTTTTTATTTTCGATGGAGGCAGCCAGTTCCACAAGTAACATGTCAGAAAGCCACCAAGAGTTCAGGTCTTCAAAAAACTGCTGTTGACTGTAGCTAACATCAGCAAGACTGAAAAATGAGATTCCTCTCTAAAACTTTGTTGGAAAGGGTTCATTCACAGCTCAGAGAGACAAAGCAAGAGGCTTGTGTTGTAATGTCCTGTGGCTAGACTCCATCAGTATCTACAAATGACTTATTCAGATGACTGATAGCATTGCATCTGTAATGATCTGTACAAGCGAGTTAAGATTTGTAGGAAGTTGTATCTCTTAGCAAACCTAAGGGACTGAAAACAACAGAGAAAGATTTCAGTTGCACATGCTTGTCTCAGGTCAGTTGTTTCGTGCTTCTGGACCTGTATTTAGCTTTCTAACCTTACATTTTGGACTGAGAAAGGACTTGTGTCATTTTTTCAGACTTTATCTGTTGGTCTCCCCACAGACCTTGATTTTCTTTAACTCTAAAATCTAAGGAACTTTGTCCTTTCGCCTAACCATATTTCTGAGCACAATGATCCCTTGGTCCATCATGTCCAAATTGGATTACTGTATTTGAATCTGATGATAAGTCACATATCCCAGCTCTCCAGGAAACATGTACCATCTTTCTCAATAGATGATGTCATGGATGAAAGGCAGGACCTACTTGACTAACCTGATCTCCTTCTATGACAAGGTGACCCGCCTAGTGGATGAGGGAAAGGCTGTGGATTTCATCTACCTAGACATTAGTAAAGCCTTTGACACCGTTTCCCACAGCATTGTCCTGGAGAAACTGGCTGCTCATGGCTTGGATGGGCATACTCTTCACTGGGTAAAACACTGGACAGGCCCAAAGAGTTGTGGTGAATGGAGTTAAATCCAGTTGGTGGCCGGTCACAAGTGGTGTTCCCCAGGGCTCAGTACTGGGGCCAGTTCTGTTTAGTATCTTTATCAATGATCTGGATGAGGGGATTGAGTGCTCCCTCAGTAAGTTTGTAGACGACACCAAGTTGGGCGGGAGTGTTGATCTGCTGGAGGGTAGCAAGGCTCTGCAGAGGGACCTGGACAGGCTGAATCAATGGGCCAAGGCCAATTGTATGAGGTTCAACAAGGCCAGGTGCCGGGTCCTGCACTTGGGTCACAACAACCCCAGGCAACGCTACAGGCTTGGGGAAGAGTGGCTGGAAAGCTGCCCGGAGGAAAAGGACCTGGGGGTGCTGGTTGACAGCCAGCTGAACATGAGTCCACAGTGTGCCCAGGTGGCCAAGAAGGCCAATGGCATCCTGGCCTGTATCAGGAATAGTGTGGCCAGCAGGACTAGGGAGGTGATCGTGCCCCTGTACTCAGCACTGGTGAGGCTGCACCTTGAATACTGTGTTCAGTTTTGGGCCCCTCACTGCAAGAAGGACATGGAGGTGCTGGAGCGTGTCCAGAGAAGGGCAAGAAAGCTGGTGAAGGGCCTGGAGCACAAGTCTTATGAGGAGCGGCTGAGGGAACTGGGGTTGTTTAGTCTGGAGAAGAGGAGGCTGAGGGGAGACCTTATCGCACTCTACAACTACCTGAAAGGAGTTTGTAGCGAGGTGGGTGTTGGTCTCTTTGCCCAAGCAACAAGCGATAGGACGAGAGGAAATGGCCTCAGGTTGTGCCAGGGGAGGTTTAGACTGGATATTAGGAAAAATTTCTTCACCAAAAGGGTTGTCAAGCATTGGAACAGGCTGCCCAGGTTAAGTCACCATCCCTGGAAGTATTTAAAAGACATGTAGATGTGGTGCTTAGGGACGTGGTTTAGTGGTGGACTTGGCAGTGCTAGGTTAACGGTTGGACTTGATCTTAAAGGTCTTTTCAAACCTAAATGATTCTATGATTCTATGTCATGACAATGATATCAGTGACTTTAGACTCTGATCATTTCAGTGTTCCTTTTATCAATATCAGATTAATAAGAGTAAGCAGACCTGTGAATCATCAGATTTATGTCCAGCTCCAGGCAATGCAGATCACAGAGCTCAAAACAAGGTGCAAAACAACCGGGAACAGAGTATTTTTTGTTGTGGGAAATAAAACACAAGACCTCCTGGATCCTACTGACAGTAGACAAGATAATGGAAGAAAAACTCACCAAAGACTATTAAAGATACTTATGTCACTTAGGTTTCTGAACCACAGGTGGTTGTATGACTGCAGGCTTCTTATCCTCTCCTATCATTGCTATTGACCATTGTCAAATATGGGATGAGCAGCCAGATTCACCTCTGATCTGGCACAGCACTGCCACCTGTATGTCTTAAACTGAAAGAGAAAAAGGCACAAATCCAGAATGTGACTACTTGATGGAAAGCTGCAAAGCATCTCTCTTCCTTGCACTCTTTCCAGTATGAGTGACATGAACAGCTCCATCCACCTCAGTGGTCCTCTCCAGCCCCGTGTGGCTGTGTAACCACAGGCTGCTGCCTTTCGCTTCAGAGGCTTTCAAAGATCCTGCATGAACCACAAAACAAATCAACTTACAAACTAATTTTTAATGATGGCCATAATTTAAAATAAAAACAAAACAAAAACTCTGTCAGTAATATTACCTAAAAAAGGAGAAAAAAGATAAAGTCTCTATGAAATCCCCCAGTATCTTCAGTTCAGCTCAGACTCTGTGTTGATGTGCAGCAGGATAATATCCCTGAGCAGGTTTTGAGTTGCTCATGCCAAAGGTACATTTCTGCCAGGTGGTACTGATATTCTTGTCACTTATCCTGTCTCCCTGTTCTCTGGATGAAGAAATGATGCCAGTCATTTGTCTGCCTCTTTCACAACAGTTTCTGTATCTTCTTTCAGGCCATGCAAAGAGGTTCCTAAACAATTTTCTGAACATTTTTTTTTGCATAATTTTCCACAGTCTGGGGACAAGACTTTAGGAACCAAGGCACTTTTTTACTCCCTATGTACCAGTTTATCAGGACATAGATATTCTTTTGTCAAGCTTTATATTAAGGCTCAGAGTGCGGTAGGGAATAAAAAAGGGAAAGAATAGAGATATATAATTTGCATTAACAGTATGGTTTTGTTCTTTGTATTTCAACCGTTTGTCTCGGTTTTCTTCTGTCTTTATAGGTCATAAGCAATCCAATGAAAATGGAACTGTCCCCATCTACCTGAATGGCACCTAGCATAGTGAGCCATCACCTCTGGCTGGGGCTTCTGTGACTTCATAGCACATTTTCCCACTGAAGACCTGATTACGTAAGAAGATACAATTTTGTCAACATCTATATCAGTCCTAAACTCAAAATATTCCCACTCTGTGCTATCCACCTGACTTACTGGGAAAAAAAACCCACCTCTGTATTTTAGTCCATTTTTCCTGTGGAAATGAAGCTAGGTGTTTAGCCTGTGGGTTTGTCTGCGCATCTTTCTCAACATCTTTGGAATCTACAGGTTGATTTTAACGCAATTTGACATCAGTCTGAAAGATAATTAGGTATCTACAAATTTCATAAAAATAAATGGATGGCCAGAAGCAGAGAAAGGATCTCATTGGTGCCCCAGCCAAAGGGAAGTCCAGGAGCTTATAGGTATGAGGGTATATACCTTGAATAGAACCCAGAAAAAAAAGGTTCAGATGAAGTTCTTTTCTCACTTTCTCACATCTCCCTTCCCTTGATAAGTCAAAAGATACAAATCCAAAGGACATCAGGCCTCAGTATTTCCAATGCGTATAAAAATATTCTTCTGCCTTCTACTTCAGTTAGCATTGCAGAGCCCAGCACTCAGCACCCAGCAACAGGAGAAAGTGATGGCTCATGCTTCCCTATATATATATATAAAAAAAACATTAAAGCCTAGGGTTGATCTATGAATTAAATTTAACATAGATAGTCCGGTGCAGTTACTTACATTATTTACTTGTCTGCTGTTTATGGAAGTGGATCTCAGTTGCTCCCAACCTTCCAGCTGCCCTGTAATATGAGCAGTAAATTGATGGTGATTACAATTACGCATGAAGGTTCAACATGCTGCTTATAGACTAAGCTGCTGGTATTGACAAATCGCCTTTCTTCTTGTAAGGAGGTGAATGCAATATGAGTTGCAGACACTGCCCTTTAGCAAGCTCCGACTGAAGATTCCCACTTTGATTTACTTTGGTATTAAAGCTTTAGTTTTACATATATGAAACCTAAAAAGGAAAACCCTGCAAGGCATTGCTTGTATGAATATCACTTTTTTCTTTTTTCATTATTTGAATGACTCACAGACAATTAGTAATCTGTGCCAGAACAAGGATTTCTATATGGCCAGATTGTGCATTATTAATTTATGCAGAGTACCATTTACTCACATAACTAGTCATGCTGATTTCAGGAGGACTACTCACAAGACTGAAAACTATTCTGCTTATGGAGTTCTAAATTCCTATCCCAGGAGTATCATGTTTCTGGAAGAAGCCATTAGTCTTCATTTTTTTTTCCTTGCTTTAGGCAGAAAACTGAACTGAGAGTGTAAGCTATCTTAATTAAATCTGATCTGAAGCTTTGCTTTTCTAGTTAGCTCATGCATTCTGATATATTAGTTATACCCTAATCACTCCTCAACATAGTCTTCTGCACGATGGTATGTAAATATAACAATTAGTGCAGAAGGGAAAAAAATGAGTTCAGACTAGACAATATAAGAAAAAGATAAACTCCAGGTGGCACGGTTATTTTTTTAAAGTCAAAAACCAAATTCCTCAGTGGGAGGCAGTGCTCATAAATTAGAATTCTATTTATAATGTGTCAGTGACATTTTCATATCTATTTATTTTAATGCCTACCAGCATTTAAAAATTAGTTGAGGTTGTGTTGCTATTACAAAGGTTAAATGAAGAGATTATGAGTTGCACAGATGTTTATGGTTTGGGTTGATAGCTCTGGGACATCCCATTCTGGACACATTGTGTTCCAGTTCATTTTAACAGTAATTAGAAGTACCCCCGTAACGAGGTGCTTGCTGCTGAAAACAACTTCATTAGTTTGGGTGATTTTATTGGTTTCCTTTAGGGTGAGGAACGAGTGTTAATAGTTGTAATTTAATAGGAAAATTACTGAAGCAAGGAAGATTCCACTGAATCTTAAATGAGGCATTAGACAGACGTTTCTTCTCCAAATAACGAAATATAAAGGAAGAGCAGCAACCTTAAAAATTATCATATGAATGTATTTACCCTAGAACAGATGAGCTATTTTGTTTAAATATTTTAAATCTCACTTGAAGTTGTTAGGAGCCTATAGAGAAAAAGTCTATTAGCTTAACAAATTCCGAGGACATTTGGCTGCACGCTTGGGCATTCGCACACATTGCAACTCTGAACTGAAAGCCTGCCAGTCAGAAAGGTTGTGTTCTCTTTCAGAGAGCAAGAAGGATTTTCTTCCCCTGGCAATGTGATATTGCTCAGCACAGAGCATCTTCTTTAAGGTACCACCAGCTCCCACCAGGCAGAGCTGCCCCGATTATGCTGGAGCCCATGCCTTTAGGGGGATGATGGATCAGTGGCAAACTTGCTAGGCTGCCTGAGCTGAGCTGTGTAAAGGCACATCGCTGCTAGAAAATTCCTTTATCTGGAATAGGAGGTGTTACCTACTGTTGGCCGAGGGAACATCTTCTTCCCTGGGTGGACATGTATTATAAATCACAGCTAACCTAATCTCTGCCCTCCAGCTCTTCTTGAAAATCAATATGTTCTCCAATAGCTTGTCTGGAGGCCTTCTCTGACTCTCCTTTCTGCCTTCCCTCCCTCCTCTCCCTTCTTCTGCAGCTCCTCAGGAACCCCTAAAGGCCTCTCTGACTGGATGATGGTCTCAAGAAGAGGTAGATAACATGAGGATGCTCTGTGAAGATGCTGTCATGCCTCTGTGACCTGCTGAGTAGTTAGCTCAGGCCTCTGGCCAGAGAAAAATATCTTCCTTGATAAAGTAATCCAAAGTCACAAAAGCAAACACTCCCTCTGAAGAGGTTACCCACTAGATCACAGCCAAGGTCAGGGCAAAAGATGAGCACATCCTCTGCCTAAAGGGAAGCTATATTTCCTTTACTAGAAATGTCAGACCCAGATCTATGAAATGAAGCCACCTCTGTCAGTCTTTCTGACCTTGAGAAATTAAACAATACATGGATCTGGAAGGAGGAGGGGAAACATCATTGGAAGAAAGGTGCTATTAAAATCCCTATCAGAGTTTAAAAGACTTGGAGAAGGTTTAAAGACCACTTACTTCTTCCTCTGCACACAAACTGTATCAGAAGAGAATAGAAGAGAAGAGCAGTTTTATTTCTGACAATAGATGTTTGTGAAGCACTTCATGCTTTCAAGAGCTTTTCAGTAACAGCAGATGTGGCTAACTGAAATTGTATTAAAGAAGTGCACTCCATATAAAATGACATATACAAAAAAATTATTTTTAAAACAGAAAGTATAAAATAAAGGTGTAAATAGAGAAGGAACTCAGGTGGAAAATAGTCCCTGAGAAGAGGCTGTGAACACAAATTCAGACAAAACAGTTATAGACACCTGTAAGAATTACCATGTGATGCAGTAAGAATTTGAAAAGTGCCAATACATACAGGGTCACATGAAGGGACAAGAGCATCCTGAGACTACAGATATTAGAAGTAATTCAAAATACAACTCAAAAAGACACCTGAGTTAGAAAGTCATAGAGCTTAACTCATAGCTAGCTTGCCCTGCTGTAAAACAGCCAAAGGCCAGCCCTGGAAAAGGGGTACATATTACAGGGGTTGCAACACTTTTCAAGAGTTAATAGAAGACGTCCACAGCATCAACAAAGAGGATGGCAACCAGTAAAACTGTATTAATTATACAAATTTTTTTCTGATAGAGTTAAATTGGTTAAAAGCATTAAAGAAAAGACACAGCCAAGAACTACCACATCTTTGTCATGGACCAGCTAAACAGGAGAAAAAAAGCAATTATCTTCATGGATATGATTCAAAGAGTCACTTGAGAAGATAGCTAAACTATATTGGCAAAATTTCCACACACAGCCTTTGCTAATATTTCTTCTCTGTAACAGAAAAAAAGCAAGTAGCATAAAACTAGAAAACAAATGAATAATAAAATATTTCTACTGCTAACATTTAACATTCTTCAAAGATCATAACAAAGCCATGTTCAACTGTACTCATCAGCTATTCTGTTTATTGCAAAGAAAAGCTATCTAGTAAATACTTTTACAATCTGGGAGTCATCCAGCTGTATGTAATCATGTTTGAAATGAAAGCCTCTTATTGTGATGATTGTACTCCAATGGTGCTGCATATTCTGACAATATTATTAAATACTGGTATAGTTAATATCTCCTGACTCCTAATTCATTAAACAAAGAGTTTCTGTGAAAGCAGAATGAAAAAAATCAACTCAAATTTCAACACTGAGAAATCACTTAATGAAAAGAAACCCAAGAATTGGTGTCAAAATAAGCTTAATTAAAGATTCCATAGAGAAGCTTTTTGCCACCTATGAATAACACAACTAGGAAGGATGAAGTATGTGAATGTTATCTTTGATCTTTGCTGAAGTCAAGACAGTAAAACCAAATGTGTGCATTACTCTCCTCAGAAAATCCTTCTAGCCTAGGCAGGTACAAGATAAATTCAGTAATTCATGTCCAACATCAGAAAGAGGGAAAACAATTAGTCTTCTAATATTGAAATGCACACCAGTTTGATAAGCAGAGAACCAGAATATACTGGATGGACTCCTATCCAGGCAGCACAAATGACCTTTGGAAGTCCTAGAGGGCCAGAAGAGACCAGAGAAAGAGACTGCATTCAGCTGAAGGTAAAACTCTAAGAACAAAACACTCACTGTCAGGTGTGTGAAAATAACAGCTTTCATTGTCATCCTGCTCCTTGGTGGAAAGGAAAAAAATCTCTCACCATCTTCTCTTTCCCTCTTCCCTCCAACTGAAGGATCTGGGCTGGGCTGCAGAGCTCTTGGAGTTACACAGAACCAACTCAAACCGGGCCCAGAAGAAGGGGGGTGTCATGTGGTACCCTCAGCACTGAGCAACCACAAAACCCTGTGAGGCCACCTTACACCGAGTACACTTTGCACCCAGGGAACAAGCTCCTAATCTCTGGTTTTGGGATTTACTGAGGACTTCTTCATTTCCTACAACCAGCCACTTCAGTGTCTTCCTGTACATTTCCATACCAAAAGCTGCAGAAATACGCTTCTTCCCCGCTCCTGATTTCTGAAACTATGTAGCTGGGGATTTCCCATCTTCAACAGTTCATGAAGTTTTCCAAAAGCCACATAAAATACTGTCTTCTACAATTCTTCTACTATGTAAAGTGGAGTAGATTTCAGATAGGAGACTTAAATGATAAAATACAGCACAGAGAGGACAACAAAAAAATTCTCTCATTTGTTGTTAGAGACAAAAGAAAGAAAAGACACAGAAAATAAGTCATAAAGGTAGAAGTTGCAGGCTTCTCCCAACCATCAGATATAGTGAGGTTTTTATGCAATGGTTTTTAGGCAATGGGAGGTGACTCCATTAGACATGTACGGTTTGAAAGTGCCATGTGAGGTAGCCACCCTATTATCCCACTGTGGTCAATGAAAAGCAATAGGCATTTTCAGCATATGACTCATCTGATCTATTTTAGAGAGCTGCTTCAGACTGAGATGAAGCAACCATTTTGAGGCTTAAAAGCAACCATTTCTCTCTGTGACCATAAGGGGAGAGGAGACCAGTTCATATCTAGACATTTACATTTGACCAGGTGGCTACTCCTCCAGGTTTCCAAAACATAAAGTGGCTTAATTCAAGGAGACTTTCCACAGGCACATCACTGTTCGTGCCAGCTCGCAGGCCATGGGCAAATAAACTGATCTTCTGGTGTCTCTTCCAAACTCCACAACCTCCCACGACCTGTCGTCTTTCATCCACATTTCATAGAGAAACAGGCAACTGGGTTTTCAGATACTCTCCAGATATTCTCCTTGTTCTTTTCAACCAAATATGGGTTACTAGCTATAGAACTGCATACTTTATTAATACTGTATTTTTCTGCATCAAGTGGATGAGGGGGTTGAGTGCTCCCTCAGTAAGTTTGCAGATGACGCCAAGTTGGGTGGGAGTGTTGATCTGCTGGAGGGTAGCAAGGCTCTGCAGAGGGACTCCTCGATGGGCTGAGGCCAACTGTATGAGGTTTAACAAGGCCAAGTGCCGGGTCCTGCACTTGGGTCACAACAACCCCAGGCAACGCTACAGGCTTGGGGAAGAGTGGCTGGAAAGCTGCCCAGAGGAAAAGGACCTGGGGATGCTGATTGACAGCCGGCTGAACATGAGCCGGCAGTGTGCCCAGGTGGCCAAGAAGGCCAATGGCATCCTGGCCTGTATCAGAAATAGTGTGGCCAGCAGGAGCAGGGAGGTGATCGTGCCCCTGTACTTGGCACTGGTGAGGCCGCACCTCGAATACTGTGTTCAGTTTTGGGCCCCTCACTGCAAGGAGGACATTGAGGTGCTGGAGCGTGTCCAGAGGAGGGCAACGAAGCTGGTGAAGAGTCTGGAGCACAAGTCTTATGAGAAGCAGCTGAGGGAACTGGGGTTGTTTAGTCTGGAGAAGAGGAGGCTGAGGGGAGACCTCATCGCGCTCTACAACTACCTGAAAGGAGGTTGTAGCGAGGTGGGTGTTGGTCTCTTCTGCCAAGTAACAAGCGATAGGACGAGAGGAAATGGCCTCAAGTTGCGCCAAGGGAGGTTTAGACTGGACATTAGGAGAAATTTCTTTACTGCAAGAGTGGTCAGGCCTTGGAACAGGCTGCCCAGGGAAGTGGTTGAGTCACCATCCCTGGAAGTATTTAAAAGACATGTAGACGAAGCGCTTAGGGACATGGTTTAGTGGGCATGGTAGTGTTGAGTTGATGGTTGGACTCGATGATCTTAGAGGTCTTTTCCAACCTTAATCATTTTATGATTCTATCTTCAATGGACTTATAAATAGAAACCAAAAACTGTCTTCTCCAAGGGAGGTACTGATAATTTCCGCAAGGTACTGACTCTGCTTTTATTCATTAGCCTTGACCAAACAGGGAGTTTACTAGACATTTTACCCAGCAAATTTACTTGGCTTCTTACACATAATCACCTAGGTTGGTAAAAAAAATGGTTGCCCAGAAAGGATGTGCGGTATCCATCCCTGGAGGCTGTGAAGACCCAACTGGATAAAGACCTGAGCAACCTAATCTGATCTCATAGCTGACCCAGCTTTGAGCCAGAGGTCAGACTAGAGACCTCCTGAAGTCTCTTATAAACTAAATTATGCTATGATCCCATTCTGGTTTATTACACAGGTCCAAAAAGTGACAAAGCCAAGAAAAAAGAATTAAAAATCTATTAAAGGCCTTTGAATTAAAGATTTTACTCCCCAAGTTCCAAAATGATGAAAGTTTGGGTTTATACCATTATTGATATATTCTTGCCCTGTTCTAACACCTTTCCCTAGTCATTTGTTATTTGCCATGGTTAGAAACAAGCCACTGGACAGATAAACCTTTGGTCTGACATAGTAGGGCTTTTCTGATGACAGACATAAGGGAAAATGGGGTATTGTGTATCTGTCAAGCCCGACAGTAATATGTTGTCAGAGGTTTCCATGGAAGCAGCATGGCATAGTTCAGTGTCAAGAGTGCTGCATAGATAATGCTTTCAGAATACTCAAGCTGCAGATTATTACAAAGACAGAAGAAAGTTCATATCACAAATCATACTGTATGGCAGGGAGGTAATCAAAAGCCAAACTGCTGCATCATGCCAAAAAACCCACAAGGATTTCAAAATGTTAAATGTACGTTTACAGCTGCAACTAAATTCATCTCCTGAGTGCAGGAGTACAAGAAGAGAAACTATCCTCAAAAAGGTTTAAGAATATTCTAGTTCAATTTCAAAGATTGCATCTATTTAGTGTTTTAGTCTGGATCAGAAGTGCATGTTTGAAGCAATCACCTTCACCTCCAGGCTTCAGTTTGCATGGCAGAGCAGCCACAGAGAGCAGCCTCGGAGAGCAGCTGGATTCCTCACCAATGAAGCCAAGCAGAGACCTGCATCTCCTGCACACCATCTACAGGTGAGCATTGGGCTCACAGGGTGGTCCAACACAAAATCTCCGAAATGCATACAGCGTGGACATCAGGACCTCTGCAGGAGTTGGAGCTGTGGAGAACAGCTCCACTGATCCACCCCTATTGCTGATATAAAGATAGCCAGAGATGCTGAACACCTAAGAGCAAAGATAGTAAGGAACGAGGTCCCCAAGATTAGATTCAGGGATTCATCCCTCTGTAGTAATAGCTGAACCCTCAAAAATTTGGGGGACTTGGAGAATACTCTTTCAGGACACTTGATGCTTACCAGTAGTTTGGGAGTTACTCCACTGGTGCACATGCTCCTCACCCTGCTGCAAATCTCGATGTAGTGACCATTGACACCAGTCCCCACAAGCAGAAGCCATCTCTGCCAATAGCCTGCAGCCACCTCCTCTTTGCAAGGAGGGTGCTCATGATTCAGAGAACATCCTTGAAGTCACTCTGTAATTGTCCTTTGTTGGCTTCCTCATACATATGTCTAAATGAACTATTTGAGGGAATGAAGTGAAGTAAGAGAAAAGAGTTGTGATTAATATTAATACAATCACTGTGAGTTTCAGTCAAATCAGTAAACTGCAGATGCTGAATGTTTGGGAAATTCCTCACCTTTGAATCTCCAATCACTTCTTCAGCTGACTGTATGTTTATCACATTCCACAAAATAAAGCACAACAGATCTTGTAAACTGTGACACCACTGGGGGTCTGAAGGAGGAAAGCAGGGAGGGAGGAAGAGGGTCAGGGAAGTCAAACCCATTCACACATTTCTGGGAGCTCTCAGATGTGGTGGTGAGGGGCACCCTGGAATAATCTGAGAAAGCCCAAAGCAGAGCCCGGGCCAGCTGACCCAGCAGACCTGCAGAAAGTCTCTTCCAGCTCTGCCCAAGACTGCCAACAAAAATGAAGCAAGACTAATCAGCAGAAGATTAGATGAACTGTTTAAGTCAACTGAATTTAACATTTAGGATCAACTCAAAGGTCCTACTTCAATGTTTATCAAGTCAGTGGTAGCTGGGGATGTTTACCACATCTGACGTTTCAGCAACCTCCTTCATAAATGAAGGTTTAACTTGCAAAATGTAATTTTCAAATGTTTCAAGCAAATACTTAGAAGGCAACTGTTTCATTCGATCCAGATTTTACCATTCAGATTTTTGTTCACTGTAATAACATCATGTGAAAAGTTAACCTGCCTAGTGTGGAGCAAAATAATAGCCATAACATATGATTTAGCATGTAAACGTCCTTTTTTTTTTTTTTTTAACGGAAGTAAAGGTAAATGCAAAAATAATCAATTTCAGTAGACTGCAGTTAATTTCTTTTTCTTTCATAATATCTGCTATAGGTCTATGACTGCAAACCTCGTATAAAATAGAATAGCGAAATATCCCAGAAAAATACTAGCCAAAGCTGGATCTGGGCTGTTTCATACTTATAGCAGCAATATAAACTACTATAATATGTTACTGCAAGTACCAGTATGAATGGTGACATTTGTTGTAACAGACCTCAGTATGTCTGAACAAAAGATGGTTGGAAAATAAAATATCTTGCTAGAATGATCATTATTGACAAAAATATAATGGCTATGATTTCAGATCAAGAATGCATAACACATCAGAAAAATTAATGCTTCTCCCTGAAATGCAAAAGACAGAAGTGCAAATCCTTGAACCAAATCATAACAGGGACTTGAGCCTGAATCTGTTCATCCGTGACTGAGTTCTCGAATAACCAGGTTAGCAACTACCCTCAGCTGATCTTCTCTAGTGTGCTCAGGTTTTCAGGGATAATTGCAAAGCATCTTCATTTCATTCTGCAATGGAAGAACTGCTCTAAAATCCTTATTATTTCTAAAGAATTGGAAATGTTGTCTAACAGTAAGTTTCCTTTTTCCCAAATAAAGATTGGTGAAAGCTTGCTTTTAAGAGAGCTCTGCAGCATTAGGGATTCAGCTGAAGAAGTTTAAGAGAAATATCATTGGTAGTGCAGAACTTTTTTTATGCTGTCATAAAGCCAGGAGAAGTCAATTAGGTCTAGTACTTCATTAATGATGTTCACAAATCACATTTATGGCAAATCTCATATCTATTGCTCTGTTAGAATATGCCATTTGGAAAGAGTAGATTTGACACCCTTATATGATGGCACTTACTGCTGGGGTAATTAATTTTTACTTGTGCTCTGGAGAAACCAAGCAAAACTTTCTAAGACATTTGGCCAATTACACACTCTTTAGGGCAATGAAGCCTTTGCAGAAAGCTTGGCTTTATGTTACCACTATGATCAAAGCTTTAATGAAATTGCTTCCTGACAGAAGCCACTGGACTATTGAGAAAAAGCTACAAAAATAAATTAATGCACAATTGTGAATTTGCAAAAAGACATATCTTTCAGGTTTCTGACTTTTTATTAATGTGCTCCACCAAGCAGCCTCCCCTGTGTACAGTTCTAACAGATATTACAAGAACACCTTTTCCTTTTGATAAATGATAAAGGCCATCCATGGGATCTTCATAATAGGAGACTTGTATTCCCTTTTTTTTATTACAGTATTTCCAGAAGAAAGGTGTTACTCTGTTCTCATGGGGCAAACTTGGAAGGACTGGAGTTCTTTTATGGATGCACTGGCATAAAAAACTACAGAGGAACCTGGGGAATTGCAGGCTGTTTTGCAGCTCTGATACAGCACATCCCCACTAATATATGTGTCAGAGTATTGTAAAAAGAACGGCAGTGAAGTTTAAAGAGAGCAATGAAAACTGTAGTTTAGGAAGAGACAAAACTTTGAAGATCCGTCCTGACTGTGGCTCCGCTGCACACACAGCCCTGCACCAACGTGATACCCTCACACACGCGCGTAGCTCAGGTGCACGCATAGGGTGCTGAGATTGCACAATTTCTTGGCTGCAGACTCATCTACAAAGTGTTTCTAAGTCACAGAGTATGTTAATGACTTTTTTGAAATGCAAGTAGAGAGAATAAGGCACCTGCAGCACACAGACACACTGCAGCTCAGCCGAGCATCCTTAAATTCCTCGGAGATCAGTTAGCAAGCCCATGGTTAAAGGCTACCCCCGGCACAGTATGAGGTTACTGAGCCTTACAGTAACTTGCACGTCCCTGATCAAGCCAACACACAAGTCCAGCTGGCGAGCGACCCCGAAGCACGCGCCGCAGGTCAGCTCCTCAGGCAGTGCAGACCGGCAGCGTCAGAGGCCGATGGACACTGTAATGGGCCTGCGAAAAGGGAGAGCCGCGGGACGGAGGCAGGCTGGGGGGACAAAACCCACAGGGAGGAGAACGAAACTCTCTAATAGAAAGTACAGCTTTGATGTTGTTTTTAACCCTGCTTTTTCTAAACTCTCCCTCAAAAATGTTTTTTTTGAGATCCTCAAAGATAAAACACAAGTGCAGAAGATTTGTGAAAACCTTTCCTCAGCAGTGCAGAGACCTCAGTCCAAAGCCTTCACCCAGATTATGTCTCTTGAATCTACACTGTGCTGGATAGTTATCTATGAAAGCACTCAGGTGTGGGATAACTCACAAAATACGCCAGTGTCTATACAAGGAGCCCAGAGGCACATTTACCCCCTTGTCTGACTTTCCTGAGGTGCACGCCCAGCAACACAAGATGCAAACAGTGGATAGACAAGCTGCTGGTCTGGAACTTGATGCGGATCTGCACTTCGGTGATAGCAGAAGCCACCCTGCCTGACCATCGGCAGAGATAACAAGTGGAGGAATTATTCATCTTACTGGCTGTGACCCCATGGTAATTACATACAAATGCAAAAATAAATCACAGCTCGTGGTCAATGCTCTCTAATACAGAGTAGAAACTTCACTTTTTTTGGTATTTCACACAGGATTCAAAATATCCATATACCCTTTCAGGATTGTGTTTTCCTTATATTTGATTGGTTTGTCTTTACCAAACAGGCTACAGAAAGGTAAATGTGAAAATTCTGAAATATAAATGCATTTCCTGATTTATGTTTCTTTTAATGTAACTTATTTAAAGAATGAATAACACACAAGTTCATATTTACTTGTTCTTTTACATTTTTGTTGTTATGCTTTTCATTACCAGGCCAGGAGAGCAGTGCAAGGCAGCAAGCGGGACACAGGATGGTGCAGGAGTGGTCAGTGGTGGCAGCTGCTGCGGACCTAGCAAGAGCATTTCATCAGGATACCAAGGGTTGTTACAGGAGGGAAACAAGAAATTAGAAATGCAGTCCTCATGAAGAATTGTGTTAAAAGATAAAAGGGCTGATTCCTGTGCAGCTCAGAAACACAGGCCCAGGGATCAGAGAAGAGCTTCTGAAGTCTAGACAGGAGCTCTCACCCCTGCTCCGCCACTCTTGGGTGACCCCAGTGAAGTGTCAGTTTGCTAATCTTCAGCCAGGTGAGTCTACTGCTGTATTTACTGTTAAAAGCCTGCAGGCAAGCTACAGCTGAAGAACACAACATAGCAATAAGTGGCAAATCAAACCCTGCAGGGTTCACAGGGGTTCATCCTTCAGCTTTGCACTGATTTGGAGAGGTGAGTCCATCCCATACCAGAGGAGAGGTGGAACATGGAGCAACACTCAGCAACATATAGCACAGCCTGAGGGATGCTCGTCCTATTAGCCAAGAGCTTTAGCCAAATGAGCCCCACTTCCACAAAGCACATCTGCTGGAAGATCACAAGCCACTACGATAACAGAGCAGGCTCACACTTTGTGTTGCAGGGAAGCTACTGCAGTATCTGAGCTTCCTGGAAGACTCATAAAAACCACCAGCCAGATACAGAAAATAATAATGTTTAACGTAGCAAAAGGTTATTAGGGGTCCTCAGTGTGCAGTTGATAGGGAGCGTGGCTTGTTGCAGGCCAGAGAGATGCCCCTGAGAGTGGACATCCAAGGCTCGGTGCAGGAGGGCTACTCCGCTCCCCCCTTCGGAGATTCCCCACCACGGAGGTCACTTCAGGCTCACCGGCTCCATGGCACCTGCTGCCACTGGGAGGGTAAGAAATCCCTTCCCTTTCTGCAGCTGAATCCTCTCCTAATGGTAATGAGGCACTCAGAAAGAAAGCATTTACTTAGACAAACATCATCATCTGTCAAAGCCATGGCAATAATAAAACCTCTGTTGCCAGAATTCACTTACATTGAGTGATGGGTGGGTGGATTCAACAGCCATGAACTCTTAACTAAATGCATTTTTCCTATAAATTCCCCTGGTACATTAACTTTTACTGATAGCAAATAGCTGCCCCATCTCTAAGGAAACCCATATTAATCTTACAAATCTGCAGAACAGAAGAAAAGAGGCAACTACTGCTGAGTCAGACACATGCCATGGCCCCGCTTCTCCAGACCTTTGCAGCTCCTGTTAGACATTGCCACAAAATGCCACCAGAGCAGACAACAACCCACTTTTGCATAGGTGTAGATGCTCATCTAGACAAAGCCCTGGAGCCTGGCAGGCAAACAAGCCAAAGCACTAACTCCAAGATGTGTGAAGCAGGCTGTCGATTAAACGAGCTGTTGAAACGAGTTTACTGATGGCAGTTTAAATGACAGGCTCCTCAATTATTTTCAATGAGGACTGTAAAAAAAAAAAAAAAAAAGAAGAAATTCAGCCAATGCATTTATTGTTCTTTTCATGAGACCAGGGCTGATGCAAGACATGGGGAAACAAGCCATGGTATGTCTTCTAGCTGGTCAGGGTGGCGGGGCTGGCTGGGGTGGCTGAGATGACCAAGTGGTAAAAGGAGGAGCTACCTGCGGTCCCTGGGGTCGCAGACTGTGCTGTGGCTGCAGGTCTGCAAAGAAGGGACCTGGTCACCAGCTCCTTTTCAGTGTGCTTGAACTAATGGGTCGGCACTGAGGAGAAGCATAATTATCCTCCTAACCCCAGTCCCCACTCAGTACAAGTCTGTGGGAAACCATCAAGAGGCAAGGAAGCCCTGGAGACAAAAATATGTTAAAAAAGACCGTCTAGGAGGTGAAGTAAAAAGGTCTGGAGTCTACGTTTACTTGGAAATTCATATTTTGCCACAGTTCGAAGACATTTCCTGGGGATAAGAAACGATATTTTTTGCAGCCAGCCCTACAGAATTAATGAAAACCTTCAACTTCCCAGGACCCCAGGGTCCCCTGGGGGCAATCGTCCCCATTAACATTTTCTTGATTGCTTGTCATTAGGCTTTCAGAGTGTGAAAAAGTGTTGCAGAGAAATCACAGTTCAGCCACGCAGCTAATCCAGTGGAACATTTTTATTGTTGCATCTGAGTGAGGAAGCCATAAAACAGAGAGAGAGAAACTGTGCTGAATCTTTCCAGCTCTTTGAGCAAGTACCCCCCAAAGATTTAGCACGATTTCCCCTCTCCCAGCTGTAATTTAAATAGCCCAAAACCTATGGCTTGTGTAGGAGTTTGTTATGTGCTTTATTCTCTCATAACTTACACTTGAGGCCTGGTGGTGCAGAAAGTGTTGGCGAATTTAAGGCTCAAAGCGCACCAGGGAAGCTCTTCCAATAATCCCAGGGTGAATCAAGAGCTGAACAAAATTATTAATGGAGATAATAATTGTGAAGATGAGGTATAGTCTCTCTGCCTTTATCTCCTCCTCCTGCAGAGCCTACACACGCAAACCTTTGTCTCTGCCCAAGGACTGCCTTGAACATTCGTTAGTGCAGATGTGATCATCAAACAGGCTCACAGGAATTTGCAGCACAACATTCCTATTAAAAATCAGAGGAACCTGTACTCTTAAAATACACAAGCTTTTTTGAACCTCCTGTTATGTGAGCCTCAACTGTGAGTAGCTCTCTCAGTTGAGGTAGACCATGTGTAGAAGGTAAAATGGGAGTCACCTGAGGAATGGAGCTGCGGGGGGTGAATGGGTATATTCCAGGTTACTGGGGAGCCCAAAACTAGACACAATGCTCCAGGTGTCACTCATAAACCCCAAATAGAGGGAAAAGATGATGGCCCTCAACCTGCTGTCTATGTTTTCACTGATGCAGCCCAGGACATGGTTCTGCACCCTTCTTCACTGCAAGGGCACGTTGCTGACTCCTGTCTAACTTGTTGTCCACCATGACTCCCCAATCCCTGGAGAAACAAGCTGTCTACACCATCCAGTCCACCACCAGCCTCCATTGTTTTGCAGGGTTATGCTGGCCCAGGTTCAGGGTTTAATGCTCCCCATTACCCTGTTGGATAATGCTCCCCATTAGCCTACAAAAGCAGCACTGTTTGATATATGCTTCTATCCACCAAAACAGTAAGGGCAGGGTGAAAGCGTACTCCAAGAGTGAGGCTAACTAGGCTGCCCAAGAATACACACTGGAGGGAACTCCAGTGGCTGGATGGACAAGGGAGTTTCACCATGCTGTTCCAGCTGCAGGTCCCTCCTGCCATTCCCAATGGTCAGAACTGGTCAGGAAAAAAAGTCTTCTAGGTCTCACTGGGGCATTGTGAAAGGGCTGTATGGAAACAGCTATTTATGCCAGAGGGACTAATCCTGAAGCACTGTGAGCGTGGCCACAGCAGGTTCCTATTGCTTGTACCTTACAAGGTCCATTCTATTGACCAGATGAAAGCCAGAAAAGGAGCCAGAGGATTAATTATTTCTGTAACTCTCTCAGTAATTACTAAACATTCATATTGCATAACATCTGTCTTTAATAGTTCTAAAAATAAATAACTTTACTTGCAGTTGTGCTTATAAGGCAAAATTAAAAACCTGACATCAAGGTTTTTCATGTGGATACCTCAGCAGGGGAATAGACTCCAGACAAGAATGTCTATATTTCCTTTCCAGTCACTGGGGTTAACAGGGATGAAATAGAAACAACCAAGAACCCCAGACACACTCCCTGTTACACCTACCACACTGGGCACAGCCAGGATCACTGTGTCCAGCACCTGCCCACAGGGACCAAAACGTCTGTGATGCCGTAGCTCCAGCTGTCCAACAACCCACCAGCCCCATACAGAAAGATGACAACTTCTCTGTGCGGCATGGAGCAAGGACAAAGCACGCTCTTGCTTCTCCTTTCTTCAACCCCCAAGCCCCAGCAGATGAAGGGCAACAAAGGCAAGAACTTCAGTTCCTTGCCTGTTTTCAACTAGTCTATCTAGACTGGGCAAAGACCATGCTGGAATGATCCTAAAGGCTCCTAAAAAGAGTTAAACAGTCCTGAACTGTTTTTTTGAGCTTTGCTTCCATTCTTACTCAGTATTTACTAAGCTTGACACCCCACAATCCCCAGTGACCCATAATTACTCACTTGGACACTATGCACACACCTTTTCCCACAATTAAACCTCAGAGTGCCACAAAGACATTAATTTGTACCTTCAAATATGTCGAAATATCATAAAACCACTAACATTCAGCTAGAGGTATCAAAGCAGAAGTCATATAACTATTCAACAGGGAGGCCAAAACCCTACCAGACTGTGTACTAATCTCATTAGGCACACAATTCATCCACCAGCAGGTGAAGGAGTCTTCTCCCAAAACTAGAATGGACTCTTAAGGTGCATTTAAACTAATAAACAACACGAACCGAGGAGCAGTGTCTGCACTGAGGCCACCAGGTGAGGTACAGATCAGGTGCATACAACTCAGTTCTTTAACCTCTGATACAAGGTGGACCCTGGGAATGGATGTTGATCTATGACAAACACCAGACCATGCCCAAGATTTATCATGCTAGGAGACAAGACCAAAATAATGCCAGGGATTATAATAATTTAACAGTGTGTCCACAACAAGGTTTCAATATTAGGGCCTGTAGCAAGGTTAATTTTATTTTACTAGTGTAAACACAGCCTCAGAGCTCCTTGACATGGCATTTCAAATCTAACATTTACCTTTAAAATTGCACCTGGGACACAACAACCCTACACAACAGTGCAGGTGTGGTGCTGACTGGCTGGAAAGTAGCTTTGCAGAAAAGCACTTGGGGGTCTTCGTGGACAACAACAACATGTGCCAGCAATGTGCCCTTGCCCTTGCAGCAAAAAAGGTCAACAGCCTCCTGGGCACATCGAAGGGGATGATCTTTCCCCTCTACTCAGCACTCGCAAGATCATATCTGGATTATTATGACCAGATTTGTACAAGAAAGCATAAACTGGAGCAAGTCCAGTGAAGGGCTGGAGCTCTTGCCCTGTGAGAAAAGTGGGTTCGTTCAGGCTGGAGAAGAGAAGGCTCAGAGGGGATCTTGTTGTTGCCTTAAAAAGAAATATATAATAGGAGGGTGTGGAGAAGACAGAGGCAGACACTTCTCAGAGGCTGAAGCTGACAGCAAAAGGACTAAAGGTAACAGTCACGAGCTGCAACATAGGAAATTCCCATTAGACATCAGGAAAACATTTTGATCATGAGGGTGGTCAATTATCGGAGCAGGCTGCCAGAGAGGTTGTGGAACCTCTGGGTTTGGAGATATTCACAGCTTGACTGGACAAGGTCCTGGACCTGCTGTGAGCAGCAGCTTGGACTAGAGTAGGTACTTCCCAGCCTGTATTGATCCACTACTCTATGAGTCTGTGACCAAACATTCCTAAAACTACCACAAAGGAAACTGCTTTTAATGTAAATATAGCTGCTTTTAATCTAAGTATGGCTAAATCATCTTTGATTAAGAGTTTACCGAGCTGGAGAGAGATCAGATTTTGTCATCCTTTCAGATTCCTTACTCCATCTCATCTAGGAAGAAATTATCTAAATTACGTATTCTTTTCCCTTCTGTGCATCTGAAAAAATCTTCACTTTATAGTTGGCTTCCAAACAGTAAATTGCAGAATCAAGCCCTCAGTTAAGACTGCAGGAGTTTTTTATTCATTTTGGCTCTATTGCCCTGCTTCCCACAGGCAGTATGCAATTACTTTAAAGAAAATAAAAGATATTACCCAGCAATCGTGCATGACACTTCCTAGTCACTTCTGCAAAGCACAGCACTGCAGTAAAGCACCCATTAGCAGGTAGAAAGTCACATGGATGAAGCATCAGTGCTTCACTACATTTTAATTTCTGCAAAGGTAATGTGAAGAGACTCAACTTGGTGAAACAAAACTATGCAGTGAGCTGTTCAGATTCAGAGTTCACACGTACCTCCCAAACCCCTGAAACTCTCTGCACGTGTCTTTCCCTATCCTGTGAAGGCCCTGACTGTAAGATTTTAAAAAGCTCTTCTGAACATGATGGCTAATAAGATGCAAAACCATCAACTTTTATGAGAGGGTTTACTCATTATATATTACATTATCTACATAATATATATGACAGTACTGTAGGAAAGGGAGGAATTTTAAGGGGCCATCAGCTCCTCCAGCTTTCAGACAAGCTCAGCCAGCCTTAGACCATCTCTGACAGAGTAGAACTTTCTTAAAAACTGACGGTGCCTGGGACCACACAGACTCCCGAGGCAATCTGTTCCAGTGCTTAACTATCTTTATAGTTAGAAAGTTTCTCCTAATATCTAACCTAAATCTCCCTTGCTACAAATTAAGCTGATTACTTATCATCCTACCCTCCATGGACATGGAGAACCATTGATCACCAGCCTTCTTAAACCTTCAATATGGTTGAAGACTCCAGTCCCGTTCCCCACTTTTCCTTCTCTTTTCTAGACAAGATGATTCCTCCAGCTTTTTCTCATAGGTCACATTTCTCTCTGTTGAGCCCCTTTCAAGTTAGTCTGCATATTTCTTAAAATGTGACATCCAAAACAGTACTCCAATATTGATTTTGTAAATGTGAAGAAGAAGAAATTACTTAACGTTGTGTCTCACCTAGAACATGTCAATGCATTCAGGAGAGACATCAATACTTTTTACACCAACATTACATTGCTGACCCATCGTCAGTCTATGATCCAACATCACCACCAAATCTTTTTGCACAGCCCTGGGGAGTAACCACTTTCCTCCACTCTGTACTGGATTTTTCTTTCCTAAAATAAAGTCTTCGGATTGGTCTTTATTAAATTCCACTTTTGCAATTTTTAACCATCTATATATGATTTTAACAAGATTAATTTCAGTTTTAAGCCCGTCTTCCAAAATGCTTGAAGTCCTGTCAGATTGTTGTACTAATAGATATACAGGGTTTTTTTCTTATATTCCTTGCTATCTGGACTTCTGTACTGTATCTCATGCTGTTCTCTATTTTGGCCATAAGCCTTGCAATATTTATCATCAGAAATATTTGTTGCAATTTTTTATATTTTCTTTGACTCTTGGATCTTTAGGAAGTTCTAATGCACTCACAAGTTTCTTGTTACACATCCTCTTTTCTCCACATCTGCAAAGCTGATTGGTGGGCTGCTTCTTTATCTTCTTTCCCTTAAGATTATGAATCCTAACTTTTGGGGATAGCTTTCCCCCAGATCCCTTCTGATTTTGATTCCTGATATATTAATAATTCTGTCCACTTTAAACAAAACAAGTACATGAAAAATTGTTCCCAGCAAATTTCCAAACACACAATTGGGCAGCGTGCATCCAGCCAGGCTGCTTTTTCCAGGGGACTTTTATTCTCTGGCTCTCACCATTACCAGTGTTGCTCTTTGAATGTTTCTCGCGCTGTTAAACACGCTTCACATACTTCCCCACCTGATCCAATCATTTCCTGTAAAGCTCTTCATGAGACACCTTTATGCTTTCATTATTCCCTTCATCCAGATGTTTTCAAAAAGCCTCTCATCACTTCCTGGACATTCAAGTAAGCACAGACATGTCTCCTTTTCCCCTGCTGGTATAACTATGATATAAAGCACAGTTTTTACAGACTGCATCTCATGCATGTATTTATATAAGTAAACACACATATACAGAAAGGTGTGTAATTCTACCTCACTTAGCACAACCAACTATCAAAATCACCAGCGGATACTGAACCAATTCTTAAAAAGCATTTCCAGCAAGCTCTGCCCTCTTTCACTGCTGGCCTTCTCCTCCTTCTCCTTCTCCTCCTCCTTCTTCTCCTCCAGCCTGTGTAGCCATGATCCTCACTGAGAGAATAATTATTATTCTGGCTGCAAAACTCTCTACCTACCATACAGCTCAGCAGTATTCATCTTATATAGTCTATATATGGTTTGCAGTTTAAAGTGGAACACACTTTTTACAGCAGCATTCATATACAGATATGGATTATAGTTTCAACTAACTTTATACTATTTTATATTTTAACTATTCGGCCACACACTTACAAACAAAATGAGTATGATTTTTCTTCACTGCCACGGTACTAAATGTGTATTAATCACTGGTAACCCTTGGAGAAGGGAGGGCTCACTCGTGATTAGTGTATGTCAGTGCTGCTGAAGGAAGTTCAGTGAGCTCTGCTGGGCTTTCTTGTGAAGTCAGTCACCGCTGCGTGCGAGCAAAGGTACCACAGCCTCTCCTGAAGAGCAAGAATAATCAGCTTGTACAGAGCTTTTATCCAAGGAATATCAAATTGGCTACCCGATGTTAATTAACTCTCACGATGTTCCTATTGTTATTCACAAACAGAACAAACTTTGCCAATTTACCATCAAGCTGACTGAAGTAATTAACATAACCCACATGCAAAACACATGACAGATTTAAACGCGGTGTAACTGCCACGAACGGTCACTCGCAGAGGGGATCAGCTCCAGTGCAGGCGCGCTCTGCAGCGGAGCGGGGGTTTCCTGAGCCAGGGAGCCCCAAGGGAGCCGGCAGCTCTGGCGAGGGCAGCTGACGAGGCCTGGACAGGGACAGGAGCAATGGCGGCCACCCCCCACTCCCACAGAAGGCAGCCCTGGGGAGCGCTGGCGACCAGGAGCCCTGCCAACAGGGCGTGGTGCGTCAGCCAGGGCGCGGCGCGGCAGTTCGCGGGGGAAGAGCACCTCTTCGAAGGAGGGGCATCCCACGGGCCGAGCGGGAGACTGGGCGTACACATAACCCAGCAACCGGGCACCGTTCTGGGACCATCTGCACAGGGCAAGGGCACCCATCCTACCTGACCCTCAAGGCAGAACGGCGGGCACTCGCCTGAGAGCAAAGGCTGCAGCTCCAGCTGTGGAGTCGGCACCATCCACCCCAGCGGTGGCCGATGCCTCCACCAGACGGAGCTGCTGAAGGGAGAGGCTGCGGTGCAGACCTCAGACCGCGGGAAGGGCCTAGACCTCTGCCCTGGGGCAGGGACAGGCGGCAGACCTGCCTGCAGAAGGTGTGCCCGGGGAGAGGACCTGCAGCAGGCGGCTGAGCTGCAGGAGGCGGTGAGAGGGCTGCGTAACACCAGGGAGGCGGAGAAGGAGTGAGATAGCTGGTTCCAAGCGCAGCCTGCAGTGGACCCACAGCCCACGGCCAAACGGCCAAAAACCCCCCCACTGGGACACGCAGAAGGGAGGGGGGCCAATAACAGACGGTTGCAACGGCAAGGACCAGCAGGAGGAAGAGACGTCTCCCCAAGCCTGAGGTGCCCCTGCAAAACCGCTTCACCGCTCTGCAGGCTGGAGAGGAAAGACCCGTCACACCAGGAGAGACGCTGGAGCTGGGTAAGGCAGCTCGATCTGCCCCCGTATAGCACCAGCCCAAGTAAGAAAAGGCGGGGGGTGATAGCAGTAGGCGACTCTCTTTTGTGAGATACGGAGGCGCCCATTTGCCGACCGGACGCACTCTCTAGAGAGGTGTGCTGCTCACCGGGGGCTCGTATCAGGGATGCCACCGAGAGGCTACCAAGCCTCGTACAGCCCACTGACTGTTATCCGCTGCTGCTGTTCCACATGGGCACCAGTGATACGGCCAGGAGCAGTCTGAGGAGTGTCAAGAAGGATTACAGAGCCCTGGGAGCAACGGTAAGGGACTCTGGAGCACAAGTAGATTTTTCATCAATCCTCCCAGTCAAAGGGAAGGGGTTTGAAAGGGCCAGTCAAATCTGGCGAATCAACAAATGGACTGGTGCCACAGCCAGGGCTTTGGTTACTTAGGCCCAGGGACTCGCTTTGAGAAACCTGATCTGCTGGGGGCTGATGGGGTCCATCTGTCAGAGAAGGGGAAGAGCATCTTCGGTCATAGGCTTGCCAAGCTGGTGAAGAGGGCTTTAAACTAAAGTTACCAGGGGAGCAGAACCTCAATCCATCCCGCTCCTACCAGGTTGATGCCAGTGCCAGCAATAGCTGCCCAGAACCCGGAGGAGGATCACAGGTCAGCAGGAGAGTACCTGAAGAGCAGCAGAAAGGAACTCCAGCCACTCCAGCCAGTAAGTCAGCTTCACTGGGGGCCCAACTTAAATGCCTCTATGCAAACACACGTAGCATGGGGAATAAACAAGAGGAATTAGAGACGTGCGCACGCCTGCAGGTCTATGATCTTACTGGCATCACGGAGGTGTCATGGGATGGCTCCTATGACTGGAGTGATGGAATGGAAGGATACAGGCTCTTTAGGAAGGACAGGCAGGGGAGACGAGGAGGGGGTGTCGCCCTCTATGTCAATGACCAGCTGGAATGCATGGAGCTCTGCCTGGGGATGGATGAGGAGCTGACCGAGAGCTTATGGGTCAGGATTAAAGGGAGGGCAGGGACAGGTGACATTACGATGGGGGTCTGCTACAGGCCACCTGACCAGGAAGACCGAGCAGATGAGGCCTTCTGTAGACAGATAGGAGCAGCCTCACGTTCACAAGCCCTGGTCCTCATGGGGGACTTCAACCACCCCAATACCTGTTGGAGGGACAACACGGCAGGGCATAAGCAATCCAAGAGGTTCCTGGAATGCGTTTACAGTAACTTCCTTCTTCAAGTGGTACAGGAGCCAACGAGGAGAGGTGCTATGCTGGACTTTGTTCTCACCAACAAGGAGGGGCTGGTGGGGAACGTGAAGCTCAAGGGCAGCCTTGGCTGCAGTGACCATGAAATGGTGGAGTTCAAGATCTTTAGGGCACTGAGGAGGGTGCACAGCAAGCTCACTACCCTGGACTTCAGGAGAGCAGACTTTGCCCTCTTCAGGGATCTGCTTGGTAGTGTATCATGGGATAAAGCCCTGGAAGGAAGAAGGGCCCAAGAAAGCTGGTTAATATTTAAGGATCGCCTCCTCCAAGCTCAGGAGCGATGCAACCCAACAAAAGGAAGTCAGGCAATAACACCAGCTGGCCTGCATGGATGAACAAGGAGCTCCTTGACACACTCAAACACAAAAAGGAAGCCTACAGAGGATGGAAGCAAGGACAGGTAGTCTGGGAGGAATACAGAGAAATTCCTGTCCGAGCAGCCAAGGATCAGGTTAGGAAAGTTAAAGCCCTGATAGAATTAAATCTGGCCAGGGACGTCAAGAGCAACAAGAAAAGCTTCTACAGGCACGTTGGAGATAAAAGGAAGACTAGGGAAAATGTGGGTGCTCTCCGGAACAAAATGGGAGACCTGGTTACCAGGGATATGGAGAAGGCAGAGGTACTCAGTGACTTTTTTGCCTCAGTCTTCACTGGCAAGTGCTTGAGCCTCTCTGCCCAGGCTGCAGAAGGCAAAGGCGGGGACTGGGAGAATGAAGAGCCGCCCACTGTAGGAGAAGATCAGGGGTTGGTATTGGGACCGGCGCTGTTTAACATCTTTGTCGGCGACAGGGACAGTGAGATTGAGTGCACCCTCAGTAAGTTTGCTGACAACACCAAGCTGTGTGGTGCGGTCGACACACTGGAGGGAAGGGATGCCACCCAGAGGCTTAACAGGCTTGAGAGGTGGGCCCTTGCGAACCTCATGAAGTTCAACAAGGCCAAGTGCAAGGTCCTGCACCTGGGTTGGGGCAATCCCAAGCACAAATACAGGCTGGGTGGAGAATGGATTGAGAGCAGCCCTGAGGAGAAGGACTTGGGGGTGTTGGTTGACAAGAAGCTCAACGTGACCCAGCAATGTGCGCCTGCACCCAGAAAGCCAACCATATCCTGGGCTGCACCAAAAGAAGCGTGGCCAGCAGGTCGAGGGAGGTGATTCTACCCCTCTACTCTGCTCTGGTGAGACCCCACCTGGAGTACCGTGTTCAGCTCTGGGGGCCCCAACACAAGAAGGACATGGACCTGTTGGAGTGAGTCCAGAGGAGGGCCACAAAGATGATCAGGGGGCTGGAGCAGCTCTCCTATGAAGACAGGCTGAGAGAGTTGCGGTTGTTCAGCCTGGAGAAGAGAAGGGTCCGGGGAGACCTTATAGCAGCCTTCCAGTACCTGAAGGGGGCCTACAACAAAGCTGGAGAGGGACTTTTTACAAGGGCATGTAGGGATAGGATGAGGGGTGATGGCTTTAAGCTGAAAGAGGATAGATTTAGATTAGATAAAAGGAAGAAATTCTTCATTGTGAGGGTGGTGAGGCACTGGAACAGGTTGCCCAGAGAAGTTGTGGATGCACCATCCCTGGAAGTGTTCAAGGCCACGTTGGATGGGGCTTTGAGCAACCTGGTCTAGTGGAAGGTGTCCCTGCCCATGGCAGGGGGGTTAGAACTACATGATATTTAAGGTGCCTTCCAACCCAAACCATTCTATGATTCTATGATTCTGTGATTCTATGATTCTATGACTATTCTCATTCAAAGACTCAGCTTTCAAAAAGATCAAAATAGTCACACATTTATGTATTTCTTTTCAGTTAAGAGACAACATTAATTAAACATGCTCTCTGAAGACGCAACCCTGCCCCTCCATCCCAAGGTGTAAGTAGGCCCAAAGCCAGATCTGTTACTTCTCACGTTTGAAGAGTATTTTTCACATCCTGCAGAGCAGACACACGTGGTCCTTGCAGGGAAGGCAGGCTGTGCACGCCAGCTCCGCCGGGGCTGCAGCCAATGCTCACATGCTTGTGCTGCCATAGGTGCTAGCACGTCTTTCCCGAGGGGCAAGGGAGCGACGCCGACGACTCCCACCCAGCCCGCAGGGTTGCCAAGGCACCAGGAGCAACCCGGGGCCAGCAGAGCAGGGGACTAAAGGGGTGTCCCAGCTCCCCATGGTTCACAGGGTCCAGTTACCCCAGCAGGGTAATGGCAAAATGTGTGGCCACTTGAAGCTCAGGTGGTCTAGCGGTGCCCACATGGACGTGCTGAAACAGAAGTCCTAGCTAAATAACTAACTGTATTTTTGTTTACCTACAAGCATAAATTATGAGCCCCCAAGGAAGCTTGTCTATACAACCAAAGACATGTAATAACTGCTGACAGTCTCACATGATGTATAGCTTTATTTTGACATCTAAAGGATTATTTTCAATTATTTCTTCCTGGACAATTATGCTTATTCTAGCCCCATAATGCATTGTGTCAGTCATCTCTGGACATAAAACACTTTAATAGTGTACAGTAAGCTTTTTCCTTCCACACAAAATATCTTTGGACCTATAATTACATATCATAAAACCTCAGTACCATAATTTAGCAGTCCCTTTCATAAGGTTAGGTCTGCATTTGTACAAAATAAAAAAAGCCGTATATATGCTTTATCTCTAAAGCTTTAATTTATTTCTTATCTATACAAAGTGTCAAAAGTTTGGTCAAAGTGGTGTGTTACGAGGCAAGAAATAAGCTTGTATAACACCTTGACAAGGCCATTCCACAACTGGTAGCAATACAGGATTAGTTTGGGTTTGAAATTAGTTAACTTTACCACATAACTTTGCTAATAGCGGATCAATAATCTCCTGGCCATTTATTATCCCACTTACTTCCAACCCAAACTGTTTGACAGCATTTTAGAGGAGGACAACCTGCTGGCTAGGGCCGTGCCAGAGTTTTCTGCTCTGCTGCAGATTCCTTTTATAAACACCAGGTGCCTCCAGGACTGGGATGACAACATGGGGTTTGTAAAGGCAGCTGTAGCATGGACTGTAGCAGGCCCAGGCACCTTGGTAAGGTATAGCAGATAAAGCAGCAAAACTCAAGACAAAGCCATACAGATGGGGAAGTAGACTTTTATTTTCAAAGAAACAGATTTCCCTCCCTCACACCCATTCTCTCAAATTTTTCTCATTCTTCTATGGTTATAAGCACCGAGATGTGTGCGTCCAAGTAACCTGTCCAGGATGACTTATGGTGACACAGAAGGTGAGGGACACCAGCTAACAAGTCCTCATCCAGTCTTCTGGGTTCATCCTGAGTGGTGATGAGACACATGAGCTTTGGAGCCTTCAAAATCTCTCTTGCCAAAGAAGGCTTATGTCCAGCATGACTTGTTTGGCACCAATGTGGCTCCATATCTGTGATGAGGTCTGCGATCTTGGAGCAATCATCACTGCTTCTAACACTTGCCCTTGCTTTTATTTACATCCTTCTTCTATTTCGTCTTGTTTTTCTCAGTCTTTCGTACTTTGACATTTATTCTGGTGCCTTTGCACATGCAGACTCTTGTTCACACTCTGTATACTGATAGATTTGATTTACAAATTTCTACACCTAAGAATGTACTAGCAGCAGTAAGGTCTCACCTTAACATGTAGGGCAAGAGCACATTCTCACCCAAATGTCATCTTTCATAGCTTTCAGGTACAGGAACTGGAGATCCAGGATATGGAAACCATTCATTGTAAGAACAAGCAAAGCCATATAGGTACAGTGGAATGAGTTTGTGATATATTGCTCCATCCATCACTTCAAAGGCACAATTTTCATTTAAGCTATGGCTCACACTGCTGAATAGGGGTTAAATCAGAGATGTGAGACCAGATTTTCCACCAACAGATGGGATTTTGTAGGAACACAAGTCACACTGGAATTATTGGTTGTACAGGCACTGTGGGTGTTCAAAAGCAACTTTCAAAGCTTATGGTTAGCGACTTCAAACAAGCGTAACTTAGTTGATCATGATTCTGTTCATTTATTGACCCCAGATGATACTTTTGGGTGCTTGGAAAAAAATAATTCTACTGGTACTCAGGAGACCAAGGGTAGAATTAGGATCCTAAGTTTGTACAGTCACTTTTGAACATTTCAAAGGCAATTCATATGTAAGAAAAATGCTTCTTACTGTTTTAACAAGTGTTACTATGTAGCTCAGCCCTGCCTTGCTCCACAATTCTCAATTAGTCTCATGCACATTGGTAATAGGATTCGAGATCGTTAACCTGTAAATCATTGGTTTAAATCTCGAACAGGTCATTAGTGACTAGAAGGCATTAGTATCTAATGACTGGTTTCATTCCAGTGGACAAATAGTCACCACCACAGCTAGCATCAGTAAATTATTTCAGTAGAGATCTAGGAAATGTACCAGGTCCAGATTTTGCTTCTGCCAATCTGATATCCCAGCCAGTCTCCCTATTAAGCTTTGAAAAGAATTTTTTTCTTCTCAGTGTTTTCAAGAGCAGCTCTTGGAACGTCATTGGGAAATGACAGACCTGATAAAAATATTGGGAAATGATAGTCTGAAAAAAAAGCGTTTTTTAATGTCTGAATCTAGTTTTCTAGAGATTTCTGTTTTGTAACTCAATCACTGTAGTCTGGAAAAAATCCAAAAGAACAAGAAATGCATTTCCCACAGCTGGGACATTTTATAATGTGTCTCTCTCTCCTGTGTGGATTTCTCTGCTTGATCAACATCTGGAAATCCCAGTGGTCCCTGTTAATACACAGAACCACTCTACAGTGTACTTACAGCAAGCTTCATCCATCCCGCAGCAAGACCGTGATGATGGGACCCAAGGGCTGGAAGGACTCTTGTATGCCACAGAGGTCAGACCCTTGCAATCCAGAATAGCCCAACAACATCCATGTCACAAGCATTGCCAGACACGTAACACTTCCAACAGCCTCTAGCAAATTTGAATTGGAAGTCAGGACAAATTACTGAGAAAAAATACACCACTATTGCTCAGTTTCTTCTAATCTAAGCATTTGCTACTGGGAACACAGCACTGCATTAGAAGGACCTTTTGTCAAGCACAATATACGTTTTCTTAAGCAGGACCAGAAATACAAAGACCAAAAATCACAAAAGGTGCAATATGTCATAGAAGGAAAGCAGGAGAAATTAAGGATATCATGAACGCTCAAAGCACTAATAAGGGGGGGGTTTTAAAATTAAAACAGGCAGAAGACCCCAGGTGCCAGACCTTTATAGTCTGCCATCTGACTACATAGGTAGCAGCCTTGTACAGCCATGTATTTACAATAAGTTATTATATGAGTCAGAAGCCACATACTGACCTTTGCAGTCCATTAATTTTATTTTTTCCTCCTGTTCAATTAGTGCAAGACCTTGAGCCATTGTGGGTAACCCCAGGAGAATTGTAATTAAGAATTAATATAAAGCCAACGTGTGGTGCAAAGCTCTGAAGTACTTTTGTCACCACGTGTTTGTGGTAATGAAACCGTTATGAAGATTTTATCGCTGAGTAAAACAGTTTTGAATGTACAGTCACTGACCTGCAAACTGTTCACATGGTGAATGTATTAGGACATTTGCCTAAAGATCTCTCTCACAGCTGAGAAATAAGCCAGGCTGGTTTTGAATAGGATTTAACAAACTAACCACCACCTAGAAGTTTTGCAAATTGCAAATCCTCACACCTTCCACTGCAAAGGCTTAAGTATTCAGCATGTAAAGTCCAATTAATAAATAGTTTTAGGGTGTGTGTGTTTTAAGCTACTACCTGTCAAAAGAAGTAAATCAGGTCCTCATTTCTTCTGCACTTACAACATAGGTCTGGGTTAGCACACATTGAAAATACCACTCCAGCAAGGACTAATTGTATAAGTAACCAGACGAATTGAAGCAGCATTTGCATTTCTTCCTCTTACCTGTCAGTCTGTCAGCCACATCTTCAAACTCTGTGCTGGTGCAGAACCACATCATGCAGCAATGCAACCAGAGAGAGGAAATATTTTAGTGTAGGCTCCATCCTGAAAGTCCTCAGCACACTCGGTTGTGAAGATGCATAGTCAAGCCTCAATACCTTCTGTTAAAAACATCCAATAGAATAAAAAGGAAATCAGCAGGTAATTTATTATTTATCACAGGTTTGCTCTGGCTCACATACAAAAAGGCAACTGGAGAAAAGAGAGCCAGTGTGGAGTCAGAGATATGTTCCCTTTCCTCCCCACCGCGTACCACCATGAATGACTTTGTGCTGCTTGTGGGATTTGTCGGCTGTCCTTGCAACCCTCCTGCCTGTGTGGAGGGCAAGAACAGGTTCGGGAAGCCTGTGTGACCCCCGCATAACATGCCATGAACAGACCAGCTAAAGCTCCTTCTTGGACCTGTGCTCTTACCTGGCTTTGCTCCCTAGTGTCCTGGGCTCTGCCTGTGCCAGGCTCAGGCTTCGTGGGGCAATATTGCTCTGAACCTGACAGAATTAGGCCCTGGAGGACATAAAAGGCATAAACAGTTCCTGTCCATATTTTACCTCACCTGCATAAAAATAGATCACTCCAGTTCCCAAAGCAAGCAGTTAATCTTCATAAGCATAACCTATATTTTCTGAAGGAGGAGAGGAAGAAAGAATACTCTCTTCAAGTTTGTTATGTCTGACATATTTTTCTTAAGCTAGCTGATTGCATTAATAAGGCATAAGAAGACACGTATATTAAAAATCCTGCATTTAAAACTTATTTTGTTTGATCTACAACAAACTGACAAAACCAAAAAATTCAAAATTATGGATGATATTTTATTTCAGAAAAGGAATAGAAATCTAAGACACAGACTGAGGACAGCAGAACTGTCTCCAGATGAAATTCTTAACTTGTGTTGCATTAAATCAGGCAATTAACATTATAATCTGGAGGCACAAAAACCAGGCCAACATGTCTTGGTTTTTCTGAATTTGTTTCCTTAGGGCTTGACAGGGACACTCAGACACAGCTCTCAATAAAGGGTAACATTTAGCTATGCCACATTAGGAAGGAGCCTCGGGAGGAATTCACAGGTTCCTATTTTGTCTTGCTTAGAGGGCAAAGCACTTCACTGCGTGCTTGAAAAAGGCTCTTGCTTATTCCTTTCTTCTCCACTTCCACTTTTCCACTCTAGTCATGTCTAACATCAGACAGAACTAAGCACTTTGGAGGAATGTTCGTTCCCCCATCATAACAAGGATGAACCTCTGGGAGGGACCTTGAGATACCCTTTATAGCTAGCTAAAATCAGAAAAAAAATTATTCCCAGACTTTCTGTTTCTTCTATAAAAATAGAACAGATAAATGCATTTCTATATGCCCATCCTAGAGCAGGTACTGTAGCCTGTACCTGAGCCACTATGGTAAACCAGGGAAACAGCAGGTCTAGCAAATAAAAACATCAAACTGCTTTTAAAAAGTGACATATCCAAGCTTCTACTGGGTAAATGCATGCCTGATCGCTCAGAAAATAAAAATGGCACATGATGCCAGTAGTGACTTAGCTGCAGAAGATGTTATCAAAGCAAAATAGCTAGATTATACAGGACAGTCAGTTCTTGCCCCTCTGACTTGACTTCACAGATCCCCTGTGCAAGTTTATGAACCCTTTATAGTGGGACCAGATTAGCTGCAATTGCTGTGCTGTCTCTGGCCATAAAGCATACAAGACATTACAAAAAAGGGGGAATTTGTGCATCATGCATATCAAACTCAAACAAGGCATTTTCCCCAGTTCCCACACACCCATCCAATTCTGTGATCTTTAGGTTTAATGTCATATATTAACTTATATTTGATTCTTTGGTTAAAGCAAGAGCTTTAACCTTTACAGCTGGTGTTTTTAAAGGAGAACAAAGGAAGGCTTCCCTCCCCCAAATTTTTATTCAAGCATACATAGTCATACTGATGAAACTGCTTCCCCTGAAGTTAGCAAGGGCAGTCACAGGTAACAATTTGCAGAATGAGGCCAGAAAAGACTCTAGATTAGTGGGCTATCTAACATCAAAAATGAGTATGCATACATCAAAAATGCTGGCCTTGAAAGGACAGGTCCATAAAGACCAAGGGAACAGCAGTCTTCTTTCACATGTGCCATGGAGCTCTGCCCAGGATTCCAATATGAACAGCAGAACCCATGAATGCCAAGAAAAGCTGGTCATTCAACATCCCTTTTTCTGAAGAGCGCAAATGGCCCACTTGAACTCCTAGCAAACTTTGCTGGGGGGAGAGAGGAATACGGTTTTCCAAGTGAGCTATGAAATTATAAAATTTATGACCTGGAGGCCACAGTTCTTGAGTCAAGAGTCCAAAACAGTTCTGTTGCTTTGACATTACAAGTCCCAATTGTATGGAAATGTTCACAGCCAATAAGAATATAAGAGGCTTCCATGTCAGCTCTTGCTAGATAATGAAGCCTCTCTAGTGAAGTGTTCACAGCCAATAAAAGTAATAGCTGAATTTCACTTATTTCCCCTATGCATCAGCAGACTTCTACACTTTTATATCTCTGGAATGTATGCATTATTAGATCCTTGTATGCACCTGTCACTGTGGTGTTCAAGTGCTGTTCATCTTGAACCAAGGCACACTATCCAAAACTCTCGATATCCAGCTCTAATTTTGCAGTTTCAGTCCATTATTAATTGTTCCATATGCTTGAAAATGAGCCAGTGAAGCTTTCTTGGCTTTGCTCCCACTCCTCCCCATATTTGGGCAAGTTGTCTAATTATTTTAAATACAACTAAAATATTTTCCTCAAGGTGCTGGGAGACCTTCTGTGCTTAAGACAGTAAAATTCATTACAATAGGTCTTTCTCCTCTCCTTTAGTTATTAGACTATGAATAGCTTTGTGACCATTTAAAGTTCATTTACCTATCTCCCAGTAAGAACACACAGCCAGCGACACTGCATGGACCTTTCTTGATCCAGGTAATAAGATGTGTTACCTGCACTGTGCATCAGTTACGTTTTGAGATCTGACTTACATTCCAAACTGATCTTCCTCAATGTCAATGAGAATTGCACAGGATGTACGGCAGAGATCTGCCACAGGGATGGGAACATCCACAGACCAGAAGCAAGTACAGAAGTTTGCCCAAAGTTTATAAGCTTCAGTTGATAATCCATCGGCCCCATCCACCCAGCTGACAATGGCTGCCTCTGCTTGCATTCTCCAGATTGTGCTTCTTCCACACCTCCTAAAACAGCTGTTTACTCCGCAGACTGTCACAACCATTCGTTCCTGCAGACACAGGCAGCAGCTTTTCAAATTTGTCCAGGAGTCTAGCTTTGACCAGTCTTTCCCAAGGGGTCATTTCAAAATGCAGACCTGTTTCTGCTTGGTGATACTTTCTCCAAGGTCATTAAATAATTTTGTGCACACTTCCATCTGCTTTACCTTTTAGCACAGATCTTTTTCACAGTATGGTAAATGTACCCTTGGCAAGACACCACAGCAGAGAGAAGCCCCTTATCCGCAGAAAAGGTACATTCAGGGCAAGAAAAGGGAAAGCTTCCCCCTAATGCCTGCACTTTAATCCTGCCCTGGAGAGTTTCCTGCCATTGTTGCGCTCTTGTTAACGACAGTTGTCAGCAGCTGACCATTTTGCTAGCACAGATGGACCCTAGGTATCTGTAGCCAAAAGTTATTGCTGAAGCCATTCATTGGTATGTCTTCAGTTTGCAATTCATGTTCAAACTCTTGCATTCCAGCAGCTTTTGCTCCACATCGCTTACATCAGCTGGTACCAACATCTGGCCCAAAGTTTAAAGCTCAGGTCCAGCTGAATCAGTACAGACTATGGCAATTTCTGTCCTAGACAGGAGAGTCCTGAACACTGTACTGAAATGAAACAGTTCATCAATTTAATTCCAACCCATAACATCATGCATTTGGGCATTATGCCAAATTTCCCATGTCCTAGCAGCAGTGCTGCGACCTGCCAGGTAGGCTTTTCGGGAAGTGCATGGTCAGGGATAGACTGGAAAAGACCCTCACAAGTCAGCTGGATGCATGGAGAGCAGGTGGGCTTGCAGGTCCCTGTGGATGGCAGACAGCACTAGCTTTCACTAAAACAGTGTTAGTGTTGCTAGTACCAGCAAAGAAACAGAGTCATCCGTCCATTACTTTCTCACTGAAGATATTATTTTAAATTATTCTGGAGCAGTTTCTGCTCCAACAAAACAAGTCGGACATCCAACATCTCTGCTGCTTCCTGCAGTAGCTGTACCAAACACTGAGCACTAAGTGAAGATGGTTCCTGGTTGGATTTGGGATAGTCATTAGGCCTTTAGTGATTGATCAGAGTCAAAGGTTGTTGTGTTTATTTTACTTTGTTTACAGAAGGAAAAAAGGAAGGAAAGTCTGTTATGTTTGTTAAAGAACATGTTTCTTAAGTTTTACCTGGATTTGTTTTTACTTACGCTGCTGCGAATCGGAAATAGAGCCATTTAGCTCTGTGGTGTTATCCCAGGGTAAAACTGCCATGAAATCAAAATCAAGGATATTGTATTTACAATAATGGTATCAAAGATCCTTCTCTTCATAGGAAGTATTGCTGAAAGAGGAGTTTAACACAATTCTTTAACTGGAGTTCTACGCAGTTTTCAACAGAAGTCCTAGAGTATTTTTTCCCTTCTTTTCTTGCATATTATGCATGTCATTCATCCAAAAAATCCCAAAATATCCTAAAAGTCTAAATGCCAAACTAACCACAATTCTGAAAAAAAAACAGTAATTAAAAATAAATAAAAACAGTGCTTAGGCTAAACTCTGAATCCACAGAAATCAGGGTGCTCAGCTTAAGTTCCCTTGACAGCCCCTCTACCCCTTCATTCATAATGTGTGCATGGAAGAAAAGGCGGAGATGGAGTTAAAGTTGTCATGACAACTTTGCCTCTAAATTATCTGTCTTTTGTAAATTGGCTACTTTGGTCTACATTGGCTACTTTGCTCAGCAAAGCTCTTGACAGAGAATGAGTTTCATAAAAGCAGTTTGACAGATCAATAACTTGGTTTTAATTTTAACAAAAATGATTTTATGCATATATATATAGCCAGAAAGCATAAATACTGAACACATGATGAATCCAAGCATCAGCTAAAACAGAATATTTTGTGTCTTCAATCAATACAGTAATGCTAGCAAGATTTTTTTATTTTATTTTTAGTATCCTCAACCTTCATACAGAAAACATTCAGGTGATATCTGAACTGGCGAAGATGACATATTCATTTACCATCTACAGTCTCCAACATTACCAAGCTATTTCAATTTGTTTTGTTAGGAGCATAATCAGAAACTGCCTCCTCCTAGAAGAAACAAGATAAGCTCTCAAACACTACACAGAGACTTCTGTGGGAACTGTAAATCACATCTCCTTGCATAGTATTAAATATTATTTTCTCAAATATGTTTAACCTCTCGACTTCACAGCAGAAAGAGAGTCTTTCACAGATCACTCTGCTTGCCTCATATTCCTAGGACCACCGCTTTCACTACCGCCACCATCTTTGTAAAGTTAAAAAAAGCAAAACAGAACACAAAAAAGCCTTCACCTTTTGTCCTATGTTCTTGAAAGTCCTCACTGAAGAAGTAAAAAGTTCTCATTTGATCTTGTAACAGATTTCTCTTGCAAAATATGATTTCAAGTAGTAAACAGTGATCTTTAAAAAAGGTATTTCCTCTAAAATACTTTCAAAATCATAACTCTAAGTCACACAAGGGCTTAAATCCAGTATCTGTGCAGACTGGAAAGCTCAAATTGCTTTCTAATTTGCTAGTTCCTATCTGCTCCTGAAAATGTCACCAAGACCTGCTGATAAAAGAAACTCAGAGAACTGTAAACCTGCTAATTTTTTTCCTCCCGCTCACCTCAAAAAGATAATCTTCATCCAGAAGACCCTTCCCCGAAATAGGAGCTCTGCTTTATGACCAATGTGTGTAGCAAGCACAAGTCATAGTCCACAACTGTGATTCCTGGGCACTGCAATAACGTGCTTAACAGTGAAATAACAACCGCAACCACAACAGCACAGTATTAGCAAACATCAGTAAACTCTGCATCCAGTCCAGGTCTTCTTGTTTCATGGAGAGAGTTTATTCTTTTTAAGTGGATCCACAGCCCAAGATCTCCACCTGCTCTGCATTAGACCTACAGAAGTCCACTTTTTCACAACTACTTTTTGCTACTAACTAAGCATATGCAGAGCACCATGGGATCAGAGTAAAGGAGATTACACAAGTGCTGCTAAAAGGCTGAACTGCCTGCCCCCAGGGGGTCCCTGTAACTTGGTTAATACGTTAGCTGTTAAAAGCTGTTAAAATGATGGTGCTAAAAAACTGAACAAGCACCACAGACGAAAGGCTGGCTAAAATAACCGAACCATGAAAATAAAGTGAAGATGAATAAAATAATGGCAAAAAAACTAAATAAAAGCAGGGGAAAGATAAAGGGCAAGGAGATACGCAGAGCTAATAATCATCTCAAATCAACTTTCTCCCCCCTCCTTACTTTCTCTTCCTCCTGCCCCTTCCCCATTTCCTAACTTCTCAACTCCACTTACACAACTCTTTGGCCTCTACTGTCAGATTAGCATTACAGATTCTCACGCTGGATTTCATGAAGTCAAGCAGTCTCAGTGAAGATCACTGGGCTCAGCTTACTTCTGGTATAATCTCACCCAAATCCACGGAGTTACATGAGGGATGAGTTGGAACCAGTGATGTTTCCTGAATCTTCTGACATCCAGCTTTGGAGCTCTGTAACTCCAGACTGATGATACACACTGAAGGGTTTTCGGAACACAGCAGGGGAGAAAGAAAAAATATGAGCTCCTTGGGTAGTTTTCATCACAGTAGTTGCACTACATCTGCCATATATCAGAACAGTTCCCATGTTTCCCACCCAAGATTCATAATAGCTCTAAAAACACCACCATACTTCACCATGTTGAAAAACAAATTTCTCCATAGCTGGAGAAATATATTTTTCTAGGTGCAATGGCAAGGAACACAATGTCCTTTAGAGCAACTTAACAAAAGAAATGATCTGATTCCTGGAAAGCCTTTTGCAGTCTCTGCTTTTTTATCTGCAAACTCTCTGCAGTTGTTTATTTGTGAAGCGATAATCCTCTCCCTTTGTCTCAGTGAAAACTTCTTCCTGGGAGATAAAAAATAGTTTGTACAAATCTGCTGCATTGCTTGTGAGTAGTAATAACCAACTCGCATCAAGGCTGTATTTTTTTATTATTATTTGTACTGCAGTAGTGCTGGGAGCCCCTTGCTGGCACTGGATGTCACTGTGTTGGAATTGCCTATATACAGGGTAAGAGACACTGACTGACCTGACCGATCAGATGCACTGCATTTTAAATGGAAGAGGCAGGGAAAAAAGAATCACAAAATAAGAGTGCAAAAGACCTCAAGAGGTCATCTAATCCATATTTGGATGCGTGATAGTCTCATTTATGGCTGATCAGCTACTGCTATCCGTTGTTTCATCTGTTTTATAGATGGAAAATTAAGAGATTGTGTTGTGCCCATGAAGCCTCCTGGCTGGCTGTGGCAGAAGTGGAAGTTTAACTCATATCTCACAAGTCCTGGTTGATAGAGTCCACGAGCATATTTTATGTTAACTGAACTTGGGAGCCTCTAAGGAAAACAATCATAAACCTGCTATCTGTATTTCCTACTAGGAAACAGTGAGTTAAAATAAAGAAAATCTAGCTATCAGCTACAATTTTTTATTTGCTCTTCTGTACTCAGGCATACCTTAAAAAAAAGCACAAAGTCCACAAATAGCTGTATATATTAAAATAGCTCCCCCTCATTTATCACACTGCATTAGATATTCATTTTTCCTTCACTATCAGTAAAAAACACTATTCTATGCCATATATAATACATGCAAGTCACACTATACAAAAATTCACAGAAGATAAAATGCTAAGATCAAAAGCACTCTATATCTGACAAAGACTTTTTTCACACTGTAATGCATCTTTTCCCATGTATTCTCTCTATTGCATGAAGCAATATACATGCTTAATATCAGATAAGCTCATGCTTTTAGTCAGTTATTGTAGATACCGAGTTTTGTGTTTCAGTGCAGAAGAAAAAATAGTTCCAAGTTACAGACAGTTCCTTGTCTATCACCATGTTATCATTTCTTCTCTGGGCTGAAGTGTAATCACCTTTTTTCATAGGTTACTGTTTCTACCTTCTATTTCAAATAAGTTTCATACGTTGATGCAACCTAGGCAAGATTAAGATGGCTTTCCTCTTTAATATAAATCTTTTGATTTGTTGCTGAATGGACTGTTCTCAAGTATTGCTATCTAACTGCAAGGGACAATGCTGTTTATCATTTCCCCCTGAAAGCAGCCATCCAGATCTAGACATTACAGTACTTTGAATTTAGAAACCATGAAATATAAATGTGTTCCTACCAAGAGTGAGTAGGAATTAAATGAATGTTTATTTTACATCTGAAGTACCTTTCACATTTACTTTCCATCTATGGCATCTAGATAAAAATCCCCATTAAAATAGACAGCTAACACTGAAGATTTCTTCTGAATAAGTAACCTAGAAGTTCAAAATTAATGAAATGCAGATCATATGAAATAAAAATATAAGTAATTACACTTAGTCAAAAAACTAATGGAGCATTTCTCCCTTGGAAAATGTAGTTGTTTTTTAAGCTAACACATCTTGGGAGAACTCCCTGACAAAGTCTAATTCTTGTTTTGAAAAAAATCCTGGAAAATTCTTTAAAATACTTCAATGTATTATTTGAAATTATTGTTTGAAAATGTTTTCACATCATATAAAATATAGTCTATACATTAAAACTGAAACAAACCAACCAAGGTGATAGCGTCATGCACATTAAATTTCAATTTTCACCGATTTTCTTTCCAACTTGGAAATGAGATGACATTTCATAGCTGTTAAATTTCCTGTCAGATAAGAAGTCTGGTTCCAGTTTTCGGAGAATACTTACTTTTTACCAGATGAATGGTTCCTTCCACTAGCCATCCTCTCCTCCAGGCACAAGCTCCTACAGTTAGAAAAGTTGAATATTAGAACACGCGACATACTTAAACACAGGAGAAGTTAATGAAGTAACATCCTTTGTTGCTGACAGCGCTCTGGGAGCGTGAAGAACATTAAATCTCTTTCCCAAGCTACAGAATCGAGTTATCCTATAGTTTTTGACACAGACTGGTATCATCCTAATGACTAAACAGGACTAAGCCTGTTTACATCAGCTGAGGTGTTGATGCTGTACACACATCTACTTTAGCTTGAACCAACAAGCTACACTGCGATGATGCTTTAAGATGTACCTTTCTGTGCCTTTTCCTTAAAGAGAAGAGACCCACAGGGCTTGTAAACATTCCAACCAGCTTCTGTTAAAACATACCCCAGAGTACTGAAATTACTAAAATGGAGGAGGAAACCCAGATCCACTGGGCAACAGAATAAAAACAAAAAAGGGATGTGAGGCAGACTTCCCCCTTGTCCCCTCCTTGCAGAGCGACTGCTTTTCTCTAAGCTCAGTCTCAATCCAGCAAGCTTGCTGGGTTGCAACAAATGACGTGGTCTCTTTTCGGCTCCAAAGAAAAGTCTTTGTCTTCCATCCCTTCTGTGCCTGCTCCTTGCTCTGCTCGGCAATCTCTGCCTCTGCCCAGTTGAGCATGTCGAGTTATTTTGAAAGTCTGGAAGCTCTCCCTGCTTCCAGAGGTCTCCACCTGAACCAGGGTCTAGTGGAAAGGCCAGGCTAAGAGGCAGACCTCCTCCTTGCTGCCCAGCCAGGTCCTTTCCCCAGGAGAAGTCCTTAAGCTCTATCAGAGGTTCTCAAATGTCAGCCAAAGAGGCATTACAGGGCAAATAAAAACCTTTATCTATAGTCTAGAAAACCATCCTCACTCTAGACTAATGGAAACACTAAACCAAAGGAAACAAACAGGTTTAAATGGGTGAATGAGGGACCCATTTACAGGATGGATCGAAGTGGATCATAGAATCATACAGGTTGGAAAAGACCTCTAAGATCATCGTGTCCAACCGTCAACCCAACACACCATGTCCACTACACCATGTCCCTAAGTGCGTCATCTACACGTCTTTTAAATACTTCCAGGGATGGTGACTCCACCACTACCCTGGGCAGCCTGTTCCAAGGCCTGATCACTCTTTCAGTAAAGAAATTTCTCCTAATGTCCAATCTAAACCTCCCTTGGCGCAACTTGAGGCCATTTCCTCTTGTCCTATCGCTTGTTACTTGGCAGAAGAGACCAACACCCACCTCGCTACAACCTCCTCTCAGGTAGTTGTAGAGCGCGATGAGGTCTCCCCTCAGCCTCCTCTTCTCCAGGCTAAACAACCCCAGTTCCCTCAGCCGCTCCTCATAAGACTTGTGCTCCAGGCCCTTCACCAGCTTCGTTGCCCTCCTCTGGACACGCTCCAGCACCTCCATGTCCTTCTTGTAGTGAGGGGCCCAAAACTGAACACAGGATTCGAGGTGCGGCCTCACCAGTGCCGACTACAGGGGCACGATCACCTCCCTAGTCCTGCTGGCCACACTATTGCTAATACAGGCCAGGATGCCATTGGCCTTCTTGGCCACCTGAGCACACTGCCGGCTCATGTTCAGCCGGCTGTCAACCAGCACCCCCAGGTCCTTTTCCTCCGGGCAGCTTTCCAGCCACTCTTCCCCAAGCCTGTAGCGTTGCATGGGATGAATGACTACCTAGAGATCAGGGAACTCAGGAGCTAAGAAGGTTGTTGTTCATTATTGATGGGTGCCCCCAAAACACTAAAAAAAGACTTAATCTTAGTACCTGACCTCTGGGAAGGCTTATGGTGATAGTGCTGATGACTGATGACTACAGTTTATTAAGCTCAGAGGGACAAATGGTAATTGGTATTTTTTATCAGACTCTTAATCCATGTTTCTGGGGAATGACACAGACAAAGTGCTTTGTTACAGAGGTGAGGTTCCCTTTCTTCAAAGAAAGGCTAGGAAAACAGAAAAGTAATGATTTGGCTATCTGAGAGAAAAAAAGTGCAATATTTTACGCTGAAGAGGTGTAAAACTGAGTACGGGTTTTGGATTCCTGAGGGAAGAACCTGGCACCTGTTCCCCCCCTCAGTGTGCAACTAAAGGACCAGGTGTAGGAGAACAAAGTCAAACAGACTTTTTGATCTGGAGAGGCTCACACCTTCAGAAATGTGAAGTTTAAAAATAAGTTCAGAGGACAGATAAAATTTTTGCAGAGTATGAAGAGCAAGACCCAAAGAAAGAGAGAGAGAGTTGCATTTGGTGCCTGAAGGAAAGACAGAAGTGCTGTAACAGGACAACTGAGTTGCTTATGACTGATCCAAGAGCGATGTTTAAAGGACTAATGCTGTGCCATTATTGGAGGGGATGTCTCCTGTGCTTCTACTGGAGGGGAGATGTGTAATGGATAGTACATGTTTTAGCTCCTTGTTTGTGAGCTTTCTCTGAGGTCCTTGAAACAGAAGCAATGCCTTTTTTTCTCATCAAGCCCCCATCATAATTTAAGTAGTTCCAATGTTTAGGGGGTCTTATTCACTGAAGACTCAGTTACTTCATCACTGTATGTAAGTACAGTATCACTCTTTCACTTCCCTTTCCATTAAAGTCAATAGCGACATAGTCCCTTCAAAAAAAGCAAGATTTGCTTGGAGAGCTTGATCATGCACGGTGGAAGCTCCATCTAAAGAAGCACCTACAAACAAGATTAATCTGAAGCATGCAACTAATGCTATTGATTTCAGTGGGATTATTCACATGCAGGAGTTGTTAGAACAAAATACCTGTGCCAGTGGAAAAAGGTGTATAAAGCACAATCTGCTGTGTATGCATGCTATTTAATGTGTATCCTTGCTGTTTCAAGATTGCAAGACCTGACTATAACCAGTTGTGGTTATAATACAGGACTCTGCCATACTGCCTTTGCCGATAAGGAAGATTCTTTTTTGGTTACCTTGATAAAGGTTATTATTTTAAGTACAAAACAATTTAATTCTGTTCCCTATGTCGCAAGTTGGATATTTAGCTGGAAACAATATGTCTGGAGGTAAGCAAATGGAGAATGATTACAGGTTCATTTCACAATTTAGCTTTGCTGTATCTGAAAAAGAAATGGGCATAGGTTAATCCCCTTCTGCTTAAAGAAGAAGCAAGCAGACAGACTGCCTAGAGCAAAATTAAGAAACAATTTTCTCTTCTCACTGTTCCCATTTTATCTCATCTTTCCATTTCATCCTGAAGCTGCTGCCAATAGTGTTAGTTGTGGAATTAATGTCTTGCCAAAATAGTGAGAAAAGACTTTTAAACAGTGAGATCTATTAAATTATGCAGTAGTTTCCACAAGGGAAAGGATAGGAGACTTATTGCTTAAGTAGTTTGAAAAAGGCACGGATAGTTCAACAAAGGGAAGTGCAAAGTCCCGCACCTGGGGAGGAACAACCCCAGGCACCAGGACAGGCTGAGGGCCACCCAGCTGGGAAGCATCTTGGCAGAAAAGGATCTGGGGGTCCTGGTCAAGCTGAGCCCTTGCAGCAAAGGTGGCCAATGGTATCCTGGGCTGCATCAGGCAAAGTATTGCCAGCATGTTGACGGAGGTGATGCATCCCTCTACTCAGCACTGGTGAAGCCACACCTGGAATATTGTGTCCAGTTCTGGGCTCCCCAGTGCAAGAGAGACATGGACATACTGAAGAGAGTTCAACAAAGGGCCATGAAGATGATGAAGGGACTGGAGCATTTCTCCTATGAGGAAAGGCTCAGAGAGCTGAGGCTGTTCAGCCTGGAGAAGAGAAAGCTCAGGGGAATCTTATCAATGTCTATAAATACCTGAAGGGAGGGTGCAGGGAAGATGGAGCCAGGCTCTTTTCAGTGGTACCCAATGTCAGGACCAGAGGCAATGGACACGAACTGAAACACAGGATGTTCCCTCTGAACATCAGGAAACACTTTTTTACTGTGAGGGTGACCAAGCACTGGAATAGCTGCACAGAGAGATGGTGGAGTCTCCATCCTTGGAGATATTCAAAAGCTGTCTGGACACGGTCCTGGGCAATCGGCTTTAGATGGCCCTGCTGTAGCAGGAGGGTTGGACCAGATGACCTCCAAAGGTCCCTTCCAACCTCAACCATTCTGTGATTCTATTTGATTTAAATACTGTTTTGTCTCATGCCACTTACTATCTATACATTCTTTTGTTAGAGTACTGGAAGAAAGGTGCGATCAGAATCAAAGTGAACTTGCTAAGAATTTCTGCTCTTACTATGGACTGAAAAGATTTCTGCTGTCCTCACCAAAGCTCTGTTTGATATCTCTCCTTCTATCAAAACAAATTGTGTCTGACAGCAAACAACATTGGGTCTCCTGGCCCAATTTTATATTCTCCTTTATTTTATTTTTAAATGTGCTATCTTATTATTCTGTCTGAATACAAACCTCCCAGTTGATTTAAAAATGCATATAGCTCTGGGAAATCTGTCCCAGCATTAATGAGAAATGGCACCATCCATTTATAGGGAGCTCCTTCAGCTTCACTGTTGACACAGGTACCGTCGTGACTGCAAGTGAAAATAAGGAAGGAAGAGAGAATATTTTGTGATGGTTTGTCTTCTCTGCATCAATTATCACAAGTTATTACAGACAAGTAGTTCTCTTTTGGTTACTGTATATCAAGTGAGAAATTAATGCTGCAAAACCACCACTAACTAACACAGGCCTGGTTTGATTAACAAGAGAATTATGGTTTTGATCCCAGATGCTGTAGCTCATGCACATTACTGGCTAAAGTGTCAGCAGCATTTGACCTCAAAGCTGTATCCAGCAAGCCATCTGGATCAAGCTCACAGCCCATTTAACATGAGCTAGAAACATTTATCAGGACAATAAAGCTTTCAAACTAGCAGCCATCTCAGAATATGAAGCTCATTATGGAACCAGCATCAGCACTGGAAGATGCCAGCACATGTTAGCCCTATTCTTCACGTATCATCTGAAAGGAGCTCTCCTTGGGGTGAAAGACATATCAGACAGCACAGCTGAGAGAGTAAAGCAGGTAACTATGATCAATGAACAGAAATGTCTGTGCCTGATAAGGTTTATTCACTTTTCAAAATGAGGTCTGCCAGCCCAGATCAGCCAGGAGATGAGCCAGATGGCAGTATGTCATTGCTCAGGAATAAAAGTCCTTACAGCACACCCTTGGTTCCACCTGCATTGATACCTGATACGTGCATTACTGAACAGTAAAAATTTGATCTGGCAAGAGCACATGGCTGTATTTCTGTCATGTTAGAAAAAAAATATATGGTACTTATATCAGCTCTTTGCCACTTGGAAAAGGTAGTCAATACCCAGTCCACTGTAAGAGGAGAATGACATGAGACCGTTTTTGCTCTGGAAAGAGTCCGCTGGCACACAGTCATCCCTTCAAAAGGAAAAAGCATTACATTTGAATTGGCAGGATGAGCTTGCATCAGTTCTGTGTTTGCACCATGTGTCTGTGGTGGTTTTTATCTGATTTAGTCTTTTAAAATGAAGCTGTACACCACAGCCTCAGTGTCATATGTGTTCAGCACTTTATGAGACTCCATATTCATCGCTGGAAACTCTAGCTATGAGGCAGTGCCTTTAGGATGCATATAGGATTTACCTAATCCAGCTTTAGATGTCAATAAAGTAGGCATCTACGTCTAAGCTAGCCATTGGAGCCTCCCATGATAGTGAAGAGACAAAAAAGAACATGGAACATGACTTGCCTGGTTTGTTTTAGAAGCCCTTTTCACAACATCATGACTCTAACCCTAGAAGCCACCATTTCTTTACATTGACCTGAAAGAGAACCTAGATGACCAGCTGAAATGTAGTCATCTATATGATATGTATGTAGCCAACTGAATCCCACAAATGCAAATTAGAGTGAAACTACCAGTCCCTTTACTGTAGGTGTCTCTGTCTGTATACTGTCAGGTGGCTGCTACTTTTCCATGGTCATTCAATTTGGCCATATTTTGTCCTTTAAATGAAAGTCAATCCTTCTTCCCAGAAGCTTATAATTCACCTTAAAGGATTACCAGAAATATTTTATCACCTGCTCTGGTGTTAAAACATTTCTTAAAACAATCTGCTAGACAGGAAGAAATGTGAGGGGGAAATCATTCAGGGAACTCTAAGTGGACTGTGAAATACTCAAATATATGGTAATTATAATAGAGTATATATTCTGTTCTGATTGGTGGTGGTGAGTTATTTAAACAATTAGAAAGTTTCCAATTTGTCAGTACACCAATCCTAAAATTGTATTTAAAAAATATCATGCCAGGACATTGGGAATTATAATTACTAAAGAACATGCCATGCACCTAATTTTTTTAATGGTTCCTTGATTTTTGCTAATGAATAACTGGAAGCACAAATAACATTTGAGTTGAGATTTTTTTTAAGGGACTAGTGATCTGTGGTTCCTCAGATCCTCACCCAATACCCGACTGAAACCACTTTCAAGGTGACAAGTGCTCAGGACATTGGATGTACAGCTCTTTCCAAATATCCAGGCATTTAGAATTACTCAGATTGCTTTCCTAAACACTAAGCCATGGCTATAAGAAACACTTCAAGAATCTTTGTCTGCTTAGTTGCTTGCATTTTTACAAGAGACAGACAGACTGTGGACCTGCCTGTAAAGATGGATGGAGACAGATGGAAGCTCTTTCTGTCCGTGTGCTGAGCTGGACATACGCAAGCTAAATGCTGCTCAGAATTGTATAGCTGTATTAGCACAGCAGTGTCAACACAGCTACACAACTTCTGGAGCAGAACAGATGAGACACAGCACTGTGCAAACACAGCCAAACAATGTCTGGATGGTGTTTGGTGTAGCCCTGTAAATATGATTTTTTTGCCATTGCTAGTAAAAGGCCACACATTTTTTATTGACCTGACAGCAAAGGGTGTCGGAATTTGTTTGGGCTTGTCCTGGCCTAAGCTGATAATTAGCTTGTTTTATTTAACTGGGGTAGGAAATGTCCAGCAGTCAGGTTTACTTTGGGTTAGCTCTAGTTTATAGTGATAACAAGTAGATTTTCTGTGTAGATTAAATTGCTTGTGATCCTAGAATAAAATATGGTTTGCAAGAATGCAAACATAGGATGGTACTGGAGGTCCCAGATTGTAAACACAAATCCCAATGGTCAGTCAGTGGTCACTGCAGGCATGCAACTGTCTAAACTACTTTAGATATAACAAAGAGACCGTGAAACTGAAAAACTGAGAACTAAAGAAAAAAAAGACCATGTAATGCAGGCTGTATTAAGAAAATAGACAAACATAAACCCAAACTGACCCCAAAACTGAGGAGGAAGGGACCTCCAGCCATCAAACTCCTCCTGGGGGAGAACTGAGGACACTGGTGGCCGCTGACACCCTCTCCAGCCCCTCTGCTGTCAGCCCCAGGACCCAGAGGGACACTGGAAGGCTGGCGTAACACCAGAGAAAAGGGGGCAATACTTTAATTTTGCGGTTAATAGGATTTGGGGCTTAGCACCAGGCTTCTTTGTAGCTGCCCTGTAACTTGGGAAGAAAGATCCTGGCTTTTTGCCCCAAAACATATTCACTGTAAGATTCATTTCACTTTGTTTTAGATATTTACAGTGTAGACATCTACATTTCATCTAGTAATCCTGTGCTCCCATTATAGTCACTGGAGTGAAGTAGGTACTTTTAGGGCATGAATTATCCGATCTGTTTTAGATGTCTGCTTTAGGCTGACAGGACTTGCACCCTAGAATAGTTCATTTCCCTCCATTAACTATAAAAGGGCTTAAGGCAACTAATTCAGAGAGGGACAGTTACAAGGACTTTGACCTGTAAGAATACCTTCTGTGTTCATGCAGTATCCCTGCCTTCTTTATTTACAGACTATTTCAATGAGTAATTACTCATTGGATTGAAACCCCTTAGAAAGCATGGCCCCAGGATTTAATTACAAAACAACACTGTTAGAAGTATGGATGACTCATTTGGAAGAAATTTGCATTGTACCAATAATAATAACAACAGAACTAATAAACAAAGGCCATAATTTCAAAGGTATTGCTGGTTTCAGAAGAAATAGATGGGAACTATAGAAAATCAGCACTTTTCCAGGAGGTAATTCAGCATCTTCCTGCATTAGGGTCTTACAAATTAGGATGTTCAGCTACAAGGATCATAACTTAAAAAGCAAAGGCACAGCTACAAGAGCAGGGGGAGAGCTCTGACAGTGAGTCCCATGGGAAGCAAGGAGGACTTAACCCATTTCATCCCTATTTTACACTAACCAGCACGTTATTAGGTCATCATAGAGGACAGGGCTACCCTGAGCTTGGGGCTTCCCAGCAGAGAGCTCTTTCCTGATCCCCCGGCGGTGCAGCCGCCTCCCGCCTCATCGCTGGGCTCAGCCTGAGAAAGGAACCAGCCATGTGAGGCACTGGTTACCCCCACGCTGGTCTCCAAAGGAGACAACTCGGCTCTGTGCACATTTATAGCTCCATAAATGACAACAATACTAACAATTTACTAACTTCTGGTAAAGACTAGCTTCTTGGGAATTGCTGATACCTCTATTTCTATGGGAAATAAATCTCTCTGGAAGCTTTGCTCTGCTGCTTTCTGAGCACATGAAAGTGCTGCTGAAATTCCTAATTGCAAATTAGACTTTTGACAGGGGAAGGCAGAGCAGACGGATTGAAATAGCCTTAAAGTGCTTTTCTTTTCCTGATGGCAGAAGAGTTCATAATCCAGACAAATTAACTGATTGCAACAAACAGCATTAAGGCAGCACTGTGCAGTGTTGTGTCTGGCAGCTGGTGGCCAGACACTAGAACATACTTAACCAATTAGCACAGTCCCCCGCGCCGGCCAAAATGCACATTAAGAACAACTGAGACGTGATCTGGGCCATTTTGCGGTCCACATACAGCAGCTTTACCAGGTGGGCCAGAAAAGTGAGATTCTCAGTGGATGAGTTAGCTGGGGCTGTAATAAACCTGAATCTACTGGAAGTCAGTCTTTGCATATCTTATTGCCTGAACCTCTCCAGGTTTACCTGAGCTGTCTTCTAGTGGCTTTATAACACTTCAAGGAGATTTTAGAGGCATTTTGTGATTATTGATGCCTTTCTATACTTCCAAAAAAATAATAAACAGGCTGCAGACCTTTCAGAATATTTTTTTTCTGACACCGTAATAGTTACACCTATGGAATAATTATTCTTGGTACTCGTACAGTACCTTCCTTCAGCTTTCATAACAAGTTCCAAACATTAACAAGTTACAGGCTTAATTTTCAAACTCAGCTTCAGTCACTCAGCAGTCCTAAAAAAACATACAGTCATTTGTCTGTGTTGCCTACCCATAGATTTCGGTACTTAACTCTAGTCACTCATGTCTGAAAACGTAAGCTGCGGAGACTTGAGGGAGAGATGGGAAGAGGTCACAGATGTCATGACACTTAGTCATATATCTTCCCCAAAAGACCGTGTTTCATCTTATGTCTCGATGATGTGAGGGAAACAGTTTTTTTTCTCATATAGCATGGGAATGCTGGCTTGCTAACACCCAGGCAGCACAGTGTGCACGATGGAGAATCTGGGGATCTGACAGCAGCATTTTCTCTCCCTGATTACCCGTGGCTTGGGAAGATGGGCTGTCTTGGATTTCTACCTGTCCTCAAGGAAAGAACTCAGAGAAGAATTAACATTGTTAAAATCAAACTGTCTATTCAATGAGCACATTAGTTTAATTTCAGTTCCAAGATTATGAACCTTATTTTTGATGCACAGACTCATGACTCATTCTAAATGCTTTTGCTGCCTGTACCTACCTAGCCCACTATCCAAACACCTCAGAGTTATTAATGAACTATGTTTTCACAACAGCTATAAGGAAGCAGCAGTCAAATGCATGCCCTTTGTAGAAAGAAAGGAAACTAGAATGCTGAAATCCTAATTTCCCTGATTCTCAATGCTTTGAACCTGGAACAGTTCGCATTTCCTGTTAAATCAGAAGCATTCTACCTGACTTTAGTTGTGTACGTTACAGTAAGGTGACTCATGCCCTAGAAATGCCTTTTTCTTGTTTCCGTCAATTAGAAAGGGAGCTTGGGCAGATCAGCTCAGAGAAAAGGATCTCTGCAGGGTAGGTGCTTCGAGTTAGTTAGGTTAAAAAAAATACCAGTCAGGGAGTGGGAGAAAGGCTGCAGCACTGTGCTGCACATGCAGTTGCAGACAGGAGGGAATCAAAAGTGTGAGACATCACAGGTTGTGGGAGAACTCCCAAAAGAAACTCTCCAGAGTATTCTGGCCAATTTACATATTGTACTAACCTGAATTTAAGAAAAAAAAAGGCTCTGGTCACTTCACACATCTCTGAGATGAACTCCCTTATGAGTTTGGCTTGTGTTTTCAGCTATGTAAAAGAGAAAATAACCTGTTCACACTTTCTAAACAAAATATTAGGTCAAAAATAGAAGTAGAGGCAGAAGAAGGCAAGGTTTGTAAGTTCTGAGCTATCCATTTGAATCAGAAGACTGTACTTAATAACTTTGCTAAAAATATCTTCATTAAAGCTATTTAACATTTTTGTTGTTTTAGAATCATAGAATCATAGAAGCATTAAGGTTGGAAAAGATCTCTAAGATCATCGAGTCCAACCATCAACTCAACACCACCATGCGCACTGAACCATGTCCCTAAGCGCCTCATCTACACGTCTTTTAAATACTTCCAGGGATGGTGACTCCACCACTTCCCTGGGCAGCCTGTTCCAAGGCCTGACCACTCTTGCAGTAAAGAAATTTCTCCTAATGTCCAATCTAAACCTCCCCTGGCGCAACTTGAGGCCATTTCCTCTCGTCCTATCGCTTGTTACTTGGCAGAAGAGACCAACACCCACCTCGCTACAACCTCCTCTCAGGTAGTTGTAGAGCGCGATGAGGTCTCCCCTCAGCCTCCTCTTCTCCAGACTAAACAACCCCAGTTCCCTCAGCCGCTCCTCATAAGACTTGCGCTCCAGGCCCTTCACCAGCTTCGTTGCCCTTCTCTGGACACGCTCCAGCACCTCCATGTCCTTCTTGTAGTGAGGGGCCCAGAACTGAACACAGTATTCGAGGTGCGGCCTCACCAGTGCCGAGTACAGGGGCACGATCACCTCCCTGCTCCTGCTGGCCACACTATTCCTGATACAGGCCAGGATGCCGTTGGCCTTCTTGGCCACCTGGGCACACTGCGGACTCATGTTCAGCCGGCTGTCAACCAGCACCCCCAGGTCCTTTTCCTCTGGGCAGCTTTCCAGCCACTCTTCCCCAAGCCTGTAGCATGCCTGGGGTTGTTGTGGCCGAAGTGCAGGACCCGGCACTTGGCCTTGTTGAATCTCATACAGTTGGCCTCGGCCCATCGATCCAGCCTGTCCAGGTCCCTCTGCAGAGCCTTCCTACCCTCCAGCAGATCAACACTCCCATCCAACTTGGTGTCGTCTGCAAATTTACTCAATCCCCTCATCCAGATCATTGATAAAGATATTGAACAGGACCGGCCCCAAAACTGAGCCCTGGGGAACACCGCTCGTGACCGGCCGCCAACTGGATTTAACTCCGTTGACCACAACTCTCTGGGCTCGGCCGTCCAGCCAGTTTTTTACCCAGCAAAGAGTGCACCTGTCTAGGCCGTGAGCCGCCAGCTTCTCTAGGAGAATGCTGTGGGAGACAGTGTCAAAGGCTTTACTGAAGTCCAGGTAGACCACATCCACAGCCTTTCCCTCATCCACGAGGCGGGTCACCTGGTCATAGAAGGAGATCAGGTTGGTCAAGCAGGACCTGTCTTCCATGAACCCGTGCTTGCTGGGCCTGATCCCCTGGTTGTCCCGCACATGGCTCGTGATCGCCCTCAAAACGAACCGCTCCATAATCTTCCCCGGCACCGAGGTCAGGCTGACCAGCCTGTAGTTCCCTGGATCCTCCTTCCGGCCCTTCTTGTAGATGGGCGTCACATTGGCGAGCCTCCAGTCGTCCGGGACCTCCCCTGTTAACCAGGACTGCTGGTAAATGATGGAGAGTGGCTCGGCAAGCTCCTCCACCAGCTCCCTCAGTACCCTCGGGTGGATCCCATCCGGCCCCATAGACTTGTGAACGTCCAGGTGGCATAGCAGGTCGTTAACTTCTTCCTCTTGGATTATGGGGGGTTTATCCTGCTCGCCGTCCCTCTCTTCCAGCTCAGGGGGCTGAGTATCCTGAGGATAACTGCTCTGACTATTAAAGACTGAGGCAAAGAAGGCATTAAGTACCTCAGCCTTATCCTTGTCCTTGGTGGCAACGTTCCCTCCCCCGCATCCCATAAAGGATGGAGATTCTCCTTGGCTCTCTTTTTGTCATTAATATATTTGTAAAAACATTTTTTGTTGTTTCTTACGACAGTGGCCAGATTGCGTTCTAGCTGGGCCTTTGCCTTTCTAATTTCCTCTCTGCACGACCTAAGGAGATCCCTGTACTCTTTTTGCGTTGCCTGCCCCTTCTTCCACAAGTGGTAAACTCTCCTTTTTTTCCTGAGTCCCAGCAAGAGCTCCCCGCTCAGCCAGGCCAGTCGTCTTCCCCGCCCGTTCTTCTTACGGCACATGGGGACAGCCTGCTCCTGCGCCTTCAAGACAACACTTCCGAGTGTTGATCTACAAAACAAAGTATTTCAAGTCTGTTTCTAATCTACCTTATGAGCTAACTTTAATGCAGTAGAAAACAATACGCAATAAATTGTTTTCCAATAACAAAACAAGTTTACTGATGCTTACCAGATGCCTGCCTCTGTCTAAATTCAAGAGCATCCAATATAATGGGTTAACTCTGATTTAGCCTTCATTTCACAGACCAACACACCTCCCATTTGACTGGACTGAGTTTGAGATGGACATTATCTTACTTACATAATGAAAACATTTACTGTTATTGCTGAAACTGCTAAAGTCCAAATAATACCTTCAAATGACTGAGGAGGGACTTGATCCTTCTGTGGCTTACTGTTCCTACTATCTAGCTGAGGATCTTCATGTTCTGTCCACTTCTAAATCAGGGGGAAGCAGATTCTTGCTCTTTCCCAGCCATTTGCCTCCACAGTATATTTATTTCTATGCTGCTTAAAACCATATGTAAAACTTACTGTTGTTCCCTGCATATTGTGTTGCCTTATCAATACTTTAACTTCTTCCCTTTCCACCTTCCCCCGAGTTTGGCTAACATCTCATCAAGATTTGAGCATATGAACACCATAATTCAGGGTTCTGCTTTGCAAACTGATGATACCACACTCATGTAGGTGGCGGTCATTGACCCAGAGTGTGCTCTGTGCACGGCAGGAGTTAGGTTTAGGCAATATAAAGCCTGTGAATGCCTCAGGAGCTGGTTTCACACAGCGAGTTACTTGCTGTTCTTTTTAGCACTTTCATATGCAGAGGTTAATACTTTTGTAGAGATTATCCTTTTAAATCAATGTCAGCTGATTTATACTCAGATCGGCTTACACAAAGTCTGATGGTATTTGAAGCTGTGGGAGGAATGTGTGTGAGCAGGGAATGCCATGCTGAAAGTTGGCCATCAGTGTACATCCAGGCTCTGTTAAAGCATTTTGCAGCTTCTTTAGCATCTATATACGACGTGACAGAGGATTTACAACATGCTATGACAGTCCATTCAGCAGGACAGTGCCATTAATCTCCAGATAGACTACTGAGATCAGCACTGATCTCGTGTTTGGATCCCCGAATCCAGGACCCTGTGACCAGCAGGACCCCTCACTGCGTTAGCTTGTTCCAGAGGCACAGGACTTGATCTCAGCCTGGACTCTCTTAACTCATATTTAATCATAATACTTTTCACAGTTCCTCTGCAAGCAATGTAATGTAGTGACTGAAGACATAGTCAAGCATTTAAGTACATGATCAACCTAAAATGCTTGAATAGAATTGTTGACTTCAGCAGGGCTGCTTGTATACTTAGAGTTAAAAATGTGCTCAAGTGCTTCACAGATCAGTTAATTATCATTAAATACATGTAGAAACAGAAACACAGAGATGACACAACCACAGAAATACTGCAGAATACATCTCCTGGAGCAATAATAGTAAATCTTGGGTTTAGGTGCATCTTTAAAGTACATACTTCAACATTAAGCCAAGAGGATATTTGATTTTTATAGAAGAACACAACAGACTCAACATGCAAAACAGGAATACAGTTAACGTGCTTCCAAGATGTGCCCGTTTCCCACAGAATAACTGAAATTCTGCATAAACGCATGCCAATAGTAAATTACAGAATATTGAAAACTTTCTAAGGAAAGGAGCCAGTCATTGCTGTCCCCTCACACAATACAGAAATCACTGTTTGTTTAATTAAAAAAAAAAAAAAGAAAAGAAAAGAAAACCAAACCGGTCTGCTGTTTCGTTAGGTTTTTTTCCCTGGGAAGTATGGGAAGGGACTCTTGCAGGGGTCCTGTTCAAGGTCCTAAGGACACCCTTTTCTCAGGCCTGCTCGCCGTTGGCGGTGAGCGGGACGCTGGGGCTCAGGCCGGCTGCCGGTCCGGGGCCGCGGGGCCGCGGGCGTCCGGTCTCCGCGACGCGGCGCCGGCCGGGGACCGCGGGGCAGCAGCGCGCCCTGCGGGCACAGCGCGGCCCTGCACCGGCAACCCGCCACCGCGCCTCGGCTCCCAACCCTCCTCTCAGGTTCACAAATATTTTTGAAGGAGATGGCCAGAAGTCTCCAGGTTGGCCTGGGGCTGTGCCAAAGCAGAGGCACTGCTCTCGGTAGGCTTTTGATTAATGCCGCCTGTGGCGGCAGCAGTGATTTTCTGTACATTTGCATTACTTATTCTCCTTGAACAGTAACAAAAAAGGGCAAGTTTGGCTTATTGTTTCCTCATCCGTGTACTGACAACTGCAAATCATTTCCAGGATGGATTAAATTATGCGGGGGGAGGCAGGAAAGGAGGCTAAGAGGGAGATGTGCAATGCAATACACTTTGCGTGATTTGCAATTTAGATTGTTGTATTGATTACTGCACAATCTGGGGGGAAGAAAAAAAAAAAGCAGTTGGCAAGTCTCCGACTCCAAATATTTCCAAAATGATTATACATTTTATTAATCAAGGTCAAAGTAACCTCATTTGGCCAGTATTAATGAAGACATAGGGTATGTGTTAACTAAAAATCACTTCAGGAAGGAAAATTGAGATCCATTAAAATTCGGTGGAGAGCAGTTTACAGTGTGTGGGTTTCAGGTGCCATCTACTGGGCAAATCTCATGCTATAAAATGACAAGTACACCTTTACTCCCGGGCTTGCGTTCTCCCCTCTCTTCCTCCCTCGGCAGTTTTCCCACAGTGGTTCAAGCTCAGGAAACCTTTAAAATACGTTTCACTTTGGCTTGAGAAGTCAGAAGGATTTGTGCAGTACTCAAGTGCTTTCCTTTGCTGAAACCGGGGGACAGAGTTGCCCATGAGAGTGTATTAAAGGTTTAATGTAAAAATACTTGCACAAATTTTTCTATAAACACTAAAGAGAGAAAGGCGTTTTGCAATATAAGTACAGCTCTGAGCACAAACATGATTCCTGTCAGGAAAACCACTCCCGAACACCTAAAAAAAAGGTCATCTTGAAATAGGCTATATTGTGCAGTAATGCCAAATAACTACTGGAAGTCCCGTTACTCGTGAGTATCAAAAAAAACCCCAAAAAGCCTAAAGGAAACACCAATTTATCACAGTTTTGGCTCATAGCATGAGCTATGCGCTGTGAGTGCACTGCAGTCAGTGGGAGTCTTTCTATCCACTTCGCAGGCTTTGGACTGGAGTCAGACTGACTGCCCTATCCGGCTTTTCTGAGTAACTATCTTTCACGTTTGATGACTCTGAGTCTGTTTTCCAATTACTTTGTTTCAGCACTGCACCAGAACCAGAAAGGATCAATCCATTAAATAAAGCAAGAGTCCTACCTGGGGAGCTCCCAGCACATAGCCCTAATTCGAGCAAGCAGGTCCCTTCAGGACAAAGCGTAAGCAGAACTGGCTTTTTGGATCCAGGGGTAATAAAAACCCAGATTATTCTGCAAATTCAGCAGTCTTTTGTGAGTTACAGCTCTGGTTTTCAGGCCCGTTCTCGATTTCTTTGATCTGCTACAGAGCAAAGCTACCATGCAGTTTAAATTAATTTATCTTATATTGCATCAGATTACAAGTACACATATGGTCATTTTCCCTCTCCTTCCCCTTCTCCATCTCCCTCTCTCTCTCTCTAACCCATCACCCAAGGCTGTAGATTTATAGACAAACAATCAGACTTTTTTGTTGGTTTTTTTCCAATGTTGTTTCATTTTAATAGGACCAGTGGGAATTTGCCTACTTAATGAGAGAAGCTTTGAAACTTTTTGTAAATAAATCTTATTCCAAACTGTGAGGAATAGGCAAAACCTAAAAAATATTACAAACCCCCTTAAATCTGAACAAAGAAGTTAACCAAAATGGCATGGTCTGATGCAAACCATTTTATTTGGGTAATTTTGAATGTGTGATTTCTAATAAATTTTGTAATGTGCTGTCAATAACCTATAGTTTCAAACAAAATTATTTTGAAACATAAGACAAGGCTTTCTCAATTTTGAAAATATTAAATTAATATCTTGGTAATTTTGAAAAATGCTTTGAGCAATTTTTAAGTTCAGGAGGTAATTTCAACTAACCCATCTCTATGAAAAGTTTTGTACAAAAAAAAAATCTCTTTTTTGATAAACCTATTTATTAAATAGTTCCCAAACCACTATACTTCTTTAGTAAGTATTGCTTTTTCATCAAATCAGAATAAAAGAGCAAACCCAGCAAGATAGCAATTTCCTGAGACCATATTGGATAAATCCAGAAATCCAGCTCTGTCCCAAAATATAATCAGTGTTACATAATCTACAGTAAGTGCACCAGATAAAGATAAATCAGCACCTGTCAACTAATGAGGAAGGGTAATCATTAAATTATCCCCTAGTAACAGTTCTTTCTCCTTTCCTCAAAAATCACTTTTAAAAACCTGCTTTAAATGCCTATTTTAAAAGACTGCTGTTATAAAATATAACTTCCCATGCTAAAAACTCTTTTCAAATTCTTTCTCTAGAACCACATTCTAACAAGAAAGCAATAAAACTGCATACATTGTGAAGGATAAAAATACTTTATGTTAGCAGTTAAGAAAAGGACTTGTTCTCGGTCAGTTGTTCTCTGTCTGTTGACACAGCAGAAGCAGCCTAGGGGAAGACCTGCCAGGTGCCCCTGAACCACTGTCACAGGGGAGGAGGACACAGTCCCAAACTTTGAAGTTCACGGGAGCTCTGGCCCCGGTCAATGGGTCGGGTGTTTACCGGCAATGGGACCTATCTATTTTGCAACTTTGCTTTCAAGCCAAGCAGTACTGCCACCCACCCTCAGTCACCCACCCTTAATCACAGAAAAATGTGCAAGAGAACCAACTTTATTTTCTTCCTTAACATTCTCCAGGACTTTTCCTCTGTTTCCCCCGCCACAACTTCCTTTTGCACTCTGGTTTAGGGCCCAGAGCCTGCAACCTCTGCTGTGCAATACCCAGAACATGCTAGAAAACCTGCGCCCCACAACAATCTTACTATGCTGTATCGCTATGAAATATCCATCATTCCTGCTTCCACCACCACCACCACCATTGGTCACCAACGTCCTTCTACTCTCCTGTTTTCCTCACCATGCAAAGACTCCCCAAATTACCACTTGCTTACTCTGAGGTGGGTTACCATTTCTGCAATTCAGTTCCGTTTGCTCTCACACTGGAAGACAGGCTTGCTTTTCACCCCAAAATATGTAGAAAGACCAATAGGAAGCAAAGCTCGGAATCGCAGAAGCGTTAAAGCGTATCATTTTTACTGACAGGGACGGGGAGCAGGATAAACCCCCCATAATCCAAGAGGAAGAAGTTAACGACCTGCTACGCCACCTGGACGTTCACAAGTCTATGGGGCCGCATGGGATCCACTCGAGGGTACTGAGGGAGCTGGCGGAGGAGCTTGCCAAGCCACTCTCCATCATTTACCAGCAGTCCTGGTTAACTGGGGAGGTCCTGGACGACTGGAGGCTCGCCAATGTGACGCCCATCTATAAGAAGGGCCGGAAGGAGGATCCAGGGAACTACAGGCCAGTCAGCCTGACCTCGGTGCCGGGGAAGATTATGGAGCGGTTCGTTTTGAGGGCGATCACGAGCCATGTGCGGGACAACCAGGGGATCAGGCCCAGCCAGCACGGGTTCATGGAAGGCAGGTCCTGCTTGACCAACCTGATCTCCTTCTATGACCAGGTGACCTGCCTCGTGGATGAGGGAAAGGCTGTGGATGTGGTCTACCTGGACTTCAGTAAAGCCTTTGACACTGTCTCCCACAGCATTCTCCTAGAGAAGCTGGCGGCTCACGGCCTAGACAGGTGCACTCTTTGCTGGGTAAAAAACTGGCTGGACGGCCGAGCCCAGAGAGTTGTGGTCAATGGAGTTAAATCCAGTTGGCGGCCGGTCACGAGCGGTGTTCCCCAGGGCTCAGTTTTGGGGGTGGTCCTGTTCAATATCTTTATCAATGATCTGGAGGAGGGGATCGAGTGCTCCCTCAGTAAGTTTGCAGACGACACCAAGCTGGTCGGGAGTGTTGATCTGCTGGAGGGTAGGAAGGCTCTGCAGAGGGACCTGGACAGCCTGGATCCATGGGCTGAGGCCAATTGTATGAGGTTCAACAAGGCCAAGTGCCGGGTCCTGCACTTCGGCCACAACAACCCCAGGCAACGCTACAGGCTTGGGGAAGAGTGGCTGGAAAGCTGCCCGGAGGAAAAGGACCTGGGGGTGCTGGTTGACAGCCGGCTGAACATGAGCCGGCAGTGTGCCCAGGTGGCCAAGAAGGCCAACGGCATCCTGGCCTGTATCAGGAATAGTGTGGCCAGCAGGAGCAGGGAGGTGATCGTGCCCCTGTACTCGGCACTGGTGAGGCCGCAACTCGAATACTGTGTTCAGTTCTGGGCCCCTCACTGCAAGAAGGACATGGAGGTGCTGGAGCGTGTCCAGAGAAGGGCAACGAAGCTGGTGAAGGGCCTGGAGCACAAGTCTTATGAGGAGCAGCTGAGGGAACTGGGACTGTTTAGTCTGGAGAAGAGGAGGCTGAGGGGAGACCTCATCGCGCTCTACAACTACCTGAGAGGAGGTTGTAGCGAGGTGGGTGTTGGTCTCTTCTCCCAAGTAACTAGCAATAGGACGAGAGGAAATGGCCTCAAGTTGCGCCAGAGGAGGTTTAGATTGGACATTAGGAGAAATTTCTTTACTGCAAGAGTGGTCAGGCCTTGGAACAGGCTGCCCAGGGAAGTGGTGGAGTCCCCATCCCTGGAAGTATTTAAAAGACGTGTAGATGAGGCACTTAGGGACATGGTGTAGTGGGCATGGTGGTGATGGGTTGACGGTTGGACTCGATGATCTTAGAGGTCTTTTCCAACCTTAATGATTCTATGATTCTAAAGTACCTACACAGGACTCAGGGCCAGATAGACAGGATTTCAGTTGGGAAATCAAGTCCCTAAATGTGTGTCTTTAATGCCTAATGACCTTAATCCCTAGTTTTTCAGAAGTTAGAAACAGTGAATGTAGAGTTTTTTGAAACACTGTTCAGTTATTTCAAAATGGATTCCTGGGATTCACATCTCTGGAATTAGTAGCATGTTAAGAAAAAAATTATGTGAGAGTTCATAAGGAACAACGTTTGCAATATGTTTAATTTCTTTTGCCTCCATAGACAGAAAAAAGAAAATTGTTATTCTTCCTATATAACTAACTCACGGATTTTTTTTGAGGTGGAAGTATTTGCCATGTGAGCTATTCTGTTACAAAACACAGATAGAAAATAGTCATCTCAGTACATCTGAACAGACTCATGACCATCTTTGTTGCTATTAGCTAGGTACCAGATATGTCCATTACATTCACTCCCAAACTTGGAGCCATAAGCCCCAAAATGCCACAAAGTGTGAGATATTTGGTGGGAGATGGGAAGCAGAGAAGAGTAACAAGCTTGTAAATCACTAGCTCATGGGTTATACAGTATCAGGGATAGGGGAGAAGGATGGTCACAGGCAGAATTCATGAACCTACACTTCAGAAAGTTTCCTTCATTGCCTACTCAGCTGTAAGAAGCAGGAACAAAAGCAGATGCCAGTCCCACCAACAAACACCACCTAAATGAACGTTAACACAATACCCAGGTACAGGATCAATTGCAGATCTAGAGGAGGGTGCTATGCAGAATTTTGCTGTTTGCTTAAATATAGCCTTGACTAAAACAGTGCTGTCAATTTTGATTAAACAAGATACTCTAGGGGTCTAAAGGAGGACAGAAACTGTAGCCAGTTTAGAGCGTAAATCTCTCCAGCTGCAGGAAATACTATCAGCACCGATCATTTAATCATGTTCAAGTGGAGTAAGTGGTCACTCTGAGTTTGCCTGAATGCGTATGTGAAACAAGCTTATTTTGCATGAAATCTTCTTTATAAGCAGAGTAGTTGTCTCCTGTATGTATTAAATTTTTCGGAGCTTCTCTCAACTCCTTTTACTTCCTTTAGCTCCCCAGCTAAAATGCTGAGATAACTGCTTGTGTTTCCTACTTGTCTGGCACTGTCAGAGGGAGAAGGGAGTGATTTAATAACTTAATGCTACAGAAATGTTGTTTTCAGCCAAAACAACAATCAAATTCCTAAGTTCTCTGAGATTTGATTCATGGTGTTTACAAAACTGTGATTCTGTGACCTCTGCTTATCATTGCAATCATAAATAACTGGCTGTCTTCCTCTGCTCCTTTTAGTTTCCTTTATCAACTCTCTTACTTCATCCTTAAATTGTACGTTCTAAGGAACAGAGACCATCTTTTCACAATAATCAATTAACCCTGCAGGACTATGTGTGAACTGGTAGGTGCTTCTCTAATATAAGTAATGAATACTCAGAACAGTAACAGCGACTTGAAACTGAAAAACCCCTTCTGTGCCTCCCCTGCAAGTAGTTAACATCAAGTCATCATGGTTTGAGTTACACCAGCACGTGGGCAAAACAGAGACCCAGCAATCATACAATTACATTCTAATGTTCTGCTCTGCACCCCTCTGTTTACAAACAATATTAAGCACTTTGTAAATGTGATGCTTGGAATTTAACACATAATTTAACCACCATTTTACCAACTTCAAATGTGACATGCTTAAGTTTAATGGAGCCAAAAACGAATACTGTAAGAAAAGCATAATCTCAAAATATGTTATGCCCTAGTATTGAAGGAAGCATCTCATGTGAAGGCAAAAATCCATGTCATTGCATGGTATCATAATATTCAAACAGAAGAAATTCCTAAGTGTTTAGTATGAGCAATCATAGAAATCATAAGAAAATTTTTCATTGTGACCAGTTTTGCTCACAATTAGTTATATAGCTATTTTTTCAACTCGTGGGGCAGAAAGAGAGATTTCTCTTCAGACAGAAGAAAGTTGTTTAAATCTTTTACGGGAATTTATAAAAAGCAATAATTAGATTTTTTAATAAGTTTTTTTTAGTAAGCCCAATTGCACAAAAAAAGGGGGGGGGAGGGGATGCAAAAGCCTTTCAACAAATGAAAATTACAGTCAGCACTAGTTTCAAAGTCAAGCTACTGGCAAACATCCATATCTAATAAAAGCAACTTTCCCAACACTCCCCACCAAGGACTTTCTTTCCCTCCCACAATATCCCCATGTGCTTAAAAAGTAGCCGTGACAATTCTTAAGCATGTTGTGTAGCTAAAATACAAGACAACAGTTAATGAACTATGTACCCCTAGATCTGAATGGGAAAGTATGCCACATATGCTTAGATAACATCAGAAATAGAAAAGTCATGGGAAAGGAACTTAGAAACGACATTAGCCTAAGAAATCTAAGATAAAAATCTAGCCCAGACCTCTAAGGGCACAGGTCTTTGAGGCCTTTCACATGACCAAATTATTTCATCATTCGCAGTGTTCAGGGGCAATTCAGCCTGTGATTGCTTACTTAGTAAATGGCATTTTTTCCAGGCCTATTTCACCTTGCTGAAAATGCTGGTATTCTGCACCAAGTACTGTTTGGGAGTGTGGGGAAAGGTGGTAGAGCTTAGGATATTTCTGATCTATATAATCTCAAAGGAAGTGGATTACCTCAGCAGCTGAGATCCTGTACTAGCCTCTACCTACTGTCCTGTGGTTTTGATAATTTCAAGGTAGAATTTCCAGACAGGACGTTTTTGTAACGCACTTTCATCTGAGTTTTCCCTTTGCCTTACCAGAGCCCACACCCCAACCTCAGTATCATGTAGCTGGGCTCATGTGAACTCAAAGGCTATTTCTGGAGGGAAGGACAAGCATATAGTAAATACAGAGTATTTAGGGAGTATTAGGTTTACTAAGCATATAGTAAATACTTTAAATACAGAGTTAGGGAGAGGAAAAACCCCACTGCTCCATCTGGTCTCTGCAAAGACCATACCTATACTGAGGACACTGAGTGAACATACTTTGTTAAGAAAACAAGAAGTTATTGTACTTACAAAGAACTTGTGCTTAAGAACGTAATCTTTGATTACTTACCAGGTACCAGCATTTGTGTCTGTCTTGTCTACGGTTTGCTTTTGGGTACTTTTGATACATAATACATATCATTAATACTATTCTTTTGTCCATATATCCCCAATTATGCTGAAAGATTCCCAGATTTTAAAGATTAAAAATATGCCCCCTAAATTCAGCATCGGTGTACAACAGGCCAGTTCTTGAAAGAGAGGTCAGCAGATACAAAAGAATATAAGGGGAGGCTGGGAGAATATTGAACAAGAGCAGATGTGCAAATTTCACAGTAATGAGAAAAAATTAGGGATTTCAGAGTTGAATACCTAAAGTGGAAATCCATCTTCTATTTTAATTACTTTAACAATGAAAGAACTTGCCATATAATCTACTTTTTTTCTCTAGTCCAAATATGTAAATCTAGAATTAAAATTACATTTTAAAATGTATATCTATTTCAAAGAACACCCAGGCAAATCCACTTTCTCTTTTTTTTTCTTTCACGCATCTTTTTTTCTTGTATTGATCTTTCAGGGTACGAGTCTGTGGGGTTGAAGTCAATTGAACTTTTGTTGTTGGCTCCACTAGCAGCAGGTTAAGACCCAAAACTCATAATCTGTCTGCAACTGTCCTGATATCTGTACTTCCTCTTTGTGCCAAGAATCTGAATACAAACAATAACTTCAGATGAAGGGTGCTTTACTACCTTTCAAACAGTAAATCTTGGAGAAGAACCATTAGCCGTGGGACGAAACAATCCTTTATTCTGACTTTGCTATTATGCCAATTAATTTAATAGATTTCTAACCTTTACAGCTATAATATGTAAATTGCCACCTCCTTACAAACAGGATTACGTCACCTTCATTCCCTCGATTCAATAAGAAATAAATGGCACAATAAGAAATTATCTGTAGGGATGTCAGTTTATTTGCATATACTTTGGTATTCTCTTTGTAGTGCATGCAGCTTAGGTTAACCAGTCAGGTGCTCTCTTCATTATAGTTTAAATACTTACTTTATATTTTTTTCTGATATATAATGCAAGCAAACACAAAAGTCTTTTAATAGCTGCTAATCAAGCCAGGCCAAAAATGAAGGCTAAGTTTACAGAAGAAAGGCTTTGCAGGTATAGAGATTCTGGTATGTTATCATGGTAAAAAATTAGTGCAGATGTGGTTTATACAAGCAGAGAAATGCTTTTGCCACTACAGTTTATTCTAAGCATTCCTTGTTTCTGCTGTGCCAGGTCAAATATATTAGAGTAGCTAAGCACAGTTTTATGGGTGGAACTCCATCTACTCTTGGCAATTTTAATAGCACAGCTATTCTGGTCACACATCATGACTCATCACATTTTTCCTGGCAAAAGTTTGTACTCCAGCTAGAGAACTGCTGCCAAGCGATTATATGTGGTTTGTGACAAAGAGAAAAGAAACCACCCAAACGCTAAAAGTAAATTCTTAAGGAGACATCAAAATGAAGGTGAAAAACTCTGAAAGTAGGATAAAATACCACTCCTCTCACTGCACAAAAATCCTGATCTTTGTTACACAGTTCTTGTGCGTGCTAGGAAGCTATGCCTTGAATTGCTCTTGCTCAAGACTCAGCACATCAATATAGTCAAGTTACGGCCAACGCCATCTAAACCTCGACATCACTCAAACAGAACCTTTCCAGCACTGGGTAGAAATGCCTCGATCTTATACCAGTACCAGATAAACATCAAATCCTATTTACTCCTCAGTCTCCTACTTCAACACAGAAGGATGTAATTGATACTGCATGTGATTGTGAAAGACCAGGGTATTTCTGAAATCCTCTGGCAGTGAAAATGGAGTAAATTGAGTTTTGCTGGAGTGGAACTGAAGGAAAATACAGATGATCTTCAAACAGTGATAATGAACCTTAACTACATTCAGCCTTGTACTCTCCTACTATTAGGCTGTATATACTTCAGGCACTGAAGATAAAAGATTTTAACTTACACACACAAATGGCAAAGTAAACTACACGTTTTATCAATTATTAGGACTTTTAAATAGCAGGAACAACAAGAACTCCGAAAGGCACTGCAGACAACATAAACATGCAAGTCATCTAGTAATCGTGATCCAGCCTACAAGACACACAAAGAAAACTTTTGTATATGGAACATGATTTCAGAATCTCATGAGACCAGAAAGCTCTCAGTGTTTCAAAAAGAGATTAAATGTTAACTCCATTGGTCTCTTTTGTCTGAAATTCACTCTTTCTATGAAATTCAACCCTGCACAAAGAGCCAGAATCAGGATTAAGGATCTCATAAACCTCATTTAATTCCTTAAAAAGGCTTCTGTGCAGAAATGAATTCCAGTCTCTGAGAAAAGTTGTACTATTAACAAAAGTATGCAAAAAAAAAAAGGCATTTAGAATTAGTTGGAAAACTCTGGAAAACTTTTTAAATTTTGGAAAAACTTTTCTTCTAAATGGAGATGTACATTCTTTAAAATATTCATTGAAATAGAATCTTAAAATATTTTCTCCTAAGAAATTATAACTATTAAGGTCAATTTCTCTGTTGCTACTGGCTACAGAGTGATAGCAAAAAATGACAAGAATCACGTCAAAGTCAGCCAGCAGCTACCACGGCTTCTGGGCAGGCTTATCATTTGCAGGGATTCTCCCTAAAATTAGGAAAATCGTCTTCCATTGACAAGGAATAGGAGGCAGAGAAATGCAAGATAACAAGTCTCCTGTAATATTCTCTTTGCGTACCCTGTAGGAGGTTGAGTTCAACAATGACAGAGAGAAAGAATGAGAGAAAGAAGAATGAAAGAAAGGCAGATGACCCTGTATTCAATTTCTATACTCCAGGCACAGTCTTACTTGGGGGCTTTCCTATGAGTCCTAGCAGCTCTTTCTGGTGATAAAACAGTTATTGTCTGGTTAATTTACATCTCTATTTAATGCATGACATAAATGGACTAAGCAGTGTGTTTGGTGAAGGGACAGGGAGTCCCTACTTACGTAAGCTGGTGAACAGTAAAAAGAACAGTCCCTTCAAAGGAACTGCAGTGCTGAAACTCTTCGTGCCAGCTGAAAATTTATTTCAGAAGCATTAGAGCTCATTTTCGTGGGTTCGCTTGGTTAAACCTCTTGTTGCCAAACTCAGAGGTGGGTTGCCATTCCTGCTCTGTTGAGCTATTGCTATCTGTCAGAGAGCGAGAGCCACCTCGGTGGCTGTGCCAGTTCCAGACAGGCCTAACCTGTTTTGATGTGTTCGTCTTTAAAAAATGAAAAAGAGCTTTTTTTTTTCCTTCTTTTCCTTTTTTTCAGTTGGGGTAAATTCCAGCATTATTATTTGGGCATGAGCCAGCCTAATGCTTAGTATGCCTGGGAGTCATAGAGGGTTTGCAAATGCTGCACTGCTGCAGGAAACAGTCCCTGGGAAATGTGGGTTCCAAGCTTCCCATTGCTTGCCTTAGGGAAAGGAGAATACCCCAAGCAGGAAGGGTCTGTTTTATGGAAGGGATGTCCATCTCATCCTGTACATCACTGAACCCCAGAAGAGCTCAAGCTTCAGAGAAACTGCAATGTGAACACAGCAATAGCCAGACTACTAACAGATCCGTTGGAAAGCAGCATAGCAAATACTCAGCAGTGAAAGCAGCTAGCAATGGAAGTGGCTAGTGGGGACTGCCACTTAAAATAAATTCAAGTTTCCAATATATTAATTTCTCTATTATCTAAAATCATAGGAGACTGGGATACCCCAGTAAAACAGAAAACTCGGTACTGGGGAGATGCTGTAGCCATCACATGGCACAGTGATTCCATAAGCCCAGTAAAAAGGCTATGGTACACCTGAAAATCAACTGCGTTTATTTTTTACATGACAGATGAGTTTGCTTAATGTGTAGGGAACATTTTAAGAAATTTAGAGAGGAGCTTTGAGGAAAATTGGCCTGTTTGGAAAGCTTGTGTCTCTTGACTGGAAGTCTGCTTCTAAAATCGGAGGACACAACATGACCCCACAGTGCAGACTCCTGTGGGAGTGGGACTCTATATTCACCTGAAAAATCATCAGAAAAATCAAGACAAGATCTTTCAGCATTGTGCATGAGAAAAACTTCTTAGCTGTCCTTCAGAAGCCAGTATTCATAACCGAAACTCTTACATATATATTATATATTTTCTTTAGTTGCATACAATATATTCATTGTAACTACTTTATTCCCGTCTCCTGTACTAGAGCACCACTACAAGGTTTTCTTCACACCGTTTATCACTAGGTGGCGACGTTAGAAGCAAGAAACGCGACGAAGACCAGGGACAGAGGAGCACCCCGAAATGCTCACTTCCACCACAGTTTGGAGGAAACGTTAAATCTTGGGCAAACTCTGATCCGTTTATTTATTTGAGAATTCACGTACTGACTTTAAATTTAAAGCAATTAAAAGAAATGTCAGCCCGGGACTATAAATCCCTTAATGCAATGTAATCCTTGAATTATAACCATTCTAATCCTTGCAATATAAACATTTTGGTGGGAATTCAACCCACCATCCACATAAACACCTGTCCATGCCTCTTCACCATGTGAAATCCATAGCAGTGCTATGCAAATAAGATGAGAAAGAATTGTCTTTCATTTCCAGGTATTTCCTCTCCTTGTGGTTTCGTTACCACCTATTTTTAAAGAAATACAAGGAGATGTTTACAAGATCTTGTTAAAATAGTACCAAAAATATCAACAGAATGAGTTCCAAGGTAGCAGTAGTGTTCTACCACAGACCAAGCAACGCAGAGCAAATTTAAGACACGAATCTTGTTATTAAAATGCATCTGTAAGAGTATTCGCTCTAAAGAGAATCCAGCATCCTATTCAATAGATGTTTTAAGCAGAAAAACAACAGAAGCTCATTAGTAGATGGTAATAGTTTCCTGCATATACTCATCCACAAAATGTCTTGTTCTTTGAGCAGTGAAAGTAGTGCAACTTACTTCCTTATGAATTTATTGTACCCTCCATCTCCCAAACTCCTGTGCTGCAATACTCCCACCCTCCCCTGTGACTAAGACAACGTTCAGGCCCTCATCCCCAACCTCCATTTTTGGGGTTCCCCACATGAGGGCCAGCCCCAGCTGAGAGCAGCACACGTGCTCAGCAATTTGGTGCATGCTGTGACGTTGCTATTACCAAGAAAAAGAGCCCTGTGCTGAGCTGACAGGTCTCTCCTCGAGCACCGGCACTCGTAGGACCTGTGTCACGCAGCCTCTGATTTTCCACATGGATATAGCATAACCACAGAGAACCAGAGCCCTCAGCATGCTCCTGAGAAGCCCAATGAGGAGCCCAATGAGGAGCTGCAGGCACCGTACCCAAAACATGACTTACAGACACCAAAGAAAGCTTTGTTTTCTTCTAAGAGGCCCAGGGAGGACGGGTGGGCCAGCAGAGGCTTTCCCAGGCATGGACACCGGCTGGGATTTCTGCTCCGGCTGGGCCCCAGCCTGGCGCCCCCAAAACCTCCCCACGGTTACAGCTGCCACAAACCTTCTCTACCACCAGCTTTCATGTCCCCCATCATTTGGGGGTTGAACTCAATACATTTAGTGGGTTTGCTCCCCAGGCAGCAGAGAGGAAAAGTGCTGGTGCCTGTGAAGAAGCTGCTTTGGCAGGGTAAGCCTCAGGCCAGAGATCACTGGCGGTGATCTCTGGCAGCCCCTTTGGGGAGGTGCCGTATCTCACAAGCCCACGCAGATTTTCCTCAAGAATACATCTGGATCGGGAAAAAATGCGATCGCAACTCAGCCACCGCACACTAACGCTGCTTGAGGCCTGCCGGGTGAAGCGCCGGGAGGGAGAAGAGCGAGGCGTGCTGCCGCCCCGCCCCCCCCCTCCCCCCCCCCCCCCCCCCCCCCCCCCCCCCCCCCCCGGGAGGAGGACTCGAACCCGCCACCTCAGGCTCTCCAGCACTGCGCGCCAACCCACAGAGCCCGGGCACACCACGTGACACACGTCCCCTCCCCCCACCCTCCGCGACCTGCCAGCACTTCCGTAAACATCGCGGCAGCTGAATGACAGGGGGCGACGGCCAATCGCGGCGCGCTGGACGCTGGGGGGCGGTAGTCTCTCCTCAGCGGCTCCGGCGCTGGACGGCGGGAACGTTAACGGTAAAAGTAACGGCTGCTGCGCGAGCTGTTGAGGGACGGGGGAAGGTGGGGGGTGTCTGCGTGTGTCATGGCCGTGGGCGGGATGAGTTCCGTTGGCCCGGGCCAGCCCGCTTTGTCGAGTCGGGAGCGGGCCGCGACAGCTGGGCGCGGCTCGCCTCAGGGCGCCTCTGCCGCGCCGGGTCTTGCTGCGGGGCGGGCAGGTGGGGGTAGGCCCGCCAACCTGGGTGGGGTGGTCCCTCCCCAGCTGAGGGCAGCGGCTGCGGACGCCTCAGTGAGGCCTGCTGATGGTGGTCCTGAACGAGCGCTGCACGCCGCTCCTCAGGAGCGGGGAAGCGCTCTGCCTCAGCTGTAGGCTTCCAGTGTCGGAGCGGATGATGGGATCTGTAGCTGCAGTTCAGACCTGATTTTTCCAGTTCATTCATGCTGGGTGTGGGCAGTTCTGCTCTTCTACATTTTTTCAGTAAGGTATATCCTCTTCAGAATTGTGCATGCTTAGTGTTGTTTGGTGCTGATTTCTGCATGTGTCTCTTAATAATGATATTGTTAAGTCATAAGTGTGTGTAACAAAATATGCATGCCCTTGTACTTTTCTTTTTTTGATTGGCATAATATAGTAAGTGCTTTGTTTTATCGGTTTATATTTTGGTGTGTTATCACAGCCTTCCGATGGAGATAAAAGCAGTTGTCAGAAGATATGAAACAAGAAATAAGACGGCAGGAACAGAACTGTCATCATCCAAATCCCGAGTTGATTGGAGGCGCACTAAAAGGGAGCTCATACTACTTGACAGCAATGATGAATCCTCAGGTACCTCTGAGGAGGAAGAGCCTACCACATCAGAAGATGAAGTAGATGAAAAAAATGAAACTGTTGTGAAGAACAGCCTTTCAGATCAGGAAGAGAAAAGCCACGATGGGGAAGTAACAGAAGATGGTGAGGATGAACATGTCGTGCCTGGGAAGCGTAGAAGGTTGAACACCTCTGTCTTGTGTGACAGTGACGAAAGTGAGGACAGTGATATACTTGTTAGAAAAGTTTTTGCTAAACGCCACTGTATAATGGATGAAGATGAGAGTTCTGAAGAACAGCAACCTGATAAAACCTGCCCTACAGAAAATGTTTCTACTAATAGGAAACAGAAAGCGTTTGCAAAATTGAAAGAACTTGCAAGACAAAGAACAACTCGGAGATCCTGCAGCAGTGAAAATTGTGAGGTCTGGATTTCATCTTTTAAATTCAATTGGAGAAAATACTGAATGTAGGGGAAGGCGAAGATTAATGAATATAAACCAGTGGGATTTTTTTTCTTTTGCTTTGTTTTTTATTCATGACAAATCAGTAGTTCTGTCACATTTTAACAGTTGTCACATTAACTAGATAACAGTATTGACTACTGAAAACCTTTGTCTTCAGTTTAATTTTAATCACTGAGGATTTAAGAATTTCCTTTCGTTTGCTCTTCCAGGCGTTCTGATGATTAAGCAGCTTAGAATGCAGGTGTCTTCTCTACGTAGTCAGAAAGGAAAAACTTCTTTATCAGTCTGGTTTTTTCCATAAAGAAGAGACGCACGAGAGGACTATCAAATGATTTTTATCAAGAAGCAAAATACCTGCTGAAGTAACTTAGAGATCTCATGTTAGCTTAATTCCTACAAGTAGACTGAAGAGAGGTACATGGAGACGGCTGATTTAAAGCTGAAAATAGTTGTCATCTAGTACAGAATGATGTATTTTTTGGAAACATATTATTTCTTGTTAATTGAACAAATGGTGTTATTAGAAGGTCAAAAATCTTATCCAGTATATGTATATTTCATCAGTGCAAATACTGAAAATTCTTGTGTTTGAAATACTTTTTTAAATTTAATTAGGATTCCAATGGTGAAGCAGAAATAGAAGAGGAACCGCTCTGTCACTTGCCCCTCACACCAACAGAAGGTAGTGAAAGTGACAGTGACAGCATGAAAGATTTTATAGTAGAGGAAGAGGAAGATGGTGATGACAACACAGAGCACGTAAAGAGTGAAAACCAGCCACAACAGAAGGAACTAAATACATCAAATAGCGAGTTGCTGGCATACTACGTCCCATACTGTAAGATCAAAATTAGTCATAATTCTAACTTGCTTGTAGTGCTGTAATAAATATTAGTGGACTGTAAATACAAATAATGTGTAATAGGAGATGATAGTTTAAAAGCAGATTCCTAAAAGGCTTCCATTTATTGTGGAGGTACTCTGATTTCCACAGTAAACTTTTATAGTCTTTCTGTATATTATTAAAGGGAAGGTATAATTTGGGGGGAAGGAAGGGAAACCATATTGCACAGATTTTTTTAAGTTGGTCTGATTTAGGATGAAGTAGGCTACCTATGATGCAGTCATTCCTGTGGAGACCTAAAAGTATCATCCTCCATCTTGTAATATATGCTAAGAGCAGCTATGTTAATTCTGGCCAAATTCTGTTCTGGAGAGTGATGGAAAATTCTTGCCATGAGTTTGGGGTTTTTGGGGCTTGGGATTTTTTTTTTAAATGCATTTTTATTCCGTGGCGGTGAAACTTGGGAGCACAGGTCTATAGGGGTTTCTGAATTCATTGGTCAATTTCAGCCAAACTGCACAGAGCGAGAAAACTTTTCAAGTTCATCTTTTATGAAAAATGGTATCTGGATGGAACAGAGAGATTTGAAACAGAACTTCATGCTAGTTATCTTCTTAAGTATTTTGTTGTTCAGAAGCAGGTATGTACTGACTGCAGAGTCGGTGCTAGTGTAGATGGTCATAGGCATTTGTGGTATTTCTTCCCCAGTAAAGACATGAGCAGAATTGTGTGTATTTGAAAGAAAGTTAGAACAAAGAAAAAACAAACAAACAAACAAAACCCCGTAAACCTGTCCTTCTCTGGTTTGCATTATTTCCTGCTATTTGTTGAACATATTCTCTTCTTTTAGTATTTGTAGCTCTTACTGTGGGCTCTTCTTGCTGAAAGGACGTGTGAATTTAGGATGCTAAAATTCATTAAGATCATTGGGATGAGAAACACTATTTAAAGGCAAGGTCTTAAGGGTGTGGATGTTGTACATTTAAATTATTTTTAAATCCATATTTAAATGACTTTAAAATTCTAAATTTACAATAATGGAAAAAATTCTTCTTACAGGACTTTTAACATTTCTTACTTTTTTTTTTTTTGGTAAATTCTGGTTATATTTCTTTCTTCCCAGTATCTCGCTGTGATCATTATGTACACTTCAAAAGAATAGTAAAGGCTTTCCTCATAAATGCAATTGATGACACTTTTCTGAGCTCATTATATGGTAAGTAAATTGCATTAAATAATGTAATAGTGCGTTCAAAGTTATACAAAGACATTTATTCTAGGGAAAGATGTGTCTCCTGATTGGAGTATAGGACTGTGAGCCCTGAGATCTGTTCTTGGTTTTGCTGCTGTGTAACTTTGTGAGGGGGAAATCTATCTGAAAAGGGTAGAGTAATCTTGGAAAAATGTGTAGACTTAATTCTTTTAAGCCTAGAAGGCATTCTGAGATGTAGGGAAGTGTTTCTGTGTTACTGATCAGTAGTAACCGTTCCAGCATGAGCGGGAAATTAATTTCAAAGTAGATATCTCAATGAAAACATTGCAAGGTCAGCTGATTTGTCAAAATGTCGCTTGCTTCATAGCTTTTTCTGAGGAATTTGATAGATAATAAATAATTTTAGTTATGGAGATTGCTCCATATCCGATTTTTTTTTTCTTTTCCTTTTTTTTGAACATTTGTGCTTTCAGATAAAACAACTAAATTTCAGCTGCAGTCAGTACTTCTTGTCTTGCTCTTGCTGAGAAAGTGCTTTTTGGCATTTGGCCTAGTGGGGCTGAATGGCAACCTCACATGTAGTTTCAGAAGCACTGCAAAGATGTAATTAATGAGAAGACTGCCAGTGTCAGGCTGTGGAAGGAGTCAGCAAAGTGCCAAAGAGAGGAAGTTTTGGTGTCATGAGGAACTAAGAGGGAAGGAAGAAACTGAAATACAATACAGATTTCAGAATAAAGGCTGTGTATTCTTGGAGCTAAAAATGTCTTTCATCTACCACTGCTAGTTCTTTCAGGTTTTAATTTTGTTTTGTTTTGTTTTACCAAGTGAAAACAAGCTTATGGAAAGTAATTAGTAAACTTTTCCAGTTTTACGTTGTGATAGCTTCCTTCTATTTCAAATTGTATCTGCTCTACAAAACTAACAAATTATTGCCAAGGTGCTGGAATTAGATCAGCTATGCGGGTCAGTTGGAGGTTGTATTCTATCTTTCTGAAGAACATTATATCGTGTGAACATAGCCTAGCATTACAAAGATGTATTTTTATCCATAGAATGGATTTTTCTGAATTATTGGAAGTGAATCTCTTAATTAGTTTGAATCAAGAGCAGCTACTTTAGTATTAGAGTTCAGACTTGCTTTTTATTGTGAAGGATTTTTTTTTTTATGGTCTAGCACAGCCTCTTCAAGCTTTTAGTATACTTACTGAAAATGTGTGTGTGTAAAGTGTATATGGAAAAACAATTAATTGTAATTATGGTGGCTGTAATGATAATAATAATTAACTGTTTTTATACAGAGAGCTAGATAGCCAGTGGTCCTTCTCAGTTTTGTTTCTTTGATAACAGCATTGCTAAAAGGCTAGGGAAGGTAGCTGAATTAATTTGTATGTCTGTACATGCTGAAGCTCGAGACAGTATGAATTGGCCTGCACCTATGAAAGTCCTGTTTAGTTCCTGGAATCCAGCACATATCTGGGAGACAGTTGTGGAATAGTGGTAGTTTTACTCATCCTCATACTTGTTTATTTCTTTTGCTTGAGTAAGTATTTGGAAGTACATATGTTGCCTAACTCAAGGCATCTGACTGTGCTGCTGAAGTGTAAAGGTCAGTTTCTGTGTGTTCTTTATAAGTGACGAAGAGAGTTGTCAAAATTTCTGCTGTGAAGCAGCTCAGAGCAATTGTTTTCATGCATTGCAACTTCCATTATACGTTATGAAAAGCTTACGTTATGAACAGCTTACATAAACTGGAGAAAAAGCAAGACACTTTTCTCCGCCCCCCCCCCCCTTCTTTTAAATGGGTTCGAGTGAATGGGTCTTCATTTGGGATGACAGCTTTTCACTTTAACCTTGATTGTAGAGTTTATTCATGCACCTCTTGTGATACAGACTTTTAAAATAATTAAATATATCAGTTTATCAAAGATGCATGGATCACTTTTATGGATAACAGTAGCAAATGTATTCCGTAATAATTTATTAAAATCATTCATAGTTCTTAGTGTGCAGAAGCATAATGTCCTTGAAAATTTTATTTGAAGAAACTTGTACAGCATAGGGTGGTCAGCAAGCTAGTAACAACTCTCGCTGAATAGATGGAACAAGACAAAAGAAGTATGCGCAAGATATGTTGCTCTCACTTCATTATTTGGATGACCGCTTCATTCAGCCTCGTCTTGAGAACTTAATCTCTAGAAGTCGCTGGAAAGATCGATACAAGGTATGTAGCTTCTACTTTAAATAGTGAAGTGGTCTCCAAATCATATTATTACTGACAGATTTTTTTTTTTTACACGGTAATTCTCAGTAAAGGTACAGTAATCACTATAATTATATATACTTTTTTAATAGAAACTCATTGTTCTTTACCTTACGTAACTTGTTTTGATACTTATAAATATCAGAAGTATTTTATGTGTTTATAACCAGATAAACATTCGGGTAACAGAACAGAATCTGTTCTCAGTTATGCTTCTCAGAATGCTTGCTAACTTCAGCAGATGACTTTTTGAGGATTTTTTGTCATTTGATAAATGTTGTAACAAAATTTCTTCCTCCTTCCACAAAAAGATAAACCAGTATGTTCATAATGAACCTTCTACTACTTCAAAAAAAATGAAGTCAAGATACAGTAACCTAGTCATTGTATGCGAATTACTAGAATAGTATTAGCGTGATAGGTGTGGTAATCTAATAATCACTGTAATAATGGAGTATGGCCAGTGGAGAGATACAGTGTATTTATTTGAAGAAGCCCAACTAATATAGTTGCACCCCCACCCCCTCCAAAAAAAAAGAGATGAGAGAAAACGAAGTGCCAGGATGCAGGAGCCATTCTTTAGGTCTGAAGCCGAAAGAAAGAATTAATGAACTAGAACTGAGTGAAGTGTTGGAAAATGATTGAGAAGGTATATGTTCACAACTGAATCACGAAAGACTTCAGATTTGAATCTCTTGGTTTCTCTTGCTCTAATTTTGTGCGAGTACAGAATACTCAGCAGCCTATTTGAGGCATCTTTCAGTTTACGGAGATTCTTTAATGTTATTTGAAATCTGTTTTTCAGGAGCGTGTGGATTGTTACCCAGATGTTCGCATAATCTTGAAAAATCCAAAAAATATATCTTGCCAGGCCTGTGAATTGAATCGGTATTGTAAGTTTAATGTGCTGCTCTCTGGAAAGCTTTATAATAGTAGAACTTTGGAAGCGGATGACTTCATGTCAGATGACAAGCAGGTAACTTCAAACAAGCACCCTGTATAATTATTTTTAAGTTTTGTCTAGTGTTACAGAAAATCACACAGAGTAGAAATTCTATCAACACATCTAATGTCTATAATGCTAGAGGCAAGAGTTAAGCTACTGTACCTTGTCTAAACCCTATTAATTTTTAAAATATGAGGACCATTTTGCAGTTTGGAGGAGTACAATCTTAGATTTAGCTAGGAATTAGGAAGGAAGTTCCTGTGAAACTTAAAAGGATGAACAGAGTCATTCCCTTCTGCTCCCCTCATCCTTTCTTATATGTTGGGAAAGAGGTAATGAAAAGTATCCTCAAATAAACGTAACTTTTATCAAGAAAATAAATCTGATGTTTTTCTATGACCTTTGTTTTTGCCTGCATCACAATGATTGGTGTGCTGTTTCCTCCCTGCTTTTGCCAATTAATATTAGTACCTGATGCAGCACATGTACTTGCTCTGCGGTAAGCGCTAGTAAGTATACCCAACCATGAGCTGGACTTCATGATAAAAAAGGTAAAGGACTCTAAGACAGATAGGGTTTACTGATAACTCTTGCCCTCAAGTCAAAATTGACATTTGCCTCAATTTTTCCTCTGCTTCAAATCTCTTCAGTCTGAGTCTCATCCAGGGCAAGAAGGAAGCTCTAGGTACATGGCATCTTACACATCCTACTCAGCATACTTGTCTTTTGTGGTGCACGGGGGGCAGTCTGAAACTGTGTCAAAGAGGCTGACAGCGCACATGAAGATTCACATACTAACCAAAGTTCTAATATGGGCACTCAATCAGGTATTTCTAAAGTCGCTTTTTGTTTTGTCAGAGAACATTTAATAGAAGATTGAAAAGCCTAAAGCGGATGCGTATCTTAAAGAAAGGAAAACCAGTGGTAAAGAAATTACACGACTGAGTGATGCTCCGAACATGCCTGGCATTTCTGGTTTTCACCAAGTACATGAGAAATGCTATGACTGTTTTTTTTATCTTGAATAGATCCTATCTCTGTATGCCAGGAGTCTGAGGCTTTAAATCAAGAATGACATTTGCCTCAGATTTACATGTATTCTAAATATCAGAATGCCTTTTCACTGAAATTAGATCACTTCAAAGCCCTTTACCTTTGTGTGTGCCTGTAATGCCCTTAAGACTTTCCCAGCAGGAATCTTGCATTGATTAGTTTTGAGAAACATTATAGAAGTAACTTTCTATAAAATAGATAATCATCTCCATTGAATGATTGTGTTTTCTATTTTGTTGCAAGTAAGGTTTGTTCTACATTGAGTCACTTGGCTTGCTAATTCTGTGCCTACTATGCCTCTAGCGTTTGGAGCGTCCATGTGCACACCAACAGTTCTTGTTTGCTCTAGGTCAGAACGTTGAGTGAAATAGTGCCACTGTCATCCTAATAGCCCAAGTGCAGCCTAGTCAGAATTTACCGCTTCATTCTTCAGATTTTTTCACATCTGCTATTTCCCATGTAGCTGTTTAGGCAGTCTTGCATCTTTTTCTCACTCAGTTGTCTCTACTAGGACATTTTATATTAAATTACGTTTTTGGAATGAAACACATCTCATGTTGTTACATGATGTTGCACTAGGCAGTCATTTTAGATGACTTGAGCAGTCAATTTTGTTATATTTCACAACTGAGACTTTTGAAGACCTTGACTCTTAAGAACTTGTGTGTTCCTAATATTTAGGGATCTTCCCTTCAAATCTACAGCTACCAGTAATTGTTATGATTAGGTATGCATATGACCTTCTTAAGTAATGTCATGACTTCTTATGATAAACTCAAAGCACGCGATTTGTCAAGAATAAAATACTGCTACAGTTGTGTACCAAGCTGATACCCAAGTTCTGCCTTTCTTCCCTTTCAGGAGGTGTAAAAGGGATATTCCTTTTCTTTGTGAGTGTAAAAGTATTTTTGAATACAGCTGAAGTTCCTCACAGTATTTGATGAAAAGAATGAAGTGTCAGAACAAGTTGTATTTACAATATATTTTGAAATGTGGTATAATAGGATTTCTCATACAAAAATAAAATGAAGTGCTCATCAAACTGGAAGTACACCTTACAGAAGCTCAAGCCTATATTGTTTGGATCTTTGCAAATATTCTAACATGGAGATTTGAGGGGTGTCGGTGTGATTATTATTATGCCATCATATTGGGCTCTGCATGTAATGCAGAATCTAGGAAAATCTGTGCCACAGTTTTTCTTAAATAGATTACAGACCCTTCTGAGCAGCAGTTGTTAATACTTTGGTTTGATAAGTCTCTGCGTGCGTGATAGTCAAGAGAGCTAGGCTTTTCCAGCAAGGCTTTTCCCCTGTTTATTGCGGGAAAACAGTAAGTTCTTGGCAATCATACTAGCACTGATAGTGCAGTCCATCGTACAGTCATTATTCTTCCTTACATACGGGTCTCTAAATATAGATCACTAATTTAAAAATTTTCAGTTTTTCATGGGAAGTGTGTGCCTTACCTAACCAGAAATAATAAGTGAACTAGTATAAGAATTTAATCTTTACTTAACTGTGGAAATAACAGTAGCAATTCCCTCACTGCTGTCCAGACGTTGTCCTACATAAAGCATTGGCTATTTTTCACTTTGGAAAAAACTTGAAATATCCTACTGAATATTGAACTAACTTGATAGTTCATATTTGTCCTCCTCATCTTAACAGTAGAAAATGAGAGCTTTTTTTACCATGTACCCCAGCATCTGGTGAGATGCTTGCCATGTGCATGCTCAGTATGGCTCAGGGCTGTAGAACAGATCCAGGAGAGAGAGTTACTGAGCGCTTTCCAGTAATATTTGATAGTGCCTTTGTAATGCAACATTCGTGTTCTTATGTTGACCAGTAATTTAGACTGCTAAAGGTACTGTTCTCAAGTACCCTTTGAAGTTCTGCTGGCAATGCGTTGATCAACTTGTCCTGCCAATAGAGAAAAAAGAAAGAAGGAAAAAAGAAAAAAGGCACACAGAGCTATATAAAACTGGCACTTCAAGAACTTAACTGACTGAAAGAGAAGGCAGTTCAGCACTGGCAGATCAGATTGAATGGAGACACGTAGTTGTACTATTTTCTAAAGTTTTATTTGAAAATACCCGAGAAAAGTGGATGTGGAGAGAACAAAACCAGACCTCCAACCCTCTTCTTCTGCATAAAACTTTCCTTTTCTCTCATCTCTGAAGTATTCTGCTTTGCCAGTAGAAAGAGAAGAGAAACAGCTGTTCCAGTTTTGCTGAGGCTTGCAGTGATTGTTCTGTGTGTGGCTGCCAATTCTCGGTTCTCCATGGTCAGGGAGAATCGAACGGTTTAGAGGTATAGGTGTCCCCCACACTTCTTTGCTCCTGTGTCACCTGGATTATAAACTGTTTTCTACTCTCAGTCTTGGTGTTCTACTTCCGTTTATAATCATGCTTAGAGGACATGGATTCAGTCACTACATGTTGTGCTATTGTCAGGCAATGGTCCTGCATTCCATACAAAGTGATTTAACACAACTTTGGCTGATATGGCCAGCTTGAGTAGATAAGTTAAGCATTCAGACAGAGTCACTGAGAACTTAGAGAGGAAAAAATTTGAATGAGTACAGTACTGAGATTCTTTCCAAAGCTGCATTCTGAAATAGCATCGTAATTTTAGACAATCTTTCTTGCTTTAAAAACGCAATACATAATTAAATTATACAATATTTAGCTATTTTCCTCTGGTATTTCTCTAATGTAGAAATACTTTACACCTCACATATAAATGAACTATGAAACTCATTGCCACAAGATACTTTGGAAGTGAAAAATGTTAGTGGGTCCCAAAAAGGATTAGACAGGTTCTTGGGAAAGCTTCTCCCACACTGTGTTAACTGTTGACTGCTAGAAGCTGTATGGTGGTATTATGATTATTCTGGTGTTAATCCTGCATCTTATACTAACTTCCTAAATATCTCCTGCTAGCTGTTGTCACAGGGGAAGAACTGGGCCATCAGTTTGATGCAAGATGGTATCTCCTATTTTACATCACATAATGTTCCAGATGCTGTACCCCATTGCTTGGGATACTTGAAAAGTTATGAAATGCTCTATGAAACACCGCAGCTCAGTTCTTGATTGTTTCAGTGTTTGAAATGGTACTTCTGGAAATTGGAATGAATCGAGGTCATGCATTGGTTGGTAGGTCTTGCACTTCAGAAGCACCTATAGCACCAAACACAAGCCTTAGCTTTTCAGTTTTGGGGAGAGTAGAAAATGGAGCTGCAAATAGCTACATGTACATGATCAGTAGAGAATAGCAATATAGTAATAGGAATTTTTTATCTCAAGACAGTTAAAATTTCAGTTAATCATCATCTACTGTAGGTCAGATCAAAAGTTCTTTTAAGTGAGTGTGTCTCTTTTGACTTCAGTGATATTATGCCTGCTTATATCAGTTGAGCTGCTGGTTAATATATTTAAGAAATTAAGTATATTCATATATTTAAGAAAATGTATAAATAATACATACAAATATGAATTTATTTTATATAATATTTATAAATATAAATATGCTTTTCTGCTACTGTCATTGTCAGTCGATACTCTTAGTGCTAGGTTGTACGAGTAGGTCAGGCTGTTTTGGGGAACTGCTTACAGATGCAAACATTTGGTCATGCATTGGAAAAAGCTTCCTGAAAATGCAGTTTGTAAGCATTGATTAAAACTTAACCTTCTCATAATTTAGAAGAGCATTCAGATTATTACCAATGGCAGCAATAAAGGGTATCACTGTTGTGGCTCAGAAGAGATCATTTTGCGATATATAACATGGTTGGTTTTTTGACATATGTGCGTGTAATCTGAAATAGCAATACAATTGCAGCTTGTATGACTGATGCAAAGAACTTCGACCTTTAGCCATTTACCGGCTTGTTACTCACAAAGGTGTGACAAGACATCAGTCCAAAACAATGCTGCCCCTGAAGGATAAGTTGATGGGGGATTTTTTTTAGTAAAACTAAATCAGTTTCTTCTGTATGTATCAGGAGCTGAATTTCTTTACCCATGTATTAATTATGTCGCAGTTTTGAGTTGCTGCTCTGAAAATCAGCCAGGTGTAGATTTCTTACCTGATAGACTTTGTCTCCATGGGTTGGAATAGTAATCGGTGCACCTGTGGGTCGTTTACAGGGGATAAATTCCTCTTCTGATTTGCCATTGTATGTACTTGAACAACTAATCTTGTAGAAATGGAACAAAACTTACTCTTGTGAAACGCAGGATGTCCTTAAATGCAGATGAACTTTGACTCTTTCTCCCTCCCCACACTTCCAGTTTCATATACTCTTAATGAAGATGTAGGATTGCCTTAGATTCTTGTAACCAATATATTACTCAGTATTTCCAGGTAAACACCTTCACCGCTTAACGTCTTTGTATAAAATCTGAGTTCAAGATACGTGCAAATACTTGCCTGTATTTAATGTTAGCGCTGATAGGTGATAATGAATCTACTCTAATCCATGCTCTGATTATGCATTTATGTGCATATTTACCATTTGTTTATCTATAAATTCTGCTGTAAAGAAAACTTAAATAAGACAGTTCTGTCTTTTCTGCATGGCAATTGTAGAACTAAAACTGGTAATAACTGGGAGATGCAGAGGCTTTGATTTGTACAGCATTATGGCCTAGCTATACTCCCCAGACAGTTGCAGATTAACTTGCATTGTATAAAACCTTGGTTTTCAGATTTTATTTTTATGAAATCAAATCTCTTTCTGTCTTCCTTAAAAATATGTTTCTAGGCATATGTCTATTTGTATTCATATGTATTTGTTGAAGCAATATTGAATATTATTCAGTCTACAAAATGCTAGAACTGGTATTTCATGTCCCTAGGAAGTACTACATGTTAAGCAAAAGTAATCAAATAATTTCTTTTCCTCTGCTTTCACAATAGGATGATTGTCTAAAATGTTAGTGATTTTGTAACGAAGTTCCACCAGGAGATAGGAAAGATACTACCAATTATAAACATGTTTGTGTTTGCAAGAAAACAGTACTGATAAGCTGCCATTGCATAGACTTGCTGGCTGCCTGCTTGCTCAAAAATTGTTCTGCTGTGGCTGTGAAAACTACATGGTTTTGCACTGATTGTATGCATGTAGTGTCATTCTGTTTATTTCATTATTCAAAAAAATCTTCCTAGACTGACTGATAAAATCTTGCTAGACTGACGTAGCCATTCTTTATATTGTCAACATAATCACAATTCTATCAGAGAGAATGATTTGTTCACTTTGGCCTAGGTTTTGAAGGTTGGCGTGGTGTGTGCAAATCGTACAAGAGTTTATCATAATTTGAAGCACTTCAAATACAAGTTGTATGTGGATTGCAGCTCCATTACCGACTTAGATGGTGTTGAGGATGAACCAGTCAAAGACACAGTCGAACGGCTTTTCAGCCAGTTGGAAGACAGTGGGTGGATTCAGAAGGTACGACTGAGTTATCTGATGTGTCCTTTTCCAAGCAGTTAAAAGTAAGCTGAGATAAAATGTCTGATTTAATTGATCAGTTCTGAATTACTGGGCTTCAATAATATAACTCATCTTAACCATTCATCCACTTCTGCTGACCCAGTCTCTCAAACAGTGATATGCTGCTGCGTTCACATACAGTTTGTGTCAACTTTTGACATGAAGCTTTTTGACAGCTGCATGATTGATAAAATAATACAGGTTTTATTTTATTTGCAGAGATATAACGATCTTGAAGACTACATGAATGATGCAGACAGTTTCCAAGAAGAGAAAATGGATTAAGTGGTCATATAGCTCTTTGAAAGGCATCTTGTAAAAATTTGAATGGCCTGCTTTATCTGCATGCACTTTATCTCTGCTCGGTCTTCAGGATTCTTTCTAGGCTGTGTTATACTTAAATCCATATGCCTTTAAGCTACTGTTTGAGAATGTGCTGTATCTTTTTTTCTCATCTGTGTCAATAATAACCCAAAGTTTTACCAAATCAGTCCTTCCAGTCTTACTGCATAGGTCACTTTAAGTTTCCTTTTGTTCTTAAAAATAACATCTCAATATCTGTTTACTTGTGAAATAAAACATCTACCTATTTATATTGAGCTGCATCGTAAGGAAGGTAGGAGATGCTGAGACCCTTTGAAGTGGGTATATTTGGAAAGGTAAGGCTATGTTATACGAGAACTTGCATCTTACCTTCCTTGTTGCTCGTAATATGCAAGTAAGTCCAACCATTTAGAATGATAGTTACAATAAACAGGACCCAAACGCAAAGATCTATTTCCTCTCTGAGGAATCAGTATAGACTGTTGCAAGGCAACAGAGGAAATATTCTGCAGTCTGACTACATTTGCAGCACAGTAGTCATTCCTCTCTTTAGAGAGTAGGTGATGAGTCACATTATAGGCGTCATACAGACTGAGTCTGGCTTAGCCATCTAAATGAACACTTAGGCCCACAGTGCTGTCTCTGATAAGCAGCTGGGGCAATTTGCTGCGATTTTAAACATCAAGTTACATTGTGCAAACATAATAGCAACAACTTGCAGTAGCTAAAAAATTAAGGGAATGGATTAATGTGGCCATGCAAGATAAGCAATAATTTTTCCAGTGTAACTTAACAGAAAGTAAGAGTTACTCAGAATCATGATGCATGGCTTACCTGAATTGCATGAAGCCCAAATCAGAGTTCTTTGAGGCCAGGGGAGTAGATTTTTGAGGAGTTAGGAAGGGTTAAATATTGCATTGTCCATTCTGATAAATTGGACATGAGCCAGCAATGTGCGCTCGCAACCCAGAAAGCCAATTGTATCCTGGGCTGCATAAAAAGAAGCGTGGCCAGCAGGTCGAGGGAGGTGATTCTGCCCCTCTACTCTGCTCTGGTGAGACCCCACCTGCAGTGCTGCGTCCAGCTCTGGAGCCCTCAGCACAGGAACGACATGGACCTGTTGGAGCGGGTCCAGAGGAGGGCCACAAAAATGATCAGAGGGCTGGAACACCTCTCCTATGAAGAAAGGCTGAAAGTGTTGGGGTTGTTCAGTCTGGAGAAGAGAAGGCTTCGGGGAGACCTTATTGCAGCCTTTCAGTACTTAAAGGGGGCTTATAAGAAAGATGGAGAGAGACATTTTTACCAAGGCCTGTAGTGACAGGACAAGGGGCAATGGTTTTAAACTGAAAGAGGGTAGGTATAGATGGACATAAGGAAGACATTTTTTACAATGAGGGTGGTGAGACACTGGAACAGGTTGCCCAGAGAAGTTGTGGATGCCCTATCCCTGGAAGTGTTCAAGGTCAGTTTGGATGGGGCTCTGAGCAACCTGATCTAGTGGAAGATGTCCCTGGCCATGATGATAGAATCACAGAATTGTTTAGGTTGGAAAAGACCTTGAAGATCATCGAGTTCAACCATTAACCTAGCACTGCCAAGTCCACCACTAAACCAACGTCCCTAAGCACCACATCTACAGACCTTTTAAACACCTCCAGGGATGGTGACTCAACCACTTCCCTGGACAGCCTGTTCCAATGCCCGACAACCCTATCAGTGAAGAAATTTTTCCTAATATCCCATTTAAACCTCCCCTGGCACAACTTGAGGCCATTTCCTCTCGTCCTATCGCTTGTTACTTGGGAGAAGAGACTCACGCCCACCTCACTACAACCTCCTTTCAGGTAGTTGTAGAGCGCGATGAGGTCTCCCCTCAGCCTCCTCTTCTGTAGGTTAAACAACCCCAGTTCCCTCTGCTGGTCCTCTGAAGAGGAGGTTTGCTGTAAACCCTTCACCAGCTTCGTTGCTCTTCTTTGGACATGCTCCAGCATCTCTTTAAAGGTCCTGTTCATCCCAAACCATTTTATGATTCTGTCCCTGTACTTTGTGCTGTATAGAAAATTAATTAGATGTAGCCTAAGATAAGATGCAGGGTGCAGGGTTTTGAATCTAGTTAGGAACTGTTCCTACATCCTGCTGTATGCACATACTCTTTTATTAGTTTTTTGTGGCTGAGCAACTTAGTGAAAGGGAAGATACTGTTAACACTAGATTCGTTTAACAAGTTGCTCTCTCAGAAGGAAAGCTAATGAAACCTAATTTCTCATGAATTTGTCCGTAAGAAATCCCTGCATTCATTATGCCACTCTACTGGTAACAGGCTGATTGGCTGGGCAGCTGCTGCCAGGTGTATCGCTTAATGGTGAACATCTGTTGGCTATTTTCCATAGGAACTGTACCTTAGATTTGTCATTCAGTACCCTTTTTCCAGCATTCATTGTAAGAAATTATTTGCTTTTATATTTTAAGGGGTTGAAATTCAGCAATGCTGAAATTATATGCTATTAGAGGAAGCTAATATCATCAGTTCTCGCATGTACCACATACAGATACAAGATTTATAAACCAAGGTGAAAAATCCCAGTAAACACATTGAGACTTACTCTCAAGTAAACTTATGTTGAAAATGTTATTTCCATACCATAACTGTGAGTTAGATATGTAAATATTCTGAGATTTGAGATGTCTTATATCTATCTCCCTGGTTACCAAAGCTGAAGGAAATCTCTATTATTTTTCTCTCTTCATCCCTGTTCTTCTGGGAATATTGGTGGGAACAGACCCATCAACAGGAATCCATCTTAAATATATGCCTTTTAGGAAGAGTAATGCCCCTTGATGCGCCACTTCATTCTGTTAACAAAATCTCTGTACACTTTTGTTGGCTTTGCTAGAATAATAAAAAAACATTTATGTTTGGTGAAACACTATTCTTACAAAGGAAATAAATGAGTTTTGTACCACATAGTGGAATATGACCTCTCAGAGCTTTCTGGACTGGTCTTAATTTCTGCTACGTTCTGAATTTCCTGAAAATTCTTGAGAATGTATGATTTTTATTTAAAAATTTTGCTATCAAAATGAAAAATGAATGGTCGATTTCTCATTTTGCCATATTTAAACTGTTTGCTACCAAGTAAAAAACAAGTTTGGGAAGTTTTGGCCTGCTGATTACTGATAATATTTCAAGGATACATACGTTTTTAATGAAAATTAAAATTGGCAAATTGTTCCAGTGATTAGTTTTACTCATTTTTTGGTATCTACCGCATCCCAGATCATGTTTCTCACTTCCTCTTCGTTCACCTAAAAAGTGTGAGCTATCTACTTCTTTTGGTTCCTGCAGGCATTTTTTTTCAGGTCTATGGTTTTGTGTCTCTAACAGGGATACAAAAGTATCCTGTTAGAGTTTCTTGGAAGAAAGTGCCTTCATAGGTTTACTAATCTTGTCTGTGACATCACCAGTTGGACTAAGAAAATACCTAGAATTGACATCACTGATTTCTATTTCAGTAGGAAACTGATATTTGATTTGGCGTGGCAGGGGCTGATATAATGTTTGAGTGTGTATAGTCTCTCTTAAACTGTGATATTCCCCTCACTGAGATGGAGGAAGTGATAGTATTTTTGTGGCTGTTGTTTTACCTGAAGAGTTTCTACAAGACAGAGAATGTGAAGTATCATTGCATCATGTTTATATTTGTCTTCACCATGGGAAATGAAGAGATTGTTTAGAAGAGCCATATATGTAAAAAATGAGATCAAATTTTCCAGGACAGGCTGTAAATGCTAGTACAAAGAGGACCCTTACCCCCTGAGACTTTCTACATATAGAAATACTCAGTAAGAATATTTCTTGCAGAAAAATTTTGTGCAATATCTAATGATGGGAGAAGTCAGAAATCTGACCAGTCTTTCATACTTCCTTTTCCACCCTAGAGAATTTGAGTGGAGTTAGGGAGTGAGAGAATATAATATTTGTTCTGATAGCCCATGTTTAATCATCTTTAGTGTTAATTTTTGAAGTAGTAGCTCTAATTAAGATAAAGTACTTGTCTTAATGGAACAATGAAGAGAGCTCAGTATGTGATTAGACTTGGCGCGGGTGATTAACGATCATACTTGGAAATTGCTTTAGTTCCTGTAATGTTTCAATAATCTGCTCTAGTTTAAGTTCTGTAACTGGACCCTGTGATACTAAGTTCACACAAGGTATTTATGCGCAGGATCAGGCTTACTAATGTGATGTACTTCTGGGAGAGAAGGCCCTTTTCGGTCTATATTCTATGTCCAGTTCTTGCAGTGAAGTATGAAAAGAAGTGATTTTTCTCCCTGTGTCCCTCCGTTTTTGGAAAGAAAGTCATTTGTGGATCAAATGGGGTGGTAAACTTTGCTAATAGCAGATAGCTGTTACTGTCATTTTTTTGACAGTGAAGGCTTCTCCTGTTTCCAAAAAGCAGCTATTTCTAGCAGTTCAGCAGGCAATTACAGGCAATTCCCATGCTTAACTCCTCTAGTTTACTTTTGTTTGGATAAATAAAGACTTGTAGTTTTATCCTTCCTTAAGTCTGTCTGGATAAACAGAGTAGGTGTGTTAGATAAACACATGTAAATACAATACCACTCCAAGAGAAATATCCAGCATACACAAAATTGACTTTATAAAGTTGACTTTCTGATTCTGCTTTAAGAAATAAGGAATACCAATTTCTAATCTGAATTTAGAGGTGCCACAAAAGAATGTAAGAAAGTATGATCTACCAGCCAAGGAATAATATGAGAAATATGTGAAATGGTATTGAAAGAACCTGATAATAACCCCCTCAGTGGCTCTGCTTCCCTGAATAGTTTATGTGAATTTTGGTATTTTTCTAGGTATTAAGTGATGGCATGGGGTTGTTTTGTTTTGGTTTGGTTTTTCCTGTTGTTTATTAAATAAGATGTAGACACAATTTCTTTAGATTGCTCTGGGGATTATATTCTTAATTAAAAAACTGGTGTGTGTTCAAGATGGCTTATTTTACAGTTTAAACAGAGCAGTAATTGCATGCACCTTGTGACCAAAATTTAAGGAGAAGAAATCTGACGCAGGTGCAGTCAGATTCTGCTCCAAAGTTAAACAATTTGCCAGGTGAGCAGCATGGTACGTGAGCCTGCCTAGCTGGGAGTACCCCAGGAAATACATGTGTCTATTACTGTAATCGTTCAAAATGGCTAAGAACCCTCACTGAAAAGCAAATAATGGAAACGGCTGAAAATTCAAAGTTCTAGTTTGCAAAATCCTACACAGGATTGATGTTAAGCATGTGTCATTCCAGTGAGTTAATATAACCTTGAAGTAATTTGATATGTGATTTCTAAACACAGATGAATGAGGTATGCGCCTAGATTTAAGCATGTACTCAAGTTTTTAAGCGACATAGGTTCAACACAGTCTTTTTGTTTCATTTTTGGAAAGTTAATAGTTCAATGGGATGTCTACGGTGAGAATTCCTGCCTGTGAACCCAGCACAAATAAGTGGTTTGCTGATCTGGAAGGGGCTGCCGACTTAGGGAACTCGGAGATTTGACAGCAGTAGTGAATTCACACAGAAAAAATGCTCAAATAGGACAGCTCGTGTGAGATTACAATATCATGTAAAAAGGTCACAAATTAATGTAGACAGAAGGAAAAAAGTAATTAATTATATAGGACCTGTTATGTTAATGTTTTATCGTGTGTGTGTTTATTAGAATGCCTATGACACGAATCGCGAGTGATGTTACGATGGTGTTAAGAACGGTTTGCTTTTAAGAAAACTGACAACTAGCCAAGCCAAAAACGATAGCGGTGTCCAGGGGCTGGTAACATTCACCAGGGTCTTCTGGGCAAAACTTGAAAAGCCGAGGGATGGATTTAGGGTATTTCCTTCTCTGAAACACCAGGGGCAGCATTCGCTGTGTATTGAGCCAGCGGGGCTTGCAGCGCAGCCCTGCAACAAGCTGTCTCTCGCCCTGAAAGGGATACATTAAACCACAAAACACATAAGATGCTGCTTGGCAAAAAGTGAATCTTAAACGTCTGAAGTTAAAATTCAAAAATCTTTGGTTTGGAAGATCATTCTCTGAGTTCTACAAAAGCTTGCGAGAGAGAATTCCGGTAGCTACCCTGGTACCTTCTGGAGCAGCACCACCGACTTCATACTCTCACTGCAACTTTGAAAACCCCAGCCAAGACTTCGTTTGAAATACCCTTGCTTTTTCTCCATGAGGTTCGTATGTCAGTGTTACACGTGCGGTCTGTGACTGACCCTCTTAAACCCAGCGGTGATATCTGAGCTATAAAGCATGAATAAAAGCTCTAGCGAGGCCTGAAGCAAAGGTAACATTGTCTATTTTTTTACAAACATTAAACTTTCATTTTTTTTTCCAGCTGTGCCCATTGTTCTCAACAGATGCATGCTGCCGTTATATATCAAATAATAACCCACTCTTTCTCAGTTGTTCAAGGTTAAACAAAAAAATCCCTTTTTCCTGTTAGCAATAATGCCTTCCTCCGAATGTAGCACATGCACAAACCTGGCTTCCACAGTCCTTGCTCCTCAGCGAAGAATCAAAGTCTTTGCTGGGGCAAACGTGGGTCCAAACGTGCTGGAGACTCTGGCTGGTGCTCACACAGCCAGATCCTGGAAACCCGCATGGCTGTTCGTTGCAACATGAAGGAGATGGGAGTTGTGAAAGCGGGGGCTTTCTTGTTTCCCATATGTCCAATGCTGCATATCTTTTATGTATTTTGGGGGAATTTCCAGGGATGTGTCATTTCATCATTGGCATTCAAAGCGTTTGCATGTATGACCTTGGAAGGGGATAAAACCACCGGAGAGGGTTATCATTAGTTCCTCCTCATCCTCAGCTTAATTCTCCTGAAACATTGTGATGAAATTTGTGTATTTTTCTGACTGGACCCACTGCAGAACTAAACGAGATGATGCACCATTGTATTAGGGGCTGTAGAGTCCCAAAAGACCTTAAAGGTTTTCCATCAGGGATGTGTATCTGCGTGCTTGGGGGCCATTTTTATTCCCAAAGAGGTATTTGGGAATTCAGACAATACAGCCACAGTAGCACAACAGCGTATTGCTTTAATAAAGCCGACCAGCTCCCAGCTATTCCTGCATATATTTCTTCACAGCTCACCTACAGCAACACGCAGAACCTGACGGCTGCCGGGGCAGCAAGGCCAGTACCGGGGGCCAGATCTCGCCGTCGGCCACCCCTGCTCCAAATAGAGGATTCGAGCAAGAGAAGCACCAAGACTCTGGCTTTCCCGGGGAGGAACCAAAGTGCAGATGCTACGTGATGTGCCCTGGACACCCAAGAAGCTCAGGTCAGAGCCCGGAGCTCCTGCACCCCAAGCCTGACCTCGCGTGGTGCACTCGTCCGAGCATGAGAGCGCCCTAGAAGGCACTGCTTGTTTTTCTACCGTCTGTTCCAGAGAAATCCAGCTGGTAGAGGAGCGCAGCGCCGTGATTTATTTGAGAACTCCCTCGTACTCGCCTGAAGGTCTCGCCGCCGGGGGAGGAGGGAGAGCGGGAGGCTGCGCTCCTCGGCGGCTGCTCAGGCGGCGCACCGCCCGCCCGCGCCCCGGCCCGGCACCCAGGTACAGGGCGAGGAGGGGAAAGGGGATTTCCTTGGCTTCCTCCCATGCAAATACCTCCCGCGGCGCGGCGGCGGCGGCGGCCCGGCTCCCTTCCGCGGCCGCTGGGAGGCTCCGCGCCGCGCCCCGGCCTCCCCGGCGCCGCGTCCCCGGCCGCGCGGTGACATCCGCCTCCCGCCCCCGCTCCGCACCGCTCCGCCGACCCGCTCCGCACCGCGCCGCCGACCCGCTCCGCCGACCCGCTCCGCACCGCGCCGCACCGCACCGCACGGAGCGGCAACGGGCAGCGCCGGCTCGGGCACCCGGCGGCGGCGTCCGCTGGAGGCAGCGCCGATAACCCACCGGCAGCCACCCACCCCAGCGGGTCGGGGATGGAATATACAAAAACACAAAGGAAAAGTGGCTGGACTGTTCTGGGTGCAAAATACTGGAAGTTTGTAAGTGCAACTCTCCGTTTGTAATTACTGTCTGAAGAGGGGCTGGCTTTTTTTTTTTTTCCTTTTTTTTTTTCCCCCCGTGCTTTTCTTGAAACTGTACTTGAAACTATTCAGTATCTGGGAGTATAAGGGAAAGTGTGCGAGAGGAGTTCTTTGCCTGGGTTCGTAGCTTGCTGCTTTATTACTAAGGGGGGAAATAAGCACTGAAAGCAATACGGATTTTATCCAGTGGCCGGATTAACTGAAGGCGAAGCGTGGTCTGGGAGTCCACTGACTGACATTGTTCCGGACCGGGGGATCCGTCTCTCTTATTTTTAGAGGAAGTACAATTTAGCGGCAGACAGTTGGACACAGTAATAAGCCGAAGAGCGGCCAGCAAAGAGCGGGCGAGAGAAACGAGAAAGCACAAAGACTAAACTAACCCGAGCCGCCTCCTCCTCCTTCCCCGGCTCTTTATTTGCACATTTACTAAAGACTTTAAAAAAAAAAAACCCAAACCAACAAACCCCACTCAACCAAATCTACGAGATTTTTGGTCCGCCGGGGGGTTTCTCCGTGCCGCCGAGCACGGCAATGCCTTTCCTTGCATAAATTTTCACTTCAAGGAATAACGTCCCCGCTCCCCCGAAATAAAATAAAATCCATAAACCTGCCAAGTCTCACTCATTCCCGAGGGAGATCTCCTTCGTCCAGGGATTCACTTCGGAGGCAGCGGCTCGCTTCATTTTTTTTTCCGCCCTCCCCCCGGCGGAGCCCCCCCGCCCCCCGCCCCGGGCGCCCTCTCCGCCCCGCGGAGCCCCTCGGCGGGGGCTGCCCGGCCCCGACCCCCGCCCCTCCCGCCCGGCCGATGCTGGCACAGCCCTAGCGGCCGCCGGACGCCCCCCCCCCGCCCCGTCCCACCCCCGATCTGTCAACCCCCCGCGGGGCCGTCACCGCCCGGGGGCCGGGTGGGGGTGGGCTGGGGGCGCGGGGCTGACCGCCCTCCGCCCCGCCGCCAGCCCCCGGGCTCGGGCTCCCGCCGCTGCCCCCGCCTCCCCCCCCCCCCGCCTCCATGCGGCAGTGAGGACCGACCCATCCGGAGGGCCAGGACCGGCAGCCAGCGATGGGCGACACGGCTCCCCCCCAGGCCGCGGGGCTGGGGGCCGGGCTGCTGGGGGGGGGCCCGGCGGCGCCCCGGGTGCACAGCGCCATCGTCGAGCGGCTGCGGGCCCGCATCGCCGTCTGCCGCCAGCACCACCTCAGCTGCGAGGGGCGCTACGAGCGGGGCCGCGCCGAGAGCTCCGACCGCGAGCGGGAGAGCACCTTGCAGCTGCTCCACCTCGTGCAGCAGGGGCAGGGCGCCCGCAAGGCCGGCAAGCACCCCAAGGCGGCCGCCGCCGGCGGCTCGGCCGCCCCCGCCGCCGCCGCCGCCGCGCCCCCGGACTACCACCAGCACCTCCTCAGCAACGGCGGCATCAACGGGGAGCAGCCGGCGGGGGAGCAGCGCGCCTCGGCCCTGCTAGCGGTGAGTCACAGCGCCCCCTGCCGGCGGGGAGGCGCCGCGGCGCGCGGCGGTGAGGAGAAGCCCCTGCCCCCCTCAGGCGCCCCCCGCCCCGGTAGCCGTCCCTCAGGCGAGGCGCGAAGGTGGGGCCAGCGCCGAGGCCGAGGCCCGTCCCCGCCCGAGGGTGGTCCGGGGGAGTGTCCGTGGCCGCCCGGCCCGACCCTCTGCGCCTGGCGCCCCCCGCGATGGTCCTTACCAGGTGCTGGGCCCCGCGGTGGCATCGAGGGTGTGAGGGGCGGTGGGAGGTCTGCCAGGCCCGGGGCGGGGGAGCTGAGGGACGCGTCCTCCCTCGAAGGGATTTTGGGACTGCTTGGGGTTTTTTTAAACCAGGTCGTGGTTCTAGAAACGCATCGCGTGCCCCCGCCAGCGCCCCGCCAGCGCGGTGACAGCAGGCATCCCTGAGGAGGGGCACCGGCAGCAAACGCCATCAGCACATCCCCAAGCAGGGGTGAAAAGTAGCGCTAAAGTATCGCCCATGTTCAAAATTGCCCCCCTGCCCCATTTTATCCCGTTCACCGGGGCTTCAGGCAGCTATTTCCACTCGAGGCAGCAGTTTGCTGCCCCGTCCCTCGAACTATGCACGAGGCAGACGGGCAGTGCCGAGAAACGGGAGCCCGTGCGCGCGGTTGCGCTGGGTACCCCAGCGAGCGGCAGGCGCTTGCAGAAGCAGCGCTGCGCGGGAGCGTACAGGGACGTGCTGCAGAGCGACGGTGCCTCACGCCCGGTGCTCCGAGCACCAGTTTCACCAGAAAGGGTCGGTTTGTGATTATCACCGAACGTGTTTTGCCGAGCAGAGTTACAAGAGTTTTCCAGGCACTGCCGCTTTGTAAATGATATGTTGACCTTTTTCAATTGGAAATTGCTCTGAACATGTCAAAGAGGCGAAGCCTTGTCTCCTGTTACTTTATTACCAGCAGTCCGTGTACCTCGCTTTTGAAGGGGTATGCTGCGCTGTGCTGCCTTCCAACTCTTAATTCTCGGCACACATGCGAAATATTAAGAGGAGTGACTGCGTCCTGATAGGCCCGTGGCTGCTATTCGAACGGCTGAAAATAGATCGCTCCCTCCACTCCAGATATCAAACCTATCTTTCTTAGTGCCTGATATATGCTAAAACGGGACCTTTGTGGTTTTTTCTCCCTTCTTACCCGGGAGTTCGCTGCAGTGCGTGGATCGACGTTTGAGGCTGCGTTATTCAGCATCATTTGTGAGGGTGATGATGTAAGCATTAATGCGATAACATTGTGTCTGAGGGGAGTTTAGGCGCTTCGACCTGACTCAGTGTTCAGATTAAATCTCCCCACGTTCCTCGTCACAATCAAGAAAGCCATTATCTTATTTTTCCAGTGTGTATTAATGAAATGCTTTGCACTTGTCTTACGGGGGGAAAAAAAAGGTTTTTGCCTAATAATGTATGTCCCAGAAAAATCCACTTTCTGAAATCAGGGAACAGGCCTGTGTGGGTTTTTTTTTTGTTTTCAGGTTTTTTTACTAGTTGTTACTATTCTTATGAAATAGCTGGAGGCAGCTGTTTGAAAGTGCTAAGTGAAACAACTCCAAAGAACATATTGAAAGATTTTCATCTTTTAAATGCAGAGAGGTTGTCCTTGTTTCTGAAATACTGCTAACACTTGTTAACCTGCTCTTCGCTGGAGAATGCTGTGCACGGCCCTCGCTCCACCTTGCGTGTTGCATTACCTCCCAGATAACTCCGCACATATGTGTCTTTGACAAAGGAAAGGTCTGACACAGTCCCCCTTGTTTTTGCACATGAGCGTTTAGTAATGCTGCTGACAAGGTACGTGACTTCACTGAGCATGACGTTTGGGGCCCTGAACTGTGTTTTGACACTGAAGAAATGCTGGCTCATGAAGCAGTATTGTTGTAATGGTATCACTGCACATCGCTGATCCTCCCACTCTGTGCTTGACACAGACATTCCTCATTTGCTGCTCTGGTAGGACTGCCTAATTAAGGAACAGAGAAAGGCATCGGTTCAAAGTCACGTCTCTGTGTCATGGAGGCACATGTTCCCCTTACCAAGAGCTCCTTAGAACATTGTTGCAAATACTAAAAAGGAAAAACAAACCACACGGTGTCTGAGTAGGATGAATTCAAGTGGCTGAGGGTCATACACCAGGTAGCACAGCATTGTGCTCCTGTTCTTGAAAGTTCAGAGGGCAGGGATGGGCCAGGAAATAATGGGGTCTTGCTTTCGCTCCAGCCATAGCTGGAGGAGGAATTTGCTCTACCAGTTATTCCAAGGGTACTTGAAAGAGGAAGTTACAAGGCAGACCAAGCCTGTTGTCCTGTGCATTACCAATGGATGGGGAAGAGAACCGTCTCTAAGGCAGCAGAATTCATCCTCTATGGAGTGTTTCCCAAGAGGAAATCCAGTGGAAGCCTTACTTGCACCCATGGTGATTCCTTTAATTCCAGACTTCTTGCTAACAGCAGACGGCAGATCTGAGGTGCGCAGGGTCCTGGAACAAGGCGTGGCTCTGAGCTTCAGCTGTGGCAGGTACAGCTCTGGCAGAAGGAAGCACAAGACAGGAGTGTTTGTGTGAGTCTCACACTGAGCATGTGAGATTGGACACATCTCTGACTCCACGGGGGGATTGTAAACTCCACCTGACTTGCTGCAGCTCCACCAGTTAAAAAAAAAATTCCACATAGATAAGCGCGAAGGCAGTCATAGCTCTCTTTGGGGAGTTCTGGCTATCAGGATGCTCTTTGTTCTGCAAAACCAAGATTGTCCCCACGCTTCCTCTCCTGAAAATAGCTGGGTTGTTTCCTTTGCTTTGCAGGTCCCACTGCTCTTGTTACAAGTGCGCCTGCCATGTTTAGTGGCATTGGATGGGTCGTTTACACAGTTGGACTCAAGAGTAAATAACTGACACTCGATAACATTTGAGACGACGTTCACTTGAACATATCAGGGCTTGAACTGGTTATCTGACATTGTTGATATCATTATTTGATAATTATCTTTTCCCAGTGGTCATTTTAAAACCAGCAGAAGGGAGAGTTTTTAGTGGGGTTTGGTTTGGGCTTTATTTGGCAATGTTACTTCGATTTTTGAGAAAGCATCTTTGGCAGAAACATTTTCTAATTGGAGAGCGGAGAGCAGATTTTTTAGCTGGACCAATGGATGTGGGTGCATGTCAAGGAGAAATCTATTCTTCGGGACACGGCTAGGAAAGCTTTTGTACTTTCTGCCTCCTTGCCTTTCCCAAGAGCTGACATTTGTTTATTTATATGGTGGTGTTACTTTTCATGGTGCAGAGTGGAACAGATAAAATATTCTGTCTTTCTTATATACATACATCTATATGTATGTATATGCCCTCCAGCACTTAGCTGTTTATATTATTTATGTTGTATATAAACAGTTAGCTCTGGAGGGCATTCCTCAGTGGCTTAAGCATTGAACTGGTAATACCAAAGTTCTTGCACTGCAGTTTCAAATCTCCGGTGGCCTATTTATTCTTTCGTTCTTCTGACATAGGCTGAGCACTGTTCCTTTTGCTCTGTTCAAGCCAAGAACTCTGTTTCACGGGCATTATTGTATTATTCTGGTCAGGTTCTTTCACTGCAGCCATCGCAGCGGTGGCAACATCTTCTTTGAGTGTGTTACGTGATATTTGTCATCAGTCACAGGTGACTTGTTCTACTTTCACTCATCTCGAAGTTGCGCTGAATTTATCATTATAGAGATTAATTAAAAATATTAAATATATTTTCTGTACTCAGAAGAGTGACCGTAAAAGTGGCCTGCTTCCCAGATGTAGTCTGCAAGCAGGTGAAAAAGAAAATGGAGAACAGTCCCATAAAGACGATGTAGCCAAGGAAGAGGAGAATGGGTTAATTCCTCCTACTCCCCTAAATTGTCAGTACAAATCTGGAAGAGTTAATGGGTTTGTCCCAGTTCCCTGAGGATCACAGTGGAAGACAGGGTTGCCTGACTGGTGCCAAGAGCCAAGTTTGGCTTGTAAAACCTCAAATTAGGCAGTTATTTTACACGGAGATCCTTTAAATGATCATGGAAGCCCTGACTTTGTTTCCTAATAACTTTTTTTTATGATCCACACTGTGCTTGCTGAGGTTTGGCCTCCCCTGTTGCTAGCATTAAAGATCCTCAAATATTTTAAAAGGAAGGATTGTGCTCTGGTATCTTTGGCCCAAGTTTACACCTCCCCCATCTCCCAAGCTCTCTGCTTTGTTTGCTAGTTTGCTATACCCTGGCAGAAATAGCTGCATTTTCTGGTTTTGGACGTACATAACTTTTGGAAGCGTGCTGGAGCAAGCAGTATAAGGTGACCAGCTATGTGGTGAAGTGATGTTACGGTGCTGTGAGCACAGGTGGATTAAAGAACAAACCATTCTGCAAAGATAGGGTGGGATCTTTTGACTAACAAAGTTTGGTGCCAAAGCAATGAAATGTTCTGTTTGTGAGGTGAAGGACCGCTGTCTGCTCCTTGTGCTTCTGCGGGACCAAAGCTGGATTCTGATAAAGACAATTTATGTATCCAAGTCAGGTAAAATGAATAAGTCACATTGCCTTTGGGGGTAGAAAACTTTGACCTGCTGTCATGGACCTGCTGGCTTCCCAGGAGCCATTTGGTTAGGATGGACAGGGGCGCCATTTAAAATCTTTGTTCCCCTTGGCTGTGAGAACGTTTTCCGAACCAAAATCAAGAAGACTCCCTGGAAGCTGCATAAAACCTATATTTAATGAAAAGTTCAGCAAGTGAATTTGTTAAATGTAATGCTAGCGTAGGAGCTGTTTCAGTCCTAGCTCTCCAATCAAATCACTGGCCTCCTTTGAAGCTTTTTAAGCTTTGAATACTTTTAATGAAAGTCTCCTCTATTCTGAAACTGTTTAACAGGCTGTTTCCACCACCAAAGTTTCTGCAGGTAGCGAGCAGAAGAACAGTTTGTCTGCCTGACTTGACACGCTCTCCGAGGCCAACCCATGGGCTTCTTAAACTTCCCTGATTATTACAGCATGTCCTCTGATAGAGCTCTCGCATCCCCTGTGGTACTCAAATTGAGTCCCTTGTGTGTAGCACCACAACAAAGGAGAGTGATATACAGCTTCTGTTTCTCCTGCACTGAGACGTGTGGCTCCAGCAAAAATGTTAGCTGCTCTGTGGGGAAATCTAAACCTTAGAAAGGTACGTCTGAGTCAGAGAAGCTGCTTTGCTGGAACTTTGACTTATGTCACTATTATTACTTCTCCCCTTGCAAAGAACACTGCCTGCAGAAGGCATATGTGGGGTTTGGTTAGCTTGCAGTGACCCAAAAAAACCCAGGAAGGGTTAAGAAAGGCCATAACATGCCTCTCTTCCTAACTGCTGTCAACGGTCCTTTCTACCAAGATACCATCTTCAGAGGCCACTGGTAGTCTGCCTTTCTTATCAAGACTGTTGGCTTATGAAACTGAAACTTCACCCATGTCTCAATACTGGAAAAGAAGGGCTCCATCCTGGTCCCATTGACAACTTTGGGAAGGGTAGTATCTCCACTGCTCCATTTCTAATGCACCTCCTATGTGGTGTAGGAGGAGCTGGAAACTGGCAAGCTGCTCCAGCTAACAAAGCACTGGCACAGAGGTGCCAGCTCTGCCAGTGACCTTGCGCATGTCCCCTCTTTTGCCACTATTTCCCTTCTATGATTGAGGTCTTCAGGTGGCACTGTCTCACTGCCTAGCACATGGGACCCTGGTCTCCTCTGAGGGCCCAGCCCTACATGATAATGACCTGACACCATCACTTCTATGGAGTTCAGGAAGGTGATTAAAGAAACATTAAATTAAAGATTATGCAACACTTTAGAGGACACACAATCAGCTACATGGTACATAGAGAGCTTTAGCCACCTGGCTGCTCCGAAAAGAAGAGGAACAAGGTCTTTGCTCTTTGGCCTCTCTCTGGTGTCCACATGTCAGCGTTCCCCTGTATGAATTCCCAGTGATGGTACTCCCAGCAGCAGTAGGATGAAGCTAATGGGATTCATGACAGGGCTGTGTTTTCAACAAATCTGAATCAGTGGCTGTAAACCTGAAAAGGATCTTACCCATATCACGCTGCTACAGTTTGGAACAGCTTTGAGCAGTGAAAGAGGCAGTGGTCTTGGCTGCAGAAAAGAAGGAGCTGGTGCCAAGTGAGATTTGGATCACTTTTTCAACTTAACAGTATTAAGAGACAGATTTTTTCTGGGTGTTTTTTTTTTTTAGATGAAAGCATAAACTATTTATGCCCCAGATTTCCCATTAAAAGCTTCCTATAGCCACTTGAGAGCCAACTTGTGAATTTGTCATACCTTGTCAAGTTCTTCCAAGAATAGATGCAGGTAATCAATCCATAATTGTACTGAAGTGCCAACACCAATACCTAACATAAAATACCTGCAATTCTCAAGCAACAGTTCTTGGGTGAGCGCACTCTAAACTAAAACCTCAGTGTTTCTACTCTGACTCTAGGATCTATTCAACAAATTACTCCTGTTATTTCACTTCCATAAACCTCAGTTTTCCTTGTGAAAAATACTATTTATCACCTTTGTAAAGTGCATTGAGATCTGATGGTGAGTTTTACGGCTTAGAAGCCAAATTCATTATTGATGGAGCCTAAGACAGGATATTTGAACATTTGCTTTGGCAAAGCTGCAGGCAATGTATATGAGTTGATGGATTCTTCTTATTTGATTTTTGTGTTTTGAGCCTTTGAGGTGCACTCAAATCACGTTTTCAGCCTTTGACCCACAGGTATGAGTACTGGAAATACAAACTCCCAGAGCTGGGTTTTTATGGCACCGCGTTGCCAAGATTCACAATAGAAGTGCAAGATGTGGCAGTGCCCTTTCTTTTTAGGAGAGAAAAGCATCTCCCAACTTTTCATTCATAATCATAAATGTATGCTTCGTATTTTCTTGTTTTACCTGCTCTTGATTCTGCATCAGTTTGTATTCAAATTAGTCTCCCAATTAAGTCAGCTGTGTCAAAGCACTTAATGTACTTGACGCTCCAGCAAACTGGGAGCAAAATGGGAGTGGAACTGAGAGCATATACGCAAGTCATCTGCTCTCTGTCGAGGCTGCAGCTGCACCCCAGCACTAGCAGGTGGGAGCCACCTTGTCCTGCATGTGTTGCCTCCCATCTGGTAGTAATGGAGAAAGGTTCATGTTTATGGCTTGGGATGGGAGAAAGACTCAGAAATATTGCTTAATTGAATAACTTACACAAAATTCCAACACACTTCCTGAAAAATTAGAATTTGTTTTTAATTTGAAAATACCTCACGCCCTGGCCTCACATACAGGTGTTGGCATTTCCCTGAAGAAATTCCTTTTGTTGAGAAATGGCTCCTGTAGCTATTTTCATAGAATCATTAAGGTTGGAAAAGACCTCTAAGATCATCGAGTCCAATCATTTTTATCTGTGTCACTCAGTTATAATTCTGATGTGCTTGCAAACCCAGCTGAATCAAGGTGCAGAGAAATTAGTACCAATTAGAAATGGGCATGAAAGTGCTTCTGACACAGTGAGGAAGCAGATCTTGCAAACCCATTTACCTGCTGCCTGAGCCTGAAGCTGGCTGAAAGACCCGGTAAGATCCTGGACTAACAGATGACACCCCAAGAAGGTTCATCGTGGCTATTCTGTTTTGAAACAAAACATGCTATTGTGCAAGAGTCATCCCTGTGGTACCCTGGCTTTATTACTCTGCAGGCACCTCCCTAGAGTAGGTGTTATACAAACACCCAGTGAGAACTGTGCCCTTCCCTGCATACCTTAGGGCCTCAAGAGACAAGATAGACAAAGAATGGAAGGAGGAACAGAAGCACAGAAAGGTCAAGCGTCTTGCCCAGGGTCAAACAGCAGGTCAGTGGCAGAGCTGGGAACGGAGCCCAGATTTCCTGACTTCTAGTCCAGCACTCTATTAATCATCTCTTTGCTTTGTGTTCTGCGGCCTGTTACTGTCCATAGGAAATGTGAGGACGAGTTTCCAACAGCTTCAGAGTTACTTCTTAGTTTTGGAAACTATTGATCATTAGCACACTATTGAGATAAAGAGGTCATGTACTGGACATATGCATTAGAGGATTCAGAACTAACTCTAGGTATCGATTTCATTCCAGGACACTGAAAAGCCGTATTTCATAATCCCAAACTTTTCTTCTAAGTCAGATTTTTTAAGCCTTTTTTCCCTTACATTGTGTACAAAGTGGTTTGTTTTTAGAGTTACTCATCACAGTTGAACTCCTACATTGGTGCTTGCCCTATAAATTATTTCTTCCTTGAAAACGAGTTACAACAGTTATTTAGTCAGCAGGGCTTTCCTTCTCCATGGAATTTACCAATGAAACAGTCAGAAAACCAGAGTCAACAATCCTGAGACACTTGTGATTCTTACTTATTTTCATTCCTCACCATACGATGTATTCAGTTTTCAAAGTCTTTCAATGGAATTATCTTGATCACAAAGTTAATTATACCTGTGAGATTTTTTTTTCTTCCCAAAAATTTTGACTTGAGGCAAAACTCTGGCTACCGTGGTAATGACTTATTGAGAGTCTCTTGTAAACAATAGTATAATCTCTTTCTTATAGTCATGGCAACAGTGTTTGAGCAATGAGCTTACTGAACACAATGTGCACTGTCTCCACTGAATAGCTGTTGCAGCGCTGAAGTGTATGCTGCTCATTTTCAGAGGACTCAGGGACATAAATTATTCAGCAAAACAACACCGCTTCATAAAGCGTCTTTGAAATTGTTGTATTTTGTACTAGCCAAAGAAGGATGCTTATGGGTGCTGATGGGGCTGTGTTTAATTACAACACGACAGTGTACTCTTTGGGCCAGGTCTGCTCCCACTGAATTTAAGGGTGTCACACATTTGAGGACTGTGTTACCTGTCGGCAGGGTCATGCTTCTCCTGGTAATGTTTGCCACCATGTGAAATCCCTAACATGGAGGGCAGAATGGCTCAGGAGGATGCATCCTGCACATATGCATGGTATGAGAGGTAGCGACTAGATGCAGAAGGAGGTATTTGTTTTGATGAACAAGGGGTTAACTCCAGCAGGGCCGATCCCTTCCTTGGCCCAGAGGATCACCTGGATTCCTGTTCAGTGGGTTGGGGAGGCACCTTGGAGAGTGGATGGCTTCACAGGAAGCTTCAGAGTTGAACCTCAAGACAAGGAGTTGCCTCTGATTTTTCTGTTTATTTTGTTTTTACAGCTCTCTCATTCAAGTAACTAGACCTGAAGGAAAGACCTTGTTGGCAACAGTTGTTGTTTTGGGATGAGTCATTCCACCAGATTTCAGAAATGCCACCCCAGTGACAGTTGGCAAAAATGCTGCATGGGCTGTTCAGTTTATGTTTTTCACTTTGGAAAATCAGACCATTTGTTTAGGGCTCTGTTGCTTTAGAAACCATCCCCAGACACTCCAATTTCCTTCCTTTCCTTTCCTTTCCTTTCCTTTCCTTTCCTTTCCTTTCCTTTCCTTTCCTTTCCTTTCCTTTCCTTTCCTTTCCTTTCCTTTCCTTTCCTTTCCTTTCCTTTCCTTTCCTTTCCTTTCCTTTCTTTTCCTTTCTTTTTCTTCCTTTCCCTTCCCTTCCCTTCCCTTCCCTTCCCTTCCCTTCCCTTCCCTTCCCTTCCCTTCCCTTCCCTTCCCTTCCCTTCCCTTCCCTTTTTTCCCCTTCCCTTTTTTTTCCTTTCGCCTGTTTCCCCTTCTCCTCTTTCCCTCTCCTTCCCCCCAGTTTTTTTTTCCTTTTTTCCCTTCTCCTCACTGCTACGATATCTCAACATCTGAGCTTTTGAGTCTCGATTCTGATCTGACTGGCCCCTCCTGAAACCACCTATGGGAAATACTATGGACGTGGCACTGTGGAACATCAGCCTAATGCAGGATCAAGCTCTTTATTTCTGGTCATTACGCTAGTTTATAGTCAATTATTTTGTTTTCCAGAGAAATGCATTCTCTCTGCTTCTCTGAAAGCTTTTGGTTCGACATCCTTCCAAGCTAGATACACTTGGTTTTCAACATGGGGCTGCTTACCTCTATGGCCCAGTTCCCGGAAACAGTTATGCATGTGCTTAATTGTGCACACATGGGTAATCACACTGAAATCAAGATGTGTAGAATTAAGCAAGTCTAGAAGTATTTGCAGGGTTTGGTCTTTGTTCAACAAACAGGCCTCAGCCTGGCTGAAATCCACGACATGCTACAAAGAAACCGAATTCAAAAGTAAGTAGCGTATTAATTATCAATTGGCTTATTTCCTTAAACCAGTTAATTCTCTACTTTTAAAAACTGCTTTCCATTTTTCCTGCAAATCCAATTGCCCTTCCTTTCACACTCATTTTTCCTCCTCACTGCTCAACTCTCAGCAGACCTGAGCTGCCAGCCACATGATCCCCTTTCATAATGATTTGAGTTCCGATGTTTCTTTTTTCCTACCAACTTTGTGTATTACCATAATGGTTCCTAGGACATATTTTGGCCAGCTTTTAGGGAGAGAGAGTCACAGTGTTTCAGACCTTCATTTCCAAGTGCAGTATTAAATATAATCCTCATAATTATAGTACTGCCACTTGGACCACTGTAGTTCAGGCTATGTCAATATGTCGTCAAAAGCTCTCTTTCTCAGGAGCTGGAACTCAGTCATGTTGATTGAATTGAAATTTGATGGCCAGCAGCTGCAAACACACTCTGGCCCCATCCCCCCGCCTCCCTGCTTTTTTTTCCTTTTACCACAAAATCCTCTTGCTTTCCATCAAAGTCGTGAGTTTACAGAGCAGAGATAATGGCTGATTCCAGACTAAGTTATTCTGAGCCACCCCTTTGGGTAAGTCTAGACTGTCCTTCCAGGGGTGCCCTGAGGCAACCCGAAGGCCCGATCTGCTGTCTGTGCCGATGGTGAACCTGAGAGCACAGCCCCAGGTGCAGCGTGAAGGCCATCCTCAGACTACACATAACTATCCTCCATGTTGGAGCTCTTAGGGTGCCATCAGTGTTGCAGTCGGCAGCTAAGGAAGCTGTAGACATGCCTGGGCTGAAGTCTGTGAGGCTCCTGTGTGAGCAGGGCTGGGAGCACCGCAGTCCTCTCCCCTCTTGTCGCCTTGGTCAATCGCCATACAGACCTCACTATTCATCTAAGCAAAGGCATCAGAACCAGGGTAATTCCCAGCAGCAGTTTATACTGCAAGTTTAACATGCTTTTTAGCCCTGGGGGAAAAAAACAGCTTTGAACTGGGGAAGAAAAAAAAAATTGGTATCCAGTAGTTTTATAACACGATCCTGTCATTTTTGGTACTTAAAAAACAAAACAAAACCCCAGCATTCATAACACGAGATATTCAGGTTTTAAAAAGTGCCACTTGCCAATATACAGTAACTACTTTTCATAAGGCCCTTTAGTCCATGTATTTACAGGTGGACCAGAATAGCTCTGCAGAAGTTAATCCAGTCCCTTGAGTAAATAGTATGTACTTCTAAAACTTTCTATATATACCTACCATATGTAAGGCCTTTGGCATACATTTGTACCACACACAATACTTCTGAGGGGCTCTGATAGAGCCAGGATGGCTAGTGAGGTCGATAACCCCCTTGCTAGTGTACTGGATGTGTGTTCATTCTGTCAAGTCCGTGAAGGGTAACTGCATTTGGATGACTGGTATGTCGAAAGCACTGTTTGCTGAAACGGTCCATTATGTGGTTCTTGGAGCCCGCTCCCAGGAGGTACTGTCTGTGCTTGGGTCTCCCAGGCTGTCATCAAAGCATAGGCTCTTTGACCCAGGTCAGAAGGACTCTTCACCACAGCCTCGCGCCACCTCTTTTGGTCACAAAAGTCACACTCATCCCCTTCCCCTCGTCAAGTCCTTCTCTGCTGTCCCCATCTCCACTTCCCAAAGCTATTAGCCATTCCTCCTCCTCCACAGTCACCCCTCTCTCACCTGGGCTATTGCCTTCCCTTCTCTCCTTTCATGCTCCTGACACGGCTTCAGAATGTTGTTTTTCTAGCTTGGAAGGGCCAGAGGGCCAGGCTAACAGAGATGCTGAACACATGGTTTCCACATGTTCTCCTCATCTTCCCTCGTACTGCTTCTCTAGCTGTGTTTCTCTCTTTGCTTCAACTGGAAACCTAATGACCACGAGTCTATTCTCTCCTCCTCTCATTAGTTTTATAAAGGATGAGCTCAAAGGTCCTGTGTCATTGTCACAAGAAACTTAGAGCAAAAACTTCTGTGAGTTGACAATGCACTTGTAGGTTCTCTGGCCTCTCACTGCAGGCCATGGGTGCTCACCAACTGGGCATGCAGTTATGAATGCTCAGGCTCCAGTTAAGAAAAATACTTAAAGAAGTTAAGTAGTTAAACATACGATTAAATGCTTTTCAGTTTGAATGCTGCTTCCTTGAAGTGGGACCCCATATTGGAGAAGGCATCCTTATTGGCCTGATTCAGAAATACTTAAGAGTATACCAAAGTTTTAAGAACAGTAGTATATCCACTATCTTGTATTTTTAATGACTCTTAAATAGAGCATGGTGGTGTGGGCAAGGCAGAAAATGTGGAGGCTCTCCTGGTCATGTCTTACGTTTCAACTCGTGATCCGGAATCTGAGTGTCTCTGAACATTTTGGTGGTGCTTCTGCCTACATGCCACTGTAATGTTCTGTAATGTAATTGTATTGCATGCTCATGTGCAGATTATTTAAAGCAATTACAATTAAATGAAGAACAATTAAGTCTTAGAAAGGAAATGTTCTTACAAAGTTAGCAGTATTTCTATGACTGTGCTTGATGGTGAGTTGGACTCTTGAATTCCTCTCCTGCATCTCAATGATCAATCTGGGAACAGCTAGGAGTCCAAATCTTTCTGACTTATAACATCTAGGCATCTAATCTTCCCTGTATTGAACTGAGACTAATGGGAACGGGACATCTAATTGGATTTTTGGATCTCAGCCTAAAATCTCTGGAGTGCTTTGGAAAATTTATCCGTAGGAGATTTTGCTTGAGTCAAGAATATGGACTGGGGACAAAAAAGACCCACATGTGACATCAGTGCATCAGTCAATGAATCATCCATCAGCACCAGAGGTCAAAGTATTCTTTGTATTTACCTAAGAAGTAGTTACCTATTTACTTTATGAAATTATGCTTGTAATACTAACACGACGTTTTGGTTTGCTGTACAGTGAAAACACTATTTTTAAATTCCTTGTATAAAGACAGGCCTTGTTGTTTCTTTGAAAGTTAGAAATACTAGAAAATAAATGTAAAAGGCCCACTTCCTTCCTTGCTAGTATGTGTGGTCTAGGAAAAATCCCAAATTATGCTAGTAAGAGACTGTCCAGTCTCTTTTTTTGCCGATGATGTAAGTGTTGCTCCTTCAGAGAAGGCTGAATTATTATTTTATCATTGCCTTCTTCTGATCTGTCACTGTTTCTGCTTTCCCTCTGTTTTGGCTTTTCGTTCTTGAAATATATTGCTGAAAATATATTTTAAAAAATGAAGGCAATAATTTATTAAAAAGGGATTTACCTGTAAAGGACGCTAGGCATACCACGCACAGGCAGGTCCCAGCCAGGAAATCCAGTGTTAATGCTGAAACTCCCTCTCTCAGGCTCACTGTTTCTCACGGGTGCTTGGTCCTTGCTGGGTGCTGGGATGCCTGGACTTCCCAGCACACAGGGTAACCATCGATGTTAGTGTGGTGTTAGAGGCCACTGCTAGGAGTTGAGGTGAAGCAGAGCTGAAGGGCAAAGGAGGAGAGTGAAATTTTGCTGTCAGTGCCTGAGTGTCTCTCTCTGTGCAATCCTATGACATGTAAGCAAAGGAAGCTTGAAAATTACCCTGGGAATAGGAAAGCGAATCGGTAGAGCAGGATAATCATCCTTTCAAGGAGGAGAAAAAGAACTTGGCTCCTGCCAAGTTCTTTTTTTCATTTTTCAAGGAAAAAACCCACTGATCCAATTTGACCAACTCCACAGCAGCAATGCAACAAGCACCAAGTGGCCAGATCTCCTGTTTTATGAGCCCTATTACAAAACATTCACATGTCTAAAACTTGTGCCCTTCCTTCTCTTGATACGCTTTGTCTCCTCAGATGAAGCTTTCTCCCTTAACACCTAATCCCTCTTTAGCCATCACCTTTTCCTGCCTCACAAACCCCTCCATATGCTCACTTTGAAGCTCCTGTGGACACCAACTTACTGCGAGTGCTTTGTAGGGGAGTCCAGAGCCATTGTCTCTCACAGGAGCAAGTAGCTACCCGTCAGGACTTAGCTGCTTCTGAAATAGTCTGCAAGGGTACAAGATTACAATGGAGCAATGGACTTGGAAGCAAAACAAAGCTGCCTATAGCGAGACACATTTGAGTCCTGCATGAACAACTGTGCCGGTCAGAGTCTCTCTTATCTAATCTAACATATCAGTATCTTTACTGCATCTATTACCTTGTTATCAAGGAATGGCAGGAAGGAGATTGGGGCCTTGGTAAAAGCATGAGGCAGAGAGACAGAAATGAGACATACTGTTGAGCAAAGGTTAAAAGAGCTGTACAAGCAGGGCACTGAGCATTGCAAACAGCAGACCTTCTTGTCCTTTCCCCATCCCACTGACTTTGCGGTGGTGAGGACATGTTTGGTGCAGGAGACTGTGAGAACCTATAGAACAACCAGAAATGAGTTGTTCAAATGTTTCCTGTGTCTTAGAGGGTTTCTCCAGCAAAATTCAAATACAAGGCTATGGCCTTGATGTCAATGATACCTCTGATCATTTGCTCAGGAACATTATTAATGAGATCATTTTTCTGAACAAGTCCTACAGTCTGCACCCTTGGATTTCATTTGGTTTCCCTGATGGGAATAAGCTATAGCTACTGTCAGTGTTTATTTCCAGTTAGTTTTACTTGTGACACTCCTCAGTAGCCCATGGTTAGGATGCTCGAGTTAATCAACCCTTCTCATCACTGCCTCCCCCTTTTATTTATTTGTCTGCTCTTGCATCACAGAAACAATTCCAGCAATTCCTCTTACATGGCAATTACTGAGGCAAAGGACTGTCCAGTTACGCTCCAGCAGAAACTCAACTGTGTAAACGCTAAGAAAGATGCACACTCTGCACAACAAGTGATTCCCAAACCAAGCAGGGCAGGTCAGCACCCAGATGTGCTTATGAGGGCTCATTAAGGCCCTCAGGCTCTTTCAAACAGGGGACTGTACTCCCAGGACACAGCATCAGAAATAGAGTGGCCCTACATGAACCAACACGCAAAGTTTCCTGCCTCTTAGCCAGGTTAGGGATGGGGGGTGCCAAGTCTTTCTGCAATAGCCAGGATGGGCTGCTTAGCAGGAGACACAGTCAGTGCCTTCCCCAGCACTCACAGCAGGCAGAAGAAGGTCTGCTCATTCATGAAAACTATCCTGAAAAAGAGAACACAAAATTAAGCAGAAGTGTTTGGTTCTTATTTAAACAGTTGCAGCTTGCACTGGTGATGCTGCCCACTGGTGTGTATAAAGGCTGTGGGCCAGCAGTAAGTAGCACGCTGATGTGGGGCGTGCAGACATGCAAACCAGAGCAAGTGGTACCTGGGGCTGTTGTGGCTAATGGCAAGGGAGACCTTTGATGTGAAGTGGGCAGGGCTGCACCATAAAGTAGGATAATGGTAAGAAGGATTTCACATTTGTTTTCCCAGCGTGGGCTAAGTGATTCCTTGGCTTGCACAGGAACACTAGGAAGATGGTTGAGAGCTTTCGCCCCATCAGTCTGTGAAGAGAATGAGTACCTGGTGTTGCAGAGTCTGATCTACTGACAGGGAATGGCTTTGCATGTGGAGAGGCACTCGAGTGGCTCAGTACAAAGCAGAAAGTGAACATGTAGACCCTTGGCTAGGGCAGGACCCTTCAGTTTTACACCCAATCTCATTATTTTCTTCTGATTAACACCAGTGAGAGAAAGAAGAGAATCTGTACCAATAGCAACAAGGCTGAAATTTCATCTCTGGTTAATAAGCCATTTGATCTTTGCTCCTGTGGTCTCGCTGGAATCCAATCTGATCTCCTCTGGCTGAGGGATCCCCTTGGGGCTCACATCCCAATGCACGTCTGCAGCCATCACCAGTGGCGCATGAGGGAGTGACAGGGAGAACATCACATCCATCCTTAGGCTCCCCAGCCTATTGATGGGGGCACACAGCAGATGAGGCAGACTAACGCAAAGCTCCAGATTGCTTTCCTGGGTCTGTAGGTTTTGAGACTGCTGTGGCAGTGCATCACATAGTCCCTGGAGTCCCAGGAGGGAGTTGTGGTGTTGTGTCTCGGTACGAGCCACTGGGGTTGTGCTCGTGACCCGTTTCACAGAGAAGACAGTGGTCACGTTGTCACTGAAGAAAAAAGGACCGGGCCCAAGCCTAAAGTGAAATGTTATGTTCTTAAGCTAAGGAAAAATCAAATTAAAAAGCATTTTCATAGCAGAACTCAGCTTGGATAGACTGGCTTTGTTCAAGGTCATCAGTACATAATCACAGGGTAACCTCTTTTTTTGTGTCCTTGTTCATGTTAACACACAGAGACTTGCATGCTAACCACTGTTTTCACCACCACCAAATTCTAGAGGTCAGAGATCTCTAGAATTAAATTTACGAGCTATCATAGTGTGGGCTGAAGAACCAGCTTTTTTAGGGTAGTAGCTGAGAGACTCATTTCCTCTGTGGATGAGCCACAGAAACGAATGCATAACACACACTGACCAGCGGGTTATATTTTGGCACCTGTACTGTGCAGATGTAACCCAGCAGCCGGGGTGAAGCAATCTTAAAATGGCATCGAACATATGCAGATGTAACCCAGCAGCCAGGGTGAAGCAATCTTAAAATGGCATTGAACGTATCATCAGTAGGATCTCATCACACTGTGGGCATCATGCAAAGTACTGTTGATGTCAATGAGAGTAAAACTCATTGGTAGGGCAGTGTTCGTTAGGGTATCCAGCTTTGTGTTAGTTGCTGCAAATTCTACCTGAGCCGTATGTCTGTCTATCGTGTAGAAAGCTCACCCTCTTGCTTAAGCTATTTACTATCCACCAAATGTCTCTAAGGTAGGTTTGAAGAAGTTAATCGGGCTGACGGCATTTCTGCAGTTCTGCACTAACTTGGACTGAAACCCGTGTAACTGAAGTGCTGTTACCGCACCAAAATCCTTCTCACAGTTCTTGTTTGCACCACTCACCCCAAAGGATGGATAAATTCTCCCACAGGTTGTACTGAACCAAGGCAAACCGCAGACCCTCTGTACAAGGGACCGTGGCCCGCAGTGCCTCAGTCACACGTGTGTCGGTGAAGAAAGACTAATGGTGGTGGGATTTTGCCATGGAGACTGACTCCCTCAGACCAGCAGCAGAGGTTCATACCTTCGGGCAGACTTACTCCAAGGCCAAGCACACTTAAAGCACAGTGCTACCTAAGCCTCCATTTAAGCCTGAATACTTGGTGTATTATTTCCATTTTGAACTTTTTCCAGAGAAATCATTTTTTCAAATGTTATAAAAATAGCTAAATAATTTTGTAAAGCCTGAAGGACATTCTTTTGCACTAGGATTTGAATTGGAAATGGCTGTTTTGGGGCCAATTTACCTTCAAAATCGTACTTTGTCCACAAGGAGCTAGTCGGCCTATGGCATTTCCAGCCTACAAAGCTTTTTTACTTTAACGAGGGCCTTAAAACTAAACAAGCAAAATCATAGTCCAAAGAAATTATAATATTGCTTATGCCAGGAAAACTATATCCACTCTTGAGTTTACACTGGTGAGGTTTAATGGCAGAGAACTGCCCATACTCTTATCCATGCTGTCACATATACCCCCAAATTATCCAAAAACAGGGTAGCTTTCCTTGCACAGAGCAGGTTCTTGCCATGTCTACAGGGCAGTATAAAGCCTGTGGACATACCTGTCAATCTTTTACAAATTGCAGGTCCTCTAAAAGTTATCCAATGCATATGAAGGTTCATTTACAACTGATTTAAGCCTCATGGCAATTGATTTGCTTTTCTTGCTTAGCTTTCACAGGCCCTTCAGAAGTAGTCCTCAGACCCTCATGGGTCTGCAGACCACAGCTTGAAAACCACTAGCTCTTAGTTTAAATAAGATATTTTGGGGCCTTCTGGGCCTCATTTTCTATTGCCTTGCAGCTTGTGAGGTCTTATATACCTATGCAAAGTGAGAGTAAAATGCTACCAGATGAGGGTGGTGGTCTTTAGTCCTGGTGTTGGCCCTTATTTGGACAGGTGTGAAGGACGCCAATGCGAAGCAGTGGCAGATCAGGACCCAGCGCTCTAACTGCTCCCCCCATGCACATCATGAGCAGTACTACTCACAGCACAGAGCTGGGGAACAATCCTATTTGCAGAACCATCAGTCTGCTGTTATCCCCTGAAAGCCAGGCACTGGCCCGGCAGAAGTGCACATGGATAACCATGGCAAGGATCAGGCTGTTAGACACCTTGGAGTGACACGTGGTTCTCTTGGGCTGAGGGACTCTACTCAGCTGTGGGCTCTGGCTTCGTCATGCTGTTTGCACCCCCATTCAGGCTCAATACCCTTACAGTTTTTGGCATTTCATGTCTTGTACATGTAGCAAAAACCTTTTTGTTTAAGCAAAAGTACACTGAGAAGTGTTGAGTGTTTCAGTGCCTTTTCTTTCCTTTGATCTCACCTAAAGCTCCATGCAGAGGGTAACGCGATCTCCGTCACTATCTCCTTTCATGCCTGACAATTAGCACAGGTCCATGGGCCGGGTGCAATGCTATCCTTCCTTGCGCTAAGAGGGGAGACATAGAAGGGGTTGGAGCGATTGTTTGCTGTGTTGATGACTGTGGTGTTGCCATGGAAAAGTTGGAGACTTCAGGGGAGTTTGTGTTTTGTTGGGCAGGGAGCCAACCTGTGCTGACTTATTACAACTGTGTGAGTGAGGGAGCCGTGCAGAACTTTATCCCTCTGTAGCAATTCCAAGACAGGGAGAAAAAAAAAGGACAGGACTGCTTTAACAAGGAGGAGTGCAGTGCACTTTGCTAAGGCTGATTGCATTAAATACAGGAGATGCAGAAAAAATCCTTCGCTATTTTCCACATTTTTTTTTTTCTTTTTTGGCAGAATATGTCCACTCTCTTCTAAGGACTGAATTCAAAGCAGTGCAAATAATGAGATCTCAAGTAATCCTCCTGGAAGCCAACAGGGCCATTTAATTGGCTGTATCTGTACAGAAAGGAGCATTTAGAGTTCTGCTGAGTCCGAGTCCATTAAAGTCTTTGATCTGTTCCAGAAACAAAAGTGGAAGCAGACTATACTGTTTTCATTATCTATCCTGAATGAAGTGCAAAAAGTAAATACATAGAGTAAACAGGGAAAAAAATGAATCAAGGCCCAGGTCCAGCAAAAAACTATGTGCATACTGAGCTTCCCGTACTCTGAGTAGTGCCATTATTCCTTGGAGGTAGAATTAGTAGCCATGCATGCTTTCTACAAATCACTTTCTACGGGCAGATCTCAAAGCAGTTTATTAAAGCACCCAGTCCATTACTCCCATGTTAGAGAAGGAATAACTGGGGCCACAGGGCCCATTCAGGAGACTAGACCCTGCCTGCATCCCTGGTTAGCCGCTGCCCTCTCACCACACTCCCTTTGAGCATAGAAAAACTAGGTATAGGTTGACAGGGTTATTCTGTTTAAACACAGCTGCATAGTTTTATTTGTTGGAAGTGTGACTTTTCCCTACAACCCTGGCTGCCATGCCATGTTCTCATGTTGTATTTAATTGAGATAGAGGAACATGCATCTTCCTGGAATGTATTTGAGCAGGTGGGAAATGGCAGGGTTTTGTTTTGGACTCTTCTTGCTTTCAGGGCTTCTGGATGTTTAAAAAAATCCATTTTCTATAGGAAAGAACTATTTTGGGGGTAATTTTCTGATTTTCTTTTTTAAATCAGAATTTCCTACCTGACTGTTCAGTGTTATAATAGATGCATCTAGGAATGCTATTTTAACATACACTTCTCAGAGAAAGATGGTATAAATGTTCATCATAAACTGTCATCTAGTAAAGCTCTGATTTCTGTAAGAACAGGAAAAAGCAAAATTACCTTCTATGGGATTTGGGCAGGGAACACACACGGAAATGTTGGCTCTGCAGCAGTCAGTGACAAACTTCTGGTGCTTGCAGTCCTCCTGTAATCATACTCAGGAGGTGAATCCTGCAAAACCTCGGACAATGTGAAACTCCTTCTATGAACTGCAGCCAACAGCATCACCTGTTTACTTCCAAGGGTAGAAGACTGCCTGGGTACCATCACAGTCTCTGATGTTAGGCTGGCTTGCAGTATTCTGGGGTTGAGCTGGGAGCTCTAGCTGAGAAGCTGGGGACAGATCTTGCCAACATGGGAGGTGACAGAAACTCCTATTGATTTCAGTGTGATCTAGATAAGGTCTAAAGATTAGATGTCACCATGGGATCCAGTCATGGTTTGTCAGTGAACCCATTGCCTCCTTGCTGTATCTCATTGCATTTAACAGGATTTACCTCGGGAACTGATTTTCCAGTTACTTGATGGCTGTGGTGTCTCAAGAAATTTACCACTGCTGCAACAAGAAGTGGACTAACCTTGTGCTCCAAATACAGCAGGACAAATCAACTAGTGTAAATAATTGGGCTTGATAGAGCTGTGACAGCTTACACCAGCAGAGGACTTACCCAGGGAGTTGTAGAGTTGTTGCTTTAAAGCTAATCATCTGCTCAGAATAGTTACTATTATCCTGCCTTTATTTTTTTCCTCTTCACTGTTAGTTGTTTTGTGACATTGCTGGTTCAGCACAGAAATTTGTGTCCTCCCCACAGCGTTCTAGTAGCTACGTGTTCAGGGACACTCCAGATTAATGAGATCTGCAACATCTTTAATCTTTCCTCGCAGCATGCTGTGCTTGGGATGCAGTGTGTGAGAAAGACCAAAAGTGAGGGACGCGAGAAATGTATTCACACAGGAAACTGAAACTGTGCTGTCATTCATTCCTGTAGTGCAAATAACCCTTTCTGTAACCTCAGCTTCCTGATTCTCGTGTGGCTGGGGCCAGATTTGCCACTGGTGCAAACTGGTGCAGCACTACTGACATCAGCTGAGACACACCGGTTTACTCCAGGAGATAATTTGTTCCAAGTCTTTTCAGCAACAAAAACAAGGGGACAACAGATGTAGATGAATCTAAAAGCGGCGAGGTCTTATGAAATGAAGGGATTGTTTTTAATAGTTGTTGAGCATGCAGGCTGGGCTTCTTACTGACACTCGGACCCAGTTCTACCACTGGCTTCCAAAGGAAAATCTTCTACTGAGTGCACAGTGAAAGTATCCACAAAGTTGTTTATCTTCAGGGAGTCATCCTTAAACTGAACCACATCTTGAAAACGCATGTTCTTTTGTATGCTGCACCATCCGAGGAACTACTGATGTGTGCTTCTCTAAGGACCTTAACATTTCTCAGCTTTTCCTCCACTAGCCAGAGAGAAGCTGGCTAGTATAAACTGCAGCAGCAATTTTCTGGGGTCATGCATGCTGTGGTGTCAGAGAAATTTGGGAAGTCAGCTTCCGGAGCTCCTGTTTTATTTTCCTTCCCCAAGGGAAAAATGGTCTTAATAGCTATTGAGCCAGGCCCAGCTAAGGAAATGTCCAACAGCAGGTATAGCTATGTTAGCTTATACCATTTCCAGGCCCCCAGATACGGCTGTCAATGGTGCTTACGTTCTTCTGCAAGCATCAGGGAAAGAAAGCTGGCAGAACTGGGGTGAGGTGGGCAGAAAAGGGAAGGAAACCTCTGCGCACTCCTTCCTCTGGCCCCAGGGGATTCTCTCCGTTTGCATTGGCTTATCTGAGCTTCAGGGCAGTGGGCAGAGAGGAAGTTGGGGTGAAGCTGTAAACTCACTTCAAACCTAACTGCACCCTCATCCTGACGCCTTTTTTTATTAGGCAGCGGTGTACAAATCTTCCCCTGTACACACCAAAGGCTTCTCCATTTGTCTTAGTGATGTCTTCTCACTGAAGTCTTACCTTTTACCAGGTAGCAGCATATCAGGCTAGCCAAGCGAGAAGGAAAGGTCATGGTTAGGCAGAGACTAATTACAGAGCCTAACCAAGGGTGCTGGCAATAGTGCGGACAGGCTGTGGAGATGAAGGATGAGGATGAGGAGGATGAGGAGATACCCATATTCCCCAGCCTCCTCCCCACAGAGCCTTGCTGCTCCAAATGGCTGCTACAAACTTCTGCAAGGGCTGTGAATTCCTGTGGTATTGCTTTACCCCTGCCCCAGCCAGGTAGAAGGTCTGCAGAATAAGTCGTGCTACACATCAGCGGAGCTGCAGTAGTCCACTTTCCTTCTCCTGGCTGTCTCCTGCAGCTGAGCAAGACAGATTTTCTGCCTCCTTGAGATCACCTAAATCCTTCTAATGGGGAGAAGAAATCAAAGATAAGCTCATGAAGTGGGTATCCTGGAAGATCCTGGGTGCCTGGGAACGTCTTCTTTGTGCTGTTTGATAGTGCTTTTCCTTAGAGGTTGACCCACATGTAAACTGAAGCTATTTAGATCCTGCCACATTCTTCACTTGGGGTATGGCAGATACTCTGCTGAATTCACGGAGAACTACACCAGGCCTGCATTTCTTTATGCTGTCTTAAAACAGGCCCTCAGCCCAAAACCACAATCTTAAGTTTAATTGATCCAAAAAGGATTTTGAGCTGTGCTGAAAGCTAAGCACGGTTAGGATAGCTCATAGCCCCACTTTTACTCCAAATGGGTGACTTTTTAAGGGCTGGGTGCAGCAGCTGGCTGGCTGGGAAGGGGCAAGGGATGCTGCGTAGGACTGCAGCCGCATGGCGCAGGTGTACACGGCACATACAGCTGCATGCGAGTGGGAGGGGAGAGGGGAAGGAGAAGGCATCAGACCACTACAGCACCCTGGGCTTCCCTGGCAAAATTGCAGAGGACTTAAAAGGAGCAATAGACTAGGTGGAAGCAGCATTAAAAATAATTGCATTATGCTGCTTTGGTTATAACCTGTCCCTTGTTCATAACTCCATCCATGACTCAAGTGCCCTGCAGTAGTTTGGACATGTGACAGCTAATAAATTCATTTATTGCGAGGGCTGTTTGTTTCAGCTTCAGAACTGAAAGTTCATCTGCAGGTGCAGCAGGGCTGTGCAGAGAAGCAAATGCAGATTTACAGCTGTTGTGGCTTACTCCACTCTCTGCTACAACAAATCATTTTGTTCGGGAAAGAGGCTCTGCTGTTGGCCAACCAAGACGTGGTCAGGAATTTGAAACGCTGCTTTGTTAGTTTAAAAGAAAACATCGCCAGAGATGTTAGGGTGGGCGTTTTTTAAAGATTTAGTGAAATCTGTCATAAAGACTGATTGAAACTGAACAGAATGTGCCTTGTTTTCCACCGTCATTTGCTATCTTCTTCCTTTGCCATTGTCAGGGTGAATCAAGAGGAGGGGTTTTTAAAGCGTTCAGCTCCAAAGGCCAGTTATTACTTCCTCCTGTGATCCTGTTTGATTTTCTGAAAATGAGTCAATCGTTTTCTGCAAGAGTTTGGTGCAGGCTGAGTCTTTTCTCTGAGCTCCACTCTGCAAGACAAAAAAACATATTGCTTCACAGGCAAAGCAAGTCTGCACAATAGAAGACTTCCTTACAACTAGGCTCTGCCAAGTCTGCTCTCAGCCCTGCACGGAGTCATGTTACTTCTCAGCAAGGTCATACAGGCCTAAAATAATCACTGATGTTTATCTTTCCCAGAGGATATTAAGCACCCCCAAACACCAAGGCAAGAAAATCTATTAACAAAAAAAAAAAAGGATTAAAAATAGTTTGTTCCTCTGCTATCAGTAGGAGAAGAGCATTATGGCTTTGCCTTTTCCCATTAATATTTTGTGATCTCACATGTAAAGTGCTGAATTAGCCAGCAGTGGGGGAGGAACAGCTTTGCTATTTTTCATTGATGTTATATCTCTTTATTTACTTAGAAGCAGGCTGTGTACGTTTCTCATCGTTAACACTGCACCTTGGCTGCGTGCTCTTTTTACACTACTTTTGTCGTAGGGAGAACTAGAAGGTGGCTTAGTTAGGGCAGTGCTGTGGCTACTTTACAGCCTAGGTACTTGCCTAAAGGTGCACTAGCTGAATGCTTCATGGATCTAGATCTTTGCAACACCCTTTGAGAAGGAGCAAAGTGCTGTCGGCCTGTTTCCACAGATGGAGGAGGAGGCTTGGGAGGAGCGTGAACTGGCAGCCGTCCCCACTCTCTGCCCGGTGCCGGTGGCTGTCACACCGCAGCTCCATCACCTCGCCGCTGCCTCGTGTGCTCCCGAGCGGCCTGGAGCAGCTCAGCCAAGCAGCAAGGCTGCAGGAGGAGCCTGCAGGAGAAGGGAAGGGTGAGTGGGCCATGCCCTGAGTCAGGCTTCTAGGGGAGAAGCAGGGACCGCTGGATACACAGGATCTAAGTCCACGTCACTGAGGCTCCCAAATCGCTCGGATTTTATCCCATTCAATGGTGCCAAGCACTGCTGTTAACGATTTGCCGTCAGGAAAGCAATATCCAAACACTTTGCAGTCCGTATTCCCCTGCCTTTCACACCTGCACCTTTGAACACCCATTTACTTCATCCTTGCCTTCAACGCTGTGTATTTGGCACATCCTCTCATGCCTACATCCCCAAATTCACAAGCCTCCTCTGGCTGGCTGGTGAGCGAGAGACATTTCTTTGCCGCGGCGGCATTTGTGGGAAGATGTGCGCGCAGGGGGATGCAACAAGCTTCACACAGGTTCTTTGTGTTTTGACAGACTTTGCTGGAGGATTTCGCTCCGGCTTGAGCCAGACGTGGTACTGGCAGATGCTGTGCAAGCTTCCCACGCTGCGCTGGCAGTGCCTCTCCGATCTGACCTGCGACCACCACCCCTCCCTGGCCCCCCCTTCCCTTCTCCTCCCAGCCCAGGCCAGTGTCTATCTTGAGCAGAGAGAGCTCTCCCTGCCAGATTGCGTGGTGGTTTTCTGATGTGAACAGATGGGACTAGGGGGGCAGACTGCATCTGTTCGCTGAATTCTTCCACCTTCGCAATTGTTTGCAAATGGGTGAGAGCTCGGGGAGGCTGGGAAACTATGGGTTTGGGCTCAAAATGCTCTTTTCCTGTAACATGCCCAAGAGTGAACCTGCACTGTGTAATTAAAAGTTTGAGGCTGACTAGGAAAACACCTGCTGGTGCAAACAGTTTACCTCTTCCCTGCAGAAGTACAGATTCCCTGCAGGACTAGTGCTAATGCTTTCTTCAATCCAGTTTAAAAAGGCCCAAGTGATGAAACATCCCTCAGGATGCCGTCCCACAGCATCGCAGCATCAGGGTGTCTTTTTTTGAGATTCAGCACTGATTTCATTCCTGTTTCAGTTTCTCATTATATTTATGTAAACTGATTTTCAGAAAGGCTCAGCTCTCATCTCTTTGTGAGTACCAGACATAGGCATATGTAAAGAGCTAAAGGAGACTGAACACTTTGTGGAAAGTGGGCCCTAAATTCTTTGCCTTTCTGATTGTTTTTTACATCCTTTAAGCATTTGCAGGTTGTTATCGTCCCCCACTAATTTCTTGCCAGACTCTCCATACAGCTCCTCAGTTTTCCTCATAAATTATGCCAACTTGCCTCCTGGGCACAATCCCTTCTCTTCATCCTGGGCTTGCCAGGGGATGAACAGTCCCTATCCCTCTCACCCTGTCTCTTCTCTCCAGCATAGCATCTCCTTATGGGCCACCTGAAGCCCTCAGGGCTGGAGCCGCACGTGCTGAGCCCTAGCAAACCCGCTGCATACCAGCTCTGGGCAGGGCAGCCCTGTTAGCTTGCTGTCAGCCGAGGATGCCCTCCCAGGCACCCAGCATCGGGGCATTCAACCAATTAAGACCATTTTGTGTGTCCATGCTCAGTCCCCTTCTGCCTGTCTCCGACCGGCCCAGCAGTGCCGAGACGTGGAAGCCAGTTGTCGGTCTGTCAGGCTAATGCAGCTGCGGACTAATGCCCTCCAGTCGGTGATGCTGTGCCGTGGGACTAATTTCTCAGGAGGACAGAGGTACCTGCCTCCCGTAAAAAGGAGTGTGAGCTGAGAGCTTGGATACCTCTGAGGCTCTGGGTGTGCATGTTTTTGGCATTCATCTGCTCTTCCTCTGTACTCTCATCTTCTCAGAATCTGCACTTGGACTCCACCTTGCTGAGTGTATGTAAGCCAAGTAATTATTTTCCACAGGCAACAAGTTGCCATTTTTGTGCCCAAATTAAATTTCAGCTTCTTACACTTTCTAACTGCAGGTTTCTTTCTATTTGCAATATTCCTCTGTTTTCATTGTTTCTTGCGGTTTCTCCCATTCTGTTAGCAGTTGGCGATTTCATTCCTGAACTGTTTATTTCTTTCAGATCATTAGTAAGTACTAAAAGAAAAATCCTCCTTAATACACTGATTCATGCATTGCCTCACAGGGCAGAACTCATTACATTTACATGAGCATTAGCCTTTGGTTATGAACCTTCAGCCAGTTTTCAAACCACATCACAGTGGCCCTATTCTGGCATACTGAATTATTTCTCCTTTAAGATTTTATCCATTGGTAATTGTGTGTGTTTTAACAAAAAAGGAAACACTCATTTTAAATCTATGCTGCCTATTATTTGGGTTTCCTTTTCCCTCTAGATGTTTAGCAAATTATTATGTCTTGACATCGTTTTCATTATTTTACTATGAAGAGCGGCTAGATATAAAAGATTACAATTACTACAATCACTCCAGGATCAAAAAGCAGTACTATGCTTGCTTTTCTTTGGTCTTTCACTTCCTTCCCATTTTAAATTGACTTTAAAAAAAAATTCAGGCAGTTTAGTCACTCTATTACCAAGTTCCCCAAATGCTTTATGAAGCTGCTGAGCAGGGCAGTCGGCACTGTGGTTGAGCTCAGTGTTAGGGGATTCAGAACAACAACTGCCTTTCATTCAAAGCCTGGCTTAGCGTTCTCCGTGAGTATTGCGTCAGCTCCCTCTCTCTGGAAAACAGGAGTATCCGTATTTTGAGCTTCCTGGTGACACGGATTCCAGTTTTGGCCCCACCAGAATAATTACTTACTCTTCACATCTGAGTTGACCATTATGTTTGTTCCTAGACCTGAAGGGGACTGAGGAAGGCAGGGTTATATTCTCAAGTGAAATGTGTCCACTAAGTTCCAAATGCATCTTTAAAAACTTTCTTCCTGGTGGGTATTGACAACCTTTTGACTGAGCTTAGTGCTGTTACGTGTGACCATATTGGACAGGAGTCACTTTTGGGACTGCGTGTCAGGCTGTGTGTAGTGGGAAATGTTCTCCTGTGGCCATTCAGTCCTCCCAAACGTGACACAGGTGGTTTATTTCTGTGGAGAACTCTTACAAACCTTAACAAAATACCCAGGACAGCAAGGAGCAGAGGCTATGATCAAAAATGTCTTTGTCTTTTCATTAGGAAAAAACTACGGGCCCATAATTCACGCAGCTATGGCCAAATTCTCACTGGCTTTGGTCAACTCTTGTTAAAAACTGGCTGGAGACAGTGGTTTCATGTTGTCCAAAGAGTCCAAGAAGAGACATATGATGCTATAAACAACATTTTAGGCATAGCGCTGTTTTCCTGAGCACAGAAACAGTGTATATCTGAGCTGGATGCAAAACATGCTTTGTTGGTGGTTACAGGCTTGGTTTTCCCTGTGGTTAGGGAGTGACTGTGGGGTTTGAATGGTGATGTGGGAAATGGTCATCCCTGCTTGTTCCTTAATGAGGCAAGTGCCAGTCCTATCATAAAACCTTGCAGGAGGTTTGGCTTAAATAAGGAGATCTTATTGTACGTGCATCTATTGAGTCTTCCAGTGCCCTCCTCCAAAAGACATCTTAGATATCTACAGCAGAGCTGATCTCCTTGGATCCTTTTATGGTCTGTGGAGAGAAATAAGAACACCTTGGGTAGGATTTGATCTATGAACATCCAAAATAGGTCAGAAAAATTGTACTTTAGCAATGCTTGCTCTTTTCCATTGAATAAAAAGAAGAGTTTAGGGTGAGTTGTTCCTGCCTAGAGCTCTATAAATAGGTGAAATATGTCCTGCCCCTCAGTGTTTGCCAGGGGAGGAAAAAGACAAATAAGAAATAAGGCCATTTAAGATAGAGGTAAAAGCTTTTGGGGTACTTCTACAATATAAGTCAGACAGGCCCTGAGGCAGCCCTTGAGGTTGACTCTGTACTGACAGCAAGCTCACGTATAAGGCACGGACCCAGCCAGAACATATCCTCCAAAGTCTGTGAGATCTCACCTGCCTGAGCCTGCCCCGTGGCTCAGCATGCCACCATGCATGGCCAGACAAGCTCTGTGCCAGTGAAGGGACAGGAGGCAGTCATGGGGTGCAGCACAGAGCTCTTTGCACTGCACTGGAGACTGCATGAAGGCATGGCCTGGAGCTCCCGGGCTGAACGGCTGTTGGCCATAAGGAGAGGAGGCCACTATAGGGACTGATTTGCCTGGTGCAAGGATACGTATCGACCTTTTTCCTTGGTCACACGGCATGTCTTGTACTCAGGATTTATCCCAGTGTCTCGGACTTGGGACTTGATGGCCCTCACATCCCAGTGACACCTCTAGAAGGGCTCTGAAGGCTTCATAAAGAGAGGTCTCCAGTGCAGCTCTTGCTGTAGATGACCGTGCTGGTCAGCAGTGATGGTTTAATAAAACGAGTTTGATCCCTATCAAATTTAATGCACAGAGCAGAGGTTAAAGAAAACGTGGTTTTTATACAAAAGGAGAGTTTGTTAGAGCCTTTTGAACATTTTAGTGTTTTTCTCTTCCTTGCCAGGCTTTTAATGGTAGGAGAAAAGTATCACACTAGCGGTGTTGCCAGCTCTGTGATTTTATCATGAGCCAGTGTTTGCTATTTTGCTTAAAACCCCAGCTCCTAGAAACAATGGATTATGTGAGAATCTCTCAGCTCTGACTTGAAAAACAAAGAAAATTTCTAGTGCTTTTGGTGTCAGAAAAATGGTTGAAACATGACCCCGATTTTATCCTGAGAAATCCAAAACCATATTTGGAATTGATTACATTTTTATGTGCATGTTTTGAAGCCAATTGTATGATTTTTCTTTTGGTGGGGGGCATCTGACTCATGATTTTTGAATGCTTGGGGAGTGGTGCTATTACATTGGGGATACCGCTGCTATTTCCAACTCTGCTGAATGATTTCTGACACAAAAAGCTTTAGCTCTTTAAAGCAAAGAAATGTTTTAAATTTGTAAAAAGTATACGACAGATCCTGCTTTAAAAATATACGGACCATGCTTTTATTTCGTTCCTGCTGAGCACCGAAGGTGTTGAGCAGATCCCATGCAATCCCTAAAGATGAATTGTAATTCTTTTTGGTATGCACAGAGAATACCCGAGTTGATCACAACATAGGCTTGACCAAAAGGTCCAATCCCATGAATGTTCAGTCACTTTAGGGATGGTGCTGAGCTCCTGGGGCTTTCAAACTTCCTAAGAAGCCCCCTCTGCACCTTTCAGAATTAGGGCATTTCATAAAGACTGTGTAAATGCTCCTCTTCAGCAGCATAATTCATTGTCACAGTTAGGCAGCAGTGCTGCCTGGGCAAGCAGGTATGGTGTGAATTGCTGCTATAGGATGCAGTGACTCACATTTACGTGGCTTAGTTCTAACCGAGGCTGTGAGCCAAATGTTTCCCATTGGACCCCTGCCTCTAAAAGTCTGTGGCCAGCCCAAAGGAGACTCTGTGAGCATGCAGTTCGGGACCTGGGCAGGGTTGAGCATGTTGTGGTGTGTCAGGTGTCAGAAAGCAATACCAGCCTTTGAGGGCAACAGTAACTATTCTTTGTTAGGGCGGCATTTTTCAGTTTCTGGGTTTAAACAAAGGGAGATGATAGCAGTAGAGGACATGGCTAATGAGCTGCTCCCTCTCGGAGTCCTGTAACACACACAGTGTCAGCACCTGGTAGATGATGATCATTCACCATGATGCCAGTGTTTGTCCAGAACACACGGTAGGTCTGGCATTGCTGCCATGCACATGCAAGCGCTACTAAAACATCTTCTGTCTTTTATTTACTGGGAACATATTCTCACTTGAGCAAACCCCCTTCAGAATTAGCCGTAAGACAGGGCTAAGGAGCATTTTTCCTGCTGAGACCTCCACAGGCTTTTCAGATTTGTTTGGTGAGCCACGCATTTGCAAAAACACGTCCTGAGTGCTCGCCAGTAATAATGTGAAAAATCACACGCGGGCTATAGCTGTTCCAAAGGCCTAATATTCTTTCCCCCAATGTAATCAAAAGACACTGGCTGAGCCCAGGAGCCAAACTGTGTCCCTGATTACTTAATTTAATGGGGTTATATATATGGCCCCATAATTAAATGAGGCTGGCAAGACTGGTGCTTGGTACAAAATTCATTACACTCTTGGAACGATTTTATCTAGGGAGAGTTTGAACTATGTTTTCCACTCTCACCCCCTTCTTTATGTACTTCTTTTGTTATTCCTTTTTATCTTTGTTATTTTGGAAAAAAATTATCAGAAGTTAATAAGCAGGAGGCACAAATTAGGAGCAAGATTGCTTAATCCATGATTGCAAGATTTGGGATGTTTAAGTTTTGCAGTGTTGCTAACAGTTGAGGTGCTGGTTGCTTAGCACGGGGCAAAAGCAGATCTGCTGAGATCTGCTGGAAATGAATGCCTGAAGACACTGTGTGATGGATGAGGGTCCAGGCGTGTTGTGAGTCACCCCTTCCTCCTCCACATGGGGGTCAGAGGAGAGGTGCGAGAGGGGCAGTGGCAGGAAGGGCACCCCCTGCCCTCCACTGGTACAGGAGGCTCACGGGTCTAGAGGCCAGCTGGGTGTCTCCCACTTAGATACCTGACCCTGGGGTGGACTTGGGTCCTGATGTCACTTTGCAGTGCCAGATTTACACTGATGCAGCTTGTGTGGGGGAACATCCCTTGAAACACGTCTAGTTGTTCTGTGGGCTGTGAACAAGTGAGTCCTGGCTACCTTCAGTGGATTCACTGATGTCTACTAAAGTATCAGTCATCTTGCACCTTTGCCTCAGTGGGAAAATGAATATACTTCTGCTTTCTCTACATCTGTCTGCCTATTGTTAATAGCCATATAGTTACCTAAAATGTTTTCAGGTTCATTTATATCTCAATGTTTGGTTAAAATTGGCCAGCAAATATAAGAATTAGGGGTTAAGGCTAGGCAGATGCAATTATTCACATATAAGTACACATGGACTAGGACCCCATGTGCTTCTTTTCCTTAGAAAACCAAGCAAAAAAAATCCCACCCTAGTAAAAGAGGAGCCAAGAAAAACTACAATGCCCTATGTTAAGGAGAGCTTTGTGGTGGGACTTTCTGATCCCAAGGTGCATGAGGGCCTCATCCTGTCTTCCTCTGCACACTGTAATCCCACAGAGCATTGGTGACTCAGCTCCTTTACCACTCACTGTGGGTACATCTGTGGTGAATCCTCCCCACCCCCAGGTTTTTTAAAATTACGTTTTTCTTCCTTAGCATTTGGTGTAGTGGACTACAGCAGACACTTTGGTGTAGTGTCCTTTTTGAAACATGCCCAAGACCTCTTAAGCACCACATTCCATCAATGGAGACAACTATATCGTTTTCATTCATTTAATAACCCAAAGTCACATTTTTACCTGATATATCTTGAATAGTTCATTAGCAAGCACGCTGCTTCCGCATTTGTAGCTGATGGCCGATATTGCTAGCACAGCTTCTTTCATTTCAATACTCAAGAAAGAAATTGTACATGTTTAGGAGTGCAGTTAGCCATTTTGCAGCCATGAATGCAATCAACAATCCCTTCTACAATTGTTGAATTTGAGCCAAAATTTAAGAAGACAAGTCATTGATAAGGACTTAGCGCAGCAAAAGTTATGCTCTTCAGTTTGCAAGTGGGTGCCAGCACTAATGAATAGACCATGTTATTTGTCTTCACTGATTTCTGTCTTGAGAAGGACAAAAAATATTGAATGGAGATCCTGCAACAATTAGGTAGGTAGAGTAGATTGGTACCCCATCTAAAGCAAAACATCCCTATCCTATCCCCACCCCCAAATTCACTTCTAGTTAGCAGAGTTTTAAGCATATATTTAATGAAGTTTTTAAGATTCTGCTGCTTAAAAATGTTTTTTGCTGAATCAGAGACTGGATCCTTTAGGAGTGCTGTCTTCTGTGTGAAAGGCATATTCAAAACTGTAAATGAGAAAACTCTTTCTGTTGCTACTGTTTTTTTAAGAGATTCTATTTCTACTCTGACATTTTTTGCTAATTAACTGACAATTAGCAGCTGAGGGGTTTGCTGTTTATTATTTTGCCTGCTTTTCCCCTCTGTTAAATAAATGATCCAAAGTTAAACCTTATGGAGCACACCTCTTTGTTTGCCATTGTTGATGGATCGTTTTCTGCTCAGAATGGAAATGATTAAATCATATAAGAAAGGATCATGCTTGCTGCTTATTCTCTGGCATCATATATGGAAAAATATTGCAGTTGGTTGAATTGTCTAGTTGAAATTAGCCTTTAAAGGAAAACAAAACAGAAGGGAATTGTGCAAGTGGGTTCATTAGGGCTTTATCAGAACAAGGAGTGAGTGGTGAAGAGGGAGAAAAGATGACGGGGTTCATGTTCCTGCAGATTAATTTATCAGTCTTTATGGGTACATGAAAAGAAAATTATGGCTACCTATAAAGGTCTAATTAGGGCATCTAGTGTAAATTCTCTGCAGCTAATCTGGTACAGTTCATAAAAAGCTAACAATAAAAACATAATGATGTGTTGCATTAAATGGGCAATCTTCAGCAAATGGGGCTAAATTAAAAAAGTTCTATTAGAAAAGTAGACTCTTTATAGGCCTTAAATTGAGAATAACTCATTAAATAGACAGCGTGTTTTGCTGTTTAGCCCAATAGTGACTAATGTACACTAGATGTGCATTCCTGGGAATGTTTCTGGTCTTGGGAGCAAGTCAGAACTTCTGGTAAAATCAGTGCAAGTCACACCATGAGCACTTGGGGAATAGTTTCATTTTTTAACGCTTCTTCACAATTCTGAACTTCATTATGCAGCCCGAGTCCTGCTGGTGAGCATTTCTTGGTGTAAGCTATCCAAACTGGGACAACTTCTGTGACCCAGCCTTCGTATTCAGGCCTTGGCAAAGGTGCGAGTTAAAAATCTTGTGTAAAACTTCGGTTGTATCTGAAAGGAGTAATTCATAATTACTGCAATTTGAGAGTGTGGAGAGTGCACTCTGAAAAGTCATGTCTAGAAAGCCTCCAAATGTAAAGGCAGTGTGAACAGAAAGGCAAATGAATTTATTCAAAGTGCTGTCAAAAAGATAATTTTCCTCACTCATTGCTTTGACCACATTGTCATCTTTTTGTCTCGTGATTGACTTCCCCTTCTCACTCACACCAGATACAAGCTACGTGTCTCTGCTTTGTGGGCTCTCTGATTAGTCCCCACCTGTTCTGAATTTTTTAGTGGCCCCCTTAGCTACTAATTGAATTTTCGAGGAAGTCTCTTTGCAGTTTTGGGGAGGAATTTTTCAAATGTACCAAACATCAAGTAAATTTTTTCCCTTTACCTTCAAACCCTCTGTAAAACTGTCACGGGGAGATGCTTAGACAGAGCCGAACAACCACGAAGGAGCCAAGACAGATTCCCACTTTGCTGGCCATGGTGGTCTCCTGCTTCTCCTGCCTCTGCTGTCCTCAGCTAGTCTGCATTCAACAGGCTCACACAGCCTTTAAGGTAGTGAGAGAGGAACAATTTCTGGGAGGCTGCTGCTCTGTGATCAGCTTTCTTATACGATAACATAACATAAAAAATGATAAAAAACGTGTAAGGAAAGATAGGAGTTCATGAGGGTGGGGATGCTTTCAGGGTGTGTAAGAGCTGCGAGTCCTGGGGCCTCAACGAAACGCTCTGCAGAAAGTGGGGCTGCAGTGAGCGCTTCCCAGAAATGCAGTTCCGCTACCTTTGAGAGAAAGCAGCGCCGTTCCCACGTCCCTGAGTGATATAGGAAGAACATGAAAAACTGCAGAGGCCAAGCAGACCATATAGGTGGTAGTTTCCTCCCCAACCTTTCACTACATACAGAAATACAGTGATCAGCTTGCTACTTGGTATAAAAATATAGGTGAGTACACTTAGGGGGAAAAAAAAAGTAGCAGAGTAAATTAACCAGATGTTATCCTTTTCTATGTAAAAGAAATAGAGTTAGCAATTATGTTTACATCCACATCTTAGTAGGCCGTTTTAGCAGAGGTCTCTGCTTACCTGGTGTGACTGCCAACTTAGAGAATTTTTAGGTTGTGGACGATTGGTCTAATTGGTTGTAAAATAAACTATTTCAAAGACCTGGCACTCCTTACATCTGCCGCTCTTGGCCTAATGTGTTTGTGATGTATTTGCTGGTAGAGAAAAATGTTGCTGGACTTGTGTGCATTGGAAAGCTGTAAATTGTTTTTCCTTTCTTTTGTTTCTGTTTATCTTGGTTTGCAAATATTAAGCAGACGCAGTTCTCAATATGGACAAATGTGCTGCAAAATGCCACTCAGCTGAGGAGATCGTAGCTGCTTTTCACTTATTAAAAGCATATGCAGAGAAATAAACAGCACAGCTAATTTCAGAATGGTTTGCAGTGGATGCATAAGCCCTGATAAGTAGAGGTTTAGGTAACAGAAATGCTGATGTGTTTGAGTACATATAGCAAAATCCCCAGAGACGAGGAGGGTTGTAGGTTGCACGGTCATCAAAATAATAACCTGCATCTCTGAGAGAGTGCCTGTTAAATGCCACGTAGCCCAATTCTTCCAGTTACGCTGTTGACAAGCATGGAGTTTCTTGTGTGTTTGGGTTGGCCTGAAGAGAGAATATGTCCATACAGGTCGTGGATCAGCATGAGCTCTGGGTACTTTGGTGAAGAGAGGCTTTTCCCTCCCTCTGCGCATACTCCTGTAAGGGCTGGGCCTCTTTTTTTTTTTTTTTTTTTTTTTTTTACGCCAGAGGAAATGCAAGCAGTTCTGTGAACCAGGCACATCCACCAAAACGAAACTCTGGAAGAGGGGCAGAGATAAGGGAGGATGAAGAAAGACGCGGCTGCATTACCACCTTCCACCTCTACAATTTATTTTTAACAGCTTCCCTGTGAGAAGGGAAAGGGATAAACCTTGATAATAATGTCTGACTCAAACCCAGCACTTCCAGGAGCCCTTACCGGTGTCCAAGAGGATGTAACTTAGGACAAAATTTTAGCCATCAGTTGGGATGATGTTCAGAGCAGCTTCAGGGGGTAGAGTTATACACCCTGCTCCCTCTGCTCCCTGTGAAAATCCTGGCCTTAAGCCCAGGAGAGTCTCACAGCTGCCATGGTGTAACGAGAGCCCAGGCAACGCTTACCCATCCCATTCCCCAGCCTGAACAGTAGGAGAGGATGGCCAGGCCGTTCCTCCCACCGCAAGGCACAGCTGGACCACACGCTTGGATGGGGAACCTGCACCGCCTGTGCACATGCGCGCACTCCACGGCTTGCTCACCAGCAGGCGTTGGGTGGCTCTGGGCAGGGAGTTTGGGTTGTTCTGTTGTTTTGGGAATCAAAATATGCAAGTGACCTCCTTCAGCTGTGTGTCGCAAAGGACATGTTTGGATTGGCTTAATGGTGCAGCAGTATCTATAAATTTCCTTTCTTTTGTCAGTTTGTGTCACAACTTTCATGTTGTTTGAGTGTGCGGGAGGGACCCTTGGTGTCTACCAGCACTATTCGTAAGCATTTTTTCTCCTCTTTTCCTATCAATTATTTACAAAAGTAAAGCAGTTTAAGTATGGCCAAATATCCAAAACCTCTGGCACCATCCAATGGATAAAGTAAATATTTCTATACCTTATGAAATCAAGGGAGCCCCAGATCCTTTGTAGTTGACCAGGTAGTGATATCCGTTTTATGTGCTTCCCGCAATATGCTTGTTCATAAATGTGTTATATTCAGGAAAATTTCCAATACAGGTTTCAAGGCTTCCTGTAGGGGCAAAATCCTTCCTTTTGCTTGTATGACTCTGTGTGCTGCTCTTACCCAGTGGAGGGGGAAGATGCACAGGACTCTGCAGAGCTGCCCTTGCAGGATAGCACTCCCTTCTTTGAGACTGGACCTCCTGCTTGCTCAGGACTGAGCACGTCTACTCCAGATAGACCTGGGCCAGACTCGCCTTCTGCTTGGGCTTCAGCCTTTCCAGAAAGGCTTACAAAGCCTTTGTTGGTTACAGGGCTACAGCACCCTCAGGGGAGCTACACAACCATCATCTCACAGCCTAGCAAAAAGATTATTTTGATGCATTTTTCTAGAAATGTTTTGAGCCCCAGCCAGCCACTTAGGGCCAAATGCTGCTCAGAAGGTTATACAGACATAACTGCAAATATGCAAGTCAGTATTTCTCTCAGCAAGTATAAACCTTTTCCCTCTTTATCCATCTTTAGATGCCTGTTGTACCAGAGATCTGTGGGGGCTTGGAGATCAATTTTGACATGAAAATAACCAGAATCAATAACAAGCAGATAATAAAACGGTCATCTTCAGGCTGTCTGCAACAGGCATTATCTTAGTTATGATTCAAACCACCTGCTAGGTAGGGTGGGCTTACTCCAGCTCCTTGTAATGTCTGCAGAGAGAAAGAGTAGGAGAGCAGGAGACTAGTTGTGGTTTGTGCCTTATTTAAATGTCCCAGTTACTTCTGGGCTGCTTTAAGCTTTCACCACTCAAATCAGTGGACCATCCAAACACCACCCGACCAAATCCTTACCACTCTGTAGGTAGGTTCTTAGCTCAGACATGATGCCAGAAGGTACTGTGAACAGATTATGTATTGATTGTGCCAAGAGCCAGGCAATGTGAATAGCAACATGAGCCTCTTTTTTGACCTTAGGTATCAAAGTGGTAGGGTACTACATTAGATACTTAGAGTAGGTGGTCTGACTACAGCCCAAAATATTTATAAAAAATGAGTAGCCTTTGTAATGGGAACACCATGCACAAACACCAGAAGCTGCTTGCCATTCCCAGAGGAACCACTGGAAGCTGTTGGCTGTGCTATTCCACTTCCAGAACTGAACAGGATTTGGGCAGCACAGTCCCCACCAGACACTGGTGCTCCCAAAGCCATCCTGCCTTCACAGAGTGCTGCCTCACAGCCACGTTTGTATGGGATGCTCCTTTGCTCTCACCCTTCTGCACCATCTTCACCAAAGACCTTTCTTTCACGGACTGGAGTTATTCCAGTAAGCCGGGTTTTATTGTCTCACTTGCAGATTTGTGGACAATTATTCACAGGGAAAATATTTATCTTGTTTTTCCCAATCTCATTTCTACACCTGCCAAATCGCCTCACCCTTTCCAACTCCTTCTAATGCCCATGAAGATCCCATTGTATCATTTTGGTCCGTTTCGTCAGCTGAAGAATGTATTGGATTGGGCAGGTCTGGCTTGACTGCCAACTATGACAGCTTATTCGAATGTCTGCTAGTATCTGTGGGACAATATAATGTTCTAATCTTAACCAGAATGGCATCAGACTTCTGGCATGACTCCATCATAGTCAGTGTCATTATTAGCAAAAAGATTTACTCTGTAATGACCAATTTCATTTGGTTTGTGCAGTGAATTCATACGTTTATGATGGCAAGTTCTAATAATACTATTTCCCTGGTAAACCAGCAGCCCCTGAAAGACAGTGAGAAAGTAGAAATCTCAAGTTTGTTCAAAAATATTTGACCCCATCATGGCTGTAGGGAAAAAAATGTTGTGAACATTTAGTCAATGTGTATTATAGCTTCAGAAACCTGGTAGTGAATAAATGTTGGATTCTTTTCATTATTTTCTTTCTTAAATCTCCTGGATTGTTTTTTTTAAGCCAGTCTCATGATTTTGTGGTCCAACTCTTGCCTTTTAAACCCTGGGGGTTTACAGTAATATATGTAACAAATTTTATGGCTTATTTTAAAACAAGTTTTATAAACTATGGATCTTAGGCCAGCTGCCAGATATTAGGAATATATGGTTACTTCTTGGTAAAAACTTGCTGTCACTGAAGAAGATTTATGGTTACAAGAAGATATGAACTGATAGGAGTTTAAGTCCAGCCCATGCAATAACAGAATTTATGTGCAGTTTCCTCCTCTTTAATCAGTGATTAGAGTAGGAATGTGATGCATTTGAACCAGTTGGTGCGAACTGTGCTTGTGGGAGTTACTTATTTGACATGACTGGGACTAGTTATGACCTTCACCTAAAGATTTTAGCTTATTCCCCTGGGAATTGAATGATGCTCTACAGTCTAATCTGTCCCCTCAGTTGGGGTGCTACTGTTTCTCACATGCCTGGCTGTAATGCCTAGGGATGGTGTACCTCTTTGGTACGCACTGACTTTGACCTCAGTTGCCCAGCACTCTGAGAAATCAGGCCACGTGGGGATTTGGTACATGAAAGCACCCCAAACTAGGGCATACTTCGACTGTCCTAAGGGCACAAAGCAGTTTGGGTCATTGCCTGGGGTGCTCTGGGTGTAGCTGCTGTTCCCAGAACAGCTGGTAGGCTGGGAGGGAAAGGAGCTGAGCCAACAAGAGTGGAAAAGCCAAGAGAGCTCCAGAGGGAAGGGTCCAGTTTCCAAGCCCTTGTCCTGGGACAGTGGCACAAAAAAGCTGGGGCTGCTGCCCAGGGAGGCTGGCCTGAAGGAGAGACTCAATAGCATAAATTAAACATGATCCAGTATTATAACACATGGAGTGAATTCACAGGAGAAGCTCACGAAGCAAAAACTGTGAATGAATATAGGTGAAGCCTTGACTTGTTTACGGAATAGAGAATCGATGAGTACGTTGAAAACACAAGAAGGTGAGATTACAATCAACCAAAAAAGGGGGGGGGCGTGCTGGCCCAGCAGCCTGTCCCTGATTCCAGCTGTGTCTTGTGGTTTGAGCAAAGCAAGGCAGCCAGGGAGAGAGGGAAAGAAAGCTGCAAGGAAGCTGCATCTCTGGAGGGATGTGTATGAGGGAAAGGAGGTAGTGACCTCTCTTCTCAGCTGACTCCCAAACTGTGTTGGAGAGAAGGTGGGGATAGCCATCTTTACTCCATATTTTTGGTTAGTTTGGTGTACACCTGTACATCAACTGTACAATTTAGAAACTTCCCAGGCAGCATTTGGGAAGCCAGACTATTCTTCTACTACCTTTAGCTTTTTCCCTTCCCTTATACATGCCTCCTACCCCTCTGTACCATGCTACTGGTTCTGCAAGAGAAGGACTCTGACTGCGCTATTCCCAGCTGGGCCAATCTGCTGGCTGGCTGCTCCTGTTGTCCCAGGTGAGTGTGAAGGCTGGAGTGGAAGGAAAGAAGGATTTTGATGGCAAGGAGGAGAACGAGTGGCAGGGGGAGAAAGAAAAACATCTGCATCTGGAAGATGAGAAAGGACCAAGAAAGCACAGCTACACGAAGAGAGTATTTTGTCTTCAGCAATGTTTGCCACAGTACGCATTTGCTCAAAGTATAATGGAGAGGAAATCTCTGAGCAGCGTTATAAACACATCTCCCAGCCCTGGTTATACACACACACATAAATGGCTCAGGTTTCACTCCTGCGGATTATTATTGTATCACCGCAACCTTGAACTGTATTTATAGTCTTGTAAACTGCCGAATTGCAGACCTGCTTCTTGTTTTTTCCTGGTGGCAGGCAGCATGGCCTGGAGGGGTGATCGCAGCTGAGAGCGTCGGTGGAGGAACTTGGAGTCCGGCCACTCGCTCTCTGTGTGGCCATGAGCAACTCCCTGCCTCTCCATGCCTCAGTTTCCCCACTGATAATAGCAGAAAGGATTGTTATCCCCGAGGCAATCGTAAGCACTTTATTAGAGCTTCTTGTACCTTTCGTGTTGAACAGCTACTGGTGGTGGTTACAATAGCTGGTTATACGTGGTAGCAACAGTTTCTTGTGAGACCCTTTCTTCAGCCTCTGGCGACTGTGAGGTGGAGCAGCAGAGGGATTTGGTGTAGGTGCTCTATGTGCCTGTGTCTCCGTGGAGCCACCAGAGCCCCACGTTCACTGGGATTTCTGGGGAGAAGACACGTAGGCTTAAAAGGCTCCGCTGGCTACAGAATGACAGATAAGATGCCATATCTGCATACTTCAGGAAAACTAATTTTCTTTCAGAGACAAGCACTAGAGAAGATGAATTACATTAACCTTTTCTTTTCTAACCATGGGTTATAGTTAGGACAAGGCAAGAAGATGCCAAAGAGGGGAGCAAAGGTCTCTGAGTCCTTGGCAGAGCTGTGGGTGCCTGCGAACAGGAGAGCCGGTCTGAGGAGGTGGTGGCAGACACCAGAGCTCGCTCTGGGGTGGGAAGCTGTGCTGATGAGGCCCGCTGCAGAGTTCACTGCTTCTTATTTGTCCGACACAGAGTTTTCTCACATTTCATGTGACATGACCCTGTTGCCATCATGCCTGGCCCTCTGGACAGAGTCTTGTTTTGCCAAGGTTCATTTGAAGTCTAAGGCTTGAAAGGTCACAACATCGCATGGCTATAACTTCCAACTCCCAGACTGTCCTTTCTATCACCAGCTCCTCATCCTCTCTTCTAGATCTCCTCCCTCCAAATGTGAAGCCTACAGAAACCCACTCTTCCTACAATAATTTTTATCAGTGTTGTGATGTGCAGTAGTGTCCTCTTTGTAACTTCTATCTCTGACGGCAACAGGAAAGTGTTCACACAATTAGATGATTACGCATGGTTATATTCTTTTTTTAATTCATCTTTTTTTTAAACAAATAGCTAGTTCTTTTTTAATTTTCATTCCCCTCAAAGCTTCTGTCACATCCCTAACCTTAGGGGCTGCTCAGAAGTAGAGAGGGCTTTCCTTTTTCAGCACATTCCTATCCTCCACTGTGTAAGTCCACGAGCCAAAAGATGATGTGATCCTGGCAGCCCAGTTTTTGTGTTGAAAGTGCGCATTGTGCTAAGGCTCTTTCCCCCTGGAGTTCTCTTTGTGCACTCCACGAAATGATGAAATCAGGGATCGTAACTCAGCAGCTAATTAGAATGATGATAACACCTTATCCTTGGCAGCTTGCCAGCTTGCCTGACTGCAGCAGCAGTCTCACCTTGGAGGATGGTCTCACTTCAACCTCCAGGTCCCCGAGTCCTGTGATTACTCCAAAGGTGTAGGTTTTCCACCATGGCCCATTCTGCCCTGCAGCTGGAGCCCTGTGGCCTCCCTCCCTCTATGAGATCCCCGCATCAGGCGCAGCTCACCCCTGGTCCGTGGCACACTCAGGGATCACAGACAAGAAGAGAAGTTGTGAAGCTGCATTGCCGTGAGAGGGAGTACTTTAGGAGACACACAGACTGCACAGCCCCCCAGTCGCTGGAGCTACAGTGGCTCCTCCTAAGTCACATCCTATGTCTGACATCTAGATCTGCACCAAAAGGGAGAAAAAATCAGAGTTGTCCCTTTCAGGAGCAGAGAAGAGCTTGGAAAGATGAACACGGTCACTTCAGATCTAAGAGTCCAATAAAATACTTCCCTCCTCCATTACTACTTCTTTAAAAAAAAAAAATAGCGCTTTTTGAGCCAATTCCTGATTGTAATTTTTGGGAGTGGGACAGGAGAGGGGAAAGGCTGAGTCACAATTTCTGAGCACTCAGCTCTTCCATAACGCTTCATCACCAAGGATCTTAAAGTGATTTTGGCACATGAATGAGTTAAATTTCACCACTTCCTACTCAGGCCAGGAAAACCTTTGCTGAGTTCATTCACAGATGAGATGGAGCAAACCTTTAGGTCAGAGTTTTCCAACCTGGATACTTCATGTTAGATACCAAAGCTAGAAATAACATTAAAATGTAGTGTGTTTACAGTGCATTTGTCCATCCTTCTACTGTCACAGTAGCAAAGAATTACCTGGATTAATTTTGGACTTAACCAGACTGTAGCCTACTTCAGTAGCCTACTTCTGATCTGGTAACACCAGACACTGCCTCTGCCCCCATGAGAATTATCTATGAAAGGCTGAAGAGGAGGCAGCTTTGCTATTTTCTGCTGAAGGGAGGGCTTCTCAGTGTACAAAGTAGTAGCATCCTCCCTTCTTCCCTCTCTTCTTCCCTCCCTCTGGTTTTCTGTGTCTAGGACTATGGCAAAAGCACTAGAGATACTGGAGCTTTCAGCACCTTCAGCCCCAGAGCCATCTCCCGTCAGGCGTTCACTCCCTTTCTCAGAGCTCTTGCATTGAAGAAGTTGACCCCGTCCATGGACACCATCTGCACACAGAGGATATGAGATTTGCCATGAATCTGCAAAACAAAATGATGGCTTGGACACAGTTAGGCCAGTGGGAATCCATGTGAAATCAGCCAAAGTTAAAAGTCAGTTACCCTGGGACCATGCTGGGGACAAGAGCTGTGAGTGGAGACTCCAAGGAGCCTGGAGTGCTCCTTGAGCTGCCTGCGTGGCAAGTCTGGGGTGCGCTAACCTGCTGATCTTCACTGAGCTGTTGGGGCTGCTCTTCTTGGCTGGAGCTCTCCAGAGAGCTGCCCCCATTTATCCACCCCCAGTCTCCCTGCCTGGATCTGCCCCAGCTCATCTAGGGGAAGCTAAGGTACCACCTCAAAGACCATTGCAATCTGCTCAGTAGCTTCAGAGGAGTCACTCTGGGTATACAGGACCAGACACAAACCTTTCGCTGGGTATAAGACCTCCCGAAATGACTGCGTTCTCTTCTTTCAGAGCGTGTCTTGCAGGCAGTGCTGCGCTAACAGGATTTTTGTGACAGCGGCATAGTACAAGGCACTACGAGTATCCTCATGGCTCCGGGCTAGAGGCTATTCTGCCTCTGTATCCTGACTATCTGAGCAGAAAGGCTGGCTTAGCTTGACTTCACAGAAACATGGCAAAAGACAGAGATACCTTAAGCCAGTAAATGTTTCCAGATGGGGGCATTTCTGGTGAACTTTTTACTTCTGCCTCTAAATGAGGCACTGTTAGCTTTTTACAAAGATTGAAAAGATTTGAGCTTTAGGGTTAAGTGTGGCGGGAGTCTTTCTTTCCTTCTCTTTCTTTCTTTCTTTCCTTCTTTCTTTCTTTTTCTTTTCTTCTCGTTCTCTCTTTCTTTCGCTTTCTTCTTTCTTTCTTTTCTTTCTCTCTTTCACTTTCTTTTCTTTCTTTTTCTTTCTCATTCTCTTTTTCTTTCTTTTTTCTTTCTGAGCCTTTATCTTTCTCCGCTTGTCTCTCTTCCCTTCTCTCTCTCTTTTTTGTAAAACAAGGCAGCTAAGAAGGAGGAAACACTGCTGTTTTAAAAAATACAGCTTAATATATTCCTAGAAGCCTGTAAGCAGAGAAAGAACAGGCAAAAGAGGGAGAGCAAGCAAGTTTTGACAGTAATAGCAGTGAGCCAGTGCAACATCTTGAAAGGAACTAGCCTTGTCTTAGGAAATTAAAAAGACATGTGTGTAGCTGTTAAAAAGCCTGAGAAAAGTGTCTATGGTTCTCAAGCAAGGCAGTCCTGCAGGAGGAAGTTTACAAGAGCTAGGAGTAGTAGTATCCGTGACTTTAATCTGGTCTTGGAAATTATTAGTTCTAAGCATGCTGGAAGGAATTAAGACCAAACAAGGGTTTTCAGTTTAGAATCTGAGTCTTTGATGCTTTATGAAAGTAATTTGATTGCATCAAATGGGTCCCAGGGATAGGAACCTTAGTCCATAAATATCACCGATCCACATCATTAAAAAACCTCAATCTGCACTTTTTTTTTTCTTCTTCTTTTTGCAGTGCTAATATTCTTTGGACATAAGAGGCCCGCAGCTGAATCAGCAGGGAGATTGATTTCTCTCTCTCCCTTTAAAAGAGGGAAAGAAGGTCCCTTTGGGTCAGGGTTAAGGGCTTGGAAGGGGCCTAATGGGAAAGTTCATCTCACAGCTGCCAGCGGTATATAGTACCAGGCCCATGGATAACAACAGGATGTGGGTTTTGAGCACTGTCAGCTCCTTCATGATATATTTCTTTTTAATTTTCTCCTTTTAAAATAATACACCAGCAAAGAACATTCTTTATTATCATAACAAAATCTCTGCTCCAGTGACTCTGAGACGTTCCTAATTGTTTTCAATCTGTCAGAAGTGCTTTCTGTTTGCATTTCTGCAACCACTCAAGAGATTGCTGTAAAGAAAACAAACAACAAAAAAAATGGCCTGGGCTGACTCAGGGGCTGGGTAATGGGTTACAGCACTTTCACCTCTCGCTCACCGCCACCGAGCAGGAACCAAAAGCTGAATTGGTTGGTACTAACTCAAGTGTCAGCTTTGCAACAGCCAATTTTGAGCTGTTGTTAGCACTGGAAGTCACCAAACAGGCACAATGACAGTCAGGGAGTTAAAAATAAACTCTGGTGATGGTGAAGGCACCGGGAAAACACCCCACTCACCCAAGTGTGGAGATGGAGAGTGAAGGGAAGAGTGCACACAGCTCTTCGCACCGTCATCCTATTGATGGTGCTATGAATGACAAACGCATAGACATAGACAATAGCAATGCATTTCCCACAGAGAAAAATACATCTGATCTAACTTTTCACACTGTTTCATAAAAAGTGATCTCATTAATGTGAGAACAGAATGATTTCTGGGAATAGTCTTGTCCTGACTGGTTGCTGTCGAGCCTACAAGAGCAGGCAATGCAGGGCAGCCTTATACCACCATAGCTGCATCCTCATCAGCGCGTCGTACTGGTCTTGCTGCGCGATGGAGGGAGCGGTGGGAGCAGAGGGGCTGTGGGGAAGGCGGTGCGCAGGAGGCCCAGGGCCCCCTGCAGATATCTGCTGGCAGAGCTGGGGCACACGGGCCGTGGGAGGAGCGCCGAGGAATTTTCCCAGCGTCGTTCCCTGCGCGTGTGGGTGTTGCCTCCCACCACGGAGCCGGCGTCCTGTTACGACTTTCAGTATTACAGCACGAATGGTGGGCCCCCACCCCAGAGGGAGTCCTTGCTGTACCGCAGGCTGTAGGAGACAGGTCCTACCCTGAAGAGCTGCAGAACTAAGATGGGAGGAAGAGCTGCCCCATACAGCAAGCAAGCTGGGCACTGAAGGCAGGATTCACGTTGCCCACTAGAAATGCTCGTTAGTTGTCAAGCCCGTCCCTCTCTGTTAGTGCTATAGTGACCGATGGTCTCTCTGCAGACAGTTTGCATCTCTTCTTGAGCTTACTGCTAAGATGCAGTAGTCATGATGACTGTAGCCCATAGCCTTAGAGAAACTTGAATCCTGACCTGGTAGGTGTTGAAGGCAACCAGAGAAAACAGAGGGGCTGTGGATCCACTGAGGTTTATTCAGGATCACCCAGGAAGATTAAGACAGGACTGGGCACCAAGCTCCTCTATCACAGCTCAGTGCTGTAACCGTGCGTTCCACCGGGACGTCCTCCCGTGGCTCTCCCTGGCCATCAGGGCTCCAGATGTCTCTCAGTGCAGAAGGAGCTGAAGAAGAGTCGGGGCTGGTTTTGCGTGCGTAAACAAAAAAGCAGAACCACAGGAACTGTCTATCAGTATGTTTGGAACGCACTCCTCACCCTGGCATCTGGAATGCCCTGAGCTGCTGTCAGCTAGCAGCACTGAGAAGTCCACATAAAAACTCAAGAGCTCTGACCGCCCCTGGAGAAAGGTCTGGGTGAAGAGTGGGTCAGTGCAGAGGACCCAGAGCCAAGGGCCTGAGTCAGGCCTTTGTTATGAAGGACGGGAACAAGGGCCTGTGTCGGAAAGAGCTTGTCCTGCCAGTTTGGAAGTCATGGCTCCTTTTGCTCTGCCAAAGACTTCCCACATGTGCTTTAGGCACATCCTTCAGCTCTCTTTGGCTGCTGGTCCCCTTTGTAAAATGGAGGTGTTGTTTTGCTCTGCCTCATCAGGGAGCTGTAAAAGAGGGTCTATTTCCAATTTGCAAGGGCTCTTGTGGTTGCTCATGCAAGTAACTTTAAAAACTTCAGCTTGGAGCAAACCATCTTTGGGACGCCTTCTTGGACTCAGTACTCGGGAGGAAGCCCACGGCAAGAGAAGACATGAGGTTCCCATTCCCTGATGCTGCACAGAGGTGGCTGAGAAGTCTTCTAGCGGGACACGGTTTTCCACCTGGTTTGCACTGGCGTGAGGAGTTCTGCTAAACGCAAGGCAGCAGTTGGGTCCATGCATTCCCACAGGAAGCACTGGACACAGAGATAAGCTCCTCCACATTAACACTGAGATAACAGCAAATCTCTAGCAACTAGGAACGTGAAGCATGGCAGCCACAGTAGCCACGGGCTATGTGGGGGCTTTGTCCCATTTTTTATGAAGAAGCAAAATTGCTTCCCTCTCACCTTCCTGGGAAGGGGGAGACAGACCCTTGGCTAGCCTGGCTTGTCAGGAGGGTCATTGCTTCTGCTCCTTGTCCCCCCTGTGCTCATTGACTGCCTTTGCTCTCTGCAGCAGCATATGGAGATGCACAGTGTGGCTGCAGGCAGCAGAGGAGCAAACAAGCTCTAGAACAAAACAGAAAGTATGTTCTCATGCAAACCTCATTAATAATGGAGAGCGAGTGAAGAGAAATGCTAAATATAAATGATATTTCTTGTTGGGAAGAGAGGGAACGTACTGCACCACTGCAAAGAGGGAACATGAAAAGTGAAGCCTTTCAGAGTTTACATCACTCCCCTGTAAAACAAAATTTAGCTATTTCACAGTTACCGCAACATTTAGCCAGGCAGTGGGATGACAAACACTAACAAATAAACAAAGAAATCCCTTGTATATTGAGATTTTCACTATCTCAGCCTCTTTTTTTTTTTCTATTTCAGTTCAAAATCTCCAATTTTCTTTCTTACTGCTGGTTCTCCAGAGAATTCAAATTCCTGCTGAAATGATAAAGCATTTTCTCAGGTTAAGCGAATGTGGCCCATATAGCACTGTTCAGCAAATGCATGCCTTTTGGAGACATGCTGCCAGCAGTGGCTGTGGCTTAGCAAGTAATTCATTATTCTGGGCCACTGGGATATTGGCTGGCCTGGTGGTCCGGTTAGGCGTTTTAAAGATGCAGGTAACTGTAAGCAGAGAGTACATGTTACTCTGCCCGTAAGTCTCTGCCATAGCGTGACATAAAGACCTTCTAAGATTGCGGTCCGCACGTTCGTGCTCTTTTATGCTGGCCATTAATCTCAGCAATGCATACGAAATTGATTTCCTTTTCATGACATTGTTTTCAAATGACTCTTCTGTTTTCTTCTGCTTGGTTTTTGGCAATCTCAGTGGCTCGGGAGCTACAAGGAATATAATTCAGAGCTTCTCTGAATGTTTCAGTGCCGATGCCGGCAGTGCTTGCTGCCTCCCATGTTTCATTGGTCGTGGGTGCACCAAGGAGGCTGCAAAGAGCAGGGGCATCAGGGTGGTAAAACTCAATGCAAGAATTAAAGTAATCATCAGAAATGAGATCCTTTTTAGCTTACAGAAGTAGAACCAAGAGCAGAACTTAGATGCTAAACCTGCTAGTCCTTTGGGGTGGGGTTGTTTGGGGTTTTTTTGCTACAAAATCCAGAAAGAGGACCCGGAAAAGTCAGATGCTTTAATATGCACTGCACTTCTGCCCAGCAAAGTTCCCAAATAGTAAAACTCCCCCAACAGCTCTCCCTTTGCCTGCAAACAGCAAGCTTACATGCAGAGAGGGGGAAAAATGCAGCCACATTCCTTTCGCACTCCCACTCGCCTCTGAGGTTCTTCCACTTCCTTCCTATGGCTTTTTTTAGAACTGTAGTGTTTTTCTCACGTCCGGCAACAAAGGATGTTTTGTGCTGCTGCCGAGGTTGTTGGTTTCTTTTTTTTTCTTTTTTTTTTAACTTCAGATGCAGCTATCATGTTTGAAAATATTGCTCTTGTTTGTGTGGGAGCATAACTTTTTTTTTGCTCTCCGGTACCTTACAAGCGTGATCAAATGCTGGGAATTTGTTTAGTTGGTTAAATTCTCCCACCAGACTCGACATTTGTATTTCACTGGAACTCTCTTGTTTACCTGTAAAAACCACCGTGCTGCAGCCCTAAAGGTAGAACGAAATTCGGGAGCTTGCAGTGATTTCTCTGCCCTGTTACTGAATAAGAAATGGAATATTTCCAGAATTACTGTGGTGCAGCTGAGAGCAGAGCATGGTGCATAAATTGGTTCGTAAAATGCATAGCTCATAAACCCCACAAAACTCTTGTGGTGTTTCCAGTAAAAAATCCAGTGAGGGGACAAGGAGGAGCAGATCGATAACAGAATCACAGTCTCCAGCCCCTAGAGTCAGCTCTCCCATTTTACGACAGTGTAACATCATGAAATCAGAGTGGAGAAATGCATCCCAGATTCAACCTTTGGGGTTTGATATATTCTGATATATAGTGTCCCCGATCACTTTAGCTGGGTCTTTGTCACAGTGATAAACTGACCGCGGTCACACACATTGACATTACTCACTTTGAGAAGTGAAACTCCAAATAACAGCCATTGCTGTGTCAGGAACCCTGGATATTAGATATTCAGGCATTCAGTGTTTCCAATTTGTAGGCAGCTAGACAAGGTGGGGAGAAAGCCCATAGACAGCCTGGAATTATATCATAAATCTGCAAAAGCCCTAACATAATCATTAAGACTACCTTCGGTTCCTCAGACGTGGAGCATAAGTGATAGAGTGAGCCTGATTTTGACCTCTTCCTCAGCAGTGCTGCACAGGTATTAGTACACTGTTGGCTTTGGCTTCTGCAGGAGTCGGTGCAAAAGTGTCTTGGAAAGGAAGTATTCAACTCAGTGAAAAAATGTAAGGACTGCTATCTCAATGCCTGCTTCAACTCAATAGTCAGGGTGAGGCAAAGACAAAATGAGAGGCCCTGACTCTCCCCTGCCTGGTGTGGGAATCCCTCCTGGTTTGTGCAGATGGGGGTAGAGTGAGGTACCACACACTGTCACGCTGGAGACATCCTTTGTAACTTAAGAAATATGCATACCCATCTTACTTGCATAAGTAAGTTTTTTTCAGATTTCAGAGCACTACCAATACCAGCCCTCCAAAATAGTCAGCAAAATTCAGGAGCCTGCTGGGGCTCTTTCAAAGTGAGTCCTGATTAAGAAAACTATTTGATTGATTGCTACTTTTGTGGCATGTCTGGCTTCCTATCCCTGCTGCCAGGTTTCCCAGAAAGGAAGGAGGAATTCTCCCCCATTTTATTGCAAAAGCCTTGGGAGAGCCTTGGAGCCTGCTCTGGTTGGAGTGAGCCCTCGGGCGTGCTCCAGGGAATCATAACGCCGCGCACACAAATGGGCAGTACCTGCGCAGACCACGGGTGTCCCTGTGACTTCCTGACGGCTGGACTGTGACTCTGTTGCCTGTCTTCCCCCTAACGCTAGGCTGAGGAGAGGGAGAAATGTCGGATCTGGGTGGCTTAAGTTGCCCCTCGAGTACCACCCTTGCTCTGAAAGTCTAGCTCCAGGAATTCACGCCGCAGTGCCATCCATCCCCCCTTTTCTGCTAGATTATTCCTCCCCAGCCTCCCAGAAAGCAACACGTACCCGAGCCACGGGCATCCCGGCAGCCCAGGGCTGAGACGACCGCGTGGAGGCTGCTTCACGCTAAGGTGCCAGGCAGCGAACAAGGAAGCCCAAGGCATGTTTGCTTCTTTTCTCCAGCCGGCTCTGCTCCAAGGGCTGTGACTCCGACAGAGTCAAACACCCAGGGTGGTAATATCTTAAACAACCACAGCTGTTTACCAAAAGTGAGTCAGTCTTCCATCGGGTTTGGCTAACATGAGCTAGCAAACCTGATTTAACCTAAGCCTTTTCCTTGGTGTAGGTACAGCCACTTGCAGCTGCTTCCAGAAAGGCATTTTAGCTAACGAGCGGCTGGGTGAGAATACAACCAGCTGAAAGGTGGTGTCAGATGGATGTCCATGGCGAGACCTGGCCGGCACTACGAAACCTTGCCAGCAGAAGCTGGTTTTGTCACTGCAGTGGTGCACGTCATAACAGCCTGATGAAAAGTCCTGGCCAGCTTTTCTGTGACCCAAACAGATTCAGATCCCTGAGCCATCAACTGATGGTTTCTAACCCAGCAAGCACCATGGTTTATGCCAACCCCATCCCTCAGAGGGAGGAGGTGGTACCCCGTGGCTGCAGCCAGCATGCTGCCATGCAGCAGTGCAGCAAGCTCAGTGCTCATCCAGACAGAGAAACTCAGGTTTGTCAACGTGGCCTGGGAAAACACCCTGCGGTCTACAGTCAACTCACTTTGCAAGTCAAGGTAAATCAAAAATATAGGTAAAGCTCACTAGTGTTTTAACTTATAGGACAGAGATACTCTTAACTACTTGCCCAAGTAGCTCTTTCAATAAACAGCAACAGGGAGGGAGATGCTGTGAAGGCTTTGCCTTGATCCTGTGCTGCCCTGGCTGTCCCCATCGCAGCCTCCAGCCACCCCAGGTCACACTGGCAGCCTGGCCTCACTGCTGCTTTAATGTTGCTGGCTTACATTTATTTCCATCCCATCAGAAAAAATACAGTTTAAACCTCTGTCCTTAGAGGCGGTTGTGATCCTGTTTCAGTAAAGGCAAGCAGGTGTTGCTGTGACACCGGCTGGGACCTGTGCTGCTTCCCCACCGCTGGGACATTTCCCAGATCGGGAGGGTGATGCCTTCACAGCCCTCAAGTGGAGTCTGGCACAAAGAGGGGAAGTGCACCTACTTTGCCGTTTCCAGTAAATGTGATTTATGAGCAGGAAGGATCCACCTTTCAAGTCCAGCAAGCGCGGTGGGGCAGACCTCCGGCTAGCCCAGCCAGGGCAGCCCCCAGGGCTGCGACGCTCCATCCCAGCCCTAAAGCTGCAGGGAAAGGGAGGTTGGAGTTGTGTGAGATTTGGCAAATCTGCACGAAACCCGGAGGAACTATGCTCAGGAGAGAAATGCAGCCCCTAGATCTACCCTACAAATCCCAAACAACCTCTGGATAAATTTCAGCTGAAAACTGGCTCTTTCATGCCTGCGATAACTGCACTTGACAGCCAAACAGAGACCCTTTCATATTTAAAAATAGAAAAAGCAATTAATTATTGGAGTCAATATAAGCCGGGAGCTGGCACAGTAGCAGGGCAGTGTCTGTAGCAATCTGACTGTAGCAGAGGGCATAGTGGCTTTACAGCTCACGAGCCCATCAGCCCAGGGGGACCCCCGCATTTGGGATGCAAAGCTGCTCAAACGCGGGCGCAAAGCAGATTCATGCCCCGTGGCGGCGGGGTCGTTAGGCAGCAAAAAGTGAAGGCAGCCTCTGAACCTCCTCAAAGAGCTTGATGGAGTCAGTGCTACTTTGTCAAACCCAGCCTAGCTCAGCATTTGGGCATACTCAAGCTGAAATGCTTGCATGTCTCTGGTTTGCTCTTCTCCAGTGGCTGCATGCAGCGAGTGCCAGTGTGTCAGAGGCAAGCCTTGGTGGTACAAACACCAGCGGTGAGGTTACCGGGCAAGCCCTAAGAGCCAGAGCCACTGACGACTTCTCTTTCCCATAGCTGGATAGTCTGGTTCAGTGTGGGATGAAGCATTGCACACCACAGCCAGGCTCATCTTTTTCTATCTCAGTGTTTACCTGGGATAGACCATGGTGTGAGATGGTGATGGGACTTAAGGACTCCTGGCTAGGTTGCACACAGGGTCTTGGTAGCATTTGACCTTCATTTGGATCTGAGTCCTTTGGACATTGGTGAATGCCCCAGAAGGGAGCTTTCCTCATCCTCCAGGAAAATCCAGCTTTTTTTTCCAATAAAGCCCAATTCTTGCCACTTGCTAGCTACAAATTGTCCTCTTGGATTAGCAACTCAGTGAGGTAATGAAAGTCAGCTGCCTTGGACCCTTCATTTTCTGCTGCAAGATACTTGCACTTGACCGAGCCCACTGATGTTTGGTGACGCTAAAGCGACTGGAGAAATGAAAGGAGAAGCAGGTCCCGAGCTGGAGGAGACTGTGGCTAGGAAACCAGGGTGGTGCTGCGATGTGAGCCGAGAAAAGACCTTTGAAGTGCAGTCTTCGGGCAGCTGCCTGGGCCCAAAGCAAACACTGCACAGGACTTCCACTTTGGTAACGATAATGAAAGCAGTTCCTGGAATGATTTGCTTGTCCTGACAGCAGCACAGTTTGGTTGAAATATGTACAAATTAAAAAAAAAAAAAAAAAAGGAATAAAAGAGGAACTTGTCAGAGAGGCCCTTTCCTTGGACCAGCTGTTCTCACAGCCTTCTTTCCCTGTCCAAATTGGTAATTCACAGCAAAGCCACGATTCAAGCACACGGTGGCTCCTCTTTTAACATGATCAAAGGAATAATTATTCGCAGTGGAATTCTCCGAACACAAAAATCGCGTGTGATCCTCCCGGCGTGAGGAACCGGCTGTGTGTCTGCAGAAAGCTCCCATTTGCTCCGCAGACAGTCAGCCTGAGGTTGCAGCCAGGGACGGTCCCTGCCTGCCACCACGGAGCTCTTCCTCAGCTGCCTTCCACCGTGCAAGCTCGCTCACTGCTTTCGGGCCGGCCGAGCGGCAGGCGGATGTGGAGATCCTTTGTTTCTCTGTGTGTTCAGAGGAGATTTCCCTAAAAAGCGACCACCGCTTGTCTTAGTTTACCCTGAAATGGAAACTTTATTTATAGCAGCAACAGCAGCAGCAGGCACCCTGGGCCCTAGCAACAGGAAAGTGAGCTCCACAGTTGCTGATGGGAAATATTGCAAAGTGCTGGGCTTCAGCAGCAGATTTTGTCCATGGTTTCCCCCTCTGCACCTGTCCCATCCCTTCTGGGAGTTGTGGATCAGAAATCCAGCCTTTTCTTCTTCCGCTGTACGGGTTTCTCTTCCTCCCCCTCGGCAGTCAGTGTAGCATGGTGCCTCCAGGGAAGGGCACTGCAAAGCTCTGCGGGCTGTAGGCGAGGGGCTGTGTGGGGTTGTGGGGACACATGGTAGTGGGAGCCCTCCAAGGGGTGCAGATGGTTTCTCTGGTGGCCTGAAGTCAATGGGCCACCTGAGTGTTTGAGCAGTATAGGCTGAGTTGAAAGTCACTGAGCCCTTTGACTCCAGGGCTTTTCTACCGCATCCCTGGCTGTCGTCCAAGCCCAAAGCCTCCACCTTGCAGGGTTACTGCTGGGGCATCCGGCTGTTGCGCTCCGGTCTACCTGCATCTGCTCTCCCCGGACCACACAAGCTCAGGTCCATAGGAAATCCCTGGAACCGCTCACGTTCGCCCCATTGATAAAGCTTGCCTGAATCCCCTGCCAGGGCACACGCTTGTGAGGCAGCAGTGCGGATCGTAGGCCAGTCTGCACCTTATTGTATACACGTGTCCTGTCTCATCCAAACTATTCCTGGCACGTCTCCTCTCTTTTCATTCAGGCACTTAGGATGAGCAGCTGGGGCCAAGATTGCCCATGTACTTGGTGCATTATATAATGACATGGAGTTTTGGAGTGGCCTCGAACTCAAGTCAGTCACCCTCTACACCTTTCTAAATGGAGTTTCACTCTGTCAATGTACATAGTTGGCCCTATCCGTTCATTTTATCTCCTTCTCTTCATTTGGTCATTCCTTAAACTAGCCACTGGCTCAGACGAGTACTGTTAAGATGCTGTTGACTGATGATGATACTGTGGTCCGCACTGTATCATCTTCATCAGTTTGTCGAATCTCTTTCCACATGCGACTGTAGATTATCTGGGTTGTTTTTGTTAATAGGAGACAGATGGGAATTGGGTGTCAAGTTGCAATTCTGAAGCGTAGGAGCTTCCTAGCCTTTTTTAAAATGCATGATGTTAAAGATCATTTAAAACGAAATTAGTTTCTGGCATTTAACAATTAGATGCTCAACAGAGAGGCCAGAGGGGGGGTAATTCTTTAGCCTGAATAGTCACCTCTGAACCCCAGGCTGACATAAACACATCTGGTACAAAAGGCCAGACTCCTGCATGCTCTAAATCTCCCGTGTTTGCCCTGGCACTGCACAGCGCTCAGGCCGGTGGATTGCATTGCCTTTCTTGATCAGGTGATACACAGCACAGGAACAGTTGGGAAGAAGAAATGCTGGCAGGACTGATATATCTAGGACCTTGTGCATTAGACAAATCAGATTTTGTGGAGCTTACTTTGCCTGGGTCTATTAACCAAGCCCTCACAATCAAAAGCAAGAGGGGTTTCTTGGAGTAGCACACGCACTATTCTGAAATGAGCCGCAGGACTTTTACACATGGGTGAAGAACAACCACCCTGGGTCTGAAAGGGGTATCTCAAGTGGGAATGATTCAAAGCTGCATCGGGGAGGTTCAGACCGGACATTAGGAAACATTTATTTATCAAGAGGATGGTCAAACACTGGAAAAGGCTTCTTAGAGAGGTGGTCGACGACCCATGCTTGTCCATGTTTAAGAGGCATTTGGACAATGCCCTTAATAACATGCTTTAACTTTTGGTCAGCCCTGAAGTGGTCAGGCAGTTGGACTAGATGATCGTTGTAGGTTCCTTCCAACTGAACTATACTATTCCATTCTATTCTATTCTGTTCTGTTCTATTCTATTCTATTCTAAGTCCAGGATCCTGTCGTAGCTCTGGCCAGGAGTGGATGCTGGAGGAAAAATGTTTGAAAACAGGCAAACATGGCACAGTCCTTTTCCCGATGCAATTATAGGGCTGGGAGCTCCTGAGCCAGAGATGGTATCTTTGTGTTTAGTAATTCCAAGTGACTTTCCCTCCACAAGTTTGTCTAATTGCTCTTTTAACTTCTGGCCTCTGCAACAGCTGATGGCAATGAGCTCCACTGTTTAATTTGCACTGGATTGAAAAGTGCTTGCTTTGGTTTGCATGAAACCTGCTGCCTGCTAATTGCATTTAGTGTCTTTTTTTGGAAAAAAAAGGAGGGGTGGGAGGCTCCAAACTCACCAGGTTGCAGGTGCCTGGATGCAAGACATACACAACCGCCTTATGCTTGACCTCGCGCATTCACTGCGTGGCTCAGCCTCCTGCCCTGACACCACCTGGTGAACTGCGATCTCCTCACCAGCAGCATCCAGCAGGCAAAGCCCCCGTGCAAGACCTCTTGTTGCAGTTCAGCAGGTGAATGGGCAGTGACTCCAGCTCCCATCCTGGTCCATCCTGTCTCTTATTGTTTTTTCTAGCTTGAAGTCAAGTTGGTATTGGCTGGCGTTTTTCATATGCATGCGTTTGCACACAGTCAGCTGCCCCACACCCCTTGGAGGCCCAATAGTGCAGAGGGCAGGAAAATGGGATGCTGAAGAAGTGCCTCAGCTTGGGTCAACTGGAGCAGAAAGATATCGCAGATCTTAAGTAACTGGTTTTCAGAAGCCCTCCAAGTACCTATTAAAATTCACTACTGCAGTTGCATGGGCCACCACAGAAATCTTAATGTGGCCGTGTGGGGATGTGCAGCAGAAGCTCTGACAGCAACTGTCTGCTTACTTACTTACAGAAAATAATTTATGCTCCTACGTTTGCTGTCAGCTCCATTTTTCCTTTCTTAATTTATACCCCTGGAGGAGTTCTTTGCTCATCGACCAGTAGAAACTACCCTCCTGATTTAGACCCCAAGGTTAAACATCCAAAGTTATGTAGTACCTTGATGTCTCCCTATTTAAACTGCCCTGCTCCTTTTTGGAACGATGCACTCCTTCCAGGTTTCATACTGTGTCCGAGGGATGCTTGTGAACCATAAGAGGGTTTTTTTTGTATTGGCACAAAAATATCATCAGATTAATCTGCCAAAGTACTCCTAGTGTGGACACATCTGGCAAAGCTGTACCAGTATTGGAAAACCTCTTTCCACAGGCAAAACCAGTTCTACCAGTAGAAGCATGGGTTTGTCACTGTAACTGGGACGAGGGGAGAAATGGCTCAGGGCAGGACTGGAGGAGCTCTTATCTCCCATGATCTGGAAAAGAAGGTGGATAGTGAGGTGGCAACGTTTGCTATTGATAGTAAGCTATTGAGAGTAATAAAAATGAAAGTTTACTGCAAAGACTTGCAGAAGGCACTCACTATAGTTAGGAGTGAGGCAATAAAAGAGCAGACGAGATTAATTTAGATAAATGCGGAGTGTTGTGCATGGGAAAAACTCCTAACTGTAGATGCCAGTTGATAGACTGCGAGTTAGCTGTGTCTGCTCAGGAATGAGATCCCGGAGTTGTAATAGCTCTGTGAAAACAGCAGCTTGTTCCTTGATAGCAGTGCAAAACCCATCAAACATCAGGAGCTGTTAGGAAAAAAGAGGAAAACCAGAGCCGTACGAATTCACTAGTTCTGCCTTTCCTTCTCAGAAAGGGTATATTAGAAATAAAAAGGTACCAAAGTATAGGACAATTTCTAGATGTTTGGGACTCCCTTGTCAGAAAAGGGAATAAGTGAGAGGATAGGACAGAGGTGCTGACAACCATGAATGCCCTCCAGCGGAGTCAGCAGGAAACATTTGGGCTGTTTCTTTCAATACAAGACCTAAGGGACATCCAATATGACGAGGTGGTGCCGGGCTCCAGACAGGCCGAGGGAGCTGTCGCAGTTAAACCGTGGAACTCGTTGCCCCGTGATGCTGTACGTGTTAAAAATTTGCAAGGTAAAAAGCAATTAAACATATCTCAGGAAGAAAAATCCATTGACAGCCATGAAATGCAAACACCCCAGCTCTGTCTTAGGAGATCCCTAAGCTACAAACAGCTGGCAGTTGGTGGAAAATACAAAGGATTTATTCCTATGTGTTTACCCCATTCCCATCGTCTTCCCCGTGTACCTGCTGTCAGCCCAAGCTGGAGATGGAGTGTTGGGACAGACTGACCTTTGGGCTGACCCACTGCAGGAATTCTTAAGTTTGGGATAACCCTAATTTACATCACTTTTATTCAGATATAACGCTGGGATCATGAGGTGAAGCTGTATTGTAGTAAAGAATCAAAGTAAAAGTGAGGTTCTCCTGCAAGAAAAGTAATCTATTCTTCAAAAATAATTACATTAAAATAAATATTAAAAAAAAAGCATACAGTGGAAAATTGGAAATTAAAAAAATAGTCATTTGAGCATTGGAAAAACATCATGCAAGTATCCCTATTTATTTTCTGCTCCTGTCTGTCATCAGCCTATTTCACATGCAATCTTAGCTTTCAGTCACTTGCAAGCAAAGTCTCACATTTTGAAAGTTCGCATGATGCAAAAACCCATGAAAATGTGCTAACCGGACTGGCTCCTTTTTTCCAGCTCCTCAGAATGGGGAAGAATACTTCAACCCCACTTCTCACAAGATAAATAGCCGTCTGCCCCTACCCTGACCGCGTCAGTCACTCAGGGTCACCCTCCCTCGGGCAGCTTCAGGGAGAGGCACAGGGCTGGCACACACAGCGTGAGCCATCCTGCGGGAGGACCCAGGGAGGTACTACTGGTTCTTTCTAACACAGCTGCTTCTCCCCCAGCCCTAAACTGTGCAGCCTAACGCCTGCGCTGGCGGGTTTGCTGGGTGCTATTGAGATTTGTTAGACGACTCCTAGGCTTCACCCCAGAGTTAGCTGCATTTTGATGCTGGGCAATGGACCTTCAAGTTTAGAAGCGAACACTCAGAGTGCTATCAGAAGAACTACAGGAAGTAGGTAATTAATTATTAAGAAGTAATTAGCAAAGAAAGAGGCTTACGTCAAAGTAGGGATGTAAAATTTCATGGGAAGGCTGCTGTTCTTCCCTGTTAGAAGCTTGTAAAGAAATGTGGAGTTGCTGATAGTGCCAAACGTGCGCATAAAGACCAGCGTGTTGGTTGTGGATTTGCGAGACATTTAAGGACAGCAGGAGGGGGCTGCACAGCCGATATCCATCACTTGCACAAACAACTGACTGAATAGCCTAGATCCGAGATACCACGAAGCGAAGCGGTCGTTGCAGTGACTGGAGATGAAAAGTTAAGACGGGAGTTGCTCTCGGTTTCTCTGCTAGCCCGGCTGTCCGGCCGGGAGCAGCCGCGGCGGCCCGGGGCTGATGAGGAGGGGCCGGTGACACTTTCCGCAAGCCTGTGCCCGTCCCAGCTGCAGCTTCACAGGCAGGGGAGAGCGAGGACGTTGGAGAAACACCTCTGCCCCGGGAGGCTGGGTGGCTGCTCGGCTCCTCGGGGAGGAAGTGGCTTCCATTTAAGGAGCTGGAGCGGTTCTTGGCAGGGATTGCAGCAAAGCTTCCCAAACGCTGGGTCCTGTTGGCAGAAAGGCCGGGGGCAGCTCGAGCTCGCGCTTTGGAAGTGCCTTCTTTTGTCAGCTTGAGATTTTCCAGAATTTCAAAGCGGAAAGAAAGAGAGGGGTACGAGGAAGCTATTAAAGATACGTAAAATAAACTTGAAGCAGGGTGGAAAGCATGTTTCATTGAGAAACTGCGCATTTTATTCGAGGGAAGGATCGGTGAATGCTTATTATTTTAACAAAGACTTTTTCTGTCGCGAACAAGAGAAGCAGATGTTTAAAAGACGGACAGGAAGCGGCTGTGACAAATGAAAGGATTTTTGATTGAATTCATGAGCTGTGTTTCCTGCCAGTAATTCATTCAGCTGTAGGCTAGATCAAAACATAATATTATGGTTTAATCAGCACGCTTTTTAACACGAAGCCAGAATATACAAGCTCTTGGTGCTACAGGTAAAAAGCCATTAGTACAGTTGGCTCAGAGTCTTCTTTTTAATTCATTATTCATTCTTTTTCTTTTAAGCAAATACGTTGTCTATCAGCAAACACCTGAGAACTCCTAGAGAGCCGTGTTTTGGAGTTTGCACAAGCAGGTGTAGAAAGGGTAAAGCACTTTCAGGGCATGGCAGATGAAATAGGCTGCCTCAAAGTACAATCCAACTTCTGTTGCAGTCTGAGAAAGCTCAGCTTCCTACCGACTGCGGGGAGCATTAGATCAAGCTGGTTATCCTGGGAAAAAAAAAGCCTGGCATAAGGATTTTTACTTTTTTCCCTCAGCACAGTTCTGAAAAAGCAGTGTGTGTGCGTGTGTGTGTGTGCGTGCAGGCGCGTGCGCACATGTGTTAATTTTGATGTTTTCTGCTTCTCTTCCTTCCTCCTAATGAATTCTATTTGTTTACAGCCTCAAGGAAAGCTTGTCACTAGAAATTTCCTTTTGAGTTTTCAGCTCGAGATTTCACAACCACAGAGCCATTGCAACACAGTGATAAACAAGCTGAGGGAGGCAACTCTGGAGAATTGAGGCTTCTCTTTTTCACCATTTAGTTAAGTAAATAGTTACCAAATGTGCCGAGAGATAGGGAACTTTATCCCTAGCTGTAATGAGTATTAGCAAAAGTGGATTTTTTTCCTATCCAAAAACTTAAAAGAGTAGGCACAGAAACTGTTTTGAACAGCTTATCCTTACACCACTCCTTGTCAGAAAGGGTCGGATGCTGGGCTGTGCTCCTGGGACACAGCACCGGGCTGCAGGCTGTGTGGGAGCAGGCAAAATGGAAGAGAGGGCTTGCAAAAGCTGCCTAAAGCTCAGGGTCACAGTCCTGGATTTGCATTTCCCAGAGCAAATGCATGACCTGACTGAAGCCGAGAAGCGATAACCAGGATATGCCCCACGCACGGATACCGGCTGCCCTCCATCCCCCTTGGCCAGGCTTTCGGAGGAGGGATGAGGACACTAAGGCATCCTCTGCCAGGTTTCCTCCTCTGCAGGGGTGGGTCTGGGTCCCATTCTGCACCAAGTGTCTCCTGTGCAGGTCTTGGTCCTTGCATTAAGCACAATATCCATAGATCTGCCGTGATAACCAGGCAGGCTTCCTCTGTCGCATTTAATCCATTGTAAAGTTCCTACAGGTGACCCTCTTATTATATAGATGTATTGGAGGGAGCCTTGCAGTCATGATTTCCAGGGTGCTCTGGGATAATGCGGATAAAGGCTGCTTTCTGGAGGCTGGGATGAAGTTCTAGGGCACAGACTTTCCTTGCTGCAAAACAAGTACAGCTTTGGATTAACCAAAACTTTTTACCAATACTTGTGAAATTTAGCAAGTGGTTTTGGCGATGACAGAGCAGGCATATCTTGACATTTTTGAAATAACTGAAGTGGTTTGTTTTTTCACTAGGAAACAAAGTTTTGTTCTGAAATTTTCTCAGCCTTGTAATAATAAAAAACAGTAAGAAAGAAAAATCCTTCCAGGGAAACAAAAATGTTTCAGTTTAAGTTGAATGAAGATTTTTCTCTTCGACCTAAGTTGAATAGAACTTTTCATTTCTTTGAGGAAGAAAAAAAGGGGCTTTGGGCCATCAAAACCAAAAAAGGCTGCGTAAGGAGTAATAATAAAAAAAATTACTTGCCTATTTCTGCTTATTTGGATGTACAGTATAATCACTGGTATGAGGAAACATATCAGATGTGGAGGGCCAGATCCCTCATTCATGCGGAGAAGACACATAACACATTTAAGGACTTACACACTAGACCAGTTGAGCTAAGGGATAAAGACAGGGGAACTGAATGTACCTTCCCTCTCTTTAGTAGTAGAAAACAGAGGAGCCACCTCATCTGTTCAGTGCACAATCTGATCTCACATCAGAGCAGCTAAAGAAGGTGCGGTAGGATCTGGCTGCCAGCCAGCTGTTTGAGGCAACTCAAATCACAGAATCACAGAAGAGTTTGGCTTGGAAGGGACCTCTAAAGGTCATCTAGTCCAACCCCCCTGCCATGGGCAGGGACATCTTCAACTAGATCAGGTTGCTCCAAGCCCCGTCCAACCTGACCTGGAATGTTTCCAGGGATGGGGCATCTACCACCTCTCTGGGCAACCTGTGCCAGTCTTTCACCACCCTCATCATAAAAAATTTATTCCTTATTTCTAGAGGTTTGAAAATGATTTGAGTTTTCCAGTCTCCCACCCAAGGCATGGCGTGCGCTAACCCTCTCTGTGGTGTAGCTGAGGAGGAGGCTCCCCAGGTCCTTTTGTCCCATAGAGCATCTTCACTGCCAAAATTGTGCCCAGTAAGTGGTGGCGTCTTGGTAAACAGTATAATCATGAAATGTCAGCTACTGCTTACGGTTTAATTGCTTTTGAATTTTAGCAAGCAGCTCCTCATTCATAGCAAATTGGCATTTCGTACATTCAAGATTGCGCTATTAGCTGCACAATAGAGAGGCTGGTTTTCTGTAAATATTGAGATTTGGTAATTATAACCCGACAGTTATTAACACTCCACGGCAGATAAATGCTTCAGCTGCTGAATCTGCTGTGGGCAAACCTCCTTCCCGAAAGAGCGTCTTATCAGTGAGTGGAGGAAGGCTCTAGCTGCCATACTCCATTAACACCACGTTAATGAGCCAAGAGCCCACGCACCACAATGAAAACATACCCTGAAGTGTAGCAGATGGGCTCAGAAGCCAAAGCCACACAATGGGAAAACCTCGGAAATCATAGCTAAATTCAATAGAAAACAAAAGCTGGGCAGCTTGGCCCTCCTTGTAGTAAATATCCTGGAGTAACAGGCATTTTTGGATCTTACTGGGTGAAATTGTGGACTTCCCATTGACTTCAGGAGGACCCAGGTCTCATCTGGTTACAGGCAGTATGTCAAAACCCATCCGTAAAGCACTGCTGATCGCCTGAGCTCTGCACCGGCGTCTCCAGTGAAATCCTTCAGCGATGCTCACAGAGGACTGGTGATTCAGTCCTTCGGATAACGGCACTGCTAACCCACAGCCAGGCTTCACGCATCTTGTTGCTAGAGCTGCTTAAAATAAAATAAACAAAAGCAAATTGACAAATGTGACTGAATCAGTGTGGGGGGAAGCACTAACACGTCAATCATGTAAATGATTAACAAGTGTCTATTAGTCATATGTGAACGACACTTCTCCACATACTAGTAAAAGTGCTACAGCATCATTCGTAATAGTAATGATGTCATAGCAGAAAAAGCCCTCGCACTTAAATGTATTTGCTGGGAGGCATTGGCTATTGCATAAGGTTTTTAAGAATTTATTCTTTTACAGACTAGTGTTAGTCTGTTAACCTTCCCACCCATCACTCTACTCATTGTCGTTAGTGAGGATGTTATGTACGTGAGGCACAAAATTAAAATTAAGTAGCTTTCAGTTGTATATGCCAGGCAGACCAAATGCATCCTTGAAGTCCTTTCATAAAGCTGGGGGTAACTACTGTTTTGCTAGTGCTGTGGTTTGTAGGCAACAGTACTAGTATCAATATGAGCATTCTGTATGTCAGCCTGGTAAAATTTCCCCTATTGCTGCTTGTGAATGCAGAATGATTTCAAATGGAGGAAGACGCTGCCTGTTTTCCAGGGGTTTTGATACGGTCAGGAATTTTTGGACAAAACTGCTTGCCTACCAGGTTTTGATAAAGCAGTCATTGGGAAAGGCTTTTTGGTTAGAAATGCAATATCCAGTCATCCAGAGGGATGCTATTTGCATCTTACATTCCTGCCCTGGTCTCTGTGTCAGTGTGGCCAGGGAAAAGGCAACTGAGCCCCTGCGGCTCCACTGCACGGTGATCTCTGCACCGTGGAGATCCTCAACTCCACGTGTGCCTGCTCGGAAAAAGAGCAAGGACCAAGGAGCAATCACACAAAAAGGCCTTATTAAAAACAGGCTAGGGAAGGGGTAAGGACTCCAATGTACACCTGGTCCTCCAAAGGGGCCTCCTGCTCAGGGTCGGTCTGGAAAGTGGGGCGCTTGGTAGAGCAGACCTTGACCAGAGTTCATGGTGCCAGGGCCGGTGAGATGGGAACGCAGCCTCAAACACATGCTTCCAGTTTCCAGTGGCCCAGAAGAGATTTTGGTTAATAGTACAGATGCCTGTATTAAATATATTAAAGTGATAGATAGCTATATGATCTTCCGCATCAGACCTGCCAGACAGCGGCGACTGGAAGGCACCTTCACCATGCTGTTCTGATACAGGGCTCTTGTCAGGGCCATTTTCTGATTAGCCAAAACTTTCTTTCCCTCCCTCTGCTACAAACAGGGCTCGTCACCTGTTTCTCATCTGTTTTCATTATAGAGGAGAAGTAATTGGTACATCTGGGTGTTATTGGAGAAAAGGCTTGGCTGAAGCCATAATGGGGTAATTATAGACTGAACTGAGCCATGCCGATGCATTGTAAATACGTTTGCCTCTGAGTGTGTGATATTGCCACGTGTCCATTCAGATGGCTTTTTTGGGAGAGGGAGGAGAGAGAGGAGCAGGGTGAAAAGCTGGCCGTGCCTGACCTATCCTATGCATGTGCAGTAAATCTTGAAGATACAAAAGCCCTACCATCACAGCAGAAAAGCAACAGTGTGCCCCACTATAAAATGGACCAACGACTCATTTTCCAAAGGGCTTGTTTTCCTGGGGATTCAATTATCCCGTGTATAACAATTTGCTTCTGGTCTTTTGTAACTGCAAGGAGACACCAAACCAAAGTAGCTCATTTTCACTGTTTTGGTGGTGCTCTCTGCTAAATAGCAACACATGACTGTTGGTACACCACAGAAGCCAGTAACCTAATGCAAAGCGTGATGGCAGGCTCTGGCAGCAGCCTGCGCCGTCTGAAAGAGAGGGGAAGATAGTACAGGGAACCAGAAACCTCAGATGGCTCTGTGTGTCTGTGTGTCTGTCTGTGTCTGTGTGTCTTGTGTGTGTCTGTGTGTCTGTGTGTGTCTGTGTGTGTGTCTGTGTCTGTGTGTGTGTGTGTGTGTCTGTGTCTCTGTGTGTGTGTGTGTGTCTGTGTGTGTGTGTGTCTGTGTGTGTGTGTGTGTGTCTCTGTGTGTGTGTGTCTCTGTGTGTGTGTCTCTGTGTGTGTGTGTGTGTGTCTGTGTCTCTGTGTGTGTGTGTGTGTCTGTGTGTGTCTGTGTCTCTGTGTGTGTGTGTGTCTGTGTGTGTGTCTGTGTCTCTCTGTGTGTGTGTGTGTGTCTGTGTGTGTGTGTGTCTGTGTGTGTGTGTCTGTGTGTGTGTCTGTGTCTCTCTGTGTGTGTGTGTGTGTCTGTGTGTGTGTGTGTCTCTGTGTGTGTGTGTGTCTGTGTGTGTCTGTGTCTCTCTGTGTGTGTGTGTGTGTCTGTGTGTGTCTGTGTCTCTGTGTGTGTGTGTGTCTGTGTGTGTGTCTGTGTCTCTCTGTGTGTGTGTGTGTGTCTGTGTGTGTCTGTGTCTCTGTGTGTGTGTGTGTCTGTGTGTGTGTCTCTCTCTGTGTCTGTGTGTGTGTGTGTGTGTGGTTTTTTGAATGGGGCTTCTAGACACATCTCTGCAAACTCCCAGCCCTCCCTCCTGGAGGTGACACTTGCAGTGCAGGAGAAAGTCTCCGAAGCCTCAGTGGTGTTTTGCATCATTGGTGCGTGGCACATCACAGAGCCACACCGTGACACAGCAGTTGAGGTTGGAAGGGACCTCTGGAGGTCATCTGGTCCAACCCGCCCTGCTCAAGCAGGGCCACCTACAGCCCAGGACCACATCCAGGCGAATGGACCATGTCCATTGCACCGAGCTGGTAGCATCTACTTCGTGCCATGGGGTTTGGGTGCAGTTCTCCCTAGCCCAGGTGGATGTTAAAGTTCAGAGGCTTTTGCCTTGAGGGAGACTGCAAGCACCAGTGAAAGATGCTGCTGCAGTAACTGAGCCAGCCCCACACAAAACTGGATGTGTAATGGGACTTGGGTCTTTGGCTGTCTCTTGGCATGTCATTGCTATGCTGTAGGGTTAGGGAGGTATAGGATTTCAGAATATAGGGGAAGGATAAGCCTTTTGGAGTTGGGCATGTTTCTGGGGCCGTTCTGGCCTCCCCCATGTCTCTTCCATAGTTGGTGTACTGTGTTCGCGGGGGACACCGTGGTCAGGAAGGGGGTTTTCCCAGGGTGAGGCTCATCCTCCACACCCCGTGGTGTGCCGTACCCTGCAATTTCTCCAAATGCAGGAAAGTTACCTGCATATTTTGGGGTAGTGGCAGCTTGTGGTCATGCTCTTCCCTGTTTTCATTTTTCACATGAAATTGTCATACCTCTCATCTGTAGTGAGCAACACATTTTCAAAAATATTAAAATAGATGGGTATAATGGTCTTATCCTGTACATGTGGAAAAATCCAGAATGGGAACGGGGAGACATTTAGCCATGACACAGGCAAAAGTGGCATTTGCAGAAGGCAGAAGAGAGACCAGAGCAGAGCGGCATTGGCGCCGGACACTGCAAGCTGCACAGCAATTGAATATCCAGCTTTATTTCCATAGTCAAAGACTACCATTTCTATCTCTTTCTTTTACCTTTTTTTCCGATCAGGGGAAAGTTACGTCCTTTTGGGCTTGACTAAAATGGAGCGATCTGTTCATTTAGCTGCTGAGAAGGGAAATTAACTTCATTCTTATCCGTCTACCTTATTAGCACAAATATTGCGGCTGCATTATCGTATCCCACATAAAACCCTGTACAGTAGAGCCTTTTAATTGTCTGGCTAATTGTTTGGCCTCGAAGCTGTCTATTTCCGATTGTCTAATTCTCATTAGAATGCCAGCTGACACCGAGTCCTCCAAAGCTCCCTTTAGCTGCTTTTAACCACTTCTGGACTAATTTGGTGGTGCTGAAAGCACTTACAGAAAGGCAACCAACAATAAGAAACACAGTGCAAATGTTTCTCTTCTCTAATGCATTCAACATTTTAAATCTTGGCCATAAAGGAGTTTTGATGCTGGTTTAAATGCATGTATCCCTACAGAGTCACAGCATTGTCGTTAGTGTTCAGAAGTGGGCTGGAAATCTAGGCATAAATGCTTCAGCCCTTGATCTGAAATATCTCCTTCGGAAATCAATGGGGTTTTTCACCCTATGAATAAGGAATGAATGAGGATGGCAGGGTGCAGGCCCCCAGCGAGAGAAAGGATCTGTCTGTATTACAGTGCTCTTTGTTAGTCCTACATTAAGCATTTCTGAGGACAGCCTACAAAACCTGAATGAGGCTAAATCTTGGGTTCACACTCTAAATTCAGTACCATTATATTATTGCCATGTAGCCCATTTTTCACTTCAGCACCCATTTCAGAATCTGGCTTAGTCCATAGCCATAGTTAGAAAATTTTCCTGATGTCTGTTCCTTCAGTTATCTTCTTTGAACAGCTCTCAGCAATCTAGCGAGTCACTTGAGACTGGCCAAAGCTTGTCCCATGTTGCCATCAAACTGAACAAACACAAGCAGGTAGGAAAACTCCGTGGGGCAGGACTCCCTCAGAGTCGTGTTTCCCACTACCACTGCCCTGAGAGAAGGTGGGGAAAAAAATGTATTCTTGCCAGGTTTCGAGTGACATTTGATAACCTAAAACCTAGAGAGGGATTAAAACATGGCCAGCTACTGAAACTGGAGGGTATAGATCTGATGAGGGTTTATTACCAGTTTTAGCACTGGATTCCTTGATCACAGATGCAGGAGAATAGTAGGAAAGGCTTCAGTGCTGCAGTGGTGGAGGCTTTACTGGTGTCCTGCAGATGGGGGGACCTCTTGCTTAACGAGGGAGCCCTGGCCGTTGCTGCATCCTACCAGCTCGTTAGCAGAATGAAAGGTTTCAGGGAGCCTTAAAGCTTGGGAGGCCGACCATAGGCTTTCCCAGCTTCTCCCTCCAATGCAGCCCAGTGAGCAGATGGGCAGAGATGAGGGGAGCCCCGGCAGCCTCTCTGCCACCCCGTAACAGCAAGCATCGCACCTATCAGCCAGGACAGCCGGGACACCCGGTGCCCACGTCACCCATCCCTGGCAGCCACAGCAGTGGATTTTCAAAGCATCGTATTTGACAGCTTCCAAAATGAAATACTGTGAGATTGCTGCTTCGCAAAAATGTGGCGTTTGGGGATTTTCCTCACAATTCTTGGAGGAAAAAGTTTGGAAGGGTCACGTATGGAGTTCATGAAACTCCTGTATGTTGTCCCAGCCCACCCCAGGACTCGCCTTGTGTTCTTCTCCTGAACATCTCAGCACCGCCATCCCCCAAGCTATGTTAACTGCCTACTGCATCGCTATCTGCAGCCAAAGCTGTTAATAATATTTCCTGCCAGCAAGGGCAGCTGAGCCCTTATGTCTGGCATATACAACTTCTGTATATATATATCTTGTTCGGAAGATGTAGTAGCAAAATTTTATATCAACAGTTTCTTCTTATGTGAAAGATAAAAGGGGAAGGAGAATAAATCTTCTCTCATCTTGCAGCTTGGGGTGCCTGTTCCAAAAACAAGTCCTGGAGACCACAGCCAGAGCAATCATGGTTCAAAGAGCAATACAAGACCACTGATTCAGCCTGGCACCTCTTCCTCCCATCCTGAGATGGGACATTTCCTACGTTTTTCAATACAGTTCCACTGCTCTGAGAGGCTTCGTTTCCCAAGCATCCTTTTTTAAAAATACTTGAACTGCTTTTGCCATGGATTTCTCTTCCTCATTTTCTTGCTTTCTAGAAAATCACAGTGTTCTCCCTTGACATTTTCTCCCATCTCATGGAAGAGGAGACCGAGATACTGTTGTCTCCTTCGGCTGTGAACACAGATGGAATTTATGGCTCTTTGGGTTGTATTTATAACTGTTTTAAAAGCATGGCAAATGTCATCTACACAAACTCCAGTTAGGCTGTTTCTTCCCCAGGCACCGCACGCTTCGCAACTGCGGCGGCACACGAGGCAGGGATCCTCGGCTTGGTGTGAATGATTGCTTTCGTAGCTATAGACACTTCAATGCATTGTTCAGGGATTTACCTGGATGCGACACTTACTTGAATCTTCATGTGAGCCACGTGCTCTCCATATAGAGGAACCACACACACCACCGCTCTCACCTGTCTCACACAGGCATAGGTTAAAATGGAAGAAAATGCCACATATTGTCTATTGTATGTGTTTTTCAGGTCTGTGCCTGCATTTAAACTTCTAATTGCCTTTAGGTCTCACAGCCTTGTAAACTTTTTTGGCTTTGTCTTTTGTAGATTTTTTTATTGGTTATAACTCAGTTCTCTAGCCTGAATTTTTCAGATATCCACAAGTATCTGATTAATTTTTCCTTTTAGCCTAGGTTCCTAAGGAAACAAATCTCATCCAGTTGTGTTTCTTGTCTGTAATAACTTCTGGGCACTTTTTCAACCAGATTTGATAGAAGGTTAAAGGTCTGCAACACATAAGTTCTGCAGTTTCCATGAAAATTAGTCTGGTTAGAAGAAAGGGGAAGAAATTAAGCTGGCACTGGAGGAAAGTCAGCTGTCACTCAGTTTTCAATGGCAGCAGCCAGCTACCCAGCCAGCCAGCAAGATCTGGCCACAGCAGTTTGTCCCACCAAACAGGCTGGGAACGTAAAAGGAGTTGAGCAAACTGCTGTTTGGTGGTGGGATTTTGAGGACACAGGGCACCAACCCTCAAGAAACTGGAGTTTACCAGATCCATTGCTCATGGAACGAGTTTATTAAATAGGAAGGCTAAACAAACATTTTCCTTCCTCCTGTTTGTGTGTCATTTCTTTTCAAGCCAACGCTTCTGAAAACAAGAGTCTAATGTTAGCACAGCTTCCCCAGAAGAGGTTTCCAAGACTCTGCTCCCAGCAGCTCTTACTGAAATTAATGGGAGCTGCTGGGGCTCAATGCTTCCAAAAATAAAAACACTTTGCCAGTGGTACAGATGCAGATGTCTAAATCTGAGCTGTAGTTTTTGAGCGTCTGGAGCCTAAATCCATGTCTGAGCACTTCAAAACAAGTGGCCTGATTTTTTTATAGGTACTGAACAGCCTTACTGAAGTCAAGGGACTTATGGGCTGTATGGATCAGCCTATATTGGAAGTCAAGGGGTAGATATAGGTAGCTATAGAAATTTAGGCACACAAATTGGAGCACATGGGCCGTGCACCTGAGAGCGGGGGGGTTTCAAAGCATTCAGCCTTGGCATAAGTGATCTTATTGAAGTCGCTGGAGTCCAGAGGGAAAGAGTTAAGTCAACACAGAGCACTTCAGAAGGCTCCCGGCTCAGCATGTACATCTGTGTTTAAGAAGGATGCTGGAATAAAAAATACTTTGCAGGTGCAACACGGCCAAATTAGCGCGGTAGAAGAAAACGTAGGTTTTTAAAGTCCTTGGACTGGAGCAGCGGCTCTTACAGCTTAATGCTACACACATACCGGGGGCTTTTTGTATTTATTTTCCCTGTGTGCCTTGTTGTTTTAAGAAAAAGGAACAAACAGGGAGCCGTTGGCTGGCAGAGCCTGCGAACTCGGCGGGAGCTGCCAAGGGGCCTTGCTGGCTCTTTGCAGTGAAAGGAGCGGGCTTGTGGAGTTACAACTGCTCTGCAAACCCCTCCTGCCCCGATCCTGCCCCGGCTCAATGCGGCTTTGTGTAGAGGCAGGGGCTGCCCGGGCAGAGCTGCCTACCCATTCTCTCTCACAGGATGGAGACGGGCTGCCTGTAACCCTTTCCTGGCTCTACAGCAGGATTTTGGTCCAAGCTTGCTTTTGGGCTTTGTTTTCCTTCTTCCAGCCTCGGGAAACAAAAAACAACAACAAAAAAAAACCCAACAAAAAAACCCCAAAACCCACCTCCCCCCCAAAGCAAACAAACAAACAACAACAACAAAAAAGAAAAAATCACTTTCTTTGGGCCCCGATTCAGCACAAATTAAACAAACAGGAGTTTAGATGTTGCTGACGAGGGAGCTGATCTTCAAGCATTGAAAAGTTCAGCCCGTAGCTATCATGGCCCCAGCCAACACCCCGTCCTCAGTAAGGCAGGAGAAGTACCATGGTTGAACGAAAAGAGGCGGGATTTATTTGATCAGAGGTAGATGATTTATCACCTTTCGTTTGACAGCTGCAGGATTAAATGTACTATCGAGTCAGAGGTGGCTGCCTATAAGGAGATTTACCTGTAAATGTGCCCCCAGAGTGAAGCAGTCTGGATTTAATAAAGATGCCAGATTTACCACAAGCAAATGAGAGGCTATAGAGGCCCACATGATTAAGTGACAAAATGGAGGTGGAAACTGGGAGGAAATGAGGTGAAACACAAGGGAACGACAGCTCGAAAATATGGACTGAAAAGCAGAAGGGGATAAAACACCTGAGCAGGAGACTTGAGAGGCTCTTAGGTGCAAAGAGGCAGGAGAAACACTGTTCAGATACCCTTACATAGCACTGGCCTTGAGTCTTTGCCTGTCCTCCACTGGAAAATGTGGCAAAACATTGCCAAAGTTTCCTAGTGCTATTTATGGAAATGAGATAAAATTGAAGCCAGGTTTGGGGTAAGCAAAACCTCCTTGTTCCAGAGTTGTAAAACCAAAACCCTGGTTTGGATTAAGGACCCGCTGGATCTGCATCTTCTGAGCTGGTGAGAGGGGAGCTGATGGGCGAGCAATCCCACCAGTGCATCCCTCTGCCTCGGAGAGCTGCTGGGAGCCGGCTGTCACGGGAATGCAATACTGCAGAGCCCTTGTGCTCTATGTATTTGTTTAAACTTGACAAACTTCAGGCCCTTAATCTGCAACAGTTTATTTGAACAGGCTGGGAAGGCAAGGTTATTGTTGTTGTTGTTTGAAAGCCCTGTAATTGAAAAGCTTATACTAAAGATTTGTGGATGTATGTCCACGTAAATACGTGAGGATCTGCGTGTGGAGTACCCAACACTGGGAAGTAAAAACTGCATCCACACGGGGAAGAGCCGGTGCCAAGGTCAGAGTCCAGCAGACAGGCACGGGAGGAGCTGTACACAAGTGCCCCACACAAAAAGTTCAGGGGATGTGCCCATCCCCGTGTCCTGCGTGTAGGTGTCCATTTACCCTGCCTTTTCGCAGGTTGGGAGTGACCTGTCCCTTCGGCTGAGTTCACGTGCCTGCATGCTCAGAGGACACATCTTCGGTGCTGCCTTCTAAAATCTGGCCCTAATTTTAGACCAATTTACTATTCCAATGAAATGAACCTGCAAAACATATGGCGCAAATAGCGTTCGCCTAAGTGGGCTGCACGGTTCAGGTTTGATTTGTGACTTCTCTTTACATTCCCATTCACGTGGGAGTCCGTGATAGATCTTTAAGCAGAATAAACTGAAACCCGTCCGCAGCTGCCTTTCATCAGGGAGAGGGCTGCAGACAGGCTCCAGAGCGGAGCCTTCGTCTGGGGCAATTGCTGCAACTACCGTGGAGGACGGTGCTCGCACACGGCGGGCAGGGCTGCAACAAAGGAGGCAGCTCTTGTTTGGCTTGCGCCTGCTTGTCTTCGAGACAGACATTACAGCCACTTACAGAAATTCTGAGGCGGGGGAAAAGAAGAGAGAGAGAGGAGAAAGAAAGAAATCATTAAAAAAAAACCCCACCACGATGGAGATTTGGTAGCGGATTTTAAATCACATTTAGACATAAATCCTTTGAGTTCACAATTTCCATAGATTACTGGCATCTGTGGACCCCAGATAGACTGTAATCACTAAAATTGTTCTAATCTTCCTACGGGAGGTTTTTCAAAGGAAGTATTGAATTACACCAATTCTTAGCAGGGCTGGGTTTTAACTTGCAAGAAAGTGCTTTAAACCCCAATGCATACATTAGTGCCAGGCCTAAAAAGTGAGGGTATAATACTTGTGACTTTCATACATCCTGATGTGTAATTTGTTATCCGGACGATAAAACTTCACAGAGACACACATGCTCAGCTGCACCCAGTGGTAAGTATATTACAAACCGTCAGGCCCGTGTTCTCATCTTTGGACCTCCTGTGTGACAGCCCTTTGAAGCACATCTCTGCTCTTTGCGGAGAGCAGTGCTTGACTCGTGCACCAAGGTTGAGTCGTGCCCTAATTGAATCTTGCTGCAGCGTAGCGTTTCATGCCATTGCCCTGTGTGCCTGCCCCTACGCCCACCTCCCATCACACCCTGGAGGTAAGCAGAGTTAAAAATGGGGTGGTGATCAAGAGACCTATTTGGTATGGAAAACTTTGTACAGAGTCAGCAAAGCTGTGGTCCCTGCTCGTGACCAGAGCATGCAGGGGAACATCAGAGAACATCAGCAGAATAAACCTAATTCTGCTCACACCTATATAAATGCAAGCTGAAATTGCTTCTACTGAACATGCTAGAAGGATGTGGGAAGCTGGTGTGAGATGCTGTGTCAGATTCATCACTGGTACATGAAAATGAATGGAATTACACCAGAGATTATACTGTCCCCATATGGGTTTTTATGCCTGGTAACTCCTCAGCTTTAATGGGTATCAAATTTGCGCCTGCTATACTGGGTTGCACAGCTGAATGCTTTTGCTCCAGTGCTAAGGGATTAAATAGACAATTGAGGTTTCTCAGAAAGGATGTAGAAAATGTAAATCAAAAAGAGAGTCACTGGAACTGGTTGCAGTGCTGACAGCCCTTACAATGCACGCTGCCTCCAACCGCTCGCAGTGACCAGCTGCAGCAGCACCCGGGCTGATGCAGAGCAACGTCGGGGCTGTACACGGGGAGAATGGGACACGGGACTGAGAGCCCACGAGCCCCCGACAGCCTGCTCCAAGGGATGCCATTTGCAACCTGGGAAGCTGAATCCAGTCTTCCCGTGCGGCCAGGAGAGCTGGTGTGCCCGTCGCTGGTGTGGGGAGCTGCCGGGGATGGCTGTGCTCTGATGACGGAGCTGTGCTCTGCAGGACCGCGCCGCTCAGCTCAGTGACTCTGCCTTATTTAACATGCTGCTCGCCAGCCAGACACCAGCGTGGGGAATTATTTGCTTTTGCATTGCATTTGGGTAGCTCTGAAAATTTAGGGGCCTGTCAGGAAAGTTCAGAGGAGTCTAAGGCAATGCTACGCCTGCCCTGAGCAGAAATATGCTGGAGGGAAGGACCTGACTGTGAGAACAAATTCATGCTGTGCTGTATTACTCTACGATCAAAATGATCCGATTTACCGGAGGGTAAACATTTTTGTTACCTGCTTGGGAACCAGTCAGCACTTCTTTTACGACAATGCAAGTTTCCAGTTTTGGGTTTACTTAGGGGGAAAAAAAACCATCTTTTTAGTTTCATTTGGTTTGAGGTTTTTGTTTGTTTTGGAAGAACACTGCTTCCCTGCAAGGGACCACAGAAATTCGTTCTCCACAGCTGTATGAAAGCCAAGCTGTGCAGAGAAAACCTGTTCCAAGCACTTGTTGATGTTCATGCAGACTCTACTTTGTGTGATGGGACAAGCAGTGACCATGACAGAAGACTGTAACGATAACTCCATGCATCAGTGTGATGTTGCCATCACCATGAGGTTGAGCTGGTTGCCTTGTCTTAAGTAGAGGAAAAGAAGATAAGGAGGTAGGGAAAGACAATGCCAAGCACCACCACAATGCGCTCGGTGTTAGTAGGGGTTTGTTGTGTACCGTGCCATGATGATGTGAAATTAATCCCTGGGCTCCTTTCTGAATACACCTGTGGAGTGCAGAGGGTGGTTTTGGTCAGCATGGTCTGCAATGATGTCGAGGGTGCTAAGAGGAAAATAATCACACTGTGGTGTGGTTTCATGAGCCGAGGATGCCTCTGTACAGTTTTGGCAGCCACACTTACTTATTTTACTTTCCTGTGTGAGGTTAACAAGGTGACAACCCCACTGTGCCCCGATGTTGGACTCCCGAAGGTACCGCAGAGCTTGGTGTGGGCTTCCTGTCCATCCCCCTGCCCAAGGATCTGAGTATCGGGGTGTGTGTGAACAGGGGAAGGCGGCTGTTGCTTGCGTTGTAGACCTCGTGCTTGTCAGTGTGCTGGGAGTTTCTCCCCTCTGACTCCCAAGGGAAGCTTGACCTGATTTTGTATGCAGACCTTATCCCGGTTTCAGTGACTGTGAGACATTTCCCAGGGTCCATTAAACTGCTTTGGCTCTGAGTGGGCTTTCTCCAATGTTCAACTGCTTATTCACCATACGTGTCAGCTTGCACGTACGTCCTGGCTTAAGCAACTTGCCATGGTATAACTCTGTAATGCACATTCGGAATGGTTATCTGTGTTCCCTCCTAGCTAAAGCAGCGCAACTTCTGTCCGCGGGTCAGCCCTTCTGGCTGGGAGCTGCTGAAGTGATCTCTCGGGAGTGATGGTGGGCACAGGGCTTCTTGAAAAGCAATCAAACATTTGAGGGGACACTGCGCATCCTGATTGTCTTCAGGTGGGACCAGACTGGAGGGCTGGTGGTGAGCTCCATGCCTCTGATAGCTGGATCTCCACAGCTGTGCTATGGAAAAGCAGCGTGCTGCATTTCCTGCACATACTCTTGATGTGTGGCTGCTTCATTCCCATCTTGTTATTGGCCTCTCTGAGGGCGCTAGACAAACATAGGTGTGTAGGAGCTGACAAGCTTTGTCCAGGTGGTTTGTGTGGCTTGAGGACAGACTCCGGGCTCCTTGCATGTATAACCAGTCTCAGAGGTTGGATTCCTTCTCCAATGCCTCCTTGCTCTGTGGGTCTTCTCTTTTTCACCTCCTGTTTATTTCCTCCTTGCTGTCAGCAGATCAGCAGGACGCATTAGCTGAAGCGTAATTCTGGACTAGAGCTGGCTCCCATCCACTCGGTTTGGAGTGGCCTCACTTCACACAGCCATATATGCATGTCCAAAATATTCTTCAACTTTTGCAAAGACCTATGGAAGAGTGGCATATATACATGCAACAGGAGTAGTGATAAGACTGACTGAGCTGCCTGAGTTGTCACAGGCTTTGTACAGACCTCGGTCTCTCAGATTGGACTGCATTCATGGCTTAAATGGTTGCTTTATCTTGATTTACTAGAGGTTCACTTACAAATAGAATAGAATTATGAAATACAGGTATCGTCAAGTAGATTATTCTTCACAGAGGGGTTATTTTCTCTGCCTCTTACCTTTCTGAGTTTAAAACCAATGATTTAGTAGCTGAGAACTATCAGGGGAAGACAGCGCTCCTGATTTTTCTCCGACATATGCTACAGTGAATTAATAATAATTCTGTGGAAGGCAATGAAATGGTAGTAAGCAGGATAAATCTTGGTGAGTAAGAAACATATGAATGCAAGTCCCATTTATTTTCCACAGCACTTAGGCAAAAACTTTACCCATTATGCATGGCAGTTTCTACCTGGATCTAGTTGGAAAAATGCTATGGTCAGATTTAGGCCCAAGTTACCATGACTGAAGCCACAACACCTTAGCTGAGGCGTGGAGTTCTCCATGTGCATACACGCTCTTAGCCTGGAGCCAATGTAAAAGACTTATTTCAACCCCAGTTAATTACAGGGTAAAATAGGACAAATTACTTTGCTGCAGTCTTCCAGTACGTGCAAGGCGAGTTACCATGGCTCAGCTGACCCATGTGGGAGGATCCAGCTCCAGATTGTAAGCACATCGTTGTAGTATCTAAACTCCTCCTTTACTCAACGGAGACCTAGGCAATGCAATCAGTGGAGTCCTAGGAGCAATTCAACTGACCAAACATTGCCTTTTCCTGTATGTGAATGGGGTTGTGTTCATCCATCTCAGTATGTATGTTGTGCATATTAGAGCCTGCCCAAACTGAGCTCACGGTGTGTAGCATGTCACTTGACTTCCTCTGGGACCATTTATGGAGCAAGGCTGTATACATCCTGGAAAAGGGCATCAAATACTCTGAGACAGTGAGATGCAAAGTACTGTGTCAGGCCACACTCTTGCTTTTATTTCAGCTGTTTCCAAAGGGCTGCATACTGTCAGTGCTTTGCACCTCTGGGACCAAAACTGCAAGATGCATAGCAGCCTTTGTTGACTCATTGGATAGAATAAATCAGGGGCGTGTTGGAAGAATGCAGCATTTCATAAGATTATACTCATATTGATCTTTCCTATCTGTGATTACTTCTGTCACAGAGAGATGACATATTATGACACCTTAACTCCATGTCATAGCGAAAGAACTGCTATGATCCTTCATTGATAGATGGAGTGCGGGGAGGCAGAGACCCAGCACCTACAAAAAGTGGTGACACAATCATGTCCCAAGGTAGTGAGACACGATTGCCTGTACAAATGTGATTACCTGTTTGAATGGCCCATGGTTGATTTCTGTCTCAAACCAACTCAAATTTTTCACTGGTACAGTTCACCATTCCCAATAGACAATTTGAATGTGTATTCAGACCCTACTTTGGAAGTTAGAAGAGTGTAATGATTTGGATGTGGTCTGTGTTGTGTTGGTGGTGGTGAACACCAGAGAATGACCCCAGGGGTATTTAATTTCCAAGTAGAGACACAGGTATATGGTTGTCCATAAAGTTATACAAAGAGTTAGTGCAGAGCAAGGAAATTAACTCTGATCTTCAGCCTTCTAAACCCTTGCCTTAACAGCAGTTTAATATAGCTGGCAACCAGATGAAAAGAAAGCAAAGCATGGCTTGTAGGGAGATGGAAAAAGCCACAGCACTTCCTCCCCTTGGAGAAGAGTGCAGGACAGTGGTGCCCAGGCTGGTGGAGATCTGTGCTGGTGAGTCTGCACGGCACAGCATGGAGCAATGCTGGGAGCCAGCCGGGAGCCATGAGAACGTCAGGGGAAGCTAGTACGGAAAATGTAGTGTTTGACTCTTTCCATGTATTATTTTTCTAATAGAACATTGTCATTTTGTTTGATGCTGTACAGCCACAATGGCCACAGACTTTCCCCTATGCCTTAGTGATGGGGGATCATTCTCTGAGCTTGTAATTTATTTTCCCCACAGAAAATTCATAACATTTCCCTGTTTAATGTGGAGAAATTAAAATAAAATCTACAAGAGGAGAAAAGCACAGTCCATCACCAAAGAACTGTGCCACTTCCTCCCATGTGATGACTAATGGTAGAGTTCCTTAAACCTTATCCCTTGGTATCATTTGGATTCCTGACAAATCTGCTCTGTCATGGGATGAGTAAATATCAGTCTGTTCCCAGGAAGATTAACTAGTAAAATGATTGAGGGGAAAAAAAAACAACACAACTTTTCAGCATGTTGCACTTAGACTGCCCTCCAGATTTCCCTTAGTCTCTGCAGACTTTATTTTTAAGGTGCTTTAATTTGTCTACATTCATAAAATCCTGGAGCGTCTATAAAAAAGCCATTTTTTTCTCACCAAAGCAGCTAATCTGAGGAGGGATTTAGCACTTTGAATAAAAACCTTTGGTCTGCTAGGGAAGGAAATTGGTAAAACTACAGTCAATCATTGCCTGCAACAGCACAGAATATATCTTTTAAGTCAAGCTCTCTGTACTTGAACAGTGACGAAGTGTGGAGCACCAGACAGGGATGAAAGCAATCCCTGTCCATTGCAACCCCATGAACTTCAGTGAAGCCAGATTTCCCCTCAGCATCCCTGGGAAGAGGGATTTACTTCATTTTAGTGATTAGAAACTTGGGCCATTTGTCTCAGCTGCTTATCTAGACTATCTCTGCAGGCAGTGGAAAGAGACAAGCACGTTCAGAAAGTGCCTGTCCTGGCTGTTGGGTGGGTTGCATTGCCCTCAGGAGGTGCTTCTTCCCCCACTGACTGAAGGACTGTAGTCCTGGGGAAAGGACGGAGGTTGAATCCCATGCTAGATGTCGGCACAACATGCAGGGCTGTTTAGCTGTGGGAAAGAGAACTGGGAAGCAGCAAAGGCGGGATGCCAAGATGACAAAGCTTAACACAAGCCTCACCATTGCCACCCTTTCTGTAGCCCTCTCAAGGGTTCTTTGGAGCACGTGTCCTCAAAGCTGACTCCGGCTCCTCCTTGTGTCACAGTGAGGCCCATATCGTCCACCTCTGCTGAGGGGATGCTGGCCTTTCTCTTCCTCCATGATCTGCTTTGCAGAAAGAGCTTGGGCAATGCTGGTCCTAGGGCAGGGAGAGGCTATGATAGGTCTCAGGGACCTCTTCCATGCAGTAACCTCTCAGTTACTTGGTCAACTTGATGTTGTCTCACCAGCTGTGTTTCCTCTCATGTGGTCCACCCAAACTCTCCTACGTGTTCAGAAATCAGGGTCTTGGGCAGCTGCTTCACTTGGTTTTAAAACCCAGTTCACTGTGGCTGGCACTATGGAAACCTGAAGCACTAGGGAGGTAGAGGGCTTCATTTCACAGACACTTGGCTTTCCTTTTGCATTTGCAGCAAAGACTCAGGATCCAGCCTTTTAAATTGAGTTTCTTAACTGCATTTCACTGAACACGAATTAAAATAGACATCTCAAATACAGTGAAGTGATTTATAGCATCTGACTCTACAGGCTTCTGAGATCCAGTTTATGTAACAGATGCTCTACATACACCAGCTAATCCCTGCCATTGACACCAGCTGAGGACTGTTTCTTCATTACCCAGACATGATAATGACATGCTCCCACTTCCCCAGTCATTTTATCCAAGGAATACAAAGCTCTCTCCTAATGTTAATGAGTTAATCAGTGTGATACCCCTCTAAGCAAGTTTGCCCAAATGTAAAATGAGGCATGGAGAACCTAAAAGGCCCACCCACATTCACCCTGTGCAAATTGGGATTGAACTGGAAATGCCACCTACCTTGTCCCTGGTTCTTAGGAACTGCCTCACCTAAAGTAACACAACTACACACAAAAATATAACTCTCCTTTTGGTTTTTTGGTTGTTGTTTGTTTGTTTGTTTGTTTGTTTTATGGTAATGCTACTAATGTTTAGGAGGATCATTTTTTGTCTACTAGGTCAGGTCTTTTGCAGTTGTAGCTAGCAAGGACGTGGTGCACAGGAACACCAAGCTGAGTCATTTCTTCTTAGGTTTCTTCTCAGGATGACACTCGTAGTTTTGCTTCTGAAATATATAAACCACCCTGGGACTCAAGGCAGCGCTGGACTTTGGGGACAAAGGAGAGAAAAAAGGGGACTTGGGCTTTCTCTTGGGATCTAAGCTTTGTGTCAGGTAGGAAACAATTTGTATGACTTCAGGAAATTTCCCGGCTTGAGAAGGGGAGGTTCAGGAGTTAAACCTGGACTTCTTGTTGACTAAATGGAGCGTGCACATCTGTCTTTGAGAGTGGGACAGGAACACGGGTGCTACCTCTCCAGTGCAGCTGATGGTTAAAATTGTACAGTCTAAACCTAAACACACATTAACCCGGGTGATTCCTCTCTGATCACAGTGAAGGTTTTCAACTCAGACTGAGAGAAAGCTGTGTGCCCTGTACAACGGATGGAAACCTCTCTCTGCCCGTTGTCTCTCCAGTGAGGGACAGCAAGCGCAAGGAAGCTGCTCTCCCAACAGCCATGCTTGTTTGCGCTTGGGCCTTCTTACTGCTGTGGGAGAGTTTGAATGTTAGAAGAACAAAGTGTATATCCTAAAGCCAGGAGAGATGCTGCATCTGTTTTGCACTTGTGCATCACTCTGGCAAAACACTTAAGCATATGCTTAGCTTTAGCTGTGGCATGTGGGTTTTATCCACCTAAATAGAGCTGCTCACCTAGAATAATAGAAGATGGGCTTGGAAAGGACCTCAAGAGGAGGCCCAACTCCAACTTCTCCCATCTTATCTCAAGGCAGGATCATCAACTTCTGAATCAAGTACTTGTACAGCCTGTTCCTGCAAACCTCCAACAATGAGATTCCTCATCCTCCGAAGGCAGCCTGTCCTATGGTACTTACTGTGTTTCAGTCCTTTGGTGGCTTGGGACCACATTCAAAGAAATTATAGGATATTACATTTCAGAGAGTAATTTTATGAGTGATTTTACTCATTCACTTATTTCACGTGGAAACAAGGCTCTCAGCATTGGTGATTCAAAACCATCAAGGTATAGGGGTGTTTTTTCTCGGTATCCTGTATTTACCTTTATCAGAAGGTGCGGTGGACATCAGAAAAAGTAGCACTGATATCTAAAGTGATTATGACAAATATAGGTGTAAACTTTGTAATGAGGTCTCTCCATGTCTGGTAATTTTCCACCAGCAGCTTCTTAGACTGTGCTCAGAAATCAAGTAAATTTGAGGTAGTTTTAAAAATGGGTGTGTTTAGTAAGAGGGTATCTAATGGTTTTCAATAAGTCTTTCATGCAATATATACATTCATTTTGCAAGAAAGCTAGTTATGTGGAGAAGGTAGGAAATGCCATTTTAAGGAGAAAGGGGTGTTATCTACTTCAAGTGAATTACTTTTCACATTATCCCGCTACATTACACGGGCACCATTAGGCACCAAAAAAATAGCAAGTATTCGCAAGAAAACTTCTTTACGTTGAGTTAGACTGGGAGTTAATTATTGGTCAGAAATACAGAAGGGAGACTGTGACTGCTCCAGGCAGGACATAAGCAGCCGCAGGTCCATATCTGTCATCAGGGATCCTCCTTGGCACATGATGGTGGAGGAGCAAAGCCAAGTCTCTGCCCAGTCTCCTCCCCTCAGCAGGGCAGTGAGAGCCGGCAGGCCTGAGGAGCACCGGTGACCTGTGGCTGTGCCACCATCAGGCCCTAAACATGCACAGACTCTCATCTGATGTGAAGGCAGACCCTTGGTTCAGCCGCAGTGAGAGGACCTGTGCCACTCACACGGGATTTAGCCCTTCCTGAGCTGGTTTAGGCTACAGCTACTCCTCTCTTGGGTTGAGCAATGGCACAGAGCGGTTGATTTCACTTCAGCTTCCAGTCAGTCTCTAGTCTAGGTGGCCCAGATTTGGCTTTGACTGTAGACCCACAAGATGCAAATTTAACCCTTGCATGTTCAAGGATACAGTCTTCATTTAAATGAAGAGCTGTGTTCTCTGTCCTTAACACATTGCAGCAAACTTTCTGTCAGGAGGTGGTGGATGCTAGTGCAGATGGATCTGGAAAGGGCACTGACAGGGTAGTATCAGGATGCTCCATCTGTCCCATCCAGGTGTTGTCCTGCTGGTGAGAGGCACCCCAGCCCTGGTCGTCCTGACCGCAGGAGCAGGTCTGGTGTGTGTGGTGTGGCGAGGACAGCCGGTTGGGTTGATTGTCCTGATTTAGGCTGTGGTGGTCTGGCACAGGAATGCACCACCAGGACCTCCAGACAGCACCGCTCACACAGCTTGCATGCCTTATGAAGCCTTTTCCCATTTCTTGACCTTTTCATCACTGTTTCTCACCCCCTCTCTTCTCCCAAATAAATGACCCATCCGTAGTCATTTTTCCCCTCATTGGTCCCTTCTGACAGGGGCAGATGGGCTTCGCGGGCAGCAAAAGTCTGGAAATGGTACTGGTATAAAGCTGCAAGCAGAGGTATAAAGCATCACCGTTTTTTGATGCACGAAGCCAGACTTTGCTCAATCCAGGGTTTGTCAAAGCATCTAGAAAATGACTCATTTATTTTTTTCCACTTCTCTAAAGAAGCCACGCTTGGACTACATCCCTGTAGCGAGTGTTGGCCAGATCTTTCACAATATTGTTTATAGCTCATTTTTAGGCTTGTTGCATGCAGTGAACGCCTGTGTCATTTCAGGCAGCAGCAGGTGAAATGCTGAAGAGAGAAAAAGATTAAAACTTCTGGAGGAGCACTCTGCAGCATTGTTGCTTAGCCATGCATGCGGTACATCTAAAAATAACAGCTAATGGAATGGGAAGCCAAGACGATCTGTTGATTTATAATGGCTTTTTTCCTGGTTTATTGCTTGAGTGCCCTGCCCACTGAAATTTGACATTACAGCCAGACTGCCGTTAGATAATCGACGAATGCTCTTCTCTTCGTTACTGTATAGCCCTCTGAATTTCTTGGCACGAGCCATTCTTTTCTAATATCACCCAGGCAAATTAGAAAGATGACTTCTAAACTAATCAAAGCATTTCGTTCTCTTCCAGTGATAGTTACAAGATGATGCGTATAGGCTAAGAATCAGTGTGAGAGATGCACGTTCGACTCTGACCTGGATCTAAGAAATGTACTTTGGCTGGATTTATAGTTCGTTTTAGATCCGAGTTTGTACCATTGCTTTGCATCAAGAAACATGGAGATAATAAATGTAGGTGTCCAGACTGTCTTCCTTTCCAGTTTCAGAATTAATCCTTGAGTTGTCTTTAGAAAAGGATTTTGTCACTAGTGAAAGAAAAAACATGCAAGTCTATTGATCTCTTTGTATATTTTTTACTTTTAAAGGCACAGTAGATCATACACTGAGAAAGTAATATTTTATATGGTTTGTAGAAAATAAATCTGTTTTATCACTGCAATAAAAGAGAAGCCAGATGTTTAGAGGAACACGTTCCATATGGAAGAGGCTTACAGTTGTGGAACTTGCTAAAACCATGCAAAGCTGCAATTATGGAGAAAACAGGAAGGCAGCTTCCTCCCTGAACGTACACCATTTCCCAAGGAGGAAGCGAGCCTTTTTTCTCTGCTCTTTGTTGATTTTGAAGCAGAGAGACAACTATTAAGTCATGACCATAAAAGGCTGATGCTGGCAATGACATCAGTGGTAAAACCGCCCTCCTTCCCTGCCCACAACAACGCTAACCACACTTTTAAGAGACTTCTGCTTCCCCTATAAAAAGGTGGAAGATGCATTGATTTCTTTCTTTTATGGCCAATGCGCTATTTAATATAGGGATACCAGCACTGTCCCTTTTATGAACATACTTCTAGCTTTGCAGAAAGCGGAGGTGCCTTCTACATTTCCATGAAATGAAACAAAGCGCCTCCTTAATTATCTCATTTAATTTCACTTTACGACCCAAAGCCCCACTGTGCTGAGGTGTGGCCTGCCGCATCCCCAAGCGTGCCTTGCTGCCTGCTGATCGAGGTGGAAGGCTGCCGGCTGGCTTTAACCCAGCGACCGGGCAGTGCCGCATGTTTATTGCCTAAAGTGTCGTTTAACGGGAGGAAGAACAACATGGTGCTATGCTATGGAGAGCGTATAATTGCATTTGGTTTTTAACGGGGGCTGAAAGAGGTCTGCACGCTACTAGAGGAGAGTGGTGGTGATTCCACGGCTTGGGACCTGTGCTTTCCTCTGTTGAACACTCCTGAGTGAGGCTGGATGCTGGTGTTGTCAGCACTTGGGATTTAATCCTAAACCCTATACATTTTGCTCCAATCCCTAGGGTGATTCCATGAGAAGCCGAGGCTTTGAATTCCCAAAATGCACTGAACTCGTCGTGCTGCGCTGGGTGTTGTAACACAGGCAATGCTGCATCTTCACCTTACCTTTAAGTCAGCCTCTCGTTAGCACAGCCTGCTGTTATCTGATCTGGAGGTGCCATAGGGAGGTGTGAGGAGCAAAGGAAACCTACTCCTGACTCTGTAAACCGGAGTTGAATCTTGCCTTTACAAAGTATGCCATGAAGCATTTGATTTCTGCCCGTCATTGTAGCTCTAAGTTTTGAGCAGAAAAAGGAGGCAAAATATGACCTAAACTTGATCTTTCTGCAAATATATCCCAGGAGGCCAGTAAAAAAATCCCAAATTGGTTGTGCTGCGGCTACCTTTGGTTTTCTACATATTTTTGTGACTTTTGAGGCTTTATCCTTTGCCTTGTGAATGCTTACAGTTGCCCATGCATTTCCTCTGGACAATGCCATGCTGGGCAATTCTGAGTACGTGTTTGGAAGAGGAAATATTTTCCCACTTTCAACCCATGCAATGGGTATTTTTTGCCTTGTGATGGATTTTCCCATCTTGCTGCTAGACGCTGCTTGTTCTTGATGTTTTATTTCTAACCCTGAGCTATACCTGTCTGCTAAATGGGTGTACCTCCTGAGTGCTATAGGGACCACCTTGCAAACTGGTGACCATATTGTGTATGTGACATTATAGCAGACATGAAGAGATGGATGAAAATAATACTATGCTATTCAGACTTGATGCTCAAGCCTGAGAAGGTACAAGGGGCTTTTTGAATCATGCAGTCATGAGGGAAGGTGTCATTTCAGGAGTCACCATCAGCAGCATCTGACTTTCTTCTGTCCTCCACCTGGGGCACATGCCAGTCTCTCCTGAGGACACCAATGAACTGAAATCTTTGGGGTCAGTGTAGGAGGATCTGGGCAATGATAAACCAGAAGATCAAACTAGGTGATTCAAGAGTCGTCTTTATAATCACGAGCGCTTGCAGGAAAGGGTGGTATGTTTGTGGCCTGGAAAGGGGCCAACATGAAGCGTCATCAACCTCAGCTCAATTTAACTAAGAGCATTTTTGTTTCTAGCTTGTTTTATCACACCAGACCAGTTACTTTCATGGGATTTGGATAAGTGCTGCCGCACTGCACTGGAAGTTTTGACAGTTCTTTTAGTACCCTTTAACAGGCTTAAGAGAGAGGCCAGCGAGGAACCGGGATGACATCCTCTGGAGCACAGGGCTTCAAAGCAAACGGATTCCCCCCTCCCTGCTCCCCCCTGCTCCTCAAAGTGCAGCGCCTTGATGACTTTGGAGTTATAGATTTTGCAGCTGCAGTGAAAAAAAAAAGTGCTGCAAGTTGTAAGGAAGCAAGGAGTATTTGTGAGATCAGAGCCAAGTGTTTTGTGAAACAGTAAAAGGAAAAGATGCAGCAGCTTTGAATTCTCATGCATGCATTTCTGGATTATAAAGCTTTTTTGTGGGGAAATAATTTTTAAAATCTCCACCAACTGTGTGAGTTGACTCTCAATACTGTGCAACAGAAGCAAAGTCCGTGTAGAGCTTTTTTTCCTTACCCCAGCATCTCTGTCTTCCCATATACATTTGAAAACATTATTTTTCCCTCTTCTACATTTTCATTTTTTAAACTTTAATATAGAATCAACTGTATAATTTTTATTCTTCATATATTTTCCAGTATTAATATAAATTAATTCCTTCAAAGATTTCTTCCATAGCCGGCAGTAGAAAGTAAAACACAACAATTTTAAACTCAGGTTGTTGGGTTTTTTTATAAATTTCATCTTATGTATTTGTTGGCTGCACTGGAAATTGGGCCTCATTTATAAGCTAAAGGTATGCCATTAACGTATACATGTAAGACAGAATGAGTTAAAGTACTGATCACAATTGTGATTTAAATCATCAAGTAAATAACTTTAATTTAAATAATCCTTTTAAGTCTTGGTTTGCTTTGTATAATTTAGATATTTTCCAAAGGAAAAGTTGAAGTTATTGTTTCATAACAACTAAAATATATTGACTTGCAGCTAAAAATGGATTTTAAACTAAAATTGGGTGGTTTTAACAATTTAGAGCATATATAATACATACACATTGAAGCCATAGCATACTTTACCACATATGTATTCAAATTTTAATGTTATCTATAATAGATAACATTATGAAATAAAGCCATTTTTATTACTGAAATTCTCCTGGTAATTTGTATCAAATTGCATGTACGTGGAGTCGGAATATAAAAATAAATTTACAACACCATGATATTAAGTTGCCTGTTATTAACTGAATATGATAGATAATTCAAGAATAAGTATGTCAAAACTAATATATTTTTTAAAAACTACTTGATGTATTAAACGATAGGAAAACCATCTTTAGGAACGGGATTGGACAGATTATTTCAGGCCATCTTGTCCTTCAGTTTCGAGCTAGTGGGTGAAAACATCTTGTACATAGTTTTTATTCCTAGACTAGAGAGAGAAGCTTGGTTCGCTTTTTTTTTAATTCTCAAGTGGTGTCTTAGCATTGAGTGAAGTAATTACTGAACTGAACTAAGCTGAAGGAACTGAGAGGAAGAAGAAGTGCTTTCTGCACCTGCAGAACAAGTTGCAGCTGTCAAGAGCTGGTTTATCACTTCAGCAACTTCTTGTTCCAGGTGCTCAGCAAGTGACTTCCCCGAAGCCTGTTGTTTTACTTTCTTAAAACTTCAGTAACAGCATGCACTGCCTGAATACTATTTGTGTTTAATTTTAATTATAGAAATAGATTACTTAAGTCTCACGTAAAAGATGTCAAGATTTTAAATGTAATGTAAACAGGTTTAGTCTTAAAGAAAAACACACTGTATTTAGATTGGATTAAAATAGCAATACTATCTGAATGATAAAGGTACAAAAATCCTCAATTACCAACACATTGCCTTTAGAAAAGAGAATGAAATAATATTTTTCTTGAAATTATTCTTTAAAATTTAGTCCTTTTTTACTTAAATCAATAGAAGGAATGTGTGAGTTACTGAAGAATTTTGTATCTCCTTTACTCAGTTTATTAATACATTATTAAAATTTTAATTCAGTTTTTGAAGTACCCAGAGGTCTCTTGGCTATGACATGTAGATAAAATTAAAAAAAAAAAATTTAAAATGTCACTATTTTTACTGGAGGGAATTCAGATGATAGTTTGAAGAACATTCCCCTCACTTACCTGTGCTGAAAGTGAACCCTAAATTCAGATTTTTCTTTGAATTTTTTTCTGGTAAGAAGTCATGAACTCATCTGACTAAGACAACATCCAGCAGGGCTCACTTTACTGCACACAAGGACATCCCTAGAGGTAGAAAGCAAAAGGTCCATCTAACCTGGTCCCTGTGTCTATTAATGACCAGGAGTGGATATTTAGACCAGAGTGCAGGAAATTAGATGATCATTCACCTGGTAAACATTGCCAGTTTGCAGTAGTCACCAACATAGTGAGACCAGATGTGGACACCACTGAACCAGTCCTCTATGAACTTGTCTGTTCACTTTTTGAACCCGCTACTTCTTTTGGCAGTAAGTTCCCATTCAACTCTGCACACAATTTAATTAGCTTGTGAGCAAGGCAGTTTAAATGGTGTAAAATAAACATGATAAATTTCTGCTTTTCACAATGTCATTGAGAGATTTTTGGATGCCACTGAAGAACTTGCATTAATTTTGATGGAAACCGTACATGCAATCTGAGAATGGCATTTGGCTGGGAGGACGGGTTCATATCTACTCCAGCAAGCTTTGGTCACCTTGAAATTGTTTTATAGGTGATGCCCTTCTCTGAGTCTGACCAGAAATTTTCCAGCATTATTGCTGCCTTCAGAAGGGCTAATTGGCCCTTTGAGCACAGAGTGTGCTTTCAAAAGGACTGAGGGGTGAATTTCCTGCTTCTTCATGAATTATGGCAAAAGAACTCTTATTCCCCTATGCCGTGAAACACACAGACTACAGAGCAGCTCAAAGCACAAAATTTTGGACCACAATCTAAAATTTCCTCAAATCTGAACCTTAACCAAAGCTTTTGGTTTAGTTTTATACTCTATGTGTGGGTCTCTTGCTCCAAGTACTGTCAACACCCAGCCCAGTAAGCAAAAGCCAGAAAGGAATTAGGGCTCACCCGGCTTTTGTAGCACAGTTAATTACTTGTGTAACATATAGTGACTTCCCGAGATCTAGCGAGAAGGCCAAAAGTAGCGACTCCGGCTAGGTTCCCTGTAACTCCAGCTGAGTGGAGGAATGTATCCTCCTCCCTCGGTTTGCTGGAGCAGAGAGTGTTTTATCCGTGCAGTCTGAACTGCTGGATGAGACAAAACCAAATCAAACGTAGACTTAACAGTTATATTTGATCAGATTTTCTAAAGCACCTAAGGAGCCAACCTGCAGCTCTGGCTTTCTAGCCATCTCCTGGGGGACTTGTTTGGGGACAGCCTGTTGCCCCTGCAGTGGAGCCGGGAGATCAGCAGCAAAGAGGGGAATGATGCATGCCTGGGTTTTATCTCAGTGCAATGTCAGGAGGGGCCACGATGGTCATTCAGAGGGGCTTGGAAGCCCTCCTAGAGCTTCAGCTGTGACCTTTGAGACTCCAACCGCCCATTAAGCTGAAATTATCCAACTGCTCTGAAACTCCTGGAAGGGATGAGAAGGCAATTAGACAGGCAGGCGGGCAGCACAGTCAGATAAACATCATTCTAGTGGGAGACCAGGCTAAAGAAGTGGGTTTTGGATGTCTTTGACTTAGATGCACAAACTGGTTGTGCATGAGGACTAGCAGGAGTAAATTTAAACAAAAAAAAAAATTGCCAGCTAACATAAGAGTGAAAGGTGAGACCAATTATCCTTGTACCAAAAATCCCTGGTACTTACAGGAAAAAAGACTCACAGCTTTGTACAGAGGAAGGTCAGTCTCAGAAAAAGGGAGTACATTTTGTTAAAGAATCACTGTTCTTTCTGCTGAAAGGTAGAATGTATTTTTCCAAAGGGTCCAATAACTTGCCTTTGCAGTTATATACCAATGAACATTGGGAATAGCTACGGAATGGGGGCTGGTGTTGGCCAGCTCAAGTCTGAAGGCCATTTTTTTTTAGCAGCTAAGGAAAATAAGTTTTACAGCCCAGGAACAACTCAACAGTTCCTTCCCTGAAGCATAAAACATTCACAGAAATCAGTGGGGGTCCTGGCAGAGAAGGGAGCAGAATTCCTGGTTGAGCTTGTAGCCCCATACAACGTTCTGGCATGTAACGTGCTGCAGATCTGTGCCTGGGCAGGCGAGGGCATGGAATGGACTTTATGGTTCACATACAGGTCCTGAACCATGGGGGGTGGAATGTGATGGTCTGTACAGATTAACGGTTTTACACTTGGTCTGGACGTGCATTCCCACACTGCTGCCCTATAGATACGTCCACCATACCCATTGGAGAGCACTGGCTGGTGGAAGAGCTATAGACTCAGAAATTATTTGCCATCCACGCCTGTCCATGGAAGGACACCCAGATGTCAGGCACAGCCACAGGAGCTCACACACCAACCCCAAAGAGCCTGAAGAGCAGCTCTGCCCACAGCCTGCACGTGGAGGGGATGGAGTCCAACCCACGTGCTGCTCTTGGCATCAAGCCTGCTTACAGGGAGTGGCGAGAACTAAGTCCACATTTAATATCAGACAACCATTGCAAGACAGTCAACATCAATTTGGAAAGGAGAAAGACAGCTAAAGAAAAGACAGACTGAGAGAGAGCCCTGAAGGGGTTCACTGGGGCTTATGGGGAGGAATTGCCCCAGCTTTTAGCCAGGTGGAGGGAGTTTCATGGCAGCAAAAGGCGCAATGTGAACGCCTGCACAGCGCACGCTGTAGGATGCAAGGATATGGCTGGGTTCCAAAAGGAGTTTGCTTTGTGGCTGTCGATACAGTCCCTTGATTCATGGCTGGTTTTGTTTCTCTCTCGACTTGTTTTTTGAAACACATGTGCAAACTGGCCAGAGTTTTGCTTTTCGTACTGTTCAAGGATGATCAGAACACAAAGTGCTGTCTCATGAGTTTTGTCGACCCGATTCCCTTCCAGAAATTTGCTCACATCTGATTTTGTTTCCTCTGCCCACTCTCTGTAGACAACCGAGTTTCCAGTGTCATTTGCCTCCTACGCACGCTCATTAACCCATTTCCCTCCACCTCCGATCCTACAATGCCCATTTTATCCAATTAATGGTAGGAAATAAGTGGGGTTTTTATGACAAGGGTGTGAAGTTCCGTCTGACACTTTGCATCTTTCCAAAGAACAATGCTCTCTTAATAATTATGTTCAAATGACCATTAAGTTGGTGCTGCCACAGTTCTCCCTTCAGTTTTACTGAATATAATAAACAGGAATGAACCTCTGCTATCTGCAGCTGCTGCCATTGTCTGTGAACTGCACATTGCTTCAGAGAAGTTTATTTTAGCTTTAAACCTTTTTCAGACAATGTACAAGAGAGTGAAAAAAAAAAAGTTAGTGTTTTTTTGTCAGCTCTTGCCTTTCCCAGATGTTTTTGGCATGAGAAATGCTGTAGTACAATTAAAAAGAAGCCTCATTTTCAGAAGTTTTTGGGAAGCAGGACCCCAGTAAAGTCGCAGGGGTCTGAGAGTGCTCAGAAAATCGTCTCTGCTGGGGTGCAAATGGTTGTATGACCATGCAAATCCCAGCTCTGTCAGCGGTAGAGTATTAGTGTAACGGAGCACAGGTTTTTCAGTCCTATTCAGACAAGGAGAAAATCTTGGCCTGACAATCTCCTTGTTTGCGGGAAATCTCTTAAGCTTTTTAAAAATGTCAGTCTATCCCAGTAATGCTTTGCACTTAGGACCCTTCAAGCAGGGGTTTCAGAGCATTTTATAATAATTACCAGCACTGGGAACAGACCGGTGTGAGACTGAGACAAAGACCCCAAGAATGGTGGTACATGGTCCTTGCTCTGAGCACTAACATTTAACTGACAGAGCATTGCAGATGGACAAATATTTATTCTCATCTCATCAGATTGGGTTCTTACTCTGTGCATTTTGACATTTGAATTTTTTATTCAATATTCAGACAGAATCAGTGCTGCATATACTGCCTTTAGTCACCACATCCAAGACAAGTGGTTCTTTCCTAAATATTTTATTTCAGATGCGGGTATCTGCGGGAGTCCTGAAAAGTTCTGAACACTGGAAACATTTAGTTTAAGATTATTATTATGTACATACAGCTTTTACAGCATTGTGATTAAGGTTGTGTCAGCAAGTAACGTTTAAAAGCCAAGTTTAGGGACTTATAACTTGCTGAAGAAATTCACTTGGGTCTAAAAGTTGGCTTTTCAAGCGGTTCTGTGGGAGTTAGCCAATATCTTCGAATTTCTTGGCTTCTCTTGGCTTTGAGTCACAATGTGACTGAAACATGAGTTTCTTGTTTTCTCTGTTTAAAAACTGATCTGTTGTCTTCCCACCCATAATATAAGGTAGCCCGAATTGTTAATGTTTGACCTAAAAATAGTTATATGTTTCTTATTCAGGGGCAGAGAATTTGTCAATTGCAGACAGATTAACTAAATAACCAAACCCACATTGTGCGCTGTTACTTCGTTGTATTTCTCATGAAGATGGCGGATACATCTCTTTGCTGTGACAATTTGTAATATCATTTCCACAGGGCTGTTCATGAGCATTGTGAGGTGTTTTGAGGATTTATTAATTCCCTGAAGGGACAGTATACGCGCATAGTGTTATTTGTCTTGCACATGCATGACAGACAAAAATCCAAATGGTTTCACCTCCAAATGCAAATGTTAGGTGATGACTTGACTGCTATTTGGTTGATTTGCACAGCTGATGGTTTGGGGGGTTTTTTCCCATTTTTTTTGTATAAAGGGATGAAAACACTGCAAAGCCTCTTTTCTCTGAGGCTTTTCAAGGGTTAAATTAAGGCTTGCAACACCCCTGGGAGGCAGATTTTCAAGCCAACGATTTTTATGAAACACATGCTGATATTATACCGTGTGTAGGTAGCTGTGTTTGCTGTAGTGCTACGTACATTATTGTAGGGCTGTACATACAGTTAACCTTAAATTACTGCTGTGGCGTTGTCATTTGGAAACCTCACACCTTCTTTTGCTTAGCCCTAACATGAAAGCACGTTCTGATTAGGAATATATGAAGTTACTCATTTTCCCTTCATGGAGCTGTTTGAAATACCTTTGGATTTTGATGAGGAGATGTTCAGAGGAGGATTCAGTCCTCTTGTGGTTACCATAAAATTTCAGGTTTACCCAAAAAACCCTTCAGCATCTTCTGCCATTCTTTTTCTTGTGGCTCCCGGACTCACCCCCCGGCCCCACTATGTTGGTAAGCTGGGATTGAATGGTCTCCTTGTCAGGAAACCATCAGCTATCTGCTCAGGAAGTTGAGGAAACATCCTCCGATGGCTGCACTTCGATAGGATCCCGTGAAAGCAGCTTTCGTGTTGTGTCAGCTCTGCAGCTGGTGATGATTATTTCGAGGACTCCTACTCCTGCTTAGCATGGACCAAGCTTTTGTGACCCAAAGTGGAAGTTTGGTGTTGGGAAGAAGTCTCTTGAGGGGAGAGCTTTTCTTTTGGTAACAGGACTTTTGTGAGAACCGGCAGTGATGGGAAGAAGATGTAGAGGATGTGGCTGGAGGGGGGATGATGAAGGCTGCACCTCACGAAGAGGAGCGTGCCAGGGAAGCTGCTTCAGAAGGAGGTGCTCACAGGTGCTTGCAGAAAGAGCTGGAGAAGTTTTAGCCAGTAGCGAGACGCCTTGCATGAGGCTTCAGCAGTTGTTAAGCCCCATAGAGAACTCTTGCTGATGCTTTTAGTTTTTTACTTAAATAAAAAGATATCTTAAAGGTTAACAGCCTTTTAGCTCTAGCACTGTCTATGTTATCAAGCCCAACATATTAGAAATGATATCTGTCCTGCCTTCCCCAACCCCATTTGCTGACATTGTTGGTAGCCATGCCCCCCCAGTCGTCTCTTCCTAAGCTGAAGAACACCAGTTTCCTTCCTTTCCATCTTTTTGTCCACCTTGTTGCCCTTTCTTTATATCCACTTGTCTGTTCACTTGTCCTCTCCCTCCTGCAGCTCCCTCCATGTGTGGGGCAAGGGGACGGCTTCCCAGGTTAGAGAGATGTTACCTTTCAGAAGTAATCTGTGACCCTGTTTCGGTTGTTCTGCTGGGGGTTTCACACACCACTTCTTGCAGTTGAGGGTGGGGGGTGATATATAATGGTTTAACTCCTTAACATGATTAGCATAACATGGCTTAACATTGCTCACTATTCTGCAAAGCTTCAGGTCACCATAATCATCGCTGCTGTTTCGCAGGCCCCAGAAGTACTCACAATTTGACATGAAGAGGTTCGCATGGGAGGCTGGAGATTCGCAGGGGTTGCAAGGCAGCACACGGTGTTTGTGGAAAGAAGAGAACATCAAACACATGGAGGTTGCCACCGTAGCTTCTTCATTCTCTGACACCATGGGGGAGGAAGAGCTGCCTCTCAGAGAGCTAGGAAAGACAAAATTGTTGAGTGACCTGCTTGGCTCGTGCCCATCATCTGCAGCCTGTCTCTCACCCCAGCACCAGGCAAGGGTGTGCAGCTGGCCCAGATGTTGGTACAGGGGGCTGAGAGGGACCAGCTGAGGTAGCTGATGAAAACTCAACTTCATCATGTGCTGCTTTGGTGAAATGTTTACCCGTGGCTATTTCCTGAGATTTTAAGAGAAGGCGGGCAGCAGTAGTTGGTACCCACTAATTAGATGCAGTTTGAACTGTGTTGTGGTAATGTAGTGAAAATCTGGCCCCTGCTGTGACATCTGCAGCCAGACAAATGACACCACCCAGCCTCTGGTCAAAGCCTATGTTTTCAATTCAGCAAATAACAGCTAAAACACTGTAAGGACTTCAGAAAGACAGAGATGTATGAAAGACCAATTCCTATTATTTCTGTAAGGTGTTAAACAGGGCTGAAAAATGCATAGAATTTTTTTTCAGAAAGGTGCTTTATTCTTTGTGATTTCTTTATATTATGTTTTAAGAAAAAGGCTATTGCTATTCTGTTGACTAGTTCCATGTTTAAAAAGGGAGAAGAAGCTTCCTTGTAGAAATTAGCAGATCTGAAGATTCGGGAGTCACTTGCTTTGGGGCATGTGAGGTCTTCTTCCTAATGTACATGTTACTTAATGAAAAAAGCCAGCATAAGCCTTGCATGTAATTCACTAAGATGTTAGAAAAATGTAATTGAGGCTCACAAGTTAATTTTTTTTTTTTTCAAGAAGCAATGGTGCCATCTCCAAAAGCACAGCTTAGAGGATCTCAGATTCCTACACTCCCAAAATGGAGGGCAAGTGCTGAAAAGAGTAGAGATGAGTGTTGCAACAATATCAGAGGAAGTGGACTGACCTTCCCCACTGCCCACACTTAGATGAGTCCCTCTATGAGGGTTTAGGACTGAAAAACAGCTGGAGGTGTCAAAAGGGTTGGCTGAGAATGGTAACGCAACCAAATGGATGCCATGCTATGTAGTGAAATCATACATTCGGTAAATGGGAGATCTATAAATAGTTTTTTAAGGCCTGAAGAATTATTAAACGAGAGCTTAGTATCTGGTTATGTGATCCTTCAAGAGCTCCAGCTGCTCAATAGCTTGTTTTGGACCGCAGCACAGAACCAGAAGCGGTACATTTTACAGATGTGCTTTCACCCTTTGCGAACAGGTTACTAGAGGTCATTGCAGAACGTCGCCAGCGTACTGCCAGGGTGGTGTGTGCTGTAGGTTTCCGCATGAGGCTGCTGCCACCGCAAGAAGACGCTCAGTCTGTTGGCTCACAGCGTAACTGCCTCCCAGTTTCATCTCTGGAGGTCTATGGTCCTTGGTGTGCTGGCAAGGTGGCAGCTGCCACAGAAACGCCCATCACCCGGTGCTGTAATAGGCTGACCACTTTTCCTAACATTAATATTAATAACCCCTCTCTCCCACACAGAGTATGGCGTGGGGCACAGCAGTTGTGCTGTCTCGCTGCAGCTACCATGGAGCACGTTCAAGCATTGTTCGGTGCTGAAAGCTGCCTCCAATTAACCCAGCTGCACCTCCTTATTAGGAGCGGAGAATCGGCTGCCATTCGACGTGATGCTAACCACAGCACTCCCGCCTGCCACCAGCCAGAGAATTTGGTGTGTCCTAGCCACATAAGCTCCACAGCCAATTGGACTCCCCTTCAATGAGATTTAACCTCCTCCAGCCTAGATCTGCAGCGAGGTTTAGTTTCCTAAAGGCGTAGAGAGCAACTAGGATCAAGAGGTCTTTAGCCAAATCCCGTTGACACCAAGGGGATCTAGGTGCCAACTGGCACGGAGCTTTTGTAAAGACCAAGTCTGTTGAAGCCAATGGGACATGGACACCAGACTAGAAGAGTAAAGCACCTCTTCAGGTGCAGTCATCTATTTACATTGTGGGTTCCTACATCTTTTTGAAGCCTGACCCTATGTGCCTGAGGGATATCATTCATGATGCCTATCTGACTTAGCAGAAGTGGTTGGAGAGCAGCACAGACTAGCAAAGCTGGGCATTGTCACCCCTTCAGCCATTCAGGCTAAACCCAACCTAGACCATGCACCAGCACCACCAGCTCCCTGCCCATATATTTGTAAAGTGAACTCCAGAGTAGCTGAACACCCTGGGCTGAGGTATGCACACCAGTGCTGCTCCAGAGCCACAGCTATTGACTCAGGGGCCGTGCAGACAGCTGGCTGTGCTAAATTAGCCCCGCACGAATTATCAGAGTTTATGAGTCAAAGCTGGAAGGTCCTTTTGCAAATAGGACCTCGGCTTCTACAGCACTCAGCAGCTTTTTAATGTTAAACTCAGGCCGCTTGGCTGGGTCTCACAAAAGGGGCCTTACTCCCCTTGCACACGTGCTAGCTTCCTCCCGGAGCATGGCGAGCAGGGATGTTTCCCATCAGAGCGAGCACCGACGGCTCCCTCGCTGGAAAACTCACCTGAGAGCAAGAGCACAATGCTGCTGGCGGGCACTGCCAGGGAAATAATGGCTCTCAGTTGTGCACCAGCCGTTTGGTCCCTTTATAGGAAATAAACCTTAGCAGCAGCTTTCAACCTATGGGTTCCTTACCTAGAAAGGTCCTACCATGAGACGGTAAAGTGCTACACGCTCCTGTGGCCTGGCTTTATCTTCTGCAAGCACCACGCTAAGTCCCTGGAAAGAGGCTGTCAGCCCCGCAGAGGTACTCGGGAGTTCAGCCTTCAGGCAGGGCTCAGCGTCCATCTCTACAGCAAGAAGCTGGAAAGCACATGCAACCAAATTACTCAGATTTTCCCATCTGTGCACATGTGCTTAGCTGGTGTTAAATTATCAGTGTAAAGGCCTAGTAGCTTCGTAATGTACACACAGAAAGATTCCCACAGATTTTTCCTTTCTTTTTTTTTTTTTTTTTTTTATTGAAGCCAGCTGAGTAAATTCATAGGAAGTTGTAACAGGACAAGTGAAATGTATACCCACATTCCCTGGGAATCCAAATGCCTTTAACACATACTGTATTTCATGTGAAATTTATTTTAGAAGACACCAGAACAACCTAACTTTTTCATCGCTGTGTTTTAAAGCTATCACTTTTGAATGAAATAAGGTGACAAGAAGAAAAAGAAAACGTGAAAATCTCAGAACTTGATATCCTCCTCCCACACTTTAAGAGAAGAGATTAACTTCTCTGTTTTTCTGGGTCACTTTCAAATTTATTACTAATTACAGAATAACTTTAAAATGCAGACCCAATTTAAACTACCGTGAGCGAGAAGCAGCTGGAATGACTTAATTTACTTTGGAGTTAGGTGCTGTCTTGCACTTATTCCCTATTTTGTCTCAGAAATCGTTGCAATCCCCTCTCATTAAAATAAAAACTATTTCTGCCTGTGGCAGGCAAGTGCTAGCTGGGCACCGCACGAGCGGGGACCGTTTCGGGGGGTGGAGGAGCTATCTGATAACCTGCGGGGTGGTCAAGCCGCTGAATAGCAATGTCCACACCGATCTCCACGGGCTTAGAAGACCTGCTTTTGGTTCCAGCAGCCATGTTGATCTGCATGGTCTCGCTGGTCAGCAGCCTGGTAGTCGGCAGCAGCTTGCCAGTCCCGGCGTTTGCAAGCCGATGGTACCATGGCATCCTTCACCCAATTTCTACCCCAGCTCCACTGCCTTTTGTGCTTAGCCTCATAAAAATCTGGGACCCAGACCTCCAGCTTGTTCGAGTCAGGGGCTGATTTATGCTATCTGAGGGATCTGAAGGTCTCCGCAGTCAGTTCCTCATTTGTAAAATAAACTGAGCCGAGCTTAATGAGATTTTGTGAGATGACTTTGGTGAGCCCTGCGTCGGGCACAGCAACACTTAGCCTGCAGGAACGAGGGCTGGTGCTGTCTGCACTGCCCACAGCCTGGCAGTGCGGCCCCTGCGATGCAGAGATGGGGCAGTGGTCACTGACGGGAGGAAGAACTGCAAAAAACTGCCTGCTCATACAGTTAGTGATGGGCATAAATGCTCAGAAGGGCACGATCCTTCTCCCGTTGAAGGCAATGTGATGTCCTACACCAGGATATGAGTCTGTGTTTTCCAGAAACAAACAGTTTCTGCATTCATTCTGAAATTAAATAATTACTCAACTACATGATAGGTGCATGATAACTGTAAATGCCATTTAATACTGTGGGAGCTGCTTCTGCAAAATTTTGCCCACGAGTCAGTGTGCTGCTGAGCTGCGAGGAATTCCTTGCCTGAGTAAGGTCTGCAGGGCTGGGCTCCAGGTGTTTTGTGGGGTGGCACATTTCCAAAAGTGTACGTACAATGTAGGGACGTATCCCACTTTGTACAGACAACTAGACCTGCTCTTGCTGGACTCCCAATCCTTCCTCTGTTGAACTGGAGCAGGAATGAGCTTTAACAGAGCTGAGTTCAGGCTTTGAGCCCTGTAGCTCCTCAGCAAACATAGCTTTAGTTGGCACGTTCAGCAGACACAGATCTGACCCCTTCTCCCACACCTTGTCCTTCATCAATGCTATTGCTTAATGTGAAGCCTGATTTTGAAATCACCGGTCTTCCAAATGAGCTCAGTCCCAGCATGCTGGCCATCACATACACATCTAGCAAGGATTCCCTGCTGCCTTCTAAAAAGAAATCAAGACATTTAAATGAAGGGAGGGGGGAAAGGCAATGATGAAAGGCTTTAACTTGCAAAATAACTGCCACTTTGCAGTAGCTGGGGTTCAGTTTTGGAGGCTAAGAGATCTTGTTTATAATTGCAGTAGGAGTCCAAGTTGCCAGGAGGATCTGCCCCGCAGATTTGTGCTCTCGTGTTGTACGGCTATGAGTTTCCTCAAGGGCTGAGCTCTCACAGGGGCTCCCATGCTTCTGTCGTTAAGCAGAGCGTGGGGTTTCTCTGTACGACCGCACTCACGGCTGTACAGAGAATAAGACTTTGCTGTTCATTTTACAATAAATTTTGCTCACTTGGGCAACTTGTGGTGGTTGGCATCAGCTGCGTTCCTTGTGTAAGGAAGGGATGAGCATGTGAACAAGAAGCAAGGCCTGCAGTAGTCTGATTTTCAAGTAGTACCACTCATCTCTTTGGCTTTACCCCCGTGCCAACTCTTTCCACAATTCCCGAGCCCTCTTCTTCCCACACCCTCTCCTGGCCAGTTTTCTGCACTGTATTCCTTGCTCTGGGGGCCAAGCAGGACTTCCATCTTGGGTGAGGGAGCTCGGCACTGGGCCGGGTCAGAAGAAAATGCAGAAACATGCTTTTCGGTTGGAATTCGCTGACTCAACAAATCCGAGCAGCCTCGCCGAGAGGCTTTGATTTCGGCACAGTTCTGCCGGAGCGTGGTGGACTCCCTGCCTTCCCCCCTTTCATTCCCCCGCTTCACTGGCATCCCGGATGGAGCCAGCTCTCCCGGGCTATCTGAGGCCATGAATCCCGGCCAGCCCCACAGCCCGGCTCCAGTCCCTCTCCTGGAGCATTTTGAAAAGTGTAGGCTTTCCTTCCAAATCCCTCACGAAAGTCCAATTTCCAAAGAGCAGAATCCTCCCCAAGGCTGCCCAGCAGATCTCCACACCGCGCAGGATGGGGCCTTTCCACTCCGACGTGTGGGCTCGGTCCAGCTCCCAGAGGCCTCACGTCCCGGAGGGGCGCAGGTTCGGCAGGGCCCGCACGCTGCTCACGCAGCCGTCGTGACAGCCCCAGTCGCGCTGGCAGCCTGACGGGGGGGCTGGAGCTCCCCAGAGGGGGACGACTGCCGGTACAGGCAGGGGGTGCTGCCTCCTTCCTTCCCCCACGTCTTCTCTTGATGCTTCCTCATCCCGCCTCGCAAACACCGCTCCGGAGGTCTTTTTGCTCTTCACGTGGAAATATCGGTGACTGCAGCCTCTCCTTGTTGGAAAAAAGAAAAGTTTGGGGGCCGGGAGGCATTTCCCCCTCCTGTCCTCTGCAAGGGAGCCCTGGCCCTGGGGAGAAGTTCCTCTCCCCTCTGTCTCCTTCAGCAAGATCAGGGGATTCAGCTTCAGGGGAGATGATCAAGCCCTTTTAGGCAACAGTAAAAATTGGACTAAATTACCTCAGACTTGGGGGTTATTGCTTTTTTTTTTGTTTTAAAGAGGTCACCCATCACCCCAGAGTGCGAGTGTGCATCCCTGGGAGAAGCCATCCCAGCAAACAGAGGTATCGCGCACCCTAGGAAGAGTGCACCGCGTTTGTTTTTAGAGGTTTGCTTTTCATGCAGTACTTTCTTCCCTTTGTCAAATGCTAGGAACCGAGAAGGTCACAGGGCTGATTATATTGGCTATATGCAGGCAGCATTCGGGCTTCCCAGCAGAGCTCTGTCAGTGCAGTTCAGGCCTGACCATAACTCCCCTGAGCTAAATCTGTCATTTACGCTTAGTTTTCTATCCATGAAAAATATTTACTGGGGCTTGAGTTAAAGTTGCCAGATAAAGCCTTTGTTTTACCCAATAGTCTGGTAGTTAAGGGAGCTTTCTAGGATGCAGACAGAGGTATTCATCCTCATACACTCATGGTATTCAATAAAATAAAACCTCTCCTAATACTGCAGAGGAGCTGAAATCCTCAGGTGCTCCGTGTCTAGCTTAATAACATCATCACTGAGTTTTCTTGGCTTGTCTTCTTCTTGAAGTGAAACATGCCAAAATACTAACAACAAGGGATTTTTAAAGAGTCAGTGATTTGTTATGCTGGAAAATGGACAAGTGTGGAAGACAACACTTTTGGAAAGCTCACACAGATCGCCAACCTCCCTCCAAGTTTTAGCTGAGACCTTGTAAAAATGGACTGTCAAGGTTATCAGCGCGTGGACAGTAAACAGTTCAGGAATGCAAGGTCTTGCGGGGAAGATACAGCTCTAAAATATTTGCTGGGAAGACCTTGGAGGAGGTTAGGTTTGAAACCTTCCAAAGATAAGCAGCCTTAGCAATATTTGTTATTTACATGTAGCTACCATCCCTCTTTCTTTTACAAGGGAGGAATCACTTTGCAAGAATTTGAAATAAAAGCTCAAATATAGATGGCTGTGATTAGGGACTCACGGAAAACGCTGCACGTTTAAGGCTGCTGCCTAAATGTGGTCTAAACCAAAGTAGTCCAGTGAGTTTGTTTCTCTAAGGGTGTTAATAGTCTCTAGTGAATCTTGCGGGGATGGTAAGTTGTTGCCACCTCAGCCACCCACCCCACCGCCCTGGGGAGGTTGTCCTGCCTGGGACACGAGTCTGCAGAAGGGAGCGTCTTCTCCCACCTCCTGCCCCCAGTGCCCCGATGAGGGTGAGCTCAGCCCACGACACCTATGGGGTGGGTGGCCGAGGCACTGACACGCATTGCCATCCGTCGGCTGGTAGAGGGAAGGGATGGGGTGCCAGCGAGCCTCTTCCCTTGCACCACCCCAGCAAGATTCACCAGAGCCCGTCTGCCAAAGCCCTCAGTGCCTGAGGTTCACTGCATAAAAAGGATTACAGAGATTTCTAGCTTGAAACAATTTTATTTCAACTCTTGTAAACCTACACTTTGTACGTCAAAACCCCTTTAAGAACATACAGAGATTTGGGAGTGTTTTTTCTCCTTTTTGTCTTTTGCCTTGTGACATGTTTTTTCTGAGATCACCTTCTAGGCATCTTCTATTAAAATATATGTGACAAGCACCAGATCCACTTTCATGCAGCTGTGCAGTATGTTATTTTTCATGCTAATGCACTGTTACAATTCTACTGAGTGCAGTTATCTAGAGATCAAATTCGCCACATGTGCGCTGTGTTTTTTGGCTACCAGGTCAAAAGCAACAGGGAGAAGGAAGCGATGCTTGTGTGTTAACTGTTCATGTTGCCTTCATGAAACATGGGCTTCATTTTCAGGCAGTCAGAGGAACTTTTGCTTTGCCCCATCTGCCCTCTTGGTTTTTTGTTTTTCTGTCAGCACAGCTGACTGCTTCATCGAGATTTAAGACCAAATGGACTGTTATTACATGAGACAGAGTCACTGTCTGCCACCAGGAGATGATTTAATGTTATGTGATACACAACCTTACTCTATGCCCCCCTACTGTTTTCCACACAAAAATCATTCTCCAACTTGCTTTGCTGTCAGGTTTCACCTAGGAGAAAATTTGAGTCACTGACTGCAGCAATGACAGCAACCAGAAGTAATGATTAAAGACCTCCTTGGCATTGTTGTGCCAGATAGTCGTGGGTGACACAGGCTTACGAAGACACATTCAAAGCTTATTTACCCCAAGCCCAGCACCTGAATTCTGCCTTAGATCAGATGCATGCAATGCACATCAGGACTGCATGCAGAAGTTGCTAAAATAGCCCCAAATCTCAAGTTATGCTATTGAAACAAGGAGGAAATACTGGCTTTGGTGAAATATTAGATATCAGTATAGTCAGAGTCCCACTTCCAAACTGCTCCTAGAAATGCAGAGAAAGCTTTTAGGGTTGCAAAAAGGACTCAAAGCAACAACGTACAAGCAATGCAGCCTATCACTCATATACCAAATCGCTCTTACAGCCACTGGTTTCTTTCCTGCTGTCTGAGCTAAGACCTGCCACCATGTCTGATGCCCTTTCTCCATCGCAGGCTACTTAGCTCATCTAAATATGAACCGAAGTTGGAGTCCCTTGGGGTGAGACATCTGAAGTCTTATTCACCGATTTCGACCTTTGAAGAGGAATCATTTCTCCCTAGTGCCTGCCCCATTGCCTTCTTTAGGGAAAAGGGCATCTGCGAACTGTCTCCACCTTCTGGAGAGAGATTTATCTTTTATGGCTTCTACTACTTTGTTATTTCTTCAGGTATCAGGAGAGACCTTGCCTCTTTTCCTTTCCTCATTTTCTCATGGTCTCAGATTGATACACCAAGGCAGTGGAAACTATTTCCCAGACTTTTCTATGACTTCTGGATCGCTGAGTGTACGAGAAGATGCCTTTTAAGTTTACACTTGATAAAAAATCATGTCTCGTTCATAAGTTAATTATTTGAGAATGTCACAATAATAAACTTTGACTTCTTAACCTTTTCCAGAAATGATGCCAAGACCAATCCTGAGGCTGCTTTCTAGCTACTGATTAGTAGCTAGAAATCTGACCTTTTCTGTCTATGTAGAAAACAGAGGCGGTTATGCAGCTCTCCATGCTGTTAGAGTCAGCTTGATTACAGCTCCATCTTTCCTTCCAAGTAACGTTAGCCCTTGGGTGTCTTGGTCTGTCTCCCTTTTTTCTTTTGAAGAAAGACATGGACCAGAGCTAGACTTTGAAAACTTCAAAACGTCACTGCTGCTTGCAAATTAGTTAGGCTCCATCTTTGCCTCCACTCACTTCTTACCAGTCGCGTGCTCATTGCTGTCACATCTGAGTGTCACCTTTGAGTAGTGTGTTGTGCAAAGGGGACCGTCCCTTCGTCACACACCGTTTGTTCTGCCAGCCTCTTCCAGGAGAAGAGAAGTGTCAGTGGTTGAGAGCTTGGAAGGGAGTTTAATTACATGTTTGTTAAATGTGCATGCCAACACGTACATTAAACATCCTTCCAAGATTAGGTTGAAGAATGGCATCCTGCCCGTGGAGCAGACGGTGGTGAGGTCTGTGATACTCAACAATTGCTGGGAGGGTTTGTACCACCCTGTGGACTGGACCTGGAGTACTGCTGTCTCCTGCTCAGGTGAGCTTGTGTAAGGAGCTCCGTCTTGCAGAGGAATAAAGTTGTCAGAAGGACTTGGTTTCACCCTAAGACCCACACTCCACGCAAAGCTGCTCTGCAGTGCAGAGCTGGCAGCAGCTACACTGAAGAGCTTTGTTTATCACATTGTTGTGCTCAGCCTCAAAATTATGTGTTCTTCAGGAGTGATGGGGTTTGGGACTGTCAGTCAAAATTTGTTATGATGAGTGATGTTTTCATCCCAGTTTAGCTAATGCCAGTGAAGATGTTCCAAAAATTGTTGTGTTTGTCATGTATGTTTTACAGTTTAAAGGTGATCTCCTTATGCTATTATCCCCCTGTCACTGTTGCAAAAATAGTGTCTTCTTTTTAAGATGTTCAGAATCATCTGCTTAGAACTGAGCTGATGACAGCTTCGTATTTGTCTCTGGAGGTTGCCTGGAAATTAACCCCTCTGTGTTTAGCTCGCAGTGTGCCTTGTCAAAGCCTCTTCTGGGAGGTGGTGAGGTGGTACAGCGGGGCTCGGTGGGCCTGTGCCGAGGAGGCTGAAAGATCAGGGCTGTGTTGCCCAACATCAGCTATTCCCGGAGGCTGAGGTTTGCAAAAGTCAAGGTGCTGACAGACAAAACCCTGATGAAGTTTGCTGCAAAAATTAAAGCATCTCCCACTTGCAGCTCTCTGCTGACTCCTATCCAGCCCCAGCTCGGCCTCTGGCTCAGCCTCTGCGCTGCACCGTTCAGCGGCGGGGTAAGACCGGCTTTCATCTGTCTCCTTCAGGCTGAACACCCCTCCTGTGGTCCTGTCTGCCAGCTTCGTGGTGGAGACAGTAGTTTGTGGCCAAGGAAAAAGAAAAGCTGGTGGCAACATCTATGAAACTCCTGCTACCGTGTGCTGCGCGGCTGTGACTCAAAGCCTCTTGGCTCTGAAATTGCACACAACTGCACCTCGGGGAGCAGCGTGATCTCGCAGAGTGCTGAGCAGCAACCCCTGACGTCCGTGGAAGCTCGTGGGGTTAGCATTTGTCTGCACTAAAGCAAAAGAGAAGGGAGGCTGGCCTCTAAGTGCCACAAATGTGAAATTACTCACCAATTTTCAGAATGTAATTACTTCTCAGTTAATCAAGTCCCTTGAAAAGGCTCTGGACACTTTCTATAGCCATAACTAGTGAAGTCACTTTTGTGTTACCAACATTGATTTTGGTCCTTAATACGTTTAGATTGTGAGTAAACCCTCAGATGCTCTGTAAAATGACAGCAATTTATGGCATACCTTTGGAATTCAGACCCAAACCAGTTTTGCACTATAGATATGATGGATGAATCACCATTTTATTCTGCGTACAAGCAAAAAGTCTTTCAAGTCACTTCTATGCTGCAGAGGAAGTCAGTGGAGTTTTCCCTGTAATGTGAGTAATGAATCTTGGCTGGGATGAGCATTTTGGAGCCACAGTTCTGCAAAAATTCAAATCCCTGAAGGAAGTACGGTAGCATGGAGGCCTGTAAATAACGGATTACAATAATCCCACCAGGAAGTGGTAATGGCATGTATAAATATTTGCCTTAGTTGATTGCAAATTATGTCCTCCTAAAAGATGTTTGTCACTGTCGTTAGCCGTTAGCATCTTCTAAATGCTTTACCAGCTGTGGTGTCATTCACAATGAGGACTCCATCTCTACCAGCACGACCAAAGCGTCTGAATGGGATCAGATTGCTTTTTCCTAGTGTTTTTATTCTACTGATTAAAAACAAACCAAAAGCCTGTGGTGTCAATCTGGAGTATTTTCCTGAACAACACAGAGCGTGCAAACCATGGAGTGAGATTGTGGCCATATAGAAGTCTGCAGCTAACCAGAAGCTGAAATGAGATCAGATTCATATGCAAAGGGGGGGATTTTGTTGCCCCACGCACTACCACCCCGTTTTTTAACGGCTTTGGCTCTGCGGAGTCCCGGCTGAAGGTGGGGATGGCTCTGATGAATGGGAACAACCTGTACCAGCAAACAGCGCTTGCAATTTCCCAATCAGAGTCCTGTCAAGCCGGGCTAACTCACAGCCTTTTACATCTTGCAAATTCCAAGAGGGATTAAGTCTTCATTGTCAGTCTGGTGAAGCAAGTTGAAACTCAGCTGAAGTTTTAAAGAAAATAAGAAAGATCCAACAGTCTTCAACAGAGGCAGCAGACTAGGAGAGAATGGGATTTAGAACAGAAGCACAGCCAGAAATCAATGGAGCTTTTATGGCATCCCTCCTCATTTATCTACAAACCCCATTCTTTCAGCTATTAAGGCCTTATCTCCACACAGAAGCTGAATTAGGTTTATTTTGTAAACCAATTTAGGAAAGCTAGTGCAAAGCCCTGTATAGATACCCGTATTTCGGTTTAAGAGTGGCTGCAGAGGTTAAGCTGGAACCTGAAACAAAAACTCAGTTAAAGTGGTACTGCTTGGGCTTATCTGCAGGGAAGATAGAGTGAAATAACTAAAATGTGAATTTAAAGTGTTTGAGGTAAAACCTATTAAACCCCTAGGTGGATGCTTTTATTCAGACATAAAGGAGCCTTTAGTTTGCTTGATTCATTTCTAAAGCAAATTACAGTTACTTTATTTCTGAATGAAACCTTCCATGTAAGGATTTAACGTGCTTTAACTAATCTACTTTAAATTCACATCTGTAATTTGGCTTAGTTTCCTGTGTACACAAACCCTTTGTGCGTAGTCTAGGTCTGATTTGCTGGAGGAGGAAGAGGAAGGCAGAAAAATTTCCTCACTAAACTATGTGATAATTAGTTATAAATTTCTCAGTAAAATGAAATAAAAGGCCCAGGTATCTCCAAAGCATTAGTCAGCTGGGTTCTCACAACCCTATCAGTTTACACCATTTGCAGATTGATCCCTTTGCCTGTGGTTTGCATTGCTATTTTCACGTTATTCCTTGCTGGGGATGCGTTCCAAGTATCAAAAAAGCATTTCTGTTGTTCGAAGTATCAAGAAAAGCATTTCTTGCCTTCTCCTACATTCAAGCTATCCTACCCGAGGGCAGCTTTGCTCTCGAGGTAGCAACTTGTAACGTGCTCCTAAGAGCACTTTATTTCCAGCTCAGGCAGGAGCCGCGTAACGTCCCTGCTCGGAGCTGTTAGTAGTTGCACGTGGCTCTTCTGCACGGCAAACTTTCGCTTTCACCAAGTTCTCAATGACAGGATGTGGTTTGCTGTGTGAATATAAATGAGAGAGGAGGATCTGGCCCAGTAGGTTTTCAACTCACTTCTAAAATACTCCAGGGTCTTTGGCTGCGTAGTTTATCTGGCTTTGTTTGCTGCTGTTGTTTGCTAGTGCTGCGGTGACGATTAAACGCTCATCAGAACATTTCCTACTGCCTAGAAATTAACCTACTAATTCAGGGAAACATTCATTTACCGAAACATCCTCTCCATGACAGTGATTATTGGAGGTATTACAGGAAAAGGTGCAAACAAACAAACCGAATAACCTTCAGGGTAAACAGTTATGAGTGAGCCTGCCAAAAGGTACTTTGTGTTGAATGCTTTAACATGTACCCACATTTATTCATGTTGTAGTTTCACAGCAGAATTAAGCTACTGAATCAATTGCTACAGAAGATGCCACATTTAGAGATACAAGACTCTGATTCTGTTCTTCTTTACGATTCAGAGGAACGAGAATTAAAAGATAAGAAATAAAAACTAGTCTGAGAGGGGATTCAGGTCAGCATTCAGTATTCTTGTACTAAGTGACAGGCATCAAATTTGTTTGAAGACCACAGATGAAACCCGATGCTGATATTCCTGATTTCTTTTCCCTCTTGTGGGCTGGAATTATATGCCTGCATTTGCCTCCAAATTATCAGCACAAAAACAGGCAATATATTAAAATCTCCAAAGTATGTAAAAATAGCTAGGTTTTGTTTTTTCTCCCCACTCTCATTCTCTCCATCTTCTCTCCATCTCAGGTTTTCATGCTATACTGTCTTCATGATACTCTGAGCACCTTAAGCAATGGCAGTAGCCCATAGCATAGGTGACTGTCTTCCCCCTTGAGCAATTAGTTATGTCAGATTTTTCACATTTTTGGAGATATGTTTTTTGCAGCTGTTGCTGCACCTTTATTGTGTGAAAGAACAACGGGACAAAGTGTTGGTCTTCATAGGTTCTAGAGAGCCCAGCCCATAGACTTGGTCAATCCCACACCACGTCCTGTATCTGGCATAGGCAGGCTTTACCTTTACCATGGACACCTGCGTCATCCATACTGACTGCTGCTCAGTGACTTTCTGGGTTTCTGATCCATGTCCATTGAGCACCTTGATCTTAGGGGCTGAGCCTGTAGTGTTGACTTGCTGGTCTCTGTAAAAGCTTGAAACATGTCTTTTTTTTTTCTTTCTCATTCCTGACTCCCATTTGGATGTGCTGTGCCCACACGGCATCTCTGACAACTTATTGCAGTAGCAAATGTATGCACTCCTCTAAATTTCTTCAAATAGATATACTGTAAAGGCAGTCTTAATTTGACTTCCAGTGTATGTAAATGGGTACTACAGAAGTGTGAGTCTAATCTCCGTAGTGATCTGCACAAGCCTACGGGGGAGGTAGATCTGGGCTCTTTCAAAGTTTACAGCAAAGTTGCCATATAACATTGCAAGATACTTTCCTAAGAAAGGCTGCTGTTCGGTGAGCACGGCAAAGTATACGTACACATTAGGAGAATCTATCAAATCAAAGTTTATATCCAAACCTTTGAAATGCAGGTATTGTCTCAGGGAAGACCAGTGAATCATAGAATCATAGAATCATAGAATCATTAAGGTTGGAAAAGACCTCTAAAATCATGAAGTCCAACCATCAACACAACACCACCATGCCCACTACACCATGTCCCTAAGTGCCACATCTACACGTCTTTTAAACACCTCCAGGGATGGTGACTCCACAACTTCCCTGGGCAGCCTGTTCCAAGGCCTGACCACTCTTTCAGTAAAGAAATTTTTCCTAATGTCCAGTCTAAACCTCCCCTGGTGCAACTTGAGGCCATTTCCTCTCGTCCTATCGCTAGTTAGGTTAGATAAAAGGTCTGTATCACCTACAACAAAGCCCACAGCAGGACTGTGCCAATTTATGTCACCGTCTGCACCACACAGGTAATCTAGATGTCTCCTTCCCACTGCCCGTCCATGGCACATCGCTCTCCAAGCGTTTGGACGGATGCCATGTTTCACTTCCGGAAAAATGGGAGAAAGCCTTGTTCCCCATTCTCCAATTCACTCATGCGGAGAGGGGGGCCTGAGATACGGGATCTGTGAGGCTGATTTCGTATTCAGAGAGAACATTTCCAATTCCCGTGGTCCAGCCGGGGAGGGGGGAACTCCCATTGAGATCAGGGGAGGGATCAAAGAGCGGGGGTTTGCCCGAAGGGAGCCGTGGGGCAGCCCTGCCGTGGGTGATTTAACACCTGCACATTCCCATAGCTGGCAATCAAAGGCTGCATGGCCTGGAGCTGAGAGCGTCTATTTTTTTTGTTGCCAAACTTGTAAGTTCAAATAGAATTGGGGGAGTTTTGGTTTTTCTCAGAATTTTTTATAGATGAATTTCCTGTTTGTCTCAGTCACATGGATCATGACCTTTCCAGCCCTTAATTAAATTCAAGCAATACAAAGTACATCGGGCAGGATTTGCAGGTGGTGTAAGCCAGATTAAAGCCATAGAGCCAAGGATCAGGCTCATCACACTTTAAAAAGTCAGATGCTTTCTTATCAGGAAATAAAACCTAAAAGGTCCTGATTTACCATTCCCCTAGCTTTAAGCCAGTACATTTCCACTGAAATCACTACACTGTCATGAAGTTAGAGTAACATGGGTATAAAACAGTTTTCTTCCACATTGTCCTGTCTAACTTTAATGATATCTTGGGCATTGTGGTTTGAGCCAAAAAAAGCACTCTTTTCATATGATCTTTAGTCGATGCAAGTTTTCAACATCCTAGTCTTTATATTGCAATATTTTAATTATTGTTTACTTTATTTAATTGCTGTTTTCCTTGCTAATTCTAAATATACATCTTTCCTCTTTACTTCAAGGCTTTTGGGATTTTTCCAATCAGTCCAGTATCAAAGAACATTTACAGTCTTGTATTTAAACTTCTCATGCTTGTAAACTAAAACCTGTGCAGCCCCAAGGCCAAGGCTTTGGCTGTGTGATGTAAGTAGCTAGTTTTTTTTAATGTGTGTACTAATTTTTTAGGAAAAAGGTCTTCTGCAGAAATGAAAATCTTATCAGAAAGTTTAATGTTTAGATTTTCTGATTTGGATGAAAAGATAAAAAGTGAAAAATCTGAAGCTGATAAATGAAATTTCTTCATCCTGTATTTTTTCCCTTTCTTTTTTCCACTTTGTTCTTTTTTTTTCCCATGTTATCTCTATGAAAGGGTGTGAGAAGAAACCTGTGAAGACCAAAAGCCTTTCCATTTCGTGCTGAAAAAAAAAGAGCTTTGTTATTCTACTGAACATGAGAACATTTGGGAGATAATAGTTTCCTTTTGGAACAATGTATATATTTGTAAGGAATATCATGGAGGTGAGATATCCCCAGGCTCCTGGGGCACTTCAGTACTAATTGCAGTCTTTCTGTGATATTTTGCAGGATATCTTTTGTTTGAAGAACTCAAGGCACTTGCCATGAAGATGATCTTTAAAACTGTATCTGGTGGGGAAGCTCTGCACTCATTAAGTCCATGAAGTAAGATAGAGAGGGGTAGCATCACTGAGGTGCTTGCATGAGTAGAGATGCAGGTGATCAGGTTATTAGCAAGGATTAGCACGCTATGTGATGGGACAGAAGAGCTCTGTGGGTGCCAAGGACCCTCGGTCCACACCTATACGTGTTATGGGGTGTTTTGCTTTGGACTAAGTCTGGTGCAGTCGTGTGGGCTAAACCATGGGCTTCCATGCGGGAAAGGCAGAGCAGGGCTGAGGCATCTCCTGCTTGCTCCCCCCACCGCTGCCCAGCAGCCTCAATCCTTGCAGATGTTGTAGTTGTGCCTAAAATTGCAGCGGGGAGTGATGGACAGCTTTCAGGAGAAGCAGAGCTTGGAATCAGTTTTGGCAATATTGTAGCGCTGAGCAGAGCTTTGAAAGATGGGGTCGGAAATCTCTTGATAATAAACTTTCTCACGAGATTTTTGGCAACCTTTGTGTCTTGTCCCAGCTGGAAATGCTATGAGAACATCTTTTCTCAGAGTATTTTGTCACTCCCAATTTCAGACAGCAAGTGGGAAAACATTTATTCTAACATCAGAGTGGTTAAAAATTCCAGTAAACTGAATCCTGGAACAAAAGGGAAATTGAGGGGCTTTTGTTTTATTTAGACTCTTTCACCCAATACTCTACAGAAAGTCATCTGAAAGTTGCAGAAATAAGAGATGAAGACAGCTGTCCAGACCATTGGGACATCTAACTAATCTCCTTGCTGGTTCAGAGTTATTCCTTGCAGTACACTGTCTTGTATTTTGTCAGTCTACTTTTAAACAACCCAAGCAATAACCCTTCCACTTCCTCCTAGAGACACAACAATAAAAGCCAGTGGATCTCAGAGTCAGGAATCTTTTTGCTGATATCCAGAACATTTTTTTTTCTTTTTTCCTTAGCGCCTGGCCTCACGAACAACTTACCCCAGCTGAGCTCAGCTCTGGTGGTATCTGTCTGCCCCCTCCTAGCACGCAACAAATGCAGCTTAGCTCTAACCTATTTCAGGGCAGGTTAGGGCAAATGAGCTTTTGGGCTAAAAGTGCACAGGTAAAGAGTTCCTGTGGCTCTGCTGACACACGCTAACTTGCCAAGTGATGTATGCCTTACATGTGTCCAAATTTTTAAATCCATTCCTGATGTTCCCTGGTTTAAAACACCCCTGTAAATAATAACTCTGCTCCCAAGACATTTATATTAGCTGGGCACTTTAATTCAGTGCTCAGGCAGGCTATACGCAGTTAACTCTTAACCCTTTCGCATACATTGGTCCTTCCGTCTGCCTCATCTCTTTTGCTGCTGCTTTCTGAATTTCCTGCAGTTTCCCCGCTCCTCTGGCGCTGGGGACCGCAGCACACTACTCCACGTGCTCACATCACAGCCGTTTACGAGCACATCATAAACAGGAGTTTAGTTTTAGGTATGAGCGCAGCTTTGAGTGACCCGAACAGTGCACTTTCCGTACGTCTAATACTGATTCCACTAAGGGCTGTTAATTTCCAGACTAATATATTGTGTATTGTTCTCCTAAAGTTTCCCCCTATCCTTTTAACAACTGCCCTTTTCAGAAAGATACACATCTAGAGCTCTGTTGTTGTGTCTCAATTATCTACAGATCATATATGATCAATGAAAAGCTCCTCTCTTCGCCCTGCCAGCTCTGCAAGCCTAACCTGGGATCTCACAATGAAACCGGGATCTTTTTTTTGGTTACGCATCATTCCCAGGAATCCTGTTTCAGCCTGAACTCTATTATCAATCCAATTAAGGTGAATTTGAGCTAGCGTATAAAGTTTTCAAAAGCGCTTACATGACCTTAGAGGCTGGGGCTTATTTTCAAAAGTGACTTCGTGCATTCAGGAACCTGAGTAAATTGATTCTTTATTAAATTGGTGCTCCCTTATGATTTAAATGCTTTTCAAAGGGGAAATTGGGGTTCCTTAGGCATTTCAGGCATTTCTGACAAGATTGCTAATGTTGTTTATTTATTTATTTGTTGCAAACGTATCAGACCTCAGCTAGCACAGAAGAACTGGGAAAGTACCAATTTCAATTTTCAAACTGAAATTTGAGTTTAGGAGTGTAATGCTCAGAAAACTTATGCTGGAAACTAAGACAATTTGATCCTGAAAGTAGTGAGAATAAACATGAAACCCTTAAGTTCTGTCTTAAATATAGTCTCAGTCTAAGTGACTGAGACACACTGTGGTGGCTGCTGTAAATCCCCATTCAGGGACACTCAGTGTAGCTGAAGGAAGCGACGGGACACAGTAACAAATAAGACACTCCATTATATTATAGGACATTTTATTTGAGGCTCTGGCATTTTTACTGGATACTTGCCTTTGCTGTAATGGGCTACTTCTCTTTGTGGTTCCTAATGTGTTTTTATAAATATTTCTAGTAAATATGAAATCTTTAAAATATGCAAAAAATACAGCATAGACATGAAACGGCAATGTTGCATATAGCTGTACTGATTTACTCCTGTTTGTCTTGAGTTTTGCCTGGGAATATTATTAATGTCCGAAACTGAGGTCAAGAGAGTTTTCTGTTTGCAAATTTTATACTATGTCAACTGAATGGACTCTCTTCCTCAGTCAAAATGGAATTGTTAATTGTTTTCTGTTTCTTAGTCACATTCACTGTGGTTCTTCATTGCTTATATTCTCTCATCAGAGAATGCTGCTCACAAATAGCTACTGAAATGCTGCTGGATGAAAGGTATATTAACAAAACGGTACATTAGAAACAACCTTTAGCCCAAGTGGGCAAATTAGTCTCCCACAAAACACTAGTAATTCCCTTGGAGTTAGAATAGAGTTCATCAGCGCTAAGTATAATTGTCTTGGAGTGAGATTCACATCTGAACTCAAAGTCCACATTATCCTACACTACTAGAGAAAAGAAACAAGTCCGTTAGTGACCCAGTCTTACCTTGGAGAAAGATATGAAGAACTACCTCACTTTAAAAAGATTTATTTTTCATTTAGTTTCAAGGTTTTAATCACACTCTCATCTCTAGATCAGTTCACACCTATGGAGAAAAAAGTAGCAGAGGTCCAGAAGAATAAGCGCTGCCATACTTTTGTAGGCAAACTATCATTTGAACTTGTGGTTCAAGATGAGAAATTTATTTTCAGATTTCTCCCCCTGCATGCTTAAACTTGCTTCTGATCTTACGGGCACTCATTTCGCTGTGGTTAGATGGCTCCTAAAAGCCAGCGGGAGGTCTGGAGGAGCAGAAGCAGCGTGGCTGACGGCAGTGGCTCACTGCAGTCCGAGCGAGGGCAGGACGGGGTCTGTTGGCTGCATCAGGCATAAGCCAGGCAGGAGCTTGTCCCCAGATCTTTTGGGTTTATATATTTTTAATCCATGTGGTTAGATGGCGTTGGGATGCCAGCCCCTCGGTTGTGAAGCAGAGATCATTTGATTTTTCAGCGCTCTACGTACTTCACGGTGGTTCTCGGTGTGTTTTTGTAATTAGGCATATTTAACTGTGCCTTGTTTTACTGCTGTAGGAAGAATCTCATTTGTCAGCAGTTTTAAGATTTGCCAAATAAAGGCTTATTGGCAAACTGCATTGAGCACTCTGATAATAACCCAACTTCAGAAAACACACACCCTGCTGTGTTGTATTCAAGCCATGGTGCTGTTGAAATTAAAAGGGGAGACAATGCCTGCTTTCAAAAACTGGAGGTTCTTTGTATTCTAATAAAAGCCTAAATTAATGTTTTAAAAGGTTATTGCTATTTTTTACCAGCTAGCTGGCACTGTGTATAAATCTTATTTAGGCAAGGTCCTACATTATTTCACTGTTTTTAACACGTCAGCCAGTATCATACTGCCGTGGATAATCAATTCCTGAAATTCATTAGTCCAACCCGTTAAATCCCTTTTGTTTAGCTTTAATAGCAGGGTACTTCTGCGTATTCGGGAATCTAATATATGATGTACATTCTGACAACACCAGCAGGGACCACAAATATTTCTTACATAACCTAAAGGACATATGTTTGGCTTATGGCAAAAATAACCTCATCATTCCTGTGTTTCAGGTTGAGGTGTCCATGTGAGGTCCTTTTATAAGAGCAAAGTAATAGGAACTATGTATAATTTAATCTCGTTGGCTTTTAATACATTTCCTTCAGCTTTTAAAGAGTGCTCTAGGAAATGGAAAAACACAGAGTCAGCTATGAAATTCTATGACACTGATGCAGGCAGGCTATAAAATATTCTTTGCATCTTAATTGCATTTTATATAGCCGTATAACCCTGTGTAATTCTTAACTCTGTAAATCCTAGCTTTGCATCCCGCTCTGGCAGCTCGGCGAGAGCGGCGGAGGAATGTTTCCCTCAGTTCATTGTTCAGTTCGGTTGTGTGGGCAGAGCACAAACGTCAGGACTGTGCAGGGAACTTGCACTGAACTTTGCAAACTGCTTTTTGCAGACAAAGGATTCTCCTCGTCCCCGTGGATGAACCTGATCTCGCACGATGAGATCCGTACCTGAGCTCTCTCCAAAACCAGTCGTGATTTGACAACCAGGCAAATGACGGAGCCTGTTTTATGTAGCGTGCTTTGCTTAAAGGTTTGGAGGACAGTTTGAGGGAGAAGAGAAGGTAGTTTTATTGGCGTATAACTGTTAGAACAAAGCAGGGCATGACAGAAGCTAAATACCTATCAGGTGAGAAATCAAGCCAAAGCCAGAATAATCTTTCAGGCACCACCACCCATGTGAAACATTGACATAATGCAAGCCTGCCTGCAGTGATGCTGAACCCAGCAACACAACAGATGCACTTGCCAGTACTTTCTGCCCTCTGATCGCCCTCTTCCAGCGAGAGCCGCATCCCCAGCCAGTGCTGCGCTCGCAGCCTTGCGCTTGCTTCCCCACTGTAAAACAGAGGCTGAGAAAAGGAGACCCGAATGCAGAGAAGGGAGACTGTGGTTTAGAAGTGAGGAAAACAGTGGGAGGATCATAAAGCAATGATGGATGTGATCCGTTCAACTCTGTAGCTTATTTCTAATAATAGCAGGTTTTTAGAATGGATAGACAGAGACATAACAGGATCCAGTGGCAGAAAACTGAAGCTGGATAAATTTAGATTAGAAATAATGCTCTGTCTACACTGCAGATTGCAGCGCAGTGTTGAGATACATGAACGTTAAATGAGCTAATTCAGCGAGCAAACGCCGTCCAACAGCAGCGACAGGGAGATCCCAGATTGATTTAGCTCAGTAGAATAAAAGAGCCTGCCCAGAGGTCTGTGCTACTGCAGCCCAGCCATTCCCAGCTGTCCAGCGAGCACTTAACCTCACCGAATATCCCAGTGCTTGACCCACGATCTGCAGTGGAGGCAGAGCCCATGTCAGAGTCCTCAAGAGCAAGCATAGCTAATATTGCAACATCTCGTCGAGGAATGTTGAAATTAGTGAGTGGCATGCTGTGTCTCGCTTTGCACACAGATGTAGCCAGATTTTACATTAAGATCCCCTTCTGGCTTTAGGAATTCTGCGCGGCTGCGTAAAGTGGATGCTGTTGAGGACCTGTTGAGAAGTAATCAGGGAGGTCAAGCTATTCGCATAGTTGAAAGTTTCTGCTAAACCAGCTGAAACTAAGAATTTCCATGTCATGGTGAATTTTGATATTTTAACATTTGGTTTTGTTTTATTTCGGAAGACTTTTTTGGTTTCTTGTAGCACTGAAATTCTGTAATGCTTTTTTCTTTGGAAATACTTTCCACAAAATATATTGGTTTTGACAAATCATCATTTCTGCAATGGAAAAACCTTTTTGACTGAAAATTTCCAACTCCCCATGACACAGTTTCAGTCGAACATCAAGGGTTAATCTCCATGAAGTTCCACAGGACCACCCTCTGCAGGAGGGACTTTTACAGCCTCTTTTAGAGAACAAAAATAAAGAGGAACTGACTTTGGCCCAAAGGGATTAATTGGTACCCTTATTTCATTAGGTTATTTAAAGCAAAGATCTCATTAAACTTTCATTGGAATAATGTTAGACAAAGTCTGTAAGCTGCAGCTGTTGGGAAGAAGTGAGAGGTCAGCAAATTACCAGATGATAACAAAAAATAGTATTAAAGTCTGAGAGAGGGAGAATGGAGAGAGAATAAAAGCACAGACTGGAGATTTGGGACGTTTCAATTCTCCGGTTTTATATTTGTTGGATATGTGGGCGCTGATGTGCCATTTGCTCCATGTAAAATCTGTTGAGCTAAGGAGGCTTCAGAAGTTGAGGAGACCTCACAAGCCTGGAGTGTCAAAATAAGACAAGGTTGTTCTTGTGGTTCATCGCTGACGCTGTTTGGCTCTCTCTGGCCTAATTAGCTGCTGTGTCAGGGATGATTTATGTTCTCTTAGTTCACCCTGTTGAAACTGCCCCACATACATCGTGCAGCACTAATGGATTAGTCTTGGCACCCCCAATGTGACCGCGTGCATGTTGGGGTGAGACCAGGACAGCATGGCAGCATGGGGAAGAGAGCAGCGTAAACCTGACCTCCACATGCCTGGCGTCACTTGCAGCCTTTATGTTTCTGAAGCTGTTTTTTCGTATTTATTTTGTATTAGACATCTGGAAATTCAATTAGAAAGCATTTACGTTGGTTTAGCCTGAGGAAGGGGTGAATGATGGTTACCGCCTGGTTGGTTTTGGTTAGTTTTGGCCCACTTTCTGTGCTGTTTGGACCTCTGTAAAGCAGTGTTTGGACTGAGGGGGCCAGACGCCATACAAACAGCCTTCTGGGGTCACTGTTGCCATGAGATGACAGGTCCACAGTGCATCTCCTTTGCACTCCTCCTCCTTCCCTCCTTCGAGGGAATGCACAGTCTGCACGGAAGCCATAAGACGTGTCGGCCAGTGTACGTTGCCGGCAGTCAGGATGCCTGAGTTCCCATTGAGTCCCACGGCCCCATCCCTCCCCTTCCCCGTGTCCTCCTTCCCCTCCTCGTCCTTCTCTGTGGTGGTCTGGGCTGTGCTCAGCCTATCTCAGAGCCCCACCTGCCCAGGGCCAAGGCACCCACATGTGGGACTGGCTGCTGGTCTCTCCCTACGACACCCTGTTCCCAGAGGGCTTACACAAACGTGACCAGGGACAGTTTGCATTTGTGAGGATTCGGGGAAAAGAAAGGTTCAAAATGCTGACCCATTTCAGCAGCATCTGCCAGCACTGCCTGCAGTAAGCAAAATGAAGTAGCTTATCATCAAACAAATTATTTGCTAGAAAAATCAGATTTGAAGCCCTAAGAATTAAAGTTGAATTGATTGTTCTTCCTTTCTGGGACAGGAATGCTAGCGATGTCATACTTTGATGCCACTAAATGGACTCAATGCTTAGCTGCTGCAGCCAAGGAGGGCTCTGCTTCCTTCCCTTCCCCGCCTGTGCCCCCCGCCGCTCCCCTTCTGCTGGCACCGACAATTTTCTGCCCCCACCAGCAAACCTGTTCAGAAAGCTAAATCAGCAGAAAGCTAACCCTACAGGAATGAGGAGAGAGACGTCAGCTGGCTCAGATCTCCAACCCAGCTCATCTGAGGCCAGAAAAATGCCAGTGCACAAGGAAGGGTGGGAGGAGAGGAGCAGGACCATTTTCAGCGGCAGCTATCATTTAAATCAGAATAGTTTCCCTACAGAGCCACAACCTAAGACTTGAAAATGCCAGGACGGGCACACTGCTCTTACTAAACCTCCTAGGCTGTCTGTCAGTGCCCACCCTAACAGCTTAGACATCCTCACGCTCTTCCGCAAGCCCCTCGCCTGCAAGCCCCGGCAGCCGCCGGCACATCAGCAGATCCAGTCTGCAAGAATTCTTGGCTGGGGGAATATTCCTATTTCTACTTGCTTTTTTGTATTCTAACATTGTATTGCAAATGCTGATTGTGTTTTTCCCTGAAGATTATAAATCCTAACAAAGTACACTGAAATCATTGAGCTCTTTCAGTTAGCAGTTCCTGGCCAAAAGAATTTTAGTTTTTTTCTGTAAGTGAGGTTACAATCAGCGCTTGAAATTTGGCAACTGCTGCTAAGACCTGTGTAGTATCACTGAAAAAGGAATAAAGTAGTCGTCAAGAAAAGGCAGGGAAATCTGACCTATATCAACCAACACCTCTTCCGCAGCTTGTATGTACAGAGAGCTCAGACTCTCGATTAGGTTACCACAACTTCAGTAATTGTGCTCTTCTGGTTACCAGTGGTAACTGTCCGCGTGCACAGGCGCAGCTCCTGACAGATACATGGAAATGTGACAGCATAACCCGCTGTTGTTGAATTAGTTTACGATGGATTGTCATTGATTTAGTTTACGATTATTTGAATTATACCCCATTTGCTAGGGACTATGAACACATGTGCACACAGAAAAACACACAGACGCGGAGTTGCCATGACTGAGCTGACACATGCCAACACGTCAAGCTGCAGGAGCTGAATTACAAGTCTGAACTCATATGGATATATTCTACTGGAGGAGAACCGGCATATCTGTAGAGGGTCTGACAAAATTGAAGGAACTGCTTCTGAATTAAATTTTGGTGTCTTATAGCTGAGTCTGTTTAATTTATGAAAAAGAAGGGTGAGGACTGACTTTGTTAGTCTGGGGTACCACAGGTGGGTGAGAAAGCCCTGCTGCCACACGGGCAGAACTGGAATGGACTCTAATGGCTGGAAGCTGAATTCAGACAGGTTAGGTGTGATGTATATGTACATATATACTGATCTTTATGAATTTACCAGTGAACTTGTATCGACAGAAGGTGAAATTCTTAGCTGAATTATAATGAAGTGCTATTCCATTAATTTCAGCTGCTCCCTGACATATCTGCATCGCTCTCACAGAGTTGTTAATATCTTGGTTCTTCAGAAACAGACTTGCTTATTCTATTGCCTTTGAAAAACAATCCTTGTCCTTGATCTTAGCTCTGTTTCACCTAGAGTGAGGCAGTGGGATTTGCAGGCTAACATACAGTGTGTTCCCAGAAATGCATACGCGTGGTGAATATGTGTAGGCTCACACAGGTCACTGGAAAACTTTTCTTCTACCAGTCCATCACACATGATCAATACTTGCCTTTCTTCTAGGTTTTTACATTATGCAGGGTGGTAGTAAAAGATATTTTTAGTATGTTTGAATAAATAGAACTTATTTCTATCATCAGGGTTTGGGGTTTATCTCAGAAAATTCGTACACAAGACTTGAGGTAGTCCAGCAGGAGCAGCGAGAACGCCTTTGTCCAAGGTTCGCTCACGTCTGCTCCTCTAGTGGTTGCACAGCCAGAGCCATCACCTGGACAAGGCACATGTACAGACCTTCAGTTTCCACGCAGACGGTGAATTGGCAGTTCTTTAAGGCCAAGTGTGTGCTGTGGGACCGGTGCCCTCCGTGGGGCTGCTCCAGTCCTTGTCCCCTCTGCACCGCACTGGGGGGTTGCAGAGGGCTCTGCCCACCATGGGGAAGACAACCAAAGGGCAGCTCTGACATTTCCCTCTGCTTCTTTTTTCCTTGATGGAGAAAGCAGAGCATTCATGAGTCAGTTCCTCAGTGTTGCCAACCTCGGTCACTCATAAATCATTAATTGGGTATGCAAAATAATGCCATTTGGGGCTGTTGGGGCTGTTAGGGCTGTTGTGTTTTTTAACTCTGTATCTTTTGCCTCCTAGATTGTAGGAGCTTTGGGTGTCTTTCTTTCGTAGTTCCCAGTTTAAACAGGCAGTAGTTCCACATTCAGCAGCAGTCTCAGCTGGACTGTATCTTCAAATAATACAAATTGGAATATGTACGTAGGCTGCAGTTTGGGATTTCTACAGCCACATTTTGATCTCCTGGTTATTTTTCTGCTCCCAAGCCTGGCTTATGAAATGTTTGGGTTTATAACCAACCTATAGACATTATAAAAAGACATCCTGAGCAGAGTTTATGTGCTTTCTTGTATGTTACAGTCAGCCAGAATTTCAAATACACCAAAAAACCCTACTCGCTGTGCTCTTAAATAGCATTAGAATTGCCATTTTGCCATTTTGCTACTATGAATCATTAGACTCCAGCAATGTAATGTCCATTAGATCATCTAGTTCAGCTCCTGATCCGTGTCAGATTGTTCTCTACAAATATTTTCCTCGTACGAGGTCTTGCATTCAGTTTACTACGTTGTAGACTTTCCACTGCTTCCCTTGGAAAAGAGTGGATCAAGAATACTAGGAAACATCAAATCACATTGAATATGTCATTCCAGACTGTAAACAAACAAAGCTAAAAATAATTTGAGGACCACGTACAGTGGAAAACTTCCACTTCCAAAAAAACAACCAAACAGCTATTCTAAGGGAGCCCTTGCATATCCTTGTACAGTTGTAGGTTTTTCTTTGTCAGAGATTTTTATTTAAAATATAAGGCGAGAAAGAATACACTAGAAGCTCAGAATAGTGGTTTCTCTTGGAGAGATAGAAAATGAAGCAGACTTGTAGTTCTGCTGCTTGTTTACATGTCATCCTCCCTTATTGGCAAATAATTATAAGCAGAATCAAATGATAGATATCTGCTGTGCTGAATTCCACTGCTCTGATTTAGTTACACTAAGCATGGAGGTTTTGAGTCTGATTTTTAAAACTGTCAGGCGCCAAATGGCATGCTTCACATTAGCCTGCAGTTCTGTACCGAATTTGCATTCAGTTATGCAAATTAAACATTTGACTTGAGTAATCACACACAAATCAGCATGTCTGATCATTTGCACACATGCTTATTCACTTCATTTGCTCAAATAAAATACATACTCAAACTAAGTAGACAGCTTAGTCCCTAACTATTTTAGTAACCAGCTTCAGTATTTCTGAGGCTGATGATGTTGTTTCTTAACAGGGCAGCTGCAAGCAGTTAATAATATAGGCATCCTTTAATAAATCTCCCTTGTGCATTTTTGCATGCCTTTAGAATCTGCTAGTGATGGACATAAGGTTGCCTGAATGCATGGGAAGTCGAATGCATGGAAGTTTGCTAGCGCTGACCTTCAGTTGAATTGTTGGCTGTTGGTATGTTAAAAGCAAGTAGGAAAAAATAACCCTGAGGACTAGTTAAGCATGCTCGTAGAACATAACCTGGTTTGGACAGCTTAAGCAAAAAGTGCATCTACACATATGCTAGTTAGAAATGTGCAAATTTAGCATTTTCCTGCAGTAAAATAAGCAAAAAATTAAATTACTTCTGTACCTAAATATTCATTCTCTCAGTAGCATTCCTCTGTTCCAGAAGGTTGCAATAATATGGATTGCTATCCGATGAAAGAAGATCAGCTTTTGGAAGAAATGTGAAATTACTTAGCAAGTGAAGCAGAAAGTGGGGGTTCAAAATATTTCAAATACATTCAGTTCTTCGGGGAAAAGTGGCTGTTGGCACAGGCACAGAAAACTGCCTTGATACACTAATGCTCAACAAATATCTTGTCTATGAAAAATGCATTTGATAAGCAAGGTCTTTTGAAATTAAGACGGTTTTATTATTTCTTTGTGTGCAAAATTGGAATGTAACCAGCTTCTATAAATTAGATAAATAAGCAGTTTAGGAATTAATCCTAAAAAAAGATCCAAAGAAAAAAAAATTATAATATTATTAGGGCATACTGCAGCTGCCCGCTCAGGTGGTGCAGCACCAAAGCTGCCTGCCTGCGTGGTGAACTCTGAGGGACTACAAAGGCCGTTTGCCATAGGTAGACGATTTCTTGTATTCAAAACTGCTCAGGTAGATGAGGAAGGCTCGAACACGTTAACTGAAAGGAGCTCTGTACTGAATTACAGAAAGTTGAAGTCCTTCCTAAGCTGTAACAGTTCTGAGATATCTGCTTCTCTGTATATGCTAGGATGCTTTGGGGCATATTCATAAGCCTTTGGTACCCAAGGAAATGGGCTCTCGGAGCATCAGCTGTTGTTTTCAGGCACCATCAGGAGTGAGTTGTTGCTTTAGATAACCCATCTGCATCCCTCTTGGTCAGGTACATTAAGTCCACTGTGGTCAAGATGACCTGATTCTGGCCAAAATAACCCATGGTCAGGAGAGGAGCTGCCGAGGCATCTTTACTCACAAATGGACTCCTGCCCAAAAGGCGCAAGATGGTCACGGCAGAAGAGACAGTGCTATCTCCCCAGCATCCATCCACACCGTGCCACGCACCTGCGCGGAGAGCGTGAGGCTGCAGGCACTGAGTGCTCAAGGGAATATTTGAAAGGCCTCAAGTGATAAAAAAAACACCCTGTATGAAGCAAACCTGCAAGGCAGTTTTCGTTGGCAGGAGTCACACAGGCCCCGGGTATTGCTCGACGTCGGAGGAGGCTGCGAAGCTGCCTGGCGAGAGGCACGCACCGTGACCTCAGACTAAACAGCCCCCTTACAAACAATGTAGGCGAGAGATAAGTTTTGCTTTGTTTAGGCCCCCGCATTAATTGCAATTAAAAATAGAGCCCTCAGCAGCGGCAGGGAGCAAAACAACTGTGGCATTGTTAGTTTTATCAGGAGAAACAGGGAGTGAGAAGGATGAAAACACAAGGCAAGCAGAGGGACCGGGAGTAGAGAAAGGACGTCAGGTCCAAGGACTGGGTAGGGCTGGACCACCTGTGCCCTCCTGGGTCGATCTGCTTGCTCATTTTTAGTGCAGAACAATAATATGTTTTCCTCCATGCTTTGTGTTTAAATGAAAGTTTTAACCTGTCAGTATTTAGTGGCTGGAGATGACAAACCTGTTCTTAGATCACCCATTCCCTGCTTCCAGTTCAGGATTACACAACTACAACTAAATCATATGGTGTTCTCAAAACTTAAGTACTGGAAGTAAAGTCTCAGCCCCACTGGGATTTCCAATAATAACATATCCATCAGTTTCAACGGATTTCACCCAAGGGAAATAACAATCCCGCTTATTCTGGAGGTCATGGCTGAGTTGATCTCTAAAAGGTGAAGACTGCAGTGTCGTGGACTCAGCCTCGGAGCTGTGTAGGGAGATGCTTCAGACAGACCAATGCTTCCATTTTCTAGCAGTTTGTTTCAACGCTGCGATGGGTTAATTTGGGCTTAGTCATGAGAGAGGAGTTTGGAAGCTTGCTTTATATAGTATGGAACAGAATCAACTGTGTCTGAAGAAACAGATCCCTTCATTAGCATTCATTAGTGTTTGTTATATTATACCAGCACCCAATGATCTCTACCACATGAAAGCTCCATTTTCCTGTCTGTTATGTGAATATATATATAACAAATGACATTTGCAGGCCAGAAGACATGAGATTCTAAAAATTTCTTGTATTCCTTCCCAATTCCTTCTAAATGTTCACCCCCAATCTTAGAGCAGTTTGAAATGAACAGAGATAGCAAAAAAAGTGATTTTTCATTTCATAAACACATGAAAATGTTGTGATTTAAATCTCAGAGCAATCACAAATTAAGAATATAAGAAGTTAGGACCAGCTAAGACCAAAGGTTTGTCTGGTTCTGTATGTGGTCACTCTTAGTGGTCACAACAACCAGATAAGCATACATTAACCTTCCCCAGAATGCTCTCCCAGCCTCCAACCATCTTTGGCTAACCATGAATAAATGGTGTATTTGCATTTAATAGCTGAATGGATTTTTCTTCAATTAGTTTATCCAGTTGCTTTCTGAACCCATTTAAATTTACATCTTGCTAAAAATAGCTCCACGTAAGGACCTCCTTGTTTGCTTTTGCCTTGCCATGTGCTCATTTTACATGATGGCCTCCAACTCTTGCATTGGAAGATTCATCAGTCTCTGTTCACCTAGTCCATGCAACATGTTTTATACATTTGCATCATATTCCTCCCTCAATTTTTCCTTTCCTGGGCTGAAAAATCTTAGTCTATTTAACTGGTTCTGCTATGGAAGCTGTTTTTTCCCTTTGACTGTCCTTTTTGCCCTTCTCTGTATATTTTTCTTTCTACTATGCTCTTTTTGAGACAGGGGGTGGATTTAAACAGTGCCAGCATGATGTGTCTTTGCTTTGCTCTCTATTCCCTTGCTGGCATTCGGCTTGCTGTCTGAGCACGTGCACTTCTGAGCACTGAGATGGTGTTTACAGCGCTGTCTATTCTGACCTTGGGATCTCATTCCCAGGGAGTAAGACTGAGTTTAGGACCCATCGCTGTACGTAGAGTAAGGACTGTTTCCCATGTGCTGGATTTTATATTTGTCTATATTGAATTTCATCTGCTCTTCTATCACCTAGATGTCGGTAATCTCCCTTCACTGTGAGAACTGATAATTTGCTTTTACCCTTCTGTTCTGCCTTTTAACCAATAATGTATCAATGTGAAGAGCTTCCCTCTCACCCTACAACAGCGTAGTTTCTTTAAGCATCTCTAACAAGTGATCTTGCTGAGCGCCTTTGGGCACAAGCTTTGCAGTTAAGCTATGTCAGCTGAATTCCTCTTGTTCACATGCTTGCTATCTCCTTCAGAAAACCTTACTAGAGTTGTGAAGTACAATTTTCCTTTGCAAAAGCTGAGCTGGACTTCTCCAGTATATCCTATTTATCCAGGTGTCACCTAAAGCTATTCTTTAGAATTTTTTTATATATACATTTTGCCTGGTATAAGCATTTTTCCTAGAACCTTTTTAAAAATTGGTGCCATATTTGCCACCTTCTGGTTTTCTGATGCCAAGATCATTTTCAGCCAAAAACTGCACACTATAGTTAGCAGTTCAGCTAAATCAAGATAAAGGTAGAAAAAATATAGATTTTTTTTCATGGAAAAGAGTTTACTTTTGCAAAATTCTGAATGACCTGGCATTTTAGTTTGCTGCTAATGTCAACTCATAACATTTAGTGATTATCTGCTAATTTATCTTTTCACTATTTGACAAATATTGTGATAAAGGACACTTGGCCAGTCAGAGCGTAGAGAGGCTGACCTGTGCTGAGAGCACTGGGAAACCTGCAATGAAATTATGAACACGAAAAAGGAGCAGTAAACCTGAAACAAAGTTAAATAAAAACTAGCATAAAATAGAAAACTTGGAAAGAGGCAAAATAAAGCACTAATTTTATTTTGAGTCATTCTCAACATTTTTCCATTTCAAGGAGGTCGCTCTTCTCAGTGAAAACACAACTTTGCCATAAATGTTTCTACCACTGTTAGAACTGAGCTTGTAAGAAAGCAGCGTGTTCAGCAGTCTCTGTTACTCATCGGGGATGTTGTATATTTAAACTGACGTAGGACTGCGCTACGGAGGCTGGAAACATTAAGTAACGTGCAAGTTTGTGTTTCCTTGTGAACATAATTGCCTGACCTCTACAGCAGATGTAATTTGCCAAGATTTTCTTAACAAAGGCGGTGACCTTAGTTTACTACATCGTATGAATGTATTCAAGCTTTGGCACTGGCGTACGCTGCATTCCCTTTCTTTCCTCTGCAGTTTTGCCTATTGTTTAACTCACTCTATTTACTTGAGGCCCAAAAGAACTGGCACAAACTACCTGCTCCACCACACATATCGATTAGGCTGATGCTGAATTACAGTTCCTTATTTTAAGGAGTTTTGTCAGTGTGCAATCCAGCGGATCGTTGTTTATGAAATAAGGCTGCTACAAGGTCAGAGGACTAGCAGCCCCGTGGGACGGTAAATAGCATTGCAGACCATATACTGTTAATTATTTAACATGTCTTCAGATGAGTGATTTGAACTGAACTGTCTCATCTTTCACAGCTAAATAGTGAAGATGACTCATAAGCTTTTATGGCCCAAATCATCCAGGGTAATTTACCTCTGCAAATTGAGACGGTAAAGAAACAGAAAAGAAGCTGGGTTTCTTACAGATTTGAGTAATTGTCCCTTTACATTCCCTTTTCTTACCAAGCGCAACGCACCCAGCTCCTTCTCCTGTGTCCTGTAACACCCTCACCAGGCAAAAGACCTCAGATGCCAACTGGGTCAATTTGTAACTGTGCCAGTCTCTGCTGAACAAATAGGGCCGGGTTCAGCCAGCACCTCCCTTGTCTGTGCCCCAGGTTGGATGTTCTCCTCTTCCCAGCTGCTAGTTTTCATGCAATGTGTAAGAGCTTTGCTTCTCTGAGACTCCTGCCAGTCTGTCAAATCTGACTGGAGTTGGGTCGGTGTTGGCAGGGCGAGGAGGGAAGTGCTACAGGGGCAAAGATCCTAAGCAACCAAAACTCAAATGGCCTGGTGCTTATTGTGTCTGGAAATCAAATGTCCCCTGTGCCAATCATCCAGCCAGGAACATGCTATTTTAATATAGCCATCATACTTAAAAGTAGATCGTAACATGGGTGGTCCTGCAAAGGTTCTCTAATGACAAAGTACTTCCCATATGAGCTGCTCCTTAAAACTTGAGGGCAGTGAAGACCTGTCTCCACAGTAGAGAGAAAGAACCCCTCCGGGCCTGCCATCCTTTATTCCTTCACTTCATTCACTCTTCCTTTCTTCTTTAGTTCTCCGGGATCTTGCTGCAGATCTCTTCCTTCAATGTCTTCTGTTCTCTAATATTCCTAAGACTAAATCATGCACTGTCACTCTCCTCTTCCTCATTCTCTCAGATGGGATGTTCCCTTCTTTTTCCATGTCCTTTCCTTTCTTGTTCAGCCTTCCCATCATCTTCTCTTTTCTTTCTATCTGCTTTTCTACCTCTGTCATGTTGCCTTCTCATCCTTACCTCTCTGCTTCATCGTTTACTCTTTTCTTCTCTGTCCCCTGATCCTCTTTGCTATCTTTTACTTGAATTGTACCATACCTACATGAACTCATGTCTTCTGAAATGTATGTCAACCATATCGGTCAGAAAGGGAAGTGGAGGTGAGGACTGCTTGAGTGGGCACCTTATAACTCAGCCTCAGATCTTCCAGAGGAGTTTAGACAGCTACGCAGCTTTGATGCTTAATCCCCATTGATTTTGGGTAGGATTTAGGGGCCTAAATCCCTCGGAGTCTCTGGTCCCAGGTCAGCAACATTATCCATCCCACATCGCAGCCCCTTAGCAAGACCCACCGATGTCGTCTCCCAAAACTTAAGCTATTACTGACAGAGGTGGCCAGTGTATGTGGCTGCTCTTCGCTGTGCTCGCATCGCCTGCTTCCTAATTAAATGGGAGTTGTGCTCATTGGCAAGGATGTACTTATACCTGAAACCGTGATCAAAAGCCGAGAGGAGAAAAGGACAGAATGATATGGAAACCTAGGCACTGTGGTGACGCAGGACTGCCAGTTTGTGGATTGCCCAACTTCTCCAGGTTCCCAGGAGAATTAAGTCTCTACGCACATGCTTCTCCCTTTTGCTCTCTCCAACGCTACAGCAAGGAGAACTGAAGGAAACTGTGAGTAGGAAGGCAGATTTTCCAGTCCCCTTTGTAGGAATGACCCACTTAACAGATGATACAATCAGAGTATTTACTCTTTTTTTGCCGCTTCCAGTAAGGGATGTTCAAAAGCAAAATGCCCATTCATTGAGATGCCCAGTGTCCAAATCAGCCGGCACAAAGGAGCTAATCTTGTCCTCAGCGATCCTGTTTGTTCAGGTGCAAAGCTAGTGCCTGCGGTAGCTACCAATCTAAATACAGATGCGGGGGCCTAAAAAAAGAAAAAAAAAAAAGAGAAAGAAAGAAGGCCATTTCAGACAAGTCATAGTGAGCCCAACCAAGTTTCAAGTAAATTAATTGTGGAACAACACAGTGTACGATTTTGGCCTCCTAAAATGGAACATATTCCTTATAAAATGGGCATGCTGTGCAGCTCTCTGACATTTCCAAGTGAAACAATAGGACCACTAGAATGGAAAGTCTGCAGGAACGGCAGACAAGGAAAGGAAGTTTAGGTTGAACAAAGGTTTTGTTCATTTTTACAGCCCCTAGAGGAAGAGCAGTGCTGTACAGAAGCTGTTAATGATGGGCTGGATTGGACGGCCGAAACCAGTGCCAAGATCTAAATGTGTTTTTACTCCAAACTCCTCCCCAGCTGTCCAGATACCCTGCAGAATTACCAGCTGGTGTGAACCCCACGGGCTTCTTGGACCAGCAAAAAAAAAACCAAACGGGTGGAGAGCAATCCTGTCTGTTGTTTGCACACCACCTTCTCGCTTGATAAATGCAATTCACTTGCATGAAATAGCAAATCGTTAAGCTTTGTCTGACAAACTTGCAAGTTGACCTAAACTCTTGGGTTGTAGGAAGGAACTGTGCTGTGCTGAGGGCTTGCTCAGGTAACTATGGCAACTCTGCTTCTCTGTTAGGCTTTGAACGAACTGTTCTTAAGTGAAAACAGCTTCAGCCTACCATCACTGTTTAATAAATAATCCGCCAGCAGAGGAGAATTCAGGTTCGGAGAAGCTGTGCTTCCTTTCAACTAAGAGCTGGAAAATGCAAAAGTAAAATTCAACAAAGCCGTTTGCAGAATTTCCATGACATGACTTTGTTCCTCCGGCACGTAAACAAATCCCTCAAGCACACCCCGGGGCTCAGCGGAGGGGTACGGGGCTCAGGGACCCGCTCCTCGCCCCCGGTTTCCCAGCAGGTAAAGGCAGAATTGGAGCTTATGAACTGCTCTTGCTCATAATCTTCCTGTTGCAGTTGAAGTCATTTCTAAGCTGTATGTCATCATTTTAGATCTACATGAGCAAAATGAGACGTTTCTTTGTATTAGGCAGTGAGGGAAAGAAAAGGAGAGAAACCTTTTGAAATTTGTCATTCAGGACCGGCAGGGTGAGATTCAACCTGCGTAGTTCTGCGATATGTCAAAGTGCATCGGGGTCAGAAAATAACACTGCACAGTTCCTGAGTGGGAATGATGTTTACAGGCTTTTCTTTTACAAGTTTGGATTCTGCCAGGGACATTACATGAGAACTTACAATTTGTTCTTTATAACTAAGAGCCATTTTGAATAGTAGCCAGGCAGTCTGGGCCAGGTTCTTCTTTTAGGCTCTGATGCAGCAAGGACCGGCCTCGGGGCCCGATATGAGTTTTCTGTTCACTTCAGTCGGAGCTGGTTTAATTGGGTATCTCACAGGCATAAAGGTGGGCCACCTTGGTCAATGGCAGCCTCGTTTCTCCTGCCTCTCTCTGCAGTAGGGTGAAGAAGGGATGGCCAAAGCAGCATGGCTTTTGAAGCCTGAGGCATCTTTTCCAGCACGTTTGGTACATGGCTGTATCGCCTCTCCTTCACAAGGTACGGTCGGCATCACAATATATCCAGAAGTGTTGTCAGATGAACAGAAGAAAGCTTCTGGGGCCAGCTGAGCAGGTTCCACTGAGAGAGAACAGGTCTTACAGATACCTACCAAGATCTAAGGTATCTTTCAGACCTAAGATTTTCAAAACCTGCCTCAGCCCAGTCTCCTGACCAGCAAGGAGAGCTCTCACCCCACCTGTGACCTCCTTTCCCTCCATCCATGGGCATGCTCTCTGCAAGGCAAGCGAAGGCACTGAGGGCCACAGTGTGCCCTTTCTTCCCTCCCTGCCCTCTCACTGTGTGAATCCCATCCAAGTTTGCCTGCCAATATCCACTGGTCTCTGCCAGCACAAATAGTGGCAGAGGGCCACAGGGGCTGCAATTCCACTTATGAGGAGAGGAACAATAAGAGATCAGTTTGGTCCAGAAAACATATGGAAGTGGCCAAAATGGAGGTGTGACCAAAGCAAAGAGAAGACCTACAGAAATGGTACCTGTATGGCCTCTCCAAAACACTACAGAACCATTGTAGGGTCCCCTCTGCGTTCCCCAGCTCCGCAGCCTGGGTGGAGGACAGCAGTTCCGACCCTCCGAACGCAGTCCCACAGGGACGCAAGGTGCAGCTTCATCAAGGAGAGCCACCTGCCTCAGCTTTGTCCGTTGGGCATTAAGACACTGAAGCCAGGCAGGAATGGCACTTGGTCACCACCCCAGGGCAAGCCAGGGGCAATGCCAAGATGAGTGGGATGGCTGAGGAAATGGAAGGAATTGTGTTCTCTACTCAAAACCCGAAATTTAGAAGATGTCCTCCACCCTGTCACATGTTTTCTCAGGATCTGCTGGATCCTGAGCTGAAGATTAAGGCTTGCAGGCTCATAGACACTATCTGGTTATTGTCTATGAGCCTGGGATTTGAAGTCATTAAAAATAACTCCTCTTGCCACTACCCAAATAACTTAGTAGGGTTGAGTGACTGTAACCCGACTTGGCCTTTTCTCATTCCGAGTGCTGCTATTACAAGGCTGCAATTTCGTGATTTGTGGAGAGCAAATTCCCCTCCAAAGGCCAAACCAGAGCCAGGGCCTTGTGCACATCTCCGGGAGAGCAGGGTGCGGTGGCCGTGCCCAGGTCCTCTCCGACCTGAGGCTGCCCCGAAACCACCGCATTTCGGTGGGGGGCTCTGTTACTGGGGATGGCTGAGCACCTTCCACCAGGAGACTTGCCTGGAGTGAAGAAGTGAAGGTTTGTCACTGCAGTCTATCAATATTTGGGCAAAGTGTACCTTTGTAGGTGAGATTTTTTCCTGATTGAAAAAAGGAGGGGTAGGAAAGGGAGAGAGGTTCAGAGCCTAAGAATCCTAACGCTTAGATGTCTTAATTAACGGTAAACCTTTGCTTTGGGGTGGCTGTGGTTAGAGCAGCAGGCAGAGACCTGACAGCACAGGCTAAACAGAGAGAAAAAAGGCTCTTTCTTTTTTTTTTTTTTTTTTTTTTGCCAAGCATTCACTTTGGCCTCAGTCTGAAATGGCTTTGAAACTGCAGACACCTTCATGTAAATGTTCTTAATAAAGAAAAAAAAAAAATCCGCTGCGGGACATTTGTAATCCTTCTGATTTAGATGTTTTAATAATGTGCGAGTTTATCTTGGAAGATGGTGGCTGACCTGGAATTAAAAGTATGGCTCTGCCAACGTAAGACTAAGAGCCCAGACAGAAGACTTAAATATAATAGTATAATATGTGTCTGTATGTATATATACACACACATATATAGACATATATATGCATGTGCTATGTAAACACATCTCTAAATAATCATAAACTCTCTTTAAAAATTATTTCAGCCCAAATTAAGGTATAGACAACAACTGATTGGCTCAGACACTACAAAGTGGTGCCCCATGATATATTCATTTCCTATTCTGGTGTGGTTAATTGGGTATTTCGATTTAATTACCACAGTCAATAGCACTTTCAGTTGAGTGTCTTAAGTGTTCATTTAATTTACTGTAGATTTAATAAGGCAGCGGTTGTATGTTAAAGCTGTTAACCATCTGGATGGGCTGCAAAGCCCATCTCTTCTCTTGGGTAGCTGGGGCCTGATCCAAGACACACTGATGTCTACAACAGCCTTTCTGTTGACTTCAGGAGCTCTAGACCTGGGCTCCTCGGGGAGCAGGGAGGTAGGCAAATGCCTCTGGCTGTGGGCTTCCTGGCAGGGGGGTGTGAGGGAGCGTTTTTTAAGGTGTCGTTTCTTTTCTGTAGGCAATTTCATAAAGCAGTAATGGCAGGAAGGGCAACCCATGACTTGGGGCTTGGTAATTGTGAACTAGGAGACTGATCCTTTTGGGTTAGGATTTTGAGTGAAATTTCAAGAGGCTTCTCACAGCCTGGGTAAGGAGGCCACAAGCTGGGTCACACCTAGGAAAAATTAAAATAAACACACCAATTTGACAAGCCTCATGCAACTGAGTGATCTATTTTACCCCTGTCACAAGGTCTGGCAGAGCTCTTCATCCTCCCTCCACCTCCTGTGAGTCACTAGCTCATGCCGCGGGTCACGAAATATGCAGGTCTCCAGGTTTTCAGATCACTAATGTACTGGGGGGCAAAAAGAGGCAACCAGGAGATATCAGCATTGCCTCTCTTGATTTCAGGGGCTCTCTTAAATGGGAGCATGATTTGTTTAGGCAAAGGATGATATAGCATAGGGCTGTGATTGATCCAGGGTCTGGACTTTATGGCCTGGGGACCTGCCCATCCTATCTTCCTGCACGTCCTACTTGCTAAGCAGGCTTTGGTAAAATTGTAAAATACCACAGTATTGGATGTGTTAGAGATATGCTAGTGTCTAAAGATGCTGGCAAGTACTTGAGGGGATTTCCAGGAACACCTGGGTCAGGAGTGGCCAAACATAAGGTGTACCAATGTCCTCACCACACAGACCACATGCCTTGGACGGATGAGAAGCACTGGGGAAAGAAGAGAGGGGTTTAGGCAGAGGATGAGTAGCCAGGTTCCACAGCTTTGCCATTGGACAAGCAGGAGGAGGGCTTTTTGGGGGATCCTAGAGTAGCCCATTAGTGCAGGCCATGGTGACCCCATTGCTTGCCTCTTCCTCCAGTCAATGATTGGGTTTATCCAGCAACCCCCAGTCACATACTGCCAGTAATATGATGTTGCCCAGACCCAGGGCCGTAGCTGGCCGGCTGGCAAGCTGCACACGACATAGGAGCCACAGGTTCTTCGGGGCTGCGGGCTCCCATGCCCCCCAGGCTTGAAGCCAGGCTGTGTTTAAAAACAAGCAGCAGAAACGTCGGCAGGAACAGGACTCCAGCACATGAAATCAAGTGGAGCGAAATTCTTCTGCTGCAGAAAGTAGGCAAAAGGCAACTGGAGATGAATAGGCTGCCTGACAGTTGGCAGACACGCAGGCTGTCTGCCATAGATGGTAATATAGGCACTGCAAGTATTATGGCATCTAAAGTCAAAAAAGCAATAAAAAGCTTTAACCTCTGCTATCCGGGAAAACAAACAGTGGCTTCAGATGCAGTCGGTGGAGAGAAGCCTTTGCGATGCTTGCAACAGGCAAATGGTCTAGAAAGCTCGGCTGAGCTGTGTTCGGGATTAAGGGCTAGGAGCGCCTGGGCTCGTGCTTTATTTGTACTAGTTACACAGCCAGTTTTAAAAATTATATTACTGCTGTTATTATAACGATATTGCTATCACTACTGTTGTTTTCTTAACACATCAAGGGAGCCTGGACAGCTGCTCTTTATTTCTTACGTGAATGCAAACGGCGTTTAGAGTTTTGTGGAGATCAGACACCAGACACATTCCTACATTCTTGTCCGATGTTCAATATTTTTCCATGAGTCAAGGAGAACAAGAATGGGCATATTGTGTAAATGCAAAACTCTGCCTTTTTAAGCTGACACGATGCCTCTTTGTCTCTCTCCTCCGAGCAGGGGCTTTTCAGCCTGCCAGATTTTGTTACTTACTATCCTTGAAAACAGAGGGAGGGAAAAGTCAGCCCTTGTTAATTCATTGTCCCAGCTACCTAGCAGTGCTGTATCCTTAAGGACTGCTGGGTTTTTTTTGCTCTTCTGAGATGGTGAAGAGCTGTTGCTTTTCTGCCAGCTCCATTGTGTTCCCTTAGTAAAAGCCTGCAACACTAGAGGCACTTTAAAAAGAAGTGAGGAGTCTGTTGCAATAGGCATCCAACAAAAGTTCCTGCTGCAATCCGCACTTCCAGTAAACGCTGGTTCACAATCCAGATTTCAGGCTCCAGGGCTGGTTCTTAATAAAACACTGATACAGGTCAGTGTAGCTGCATCCGTTTACAGCAACAGAAAATTTAGCTCACTGTTGCATTGGGCTTCAGTACAGATTCAGAGACAAGGGCATGTGTGCAGACAAATATCAGCATATATAGGGTCCCTGGAATTTGAATTCCACTTGGGGAACGTGGCAAAACACTTTCCCACCTCTGTTTTTTAAAGTGCGTGTGAAAGGTGCCTGATTGATGACCTAAAGCCTTAAGTCATCGGTGTCCGCCAGAGCAGCAACTGCCCTGGAGACTGCTCAGATTTGGTCCATGTCCCAAGCCTGTCTTTCCAAACGCTTCTCCTAAGTACAGATCGCCATAGACAGAAGTCTGTGTGCCAACAAAGTAAGACTTTTTTCTAGACAGAGATCTCTTTGAATTTTTGCAGATATTTTAATAGGCTATAAAATGCGTATTCCCACACCATAAATGAGGATAAATATGTATCTACCAAAGCAAGTCTAGTCTATGTAATATGCAAGCAAAGTTTCACTGAAGTGCTTTGATAATCCTGAGTTTTTGGTCGGTCTTTCTGAAAGTGGAAAGTCGGTGAGTGCCCTCTGAGCACATTTGACCCAGAGCTTCCTAACTAAGGCTTATGAAAGAAAGGGGAGCATACGAAGGGCGAAAGGAACTAATTAGCACCAAGAATGATGTGGTCATTTGTCCACTAAGAACCGGTCTGCTACCTCCAGAGTTTCATATATAGCATTTTACTGTGCAGCCCTTCGACTGTAATGATTTCTAGTCACCATTAACTGGTGCTGTAAAGGTGAAAGGTTTCACATTAGTTATCAAAATGGAAAATTATTTTTTATCCAGTCTAGTATTTTCTAAATTATATTGGGATTCATATTTTGACACCTAAGTAGATGTCTGCTTTTCAGAGGATCTGAATGTGCATCAGTGTCTTTTGGAATTTAGCTGGAAAACAGGGATCGTTATTAATGTGTTTGACAGTGTCTAAATGCATGAAGAGTATTTTTCAGAAAAACATATAGAGATATAGTCCATGGAACCTTATAATCAAGGAGGGACCGACAAAGCCCAGCAAAGTCCATTTAAAGACTTGGATATCTCAATGGATATAATATCGGGCTTAAGGAAAAGCATCATTTAGCAACTCGGATTCACTGATGGAGAATCAGTTTGCTTGGTCAACCCTTTGATTGTTTATGTCATTTAAAAGCTATTGATGCTTTCCCTGAAGGAATCTGCATAGAAACAGAGATTGACATTTCTCAAATGCATTGTCATTTAATGCTTTCATCTCCGTCTCCTCCATCATCATATATATTGTTGACTTGGAGACAAGTCAAATTTATACATTTCCTCCATTCACTCTACATTCAAAATTTTCCAGTTACGTACCAGATCTGTCTTAGAAGTGAACAAACAAAAGGATGAGAGGCAAGGAACACAAGTTGCTAACTGGACATAAGGAAAAAAAGGGGAGCTGGAATGGGGCCCAGAGAGGTTGTGGAGTCTTCATCCTTGGATGTGTTCAACACTTGCCTGGACAATGTCCTGAGCAATCTGATGCAGCTTTGAAGGTAGCTCTGCTTTCAGCAAGGCCTGGACCACATGATGTCCAGAGGTCCCTTCACAGCTATGGCATTTTATGATCCTAAAGGTCTTCTAAGGAACTCTCCACTAAGACCCTTGCCACAATACTTTTATTTTCTTTCTGTGAATAACATGGTAAATGGACAAGTAGCAAATGAACTCTCTTTCTACTGTGTTAGTGGTCTGCAGAGATGGAATTTAAGATACCCAGCTATGGAGCTATACAACTGCAGAAGGCTTCCACTGCGTGACTGTTATGGGGACTTACTCTAGGTGCCTGGACTCCCTTATCCAAGTCAGCAGAGCAGCTGAACATTTCTGCTTCTGGCCACACCTGGTGCATCGTCAACGTGTAGGCTACAAAACTGATGCAGCCCTGTTGCAACAAAGCTCGGTTGTAGTTGAGGGATCCTTAGAGTCCTTGGCTGAGCCATTTTCACTGTGCCGTCAAAGCAATGCTGTTTCTTGTGATGGTTGTGGTACCTGTGTCCAGTCTTACAAGAGTGTGTCCACTTGCCACAGTGTGTTGTGTCAGGAAGGAGATGCTATTCCACTCAGTCATTGCCAAACAGGGAATTTTTCTCATTTTGAATTTTCAAAGCTAGCGATCACAATTGGCTCTAGAAACAGGCTTAAGGCTGCTGTGGAGGAAAATATGACTTTGAGAATGGCTGTTTTCTTTGAGAAGCCTAGAACTGCTCATTTTTCAGTGCTGTTTCTATTTGCATGAATTCACTCAACAAGTGATTGATGCACATCATAGGAAATATGGCATATAGGAAGCATCAATTGTAATGAATCCACTTCTGTCCCATTCACTGAAAATATCATAATGGCCAGAAATACCTGAAAGTTTTGTGGTGACCCTTCGTGGTTTACCACCACAGAAGATGTAATGCATAGCTGGCAGGGATGGGCTCCTATCCAGAACTACCAGGAGTATCTTCATCAGCTGCTTAGCATCCCACTGTGTCTCATGGGACTCAATGATGAGTCTAGGACCAACGATCCCCTTCAAGAAAGCTGTAGTCGGGATAAAGGCATTCAGTACAAAGGCTCCTAGGAGACTGGATGGCTGCAGAGACGTGAGCGTCCGCAGCAGGGGATTGCACTGACGGTCTTAGTCACTGGCATTGCTGCTCCAAGCCACAAACCACGGTGTGTGCTCAGCAGCAGGGCTTTGCCTCAGAGGGGCAGGACAAAGGAGCTGAAAGGCTGCAGTGTGCAAACTGCGTCACCTCATCGCCGGGGAGGTTTGCAAGTCCCGCCTTGGTGCTGTCTCCTTGAGCCTCTCCTCAGTCCACCTGAGGGTTGCTGGGGGCACTGCCGCTGAGCCTGTCTCCCACAGATGGGCCAAGGCACGGCTCTCACGTCTTCTTTCCCTCTTTTATCCCTTCCCTGCACCAGATTTGGTCTTCACGTACTCTTCCTACCTATTCAGTGACCAGTGTAACACTGTTCAATGTTACATTTTAAACCATGTGATGATGGCATCTGGTGCAGAATCAACAGCTCTTGAGACACATGAACCCTATTACAATGTCATCTCCTTTTGCCAAAGCAAATCTTTTTACAAAAGCCAAGCTTTTGCTAGATGCTCTGCACTATCAAATATTCTCTTTGCTAATCAGAGAGAAACAGAAAGACAGAAAACTTATTTTCACTTTCTACAGAGACGTCTCCATGCATTTGACTTGTCTACTTGTGCAAACATCTTTCACTCATTCTCTCCACTCCGCTTGTCATTTCTCACATTCCTTTTAAGCATGACCTCGTAAGCTTTTCAGTACCTGAATGGTTGGGGGTTTTTTTAGCTTGTAGGTGCCTTTTTCTTACCCTGGACTGTTCCTGGTCCTCTCTATCCACACTGACCTTTTCCAGCTCCTGGAGCATTCCTTCCTGGGTTGTTGCTTGTTTCCAAACCTTTCCATTCACCCTTTCTGGCCATTTTCTTGGGTTTGGATTCTTCCAATCTTCTCATAAAATATCATCAAGGTGGTAGTCAAAGAAAGACCAAAAATCACCTGAACAGCAACACATACTAGTCCAAGCCAATAAGGCATTCGGGGTTCCTGTAACCTGCTAATGATCTTTCATTGTCTCAGACCAATTCTTATTATTCATTCTTGTTCTGTCATTCTGTCTGTGTTTTCAGGCTAACTGAAACTCAGGAGTACAATTAGTAGTAAACATTTATATAGTGGTCAAATGACTCCCATTTTTACAGTTTTCTTCCAGACTTCTCAAGTGTTGGAAATACAGAAGTTGTGAAACATGGCCAGACGTGTCCTTTCTAAACCCTTGCAGCATCTCATTGATGGCAATGACAAATATATCAGGAGAAGATACACGATCACCTTGATAGGCCTGCAAAAACCACCACTCCTCCCCTTACCTCTTTCTCCCCTGCCCACTGACAACCGTAGCCAGTCCCCATGAACCAGGTTTGAACCTTGATGTTTAATATTTCACATCCCCTTCTAAATATTTTATCGTCACCTTTCATAAGTCAGCATCTTCCCATTTCCAAACAAATGCTCAGTGCCTCTTTAGATCTTGTTGAACTCTGGATCTGTCATGTAGTTCCTCACACTCTATCCGCACTGGAAGAAAAAGTTTATCATTTCATTGGGATTGAATTTACTGCTGTTCAAGTTTGCTAAATACCCTCTCGATCTGCAGTTAATCTGTTAGAGTCTTATTATATAACTTTCATCATTTTCTTTTTTATTTTTCCCTTCTATTGTCCGTTCTCTTCGTAGGAGTATCTTCAAAGCTCTTAAATCGTTGTTGTTACTTGTCTCCAAAACCTACTAAATTTTTGCCTGTTCTGCTCATATAGGCAAACTTTTGGTGGGGTGCACTTGGCCTGTCCTGACGCTGCATGTTTAAGCTGAAGGTTTTGAAAATGTGTATTAAGTACTGCTTTTACTTTATGTCCTTCTTAATGGGGTGAACGTGCATGATGGGGAGAGGCAGGGGGAAGGTGCTAATAAGGGTCAAACCCAGCCATCAAGCAAGTGCAGCAACCTTGTTAGAGACGTTCTCTTACCACAGGCCTGGATTTGATCCTAAATATCACTTTTCCACTGAAGTTTTTGGCAGAGGATCAGGACTCCTTCCTCCGAACAAGAAGCCATTTTGCCGGTTGCTCATTAAAAGTCTTAGATGATGCAGTGATGGAAGGCAGTTCTCATTGAAGCAGGCCTTCCTTGTCCTGGCTGATAGAGTCTCATGCTGGAAGAACGACTGGGTAATATGCTGAAGGGATCTTTTTTCCCCAATTGACAAGTGATGACTGTATCTCCTGTGAACTGTAACTTACCCTGCAGAAGACCTCAAGGCCAAACAGTTGGCGTGAGTGTCCTGTGTGACGCAGTGATTTGCAGGAAGAGAGAAACAGTCTAAATATTTCCTTATTTTCCAAGGCTGGATGGATGGCTGCTGTCTTCCTCCATTGATCGAACTTTTGATACCGAGTGTTGCAGAGGAGATAAGTGCTTAGACAGGTAATAAAAGCCCATGTGTGGGCATGGATATGTGCTCTAATGAAGCACAGCCAGTTTGGAAGCGATGCTCGGCAGAAAACCAGGACCAGACTGCTCTCAGCAGTCTTTCCTTAGGTGAAATCTGCTATGCTATTGATCTCTAAAAGGCAAATCAAATAACAGCAGCCACATTTTTAAGGATTAGGAGCTTCCTGTGCAAGACAGTATGTGTATTTTTAATACTTTAAGCTGACTTATGAAACTGGTAAACAATGTGGAGGGTGGTGTTGGATGACCTCTTTTACATGCCTGATCATCCTGTCAACATTTATAATGCATTTGATATTTCCTTCTCATCAGGATAGGATCAGTTAAGCAGTCACATTTCCCAAAGCTCAGGTTGCATTATGCTTTGTTCCACATTTCATGGTAATAAACGTTGACATAAATTTCTGTAGATTTCACATAAAGTGATTGTTAATTTATTCATGGTTGAAAAGGATCTTAAAAAAAAAAAAAGAAAGAAAAATACAAGACAAATACACAGCTTGCAGGATAAGAAATACAGATCTTTCATGCCTATTTGTTTTGCACACAGTAATAGCTGCTACATTCTGATTAGCAATCTTGACCTAGTTAAAGGGCTATTGTTTCTCTGTGTTCCTATTCTTCTAAAAGACTGTGGCTAGACATGATATTTTATAATCCATCAGATGTAAAATCTGCATGAAAAATATAATTATTGTGCTTCAGCAACTTGGACCAAAGCCCTGACGTTATATTTCTAGGCAGTACACTGTGAATAATATGGATGCATTTTTAGGTTGGTATGTTCAGTTGGCAAGATATGTAATTTTTCCATAAGCAAAGGTAAATTGTGGGATTTCTAACATACTGATTACTATTCCAGCCTTGGTCCCAGCTAATGAGAATTAAGTGGATACTTGTCAGCCAAGGAACATCCTTATCTGTTACTATAAATTCAGTTTTAGTGGCACTTATTACAGTAAACAGGGAGAAAAACTTGTGTTACCTCTCAGTCAGCGTTATTGTTGACAGTGGTGCTTATGCCTAAGGATCAACCAGCACTAGGACGCCAGTGCAAGAGGCCCTGTAGGCACTGAGTCTCTTCCCAAAGAGCTTATGAGCAGAAAGACAGGGATGGGCGGTGGGAAGGTTTGGGATGTGTAGAGCAAAAATCTCATGGCAGCAAACCTTGCCCCTTGTGATCAGAGTGGTCTCAGGAGATGTTTAGCTAAATGGGAGAGGAGTGAGGCAGAGTGGAAGTGTGCTGGTTCGCACTGCCGCGCTCATCGACACTGTGGGGCTGAAGGCACCTGCACCTCCTCCTCCTCGCTGCTCAGCGAGAGCGGTCGGTCGCCTTCCTGCGGGCACAGAGTGGGTGGCAGGAGGCACCTGGAGCCGAGCCTGTGCAAACCAGGCTGGAGTGGGAAACAGCATCTGCTGCTCTTGCACAGCTCTTTGCAACCACGGTAGGACTGCCTTGACCCAGGCACAGTGCTCTGCGGTGCTGTGAGGACACAGCAGCTCCCAGCGCTGCTCCGCATTGGGCGGTGTGCCCGGGGCCTCCGCTCTGTCACTCAGTCCTGCATGAAAAGTTAATGCTGTTTCCCAGATCAGCATCACCCAGCAGATTGGACTTTCTGAACTTGGAGTGCTAAAATCTCTCTGAAGACAATGTCATTCTCAGCCATGTCAGGTAGAAGTTGCAAATGAAGACAAAAGATTAAAAATAAATATCCTTTTGCTGTGCAGAGAAAGTGCAGAGCAGAGGGGCTGGGGAGAGGTGCTCAGAAGAGGACCATGCTATTGAAATCTTCAGGAGAGACATCAGGGTGAACCTAATGCCCTGGGGAAGAGTGGGAACAGCCAGAGCCACCAGATTTCAGGAGATATGTGGCAAAAGCGATAATGGGAGCCCTTTTGACCATTCCTGAAAAGTGCATCTCTGGTCAGAAATGGGCCATGAGGGTGCGTGTGTGATCATGGCGTTAGGATCTGTGGTGGACCCAGAGGTGGCAGCTCAGGGCAGTGGCTCCTCCTCGTCCTTGTGTCAGCCCCGGGGCACCTCGGTGGCTCCGCAGCTGGCCATGGTGTGAGTCACCACGACCGTCGTGTCTGTCCAAAGGGGTAAGAAAACAAGGAAGAGGGGTGCCTGGTCCTCCTGCACGCTGGGGAGATGCCTGCAACAGGGAGGCTCTGCACTGGTGAACCCCACTCCCTGCCTGGAGAGGCACTCCCCAGCTCGGCTCAGCTCCAGGCACCGCAGGAGGTGGCAGCAAACACTGCAAACCACTGTTTCGAAAATGAAAGCTGCTGTCATTCAGGATCAGGCCCTAAGTCCCAGGGGGGGCTCGCTGGGTCCAGCCCTGGGAGGCAAAGGTGCTTTCACAGCATAAATAAGAAGTTAGCATTCAGCATTTTTTCCTCCTTTGGAATGAATTCTTTTTTTTTTGGCCAGTTTCATTGTTTGAATATTTTCTGTATTTTTCATGTAATTCCTTTACCCCTTCCCCTCCCCAGATACATGAAGGATTTTGTTTACAGTGCAGCCATAGATACAGTCAGCACATATTGTGAGAAAGTCTGGGAAGTCCAAAAGGGACCTTTTAAAGTGGATCTGTCTGCTGCTTCTGTATTAAAAGCATAAAATCCAAAGCTGCTTTTTTAACATCAGAAGTATTAGTCCACATGAATCGCTAACGCTGCCGCGCCGCCTGCTTCACAAACAAGGTGCGATAATCGCTTGGTGTTTAAGTTAGCAGCACGTTACGAGTTTCCTCCCCATTGTTCCACCACACAAGTTAAGAAAGCTGCAAAGCTGGTAGGAAAATGTGAGAGATGGGAGAACAAAGGTGGTAGGAGATCTTCCTTTTAGTTTTCGGCTAATAAGGGTTAGTGGAGACTTAAAACTATCTCACTCTGATATTTTCCCTGTAGTTTGCTTGGAGCATTTTAGTGTTTTGGTCCAGTCTTAAGTGTCTAGCTATAAACATTTTGAGTTGACAGTCAGATGTGTTACTAACATCTCTGTACAAGGCCAAGGATGGGTTGCACTGGGAAATGAATTTTTCTGGAGATCTGCAGGCACTATGGAGATACTTGGGCAAGTCAGAGGGACAGGCTGTGTTTTACTTGTCCTGAGAGCTGTGAAACTGAAGGCTGCTGGATGGTTAACCTAGGACTTCTGTCAAGTGCTGTGCTCCAACACATTGTTAAATGAAGTAAAAAGCAAATCCTAAAGGAAGTCCAACTGAAGAAGCTGCATGAAGTGCACAAAAAATAAGACTTTAATGAAAGTGAAACCAGATAGTCCTTATCATTTCCTGCTGCCACAGACAGATTCGTTTCTTGGCTATATTGGACAGCCCCTGTAGAAAGGGATATGAGGTGAATGCACATGGGTAATGTTAGAGATGACTCTAAGATGTGATAAAAATACTGTTAAATATGGATATTTTGGAGAAAAAATCTCTAAAATTTCTCATTGACAAATTGTGCTTTTGCCCCAAAGAAGGTTTTGTTGCCATTTTCTGAAAAAAACTTTTGAGCCAGAAAAAATCATCAATTTTCAGCAAAATCTTCCAATTAGTAAAAAATCTCAAGCAAAAGAAAGGTGAAGCAAAAGCCTTTTTTTTTTTTTTTTTTGCCAAAAGATAAATTATTTGATACCAAATTTTGATGAGCCCTAATTATTAACTCGGTGGAACTCCTGCTGATTTGGCCTGGTGTCAGGGAGCATTAGAGAAGAAGCTGCCTCTCTCAAATCCTTTTTAAGACTCAGAATAGGTTTTAAATACAAATTAGTTTTCCCTCTGCACAGGACGTGGTGTCACACTGGGTCGTTTAGACCAAGTCATCTCTAGAGTTTTGCCCTCCGCTGTTAACATCCCGCAGCAGTTTGGCCAGTAACAGCACTGCGCTATCTTGCAAACGTGATCTCCAGTTTTAACTTCAGAAAATCAATGCATCCCGCGCTTCCTCGCTGTAAGTGCGTGAACGCGTGCTGACTCACCAGAGCCTGCTCAGCAAAAGGTCTTACAATAACACAGGCTGCCAGGAAATGCATGTACTCTTTGATGGTTCATACAGTGCTGCCCACCTACCTGTGGGATGGAGCTGCGCATGGAAGGCTTCCTCCTCTCCCGCTTACTGTCATGTCACTCGTTTCCCGTCACAGAGCCTTTCAGTATTACACGGTTCAAGCAGTTCGAGATGTGTAATCGTGAGCCCGTTTGATCTGAGGAACATGCCTATGTGTTATAAGAACTTTTGCTTCACGTCTACTGACCCAAATCAATCCTGGCTTGCAAATTGGAGGAGATGGAGCTTGAAATCTAGCAAGCTCTTTTTTTACCCTCTGAAGAGTCTGTGCTTTGCTTGGGGAGAAAGGGCTTGAGTACTGACTTTCAATCAGCAGTTGAAAAATGTGATTGCTAGAAAACTGCAAAGATTTGAGTGATCGAACCCTGGTCCACTCCCTTCTGAAAACAAACCAGGCACAATGCTGGGGCAGCAGCGCCCCGTAGAAGGCAGCGTTCAGATGAAATAGCAAGGCAGAAAGGCTTGTGATGGACACTGCTGGTCTCGCTGAGCAAACACAGACTGGTCCCCCGCGAACCGCCCTGACGCATAATTGGTAACAGCTCGGTGCAAGGAGGGAGAGGGGGCTTCATCGCTGTGGGCTGCCACATCCTTCCCTTGCCCTTGCCCTCCACATCCCTAACTCATGGGGGATGTGAAAACAGGACCTTTTCAGCAGCCTCAGTGAAGTCCCCCAAGGGTCTTCTGCACCTTTGCAGCCTCACTCGCTCTCATTACTGCTTTAAGGTGGGGACATCTATTGACCAAGGTGTTGCCAGCATTCAGAGGGCAGTGTTTGCAAGGTTTGGGGGAGATGTGATAAGCCAGCACTTGTTCCTTCTTCTTTAGAAATGCATAGTGCCCTTTTTGGTGGGCACTTTTGTAGAGCAGATGTCACGAAACCAGGAGTCCTCCAGCCCATGTCGAGGGAGGGAGCGCTTGGTTAAGGGATGCGTCTGGAGATCGTGGTGCTCTCCCTGGCTCTGCTGCTGACTTGTGCGTGTCACCAGGCAAACCACTTCGCACCTCGCCCTGTCTGCTAGCAGCTGGTTCAAATGCAGAAGAAAAGCAGCTCCTACGCACAGCGCAGTGCAACAACACCTGCATTTTTAATTGTATCAGAAAGCCTGGTGCAGGTGCTCTGAAAATGTGAAGACATTTTAAACAGCTCCCTCAGATTCAAAATGTCAAACAAAAGCAAAATTAACTCAGAAAGGCATATTAACCACATAAAGCATATAAACATGTAGAGGATATATTATTTGTTATTTGTTCAGCCTTGCTGTCAGCAGCACATCTGAAAGCAAAACATGCTGCCAAGTCATGTATTCTGATGACCTGGGGACTTCCCCATTTCCCAGGAAGATTAATTTGGGGGCACGAGAATGGTTTCTAATAAACACACTGACATCAAAGGTGATGGTAAAAGGAAGTGCACCTTTCCGGGTTTTTTGCAAAGGAAAGTACAGTGACTCATGTGTCAGAAGGAACACGCTAACCAAAGACAGTCTGTGCGCTTCGCAAGTGACCACCCAAAATTCCCCCCCAGGGGACAGCTAATGACAATTATGTACTCTTGAAGGCACGAGGTCTGAGGACTTGCACAACTAGGCACCAGCATGTCTGTCTTTATGAAATGAAAACATGAATCTGTGATTCAAAGGCTATGCTGGAAACTTAACCTGAGATATGAGATGAGATTTTCGGTGTCAGAGAGAGAAATTACAAGCTTTATTTTTAAGGGGTAAACTCAGTGACCTGCTGATGCAATGGAAGGATAGGTGAGCACTGAGGAAATATATATTTGTCAGTTGAACAGTTCCCAAGCAACTTACTGGCATTCACACCAGAATAAATGTGTTCACACCTGGAGTTATCTGGGAAGGGCTCTTACCTATAGATAAGCCTGAAGTTGAGGGGAATGGGGGCCACAAGAGAATATTAGGTGTCCATGGACTTCTGTACATGAAACTGCACGATACAAAGAATGTGATTTCAAGATCTCATAAATCATCCTTCCTCAGTTAACCGGAAAATGAGAGTTCTCGGTGTTCCCTCTGCCCACCGCAGGCTCCCAAGGTATCGCAGTTTGTTCGGGCGCTGTTTCCTGCCTGGCACTCACAGGTATTTGTCAGACGACATTGTCCCGTTGCCTCCAGGGCCGGTGCACTTCTGCCCAGGTGCAGAAAGGCAGAAGATGAGCCATGTTTCCCCGCGGAGTTTCCTGACGTGGCCCACAGCTGACACAGCGACGGCGTGTGTGCCGACTGAGCGAGGGCTGCGCGCGCGCGTTTACCGTGCCTAGCGCCTGGCGTGCGCCTTTAACGTACAGAGCTGAAGGTGTGACAGCTGTGCTTGTTTAAAAGTCATCTATTCTTTTATGAACCATCTTTTTGAAATTCGAAGCAACTCTACTTGAGGGTATCTGCCCCAAGTCCAAACTTTTCAGTTCATGGGACCGCACCTTTGCTCTGCGTGCGCGGGGTGGGAATTTGTGCGTAGAACCGCGGCAGGTGTCCACATCAGGTGGACAGGGCGTGAACCTCTTTGCCTTCGGTAGGCCCGCAGGGCTTGCGAGCAGATGAAAGTATCCTTGTAAACATTCAAGGGAAGGAATAGAGTTACAGTTCTCAGAGCAGTGTTGCATGGACTGTGTGTTTTATAGCAGATGTTTCAGGGCATAAACAATTAGGTCTTAATGTATTCATATCATCTCTGGAAAATAATCAGGCAGTACATGGCTGACATAACCTGACATGGCTCCAGTGGCTTCATTTTCAGTTTTGAACAAGTTAACTTCTAACATCTTTAATTATACACATCTCTGGCCAGTATAAACCTGTGTGAGATCGGGATGCCTGGACCTCATGTGTGCCATTAAAATATCTCCTAGGACCTTTGGACTCCACAGCAGTCAAAAATGGTCTTTTGGATCATATACCAAAATCACGAGAGTGAAATCCTGCAGCACTGGGCAGATTCCATGACTGCATTAGTCTCTGCTACCTACTTTAGATCTGTCTGGCACAGTAGATGGGAACAAACCTGGGGCAGATACGCCCTAGGCTTTGCCAGCTACAGCTCTGGCCACCTCCCTCCACTCACACCCAGAGGGGAAAGGGGGTCTGTGATCAATAGGAGGCAGCAGTGCTCGAAAAATGCTAGTGGCTACAAGGACAGGGGTGGTGGTGGCAGGGAGATGTCTCACAACGTATTTTCCTACAGTTCTGCATAGTTTCATTGACTGAGAAAGCCCAGAGTAGCTTTTTGTACTAAGCAATGCATACTTGCCTGTTGACTTGCAAGATCCTTCTAGCAAATTGATTACAGATTGTTTCTTCGGTGTCATCTAACGATTTTTTTTTTGTCTCTGCTTCATTCAGCTCCAAGGCTCCTTGAAGAGAAAGTTGGTGGTAAATCTGTCCCCTGTCAACAACAAGAGGCCCAATGGTGTTTCAGAGAGCTCTTTCCTTGACATTAAGAGGATAAGAGTGGGTGATAATATCTCAGTGGGACAAGGTGGACAACATGTTAACAATTGCCAAAGCCAGTCAATGTCAGGAACTATGTCTGTGGGGCAAGGATCACAAAGAAAGGCCAGCAACCTAGCAAACAATGCACATGCTAGTGGGAATGGCATGTTTAATATGACTTTGAAAGAGGTAAAGAAAGAACCAGGAGAAACAATGTCCTGCAGCAAACACTTAGATGGCCAGACATCCCATGAGAACATGTTCCCTAACAGATATGGGGAAGACTCATGGGAACAAATGATGGATCTGGAGCTTCAGGAACTATTTAATGAACTGACTAACATATCAGTGCCACCAATGAGTGATCTCGAGCTAGAGAATATGATAAATGCCACAATAAAACAAGATGAGCCATTCAACATTGACCTTGGGCAGCAGAGCCAGAGGGGCCCTGTGAGATCTCTGCAGATGGATAAGATGGTGATAAAGAGTGAATATGCACCAGGCATGAATCAGGCTCCTGCGGGCTCCCCCCAGATGAGGCCTTCTTCTACAGGTCCAGCCTTCACTATGGCCACCGCTGCCATGTCCACCTCTTCACCCATCCCTTCGGTGCCTCAGAGTCAAACACAGGTATCGCAGGTTTCTTCTGCGTCCAGTCGGCCATTACCTAACTGGCAGGAGGTGTCTCATGCACAGCAGCTCAAACAGATTGCAGCCAACCGGCAGCAGCATGCCTTGATTCAGCAGCAACAGCAGCAGCAGAACCAGACGGCCAACTGGTCCACCTTGTCTCCATCAGGACCTTCCCCTGGACCCTTCGTGCAAGAGAAAATCCCCAGTCCTTCTTTTCGCCAGCAGCAGTTCAGCCCACAAAGCTCAGCAATGCTCGGGGTACCAGTGAATGGAAACCAGTCGAAAGGGATGAACAACTATGTTTATAAACCAACCACTCCCCAGAGCAATCCCATGGACATAATCATGCAACAGAAGCCTCAGGACCTCAACAGAAACTTTATCAACAGCGCTCAGCCACCACTAGAGCAGCATCATGGCAACACAAAGCCTTTGTTTCACTTTAACTCAGAGCAAACAAACCAGCAGATGCCTTCAGTTTTGGGTTCCCAAAACAAGCCTGCCCTTCTGCACTACACGCAGCAGGCACAGGGTTCAGCCCCTGTGCAACAGCCACAGCAACAGCAGCAACAACAGCCACAGCCGCAACCTGCTCAGCCTCTCCCGAACCAGTCTCTTCAAAGGCCACCTAATGTACCCCTAGCAATGCAGCAAAAACTGATGCTTCAGAAAATGCAGCAAAGCCAGCAAATCTCAGGTTTGCAGTATCCAGTCTCTCAGCAGCACAGACAGGTAAGGCAAATTCCTCCTTATTTGTTACAGAATCATTCTGGCCTAAGGAGTAAAAAGGCTTTTCCTTTCCTGGCTCATTCCTTCAGGAGATGTGTACTGGTGGCAGATAATGACCATCTCAGCACATACTTCAGAAGGGCTTTAGCACCTATTCAGGTTTATCATGGATGCACATTTATAAGAATTTTAAGAAAGACATGTTCACACACTTTTTTCTTAATGCAATGGAGTGAATATGTCACCGATATATATTATGTAGATACTTGTCAGAAAGATGAGATAGTAGGCAGATGCAAGCTTATTTTGGACCCCTATCTAAGTTTTCTAGCTTTCAAAAATTTAAGCTCTTTTGAATGGCAAAATTTTAATGAATTCCTGTGTTATCTTAGATAATATATTTTACAACGTTAATTTTTATGCCATCGTTTTCCTCAGGGAGGCAGGGTTAGGAAATTCTGGTTTTAGATATCTTTTGACTGACATGACAAAAATACTGTTTGCACATTTGTTATCTGTTTGGCAAAGGAAAACTAAGACTTATCTGTGAGCTTTATAAACACCCATCACACTTCTGGGAATATTCTGTGGATAAAATGTGTGCTTAGATATGAAGGTGAAGGTTGCCACAGATACGTCTACAATTATATACCACATGGCCAGCTCCCACGGTGTTATCATGAGACACTGCTCTGACACGATTCATTACTATAGCTCAGCTATGCTGTGTCAAGTCACTGTGCACCAGGATCCCAAGTTTCAGACCTGCCAATCGAAGTTTGAATATGTAACCTCACTGTACTCCAGAAACTGGAAACCAGGTGCAAAACAAGTAAAACGTGTATTTGATCTTGGGACGTTTAAGCCACTCTGGGGAGTTTTGGTGGGGCAAATGTGGTTCAACATATTTGAGGGTATGGAATGGCAATTAGGTGTGGAGATAATTTGTGGATTTCTTATATATGAAAAACAGCTATAAGAAACTACTGAAAAGTGAAAGCCTAAGTCTTCCATAAAGTCCCAGAGAAGCAGCATTGTGAATGAGTCATTCAGAACTGGACTTTCTTGGTCAAATTGTTTGCATAAACAGGCTGATGCCTTAAAAAAAAGTAAAGTAAATATAGTTGTATGCATGGAAACCTTTCTCCTTTTAACTCTTTTAAACTCCCTGACCAACCAACCAGGACTTTCTCCAACAGAGAATCCCTTAGCAAGAGATACGAGGTGAAACATTTAGGTAGCTTTGGCTGGGGAGATGTTGCTTTATCAGGAGATGCTGCTTTATCAGGAGATGCTGGAGAACGAGCATTGGCAGGAAGCAAGCACAACTACAGCTTTGCTGGTTTACGGGAGGTCTCTGCTGGCTGTTCCTCTCCTTCTTGGGCCACTGTGTGCTCTCTTCTTAGGCGCATTTCCCCATTCTCTTAATAGACTGGCAGGGAGATGAATTTTAACAGTTTCTTCATTCAGCCATGATGAAGCTTCCAGCAATCTGTCAGCACAGGGGAGACAGGCAGGACTTCTGCAAACACTACTATTTTTCTGAAAAAAATATGCAAGGTCACATTCTGGAAAGGAATAAAAACACTGAGAGCAACATTGCTTGAGGCAATGTTACCTCCTTGCTCTGTGTCCTCTTGGGCTGCTGCTCAGGGAAGCAAGCCAACAAGATGGTACTTGGCAACATGGCCATAGCAGTACTTGAAAGATTTATCATGAGTGTTGTGGGATCTCTCACCTGTGCAGCCACAAGATCGTTTGGCTTGGGAAACTTTCCCTAAATGTATTTTGCTGAGTGCCAAACTTTAGATATCACACCAAGGAAGGAGTTTTGCCTGTCAACACAGACTTCTGCAAGTAGCTTTCCAAAATTTCTTGTCATCTGACCACTTTCCACAGTTTTGTCTGAAGGACGTGCCTACCTGACCCACAGCACAGCTAGAAGCTTTGTAAACATAGATTACGGGGCTTTTGCAGCAAGAATGATGTTGTTTCTATGCGCTAGAGAGATAACTGGACTTTTTTAGAGATCCTTACCAGGTGTTCCAAAGTTCTGCTGAAATTCAGAAAATCAGGTAGGTCTCTCTCAGTCGAGTATTCTGTAGCTGCTGGAATGATACTTAGAAAGACAATTTTGGATTGGTTTGAACATAACTGTTTACCTGGCAATATTTATGAGTTCTGTGAACTCCTTTAGGGCCTGCCTGCGCAGCTGCAAGGGCCCACCAACCCCTTGGTCAGGCCTGCTTGTCCCCATAGGTCCAGTCTCAATATTAAATCAGAGTGGGAGAAGACACCCCTAACATTATATTCCAATAAAGACAACAAAGGTCAAAGCAACCTGGTGGGTTAACTCCCACTGATTTTAGCAATGGGGACATCACTTCATTTAGGCTGCATGGTCTTCTTTCCTGGAGAATCATCTCCCACCTCTGTGGATTCCTACACATCATTAATGGTAATGCATGATTAATTATCGGCATTTACTAATTAACTTAATGATTAATATTTATTTTACTCATGCCCTCTTTCTTCATGAAGAATCAAGGTTTGATTCTGCTTGGTACCCTTCAGCTCCTCCTCAGATGATTATAGTTGTGGACTATAAGGACCATCTCAGTACTGGTGTGCTTTGTAGATGGAAATGTGAGTGCACATTCATAAAGGGCTGCTGTGACATTGCCATCAGATAACATTGACTGGAACACTATAAATGCACTTTTTTAGCTGAACCAGCTCACCCTCTGGATTTTTACTCCCCAAGTTTTAAGATCCCAAAAAAGCATTTGAACTTGACTTTATCAGCCCAAGCTTGCTAACTGGAAATGTAAGGCTTATAATTTCTCTGCCTGTCACATTCACTTTGTGTCAAATAGGAGCAAACTTGTAGTGGGATTTGCTAATTAGATGACTTTTGCCTCTAGGGAAAAGTCATAAAAATTATGGAAATCATATTGATTTCCTGGAACGTTGATCTGAATGAAGGTTTTGTTTGCTTCTCTGTTTTATTCTCCATTGTTGTGGGAAAGATTCACCTTTCCATTGTCTATCAGGATGCAACATATGCACAGTCTTGAGAAAACTCTCAGAAATTCACCACTCTCTTTGTTTAGGGAATAATTAGAAGCTCCAAATTCTGCACAGGTTTAATGAGATTTGCAATACTTCTACAGAACCTGGGCTGATGTGGCGAAAATCTGTAACTGGGCTTCGGTAGAAGTTTGAAGTCTAACTTTACCCTTGTAAAGAAATGTAGTCCAGTCAGTGAAAGATGCTTCTGAAGTAAGACTTAAGGTTTTTGAACAAAAAACTCAACGTTTTTAACTAGTCTAAGAAATTCCACACATATTTTCAAAGTTTTTGATTAGCCATAAGACTTGTTCAATAAGATCCATTATCCTTCTGTGAAGAAGTCAAAAAACAATTAAAAAAAAAGAAAAAGCCTGTATCTACTAAATAAAATATTATTCATCCCCTTCTGGTTTTGACCGAAAGCCAAATTAAACTCAAAGGTTTCAAGCTGACTTTTTCTCCAAATTTTTTCATTCAACTTCATTCACTCAAGGGAGGGGAGAAAAGAAGGCTGAGCTCATGAGAACGGGAACCCTAATGGAGCAAGGCCACTCTCTCTGCTACATGTGGGCATGTGCACTATTTAGTCTCGGCTTTGGGGGCAAGGACAACACAAGGGATCATGAGAGCTTCAGCCCCCTCTTTACACGAACAACCAGTGGTCCTTATTTTTAAGGCTCTGGAAGCGTCGGTGTTACAACCCATGTGTAGTTACAGCCCATGACAGTGTTTCCGTGTGCAGAGCTCAGGGCCTTGTTAGTCCTTGTTCCTTTATAATCGCTTTGAGGATAGGATCATCTTCTCCTTTTTTTCTTTTCTCTTTTTTTTTTTTTCCAAGAACCCAGGAATGTGGTGTGATTAGTTGCAGTTTGGGGCTTTTTTTGCCCTTACTTGCCCTAATTGGGGCATGCCTTAGATCATTTTCTTCACCAGGTCTTAACAGGCACCTTTTAAATCCAACCAGTCTCCCTTCCTACTGAATACTGAGCAATCCCTTCTCCAGTACCTGCTCCAAGTATGAGTGTCCCATACGTGCCTCTTGCCTCATGCTCTCCGACAGCAAGGTTTTGTATTTTGCAGCATGTGGCCAATGGCCTCTCAGGTGCTCCATGACCCAGGGACACAGCATGGCCCATCTGGCTGGAGAGCGGCCACCGTGCAGCACTGCACCAAGGGATGTGCCACCAGTGAGGAGCTTGCACTCAGAGGAGCTCCAGGTGCTGAGGTGACCCCCTCCCTTGCAGGTCCCCTCATTACACCAGCCCTTCAAATGCCCAGAAAATCAGTGCTTAACTGATATATATGCATCGCTTTTAAATATCTCCAAGGGATAGATAGAGACGGTATTTCAACTAACCTGGCAGCTCTGCAGAGATGCTGAGACAGATTCTCCTCTCGTTTTCTCCAGTGTAAACCCAGGGTAATTTATTTATTTTCAGGAGAGCATAATTGGGCTTACAGCAGCATAGTAAGCAGCAGGATATGGCCTTCTACCTTCTTTTTTGAAGCATGAGCACCATACGGATTTAATAAGAAGTCTATGTTAAACTGTCAGATTGTTAGAGTGCTACACGAGGAAGAAGCACCAGGAGCAAAATATCTAATGGCTTTTTTGAAAGTGCAGATAGAAAAACTCTTGTTATCGTTCACTGCTGAGCGATAACTTACACCTCTAATTTAGTCTCTGAAATTTCTCAAAGAAAATGTGGCTTCTTTGGATGATTCATGTCAAAACAATATTTTCCTAGACCTTTGTGTTTACCACTAAAGAAGAAAAGAAGAGCACACATTGGTGAGGCAACCTCTCTGTTTTCAAGTGTGAAGGAATTATTTTGCAAATATTTGTGAAATGAAGAGAGAAAACCTAGAGTGGCTTGTGGTAATTGGTACAAAACAGGGCTTAAATTTGACTTAGATCATAAATAACAACGATTCCAGGCTTTTGGAATCTGCAGTAATAGAAATTGTTCCATAGTGTAAGAAAATAACAATGTGACCTTTCTTTCAATGCTCGCTATAAAAATAATATTTGGATGACAGCTTTTCTTGATAGCTCCATTTTGGTTGCATTCCTTCATGCAAGGGCTTCTGAATTAAATATTCTGGATAAAAACTTGAGTATGTCCCAATAACCACCATCGATTGCAGGGTCATAGCTGATTTATGAACATGAAACCAGAGAGAAAATGTCATAAGTTCCTGTATTGTCATGGTGGACAGTTGTCTTGGTAGAGCCTTTTATCATTCATGCTCAGTTTGCTGAATGAAATATATAGACAATCACACTGTGGATGGTCAGTCCCTGAGGACATTGTAATTCAAAGGCTCAGAGACACTGACAGTTCCATAAGGTTTCTTGAACTCTTTGCATAAAGTATTTACACTGGTAGAATAGTAGAATATTAGCCATTTAGGTCAAATGCTTCTGGGTTTGGGGATTTGGGACGTAGCTGAGCTAGTCCCTGTTGTCTCATTTGGACTGCTTTTTGAAGGTACTTCCATGAAGATACCAATAAAAACCATCATTGCACTTGCCTGGATGAGTTATTTGCTAATGTCAGCACACTTGAAGTCTTATTTATTATTTATTACCATTGTGAAAGTGCCTGGGAGGTCCAGGGCAAAATGTCATTCTGTGAAGAACTGTATAAACTCGGATTAAAAATGGCCCCCGTCTCAAAGGGACAGTGTTGATCTGGCTTCTGTAAGAATCGAAGAAAAGATGAGTTTTACAGAAGGAATTTGAAGGATTTCAGCTTCTACCCATCTGTGTGTCCAGAGGTGTTGACTTGAGGACTGCAGTGATCCAGGAGGCACTTCATGAGCCAGTCAGTTGTCTTGGCCATGGGGAAAAATACTGCTGTTGGAGACAGGAGGCACAGTAAGGGTGCTAGCTGCTTCAGTCCTCTGATTTTACTCCACCGTCACCTGGAAGGCATGGGCTAGGGCAGGGAAGCAGAGGGACAGCCAAGGTACCTGGTGTGTACATAAGAGAAGATGATGGTGGCTGCAAGGAGGAAAGGACAGGTGAGAAGATCCACAGCGCTGGTGGCCGAGATTACCATTTACAGGCCTGGGGTGGTGGGGTAAGGTAGGGAACCATCACTAAAGACAGGACATGAGTTTGTGCTTATTAGATTAACTGGAAAGGAGGTGTAACAGGACAAGACTAGGATAAGGAACTGTGAAGATGCAGTGCTGATCAGGAGGCAAGGGGCCGGGCATGTTTCAGGTCGGGTTCTCTGCTACTAAGCAAGTTAGTCGGTCGTGACCTGTCATCTCTTCCATAAAGCTGGGATATCTGTGAGGGCTTCTTACCTGTTGAAGTGAGGATTTCTGCTATTGCTGTGTGTGCATCTGAGGCCAGAGTCAAGCCCTGAGTCAACTTCCTGCAGGGATTTTGGAAAGGCAGCCTGGAAAAACAATATAATTCCACAGCCATTTAGAGCTGGCATGGTGAAAAACCCTTTCCTGTAAGTTTTTGCCTGTTTGTAGGCAATTTATGAATAACTCAAGAAGTCAAGGAACAAAAAAAAATTAACAAGCCCCAGCTCCCATTTCTCTCCCTAGAGTGTTCCTATTATTTTAATTCCCCGAAGTCCTCAAGAGCAACTCCCAGTAATTTGTCTCTCTAGGGGTTCGAAATGAAGGAATATTTAAATGGTAAATATTACTTTTACTGCTGGTGTTTTTATGGTGGAGACCTGCCCTAGGCCACAGATGACTGTCATTAAGACAGCATCAGACCTAGTAAATGTTCCTTTAATGTGAGTTTTCACGGGTGAATTTACCATTTGTATGTGATACTGATCCAGAAAATCAGCCAGATGCTCCAACAGAACTATTCCAGAACCATCTGCCTGCTTCATTTGCTGCATGCCTGTTTCTGGTAACGTACACACACAGTGTAAAAGACAGCTTTTGCCCTGAAGAATTTATAATCTAAATAAGCAAGCCAGCCAAACCTTGAGAGGAAGGAAATGTTACTGTATATTTTATATATTATTATATATTTTGGGAAAGAGAGAAGGAAGAGCTCATTCAAAGCCATTACAATCAATCCACTGGAGTTGTTGGATAAGGACACATTTACTGTTGCAGAGGAATCCTCTGACAGAGTCTGGAGTTGAACCAGACCCAGTGTCAGTCTCAGAGACGCTATCCTTGTGTCCCAGGATAGTGCCTGAACCTATCAACCCGCATCTGCTCATCTTGACCTGACTGCCCTTTGCTCCTTGATCTGAGAGTCTTCTCTACAGATCCAGCATCTACAGCTCTCAACCTTCACAGCCTGCGCAGACCCCCAGAGGAGACCTCTGGAGTAGTTACAACAGTGTTTGATGCCTCTTTTTCCCTCTGTACCTATAGATTGATGGTAGACAGCCTATCGAGGTATACCCAGCGGCTTGCCAACTCTCCAAGGGGCCTTTGAGACACCCGTGCATGGGTGGACATGCCCTGGCTATGCCTGAGATTCTGCTTGCCACCTTGTGCTTAGGGAAGGAGTGGGGTCTCGAGGGCAGCCTCACACCACATTGACCTGGCCAACCGTGTTGAGTTCATGTCATCTCTTCAAAAACAGTCCTCACTTCTTTGTCCCCTCTGACGAGGCTCTGTTTTGTCAAGCCCCAGCTGGAATTTGGAGGGGGGCTGAGTGCCTGAAGCAGTTGGTCCATCTGAAAAGCCAAGCGCCTTTCATAGAGTCTTTTAATAGTAATACTTAGCCTTGACGTAGCTGTGGAAACGTGAGAGTTGAATGATTCTCCATCATCCAATTTCATAGGAAGAGGTGAGGATTCATGTGAGGTCCACATCATATCATGAATCAGTAGACAACGCAGAAATTGGGTAAAAGGAGGGATATTTATCCCTCTCTGTCATACCAGTTATCTGTATTTAATGTTAACCCCCTAAGCTTCCTATGTAACCAGTGAGGAAGGCACAGCTCAGAGTACCAAAGCCAGACACATATGTGGGGCATAACCTCACTGCAGAAGGTTCTCTGCATCCATGAGCCCAGCTGTGCTGCTCTGCCTGCAAGACACACGCAGATTGAAACTACAGTGCATTGAATTGTGTGCCAATATGTCAAAGGAAGGGGAGGGCAAGAGGCTTTGGACACTCTTAGGTGGGGTTTCACAGGATGGCAGAACTGATCTAAAGGCTAGGAGCTTCAGAAAGGGGCAAGGAGTCCTCCCCCACCCCAGCCCTGTGTCCACTGCTTCCTCTGGCACCACTCTGGCACTTGTCCGAGCTCTCACAAAACCAGCAGAAAACTATCCCTTTTCTCTCTGTGTTGGTTTTCTGCTCTTGTAGTGACTTTCTCCAGCTTGTGGGGTCAGACAAAGCCAACACTGGCACGAGGGAAGTGGCAGGAGCACGTAGCTGGAGATGGGATCGCTCCTGCCAGCAGCAGCAAGTTGTTAAACTCGACTGAGGTGGCTGGTGCTGGGGAACTTCAGCTACAGGGGCGGCCGGAGAGGGAGTGGAAGGTGGACAACTGACTGCAAGAGGGAGTCCGGGTGTGGAAGGGCAGGAACTGAAGGTAGGGGAGACTCAGGGAGCAGAAAGTTTAGTGCAAGGGAAAGAAACAGTCAAATGGGACCAGATCCACAGTAGGACAAATGTGATGGGGTGGACAGAGACTGGGAGAGGAGGTGGTGAAGGAGTAAAGTGCAGGAAGGGTGAGGGTCCAAGGGTAGGAAGAAGCCTGGAAGACAGTAATAGAGAGTGAAAATTGGGTCTGGGTGAGGGGGAATGAAGGAGAAGGATAGGGAGCTCAGGAGGAGGAAGATGAGAGTAAGTCTGGGTGCAGGCAGAGGAGCAGCGGGTGGGAGGGCAGCAGATCCGAGGGTGGGAAATAGCATGGGAGGAAATGGGGCAGAACAGGAGCTACTGACGCACAGGGGACAAGCACCTATGGTCCTTGCAAAGGGGAGAGTGGAAGATTGATAACACCTAAAAACTGTTTCTCTATCGTGTGCCAGCAATAAGTGAAGGGGCACAAGAGGCTTGTTGTCCAGTAATTCCCAAAGCATCTGCAGGAAGTCTTCAGGACAGGGCAGGAAATGCAGCTTTCCAGACCTGCCTCACCCAGAGCACTTAAAATTGCCAGCTGAAAGGACACACTACGTATTTCAGTCCGTGCTATTCATCCTGCCAGTCTCCATCAGTCAGGGAGACAGAATAAGCAGCATACTTGTCCCACTGGAAAAAAATGAATGCATCCCGTTCTCTGGTTTTCTCCCTTCAGGGGACCCTACAGCTCTTCTACCATCCCCGGCTGCAAGCGTAGCCATTGAGTAACCAACACATAGTTTATTCCTGCCTGGCAAAAGATACACATGAGGAAGAAAGATGGAGATTGAATGGTCCTCTTAGGCCTTCATAAGAAGCTGTGTAGTCCACCTTGTTTGAAAGTTCCCCCTGATTGATTGATACCAAAATATTTGCAAGGACCAAGGTGTGAAAATGAAGATGATACTTCTGTGGAGCCACTTTGTTCTGTAACCTGTAAGAGGGAGAGACTCTGAGGCCTTTCCGTAATTCTGCGAAGATGGGTTAGATGCACTCTCACAGTCTTTTCTTTTTCCAGTCCTTTCTATAATTTGCAGTGGTTGCAAGCCGGGCCACAGCCTGGCTCCAAGTGAGTGATGAATGACTAAAGGATTTAGTGCTTTGGTTCTGGTTAGAAGAGCATCCAGCTTTATCCATTGGAGAACTAGATTTCTCCGAATGACTGTAAGCTGCAATCCCAGCTAAAGCAGACTTTGCTGGGGTGACTCCAGTCTTGTCTGGTTTCAGCTAGAATGGAAAAAAAAGAAATGAATGGCTTTTTTTTCCTACTGGAACTGGTAAAAGACATGGGAAGACATAGGGATTAGCAGAAGTATTGGGAGCTTCACAGCCTAAGTGCAAAACAGAGTGGGAGGAGGAAGGGTGGGAGTGAGTTCTGGCTATCCGTCCTTAATCCAAAGCCGCCTGCTCCTTCCCAGGCTATACTTCACTGTCATACACTTGCAAATTTGCTCCAGGAATGAAAACAGACTAACTTTAAGCTTGTTCCCAAAGCTGCAAATTTGTCCCTGCTGGGTGTTAATTTAACTGCTTCCAGGGCACCAGGATGTCTACCAGTGTTCGCTTTTCTTTCTTTCTTCTTTTTTTTTCGCACATCTGGTATTGTGAAAACTTCCAAGGCACCATACAGAAGAGTGATGAACTGACCACTTTTAACCCTTTCTGTAGCATGCCAAGTATGAACTTGCCTGTCTCTCTCTCTCCAGCGTTTTCGCCCTATAGCAGAGTCCATGGGCCTTGTTATGCATGGGATCCACAAGCTCTAAAGTGGGTCTTACGAGCATTTCACAGGCTGAGAATTGAGCCTTTCTTCAGCTCCATCATCCTCTGTTTTTCCTGTGAACAAACAGGCTAAACAGTAATAACTGGACTTCAAAAATTTCCATCAGGAAGAAACAGGTTTGGGGTAGGGAGGGTTTTTTTCCAAAATATTTCTTTTTTTTCTCTTGCTTTTGTCTGGTGTTGCCACTTCCCAGCGGGGAGGATGTTCAGTGCAGTGTTTTTGCTCACATGATGGCAAGTGATGGCCTTTTCCTGTTGGTTTTTGATTGTTGCATTTGTTCTTTATTGGCTGCATTAACTGTTTATCTGCTGCATCAACTGAATCAGAGCAAATACAAAACAAATTAGGTGTCTCATTTCCAGTCATAGCTGTTGTACTTTACCTGACTTCCTCCACTCTGTTTGCTTTCTGTCAAACAGGTTGTATGACCAGCTCACTTGTTTCACTAACATATTCCTACCAATAGCATACAGACTGTTTTTTTCGTCTTTGGCTAGGGTTTCCTAAAAAAAGCCGAAGATACTTGAAACCCAAATTCCTCTTCCATATTGGCCTGTTGTGCATGCCAGCCTCATGGCACAAGAAGGGTGCAAAGTCTTCCTTTGCTGTCTTCCTCGCAGCCCTATCATTACTTTTAATCCCGCAGCCCTCCTTTCGTACTTCCATCCCAACAACTGTCCCTTCTCAGCCCTGGCTCCTCTTCAGGGGACCTGAAACACCATGGAGAAACATCTCGCTGCTTAACACAGCGAGAAGGCAGCAGTATCCATCACACTGATGCAGGAGACCCAAACGTGCCACAGTCCTTGATTTTGGCATCTTCTCTTCTTCATGTAGAGTTTTCACTGCTGAGTTTTATTTTTAAAAGACGTAAATAACTCTCCATCCACAAATTACAGGCCTCTCTGGTAAACATGAAATCTACTTCATGGGCTAAGTACAGCTGTGTTGTCAAAATCTTGTTTCGTATTCAAAGTGCTATCAAGGGTGGCCTTTTTCAGAAGCAGCACTTCTCTGTGGGCCAAGCTCTGGGGCCCCGGGAAGCGTTGGAGCAGTTCTTCAGAAGGGTTTTCCATAGTTATATATATGCTGCATTAAAAAAAAATCTCTGCAGATTTTTAATCCTGCCTGAAATGGTTTCTGAGGCGTTGGACTCACCACCTGAAAATACTAATGAAATTTGGTTTGTGGAGATACAGTAATTCATCTCCCTATTAAGCCTGAGCTTTTTAAAGCTGCAGAGTAGGACTTATGTGTCCATAGCCAAATTATTTATGCAGATCTAGAGAATGTTAGTCCAAAAACCATATAACTTTAACATATCCACCCCTGTTTTTCTTCTGACAAGTTTTCCAACCGGTGCATGTAGTAACCACCTTTGAAATTGGCCATAAGTAAATTTAGGCTGGAAATTAGCAGCACATTCCCAGCAATTGGAGAAATTCTTTGGCTTTCCCAAGGAGCGTGCTGGTGGCCAAAAACCTAACTGCTTGTAAGATAAAATTTAGAATAAATGTTAGATGATATTTGATAGTAAGGCACTCAGTTTTAAAATGAGAGCCCTTTCTACTCCTCTGTTTTCATAGCAAAGACACAATACAGTCTTCTGGCTGTCGCCTCATGTGGCCCTTTCTTTGAAGGAACCAAGTGGGGAGCTGTGTCAGCCACTACTAAGCAAAGTGGAGTAGGTGACATGGCTAGGGACACCAGATAGACTTGCAGACATTTAGTTGTAGAATTCACTTAAATATATGGTCTACTGTTCTTATGAGCTCTGAGGATATTTTCCTTCCAAAGAATCCAAAGCAAATCGAAAGCTAGTCAGTTGGTACAGTCATTGTATATAAATTTGCATATGAATCATTACTTAAAGTCAAGCTGTGGAAAAAATTAAAAAGGCTAAAAGTCCTTTGGACATTTGCGTGAAGATCACTGCGCTTGATACCAGGGAATACAGAAATGTTTGGACTGTGTGCTCAAACGGGCACAATGTTAATGAATCTTTTTAATCACCTTCATTATAGTCTTTCAAACAGAGGAGACTACTATGTAAAACCAAGCCTGGCAAAAACAACATACAAAACCCAGAGGCAATTGTGAGGCTACTAATTAGATAACTTTGTGTTGATATTTGCATTTGAGCCTATGGATGTGGACAACATAGTACGTTACTCTCAGGGCAAGAAGCAAGCGAATGGCTGCTCCCCCATGTCCTCTCGAGCAACGTTTTCAAGGTGCCTCTCGGTCTCTTGCATCCCTCAAGGTAAATATTGGGGATGGTCTTTATTGTGTTTTTCCCAATTTTTTCTTACATCTCTGGTCTTTTTGTGGCAACAAAACAATGCAGGAGCTAGAATTATGCTATAAATGTTAGTGAAAAAAAAAAGATGTCGAGTGCCCAAATTCTGTGTTATTTTAGCCACGCAAATGCTACAAGCAAAAACTAAACCAAATTAAGTTCATGCACAAATATCAGTAGGAACGCTGAGATAGTAGTGATAGCAGAAGTAATGAAATTATGTAATATATGCTAATTGTTTTCTACACACTAATTCATCCATAAAGCTTCTGTGAAGTGAGTAACTATTAACTGTTCTGTAAAGGTTAAAAATTGAGATGGTGAGATTAACACTTTTTTCTAACACAGCTGGTGAAGTTAAAGCATTAGAAATACATGTGGTGCATCTAAATAGGCGTCTTGGTACAAAGTGACTGAGTCAAGGAGAGATGAAGTAGATCAGTACTTGTAAAAACAGGCCATCTATTTAGATGCATAAGTACAGCTTTAGCTTCAGTCTCCAAAATAGGGTTGGATTCAGAATTAGCATAAACTTTGCAGTTTTTATAAATTTTTCAAGTTAAAATTTTTTGACCAAGCAATCCCCCATCAAAAATTCAGATAGGCAAAGATTCCTACAAATGTCAATAAGTATTTTCAGGAAACTTCCTTTTAAAGATTTAGAGGTTTCAGCAACCAAAGCGGTCAGAATTTCATTTCATTAATATTAAAATATATATATCTTAAACCAGTTTAAAAATTCAGAGGTTTACATTCCATGCTGAGGGGGGCTGTGTGTGTCGATACTCATGTGTGATCCAAATGAGCTCATGTACGCTAGAGTAGCATCTTCACACTTCACAAAACAGCAAATAGATGCAAAGGTAAGATCTACACTTTCAAATGTAGATCACAGGAGAAATTGATTTCACACCAAGGCTTCTGAATTTGCATCTCAACTACTTTGTATATGTCTGTTTACACAAAAGGCAAATATATTTTCATGTATGACAATGCAGAGGGCAACTCTGTCCTTATTGAAATGGTAATCAAAATATTATTCATAAGTGCTATGTTACATTTTAAAAAAAAAGGTACATTTAAATATTTTACGTTTCAAAACAATGCTCTCAAAGATTGGGAAAAGTAGGTTTTTGTTCCCCATTCAGACTCAAGTCTCCCTTCTTGTCCATCAGTTCTGAGTGTTACTGAGGTCCTGTGGGAAACACAGGGCAAGTCCTGTAGTGAATGAGAAGGAAATGAAGTCTGCACTCACCAGAAGTACCCTCACCAAGTTTGCTCAAAACAGCAAAGTGAATGGTAGGAGTCACTGTGGTGGAAGTGGGGAGGGCACACACACACGTATATATACATTCGGGATAAGGCCACTGTACCACTAGGTGTTTGCATCCCAAACACCACCTGCAATCTGCACATCCACCTCAGGCAACGTATGGAAGGGAAGAAGCAGCTTCCTTATAATTAATCTGAGACTTTTCAGACAACAAGAAGGTATGAGAGAGGAGATAGAGATAGAGATCATGAGTGACATGGGAGGACTAACAGGGAAGAATTAACCACTGTTTCCCCTAGCAGGAGAGTTGCAGGCACCTAATGAAATTGTCAGGCAGCAAAACAAGCAAAAGGAAGGTGCCCTATACCTAACAGCGGGGAACAATTTTTGTGGGCATCTTTGCTGCACACTGTAGGTTCCAAAAATAAGCATGGATTCAGAATAGGGGTTGGGCAAATTCAGAAGAAATATTTGCCAAGGGCAGTCAAACACTATGATGTAGATGCAAAGTTGCACTCAGAAAATCCCTAAATGGCAGAAACCGGAAGATATACTGGAGGCCGTCCCAACATATAGCGACGTTGTTTCCTATAGTCCATCTGTGAACATCTCTCGGCCGCTCTGAAGGTGACCATTGTAACACACAGTTCTGTTTGGAGCCACAGAAATAACACTGCTTGTTCATAGCAGAAAAGGTTATTAATACAAAGAATGCCAGAAATGGTGCCTGGTTTGGGAGGAGTTTAGCTTAGCCGTATATTCCCCAATGAAGTTTAGGATCACCTAACCTACCAGCCCCTCATTGCAGCAGTATTTTTGCCGGCTGCCAGGTCTCCCGTTGAGCTGGCCCATTTTGGCCCAGCAGCCCCAGGGCTTGTGAAAGTGGATCTACTGTTTGCTTTTCACCTGTGAGGGCAGGCACAGCGATGTGATCGTGCGCCATGCCTCTTGGAAAGGGTTTTTTTAAGATGGCAGCTCTAGGAGAGCAGTTTCTACAGGCATATCTGCTCCTCCTGTTGTGGCCTTCAAGGCAAGTTTAATGACCGCTTTCACAGGGCGGCAGAAATGTCCTGAAGAACACGAGCAATGGAAGGGAAATGGTGATTTTCAGCCATTTATAACTGATCCAAACTGGAATGGCATTTCATGGAGAAGCCAAAAGCAATAGTGTCAAGGTACTAGTCTTGCTCACTTCCAAAAGTTTTTGCAAAAAATGAAGGAAATTAGGTTTCTAAACTAGTTATTGCAGGATCCCTTTCAAGCAGAGTATGTAAAGCCCCCATAATACTAATGCCTGCTTTTCATATTACGTTCAAAAGACTTCTGCTGATTACTAGGGTGATTTGTGTAAATAGTGACAATGATCCTTATTTACTCCTTCCTGCTATTGCAAGTTCCTAAGCAAATATTTTGGGTCTGATTCTTATTCAGGCTGAGATCCCTTTTATATCATTATGACCGTAGAAAGGAGCCTTTAATTGAAGAAAAATTTAATTACATATTCAAGCCTCTTTGGTGTAACAGGGACTTAGTGTTAATAAGAATCAGGCTTTAGGTGTTCCAAATGCTCTTTAAAAAAAGAGACAACAATGTGCAAAGTAAACTTGGAGTTATTAACTCAAGAGCAGTATGAGCAGCAGCAGCAGTAAAGAAACCCGATATATCCATCAGTCAACACTGTGGAACCCTGTTTGTTTGCACTAGTTAGAGAGTGATGAATAGGTCCTCTGTGTAAAACATTCAGCTACAGTGTGAGCGGGTAATAAATTATGTTTGTTAATTTTATATGCCATACATATAAAAATCACAAAAAATTGTTAATACACTGTAATGGTGACAGAAAGGTCTGGTGCGGTAGGAACCTTAACGCAGTGCTTCTTCATCTCCACAAGTGAAGGTCTCCTTCGGCATTTCCTGCATTTCAGGGAATATGATATAAAAGGCCTGGAGGAAGAATTTTAATTACTAATCATTCAGGTTCACCGCTGTCTCACTGGACAACACTTACCTAACCATGATGCCTCTTGCTTACGCTCATAATCCCCATTACCTCAGCAGTCAATGGAGAGAAACAGGGACCCCCGGGGACCAATGACTGTCGCCCAGGAGGTGCCCCAGAGAGGTGGTGTGACGTGTGGTGGCGGCGGAGGCGGGGGGCCATGATGCCACGGCTCAGCCGGCTCCGGAGAGAGGCAGGCGGATGAGGCGGATCCCCGGGCAGGGTGCTGTACGGCCAGGCGTGAGTACAGTCCTGGCCTTTAAGCACCCAACAAGAGTTTGGTCTCAAACCATCCTGTTCTGGCACAGGTAAAGAAATTTAGACCTGGGCAGCTGGCGTAGGCTGCATAACCACCTCAGCCTGGTATTTTTTATGCCCAGGTTAAACCCTTGTAATTTGGTTCATCTTTATCCGTGTGAGCTCTTTCCACTTTTGGCTATGAGCTTTGGCCAGGACAACACCTTGCACGCACACACCCTGCCTTGTGTCCTATGACTCTGCTCTTGCACGACTCCGTTACGTTTTCACACCCACCTCTGTGGCAGCCAAGGCTAAGCGAACGTGCGTGCAGGCTCAGTCGTGCTCACATAAACTGAAGTTGCTTTTCAGAAATCTTTCCTCCCTAGATAAGGTGGTTACTGTTGTCTGGTGTATACTGCGGAAGGGTACAAAGTCTGCAGTGACACTAAACAGAGCGGACAAAAGTATGTTTGAGTATTTTTTAAAACATCATCTCAGAGGAGAAGGCAAGCTTGAGAAATTGCTTTGCTTTCCGGAAGCTTGCTTTACGGCAGTATTTATTTCTCAAGTCAGGGCAGCGAGGAAATGAGTCTAATGCATGAGAATGTTGCCATGTTATTAAACGGTGGTGTAAAAGCTGTGCTTACTTTCATGGGAATGAGGTTCTTTGCCAACAACGAGATGCCTCAGCTCCCCCCTGGGACTGCATCCTAGTTTGGATGAACGGAGGAAGCCGCTGTGAGCAGTCGGAGCAGATAGCAGGAACGATCCTGCATTTGTGGCAGCCTGTGTGTGAGGACGGAGGAGCAGCTCGGCGCTTGCCGGCCGATGCAGCGAGCGTTGCACGGGGTGAGGCCGGCAGACCTGCTTGCTCCTTCCAGCGCTCGGGTGTTGCTCTCGTTTACACCTGGGTGCAAATCCTGAGTAATTGCACTGAAACCCCCCTACACTTTGCAGGGTGCCGTGACAGGGCAGAGTTGGACCCGCACACACGAGACAGCCCAGCACAGCAAACTGGCCGGTCCCTACAGGGGAAGATCAGGAAGGCATCACTGATGGCAGCGCTGAGCTTCATCCCCCAAGCCGTACAGTAAAAATGAATGTAAAAATAAGGCTAGCTTTGTTTGACTTGTTAAACACAAATCATTTCAACCCCCCTGTCTGAAAAAAAGTAATTTTTTTCCTAGCTATTTTTATTTTATTGGAAACGGGGAGAACTCATTAACACTGGTGTTTTGAACTGTAGCTTAATAGAAGGCAGACTAATACAGTACATTAAAATATGCATGTTTGATGTTTGAGGTAATGTTTGCACAAATCCTTGGGGAGAGGATACTGCAGAGGTAAAATGATGTTTTTCACAGCCAAATGGCATGATCTTACTACCAAAGTTGTGTGATCAAGATGAAAGGTACACTTAGTAATTGCAAAGGATAAACATTTTTTTCTCCGTAACTGCCCTTATTACTCACGGGTAACAGATCCAGTGCAGACTGTTACACTTCCTTCTTTTCTCTTTCTGTCTTCTTTCCTTTGCCACCCACTTTGTTTATGATTCACCAGCAGTTTCTATGGACTGTATGTAAGGAATGAGGGAAATTTCTGCTTACCTGTTTCATGGCAAAAGAACATCCTGAAGAGATGCATTTGCTAACATTTGGTGGTGAAGGCCCTGGAGCACAAGTCTTATGAGGAGCGGCTGAGGGAACTGGGGTTGTTTAGCCTGGAGAAGAGGAGGCTGAGGGGAGACCTCATCGTGCTCTACAACTACCTGAAAAGAGGTTGTAGCGAGGTGGGTGTTGGTCTCTTCTGCCAAGTAACAAGCGATAGGACGAGAGGAAATGGCCTCAAGTTGCGCCAGGGGAGGTTTAGATTGGATATTAGGAGAAATTTCTTTACTGCAAGAGTGGTCAGGCCTTGGAACAGGCTGCCCAGGGAAGTGGTTGAGTCTCCATCCCTGGAGGTATTTAAAAGACGTGTAGATGAGGCGCTTAGGGACATGGTGTAGTGGGCATGGTGGTGGTGGGTTGACGGTTGGACTCGATGATCTTAGAGATCTTTTCCAACCTTAATGATTCTATGATTCTATGATTTAGCCTGGAGATGCAAATATTGCTCAGGGGGGACAAAATTTTAAAATCTGAAGTTCTTTTCCGTGACTCTACTCCAGCTTCTAGCTTTCCCACAGGCTGCTAAGCACGCTGCTCTTTAACCTCTTCCAGCTGGTGAACCCACATTATTTCAAGGAGATCCACAGACCCAATACAGCAAAAAGAAACCTTGCTTTTCTTAGTTACTTTTTGACCCTCCGAAGTAATCTGTGGACTCCCAGGCATCTGATCTTACACTGAAAACTATGGATTTAAGAGATCTGAAGGAGAAAGGGTACCTCTGCCAGAAAAGTATAGTTCTGCTAAACATTCCTCTGACCACATTGTCTTTGGAGAGGAGAAAAAAAATCCTTACCTTGCTTGCAGGGTGTGGGAAAAATCCTTTTTTGCCCTTAGTTCAGTACTGCTGCAACAGCAGCTGGGGTGGCCTTTGGGCTGTATTGTTACAAATAACTCTGAAATGAAACCACAAGACAGTCAAAGGATGGACCTCAGTGTGATCTGGTGAACATTCATTTACGTGTTGTGGTGGACATTTCATTGTGTACCTACTGGCAGTTTTGGTTCAGAAAGCAAGACAGATTGCACTGTGAATTTTTTTGTGCTACTTTACAGCTAGCACGTTATATCTGTAAATGAGGCCTCTAAATCAGGAACTGACACTGTTCCCATGTCCTAAATGATTATATGACCCTTTAGGATTGAGTGATGTGTTAATCTTTTCTAATTATACTATACTGTATCTGTTGCGTTCAAACATGGTCACGAACAGGGCTGTTTCTGCTCCCATAGAGGTAGATGGCAGAAGGCCAGCTGGAGCTGCACCAGGTCCCGTTTGCAGCCCAGTGACTGTGTGTTTGGGGGAAAATTGAAGAGCTTAGGTTCATGGAAGACACAAGAAATAAAGATGCTGGGGCAGGAGCAGGATGAGGTCTAAAATGATGTTTTGAAGGTTCTGTCTCTTTTGCAATATGATTCCTCATTCATCATGCAAATTTATAATTTTCATGGAATTAAAAAATAATTTTCGTTATGAAGGTGAGTTTAATTAGCTCGTACAGTTGACAGCTAGTAAAACTGTGTGAAATATTCACACACAAAAACCCTCTCCTCCTAGTGGAATTTCCACTTTTTACTGGAGAAAAGGCATATTTGCCTCATCAGAAGAGAGGGAGGATGAGAATTTGTCCTTGTTCTCATTACTGGCTGTAACCCAAGAACTTTACATAGGTGATGCAAACTTGTGAGTGTCATGACATAAAGCCATGAGTCAGGAATGTGCCCGGCTGGATCCTCACCGATGCTGCCACCATGGCTGTGTACAAGGACATTAAATGAGTTGTAGAAGTCACAGTCACTCCTCGTCTTAAAGTTCTTGATGCTCCCAGAGTGATATAAATGTGCTACAAGGTAAATAAAGCCCAGCCCCCTGAAATTCAGTTACACAGTGGCCTGACCCCCAGTTCCACGGGGGCCAGCACAGCAATGCCAGCTGCAGGAGTGAGTATTTACCATCATCCCGTCTCCTTCCTGCTGGTCACAGCACTGGTAGAAGCATTGGGGCGGATACATCTATGCTGACAGACAGGCGTTATTATCAGCTTAGTTTATGTCATTCAGCAGCAGTAAAGCTGCCAGCAGAAGGACTCCTGTCAGCCTTCAGTGAGTCTCCACTGGGGGCTATGCCAGCATGTCTGCTGTGAGGGAAACATCCTGGTGTGGACAAGCCTGGGTCTCCTTCCACTATCCTGAAGGAGTTTTGGAGCATTACCTGGTGGTATCACCCCCTGCATAAAGTCTTTTTCACACAACAGAGGGATTTGAAGGTATCTTAGCATACGTCCAAGTCAGCCGGAGTGTGGCTGATGGGTAAGTGTTCTGAAGTCCTCAGCGTGCACGCCTGCAACCAGATCTCCAGAAGTGCTTAGCATCTTCTGAGGCCATGCAACGGAGCAGCCAAACGCCTGCCTAGGACCCAGTCCAGCTTAGGACTACAGGACTCCTCACTGGAGTGATACAGGCAGCTGGGTCACAGCACATCCATCACCTCACCAGCATCACAAAGATGCCCAAATTCAGCTAGTCTCACAAACTTCTGTGTCATGCCTTCCTAGAGACAGGCCTCCATTTCAGGGAGTGTGGTGGCCTCTGCCACGCCTCAGAACTTGTGCCTGGCAAAACTTCTTGGATGGATTTGTGATCCCTTGAGAGCTGTATGCACTGTGGGCCAGAGGGTCTGGGGCAGAAACCAAGCCATGGGGAAGCGCTGCTGCTGGGGACGCACCACACTACCTGCTCGCCTGCTCCAGCAGCCTGGTCAGAGGCCACGCCATGGCCTAGGTTGGTGCTATGAGCCGTATCTGTGGCCTGGGTTGGCACTGTGAGCCATCTCCATGGCCTAGGTTGGTGCTTTGAGCCGTCTCCTTGGCCGAGGCTGGTGCTGTCAGCCATCTCTGTGGCCTGGGTTGGTGCTATGAGCCATCTCCTTCCATGTGACTCAGGCGCATGACCAACACACCAGATGAGTCCTGTATGACTCAGCTCGATAGAGCTGTGTAATGATGGAAGGAGCAAGACATGAGAGCTATTGCGTGTTGAAAGGTTGCAAAAATGAGAACTCAGCCAGTACATTTTTTTGAAGAAGATGCTCAAGCAAGCCGGAGGTCAGGTTTTCTAGAGCTCTCAGCTTGACAGCTGTCTCTCAGATGCATGTAACTTAATTTTAGCAGTCAGCATGCACCTGCCATATCCATCTCTTCCGAAGACATTGGTGCCAAAAGTCAAAAATGGGGGATTTTGAAAAGCTGATCCAGAGCTGCTGGTGGCTGTCATCCCAGGTTTGATGCTGAGTAGCTGCAGTTTGAAAGGGTGGATGAATGACTGGTTCATGTAACTGAGAACTGCTACAGAGGCGTTAGCTACAGACTACTTGCTGCTGCCTAAGCACTCAGTTTAGACCTCACTGAAATCCCTTCAGAGAGGGGTTTGGACTGTTGGCTGATTCCTTCAGTTAGAAAAGTTCAGCGAGCGCAGCTGACGGGAATTTTAAAGTTGAAACATAAGTCGATTCCAACTGTTGGCAGCAGGTCTCTATCAAAACCCAATACAATCACCCCTGGAAGGAGGAATGACTGTATCCTTTCTAGCTAGATCTGTCAGAAGCATGGGAAGAAGTAGGGAAAATAAAGAAGCAGGAGAATAAAATGAGTATCTGCCTTGTCTAAATTTCCATTTGCCTTCCAAGTTCTAAGGTTTTTGGAGAAAAACCATCTAAAATAAGCTTTTGACTATATATATGTAGCACTATTGCAATACTCATTTTGAGGCCAAAGCGTCACTGGTTATGGACAGAAAGGAAGGGAATGAAAAAGATACCTTCTTACTCAACTGATCGGTCCCTGATGTGCATTATGAGTCATATCTGCTTATTTCACTAACAGAAACAAGTTTTTACTCTTTTTTTCCCCTTCCTATTAGCGACACATACCACTTACAGCTAAGGGAGGACTGACTAGATCATACTCTGGCTCTCAGATCACTGACAGAAGAGTTAACTGTGTTTTTATTGCTATGATGATGCACAGGCTAGAAGAACACAGCCTGACTTTCAGGCCTCAGGTAGCATTCACAGTCCTGGCAGCTAGAAGACACGAATGAGGGATTTTGCAATGGAAAGAAAATGTGAGCCCAGCCCTCTGAGTATCCACGTTCACAGCAGATACAATGCAAAAGCATGGCTGTATAAAACCCCACAGATAGATCAGCACATTGCTTGAAAAAAGAAAACCGTGGGACAAGTCCTACCCTTAGTAAACCCTAAGCCAGTCCGTGCCCTTTTTGAGGACAGAGACGTGGTCTTGGGTGGGCAGAAACAAAGCTGAGAGGGAAGGCGGTGGGCGACAGCAGGAGGCCACATAGAGACCAGGGGGTTTTACTGTCCCAAGACCAGATGTACATTCACCACACCAGACGTCACTAATTGGGATGTGGGGTGGGTGGATGCCCTCTTCTCCCTCCCCAAGAAAATCTCCATAACTGGACTTGGGCCATGCGAATGATTTTGTGAATGATAAAGTAACCAGTTGGTTGATCTGTCAGCTGAGGAGGTTCATGGCCAAGAAAGTCCTGTTCAGTCTCCTACGTGTGCACTGACTCTGCTTTAACAGCCTAAGGGCCAAATACTCCAGTCTGTTTCCAGTGTTGGAAAACAAAATTTAACCAAACTGGCCGGCTAAACTGGGATTATGGCAATGTATTTCACACTGTTGAATCTGTTTCTTATGTTTGTTGCTAACCAAAACAGATTCCATTTAACCAGGGAAATAAGTTGGGCTACTAGGTGCCAATTTTGCATGAACCTTATGCCTATAGTAATTTTCCTATGTCTATCATCTCAGCTTTCCTACGTTTGGTATACGTGGATGGGTACTGGTGCCAGCAGTCTTTTTTTCCTCCAGTTTCCACAGCGCTGTTCACGTGCATGCTGTATGTGCACTTATTTACATTCACTAGGAAGCGCTCCCAACGGAGGTTGCTCTCAAGCATGCTGCCAGCACATAGCAGAGGTGAAACCACCAGCTGCAATAAAAAGTTTTGCCCTTGAGGCAAAAAGAGGATGGAGACAAAAAGCATTTATCATTTCCTGTCACTGTTATTGTCTCGTGGTTCCTCCTCGGCTAATGCCAGACCTCTGGCAGTGGAGCAAGGAGGGATGGGAGGACTCATGCTGTGCATCCATTGAATTAACAGTTTGAGGGAAGAGGCCTCCAGTAGCTCCTTGAAGAATCAGTTAGAAGTGAACCTCGGGCAAATCTCCTACTCTTTAGGTAGGTCCCTTTGAAGGGTAGGATTTGCCTTGTGAATTATTTAATTTAGTTTAACTGAAAGGTTTTAATTCATTCAATTAAATGCACTGAAATCTGCAGTATTATCCCACGGACCCATTGGAGTCAATAGGAACCCTTCTAGTGACTTCAGTGGCTTTGGTTCTATAAAATAATTTTTCTAATTGTATTTATTTAACTTATTTAGTTGTATTAAAGATTTCTGGCATGGGAAAAAAACATCTCTTGCTTTCTGAATTTAAATCTAATGCTAACTATACCTTTTGAAAGTCATGTTTCAATGAAGGACTTAATTCTATTATCAAACCAAATGAAACATCTGTGAAGTCTGAGCTCTCCTAATGTTTATCAAATGTGGAGGCAACTTTAATATGTACCAGAAATAAAGGAAAAATTCCTTTCTATCAGAACTAGAATTTAAAATTTCCCTCTGTACTTTTTCGGCATTTCAGTGTTGAGTATTTAATTTAGACTAGCGACCCGCCCCCAAAACTATTAAAACAAAACCCTCAACAAAAAAACATTTTGAAATATCAATGTCTCCACAAAACACTGATGATTTGAAAACAATATGCTTGACCCTTTCAAAATGTGCATCCTCACTCCTACGCCAGTAGCACTTTTATTTTTGTAGCAGCCCAAAATCTGGCAAGACGCTCATCTCTCCCATTGACATCACTGAATCATGGATCAGTGCACATAGGCTGGAAGCTTGTCATATAATACCTTCATGCTGATATTTATACACTTGCCTAATTTTACTCCTAAGAATAATCCAACTACCATCAGAATTTTTTGGTTCACAATATAACTACAAGTAATTATTGCAGGTTATTCCATGCTTCTATTGTAAAAGCAGATAAAGGCAAGCCAGATCACAGATGTGTTGTCCTCAATGCACTCAAAGATAAAGTAAATGGCAGTCAGTGTACTAAAAATTGTACATGTTCTTTGACTCATTTATAAACTGTGATATGTCGTTGTGATATTTTGTATGTATATAACAACCAGAACTACTCATGCATATATTGCTTTAGTGGAAAGCGCAGCAAAAGCATTTTTATTACCTATCCCAAAAGAGTCACTATTACTTTTTACCTATACAAAGCTACAAGACAAGTCAGTTACAACAGTTTCAAAGATAGCTCTTCACCAGCTTTAAATTATTTAGTCTTCAGCCAAATTTCAGGGTTGGTATCTTTTCAGTTTTGAAATAGCACTTTTACATCTTCAGCCTGACCTCTCAGCTGGTATTTAGTAACTGCGTGAGTCCAGGATCTCCGCTGGGAGTCTGCAATGCAAAATAAAATCACTTCATTAAAACCAACTTTGAGGTGGCATGAAGTTGAGGGGACAATAATTTCTTAAGCAGCATCAAGCTGGTCCCTTGCTACTGTCTGCCTGTGGCCTGACCAGATGCTCTTGTAGGGCACTTTCGCGGTATTGCCATGCCCTCCCTGGCGTCTGTGTACGTACGCCCCAAGCTACAGGAAAAAGCTTGAATGACTTGGTTTTGCTGACCCTCATTTTGCAGTCCTGCTTTTAGTACCAGAAGTGGTCCCAGGCACTCTGCAGCTCTCAGTGTTTTGCATTTTTTGGTATAAGTTTTTGTTCTTTCATACTTTTGCTGTGATGAAGGAGCAGGGTCTTCCTGCCAGCCATGTATGCATAAGAAAAACTATGTCGGGCTTTGAAGGCTGAGCCTGAGATCATTCCCAGTAAGATCTGTTTCATATATATCATCTCTTAAGTATCCTTTAAATGCTACATTAATTGTGAGGCATTAGTACGGGGAGGAATATCTTTTCACTTAATCATTCATGACCAAGAGGTTTCTTGTAAACTTGATTCACTCTCTCATCTCCAGACTTTTTATTCTTCTATCTATCTCACTCCTCATTTGAAGTAGCAATCTGCTACTTATCCTGAAAACAGTTCTTTCCAGGCCAAAGGAAATGGTATGAAGCTGCTTTTTCCTTCTCCCAGGCCTGCAGCCAGGACAACCGAGTCCAGAAAGTCGCTACTGAGTGCCTGACACAGAGTCCCAACAGAGACAGATGCTGTTCAAGACCACGACCTGGTTCAGAACTGGGGAGATGATGTCTTTCCCTGGTTGCAAATGTCTTGTTACTTAAGAAAAAGAGCTGGTCTCCCCTTTTACTGTCAAAACAGAAAAGAAATCTGGTGAATTATTTTCCATGAAGTTTGTTTTATTACTTACCTTGCCTACTGGGTGACGATTCCTATGAAGCTCACAACTTTTATTCTTTTCGGTTGCTTTTTGGGGTGATGGGACCCCTTTGAGTCGGTAGGTCTCCGTCATCACCCTCGAGCTAGAAATGCAAGAAAGAAAAGAAAGAATTAAAATTCTGTACAAAGGTCATAGAAAGCTTAAAGCCTGCAACTTGAAACCACTGGCACGGAGCTGCGGCACTTCATATTTCTGCTGGGAAGGGATCCTGCTTGTGGAATCAGAATAAAAGAAGTTCTTGTGAATCTTAGGAGTGAATGCAGTGATATATATCTACACAAAATTATATGTATATGTGTGTATACATATATGTACATGTATATAAAGATGGAAATCTTTAGGGGCAGTTTTGATTTGAAATCCTTGCTTACTCCTCAGTGATTAGAAAGGATAATAATAACAATAAAAAAGCCCTCAAATGGGGATTAAATCCTCAAGAGAAGAAGTGCTCCATTTATTGGAGCCTTGCTTATCTCGCACAGAGTAAGGGGATTATGCGATTGCTTTTGTGTTCTGAACGATTGTGGCTAGACGGTTTCTGACATAATAGACTTGCCTACTGAAATAGAAACATTACTGTTAGATGGATTTGCAGCTGGCTGCAGAAATGCGTTTGTCTGAACAGAAATGTCCCTTGTAACTCACTGAAACACTTGCTCTGACTGTGGAAGTCAGGCCTTTTGGGGAAGACATACACTGCCTTTTGTTAGGCTCACGAGACGCCGTAGCCTCTGGAGACACCGGGGCTGGCGCGCTGTGGAGAAGGGACCTGAGTTCGTAAGCCCTTTTGAATTGAAAATGCAACCCAACACTTGCGGAGTGGAGGCTGGGTATATGAGAAAAACTGGCTTTTGAGGCATGTTGCTAACTGATGTAATGGCACTGAGCGAGGAGCTTGATTCGCAGGAGCGCAGCGGAGTTGTGTGGTCAAGTGGCACGGGCTGTCCCCGAGAGCAGGGTTTGGAAATATTTCTGCGCGGAGCTCCATCTCTTTGGACATGCGGAGTACAGGCTCCTTTGTGATGACCATCATCAGCTTCAAATACTGCTTGGGAGACTTTGGGCTGCAGGGCTCTCTGCAGACCTCCCAGCCTTCCTCTGCTAATTCAGACTGACCCACGCACTGTCCTTCAGGGCTGCTGGTCTGCATTTTCTGGCTGCTAATGCACTCCTTGGAAGTGTTCGGTCCTGCTTTGCTCTGGCATCATGATCACAAAGGGGCTTTGAGTGTTGGAGACAATTTTTATAGGAGCAGAAGGGAGCCTTTGCATCTTTTCCCGACCAAGGACAGAAGTTCCCCACTAAAGGCGACACTGGGGCAGGCAGAGCTGGGCTCGGTTCCTCTCCCTCTGTGTCCCCTGCCTTTCCTTGGGATGCTTCTTTCCCCACTTTTGTAGCTCAGCAAATCCCACATGACAGCAGAGGTGCTCCCATCCAGCCTGGCTGGGTGACAGCAGAATCGAAAACCCCAGATTGGGGCTTTCGAAGCTCTCAGCCTGGGGCGATGCTTTTGGCTTCAGAGGGGCAGCGGGAGGCCAGTGCAGAGCACGGGGGAAAAAATCCTCCCCCTCCATGCCTGAAACACTTCATCGGCACAATGCCGAGCCAGATCTTTGGGCTGTGCTTCACTATCCTTCTCAGTGTGTCTTTTCCAAACTTTTTGTCAAAATAAAGCGTGATCCCAGGGCCTCTGGGCTCTCTCCTATGTGCACGGCTGGCTGTCTCCAGGGAAGGGACAGCCTGGGAGGGATGTGCCGCAAGATGCAGCTCCTTGTGGGATGATTGAGCCCGTCTATCCCTTCCATAGATGGAGCACACTCATCGGTCAGAGCATCTTTTGAGGCAAGGCAGCCCAAAGCCACACGAGTGTTGGAAAGGGACAGCAAAGGGTTAAGGTGTTCGGGCCACCACAGCCACATCAGAGCTACTCTCCTTTCCTGTTTTCATTCATCTCTGGCCGCTTCCACCAACACACCCACTCCCACCCCTTCCCATAACCTGGTCACTTTGTTTGGGGAAGATATTAACTTTCTGCAGTGTTGCTTTTAGTGTGTGGTTTTTTTCTTTAAGATTATGTCATTTTAAAATCATTTCACTTCTAAAAATGACAATAAACTTTACACTTCCCTGCTGTAAAACAGGCCAGTGCTGTCACTAGTCTGCTCGTTCTGGGGGATTTATGGCCCCGTGTCTGATGTGATGCAATCCTCTCAAATGAAAAATCATCACGACTGAGCCCGTAGCACAAAGAGACGATTTAAGAGGAACGGGAATAATTAAGGCTGCCCCTTACAAGCCCAGCACAAAGGCATTTCTCAGCGCAGCCTGTACTCTTAGTGAATAGGCAGAAGGGGATCTTAGTTTTCCAAGACTGAAATCCCCCATGGTCTCTACCGCATCTGCAAGTGAAGGCAAGCCTGTGTCTTTGGATTTTAGCCGGTGCTTGGGGAAAAAACAGAGACTGCCATTCTGTGGGGGGGATCCTTCCTCCCCGAGCCCTCCAGACCTTGCCAAGCCTGTCTTGGGGAGGGGGAGACGCTGAGCGTGTGCTGGTTGCGGCACACACGTGCGCCCGCATGGCTCTGCATCACCCTGCTTTCGGTTGTTCCCTCAGTAAGGAACCGAGAGCCTCCTGTGGCCCCACATATTTGCATAAATAGCCGATAGGACTTCAGTTCGGCCATGTCTGTCATCCCTCGCTCAGCGGCTACTGTCTCACTTGAGCCCCTGGCTTGTGGATTTGGAGACTCCTGCTACCAAGTCTCCTGCATGAGCTGATCACCCTGGTGCCAGTCCAGGGCAAGAGTCTTCTTGGTGTCCTGTAACAGCCCAAACCCAGAGCTGTTTAAAATTTGTAATTGTTTCCCAGGGTCTCGGGGACTGTAGCCTTCTCTGTTAAACCTCCTCAACGTCTCTCTTCCCGAAGGTCCCTGCTGCAGCCTGCCTTCCCCTCGGGGACCGAGGTGCCAGGTCACCACCTCCTGCTGTGCTGCTGGGGGATCAAAAAGGGACCTGTGGTGCACTAATCTTCCACTCTGACTTTTTCCTAAGGCACCAAACTGCCTTTGGGGGGAAAAACTGCCCAGCAAATGTGTGTTCTCCTGCTCATTTACTATGTGCTTGAAACCAGAAATCTGAGATTAAATAAAAATTAATTTGAGATTAAATTAAAATTCAATTAAAATTCAAACAAGGCATTTAAAGAAGAGAAAAAGCCATGTTATAACTGAAATAATAATTTTTTAAAAGTCCTCACCAAGACAGTTTCCCCAGAAATTTGGGGGATTTTAGAGGGCCACTTTAAAGGAACTACTGAATGCTTAGGTGCTCTGAAACTGGCACGTGCTGCATTAGTAGCTTTTGCCATTGAGCTGCTCTCTCTTTGGGAATGGAAATCATGTCCAAAATGTTAAAGGAAATGACCACTCCAGTTAAATGACAGGGTGGTAACTTCAAAAACACACAACTTTAGTTTATCTGCCCCTCTTCAACTAAAAAAATGACCAGTGATTCCAATAGGAACAGACTCTGGCTGAAAGTTTTTATTAAATCTCACTCATTATCTAGAAACGTGACTGAACAGAGTACCAGCAAGCATATTATAGAGATCCAGGTTTTATTTACACAGGATTTTGAACTAAAAGATTTTTTTTTTTTCATCTTCAGTTTCTGGCTTGGCTTTGTCTGCCTTTCCAAGAAGGAGGCTTCAGGTTATAAAAGCCTTAGGTCACTTGCGGCTGAAAGCACTCTAAGATCATCATCTTTGCAGCATTGTGCACACAAGTGGTGCAATTTAATCATGATAATAAATGTAATAAATATGAGAAGTGTGCCAGTGCTAATCACATTTCATATGAGTAGGCTTTTTTGGTCTTAATGCAGAAAAAAATGTATCTTTGATGCAGCTCCTCTTGTTTACTATCACTTCTGTGATTGCTGTTTTATGTACTTCTTAAATCCAATTATGAATATAACTCACTGGTATTCTCAGACTGCATTCAGGGAAACCATCTTGTCAAAAGTTAGACCTGAGATAGTGGCTCATTTACTCTACATACTTACTCTCATTTTCTGTTTGTAGGGCATCAATGCAAATTCCTGATATACAGATAATTGCATTGCATGATTTTATCTGGAGGCATGTTTTTAAACTTTGGACTGTTCATGAAGAATTCTCTGTAAACATTTCGCGGTTGAGTTGTGATAATTAATTATATGTGGTCACACCAGTCTAAGAGCATCATTTCTGTTTATTCATTCGATAGCCATAACAGCTAAGTTTGGAAAGAAAAGATCCGTATTTCTCCAGTGTACTGCTTTTCACTGGTCAGTGAAGCAATGGCAGCTGGAGATAGAATAGAGCTGGACTTAGCCAGCATGGTGTCCCAAGAAGAGGTAGTGTCCTAAATTTTTCCTTCAGTGCATCCCATCAATATGTTCTTCACATTTTTCCTAAATGCTTCTCCCACCACCCTCCTCCAAACCTCCCCTCCCCAACTTTCTGTCCCCTCTCCCTCCCTGTTTCTTTCATGACCTACAAAGGAATTGGGCTCTCAGGAGCATCTGGAGGTGCATCCGCAGATGTGCAGAGCTGACAGTGCTGCTGTGGCTGTGCTAGTCAAAGCTTGATCTAAATCCTGCCTATCTAAACTTAGCAAACCATTGGGACAAAGTTCTTGGGTGTCACTCAGTCACGCCCACATTGTCCTCAAGGTGAAATGAAAAGACAGTATGCAGCTACACAGGGGGGCACGAGAGAGTGTTCTCCTACTGCATGTGTTCACGCAGTATCTGGCTGAGGGTGGAGGGTTGCAACTGCTTCAGCTCGACAGCTGTTGCTTAAGAAGGGAAGGTCTTGTACATCAGCCTAATTGCCCTTGTTATTGTTGCTTCCATTTGGCTTGGTGAAGTAATAGATTATACTCCATTTTAGAGTTCCTGTTGTAATAGATGCAAATGATCTGCACTCTTTGGTTGCTTTTTTTGAGCTGACCTGTGAATAAACATTGGTTCTTCTCCAGCAGTGAAAAACACATAATTGTCTGAACATTGAGAGAAACATAGTAGCTCAAGTTGCAAAATGAACGTGTAATGGTGTAGATTCATTCCTGTTTGCACTTTCCTTCAGCACGTTTCCTGCACAAATAAATTGTAAAATTGGTTGTTTTAGAAGAAAGCGGTTGCAGGCTCTGTCTTTGGGCACATGGTGAGCTTAGGTAGAAGTTAGGGGGAGATGCCATCTGCTGGAAAGTTTAGACATTGTCAGAAGGAGAAGCAGAGTTGAAAGCAGCTGTGAGCAAATGATATGGAAGATTAAATTAACACTCAATGTCCATGAGTAGCCCCTAGCTAGGGTGAATCCCACCTCCCGCCTTCTCCGCAGCTCGGAGTGCTGAAGCTGCCGCTCTCCTCCCGGTGGGATGTTTGTCTGACCCTTGTTGGCCGAGCAGCTGCTGAATCACGGCCGCCACCACTGTTTGCGGTTGCATGAGGCTGGGAAGCAGAGTCTGGAGGGGAAGAGAGAAAGAGGTCAAATAGAAAGATGTAGGACAATCAGTAAGAGTGGGTATAAAGGAGAATAAAAGGTTAAAAATCTAGAAATGTAAGCGGGAAGAAAAATACATCTACAGAAGCCTTGGAAGGGAAAGCTTTTAATAGCGGGAACCGCAATAACAATAATTGTCATCAATGGGGACTGATAAATGTGTGTTCCTAATCCAGCAAAATGTTGAACTTCATTGAGCAATGCTACTAACACCTTAGTTAAGCACTTATGCAAATGCTTGAATGATAAAGATAAAATGAAACCAAATGCAGGAAACAGCATGTCAAGAATAAAACTGTTAATTGTTTTTTGATTTAATCCTCTGATTCTCATTACTGCTTCTCTCTACAACCCACTGTGTTTTCACTGTAACTTTCAAACTTTCAAGGTGGTTGTAGAGAAGTAGGTAGAGCTTAGTGCTTTCTTCATTTCCCCCCAGTGTGTGATTGCACTAAATGTGTTTTTAATATTGCTTTTTACCACTTTGATTTTTTATTTTGTTGTTGTTGTTGTTCACATCAGAAAACCACAAGGCAGACATTAGACATGATTTATCAGGAAATATCTGGGGCTATGCCAGCTGATTAAAAAAGAAGAAAGCAAGCACAACACACATGGGAGCCCATCTGAATAAGATTCATTGGGCAGCAGTCATGAGAGAAGTTCTCTGTAAACTGGAGTTGGATGAGTTGACAGTAACAAAGATACCTGTGTCAGTTTGTCATGGAAAAGAAGAAATGATACCTCACAGCACATATTGATAAGAATTAAATATAATAGGCTCAAACATCCTTCTTCAGCGTCAGAGTTCGAACATACAGAAATGTATATTGCTGCAGGGCTCCACTTTCATATGCTACCTGAGACCCGGCTCAGAACCTTACAGGGAGGCATTTAAAAATGGATAGATTCGGCATGATTCTGCTCCTGTCGGAGTGGATGGGAATAGACGTGCACCATTAGATGCTCCCACCGGCTTTAAAGCCAGTGTTAAGCCCTTGGGAACCGTGAACCATGGGTCTTGCTTTAGCAGCAGGAGGCCCTGGCAACATCCTTTGGTGGATCTTAGGGCTGGGAAGTAGAAAGAAGATGTCAAGGACAAAGAATAAAGGAGTGGGAGAGAGAATGCGAAGAGAAAGGAGAAAGCAGAAATGTAGGTGCATCATATTTATATTTTGTGCTGTCAACTTAATTCAGCTTGGAAACTCCATGTCTTCTTTGCACTGGCACAAGCAATAGCTCATAGTAATGACTTGCAAATCTGTGAATTGTTAAAGACTTGCAAGGTTTAATCTTCAAAGCTCTTCAAAGATTCTATCTCAAAGATCTGGAGGAGTTAAGATATAATGGTGATGAAAAATAATAGGCAGTCACATAGGTAGCTGAGTAGCTGGGTGTGTAGATGGCTAACCAGCCAACCAGCTGGCCAGGGATTTAAGAAAGTGATCCTCGGATGATCTGTGTTTCATTTTCTTGAAAGTTCAAATCTTTCTCCCTCACCTGGATCCTGAAACTGGCCACTGGAGGATTAACAGTTTGCTGGGGCTCTTACGCTGGTCTCCATGAGGGGTCACTTCATGAAGCACTTCACCTTCGGGTATGGGCTCACCTACTCCTCTGGTCGGGGTGAGCGGATGGACCTGCTCCTCCAGAAGGAATCTATGCTATTGGAATCATCATTGCCAGTTCCTCTCAAAATCAAGGAGACATTTTTTGCATGATTTTTCCCAACAACAAGAAGATGGGAGAATAAGACGATTTATGCCATCCCTGCCACCGATGAGTTTTACGTGGACTCCAGATAGCAGCACCATGAGAAGCTTAGGGGTTGTTCCAGTTAAGAGAAAAGAAGTGGATTGCTGGGAAGGGAAGGGAGGACAAACTTGTGTCTTTTGAGATTTAACTACTACTGAAATTTAAAGCTCTCCAAGCTTCCTGAATTTAGTTCTTATATCTAAAAAGTTTTCTTTGTGCTTGTCCTAAGACTTTAACACCATAGAAGACAGTAACACCGCAGGATTTCTTTGTCAGAATGCAATAATGGACCCAATGTAATTAAATTAAACTAGTATAATACTAATAACAACTCCAATAATAACAGTAGCCAGAGGAAGAAGGAAGGTTGTAAATCCTCCTGTTTGAAGAATTCTACATGTACTCAGAGCCCATAAGGAACATTGCTGTTCTCAGTGCTGCAATGCTGCTTCTCCCTCCTAGTGAAAAATAAGGTACGCTGTCCCTCTACAAAATGTGCCAAATGACATGTGAGTCAGTCCTAGCGCTCTGAAATCCAATCTGGAATGCCAGGGGAGTAGTTAAGCAGCTGCCTTCTTACTGTCATAAAACTTGATAGCTTTTTGCAAATATGTACAAGCAAATGTTTTGTTTACTTTTAATGGGTTTGAAAACGCACACTGCCAAAAAGCTAAGTACCTCCAACAAGGTTTGGTATTAATTCTTTCCCATCTTCACTTGGTTGCTTATTGATTTGGCAGGAGAAGGAATTTACAGGATTTAGGACAAAACAAAAAGTAGCAACAATCTTATTGTCGAACTTGAAAATTTTTAAGAAATAAAGAAAAGAGTGAGAATTTGGAAGAAAAAAAATGGTGGTTTTGTGGCATTGGAACAAAAAAAGGGGGAAGGGTACTGAAATACCTTCATTCACTGTCTAAAACAATTGCTGCAAGCAGGAAACTTGGCACTTGAAGCATTTATTAAATCAATTCAGAGGGATCTGTTTTCAACAAATGAGATAAATGTCAAGATGAAGTTTTCAGGCACTCAGAGCACATCACATTTTCCTTCCCCTAGAAAGCAGAACAAAAATGTGCACAAATAAAATTACTTACATATGTAAAAATCACATTGAGTTTAAATAATCTTTTCTTCCTGCCTGGATGTATCAACAGTGTATCAAAGCTTAATGTAATCTTTTAAGAGTATGATTATTTGAGAATGTTTTCATCTCCTCTACTCCTGATTGTTAACCTACATCAAAGCAAACATGTAAACACATATTTATCTGGATAGCATCTTTATTTTGGTCACTGTAGTTCTAGGTGCTTTCTATGCGTATATGGAAAAGGACATTCAGGCAAATCAATAATAATTCTTTACAATTTTTTTTGCTCTTGTCCATTTAGTAACCTCTCTCTTTCTTTTTGCTCAGTCTCTCATCTCCCATTATGTGCTCTCCAGCCTGTTCCAGCTCCTGGAAATGTCTCTTTTTCTGCTGCCTACTCTTTGCTAGTGCAACCTAATGCTGCCAGGTGCATTCGTTGTGGCGGACGGGAGGGAGGACCTGGCACGGAGACAAGGGCGCGCTGCCCTCATCTGCGGCTTTCAAACTTCCCGTGCCAGTTTGTCCAGAGGCTTCCTGGCAATTGAGTCCTTTGCATTTCAGTAGAAATATGGCAACGATCTTAGGTGCTTATATTCCCTTTTCTTGGAGAAAAGAGACAGGGAAGGTGCAGGATGAGAAAACGCTAAAACACTTCAGGGTCTTGTGAGGTCAGAAACTGTGGGATAACGCTGATCTCTTCATGCGGACTCTGTTCCCTGAAGATCCCAGAGTGACGCCTAAGCAGACACGGGAAAGAAAGAAGTTTTATTTCCAATTTCTCATCAGAGTACCACCTGAGTATGCCTTTGCAACACAGGGGAGGGAGGGTACAAACAACTTAAAGAGCTGGGAGGGTGCTGAGGGAACCCTTCAATCCCAAAGCGCTGAGATTTGTAATCCTTACTCAAGCTAGGAAGGCTATTGTCAATAGTCCCTTGATATTTAAGCTCTCCAAATCACTGAGTCATTGGGCCTACTCATCTGAGTCATTACAAAAGGGAGAGAGTGCTGCTGTTGCAGAGAGGACTTTAGCAAAGGCCAGTTTTCAGGGAATATCCCACTGGACAAATCCTCTCCCATCTAAATGTGAAGAATGTTCAAAACTCGACAGAGTAGAGCAAGAGAGAATCAGGGAGAGGATGTCAGGTGAGAGGTGGAAAGCAGTGATGAGCACAACGGGGCAGCTGACTTCTGTCTTCTCCAGAGGATGTTCAGCCAGTTTTCCATCGCTGCTTCGTATGATTCACGCTTCGCTCTCCCGGCATTACTGATGGGATTCTCAAAAGATCAGAGAAGGAATGAAAAGAAAGTTTGCTCCTTGCCAAGTCAAAACATCAGCCAGGGACAACACAACTCCAGGAAAAGCCACGGAAAAGTATAGTTCTGATGGCTCACGTTGCTGGTTACAGAGTTTGGCAGAGCCATTTAGCAAATCTTTCTGAATGAGCTGTCTGGCAACGAGTAGAAAGGCCCAGTGGTCACACAGACTTCTATGTTGGGCATCTCTGGCACAAGCGTCTCTCAGGTTGACCTTCACCTCAGGTAAAACAATGCTGTTTGGTCTTGTGATGGCATTGAAATATGGACCGCTGTCTTCCTAAGGAAAAGTTCATGGAGGTCTTAGAAATCAAATCGGGAAGTTGTATTACTGTCACTGAATGCTTTCTTTGAAAGATTCATTTCTCCAGGAGGCAGAAGCCTGGCTTCCAAATCTTTCTATATCTCCTACAAATCTGTACTCTCCTTCTCCACCTCTTTGTCTCAATGTAATGATGCTCCAGCCTGACATCTAGGGAGAAACAAAAGCCCATATTAGTCTTTACATTTTCAGAGATTATGGAAGTGACCCTGATTCAATCTCCAGTCCATATCTTCCCTGCGGAGATATCAGCTGTATGCTTGGTTTGGTCCCCAGAAAATTGCAGGAGATGTCATGGTGACAGGAATTTCTCAATGATCCTTATATTTTTCCCATTTCTCAAAACGTGCTTATGATAGTATGGAACCTTAAGGTAGTAATCCAAATCTTAAGGTAATAATCCAAATGTGGTAGCTTTATTTCTCCCCAAGATACAAACATTGGGATTGTGTCCATTGTGTCAGCACCTCACATGTTGGCTTCCAAAGTAGAAGACAGGGTTGGAGATTATTAAATGCATCACTCCAGTGCTATGAAAGCTATGGATATTTGTCCTCAAAGGGCAACTGAGATTTTTCAGGTACAGGCATCCCCAAGTAGCTGGAAAGCCAGCATAACCAGATTTATACTTTCCACTACTTTGTAGGCACAGGGACCATTTCATGGCCAGGGTCACGCAAGAACGGTCTTGTCTAGAGACAGTAGTCCCTGCAGGACCGTTCTAGCTGGCATTGGTTAGAACAGATTTCAAGATGCTTTAGCTCACATGTAGGATTGTATTGGTGTCTCTAAATGCCAGAATGTAGGATATTGGGATCCTTGGGTTTTATCCTGGGTTTTGGAAGTGGTCTGCTGGTTGATTACAGAAAGAATGTAACTTGGGAGTGCCAGTGTGGATGGATTTTGGGTCTGTTTTAGCAGATACCTGTTTCCTGCTCCCCATCTTCCTTAAGATGAACTTCCACTTCCTTTCAGTTCTGTTATGTAAATAAGGAGATGTGGAGACTTTTATCTGACAAAGTTCAGACTATCAATGGGCTAAGAGAGAAAGTCGGATCAAGTTAGGAAAGAAACTGTGGAGATACATGGTCAGGTTCTTAATAAAGAAGTTTCATCATTGGGATTAAGGCCAGGACCTCTGGTGCAAGAGACACATAGATCTAGAAAAAGGGGTGAGTAACAAAGTGATAAAGTGATGAAGTTTGCTCATAATACAAATTATTAAGTGTAAAACCAAAAGCCAGATGCAAAAAGTGGAGAAAAGGTTTCTGAAAACTGAAGGGCTGTATGAAATAGTGAATGTCTATAAATACAGAGTAACAGACACGGTTAAAAGAAACAATCCTGTGTATATGTACAGAATCATGAGCACTGACTTAGCTGCCACTGCTCAGGAGAGATATATTGAGTTGTTATGAGTAGTTCTCTGAAAATATCAGGATCAACAGTTATCGGAAATGCAAATAGCAGGTACAAAGTATAGAAAGGGAATAGAAAGCGGACTACAAAACATCATTATCCCAATGTTTCAGCCTATGATTCACCCACATTTTGACGGCTGTGTGCAGTTCTGTTCTCCCTAGAAGAGGATCAGAGAAAGGCAGCAAAGATGATCAGGAGGTATGAATGGCCTCTAGGTGGAAACAGATTAAAGAGTCCAGCACCCGTCAGCTTGAAAAAGAGAAATCTGGGAGGGCCTGACAGAGGGTACAGGTATGAGTGACACGGAAAAGGTATACAAGGGGGAGAAACACTTTCCTTGTGCTCTGTTCCCTGTACCAGACATTTATTACCAGCTGCTGCTGGAAGCAGGATACTTGGGTAACTGGAGCTGTTTGCTAGTTCTTAGGCTCTTTTATTTGGGACAGGAAAAAGTTGTTACAACCAGCTATAACTCATATGGGAAACTTGTATTGCGTCTTGCTGTATTGTGGATATATCACTGATTTTTGCACAGTACTGATCTGAGTCACCATCCCTGGAGGTATTTAAAAGACCTGTAGATGTGGTGCTTAGGGACATGGTTTAGTGGTGGACTTGGCAGTTAGGGTAATGGTTGGACTTGATGATCTTAAAGGTCTTTTCCAACCGAAATGATCCTATGATTCTATGATTCTATTAAGGGCAGCAGAGAAGGTCAGGCCAGGGTTTCTGCTGAGACATCAGTTACAATGAAGAGAAACAAGCCGAAGATTAGCTTGTGGGCAGAAATTTCCCAGAATACATTGGCAACTGGGCAGAATTAGTGCTTTGGCTTGGCTCCCAAGCACACTGGTTCTCCGTTCCAGCATGAACAAACCTAGGCAGTGTTTTGTAAGATGGGTCAAATTCCTCAGAATGGACCTGATTCAAAAGTATCTGCTAGTCCATGACTGTGCCCCAAGTCTAAGGGTTGTAGTAACTCTAAGTCGTGGTTTAACCCCAGCTGGCAACTAAGCCCCACGCAGCCGCTCGCTCGCTCTCCCCTGGTGGGATGGGGGAGAGAATCGGAAGGGTAAAAGTGAGAAAACTCGTGGGTTGAGATAAAGACAGTTTAATAGGGAAAGCAAAAGCTGTGCACGGAAGCAAAGCAAAACAAGGAATTCACTCCCTACTTCCCACCGGCAGGCAGGTGTTCAGCCATCTCCGGGAAAGCAGGGCTCCATCACGCGTAACGGTTACTTGGGAAGACAAACGCCATCACTCTGAACGTCCCCCCTTCCTTCTTCTTCCCCCAGCTTTATGTGCTGAGCATGACGTCATATGGTATGGAATAGCCCATTGGCCAGTTGGGGTCAGCTGTCCCAGCTGTGTCCCCTCCCAACTTCTTGTGCACCCCCAGCCTCCTCACTGGTGGGGTGGGGTGAGGAGCAGAGAAGGCCTTAACTCTGTGTCAGCGCTGCTCAGCAGTAAAGAAAACCTCCCTGTGTTATCAACACTGTTTCCAGCACAAATCCAAAACATAGCCCTGTACCAGCTACTATGAAGAAAATTAACTCTATCCCAGCCCAAACCAGCACATTCTATTAGGCAGTAGTAAAGGGAATCACTTAGGGAAGGTACTTCGGCTCTATAATGTTGTCAGCTACCTATCAGCAATTCAGAGAAATGCAGAAATTACAGCAGTGTTGTTGTAATTATTGCTGTGTATTATCTGTCATCATCACTGGTAACACTCAAGCAGTTAACATGCTCTTTGTTAAGGAGCATCATGAATAATTGTTTTGTCAAACTGATACGACTAATAAAAACTAACAAGTTTTGTATGATTACTAATGCTGTCAAACCGTCTTCTCAGCTGAGTATTTCAGATATCTTATCTATAGTTGGTGTTATTTTATCACCAATGACAACTGATCATAATTTTTGTGAAGGACCTCAGTTCAGATGAGGATCCCACTTCACTACCGCAGTATCACAACGTTGTGAGGACTCGCCTTACTGGGGCATCGCCGTTGCCATGTAAGAGATGGGAAATGGCAGGATGAGACAGGGTGCACACAGCAAGGCTTTCATTGATGGTGGTCTTGGATCTGGAGTAAATCTGTTTCCTCACAGCACAGGAACGCTACAGGAGCGGCTCTGATGCTGGTGGACACGGATTCCTAAGCAGGGAGGTTCATCTCTGGATGAGGTGTAGGCAACTTAGGGTTAACTTGTGGCACTGCTTGAGGCTGGCAGCAGAGAAGCTGGGAGTGTCTGAGAAGCTAATCTACATGCTGGAAATGGTGTGCTGGAAACATTAGCTCTACGCAAACTAATTTTCCTTGTTTCTGAGCTTGCTCAGAGGTACCACAGCATCTCTCCAAGGCACAACGTTGTGCAGCTCTCTTATAGTACCTCCAGAAATCGCATGTGCAACTCTGTTAAAAATGGGAAGGAACTAAAGGTCCTTGCCAACACACTTTAGAACTGACTATGTCTTAATTTATCCATGGCAGAGTGTCTTACTCAGTAGGTGAGAATTTAGCTATGAGTATATTGAGTGGCAGCCAGCTTGGAGCATGAGTCTAATTTACTGTAACTCTTGCTACATTCTGTCTGATCATTATCGTGCTGAACAAAATGTTTTTAAAGTGCTTTTATAGGGTTGGGTGACTTATTCAATAATTTATACCATTTTGGAGGGATTAGAGGATGAATTTAAGTCATCAAATAATGTCATTATGGCTCAATGACTACATTCTTTATCAGGAAAAAAAAATCAGTTGTAATTATGCTCAAAAAGACAGAGCCCCTTTATTCAGCAGTTCCCCCAAGAACAATGATATCAAAGATGTTGATAGGTCTCTCAGCTGTAAAGAGGGCTGTCCTTCTTTGTTAGGAAGGAAGATATCAGCTGCCGTCTGCTTATCTATATCACCATTGTGCCATTTATGCCACATATTTTCAGTGTGCCATGACTTTAGATGTCTGTTCCTTGCAGAGGCCAGTGATCCATCTGCATGCAGAGCTGTGCAAACTCTCAGGGAGCCTATGGCTCCGCTTAGGTTGGTGGGAGTTTTGCCCCTAATTTCAGCAGAGAATTTCTCTCTGCCAGAGCTCATGGAGCAAAAAAGAGGCACAGTCCTCGTGGTGACTCTCTGGAGATCTTTATTCACACCAGATTGTAAGGTGTCAGCATGGGCTGTAGGATTTTTTTAATGTTTTTTCCCTTCAATTTGTTTTTATTCATCTAAACTAATCGCTGCCCTGGGTAGGGAACCATTGGTATCTCAAGATGGATGTGCTTTCCACTGGTGAACTGAGCACTGCAAGATTTCATTGGACCCAGCTTATGTCTAATGCTGGCAGACTAGCAGTGTAACCCAAAGCTTTCATTTTCTCCTTAAAGGTATTCAGTAAAATCATGAAATCCTGCTCACTTGACCTCTGAGCTGGCTTTTCAGACCAGCTTTTAGCAGCTTAGGAAGACTTATCTCAGAGAGGAAAACCAGGTCATACAGTGTGTATGGACAAAGACTAGATAAGTCTGATTTGAGCAAGAAAGGAAAATACATTAGGTCATCCCTTATCCTTGCAAAATGATGGGCATTAATCGGAGTAATTCCCCCAGAAGAGCTCGAGAGGAGCAGGCCAGAAGCAAATACGTCTCTCCATGAGGGTGTTTGGATTTCGAGTTCTCTGCACATGGCTCTCCATGTCCCTCACTTACTAAAGCATCAGCCACAAGCAGACAGGCCACAAAACAAAAGCTCATTAAAGACAGGAAGAATGAACAAGGAACACATCCAGTTTAATGTCTAAAGGCATGTAAATTACTACTAAGGTCCACACCTGAACAATATTTTATTGCAGGCATTGCCCTCCATGCCATTTGGTGTAATATGACTTTTCTAAAGTACACCTCTTCTCATCCAAAATGCCACCTGGCTGCTCCATGACTCTGTCTCTGTCCTTCCAGATCAAATGTACCCTGCCCCGACAGCCAGTAAAACCTGGAAATCTCTATATTATGCACAAAACACTCCCCTCCCCTCCAGCCATGCTTTCACAGGCTTGAGCACTGAAGGAGGTTGGGTCCCCACATTCCCAAAATTTGTTGCCAGCACCAGAGTTTCTGCACACTAAACAAAGCTATTAATGACGCATTATCCTATTAACAAGTTAATGTTTTCAAAAGCAGAAGAGATGGAAAATTGTATGTTGATGACTCAAAATAATAACACCATTCAGCCCTCCTGTCTGGTAATGGTGTTGCTGTACAGGCCTTGTAGGAATCAGAGGCAGAAAAAGTTGATATTTTGGCCCAGATTCACCAGGACAGTGGTCTTCCTTACTTCCAAAGTCTAACTGGCTTTCAACCAGACCATCCCAAACAGGATAAACTTCAGTTCATCTTTACCGCTGGGCAAAAGGACTACACTGTAAATATGGGAAATGTCTTTATGTGGACACACTGAAAATACCCAGAACTGTGAAAAACAGTATTTTATGTGTAATTATGAAGAGCTCTTTGGATTGCAGTGATATCCCACTGATATCAAGGCTGAGGAAATTAAGAAACTTAAACATCTTGTTGGGTCATGATCTTGATTGCTAACTTTGATACACATGGAAGCAGGGTAAAAAGCTACCATTTAACTTTTTTTTTTTTAAGGCAAAACCAGTCTTTTTCTAATCAGTGGCCTTACACTATGTTATCCTTTTCTACCAAGGCTAGAATGAAGGAATAGCACGACAAAGAAGCTTTGCAAGTAAGATAATGTATGCAAGGGTAGTGCCACAAAATGCCTCTTCTCTACATTGCATTTGCTTTCCTTCTTTATGTGATGAGAAGGTGTACAGTATTTTTGTGCATCCTTTGGCCTGCTTCCCCTCGAACATATCACAGCAGATAAGAACTTCTCTTTATGACAGAGCCTGGTCCAAAGCCCAGTGGGATCTTTCCAATGCGTTTGCTTTTGGCTTCTAAATCTGTTACTACAGACTTGATGGCTGTGCAATTTCTTATTCAGATTTCTCACCATCAGGTGAGAATTGTCTCATTTCAACATATGGTTTCATGTCCAAGCTAGCCCCCCATGCTCCTCCACTCAGCAGAAGAACAGAAGCACCTCTAGATTCACCACATCCATTTCAGAGGCCAGACTTGACCAGTAACTCTCTGGAGGCAATGAGTTGCCTTCACTCCATGAACAACAGGGAGAGCCTGGGTGACTGGATTAGATACCTAACTGTATAATGACATGAAATGAATCTGTTTCTGGCTCCTAGATGGGACAATACAGTAACTCCTGTCCATCCTATGTCTAGGAAGGCAGGGACTGGTGGGTCTGGCTATTAAGATGGCTGTCCAAATCACTCAGCACTCTCTTGAATTTAGATGCCATAGTAGTTGCGACACCTAATTATCCATGTATAGTAGGTGGTCCAAATAGGAGTGCACAGCAGAGCAGCAGATGTGGGTTGCTGCTGTCAGATTAGATTGAGATTAGATAAAGCTTAATTAACACTTTATTTTCATTAGATTCGACTCTGATTAGTCACACAAAAATTATTACAGAGAAGCATGGCAGAAATCAAGAGGCACAGCTAACATTCTTATTACTAAAATCAAGGAAGCATTTTTACAGAGCAAGACCTTGCTAGTAAGGGGTTATTCCCTGAATTTGACACTTCTTTGGTCTGGAGAACAAGATGAACTTGGAAGAAGCTCTTTACCACGCCAAGCAACTACTTCGTAAACCTGCCCTTTCTAGCCCTACATATCCCAAGCAATCTAATTTACATAATCATACATATTTCAACACACATTTGAGGTACTTTACGCCATTGGTTAAAACTCATATTATTTCCCATCATAACACTTCTATATTTGTAATAACAAGAGGGACACGGTATTTTAGAGATGTTTTATCAAGACTCCTAGTAACTTTATGACAATTTATCAAGAGTTTTGGTGTCAAACCCCACAAATGTCACATCAGAACTCCTTGCTACCCAGTCTCAAACTTTTATCATGATATTCAGAATATTCTGAACCCACAGTTTGACACATCACAAGATTTTTGCCCTTCCCTTAATTAAAAATGCAGGTGAATTCTTCTGTGTCAGAGTTTCCTCCTGTTGTTTGAATCCACACAATCTCCAGCCTGGTAGGGTTCTCCTGCCTGTAACATCTAAAAAACTTACCAGAAACTTTTATGTGGCCCAGAAGAAAGGTCACTTGCAGCAGCACCCTGCAAAGCAGCCTTTGGGTAAAATTTATTTCTGTGCAAGATAGTACAAACCAGTGAGCCAAAGAAATACCATTTAAACCTTATTTGGAAGTTAAAGGAGGCATATCCTGCTTATTGCCCAAGAGTGAATCCAACTTCTGCTTTTTAGGACAGGAAAAAGGATGTCACAGATCAAGATATTTTTTCAGCATAGTAAATATGCAGGTTTAGAATATCTAAAATCCAAAATAATCCAAGCTTGCAATAAATGAATGCTTCTCTCTTCTTCTACATTATTGTCCAAATGTCAGGACTGCAAAGGGATGACCTGTACAGGACAAGCCAAATCAAACCCAGCCAACTCCTATTTTTCACCTCTGTGCTGCCTAACCAAGTATTTACAGAATGTAGTACAACTCCATGCAGTTCATTTAGTTCAGCTGGCTTCTCCTTGTAGTCTTCCTTTTGCTTTCTCTCCTCGTTTTTATGAAAGGACAGTTAAGAGGTCAGTTGGGTGTTTCTGCTTCAGTGTTCTGTCTGCGCTGTCTTGGTCCAACACCTCTCAAGAGGCATTGCAGATGCCTACGAAAGGCTCCTTACTTCATTCTCAGGTCTGCTTGCTGACTTGTTCACAAATTGCATTTGATCTCTCCAAATTGTTGGAGAAAAGCAGAGCAATGTAATGTTGACACGGGATTTCTATATTAATTGCTTATATATACTACTACTTATATATTTTTAGTATGTGCTGTGAGACTAAGGAGGAAAGAGCTGGTGTAGGGAACACAATGGCAGTGGGGAGGGCGCTGGAATAATTCCTCCCTACAGGCATTAGAGGCTGAGTGCCAGTCGAAGCCAGGCTATACATTCAAGAAAGCAAAGTTCACAATGAAGTTTCCTTCATCTGCATTTTTGCTGACACATGAAACAAGGACACAAGGACCTCTCCAGACAGAATAGCAGGAACATGGAAAACTGAAACAAAACATGTAGCTACGGCCACATTTAGCAGCAGAAAAGAGAACCTGTTGGTGCCAGGCTGTGCTCGCTAGAGCTCATGGTAACTTGACTAAGAATTTAAAAGGACGAGAGAAAAGAAAGAGGTCAGGTCACTCTTCAAACCATGGACGAAGTTCCACCTCCGTGCAAAGATGGGGGCAGAACTTGCATCTCCTCTTCGCAGGCCCTGCCAGAAGACAATGCTGTGTCCCCGTCAGGGCGGACAAGCCCAGGGCTTGTCTGGCAGGGGACAGCATGAATGTAACAGGCTAAGCAGACACCCCTAGTCCTTGCCCTGTGGGCTACTGACCTTTGCTCTTTCCCCAACTGTGGGAAATGCCACAGTATAATTTGAGGATGATTTGTAGACACAGGCAATTGCATTTGCGCTTTCCTGCTCAGAGAAAGAAAACAGGACAGTGATACCCTGTCCACCTGTTCTTTTCCATATGTGAATAGGTCTATTTAAAAACGGGGATGCAAAACAGGTTTTCACTGCTCTTGCACAAGAATAATGCAAAATGAACAGAAGTCCAAGAAGGTTTTTGTTGGCACCAACCTTCCCATTCTCCGGAGTCGCACTTTATCTGATAGCTGGAACATGGCAGGCCCTGGATAGTCTGTTATTCTTTCCCACGCTGCAAGATTTGGGCAGTAAATAACTTAAATAAATGCCAGAAGTATAATTCTTTTTTACTTCATCTGATTTAAGGAAGCCTTTCCTCAGATAATTCCTCCCAGGCATGCTGTCCAAGGCAGGACTAGTCCCTGGTGGATCGAGCTATTCTGACCTCTGTAGCTGGCTCCATTTCAGCTTTCTAAAGCTTGCAGATAACGAACAGAAGAAACAACTCACTAAGGTACTGTTGCACCTCTCTTTGAGCTTGGTGAGATGCCAGGCTCTCCTTGAAGGGCCTGTGCCATTATACAGTGGTAGTGGCCTTCTGCCACCTTTGACTAACCTTTTTTTTTTTCCGAAGCTAGATAAAAAAAGTAACCACCATGTAGCATTGCCATCTCCAGATGCTACCAGAGGTAATGCTACCAGAGGGGCAATGAGGCAGCAGATAAATTCCTGCGATGGGAACCCGGCCAGGCAAAGAGCTAAACTCTGCAGGTCTGAAAGCAGAAGTGGGTGAGCTCTAACTCTGTTATCCCCCAGAGAAGAGGTATTCAGAGCTTCTGGGATACCGGATAAAACCACGTTTCTTCCTACATCTTGAGTTCATAGTGAAAAATGAGGCAAATCCCTGGAGTGCTCTTTAGGAAACCTGGTGTTTTCACATTTTAATGAAACTGCTGTTGGCACAGACAAATGAAGGATAGGTAGATTTGTCAAGCCCTCAGGCTGCTGTGGCCACTGGCATCGTTTTATCACATTCATCAAGAGAGCGAGAGGGGATGGCAGGAGCCTAAGGTTTATGTCAATTCCCGCAAATTAACAGACATCAAATTAAGTTGGTTTATAACAAAGACAGCAGTCATAAAAGAAGAAGGCCCTTCAGCAGGAAGAGGGAAGACCACTGTTGGGGTTGTGTGCTAGGGACTCATTTAAAACCGAGTAGACAGGCAGCCATACCTGCACCATTGAACCCTGCGGTGTGCATCGCACTAGCACCACGGGCTGTCACAATGAGGAAACGATTTGTTGTCCCCTCCACCCCTTCGGTGGCCAGTGATACATGGTCCCCAGCCCCACATGCTGATTTCAGCTAGCATCAGTCATTGTCCCAGGACGGGCAACTTGAAACAAAGAGATCCAGTCCTACCGCGTGTCCCATCCAAGGCTTTAATCAGCGCAGGGAGACGCAGGTCAGAGCTGTTCTTCACACATTGCTTTTCAGTATCCGGCATTGTTTTCCATCAGAGTTCAGAACTGTTGGTTTAGAAAGCGGATCCCAGGAGGCTCTGGTTTAAGGATGCTCATGTTCTTGCTGTGTATTCTCAGCAGGAGGGCTTTGATCTTAATATGTGTCTCTGACAGTCATGTCACCCATGTTGTGCCCATTTGTATTCAAGTGTTTGGTCCCAGTGATGTGGTTTTTCTGTTGTTGTTATTGTTCTTTGTGTTTAATTATTTTTTCTTTCTTCATTAAATATTTCGTTCAGGTTGCCTGCTCCCTCATACCCTCCCGCAGAAAAACTGGCATTTTATGGTGTTTGCTTTGCTTTGTTTTATTGCTTGAGGAAAATTTTCACATTATGTCATCATCCCTTTTTTTTTTTCTTCTGTGGTTGTTGTTTAGAAGTGACACAAATGTGTTTAAACTACAGACAATTAATAGGGAGGGTGAATCCTATATGAGGAGGGATATGGAAGGTGCAAAGAAAACCTAGATAAATGCCAGTGGGAAAAGCTGAGGAAGCTAGAGAATAGCCTGGAAATCAAGAGGATAAAAAAATTACACTAATTTCCTATAGAATTTTACATTAGTTTTTATGATTGAGAAGAAAAGGCGCAGACTGTTTTATTCTGTTTCCATTAGATCTGCTAGAAAGTAATAGTTTTGCAAATGCAGCACTAGTGTTGACCTGATCTTACAGTGACAACGCTGGGCGGGTTCAGGTCTAGAAGACGGCTGCATTCATGCAGCGTCCTCATGAGCTAAACGTCCCTCAGCTCAATGTCCCTCAGCATGGTTTATCTTTGAAAACAAACAGTGGTCTTTGAGAATAAATATTCCACACTTAGCTAGTTCACTTCGCACTGCTCCATGCGGTCTTTGCTGCCCAGGTCTCCACGAGCTCGGGGACCTCTGGACCACACTGCCCTGTATGTTGCCCACATGCCCTTGGGTTAGTGGGACTGTCAGAGCTGCTGCAGGGAGGGAAACATGAGGATGAAGCATGAGGATAATATGGCAAAAAGGACACACATTATATGTAGGCCTGTTATATGTAAGACTTCAGTGTCATTTTTAGCACTGCTCTGTAAACTGGACATTTAAATATAAGCACCTATGTATGAGAGTGCCACCTATTACTGAATTCACCCAACACTTCTTGGGTCTTAAAGGACCCTGGTTTTGATTGCTTATAGTTTTTCGAAGTGGGCTGAAATTTTCCATGCTCTGTATCATCCTCAGGCTAGATAATTTCTGGGAAAGATAATAAACATATGGCAACAAGACAAGAACATTTAGATGAATAAGGTATACATATCCATAGATAATATATGCCCACACTAAAGATACAGATAGATAATCACAAGTGTTTAATTCAATCAGTTTAGGAAGTTTTCACTGCCTCAGCTGGAAATTACCACTCCTTAGTGGAGGCACAGAGCCTGCGAGCATGCACGTACCTTGTCCTGAAGTACTAGGCAAAACAGGTCCACTCGCCCCAGCTCTTGTTCTAGCTGGAGGAGTGGCAGTTTCTTAAACCTCTCTAATTTAGTTTCCTGCAATTGTGTGATGATAAACTAAAGGGCTTGGCTTGTTGCAATGTGGATATTGCATATTACAGCCACTGCAAACGATAATGCTAAAGTAGAACAAATCAGTATGTGTCTGATCTTGTCAAAAACCTGATAGGAGTCTTCATCATTCATGTTTTTTGGCATACTTATTTCAATATAAGTTAGAGCACATGAGGCATTTGAAACCAGAGCTCCGTACAGATCTCAGGGTAGTCTTTGCCCGGGTACATTAGTGGAGGCTCTTTGCTAGTGCCTCTCTGAACCAGGTAAGTACCTTGTCTAGAAGTTGTACGCTGAGGTCACTCCACGCCAAGGGTGCCACTGTGCCCCTGTGGCTGGATGCGGACCTGGGAGGAAATTCTAGCCCTGTTGAAGTCAGCTGGAGTTTTGCCATCGACTTTGATGGAGCCAACATTCCTGTTCTGATGCAGACATTTCACAATAACCTCCTCTGTTGAACTTTCAACACGTGCATGCTATTTTCATTGCAAATAAACAAAATCTTTCTAAAATGGAGACCTTCATATACACATTATGCCAGAAGATCACATTAAAAGTTCATCAGGGTGCACGTGGTAAAATACTAATAATCCATCCTTGAAGTCTCTGGGAAAATTTCTGACGTGAACAAATCCCCTTTAGGTCGTTTCGCCTGAATATACAGCAATCAGATGTACAGCTGAGGGTTTATTATTTTTGCAGAATGCGCATGCATTCCGAATTTGCCGTGCTCAGAAACGGAGACAAGACGTTCATCTGTGCGCTTGGCTTTGGGAAAAGACGTCTCTGTGTGTCCGGACGCGGGCCCTGGTATAGCGCAGACAGGAAATCTGCCAGACTGCCTCGGCGGGAGGCGGCCTCCAACACGTGCAGCAAGGAACAAGAAACTGCTTAATGATTAATCACTGTCAACCTTTGTTCTCGTTAAAGACTTGATTGTCGGACAAGGCTCGTAATGAGGCACTGTTCCTGGGTCTGTTGCTATGCGATTGTGCAAGTGCTGAATCTGAGCCTCGGTCCCTGCAAGATGCAGCTCCCGCTTTGCCCGAGTTTAAGGAGTTGGGGTGGGAAGGTTGTTCTAAGAGTGCCTGCTAGTGGCTATAGGGCTCTGCAGCTTTCCGGCAAGGGATTACGGCAAGGCTACAAATAAATCACTAGCTGAAAATCAGTTCACAAGGATATCTCAGGAGTGAGCAGCTGAAAATCAGTTCACAAGGATATCTCAGGAGTGAGCAGCTTCCTTTGTTGGTGCTGAAAAGGCAAAGTGCTAAAAAAGGTTTCTATTAAGAGCTGCCCAAATAACTATCTGTCAAAGTCTTTCTTGCCTGTGGTTTCTCACCAAAAGTGGGGATTGGCTCCTTTGGGGTATTTGATCGCCCATTTTTACCTAGAAGATTGTGCACAGTGTCTGTTTTTTACTCTTTTTCTGCATAAACTTTTGCAATACTGAGTAGCAGGAGAATTACCTATTTCTGAAAATAGTTCTGAGGTCCACCTAACTTTCAGTGTGTGCAAAAACCCGGCCTTTTAAAAAGCCTGGCCTCCCTGGCTCTCCCAGTGAGAGCTGCAGCAGTTGGGTGTGCTGAAGTACCTATCCCTTTGCATCTTGAGTATCTGCTGCATCACTTGATATCCAAACCTATCACTCCAATGGGTGGCTCCCACTCGTGAGGCTGCAGAAATCAGGTGTGTGGTCCCTACTGTCATGATCATTTCCAGCTTTGTAGTATATGAAGGGATTCGTCCACATTTCCTCTTCGAGCTCCATTGCTCGATTTGTTGGAGGAGTGACACAGCATTTGCTTCTTTTCCCTGGTTGGATGAAGGCACAAGTATTTCTGGCAGGCAGCCCGGGCTTGTGAAATCGCAAATGCTAGTGTCCGTGATTCCTTGTGTATGTGCCTTGGAAACATGGTTGGCCCTGAAATTTTTGTCCTGAGAGCTCAGATGTTCACAGGAGAAAAACACGGAAGATGGTCTCATGTGGCTGAGCCAGCTTCTTACAAACACTCCACAAAATTACTGAAGGGAAATATTTTGCAGTCTTCACCCAGCTGTATCTCTGGTTATTAAACACAGGAAAAACAGGTCTTGGGATCTTGCAATATTCAGGTTTTCCAAATGCTCTTTATACATATGAATATGATCTTGCTGGAATGCATAGGACTACTCTCTGGCAGGGTATTAGGAGAAATTCAACCTATAACAGTATCTTCTGCATGATTAACTTTAGAGGCTTTTAGGTCACTCTATACAACATCCTCAGAAAGCGATTCACTAGTGCTTGGCAGATCAGGGGGTGTTCACACTCACTCTTCCAGGCGTCTTACTCAGGTGTGACTATAAGCATCTGAAATTAGGAGTGTAAGGGAATGTTCCTATCATCTAATCTGGGCTCCTAACTTAGTTGTCTAAATTAGGCATCTAGAGCCTAATTATACAGCCCCATCCCTCTGCATAGTGAAGGGAGAGGGCAACAGGCAGTTTAGAGAGAATCTGAACTAAGTTTTTACTTAGAGACCTAAACTTACAGGAGACTCACTTTTACGCTGTATGTTCCAGATATGCAAAAAGGCTGAATGAGTTTGAGGTGCTCAGGAAGATGCTTTTTGCACCCCCATTGGGCCGAACAAGCAATAAGGCAAGGGAGAATTGGGCTGGCTGTGTTTCTGCTCAGTCTGTGTTATTTCCAGCCCTGATGTGTAGATCAGATCCTCAGCTGTTGCAAATCAGCGTAACCTCAGGAACTATTTGGGGCTCTCACAGTGTACACTGGCACAGAAAGCAGCCCTCTGCGCTCCAGTCAACTGTGGGAGTTATTCCTAAAAATAAGAAAACTCTTTAGCTTTTTCACTATAGCTGAAAGAGCTCTTACTCGACAGGCACTCTGCCATGGTCCTGCTGTAGTTTTGCGTTCTTGTCTGAGACAAGGACATGGGCAGGCAGTGCTTGGAGTCCAGATGTCCATGGAAACCCCAGCGTTTAGCAGAAAGGGGTGTTTCTGCTTGCATTAGATGTAGCAGAAAAGAGGTGGCTCAGAAGGGGGCTGGCAAGTGCTGAGACCGGCCGTTGGATGGAGCCCCCTGTACTTGGCTTCCTAAAGTTGCATGAAAGAAGAGCAACGAAGCTGGTGAAGGGTCTGGAGCACAAGTCTTATGAGGAGCAGCTGAGGGAACTGGGGGGGTGTTCAGCCTGGAGAAGAGGAGGCTGAGGGGAGACCTCATCGTGCTCTACAACTCCCTGGAAGGAGGCTGTAGCGAGGTGGGTGTTGGTCTCTTCTCCCAAGTAACAAGCGATAGGACAAGAGGAAATGGCCTCAAGTTGCCCTAGGGGAGGTTTAGATTGGACATTAGGAAAAATTTCTTTACCGAAAGGGTTGTCAAGCATTGGAACAGGCTGCCCAGGGAAGTGGTTGGGTCACCATCTGTGGAGGTATTTAAAAGACGTGTAGATGTGGTGCTTAGGGACACGGTTTAGTGGTGGACTTGGCAGTGCTAGGTTTACAGTTGGACTCGATGATCTTAAGGGTCTTTTCCAACCTAAATGTTCTATGATTCTATGAGTGAGATCAGCTCTTCTGAATAAGCCTGGTACTGCCCTGTGCTTGGCCCCGGGGGCCTCCTGAGAACCCCAGTTTCTGGCTGTGGAAAGCAGCATGCCAGCTGAGGCGGTGGTGGTTCACACCAGGGGGTCACAGGGGGTCTGGGCTTTGCCACCAGCCTCGCACCACCCTGAGATGGTGCGGCAGGACTTCGGTGAGTCACTCCTTGGAGTCCTCCTCCTCTTCCTTCCAGTGCTCAGTGTTCAGGGTGGTTCACAGTCAAAGCATAATGCCCTTGAGAAGCTCATAGGGTCAGGAGAGCCACCAGTCCCTGATTTAAGAGGAGAAAATCCACAGAGGTGCCTTGATCTGCACCATCCTCACTCTGAATTGCCTGTGATGCCAATTAATGCAACTGAATCAAACTGCTCCTCAGTGGGAATGACAAGCACAGGATGAACAAAACTTTACACAGCATCCGTCGCTGAGCAGGTTTCAGTGAAAAGAATACTTTTTTCTTCAAATTCATTCTATCTTTAAACCAGAACTAATGCAAAAGGAGAGCGAAAGTCGGCACTGTCACTCCTGGGCACAAAATGAGCTGCCCCACAGAGCAACTGGAAGGCAGAAAAAATCTCCCCCCCCCCGTTTTGAGGGAAAATCTGCAAGAAGCAGAAGCCCGTCCTGCGACACAGATGCCAACGCTCCTGGCTGGGAAGCAAAGAGCCTCTGCAGACATTGTGGTTTAGTAAAAAATTGACCATTGTTTCCCTTCTGTCCTACCAAAATTATTCATCAATTCAAGGCGTTTCCAGGAGAAAGAGGCAAAAGGTTTGCACATCTTTTTCCAGCCAAGTGTCCCTAAACTGCTTCTGAACTAGGAATTTAGAAATGCAAGCTTGCAAAAGCCTTTCAGGGGCTCCTGACAAGCTTTGGAGAGAAAGGGAGAGGCGAGGAAGGGAGGAAGGTGCACTTTGTCCTGTCCTGCCAGCTCTCAGCTTTGCAGAACTCCCTCTCTCCAGCCGCACGTTGCTGTTGCTGCTCAATAGAAAAGCCACGATCAGGAAAAACTCTTTCTTTCCCTGGGAAACACAGTAACGTCTTGCATTTCCGTGGAACCTTTCATACACCTCTTTGAGCTCCATGCAGAAGCCTCTCCAGAGCGGTGTGGAAGGAGCCGGCGGCGCTGTGGGGTCGTGGAGGGAGCGATGCCCGGCGTTGCCCACAGCTCCTTGCTGTGGGCTTGGCCCAGGGAGCAGCATTTTGTGTCGAAGGTTTAAGCAGCAGCACGAGGGGTCCTGGCACGGGGGAGAGCCCGCAGTGAAGAGCTGCAGCAGCCCAGGAGGTGCTGGGCAGAGGCTCGCTGGCCTGAGCTGCCAGACCTGGCAGGGCACAGGCAGGACAGAGGCTGGTCAGGCTTGTCCTGCCCGCGGAGCAGAAGACCAAGGTGAGGCAATCTGCAGCACCTCTCAGTGAGAGCATCGGGAATGGCCCCAAAAGGGGCAACAGAGCTGATATGCAGCCAGATCCTAACTCACAGGCAGGGTCTGGGGAAATGGAAATGGAAAGGGATGAGAAAGGGATGGAAAAGGGAAGGGAGGGGAGGGGAGGTGAAAGGAGGAGAGGAGAGGAGAGGAGAGGAGAGGAGAGGAGAGGAGAGGAGAGGAGAGGAGAGGAGAGGAGAGGAGAGGAGAGGAGAGGAGAGGAGAGGAGAGGAGAGGAAAAGAAAAAAAAGAAAAGAAAAGAAAAGAAAAGAAAAGAAAAGAAAAGAAAAGAAAAGAAAAGAAAAGAAAAGAAAAGAAAAGAAAAGAAAAGAAAAGAAAAGAAAAGAAAAGAAAAGAAAAGAAAAAGAAAAGAAGAGAAGAGGAAAAGAAAAAAGAAAAGAAAAGAAAAGAAAAGAAAAGAAAAGAAAAGAAAAGAAAAGAAAAGAAAAGAAAAGAAAAGAAAAGAAAAGAAAAGAAAAGAAAAGAAAAGAAAAGAAGAGAAAAAGAAAAGAAAAGAAAAGAAAAGAAAAGAAAAGAAAAGAAAAGAAAAGAAAAGAAAAGAAAAGAAAAGAAAAGAAAAGAAAAGAAAAGAAAAGAAAAGAAAAGAAAAGAAAAGAAAAAAGAAAAGAAAAGAGAAAAGAGAAAAGAAAAGAAAAGAAAAGAAAAGAAAAGAAAAGAAAAGAAAAGAAAAGAAAAGAAAAGAAAAGAAAAGAAAAGAAAAGAAAAGAAAAGAAAAGAAAAGAAAAGAAAAGAAAAGAAAAGAAAAGAAAAGAGAAAAGAAAGAAAGAAAAGAAAAGTCAAGTCTATTTTGGAAAGTCCGTATGTGTGTTAGAAGCCAAAACCTGCCTTCATTTGTATGAACACAAGTCAGCTGCAGCAGGGATAGTGAAAGGCAGACTCAGTCTTACATGTTTTGATTTGCTGCTAATTTAAACATTTGAGCATAATGTTCTTTGTGATGCTTATGAACAAAACCCCAGTTGTGCTACCAGCTCTGAGGAGCTTTCACTGCCTCTGCCACTCTTCCTGCTTCTCGTAGGTTTTATATCTCACTGTAACATCAGAGAACGGGGTGCAAGGCGCCTGCTTTGCACCTAGGGCACCGCTGTGCTGGAGTTTTGGCACCAGCAGAGCAGATGGGGTTTGTGGTGCTTGGTCACCCTTGGCTGCTGTCCCTGCCCCAGCTGCACCGGGCATGGCCCTGCAAGGGCTGCAGTTCTCTGGGGGCTGGAGGGATGCAGCGTGCACAAGCGGTGCCAGCAAGTGGAGCAGGAGTTGGGAGCAAACCCAGACTGACACTTGTACCTCTCGGAGGTACGATGCTTCCAGCCCATCCCTAACACCCAGCTGGCTGCAGCGGTGAGCTCCTCATCACATCACCTCTTTGGAGGCAAAGCAGGGAGAGCGTTACCTTCCCCATGCAGGGAAACAACATGGTGTCACCGTGCAGGCAAGGCACCATGCAGGCAAGATGCTGGGCTGTCCCTGCAGCCCGCTGGGCAGAGGCGCTCCTGGGCGAGGGGACACGCATGTCCCACTCCAGGCTTTCTTTGGTCAGGGGTTTCTAAAGTTAAAGTGCATAAACTGCAGGCATGGGAACCCAGGAATGAAGTTCAAAAGGCCACCGGCACCTTTAGATGTGTGGAGTCATAGTAAAGCTGCTGTGGTAAAGCCAGGCTTAGAGCAGGATGAAACGGTTCAATGAAAGCGGGGTCGCCCCACGTCCCTGGCAGCAGTGTAGCCCTTCTGCCTTCTGATTTGCAGCGATGCAAGCGCGGGGTGAGAGTAAGGCTCGATAGCACCAGTTCACGAAGGGTCAAACTGCCGTGCAGCTAATCCCCTGATTTATTAGGAAACTGTTCTTCCTTCTCCCATCGCATTGCTGCTGATGGAAGAGCAGCAGGCAGAAGTAACACATCGTAGATTCATAGGCTCACACTGATGTTTCATGAACAGCAGAGAAAGGACCAAATGCAAAAAAACCCAAACTGGCTCCAAGTTGATGATTTATACTGTTTTCTCAGGGCCTGTTTGCCAAGCAGCTGGTGTTTTGTGCCAATTGCTATTACAGAAGAGCTTTCTTTGATAGGTATCTTGAATGGACACTACGCGGTTTATCTTAAAACAAAATCCCTCCCCACGGCTTATATGGGCTGGCAAGGGATAAGGGAGAGAAAAAGTTGGGCTTTGTTGGTTTTTTTTTTATGTAGGACTATGAAAGCGCATTTGGGGGAGCCTGCATTATCTGTGCGAAAACACAACAGATGAATTCTATTAATGGATGTAACATGTGGCTGGGTTCAAGCTAGAGTTGTCATTTGAATACAGAAGTCAAAGCCAATTTATTGAAACATATTTTTCTTTTCAAAATATTTTAAGAAAGACAAAAAAGTTTGCGCAACAACTTGGCAAGCAGGTCTGTTGAGAGGAGGTATTTTCTATCTTGCAGCTAACATAAGGGATGAAAAATGTGGCAGTGCCGAGCAATCCTGGATTCCTTCTGGAACTGAAAGAAAGTGTGCGGGATATAATTGTGTAAGAGCCCAATAAATTTTGAAGGGTGGGTTTGTAACACTGCCTTGGGGGCTGCAGGTGGCTCCAGAAGAAAGTCATGGTTTTTATTTCAGTAACAGACGTCAAATACTTTATCTAGCTAGCTACGCACTCGTGTGGCCCCATCTAAAGCCACAGAACTATTTTAAAATAGAAATACCCATAACAATCATTGTCTTTCTTCCATGCCAGATGGTAGAAAGATAAGTTGGATTAGTTTGTAGTGTGTGTGTGTTATTGGGGGTGGGGGGTGTGCCAAAGCTAAGGCACGGAAATGAGCTTTCCTGGAGTTTGCAAAGTGATGAGCATCAGTGCTCCGCAGCCTTCAGGGCATGAGTAGGCTATGCCTGGCCAGTCCTTGCTTCGCTGTTGGTCAGTCCGTATTTCCCTGGATGCCATGGGAGGCAATGGCCATGGAGCAGAGCTTTACCTGGGTAGTAGACCAGACCTTGGGGTTACACCTCGGTATTAAGAGAACCGCTGCATAACAGGGACCATCAGACTGCAGCTGTCAGGGGTTCCTGTGTTGCGGAGCAAATACACTGCTATATTATGGTTATACAGAATTAAGTGGTTTGGTTCCTATGGTGAATTGCAACAAAGTGGAGTCAGAAAACTGATGTTTCTCATGACTCTTGTGACCTCTCCAGTGTCTCCTATTTTCTTTGCAGCTGGGCAGCTAAGGAATACCTGACCATCAAGTAATCCAACATAGGCTGAATAGTTTTGTGGGGTAACACATTTTTGTGTGTGGACTGAGAAAACTATTTCCTACATTTGGTAAAGGTCCAAGTACAAAACAGTGGTGGAGCAAGTAGACAGAAAACATATTGCTGCCAAGGGAAACCATGGGTAAAAGAAAATAAGCAGCATGTTGCCATCCCATATTTGTTCTCATCCTGTATGTACACGGTCTGAGTTCCCAAGTACCTTCCCCATTGCGCCTTGAGATGACTTTTTGTCATTCCTTCCTCATGAAGCTGCACACGGGGAAGAGGAAGCGGAGCTAGATCAATCACAAAGACCAGGGAGACTCTAAAGCCCTCTTCAAAGTCCTGTCTAGTTACACATTTGTTTTACCAAGGAAGCTGATAAACTCTAAGCCTATTTAATCCTGCCGCTAATGGGAGACAATTAGCGATCTCTCAGAGATTGCTCTTGTCAGGGAGGTGATGGGACGAATGAAAGCGGCACCACTCACCCCACTGCAAAGTAGCAACTTACCGCTTCTGCATTTTCTAAGAATAGATGCCACTTCTAGCAATGAGTCTGTAACTTCTTGCTGCTGCTCGCCAGATGGTAGGAACCAGCAGACGCCGAGTTTGTTCCCTTGTGGTCAAACAAACTGCCATACGGCCCGATGCAAGTTTCCTGAAAGATCCCCAAGACGGCTCCGTTACTTCTGTTAACGTTTCCCAAGCTCCTGGTACAACATTGAGGTTTTCCACTGGAACCACCTGGCACGTTTTCAGAGTCTTCCATGAGCCATGAAGTTACTCAATCCCCTTCTTATTTTGTCAAAGCTTTTGTATCGGTCGCTTGTCCTCTGTGGGCTGTGTCCTGTACTTGAGCTAATTGCATAAAAAGCATTATTTCCTTTTCTTGATGCTTGTTATCATTTTCATCCTTCATGAACCATTTCTTCTGTTTCAGGATCAACACTCTGTGGTAGGCCAGGGAGCTGGCCCCACTCCAAGCTCCAGTTCTTGCTCAAATCCAAACACTGGAAGTGGTTACATGAACTCATCCCAGCAATCAATGTTGAATCAGCAACTGATGGAAAAGAAACAGGCTCTGCAACGGCAAATGATGGAGCAAAAACAACTCCTTCTACAGCAGCAGATGTTGGCAGAAGCCGTAAGTTTTCCAATTCCCTATTTTACACGGAAAAGATTATCATAGAAACAATAGAAAGGAAAGCTAAGACCGGGGGAAGAAAGCCCCCAAAACTTCGAGGTCATTTTGGCAATGCCTTCTAGAGCGTGCCTCATATTTTTCAGCACTTTGCTAAGCCCTTTTGAAACCTTCTTCAGTTTATATGAAACAACTCAAGTATCTGAGCTACTATGGTTTCGTTATAAGAACCATCTAAGCGTATGCTTATTTTGAGGCATATGAATATTGTCAGTGGTTTTCTTTGCAAGATAAGCTAAGGTGCACTGCTACGCTACTTTGACCACAGAGGAAAGTTGACTTCCAGGCTCTGCAACCTAGGCAGCATGGTATAAAGTGCCTGTGTGTAAACAAGGATCAGGTACATCGATTTTAGTGTTCAACACAAGTTTGTGCGCTTGGCTGGGATCGTACATGAGTCCTCCTTTCTCTGTTTTTCTTTTTGCATTTCCAGATATTTGTAGCCAGTTCTTCTCTCTTCCTTGGAATCTGAGAGACCAATTGGGAGTTTCTGGTCATTTTGTGAGGCGTGGGGGATATTTTGTGGTCTTGTTGGGAGTGACAAATATTAGAACCCACTGGCTTTGTTCCACTAAACTGGCATTGCCATTGATACTGCACAAACTGAGTCAGCTGAAGGTTCTTCATGGCCCATCACCCACGGCCAGTGCAACTGGGGGGAGTCCCAGCTGCCCAGAGCAGTAGCACATGCCCTCTGCATCCTCATATTCACCGTTCCTTGGTAGTCCTGCTTGCCAAAGCACGGAGAGGAGAGAAGTCCTAGAAGAGGAGCCGAGCTCGGCATGCCCTTGGGGCAGGCAGAAAGCAACACAGGTGCCCTGTGGCAACTGGGGAAGGGCTGCAGGGAGGGTTCTGGGGAAGGACGCAGGTGACACCACCACCTGCTTGGCTTCCCCCAGGCTGCAATGACAGCAGACCCCGAGGCTGGGGCTTATTTACCTCAACCTGCATCTCTCAGCCTACAGGGTAGACCCATTCATGCTGGCCTGACATTTTGAATCCAAAACTTTCTTTTCTCTATAAAGATGTAGACTGAGAAATACTGACACATTTAGTGAATGCCATTCAATAATTAAAGAACAACACAGAAGTGGAAAAACATTCACGTTTTTGTGGGGATGTTTTTAAAAAAAATTATTCCGTTTTTTATAGAGAATATCTTTTTGTTTACAAATTTATTTCCATTCCAAAAATAGAATTAGAAAGCTTGAGTTTGAAATTAAGGATTTCATTTGTCCTATGAGGGAAATATTTGTTGACTTTTTAATTTATGCAGAAGAAAACTGAATTTTCAAGTCAGCTCAAAACATTGCAGTTTTCTGTCAGAATTTTTAGCAGAACAGAAAGTTAATTGCTCATATAGCTTTTCTTAAAAATAAGTAAAACAAAAATAAAAATCGCTCTACAGAATGCGTTTTTTTAATCAGCTTGCATTTGCTTTTGTATCATGTTCATAGAAATACACACAAAGCCTGCCTACAGTTTTCACATGTATTGCAGGGATTTCCTGGGAGATAACTCATCTTTCTTCTTCACAAGGGTTCAGGTCGAGCGGCATGTTAAAACGAACCTTATAAATCTTAATCAGACCCCTCAGTCCCAGAGTGCATTACGGAAATACCTAAATACCGCAAGAAAGGCTCTCCTCCCAGTGTTGTAAAGTGCTCCTGGCAGAAGAAAAAACAGATTTTTCATGAGAAGGTCTGTTTGCGTGCTGGTTTGAAGCAGAAGATCCCCAAATTGTCCCTCTGATGGACATCCAACACCAGCCAGGGCCTGACTCTTTTTCACGCTGACAAGCCAGTTTGCCATTCTGGCAGCCAGGCAGGAATCTCGGGCGCATTGCAGAGAAGGGGTGAAGCCAGCCCAGCAGCTGCCCAGTAGCCACGACTCCAGGGGACACGTGCGCACCGGCAATGACTTACAGTGACTGAGGTGGTCAAACCCACATTTTCCTGCCGTGGGGCCATGTATCCCGAGGAGTCGTTGCTCATGGGTGGGCAGTAGCACTCTGGAGGCATCAATTCACGGTGATGCTGATGAGAGATTTGCCATTGACTCCAGTGCTTGCGCTTCCCAGATCTTTATGAACACAGGGCAGGTAGTCAAATTTCAGTTCAAGGACTTGGATTTCTATCTTCCCTTCACCAGAGATGTGTCCGTGCCCAAACATAAAAAAATCTCCCCTACTAATCAGCTTTTTCTGCAATCTTTCCCCGCTGTCCTTCCCCCAGTGCTTGCACGCCCAGTGTAAGAGGAATGACAGCACCACGTACGTGTACGGGGAAGCACAGGGCAATGATGAGTGGCATGAAAACCAGCCAGCCCAGCCCAGCACTGTCCTTGCTAAACCCTGGCCATGCGTCCTGCTGGCATCCCTGGTGAGGAGAGGACCGGGGAAGACAAAGCCATGGGTTTTGCTGATTTTTGTGGGAGCTCCTCTAGGGTAGGAGGAAGGAGAGAGTGAGGGGTGGGCATGGCTGGGGTTGTGGATGACAAGCTGAAATGCTCTTTGCCAGCTGTGCACGCTGAGACGTCAGCATGGGTGAAATGGGTTGATGAACATTGACGCAGCCGAGGGGCAGGTGTGGACTTTGCAGGTCTGGACCCTCATTGCTCCCCAGCTGCATCCCGGCTGTGTGTTTGGGTTAGACCTGGGTGTTCGGTCTGCCTCTGTGCTTTCTCTGAAAGAAAACCCAGCTGCACAGGCAGGGAGGGAGCCATGAGGAACCATCAGGCTCCTCTGTCTGATGAGGATGGTGAGCAAGAAGGTGCAGAACATTGGAGGACACTTTGTACTGCAGTGCAGACGTGGCCAATGCTCGCAGAGGCTGAGCAACTCTCAGTGATTTTAAGGAAAGTTAGACCAGATACAATAATACCTCAAACACAATACAACCAGCAGAAAGGTTTCCATACAGCCTTCAGTGGGTGATGGCACAGGTTCACAGCTGCCTCCCCTGTCCACCAGACAGGGTGAAAGGAAGCAACACTTCAGCTTTGTAAATACCGAGAAAAGAAAGTGGTGGGCAAAACACAGAGCCAGGAAAGCATAAAGAAAAGCAAATTAATATATTTCTACTCTAATCCTTTAGGAGAAAATCACTCCACAAGATCAGCTGAACAGACACTTGACACGACCACCACCAGATTATAAAGACCAAAGAAGGAATGTGGTCAACATGCAACAAGCAAACCAATATCCTGGTAAGTGCCCATGTAGTAAATGAAACTGTTTCCTTCCTTCCTTCCTTCCAGCTGGAAGACCATCCAGAAGAGTCATTTGTGCACTGATAACAAGGGCCTGATTTTCTGGGTATCCACTCACATCACCGCAGAGGCAGTGAGTGGTGGCTGCTGCTCTCCTGTGCTATTTGCCTTACTGCCCCTCACCACTGAGAAGTGCTGATATATGATCTGGAGAACCAGCTGGTGGTTCATCCAGGCTGATGCTGCCTGTCTCAGGCACAGGGAAAGAGATGGCTCCCCCATTAGCACTGCCTGAGGCAGTGAACCCAAATACTTGATACAAAGGTGTCCTCTTGACTGTGCAACCTCACTCTATCCAGATGCTTCTCTCATGTACGTGGTACGTCTTGCATCAGAGACTGAGATGAGCACTACCCAGCCCTTTGAATGGCTGCTCATGTACAGTGTGAGGACCCTCATACTGATTTTTAAGTATCTCATATGACGCCATCATGGGCAACCAGCATGAGCATCTCAACTTTTGGTCTGTTTAACATGCCACGGTCATGGCCTCAGTGCTGCTCTACAAGCAGCATTTCAACAGATCCGTCAAACAGTGGGGTAAAAGCCCCTGCTTTCAGCCAGAACTGCCCAGGGCAGAAAATGCCCAACACTTCAGGACTAACCCGTGGTTTTAGCTCTTGAGCCCTCACCTTTTTGGAGGGTCTAGTTTTGGGAGCACAGGACTGCCTATTTGGCTTTTCATGGTGTTCATCTTGCTGGTTAGCTGGAGGCTGCTCTGAGAGCAAAGGCAGAGTAAGGAAAAGATGCTGGGGAGAGAGAGGAGGTGGGAGGAAATGCAGCAGATGGGATCAAAGGATGGTCTTTATACTGTAAAGCATCTGTGCATTTAAGTATAAAAAGGATCCTTTACCTTCTACAATATCTTTGTATACAACACACTGAGGAAAAAAAAGATGGTTTGGTTGGTTTGTTTTTCCGTAACTGTTGGCTCTGCAGATTCAACCAGGGATCTGAGTCTTCCCTTCCTACCTGTCCTTTGTAGCAAAACTTTTTCAGCTTCTATTATGTTTTTAACAAGTTCCCAAGTGCAGCTCGCTCACGTGCCAACCCTCTGCCCAACCTGCTGGCCACGACACCAACAGCCTGGCTATGCGTGGACGGGCCAGGCTGGCCTGCTTAGGCAATGTTCATGCACTCCTTTGCTTTGCTTACAAGTTCCAGCAGCGATAAGATTGCTGCAGTCTGGAAACTGCTGCTTTCTAACGGGCCTGAGTATTTATCATCTTCAGTAAATTTGCACAAGCATCACTGATGCCAGCGTAAGACCCATGGTGAGGGCAATGCCACAGGGCAGAGAGAGCCCTGCTTGCCGGCTTGGTACCTCCTGCACTCATAAAACAAATGTGTTGCTAGCGGTTTGCTGGGGTATCCCGTGATTTGGTGTGTTGTTTAAAGGCTCATTCCTGGAATCAAATGATTAACTGAGATCCTTGGTTTTTACTTAAAAACAATCCATTTCTAGCCCGAGAGAGAAAATGGAAATGACTGCAGCCACATTTGTGAAAGGCTCCAAAATAAGTAGATCGCCATTGTTATGTGGCTCTTCTTGTTGTTCTTAATCTGATGGACTTTTTGCCAATCTCATGGTATTTGGAGTCCCATCTCCTGGATTTGAAACATGTGGGATTGGCAGCACTTGTCCATTCAAATCTCAAGTCCCCGCTGAGCGAGCCCAAGGAGGGGAGCAGCTTTTCAGGCGAGCCTGGGAGAAAGGGCTGTGCTGGGAGCTCACAGCAAAGCTACCAGATGGAGGGATTAGGAAACTCTTGCATAAGGGAGTAACAGCAGGGAATCTGTTCCCTTTTTCTGGGAATAGCTTTGCTCAGGTCAGGGAAGAAGAGACAAAAAGTTAAATAAAATTACATAGGGGCTTGGAGACACTTGGTTAAGCATTTTATTCCTCTATGCTTTTCCCCATAGTGCCATGTCATGGCAAGAAACCCCCAAGACAAGAGCAGGTGAATCGGGCAGTGAAGGCGTTTCTCCGAATCGCCGTAGCCTGGGGTGCCCAGCTGCTGTACACAGCACTGCCGGGGAAGACATTTCTTCCCATCTGGAAGAAATCAGAACGGAAAATATTTGCGTTAAAAATAAAAGGATAAAAATAGCAATACAAAGAAAGAGGAAACTTCATCTTTTGCACAACAAGTACAACCCACGTCTCGACCACTTGTGCTCTTTAAAGAGCGTGGCGTTTGCAGGAGCAGTGCGATGGTGGCCCTGGGGGCTAGCAGGGTCACCCCGGGAGGGCCTTCATCCTAGCAGCAAGTGAAGTGACTCCACAAACTTGTAGTTCAGCTGGAGGGAGAGAACCAGCTCTTTCAAAATGCCACCGATTTCTGTGCCATTCCTCTTCTTCAGCACCGGCATACGGGAGCAAAGAATCAGGGTCCCCCATCTCTATCAGCCCTGCGAAAAGCTGTTAGAGTATTTCCAAGAGGGAGTGAGCAACACACAACCCACTAGCAAAGCCAAAGATGGGGCTAATCGTGAGGTTGCCTGCTGAGCACTGACTTTCTTCTCTTCATTCAGGGGCTCCCTGGGACAACGGGGAGGAGAATCTGATTGTACCTGTGGGGGTAAAACCAGGTGGACTCCTCATAGCATCTCCTGTCCCAGGGACTGCCCAGCTCGGGGACTGAATTTAGGTGCTTAAGTTAGGACGACATAATTGTTAGGACAATTACATTCTCTACAGTCAAGTGTCTCCTGCTTGGAGCCAGTTTGTGGAAAAGCCTGCCTTCCAGGATGAGGTGAGCTTCTTAATTTAGGTATATATGTTTATATTGATTTGGAACAAGCAACTCTGGTTGTGGAGCTACACTCAGTGTTAACAATGATTTGGGAAGAGATTATCTTTAAGTACTTAAGGAAAAAAGGAATCCTTTGCATCCATTACTAAATGGAAATAGCATATGTATAAAAATAATGCAGAAAAGGCAGAAATGTATGATAATTTTTTCTTTGGTTCCAGTCTGAGGGAACTGAACATCATTATGGTGAAATTTCAACAGGAACAGTATATTAAACAGCTGTTTCTAAACATAGACTTTTTAAATATGTATGCGCATGATTTGTCTTCAAGAGTTTTAAAAGAGCTGGCTGAGAGGTTCTCCAAATTCTTAATGTCACTTTTTATTTAGTCTTGAAACTCCAAGGAAGACTGCTAATGCCATGACAAAAATTAAAAGAGTAAGTAGGTAATTGCAGCCCTAGTGACCTACTGCAAAGCTCAGCAAAAATACTGGGGAGCTGATACAGCCTGAATAATAAAGAATTTAGGAAGGGAATATAATTAATGTCAGGCAACATGGGCTGATGTAAAAGAATCTTTTCAAACTAGCATGGTATTTTTTTCAATGAAACCACAACTTTGGTTGATAAAGGTAATAGTTCTTCAGGCAATGTCCTTTAAAGCATCTGACTTCGTACTGCCTATTTTGGTTAAGAAACCAGAGTGATACAAAATTAACATGGCACATAAGGAAATGGCTGATAGATATCACTGGGAAGAGGCTGTGTGATTGCAAGCGAAAGAACAAACATAGTCTGAGATGATGCTGAACAAGAAAAAAAGAGGTTACTTTACATCCATGTTGGAGATGTGCAAGAGCTATTACTGTGACCGGCTATGATGTACAGCCTTGAAATCAAATGTGGAAAACTGTCAAGTTCTGAAAAGAGCTTAGAAGGACCGAAGGACTGGAAAACATGCCACACGTATTTGGAGAACGCTGCAGGCATGATCACAGTCCTGAAGCACCTGTGTGGTAAGAAGGAATTAATGATGGACCAACTAATAAAATTAATCACACAGACTAATATATAATAAGATTTGATGACGTAGTCAAAGTTAGTCAAATTCAGTCTGGTTTTGTTGTGTGTACGAAGGACCAAACCAAGGCAGTGTCCCATGTCCAACAATTGCTACTTGTTGCTACCTATGAAATAGCAAAGCTCCAGGGCTGCATGTTCCTCCATTCCTCCTCTGGTAGAGGATCAGGGAATTCCCGAAATGTGGTGGTACCTTGGTAGCAAGCCCATTCAAGAGTTTTTCTCACACCTTGGGAGCCACCCAAAGTGGTACGAGAATTTAGCTTGTACTGTGCCATGTGGCAAAGATTTCCTCGGCTGACCCACACGCTGTGTGAAGAAACATCTCCTTTCATTTGCCTTGAACCTGACTTCTCCTAGCTGCACTTCTTGTAGGGCTTGTACTGGAAGCGACAGTAGCAAAGGGAATTAAGCTGTGGAGAAGCTGATTGTGTGCAGAGGGGGGTTCTCCACAGTGCCACCTACGCTGGCTGTGTTTAGAAAATGTTTGGTCTTCCTCAACCAATCTCTCAGGGATTAATTCAGAGCTTTGCACTGCATAAGTAATCAGCCTACATCGCACAAGTGACTTATTGTGGCCTCAAAATAGAGACTATGTAGCCACAAATCTGCCACAGAAGTGAGCTTGTGTCGAGGTTTGGAGGCTGAAGAGAAGCGAAACCTCTCTTCTTGTGATTCATTGGCAGATGTCAGGTGCAGGAAAGTCCTCCACTGAGCAGAATTAACCACAAATGGTAGATTCGTGCTAACTTATAACTTCTGGTTTTCTGATGCACAAAAGGTGATGTTCATGTGCAGCAAATGCCTGCACACCGGGTATCGTGTGTGGCTCCCTCATGGGCAAGTCAGCTTCTGCAGGGGCAAATGGCCATAGCCCAGCTGGGAATGGAGCTCAGAAGGGGCACATGGGTGGCACTCGCCAGGCCATGTCCTCATGCCTGCTCGGCCGCCACGCGGGAGGACAAGCAGGTCACAGACCGGGCTGGGCTGCTCTCCCAGCACCTGGCTGGGAGGGAGGTTCTGAGTGTTGCAAATGTGTGAGACACAGTCTTGGCTCCTGCTAGCACCTGGGACAGGCATTTCTAGAAGGGATAGATACCACTGCTTAGGTGTCTAAGAAAGGTGGAAAAGGGGCCTGATGATGGTGCCTATCACTCCCCATTGTCTCTAGAGGGAACCAGGATGAGCCATGCCCTGTAAGGAAGAAAAGTTCTTGATCTTCTCTGCCTCTGCTCACTTAGACAGGCTTTATCCTGTCTGAGCTGTTTAGCGCTTCTGTAAAAAAAGGCAGAAAATTCTTCTCTCCTGCCCAGTGGTTCTGTCTGTCCTTCCCTGCTCCAGTATTTCTCTTACAATGAGCACTGGTTTTGGCTTATCTGATGTCTTCTGAAGGGATGGAAAGACCACCAATGGCTTCATACAGACCAAACCACCCTCTGGATGATAGGCATCTTTAAGGCCTTGAGCAAGTTCATGCAAGTCCTCTTAAGAGCAAAGTATCTCCTTCAAGAAATTCTGCTGCTAGAAAACTGGATTTTTAACCTGTTGGTATTTGAATGACACCATGCATTGATGCGCTCATGTTTGTTTTAACACTTTTGTTTTCTCCTTTCCAGGTGGTTCACCAGCTGTGAGTATGAGTTCCAACAACATGTCCTTATCCAACCCAATTTCAACTCATAGCATCATGCCCCAGAGCTCCAGCCTCATGTCCACCCCCACTGGGACCCGAATGCCTTCTGTTCCTGCCGCTCGGAGTATGGGCTGCTACGGGAACCTTCCTTGCAACCAACCAAGCGCATACAATGTGACTTCAGGAATGAACCAAATGCAGCCACACAGAAACCAAAATCAAGTTCTGCCCAGTCAGAATAACCCCATGATGTCTCGACAGCAAACCATGACGCAGGGAAACAACGTAGCGGCTTTTGGGACGGGGTCTGTGGTCAACTCGCAGCAAGTAAGGCCCAGCTTGAACCACGGAGCCACAGGTATCCCCACACAAAGGCCAGCCAACGTGATGATCACAGCTACTGCCACTGCCCAGAACTGGGCCCCGCAAGAAGCTGCAGTGAAGCAGCAGGATGCACTGAAACCCGCAGGTGTCCGTTTCCCCACCGGCACTCCGTATCCTAACCAGTCTTTGCAACGCAACGTAGGCAACCAGCATTTTCCTCAACGTGCATTGGCACCTCCTAATCAGTTAACAGCGGGAGTCCAAATGAGGCCTCCTCTGAACCAAATGCACCAGACTCTAAATGGACAATCTGCTGGCTCACTACGAGGTCTCAGCATAAGACCTAACCAGCTGAGAGGACAGACTGTGCCTACCTTGAATCAGTCAGGAGCAAGTATGACACCTCCGTCATCTCTGCCATCAACCAGTTTCACACCTACCAACCAAAACTCTCGGGCTTACCAAGGAAGTGACCATGGTAATGACCTAGCGTTTGACTTTCTGAACCAGCAAGGTGACAGTATAGGACCTGCGCTCAACAGTGACTCAGACTTTATAGATTCTTTACTGAAAACGGAACCTGGTAACGATGACTGGATGAAAGACATCAACCTCGATGAAATTTTGGGGAACCACTCGTAAGTGACAGTACCAAGGGTGAACCAGATGAAGAGGCACTAAGGACATTAGCTTTCTCTTTAGATGCCAACAACCTGCTTTATTAATTTACACTCCAGTAACTGGGCTGTCCTTTAAAATACCACATAGGGCGACTGCCCTATTTGAAGAGTTGCTCTAGGAACAAAACTGAAGTCTCCCCTGATGGAATGATAACATAAGTGATATTGATGCCTGCCACAAAGGAGTGAGAACACGTGAAGGGTCTGTTCCCCACATCAGTGCCCAGCACACAGCAAACCCATCCGTTCTTCTCACGAGGGCTGCGTGGAAAAATGTGTTTAGCTTCCCACACACGCAAGCACCAGACAGTGGTATGGGTTGTGGAACATCATTTCTCTGAGTGCAAGTAAGAGCGCAAGTGGTCCAGAGCTCTTCAGTCATCGTGTTCGCAGCCCTTAACTTCCTCGGGACTTCTCTGCCCTGACAGCATCAGGCCCTGCGTAAATCTCATTGCGTTACAAAAACTGTTTACTTCTACACAGTACAAACTCACATTTGCTTTCCCGATGATTTTGGTTTAAACCCTCTATGTTTTGTAGCACACAAAAGGGTAAGTGGTCTCGTCCAAGGGAAGAAGGAAACAGATCATCCGGCGCGTGACTCGGTGTGCTCTAGCGTTCGCTTTCTCCCTTTCATCAGTGCTTGCAGCGAGTATCAGAGGAGGCTACTGTCCTGCCAGCAGCACAATCATTTGGGGCATTGAGGGAAACATGAGATGAACTACACCAAAGCTCAGGATCCTCACTTTGCCACCTTGCCCTACCCCAGGGACTCCAGTGACTTAATGGACAACTTAAGTGAGAAGGGTGCTCACGATTTGACCCTCACCGACTACTTTCCCAGTCCAGCTTAGAGGAGGGCAGATGCATGAAGTGGCTCAGCTAAGCCACTGTCCCAATTTTCATCTTAACCCACGGCGAGTGTCAGGTAGTTCAGCCCAGTCCTCTTCTATCGAACAGGTTTACCCCAGCAGAAATGCCAGCATCTCTGTCTGGGGAGAGGCTACCGCTTTGATTGCACAGCATTTTGGCTCCATCCCGCTTTCCCTTTGCCATATGGGGGGAGCTGAAAGAGGTCCAATGATGGCCCAGGTCCCCACAGCCTCCGTCGGGCAGAGTACGAGAGGCTCTGCCCCTGAAGCTAGCATGCAGATCAGTTATAACCACCTGGGTTACTCACAGTAGGAGGCTCCACATCTGTGCTGGTAAATGAAACAGTGTTGGGGAATATTTCTGGGCACTGGACTCAATCATCTGTTCCGGGTTGGGGGATGGCCCAGCTAACATTGCCCTGAGCAATTTCTGTGCATCACTAGAGAGTTAACCTGGGGCAAGGACTATTCCCATAGACAGTTTGCAGCCACCTTGCCCCAGAGGCTAACAGAGCAGAGCAGTAAGGATACAGGTTGTTCCACACCGCTTCACCTCGGTGCCAGGGAATAGTCTCAACCGTGATAAATTTTCTCCTACAGGCTTGGTCAATAAGGGCATCAGAAGGAGGTGCTATGTCACTATAAAGCAGCTCCGCAGTGAGTCAGACAGGAGGATTCATAGATGGGAACAGATCTTGCAATTCAAATGAAAATGCTGTTCTTTAAAATGATGTGGTGCGACGTGTTTCACAGCCTCCTCTGAACTAGCTAAAACTAGATGTGGCAAAGGAATACAATGCCTACGTTCAGATGCCTCGGTGCCAAGAGGCATTGCTCTGTCCCATGCAAGTGCTTTATTCATCCTTGTTAGTGGTGGTGGGATGAGTAGACTACTTGACAATAGCCTCTGCACTTATCTGACCTATTTCTCAAGAGAGGTTTTAATAAGGCTTTTCCAGTCATTTCACCCTGTCATTTCATGTGGGCACAATTTTTCATGATGTTTCAAGAAGCATCATCACACAAACGAGCACCAGCACCTCCAGGAAAGGTGTAACGTGGGCATTTAGCTAGATATGCCAGTTGAGGCGGGCTGGTCCGTGATGCTGTTCAGTCCCAGACATGTTTTTCATAACAGGGACGAGAAAGCCTGCTGAAGAGTCCCTTCTGCTGCCCCAGCCAGTGATCGTTGTGCACCCCTGCATCGTGTAACGTGGTGGCTCAGCTGCCCAGAAAGCTCCCTCTTCTCCCCAGTTTTGGCTGGGGTGCATGCGGTCCCTTTGATATGCCAGTACAAATTTTTCCAAGTCCTTAAAGAGTTTTTCAGCCCGGGTCACTGGCACCCCATCTAAGTTTGGAGAGATACAGACACGGTCTAACAAATGAGTCCCCTATAAATTGTGCAAAACTAGACTGAAATAGTAGCTACATGAGTTTAAAGTGGAGGGAAGATCAACTCGTCTGTCTCACAGACAGGCACACGCCCCGTCCATGAGCAGGTCAGCAGTGCCTGCCGAAGCTCTGGTAGGAACAGACAACTGCGATGACACTAACGCCGAGGCTGAGTTAGTATCCTCATGAGCGATGGGCGCTGAAGTCTGGTAACTTCAACTACCCTCACATGCCATTCAATAAGCCACCACTGGTTTCTGTATTAAGACCAGACTGTTTTCCAGATCCTCAAATGATGTAAAGAAATTGTTCAGCTGAGGAGCTGGTCCCAAGACTTCAGGATATCATTGGTGGTGGATTCAATGCTGAGGTAGTCCCATTGGCCTCAGCCTGGAGTTGAGAAGACACTGGGCTGTGAGTGCCATCCCCGGGATCAAAATTTCATCCTGTCTTAAGTAAGTTCAACAAAGGTAGAGGCCATTTGCAGTCCTGTAAACATATGCCTGATGCATTTGAAATGTGAGCTTGTGAAAGACTCTTGCAACCAAAACTTGAATCCAATATCATTTCTTCAGAACACTTCTATCTGAACGGAGCTAGTGTCTTTTTTCTCTTTCTTTGCAATGGCTAAGTGCACTACCCTTATAGTCTATTTTTCATCATTGACCGGGCACTCTTCGCAGTATTGGGTTGTAAATATAAAGAATTATTTGTTTTGTAAACTTTTGTAAAAAAAAAAAACACAAAAAGTAATAATATTTTGGTAGGAATAATAAAAATCATATTATTTGGGTTATATTTATACATATGTGAAATAAATATACTATCAAAAAGTTGTATTTTATACAAAAAGTCAACGGTTACCTTTTGTATTCTATATACAAAGTTTTGTATGATACGATTGTTTATTTTTATCTGCAGACTTCAACTTTGGATTTTGGGGGAGGGCAGAATGGGATCGTGGTTAAATAGCTGGGTCTGACCCCAAGCTCACTGAAACCAATGGAGTCTTTCCATTGCCTTCACAGGGCTTTGAATCAAGCCTTTAAATCACCTTCAGATATGTTTGACATCTGAAGCTCTCTGGAAACCTCAATATGAAAACATTCCAGGTTTCAAATTTTTTCCCTGAAAAAGGCTTTTATTATTATTATTATTATTATTGTTATTATTATTGTAATTCTTGGGAGGCAGGTGGGACCTATGTAACTGTCATGTCCTTGTTGCATGTATGTCTGCTTTATATTTTCCCCATATTATAAACCAGTGTTTCTCTATACAGACTGAAAGGAAAAGTTGCTGTACAGAAATGTTTGTGTTTATGCATTTTTACATGTGGCTGTATATACCTCCTAGTACTATGCAGTGACACTTATTTGACTCCATTTATTTTTCACCTAAACATGAATAGTATGTTTTTCAGTAGCTATCAAAATTCTGCCAAGTAAATCAATCAAAATTATCCCAAGTGTCTCTTTTCTTAATAGGAATTTTATAATGAATGACTGTTTAGTCAACTGCTCGTTCGTCTGAGTAAATTAAAATGACAGTGATATTTTAGGAGGGGGTGAGAAAAATGTGCATCTGGCAGCTTCTGGGAGCTCAGTCTGCCTCTTTGCAAGAGAGCTGCGATGTTCTCCTACTGACTGAAGACATGGTTTCATTACCAGCAAGGGTTAACAAACAGCACATGGTATTTTAGCTCCTGGTGAATGGGTTGGTGTAGTCTTGCAGCACAAAAAATTTCTCTGGGATCCTGCTGAAGTTAAAGCAGAGAGCTGGGTACCCCAAGAGCTAGGTACCCCAAGGGGGCTGGCCAGGTCCCCAAGCCCATGCCCTGCCCTGGGTCATCTCCTGGAGATATCTGCCCCTCTCTCCCCACTGCCAGAGACCCCTAATGAGATGTCAGAAATCAGGCAATGGGCTTCTCCTCCTTCCCTCCCTGCCTGCCTCGCATTATGCCTCATTTTAGTCTAAAAAAATTCCAGCGTGTACCAGATCATGTTGGGTTGCGGATTGTTTCACACAAGTATTCATCCCCGCCAAGCTATTTTTAGCAGGCCAGCCCCGAGGAAGTGATGTCCCATTCCTCGAGAGGCTTTCCTCGTTAGCCGGGCTCCATCTCCAAGCGGGTGGCTCTTCCTGCCCCATGAACTGAGCGGCAAGGAGTGGCGAAGGGACAAATGTCAGCACAGCGCTGCCTCTGCTCAAAACTCTGCTATTTTCAGATGTAGCAAACAAAAAAGGGCTCCCCACACTTTAACTGCTCCGCTGCTGTTGGTGATGCTCAGGGACTGCCATGAAGCGCATCCGCCCTTTTAGTCCCCCTCCGCTCGCCTTCCCCCATGGGGTAAGCGGGGAGACACCTTCCCTGGCTGCCCCCGCCACCCCAGCTCTGCTGGCTGCTGCCCTCCCAGGTATTTGCCAGTGCTGCTCAGTCCCTCCATTATATCTGACTCCCACCCGCAAATGGTTCCTGTGTCCTTCCCTGGCATCCGGGGGCTGCACAGGGAGGGACAGGGGAGGGGTGCTGGCACGTGCCCTGTGCCCCACCACCCCGGCTGCGCCCGCGCTCCCCGTCCCGGCTGGAGATGCTGACTCGAGGAGGTGCCCGGGAGGTGCGTGGCTCTCTCCCAGCATCTCCAGCGCAGGTGGCAGACGGTGCTCCCCTCGCACTCAAGGGTGGAAAATAGGGCACAGTCCCACTTATCCAAAAGTACGTCTGAAATAGGTCAAGAAACTCATGCCCTAAAGGTGCCCCTTTGTCTATCCCAGCTGTAAAGGCAGAAGACGGGGCAGGTGGGATGGGGGAGCTTCAGGCAGGGCTGCTGCTGGCTGGAGAAGCTACATCTATGTCAGTGAGCTGAAAAACAACCAGGGACCCCTTCCACACCCTGGAGCACGGTTGTCTGGGCCACCAGGCTGTGAGGGTCCCTGGTAGTGCTTGGGTGCAATGACCACCCTCCCAAACAGGTCCTATGACCAAGAGCCATTCCTACTTTGGATGCAGGATGAGAGGGTATAATAATCTGGACACGAGTCACCCTGCGCCACGTGGCCTCCATGCCAGAAAATGTCCCCAGACCTCTCTCCTGTGCCCAGGGAGATGTAGCCAGCGAGCCCACATGGAGGGGGTGGGAGACACGGGTGGCAGTGAATATTTTCCCGGCCTGGCCAGGCTCAGCACAGCAGGAACTGCAGCAGGTCCGGGCGAGGGCTGACCTTTCCCACTGCATCCGAATCACTTGGCGGGAAGCGCTACCAGCTCGGACGGGCGGCACAGCCAAGAGCGCTGCTCCCTCCCACGGCAGCACGGCGGTCCGGCAGCCGCAGGAACCAGGGATGACATGAAGAGGATCCCGCCGCAGTAAAAGCTTAGACCATGGTAAAAGCTTACATCACCCTCATTTTTAAATTAGGCGTTCTGGGTCATGCAGACCACTTTGACAAAGCCCCTTTAATAGGGTTCCAAATCATATCCCAAATATCTGTCTAAATAAAATAAAAAATTTATTTCATTTTTTTCTTCTAGTTCATAAAATTGTTACAAACTGTCTCAGCCACAAGTTAGTGTCTTACTGGAGGACTCGCAAGATGAAATCCCAATCCATGTGCTACAGAACAGGTCAGGCAAGCTGATAAAAGCAGCCTGGTTAGGACTCAAAAATCTAGGTTTCAAAAAAAAAAAGAAACCCAACCCCAAACAAGCATTTGCCAATCCTGCACTTTCATTATAAGGAACTCCTATAAAAGAGTTGAAGCTTAGACAATTGTTTGTTCTGTAATGATTCAGCTGCTTCTGTGCTGAAGAGCAAGCACCCAGCAAGCGACTGCAGCTCCTGGTGACCACGTGTTGACGTTTGGGTGGCTGCTGCCTGGGTATCAAGGTTGGATGAGCTGCTTAGTCCTCCTCAGGACGTGCAACTGCAGAGCCAGTCGGCGTCTCCCGGAGCTGCGCGGTTACAGTCCCGCTGGCTGCGCTGGCGCGTGCCTGGTGCGCAGCCCTCTCTCCCCAGACGTGTCGTGCATTCCTCTGCACGGCTTGAGACAACAAAGATGCTCTAGCTATGTTTTTTGGAGGGCTGCCTGCGACGTTTTCACTCTGGCTGACTGGTCTACCTTGTTCCACAGGACACAGTTGCTCTGTTTTATCCTTCGTGCCCAGGAACATTGGGAAAATCCTGCGGTGGTGTTAAGCGTTTGGGTGAAATGCTGAGTGTAGGTGCATCCATGCAGCTCATGTTGAAGTTAACACATCTGATGGCAAAATCTATCGCACAATATTGATTTGACATGAAAGGAAAGGTTCCTGGTCGTTGTGAAGGTCAATGAACATCACGTAAGGACAGAATTTGCCCTTGTCACTGTTATGTTGGAGTGACACAGTGAAAATAAAACCAGGGTATGTATTCAAATTGCCTGTTGTGCTGACCTGGTCTCTAAGTACAACAGGGAAGTTCAACTCTAGAGGCCTAAAAAAATTTTAAAACCTTAAATTAGTGCCTGAAGAGCACTAGCTCCAGGGTACCAGCTGACTGAGAAATCCTTATTAGAAATTATTGTGTTATCATTTGAGGATTTGATTTGGAAAGCTCCTTCTTATAGAAGTAGCCCATAGGGTTAGTTCCATAAACTGATCATACACGTCAGTCAGGTTAATATATGAGTGTAATTCACATATGAATGTAATTTCCATCAATGAAAGACATCTAATTTTTTCTAGGAAAGGCATATCTGGCGACTCAGCAAGTTGGCTGTGTCTCTTCAAATCTATTTTAGAAGGAATTTGATAAATTTTCCAAAAGTGTAGTTTTTAAAAGAGAAATATGTCAGAATGCACATTGCATATTATTTGATTCATTAAACTTACCAGCGTCTTTAAGGTGAATACTGAAGAATGTCTAAGAATACATACATTGGCCAAAATATCCCTTTGTGAATCTGCACGTCAACTTTGCTAATGATGGTTTATTCCTTTCTTGAGTTCCTTTTTCTCTTAAGAATGACGCTTTTTTTCCATGTCACTTGTCCTCCAGCAAGACTTCTAGCTGGCATAACGTTATTCATAGTAACTCTATGAGTAACTGAACTCTACACCAAATTAAAACTGGTATAAAGAAACCCGTTGTACTTTCTCCTGTGGTTTCCTTAGTGTGAACATGTTAGCCTTGGTCTGTTGGATAACCAGGCTCACAGGATGTCTACAGCAGAGGCAGGAACTCCATACGTGTTCCCAAAAGTCTGATCAAAGCTGCAGGGCTACGTGGTGTCCCCATTCACATGTGAGCAGCAAGTTAACTGCATTAGTACAGCTAAAATCAGGATTTCATGCATAACACTCCCTCAAAGCCAACTTCTCCCTTCATGTAAGAAACAAGTCCACTAAGCAAAGGAGTTTCCCCATATTTACATTGCATCTTTATATTATAATGTGCCACAATGGTCTTGATAGTGTGGATCTCACTATAGTAAAGCCATTGCATGTTAATCTTATTCATTAACTTTCCCTCCAACCCCAAAGACTTAGTCCAGTCTGTTTTACAATACAATCTGCTAGCTTCTTACATACAAATACCAACAGACCACCTGCTTATACTGGGGAGTTTAAAACCTTCTTGTAGAAAACGTCTGGAGTGTTTTAGAGGGTTACAAAGAGAAGCTTTGAAATGCTGACAAGATAATGCCTTTTAAAGAAGCAAATCATTAGAAAACAGAAAAAAAAAACCCAAAACATCCTGGAGAACATTTCATTACTTTCTCAACTTTGAATATAGTCTTTTTGCAAGTAACTCAAGTGCACAAAACGGCACAAAACCTCAGAAATTTCCTTTTGTTACATCGATTTTTTTAAGCCTCAGTAGTGGCCTATTTTGGTTTTCTTTTTCATTTTTCTTTAAAAAAAGAAAAATGAAATAGTGTCCTTTTTATACACTTTGCTGTGCCTCCAAAGCCTCCTGCTATTAGATCAGTTTTAACTTTCAGTAAGCGAGAGCGTGCAATAAAGAAAAATCTCCCAATGGCCACCAACACGGCGACACAGCGTAGCTGTGCATTTGGATGGCAGATCAGGTCCAGAAATGCTACTTTCTATTAAGCTATCCAAGCTTTCATCAGAGAATGCCTACACCAGGCTTTTACGTCTTTTGATAAAAGGCAAGATTTTCAAAAAGGAGCCCAAAGTCTGGCTTCCATGCCCACGCTGATCAAAATGGTGATGTCTGGCCCTCAGATTTTAGCCCCACGGCTGCTTGCAGAATAGGGGCACCTTGGTAACGTGATGCACTCTGGGCAGAAATAAGCAATGCAAATGATCAGAAGTCTAGAAAAAATATAGAAAAGAACTGAGGTGGTTTAGCCTAAAGAAGAAGAGGTTTGAGTGGGAATAGGACAAGGAGTCTTGGAATAGATAAATCATTGCTGCCAGGGGAAAAGATTATGTATTTCCGTATTGATTTGTAGAGGCCAAGAAATAACGGGTTCAGGATAAATGCCAAGTGGAAGTTTTTAACAGGAAGAATAATATGAGGATGGACTGTCTGAGAAGGTATGGGGTCTGAAGGTCCTCAAGACCTGGTTAGGCACCTGTGAGAAATGATACTGGTACGGTTTATCTGCCTTCAGCCAGTGGAATAGACTAAATGTCTTCACATGGTCCTCACAGGAAGACAGAAAAACTATGGAAAAGAAGCGGAAAGTTTTCATGTTGAGGAATAAAAGGAAAATAATCAGTAAATACAGTTTTGCGGGGCTTAAGTCAACGAATACTCACCAATTCACATGAACATCGCCCCCCCCCCCCATCCTGTAATGCAGCTACTTGAATCACTCTCCGCTCCCCTACCATAAAAACATGGCAGGAGGCCTGGGAGAGTTGGATTTATCCCAACTGTCCTGCCTGCCCCTTCAGTCTTTTTCCTGGGGGGTGAAGTTACGGAAATCTTCCATTTGAGCGCCTTTCCCGAAGAAAAAAGTTTTTATTCTGTGCTTGCCCTTTTGTGTTAAAGTTACCAAGGCAGGCTGGCTAATCGCTGGAATGATCAGAAGGTCCCAGAGATACCTGAATCCAGCCCGGAGCATGTCTAAGTGGATGTCTTTGTTCGCTTCACAAAACCAAACAGGAGTAGCTTGTGTAAGGATTAGATATCTGCAATTCAATCCAGATGATCGCTTTATTATGGAAAACCATCCCTCTCCATACCACCCAGAAAGACAGCCACCACGGGATGAAGCATCGCGGGCTCCTGTTTCGCCCCAGTTGAAGCTGCGGGCTTTAAAGGCAGAGTTAGAAGAAGACGCACAGCTGCTACAGGAGACGGGCTTAACAGTGTGTGAACGCCATGTGCTTGTAAGGATATTTAAAGGATTAGGGGAGAATTAAATGTTTGTCTGTCTTTGTTGTTCAGCACAGCTTCAAAGCTGGAAGACGATATTAAAGAAGATATTTCCCTTTTTAAATACCGGAAAGGGACTCCTAAAACAATAGCTGGAAAATGCAGGCATGACCTAATAGATTTATACACAAAGATGCTGGATGATTCTTATCAGATGGGTGAAGAACATGCTATTCTGCAGTATAAAATGGTGATATGAAGTTCACAATTTAAAATACCAGTGAATAAACCCCAGAATGGACAAAAAAGCCAGCTCAAAATTCCTCTCTGGGAAGCAGAAGGCAAGCATCCTGGCTGGTGGTTTCAATTTATCCCGCTACGCTGTGTTGTGGGTCAATTGTCCAGTAGCAGAGCGATGCTTCCCATGGCCTTTCCCAGGAGCGGTTCTCTGGGGAGGACGGGGTGGGCGGCCAGGGGTGGTCCCCAGTTGGGCCGCTGCTGTTAAATCTGCCTTGTACCTAGGATCAGAGCTCTTAAGTTCCCAAACAGGGAACTTTCTCTATAACCTTTTAGGAAAAAGCAAATCTGAGACAGAAGCACTGTTGGTGAGATCCTCAGGTCAGCAGGTGCTTTCTGCGGGGGGAGGCTTAGTGAAGGACTGAAGAAAATTCAGTGCCTTAGCTTGCACGGGGAGGAATGGAGAGTCTCTAAAGGAAAACAGACACCTTTCTCAGAGAGGTTATGACATTAAATCAGATTTTTACTGAACAGAGAAACTTGCAGCTCTGGGAATAGGGCTAAAGTTGTCTTAAGATACCTTGGCATGTTCCTGACCCTGAACTATTCTGCATAGCTTAGATGACTTTGGGGACATTGGCTAACAGCCACTGCCCTCTGGCCACCAGAGCTTTGCCTGGGGCAGCCACTCTGCTCTGCGCTCTGGCTGCACTCTTGCTCTGGGCATTTCTGTCTCCAGCATCATCTTCTCAAAATACCAGGTCCAGTGCTTCTGAAAGCACCTTTAGAAGGCAGACCGATGGCTCTTTTCTGCATAAGGGAATATCTCTTCCAGCTGCATTTGGGGCTTTTATGGATTCTTCTGCAGTGCTCTTCTTCTTTTATTCATTACAGAAGGGGCAAGGCAAAGGTGAAAACCTCACTCATTATATCTTTCCCCTCTCCTGCTCCAGCGTATCTCTCTGAAAGATGTTATCACTGAAACAGTTAATTCGGACTAGTAGCAATTGATATAATCCTTAGAGAATAAAGGAAAATTCTTTGTAACAGCAAATACTTATTCTGCGCAAACACAGCCCTGATTTCCTAAGCTGCCCATCACCTACCACAGCTGCATTACGTGTGACTTCACAGGCCCCACAGAGAAGAAAATAACTTTGTTCATCTTCCCTGTCGCCATAGTATAAATTTGAAATGCGTTCAGCTTTGTGTTAAGTTTAATCAGAGCAGGAATGTGCTCTATAGAATTTATCCAAGCATTTTTACAATGGCCACTGAACTAACAGATATTCCGCTTATTGAGCAACATATTAATACAGCCAAAGTCTTTAAATCTTGTCCATGAAGAAATGTTTGAGCAGAACAAGGACATTTCTCTCCCTTCCTTCTCTTCCTTTCTAAAAGTGAATTAATATCTCTCACTGGAGACGCTGGTCCATCCTACGTTACCGTTACTTAACCCTTGCCTTTACAAAGGATTCTCGTGACCCTTCTCTGGGAAGGGATCACACCTCCGTTTTTTGCAAGCAGGTATTCATACTCGGCATAGGGAATGCCCTCAGGGTAAAGAAGTATCTTTGCTGTGGGAAATTCCATTCTGCTTTGGTTGAGACATTTAATGTTAAACCTCTGTTATTTCACTTCTCAGTTTCCTTAGGCTGGAAAGCATGTTGGCAATGCTCCAGCACGACTGAAGCATCCCAGGGAGCTGTGAGGCACACGCTGATGGTTCAAGCCAGGGCTCATTCTGAATTCCTGCTGGCTTCAGGCACTGCCAACCCTACAAGCACCTCTGCTCTCTGCAGTTGCTTTTGTAGCAGAGTTGGCCAAAGCAAACCTGTCCCAGCCAAAGCATCAGCTTCCAACCTGTCTCCGCTCACGAACCACCTGAACTCGTCTATCAGCATGCTGAGGATGGGCTGAGCCTGTTGGCAGAGGAGCAGCAGATATTGCCTGGAGACACTGCTGAGCTGCCAGAGCAGCTGCTGCTAGGAGATGGTGGAGGACCGTGCTTCACGTCACAGTCCCGTCACACCACTCTGGGGCCCCCATGATGGACGGAGGGGTGCCATCCCCAGGCAGGGCAAAAAAACCCAAAAAGGTTGCCTTAGGCTTCTTTCTTCTCCCTCCACATTAGTGCCAACAGATCCAGTGCTAAAACTTCCTTCTCATCCTTCCCCTTCCCTGTCAGGGGCAGGAATCCCCCAGCTGAGAAACGAGGGCTATCACCTTCCTTCATAAACTCCCCAACAGTAGCGTATGTCCCTCTCAATCTCTCACACAAATTGCAGGCACATGAGGCCCTTGGCTTTCAAGGGCAGGAAAGAGGATGCTGGATTGTACTCCTCCTTATCTTTTGAGCCAAACACACGAGACAGCGATCCTTTTCAAACATCCCAGACCCAAATCACACAGACATGCACAGAGGAATGAGGGTATCAGTACCACCAAAGTCTCTGAGTTACAGTACTGAATGCTCAGGGGTCACTTGCTGTAGATAATAGTAAGGTAGCTTATTACACTCACATAAGATAATTAAATGCTTAGTTTTGACCTTCACAAATTGCAGGAGTTTATATATCAGCACCGCCGAGTCTTGCTCTGCAGGGTAGAAGCAGCTGACATCCAAATGCCGGAACATGGCCAGAAATGGCAGATTTGGAGTTGCTTGTGAAACCTGATTTCAGCCACACTTACGTGCAGGCATTAAACTGATTTTTAATTACACAGTCCCATTATGCTTTTTGTCCTGAACCTTTACTGTATCCAGCACAGAGATGGGATGTCTGAGTGGGATCAGTTCAGGTTATATGGGGAAGTTTAAACCAGCCATTCCCTAACTGGGAATTGCAACCTAAGTATTTCTTTCATGCATTAATTTGATGAATACAACATAGATTTGACTACAAAACAAGTGGCAGGATAGGCACAAGCTGGCTGCTACTTCCATGATCTAAACTTAGCTTCAAGAAGAGGGAAGTGGTGTTCATGTCTACAAGAACAGTTACAGTAAGCGGTCCTTTCAGCTCATGCCAAAATCTTAGAGTCTAAGACCACTTGTAGGACACTGCACACTCCTGCAAGTTGTGCACTTCCCTGACCAGCCACTCGCTACCACCTCTTTGGGAGAAGCACACTCTCCCCTTTCCAGCTGTCTGGTGCTCCTAGAAACATTGACCGGCGTCCCCATACTGGGTAATGGCCGCGGGGCCAATAAGAAACAACGCCCCGGGTAGGTCCACATTGCTAAATAAAAAGCAGTTAGGGAGAGATGCTGGCCATGAAGCCAGGTGAAGTATATTGGCTTCTGCTCACACTAGGACCAGTTCCTTCTGGAGCAGTCTGGCCACATCCACACTATATTGAGCCTGGTTCTCCTCTGGCCCCAATACAGCACTAAGATGTCATTTTTTAGTTTGGAGGTTATTTCAAATCAGCATGTCTCTACAAAGGGAGACCCACCAGCCAGGTATTTTCATGGCAGGAAAGGACGAGTATGTCTTGCATATCTGGAGGTGTGGCAGGAGAGCACAGGGCTGTTTGAAAGGCACAGCTTGCTGTCACTGTGCCAGAGGCTGCGTAGGGTGCAGGTCCCATCCCACACTGCCTTTTGAGAGTCATCACTGGGGCAAGCTCCATCTTGAAGATCGTTCGCCCACTGGTAAATCTGAAAAGGCATGTGAATGTCTTGAAGGCAGCAGATTGAAGCAGTCTCCCCACCCCAGACGGTAAGCTAACAATGAAGTAGTGTGATTAATCACGGCTTCAGCACTTAAATTTGCTCCTTGTGCCTCTTATTTGGCATTACTGACAACCCTGTGATATGCCATCTCCAAATTATAGTACCACTGGAACTGGCAGTAAGCTTCCTCCCTCATTGTACCCAGGGGCTTAATGTGTCTTCAGTAGCTTCCTGAATGTTTTGCACAGCTCACCCACTGCAGACAGGTTACTTACACAAGCAGATAGTCACATACCTTGTCGTGGTTTAACCCCAGCCGGCAACTAAGCTCGCTCGCTCCCCCCTTGGTGGGATGGGGGGAGAATTGGAAGAGTAAAAGTGAGAAAACTCGTGGGTTGAGATAAAGACAGTTTAACAGGGAAAGCAAAAGCCACGCACGGAAGCAAAGCAAAACAAGGAATTCACTCCCTACTTTCCATCGGCAGGCAGGTGTTCAGCCATCTCCAGGAAAGCAGGGCTCCATCACGCGTAATGGTGACTTGGGAAGACAAACGCCATTACTCCGAACGTCCCCCCTTCCTTCTTCTTCCCCCAGCTTTATGTGCTGAACATGACGTCATATGGTATGGAATAGCCCATTGGCCAGTTGGGGTCAGCTGTCCCGGCTGTGTCCCCTCCCAACTCCTTGTGCACCCCCAGCCTGCTCGCTGGTGGGGTGGGGTGAGGAGCAGAAAAGGCCTTGACTCTGTGTCAGCACTGCTCAGCAGTAACTAAAACATCAGTGTGTTATCAACATTATTCTCATCCTAAATCCAAAACACAGCACTGTACCAGCTACTAGAAAGAAGATTAACTCTATCCCAGCCGAAATCAGAACACACCTCTCAAATACTTCATTTTTATTGCACTCACTGTTAAGCCTGCAACTCCCCAGCCCTTTCATCACTAGAGCTGAACACCCTATTGCTTCCGAAAGAAGGTCAGACCACTGTATGAGCCTTCCACATGGAAATTAGAGCCATCGAGGTAAATAAAAGGGAAACCAAGAGGAATTAATTCCTACTGTATTTTATATTCTGTATGTGTCCTTCTCATTTTTAATATCATCTCCAGATCTTACCATCACCATTTTATTGTGTTTTATTAAAACACTACCACAAATGCACATCTTCCTTAATGGAAAAAGAAGCATAAATTAGATAAAATCAAATATTCTTAAACATTTCCCTAATTGTAGCTATTAAATACACCAGTGGTAGATTAAGATCTCACTTTGAGAAGTCTGTGCACATATACACAATATAAAGACAGATAAAGACAATACTATTCCAGACATTTTAGACATAAATTACCTGTATTTAAAATGACTGTTTGCTTGAAAATTGGTGTATAGATCAGGACTGTAAAATAAAGATTTGAGATCCAAGAGGTACAGAGACTCTTACCCTGCATATGAACACCTATCCCTGTTGATCTTAATGAGACTGCTCAGCACAAGTGCTGGGATCTCAGAAAATCCCCCTCCTAACGGCTAGCAATATCAAAACCAATTCTTGCCCCCATGTCCTTCCTTCCTGCCTGATCACCCTACAAGTTCTGGAAACACATTTATTTCCAGCAGTGGTGGTTTAACAAGTGCCAGAACTTTCAAATTTAACCCCTGTGAGTAACTCTTACTTCATGTTTGCCAGATTGGAGACCATTACACAGATGGCAAGGAGCTGCTGAAGTGTTGCAGTCCAAACATGTAGACAGCCAGACAGCTGCTGTGATGTATTTAGTCCTTCAGGAGGAAAGATACTATACTACTTTATTTGAAGTGACACTAAAAATTGATCTTCTAAAACTACAATATGTTTTGCAGCATGTAATGGAAGTCCTGACCCTAGAGCCTGAGGAATGGAGCACACGGCAGGTGAGGCAGCCATGCGCTCTCCAGAACCAGGTGCCTGCACCTTCAGACTTCACAGCCTGCTAGAGCACTAATGTACTTACCTTGTCAGCCTTGGACTGCACTGGCATCACTGCTCAGCGATAAGCAAACGCAAGCTACAGTACATTGCAATAAATCAGTATCTGCAGAGGCCATTAAAAAGTAAAAGCATAAGGCAATTAAAAGCCGGGTGAAGTGCCTGACTCCAGGCAGTGGTCTGTACACACTGAGCCACACACTGAGATGGATCCTGATGTACTCATTAGCCTGTCTGATATTTAACGCCTCACTGCTCTGCGAGCAGCCATGAGCTGGTGGTGGGAGTGAGGACAAGAAAGCACTACACAGGCAGAGCAGCAAGCAGAATAAATCTTCTGCCCATCAGAAGTGCTCTGTAAACAGGTAGCACGCTATAGCATGCAGCATTAGGTCCAGACTTAGTCCAGAGCTCCCTGTTACACCCTGCACCAATATGTGCATGACTGCATAAAAAAAAGCAATCAAGTGACAATAAAAAAAGTGTCAGAGGCCCAATTCATCATCATCTCCTGCTTCTATCAGACATGTGGGGGGTGCAAGGCAAAAGCGCTGTCAGGGTGCCATCACAGCCTGCAAAGAACCACATCATGGGTGAGCTAGGGTGACCACTCTGATCAGGTTAACCTCAAGTCCAGTAATCTTGGAGACATGGTGACAATTTAAGTGTAGCTGTAAGTCCCTCTCATCGTTTTGACTAGTTTCCAGCTTCGACGGCACAGGCATCATGCATCAGCAGGACCAAATCCGTGCATGTGCCCCATGACCATCTTGTAACAGATGTTCTTGCAACCACAAGCAGCTCTAGCTCCAAATCACAGCCACAGCACGTTGTTCTTCATCATCCTCTCTGCATGTGCCAAAGCTCTCGCTGTTTCTGACCTTATACTTTATCAGCTGATGGAGCTTGACAAAAGAAACACATGCCACCTCCAGTGTGATTTGATGATCATACATCACAGTAGGATCTCGCCAGTGACAATCCGCCCTTCCCAAGGCGCTGAGAATCTTTTATTGGCTGCCCACTGCCCTTAAGCTGTACATCAAGGAGACAAGAAAACGTAATAAATCTGAGAACCATTTTAGTGAATCAAAGGGAGAGACAAGGGTGTCTTTGGTTGTGTGGTTTTCAGAACAATTATGGGACTGAGTCATGCTGCAAATTTGTTGGACTCACTGATGTGGACTACTAGAGAGGAAGGCACAGTGTGTGAAGCTGCCATTGCCATGAATTATTTAATGCATTTGCTAACGGCAAGGATACAGGAATGTATGAGTATAGTGGGGAAAATATGGGAGATCCATAGAGCTCCAGTAAGGAGAGCTAGTTTTAGAATGCGTATGATTTTAACGTTGGGGCAGGAGTGAAGAGGACAAGGCGACCATTTTCAGAAGTGATTAGGGCTCTTGCTCCCTTGTTATTTATAGGCCTTTCAAGTAACTGTCTTGGGTTGTGTGATGGAGAAGAAGGGGAGGAAGGCAAAAGTCTGATGAGCTGTACCATGTAAGGGCAGGTTATGACAAAGGGGAGCATGCTTTCTTAGACAGAATCATTTGAGCATGTGGTCCTGCTTCATGGTCCACACTTTGACCACTGTAGAAGCATGATTCCTCCTCTGCTCTGGCACCTGATGCTCCAGGTACATTTAATCAAGGAGTCACAGACCACAACCAGGCATCCGCACCAGACCCCTATGAGCACGTTGTGCCAGGATGCCTGGGACGTGTGACCGTCCCCAGCTTTGGGGAGCACTGCGCTCACAATGTGAGACGTGACAGGCCTGTCTTTGGCTGTGCAGCAGCAAAGCTGGGGAGTTCCAGGGATGGGAACATCTGGATTTGTAACATTCGGCACATTCATCTATCATATACCAGATGTATGGACTACACATACACACAGAGCTAGAAAGCCCCTTACTCAACAGACACGTAGTTTAAATACAATGGACACAATACTATCTCCCTTTCACACTGAAGGACTGAGGCAAAAGTTTTACTTCCCCTCACTTAATCATGTTTTACATGGTACATAAAATTATCCTCTTTGTGCTGTATTTGCCACAACTTTGACAGCCTCTAAACACCTAAGAAAGCCAGACTATGTATCTCACACTTCCTGTGTGCTATAAACAAAAGTTATAACCACGTGCAATTTCAGAAAGTATTGAAGGATGTCTGCTTGTCCTTTTCTTGGAAATAATCTTTCACACCTTTGATTCAAGGAACTTCCTTGCCATTCTCTCTTTTGAGATATCATTTACCTCAGCTGTATCAGCCACATGGCATTAAAGACGAACACAGATAATTTTATTACTTATCCATGACGTTGATTTTCTTTTACTGTTTCCTCATAAACATTCAGAACATTCTCTCATAAAAAAAAACAAATTATGATACTTGTAAGATAATGGTAATGGATGTGGCAAGCAAAAGTAGGTTAACAGACTGAATCACGCTTATTTTGCAGTAGTTATAAAACAGTTTTGTGAACTGTCCTTAATTGGTTTTGGTTATGTCATGGCCTTATTTAATTCTCCATCACTTTTAAGAGCCCTGAGGTAACTCACTTCACAGAGAAAAAATTCTGACTGACTTTGAAAATGTGGTATTGTTGAACAAAAAGACTCACTGAGCAGACTGCTAGTTTCTTTCAGCAGCAGGAGAGATCCAGGAGGTGATTAGCTTTGTTCTCATTTACAAAGCACCAGTGGGAATTTCTAAAGGGTTTCACAGGCCCTGGGGATATGACCAAGAACAAAACAGGGCAGTGAAAAGCAAATAGAGCACTTCATCAATAAACTACTTACAGATGCCACATCAATACCAAATTAGGAAGAAAGGAAGGCACTCTAATACTTTCACATAGCAAAGGAGGTTTATATATTGTTTTTATTCCTACTTGACTTTTCTTAAACAACTGCACCGCTACCAAACTACGCTTAGTAGAGGGAACAGAGGTAACACCAACTCACTACAAGGCTATTAGTCCAATAAGATTTGAAAGGGAGACTGCACTGCTCTCTGCTAGTTCTACAACGCTGACCTCTCCCAAGGGTTACTACCATCAGGAACTCGGTCCTCAGAAAGGCTGGGAAAAGAGCACACCAGTGGGAAAAGGCTCCCAGGAACTGCGTGACTGCTTACCAGAGATGCAAAACTACTGCTGCTACAGCACCCCCTCGCCACTTGTCTCTGAAGAGGACGCGGTCTCCTCGCCCAGACTTAGGTGGGGGCGGAAAGCTAAAGAGAAGCAGGGGGGTGTGTGGAAATAGTATCTCGTTAGTATCTCATTTTGCATTAACAAATAGTACTTCTGAAAGGTTTATTGCCCCTAACTACAGAAAAAGAAATTTTAAAAAAATCAACATTTTAAAAAATTTTACAGCTGTAACAAAATCAGCACAGGTCTATCGATGTTTTCATTGTAATAACGTCGAAGCATTTTGTTTGGATTTTAACACTGCAATAAAACACTAGCAATTAGCTTTTTTTTAAAACAAAAATCTCACTTCTAACCAGAAAACAGTTTTCATTTTAGAAAAGCCTCCAGAAGCTCAATTTTCTAGGCTGAACCCCCCCCCACTAGACAAACTCATTCGCCAATTTATAAACTTTTCATTCAGAATATTAAGTCAAAAATACAGAAAAAACCCTGCTTCGACAAAGCTGTGTTTTCAAGTTTAAACCAGCTTCAAAACCATCCCACATCAAGCTTGCTCAACAGCAGCCGATACACACTAAAGGGAAGAGCGACGGAGGCAATTTCACAGCTGCTTTGTGCAGCCTCAGGCGGGGCTGCTGCAACCCCACTTCAGCATCCTGCTCGTGTTCATGGGCTTCTGCGAGATTTAAACTGCTCTGGAGTTACACTCTGATGACAGGAACAAAACGGGAAACAACAGAAGGAGATACATCAGCTAATTTACTCCTTGGAGCACAGAGAGGGATGATGTTTCAGCAACCATTTTATGGCCACGGAGTATTAAGATGTTTAGAACATACAGGGTTTATGTCGTTCTGAGGTAGTGTTTTAAACAGGGAGGTCCATTTGGACTGATGCTCATGACATCGGGTGCTCTCTTTACCAACAAGCAGGCCTTACTGGAAACCCACCCGCCTACTAACATGTCCCCAGCATTTGTTTCTTTGCCTGTTGAGATTTTTGCCAAAACAGCTGTGCATTTGGAAGACACCTTTGCGCTGGGTATGGGAGGCTTAAGATGCAATTCCCCAGTCTTTGTAAGCAATGCCAAGAGCTTTTCTCTCGCTCACCAAATTGCTTCAAGGAACTGAACGTACCGTGGCTCTTCCTGCAGAACATTTGATACCGAGCTGTGACTGCAAACCTTCCCGGGCACAAATCGTCACGTACGCACACCAGCTGCCAGCCGGGTAACTTCTCTCCCTGCAAGCACACAGAGGATCCGTGCCGGCATGCTGTGGACTCCAGTGATTTTGACCTGCCATGTTCCACAGCTCCTGCCCCATCCGGTTGAGAGATAAACTCCAAGGGGATTCTTGAGCAGATATGGGCAATTAAAAATTTCAGGAGCACAACTGTTTTTTGTTACGGGTACACAACGCAGCACAAGAGGGGGTCTCCGCAGAGCCTCTAGCAGGCAAGCCTAACACAAATAAGATGACTTCAAGGGGGATCCTCAAGAGAGACCATTCCCTTGTTCTTAGGAATGACCACCGTGCCGCGGGGACGGAACCCGGGAGCTGCCGCCTTCCCTTGGTTTTCAGGAGGCCAGAAAGGGCGATCGTGGCCAATTCTGTACCCGCATGAACAAACACCGCCTCTCACCGCCTTCTCTCCCCCTGGGCTGGAGGGATGAGGAGCCCCCGGACGCCGGCCGGGCTCACGCTGCGGGAAGGGAGGCGGGGGTGTGCCGAGGGGAGGCCGGGCATAACCCCCTTTCCCTCCCTCCCTCAGCGCCCGAGCTCGGCGGCCCGGCCCCCTCCCCCGCGTCCCTCAGCCCGGCGAGGGAAAGGGGCCGCCCCTCTCCCTGGCTGCCGGGACCGCGGGCTGAGGGGAAGCGAGCCCGGCCAGGCACTGCCGCTGCCGCTCCCTTCCCCGCAGCCCCGCGGCAACGGGCCCGGCCCCTCCCGCCGCCCCGCCCCAGCCCGCCCTCCCCGCGCGGCACGCCGGGCCAACATGGCCGCTTCCCGCCCCGCCGGGCGCCCGCCGCTCGGCTGACAGACAGCCCGCCCCCCCCCGCCCCGTCCCGGGGCCGCCCCGCCGCCCGGCATGGAGGAGAGCTCCAGCTGCGAGAGCCTCGGCGCCGGGCGGGCGGCGGCGGCGGCGCGGCCGCCCAGCGGCGACTCCCTCTCCAGGTAACGGCCGCCGCGCCATCGCCCCCCTCCGCCGCCCGCGGGGGGCCGGGGCCGGGGCCGGGGCCGGGCCGGGCCGCAGGCTGCCGCTCTGCCGCGGGGCTCGGCGGCTTGAGGGGCCCCTCGTCAGCAAGAGCCATGGCGGGGCGTGGGGGCAGAGGAAGAGGGCGAAGAGGGGTCGGCAAGGAAAAGGAAACTGAGGGGATAAAGCTGGTGCCATTTTCTCCCTCCGTGGGCAAGGAGGCTCTGGCGTCTCCCCGCCGGTGGGATGACCCTGCGGGGTGACCCGGCGCTTGGGGTGGCCTCGGGGTGGCAGTGCACGCTGGCAGGCGTGAGCACCCCTCGACTGCGGGCAAGCCGGTTTCTTTGACAGGCGTTTAGTCAAGAGAAGGCGGTGCCACCTGCACCAGCCTTTCGATAAAAGCTCTCTAAATAACCAACGCTGTGCTACCTGGCTTTGGTGCCTGCAGTGAATGGATTTAGGAAATCAACAGTATGGGCGAGCTTTAGCTGGAAGGGCAGGGAGGGCACCAGGTGCGTTAGCTGCCTGCCTGGACACCGCTGTTCCCAAGCTAGGCCTTATCGTGTGGTTTTTCAGTGACATTTCATGGGGTGTGTTGAGCATTTGTGGTTTTGTCCTCATGGCTTTTTCTGAGAGCTTGACTTTGCAGTCTGAATGATTTTTAATGCCATGTGGGTAATTTCCAAGGTCTTTAAGCCACAGAAGCTGAGACTTTCTTGTTCCTCCTCCCCTCCGCAGGCTATCGGAGAAGTTTGAATTTTGTGACTCAAAAGCACATCTCACTTGGGATGTGAGTTTCTTGCAGGAGAGTGCAATAGGGTAGCAAGGGAGGACATTGGCTGATGGACAGGGGTGGTGGCACGGGAGACCCTGGGTTTCGTGGTAGGGCCTGGGAGGCAGGATGACCTGGTGGCTGAAGGTTGTTCTGTCCCGTTCTGGCTGCCCTCGCCATGCCCAGGTCGTAGGACCACAGGGTAACTCAGGCTGAAGGGATCTCAGCATCCCTCAGTCCAGGCTCCCGCTCACAGCAGGGGCAGCTCTGAGGTCAGAGCAGGCTGCTCGTGGCTTTTACCCAGTCTGGTCTTGAAAACCTACAAAGACGGAGACTGTACAACCTCTCTGGGCAGCCCATCGCCGTTTCCTGGATACCTTCCACATAAGCACTGGGGCTGCTTTTTGGTCCCCTGAAGCAGTCTCTCCAGGCTCCCCCAGCCGCTCCTCACAGGCAGGTGCTCCAGCCCCACCACCATCACGGTGGCGCTTCCCTGAGCTCCCTCTAGGTCATCAATGTCTTATCAGTACTGGGGGGCTAAAAACTGGATGCAGTATTCCAGAAGCACTCTGATGAGTGCCGAGTAGAGGGGGATCCTTCCCTGGATCTCCTGGCTCTGCCACTGTTCTTACAGCCCAGGGTGCTGGTGGCCTCTTTGCTGTCAGCATCTCTGTACTGTCATGCTTGGTTTTTCCCCAGCAGGACCCCCAAGGCCTGTCTGCAGAGTTGTTCCCCAGTCAGGCAGTGCCCAGTTTGCACTCAGGTTTCTTCCTTCTTGAGTCCTTTGTGCCTCCTCATCCTCATTTCACTCTCCTTCATCAAACTGTTCTGTTCTCTGCTCTCTGTATTGGTTTCCTTGTGCAGTTTACCTGTGCCCTGCCAAATGCCTACAGGCCTCTTTCCCCCTTACCTCATTGACCCAATATACTCTTTTTCCCTCTGCATCAACTGAGGCAACTTGGACCCATCTGGAGGTCAGTTACTGTAAGAGACACAAAAGAGAGCTTACCTCAGAAGAGCCAATGGCTACAAGGAAGCTCCTGTTCAGCCTCTCAGCAGCATGCCCTGCACAGATGGAACCGTTGGGAAATTGAGATGATAAATCTGTTTCTGTTGAGCATGCAAAAGGCTATGTCCTCCAAGCCCTGAAAAGGCCCAGATTGAACAGATTTCTTGGGATATAAAAAAGCTTATCCAAAAGCTTTCAGAATTTCAAGCCTCTGCTCCAACATCTAGAACTTGTAGAAGCAAGCTAGCCATTTATTTGATGTATTCCAAACAAAATACATTTTTCTCTAGCTGGGTGTTGGAAATAGATAAATGCTTTTCATCTGCACTTATTACTAAAAAACCTCTCATCTTGAGTTGGTGTATGCTGTGAAACTTTTTAGTTTAAATGGTTAAGATTAGGGCAAAATTGTAAGAAAGTAAAATAAGGTTCTTGTAATGAGAGAGGCCTTCAGAATGTGACCTTCAGAATGTTTATTAGCAGCTTCCTCTGCAAATCCAGTGATACTTCTGCACAAATAAATAATTTTCCTGTGAATTCGACTGTAGATCCATTTTCAGTGGGTTTTTTCGTTTAAGATTTTTTTTTTTCATTAAAGCTGCACTGCAGTCTGATTTTATGCATCAGAACAATCCCTCTGAAGCTAATGGGACTATTTGTATGCATTGAAACATACTTATTTTCATCTCTGTGATTGTGGTCTAATAGCTAGACCAACTTTGAGTTGTTAACCTATGACTATAGAGATGTGACATATTTCACTAAGTGATTTTGTTTAAAAAGAAAAAGTTAGCTTTTGGGGATGATGTGAGGAACACAATGAATTGCGAGGGTGCTGTCATCAGTTCTTATAATCCGTTTTATTTAAAAAGAACAACAACAAAAAAATGAGTAGAATCTGTCACTCATCCCAGATTCACGGTTATCTAGCAATGTGAAGCCTTATTGAGTTGTAGTTGACGGAATTGTTTTATGCAAGAAGACTTGGAAAGGTGCTAGTATTAAATATATACAGCAGTGCATTATCTGGATTCTCTCAGCTCCAGCTTGGAAGTTAAGTAAGTATTGTATTTCTAGAGATACTTAAGTTCTAACTCTTCAAGAAGACATGCTTGATAGAGTTTACTTATACGTAAGGTTGCTCACATGAATAAGTGCCTTAAAGAACATATATATATTTGTCTTTTAATAATGCAGATGAGATATGGTAATAGTGGCATTTGACAGTGAAAGTTGCTTTGATGTTTTAATAGACCCTAGTAATGTGCAGTACCTGTGGTCCCTGAGTAAGATATGGGAATAACTAGACAAATGTTACCTACTTTCTGTGCCAACTAGAAAAATGTTTGAAAAGCTCTTTACGAGACTCGCACTATAGCTGTCTGTACGTGGTAAAAAATCCCCAGCTCTATGTGGAAATACTGAGTTAGTTTCAAATGACCAAGTCACAGCTAACTAGCTCAGCTGCAGTCATAGTTGTGCTGAAACAGCTATTCTGCTTTTAAAGTCTAAGCCATCTCACCCAGTGCCGGGTTTGGGTGGCACAGCACTGGGTTCTGCAGCTCTCTGTGGTCTCCAAAGGTCAATATTTAGGATGGACTTTCCCCTTGCATCCTGTTCTCATGGAAGACAGATGACCGTGAGCCAACTACTCATAAAGAGCTGCAGTGGTATTAACTAGCAACTTGCAAGGAGCGCTTGTGTGTCTGCAGCGTCAGGCCAGGAACAACCCGTGAGACAGGAAAAGGAGTGAGGTAAAACACTGATTCTAAGGTTTGGTGAGCTACACTACGGTTATGTCCAGAAGAGCAAGCTTTACCCAGTGTTATGGACTGCTATTATATCTATAAAATGGCCTGGGGATCCTGGGTGAGTGAGTGATAAACACATTTCAGCTGTGCTAGTTAATCAGACTTCTTCAAAGACCACTCTTAAAATGAATTCGTAGGTAGAGTTCTGGGTGGGTTTTTTGGGGTTTTTGTTTTAAATTTGAAATTGCATACGGACCCTCTGACCTTTGGAATTCAAAGTAACAGCCAACAAAATTCTACCATAATCTTTCCTTTTGTGAAAGGAAAGCCAGATAAAGCCATGTATGACTTAAGCAGAACACATGACTTTAGGAAAACAGTGATGTCAAACTTCAGATATTTACTTTTCATTAAAAGCAGTTAGGCATTTTGTTCATGCAATCTGTGTGATTATGTGCCGTAGTTTCTGAATGAACGTATATATCTCTTTGTATTCCTCTGAAATGTTATCTGAAAAAGCATATTACAGCCCAGTCTGAACAACAGTCCAATAAGATATCTAAGAGGCTTTCTGTTAGATCTGCTGAAGGTAAATTTGTATTGCCTGTGCAAAAGTGTGGAGGTGATTGTACTATAAAGAAACTGCTGTAGGAGATGTCAGTGAGATTTCAACCTCAGTATAAAATGAGAGAAAGAGATAAGGCAGTGGGCAGATGTTTCCTGCCAACATGACTGGAGCAACGTTTGATGTTACCACTTTCTGGTTTCTTGTTACCACCTCCCTACTGGCGGTTATCATCCACAGAGGTCTGCAGACACAGTGGATCTATGCATTGCACTTTTACTGAAGCATATGAGAATAATCATGCTCCTTGTCTTTATGTTTGCAGGGATAACTCTGAAAACATAAACTCTGTGTAAATCAGTGCAGCAAGGTCTGTTGAAGCAATAGCTCCATGAGGTATGAACTCCCCCCTTCGTCTCAAATAAGGTTCTGTCAATACCTGGTCTGATTTAAGGCTACAGTGAAGGAATTCTTTCCCCGCGGGTGAGAGTGATGCTGGAAGGAGTGGGGTCTGTAAGCTGTTGGCTGAGGAGGGCTCGCTAGCACCGCATTGCTACCAGATGTATGAGCTTTGCTGATTGAGTTGTTTTGTGGTGAGTCATTGAAGTTAGGGTTTGAAAGGGAAGATTTTTACCAGTTCTGGTGTTCAGTGAAATGTGAGTAGCTGTCATTTTCCTCATGGGCTTTGAGAGCACTTCTTGCATTTGATTTCTTATATGTGTGAAGCAGGATTTCTCAGGAGTTGTTACCATTAAAGACAAGTATGTTGCAGGCTGAGTGTTGATAATGAACTGTTTTTTGCATCTGAGAAACTTAACACTATGCCTAGAACCAATTAGCAACTCCAGACGGGCTCATTATCATTGATTTTAATATGTGAGTGATAATTTATAACACTTATTTGCAACTGAAGTCCATTCTGAGATAGTTTTTTTGTGTACTGTATATTGTGAAGATAAAGAGCAGTTTTGCCTGCATATATGTTTGCAAAGTGAGGAGAATCTTTTATTAGAGTCTGAGGATTTAGGGCAGAAAATAATGAAAATAACGAAAATAACATTCAATCAAAAAGACTTCAGAGCTTTTAATTTACGCAGTGTACTTGTGAAGAGAAACCATTACCTTTGAAGAACTTGGGAATTGTTTTTAGTAGCAATCTTTAGGATGCACGTTTCTGCTCTCGCATTCAGCAGAAACTGTTCCTACTTCTCTTGGAGTGTGAGACCTTCAGTCTTAGAAGTTTCCCCAGTCAGGCACACGCACATCTCCTTGTCCAGGCTCTGACCATTCAATAAAAGTGTATGTGTTTGTTTTCTAAGTGTATTTTCCATTTGAGAATATAAAATATCACTCACCTGTTTCTTTTATTGTAATTAATGTTATATTGCTATTTAAGGCCTCGCAGGAATTTGGGGTGCCGCGGTTCTAGCTGCTATACAGATGCAGAAGGTGATGATTTCTGCGTTGAAGAGCCAGGGACCAACTATTTACAAGTGCCTAAGCCAGGACTACTCTATTTTTACTAATGCCGGGCGGGTAATTTTACTAAGCTTTTGGATGTGCAGTCGAGTGCTGAGACTCTTTGCTGAGAGATTGGGTGAAGAGCGAGAAAGTCTAAGGATGAGATGAAGAACTGCTGTGGAGAGATGAGGCAAGATCTGACAGCTGGTGAACAGTAAAGCTAGGCTCAGAACGCAACTCTCTTGGGTCCCATCAAGCACTGCCTTTTCTAAAGAGAGATGGTAATGTTATGTTGACTAACAGTCTATTTGCTAGACAGTTTTGAGTTGTACATGTAGTTTCTTAACTACAGGCTATTTACAACAGAGACACAATTACTGAACCTGAATTTTAAGGCTGAGGATGACCTGACGATGTCAAATTACCCAATTCCTATCTGTTATGTGATTGTACTCCTGCTATGACTTCAGTTATAGATTAACACCTGTCTCAAACATATTTTGTTATCTATTTCTGATGTTTTATCATCTCCCTTCCTTTGCTAATTCTTTTATAGCTCATGTACGAAGGCAAGAACTGCATTTGGAAAGGTCATGACACCTCTTGAATGGCTCAGCAGAATCAATAGTCCACAGCTTCTTTTTCATGAATCTTTTCCTGATGACCTGCTTTACTGTTACTGGCTCTTCAGTGCTGAGGGTATCAGGTAGTGTAAAAAGAGACCTGATACATACACCAAAGGGCTTACATTACCAGAAAGCTTAGTTGAGGAAAAAACCAGCAAGCATACATTAGAAATGCATCGGAAACCTTCCAGAGGTCACTCTGATAAGGTGTTATATACAAGACGTAGTTGTAAAATAGGACATGAAAAACGTGGTCTGGTTATTTGTCCATGGGAAGCCCATTCCACCATGAAGAAGAGGATAACAGGAAAGTAATGAAGTGCTTGGTTTGTAGAGGTGTTTGGGATAACCCAGAGAAGTGAGAATACGGAAGAGACAGTCACAGTAATTACCCCTGTCTTCATTTTTAACTAAAAACCATCTGGCTCTTTTATAGCCTCAGTAACTAGGACTAATTGAACAAAAAAATCAGTGAAACTTTTCAAGTATTTGTTTTTCCTTTTCCTACCATCTGTAGTTTCTTTTGCCAATGTTCTCACTCAGTAATTTTCCAGTGATTTCAAGGTAGCTCTTTTCCTTGCTTCTCTCTTGCCTCTCTGCTCCATGAATTCTTTTCCATTGCTTTCTAAACCCTGATATATTTGATGAAGAGAAAGTGTTAGCAGTTTTCTAGTCCATAACCCCTTCATTTTGTTAGCTCTGTACAAATGCTCCCACTTTACAGATCTGGCCTTTCTGTAGCCTTCTGGCCATGGCTCCAGAATTGTTAATATTAGGTCACACAATGGTTCAAATTTGATCTGGGTCAGGTGTGGGTATGTGGTCATATTTCTGCTGAACTAGTTAGTAAAACATGAGTTTATGGGTTTTTTCTATTTTGTTCTGGGAAGACAGGCAACACCTGTTTAGAATAAAACACCATTTTTATCTGGATTTATTTACTGTGATCTAAAGAGACTACATGCCTGTACAAGGTGTTACACTCAAAATCTTGTTCACGGGCAAAAAGGCAGCACATCTTTATATAGCAAAGAATTATTGTTAGTGTAACTGAAATTTTGAAAGTCTAATCATTATTAGTCCAGATGCAATTATTACAGAAAAAGAAAGAATAATAATGCAGTTAAAACTGTCATACATACAGTTCTTAGTTTCTACCCCTCTTCCTGGTGTTACGCTCGCCCCTCCCATGCTGCTCTGAGTCCCACGGTTGCTGGTTTTATTCTGGTGGTGGTGGGTGTTACAGCAAGTTGTCAGCATCTGGAGTCCTCTGCTGGGAGAAGTATAAGGTTCATGTTGATGGTTTCTTCTTTCCTTACTGTAGGATCCACCTGGGATCGTTTTAGTATGTTTGGTAAAACAACTTTACACCTATCTCTTTCTTCATTGGTCTGCAATTCCACATTACATCTGATTTTTGTATATATGGTTGCTTTTATGGGTATTAGATACTATTTCTTTGTTCTTTTTCTTACCCCTAAAACCAGTTTTGTCCAGCTCCAGATCTGCATTTCTTTAACTGACGCTGACAACTTCGTTTTACCTGGAGAAGTGGCACTTGGAGACCATGGCTGTAAACAACTCACCAAGCCTGTGCCCCATCTCTTCTCATCCTATGCCTGTATTCCTCTTGCCACATCCTATGTCTCCACTTCTCTAGGCCTCTGCTATCATACCAGGCTGTTGTATTTCTCTATACAAAGTCATTATATTAGTGGTGAATATCTCGTTCTATATAGAATAACTGCTTGTTACTGCTATCTGTGCAAAACTGTGGTTGTACCACACACAAACAAAAAGAAAACAAAATAGATACAGACACCTGGCCAATTACAGAAATTGCAGTCACAACTAAACCAAGTAAAACAAAGCTGCAGGCAGGCCAAGAAAAGTTCAGGCGCAAGAGTAACAAAGCTCGGTCCCGTGGCCTTGAAAATTCACTACAAAGCTTATGGCCTATGAAGAGCAATGGCAGTACTGAATGACAGGGCTAAAGGTTAACCCAGCTATTTTTTCTGAACAAAATTTAACTGGTGGAGTGAGTATAACACCGCATTGCGTGGTGTTTTGTGAGCAGTGTTTGGTGTTTGTTTTTTTTTTTTCCCCAGCACAAAAAGCACTAATATCTGAATTACTGAGCTCCTGAACCACAGCCTCATTCATACCTCCTGCCTTTAGTGAAAATAAAGCATTCGTGCTATTTTTATTGCTGTGTTAATAAATCCTATTGTTGATTTCAGTTGATATCACTGCTATAAGATGGTGGTCTTCTCGAAGAGAAAGATTGCACGGATAGGTAGTAAGAAAGACTAGCCTCATCAACTGTTTCAGCTAAAACTGCCCATGAAAGAGCTGGAGCCTGTGAATGAGTTGGTTATATATGGAAGATTGTAGGGGCTAAAGGTAGGGGCGGGTCACTGAAACCTGTAGTACCAGAGATTTGCTGCTGAAGGATGACTGCCAAAATCAGTCATCAGAGTAGAGGTTGGTTTAACCAGCAGATGGGGTATCTTTAACAAATCAAAACTGATCAGCATCTTACTTGTAAGGAGAACACCTTTGATAAAGAAATAAAAGATGTGGGATCTTCTGCTCGCATTTTACCCAAGTTGACTTTTGGAGTATGCTGTTCTTGAAAATTCAGGCTGTGTCCTCAAGTCTGAGAATGGACATCCCACTTCTACACTGAAAATGAGCCCCCACACCTCATGAGAGAGTGCTTCCCAAGACTTTTTCCTCAAAGGTGAAGAAGCATGCTACCAGAATGGTCATTAAACGCTGGGATGTGAGAAGAAAAATGTGGTGGGACTGTTTGTGGATGTGCTCAGGACTTGCGCCAGCAGAGCAGTCTTGGCCCTTCACTTGTTACCATCTGCTGGGGTACAGCTTCTGCTGATCACTGCTGCCTCTAGCACCATGGAGGGACATCTTTCATCTTTTTTTGCTAAAACATTCTGATTCTGGATTCCACCTTCTGCTTCCACTTTCTGCTTCCACCTTGCGTAAAGAAAAATACAGGCACCCTTGGATGAGATTTGTCTCATCTCACTGGACTGATACAGATCTCTGCTAGTCTCTGGCTTTCTTTTTGTAGACAATGGGGAAGAGTGAGTCAACTCAGTTTTCCCCGGTGACTGTCAGGAGAGCCTGCAGTGAGTAATTCAGATGTGACCAGCTACGGAGAACTCCCTCCCCATCATTGTGGTAGGGGCAAAAAGTGCATTGAGTTTGGGTTCTCCACTCCAAAAAAGGAAGGAGCTATTTCTTAAATCACATCATTCGTCTTTTTTACATATTAACTAAATCTGTTCACAACTGAGGAGAGAACAGAGATTTGTTGTCTGGTTTCCTAAGCCCCATTTCTTTATGTATGTGTGTATATCTGTCTAGTTTGTCCACTAATAGTTTTTGTAACATTTGGACAACTTTAACCATGTTTGACAGAGGAGTGAAAGTAATAACTTATGACAAGTTTTGCATTTAAACAAAGATGGAAATGGGGAGGGAGGCCATCTCAGTTTTTCCATTACAGAAAAAGCTTGTTCCTTTTTCAACATAAGGGAATACCTAGATGAGAAAGATGTCACGAATATGTGCAGATTCTCTTGGACAAGGCTTCTCTCAAGTTGGAGAAATACATTATATTCTCTCATTTTTGCATTTCCTTCTTTCCCTGTGCTTTCTCGATGTCTGCAAAAGTCTGTGTTCAGTTGAAAGCAAAAAGCAAATACAAACTTCTCTGCCACTAGACACTCATCTTCTGGAAATCAGGGCAGGATCTAGTTCAGATTGCCATATCTCCATGTGAAGTAGATATCTAAAACTTCTCTCAGCAGAGTCAATACGCTTCACAAGTAATTCAACTGAACAACACTCTGGGAGTGCTGAATTGTTGTCTAGACTCCATTGCCTGGGTTTCCATTGACTTAGGTGGGAGCATAGACACCTGTGGTATCTACCATCGGGAGCTGAACCATCCAGACCTCATTGATCCTAGTCCTCTTTGAGTTACTTTGTTTTTCGCATGCACCGATTTCTGCTTGAGGAAGCAAAAGCGGCAGGGGAAGTGGTTGTGGGTGATCTTAGAAGATTAGCCCTCATTTCAGATGAATGAGGACTGATGTACAGAAAGTCTTCAGATGAGCTTGCAAACTTTGTGTGCCTCATTTTGTTGTAAGGTGGAAGAACTTGAAAGACCTTTGTGTACAACATGTACCCTACAACTGGCCAGAGGGGTGAATGAGTGTGCAGAGCTCTTTGGCAAATCTGGGCCATATAGAAATCATCGGCTGCTGAGCACTTTGGAAACTGGGCTTTGTATTTAGAGAATAAACGGGACTGAGTTCATGGGTAAACCGGGTCCCAGGTATGAGTGTTGAACCTGGGGACTTTGACTGATGGACCACAATCTTCAAAGATGCTGAGCTCTCTGGAAGTTGTGACAAGATACAGGTGCTCAATGTTTCTGAAAACATCCTGTGTCATCTTAGCTTGAATTTGTGGAAATAAAGCCCCCAAATTATTGACCACTTGACTTACTTTAGCTTTGAGACTCTGCTAGGGACCAATTTCATGCAGGGGCTGGGCTGCCAACAGAATATAGTTGTTCCCAATCCTTTTTTGAGCCGAGTCTGGCAGAGCACGCAGCTGCGTAGTGTCTGTGAAAGCTGATCAAGGTGTTACACCACGTCAGTTTTGCTAGGTGATACAAGACTCTCCAGATTGGCTGTATTTATATATTCTTTCCTCATTCTTTTGATTTTTCCCAGGATGGAACAAGTAATGTCATTGATGAGTAAATCGCTGGTATTTTTAATTCCTGTGGGTGTTTGGTTTATTGGGGTGAGGGGTGTGTGTGGTGTGTGTTTGAAAGAAAATCAGAACATTTAACAATATGTGTTACGTTCTAACTAAGGTGTTTTTTAAACAGAGAAATAGGTAGGAATCTAAAGAAAAATTGAGACAGCACATGAACTGTGGAAAGTGTATGTATATTTGGTTGAACTATACATAACTGGTTCTTAGTACGTAACTAGGAATTAAGGCACTGTCAGAATACAAATAGTAAAAGAGGAGTTATATCTGTCTTTTTATCCAGTTCTCCTTTCTGTCCTAAGGTCAGTACTTACTAACGTAAATATTATTTCTGTTTCTTTCCTTGATCAAGGTAATAGTTTTTTTCAAAAAAAAAAAAATTAACAAGAAAACAAAAGATTTTATATCCTGTATTGGTTTTCATTTTTTCTGCTTTTCCTTGCTCTCAGACTCTGCAGTTGTTATTGCAACTTATCATGGGACTGTCTGAATTTGCATCAAAATCCTGGTAATTTTTTTACTTGTATATTTTTTTTCTGGGTTAATATATTTTAAAGGAAGAGGGTGAAAGTTTATATGGTAAATATAAATATTGGTAAACTGCAAGGTGGTTTTGAACTGTATGTAGGATTTCCATCATGACTTTTGTCTGCATTCAAAGTACCTGTGCAGACAGTTAGATGTTGCCAGCCCTCTTTCTCTGTGAGGTGCAGTGGTAAATCCGAGGTTGCTCTGATGTAGGAGATAGCAGCACCACCCAGGTCTCTTACTTCTCTGACATAAAATGTCCCGAGCCCTGGAATCAACTTTGTCCACAGGTAGGGCTAAGAGACACGGGTGATCTTGTAGCACCAGGAAACACTTGGATTTGGATTCTTGAGTTGCCTTTTTGCTAGAGGCAGCCATGCTGCATGGAGGGCCCCTTGGCTGTGGGCTGTTCAGGTGAGAAAGGTGCAGGTCAGGACACGTGCTGATTCATCACGGCCTGAGAGATCATTTGCCAGACGTCCTGTCAATCAGTGATCTCTCTAATGGCTTTCTCTGTGTCACTGTGCAGCACTTCTTCAACCATCTGAAGACAGAGTTGCTGGAACTTCTCTACCTCAGCCTGTTTTTTTGACCTAGAAATACTGTTTTCTTGGGGGGGTAGGCAGAATCTTCTTCACTTCTAGTTCAGTCCTGCCCCCTGCCCTCTGCAGCATCTCATATTTGAAAACAAAGGCACTAGCTCCTTCTGAACAACCCCAAATGATCCCAAAAAGCATAGCAATAACCTAATGTGTAGGAAGGCGCAGAGATGAGTGGGTGGGAGCACTGTTCTAGCAGGCAACCTTGTTTGTGTTGACAGTAAGCAGGATTGTGTTTTGAACCCCCTTTCACCTTACAGTCTTAATTTATTTTCGATGCTAAGGGTCTGTCCTGGTGATTGGAAACCCCAAAGCTTTGGAGCACAGACCCAGGCGTGCACACCATCTCTGGGAAGTCTGTCAAACCTTTCTCCCAAGCACTAGGGCAGAGCCAGAACGGCTGGGCTGCCTTTCCATCACCTCTCCCTTGGAGGAGGTGGGTTGCTTGCCTTGCCCACCACTCACTGCCCAAACTCCTAATGCTGCAAGCGAAGGCGCGTGTGCTAGTGGTGGATTTCGCTAACCAAACATTTCCATTTGGAACTGGAATCAGACCAAAGTACTGGATTATCAGCCTGTTTTCAGGAGTAGTAACTAATTTTGGACTCTGTAGATATGGGCTGAAATTTAGTTGGTGAAACAGAGGTAAAATGTCAGTTCCCTGCAGAAGTCTAACGACTTCTTGAAAAATATTTTTTTTTTCTTCTGTTTTCTTCCTTGTAGCTGAGCACCATCCCATACTAGCCTGGAGCTTGTTAAAAACCTAACTCCCCTTTTGTTTCGCTCGTGAATACAGATCATTTTGTGGTTACCTTCCATGTGCTGATCAGAGGATATCGGTTCAGGCCTCTGATAGCTGATGTTCTTCCTGTTTTTCACCTTCTGGATTGTTTGACTCATGGAAGCATGATACTGTGGGCTGCTCACTGTTATTAATTACGTGCTGCATATTGGTTTGTCTTTGGGTGTTGGCCTTCTATTCTTGGAATCTTGCAAATATTTTAAACAATCAGTCTATTGTTTAGCAAGTGCTCCACACACACTGTAGGCCTTTTGTGAATTTCTGTTTAAAAAAAATAATAAAAGAATGACTAATGGAGCACGAACAGTGCTTGTGACACTGTAGTTCATTGTGTAACTATTGAGAGCAAAATTTGCATTCCTAGAAAAGCTTGTTCACGGTCAAAATATAGGACATTCTCTTTATGGCTCATGGGAAAACATGTACTATATATTCAGCTTAGGATGCTACTTAGAAGGATCAACTTTTGAAAAATGATATTTTCCTCCCTTGGAACATTGAAGTCGGACTGAGACCCGGCTTTGCTTGGCAACAGAAGTGAATCTTTTTCATTCAGGCAAGTGGTATGGGGGGCTATTTTAGGTCTGTCACACACATGCACAATGATTTGTTTGCTGAAATGGCTTCTTTTTAAGATGTTGTTAAGCTCTGACATTGCCAGCCCTTTTGAATGGAGAAGGGTACATTATTATATAACTGTCTGCCTCCTCTGAATGCCAGAGGAAGCCTGGTAGTTAAGCGTTTTACTTTCCTTCAAAAGCATATTTGTTTATGGCTTTTTTTTTTCCCCTCTGGGATTGTTACAGGTCAAGCAGAGGTTAAAATGGCATCTTTAAATGTTTAGAAAAATTGTGAGTTCCATATACTTCTGAAATGTAGCAATTGTCTGTCCTGCGTGTACCTAAAAAGAGGGTGCTGGGTGCTTGGAGGGGGTAAGGATGCATCTCATATATGCTATAGGTAGTTTTCTTTGGTATTGTTGTCTAAGTAGAATAAGCTTGTTTTGATTTTCTATTTCGCTGTGAAGAATTAAGATTGAGTCACTGCTCGCTGGAGATACTACTCCTTTGTCTGTCCATGTAAGCTCTCCGGGAGACGGGTTGCCTCTTATGGGCATGCGCAGTGCCGAGCATGGGATTTGGGATTCCTGTCCTGGGAGAGATGGTGTTAAGACGCTGAAACTTAATTTACAGTAGCAGAGCCTGTTACAGCCCTGTGGCAGAGTGGAAGCCAGCGCAGAGAGCCCGGCTCCTGCTGCAAGGCCCTGGTTCGGTCAGATGCCACCTGTGCTTTCAAGTGCTTGTCCGAAGAGGGGCATACGAGGGACTTCTGAGTATGCTTAGGTGTATATATACACAGATAAGGACTGTGGGGACTACTTAGCCTTAGCACAGATCCACAGAGAGCTGCTGTAAATGGGAGAGCCTGATGTGGGCAGCTGCTGGATTTCCCAGGCCAGTTCAGCCAGTACTAGCTAGGACAAAGTCATATTCATCGGGAACAAGCACCAGTTTGTCTCCCTCTGCTCTGATGTGACCCAGAAGTTTTTTCAGTATTTCTTTTTCCTTCTCTGAAAGAAACAGGAGTGTGGAAAGTATTGAGGAGGGAGAGTTGTCAGCTTGAGTTTGGGAAGTGAGCGGGGAGTACTCACTACCTCTGTGTCATTATACTTTTAAGAGAAGTGCCCAAGTGCTGCAGGTGCTCCTATTCATGGCCCTGCTTTAAATTTGAACCAATTGGATCCTGCTCTCTTGGCATCTGGAGCTTCCAAATTAAATTGTATTTGCCACTAGTCATCACTAATTTGCAGTTTTCACCTGGATTAATTTTTAGGAATGTACATAATGAGAAACTTTGAAAAAAAAAAAAAACAGGAAGAGAGGAAATGGAAATTTGCCCTCTGCAGTGTTTTCCTCATTTATGACCTCTGCATCAGAAACTCTATCAGTGGTGCATTTTATCACCTGTTTTCCATGTCAGTTCAGTGACTATTCAACAAGACATTGGGTTTGAAACAGAAGAAATAGTGTGAGCAGCTCATGCCAGTTAGCATCTGAGTAATTGGCACACCTTTGCAAGCAATGAAGCAGCTACTTGTTGTACTGGCAGGGAAGGAATATTCATAAAGAAGGTGCTAGAGAGGTGACTTTATCATCACTGACTGCATTTTGGTTGTGTTATTTATAGGAGTGGGCCAGGTTAGTATTTTAAGACATTGCTACAAAAAAAATAGGTGTCCTCGGGCCCTATGCATATGCTGTAAATAAAAATGGCATATTTTCCAGAGGTGTGTTTCCCTCCTGTTCCATCAGTTTTTCACGGAGTTCTGGCTGTTGACTCATGCGCAGGTTCCCACTCATGGATTTAGGAGGCGAACTTTAGGAATCGGAACTTGATTTTTTTGTTGTTGTTGTCTCTGGGTTATTGGTTTTTTTTCTTATTCTGGAGGAAGACAAAGGTCTCTTCCTTAGTTTTCTAAGTCTGAACAAGTGTCTTCAAAAATTAACAGTAGTTTCTCGGGGACTTGCTACCCATAGAGTCATAGAATGGTTTGGGTTGGAAGGGACCTTCAAAGATGATCTAGTCCAACCCCCTGCCACGGGCAGGGACATCTTTCACTAGACCAGGTTGCTCAAAGCCCTGTCCAACCTGTCCTTGAACACTTGCAGAGATGGGGCATCCACAGCTTCTCTGGGCAACTTGTTCCAGTGTCTCACCACCCTCATTGTACCAAGTCCCTTTCTGCATAGGATTGTTTCTTATCTTTGGGAAGGTGTACATGTGTGTATTTTTTATGTTCTTGCTGAACAGAAAGAGGCACAGCTCTAAGAGCTTGCTCAGAAATAACCATTCTCAGCAATAACAAGCTGAGGTGGTTTAGCCAGATCACTCCTCATATTAATGTCATGACCTTTGTCTCAAGTTTCGCCAGAAGTTGTTGTGAAGTTTTATTTGATACATGAAATTGATTGTCATGACTTTCTTCTTGGGTCACATGGCCTAAGGGAAGAGGTTGTGTAGCGTGGTCATCCTTAGGCCTGACATTCACAGAAAGCTCTTCGTGGAGATCTCCTAGGAGTTTTTCTTTCCTCTGGAGGGTGGAGACAGTGAAGTAAAATATCCTGGGTTTGGAGTACAAAGAATGTTTTATTAAATTCCCTACAATAGGGGTAAGGATACAGGGAGGAGAACTCAGTCCTGCATAAATGGTGCATTTGTCTGCATCAGGTTAAAGCTGCAGGGCTTCACAGTTTGATTCTGGCACTTCCCTTGTATCTTCATGCTTATCTTCTACCTGACCTGAGTTCACTGTGTCATGCTCAGACCCTCATGAGGTCAAATTTCCCTCTTCAGAAGCTGTACTTGTGCTTTCGCCTTCCAGGGAAAACTGTTGCTTCTCTACACTAGGAACGCAATAACTTCATAGTCAAACTATTTCTGTAACAGTTGGCACAACAAATGGCAACTACAAGTTTTTATTTCTTGGCTTTCTCATACATCACATTTTTTACATTGCAAGGGTCTGAGGGTAGAGATTGCCTCGATGCCTCTGGCAGATGCCATTTAATGATACTTTTTGAAGTGGCTTAAGACTTTATTACTGCTTTCCTCCAAAATATTTCCCCTGCACCTTCATAGTTTAACAGGATAAGTTTGCGTGTCCCAGACACTTCTGTTTGCAGCTTCTTTACATTTGTTGTTGACAGTTTAAGCTAAGCATATTGGCATACCTTCAATTCTGTTACGGATGCAGTAATACCTTTCAATTGCCTGAACAAGAATCACCGGAGGGCATCTGTCTGAGTCTGAATTATGTTTGAAAACCATCTGGCGTGTTGTGGGATAGTCCTGATAATAACAATGAACACTTTATCAGGAGTTGAGTCATTGAGCTTGGTTTCCATCGTAATTCTCTTATTAGTTGTGTATATGTATTCCATATAGCCAAGGGGTTAATACTGCATGCAGATACTGTAGAAGACCATTGTGCCAACAGCTCTCATTTGGATTCATTTATCATTCAAAATCTGGCCATAAGAAATACATTTAAATAATAAAAATAATTACTAAAATGAAAGACATATATCAGTGCTAATTGCATCCTAAACCTGTTTCCCACTTCTGCATGGGGAGGGAGGAAGGAGAGGAGTAAATGGAGATGGCAGTCACAGGAGTAAGGTGCTTTCCCCGGAGGTGCCTTTGAACTGTTGTATGGGTCTCTTTTGGCACTTAACACAGACATCTATCGGCAAGAACAGTGCGGACCTGCCTGGGCCTGAGGCGTGGGAAGAGAAATGCTCCAGGAGGTCCTTGGTCTTCACAGATTCCTCACAGGAACATCTGCATTCGCTTTCTTTCCTGTAGGAAGAGCTCAAAGTATTTTGTGAACCTGAGTATATGTTGTTTCCTAGAACCTTAATGAGGTTCAGAGATAATAATAGTTATTTTGCACGTTTATTAAGCTGTATTGAACCAGACCTTCAGCTAGCAGTGACTGGCAAGCTCCAGTGATTTTTAACCCTTGCTGAAATCTGGCCAAACCTTCCTGTGTTCTCACGTGTTTGTCAGGTGCCCTGAACCCAGCAGTTGCGTCTGACCGTCATGCTCCTGCTATCACTCAGGTTTGCTCTGGGTTGTCTTACTGGTGGAACTCAGCTGTTGGGGGTATGTCCCTCTGAGAACAGAGCATCCTTGGTGGGGTCCTCAGCATTTTAGACTGATACCAGCAGTACCCCGACCTGCTGCCAGAAGAATTGTACGAGACAGCTTTAACTTCACATTGGCAAAAGCTGGGTTCATGTGCAGAAGCCATGACAGAAGCAGGAGTAAATGATTTGCCCAAGATGATGCAGAAGGGCTGGTGGCAAAGCACGGAGGGAGCTCTATTCTCCTTGCTCTGAGTTTGCGTGTCGCCCCCAGGACGCTCTCCCCCTTTCCCCACCCAAAGGCATATGAAACCGCGTGGTTTGAGGATCTTTCCTTTTGCATTGGCAGCAGAGGAGACCTCGAGATTGGCTAAACCACTGAAGCTAATAAACTTCTCATGTGCATGCAGGGACATCAGTTTAATTAGTTTGCAAAGCAGTGGAGCTGGAGCCGCGCAACTGCCTGACAACGATAAGAGGAGGGAGCTGCAAGCCAGCGGCGTTTCGGTTGTCTGCTCCTTCATTCCATCTCAGCTCCCTATAAATGATGGATGAGGAGAACAGAGGCAGCGAGCCAAACATATGCAACCTATGCATACTGTGCAGAGCCGCATAATCCAAGCGGTATTGTTCGCTGTATATGCAGGCGATGCTTCCCAAAAGCTCGTGCTGCTGTTGCTGGAGGGAGGCTTCACCGGTGGTTTTTGCAGGAGCAGAGCGACGCTGGTGCGGGGAGCTTTTGAAAATCCACTTCTAAAATGCAAGTGCTTTCCTTCGTTAAAACCCGCTTGAAACCAAGTGTGATCAGCAAACACGAAACACTTTAAAAGCTCAGACATTCTGTGGAGTATGGGTCTCTTGTTTTGTTTTGTTTTGGCTTTTTTTTTTTTGTTTGGTATGGGTTTTTTTATTTTTTTCTTTTTTTTCCCTGGGTAAAGCAGTTTGCCCCTCAGCCTGCCAAAGTGAAATTAATTAACAATTTCATAAAAATCTTTGGTCAACAATGATTAGATAATTTCTGCTTGTGTATTAGGTAGACACTGAGAATGTACAAGGACAGACAACTTGTATAAGCAGTAAAACTGGTGAAATTTTGATCCTTTTGTTAGCACTCTCCCTCCCTGGGAGCTGTTAAGAGCAGGTTAGACAGACAGGTCTTGGGTGTTGTTTGGGTGTAGCTTCTCCTAGCCTGGGGCAGAGAGGCTAGCACACTCCATTAAACCTTTCCAGCCTTTCCAGCTCCCTTTTCTGTGACTAAAGGATGTGAAATTCTTGATGCAAATGCTTCTATTAACAGGTTACTGTGCTCAGTGGTTTAGCGATGTTCGCTCAGTGAGTAAGCTGTCCTGCGTGGTGCACACGGGCCAGGTTAGCTGCTGGTATGCCCCTTGCTTATTTATTTACACCTGTGCTAAATGACTTGTAAACTCAGCAGAGTTGCTGACCTGTAAAATGTATTTAAATACACAGAATTCTGGGCCCTGAAAGAGGAGGGAGCTAGAAGGCATGGCTTCTGGAGGCTTACTCTGAGCCTCTGGCTCCCCCGGCTGGAGCCGGCACGGGAGAAGGCACGGTGGGGACGGAGGGACAGGAGTCAGGGTTGTCACCCAGTGATAAAGGCATCTACAGTATCTGCTTGCTCTTCGTTGGTAACTTTAAGTACCACCTCCATATGGGTTGCTGTACAGTAAACTGGTGCTGCTTTGTGGAATGATTAAATTAAGTGTGATTCTTTTTTTTTACACGCTTTTAAAAATCAAATTAATTAAACAGTTGCAAACACGAGGGGGAACGCTGGGAAGGGGAAGGCTGACCGTGCAGAAACCAGGCTGAAAGGAGTTTCAAGGGACACATCCAGGGGTCTGAGCTCGTTTAAAGTAATGTAAAAATGTGGTTTAGTGCTAAGCCTAATTTAGCATGCCTGCAGGCTGCTGTGCGCGGAAGTGCTCTCAGCCTTCCTCATCATCTCCAGATACAGATTCCCTCCCTCTCCGTCTGCTGCATCTGATGATTTATACGGCCATGTAATGAATCCAATCAGCCCTATTATCCAACAGGAGACTCTCTTCATGTTTATTAATAGTTTACTGCCCCGCCAGATGAGCAAATTGAACCGTGCATCCCGTGATGCTTGTCCAGCGCAATGGAGATGGCAGCGGTGTGCGGCCCAGGTTGAGAGGAGGAGGAAGAGAGGGGAACGTGAGCAGCCCATTCAGCAGCAGCGTACACTTTATATCAATTTTGTTGTAATGTGAAACTGTACACAAATTCAGTGTACGTGTGAGGCCCTTTGATCCGTAAGAACAGGAGGCTTTGTAGATTCAGTTCTTGTTATTTTAGTGTAAGATTTTTTCTGCCTGGGGCTGTTGCAGTGTGAGCCAGCGCTGTGTGCACAAGTGTAACTGTCCATCCGAAATGACATGAGTTTACCCAGCAACACCGCAAGAGTTGGGCAAGTTGGAAAGCTGAGTGATTAGCTGTTGAACCGTGTACAACAAATGCATTCAGTGGAATTGTGCTATTCAATTGGCACACCAGTATCATTTATTTTAAATAATTTTTTACTGTTCCCAAAGGTTCCATTTCTATGTTTCTTCGTCGTAGGATGAAAGAGGTTGCCAATACTCTTTAATCCTTGGAGAGAAAGGACTGACTCCCAACAAGAGCCCAATTTTGCTGTAGTCCTTCATGTTTTTAACATTGCCTGTGCAATACTTTGCCAAACTCCGAAGAACAGCAATAAATATGGAACATTTTGGCCTTTCGGTGGCTGTTTACCAGCAGCAAAACAATTTTCAGACAATTAACAAATCTCCAGGCCCTTTGGAAGCTCAGATATAGCTGTTTCTAGGTTGTCACGAGTCTAATTAATACAAGTAGTAACGGTAATACTCCGCCTGGTATTCTGCTTCGGCCAAGCCTAGGCTTGCAAGCCTGATAGCTGATCCTTAAGAGTGTCTTTACACCCAGGTAAAACCTTTCTGGGGTCAGTAAGAGTGTGGGAATTAATCGGTGCAGGTAGCGTTTGCTGCTGTACTGTGGCTTCAGAGAGTAATGAACCACGGAGAAACTTTCTTTACAGTCATCTGGGGTTTTAAAAGCATTATTATCAAACGCTAATTTTAAGCAATTATGGTTGTAGGAGAGGTCGCAGTATAAAAATGCTATAAAATAAGCTTATTTTAATTGCTAACAGCTGTACTAGAAAAACTGTATAGAAAAAGAAATAACTGTTTTGCTTTTCTATTTCCAAATTGCACTTTGTATCACCAGAGAGGTATGCTGAGAGAGTCTTTTCAATTCTCCTGAGGGTTGTACTTACACCTGAAGGAGGAAAGTTATGTGTGATGGAAAGAGTTTTTATTCTGAGTTGCTCCCACCGTTGTAAAGTTACGGTTGGAGTTCTGCTGGCATGCGTTCAGGAGTCTCTCTGTTTTCATCCCCTTGCAGCGCACTAATATCTCCCATCTGAAAGCCTGAAATGGAGGCCCTTAGTTTCTGTGATTTAGGATTTGATCAAGTGTGTGATCGCGATAACGTTGGCTCAGTCTGAGCTGAGATTTGGTAATGAATTGTGTGCGCTTTGGTAATCCGTGGCAATGGTGAGTAAAACTCTTAAACCACTGCTGAGGGTTGAATAGCTGGGAATGGAAAGGGTGGAAATAGTGAAAAATGCCTGATACGGTTGTAAGTGAGTGGCTGCACTTGTCGGCTTTTGAGCGTTCTTGAGCATGGTTTTGATGCGCTGTGGTGTTTCTTTTTATAGCGCTTCCACTTCTCACTCGGACCATTCTGCGCACACCAAATCTGCTTCTGCTATATCGTCCGACTCGGTCTCCACCTCGGCAGACAACTTCTCTCCAGACTTAAGGGTATGTATGTTTTGTCTTAAAAAAGAAAAAAATATATATATTGTGGCCTCCTTCAGAGGACATTTCTTGCTCCTGTGAGTTTGGATATGGTAAAATGTTTTCAGCTTTCAGGTTAATGCCAAATTTTATGTAGCCAAAGCATGAAAGGACCCAAAGTCAAACAGGTGAAATAGAAATTGAAGTTTAATCTCTACCATATTTGTTTAATCTTCAAAAAGCTGACTCTGCAACCCACACTTGGAGATGAATTTTCAAAGGAACTCCATTTTCTTTTAAGTGCTTTAAGTAAGTGAAATCCTCAACCTCTGCCAGTTGTATATCCTTTTTTTTCCCTGTTGTGTGTATATATGAGATGTTCTCTCTTGAAAACTCCTGCTTGTTTGTAAACACTGAGTCCTTGGAAGTATCTTCTTTCAGAGAAAGATTGCTATCTCCACGCTGATAAAATAATCTTCTGTCACAATAAATTGCTCTGACAAAAAAAGGTCCAAACAAGGCTCTTTTAAGCCTGTTATTAGATTTGTTAATTATAAATCCAAAGTTCTAGTTCAGTGTCACAGGAGTTTCGAAAGCTATCTGTACGTTCCTTTTATGAAACCAAGGGGTTTGCTGATACACTCTTGCTTTAAAAAAACATCCGTGGGCATAAAACTGTTGATACTGGTACATTCTAGTAATGACTTTTAGCATTTGTCAGCTGTGGTTGAGCATCTTTGTAAAATCTAAACACAGAAAAGTTGCATAAAAACCTCTAAATGCAATACTAATTCCTTTGACAACCATGATTTTTTTTTGTCCCGTGACTGTTGTCTCAGTAGTCCATCATTAATAAAGGAAAGTCCACCTGTTCCTAAGTGGCAAGAACATGAATGTTTCTTTCTAAAGGCAGGTTATTAGCCAATATTAAGCTAAGATTTGAAAATGAATCAATAGTTTATGTGTAATCTAATGATAGTTTACCTATGGATACAAAAAGTAATCTTCAGAACATGTCTGTGTAAAGAAGTATGTGATAGGTCTGCAGTTTTTTCCCCGTGAAGTTGGGGTGTTAAGTTACTCCAGCATGCAGAAAACACGGTTTTTAGGCTGAGGCTAAGTGATTCATTGATATGAATATACATAAAATTGCAAATACTGCTACAACTGTAACTGTTTGTATAATATTATAAAAAAATAAATTTCACACAAACTTCTTTTATTTCCTTATTTAACTTTTTTAGTGAAGTTTGCGTAAGTGGGTTTCTTTTCCCAGTTCTGATGCACAACTCAACTGCCTTTTCACAATTTTTCAACACTTGAGAATTACCTATACAAGTAGAAAACAAAGCAACATTTCTTTTCTAGAATCGACGTTGTCTTTCCTTCCCGGCGGTTAAGTTGGCTCAGCATGTTTTCCTTGTAACCCTGATTGCGTCTTGTGACTTTTTCCCTCCTTTTCTCACCTTGTCTGTGTGAATTGTAAGCTGTCTGGGCAGGGATTCCTGCTCTCCTGGATTTGTCTGCTTCCCCATCCAGCAGGGCCTTTGTACCTCAGTCAAAAATAATGTCTGCAGAGGAATGTTCACTTAGCTGCATGATACATTTTTCAGGCAGAAGATGCATATGTATTGTTTACTGGAGGCCATTAGAAGCGCGTACTTCCTTGCTGTGCCACAGTTTCTGTAATTTGCAGAGTGATTTTTTTGCAGCCTGCCCTCTGCTTTTTTTTTTTTTTATTTCTAAGCAAACTAAAGTTCTGCCGTGGTTGGAACAAATGCTGCTCCCCTTTCATTTTAGAATAGTGTTTAAGGAGAGATGGTAAAGCAGAGAATTACTTATTTAGAATGAAGGCACTGCAGGCCACGTGTGAGCATGTGCCTTTGCTTCCTTCTTGCTCTTAACCTGTGTCAGGGGCCTGAATTCAGCATAAGCCTGCCATGCTTCACCTAAAGCTTGCCCTCGCAGGAGGTGGTGTGAGTGGCTGTGATGCAGTTATGTGAGGGCGTAAAGCTGGTTCTTGCCTTAATGCTTGAGTAACTTCTTGTGGATGGTACGCAGGCCTGGAGAAAATGCATTCCTATGGTCCTACTTGTATTAGGGTATAGGGAGAAAGGGACAGTTTCCACTAGTACAGGCTGACTTTAGCTCTCCTAGAGGAATTAATGCATTAACCATTTCTCTCTTCACTCCTGAGAGTGATGCTGGAGAACAAGCCTGGGAGGTGGGATCGAGATCTGTCCTCTACTTGTGGTCAGCCTCTTGTGTTGGTATTGCCAGTGCAACTGCAGTCCCACAACCTGTCCTCAGATCAATTGCTGTCAGTGCTAATGTGTTCCTGTTTGCTCCCCTGCTTGCTCTTGGAGGCTAGTGCTAGCTCCTAACTGGAAGATTTATTATGAGTGGTGATCAGCTAACACCGATTTCTTTCAGGTCTTGAGTCGAGGAGAGCAGACATCCTCTCTCTGGGCTTATCATTCTTTGTCCAATTTTCTCCAAATTAACATCTGTCATGTGATAGTTCTGCAAGTTTTTTTTTTAAGTTAGTTCCATGAGAGATTTTTCAAGGTCCTGATTGTTCTTACTATTTTCTTTGATCTTTCTGAGATGCAGCCTTGCCTTTGATATTGCAGATGAGGTCATACCATTAACTGATACAGTGGCATGAGAGTGTTCTCTGTTCTAGCCCTTTCCTTACATGCCCGAGCATCTTGTGCAGCTTTGATTGGTACAAGACAGCACGAACTTCCAAGTCTTAACAGGTACTGAGATTTGAGCTAAGCATCTTATCGCTTCTGAGGACAAAAAGTCGTCCCGCATTGTTCCTGGAAAAATGTAAGAGAATAAGCCCTGAAGTGGGAACTAATGCATTTTGTGGTAACTCTATGGTATGGGAGACAAGTGCCTGGGCTACATGGTGTTCTTATAGGAAGGTGTTGCATCAGTTAGCTTTAAGAGGCTGAAAATAAGCTTTTCAAGATTTTGAAGTGGATCTGCCAATTATGCAATTATACTCTTGATGTGTGTTTAATTTTTCCTTGCTAGAATGAATTGCTACGTGGATCCATCATCACTCCAACCTCTACTTGGTCTCTGCCTCTGCGTGTGCATTGACTCAAATTTAGGAATTAAATTTCTGTGACAATGGAAAAACACTTTGTGATAGCTACAATTAGCACTTTCTTTTTCTGTGGGGAATTTTTGGAAGAATAGTAGGTGTCCATCAGGAGGAGGGAACTGGGGAAGGACCCACATAATTTCTTGCAGTCTGTGCCTGCAGTTTTCTTTTGGAGCGCAATTAACACTCTGTGTGTGTGTGCGTGCATGTGTGTAATGAGGTAAATGAGACAACCACTGGGGATTCCTACTGAATGCATGTGCAGTATTTTTCCTAAATCTTTCTCCAAAGTATTTAATAATAACCTTTATGAAAGTTTTTTTTTTTTAATGTATATTGAGCATTTCAATATCTGGAACTAAGATTAAATTGCCTTTCCACTACAATTTATAGAATTTTCACTTCATAAACTAACTCTAAATAACTTTTGGCTGCTTCAGTTAGCTTCATAGGAAAAAAAGAAGAAAAAAAACCCCCAAACCCCAACAGAAAAAAAACAAAGCACTATTAGGTTCTCCCCTCCACCCCCTTCCTGATCTCAAATCTGAAGCTGTTTAGAACTGATTTAGGGAATGCACTTTTTGAGGGAATTTTTAGCAAATACACTGCCATATGTTTTAACATAAGTTATACATCAGGCAAGAACAGAATTGAATAGAAGTAATTGGAAGAGAAAATGGGCTGGAAATTCATAGATACTTTGTAATTTGGGATAAGATTTTAAAAACACCTTAGAGCCAACATTGCCAAAGGGATTGAGGTGCATAAATATCTCTTACAGATCTGGGAGCTTGGTGGTTATTAAAGTACAGTGAAATACTTGCTCCTGAGTCCCATAGGTGGTATTTTCTCCTGTGCCTATGGGCAGTTACGTCTGTGCAGTTTATAGTACTTCTCTTAAGTCTTGTTGCTAATGCTCTAGACTTTCATTTTGAGTTAGCTGTTGATTTATAGGATAATGCCTGAAGTTTACCATGTTCAAAGCTTTGGAGTAGCTGTCATAAAAGGGTTGGATCCTTTCCATCTGCAGTTGGGAAGCAGTGGATGTGGCCAGCGGAGCCTGCTGCCACTTCCCTTAGGAACAGTACCTTTACCTGAAAATTTGTTAAGGTCCATTGTGTTTGGTTTTGAATTGTATACAGCAAAAACCTGAACCAGAGGATGGAAACTCTTATGTTGGCTTTCTTAAGTTGCTTCTTGCTTCTAGTCCATTCTGTGGACAGACGAAACCAGTACAGCAGACCCGTACGTCACCTGCTTAGTTGTGCAGCCTTCAGAAAAAGTGATTCAAATCTTTGTTCTTGGTGTTGCTGTTTGTGTCTGCTAAACCGTTCTCCCCTTTGAGGGCAACATAAGATCCACAATTCCTAATACTCCTCTGAGGCCCAGCAAAATATTGTACAAGTATGTGTCCCATCCTCCATGATTGTTTGCTCCCTCCATAATAATTTTCTCCTTTAATATACGAGGAATCAGTGGATTTGCAACAGGTTTATATATGAGATGCAAGAGCATTATTATAGCATGTTCAGGACTCAAAGGTTAGAAAAGGAAAGAAACAGAGCGGCTTGCGTAATGTTAATTTGTTATCCATTATGTGTATGGTTGGAGACTGTAGACAAGCCCATGTGGTTTATTTTGTAAGATACATAACTGATGCATGACAAAAGGTATATGAAGGGAGCCTTCTCCTTCCAAGACAGTAAATGGATGCCTCTCTGTCTCCTTAGGCTTTCTGGATGAAATCTGTGTGAGCAAGTCTGCATTCAAGCTAGCCAACCACAATTCCTTTGTAGTCAATGGAAAGAAATAGGTCATTTATGATCTGATTTATCTCTGCTTTAAGGAAATGCCCATGCTAGGTGAGAACGTCATGTAGCTGAGCTAGAGAAGTCCTTGCTGCAGGATGTTGTGAACATTATTTGAGGGGCAGCGACTGATTTCTCAGAGAGGATCCCAGCTTTAGCTGTGCTCCAGTAAAGGTGTAGTTTTGTCTCATTTGAAAACCTACAGTGTTTCTCCTCTGACTATGAAGAGGGTTCAGGGTAATTTCTCCAGTTGTAGACCTCTAAAATTGAGGTAAATCCTGTCCCTCAGGTGATGTTGGGTAGGATTAACTGAAATGCCGGTCACTGACTTTGCCACCTTTGTGTTACTTTAGTCTAGCTTTAGTGCAAAGTGGCTTAGACTAGTTTTATGTAGAACATGTATATTGATAGTAGAAAAACATATTGAAGAAAGATGTGATTTCCCGCCCCCCCCTCCCCCCCATCCTTTGCTGTAAATCACTTAAACTAGCCTCAGTGAGCTTTTCCATTGCTATCTCCCTGCCAACGCAGGAAGTGTGTCAGGCTTCGGTTATGTGTAACACATGTTCAACAAGAGCTGGGTTTAGAGAGCGGCATAACTTTTTAAACTTTAAGCACTCATTTAAGCAATGTTTTTTACTTTTGCTTTTAAGGGACTTTTCGGTTAATGAGTGATGCTAGTTTGGAAGCACTAAATCATGAAAAAAACTCTGCCTAAGCACCTCCAGGGTAGTTGAAGACTCTCTGCCCTGCCAGTCAGCTCCATCCTCACTTAACTATGTATGGGGTTAAGTATTCCTGTTTCAGACTGGCCCTTGACTCTTCTCCTGGGACTGCCCGTAAGAAGACTAGTTCATAGAAAATGCAAAGATGTCTTCCGTGATGTAAGCTTTTCTTCCCAGTGCACTGGACTGTGGCTGCTATTAAATTACAGACCATATTGCACAAGCCACCAGACGGGGAAGATAATTGACCTGTGTCACAAAAGGCTTGGCTAGATGTGAACTGGTGATACAGCAGTGAAATTAAATAAACAGTTCATCTTTTTACTGTCACTGTGTGAAGACGTGACCGTATGTATTTCTCTGTGTCATCACTTTGGGCTCAGTCATATTCTCACACGGAGGTGCACCTCACATTTTTGCGGGTGTACAGGAGTAGAAGCTATGCAGGCAGTAGTAGTCCTTACCTGGTCTGTGCATAGTGTTTCCGCGGGTCCCTTTGCACACAGGGCTGAAATCAACACCAAATCCAAGAATGGGCGATGCTTTACATTATCAGAGGTACCAAGTAGAGAGACTTAAAGAGCAGCAGAGAAGAAGTAGGAAAATCTTATGGGGAAAAATATTTTAACTGTCTCAATATTCTGATTTTGGCTGTACGAGTTGCCTCTGTGTGTCTGTGGGAAACCGTTTTCCTTTCTTCTTTGGAGCATTAAGCTGTCGATGAACAAAGGCACAAAGGACTGGCTCTGAAGAATGAATGATGCTCTTGTCCATAAGAGTGGTCATTCCAGGACAGCCCCATGAGTGACTGGATTTTAGCCCCTGCTGTTGCCATGTTTTTCTAGGACTCCTGTTTCCAGGACTGTAAATTCTATATATTTCATGAGAATTACAATCTTTTTCTTTTTAAACTGTGTTGAGAGATGGAAATCTTGGTCCCCTCCCTGCACCTCTCCCCAGTAAGTCCTTTTCTGCACCTCCCCCTTTCAAGGAAACAAAAACACAGAGTAGCCAACCTCTGGGTTGCAAAATATTGATTTCATGCAGATTAGATGGGGGGGAAAGCCAGATGCAGTCAGTTTTCTGTCTCCTTTACATGGAAATAATACTCCCTAAGTGCTCATCTAGTTAGAAGAGAGCAAAGACAGCAAGCATTGCTAATTTTTCTTATATAGAGGTACCTGAATATTTGAATATGAAGTAATGCACAGTGAAGGAAATCTCTGGAAGCGTTTATGATTGCCATCTATTAGGAATGGAAAACTAAGGAGAATAAGCAAATGGCCTTCAGATGTTCCTCAAAAATATTTTCAGCTCTTCCTAATCAACTGCCATATTTCTCCTAGCTACAAAGTGCAAGAATTCTCCTTTTGCTGAGTAAAACTGGGTAAGAGGTGGCTTTTTTCCCCCCTTTCCTCCCCCCTCTTCCCCCCCCCCCCCCTTATAGTTTTGTAGATTGAAGCACAAATCAGGCAGGAATGAACAAGCATGGTATTTAAAAGGAGCACGCAGATTTGTGACTGCATGCAGTACCTGCCAAGATTCGATTTTCTGTAGATGTTTTTGCACTGAATGAAACATCTTCGTTCCCCTCTGTAGGATTGTTTACTCATTGTAATTACTTGTATCTTGAATTCTTATCTTACATATCACTAAACTCCAAAGTGAAATTCTTGGTAACAGAGACACTTTTCTGTGACTTATTTTAGTTGGTAGAATTTACAACTCTCTCTTTGGTCGGAGTGTTTCTCTGTTACTTAAGACTGATGATATGAACTTCACTGAACTAGTTTAATGCTTTCCTTGAAACTTTTAATCTATTTTCCCATATAAGTTGTTTGCTAAACAAAATACAGTAAAAATAAAGAAGGGATAGAGTCAGGCTAACATGCTGTACAAAGTGTTCGAGCGACCAGTGGAGAACAGAGCTGTGGTCGTTCGAGACGTATGTGGATCCCTTGGCACTGAAGAAGGTTCTGTATTAAAAAATGTTGGACTTGTCTGAATAGATAATATCTGCAACCTTCTGTGCCAGGGAGCATTGCTGTGTTGAGTCAATGACGACTTTCTGTCGCAGCCTAATGAGGGAATCGTCTTGAGGCACCAAGCCATACAAACTTGAGGAGACAAGCCAGCCGTGGTTGAACGAGTGGTCCTCAACAATGTGTTCCTTTGAGCTTCTAAGTCATGCCTTGTACTTGTGCAGCGAGGGCCCAGGAGATTCACCAGCACAGAGAGGCTGTTCTTCATCCCCGGACGCTCAGGTCTGAGTGGGGAAGTACATGGTGGAAAAAACAAAGCAGAAAACCCCAGGGAAACACTGCATGGTGGCTACTTCCTCCTCCAGAGGAGTCCCTTTATATTACCCTGGTGACTGCATTACTTTTTTTTTTAAAATACACTAATCTTCAGCTTCTTTGTAAAGATTTTCAAGGTGGTGGTAAGTAAGCGATTTCTGAATTTTTATACTTTCTCAAAATATACACGGTAGGTAGAGATCATAGTTCATGATTTGTTTTTTTTAGTTGTGTCTGGTTTTTTTGAGACTAGGAAAGCATAGTTAAAAGGCAGTTGCAGTGCACATTGTATATGATTATTGTGTTTAGACTAGTGTAATAGATAGTCTGTTGTCAGAATGTTTTATTGATAACTTAAATGCCTCTTGTGTTGTTTTTTAACCAAGCTAGGAAGCCTTCTTTGGCTGAGTGATCTCCTAGGAGCTGAATGAGCTTGATGTGGTCTTTGGACGATATATTTGATTCTCTGTGTACTATTCTGAAATGATCCATGTGTCTGTGGTGTTTTGTCTTTTCCCCTTTGAACTTCTAATATCCCAAAAGAAGACGACACAAAGCATTTCCCTGCAATTAATATCTTGCTGGTCTGAATGTCTCTTAACATAGTTTTTCAACCCATCTGGTCAAAATCCTCAGAAAAGTCCCCATGCCTCAGTCATGCAGAGATACTGCTGTTCTTTTCCGTAGTCATTCTGCTGTGGTATTCTTAATGATTCAAAAATACCAACAAAGTCCATTTACTTGCTCGATACATGTTTTATTACATTTCCAGTAGCATACATAGCACATAAATCTTCTCAAAGTACACTTGAAATAGCCATAAGTGGCAGCTGAAAATCTCTCCAAAGTAGTACAATGTTTGCAGTCTATAGAAGGATTTGTCAAGTAAGCACGGCTACTGTTTTGTGGTCCTTCTAATTGAGCATTGAGAAAACAGAAGCATCTCAGCAGCAAAATGCTAGAAAAAATGTGCCCTTTTTCCTCTTGTAAGAAATGTTTCATTTAGAAAAGAAACAACGCACCTATGAAAAATTATCCTAAATAAGCATACGGGTTTTGATTCTGCGCATACTTGTGTCAGTTCTGCAGCTTCTGTTAACATCAGCTGGACAGAATTAGACCTCTGTGTTTTTTTTCCTGAGGTGAATGGAAAGAGCGTCTGTATCTGTTTTGTTTCAGAGGTTTTTACACCGTCATTGGGGTAATGATAAATCTTGATACACCTGCCATAGTGGCACTGTCTTTTGTTGATTTACTTTTATGGCAACAGCCGTGAAAGAGGAAAGGGATGGAGTGGGAAGGCAATTCAGGGAAAGGAATAGGTGAACATGGTCTGAGATCACCAAAAGGCATTTGAAAGGAGGAAAACATTGGTTATGTAAATGTATATGTTTTGCTCTTGATTTACAAAGAAAATAAATACATAAAAAATCAAGTATATAAAAATAATCCTATGGCAAAGCCTTTGCAGAAAGGCTGTCTTCCTTCATGTGGTTCTTTGAGACAGCAGAAAGGAGCCAGTTCTGACCCAAAAATTGTGTCTGGCAACTCAGCTAATAAGACCTATCCTAAAACTCCTTTGGAGTCATGCCTGTTTTAATGAAGTTCATGCAATTTTTGGATCTGGCCTGGCTCATCTCCTGCTGCCTCTCTCCCCAGAGAAAGTTTGGACCTCTCTGCAAAGTACGGGTTGTGAGTACTCAGTTGTATCGGGATGTCCAGGAGATTGGGCACTGCTGCACTGCCTGCAGTGAAGCACCGGAGATGGGATTCGCCATACCATATCTACGCTGGAGTTACTTACCCTAGTTCTCAGCCTTCGGTGGGAAAAAAGGCTCTCATCCTAAAGGTGAATCTCCACTGAGTGAACAGAGCGCCTAGGGTGACTAGCTCCGGTGTGGATCTCCAGTTTTAGATGAAATGGATATTCCTGCAGTTTACTGACTAGCCTGCCTGCAGAGTGGCAAGAGTGCTGATTCAGGAGGGTATTTAATCATGTGCCAGTCCTTGAGAGAAAGACATTTAAAAAAAAAGGCAGGGGGCATTAAGAGGAATGTTTATATTTTTTAACTACAAGCAGAATATTCCCTGGTGATCCATTAAAATGTGAAGTATCAGACAAATATTTTCCTGTAGGAGATAAAACCTTTCACTTGGCTGTTGAGTTTCAAATCCGTATTTCACCCGTAATTTGAAAAGCTACATATTTTTAAAAGCAACTAGTTCTACGTGTATATTCTTGCACACGCACATGTACAACACGCACATTCTTGTCCCTGCAGCATATATCCCGCCTGTTGCTGCTGACCAGTGCGTGCTCATGAGGTAGATGTGCCAAACCTGTGAGTTTAGGGGCTGCAGATGCAAAGGGATTTTGTATGTGTGTGTGTATAATGTTTGTCTGTACAGAGAGGTTATATATGTTTATGTCAAGGGACCAGTTAAGAGTCCAGCTTCCTGCTGTAGGAAACACAGAAGAGGACTGTGTGTAGCTGGAACAAAAGCAGCTCCGAGCCTGGAGAGCTTGTCTTTTCAATAGATGGGGCAGACGTGGTTTTGGGGAAAGGAATAATGCAGGAGCAAGGTGGTCACGGTGTTGGGTTGGACATGGCGTACCAGTGCTGTGGCTTTATGCATAACAAATCTGTTCAAAATGTACAAAACGATTTGGAGTGTGTGGGAGGTTACCAAGGAGAGATTAACTCGGGGGGGGAGGGGAGTGGAAATCACAAAAAGGGTACATTTTAATTTTGTCTAAACCAAAAAAGATTCTTTTTGTTCATTCTGATTGTGATTCAGGATAGGAGAATCTATGCAGACTTGGGAAAACTGTTACACAGCAATTTGGTAACGCAAACCTGTAGTCTCCCCTTAAATTGCATGAAGCCAAAAAAACCTGACCTTTGTCTGTGGGTCCGACTCAAATATTCAGGAGAAAGAGTAGAAGAGAATAACTGGAAAATGCCTGGGAGGAACCTCAGGCGCTCTTTTCATGCATCTTTGTTATCTGGAGGCTGGTGCTGCAGATGTCAGTGTCCAGGGACAAAGTTACTGTCCCTAGTCAGTCCGGCTGCTCTCCCTCCCTCGCCCTTGAGTGGCTCATGTAGTCATGCCCCAAGCCAGTCCTGGCAAAATGAGTGAAGTTATGGAAAAACAACCATTTAAAAAAGCCATTAAGCTAACCCAAGCATCTTGACTGAACTAGATATGGGAGCAATTGCAATGCTGGCAGATTGGGTAGGAGGAGGCAATCCCGGCTCGGCCTCAGCCAGCGCAGGACATGTGTTGTCATCCTGGCTGTGCAGGTGGGCAAACGCCTCTCAGGCAATACAAGAGGAAAACATATCAGTTGTTTTGTTCACAGGCAAAAGCAAACCCTGAATATAGAGTTTCATGCGCCCTCTCAGGTTCTTCTGGAGCAGCGTTCAGTGATGCACAGACCTCTGAGACCCTGTAGTTAGAGTTATGGCGCAACATATCTCTCTACCTCCCTGAGCTGGCTATAGCCACTCGGGATGAGCTGCGTGCATGAGTTGTGCAGGGACATCAGTCAGGAGAGGGATTTTTGGAGCAGCATGCTGCTGCTGTGTTGGGAGGCAGTGTGAACACATGGTTGGAGAGGCTTGGTGGAACTGCAGTATCCTGAATCGCAGTATGAAGAGGTAAGGAATGAAGCAGGGAGCAGTCTTACCTTTTTAGCAGGATCTAATCCTCTTTCCCTGACCCCAGACATGCAAGCAAAGGAGGCGATCGCTTTGTTGCTGAGATCTGGAGGTTGTGTCAACAATACAGCATTGGGGTTTTCCTGCCTTGGGTGCTACAGGTGGGAGGGCATGAGAGAGCTCTGCACCTTCAACCACGGGTAAGCAGGCTGGAGCTAACACAAGGTGGGATCCTGGAGTAAGAGAAGCGGTTGTTAAATGTAGCAAGTGTGGGTTTGTTCTGCCAAGTTGCTGCTTGAGCAGAGAACAAAGGTAGGTGGTGGCATGAAGTCCTGACACCTCTCTGAGCCAAGGCAGGGCTTGTGTTTAGGTGCTAAGGTACTGCCATGCTCAGCATCCCAGAGAGCTGTTTTATCTAGAGGGAGAGCTGCTGATGGGTGGAATGGGTAGATTACGTTACTCGGTAAAAGAAGACAGAAATAAAGGTTATTCTGGTGTGTAACTAAACTCTTCATTCCCCTGGAGATTCAGTTAACAAGTGTAACATTTTTGTGGGGAAAAGATAACGAAGACCTTATTTGACTTAGAGGCAAGGCAAAGTAGTCTACCGATTTTTGGCGGTTGTATTTGTTTCTTACAGAAACCATCTTAGTGATGTTTGTGACAGATACGGGCAGTGTATGGCTCAGCGTGGTCCTGTTCCTAAGTAATGCTGATTCTGTCCAGCTCTGGCTCTGACCTTCATTGCAGATCTCAAAGCTCTCCTTGTTTTTGTTTCCACTGAACAATTTAAAAACCTGAGGCACACAGAGGTGAAACATTTCGGTTACAGATGTATGTGGTACCTGTCTCCACAGCGTTAATGCATCAGTAGCCAGCTGTCACTCTCCTGCGGCCAGGCTGCTGCAGTCGTGTCCCTGGCTCCCCTACCTGCTTCCTGGCCTCAGTGGAGCTCTTAATTTTGTTTTGCAAGATTTGCAGAGGGCTAAATCTGGGCCCAGGAGTGTTATTTTTAGAGTCTGGAAAATAGGCTAATGTACAAAAAAAGATTTTTCTGACAGTTTAATGAACCATTTTTGGATTTGGCGGGGGAGGGGAGGAAGGCAGTAAGATGGAGAGGCCTTTCACGTTATCTCCTTAGTCATATAAGGGGCAGAAGGTCCACCTATGGTGTTAGCGTGCTCCCAGAGCTCCGCGTGCATTGTCCCATCCCATTCTTCCCCCCGATCTGTTTCCAAAACTCCTCTTTCCTTATCCACTCACTTTTCCTCCCTCCTGCCACCCCCTGTCCTTTAGTGCTGCCCCAGATGTCTTCTCCTGTGCCCGCTGCCTGCATTGTCAGCTGCACACAGATTGCATTTCCCCGAATCAATTTTAAGGAGCCATTGATGGAGGTGGATTTCAGGAAAATGCCTACCGTTCATTTCTTGGTTTCTGCCAGGACGGGTTTCAAGTCTTCACGTTCCAACTAGGAGGCTCATTCAGGGTTTAGGGCTGGGCAGATGCTGCAAAGACCAGCACACCAGAGGAGTGTTTGTCCTGGGCTTTCTGTCTGTCTGTCTCAGCCTCTTGGGAGGGGTGACTGTTACCCAGGAGCGAGGTGCTTGCGCTGACTTTGAAATCATCATGAAGGCAGTCGGTGCTGCGTTACCTGAGGTAGGTCGTGTGGCTGAGGTCAGTTGGGGGATGGCGAAAATGGCAGTTTAGTCCTCAACTCTGTACAAAAAAAAAAAAGAAAGAGAAGGGGGGAAGGGGGGAGGCAGTGGGGCAGAAGCTGTTGACCTTGAAGTGCTGTGCTTCCAGGAGGCCATCCATCCGCTGCCCTGTGTTGAAGTGAGCGCAGATTTGGATCGCTAATCCTTTCCTCTGACCCTGGGGACTCCATGTTTCAGAGAGTGCAAGTGAGCAGATGGATTTTATTAGACTTAGAAGAGACAGTTTTTAAACTGAGAAAGCTTTCAACCTTTTCTTTAGCAAAATGGTGTGGACATGGAGTTCTTTGTCTTTTGTACTGCTTGCCTCTTCCCTCCTTCTCTCCCCCACCTGCAGTACAGTGTTTAAAACCCACCTGAGCACTGCCCACCTAGTAATCACAGCAGCTGTTTGTCATACCGAATGCTTTTCGTGTATCTTTACCTCATATTTGTTTTGGCTTAAGATATAACCCAGTCCTCCAAGTGTTTGCCACTGGACATGCTCCCGCTGACATCTGCAGGAGAGCAGCAAGTCCAGCTGTTGACCGAAGTGATCCTAGCGGCAGCTGCTGCTGCCCGTTTTGGGTACGGACCTTCTCAAAGAAGTTGTGATCGTGTCCTGAACACAGAGTGTATTTTTATTAATGTCCTTCCAAGATAAAAGGCCACAAAGATGACCACCACTTGCGGCCTAATTAGCCAGAAGCCTCTGTCTCATTTGTCATAATCCAGATGTTATCCTGCTAATTTCAAGGCTGTTACTCAAGTGCAAAAACTGACACACAGGAGTTGAGAGCGGGTCTACATCACAGGCTTTTGTCGGGGAGCCGTCAGTCAGGGCTTTGATGGGATGTGTGATCTTTGGCCAACACAGCTGTGCTGACGAGAAGTCCTCAGCATAGACTTCTGCTAGTTATACCAGCAAAACCTTGTTTTTACTGGTATTGCTGATGTGGGGGAGGAGAAGCTTTCCTGCAAGTTGAGTGCTGCCAGTGTGAGCTCTGTCAATGGTGACTTCCCTTTACCCATCCTGTAGATCCCAGTCCGGCTGCTCTGGCAGCCTCCGTGGTAAGAGTTGGCCTAAATGGGTGCAGTTGTAAGGTTCCTGTTAGGAAGTCAGGGCTGTGCTTGCTTTTATTACTATTTTTTTTAAAGAGTCTTTTTAATGCATTTTTTAAAATTTACATCTTGTTCTCAAGAAGGCTTTGATCTTATTAATCTTTTCATCTATACATCAATCTGTTGTGTGAAAATGTTGGAACACGCTTTTATTGTGGCATGGGGTTTCTTCGGTTTTTGTTTTCATTTTTTTTGCATAGTTTAGAGAATTTTTCTTCCCTGAGGCTCTCCCTCTGTCTTGATCCTACATGAAAGTTGACCACAGACGTGTCAGGTTCTAGAGTGCCACTTTAGGCCATGTCTTTGAATTTTCTTTGCAGGGATTTCCTGATATAAGATTTAAACAATTCTTTCTCTTTCCTTGCATTAACATAAAGAAAGCATTTTGGGCGAGTCTGCGCAGTTTGTTGTGAGCAGACATGAACTCTCTCTGCTTATCTTCACCAGGTGGGATGCACGCCAACTTTTAACCCAAAGTATTGTGGTTGCTACAGCATGAGGCAGAGTTTGGACTAACTTACCTGCTCTCCGTCTGTGTTATTAGGTTGAGCAACTGGTGTGCCGCTGTGGTTGTGGTCATTTGGCTCGTTCGAGGCATGGGCAACATGATTAAATCTGTCTGCATTTGGCCACATAGACTTAGCCTTAATCTTGGTCACTTACATATGCTCTTCTCCCCTACTTGTTACCATAGGTTTAGACTTCAGCCATGCATAGTTACACGTTACAGCCGTGCTTTCCTAAAATGTCCATCTGCTCGTGATAGCAGTTCTTGTGAAAACCCTTGTGCAAATGCAATCATATCTGTGAAAAGCAATGCCATGTGGTGTAACTTTAACCCAAGGGAAAGTGGAGGAACAGTCATTTGGCAGCCAAAAAGAAATCAGAACTGTACTTACTATACATGCCTATCAAAATATAACCTTTGTAACAAGTCACTAGTACTGAGCCAAATCAGGATCTTTGCAATTGTCGGACCCTCATTGAAGACAGTGGTGTGACAAGGTGTCCTTTTTAACTTTCCGCAGTGTAAACTAGAAATTGCTCTACTTGATAGCATCATGGTAATAGTAGATCACTTCAGCTGGGAAAAGAACTGATCCCTTTGGTTCCGTAGGTAACAAGAGTTCAACTTGTGATGATGGGCTGGGGAGGAGAAGGTTGGAGCATGAAAGGCAGCCACCTGGGAAGTGTGCTGCCAAAGCACACAGCCTGCTTTGCACAGCCTCTCCATCGCAGACATCCTTGCTTTAAACATTTCTGCATGGCCCATACCCGAGTGGTATGCTCGAGGACTGCACTGAGGTCTTTCACATGCTTTGTGTTGACCTTTCAGAAGCTGAGACACTAGGCAGTACCTCAAGACCTTTTGAACATTTGTTGTCCTTGATATTGTTGACCCCTTGCAGGTAAGTGTAAACTTCTTGGTTTATGAAAACATTGTGAATTTCTTTTTCTACCTCTGTCTTTTGCCTAGGTCCTGAGGGAGACTAATAAATTGGCTGAAATGGAAGAGCCACCTTTGCTACCAGGAGAAACCATTAAAGACATGGGTATGTGAAGAGGAAATTCCTTATTCTTTGCTGACCAAATAGAATATCCATTGAGAAAAATATCTTGGCAGTCTGTCCTGGTTTCAGCTGGGATAGAGTTAAATTTCTTCCTAGTGCTGTGTTTTAGTATGAGAAGAATGTTGATAACACACTGATGTTTTCAGTTGTTGCTAAGTACCCTGCTAGTCAAGGACACTCAGCTTCCATGCTCTGGAAGAGGCTGGGAGGGAGCATAGCCAGGCCAGCTGGCCAATGGGGTATTCCATAGCGTGTGATGTCATGCTCAGTATATGAATGGTAGACATGATCCAGGAAGTAGCGATCACTACTTGGTTATCGGTCAGCGTGGGTGGTGAGCAATTGCATTGTGCATCACTCATTTTGTATATTCTATCATTATCATCATTATTATTATTATTTTCTTTTTCCTCCCTTTTCTGTTCTATTAAACTGTCTTTATCTCAACCCACGAGTTTTTCTCACTCTTACCCTTCTGATTCTCTCCCCGTCCCACTGGGGGCGGGGAGGAGTGAGGGAGTGGCTGCGTGGTGTTTGGCTGCCTGCCAGGTTAAATCACAACACAGTCATTGACCAACAACAGCAAATTGCTGATCTTTTGAGAACCACGATCAGGTTGTTTCATTAATCAAGTTATTGCACATCACATGAGCCAAGGTCTCATGTATATGTCTGCTCTTAGCATGTAGCCAATACAAGGCAATTCAACATGTCTTAGCATGAGCGTTGAGATAGGTTGTGCAGCTTTGCATTTGCTGCCTCCCGAGAGGATGTGGATCAACTGTGTCAAGTTGTGCTTGCCACAGGGTAACGTCATGGGTTGACACAGCACAATTGTATGTCGAATTTCTGTCACAAACTGCAGAAGAGGATACAGTGCTGTTGCAGAGAACTTGCTGTGATATGGGGATGGGTCTTTTTTCTTTTTTTTTTCATCCAGACTTTCTGACATACATCAGGTTTGCTGATGCACTCTAGCCTGAAATTTTGAGTAAGCCTCTTGATTAACTTTCTGTGAAAGATTCTGCATTCGCTAGTTTAACATGTTGCCTTCCTCTTAAAATGACATGGAAGAAAGCAACTTCAGCCCTAAAAAAACCCCCAACACCCTACCAAAAAAACTCACCCAACAACAACACCACAAAACCTAAAAACAAACAAAAAAATCTCACCTCAATGCTCAATCCTTTTCTCTACTCCTTTCCTAAGGACTCTGAACTCATACTCCAACCATGCACTGCAGACTGACATCTCGCTCACTCCACAGGCACAGTTAGTTCTTACAGCAAGACTATATTTTGAAGGGTTCCTGGGGAATGGTTTAAGAGATCAGAGTTATCAGTATTTTGTCTGTGAGCAAATGATGTGATGAGCCATGTAAGTCTGTAAGACTGGGTGGCTTTCAGAGTAGGCCAGACAGCAGCTGCCTGGTCCAGCAAGAAGTTAAAGGTAGCAAAAAGGAAATCTTTATTATTCATCAGCAATAATTATTTCCTGTTAAAAGTGTCAAGAAAGGCAAATGTAATACTCTCTGTATTTTACAGGGAGGGGAGGAAAAATTATTTCAGCCAACCCAATAATCTAGGGTAAGATTGGCCTTATAAAAGACAGGAATTCCATAACCAGAGGAATTAATAAATCCTGGTTTCCAGTATCTTTCTTCCATATGGATTCTCTTATATCTACCAAAGGCTGAGCTTATTAGACTTTCCCTTGGTAGTAGCACTAGTACAACCTCTTTCATACCTGGCATCCGTTCTCACAAACAGTGAAGGATCTTAATGCCTTGGAGATCCCTATTTATCAGATGGAGACTGCTGAAATCATACAACTGTGGTAGGGTTAAGGTCAGACAAGCCATGTGTGTAGGCACATGTGTACATGTACAGTGTAATTAAGTAAAATTGTTTCCTTAGGAAACCAAGCTAATAAAATGCAAATGTGAAAGGTGATGTGGCTTACAAGCTGGCAAGGCCAGTGTTTGAGATCGTGCCTGGGATTCCTTACCTGGAAAACATTTTTCTAGCACCTTTCCTCTTTATCCAGAAATCCTGTTTCTTTTCAGATGTAAATGCACACTTCTCTTATTAGTAGTTTTGTTGCCTTTTTTTTTTTAAACATTTTGAAATTATATTTTGAATAATGGGAACTCTAGTGGAAAAACCAGGCAGGCTGCCCTCACCCTTATTATGGTTCATGAGTCTGCTTTCAAACCTCTGTCAAACTAGTCTTTGAAAAGAAGTGATGAATAATCGGCTAATAATGAAACACTTGGTTTAATTAGAACTGGCTAGAAGCATTTTGTGTTTAATTGTCCTTCCAACAAACACATGTACATTGTGTGTATATACATATATGTATATTATTTTATTTATTTTTAACCAAAAATTCTGTGCTACGTATTTTGCTGATTTTTTAAGGATCCTTCTCCATATCCAAATCTCAAGAGTCAGTGAAGACTATGCAGAAGCAGAGCTGACGTGAGGATGATTTAGTTATATGAGTTGCCGGTGCCCTGGAGTAAGGCAGTCTCTCTCCCTCCCTCCCTCCAGGCTAAATCTCATAGCATAAAGGTAGAAGAAATTCAGGTCCCCATCCTGACACCCCAGCAGCCTCGTGCCTCTTGTGCGTGGTGGCTGTCACCTGGCTGGGAGGCAAGCTGTCCTCCTGACTTCACACAGCCCTTGCAAAACACATCCCATAGGGTTTGGAGGCTTGAGGTTATTAAGATGGTCCAGGGGGTTCTTTCATGAGTCTGGCAGCTCTGGTCCGTGGGTCTCCTTCTGAAAGGATCGCTGTGTGTTTGAGGGGTGTCTTTACTTGTCAGTGATGGCATAAACCATTGCCACAGCACAGCCAGCCAGCTGCTTCAGTGGCAGAAGACATGATGGGCCGCTGCGGGGCGGCGGAGGGGGAGGGAATGACTTAAATGTTGGCATTTAATTGATGTAAAACAGAAGGGCAGTTAGGGGAGGTGTTTGCTGTGGAAAACCAGCAGCACCTCTTGCCTTTTGCTGGAGCAAGTGAGAAACTTCTGAGGCCTTTTAAGAAGGGGACTGTTTTGAGTCACCATCACTCAGGCTCAAAAATAATTGAATTGTTGCAGAGTAACTTGATCGCTGACTTCAGACTTAAAATCACCAGCAGTTGGGTGCTATACAAATTCCTGGCTGCTGGAAATCGCTGTATCTCTGCTGGCTTGTAGCATGAGGGCCTTCATCCCAGGGCTGACTCTGCGTGCAAGGGTGTGCGGAAGGACCCAAGCATCCTAAAAGCCACGTGAACTGCCTTCTCCTGTCCTTGGTGGCACAAACCAGCTTACTGGTGATCCTTAGTTTTTATGCAGATTGTGGTCAGCTTCAAATGTATGCATCCAGGCAGGAATTGTCTCTCTTTTCGTGCATGATGTTCTCAGCTACTGGCAGTGCGTTGCTCAGTAAGAGTAAACAGTTTGCAGCCGAATACTGGCTTTTTTACGGGCTTAGCAGTTCTGTGCAATAGTAGGATTCTAGGTGATGGTACTTGCCAGGAGTTCAGTTTATACCTAAACTCTTACCTTCTCCACAGAACTGAAACTTGCGTGTTAGCTGTAGGCTAGAACCCTAGATTAAGCTGGTTTTCATTCCATCATCTGAAAAGTAGAGCCCTCAAATATTGTTGCTGTCATAATTTTACTCCCATAAATTAACCATGAAATTAACAACTTTTATTTTTCTTTTTTTAAGCTAAGGATGTTACTTACATCTGCCCCTTCACTGGAGCAATCAGAGGAACCCTTACTGTTACCAATTATAGACTGTATTTTAAAAGCATGGAACGGGTAAGCTTTTGAAACCATCTGCTTTTGTTGGGTATTCAATCTTTAGACCTAGGTGTTCTTTGAGAGTAATGCTGTGTGAATCATAGCTATATCTTTGGGAATATAGGCATAAGGGAGCAGGAGCTGGGGATTTTTCCCCCTCCCCTTTTTAAACTCACAAATTTCAACTGTCTACAGGACCCTCCTTTTGTCCTAGATGCATCTTTAGGTGTAATCAACAGAGTGGAGAAAATTGGAGGTGCTTCCAGTCGTGGTGAGAATTCATACGGGCTGGAAATTGTATGCAAGGTAAATTTTTATCTGTGTTTTACAATAGGGGAAGGGGAACATATATTTTAAAAGGTTTTCTCTGTAGCACTGTAGGAAGTTCTGCGAAACATTTCAGTATGACTTCACACACTTCAAAAAACATCTGATTTTAAAAGTAATTTTCAGGATTCTCCAGCCCCGCTCCTAGCACAGGCTTTGTGCTAGGTAATGTCTTTTCTTCATGGTGCAAACCTAGGCCTGCATCCCACTAATGCGGTTCTCGGGATTGCCCACCAGGCTATCCCAGGAAGACTCCAGTCATTGTGGAGTATAGGATTCCTTTCACTCAACTTGCATTTCAAGAGCAAGAAAGGGGCATGTTTCCCCCTAACTCTTTAGCTTGTGTCTACCTGCTGCTGTGCTTTGTGGTGAGGGACTGGCAAGTAGCCGTGAGTCCTCCTCGAGGCTGTTCTTTCATTTCTTTCAAGGCGGTACATGTTTCACATGTGCCTCTCAAGAGCCCTAGGAATCATTGGAAATGCAAACTTAACAATTAACTAAAAATTAACAATTCACCTCCTCGTGTCTACTTACTATAGACCCACAGAGTAGATAAAATCGCCATCTCCAGTCCTAAATTCTTACCTCCGCTGTTCAGCAGGGCATGGCCCCTCTGCTTCCCTCAGTGACCGCGTGGGGAGAGCTGGATTTTGAACCTTGTAGGTCTTGGGCTGCTTAGAGCTCTTGTCGGAGCCCCCTCAAGGCTGAAAGGATGCCACTTGCTGGATAAGGGCAGATGGAGGAATGAAAACTGCTCTGGCCACTGCTGTGATTTTGAGGCACCAGGAAGCTAAGCAGACTCTCAAGCTGTGGGCGTGCTGAGTCAAAAGCAGTTGATATAATCTATACCAAATCATCCAGCTGCTCCCTTGTCCTGTTGCAGTCATGATCCTCCCTGGCTAACGTAGGGGTGCTTGTGCTGGCAAGCTAATTTGTTCCCTGTTTTGATCTGGATTCCTAGTCCTCAGCCATTTTGCCTATATGCAAATTTGCAGACATGGTCAGGTTTGGAGTGAACTACATTGTTTCCCTGGGTGGGAAACCCAGGCACAAACTCTATGATAGGTATCTTGGCCCTATACAACAGATATATATGGGCCAGCCTGCTTGGCCCAGGATATGCAGAGCAGTTTAGTGCGATAACAGAGTAGTACAGATACAGCTTATGCGTCCTGAAATGTTCTCTGTCTGAGACCAATTACCTAATCTCAGTCTTGTGAGACAGCTAAGTCTTTAGCTGTTTGTCTTATTCTCTGACTTGCTGTACCATCTTCATGTCCTTGAACTTGATAGCTCATTTCCTGCTGGTGGCTTTTAAACTGTTTACTACAAGTGTTTGAGTTGTAGGCTTGGCTGGAAAATCTTGGCATCTTAGAGATGCTTTACTTAGTTTCTGAATTTGATTTTTGTAGATGAGTACGGAAAGGAGGTCTTGGGTAACCACCCTTTGTGGAAACTGTGCTGCTGTGCAAGTTGGAGGAGTTCTCAGTTTCAAGACATCCTCTTGAGTGCTCTGAGAGATGGAAGCTTTAAAGGGAGATGGCATTAGTTGCTTTGCACCAAACTGACTGGACCTGTGCTCGCTCTGTGCAGTAGCTCTATGGAGGTATTCTGTGAGGCAGTCCCTTCCAGCTGTCTTGTGGCACAGCTCAGTGTGAGAGTGTGGTAAGAGCTAGGAGGTCTGTCAGACAAAGTCCTGCCAGTCAGCAATAGCTTGTCCCTGTGCGAGGCTCTCCCCTAGACTTTCAGCAAGTAGAGAGCTTCATGTGAAGGCAAGGTGCTGTGATCAGGTGCACCTTGCACTCCCTCTGCTCCTCTGCAGTTGTGGCAGGCTTTGTTGGAAGCTGCAGATGACCATTGAACCAAGCCCAGAGCTACAATACAACAGTGTTCAAAGTGCGATATTAAATCAGTACTAGAAAGAGGATCGTGATGCGACCCTATTTTGAATGCTGGGGTTTGGATTTTCTTTGGATTTTGAAGTGGTTCAGAAATCTGCAATTTGATTTCCTTCTTTTTTTCCTAGGATATTCGAAACTTGCGATTTGCTCATAAGCCTGAAGGGAGAACTAGACGATCCATATTTGAGAACCTAATGAAATATGCTTTCCCAGTTTCAAATAATCTGGTAAGTATTTTCTTTTCAGTTTTTAACCAAAAGACACAGAGTGACAGTAAGCTGTTTTGTTCAGTCCCATCTACTTGGTGCAGTGTTCTCATGGGGTGCATTTTGTTGAAGGAGGAGAAATGCTGGGTTTTAAATCTGTTTTAGAATTAATTCTGTAGGAGTTTAGATTGTATAGAAAACAGGAAGGGTCTTCTACCATGGGGCTGGATTCCTTCATGCATGGAGAATGATTTACTGATACATCCTCATAGCAGAAGGAAAATATTCAAAGCACAGTGTCATCCATCAGAGGTTTACAGATAATGGTGACTGCACTGCCCCAAATCTGCCCTGTTCATCTGCTCTGTCATGTTATGACACTGCAATTGTTGCTTCAAATACTGGTTGAAAGGATCTAGTTCTTAATATGTAAAAGCGTTCTTGCCCAAGTAGTCTTTTCTTTCTCTCTTTAATAATAAACTCCTTTTGTCCATGAAGTACTAGGTAATAGACAAGCAAGATCAGGGGTATAGAGGAAGGTACATTGCTGTAGTAATTACCTGATACAGCGTGCACGTTAATCTTTTTCACAAAGCCCTAAAAGAAAAGTAGTGCAGTGGGAAAAAAGAAGGACCAGTCATGAGTTACTATTTGAGATATCAAACATCCTGGAAATGGGCTCTGAGTGGGCTCTTAATGATACATTTTCTTTCTTTCAGCCACTTTTTGCATTTGAGTACAAAGAGGTTTTCCCAGAAAATGGATGGAAAGTGTATGACCCCACTTGGGAGTACAGAAGACAGGTAGGTACAGTGCCATGTCCTTCCTCATCCTCTCTACTCTTCAGAAGTGAGGCTCTGTGCAGCCATATAATTACCGGTCGCATGGAATGGAGAATGATCCTGCTGACAACTGTCTTGCAGGCTGGGTTAGGACATTGTTCTCCACATTGCAGTGATTGATGACAGCAGTACAGCTTTAGAGGTAGTAGCATCCACTGATGAAGATTACTCAGGCTGCAGAGAGCTGACTTTAGGCTTTGGCAGAAAAAACTATTACTCTGGCTTAGTCATCAGCCACTGCTGGCAGTTAGGAACGGAGGATGCGTTTTGTGGGTACGGACATCCCATTGTTCAGTTCCACACCTCAGCTCTTGCTTGTATCAGTTTTAATTCTTTACAGTTTTCTGTAAGATATCTCAAACAGGAACTTGGACGTGAAAAAAAATTAAATGTAGAATGCCTTCATTTTCCTGGGGAATCGGCGTAGGGATCAACCTAGAGAGTGTTGTGATTAAGCATAGCTTGGAACAGACAGTTATAGTGTGTCCAGAGTAGACTGGTCAAAGGTGTTAGTGATAATGAAGCGGTAGGCTGTCAATTAGGAATACTGCGATAAAAAGTTGAGGGGTCCTGTCTGGGGGAAAAGATGGGAGAATTTTGGTTTTTATAATGAAATCACTCTTGTCATAAAATTCTCAAGTTGAGGAAACAGCACAATTTGGTGACAGTTTTGCCCGGGAGACAGTAAACTTTTGTCTCATCCAGATCTGCCAGGATAAAACCAATTTTCCTTCGTAAAATTAAGAAATTTACAGCCATTTAATTTAAAGATTTATTTGGATCTTTCCCATAAAGCAAACCAAAACAAAACATCTGACCTAGCCTAGTTGTTCATCTGATTCCTGACATCCAAAACGTAAGGAAGGGATTCATTTTCCTAGCTTTAGTCTTCTAAAAGCTGGGCATGCCTTCTAAATTGGTTTTCTAGGCCTGTCATTAACAGATGGGGAGAGAGAGCTTCACTGTTGGGGGTGATTTGTTCCCTCCTAAAATAGCTGCGTAAGATAGATCACTGGCTTCTAGGCTGCTAATTGAAAGTGAGATGTATCTTACCTCCGCTGTCTTCATTGCAAAAAAGTGTATGTTTTGCAATGAGATACCACAATCTAAAATCCTAGTAGAGACAAACTCCGATCGTTTGTAATCAGTGACACACATCGTATCTAAGGTCGACTTTGACTAATAAGACCAGATAATGCAGCGATTATTGCTTTGTTTAGAATTTACCTCCTTCTTGGTAGTTATTTTAAGGAAAGATCTGTTTATAAAGAAAGATCTGCAGCCCAAGCTGTATGGGAAAGATGCTTCTTTACAGGACTGAGAACTTTGGAGTAAAGACTAAAGAATAGCTGTGCTATCAAAATAATCTCCATTGAAAAGCACAGCATTTGCTTAGCCAAGCTTCAGTTAAAACAGATGAAGTACAAAAGACATTTTTACAATACCTGGAAAGAAGGAAGGGTGACCCTTGAGAATTTCAAGGTAAGTTATTCCAATTTCTTAATCCTGGCATGTCTGATTTTAGAATACAAGCTTTTCTATCCATATTAGTTTTTATATTGTGATTAGCTGTACCTTAAATTTGGCAGGAGCTTGGTTACACAGTGAAAGGATACATATATTTACAGGCATGTGATTTGCAGCTCTTCACGGCCTTTCTGTAAAGAAAATGGGGCTCTGGGCTGTGATGTGTTTGTTTCTGGTCACACGAGGTAGCACTGTTGTGTGTAAAGCATGTCACGATTGAGACTTCTGTTATGACCTGCTTTTGTATCATTTTTGAGCGGACAGGAAAAACTTAGCCTGACTGCTTTTATGTCAAGAAACCAAACTGATGTCTGTGTGCTGAAGCCCCCAGTCATTTGCTTACATTGGTAACTGCAAAAATGAATCCAAACCAGGATTTTTTGCAGCCACGACCTATCTGAATTTTATCCATGATGGGCCACAGTCATTCCCATTCCAGATCACGTAATCCATCTGTTCCAGTAGCTTATCTCCAAAAGTGACCAACACCAGCTGCTGAAGAAGAGGCAAACCGTACTGCAGTAGATGTTTGTGTTGTGATCTGGCCAGGAGGAGAATTTCATCCCTTTCGTTAGAGTTGATTTAGGTCCTGCAGCATGAAGCTTTACGTCCCCTCCAAAACTTTTAGGTATTTCAGTCTGTTTATTTAATTCCAGCATTTATAACTATGGATGTTCAATTTATCTGTGTGAATGTCTTAGCCTTTTTTCTTAATCCAACCAGGTTCTGTTAAAGCAATAACAAATACTGCAGTAAATCAGGATTATGTCCTGAAATGGCAGCAGGGATTCGTTAACAGTGAAACAAAACTGGCGTCATCAAATCAGATAATGGGATTACCTGTCTCTGACTGTATGAATTGTGATCAGAAGTAGAAAAGCAGGACATATGCACTATCTGCAGGACCTTTTGGAATTGGTTTAAAAACTATTAGAGAAGAGCTGGCCTAGGGCATAAGCAGCCCAGCAGTATGGCCAGGCGTTAACTTGGCATATCTTAGGCCAGGGACACAGAGAGAGGGGAGCAGAGCAAAATTAGAAGCCAACTACCAGGCATCCAGAAAAGACTTTTAGAGTAGGATCCATGGTAGGATCTATGTCTACGCTGATAGACATGGCAAGTTTGTGTGTGGTATGATTTATTTATTACAATTTTTTTTGAGATTAATATAAGTGTGTTGATATGATAGACATTGTAGCAATTAGGCAAGATACTCAGTAAACCCCTGACTTCTCTGTTAGCATTCTTGGGAAAGATGGAAATATGTAACTTATTAAAAATCTGTGATTGTGTAAAACTATGGGGAGTAGTAAACAACCTGTAGAGAACAAAAGGAACTCAGAGAGGTTTGGGATTTAGTCAGTAAATGGAATCACATGTGGCAAATGAAATTTAAAACTGAAATTGCTCCCTGATTTTTATTACACGCGGGCTGGCAAAGTATAAAACAGAATTGCAAAGTGAATAAGACTCAGTTGAAACCAAAAGGCCTTGAGATGCCTTTGGAGTAACTTAAAGCTTTAATTTCCCTTAACAAGGTGGGGAGCATTTGGAAAATATTACAAGGGGTTGTGAAGCTGGAAATGTGTGATGTTTCCCTACAGAAGTCATGCTTGTCTAATCCTATGCTCTGGTCATATGTACCAGGGAGCCACAGTATAGGGCTGTGCTTGCTGCTTTCAGAGAAAATATAGAAATTAATAATTCAGAAGAGGAGCTGACCTGTTTTGAGGATAAAAGAAGTTCCCAGCATTATTATACAAGCAGAGTGGGAAAGGTAGAGCATGAGAACAGCATCCTGCAGAGGATTGCTGGGTGTAACTTAGGGGAGTAAAATGAGAATTGAACTGTTAAATGTCCTATGGTTTAACTGAGGTCCTGCTTATGCTAGGTATGTCTCTACTGCAGAATGGATCACAGCTCTCTTGTGCTAAGTGGACGCTCTGGGCTCAGTATGCGGCAGAGGGACCAGCTTGGCTGTGGAAGCTGTATCCTGTGTCGGTGTGGGGATGTGCCTGAGCTAATGTGCTCAGCCTCTTGGTTACTCGTGGCTCAAACCAAGTCTGAGGAGGCACTGCTGGTGTGTAACTCGGGACCCGCCCTGCCCTGCCCGCTGCAGCTCAGGGTGTACCTGCATGGCTAAGCTCGGAATCGGTCTACTGGGTCCCGTAGAGAGATGTGACTGTGTGTAATTCCAGCAAGGAATTATTTTTTTCCTGTCAGTGAAAGATCCTCATGTGCTTAACTTTAAACATGTGGTTTGCAAGGTGGTGATTTCAGTGCCATGCTGATGTGTCTTCAACAGTTTTTCCCTGCAAAGAAAGAAACTCCATCTTCTACAACGTGCGTAGGTCAAGTGATAACCGAGCACAGGTCATTAAAGTAAGGCATGAATGACTATCCAGAGGGAAACCAAGTCTGCTTTGTGTGTGCAGATGACACAAAGGCTGTGTCTCTATGGTTAGATGATACAGTCATAAGGAGTGTTGCCAAGCACTGGGGCACCTTCATCACAAGAAGATCCAGGCATAGCTTCATTCCAGGCTGTTACCATCCCTCTTTTGAGTGAGTGTGTTTGAGCATCTTTAGCCATGCATGAAGATGCTCTTCCAGCAAGATGTATGCAGATTGAGAGTATGAAGCAATTATTTACTGGCTAAAAAAGATAGCTGAGATTTAACTAGCTACTAGGCTGAGCATTAGTACTCACCACCTCAGAGAAGGCATCTGAAGAGACTTTCCAGGCCAGGCAGGCACCAGTGAGAGGAGAAGGATCAGCCTCTGCACCTCCCTCCGTTGGGTTGTTGTTGCTATCTTCCACCAGTAATGTCAACACCAGCACAAGGATGACCCAGCTGTTGGCCCTCACCCAATGACTGCCTGGTAAACTCACAGTTTTTCCTTTTGGATTTGTCATGGTTTAACCCCAGCCGGCAACTAAGCCCCACACAGCCGCTCGCTCGCTCCCCCACAGTGGGATGGGGGAGAGAATCGGAAGGGTAAAAGTGAGAAAACTCGTGGGTTGAGATAAAGACAGTTTAATAGGGAAAGCAAAAGCCGCACGTGCAAGCAAAGCAAAACAAGGAATTCATTCCCTACTTCCCATCGGCAGGCAGGTGTTCAGCCATCTCCAGGAAAGCAGGGCTCCATCATGTGTAACGGTTACTTGGGAAGACGAACGCCATCACTCTGAACGTCCCCCCCCTTCCTCCTTCTTCCCCCAGCTTTATGTGCTGAGCATGACGTCATATGGTATGGAATATCCCTTTGGTCAGTTGGGGTCAGCTGTCCTGGCTGTGTCCTCTCCCAACTTCTTGTGCACCCCAGCCTCCTCGCTGGTGGGGTGACGTGAGGAGCAGACTCTATGTAAGCACTGCTCAGCAGTAAAGAAAACCTCCCTGTGTTATCAACACTGTTTCCAGCACAAATCCAAAACACAGCCCCATACAGCTACTATGAAGAAAATTAACTCTATTCCAGCCAAAACCAGCATAGGATTTTATACCATTTCATGATGATGTTTTCCCTCTTGAAACCTTGAGCTACCAGTGATCCCCCTCTCAACGATCCTCTTCCTCTACCTGCAGTTTTACATTTCTTGCCTCTCTATAGATTTTCACACAGCTCTTTCGCATGGCTCTGCAGCGTCCGTGGCAGTCTGAACCGCAGCTGGGCCACATCAGAGCTGGGGCTGATGGGGCAGTCGGGCCTTGAGGAGCAGAGAAGAGGGAGGGCTGCCAGGCCAGCTCGCCTGCTCCCAAACCTGGGCGCAGTTCAGAGGCTGACACAAGCCAAGGATCACCAGTTCAGACAAACTGCCCTGTTTTGAGGATAAGCGAGTTTAACAGTATGGATGTGAGGCGCGGTGAGCCAGCTAGTCTCAGTGAGAACAGTCATGGGCACATTTAATTTATGACTGTAGGTGTGGCCATGTTGCCTTCCTCACTTTGCCCTCTGGCAGCAACTGAACATGTGAGTTCCCTTGAAATCAGGGTCTACTAGCAATGTTAATTTTCCTGGAGAAGACAGACCTTGTGCACCAGTCAGGGCAGCATGCTCTGGTCACTAACGTGGACACCTAGCAGCTTCTGGACCATCACATCTGCTGTTAGCGAGGCATGCCTGGGTTCCTCCTGCAGGTGCACAGGCAGGCGGCTCCCAGCACTGGTCCCGAGCCTGCAGAGGCTTCTTGAGTTACATCTGTAACTGTTTGGTTTGGTTTGGTTTGATAGTAGGCTTTTGGCTGCTTACAACTTTCCAGGAAGCAGTGAAATGCCAATGTGCTTTATATCATGTTTAGCTTTTTCTATTGATTCCAGCTGGAGAAAGTGCAAATCTGAAGGAGCATGAATAAATGCACAAACTACACTGCATCATGGCAAACGTCCTGGGAAGATGCAAATTCAGCTCCTCTTCTAGCCTACTTTGCTTATTTCTGCTTGCTTCGAGTCGTTAGAAAAAGTCACAATCTGAATCCAAAGCCCTCTTGGGTGGCTCCTGTGCCAGGGAAAGCAGACATTCCTTGTGATTCAAAGGAAATTTGAATGCTGACACGCAGCATCTTTTCTTTCTTTGAGGGATTGTCATGGATTTTCCTGGTCTGGGCTATTGCAAAGGAAAGATTTCATTCAAATTTGTCAGGGTGGCAGCTGAAAGACTTAGAGCTTTGGAGGTGTCGGTTCTGGATCAAGCAGCGTGTGCTGAAGCCGTTCTGCCCAGCACTGTGAATAGGGGGTTTTATAGTGCCAGTGACTGCTTGATCTTCCCAGTGAGCACTGGTGGAGTTGCAGCATAGAATGAAAAGGAGCTTTTCTTCCACGTAGCTGCTTGTCAGCTCCCATTTTCTTTGCCAAGAGTGTGCCAACAGCGTAGTTTTAATTTGGGTTTGGGGGAAGTGAAATCTCCAAGCGTTGCTGATGGATCATTGCAGTGCAGTCATGTACTTAGTAGGACAGGACTGAGAACAATTTAGTCATTTGCCATTAGTTCATTTCCAGATAGTAACCAGTTTGATCACAGCTGATGGACAGCTAAGAGCAAGAGTCTTGCTATTCCCTGGTTGACAGCAGAGCTGGTGGACACAGGAGATTCCATCCTTGCTGTGTACAGCAGGTAGACCGCTGAGCATGTTTTACCCATCAGTAAGCTTGGACTGTGTGTACACACTGTTTGATGTCTGTTTCTGCCACTTCTTTGGCTTCAGGCAGTGCCAAAAATAGCTTTCCTTTAGGGTTTTGGGGTTCTCGTGATCCTGGCAGCTCTGCTGATTCCTTGTAGTAACATTTCCTTCCCAGGGAGGGCCCCAGGACCCTTGGTTCACAAGCAGGGTGTGACTGGTATTAGACAGAAGGTCTGTCCTCTCTTATTTCTAACCATGACCTGTTGTGACAGCATGACTCACTGCTCTGACGGGGAGCCGGCTGCAGTCTGTGTGGGTCAACCATAATTACCACAACTCGTCTGACTTGTGTTAGATTTGTCATTTATTTCCTGTAGGAGCCGCAACCATGGTAATCAGTGTCCCACCACCCTCCTTAAAATGAAGTAGTGTTTATTAGAACAGAAGCATGTATTGTTTTAAGAGCTGATGTTCCTCTAAATCAGACTCTCTGCTTAACAGTCTGGCCATGTTCACTGTAGTAGATCTGTCTTCCCCACAGAGATGCTTTGTGTCGGTGCTCACCCCTGCTGCAGCATGTGTCTGTTCAAATCTCTCCTTGCAGGCACACAGTAGCAACCACACCGTTTTGAGCTGTTAACTCCCAGCACCGGCCAAACTAAGTCTGCAGGTTGTCAGGATCTGTCCCCATTGTGCTTCGGGTGTTACCTGGAGGTTATCGTCGGGGAAGCTGTTGAGTTGCTTCCCCATCAGGGCAGGCTGAGCTCGGTGATGTGTGTGTGTAGCTCACGCACACACTCTCCCAGCCCAAGTCAGACTTGTACAACCAGAGAGCTTAGTCTGAGAGGAACATGGGAGTTGCACATCACTGTCCAGATCACATAGAGTCACGCAGCCAGAGACATACAATTATTAGGTTTCTGGTGTTTTTAGGGGATTGCACAGCTGTGCCGCAAACACTGAACAAGGCCCAAAACAGATTGATTTTTTGGGGGGGTGTTTTACTGCCTGTTCTCCCTTCTGTCTTCCCCTCCATCCTGTCTAGTAACTCCACTTTCCATCCCCAGTTTCCACCCACCACGTTTGAGCTGAGCGCTGAGAGAGGAGTGAGGACTGTCGGTCACTCATTCTGTCCTGCTCCTGGCTCTCCTGTAAGCACCATGAGGAGACCAGGAGGTGTGTAAAAGATCCTCACAGGGGGATCACTTGTGTGGACACATCTATAGCCTCCACAGTTCCTTCGCCATAGGTGAGCCTGTCTGCAGTCTTCTAGTTTTCCTATTCTTCAGTAACCTGAACAAAACATCTACCTCTTTGGAAAGAGGCATGAAATGCAAATTACCAAGATAACGCAGTCCCAGGCTCCAGCCCTAACTGTCCTTCATTAACAAAAGTTGCCTTGAATTTCAGGTCTGGGGATTTGACTGTGCTGAGGTCTCAGAGCAACTCATTTGCTAACCTGCTGTTGCTTCCTCTTTAGGGAATTCCCAATGAAAGCTGGAGGTTGACCAAGATTAATGAGCGCTACGAGCTGTGTGATACATACCCTGCCATTCTAGCTGTGCCTGTAAACATTCCTGATGAAGAATTAAAGAGAGTAGCATCTTTCAGATCAAGAGGACGCATACCAGTGAGTGTGACAAAAGAAGCTGCTTTGATGTGGTGTTGTTACATACTTTTGGGCCATAAATAATACCAAAATCAGGCTGAGTGGATTCCAGGGAGCAAATAAATGGTCAATGGATAATAAAAGTGACAGCAACACGTTTGAGGAGTTAGAAAGCGACACTATCTGCTGGAACTAATGTTGTGTAAGAGATGTAGACTAAACCAAAATGAGAAGATAACTTAGCACAACCCAGACCGAATCTCAGTTCAGTTCCTGGGAAATGCAAAGCAGCCCTGTTTGGTTGTTTACAATTGTCTGGCCTACTCTGACTTTCAGGATAGAGGAATACTTAGTGATACTCTTGATGAAAATGCTTATTAAATGACATGAAGACAAAACACATCGTTATGATGATTATTTCAGCGGTAACTGAAAATGTACTGTTTTACTTCTCAAGTCTACAGAAAATTAAATCTCTTCCTAAAGTGCTTAACTTTTAGATGGTATAATGTAGAGTAAGACGTAGCCTAATGACTGCAGAGCGAGAAAGCGTGTTTGTGACTCACACAACAGCGAGAAAACAGTCTGCATCATATTTAAAAGTCAGACTTAAACCTATTCAGTCACCTCTTGTTTGTTCAAACTTTGGGAATGCCACCAGAATGAATGAATAAGGACAGAAGTGTTCTTTCTTTCATTCAATCGTGATTTAATAGAATCCAGCCTGCTGGAACCAGCTAATACATGGCAGGATCCCAGAGCAAGCCATTACAGGTAAAACACTTCACTGGTTTAATGAATCCCATTTTTCCTTCATTTCTTTCTCATTTGTTTCCAAAGGTGTTGTCATGGATTCACCCAGAAAGTCAAGCAACGATCACTCGCTGTAGTCAGCCAATGGTGGGAGTGAGTGGCAAGCGAAGCAAGGAAGATGAAAAGTATCTTCAAGCTATCATGGATTCTAATGCTCAGTCCCATAAAATCTTCATATTTGATGCAAGGCCTAGTGTGAATGCTGTAGCCAATAAGGTCAGGTGCTTTTTCCTCTGTCTAAAGCTGGGAATATAATAATTTAGAGCACATTTCCCACCACCATTTCAAATTATTCCTGAGGATCACTAAAGGTTTTCCACCGTGAAAGGAATCATATGCAATGATCTGATTCTCTAGACAGACTGTTACATCTGCACTGGTATCTGTAAGATATCAGTGTGACTACTAAAGGTCCATTTGGATTAATCTACATCGGGAAATGAGATTGGAAGGAAGAAAAAAAATCAAAGTAGTACTGACGTCAGACTCTAGCACCTTGGATCTTTTGTATCACCATTTTTCACTTCACATCATTGAAAGACTGCTTCCTCTAATAGCACCAGAACTCTGTCCCTGATGGGAGCAGGGGCTACTCAGCACTTCTGAAAATCAGGCATCATGATCTTTAATTTCAAAATATAAGCTGGGGATCTTTAATATCTAGGAAGGTTGCTGTGTTCTTCCTGCTGTTATGTCTCATGCCATCACTCTAAGCCTTGTTTTAATAGTAGAACTGCTTTGTTGCACTAAAGCTGATTTTTTTTCTTTTTTTTTTTTACAAATCTGTCTTTCCCACTACTTAGGAAAGGCAATTAGTGTGTGGGATATACTCCTCTATAATAGTATGGTAAATTTGTAAATGACAGAATAGTGAATCTAATGAGCTAGCAGCTTGAATGGGGATAAATGATAATTACAGAGAAAAAGAAGGCTTGTAATGTGATATTCTTTGGTAAAAATTATAGCATTCATTACTATTGCAGGAAAGAGACACAAAGTGTGTGCGTGTACATGTTTGTTCCCAATTGTAAGATAAATCCAATGTTTTCTGCCTGCTTTAGATAGCACAATCACTGTTGTATTTTATCAGCTGTTATTTGCTCAGGACAAACAACTGGGATAAAATATAAAACATGTTTTTGTTTAATGATTTTTACGTGGATTTTGTTCTTCAGGCTAAAGGAGGGGGCTATGAGAGTGAGGATGCCTATCAGAATGCAGAATTAGTGTTCCTGGACATTCACAATATTCATGTTATGAGAGAGTCGCTGAGAAAACTGAAAGAAATTGTGTATCCCAATATTGAGGAGACTCACTGGCTGTCTAATTTAGAGTCAACTCACTGGCTAGAGCATATCAAGGTATGCATGTCCGTATCCACTGGATGTGGCTGAGTAACCACAAGTCCGTACCAGTCTGTTCACTGGGAAACGTATCCAGAGCTAATTCCACTGCTGGATTTTCAATTAATGAGAAATTTAAAGACTTACAATTTCTTTTCAATTTAAAAACAACTAAAACCACAGTTTCATGGAATGGGAAATTTTAAGGAGATGGGAAGAGGGACAAGAGAGGGGGTTGAAATACTGAAAGATGGTGTTTTGGAAGTGAAGTGTGTTCCTGGGTAATGTGTAAATGTGAAAGCCCTGGTTAGAGCACAGGAGTCCCAGAGTTTCCAAGCTCTTGACTTAGGGATTCTCGACATCCTGGCATTACTGCCTAGTCCAGACCAGCAAACGTTGGGAGTTCATGCCCTGCCAGCCTTTCAGGAATCCAAGCAGAGACAGAATGAGTGGGGCAAAATACTTCAGCTTCTACAGATGTTGGTTTTCAAATTAAGCTCTTTCTCTCCTAAAAATGTCCAGCTTACATTGTCGACCTGCTAATGCAGATAGGGGCAAATCTGCTCCTGGGGCAGTTGCAAGGCGATGGCCATTTTCTGTTCGTGTCCAGACACAGAATGCTCCTGCGTTTAAATCCTGACCTGTCCAAGGGCTGAGCTTAATGCAAGGGCTGTTCTAGAGTTGTGCCTGCACTACAGTTTAGACGTGTTGTCATCTTGCTGGAACAAAAAATGCATTCACCAATTTGCTGTCCTAGTTACGAAGTAGTTGGAGCTGATTTACCATTCTCCTTGAGGCAGACAGAGCCCTTGGTTTGTCCTGTGTTGTCACTAGCCATTTTTCATTTATAGTTTCTGTTCCAAAGAGATTTCGTAACATTTTTTTTTCTTGTCCTAGCTCATTCTTGCTGGAGCCCTTCGGATTGCTGACAAGGTGGAGTCAGGGAAGACGTCTGTGGTTGTACACTGCAGTGATGGCTGGGACCGGACAGCCCAGCTCACCTCTCTCTCTCTGCTCATGTTAGATGGCTACTACCGAACTATCAGGGGCTTTGAAGTGCTAGTGGAGAAGGAGTGGCTGAGCTTCGGCCACAGATTTCAGCTGGTGAGTCACTAGCCCTTGGAAGGCACTGAGCAGAAAGTTATTGTCCACCTTGAAGGATTTCAAAGGAGTTTAGCCTTTCCTGTGAGAAGTCTCCCAGCTGAAATCACAGAAGAAAGGTGAATGCTGCTGCTATTGTTTTCTGCCTATAATTCCAGTCATCTCTTAACCTCCTTGGAGACAGTATTAGTTAGATAGGAGGAACAGGTGGTATTAAATTTCTCAAGTGCCTGACTGATACATTGTGTTCCCATGCTTAGGCTTAAACTAACAGTGTGCTTTGGGTTCAGGACAGGCATTTCTGCTGGGAGTTGGCAGAGACCGTTGGGATATTTTTTGTCTTTCTTTCCAGTTCCATTTTCTGAGACTGCTTGGACACCATCATCTAACAAATGCCTTGGTATTGAAGAGGCTGGGGAATTTGGTTACGGCCTTGACCTCACATTTTCTTCAGGCACATTTTATTTTTGGCGAGGCTTTTAATTGTTTAGGTAAAAGATCAGCACTTTGAGACTGGACCAAGAGTAGCTTATGGTTGTGTCCCTAGAGTCAGCAGAGAGGCAGCTTGTGGACCTGTGGCACAGCAGTTTGTTAAGGTTTGCACTGATGGGAACTGAGAGCGCCTTTCAGTAGTATCCTTTCAGTCTTTGTTCCTACTGTGTTTTGCTTGTAGCTGTTCTCTTGTAGTCATTGAATTTTGACAAGGGCTGGAACAAGGTCTGTTGACAGCACATGCGATGGTGGGTTGCGTAGTCTAATGCTGTGATGAAGAGGGGAAACTGAGGCACTAAGCAGCTGAGGTTCTGCTGTGGCAAACCTGTTATCTTGGTGTTTGAACTATGAATATTTTAGCTTCCCTGTCTATACAAAGAAGATAATGATATTGATTTCCTTTAGTGAGGGGAGAACGGTATTACAGAAGAGGAAGGGATCTCTCTTACTTACAAGTTCTTATTCTGTCTTTGTACAGTACTTAGGGCTCCTGGGTAATTATAACCAGTAACGTACTATACTAGTTATAAGGAATCAGGCCTTGCATGTCTTATCCAAGGCCCACAGCATGGTCAGGGTTGGAGGCCTACTTCTGGGGATACTTTCATCACTGCCTCTCTTGAGGTGGCAGGAGATGGTCTGGGTTAGTGTTTGTACAGCGCTTGGAAGCTGTGAGGTGTTGTGTGACGGTTATCGCCACATGCCGTGCCTGTAGGTAGTGTTTAGATCTAGCACACTGTACTACTGAAGTAGCCAGGACAACAGCTGCAACTGAAGCAAAAAGCATTCTCCTTTTTTTTCCCTTCTGAACTTTAGCTATTAACTGAAATCGGTGCCAGCATAGCATCTGGAGCTTCTACTCAAACAACTCTTGTTTTAATTTAGCATGAAGATATCCCCATAAAGAAGTTTCACTTCAAAGACAAAGGGAGTAGCTGTCCTTTACTCCTTTACCCACAGATATGGACAAAGCAAAATCAGGACTCACTTGAACCTTCTTAAAGCAATTGATAAAGGCTTGGGTGACTGAGAGGAGACTCCAGCAGTTTCCCCATGAAGCCCCGTGTGACTCACGTTCTTTGTCCTGCTCTGTTTCAGAGAGTTGGCCATGGAGATAAGAATCACGCAGACGCGGATCGCTCTCCTGTCTTCCTCCAGTTCATCGACTGTGTCTGGCAAATGACAAGACAGGTAAATTGCTGGGTGGCACACGTGTCCACAAAGCCACTGTACCAAGACATGGCACAGTGTGGCCAAGATGTGGCCACAGGAGTCATTTCCAAGCTAACCTGCACAGGCTCTCCTTCCTGGGCTTCTGCTCTTTTCTTGACTCTGGCAACAAGTTTCTTGGGAGTCTGTTTAGCAAAGAGCCTGAATGCACAAGTGCACAGGAAGGCCACAATGTCAGCTTGCATCACATGAGCTAGTTAGTGGGTGCTACTTACATACGTGCTGCTATAATAAATATGAGCTTGTGAGAAGCAGCTTGCCTCGCCCTGAAATAGAGAACAGCTGCCTCACGTTTATCACTGGCAGGAACAGACGCCCCAGCCATCCTCACTAGCCCACTGTGCCTTCAGAAGCGTAAGTGACTTGAGCTGCTAATGTAAGTCTCTAGCATGGTGGTGCATGCAGATCCCTATTGCCTCTGCTCAAGCTGATCCCGTAACCGAACCTGCAGGGAAGACTTGCATTTGCCCCATTTTAACTTCTTCTGAAGGCAAACTTACTGCTCCTGATTCATACTTGATGTACAGAGCCAGGAGCTGAGGTCCTCGCTTCAGACCAAGCATGGCAGAGGCACAGTTCAGGAGAGATACCCTATGGCTGGGAGGTTTTTCCCCCAGGTGTGTAGGACTGTAGACACTGTCTTTCGTGTCTGCTGTGATCTTTGTGCTGCATTTTAAGCAAATGTCAGCCACGGTCAGGCAGTTCTTTGAAAAAATTAGGCTCGCCATGGACTAAAACAGGTGAAATCAGGAAGGATGACACTATATAGGAAGCTGTGTATCACGTCCAAGCAGAGAAAGAGGGAGGCTTTACCATCATCAGAAGTCACTTCCATCATGCTATCCTTGGATTGCTCCTAGAAGCAGACCTCCTGACCTGCTGGTGAGGTCAGGGTGTTGCAACCAGGGCAGCCTGGGAAGAGAAAGGTGATTTGTGAGGGAGGAAGGCCTCCCACTCTCCTCTCCATCGCTCCAGCCTGTCTTTGCAGTTCACTGCATATATTCTTACTGACCCTTTGTGGACCTTCAGTTCTCCCTGTCTTGGGTCTGATTGTTTCTGCAAACACAGCCCCTACCCATACACCTGTTCCTCCCGCTGACCTGTGTTGCAAGATGCCTCCCTGCTGTTCCCTCTGGGAAGCGCTCTGTTGCGCACGCAGGTTATTTCCACTTGGCCCCAGGAAATTTCCATTTCTTTTTATGCGTTATTTCACGTATGCTTCAGCCTTTTGTTCACAGTCTCGTTGCATGGTCTATCATTAGGGGCAGGCATAGCAGAGCAAGCTTCAACTTGAAGCAGCACTGAGTATGTATAAACACAGCGGTGAAATCCTTCAGACCTCTGGCTTTTGCTCAAAATTCCTCTCTGCATGTAAAGCAGTTTTCCAAGAGAAACTCTTGCTCCTGGAAGGAGCAAATATGATCCTGAATATTCTGCCAGGCAAAGAACAGAGACAAATCCTAATTTAGAAATAAAGAAAAGAGGCCAACTCCTTACCAAGACCACAAAATGGGAGAAAGTTTATTCGCTATTCCTGTTCTAAAATCCCAGAGTAATTTTCTGGTTCTGTCTGAAGTTTCCTACAGCATTTGAGTTCAACGAATACTTCCTGATAACCATCCTGGATCACCTGTACAGCTGTTTGTTTGGGACCTTCCTGTGCAGCAGTGAGCAGCAGAGAGTGAAGGAGGTAAGACAGCGTCTCTCCAAGGTGAAGGCATGGTACTGTGTTGCTTTAGCTGGCCAGATAAGGCTGGAGAAGTTGTTTCAGCACTCAAAGATAGTGGTAGATGCAGGTCTGGGTAATGCCAAGCCCTCTTAACAACTGGGACACGGGGTATTTTCCTCTTTCTGCAAACTGCTATCTGTTGGAAACTTTACATTTCAGAGTAATACCATTTCCCTCTGCACAGTCCCCAGTAGCTTTCAGCTACTCACTGGTGGCTGAATAGCTCCTGTTGTCTCCCAAGTAGTTGGAAATGCAATTTTTCTTTGAACTCCAGTTTAATATAACCTTCTTTGTGGAAACTGGTACCTTTTTGTGCTCCCTTTTCCTTGCAGTGGTCTCGTTAGGTTGATTTTAACTACCAAGCGTGTATTGTCATTCTGCACGCACAGGTTACAGCAAGTAACTGGTCTCAATGTGTGTTCTTGCTGTGCTTGCATTTTCCCGGGAGAGGACAGAGCTGCTAGTATTTGGAGGACATGCCTCTAGGTCCTGCCACCAGCCAGCTCTGCCTGGCAGTCTGGTCAAGGTTTGTTTGCCAAGGGAGGAGCATATAGACGCGTACATTCAGACCGTTCAAACACTACCCTATTCAGACCCACTCTGGAATCAGAAGGAAAAGCAGTGACGTTCATTCTGTCTCACCTACCTAAAGATGAAGCATTTTGTCACCAAAAGGTTGCAGCCTAACATCACAGACGTACGCTGAGGACAGTGCTGTGTGGACCTGATGTGATTATATTTGACAGCACATCAGTTAAAAAAGAAAAATAATAATAATAATAAATTACGGTAATACAGAAGTCATAGCATTGTACTGTGGTGAAATCAGCTTCTCTAGAGTCCACAGTGATTGAATAATTGTAATTGCTAGAGAAGAAAACCTGCATGCTGTTTGCCTGTGGGTTTGGGGTTTTTTTTTAAGGCCTCAGCTTAGCGAAGTACTTAATCTAGAAACCACTTCAACACTGGTTTCACTGGGACTATTCACGGGCCTAATTATTCTACTAGATCAGGGCCTAAGTCAAATGTTTTCTTTTTTTTTTTTTTTTTTGCAATTAAGTACTCCAGCGAGTCCTCCAGGAGCACTTTAAAGAGGTGAAGTTTAACTAAAGCAGTGAGAGTTCATGTGCCAGTGTCCCCTTGCTGTGCCGATGGCGATTCCTGGTCTGTGTTGGCAGCTGGGTGGGTAAGAGGGGATGTTTCCGTGCCAGGGTGCGTCTGTGCCTGCCAGCATCCATGTGCTTTGATTACAATAACCACATCAAAAGAACGGGGTTTTTTTTTTTTAAGCTACAAAAAGGCAACCAGCTCTGTATTAATGACAGGCATGTGTATATGCTGTTATATAGACTTTGTAGATAAATGGGAAATAAAGCCTCCTCCACCCCCTTCCTTTACAGAGCCTTCCAAAAAAGACCGTGTCGCTTTGGTCTTACATCAACAGCCAACTGGAAGACTTCACTAACCCCTTGTACGTGAGCTACTCCAACCACGTCCTGTATCCCGTGGCCAGCATGCGCCACCTCGAGCTGTGGGTCGGCTACTACATCCGCTGGAACCCCAGGATGAAACCGCAGGTATGTCTCTTCCAAGGATCCGGCTTTTATTTCCCTCCCCGCTAGTACTAATACTGCCATTTTGGAGCTCAAGACCTTTGAAGCACAAGAAGTAATGTACAAACTTAAGCTGCCACTGCTTAAATCTAAAAACAAAAGTCTAAAATTCAAATGCAAGCAAATGAAAGAGTAGCATCTACGGCTGGCTGGTGTGGGTGCTCAGCTGGAGGTCACCGCCTCGTGAAATCTGCAGAAGCTGAAGATACTCAGCAATCTGGAAAAATTCTCACTTAGAATATGGGGAAATTCATCTGAAGCCTCTCGTTTTTACAAAAGAGCCTAAAAACCTAAGACTTCTTTGGATGTGGGATCCTAGATCTGAGCTCTGGGGCTGTGTTTAGATTACCAGCAACAGGAACCTGCTGCTTGCTTTGGCTGCCCGAGGCAGAGGGGTCTGACTGCAGCCCCTGTTACGCTCTTGACTGCTGACAGCAGGGAAACTGGCGAGCCCAGGGCAGGCACCGGAGACGAGCAGCCTGAACGTGGCCCTAAATGCTGAAATCACTTTTTAATAGTAAGGGACACATTGCTGGATTGCCTCAATGTCCAACTGCGGTTAACAGAGCTTTGCAAATCTGGGGCATCAAATACAGGAACATGACAAATGCTTTCCAGTACTGTTTAACAGTCAGAACTATGTAAAGATATTTAGATAAATCTGTGTTGGTTTTTTTTCCCCAAAGCCCTGAAATTATGTCCAGGCTGAGATGCCAAGGCCAGTGCTCCCAGAAATGTCAGAGATTAGAGTTTTATAATTGTCATCTTTCAAAATACACACTAAGTTTTGTTTAGCCACCGTTGCACTACGCGTGTTAGATAAAATGAGTATCCCAAAGCCAGAGCAACTACCCACCCCTGGGCTGCAGACAACGATACAACCCACGTACCACCCCTCCTTCCCTCATAGCTGTGTCCCAGGTCAGCGGCAACGTTTTGTGGTTCAGGCTTCCACTTCCATGCCTACCTCCTAGCACTCAGCTACACGTTTTCTTGCAGGAACCTGTCCACAATCGCTACAAGGAGCTTCTTGCCAAGCGGGCTGAGCTGCAGAAGAAAGTGGAGGAACTGCAGAGAGAAATCACCAACCGTTCCACCTCATCCTCGGAGAGAGCTGGCTCTCCCGCACAGTGCGTCGCTCCTGTACAGACAGTTGTATAATGTGGACTTCTTTTGCCAAGTACCTTCCCAGGACCATGGGGGCAGCTTTTCTGAAACCCTCTGGATTCCCAGTGTGGTGTCTGGGAGATGCCAACCTATTTATTTATTTCTCTCCAGGGTAATTTATTAATACTGTAGCACTAGAGGAAGCTTAAGCAAAAACAAACAAACAAACAAGGCCCCCTATGCAATTAACCTTCTCAGTGGCTAGATTACAATACAAGCTAATTGCACTTGCCACCTAAAAGAAACGTAGAGCTCTTTCTTTGTTCACTTATGTGCTGGAAATCGCTTGGCTTTAAAGAGAGACTGTGCACTAGAATGAAGTACGTGGAGGAAAAACATCTACTCAGAAGTTTGAAAAATCTCCCCTTTGCTGAAAGGAAATACAACTCTGGCTTTGTATTGGAGCCTAGAATACAGCTGTGAAGCCATGAAACCCTCCACTGTTCATGTCTGCATAGCGGTGTTTATGAGAGCGTTTGCCAACATAGAGACAAGCAGCTATAGAATTTGAAACATACCACTGTCCTCGCTTGTCCCTTCCCTTTGATCTAGATCACAGGAAGCCATGTAAATGATGCCTTATTTAAAGAAAGGGCAGCTTCTACCAATAAAACATGGTGGTAGAGGAGCAACCTACATGACTTAACTTTGTAGGACCAAGTTTACTTCCATCTCCGCAACTTTAGAGTCCGTACGGTTTACATTGGGTGTGCCAGGACGCAACTTAAGCACCTTTGTTTCTGAGGGGGGACGCAGAGCGTGGCTCCCCTGGGCTTTCCGCAGCGCCTCTGCCCTCCAGTGCCTCATACTCATCCGGGAAAGGTAGTGGAATACCAAGGGGCACGTGTGAACTGCTGGGATCAGTCATTTCATTTTGCTTGGGCAAGCATAATTAGTGATTTTAATGCTTCTGTGCAGGATCATAGTGGCGTACGTAAGGTATTTCAGTTTTCTGTTAACTAATGGAAGCAACTGTCTATCAACCAAAGAAGCCTTTCTGCCTGCATTGCAACTGCTACTTAAGGTTATTCTGGTAGATTAAACAGCTTAGCCACTTTCTGAGCCCTATGTTTACGTCTTTTTTCCTCAAAGCATACTTCAAAAATTGGTGTCACCTGACTAAACTGAAGTCCAAATTCAATTTTAATACAGAATTTTACTGTAGAAGTGGAGATAAAAAACACACTTAGTGAAACCGTGACTGCCCCATTGCTCTTCCAAACAGATAAGTACAGGGTTGTAGAAGATAGGGTGCACAGCGAAGGAAGTTACGTATGTGCAAGGATCTTTACTCCAGGCTGCTCCTCAGCTCCACGCTAAGGAAGGGGGGCACTGCTTGGTCTGGGTTCCTGTGTTGCTCCTTTATGACAGGATCCCATACTGTGGTCACCTGTTTAATACACCCAGGAGCATGCTGCTTCACTCAGCCTCTCTTCCACAATAGAGAAGGATTTCCTGAGGGAGTACAAGAGCGGACCAATTTACACACAAGAAACTGTCTTTCAAAAGCCACATTCCTGCCGAGGCAGTAACAGTATTTTCCCCTGCAGTCTCCATTTCTGCCTGCTCTGCTGCCATCAGTGTCTCAGTTCCTACGCAGAAATCCACAGCCACCTTCTGACAGAATGAGTAACAGGCTGCACAGCATCACTGCATTTGTTATAGGGTGGCCTGAGACATTATGATTCAATAGTGCAAAGAATCCACACAAAATACCTTCTGCAGGACTTGGATTTGCTTTAAGGTTAAAGGGCAGATCTGCTCGTATGTACAATCACTATATAAGATGGTTCATTATTCTCTATTAGCAAATTGACTATGTGTGTATATTTTGTTTCTTGATGAAGGCTGTTTGGTTTCCTTAACGCTAATAAAAATTGATAAATGGGTAAAGTTCCTGTGCTCTTATTTTCAACTGTGGTTCTCCAAAGGACTTGTAGGACATGCAAACATTAATAAAATAGCACTGAAAATTTAGTATGTCGAATCCAAATCTCTCTCATTCTTCTGCAGATGGTCTTGCAAGATGCTAATGTTCAAACTCTGAAATTCAGAATGACAGGAAAAACAAAATTCATCTTTGGACAAGTTTCTCTTATCCTATACAGACCAGTATTAATACAGATACAGTGCTTAGCTGCTCAATATTACAAAAATACTTTCACAATCAAAAAAATCAATTTCTGCACTTAACAGTGCACTAGCACAGTAACTTCCGTGTAAAAGGATTCACATTTTTCTATGTAACTCATGTTAACCCCAAATTCACTAGGATGATTTGGGATCAATTCAATGGCTGCTCCTTGATGCTGTCACCCCCATTAGGCTTAATTCCAACTTGGGCACCTCATTCACTGTATGCAGCGCATATGGAGCCTAAAATACTCCTAACGCCCTCCATCATTAAGGAGCTGCATCGTCAGCTCATCTAAGACAGCCTGAGGTCATGCTGAAGTTAACCCATCTTTGAGCAAGCCGATCCCCAGAGACCCTTCCCAAGCAAAATTACCGAGTGTCCTTTCAGCTACTGATCTTCAGGAACCTCTGGGACAAACTGCCCGCCAACTGGTTACTCCAGCCACCCGGAGCCCATGTCTCATCTCTAACGTAAATGAAGTGAAGGGGGATGGCTCCAGGCTTGGTTAACAGCTTCTGACTTCTCTCACAGCTAAAACCTTCTGTGCCTTGGAGGCAAGCAGGGTGGATCACCTACAGATACTAAAAACTCAAGTCCCTTCTGCCTGTGTTGACCCTACAGTTCCCTGCCATTAGCTACAGGCACGGGTGGACAACTCTGAGCCTCCCCTTACCTGCAGTTTGCTAGCAGCGCGTATTCATCGCCCTGACCAGGTGATGACACCACAAAAAGCACACTGGTGGGGCACAGCGCTGCAGCAAACACCGAGTTAATTTAGAGGAAGTGCAGGTTTCTCACAATTCATTCAACAGGCAAGCTGGCTTTATTATTTTTCAACTGTATAAATGGATAATCTGGGTCTTCTATACATTCCATTAATAGGAAATTCTTTACATTATTAACATAATAAATAACATTTACTCAGCTGTGCAAGTCAAGAGTGCAAAATTAACTGCACCACTACCAAAGTAGATAGCTGATCAAAGCACATATTTCAAGTTAAAAGCAAGATGCCAGGACTGAATGGCATGATTGAGGCACTTGCAGTTTAAAACACCTGTGATTTATCTCACTCTCTACCACCCAAAGCTGTGGACTAGGAGACAGGGTATTACCCCATCCTATAGCTTTTTCAGAAAGTAGGATTTCTGTAGAAAAATTTCACTCTTCAGACTTGAAAAGAATTCAACCAATCATTAAGCCAAATCATTCAGAAAAGTTATTTTGCTCCTTTTTTGAGTACTCAAACATCCATCGCCATTAATGCTAACGCAGTGTAGCAGAAGAAGAACTAGGAAAGCTTTTTGAGGAGAGCTCCACAGAACACCTTTAACAGGTTTACCTGTTCTCCCTTAGACACTCTCAGAGTTCAAGTGATTGCAGCTGCACACAGAACAGAACCGACAAAAGCCCTTAAGACTTGGGGACGCAGCATCGTTTTCAACAGGATGCGTCGAGAAGCCTCCCAATACACAGTTCAATGGCATTTCACACACGCCAGCCCACGTGAATGTGCAGTGCTTCGTGTGCTGAAAGAAAATGGAGGGGCTGCTGGAACCATAACACCCGGAGACCTACGTTCAGATTCGGTGGCTGGGTACCTTAAAAATGGAATGCGTTTTAAACTAGACCATAATGTATACAATCAAACCCAGGGATGGAGAATTAAGGGCCCATATTTCAAAAGTGCACTTAGCATACAGTAGTCTCACATAGCAAGAAAGGCAGCTGCTTTATATCCAGAATGCGAGGAAGTTTGACCGGGATGGTGTCAAGAACATCCCCTGCAGAACAGTCAGTAGTCCCAGCTGATATCATCTTTCTGTAGGGAAGTCTGTATGGTCTGCATGTCTCTCAACAACTGAAGATTTTTCCGACTCTTCTCTCCAGGTTTCACTTTGATGGGACCAGCATTCTTTCCTTTTGTGGTTACCGTAGTCGTTACTTGAACCTCACTAACAGGGAACCTGCTGTCTTTTATTTGTTTAGCAGAAGTCTTTTTGGACTTGCATTCTCTCTTAAGTCTCTCTAGCTGAAAGATAAGCCCGAAGAAAAACATTAAGCAGTGACCTTGTTTCATTTTATGTTCTGCAATTCTTCCAGACAGCTGAAATATCCCACCACTCATCTCACCCAGCTAAGCAAATGGGTGCTCCCAAGTCACCCTGAAAAATAAATATTTTGTTTTCCTGACGCAGCATTGCTATATTCGCATCTTTAGAACTGTGTTTAGCTCACAGTTTGAAGTACTAGGTTCTCTCTTTAAAAACTGACAAGTTGATTACAGGGGAATGTCTCCATCATGAACATAATAGAAAAAGTTATGTATGACAAAAAGTTGATTTGTCACTGTTACCATCCAGTGATCAAAAAAGCAAAAAAACAAACAGGAAACAATTTTTTCTCCACACATACGAGTGATTTTAATAGCTAGTCACTGTCAGAGATGTAGCTTTAAAAAGAACACCAGAACTCTGCTGAGGTGAAGAGCTGGTATCCAACACAGCACTATAAATCACAGCTTGTAAGGCTCGGTGCTCGGCAACAAGGACTGAGCTGGCATAAGCTTCAACGGGGAACTGGACAGAGTCTAAGGCGCAGACACATTCATATTCTCAAACCGCAGAATGGCTGGCCGCCACGGTTCCCCTCACTTCAGGTAGTGGTGCTCCCTCCTCCCAGTTTATAGCATGCAGCAATTTCCCTAAATGCCGACTCCTAAAACTTTTGTCAACAGCTGGTCAGAAGCCTCAGTATATGCAGAATCATTACTACTGGGAACTACTGCACATCTCTTTCTCTGCAACAGTTCCTCTGAAGATCTTAAGAGGTCAAAGGTGAGTAATGTTTCTGTTTGAAAACATTTCACGTGTCCATTTTGGATGTCAGCAGCAGTGCTCTCAGTACATGTTTTGTGTGTAAGTTACGACAGATGAGGGTGAACCTTGGTTCATATAAACGGAACCAAATTAAATGTGGCGTTAAGCTCTTTGGAAGAATTTCACTAAAATGAATGAAGATTAGAGAAAATAGGGAATCAGTAGGTTTTATAGCTTTGAATGACTACACTATTCAAAACATTTTGAAAGTTGCTTTAAACTGAAACAGATATTTCAGGTTTTATAAAATGTAAATCAAAACATAAATAGGTCATTTACTCCAAGCAAAGCAGAACTGTTAAAAGATTCAGCTCAACAGTGAAAGCCCCTGGGGATCTAGGCATCTCTCTAAATACAGTTTAGGTTACTAGAAGTTCAATGTGAAGCACAGCATTTCACGAGGGCTTTTCCCCCCACTATCTGTGCAGCTGGTTGTCGCTAGGGTCCTCGCGCAAAGCGGTTGCTTTGGTTCAGCACAGCTGTTTGACGCATGCCAGAAGTGAGCGTGACTGATCAGAACACAAGTATCTCCTGACACATCAGATACCCAACCAGAAATATCTCCCAGACAGACCGCTGGGGGCCCAGGAAGTAGACTCGCACCTTTCAGCCCTATATGCCGTTTCGCATCTTGTGTATTGGCCAACCAGCTTATGCTGTGTTTACAGAATTCAACAGCTGTGGGATTTGCTACCGTACAGTGGACAATCTTTTCCCTGTTTTGGGGATAAGAGGAGTGTAAAATGCAATGCAAGAACGGATGTGAATGCTCTCTCTGCCCAGGACAGGATGAAGAGTGGGCAGAAGGGTGGCATGGTAAGACAGAAAGGATACTCCTGTAGAAATACTGGGACAGAAAGATGGAGGTATGCAGACTAACTTTGGGACATCAAAGCTAAAGCTAGGCACTAACTGCTCTACCTAGTTATTTCTGCTTTATTTAATTACTGCTAAATTAGGATAGAACACAAAAAAACCCAACCTTAAGATAGCAACTCTACAGAAGCATGAACCTAGTCAAAAGTAACTCACCTGCAACCGATGCCTCCGGACTTTGCTGATCTGGTCTGCCTTTGCTTCCATCTTTCCCACCAGTGCCTCAAGTTCCCTCTCCAGATCTTCCCTCACTGCAATGGTTGGGGCTTCCTGGACAAGCTTTGACAGCTGCTGGTGATCACTAGCATGGAATTCAGACAGAACAAAGCTTGCATCAGACTCCCTTGGCTTCTAGTGCTTGTACACCCAGTTCAGAAATAACACTTCTAGGAAACCATAGCATCAGCAGCCAGACATGTCAACATGCCATAATGAACCAGTAAGAACAGTTTTGCTGGTTAGCAGCATTATTACAGTAGCACATCCTGGTGGCAGGCTGCTGCAATGTTAAGTGTCAATAACAAGTAGCTTCACACATTCAAAATGACTAAATAACCCCTTGAGGGTATGAGCTCAGCACTCATTCAGTTACTATTTTGTGTATCTGTATCTACTGCAGTTGTGCAGTAGGATTCTGTCAACCAGGTCAAGCAAAATGTATCAAGTAAAGCCGTCCTTTAATGGAGTATTTGGCCTATTACCACACCTCTCCCCGACCCCTCACAAATTTGATACTGCTGCATATAAAAACAGGTATGCAGTCCAGATCGTTTATCAGAATTTATTTTTAACTGCAAAAATAAATGACAGCCTCCACAGCCAGTAAAACAGAGAGATTATATGCCAGAGACTTCCCAAAACTAAATCCCTTCTCAGGAAAAACCTTCCAACTTTAAAGCAAAAGGCAAAAATATAAAGCATCCACATTCATAATCTCCAATGGAAAATACGCCAAACTCACAAACTCATCTGCCCAAATTCATCTTGCAAAGTCAGCAGCACTTCCGAGAGCTCTTCCTGGGATGAAGAAGAGTCCTTTGGCAGAGATGACTTTCCGCTTTTGCTGGCAGGATGACCAGTACTGATGGGTTTTGCTAGCGGAGTATCATTTACCACACGACTGTTACACAAAGCTTTCGTGTGTTGTTTCATCAGGTGTAGGACATGTTGCACGTTGGCGCCAACTGAATGACTGGGACTGGTAGACTGGAATGAAAAGTGAAAGAGACTTCTTTTAAATGGCATTGTCAACCACATACTTGGTAATAATGGAGAACATTTAAAAACAGTAACATTTTTGATTTGCTGCCAAGAATGTATTTTTTGTTTGAATGAATATGCACTAACAAGAGCAGTTTGACTAGCAGCATAGAGAGGACCCATTTTTTTGGAAATGCCACTTCAGCAAGTTATCCATACTCAACAAGCCTATTGAAGGCAAACTGGAAGAGTCCAAGAAAATGAAATGATCTGACCACTGGGTGTCAGGAGTGCACCAAACCAAAGCCACCTAAGGAGCTGCAGCTACTGAGCATTAAGCTTTGGAATTAAGCAGCTCACCTTCCCAGCTACAAAGGGTACGTCACCCAGACACAGTCTGTAATGGGGCTGCGCAGTGAGATGGCTTGTACGAGAGCATTTCTGGAAGAAAGAAGAGAGAAATGTTTATCAAAGATGGCACTACAGCAAAACCATTTTCCCTTTGCTTTGTAATAAAAGAGGCAGACTACCTTCCTGACTGCATGCACACACCTCTATTTAACTCCTTCTCTTCCCCCCTTTGTTACCTTGTCTGGCTGCTTAGGTTTTTTCCTGGGTTTTCTTGCTTTTGGAGAAAGCAATGGTGATGCTGCTTGAATCAGTAGTCTGTTGGTTTCCAGGCCTGTCTGAAGCTTTAATTGAGGGAATAAGGGCAGTTACTGGAATTACATTAATAGATAATCAGAGACAGAGTAAGCTGAGAATTGCAAAACAAGAACTTTTAAAATACAGGCTCTATGAAAGCAAAGGCTGCAAGTTTTCAGGATGCTTCTGCAGTCCAAGGTCAATTTAAACATTAAATAAGAATAATTCCTCTGGTAGCAGTACTCATCACTAATCCTATAAGTCAGAGAATTAGTCTTACTGCATTACTCCCATGCAGGCAAGTGCCAAAACATCAGCTGTGCTTTACACTTGACAAAATGTTAGGGAAGTCGAGCCACCCAGCCCTGCTCAATTGATCCTGTGGCATATAGTTTACAGACAACTATTCCTTCTGTTCTATTAAACCTGACAGTAAAAAACCCCCAAACCATCTATTGGAAGAGTGAAGGTCAGGATTCTCACTGTCGACAGCGAGCTCTATATGCTTGGCTGTTCCTTCCAACAGGAAGCTACGGCATGGCTTTAGAAATCATCTCCTAACCAGTCTCAACTAGAAGCATTCACAGAACAATTATTCATGATTAATTTGAGACACCCTTCCCCCCGCCCCCAAAGTCATGGCAAAGGTTAATGCCAGAGCCTACATTACTTACATACTTCTTCAGCATACAATGAACATTTAATGAACACAACACTTCAAGGTTAGGAGAAGACCAGTGTCTTTATGGGCTCATAACCAATAGTATGTTGCCTCTTTTTTGCCACCTCCTACAGTATTTCTAGTTACAATTATGAACAAGGGAGCACACTTGTTGACCTTGATCTATTTAAAGCAGAGATCCTCATACATCCTCAACTGTGAATTACTCTGAATTTCTACTCCTCTTTTCCAACTAGCTTCTTTTATTGAAGAAATCAAGCTTCAGTGCACAGGTGCTGTTAGAAAAAGGTTTCCAAAAGGCTCAGAGAACTTCAGAGCATTTGGCACCTCAGACAGGAGAGGGAAAAAAACCAAAAAAAACCCCAAAGACTAAACCAAGGTTTTCATTATTCTGTATACAGGAGACACTTTCAGCAAGTTTAGTTGAAAAGATGATGGAAAGGAAGAGCTAATTACAGTGCATACCAGTACAAAAGAAATTTCCTGTTGGTTACCTCAGCTGCTTTTTCCTGAACAAGCTTCCTCGCGTGTTCTTCCTCCTGAAGCTTCTGTTCCAGCTCCTTCATTTTTTTCTAGTCAAAGTTGAATAAAAATAATAGCATTACTAATGAAACAATTATTTTCTTCCTGAAGCCTACAATACTAAGAGCCTGAGCAAAAGTATATGAGTTCAACTTAGGACTTAAAGCTAAGTGAAGACTTCAGCATTAGAATGATTGCTGACATTTCGTCTGTATAGGCGTAAAATTCAGCAGTCAAGTGCTTATGCTTAAAACTTAATTGATTTTTCTATTTTTACTTCTGCAATTGGTATCTGAATTTAAGTCACAGCCTACAGGGAGAGCAATACACAAGGCTGTCTTTCGCTTTGGTTCTAAAAAAAACCTAGAAAGTAGGTTGTTTTGTGCACATTATCCTGAAAGATTTTGTACTACAAAAGGGCTAACAAAGGTATATCGTGTATCATTATAAGCTGAGAGAAGATTTGCTTTATTTAGACCACAAATGGTATTTTTGCTAATATTTGTAACTTAAACTCTTAGAAAAGAGGAATTTTTGAACATCTAACCACCTTCCTAATAAGGAAGAGGGAGCAAAGTTTATATGATGCCTCTGAGATATCTTTAAGCAAAACTGAACTGATTTCATCTTTTTATATGGTAAAAACATGTAAGAACTCTTTTGAAAGCCCTTTTCAAAGAAAAGGGTTAAGGGGAAAGGCACGCATTTCTTTGTAAACCCTCCAACAAGATGAAAACCTTGTTTAAGCAGGATACACTTAAACTCCCAATGTGAAAGTTATTTGATAACTTTCTGATTTTATACAGCAAAGTGAAAAAACGATCCAGAGCTCCAGGACACAAAACAACTTCCCCCAAAGACTGATTATTCACAGAGCCACTAATCAAACTTAAAGCAGAAAAGCATGCAATTCAAAGTAACAGCTGTATTTGTACACTTCCGTTTGTTTATAAACCCACTACACCGAGGTAGTAAATATTTCAATTCTGCTTTACTTAAGCATTAACTGCAAGATTAACGTAACCAGCTGTTATACAAAAGTGTTAAAAGGCAAAACCCTAGATAAACATTGAGGACAAAGGCACTATATAAAAGGAACCAACAACTTCTGTTGAATAAAAGAACCTTTTTGACTATTTTTTTTTTTTCATTCAAATCAGATATATTCCAGGTAACTTAAAATCATCTTCTGCCCTTCACAGCATGCAGCACAATATTTGATTTCCATGTGGTCAGTCTCACGAAGATCTTTGTTTAACCTGTTAAGTATGACAGAATTTTTAATATGAAAATACTGAAACAAATCTTCTGTTTGAACTGAAGACTGATATGAAGCTGGACCAATGCTTTTATACTGAAATGAATGACTATTCACTCACTCAGCTGTTTAGCTGCAGTGTGCAGCTCAAACTGCACAGCAAGAGTATATCTTACTGTGTCATCAGTGATAGACCCTGGTAGAAATTATCTATCCAAGTTGTATTCCCAAAAGAAATTTTTTTTCTTGCTTATAGAAAAAAAGTATTATGCGGATTACTGGTCCATCACTGAAAGGGAGAGGCCAGAGGGCCAGCTAACAGCAAACACAGATGTTCCCCAGCCACACTGCCCATCACGTAAGGTAGCAGAGCAGAGAAAGCGCACTGCAGGTCAGCACTGGGCTGCCTAAAACACTCCGCTCAGTCACCACTAGCTGCTGCAAAAAAAATCAATGAAAAAATAGAAATAAAATATTTCAATGTCTATTTTTGCCTGTTTTCTAAGGGAAATTAAGTTTCATGCAATCACCTCACTCACAGAATCACGGAATCACAGAATAGCTTGGATTGGAAGGGACCTTTAAAGGTCATCTAGTCCAATCTCCCTGCAATGAGCAGGGACATCTTCAACTACATCAGCTTGCCCAAAGTCCCGACCAACCTGACCTTGAATGTTTCCAGGAATGGGGCACCTACCACCTCTCTGGGCAACCTGTTCCAATGTTTCACCATCCTCATCGTAAAAAAATTTCTTCCTTATATCTAGACTAAATCTCCCCTCTTTTAGTTTAAAACCATTCCCCCTTGTCCTGTCGCAACAGGCCCTGCTGAAAAGTTTGTCCCCATCTTTCTTATAAGCCCCCCTAAGTACTGAAAGGCTGCAATAAGGTCTCCCCAAAGCCTTCTCTTCTCCAGGCTGAACAACCCCAACTCCCTCACCCTTTCTTCATAGGAGAGGCGTTCCATCCCCTGATCATTTTTGTGGCCCTCCTCTGGACCCGCTCCAACAGGTCCATGTCTTTCCTGTGCTGAGGGCTCCAGAGCTGGACGCAGCACTGCAGGTGGGGTCTCACCAGAGCAGAGTAGAGGGGCAGAATCACCTCCCTCAACCTGCTGGCCACGCTGTAGATCGATTACTACCAACTCCAACTACAGTTCTTCAAAACATGTCATCTACCCATACATTCAGATTCTGGCCATCTGGCCACATCCAAGACCAGAGCCCGAACTGCACTTTTAGGATACAACCCCATCCTCTAACTCCATCCTCAGACAAAGACATGTTCAGACCCTCTCAGTCAGCTATCTAGAGACTGCACTGTGGGACTACAGTTGCAATAAACATACACCAGAAAATGCTTTTGAGGCAAGTACCCCAGTTAGGAGTCCTTCACATGAACAAGAGTCTCATCATTTCCTTTTCACAGGCGATATTAACATGGGCAAATTGCTTGAAGGTAATACTTATAGTGGCAGGTAGAGGCTCTGCAGGGAGTAAATGCTCTCAGTAAGACCCACAGACAACTTGTGCTCCGGCAGAGTGCCTGAAATCAGAGGCAGTTAGATCACTGCTCGCTCAGGAGTGGTCATCTCACCACTTTCCATCCTTTTCAGCACACCATGTATAGAAATAGTCTTTCTTATCTACTTCCTGCTTCAAATTAAACTTGCAAATGTTCCTGTGGTCTTGCCACAACTGAAGCAGAGATCAAAGAGGCAACAGATGCAACTATTTTGAGCAAAGTGTGCAGTCACCCTTTCAGGATTCTAAGGTAATGCTTAGCACATGGATGCTCATTTAGAAACGTAACCTGCAAGCACAGAGGCAGATAGACCTGTCGATCATAAAACGGCTCATGACAGCAAAATGATCACAAGGAAAATGACCTTTAGTCAGAGTTAAATCCAGATTTCTCTTAGTTCTTAGAACTGATTCAAAACTGTGTGAATTTAACACCCAATTCCACTAAAATAGATTTAATTGTGACAGCTACTAATTCCTAAAGATATCAAAGAATCAAAGACATCTAGTTTGATCCAGGAGGGAAAAAAAAGAAAAAAAAAGAACAGTTATGCCAAAATTATGTTCACTAGCCAGGCACAAAAAGACAAACAACCCAGTCCCACCAAACTCCAGCTGCTACCAGTCAAAAACTAGGTAAAATCCCTTGAGAAAAGAACTCCTTTTGCTGAACCAGTTATTTCAACTCTGATCCTGGAGGAACTGATTGCTACTTTCAGTGAACAAGGCCCAGGTGACACTCACCTCTCTCTGAAAGAATTTGGCCTGGGTAAACAATGCAGGCACTTTTACGCCATAAATGCAGCTTACCAAAATGGGGTGTCAAGATCTTAAACAGCTTGTTACAGCTGCCTTAGGTCAGGGACTCCCAAGAATAGCTGTAGTGTCTAAAGGTCTTGCAACAGACCAACTAGCTAAAGACTTACTATCAAACATCTCCTTATGTACTCCTCGAAAAACACCATCTACTTCAGCATCTGGCAAGGGCTGGCATGCAGGGTGGCAAGCCTACAATTTTGATAGAGTCCAGAGCTGTCCTCAATACCACCATCACGTCCTATCTGCTCCTCTTGGATGGAGGAAATTTGCAGGTGGAAGCCTCTCCCTCATTAATTCCTCTGCAGTTCCCATGCTTGGGAGTCCTGTAGTCTCTCTACAGCAGCAGAAAGAGGTAGGATGTGGACCTGATTTCAGAAGCCAGCTCCACAGATGGTACACAGAAAGAGTATGATCAAACATGGTCATGCTGAACTTTTAAAAGCTACTGATTCAAAATGAATCCTGAAGAGGCAGACTGGTTCAAACCCACTGACAGCCAGTCAGTGCTAGAGGCCTAGCAATGTCAGGCTCCAGAATTCTGCAAGCAAAATAATTGATAATAATTGCATTTCTTCAGGAGAAGCGTAAGTGGCTAAAAGAAAAAACACACCAAACCCACACAAGTCAAGTCAAATCTGGGTCATAACAGAATAAAACTGCTAGCATTCAGTAGCATGCAAGGCAACTCAGAAGTTGGGAGCTTAGGAACGCCCGCAATCCTACATGCCTAGGCACCAACTAACCGCAAGAGGAACACCAGCAGATACCGTTAAGGCTAAACAAAGTGTAGTGACCTGAAGCCCACCTGGCCATGCAGACTTCCAGCAATAACTGCAAGTTTTATAAGACTTCAGCTTTAAAAAGATGTTTAGTTGCTCTCTTTCTCTACAGCATAAAGTTTTGCTCAGCTCTATTATTGACATATAGCTATAAAGTGCTGATTACAATAAACAAGATAAATCTGATACAGTATCCAGTACAAATGACAGACCTCTGCTACGGACTGCATCATAGTAAGTCTGCTGTACTCTTTTTCCAGCATATCCAGCTTTTCCAATTTAGACTGAACATGTGATTGATCAAGAAGCCGATCTCTCTCCAATGAGCCCTTGAAAGGAGAAATGAAAAGCAAGACAATTATAAGCAGAATAAAACAAGACCATCTATAGTAAGCTTCGTGTCTGCAGCGCAAAGGAGGCCCACAAGCAGTCCAAAGGAACTACTGCTTCCTCTGTGCAATTTTAGATGGTGCTATGATTAGGGAGCAACTGCGCCACTGGTCCACCAATGTTGGGAACCTCACACTCAACCAGATTCAGATGAGAGAGAATTCTGCAGTCTCTCCTCCCTCCGAACCCAACGTGGTAAAAAACCCTCGTTACTCAGCTATTGGAGATAGCTTTCTGAATTTTTTTTCTTCAGTAAATATTGAATAGACTGAAATAGGACAGCCACAGAGACCAAAGAACAGAGAGCTCTAGGTGATCCATACTCCTCTAAAACAAAATTCAAGCTCTTTTTACATATAGGCCAAATCCCACAGTCATTGATAGTGGGAAATAGAAATTTTACTATTATTTCTACAGAATCAGTATTTCAGCCCCAGTTTGGCAAAAGTAGTACTAGTAAAGAAAATCCCCAAAGATCTGAAGAGTGTAAACACAAAAGGGAAGTTTTTTCCAGTGGTATATGGGTATAACACTGAGGGATAAGGAAAAGCTACTACAGTAAGCCAATCACGCAGAAGCAAACAATTCTTATTAATATCAGAGCCTGATACTGCCTTAGAGACAGGTGCACAAAGGCAGAAAATACCAGGGTCGTGATAAGACTGGGAAATTTAAGTAGGGAAGTTATCCACACCTCAGTATATAAAGGCCAGCTGAAATAGACATCCACACTTGAAGACATTAAAATTACAGTAACTACAAAAAATCATGACACAGTTCATGATTTTTATAATTTAACCCTAAGATAATCTTGAGAACACACCTGTTTCTCCAAGAGATGCGACTTCTCATTTTCTGCATGCTGGATCATTTTTCTCATGTAGTCCAGCTGTTTCTCTAAAAGGCTACACCGAGACTCAGCAGCTGCCAGCTGAGAAGCCAGTTCTGAAGAGAACAGAAGGCAGAAAAGTGAAATCATGCACTGCTTGTCCTGGGATTTTTTTTTATGTTTTCAGGACAGTTCCAAAACAAACAAGAAAAGGACCATCTAAAGAAACCCACTGATTAAACCTAATGAACTTCTGTATGCATGCAAATCCCTAAAACAAAGTATGCTTTTAAAATTATTTCTTCGTAACTCCATGTGTCACTGCAACGTAAAAGATGCTGAAAAAAGTAAATTAAAATAGTTTTATGCATTGATGAATCTCAAGTTTCATCCACATCAGTGTTGTGTAGTATCTATATAAAGTTTGCAAACAACCTTGATTTTTCTTTGACACTTCAGTCTTGTCATGCTCCTTGTGTCGCATTTGTTCACTTAGTACTTTTTTGTAGTCTGCTGTTTCTCTGCTGAGGTGTTTTACATTCTCCTCTGCCTGAAGCCGTTCCAACTCCAGTCGATGAATTTTTTCCTGGAGATTCTTCAGAGCAGAAAATATTGCTGTAATTGAAGAAGTACCTTTTGTTAGATACCATTAAATTTCCACTTCAAGGTAACATTGAACTTGAAATGTTTTTATAAAAGCATGTTATGTAAGAAAGTCAGAGTGTTCCTTACCAGCATCCAAGACTCCTTCCAGGAATTAAGACCTGCTTCCCTTTAAAACATAACTGATTCTAAAACTAGTCTCAAACGAATAGATGTCCTTGGTATACACCTTCATCTGAAACATTTGGGAAAGATGCCTCCATTTCCCAGAACAAGGCAGGTAAATATTCTGTAGATTAAGTACAAGCAGTGCATCTTCTGACTCTTTATCAAAAGGAAATGAAAGGTCACAACTAGATAGTGAAAACAGTGGCAGTTCTCTGTATTATTCCTCTACAAGTGCATGCTAGCACAACAAATATACAAACAACGTTTCTATGAATGGTCACAGAGTAGAATAAAGGTTAGCTATCAGAAGGGTTATAAAAGTGTTTATTTCTCTAAGTGGCAGCTCCTTCTCGATTCTTCTGGTTTTGCACTTGTGTTCTCCTCCTCCTCCCCAAGGCATGCATCTCCTTTGTGCTGAACAACCTTCCCGCTTTCTGTTCCATTCCCTGCTTTAGCAATTACTCAACAAAACCTTTATATATTCATCACCACAAAAAGAAAAGCAGTTGTAATACAACTCACATCACCTTGCAATTAGACCATCTGCTGGTAATCTGATGTATTACGTCTCTTAGCTGTATTGTTTAATTCTGCAAAGGGAACCATAACCATAAGCCCTTTCCCCTATACAGTCCTGCTAAAGTGAAACACGGGAACATCTGTACGGATAGCTCATATAGCAGACTAATCTGCGAGGTCACATTAGCCCAATCCTTTGTGCTTAAATCCACTCTAGAGAAAGAATGCACCTTTATTACAGAATGCATGAGCACAAGAAAAGTTGGGACTGCATATTTGTTTGAGCATCAGATTACAAAAAAAAAAAAAAAAAAAAAAGGAAAAATAATTATCAGAATGAGTTTTCCAGAGTAAAAAATCATCAGAACTTGAAAGGCAGAATAGCACGTTAGAGTATCACATCAATAAAAACTACCTGTTTTAAGATACCTGTTAAGTAAATAAAAAAGTGGGTGACAGCAGTCACAGTTATGAGGAAAGTTATAGATAACTTGGCCCTGTTTGCAAGTCACCAACTGTACCCTCATCTCTATTTATATTACTGTTATCAGGATTCAATTGAAATGCTCATAGCTGAAACTATAAACAGCTTTGTTACTATTATCCTTAGAGCTAAATTGGAATCTCTGTATATTTACAATAATGACTAACAAAATACAGCAATGAAGCAATTAAGGCAATGAATAGATAAAGGTGAAACCTAACAGAATGCCAAGTATCATTCAGTCATCATTAGAGTATTAAAACCAACTATGCATGCTGAGAGACATACATATACAGCACACAGAAATTCAAACCAAAATAAGCAGAGTTTACTTACTCAATTTCAGGATTTTTCAAGAAGATTTGTTTAAAAATTGGGGGGTGGGAGGAGCGGTAAGGACCCTCAAGAACAATCAAATCTATTTTCCCATCTGAAGTTAATTCCCATATCCTTAACCTTACTAAAATATACACTCTAGAACATTCCTGCATTGTTAAAAGCTATGCAAAAAGAGTAAGATATTGGATCATCTGCCTGTTGGATTAATTTTTAGTACATACATTTTTTTGAAAATAAAGACATTTCATAATTTTTAAAAAGGGATGCTATTTATCAGATTGTCTCTCTCCACCCATACTTATTTCAGAGTTGGCAGATTCCCTGCTTGAAAAAAGTTGCCAAGTGAAAACTTGGAAGACAAAAGTTTCTCACTACACGATCTACAAAAATACACCTGCATCAGTAACTCATAAGGAAGCTCTTTCCTGCACATCCAATTTTTTTATCTGTTACCAGGTTCCTTTAGTTTTGTGTCAACAGCACTCTCAAAACTGATGGCATTGAGCATATGAGAGCATATACTGCATTTTAAATAGCACTTCAAGAATTGAGATTTCATCTACTAGGTCATTAACGTAGAAGTCTCTAGTAATTCAGACATGAATTATGTTATTGGAACAAGGACTTGAGCCTATCATGCTGATTTCTTTACTTAGTTTGAGTAATATTAAGATTCATCCTGAATTTTTCCACTTTTCTCCCTATAAGGAAAAAAAATCAAGTTTTTCATACCCTTAAGCCTCCATGCAACTGCAATCTTAAAGGGAGTATTTTTGCAATGACCCTGAGCCAAACAGCTCACACCAAAGGATCGGTCCTGCTCTAGCCTCCCAACTCCCCTTGCTGCCACCTGTACTTACCCCAGGGCAGCTCTGGACTACGTCTCATTGCATGACAAGTCAATTCACTAAAACAACAGAAAACTAACCAAGAATGTTTTTGTTCATGTCAGGTCAGGCAAGACGAACCTGTTTATCTGGAGATGAACACCAGGACCACAGTGGGAAAGGAGGGAGAAGGAATAGCCTAGAAACAAGGAAGAATAAATGGGAGTAAAACCTCCTCCCTTTTTGGTGTTGTGATCTCTCTGTTCAGCACTATGCTGCATAACACCCTCTGTATGCTCTCAGCCTTCACTGATATAATAAATATTCTCACCACACCCTTTGTCCATGATAAACCTTCCCACTGCAACAGCACCAAACGTCTTCCTTTGCTCCAAACCACTTGGGGACTAAAGTCTCCTTATTTGAAACTCAGGTATGAACTCAGAAGAAGGAAGATTGAGGGAGAAGAGGACTGGAGAAGGGGCAAAGAAAACATGTCAGGACAATTTCACAAAGTATTTGGCCAATTTCACAGCTCTATTACTGAAGAGGAGAATCTTCAGCTGTAAGATGACCTTTTTCATTAGGTATTCTTCAGAAAGAGAAGTGCAAAGGACCTACAAACAGGTGACCTGCACATCTCTGGGAAGCGATAAAAGAATAAAAACACTGCAACCTTTGTAGATGTGGACATACAGTATTTCACCACATGATTTGAAAACAGCTAAGCAAACAACCTTGCTGAACTATTACCTCTGCTGTTGCTTTCAGGATATGGAATTACTGGTTTCCGTGGGGAGCGCAGCAAATCCGAATTAATAAATGGCTTGTACTTTGGATATTCTATAAATGAAGTTGTAGAGAGTCCATCTGTGGCTGACGCAGAGTTATTAGTTTTGTGTAGATCACCCTGAAAACAAAACAAAGCTGTTAATCAGCACATTTGTTTCCCTGTCACAATAAAAAAAAAAAGTAGAATACAGTTAGATGGTGTGGAGAAGTATTGCTGCAGGTGACTGTAATATCTCAAAAGCTGTATTTCCTTCCTTACAGTCTTAGGCTGTTTCATCTTTATATCCAACTCCCCTCCACTAAAAACAGTATCAGAAAGAAAATGTCCTTTCCATACTAGTTTCTGATTTCCACTTTTGTTTTCTACTTACTTATACTGTCTCTTGCTTATTGTGAGAAGGTAACACACCAGTCAGTTGGAAAATAGATCCCTTCTTAACTACAATTATACATACTGCACACGAGATACTGTACTAAGGTGGCCAAGCTGATAAAGCACACCCAGGACCACAGTTCTACATCCATTCATCTAACATAATAGCTCACTGACCGTAGATAGGACAGAGGACACGCTCTCTCCCCACCTCAGCCTCCCAGCTGCATAGTCCCAACCACTCTTTTCCACTGGCTTCAATTCATCTTTCCTATCCTTCCATGAATAGATTGCACCTCACCAGCAGAAACACCTAGGTGACTTTATGCTACACCTGCTTAGTGGTATCAGCACAAGAAAAGCAGCAGCAGATCACGGCCAGGAAGGTACCTCTGCCTCTGAGCAGCAATGTGCTGTTGGATCAGCTTGAGACTGTTCTCAAAAACACAGCCACAGAGACCACGATTTCCCAGCAATCTACATCAACTTTCCAAACGTTGTGTTTTGGATGTTGCAATGACCAGAGGGAACCACCTAGCCGTCGGAATACCATTAAACCATGTGCTTTCTAACAAGATTCTTCTAAGCAAAAGGGCCACAGCATTTAGTGTACTGTATTTATGGTTTTAACTCAAAAACTGACTACCTGACCTAAGCTTTCTGATTTGTGTATATGAATGCTTATTTTCAACGTGCAAGAGTAATTTCTCTCAACTGTACCCACCACTAAACATTTCAGTAACAGAATGTGAAGGTAACCTAAGAGAGGAGTGGGCTGCAGACAGATGCAATCATCCTACAGCTTTCCACAGAACATTTACTTCACTAATATGTTAACTGAGCAATTGCTAATCTTGGCAGGGTTTTACTTAAGCTTTCGCAAATACCAATTATTGGGAGCATATCGTGACCTAAATTAAAATACAGGAAGTATTTATGCAAGCATCTCATAGCAAATTAGACAACGGCCCAAAACGCATTATGAGGAAGAAAAATAGTACAGGGAAAAGATTTAAGAAAATTTGTAAGTTATTTAAAGTCTACACACAGCTAATTTCCTCTCATAAATGAAGTGATTCATTGTGGACAAGAAAATTAGGATCCTAAGTACTGTGAATGTATCAATCAGTGTTTCTAAGCACAATTCTATGAATGCTTTGCAGTTTGTGTTCATAACATTTTCCTATACAACGTAATGGCTTTTCTTGGAATAACTGCATTTGCACAAGAACTTTTACTACCACAGAAAGCCAATTAACACACTAATCCCTAATTAAGAATATATTAATAAAAATATTTTGAACAGGTTTTTGTATACATATATACACTGTTTTATGCTCAGCAGCCATATTGGTCTAACTAGAACATGTGCTAACATCAAGACCAAGACCTAAACCTCACTCCTGCAAAAATACATCAGCATTACAGGATGTTAAATTGGTGAACACAGAATAATAAGACCAAATAATGAAGTAAAAATGAACCGAGTAAAACACAGTACTTTATGCAGCGGGCAATAGAATAACAGTAGCAACGTAAGCCTCAGCAACCCAAATGACAGTAACTATTGATTCAAATATCAATATACTATCTGCTATTGATTCAAATCAAAGGTATCCCATGAAACAGTCAAAAGAAAAGGGGAATCAGTTTGAAATCAAAGCAGGGCTGCCAGCATCAATCTTCCTAGATGTCTTTATGTTTCACCTGTAAAATCTTGTCTGTGAATTAAAATTAAATACATAAAAAACCCAAACTACAGGAGTTTTTTTGTTTGTTTTTACTGGCATAAGTAACATTTTTCTAGCCAACAGCAGACTAACTGAAAGAAAAACCTAGCATACTCAAATACTCGAACACCAAGTTACACAAAGCAAAACAAATACAGGCTTTCCATTAGTTGCACGTCTTCTAAATTTCACGTGGGTGCAGGGTACAGGCAGTAATTTGAATAGTGTAATAGTCAGTACAGATACTTGCTTGAAATCAATACTGAAAAAATTGTGCTGAAATATTGTCTGTTGTCTAGGTAATTGTTCTTTGCTCGAGTCTAAATAATCACTTGCTACCAAGTATATTTTTCCTCATATGTTTAAGCAAAAGACGGATTTATATTCCATTTCACAAATAGCAACTTCTAAATAACCTCAGTGAAAAATGTGAGAAAGCTTATGAAACAGCATCAAGGAATTTCCCGTCACAAATCTCAGACTCAAATATCACACCAATTCTCTGCTCTTCTCCTCAATTTCTATCAAGTCATTAAAAATAATTTAAGTCTGTTTCTGCTCTTGGAAATTCTCACGGGGAGCATCATGCTGCGATGCTCAGGAATATCCTGAAATGTAAGAAAAATACATATGAAAATCAGGGAACTCTGTATATTTGTTCTGAATCTCAGCTAGGCCATGTCTGCTAACTACATCTTCTCCCCTCTGGGTACTCCCTATAATCTTTCCCTCCTTAAGCCACACTAAAGCCTCATAATAGCTCAGCGGTCCCGCAAGGAGCTAAGCGCACCAGCATTACGTCACAGTAGCCAGCTGAGCACATTTCACCTTCACAGGTCTGAGGACGTTACCTTCCAAAACCCATTGCTGCTACCACTGTGTATCACCTGCCTACTCGGTCTGCAAAAGGGAACATTAAAAACACAGAGCAGCGATAGCTTAACAGACCAGTAGCATGCAGTGGCCTCCTGAAGCTCCCAAAGACTAAACACATTGGGGAAGAGACATAACCTCACATGGAAAGTTTTAAAATAAGAATCAGCAACTTGGGGCAGAGGTACACTTTTCAAACCAAACAACTTGTGTAGATGCTAAAAACGACCCACCATAACATTGTTACTTCTCTGTTACAGTAAAGAAATACCCCACACCATGGAAAACATTCCAGAAGGGCTATTAATCTCAGTGGTATACCAAATGTTTTCAGTAAGAAAAAGGAAAAAAATCTCTATGTTTTTCTCATTATCATACAGAATTTGGCTAGGTCCCTGGACAGTAAAAATAACAATGATTTATAAACAAACTATAGAACCAGAGAGGCAGAAAAACGCAGAAAATCTCTCATGCAGTAGGTGCAGCAAAAAAGCATGAAGGCACCAAGTCAGCGCCTTTGGTACTAGCACTTTGGCACTGGGAAAAAGGACTAAATTAGACTGAGTGCATTGCAAGTTCTTATATAGGTGCTCAGAACAGAAAGAAAAATAATAACAGGAAAAAAAAATATTGCAGCTGGTAATGCTTTAAATGACACCCAGTAGTCCTCACACTCGGTTGAAAAAAAAAAAAAAAGCTGAAATAGGGGAAAATTATCTAGAGACTGGGAAAAAACCACAATAACCAGGTATTGAGTTCAATGAGCATAAAATATCCAAGTACCCAGTTATTGAAACTTTCAAAATAGCCATTTTGGAGGGACAATCTCAATTAGCAGCCTGCCCTCGTCCCTCAGTACTGCATTACTGGGAGAGTGGGGAAGGAAGAACAGCCCCTATCACCCAGAGGCCAACCCAAGTGCTGTCTGTGCCTGCCTGATACAGAACTGACTCAGGAGTGCTCTAAATTAAAATAACATCTCTAGTTAAAAGCAGGCGTTAAAAAGTTAACTTAGTCAAGCCATTACATCAAATAGGGGAAAAAAAATGTTGGCACAATACAGTATGTTTTTGATAAGTTTCTGCTGTAGTGTGCCAGATGTACTAAAAGCAACTATTTTCAAAGTTCAGAAAGTGTAAAGTTTGCTTTTTTCCTTTTTTTCAACACATTCAAAAAAGTCTTCAGTGGGCAACTTTTTTCCTAGAAGTTTTGTTTTACTAAATTAATTAAACAGCCTACATTCATCTACTTAAGAATAAAACTAATTTTCTGACATCCCTGTCTATGCATGCTAGAAAAAATACCAGTCAGGTAAGATATAGGAGTTGTCAGATCACTCTGTCAAATCACTCTTGCTGGTGCAGGTGGGACCACACTGCAGAGGAGGAGGAGACACACAACAGAGAAGACTGAGCTGGGTGCTCACCAAGCAGCTATTGAAACCCCAAAACACGAATCCTCATGAGACCTATCTTGCACACCATCATTCTGCATCCTTTCCGCTATCTCTACTCCTCCAAAGTACCATGTAAGACATGGCCACTTACAAAGAAAAAAAGCAACCAAAAAAATCCACTTGACTTCAGAGAGCTACAAACGTCAAGACAAAACGTCAAACAAGAAACCCAACTGGAAACTTCCATTTCAGGCGACGATCTGGTGGAGGCAGGCAGCCTCCATCCACCCAGCTCAGCACGGCCCGCGGTGCTTGCTCCAGCCAAGCCTCCGTTTCTTCATTTCATCTGCCACAAGTAGAGACACGGGTCCCGTTGCTTCTCTACACCCAGCGCCTTGAAAGGAAGGTGGACGAGGGAATTCCAGTTCCCCACCTGCAATCACCTATGCGTTACCTCCAGATCAGCAGGTGCTCACGCACGCTAAGGATGCGGGTATATACCAAAGTTATACTGAGCTGTAAGGTAACGTTTTCACCTTACAAATGGAAAGGAGCAGACGCTAAATCCATTACCTGCTCTCCAACGGGAAGCGGCAGCTTGCTGTCCCAGCCTACCTGACCCCTAATTGCACACTCAAGTGTTTAACTGAGCCTCTCCTGGCTGTGGAATAGGCGTTTTCATGACCCCAAATTATTTCTGAAAATAAACCGAATTTACTCCCATTCTCCATTACTCCATTACTCCATTCTCCCATTCTCTCCAGGCGCTGGCACAGGGACGGCAAGACGGCTGGTTTAAATAGCAGAGCATCTTTCTCCTTTTCTGTCTCTTTTATAAAATACGTGTGCATATATGATGGATTTTAATACGTATCTATCGCATTTAAAAGACAAGACAGATTCCACCGACCACGCTGTTCCCGACACGCCGGGGCTCGGCAGGCCGCCGGCCCCGCACTGCCCGGCCACTGCCCCCGGAGCCCGCCCCGGCCGCGGCCCCGCACCCGCCCAAGCCCCCGGCGGCCGGATTGCCCGCTCTTCCCGTCGCCGCGGCTCCGGTGCGGCGAGGCGCGGGCGAAGGCCCCGGGCCCGCCTCCCCCTTCCCGGCCGCAGGGGCCGCCGGCGCAGCGCCGCACGCCTGAGGAGACTCCGCCGACCCTCACCGCCGGGGCGGCCCCGGGGCGGCGCAGCAGGGCCCGGGCAGGGCCCCCCCGAGCCACCGCCCCCTCAGAGGCGGCCGCCGAGCCTCACCGTGCGCTGATGACCCCGCGGCGCCGCCGCCATGTCCGCGGGGGGCCGGCACTGGTGCATGTCTCTTTAAGGCGCGACACCCGTCCGGCGGAGGCGCCTTTCGCGCCGATCAAGTCCCACTTGACTGACACCCCAGCTTGCCAATGGAAAGGGAGGAGCGGGGGGTAAGCCCCACCCCGAAGGAGTACGAGCGCTCGTCATAGACACAGATTTGAGTGACACGTGAGCTACCCAATAAAATAACAAGAAGGACGCTTCTCAGCCAATGGAAGGGGACAAGTCAACAGATGCGGTGTGGCCTCCTGCGGCCAATCTCTTGAGCGGGGAGGAGGCGTGCGGAAGGAGCGAGCGGCCGCGGGATCCGTGTGCGGCACACGGCGCCTGCCGCGCACGCGCGGAGAGCAGACAGCGGAAGAGGATGGTCTTTGTCAAAGTGAGCCCCCGCACTTCAGCCAATCGGAAAGCAGAAGTCGCTCAGGACGGCCCAATCAGCGCCATGGCCGCGAGACCATCCAATCAGCGCCCAGCGCAGGGCAGGGCGCCCGCGGCGGGATTGGCGGCGGCGGGGTCTGCGGGGGCGGCGATTGGGCGGCGAGTTTTGAAGGCAGGTTTGGCGCGAGGCGGTGATTGGCTGCCGCCGGAGCCCGAGCCCGGGGCGGAGGGAAGGGCGGGGGGCGCGGGGTGACGCCGATGCCGACACCGACACAAGGGGGACGCGGCGCGGCGGCGCGGGCTCGGCGCGGGGCCTAGGGCGGCGGCGGGGCGCGCTCCCCAGGCGCGGCGGCGGCGGCGGCGGGAGGGCGGGGCGGCTCCTCGGCGGCGGCCCAGGCGGCCGCTCCGGCCCTCGCCCCGGCACCTCCCTCTTCCCCTCCCTCGGCCCGCCCGTGTCCGCCCCGCCGCCCGCGGCGCGGATGGCGGCGGCGGCTGCGGCGGCCGCCCCGGCTCTTTATGCCTGCACCAAGTGCAACCAGCGCTACCCTTTCGAGGAGCTCTCCCAGGGCCAGCAGCTGTGCAAGGTGCGGCGGCGCGGGGGGCTGAGGCGCGGGGGGCTGAGGCGCGGGGCAGCGCTTTCCAGGACGGGCCCCCCTGGCTGGGGCTGGGGCTCCCGCAGCCCTGGCTTCCCGGGGAGGAGGGTGGCGGCGGCTTCGGCCCTGGCGCGGGGACGCCCCTCGGGCAGCGCCCGGCGCGGTACCGGCCGCCGAGCGGCGGGTGAGGTCGGTTTGAGGGTTCCGCGGCTCTGGCAGAGGGGAGTAACGCCGCTCTTCTCTCCTCAGGAGTGCCGCATCGCCCACCCCATCGTGAAATGCACTTACTGCCGGTCGGAGTTTCAGCAGGAGAGGTACGGTACGGGCGAGCTGCTGAAGTCCTGCCGCAGGCGGCCGGCGGACCTGCGGGGGGAAGAGCTGTCCCGCAGGCACGGCCGCTTGTAGCGGCAGAAATCCACCCCGGTGGAGGTGCTAAAGAGGGCAGAACCGCAGTAAAATAACCTGCCTGCCTGCTCTAGCAACATCAGACTGTCACCTAAACGCGGTGCAATGTTAGATTTGTTCACTTGTCGTTAACTGCTTACCACAGTGTGTGTTTGCATGTGTGTTTTCCAGTAATTGCATGGGAAAGAATTTCAAGGTGTGTGTTTGTCGCTGAATTCAACATTATGCAATTTTATCTTTAGCAAAACTAATACGATATGCAAGAAATGCGCCCAAAACGTGAAGCAGTTTGGAACGGTGAGTAGGCTCTTCGTTCTAAATATTGAAGTTAAGTTCATTCACCTTTTAAATGAAAAAAGTTCTCTTGCAACTAAACTTCTTATTTTCTTTTGGGAAAAAAGAAAAAGATTACCTTTCAGAAAGGTGATGAAAATTACTGGCAGCTCTTGATTTCCTTTGTGGCTTATGGTTTGTTTTTTCAAATTGAAATCTATTGTACTTATGTGTAGCTTAACAGTTATGAATAACTGCAACATAGCTATTCGTAGCAAAAACAATGTTATTTCACTTTATGCATGTAAAGTTATTCTTCGCATATTCTCATAAACGCACACTTGATGGCAAAAAGACCATTAGCTGTCTGTGTTTTTAATGAGTGGTGAATGTGAAAATCTGCTAATACCACACACTTTATATTATGTAAGTCTTAAAAAATTTTAAATGCATGTTAATCGTGTTAAGCTATTAAGTAGAAAAGATTGTATGAGTATTAGCTGTATTCATGTTACTTTGCATTTTCTCATCTTGAATTTCAGCTTCAGTTCTGTTAGAAAAATTAATTTTTTAATATATGAATACACACGTTGTATCTGAGCACCCTGCAGATACTAGTTTATAGAAGGTATCAAGATAATCTTGTTGTGAAACAAAAGTGCATAACTTCTATATACTTGACATAAACCATATTAGATGAAATTCAGCTTATTTGAGAAACGTAACAGCTGTTGGTGTGTAGTCAGGCATTTTGTGAATGTAAACTGAACAAAGAACGTTCTTTCAAAAGCTTAAAATGTAGCAAAATGAAGTGCGAGACAGATCCAACAATGTCTTTTATCAGTAGTTCCTCAAAAAACAGAACTACATTGAAGATAATCAGCCATTTCTAACTCATGAAAACTGACAGCAATCTTATTTTCCAGCAGCATATTATTCTAGTTAAGTGCATGATATAAAAGTTGATAACCTGACCTGATTGTATCTGAAGTTGGTTTTGTTTCTTTTCTTTTTTCTTTTTTAAGTTTCCTGCAGAATTGCAGGGATCAGGATACTGATCTTGGAGCTGTAGGGTTATCAAATCCCTGAGTAGTGCAAGGGAGAGGGATGTTTTCAGAAACTTCCAGTCTAAAAATGACTTGATTACTCTTCTTTTAAAGTTTTTTAAGTAATTTCTTCAGTAATGTAGTAAAACAGAAAGAAAATATCATCATATTTTAAAAAAAAATAAAAAAAGAGGCAGGTGTAGAGGTGAGCAATCACACTGTATGTGTTTCTTTCATTGAATATGTACCTGGGTTTTCATGGAAAGTCCAGACTGGTTTTGACCATTGAAGGAGCATCATTTAGGGGAAAAGTTTAGTACTGAAGACAGAAATGGTAGGAAGAAGGTTCTTTAAGATAGGCTGTATGAAGCCCTAGTAGTTTAGAAGCATCATTGTGTGATTTGAAATACCTGTGTTCATTACAGAAACTGTACATGTATTAATTTCAGTTCAACTTACCTGTTTTTCAGCCCAAGCCTTGTCAGTATTGTAACATTATTGCAGCATTTATTGGCACAAAATGTCAGCGTTGCACCAACTCGGAGAAGAAGTACGGCCCACCGCAGACATGTGAACAGTGCAAACAGCAGTGTGCTTTTGATCGAAAAGAGGAGGGAAGAAGGAAGGTAGGCTTTGTTTCACAGCTGTAGTGGCTTAGGCTGACAACAGACAATTTGCCTCCTTCATAAGAGAAGGATTAACAGGAATGTATCTTAAGTTCACTAATACTAGATTAAAGTTGCTGTGCTGTGCTTTATAATATTTGAATTAAATTTCACAACTTGCAATTGTTATGTTAGCTACTGAGCTAACTTACTTGAAATTAAATCACTGTCTTTAAACATAAGCTTAAGCGTAAGTTGATAGTCATAGCCGGGGAACAGAGATTAAGCAGCTGAACAGTTCCTGGTGCTTTGATTTTTTTTTTTTATTATTTTTATTTTCCCATCCATTGGATCATATATATGTCTGTAACTTGAATCTGTCACTTTACCTCGTCTGATTTGCCTGCCTTGCCTTGAAGTACTGCACCAGAGAGGTAGACTGCTCTGAGCAGCCCTTTGTGTTCTGTTTTCTTAAATAGCTTTGGTGAGTGCCACTTTCTCATTCCAGAAGGTGCTGAGGAAATGACCTCAAAAGCCTCTTGCCTGAACCCAAGAATAGTGCTGTTTTTACAGAAGAATTTACTTGGTACAAGTAACACGTTGGCTGGACATCTTGATTCTGCCTGGAATACGATGGGTTGAGAGAGGGTACATGGTGTTTAAACTAAAAATGATTTGTCCCTTTAAAAAGTTATTGTCACTTCTGTGATATAGAGCAAGTCCAACATTTGCTAAGACTGCTTTCTAGCCTAACTTTAAATGACAAAAAGAAATGGAATAAGATTCACTTTCCTAAAAGATAACGTGCATACGTTGGAGATATGGTACTGCTGTTTCATACCAAAGAGATGTCTGGATTTTTCCCAAAGAGAAACACATGAAGTGAAACAAATTTTTCTTGCAAATATTGAAGTACATCTTTCTAGTACAAGTATACTTGGAAAAAAACCCTGCTGTGAATTATTTCCCAAAAGGTTGATGGAAAGTTGTTGTGTTGGCTCTGCACACTGTCCTACAAGAGAGTGCTACAGAAGACAAAAGAACAGAGGAAGAGCCTAGGATCTTCACATTCTAACTCCTCATCTTCATCTCTTACTGAGAAAGACCAGCATCATTCAAAACACCACCACCATCACCACCACCATCATCGTCACAGCAGCAGTCATCATAAGTAAGTATTTCAAAAATTAAAGTAGCTGTTGGTACCTCTTCCTCCTCTGTGTTCTGTTAGTACTGAGATCAAATCAAAGGAACTAAGAAATGCTGTTTAAAACATGGCATCAAAAGCAGTATGTTGTTCTTCCATGGTCTGTCAAAATCCTTGTATTCTTACAGTTTGGATAAAGGAAGGTCAGCAAAAAGCAGAAATTCTTGGTGATCGTTACACTAGTCAATGTTAAAATGGGTGGCAAGTCTAGAAAAGAAATCCACGGAATGGCTACAGAAACAAGTTACTTGAGGATGAACTTGACTTTGGCTTTCTAAGCAGTAACTGCTGTGTGATAACTGCTATTTTACATGCATTTACCATGGGTTAAAAGGTGTGTATTAGCAGTGAGCACAAAACAGCTACTTTGCTCAGAATCCCCACCCTAACTTACTTCATTCTGACTTGTTTGTGCGCACATACTTGCAGTAAAATGGAGAAGCAGAAGCAACGGTGTGGGATCACCCTCAGTCTAGGACCAGTTTGTATCTCTTTGCTAGTTTTTATAATCAAATCTTGCTGGAATAGGCAGTTTGCAAGTGTCTGTGATACAGACATAGGAAAATAACTCTGTCAGTTCAGTTACTGGCACTCTGATAACATTTCACACAGTTTTGTCCCATCTTCTGCAACTTTTCTCAGCATGCCACCTCTGGCCATGGCATACGCAGCATACCAACCTTAACGTATGTACCCAGTTTATTTAGTTGTAAATCCCAAAATTGATTTGGTTTTTATGCCAGTATAATAGCAGTCATGATTCTTATTTTCATTGGTAGGCTTATGGCAGCGTAACTTTAGAACTACTTATTTTATTTTTGTGTTGGACAGTAAATACTACGGCTGCAATGGTAATGACCCTGACCCCAGACACACAAACACTTTCATTCTAAGCCTCACTTTTCTAGTGCTTATAATTTTCCGCTTGGACTGAAACTTGCCTGACTAAGTTGACTTAAAGATAAAAGCAAAATAAGCTGGAATGATATTGGAATTAGGAGAAGAGAAATGCACATACTTTCACTGAAAAAGAGAGAAAAATAGGATTTTTTTTTTCTATTTTTTTTTTTTTAGGAATTTGAAGAAGAAAATTATTCTTGTCATGCAGAGAGTTATTGTACTGTTTCTGTTTTTTTCAAATCTCTGCTGAAAATTGAGTTACAACAAGCTAAATCTTAATGCATGTGGCAGAAATATAGTAAGGATGAGATAAAAAAAAAGTTAGCTCATTACTACAGAATAGAGCTTCTAGTATACTCAAGAGTTATAAAAGTAAGCATATCTCTATACAGGTCACAACGTTCCTGGTTTGGCACCTTATTTCTATAGACTGCCATGGGTGCAGTGCTTCTGGTCCAATAAATACGACTCTTTTTCCTTGTCCATTTCAGTTATTGTTAAGATGAGACAGTGAGGTAGAAATACAGATTCATTGAACTACTTCATTCAGTGCAATCTTCTACATTTTAATATTCCTATATCAATGGCGTTTATTAGTTGCTTTTGAAATTACTGAAAACGAATGTTTAAACCTGAGCAGCAGTTATTTTCAGGGATCCAAAACTTAACTTTGCTCTTATGCCACCACATAAGGCCTACTTCAGGCAATGTTCATATGGCAGTATGGGAATCCCAGGAATGCTGCTTTAGACCAGCTTGCTGAGTACAAGATTAGAAATACAAAGTTCACAAAAATAGGGAGGTACCAGAGAAACGATTTAGCCATCAGTCTTGAAGTCTACCCCTTGTGTCTTACAATAGTGTAAATTTCTTTAGCCAAGAAATATTTTTATAGCATCCTGACATAGTAAAGAGTGATCACGAATATGACAGATAATACAGCTGTCCAGCTGAAAATTCATAATTGTTAACTTTATTAAAAAAAAAAAAGGGGGGGGTGTGGATTTTTCTCAAGCACAGATACCATTCACATAAACTTAGAAATAATGGCATGTTTGGTCAGTTACCGAGTACATTTCACATATTTCAGAATCAGCAGTCTGAGTCCAGAACAAGATCAGGGACTATGGAAACAGAGGTAAATATGATATTATTTATTAATTTCCTTTTAATTTATCTTGCAGTTTTCATTTGAAGGGCTTTTTTTTCCTTGCATTTCTGGCTAGTCTCTAGCATTCCAGCTAGGAGCATGAGTTAGTTATTTTACATGTACCAAATGGTGATATTAGAGAGTTATATAGTATGAGGCTTTAGGTTTACATTTTGTTTGATTTCAGCCATAAATCCTCTGCAGCTATTCAGAATGAAACTCCAAAGAAAAAACCCAAACTGGAATCCAAGCCATCAAATGGAGATAGGTAAAGTTATATTTTTGTAAAGCTGAGCCATTTCAACCAGGTAGAGCACTGATTTGTGGCCAGTTGCTTCTTTTCTCTTTTTTTTTTGGTCTGAAGAATGAGGGAGGCGAAACTATTGTCCAGACAGACAGATTATTGGGTGGCATCTGAGTGCTGTCAGTCAACTAAATGACTTTATTAGCAGGAAACTGGCACTGTTTTCCTGCTTTTAAGCTGTTTGGGGCAAAATTAAATAAAGCTTATGTACGAGGCAACAGTTATCAACAAAATAGTATTCCCTGACATTGGTGTTTTGTCAGTTAGATGCAGGGTGGAACTTACTGCTTTAAGCTGACCTATTATCTAGAGAAGTCTTTTGGACCTTAATGTGTGAGACTGAATCTTTATTCTGTCTCTGGCCAAACAGTTGGAATAAAAGTCAAAAGGTATTCGTCCCCCTCAAAGCTAATACTTAATTATATTTCTGCAGGTGTATGTAATGTGTGCCATTAGTAAGGTAATTTGCCAGTTGCATCCGTTTCTGTCAGGTACATACTTTATTTGCATTAGTTCTTAAGGATGTTTGTGGAATTATTAATTACCCAATTTGAAATTTAAAAAAACATACTGTTTTTTCCTATTGATGTCGTAACTAACTATTGTTTTTTATTTTTAGTAGCTCTATAAATCAGTCAGCGGACAGTGGAGGAACTGACAACTTTGTCCTCATAAGTCAGCTGAAAGAAGAAGTAATGTCACTTAAACGTCTTCTGCAGCAAAGAGATCAGACTATTTTAGAAAAAGATAAAAAGGTAAAAGTTACACCTGCTTAATAAGAACTTTATCATTTTGTTTTCTATTTTGTAGACTCCTAACAATGTCAAAATGGTGAGATAAAACAAAATACAATTTTTTTAGCAACTAATCAGATCTTACCATTTAAATGACAAGTTTGGGACTTTTGTATCATGAATATATTTTGGCTCTAAGTCAAAGAGGAATTCATCTTTCCTCACTTCAGCCATCTAGAAGCTAGCCCTCTGGTTCACTGTTACTCAGGCTGCGTGCCACAGGTGATGGATAAAATGCCAGACAGTGGTTTGTATATTTCACATATTCTAAACTGAGTCACAGCAAAGATCCTGGATACCTACATAGGCTGATGGGCACACAAGATAAGAGGAGGTTTAAGAGTAGTAGCCATTCTGAGTTTAGCATAGTTTTTGTTTAGTTTTAAACTAAAGCAACTATAGCCATAATTAATGAGTTGGTGTCCAAATTTACATGTACAGTGTATGAAAATTAAGTGTTTTGATTTTAAAAGATTGGTAGCATATGTGTAGTGTAGGTTATCAAGTCTTTGTGGATGGTCAGAGACTAGAAGAAAAGCTTGGATTAGATGCCTGGCAGTCAACAAAAGTTAAGCGAAATAGTCAGGCCAAAATGGCTGCAGTGAAACTCATACAAGAGATTCACCCTTCAAACAACCTAATGACTAACAAGAAAAGAGAAATAGCTACAAATACTTTCTTTGCTCTGCCTTTATTAGAGCTTATTTGTCTGCCATCTGATTAAGTAGGTGCTTTTAAGACACTGTCTGTTACGGCGGCTCTAGAATGTCTGTTCAGGATTGAATAGGTTATGGAATTGTATTAAAAATAAATTTACTATATTTTCAAGTAAAATTTTTATTATAGATGTGTGGTGGTCTATCAAAACATTGATGGTTAAGAAAGGCTCATTGATCTTGAAAGGAAAATGCTTCCACTTTTAAACCAGAGTTCAGTGTCTTCATTTCTACACATAAATGTGTTCTGTGAAAGATATTGAACCTTTTTCCGTTTATATCACTGTTATAATATACCTGATGTTGGAAGTACTTGCTATTTCAAGCCTTTAAGCGATTAACGTGAAAGAGCTGTCATGGATTCTCTGCAAAGGACAGACATTAAGGCCCTGATCTCTGTCTTATAAAGCCAGTAGAAGATCATGAGTCAGTAGGAAATTCACTTATCTCTTTCTATATTTTATCTACTGGGCAAAGCTAACAAAAGGAAATGTCACCTACTTCTGCATAACCACTGCAGTAACTTGTTTTGTGCTATTTCCATAGGGAGAGCATTAATAATTTTAATATCCCTACTGCTAAAACTATTTATTTGACCTCAGAGTTCTTTGAACTTAAAGACTCCTTCAGGCATGAATTACTCACTCTCAGAATGTCACTTACTTTCTTCAGCTGCTGCAGGGGGGAGAAAAGCTGAACACATCCTACAATGTTTGCATAGCTGAAAAATTTACAACAAATGAATGCACTGCAGATTTTTTGTGATTGTGAGATAGTAAATGTAAAGACATGTACTGGGATAAAAGCCTAAGCCAGACCTATGGGAGATTTCTGTTACGATCTTGTCCCAAGATTTGTGTAGGGACAGCATTTGAAACAGTTTGGAGCGCTCCAAAAGAAAAACCTCTGATATGTGTAACATATGGCAACAAAACCAACTCAGTACACCAGCTTTACAGCCAATCCTCATTCATCATTTTTTGTTATGAGTCAAGATCTCAGCCGTGTCATTACCAGTGCTTATTGTTTGCAGTACTAGCCTTGTTTCTCTTTCTGGACAAAATGTTAGTGAGACATCAAGACATTACCGTAGGGCCCTGAGACTTAATCATTAGGAAGGGACCACAATTTGCTGAATGTTCACAGGTAGTGTGTCTGCTCATCTAGTTGCATACTTTACTATGGTGCAATACTACTAGTTTTTTTGATGTTTAGTTTGTGGTATGTGGTTTTGTACTGGATCCTCTGGAATTTACAACAGCTGTAAGTACAGACCTTGAGCAGCAGTCTGTGTATAGTGAGGTATATATCCTTGTATCAAGATACCTGCACTTTATTTAGGACCATTTGATTGACAGTTCTTTTGAATACCTTGTTTCACTGTATGTGATTTGACACGTACTCAGGTTGGTAAGAGCAGTCTTGGAGGTCATTTTAGGAATGTGTGCTCTGGTTTGTTATAGCGGGCTTCTTTGCTAGCTAAGAGGCTTCCTTTCCTGGTAAATCCAAATTGACCAGAGAGATTTAAAATAGCCAGGTGAATCTGGGATGCTTTGAGGAACTAAACTTTTTAAAGAAGTGGTTCCTAAAACTTCTGGGTCCATATACAACAAACTGTTAGTAGTTCACCCAGCTGCACATGCCTCCAGAAGAAGCATTCAGCTGCTTGGATGGAAGCATGTATCACGATTTAGAAACACCTGCCTTGGTGCATGTCATCTGGATCTCTGCCTGTCTCGGGAGAGACCCAGTGGCAGCCATACTACACCATATACTCAGAATTAAATCGTAAGTTAAGTCATTTTAATTACACATTTCTAATAACACAGTTTAATTCCAGTATTGTGGATCGAGAAGCAGTGAAACTCTGGAATGTATACTTCTGTTTAGGACAAATTGTAGCATAAAAGGACACAAAGGAATCCTTTCTACTGTCTTTGTATGGAAGATTTTTCATGTGTTACTATACCATAAAACTGAAGAGACGTAACTGAAGCTTGTGATAAGTATGTCACAGCTGAAAGAACAGCTAAGATTATAAATCATTAGTTTTGTATTTGAATTTTTTTTCTTGAGGATTAACCTTTTTTATACCAAATCCTGAACAAACAATATGGTTATATAAGTACAGTTGTTTTCTTCATATAAAATAGACATACTTACTTTTCAAGCTACTTCTCAAGTGCCAAGCTGTCAATACTGCAATAGTAAATAAATATAGTGTTTCCTGAGATTCCTGAGTCTTCCATAAAAATTTCACAGATTGATTGGAAGATGTATACTGTGGCAGTCCAAAGAATCTTCATAGAATTTGTGCTTTCAGTTGACAGAACTGAAGGCAGACTTCCAGTACCAGGAGTCTAACTTGAGGACAAAGATGAACAGTATGGAGAAAGCTCACAAGGAAACTGTGGAACAGTTGCAGGTGAGTAATTGCTTATCAATACTTGAGAAATATTTCAGATGGAATTATGTATTCAGGCTGTTTACTCACAGCAGTGAAATAGTACCAAGTTCTTGAATGGTCATTACCACGTTTAACTTCGGGTGCATTGTACAGCAGTTCTGCAGTCCACATACAATCTCCATAAGAATTAAACTGTTAGAATTGCTTTCTAACTTCAAGAGATAGAGGCTTACCTCACATGCTTTCTCAAAGGTTATGTTATTTTGTGTGTCTGTTCTCTGGTACTTAATCAGTTGTCAGTGTGCTATTGGTCTAATTTAAGGGCTCAGCGTTAACACAATTGACAGTAAAATGTCTCTTGTTAAAGCATACTTTATCAGGAAGAAAGCCTGAATTAGTTGCGTTATAAATCACAGACTGAACAGATACTTAGTGCAATACCTCAGATACTGAATTTTGCAATACAAGAAATGCGGTTACCTTTTCAGTTAAAGAAGGAATATGCATATCAAAAAGCATATACAAATCTTTGAAAAGTGATGAGTATCTTCTTTGAATATTCTCAGCATGTACATTTTGAGAATTAGTTTCATAAATGCAATAGGAAATTGGTGCATGACACTACTATCTGAGACGTTTCAGTAATTCATAAAACTTTTTTTTATCTGTATTGCAGGCCAAAAACAGAGAACTGCTCAAACAGGTTGCAGCGTTGTCAAAGGGTAAAAAGTTTGATAAAAGTGGGAGTATACTAACATCTCCTTAAGGAACTGGTTTTTCATGGGGTTTGCTACTCAATGTAAATTTGAGTAATTCTGTGAAGCCCTTAAAATCTTGTGTAGTGGAAAAAATATTTTTGCACACCAGATTAGTTGGCATGTTTCCTACACGTTTTTATAATTAATATGCAGCTTTTTTTAGTTACTGTTCAGATGAAATACTTCAACTGGCTTGAAGAATGTTTTTATTTTTTTGATATTGGAAACTTTTTGCCAGCAATAGTATTAAACAATTGCATAGAGAGCATAGCAGTGCTCTCTCTAAAAGGACAACATGCAATAACGAACTAGGTGTACTTTTTACAAAGCAGTAACTGAGTCTTTTAAACTACACTGATGTCAGCCAAAAGTTTATGAATCTGCAGTGACACTGAACAGTGGTTTCTGGCAACTGTTCTTTTACTTCGTATCAAAATATAAATTTAGAATGGAAATCATGGTGCTCTCAAGCAAAACTAAAGAGGCATATATGTATGTGTAAATACAACTGTAACGGTTATATTCTTAGTTATAACAAGTAATTAGTGTTTTACATTCTTGTGATAGGGATTTACCGAAAGATTATCTATTGTACAGTAACAGAGGCAGTGTGGTTTTTGTAATATTTACTGTAGATTTTTCTTGCAAGTGCCTTTCTCCAACTGTTTATTTATAGGAATGTTGGTATTTTGTACATAAGGTTTTTATGTTTTAAAATCATGTTTAATAAATGTTTTATGTAAATATAAATGTGTGTACAGAGGAATCTGAAACAAAGATCAAAGTGGCTAGTGCAGTGCTTGAAGCAGCATTAAGAGCTAGCTAATTGATGGACAGTGAGTATTGGCTTTAGATAACCTTTGTAGCTTGTGTCTGTGAGGTGTAGAATTTTTTTAGTGCTGCTCATGCCAAAAACTTCCTGAACAAAAAACGAAATGTTTTTTGCCATACTGGAGTTTAGTGGTTTGTTTATATATTTTTCCCATTTGGCACAGCGCTAATTTTAATGCCATAGCAGACATTGTACTCCCAATGTTACATCCTTAATTAGTGATGAAGTTTTAAAAACTTTAAAGTTTTTAAACTCAAAGTTTTAAAAAATACTTATTCCACATTGTCTGATTTAATGTACTTAGTTGTAACTTATGTTGATTCTTCTTAATGAATTACAAGATTCTCATCCCGCAGCAAAGATACACAATGAAAAAAGAATAACCAAAACTAATGGTTTTGAAATTAATTAAGGGAGTGGATGTGGTGTCAAGGGGTGGGTTGTTTTAATGTTTTGGGTAGATTTTGATTCTAAATTACATCAGTTTAGTTTAGCTCTGCTCCTAATGGACATTAGTCATATTCAGAAATTTCTATTAAACATAATTTAGTATACCCCAAGGTCTCTGTTCAGAAAGGTGAGTTACGAATCGGCATAAAGTGAAGTAGACTTACGTAAGTAAAGGTTTAGTTCAGCTCTGGGTAGGGATTGGTAACACGGTAACTGCTTATATTTCAGTAAGCTTAATTGTGTAGAATAAGCTACACACCTTTTAATTAAAGAACTAAAATCTAAAGTTCCTTGGCTGTCCACCCATGTGCTGAACTGTAAACACCTTTTCAGTAGTTCAAACAAGTTCCAGCAGTGACGGACCACTGAATAATATTTTAAAAATCAAGCTATCTTGTTTCGTATGGTATACCTGTATTTTTATACCCTAAAATCAACTTTGTATGTTTATAAATGCTCTTCCTTAAACTTGCTAAACTAGGGTAGAGAATGCTGCTATCCTTTGGGGATGTTATTTTTTTTTAATATACAAATTTATGACTTTTATTAATTCAGAGTTAGTATTTTGATAATAACTTTTCTCCAGTTGAACAGTGACCCATGTTTGGTTAAATTTGTTTTAAAACACAGAAATGCATAGAAAATTGAAAAGTTTGAATTAAAATCACTTAATAATATCTGTTCAAGCTGCAGTAAGGACATTTTAAAGGAACAAACTGAAGCTCTATATTAGAAGTAATTAACTTTATAAATCCTGGTCCGAAAAATCTTTAGGGGCTTCACAGTATTTAGTTCTAATTAAATACCTGCGGGTTTTCTTCCATAATCTCATTTTTAACATGAATTTTTTAAAGTTGTAAACTAGCCAACTGAATCCCAGTCCTGAAAATAGTGTCCTGGAGCTGTAGATTATCGACATAATAAACTGATGTTCTTTAAACGTGGATCTGCGAGGAGATTGTTGTACTGTATTGTGCTTTTTAGCCTGTTTCCAGATGTTGATTAGCATTGACCAGTAATGGCCATTTTGGATCAAGTTATTTATGTATTTTAAGCCTGTGAATATTGCGGCCCCCTTTTAGATAGTATGTATAAATACGCGTTCTGCAGTGAAGCTATTCAGCTGTCCACGTGTATAGACTATTGAAATACTGTACTGGCACACATCTGACCGTTGGCATTTTGTACCTTTTCTAAATCCAATGTTTCACAATAAAATCTTGTCAAAACATTAATCTGTCCTTTTCAAATTATTCAGAAATTCATATTTCATGTTAATTCTTCATGCTCTGTCACTTGCCAAAAGTCTCTGGCCAAAAAAAGGCATTGCATTTAGTATTTAGATTTCTGGGAAGATTAGACACCTTGGGTTGTCTACAAATTGTAACAAATTAGAGCTTCAGATTAATTTCTCTCAAGAAAATATTTTGGTTTTCTACCACAGGATTGTAATACATAGAAATATTTTCTTGTAGAGAGGAGGAAAAACCCTTAAGGTTTAATTGAAATCTAGTGACATTTAATAAAGCCTTCAACAGGCTTTTTTATATTCTGATTAACATCAGCACTCATGTTTAAAAGTACCTGAATTTCAGACGTAGTCTGTTTAACCATAAGGTTGTTCTTCCTTTACATACATGTGTACAAGTCAGGTGATTCTGAGATTCGAATTGATTTTTTCTATGTCCGTTCCCTTTCTTGCGTCAGCAGGAGTTAGGCGCCCACACCAACGTGCTGCCAGCTGTCAGTCACGGTGGCTCCTAGTGTTTACAGCACTTGTGCTGCAATTTGTAGATCTCATTTTGTATTTTTCTCAGCAATCAATCTTCATCTTTCCACAATCCAGCAGAATACTTCTCATTTAAGAATTAAAGTTCGAGTGGAAAAAAAAAAAAACCCAACCAAAAAAAAAAAAACCAAACCAACAAGAGAGTAAGATTCTGTAGCTTTCTGGTCAAGGCAGTTATCTAGAAGGGGGGAATCTTTGCGTTTCAGAGCCCCGCTCTTAAAACGGTGTGTATTTTATATTAGGTATAGTAATGAATAATATGCTATTCTAATATTGAATTGTTCTTAGCCTCATTTTAATGCAAATTTGCAATGGCTTTGTTGAAGCCATTTATTTTTAAAGCTGAGAGCAAGTCAAAACCGTGTGTGGTACCTAGTTTAGATATGGCTTCCATGTGACACATGCAAAACTTGTACAACTGGCCATGTCATAGATTAACTCCCTAAAAGAGATTTGCATCATTTGAAGCAAATTTCCTTAAAGAAGATCTAAATTGATATAACCTGTGTATGGGCACTTAGGCAGTTCTTAATGGTCTTCAGTAGCTTCAGAAGCTCTGAATCCGCACTGGTTTTTTTTTTTATAAAACACTGAAGTTTGATTGCAAACTATAATCTTAACTAACTTTTTAAAATGAAGTAAAAGCTGTTCATGTCATTTTTGTTCCTTCAAATGAGTTACTAAAACATCAGTTCAGTTGAAAATGGTACAATAGAAGATACATTTTCTCATATATTGTGTGCAATTCCTTTAGCTTTCCTCTCGGAAAAAGTATTGATATATAAAATGGCTTCTGCTGAATCCCACAGAAGAAGTAGGGGGAATCAGGCAAGAGGATTATTGAGGTGGAAAGAGGAGATGTTTGAGGTGCTCCTGGGGAAAGAAGGAGGGTAATGGAGGTGTAAGGGCTAATGGGGAAGAGAAACCTCTGAGATACCATGTTACTCATTGAAGTGATGTACTGAATCACATGCTTGGGTTTTTTCAAGACACATCTATCTGATCTGTGTATGTTCAAAAATGGCAACTCTGTAAGGTAAAACGCAGCATTGCTTAAGGGAGTCTTTTGTTTGTTTTTCTTTTAATGATACTAGAGACCAAATTTGAGAAATTAACAGAATAAACAGCTTGATAAATTGAAATACAAAGATGTACAATGTAAAATTCATCTTATAAGCAGTTAGTCATGCTCTTTAGGCCTAGAAAAAATAGGTAAAACTATAAGAGTGCTGTATCCCTTTGCCACAGGCTTTGGGTAATGGTGCAAGTTTCAACATACGACTTGAACTTTGTCTGTCTGTTCCTACACATTAGACAGAAATTGTCCTTGAAAATATGTCACTCACCAGCACATGGATCATTGATGTTTTCCCTTGCTTCGACCCAAACAGAAAACAAGTCTGGATTTGCCCGTTTACCTTTAAAAATGTTCATTGTAGTATGCTGGCACTGTTCTAACTGACCTTCTTGCTCCTGGCAATTTCTCTTCAGTATCTCCTGCCCTGGTGGGTAAAGGCAATCTTGCATTTTGACTGAAGGGGGTTTAAGTAGCATGGACGTGCTAAACAAGCCAGGTGAAAGTAGAGATTTGTTTGTAGAGTGTAGATTTTCCTTCTGCTAAGGCTTTCTGACTCTTGGAGTACTTGGATAAGTTCATTTATTTTTAATTGTCAATTGGAAAATAGGCATTCCAGCTTCTGAAGAATGCTAAAGGCTGAAGATAAACCTGCATCATCTTTGCGTACAGAAGATCAGTCTTAGAGGCATAAGCAGAAGACTGCTTTTATAGTGACTTGGTTTGATTGCAGAGGCTTGTGGACAAAAATAAATTGGACCAACAAGTAGGTCAGAGTTGCTTTGGACCACAGTGATCCTGTTACAGATTGGGTCGCAGGAACGTGATGTATTCCTACTATGGTTTCTGCAGGTATTAGAATTTGCAACCTAAGTTGATTTTTACCTCCGGTTGTACCACCACCCCTGCCCTTTTTTAGTAATTTATAGCAATTTATTTTGAACTGAATGCTGAAAACCTGAAGATATTTTCCCTTATTTGAATCAACAGACAAATGTGTTTTGCTTTATTTCAATAAAAGATGTAGTGCATTTGCAATTTATCCTTCATCAGGTACATCAACTCATGTCTTTTCATTTTATGGAAATCTTGAAGGTCAGTTGTATTTATAGATGTTCCTTGGGAAACATTTTAAACTTTCTTAGACAACTCTGCATAGTGGTTTACTTTTTGCAGAATCACATGTGTTAATTTCCCGTTACATTTGTGTGCTCAAAATTCCACTGCAGCATAAAGGATAGAATTATTTCCTGGAATGTTTTTGTCTAGCCGTGGTCTTGAAAATATTTTGTGACTATATTGATTAGAATTCAATTTACAAAAGTTTATTATTAACTGATAAAAATGTATTGAACCAATTTACTAACAGAAAAGTGTCTTTTTCAGGTAGAGATTATTCCTTTTGTTGGATGTGAATGTGAAGTGAGGCATTTTCCTTCATTTAAGGGGAACTGTACCGGTTAAATTAGTGCGTTTACAGGTATGATGTATTAGAACACAAAAAAGGGAAAGGGGAAGAGTTGTAAGGCTGTATTTGCTAGAGTAACTTAAATCACTGCTGAAAGCCTAATACGTTGATGTGGCTGGCTGCACTGAAGCAGTCTGGTAGAGCTCATCAACCAGCTGCAGTGCTATAGTTGCACAGCGTGTTACCAAATGCAGCCAGGAACAGTAATTCAATCATTCCTCCAGGATCTACAAGAATTTGCTTGCTGGTCACTTACCTGACTCGGGGTGCAGCTTTCATTAAAGTTGTTGTAGTGCAAGATGCCTTAATAATAATAACCTCCACAACAGTGGAGTGAGGCCTCAATTCTTCCTCTCACTGGAAAGGCGTGAGATTTATTTGAGTGAAAAAAACCAAATTGCTTTGCAAGATGCAGTTGAAACTTAATTCCTGCATTCCTTGGGTGAAGATACTTAGTCTTTCTCCTGTAATAAATCTGCTCCAGTTTTTAGGGTGTGATTAGTAGTCCATAGTGCTTTTTCCCCTTGTTTTCCATTAAAGGTAATGATGCGTAAAAATTTATTTTAAAGCAAACACACCTTTGGATTTTGTTTACCAAAAGTGGTGGAATGAACCTCTTCCCTTACTTCCTAAATGCTAAATTTAGTAAGAGAAAAAAGAGCTAAATAGGAATGGCTGCCTACATAAGTTTAGCCACTAGGTGCTGCTTAAGCCCCACGGTTTCTCAGAAGTACATGGTGGTTCTGCGCACCATCCGGCATCCACAGTGGATAGCTCTTCCTCTTCAAATACAACACTGATGCTAAAAGGAGAATATCCTAAATACTGAAATAGTTGTACTTTGGAATATATTTTAGAAAATTTGAAATGTATTTTGGAAAATTAAGCATGGTGATATTAAGCATGTTTAATATAGTTAAATAGAAAAAAAAAGTATTTGGAACTATATTGTGTTTCCTCTGATTGCTTTACCTTAAGAAAGAAAGATCTCCATTTTATAGGTCAGGAGGCTGATCCATGGAACAATGCAGCTTGACTGGTGTCACACAAAAGGCATTGTTAGAATTGAAAATAGACTCCAGGACTCCCCAGGTATGTGAAGGTTGAATATCTTTTTCCTTTGATGGAGTTGCTACAGATAAGTTAAAGCCTTATTTAGTCACCGTAGATGTGCAGTAACTCTGTAGCATTAGTTAGCTGACTTAGCATCTGAACCTTAGAAACCATTATTAAATATAACTGATTTATTCATAGTATGGGTAGCAATACAAAGGTGAGAAGAATATACTTTTGACTTGGAACAATAAGGGTTAAGACTTACTGTTTTCCTCTTTCTTTAAGTCTGATGCACTTCTGATACAGATTTTTCACGGCCTGATTCTGTTAGTAGATGTATTTGAAATCTTGTGACTTCCTAGTGAAAGAGAGTTCTCATCACCATTTTAAAAAATCGGGCTGTTTTTAACAAGTCTTGGATTCACAAAGATGTAATTGTAGTAGGGGGGGGAAGTGGTTTCAGTCGTATGCTCTAGAGCCATTTTGCATTTATATATTCTATGAGCAACCTTAAGGAGGAAGACCCAGGGAACTACAGACCAGTCAGCTCCCCAGTACGAGAGAGACATGGACATACTGGAGATAGTCCGGCAAAGGGCCACGAGGATGATGAAGGGACTGGAGCATCTCTCCTGTGAGGAAAGGCTGAGAGAGGTGGGATTTTTCAGCCTGAAGAAGAGAAGGCTCAGGGGGATTTTATCAATGTCTATAAATACCTGAAGGGAGGTTGCAAAGAGGACGGAGCCAGGCTCTTTTCAGTGGTGCCCAGTGCCAGGACCAGAGGCAGTGGGCACAAACTGAAACACAGGAGGTTTCTTCTGAATATCAGGAAACACTTTTTCCTGTGAGGGTGACTGAGCGCTGGCACAGGTTGCCCAGGGAGGTTGTGGAGTCTCCATCCTTGGAGATACTCAAAAACTGTCTGACGTGGTCTGGGGCAGCTGGCTGTAGGTGGCCCTGCTTGAGCAGGGGGGTTGGACCAGATGACCTCCAGAGGCCTCTTCCAACCTCAAATGTCCTGTGACTCTGAAACCTAAACAGGGCAAACATCTTTTCCTTCATCTATTAAAATACAGTATTTCATTACGAAAAAATGTTTTGATGTTTTCAGTTTTTCCCTCGCTGTGTTCAGTTCATTGGAATAGAACAGAAAAAAAAACCCCAGCAGTTTTTGTTACAGGCGTTCACCTGCTAGGCAGAGTGCTGCATTAGTGAAACGTTTTAAATTCAGTGGATGATTGTTACGTAATCATCAAGATAGTTTGCTGAGCTTGTAAAATAAATACTTTTGCACGAAGAAGCATTTCTATAAGCTATTTTTGGTAGCAAATTTCAAGTAAACAGAGCAGGGAGCAGTAACTTCCCATCTATTTCTTTCCTGTTAATCTGCTGCCAGCATGATATAATTCTTATACTATGCACAATCAGAAAAAGTCTGTTTGAAAATAGTAAAGTTCCCAAGAGTGCTTATCTTGCTGTCCAAATCTTTAAAGCCCTTCCGCATTAATTTTTTATATTTAGTAACAGCATTTATAACTAAGTTTGGTATGAAGTGTGTGGGACATCAAGAGTATGTATAGTGTTGTGGTGTTTTCCCTTTATCCCTAGCGATGTGTCTTCCCTTTTCTTAAACGCATATGGTTGAAGTAAAGTTGTATATCACATTCAGTATGGATCCCCTGTTTTCAGTAAAGCCCCAAGCACTGTACTTTTAAAACAACTTCTGTTTTCTTAAAAGAGGTTTTGGATCAGGCCTTGCGTATTAATTTAAACTTACTTTGCATGTGCATCAAAATCATAAGTCATGTGAGTCAGAAAAGCAGTATTTTGGAACTGTTGGAGTTTATTATGTATTTATAAATGATATTTCTATTATTATGTATTTTTGGTCTATGCATTCAGCTAAAACAAACTCAAAGTATGGAGTAGGTCCTGACTTTTTTCCTTGTGTGAGGAGAATAGAGTTCTGCAGTTGAATGAGGAATATAATTTTCCCTACATTTTGTTGCTATGACATGAACAGATGCTTTTTTTTTCCTGAAAAGTAGCTTTGCAACAACTCACAGAACATTATTCCTGAGTGACAATACAGGCAAACAGAAATCATAGCAAAAATCAGATAGCATCTTAATCCATTTATAATGCTGTCGTACTTAACATTTTAAGTTGAGTAAACTAGGTGATAGTGGAAAAAAAAGATAATTAATTCAGATCATTTTGAAAAGCAGTAAATAGAAATTTCATGGTGATTCAGAGTGCACTCATAAACTTGGTTCTACTGTCAAGATTGCTATCGGGCTGATAAACACGTTTTATCTCATAAAAACAAAAAATGAGTATGTTTTACAAAACAGCAAACCAACATGTTTTTCATTCTTGGACTATGTTTAGGAACGCAGATATTGATATATTATTTACCAGAATAGTATCAGAGCTTATAAAAACAATAATTTATCTAGTCTAAAAATATCTCTGCTACTTCAGTAGAACGTGAAAGAATTTTTTTGGTAGTTAATACAAAACAACCTCTTGACAGATGAGTTTTCTTTTTAACCCCATTGGAATTTTTTCTGTAGCCTAATTTCTGTCTTAAATCTTACTAACATTGTAATCTCAATTGCATTTTGTGGCAGAAAGTTCCATAAATTAATCCATTTTATCACAATTTCTGTGATGATTCTTTCTTAGTTAATACATTTATGGGCTTAGAATTTAAAAGCTGTAACTCTGCCCTCCAGGATCAGCATATTCAGAGATTCTCCTAGCATTTTTGCTCAATTAAACTACTTTGTTGCTAATTAGCACCATTGACTTTTCCTCTTTGCAGTAAGATTTTTCTTCCAGGAGTCAATAGGTTAGTCACTGTGCACATGAAAAAAAAAAAGGCCTATCAGCTCTTTAATGTAAAATACACTTCCATCTTCTTGACTCTTGTTCTAGTGCTATTTTTTACCAACAGTAAAAATGCCCAGTTTTGGGTGCTGGAGCTAGTGAAAGAGCTGTTCTGGAGTGACTCTACTCTCCAGTTCATCCCACCCACTGGGCTGGCTGAGGTCCAGCCCATGTCCACCCACGGTCATTCTCCAAGAGGCTGGCAGAGGTTGTACACGTCAAGCCACCACATGTTACTTCATGGTGGAGCATGAGAGAAAGAGGGTGAACAGGGAGCCTGCTGTAATGAAGGAGGGGTGAACAGATCGGCGTCCACATGCTTACTTGGTGGTGAGAAGATGCTCTACAGCAGTGGTTCCCAACGTCAGGTCTAGAGCTCCATGGTCATAATTAAGTAGTTAGGAGCTAATCTGCAAAAGTATAGTGCCTTTGCCATGTTTCCAGTTATGCATTTGTTAGTGAGAGTATGTAGTGGAGTGTACAAAGTCTTAATGATTGACAGCACTGCAAAATCCAGAACATTTGGAAGTACTGCTTCAGAAAGAGCTCTGTTTCCTTAAGCATGGGATAGGGAGTTAGAATTGCTGGGCACTCATCCTGGTGAGGATTTTCTCTCTCGGTCCCTTTGTCCCTTGAAAGGGTGTTAAAAGGTACGCTGTCAACCTAACAACAACCACTTACTGATGGAGGGTCAGAAGATGGAAGCTTTCAGGGAGCAAATATATGAGGCTCATTGAAGAAGAAAGAGGCAATGCAGATGGTAGACCCCTGAGGGGGACAACAGACTTTGTTCAAATTATGTCTTCATTAGCTAATTTAAGATCAAGTTGATATGTTTTCAATGACCAGTTCTACCAAAATAGACTAAACATCTCTAGCACATTCTTAAGGCCATTGATACTGCCCAGATTAGGAGGACAGTGAGTCTAGGCTTCCTATCAAGTCACCAGATTCTTCAAGTGAGCAATTTAGAGTAAAAAAATGAATTCTCACATTTGTCCTCTGGATGAGCCTATTTTGCATCATTATATATGGGTGAAGTGTGAATGCTCTTAGAGTAACTTTTCCAAAAGCGGCCTCAGTTTGACTTATTTCTTAGAGCTTTGCTGCACATGTAAATTCTGGCCAGAGTATGCTAATGTATATTACCTCCTGTATTCCTGCAGGAAATCCTCATTTCTTTTCATTTTTCCAGTCTTTCAAGATGCAATTGCACTCATTGATGCAATTTCCAGGCTTAAAGGCAGAATTCTGTGCCCTGCTGACTCTACAAGAAGGCTGTTGAACAGACCTTAGGAGAAAAAGGAAAGAAAAGAAAAGAAGAAAAAAGTAATTGAGTAGCTTTAATTTATACATATTTTTAATATATATTAAAAAAACATGTCTGGTTACCTGTCTTTTCTCTCACCCAATGCAAAGCTGTTGGGGTCAGTAGCATGGGTCCTAGTCATGTGTTCTCTCCTTTACAGACTTGTTTTCCCTTAAAATTAGAGTGGCTCTTGCTGCTCAGCTCACCTCTGATCAGTCTGTAGATACCAGTAGGATTGTTATTTGGTTTGAAACCTAAATGGGTGGAAGAGGGAGTGGAGAGTGGTTTGGTTTTGAAGTTGGGTTTTTTGTAAAAACCTCTTTTCCAAATACCAACCTGTCATCCAGTGCAAGGTCTCTGTTCCTCCCCATAGGCAGGGAGGGACTGGGACCTGTTTATTTCCCTGTCCTCTCCAAGGAACCTCAGATTAATGACAGTTCCCACTCAACACTTCCAAAACAATCTCCTTGATAAGCCTCCTCCAGGACACCTCCCCAGTTAAGATGCAAATTGGTAAGTGCTGTGAGGGTTGATCTCTCAATGCACAAGCCACCGCCTAGATAAAAGTGAAAAATACACATGTAAAGTATACCTAAGAGAATCAATACCTCAAATTAATATTTTACAATCAACAACGGTATTTACTAAGCCCAAACCAATCTCAGAACTGTAGTACAGCAAAAATAGATAAGGCAACCCCAAGTGGAGAGAGGGCAGGCTAGCCACTCTGGCAAATGTAGTTAGATTTCATTTCATATATGCTGTCTCATCGTTAACTCATACCTTTGTTTTTAATGGAGCTGTTACTGGATGTGACTTACTGAACTGTTTTCCATTTGGTACATTCCTCTTATCTCTGCAAATTCTCCATGATCATATTAACTTTTTTCAATTTAAAAAAAAAGAAGTGAGCAACCTTTTGTTGCTGATCTGCAGCTGCTGAGTGTGATGCTGTGGTCCTAAATAACACAATTCAGCATCACTGTATCAGCTAGTAGCCGAGCTTGTGTACTTTAGAGCATTTCTGCTTTCTGCTCTGGGATACAAAACATCGTATGTGTTTTGCAGTAGTAGCATATTTGCAGCCATCTGTAATTGCCTCCTACTTACATATGCTTAGTCACTGCATACAAACATACACCTTCTGCTGAACTTTAGACTTATGCTCCCCTCTAGTAAAGCTCATTATGTTTTTAGCCGTATGGTATTCTACAAAGCCTCTTTTGACAACATTAGAGCCCAGTAATCCAGATTTACCTCCAAGGAGGCCAGAGGAGGTAATTTAGCCAAACCATTATTGTAAGTACTTACTTTCTCATGTGATCCAATGACATTTTGATAGAAGTTTTGTTGTTGTCATCAGTTTTGCCAAGTAAATGAAAACAAGCTAGTATGAAAAAAAGTAATGAATTTGTTATTGGTAGAGCCAAAATAACATCACAGGAATACTCTAAAACAACACAATTTAATAACTCTTACTTCCCTTATATTTTTAATATAGGTCTTGTATGATCCTTCATGCTATTGCTAGGTTAATGCTTTTCAAAATCACAGGGTACTCAAAGGTGTACTTACCTCTCCCCTCCAGTCACCAGCTGGAACCCAACTCGGTTGTCTGTTGTTATCTTGTCTATGAGTCTGTTTTTTCCAAAGTGGATGTTTGAGGGGAGGGTTTGCCGACCTCTGAAGGCACGAGGCTCATGACTACACACGTTTCTGCTGGTGGTGATGTTTCAAGTTCATTGGCAAGTCCACTGTCCAAAGAAGTCTGCCTCCATCTACCCCAACATTTGATCCTTTAGCCAGAACGTATCTCTCTTTGGCAGTCACTGTTAACTTAGGGAGAGGTTGTTTGGATCAGTGATCTCCAGGGTCTTGAAGCTGAGGAAACACTCCCCCCCGGTCTACTTCTTCTCCAAATATCAGCCTTCAGGACATGGTGGGATGGAGCGAAATGCCAGGCTGATGTACTTTGGAAAGCAGTTTCATCCTGAAACTAATACAAATTAGTTGTATTTGGAGAGGGAGAACATGTCTTGGAAATTTGACTCACTTCTAGCCAAGACAGGATCCCAGAAGAGGAACCAGACACTGATAGCCATGGTATCCTTTCCAAGATGACAGCCATTTGGAAATCTCAGAGTAGTGAAGAATATCAGGCTGTAGACCATCTTAAGGATTTAAGGATCTTTTCTCCATCAGGGTTTGATAGCATGGAGCTTTTTAAAAGAACTTCCTTTCCCCCTAAATTACTTCTTTATCACTTCCATATTCTTCCAATGTATGCCATGTTATAGCGGTCTAAGAAAAGCCTTTGGAAGTATGTGTAATCAAACTACTATTGGCATTTCGGTCTGTTCTGCTGCATAAACTCTTCCAGCCCCATTCCTGCAGGGTTGCGCTCGCAGAGGACTGATGTGCCAGCCACACAGGCAGAACTGCTGTCCTGGAGTATCCTGAGAGAACTCCATGAAATCACTGCTCCGTAATCTTACCCTTCTTTCCCCCTTCTGGCAAAAGAAAAAGAAATAGCAAAGTCCACAATCGGTTATGTCAAATAGTGCAAAAAGGTTTAGTAGCTGGATTAAGGATTTCTAGTACCTGTTCATGACGAAGAGGAAGTCTATTGCTGCTTGCTGCTCCTGGCTTTGTGAGAAAGGTTCAGCTTGTTGCCATTGTCCGAAAAGAGTTGGCAGGCTTCTTCAGGAGCACCCTGCAGACTTCTAGAGGAGGAATATTACTACGTGCTACATCCTGCAGGTTGAATTAAATTCTGTGGAAAAAATGACTCCCTATCAAATTCCAACTGCTTCAGAAGAGAGTATTTTAGAAGCCGTTTTATGCAACAAAAGGTTTTATCAGGCAGAAGTATGTGGTCCTGATGCCCAGAGACTACGCAGCTGTGTAATTCTGCGGCTGGTGAGCCCGGCTGACTGCACCGCTGTGTTGGAGCTGGTGCCTGCGCGAGCGAACCTGAGAGCATGCACGGCTGGGCATGCGGGGAGACAAGCTCAGCCTCTCCATCAGTAGTGCAAATCTGGATCTGTTTATTCTTTTGATGAAGCCATACTCCAAACTCTTCATCCTTGCTTCAGTTCTCTATCCAGGCAAATAGCCCTATGAAAATGCATTAAGTAATGTGAGATGGTCAAACACAAAAGTGATGGGGAACACAGAAATACTTAAATGGCTAAATAGAGAATGTTGTAGTTAAGATCCAGATTTTATGTTGATATTTATGTAAAGCACATTTATGTTGTGACTTGATTAAAATATAAGCCTTTCAGAAAGAACAAGAGCAAAACATCTTGTCTCTACACTGAGGCTGTAGAAATAATTCTTAAGATGACGAAGAATAAATGCTTTTTATAAAGCAACAATATAATCAGCTGGCTAAAATAATGAGCTGTTTTGAGAAACTATCAATGGACAAAGCAATCCTAAGGGAATAAGAGGCATGAAGGGAGGAATGAATGCCATGCAAGACAACACCAGAGGGAGTTTCTGATTATCCTTCTCTAGGTTTGTGTTCATGAATTGCACCACAATTTCTCTGCAGACACTAATTTTGTTTTTACTTTCGCATAGTGAGACGGAAAAGCACATGGATAAGGTAGAGAGAACAGAAGATATTGGAAAAAAATCAGTAAATACAGCTATTTTAGTAAAATACAGGTCCTTAGACTTGATAGATACATGGACTGAGAAGCATAGAAAGGAAAAGAAATAGATGTCAGTAAATATCTGACATTGCTCTCTTTTCATTACAATGGGGGAAAACCATTCAGCAAAGCAGGAGGAAAACCTACGACTTTGACACTTAACACCTGCAATGTATTTGGAGAAAAAAAGGATTTTCAAAGATCAGATTAAATAAGATGAGTGAAGCTCATCTGGCACTTGAAGCTCTTATGTACAGTCTGGAAAACTGAAGATTATTTTCATTTCAGAGACTGAGATAAAAGACGGAAGATAATCCGAAACCTACCAAATGTGCATGAAACCTCTGTCCCAGAAGCTTATTTGAAAAATGATAACGACCCTTGGTTATCTCAGCCCTGTTTTTCTTGCCCCCGAATATTCTCTTTCTCCTTCTAGTCATTAGGTAAGCACAGTAGGCTAAACTCAGTCCGTTGAGAGGAGCCATCATAAGACTTTTGCATTATTTATGTCCCACTTGAGTCTTCAAAACTAGCCTTTTCTACAGAGGTGATTTTTTCCCAGTGAGAGCTAGTGTTTTGTCTCACTGTGTGACCATCGGTCTCTCACACAGCCAGGTCCCTGTAACAATATTTATAAGCTCTTGCACATCTAACATAATAGTTTGCTATCCAAGTTCTTCTAGGTTGTTGTTCCCCCTGCTCCATTAGCTGTACGCTGCTGAATATGTTGCCTTCGACATTTCAGTGCTTCAGACGCTTTGTACAACTGGCAGTTATAATGGTTGGCCTTTGAAGATGGTGGCCTCCTAAGCCTTGTCCAGATGTTGCTGTTTTGCCTGGTCAGCGTTACTGCTTTGCCCTCTCAGTCATTTGCTGTTCAGTTTTGGCAAAGCAAGGTTCATGCTTCTTTGTCCTTTGCTTTTCATTTTCAATGGTTTTCTGAAAGTTTCTAATTCGCATTCGATACAGAGCGCAACTTTTCCCACATATCTTGCAATTGTTTTTAATCATATTAATGTGTAAGAAAGCTTACAGCGGTTTCTATTGCAGGACTTTGAGTCATGCATGTGTTTTCCAGTATTTAGTTTATTGTTCTTTTTTGTTTCCTGCTTTTCTTGAACTTGAAATCTGATCTTAAATCTTCCAAGATCTTTTCATCTCAAAGATAATAGATTTTGCAATTAGTCATTAAATTACTAGCATAATGCACTTACTGGAACTGTCTGGAAATTATGTTTTGCTATTTAAGTATTTTCCTTGTAGGTATCTGAGAAGTTATCATATGCTGATCTCATTTATACCTGTTTAAATCCAGAAAGACTATGCTGAAGGCAGAGGAGACACCCTCCTGTTAAGTTCATGTGTTTAGGATAAGAATCTGGGCCCATTTTGTTTTAACTTTAGACTTCGTTTCTTGGAGTGGAAGAAGTCACTTCCCTGTACAGTGATGATTAATAACTCATGCATCCCAAAACAGAAAACACATTTGAACAAAAGCAGTTCTCACTCTTGCTATTATGTTTTTTAGAGGTGATAATTTCTTTCTCGTAACACATCTTTGTCAGGGCAGCTGTAATAGCAGGAACTTTGTTACTGTAAAATAGCATGATTAGATGCTGATATTTACTGAGCACTTTGTTTGCATGTTAATAAATAGTTGACTTCCACTACAAACCTCCACACTCTGAACTTTCTGAGGAAGACAATGTTTGTTTCCTTGGAAAAGTACGTTGGCATTAAAAGCTCATTTACAGCTATTTTCTTTCTTTCTGAAACTCCCTATCAGAAGGTGCAGAAGAATCTTCCAATCAGTTCCTTATCGCTCTGTTATCTTGACACTTCAGGTTTTGTAGAACTACAGTCCTTAAAGTGGTTTTAGATGTCTGGGCCTATGTTTTGTTTGGAAAACACTTCAAAACCTGCTGTGATAATAGCATTTCAGGCTTGGCTGGTAGGCTAAAGAATCAGTTTTGAACAATGGATAGAAGAACAGAATTTAAAAATATATGTGTGTATGGAAATGGATCAAAATGCCTATCCATAGATGTTTACAAACAATGCAGAGATGATTATGTTGAGGTGATGAGCTGTGGAATGGGCTGGAGACAGATTTCTCTCATTCACTGCTAGTATGACAGCATATTTATGTCAAGCCGTGCTTATAGCAGGTGAAATCAGAAGTGTTGCATGTGGTTAATTGTTCTTAGGTCTGTCCTATTTCATTCTGTGTCACTTAAAGCTTTTCCTTCTTCCAGTATTGTTCTTCTGGTTCATCCATGCCTCTCATTTTCTTACTGCAACTGTCCTTTACAGTTTGCCAGTGGCATCAGCTTTGACATGTCATTTGTCCTCATCTCCCAAAAATCATTGTTGCCTTTCCCTACACTCTTTCTATCGACGTGGCCTCTGCCTGTTTTCCATGGATGTCCTTCCATGCTTATGGGCTGATGATGACAAGGCTGTGGGTAAGTCATGACTGGCAAAATGATTTTATTTTTTATTTAAAATCACACTTCATTATGTCACTAAGACTATATATTATCTGGAGCAGAGGTAGTCGTCGTATAATTTCAAGTTTGCTTTTCCTTTTGTCAACCCTCCACTTCCTTGTCTGTCTGTCTGCACTTTTTAGTGGGCCAGATCCTGGAAGCAGCCACTGTGTAACATACAGGTCCCAGTTTAGCTAAGTACTTGACCATCTGACAAACCTAAAGCATCTATTTAAGGCATATGCTTATGTGCTTTGATGAACGCTTTGCCAAGCAATTTTTGTCTCTTGTTGGGAAAAAATACAACAATAATATGCCAAGAATTTGACTATGAGAGTCATTAATGAATACACCGACATGGAATATTTGCTTTTCCAAATAAGCTTTTGCTATGCTTTCTCTTTTGTGCATGGAATTTCATAGCAGGGACATTTAAGTGATGAATAGTTACGCAGCTTAGTTATGCTAGCTAGTAATCATGTGAAAGATCTCTTCATTATTGCAAAGGGATAAACTGGAGAGAAAAAGAATCAAGTATGGAGCAATAATAGTGAGATGACTTTTCCTCTTTGATTGACATCAGTACAGCCAGTGCCAAACCAGTGTAACCGAGGAGAATCCGACTAACATTATTTAGAAGTTTGCAGTCCAAGCTGAATTAGGGTGCAGATTTTGTTCCAGCAAAGATTTTTAGAATGCCAATATTTCAATCAGAAGAGAGCCTGTGAGACTAGAGGGAAAGAGAGAAATGAAATTTTTCAGCTCACTTACAGAGGGAAAGAAAGTGAGATAAGATTTCCCTTTTTCCTTTGCATGGAAGCTGATGGGAGTATCGTGCTCTCGATGAGAAGCTGGATCCCGACTTGGGCCCTGCTCCTGCTAAATTCGCTTCCGCATGAGCAGCCTTGGCGATGCTCCTCCCTTGCTCCTCTGAATCAGCCCACAGAACAAAGCCAGAATAATGAATGGGTCTCTAATTGCTTTCAGTCCAGACTGGCTGTTACTTGCTACTGTCGTGGGACAGGGGAGAAGCAAGAATTAATTGTGGCCCTGTGAAGAGCCTCGTGCCACAGCTGTTCCCAGGACCATTCCTGCAGCTCAGACTACATGTTTCAGTGCCCTGCGGAGGAACACGGTTATTTTTGTCCGTCATTGATCTTTGCGCCAACAAGCAACGCTCTAAATGAATGGCATATGCAAAATGCTCATCCTAAGATTATGTTCTCCCCAGTGCATGGGCAAGAAATCAATAGAAGGAAAGTAGTGCAGTGTCACTGAGAATATTAATTTCCCCCAGAATAACAGATTGAAATGGGAATCCCCTGGGCATACAAACTGAGGCAAGGAAAGGCAAATCTTAAATGCAGGAGAAAAAAAGGAGAAACTATGTCATCATAGACACAGTCTCCAAATCCCAGCAGATAGTTTTCCAGGGAGAATTTTCCATGGTGGTAGTTGCGTAGAGCAGTATGTAGTGGTGGGGTAGGAATGGTGGCAGTACTTGGTAACCAATTTATGAAAGGCAATGCAATGAGTCTTTTGGTATTATGAGTGCCTGCAGACCCTAAAGGGAATCTGTGGGCAAAAAATAAACCACTGGATTTCTAGATTCTATTACCTAGAAAGCATCACTTTCCCCTAAAGTTCTTCAAATTACGTTTTTGTAGAAAATGTGAGGAAATTAGATGCAAAAGGTCTTGCAACAGAGGCAACTAAGCAGCTTACAGTCTCAGAAACGGTGAAAAAGATGTGCAAAGGAAGGTTAAATGGTAAAATTCAGCAAAGGTATAGGATTTAGCATTAAATATAGGAAAATGAGATTTTAAAAATTTTCAAAGACAAGAGCACTAATTCTGTGAGGTCCTCTGAGGTGACATTCAATCTCCTCCATGTTGTTCAGATTTAGGAGTGCTGTGGAGGCCTATATCAGAGATTGGTGTGGCGATTCACTGAAGTTGGAAAAGTGCATACTTTTCATTAGGAGGCACAGAGCACCCTACTGCTATGATCTCTCTCCAAAACATTGACCCAACACAGACCTTCCCCAAGACATGATGTGGTTCAGTCTCGCAGGTTGGATCAGAAGAAATCTGAGAGGTCTGAAAAGCTGAGTATGATAATGAGTTGAGGCCAAGGCAAGCTAACCAATCTGCATCCCTGATTAACCTGGTTTGACTTTGGGCATCTGTAAGGCTCCATCCCAGTTGTTGCCATTTATGGTGAAGATTGGCCCTCATGTAGAGCAAACCCTCCAGAGAACATCTTTTCTCTTCCTAGTGACCTCTTTCTGAAGGGCCTGTTCAAGGCACCTGCTAATGTGGAGGGCAATAGTAGAAGACCCAGGGAATACTAGAAGATGTTTCTCATTGAAGAGTGGAAACCGTGAAACACCTCTTCTAAGTGAGGTGTTCAAGACTTTGAGGCACTTTGCTGCACTGCAAGGATCTGGCATATGCCAGACTCTTTGAGATATCAGGTTTCTTGCAGGTGGCCTACAAGTCTTGAATCCAAGATGTGAACCCTGGAAGCTAACCTAGGTTTCTCAGCAGTTTGCTCAATAAATGAGATAGATAGACATTTGAGTGGCAGGATGAATGCTGGCAGAAACAAGACTGGCTGCATGAAAAGAAGCGTGGCCAGCAGGTCGAGGGAGGTGATTCTGCCCCTCTGCTCTGCTCTGGTGAGACCCCACCTGGAGTACTGCATCCAGCTCTGGAATCCTTAGTACAGGAAAGACGTGGACCTGTTAGAGTGGGTCCAGAGGAGGGCCATGAAGGTGATCAGAGGGATGGAACACCTCTCCTGTGAGGACAAGCTGAGAGAGTTGGGGTTGTTTAGCCTGGAGGAGAGAAGGCTCCAGGGAGACCTTATTGTGGCCTTTCAGTACTTAAAGGGGGCTTATAAGAAAGATGGGGGCAAACTTTTTAGTAGGTTAAAGTAGGTCCTATCCTGTTGTGACAGGACAAGGGGTAGTCGTTTTAAACTAAGAGAGGGTAGATTCAGACTACATGTAAGGAAGAAATTTTTTACAATGAGGGTGGTGAAACACTGGCACAGGTTGCCCAGAGAGGTGGTAGATGCCCCATCCCTGGAAACATTCAAGGTCAGGTTGGTCGGGGCTCTGAGCAACCTGATGTAGTTGAAGATGTCCCTGCTCATTGCAGGGGGTTTGGACTAGATGACCTTTAAAGATCCTTCCAACCCAAACTATTCTATGATTCTATGATTCTGCTGTGGTTCCCCAAGGTGGAACCATTATCATGAGAAACACATGAGCTTTCTTCCAAAGAAAAAGTGTCTTGGGAGAAAAAACATCTGTGCTTATGAGTGTAGATATGTGGTGGCAGGAAGGATAAGGTCAAGAGATAAAAAAAGCCCCCTGAAGATGATAGAAATCTGACTTTCATGGCCCAATTGCTCAAACCTTGAGAAAAACTTCATTGATGTTAAGTACTCATTAGCACCAAGTGAAGAACATACTTAAAGTGTTGTCTTCATAGGCATGTCTACTCTTTGTCCATCCTTTGATTTGATCAGCGGTGTGTTCTCAAGTCCCAACAATTCATATACGCCCTCTGCTTTATCATTTGCAGGATCAAGGAGAATATTTTCACTCTCCTGTTACAAAATTTGAGTGCAGGAAGAGTAGGGAGCAGGATTTTCCTCCCATGGAGATCGGTGACGGTTTGGTGCAGTGTTTCAATGCAGGTATTTTGCTGTATCTCACATGCCTGGTTTTGCTCATTTAGCTAATTGCTCAATGTTATGATTTGGGATCAGGAATTTTCTCTCACCTCAGATTGGCAAGGACTGGGCGGAGAAGAGTTGCCTTCCTCTATAGTATGGGGCATGGTTCACTTTGTAGGGCTGGTCTGATTTTTAGGTAACAAACCCCTGCTTTAGGAGGGACATAGCATATTGGTCATGCCATTCATTCCTCCTGCTGCCTCCCTATGGCCATTATAGGGGCAGCTTTTGATCTTCCGTTAGGACTGAAGTTTGTTAGAAGTGTCCCACGGCTTGCAGCATGGGAGCACGCAGCATAGGTGATCGATGGGTCTGACTGTGATTACACTGATGCAAGAGCCGTCACGCAGGGCTGAGCTCAGTAACCTGCTGCATGGCCTATTCGCAGGCCACGAGAGAAACTCAGGCTGCTGCCACTTATTCCTGAACTCCTCAGTAGCTTCTGCTTGCCCGGGAAGACAGCAGCCTTGCATGCCTTGCACAATCTCTGCAGTACAATGCTCACATGGAAAACCTGAGTGAACAAAAAAAGATTTCCTAGGGAAGAGATTTCTCTGGAAGATTTCTGAAGGAAAAAGATGAAGGTAAAGCCCTGGAGTCATGCCTTTACTGAAAAACAATCTTGACTGCTGATAGTAACTGTGCAAATCTATTTGAATGAGAGAACAGTGAAGCATCTTTATTTTTCTCTCTTTCCTAACAGAACACTTAGGCACGAAAACCCATAATTTCCAAGTGAGTCACTAGAAAAGAGTAGATTTCAAAGGAACCACCATGAAGTTTGCAGCAGGTGAAAGCAGCCAAAAAATGAGATAAGGGTGAAGCATTTCATATTCATAACCCAGTCAGCAACTTCAGTCCAGTCAGCTCACGCACATATTGCGTTCATGTGGGAGACCGTAAAATATGGTGGGGTTTTACGGAATGAAAAAAACAGGAGCCTTTAGAACTACACATGGACTCTAAGTCTCTCAGCTCATCACTTAATCTTTCCTTCAAAGATATTTCTTCTTAAAAGCATACGGTTATTAACTGGTTTTGTCAAAACATACATTACTAGTCTGCACAAATATAAGCAAAAAATATATTGCATTTTTTACAGTTTGGGTCACTAACTGAATATGAAGAACTGTGGCAAATTCTTCATCCTTGTATTTTTGCATCAGAATTGTCTATCTCCTTAAAAGAAATTATCTAATTACTCCAATGATGATTTATATGACAATCTATATAGATAAAGCCCTTTGCCATGTGTTAGCCTGCAGCTCAGACTTGGTAGCTTTACCTTGCTTTTTAAATTCTGTATTCTCTACAGCAGGACAAGATTCCTCAGCATCCTTTGAATTGTCAAGCTGTGTGAGACTAGATCCAAATCTCACTGAAATCAGCACAAGCAATTTCAATAACTTCAGTGTGCTAGGGAAGAGGTCCTTAAAGCACACGTTGCTCAGGCTATTTCATCTTCCGTGTCTTTATAGAGATAAGGGCATGATCAGTAACAAGGAATCTTACTCAACCTAGTGGTGGCACCAGCTACGTCAGTGCCTTGAGAAAGTCACAGTCTCAGCGCCTACCTGTCAAAAAGAGCGAGGGCTCCGGGAAGTGCTGCAAAGCCCTCTAATGAAAGCCCTTGTTAACAGCATCGTCTGCCTCTTGATTGCTATTGAAAGCTTAAGTGTACCCTTCTAGTGGTTAGGCTGATTGCTCTTTTTTGGAGCATTTCACATGAGCAGAGTTAAAGAAGCCCTTTGAAATCTCCAAACCAGAGCCTGACCACCATGAGATGAGACAACTGCACCAATTATACTTCTTATGGTCACCAAAAAGGGCAGCCTGGCTCTCCTTTTCTTCTTCTCCCTTGCTCCTGGCATCTGTGGCACTGAGTGTGACCCTGCAAGGGACCAAATCAACTTGTTGACCCACCCTAAAAATTCCACTGTTTTTTTCTGGATTAGTGCTCTACTAGTTTACCGAGCTGGATTAGCTCACAGAGGGTTTGTACAAATGCTCACAAGAAAGAGATGAGACTGTGTGGTTGCACGCGTGAACTTGTGGTGCATATCCATTTACCTTCAGAGATGCGAGAAAGGGCTCATGCTCGAAGGCTTCTCTTTTTCCAGCTGTATCGATTAGTCTGATACAAGCTGATACCTCTCCCTACAAACTTGCCTGCTTTATCCTTAGACCATCACAGCTCCAATATTACTACTCAATAATGCATACTGTGATCCCTTTAGTCATTAAAGGAAATCCCCAGGAGCTATCCTAGACTGAATAACCTCTGTGAAGACCTTTGCAAAGGCTAGTTATTACGTGGAGTGGACAATAAAGGGAAATGAGGTTTACATTTGCTTATCCAAAAGGCCAGAGAGAGTTCATAGATTATTCTTTGCACAGATAAGCTAGACCTAATGTAAACACTCCTCACTGGAAAGTATTTGCTGTTTGTTTTCCTAACTTTAACCATGTGGCTAGCAAAAGCAGAGTAAATGAAATAAAAGACAGGCATTTTAATAATAAAAACCCCAGTGTCTTTGAAAACTCATGTTACTGGCCCCTGAAAAAAAGTTGAAATTATCTTTTCTATTCATTGCATGAAACACATGCTGATGCGGCTGCAAAGCTTTCTTGCAAGTGAAAACTGGTAAGATTTCAAGCCCATCCCATCAGATATTCATCATTACATTAGAGCAGAGCAGTCTGCTCATTTTAGTTAAACCACTGCTCCTATGCCCTTTATTTGGGCAATACTGATGTTATATCAGGTTTTCAATGAAATTAATGGATATTTGTCCAAGGGAGAGCTGGAGGATTGGAGGGGAAGCGTCTAATGCTTTCCAATTCTGCTATAGAAAATTCCAAACAAAATCCTTGGTGAATAAAAATTGGCATAGCATGGCTCTTAAAAATCTCACCCACTACCCATCTGTATCTTTAGGTTCATAAATATTTGAAGAAAAAAACTCTATCCTCTCTGCCAGAACTCTTTACAGATTATTTCAAACCAACCTGTGATTAATTTGTTTGCTCTTCACTGTCTTTTTCAAATGTGACTAAACTTAAGAATTTGTATCACCGAAGTCTCAACTCTCCATAGTAAATTGTCCAACTGTGCCTGGGTATTTCAGAGCTAACAAAATTGTCATTTTTACAATTAATCGTCTTTGGTAAGACTTTCCACTCACAAGAATAAAACTTTAATTTCTATTTTTTTCTCAAAAAATTGCAATGTGTTGTAGAAGAGTTGGAAACATGGGGCTGGGTGAGGGAAAGGAGGACTGGCCCCAGAATGAAAACAGAAGACCTGGCTGTTGGAGCTGGTCCGATGCCATGATGTAGTGATGTTTGTGATAGCTGCCGTTTCTATGGCAACGTGACAGCATGATTTACTGCAATAATAGAGAAAGCAAATGCAAAGCTTTTGTTTAACTTCAATGCCATGAGCTATTTGTTGATATTGGGAAGGAGGGAGGGAGAACTTCTTTGGCTTCTAGTTAAACACATTACTAACGTGTCTTAAGTATAAAGAGAAGTCAATAAGGGGGATCATGGTGTTCAAAGCTCCCTTCTGTGCTCACGGAGCTTGCACACACACGCAGACACGGCGCCCAACTTCCCTGCGATGCACAGCGTAGGAGATTTCTCTGTGCAGACTGCAATACCCGTCCATCGCCCGGCTCAGGAGAGCGGCACAGCCGAGGTCACCGAGCAGAGTCAGCGGCAGAGTCGCTGGCTCAGGCTTCCTGCTGGGCTAGGTCTCCGGCTGGTGGCTGCAGCTTGGATGTTAAATGAGTTGCTGGACTAGGGTGGCTGTACGTGTTTGTTTCTGGAGTACGTCAGCAGGTGAGGGTAAAGGTATGGCACTGGCAGAGCTGAAGAGGTGGCCTTATTGGAGTCCACGATGGCTGCAGGGTCCTGCTAAGATGTGGCGGTGGTGATGTGGCTGAGGCGAGGAGAAGGACTAGAGTTTGGGAGAGGACGATCCACCTTTACAGTGGGGTTCCCCAAGGCTCAAGGGGCTAAGATGGAGCTTGTGATGGTAAACAAAAACTGCTTCTAACCATTGTGGTTGAGATCTGGTCCTCTATACTGGGTTAGGATGAAGGTTTGGAACAAAGGGGCAAAAAGGTATGTTTGCTACCTACTCTTACAAGGTCCACAAGGAAAAAGTAGAGGCTGGCAGGTAATTTTTCCAGGTTTGGAAGATCATTAAGACTGACTGTAATGAAGGCTGGAGTTAACACAGGGAGAAAAGGATAGGATCGGGGAGAGTGTGGGGCTCCATGTTCAGCTTTATTGTTGAACCATGCAACATCACAGCACTGAATTGAAGGCTGGCGTCAGACATGGGAATCATCTTTTGGGGTAAGTGTGTCTGATTAGGAGTAGGTGATTGGATACCGGGGCTGGGCAGCTTGACTCAGCCGTCACCCCATTTCATCTGAATTTTCCTTTTCTGTCTATTCCTTGCTGATGTGCCAAGCCGTCATCATGAAGGAGTGGGATCAGCCAGGGTAACTCCAGCAGGGAACTGACGTCCCCCTGTATAATACTGGCTCTGCCACTGGCTGCGCATGTGAGTGGCTCTGTGGGGGCTGCTCAGCACCAAAAATGGGCCATGTGAGATTGTCTAGTTTCTAGCAGTCCATCCTCACCTGAAGCTTACACTTTGCTTGTTTTGGGATGCTTTCCCACCTAGAAAAGTAAGATAATCCTGAGCCCTTCTTGCCACGGCCCTGCCTGGTTTGAGTGCCGGGATCGGGGAGGTCCTGGCCGAGGCAGTGGCCACCTTTACTCCATCAGTGTCTTTACATTCATCCCTCGCTGTTTGCTGCTGAGCGCTCTCAAGGACAGGAAGCTCGGCTAGATAAGCCTCCCATCTACTCCACTAGGACTCCTCAGGAATATGTCTTTATTAGTATATTAAGCACAATCTGATGCCAGCTAGCACTGAGCAGCTTGGGTCCCTACCATCAGGCTACCTGATCTTCCCAAACAGGGTGGCCCCATGCCATCATCCTGATCCTTGCCCACCCTAGGGACAGCTCCCGAACCCTGCCATGCAGGTCCATGCATTTAAATAGAGGTACTGCTGCTCTGAAGCAGTGTTAGTAAGATCCAAGTCAGCCTTTACTGTCCCTTGTAAAATATATCTGATATCATAAGATTTTTTTTCCTGTGTACATAACACAATATTGTACATCAACAATAAATAGCATTGCTGAAATGACAGAAAGCTTTGGGCATAATTACAGGGAAAAACTTACCCGTTTACCTTCCTTATACCTTGCAGTTATAGAAGGGTGTTTGTTTATTCTTTATTTAATCTGCACCAGTTCTTATTCTGTAAGACCCTTTTGTGGTGTGTGCTGCTGGAGTACATTTGTAAAACCAAATTAGCAAAGAGGACACAGATGTTGCTCTGCATTCTCTTTTTAGCCATACAAATTATAAACAATGTCTCTTTATATTAAGATGCAATTTTCTGTCTCATATTGGTTTTAGAGCTGATTCTTTCAGTATGTTTTCTGTTTAGAGCAGCCTGTTCTTGTTTAAATATCCCCACTACTGTGCTTCATGTGAAAATAATGTTGCTTTCACATTCAGTGCACATATCTCAAATCCATATGTATATTACTGAACTGATGCAAGGACAGAAGAATTAATAACATTGTAGAGAGCCACAAAAACAAACAGCGCATTTCTCACTAAAGTCTACGCTGACAGATTCAACAAGTGTACTGTGGCTTGTGTATAACAAGGTAACAGGTAGCAGCCCCCAGAGCAAAAGTGCCTTCACCGCTGGTACCTTATCTGAGCACATTAATAGAGAGTCCAAGAGCTGCTGGTGGTGGAGGCCGAGCTGTCTTTCACTAGGACTTTATTGCAAAGAATTCTTTCCTACTGAAATACACGGCATTCAAAAGTTCTAATGCAGATTTCATAGCACAGAAATTTTAAACTTTTTTTGGTCCAAGATCAAAAGAAATTATCCATATTTCTGGTATTGTTTTCTTTTATAACCCTGACGTGAAGGCATTCTGACTTCCGTCAAATTTTGATTTGGATGACTGTGGTTGATCTGCTGATTAGAAGGTATTTAAGTTGAGTGCTTTTTTTTTCTTCCCCCCCACCCCAATCAATAACTAGGTCACATTGGTTTTAATTCGGTACATGCTCTCACCAAATATATATTTTAAAGATGAGCTGTGTTGAGATCACTACTCTCAGCTTTTGAGTAGACAGCAACAGACAACAACACGACAACAGTGTGTGTGCGTGCGGGAAAGGGGTGCTATAATTGCCCAAAACTGGAAGAAGTTTATAATGAAACTGTGAACAGCTGTTGTTAAGACTCATTCGGAGCAGAAGAATGCACCTCCTGATGTTTCTGTTCATTCGAGACATTTCTGTGCCACATGGTGTCCATCACGCTGAATGCTTTCCCTATGGGCTGGGTAGCTAATAAGACAGAGCCAGCTTTATGTTGAACAGTGAGATGTCTTGGGTCAGCATGTCATATGCAATAAAAAACTAGGGACTTGAGTGGTGAAAATGAATTTAGGATACTACAGATTTGCTGATAAAAATTTTCTCCAGCAGTGAGCATCACACGAAAAAATGAAATTGTCCTCCTTGATCATTTTTTTGTTGTTTTAATTTTGGGAACAGGATATTATTTGGGGCTTTGATGCGTTCTACAGTAGGACTTGAACTGGATTTTTAAGATTTTTGGGGGATTAAATTGCAGTTTGGGTTTTTAGTGGGGCTTTTGGACTTATCTTGAAGTTAGAATTGAGAATGTTGCTGTAACTGCTGGAGTCATCTGGAGCTTTATTAAACTAGAAACTTGCAGGAGGTAGGGTATCAGTCTGTAACGGATCTTAAAACGGGGAGTCCAGTCTCGCGTTTGGGAAACTGAAGAGATTGATTGAGAATAGGCCTATCTGAGGTAAAGAATAATCTTTGTGATGGACTGTGATGGATTTACCTGTATCAACCCACCACTTAGCTTCAGTGTTGAAGATAATGCAACTGAAAAATCAGCAACCATGAATCATTTTGGAGAAAGCTTTAATTTTACCTTTCCACTTCTAAGTAGCATACCTGGGTTGCAAAGTTTCAGAAAACGCACTTTAAAGAAGATCATAACCTGAGAGTACTTTCTACTTTATTATTCGAAGTATGAGACTATTTTCCCTGCACGCTCTTAGATTTCTCTAAGTTTGGCAAGACGAAGCATTTCCAGACCCAAAGCAGCCATTTTGTAACCAACAGCTGCCTCTCCCTGGTCCAGCTGGCAAGCACCTTCACCTCTGCTTTTCTCTTTTTTTATTGCTGACATGTTTCGTCTCATTATATCTCCTGAAAACAATTAGACAGCCATCAAATGGCAGTCCTTTCAGACTGCGCTGGGGCTGAACTCTGGTGAAAGGTCAAACCGTTTCCAATCATCCTCTTTCACGTACAGCCTTCCTTTAAAACAGCCCTCAAAAACTAACCCAAATGCAGGCATGAAATTTGCAGCTGGCTTATATGAAGGAGCATTCATTAAGTGTGTGTGAGATAGTTTATGTAGCTCTCTTCATGAGCAGAGAACAGGAGCTGGAAGAGGTCCAGCTGGTGTCCTGTGCCTCTTGTCATGGCTTGGTCAAGCCCTTCCCCTTCATCCTCATCCTGTCCCTCCTCTACTTCTATTTCATTTTAAACTGTCAGCCCTATGTTCTTCTTCCTGCTTGTTGTCATGCAATCCCTTCACTTCAGCTGTCAACCTTAGGATGAGATGTGCTGTGATGAGAAGTGCCTATCATTCTGCATCAACTCGCAAGGAAGCTGAAACGACTGACTCCTCTGCAAACATCTATCCTGCAGCCATCTGGAGACAGGAGAGAGATGGCACCAGCCTCAGCATTCTGAAAGCGATGGATTCATAGAAAAGGGTATTGAAAGCAGTGGAACAGCACAGGGCTTGCAAACATTTCATCACAGCACAGCATGAGGTACTACTGTCCTTCATAAAGACCAGGCATTTGGCATTTGCTTAGAACAGTTTATCAAAGAACCAGCAGTTGAGCTTTTTTCATTTCACTGCTCAGCCCAATATCACAGCCAGTCTTTTTTTGCCCCTTATTTTTTAGCATTGGGAGTTAACAACTAAAAGGTACTCAGGGGTTCAAGATACGAAAGTGAGACCTGAGAAACATGTTCAGTGTCTGCCTCGGTGCAGACTTCCTTCAAGCTTTTTGCAGGAGGTAAGTTTAAAGGTCCTTAAGATTTTTTAGTGTTTTGTTTAAGCAACTGGGATAAAACCTGCAGTCCTACTGAGGCTTTGTCATTGGCTTCAGCACAGATAGGATTTCACTTTCTATGTATCTAAACCACAGCTGATCATCTGGGAAATAGGGGACCTTTCATTCCTGTTTTATCTCTTTAGATCATCAACTGTTCAAGGCATTTTCTTACAAACTAATGTAACAAAAGCCTGCACTCAGCTTAGACCACAAGGCAGCAGATTATTGTTAGTGCTACTTCTGAAAGCCTGGCAAAGAGAAGCCTTAACACTTAATATAATGAAGAGGTGAGAACAGGTAGGTATTTTGACTTGCTGGCTGCTTTGTATATCCAGGCTAAAATTTTCAAAAAGTATAGAAGAATTGTTCCCTAAATACTCATTTCGTTTATCAAGAGTATTGGAAGGATAAAAGCAAAATTTGCTCTCTGTGTGTGGGCGTCCAGGCATGCATGCACACACACACGGACACGCGTGCCTTGGAAGTTGCTTGCAATACCGTAATGAAGCAACCTCCTGGAGCTGAGCTCTAGGTCCTCAGGGGAAATACTGACTCTGCTCTTTTCAATTTGCTGAGAAGAAACTTTTCATTTTTGAGTCTGACTCAGTGAAAAGGCTGATAGCCTGCCTTTTGAATAAACACTGACTTGCTTATCCAAAAGGCAGTAAAATCACCTTTGGTTTGATGGATTCAGCTGCAGCGTTGAGTAATGAGTTGAAAAATAACATTGCACAGACCTGTCAGGGCACCTCTGCATGATCAGACTCAGCATTACATGAGCTGACAGCAGTCTTTGGTGGGAAGTTACCCACTGACAAACTTTTTCAAACCAAGTCAGCTCCTGGCTTGTATAATACAAGTCACGATCATCTCCCTGAGTCCTCTGTGAGAATGGCTTATCTGTAATCCATCGGAAGCGCTTCTGGAGTCTTTTCAGCTTTGATCTCCAGACGATGACAACCAAGACCTGGGCTATGTGGAAACTGTAGCCTAGAGGGGACAAGACGTGCCCAGCACAGCCCCTCCATCCCGGCCGGGAGATGCTGACTGGGGCCGCTGCGTGGGGTGTCGGGGAAGGTGCTCAGCTCCCTGCTGCAGTAACACCCGGTCTGGACTGAGGCCACTCTAACTGCACCACGTGCACAGTGGTGGTGCTTCAAGCAACGCTTGACACCTATTTTTGATTTGCCCGTTCTCTCCACGGTGGTAAATGGCCGCCTCTCTCTCTTGCCAAAAATGGCAAGCCCAGAAGTGGAACAGCATTTGCAAGGTCCGCTGCAGACCACGTCTTTTCATACACCTAAGTGAAACACTGCTGTTAGTGTGTTGTAACTCGCATATATAGATGAGCCACTTACTGCTGCCATGTTGCAGCATAACATTAACACAAGGCCCTTCTCTTGGGCTCTGGGCAGTGCTGGATCCTGCCGGCATGTGCGGAGCCTGCAGAGCTGGTGCAGGTCCAGTCCAGGAGGGGCCAATGCTCTCAGGGCTGCCGGGGCACCAGGAACAGGAGTCATGGTCGTATTTCCACCAGCAGCATGCAGCTGGGGACACACATTGCTGGGCTGTGCAGGACCCCGGTCACCATCCTCGTCCCTGCTCTGCTTTTCCAGCTGGGCGCTGCAGGATGGCGCCGTGTTGGGGACGGCACTGCCCTGTCCCTCGCCGTCACCCTCGGCCCCCAGCTCGCTTGCCTTGCCTGTCGAGGTGCAGTTTGGTGGGCACACTCTGCCACATCCTTTTTTAAAACGCAAGGACAGTTCCATGCGAGATCGCTGAGCAGGTGTGGATGAAAAGCAATGCTGCAGGCAGGACTGCAGCGCGCAGCCGGGCACCTGGCAGCACACCCGGCACCGGTGCTGCCCCAGAGCAGCAATGCAAACAGGGACCTGGAGAAAGGCTCCTGTGCCTGCGAACTAATCCACTTTTCCAACTACAGAAAAAGACGAGGAAGTTGACCCGATAAAAAACTTTGCTTCTACCTATAAAACGTGTCTTGTCTAGGTTCTTAAACTATCAAGGCTACAACAACATTATCAATAAATGCACCTTATTTCACTGCATAGCCATTTTATAAAAATCTATTTTTCTTTGTGTGAGATCCTCCCTGCAGTACAAGAAAGGTAATTCAAAACAGACTCAGGAATAATGGGATACAGTCTCTGCAGAGAAGCCAAGGTGACTCTTTATATAATCTTTAAAACCTCAAGAAAATTAGACACTTCTTTTGCCTCACGAGGACTGAAGCCCTGAAGACGTGATCCCTAATATGGATGAAACACGTGAGAAGTGTGAACATGACTTAAATTGATCATGGCACTCCAAGTTAGGCTGTGCTTGAACAGTTTGCCATCATGCTTTATATTAAGGCTCTGTGCATAGGTAGTTTATAGAGCCTTATCTGATGATTAATGTCTGTTATAAACATGTATGGATATGTTAAATGTGTTATACATATTATAGATAGTATTATAGATAGATGCAAGCCATTACTGTAGGTAACCTATTGATCTGTTAGTCTTTGTAAAAAAAAAACACCTGTAACAGCTCATTAAAAGCGAACATAACATGAAGGGTGATCCAGGTTGCCCTAGGATGAGGATGCTCTCATCACAGATGTTTCAGATAAATTCTCTATATCTGTCAGCATGTTTCATCACTTGCTCAACAGTTGTCCTATTAGTGCTCACATAAGCCTTTTCTGCTAACTTACTTGGTTTTGATGGGTAGAAAAAGTTTCACTTGGCTGTAATGTCTTGAAAATACCCCCACTATCAACGTACGGTCTACCATGTTCCAGAGAGACCATGAAGAGCTAGTCTGCAGGGCTGCGTGTATGGAGCAGAAGGCAGCATGGGGCAGAAACCCCCAACCACCTCTGGGCAAGGTGAAGCAGTACGGTGCCAGGAGGAGCTGCTCGCTTGTCCCCAGCAGCAGAGCTCTCTGCATGGCAGGCAGAGCAGCACCAGCACGCTGAGCACCGTGCCTCTTCTCTATCCAGCTCCCAGGCAGTGCTTATGCACAGGGTCTTTAATACTGACTAAGAAGCAGTTCCTGGACTCTCCTTTCCTGAGAAATCCCACCTCTCCCCAGACCATGGCTGGTCCGCAGTCTTGGGTTCCCTCTTATTTAATCCCGGTCTGGCCCCAGCACCCCGGGTTGCCTCTCCCCATCAGTCAGAGCGTGCCATATGATGTGGGAGCTGTGGGTTCAAAGCCTCCAGGCAGCCTAGAGTTCATGTCTTCTGCTCCTGGGCATGTTTTGTAACCCATGCTGTGAAAAGTGCCTGTCTCCATGCCCTCACAGGGGCTGTAGGAGATGAAGAGGCTCAGCCTCGCCAACAAACCTGAACCCAAGAGAAAAGGTGAGCTTTCAGACACACGCCACTTATCAGCAGTGCTGCTTGCCTGAATCCTGCTCAATGTGTCAACTCTCATTTGGGGATGCTCAGCTTTAACATCTCCCTCCCATGTACAGGGAAAAGACATGAATATACATCCATATATTGAGGTGCCTATATCAGCTCTGGACATCACTTGGATGCTTAAAGCTTTAGTGCTGCCACAGGTATTTACCTTGAATGACTTATACATGAAGTATGAACAGAGACCTATACCCAGTCCCAGCTCCCTCCCATCAGCCTGTCTCCTCACTGGCCAGAGAACTTAATACAATATTTTGTCTGCCCCTGTGTTCCTCTTAAACATTGGTGGTCTCTTCCTTGGAGTCCACCTAAAGCATCTCAGTGGTTGCCGTGTGAGCACAGTACAGTCCAAACTCTGAAGCTAGCCCTGCTTCAGGCAGGAGGTGGGGCCAGAAGATCTCCAGAGGTCCCTTCCAACGTACATTTTTTCCGCTGATCAATGAAGAAATGCCTATAGGTTGATTTAGTTGCAGAAACAATGCTGGGGCCAGACTGTGACCTGCACTGTAATGTCACATCAAAGCCCAGAGAAAAGTTCATCTGTGCTTCTGAGATTAGGATCCAACTTCTTTTTTTAAGTAAGTGCCACATAATACCTTATTGTCACAAAACCCCTGAGAGCACTGTCAGACGTATCCTGCTATGTGGGAGGATATCGGTATTATCACAAAGGCACCACTGATAAGGAAATGCATAACTTCCACTCAAGTATTGATTGCCATGGACTTATTCTGGATATACCAGTATATTTGGAATGACTTAACTGGGTTTTCTGGCTATCTGACATACAATAAAACCCCCACCATTTTCTTTTCTTTATTTTTTAGCTATTTGTAATCAAAACCTGCAGAAAAAGAAATAGCCATCACAACGGTTAGGGAATCTGTGGCACACGCAAAAACTTGAAAAAGAAACGTGTTGCGAAGTGGCCTATACATCCCAGATCTGGACTGTTTGAGAGAAGGGGTAGAGTCAGCACCAAACCTAACTTGCCCTGGCTCCTTCCTGGGAAACATCTGGCAGGTACTCGTGTGTCTGTAGTAAGGTAGTGCTTGCTCACGTACCCTTGTTTGTCAAAGTTGCAGCAGGACGGCATGGGGAGATGCCACCTCTCCAACCATTTCAAGATTTATAGATTAACAACCACACCTTGAAATACCATCCTCTCGTGAGCCAGGCAGCCAGTCAAGAGCCTGGAGCATGCTTTCATGTGTGGTCAGTATGCAACTCTGATTTATGAGCGAGTGCTGCGTTTGGTACTCATTACAAATGCCTGTCTGTTTTTGACAGCATGATCTCATTGCTGTTTAAGTGAAAGATGACTGTTAGGTTATACGGCTGGTAAGCAGGAAAGCTCTGGTAGAATATGAAGCGATCGAGAGCCAGGAGTTATTCTCCATTGCAAAATCCTCTCCGGCAGGCTCATGGGACATGACTGTCTACCGGAGGTGCACTTCCAACATTGTGCCGAGCAAGAAGCCAGTACTGTGGTCCCTACGGGCCGCAGTGGGCAAAGCAAACAGGCAGCCTGGCAGCGTTCCTTGAATGAGTGCAAGGAGGCAGGTTGTACAGTTGGTTTTGTACAAAGAGATAGTGAGAGATCTAAAACAGGAAAGCCAAGTTTTGCAAACCAGTACGGTGTGTCCTAAAAAGCAGTAAACATCATTAAAATGATTTAATGATTTTTATATATGTACATACTACCTTCCTTCTGGCCAGACTGTAACTGCATGGCTCCCATGTTCCTACATGCAACTGGGTGCTACTTTGCATCCATCCTTCTCATACTTCTTCCTCTTCAGTTTCTAGCCAGTGTGCACCTTCTTCCCTCTGCCTCCAAAGAAGTCTCCACAAGAGCTTTCTGTCTCTACAGCAACAAGCATAGAAGTAAGAGATGGTCTCAGAGTAGAGAAATGAGCTTTCGTAGACTGCTCCAGCTGGTGACTCTAGCGAAGCTATAAACAGTTAGCCTGCTAAAGATGTTCCCAAAGACTTGCTTAGCGTGATAACACAAGGCTGGGAACTAAGGGTGAGGTAATACGGTAATTGCTTTACCAACACAGTAGCTGAGCCAAAAGCAGAATGCAAAGCAAAACACTTAAAATTAAAAACGTTTATTGAACTTCAGTGTGCTCTGATAGGGCTGTGAAAGTGTGTCAGCTCATTGCCTCACTGTACCTCCATCACGATGATCCCATTCTCATCAGGGAGGTAGGTTTACTAAAGGCCCAGGAGCGCTACCGCGGCATCAGGAAGGGGAAGGAGAAGCTGGTTCAGCTCCCACCCCATGTAAATGTAAGTCTTTGGGTACTAAGCGCTGAAAGCCTCGGAAGTGCAGGAAAATGGTACCTGGATTGTGTCTTAGGACTGATAGTGCTGTGCCTTTACAGGTTATATTTTGATTTTCCTCATCCTCATATTTCTACAAGTGTGCTGGCGAGAGTCACCACTTTGTAGTGAGTTTGGCTGGACCCTGCAAGGAGCAGGAGGATCACCCCATGCTCTTACACACAGAAGTCCTGTCCTTGTGAGGTGAAGACTGTCATCCTCTGCTGATACAACATGAAGTAAATAGATTGTGCCAAGCGATAGCAACAGCAGATCTTACCCAAAGCTTACAGCTAACCTTTGTGTTTGGAAAAATAGGGGCTAGATGGACTCTGAGTCCTGTTTTGGATTTCTAATCCTTCTCCAGAAGATAATGCCCAACCTGGTGTGTAGTCTGTATCCTTAAATGTTCTAGGCTGAAAGGCCAGATCAAAGAGAAAATATAATTCAACTCATGCACCTGCACCAGGCTTTTGTTCAAATGTAGGATACTCCTCAGATGGACATCAAGGAATTCATCATTAAGACCGTCAAATTAGACATTCCTTTGCCTGAGTCCTCTGCAAAACCTGAACCTCTAGACTTGCTCCAGGCACACACACCCTTCCCTGTCAGTCCTTGCAACTCCTCTCCTGGGCCGTTCCTTCCAGAAGGGTCAGGGTGGAGGGGCTGGACCCCATCTCTGTCATTGGCCTGGGGTTGGACACCATCCCTGTGTTGACTGGCCTGGGGTTAGACCCCATCTCTCTGCTGCTGGACTGGGGATTGGGACATTGACCCCAGAGGTGGGAAGCACAGTTTGGAGGCTGCAGATTTTCACCCACACCCCGGTGTGCCCAGGCTGCCCACTGACAGATGAGGGGAAGCTGGGGGATGCTCCAGTCTCCTCTGGAAGCCGTGCCCTGGGAGGTTTTGGGACTGACCAAACGGGTGAGGCGACGCCAGTGATGGTGCTTTGGGAACTGGGGCTCACCTGGGGCACGGGACAGTTGGGAGTCCCAACACCAGGCCTCCACCTGCCTCCATGAGATTTTTCTCTGTTCATCCAGGCTGGCTTTAAAAGTCTGGAGCAGCAGGGACTTCCCCCCATCCCCAGGAGCCACTGGCACTGCCTGACGCATTCCTCTGTCAGGCTGTTCCTCCCCGCATCCCGAGCTTTCCCTGTCATGATGCTCTTTCTCAAATCAGAAGTGACACCCTCTTCCATGAGCCGTCTGTGCAACGTTTTCTCCGAGTCCCTTAGCAAAGAAGAGAGAAGCAAGAGCAGCCTCAGCCGGCGCCAGGTGGCGGGAGGACGGACGTTCACGCTGTTTCTGTACGTGTCCCGAGTGTTTCCGTATTTTTCTTTGCCTCTTTCAGAAGAGGATGGTTATATCCTCCTGCTGCTTCCTCTGCTCCCATACCCAGCAGCTCATCTTTCAAGGCTCTGCAGAACCGGACTGGCTTTGCTTAGGGCATCATCGCTCAAAATCCTCGATCAATGTGATATTTCCAGGTATAATGTTACAATGCTGCTGTTCAAGTTTTAGCACTCAAATCCTCAGCAATGGGGGCGGGGTGGGCGAAATAAACAACTGAACATATTTCTCTGTTTGGTTTAAAGATGTTTTCAGAAATGGGGTGTGGGAGTTATTTTGCTCAGAATGAGTGGGCGCCGGAAAACAGCACCAACAGTTGAATTTTGAAAGACATCTGAGAAAGACCAAAGGGGTCATCGGGCAAGCCAGCAAGGGAGAGCCAGCGGCCATGAAAGCGTGAGCTGGAGAGAACCTGGCCAGGTTTTGGCTGTGCTGGCTGAAGGCAATGCAGAAGTTTGGATGTGCTATGGAGGAAAGCAGGATGTGACATGACTGTTTGGAGCACAGGGAAGGGAAGATTCAACCAAGTCAAGATTCAGGGGGAAAGGGAGGGCAGGAGGTGTCTGGAGAGTGAAGGTACTGCTTGCTTTTTCTCTACTCAGTGGGTAACAGCAGTGTCAAATCCTTCTTATGCTTTACACCTATCCTACACGTCAGTTATGGGTTGGGTATTTGAAGGTGTCCGTGGCAGTCTGGTTCCCAATTCCCACCAAGCTTTGAGGCAACGTGGATGCTCAACTGTCACAAAGTCACCTTGAAAAATTTCATCCAATGTGTGGAGAAAAAAACAACCCTCTTAGACTGCAGCTTCAATGAATGTGTAATGCTCGCTGGCACCAGGCTGGGACACGAGATGAAAGCTGACTCAGAAAGGAGATTACCTCCTACTGCATGACTTCACTGCTTTCAGGAGCAGCCAGGTGTTTCTTGAGAGACTCACACCCACCCTGACCGAGGACACCTACTGCGGGGGTGGAGGGTGGTGGGAAGGGAGAACGGGGAAGATCACTGGGCAAATTATCTAATTGCAGGAATTGATCAATATGACACACTGTGGGTAGAAACATCCCTGAAACATGCTCTTTTCAGATGAATCAGAGGAAAATTCAAAACAAACAACGAAGCAGAGACAAGGCTGGGATTATTTTTTTTTAACATTATTTATAACGCAGCAATGTCCAATGGTTCTAGGGGCCTCATATAGGCATTGAGCAGAAGTGCATACAGTTACCCCATAGTTTATAATTTACCAGGCAGACACTCAAGGAGATGAAGAGTGGGATTTGCAAATGCACTTAAAAGTTAGAGCAGCAGAGCTTCCCCAGTTTCAGTGGGACACAAGTGTTTTCGAGAATCCTGCGCTGAGGGATTTCTGCAGAGAGATAGGTAAGTTACATGAGGGGTTGGGTTTAGCTTTCCCCTGCTCTCCCCATTGCCATTCAGAGCCTGTCTAGGCTCTGTTATAGTCTAGACAAGTCTTGCCCATGCAGTGTCAGTCACAGCCTTCTTGAAGGTCACCAAAAAGTCTGTAGATGTTTGCAGAACATTAGAAAAAGCATAAGAATAATTCAAGCTTACAAAATTCTCCCAAGTCCTCAGGCCATCTAGGGGCTTACACCAAGACAGCTGTGCCAAAGAAGTGCCTTGTGTTTTCAAAACACTGAAGAAGCCCCGGTGGAAGACCACTCCATGGGAATGTTTTATGGGGAGGATTGCACTGGAAAAATGGCACAGGAGGGAGGTAACTCTGCAATTAGACCTTGCTGGGGAACTGTGTCACATCACTGCTGGCATCTCGTCAGGTCTGATGTGAGAGCAGGGCTTCTTCACCGTGGTCCCCACCCTTCCCCTCACCTGATAAATAGCCCTTCCCCAAGCACCGCTGAGCTCATGAAATGGGCGTGTTCGCATGGTTTGCCACCCGCCTGTCGGTTGGGTGACAGGCACACGGGAAGGTGTCATATGCCCAGGCTGGAAAGATAGCAAGTCAGGAAAGCAGCTGGGACCCTGCTGGGATGGACCGAGGCAAACAGCTCACGTCCTCCATCAGCACCGAGGGCTGCGGAGGCAGGGATGAGACCGTTCCTACATCCCGAGCCCTGTGCTAATGCACGGCCCCTCCATGCACGGGCAATTTCAGCATTTCACCCTTCTTCTCACCATTCCCAATAAGCAGTTCCCTTGTTTTGGAGGCTGATAGCCCACTCTGGTGGCACAGACACAGACTTGTCCCCTGCCAACTGGCCTGAGTGTCCAGACGTTTTCCTGGCCTGCCCAATGAATATAGTGGTATATGGAGATACACTCGGGCTCCAGAGAGGAGACCCTTGCTCCTTGGTAAGTCAGTTAAGGTACTTCTCCTGGAATAAGAAGATCTGCATATGGTGATAATCAGGACCAGGGACAAGCCTTCCCCACCAAGAGGGGAAATTCATTCTTTAACATAGAAGTGGCCCCCAATGACCTGCAATGTGTATGACCAGAACCAAAACTGACTGTTTTCACTTGCTGATGCTTACAGTTTGAAAGGAAGTGCAGCTTCACAGAGATGAACCCTCTGTCCTCGAGTTGTCCTGTAGAATTTCATCAGAGTGGCAGGAACAAACAGGCTGGTTTTTGGCACCGAGCACTGACCCCTTTCAAGAATCATGAGTTTGTGAGAGGGGATTTCAGAGGATGCCCAGCTATTCAAGCATCAGCACAGAGGGAAGCTCCATAATATCCTTTCCTCAAAATTTCAGTAGTTCCTTCACGTGTGCTGGTGCATCATTCCTCCAGGGAGGGTTACACAAAGGGCACAGTCAGGTTTTCACTTCAGGACTATCTAAAGGGGAAGCCTAGAGCCAAAATGAAGTCCCTGCTGCAAATTTTGGATTTGCAATTAGCAGCATTTGCCATGCATCCAGTATCCTGCAGAGGAGATTTTGCAGATACATGCAAGGAAATTAAAGGGGATGGATTAAAGTTTATAGTGTGAATAAACAGGATTCAGAGACTGAGCGCTTTTAAGCACTCAGAAGCTGCAAGAGAAATCTTCTTACGCTGTTCTGCTCTTCCCTGCCTGCTGATTGTCTTCATTTGGGGTTCAGTAAATGAAAGCCATGAAGCATCAGTCCAGTGCTGCCTGAGGTGTCTGCAACTCCCTGCCACACTGACACTTTGAGACACTGACACAACAGCCATCTCAGGTTGTAGTCTCACCTCTCTCAAATCAGCCCAGGTCTCAGAAAGTCACCATTAACCTGCCTCTGGCCTCTCCCTTTCCTGGTCCCACACCTTCTTCTCCACCAGGCTGCCAGGAACAAGCCAATATGGGGATGGGCGGTGGGGAAGCATAACTAAATAAAGGTATGAAAACACTGTTGTGTAGCGTTTAACATTTTTTCTTTTCTCTTTAATTGGAAGCCTAAATGAAGCTGATTTTTGCTTAAGGAAGTAGTTAAAACATCCATAGCTTTTAAAAAACGTGATGCTCAGCTGGAAGGGCTCAGCTCTTCTAAGCAAGGAAGATTCGGTGTCGGTATTTGTTGAATCATCACTAGGGACCAAAGACATCTTCTTTACAATACATTAAGCAAGCCAATGTCTGTGCTATGCTGATATTTTGGCATTAGAAAACAGAAATGGAAAAGTGTCATTAGATCATGTGGTCTGGTAAAAGAGAGTTGACTGAGCTTTGGGCTCCGGGAAGTTTAGTGTTCAATGTCTCTGGCTACGAGGTCTGGCAGTGCAAGGACTCCCTCTGGTCACAACATGTGGGGAGCCACTATCTAATGCAATCTGAGGAGTTTACCTTAAAGATGCATTTTGTGTGTCTTGAGCTGCCTCCCTGACGTTAAAGCTCCAGCGTGAAGGCTGCGAGGGACCTGCTGGTTCAGCAAGCCTGGATCCTTTTTACAGCCAAAACGTCAAACACTGCCTACCATACGCTGATGAGCATCAGGTTTTAAGCAGCTACATTGTTCTGCTCCTGCTGAAAGACTCTGTATTGGTGAACAGACTAAACTCATGGCTGGTTTATATCCACTTGTCGTTGGGCTAATATTATCTCCAGCTTAAATGGTTTTTCTCCTTCCCAGGTTTTTGTCCTGATGATCTCGTAGACAGCAATCCTATCCATCAGGCTTCATTTACCAGGTCAAACATCTGCCGCTCTTTTCACGTCTCTGGAGCACCTCAGCACAAGCAATTCCTGGCAAGGGGTAAGTTGCATTTACCTGGGGCCAGGCTGAAAATGTCACTGTGGGCTTGCACAGGGGACCTGTCAGCAGGGCTCCTGCTCCGTGCACATGGCGGGAAGCCCTGCACCCCCTTTGCTCCCCTCTGAGCGATTGGTGGCCAAGCCACTGGTACCCCGGGCTTCACTGAGGCCTTGCAGCTGCCTGCTGAGAGATGCTGCCGCCGAGCAGCTCGTCCCGCGGGGAGGCGTGGGGAGGTGTCTGACTCCGGAGGCAGGGGAAGACACCAGCCGGTTCCAGCAAGGGTGGCGAGAGCGGGGCTGTCCCCCTGCTCCTCCTGCCCTCCTGGCCGCAGCGTGCCCTCAGCCTCCCTGCGCTCACTTGCCGGGGCGAGTAGTTTGTCTCCGGCTTTGCGTTCTTCATCTGTGACCTCCCAAGGAGCCGGCAGTCCAGCATCGGTAAGACCCTCCAGATGGAAAAGTGTTTCAGGAAGGCTCTCGGTATGCAATGAATTGCCTACGGATCTCCCTTGTGAAGACTTAACATTTTTGCTTCCTGGCTTTGCTCTCAGAACGGCAAAGATGGAGTATCATTTCCATTTTTTATCCCCCTCGCATTTTTGTGTATAATGTCCAGTTATGTTGAATCCGTCCCCAAAGTGCATTTGCTGGCCAAGCAGGCGTGGAAGAAGCTGTGTGGTGTGAAAACAGCAGGTTCATGAGGGATGTGCAATGACAGGATCTGTGAGGAGAGCAAACACAAAATAAGCCTGAATGATCATCCACACACGGGCAAACAGGCCTGTCTGGGACAACCCCAAAAGGCTGGCAGATGTAGCACAGGAGCTAAGGGACACCGTGCCCTTTGGGGCAGCAGCTAGAGGTGAGCTGGGGATGCCCCAGGGCATCTCAAATGGGTTTAGAAGCCTACATTTAGGCAAAGGATTCCCTGACCTCCAGCAACTAGAATGGGAGCCTCGATATCCAGATTGCAAATAAACAGCCACATGGTAGAGGCTTGAGGTGCCTGAAGGTAAAGTTGAATCCCACCCTAAATGTCACAAACATGTTTAGGACCTTATCCATAATCTGCCTCTGATATTTGTACAGGCACCACTGCTGCATGCTGGAAGCGCCTTCTGCCAAGCAAGACTGGAATATTCTCTGGTGTAAAAGAAATTGTGTAATTGGTGTAAAAGAAATTCAGAGTGTTTGAATTTGGCATACTTCTGGTATATTGATGTAACTACATATATTTGGCATGCAGTTGCATCTTAAGGAAGTGAAACAAATACGTGCCCGTCTACCGCAGCCTCTCTGTTTACCCAGCGCTGAATCCGACGGCGCAGCCAGACACTCACTCTTCTGCAATATTTCCTTTCTGAGTGGATGGCAGAGGAAGGCCGTGCTTAAGCTGCTCTGCGACGTGAGCTGTGACACGTGCTGGAGTCCTGCTCTGCGTGGTCTGAGCCTGACCGCAGCGCGTTTCTCTACTGTAGCCTGAAAACTCAGGTTTCCTTTGGTGAAAATAAGTGGGGAGAGAAGGGAGATTCTCACTTTGATATGATTTCAGAACAAAATCAGGGTAGGGACCCAGATCCAGGGGGTTAAAAGCATTCTCATCTTCAAATGTAGTTGTAATTATTGCAGAAACGTTTTGAGCCTGGCGCCCGCACTGCGCCTGCACCCATGGGGCGACCGTATTCCCATCTGCCAGCTATGGGCGCTGCCTGGCTGCAAACGGGCCAGTACTCATCCCCTTCTTCTCACCCGCAGGAGGAGCTGTGCTGTCTAATGGCTCGGGAAATCTGATTTTTCCCTTTCTGGCATAACTCCTGACCCACTGTATAACCTTTGGTGAGCTATATAGGTGCTCCAGCACTCATTCTCTCACTTCAAAAAATAAGACGACAATAGCTAACTTGGGGAGCGGGCTGTAAAGCTGGAGCTTCTGCTGGAACACAGACTCATGCTCAGTATATTGCTTGATACCTTCATAAATAGGATTTTAGGACACATTTCTATGAGTGAGAAACTCAAATCAGCACATCCAGTTCTGTAGTCCCCAATCCTGACTATGAAAACTGTGAATCCATATCTTGCAAAAAAAGAGTACAGCCAAAGGGAAGAGCTGTTTGATTAAACAGCCCCTGTCGTAAGCACCAAATATATCACACGTGCAAACAGACCCTAAGTCCAGACCTCGGGAGCCAGTTGCCCAGATGCCTTTGAGGATCTGGGCCTAAGGGCTCATTCCAACCAGCTGAAGTCAATGGGACTATCCCTATATTTAAGTTTTTGCTGGATGACAGCCAAAGGCTCAGCATCTTGCAGAACTGGCTCTCATGATGCTGCATTCCTTAATAGCTGGGAAAGAGAGCAAAGCAATGTATAGCAGAAAGTGTCCATCCATATTAGTGGGTATTAGTAACCACTTTTAAAGGCCTAATCTATGTAAAAATGTTTTCACTCCACCATCAGCAACTTCCCAGCAAAGGCAGGAATTTCCCACGGTTGACATGCCCTGAGCAAACAGAGGAGCTGAAGCAAAGAGCTGGATAATTAGCTCGGAGGGGAGGCGTTCCCGCACCGCGCAGGGTAACTGCCTCGCGCAGCTGTGATGGGGCTCGATGGAGTGACCTGGAAAATAGACCTCACTTTAAAAGTGCAGAGGGTGAGGGTTTTAGTTGTGCCTTTTTAATTTTAAACAGTGCTGCCTGTGGCTTTACAGCTTCATGCAAAGGCGGGCAGACAAACTGAAGTATGAAAGGAGCCTTATTAAAATACACCATACATTATGTATGAACTTGAACTCTTCCTGACCTCTGTAGTCCTGGATCCACCCCAATCCATAAACAGCTTGGGCCAAATTTTGTGCTGCTGCAGTAAGTAATTTGAATAAAATCACAAGCTGTTATTTTCAAGACAGTACCCTCAGTTAAGAAAACTCAGGGTGCCGTTGATTAGAAAGATGCCTACCTCAGAAACCTACCTGAATAAAGTAGCTAGGTGTAAACAGTAGTCTGTAGCTACAACTATACTGTAAACCAAAGCACAGCCCCCTTCCAAGCAAACTCTTAGCATTTCTTCATTGCCACTCACTAGAAAAAAGCATATTTAGAATGGCAAATGTATAATTGCAGTTAGAGCTGGTTGAAATATTCAGCATGAATACGTTATCTGGTACCTCAAGCTGTTTCTTGGACCACAGATTCTCTAACCTGATCTTGATTATTGCAAAAGGCTCATATTTAGCATCGGATATTCTTCTTTTTTTGCTGAACTATGCACGAACTGACTGAGCTACAAGGTTGTTTGCAGGCTCTTCAGCTCAGCTGTTTGCTTCTCCCGGCATACGAGAGGTCACCCAGCTCACACGTTGTTGCTTCTCTTCCCTGACTCTCAGCCTCACACGTTTCATAAGTCTGAAATGTTATATTAAATATTCTGGTTTCTGTGCAAAGTATCTTCATTAATATGCAAATAGAAATTTGATGCAAGGCAGGTAGTTGGCTTCTCCTCGGAGCTGCTCAGAGCCCTCCGAAGCCACTGGTCCCCAATTCCTCCCCCGCCTGGTGGCTGTGGTCCCAATTCTATGGATCAGGAATGGGCGAAGTAAGTGTTTCCTGCCCACTTTGCTCAGGAGAGATCAAACCTGAACCCCTCTCACAGCCTCATACCCCTCACATACGGTCAGCCCGCAGAGGAGGAACCAGCCCTCTACCACGGATGGAGAGGCAGCCCCATCTGAAGAGGTGTCGGGGTGGCTGGGCTGGACATCCCTTCTGCAGGCAAGAGAGCGGCTGTGAGCACTCTAAAACAAGATTTGCCTTTTCTCCACCAGCACCGGGTTGTGGACTCTTTGATGAGTCTCTTCAGCTATAAATACTTCTCTGAAGGGCAGATGTTTGCCGGATAGAGGCCTCAGAAAGTTAAAGAGGAGGCTGGGTGGACTGGGACGGATTTCACAGGTGATTTATGCAAAACCTTCCCAGTGAGTCACGAGCCAGTCAGCAAAGTCACATCATCAGTGCAGGAACAGTTTCTGCCCCAGACCTTGTCCCCCAAAAGAGAGGCAGTGGCTACAGAAGTAAAGGGAGAACTACTGACTTGTGTTATCGGAGACAACGAGAGGAAGCCTCTAAGACACTTCTGAAAATTCAATTAAATTGGAGCACCTTTCATGTAGAAATATTTTTAATGTAAATGAAGGATATTTGGCAAGTTCTAAGCTTCTGAGATATTGATTGATTCTTTAATTTTTTTGAGTGAATTAAAAACATTTCAGCGGTGAAATGTAAAAGGTAATTTGCAAGTTTGAGTGTTATGAAGTGCAGCCTGCGAGAACAAAATATAAAGTGTCTCTGGAAACAACCACCACCACTGTGATAATTGCTGGCAGTGGCTGTAATTCCCAGTAGCTGTCTGTACTCAGCTTTACATGAAATTGATTTGACTTTGCATTTACTTTTCGATCAGGGCTCAGGTGATTTGAATCCAGGCTCAAATTAAGTATGGTTTCCCTTGTTAAGCTGAAGCAATGTATTGAATGCCTAAGGGAAATGAGCAGAAGGGAGTTGGAAAGCGCTTTGTTCAAACTTTTAATTATTTTACCTCATTCACAGTCTGAGTGGCACAATGATATGTTTTTATTTGATCACATCAAACTTTCAGTACACTGCTTTTTTTTTCTCTTGCTAGCACACGCTTATGCAGCACGGAGCTTTTTTCCCATGACGCTCACAGATGTGAGCTCTGCTCCCCGCGCTTCGGAGCTAGAAGCTGAAATGGGAAAAATATCCAAGTGCTCGTTTCTTTGCCTGCAGACCCAGGTCCTGAAGCACCGTGGCAGCTCTCAGCTTCTACACCTACATCACTGCAGACTTGCTTAAAAGCGCTTGCACAGTAGAAAGCACTTTTCCCTGGACCTCCCAGCTACCAAACTTCTGCTGAGAAAAAACACCTAAGTTTTGCTTACGCATTTCCAACTCAGCTCTGCGTAATGCCCATGAACACATCAGGTTTCTCTTTTGGGGGGTTTCCTGCCAACCCCGATGGCCCTGCTGAGCAACCTGCAGTGCTCATTGGCCTTGCAGCTTCACGGAGCGTAAAACCTTCGGAGGACTCCAAAGGCGCAAGGTAAGGGCTGTTCTCACCCTGCCTGTGGCTTTGTAGGGGAGCTCGATGGCAGGACATGGCTTGTCCTCGTGTCTCCGTCAGGCTGAAGTTGTTCCGAGAACCGCCCTCCTTTGGCACAGTTTGGGAAACTGCCTTTAGGAGGTAAAACACAAGCAAGGATGCAGGGGTCAGCTCTGAGCAGGTGAGATCCAGATGCCACCCCAAAGAGTGGGCATCTTGCATCCATCCCCACTCCCTTACTTAGGAAAAGAGGCTGGCAAGCAGCTCCTCCAGTCTCTGCTCCCTGTGAGGAGAGCCATGCTGGAGGGGAGAAGCGCCTGGGTCTTACGGGAGGGCACAGACAACCCCCTGCCTAGACAAGCCCCCCATCCCTCTGCATCTGGCAGCAAAGACAGGGAAGGGGCCACATTTGGACACTGCCCGTGTCGGAGGGACCTTTGAAGGTGGCTCTTTCCTTGCCACTTGTACAATTTCCCATTGACTTTGCAGCAGCATCCGTCTTTGGCACAGGGGAGAGGGGCATTTCACTCTGGCTAAGCTGGACCTCAGCGCCAGCCTCCCTGAGCTCTGCCCATCCTTTCATGAAGCAGGAGTGAAGCCAGAGCTAGGCAGAAGATAATACACCCGGGCCCTCCAAGGGCAGGAAGAGTCCTAATCATCAGAACTATTTTTGGAGGGATCTTTAAGCTTTATCCCTCTTCACCCCTCTGAAGCCAGAAAACAGAGCCAAACACCCAGAGGGGAAAAAAGAGGATAAAAGGATTTTTCTTCCTAAGGGGAGGAGGGACCATTATCAGAGTCACAGAGAGAAGATCAAAAAGAGCTACACAAAGCAGAGGGGCAGGCTCTTTCAGTCCAGAGGAACGGATTGCGAGCCAGCAGAGTACCTTAATAACACATTTCTAAGACCCACACATCTGTTAATTACATCCCACTGAACTAATATTGCATCAGCATGTCTTGTTAATGCATTAGAAATCAGAGCTGCACCTTCAAATTTTGGGGATCTGTGATAAATTGGGTGAGGGAAAACCGAGCAGCTGTGCAAGGGGGACTCAGTAGGTGTCCCAGATGTGGTGGCAAAATGATCTGAGCAAGGGACTGAGCCACCAGTGCCACCTTCCCTCACCCAGGAAAGCGCTGGTGAGAAACTGCGTGCAAAATCTGCTCAGCTCTGCTGCTCCAAACAGCTTATAGCTGCACGGTTTCTGTGTGCACATGCGACTAGTCCACAAGGATGTCAGCCTCGCAATCAGTATGGTTTTCATCAACAGGAACAAAGACATGTGAACAGCTACTGGCAAGCAGCCAAAACTTTCCCCCATCACATTTTTCACAGTCATTTTGAATATGACCTCAAGAAGACCTGTTTGTTTTGCCGTAAAAGGCAAAGGGTCTAATCCCAGGCAGTTTTGTGCTGATGCTTCTACTTTTGCAGGCATAAAAGCTTCTGCCTGAAGGCATTAGTAGAGAAAAGGGAGTCAAGATTGGTTATGTCCTGGTTCTTCACAGGATAAGAGAAGGAAAAAATTACACATAGACCCAAGAAGAAGGTGTGGTACTTAACACATCAGCACTTGCTAATAAATGCTACCCAGGCTTAGATATTACAAATGTGTGTGTTTGTGAGCATGTCTGGTGACAAGAGAAATGCAGTGTAATTTATCAGTGGTGACTGCAGCACAACCTACTGCTCTTTGCCACTGGAGAAAGTAAGAAATATCTCCAGTCACAGTTCTTGCCATTTGACACGTGGGACGTGCTTGGGAACTTCTTCCCAGTCAAGAGGTACGTATTGTTCCTGAACAATGACGCTTAATAGCTAACACACAGTTCAGGACCAGTTAAATTCAGTAGACTAGGTCTACAGGCCTTGTCACGCAGTCAAGAGGGATTGGTTCTCAAAAGATCCCCTCTTAGCTCGCAAGCAAGGATCAAGGACATGCATTTTTGACAGCTCCATCCCTGAGTTGCTGGGTGTCCTGGAGAAATCTGCTTCACCCGGTTGTGTGTGGTTTTTTCCCTTTCTCACTTTTTTCCTGTTCAAAATATAAGCTCTTTGAAGTTTACATCTAGCAGAAGATGCATCTGTGAACTTCTATGAGAGAAATAAGTGAAGCCTACAGTTCAGTGCCAAGTGAGAAGTCCCTCCCCTAAAGGGAAGTTGACACTGATACTGCAAGATCCATTTTTATAAAGACATCATAGGCTACATCAGCAAAAACTTTGCTTACCCATGATGTTGGAGCAAATATCAACTAAATCTGCAGATTATCTACAAATGGGATAAGATATAGTCTACTTTGTATTCACACAGTTGTCTTACATATTGGCTAGACAAGTCAAAGGTTTTCTGGGTTGGACTCATTTGAAAAAATGTTCTTACAGTGTTGAGTTACACTGGAAGATGAGCACCAAAAAAGCAAAAGAAACCATGTAGAGAGTTGTAAACAAGTCTTCAAAGGGAGAAAGTGCAAGTGGGGGAGATCAGTATGCAACGGCTGATGTTGGAAAGCAAGCATACGGCAGTCCAACATACTGGATTCATTGTCCAGGAAAAGTTCATCCTTGTGAAGGTATTTCCTCCTTCCAGTGCCAAGACCAAGGAAAGCTGGAGTTAATGGTTGCAGAAGTTCCAGTTGTATAAGATAGGCCTTGATGGAGGTTTGTTTTAACTGGCATGCTCCCCTTTTTGAAAGATGTTCCCCTTATTTGCTTTCATGGATTGCTATTTGGTTGTGCCAGTCCTGTCTGTCCGTCACGGGTACTTGCTCTTTGTCCTTTGAATGATCCATGCTGCTATTTCTTAAATTTCTCTAAGGATACTTGGTTTTCACCTGGACTGAATGACTACATGCACAAAATGTCATAAAAGATATTTAAATAGGTGAAAAGACACTGACAAAACTGGAAACACTGTTGCTAAGCTGAAAAGCTAATGCACTTTCTTTTAGCACCCTTCTAGAAATGTGTTTGTTTAGATAATAACTTGTGCAGAAAATTAACTCACCCAGAATTATGCTGGACAAATAATATTCTGCTGCTTTATTTTCTATTATAACATATGCAATTTTAATTCTTTTGAGGTCTTTGGAGTGATAAAGTTCCTGAAATACTCAATTTATATTCATTTAACTCTGAAAGGGGTAAATGGAATGAACTGGTAAAGACTGAGTCAGTTGCCCTGACTTTGACTGAAGGGAAATAGAGGACTACTGCTATCGGACTTTATTATAAGGAATTTAAAGAAGTTTAATACAAATTATGTCACTCAATTATTTATGAAAAATAGGCTTAGGGTACCCAGTGTGATATTTTCAGGAATTTACAAGGTGATTGATAAAGGTAACTGCATAAATATAGTATATACTTCCATAAAATACTTGATTTGCCATACACTTCCTAACAAGGAAGCTACAGTGATAGAAAACCTTTAAGACACACATTGAAACAATAAAAACCAGTGAACTGTTACATCTCAAAAAATAATGGAAGATAAATAGAGACTCATTGTTGAATGGGTGCTTTCCTAAAGAAGTCTTGCAAAGGTCTTCCACTTGTCCAATCCTCAGGGACATTTTCGTCACTGGTCTAGAAGAAATCAGATGATTGCTGATAACATTTCCAGGTGACACAAAACCAGTGGGTGAGGTGAGAAATGAGGAGGGCAGGACAATCTGGATAAAGATGACCCATAGTGACCCAAAATGTGTGTAAGCTGGGCATAAACAAATGGTACATCCAAGACAGCTGAAGGTAAGGTCATGTCTGTAGGCGGCCAGCAGTTCAGTCATACTTAGAATATGTGGTTGCCTTTCTGAGAAACCAAGACATGCGTAAAACTGGGGGAAGTCGTGGCAGGGGTGACCGGCTGATATCCTACTTCCATGAGATGGCCAGCCAGCCCTCATTAGCGCTTGGCTGAAGAAATGAAGGGGTCTCAGCTAAGATTACATTCTTTCTGTATCTGCAGACATCTGATTATTCCTGGAATAGCATGTCAGGTCTGGGGTCTTTCTTTCATCTTGTAACATTAAAAGTTGGAGAGAACTCAAAGAACCACAAGCATGATCAAAGGTCTGGAAAGCATGCCTTACAGTGGGATTCAAAGATGTTGGTCTATTGGTTGGTTCAAGGAGAGACTTTTGTCACTCTTCATAAGAGTTTTCATAAGGAACAATAATTTGAAAACAAAGAGGTTTTATACCCTCACAGACATAGGCGTAACTAGATCCAATGCTTGGAAGTTGCAGCTGGGGAAATCTGTATTTGAAATAAGTCATGATATGTCAATGTTGAGAGATACTAGCCACTGAAATCGCTTGTTGAGGCTTCTGATAGAAAATTCATTAGCTACTAGTCTCTTTAAATCCAACACCAATATTTCAAAACCTCTAGGTTAAGCAGAAATTCTGGACCTGGAGCAGATGCTATCTGAGAAGCAAGTGCTAAGCAGGTGATCCAAGCCATGGAAGTAGTCTCTTCTGATCTCAAAATGTAATTATCATTACATGTTGAAGTTCTGTACTCCAGAGAAGCACTCACCACCATACTGGTATATGTGGCTCATCTGCATCCTGCTCCTCCACCTCCTCCCCCTAAACCATTTCATATCAGCTATTTCACTTGCAGAATTTTTCCTTGCCCTTGCCCTTGCCCTTGCCCTTGCCCTTCCCTCTTCTCCATCGTAACTTTTGGTCAAGCTGCAGAAGCATTTGACATATATAATCCTAACACTTTAGATCTTTGGCTGTGGCAAAGATTGACATGTTAACAGGTAATTGGTGCAGAAATTGCTAGGAAAGAAAAAATCTGTTACTGGTACGATTTTTTGAAGAGAAACCCACACTTTCAGGGTGAGACCCATCTGCCCTATGTCAGACACAAGGGTGAGATGACTTACACACCAGAAGTGCCCGTTTATCAGCGCTGAGTCTCAGAGGTTTCTGAAGGGACCAGCGACCAGTCCCACCGATGTACCCACATACATCCGTGGAGCATCGCGCTCAGCCGGCTGGTGCACCCTCTGGATGCTTGCTGGTGTTGCTGGGTCCTCGTGTGTAAGACAACCTAAAGAGCTTGTCTGAATGGTGGGCTAGAAGGATTTTTGGGGCCTTTCCCTAGTGCTGTCACCAACACACTCAGGGCCCTGTGGGAGACTGCTCTATGCTTCATTTTACGAAATATCGACAGGTATTTTCAGGCCCTGGTATGTATGTTGCTCTATGAGTGCAAAACACGCTATTATGGAACCAAATCTGTCCACAGATCTCCTTGCTCATTAGGGACTGCTGCCTTGCTGAAGCCAATTACAGCTCCACGGCCCTCTTAATGGGATTTCTTTTCTTCCATCTTTTATTCCACCCATCTCTCAGCTAGTTTGCTTGCTGGTACTATAATGTGAATTCTGCTGCACGAGACACAGCTCAGAGCTCAGAGCTGGTAAAGATGTAGATATCGAGGTTCCCACTGTTGGGTTTTTTTGCGTGGATGAGGTTTCCAGCTCCACGCCATACACGCTCAGGTGCAGATTGCCACACTGAAGGAACTGCACACGGTGATATAAGTGACCAAAAAATTACCCTCCAAAAAACTTCTCCTGGAAAGAGAAAACCTGCTGTGATTTTTGTAGCTGTACTCAGGGCAAAGGTCCATCAAATCAAAGGCTGCTTTTCTGTCTTTCCTCAACCTCTCCATTGCTTCATCTGACTCCTTGCCCTCTGCGTTGGAGTGAAACTGGTCCTGCCTCTCCCAGGTCTGGAGTCCAGGGCTGGCCCGGCCGGTTACTGTAACTGCTGTGGGAGGCGGCAGCTTGGCCAGCGAGGAGAAACCCCGTGGGGATTTTAGCTGTGCTCCAGCACATCTCTCCTTCGCATGTGCAAGCTGCAATTTGAAAGACACAATTTGGCCAACATGCAGAACAGAAAGTCCAAACAGTTAAACTGGGACCATTGTACAAATAACTGAAAACAGGGATATGTAAGGTAATGGTCATAATAACGATGCTCAGAACAGCCAGATGACAGACAGGAACCCAGTAACCTCTGAAATGCCAGAACAACTCTGCAGCTTGCTACAGCTGCACTGGTTTATAGACCACAGTTATTCTAACCAATGAGGGCATTTTATTATATTACATTATATTTTATTATATTATATTAATTCTATTAGGGATTGTTTGGCTGTTTAAAAGAAGAACAAAGTCTCACAAGAGCCTTGGTCCCTTGCAGAGAGAGCCATATGAAAATCTCCTGATAAATAACAGTTGCTGAGAGCAATTGCTCAACCCACGTGCTGCCTTGTACAGAAATGATCATCCACAGAAAGATTTTAAGAAGTCAGGAGAGCGCCTCAGAAAAAGCAGCAGGAGGGATGGAGGAGTGGAGGAAATGGTGTACGGAGGCTGGAAACTTCTGCCAAGCATTGCTGTGCAACTGCTCGCCTGAGTCAAGTGGTTTTTCTTTAAATATTTGCAGCATCAGGGCCTGGGTTGGTAACCTGAATATTAATGTAGTACATCAGCACCTTCTCAATGGGTGCCTAAGAGCTCCCAGGGCTCTTCCTGTCTGTGCTCCTTCTCCTTCCCTCTCCCAGCCATCTCCGCTCTGCGCAGTTGTACCAGGTCATTTTAAGGGGGAGGGGGAGGCTCATCTGGAAAACTGCTGCATATTTATAATAAGACCATCTATTACACCAGTGCAGGATGGAATTGAAAACACATGGTGCCCTGGGAGCGGCTGTTTCTTTTTTTAGGCCTCTTATGCCCTTCAGAAATGTCAAGATAGAGGAACGAAAATGTCAGGAAACTGCAATATGCTTACTCTAAAGGCCTCCCGTCGGTGACGTATTTATGAAGCTGTTGGAAATTTGATTCACACCGAGCACAAGAGACCAGGTTTTAAAGACCCACATTAACAGAGCAGTCTGCTAAAGCCAGTACTCCTGATCTGCACCTTGGTGGGACCTTCTGCTGCTTGGACACAGGTCCTCACGCACCTCAGAAGAAAGCCCCCACTCCTGTAGCAGTGGCTTGATGCCACTTGCTTCTAGGGGTCTAGAGGAATGTCTCCATGTCTTTGATGCTGTGGCTGGAGAGCCGGGCACCAGCGTGGTGGTGAGCTGCTGCAGTGGATGGTGATGGAGCAGCTGGATGGGGCACTCCAGTGGGATTCACATGCAGTTCTCAATGTTTAAAAAATGATAAATGTGATCAAACAAACCCATCACCTGGTAGTCTCTGCCCACGCTGTGCCAGCACTGGGACAGTGCTCTGAGACTGTTGCAGTTCACTAGTGAGCATGCAGCCACATGGACCCGTTACTGGTGTCTCAAAAGTCCTCCTGATGTTCTGTGTTTAGAGGTTTAGCCAGAGCTTCCTTAGGGCTGATCACTTTTTAAAGGCCCAAATGTCAGTCACTTTTTAAAGTGTCAGCATCAGTGCGGTACAGTAAAGGCACAGCAGGTCCCACAGACTATATGAGGCCAAGGAGGAGAGGAGCAACCAAGCCCTCTTCCCTCCCGCTATATATAAGACTATAAAACCCACTTACCTGCAGAACCTGTCGAGAGACCGATCTTACAGAGAACTCACTGACAGCAGGGGGCTGAAAGCAGCCCACAGGAGCTGCCAGGGAGCTCAATTGTCTCCCGTACAAGGCAGAATAGAGCTACAGAGCTGCATTTAAAATTGCAAATACGACCTGCTGCTGTCTCAGATGCAAAGCCCTGCCCGTGCTCCAGCAGCAGTGACTTGGCCACCATGCTGGAGCTGAGCTGCGTCAGAGGTCACCTCTGAGGATCTCTTTCCAGTTCCCTTCCTACTTCATGGAGATCATATCAGAGCCCTCAAGTCATCAGTTGGTGGCTTTAAAATTGCCAGGCAAGCCCCAGTGGAAGAAAAATGGGGCTCAGGATCATGGTTTCCTCCCAGCTTAAGGAAGACAGAGGCATGGACCCGGGTGGCTGTGCCGGGCTGCCTGCACCACGGGCCAGCAGTAGCATCTCTTTTCCTTTCTTATGGCCAACGACACAATCCAACAGAGAGAAGAGGAAGAGGCTTCCAGAAGGAGGCTGGAAGAGATGGTGGAAATATTTCAGTCAAGCTTCTCAGGGTTTTAAATAAATTAGACTTATCAAACATAGTGGTTTGGTTGGGCTTTTTTTTTTTTCATTTTTGGCAAAAATTTCTGGCAAGGAGCACAGAGCTGTGACCATATTGCAATTCTTGCTATGGGCTATATTAGAGGAAAAGGATGTGGGAGGTCTTGGAAGACAAGGGCTGGGGGAAACAGATATGCCCTGTTTCTGAGCCCAGAGTCTGGGATGTGAGGTGGAAAAGTGGTAAAGTGTGGACAGATTATAGAGGGCCGAAGTGCTGTACCATTTCCAGAATAGGTCTGAGAGAGAAGAGAAAGGATGAGTCAAGGAGCTTACCGCTTGAGCAAGGAGCTCAGCACCTCTGACATGCCGGCAGGATGGGCTCAGCAGGTTACCTCCCATCTGCAGCTCACCCACACATGAGATATAACTTAATTCTGCTTGAGTTCCTCATGCTGGGGATAACAGCCCTGAGACAGGCACCTTTCCCTGAGCAAGTGGATTTGGGCAACTCATTTGCAGGTGAGTCCTGAGGCTGTGCCTCCAGCAGAGATAGGGCCATGCAAGTCCCATTCCAGACCCTCTTCTAGAGAAAGAGGTAGAAAAACCTAATTTTGGAGCACAGGATATGAGATACTGGGCAAAATGTGAGCAGTCCCACAGGAGAGGATAGTTTTGGTCCTGTCTCTAAACCCTGGTGTGCAGCTCACGTTGTTCCTAGCTGCTCTCCTCCCCTCTGTGTGCCCCTGCTAGCAGGAGGAAAGACCATGCTGGAAGTCATATGGCAGAAGAGGGTAATAAAATAAACATCAGTGTAGGCAGGACAGGCAAGCAGAGCAGGGAGCAGAGAACAAAAAATGCATAGAAACACGATATTGAAGAGAAAATAGGAAGGACTGCAGGAGCAAAAAGGGATATTGCAAACTCCTGGAGATTAGCATGTGAGCAATGGTACACAAAAACTCAAACAACCCACACTTCTGCTTGCAGAAACAGTCTTTGCTGGTCTTTCACATATTTGTGTCTCTTCTTCCACCCCAGAACCAGTCTGCACATTTCCAAATGCAGAAATCCCTTTGGCTGGGTGTAGGTGGGGGGTAATATGCTTTATTTCCAGCACCTTGGGCTCCACGCTTTTCTCTGAGGGGGAGGCGGAGAGGGAGATAATAGAGAAGGATAGATGGTAGTGGTGGGACTGAAGAGACTCACGCTGGAGATGAGAAATTACAATGAAAAACAAGAAGGACATGGAGAAAGAAATTGTCTGAAATCCAGCTCTTGGGGCATGCTCAGACCTATGTGAATCTCTGTGGGTGCTGGGTCGTATATGAATTTGGATATAAGAAATACCAATGAGAAATGCAGTGACCAATCTCCCTTATTCCCGTGGCCCAGGCAAGGGATGAAGCATCTCCTGTGCCTATAAAGCAGTTTGATCTGGACCCGCTGTGTTCGTGCTCCCGCTCCATTGCCCCAGACAGATAAGATAGTAATTCTTCTTCCCATTGTAACTCCAGGCTCCACCAGTGATCCCAGACAGCCGTCATGAGGCTTCACTGGCACAGATTTCTGTGCACGAGGAAAAGAAATTTGGCCCATGACTTGGGGATAGCGTCATTCGGAGCAGGGGTGAGGAGGTGGCGAGTTTTACTCTTGGCTTTGCTGTTGGGTTGTAGCCAGACGGCCATTGCCCCTCTCAGAAACCTTCTCCCTTCCACTGAAGCCTCGTATGGATGGGTTGAATTGGCAGGAAAACCAGGGTAAATCATTCCGGGGTGAAATTCTGAAAATCACTACAGAGAAGTAGGATTTTGCATTCACCTTCAGAAGAGGTTTCTGTTGTTGCACCACGACATCATCCCAGACACCCTCCATCCTTCATTCTCAGAGACTGGGGTAGTTCGGCTGCTGGCGTAGCAGCCAGATCTGTTGCACAGGGCAATTCTGGGGGAGATGCAACCACCAGTTGCGGATCTGCAGGCTGGGAGCACTACCCCAGGGCGACAGGGTTGCTGTCAGCTGGCCCAGGGCACTGCTGAGGCAGCTCCGCACCCAAGCACGTCCCCTGGCATTGAGCAGCCCAGACAGGAACAGAGAGAAAAAGTCTTGCACATAAATCTGGAGTGAATCATCCCCAGGCAGCTCCCACCAGCACAGCAGTTACAACGAGAGGGACTTGCTCAGGTCTTCTTCAGGTGGGGGTAGATGTGCTCCTCCTGAAACAGGCTCAGATTGCTTGTAGGGACTTCCCCACATGCTCACAGTGGGTGTTAAATTAGGGGAGTTCACCTCGACAGAGATAAAACCACCTGAGTGTCTGAAGTCCTTGGGAAAATATGACCTTTGGCCTTTCTCTCTTAATTTCCCCTCTCTGCATGCTGGAGATAACCATGCTTATCTGCCTTTGCCGAACGCGTTGAGATTTGCAGAAGAGAAGCACTGGGTACGTGACTAACGTCGGCGGCATCCTCATCATCCCTTTGCTGAACCCCGTCAGGCTCAGGTTGCTGAAAGTCAACTTTGCACCAATTTAACTACCTACGCAGGGAAGAGTCGCAGTCAGTGCGGTCTCCCTAAGCTGCGGAGGTGCCACTAAAAAACCTTATTCAGGCAATTCAAGCCCTCCAGCGAGGTTTTCAAAGGAAAGTCCAAGTTACCAGCAGAAGTGGGTACGAACCGAGCACAGAAGGGAGGACAGGGAGAAGTTAATATTTCACAGGCGTGATCTACAGCCATGAAATATGATCACGGCTGGGAAATGTGGGTTTATATTTTTTTCTAAATTAAAATAAAAACAAGGCCAGAGCTCCAGCAAAATATGGAACTGGGGAGTTCTGTTTTAGCTTTGCAGCAAAGTTCAAGTTTGCCTTTAATACTAATTAAATCTTTTGCTGTTGTACAAGAAAAAGTATCAGCTAAGAGACTGTCTCTGCCTCCAGAGGTTTTGATGTGGTTAATTTCTGGAAAGGAGAATTTGGGACTCGGATTTTGCAGTGTTTCACTTCACTATCCTGGCCTGAAATAAATACAAAAGCTCGTGCCAAGAAGTAACAACAAGAAAAATATTTTCTGTGGGTTTCTGCCGCAAAGCTGAGATGGGGATAGACGGATTGATTTGAGGCAGGTGATGAGTCTCCAGGGTGCAGGACCGGTGCAGGGCACAGCCACAACGGAGGACAAGGCATTACCTTACAGCAGATGCCGTCCAGAAAGAGGTACGAAGGTGCTGGTGCTGACAGAGTCCTTTTGCAATATGCCTATTTAAATAAAATCACTTATTGGATGCAGTTCTCCGTTTACTTTAACTAAGATGGAGACTGGAGGGAAGATAAAATTCAGAACGAGAAGGAGTTAATGCTTTTAAAGGGCTCAAACCTGCGCCACTGGGATAAAAGCAAAGTTAGTCAGTGACTTCATTGCAACTCAGCAGTAAATCCAGAGTCACTATTTTCTGTGGAGTGCAGATGTCTGAATACCATCCCTGGATGGGAATAAAAGGAAATGCTGTTTACTGTGAACAAAACGCATTATGAACAAACTCTGACACACCCTAAACCAACTTTCTTTTGAAAGCAAGAGAGGGTTTCATTAAAAGCAAAATTTGTGAAAAGAGATTTACAGGATATGTGGGAACTTGCTTGAATGATTAAAAATTAATTATAGTAAGGGGGAGGATGTAGAAACACGCTACGTTAGGATGCCACTGCATGGCCCAGACAAATCTGTTTCTGAGACTGTACGTTCAGCCCCTTTTCTCCCCTTCCCTCCCTTATATCTGATTCTCCACTGGGCTTGCCGGACGCTGGAGCAGATGCACTTACACGTTTGAAAAGCAAAGATGATTCAGTGGTGCAGTGCTCCCGGTTAAAGCTGTATCTCCTTGTCCCCCAACCCATTCGCACTGTCACAGAGCGAAATGCTGAACTTGCTGCACGTAAGAGGAGGAAAAAAGCTCCCATCGATTTCTTGAAGCTTCCCAGGTTAGAAAAGACCTTAACACTTGCCAAGTCTGCAGCTTCACAGATATCAAGCAAAGCCAAAGGAGATGGTGGAAGCTTTGCACAAAGGGGCTGCTGGTGTCAGAGCCCTGGGACAGGCCATCGACCCCACTCTGCCCCACACACGTGCCCCATGATTCTGCCTGCAGGTGGTCTTTGTCCGCACACCCGTTTCCCTCCTTCTGCTGAGGTGGAGGGCGCCGGGGGCAGCCCTGTCCACCCCTCTGTGAGCCCGTGCTCTCAGCAAGACGGCTTGCGAGGTGCCACGAGACCTGTCCCTGCCACGGCGGCCTAAGGAGTGTCCCTGAGGGGACATAACCAACCATCAGCTCTTTGCGTCTCTTCTTGGGCTTCCCTTTAGTTTTGGCCTGCTGGTGTTTTGGTTTGCTCTTCTTGGGGGAAGCTGTATAAAATCGTGGAGCACAGAGGAAGCACGGCTGCTGATGTGATTGGGAAAGGGGGCTTGCTTTTCTTGTATTTGCTTTGCGTGTGCTCTCTGAGGAGCAAAAACCCAGCAGCAGAAGCTTCTTCAGCGACTGCTGTGGCTCTGCTGAGTTGTCCCCATTTTGGGTATCCACTGCACAGCAGCCAGTACAAGCCTGGCTGGGGCTGGGCTTGGTGGCTTGCATGAGAAATGTCCTTCAGTGGTCTCCCCCACCATCCAGACAGTGAGCTGCAGACGGGAAGCAGGTTAGCAATAAGAGCAGCAGCAGCACACACTGGAGAATGGTGTCCAGGCTGAGCTGTAGCTGTTGACGCCGCCCGTGGTCTTTTAGCTCCCCACATGTGGCTGGTGAAAATGCCCAGGTCTGGTCGCCCAACGCCTGCTGCTGGCTGTGGCAGACGTGCAACACTTTGGAAACGAGACCAGAAGGCAGCAGTGAGTGGCAGCTAAGAGCAACTCGCTACTCCCCACCACCCTTTCTTGTTTTCCATTCATTTGTTTTGCATTCTTTTTTTTTCTCTTGGTCACGTAGAAATAAATGTTTGTCCCACACAAGTCCAGCACACCTTCCTTGACCTTACCATTCCCAGAGGGAAAGACAATAAAAAACACTGAAAGCTAAAAATTGGTTTGATTCAAGCCCCTGACCTCCAATTGCCTGAGAACAAGGACCTGCTTTGTTGCTTGTATATGTTTCAGTGGTCTTACACCATTTTATCTTGCCCAGAGAGCAACTCAGACATAAACCAGTGATGGAGAAGGACATGGTATTTGGCCCATCCTCCTCTGACAGTCCCTTAGCTCTGTTAAAATACCATTTTCAAACAAGCTAGATATTTTCTGCTCTATCGTCTTCTATCTTATCTGGCCTTTATCATCCGCAATAACATTATTATCATCCAGAGTGTTTGCAGCGATCGCTGCAGTACATGTCTGAGGCTTAGCAGATGTACAGTAGAGCTGCAAGACTTTTCCTGCAATTCCTTTCCCATTAATTTCCAGCTATTTCGTTTTCTCCAGCCCCAGAGCTGTTTATCCTTGCTGTGAGCTCCTCAGCGGGCTGATTCACCCCTTGGGTTGCGCCAGCTCGTGTGAGGGAGCCCGGCGCTGGCCAGCTGGCAGCCCCTCCAGAAGCAGATGAGCTGGCCTGGAGAAGCACTGAGGTCAGGCTGGCTGGAAGAGCTGCTCAGTTACCATTTCTCCAGGGTTTTCTCCAGTTGTGGGTCTGGGCGAAAACTTGAAGAGAATTTAAAGCACCTCTGCAAGAAATCCAAGAGAGGAAGGATAGTTTGATGGGGAAAGTGCTAACTTTGGCTTTGGGAGAGCTAAATTCAGTCCCTTCCAGTGCCATTGAGCCCCCCTGTGCTTCATTTCTTGCTCTTCTCCAGGGATAATGCTACTCCTAGGAATTAAAGATGGTGCTCAACTTGGCACAGGGACTGTGTAGGTCCCCAAAAACAGTCTAGCGCTGGGCAAAGCCATGGTCTGTTGCATGTTGGGAAGGTCTGCCAAAGGCAAGTCTCCTGCTGACTCCAGCTGCAAGATTCCTGCTGACCTAGGGAAGGGGCAGCAACGGGCCCATTCGGTTTTGCCCCTGCACTCCTTCCAGGCCTTCCCCCTGCCTTGTGTTCACACTCCACTCCAGTTTCATGCTGGTAGGTGGTAGGGATGAAGTCAGGATCAAACACAACTTGTCAGACAGATTTTCTTATTGTTGTTATTTCTTTTTGGGAATCAGAAGTCTTGCCTGGAAGGAACTATAGGAGGACAGTGAAAATCCCATTACATGGGATCCCACATACCAGCTGTTACACAAGACAGAAAAAAATTCAATCAATGTATTTTGCTCCTGCCAAAGCATGGGACTGTGAATCCCTGAAGAAGTGGGTGAGGACATGATGACCCCGTGGAGGAGATGCCCTCACCCTGCCCGTGCAGAGAAGTCCCTCCTGCACAGCTCTGTTAGCTGCTGTGAGCTCTCTTTGAGCCTTTTCCCTCTTTTCTGCATGCTTTCTCTCCTAGAAGCTCCTCTGTCTGTATAACTCACCTTCCACACCTCTTGTTGCCTTTTCCACTCGCCCCATTCCTCAGCTCGGTAGCATCCACCCAGCGCCCCTTTGCAAAATACGATCTCTTCTACACTTGGAGTAAAGCCATCCTGCGGAGGGGACAGCAGAGATCACCTTCAGGATCTTGGCTTTCATATGACAGTTCAATGGCAAGGGAGCTGGAGGCTGTACGAGTACTTGGAGAGTGGCAGCTTGTTTTTCTCCTCCAGCATATGTCTGTGTGGGAAGGAGGGCGCTGATCCACAAACAGTCTGCTCGCAGTTTCGTCCGCTCCAGGCAGGGTTCACAGGCTGCGACGGGGACTTCTGGCCCAGACTGTGCCTCTGACGGGGCTGACGCGGGTGCTGTGGCAGACTCTGCTATTGTTTCGTTCCCAGTGCCTGTGGGACAGCGGCCAACGCATCCTCTGATCCTGCTGGGGACTCCCACCCTTCTCCAAATATGCAGACTGGCACAGCATCCCAACTCCTGCTCTTCCCAAGGCCAGTGCGTTTGGCAGACGGAGCTGCCAGAGGAGCAGAGCTGGGAGGGGTCCCCCGGGGTGCAGTAAGTGCAATGGGTCCTTTCCATCCCGGGGTCGGGGCACCGGTGCTGGGAACAGAAACGCGTGAGCCGTAAGGTGCACCTGGGACAGGGCTGGCAGGACCTGCTCCCAGGGGCTTAACAGCCTGGGTCAATGCCAACTGTCCTTAGTCACGGAAAACACCCACCGGAGTCGAGGGAAGTTCACTGGCTCAGTGAGTGGAGCTGCTGCCAGGCCGATATCATAACCGAGACCCACGTCTGTGCTCCCACAGCCAAGTTGTCTCTATTTTCTTCTTTATGCAACGTCCATTTCATTTTTAGATAGGAGGTCAGTGAAGTGTTCCTCCATCTCTTTCCAGGCAAGCCCCTCTTATTAAGAACCAGGCTAACGCACCGCGTGTCTGGGAGCTGTATGATCCCTTGTACTGTAGGAAAAAATATTTTATGTGCTTCGCTTTCTTTCAATTGGTCTTTCCTTATTTTCTTCTTATCTGAGCTCCTAACTCCTATCTCAAAAGCATCCCACCAGACAACTCTTATCGCTGCTAATACTAAAATCCATGTTGTAAACACCTGCCCCTTTCCCTCAACAACATTATGTTTACTGTTTTTCCTCTAGTTCTTGCCACGAGGAATGCCCATGGCAGGGGGGTTGGACTAGATGATCCTTAAAGGTCTCTTCCAACCCAAACCATTTTGTGATTCTATGATTCTGTGATTTCAGTATTGTTCTCGAGGGATTTTTCAGTCTCCTGGTAGGATATCCCTGTTGGATTTGATTGTACCTCAGCTTTGCAGCTCCCCTAAAAAAAGGAAGAAATAACTGCTTTTTTTTTTTTGAAGCTTTCATCACATTTATTCCTATTTGTGCAGCATATACAGGCACAGTTAACAAGCAGAGGAATTAAGTTCTTGGATGCAACATTTCTTCTGAATGGCCAAAGAAGGGTTTCTTTTTTCCTCCTCTACAGGAGAATTTTTTTTTATTTCTAGAGGAGCTTGTTGGAAAAGTTACTCTCAGCTTCTTATCCTCAGGCTGAGCTACATCTCTGCATGAGAGTGTCCCTCAAGATCACCCCAAAAATGCTACCTCTGTGTTTATTTAGTCTACAGAAGAGAAATCTGGAAGGATCGCAGCCTTACACTGCAGTACTGAAGTCTTTACCGTATCCACAGAGGACAAGACACACAGTGATCAGATGAAATTACAGAGAAGTTTTAGTTTAGGCATTAAGGGAGAAAAACTTTCTAACGGTGAAGATAATCCTGGTAATAGATTGCCTGGGGAGGCTTAGGAATTTCTATCCTTAGAGGCTTTGCAAACAGGTTGGGCAAACCTTTATCAGGGATGGCTTGGCCCGTGGGCAAGGCAATGCAGTGGCCAAGCTCCCAAGGTCTCTTCCAGCCCTGCTTTTATTATTTTATTGTACAGCCTGACTGGCGATCTCTCAGGGCATGCTGGAAGGTCTGTGAATGCTGAAAGGCTTTCTCTTTTGGGGCAGGTCTCTCCAGCAGTGTGTTAGTGGTGTATTTTTTAATATGCATTTTTAAATGAGTTGAATATGCAGGTCAGACTCCCAGGGTACGAATTTTTAAAATCTGAAATCCCTAATGAGATGAACTGTTATTTCTGGAGTTAGGTAATAGACTGGTAGCACACACTGGTAGCACTGGTAGCCTGGCACTGCAAAAACACTGGTGACTGGGATAAATCGTTTAAAACTGCTTTGTATTTGTTGAATTCACTCCCAGTGACTGGGTACAGTGTGCAACTCTCAAATGCAGGCGATACTGCAGAATTTTCTATTATTTCTTCACTTTTTTGTTTTTCCATGTGGCTGAAGTGATGTTCTGCAGATCGCTCACGGTCACCGTATGTGCTGTCCTGCGGATGCAACCAACATGGTGCTAAGCGTGTGTGGACCAGGACTGTTTCTCATCACAAACTTCACCTGAAAGGACAGTCCATGGGCAGTCCGGTGGGAGGGTGGGGAGTCCAGATGCCCATGCTCACTCTGGGCAGCTATTTCTGCCGCATGCACGCTGTTGCTTCAGTTCCTTTGCTGGATGGTGATGCAAGCTTTCCAACATTGAATAATACCAGAATACACCTTATCTAGGGGGCTAGTTGTGATTAGAGATAATTTTCCTCAAGTATTCACACACACTCTGCTGTACAGCTGGGATGTTTGGAGAGAGTAAAAAGCAAAGCTCACAAACACGAATGAGTCAACATTTGTTTTTTGAATGTTAATGAACGTCTGCGGGGCAATGCTCCTGCTTTGTGCTCTGCAGCTCCTGCTCTGCTGAAGGAGTTCTCCTTTCCCTGGTTGCTATCAGGAGCAGCCCCTCCAGGACACCAGCTTGCCCTGAGGGCCACCACCAAGGGCACAGAACTTCCCTGATGGCACAAAGAAATCACAGGGAAAATTGATTGCTCTAGGAATTTGGTGCCTAAACAGCTTTAGGGACCAACCTGAGCAAAGTCAATCATTTCAGTTTAGTGAAGGCAGCGCTGGGCTGGTGCTGTTAATTTTGAAGCATTGCATCCACAATCCCTGGAAAAGCATTAGCATTCTTATTGTGAGTAAAATATTTCAAAAATGTATATGATCATCTGAAAAATACATGAAATTAATGTGGAAAATGTCATTCCTGTTCTTGTGACTTTGAGCTTTTACAGTGCGGGACATTTTGGAGCTTTCCTTGACAAGTTGGAAACTACAGGGTTTGGTAAGCAAAACCTGAGATCCTCATACATGCACTTGGCTCTTATAGCCATACCCTTGAGATCAGCATCTGCTATCGTGAGTTTTGCCATGAAACCTGTAGCTGTGGCGTGTAGGCAATGAGGTGTCCTTCAGCCCCGGGCATCTCCAGGCCGACAAGATGCAGATTGCTACATCCAGGTCTGGCTCGTGCAATGACCTGTGGGCAGCATCATCCTGGGCTGCTTGGACCACAGGGATGTGCCAGCCTTTAAACCAGCTGACAACACAAACGCTGCGGATGCTGATGGCTGTAGGTGGAATGCAATCAAACCCTTCAATTACACCTCGGTGATTTAATCAGCTCCCTGCCAAATGCTGGCTGCGCGTCCCATGGTACTACATAAATACAGTAATTACTGCTGTGCACCATTTTGCAATAAAATATAATTTACCTGGATTAGAAATCACCATTCTGCTGTCAGTGGTTGGCGGCCCCCCTCAATGGGCGCGAGTGAGGTGTCTCTTTGAGATTGCCACTGCTGCGCTCGAACAAAACAGTTTCTATTCTGGAGTATTAAGTCATTCTGTTCTTGTTTATGAGATTAGGAAGTGTTGGGAGCAGCTTTCTGGATAAAGCTCTGGCTGAACTGAGCCCTTATACACCAGAGGATCTGATTTGAAGGGGGAAAAAAAGGAACCATACAAATAGCCAACGCACAAAACCGAAAACAAGAGCTGACTAAGGCGGTTTTTGCTGCACACAGCCCTGCAAACACAGATGTGTTTCAATGAGCACGATTTGAGAGGGGATGAACTCATCTGGAAGCCTTGTTTGTTCCTTTCTGCTCCTCCACCCACCGGCCACCCCCAGGAAAACAGCGGCTGCCGCCACTCCGGCCCCGCGAGCGCTCCTTCCTAAACGCTCCCTTTCTTTTCTCCGTGCCCAGAGGCTGTCCACAAGGACACAAGCCTTTTGGTTTCTGCCTGCGCCTCCAAGGCCGGTGGGATGGCAACGCTGAGGTGCCACAACCCCAGCCCGCTCGAGTCACCCCCGAGCAACTGGGAGGCACCTAAAGCTGGTCCTTGCTGCGGATCTTGTGTGGTGGATGTTGGCTGGAGAAAGGGGTAGATCCAGGTCCAGGAGCCAGGTCTTCTCTCCTCTTTCTCCACCTGCAGTCGCAGCTGAGCGGCGCTTCGACGGGGAAGCAGGGAGAGACGGCGAAGGGCACCGCACTCTCCTCCAGCGGCTCAGGGACCCCGTCTGCTGAAATATCTTGGAAATCTTTCCTCCTCCATCAGATGCAGTTAGGGTGGACCAATATTCTGGGATTTTTTGGTGCTGGGGGAAGAACAGGACATAGATGGAGCCACAGGCGGCATGATGGCTTGTGCATCACTTCCTTAGGAAACCAGGCTAAAAATACAAAGCAGAGTAAACATGAAGTAAGAATATGACACACTGGGGAAGTAAGGAGAGAATAGGAGAAGTACACAAAATAAAAGCAATCTGGAAATAATAAGGGCAGAAGTGATGAGATTCAGCACAGAAAGAAGTCCATTTTCTTTAAGCAGATGGAAATCTGGGGCTGCATTAGGAAGGTACCTGCTGCTGCAGTGGGAGTGGGTGCAGACACAGCGCACCAGCACGGCGAACCCAGGGGATCTTGGATCATCTTGAGCTCTGTATGAGGATGGAGGGCCGAACTTCCCTCCTCTCACCCTACAGCTCGCCTGTCAACTTAGGAGCTGCTCCATAAAAAATTCTCCCGCTGCCGGTGCAGGGATGCCCAGGTCACCCTGTGGGAGGATGGCAGGCGGGGTTTGGTTTTACCACAGAAAGCATTTCATGCACACTGACACTAAACAGGATACATTTTTATTTTTATTTCCTTTTACTGGGAATAGGCAAGATTCATCCCACTCACCTAACCTGGAGAGTGGACTGTTCACCGCCCTTGTGTTACCTTACCACAGGGTCAACAGCCCTCTCAGCACAGCCAGACATGTGAGGACTGAGTGGGTCAGAAAAAGGGGAAAAACATCTAAATTCTCCTACAGATTTATTCGTGACAATGGATTTCATTATTACATTATCTCCCTGACTCCCTACCCCCCTCCTCCACAAAATGGGCAATCACATCTCAGATCTCGGCAATAATCGCTCCGCCACGCTGACGAACACAGCAAAGAAACGGCGTTTGTTAAGAGCTAAGAAAGCTTTGCAAACATTGCTGATTAGCCAGATCTCCCAGCCTGCGAACGGAGGGCCAGTTCAACTAGAGGTGATGGAGAAATATCTCAGAAAAAAAAAGAAAAAAAAAAAAAGATTAGACATCGTAACAGGCTTTTTGTTGTTGTGCTCTTGTTTGAGACACAGTGCCTCTGCTTGCCTTGATGGAATTCACCAAGTATAATCTTCACATTTGCACGAAGGACATTGAATTTGCTTGTTTAAAGCAGCAAACAGTGCAGATGTGCCGGGGGGTGATGGAGCCTCAGCGCTGGGCTTCGAGCGTGGGTCTCTGCCGGCACGAGGCACGTTTTTTTCACAGGCAGGCAGCACCTCCCGCACTTCCAGCTGCCTTCATGTCCTTGTGGAGCAAAACACGTTAACACCAACAAACTGGTGCTTTTACAAAACAAACCCTAAAACTGGGGAGGCACCGGGGTGCCGTGGCACCGGCCCTCGCTCCACCAAAGAGCTTACATCTAAGGAGCTTACGTCGCCGTGTGAAGCTGCACCAGGAGCAGGGGTTTAGGTTAAAAAGCGGGCACTGTGCGGGGCCTGGAGGCTTCCTGAGCTTCGGTGGGGTCATTTTGTTGCCTCTCTCCACTTGGCAGCTGTTATTTCCCCATCCTGTCCCTTGCACCCTGACTTTTTCACACCCTACTGTATCCATAAGCGACACAACTGCCCTTGGCCATGTGTCAGCCCCTCCTGTCACCTCCTGCCGTCTCATGCCACCTCCTCCTGCCAGCACAGCAGACTTGCTTGTGCCCCACGCAGCACCTCACCTTGGGTCCTTCACTAAGCAACAGGACAAAAATGGGGGGAATCACCAAGCTTATGGTGCTCGGACACTTTATGATGCTGGACATTTCATAAATCCCTTAGCAGGGCTTTGGGGAGAGTCTGTTTCTTTGTGAGTGGGGTATCTGCCATTACGGGTACCTGCTCAAACCACAAATCCATCCTAAAGTGTATTCCATCCTAGGACACCAGTACAACTGAACTGGGAAAGGGCTGATTTCCAGATGACCTAATAATGACTATCCTTTCAGAAATAATGAAGAAAAGGTAGAATTTTTCACTGATGGACCAAGTCAGTAAAACTGGCTTGCTCAGGAAGTATGTTGTGGAATAAGGGTTTATGATGAGATGTCATCCCTTTTTTTAATGAAATGTATTTTCCAAAGAAAATTCAGGTTTTCAGATAAACAAAAGCTTTCACAGAAAGTGCCTGCTTAAAAATTGTATTTTTTTCCTTAAAACCCCAGTGCCTGAAAAACAAAATATTCTGATAAAAAGCCTAATGATTTCAATTTGGAAATGATGACTCGATACATTAGGTTTGTTTCCACTTGATTGCCAAACGGCCCTTGGTTTTCTCTATAGCCCGAGTTTCCAAGAAGCTTCCAAGAGTGTATATTGTGGTGCAGTGATAGGAAAAACTGGTGCCTCACAGGCGATGTAGCCCGAGGGAGGCAACTGAGAAGAGAGTAACAGCCTGAGGCATCCGATTTCCCACTAATCTAAAAACTTTCAGTTTTCATCCACAAATTCCACTCATCAAACAATTTTTGAATTTTCTCCCTTTTTTTCACTTCTCCTTAAGATTTTCCAGGGACCTAAATCCTTTAGTGGAAATGAGCCTAAGTCAATAACACCCCAGAATATGTTACTCTTCAGTTGTTCAGAAGTCCAACCGGAATGAGATGTTGGTCTTATTTTCTTGCACCATCAACAGGTAGCACAGGAATAGGTCTCCTAGTTTAGACCACAGGTTTAATCGCTCTGTCTCCAGCCATTTTCTGGTGCTTCACAGCAGAATCTATCTTTTTTGAACAACAACAAGCAGCACTGGCTGTTGAGGATGTTGCCTCTTCTTTCGATAGTATTTTGAAGACAAACCTGACTTGCTTGCCCTGTTCCAGTTTTCTCCCTCAGACTGTCACTATTAGTGGTTACTGGAGGCAGGACAGGAGGAGGGCTGGATCTGCCCCCTGCCCTGGCAATGCCATTACGACACCCTTGCTCTCCACCCCTCGGTGTGGCACCCCGGGCTCACGTCCCATGGGGAGCTCGATCCCAGCAAATGATACCGTGATCTTGTTGTGAACATCAGCATGGCGGTGTCCTCAGCCACAGACAGCGGCTGATGACAGTTTTCAGTGGCCTTATTCATTCTCCCACAGAACAACAGCTTCCCAGACTACTGTCGGATAACTGAATGATAAAAGAGGAAAGTCGCTGAACATGTGCGACGACCTTCCCAAATTATTTCCAGGCAGGGTGTGCTGTCCAAAGGGAGTAGAAGGGAAGGGGGTAATGTGCCTGGGGAAGCAGTCCTTGAGTTGCTGCCCAGGCCTCCACTGAACATTTGAATTTCTGGGGCTCCCAGGGAAGGTGCAGCTCCAGTGCTGGGAGCTGGTGGAACCCAGCTGGCTCTCCTCCAGAGGTTCATTCGCATCCCCTCCGATTCGATGCACACTTGCATCTCTGCTGGAGCACGCGTGCATGTAGAAAGCAACAATCCCACACATCCAAGGGGTTCATAAGAGCATTTTCAGTAGAGAAATACCCTACTGGCCAGCTACTTCCCAGGTGGTACAGACCAGAGACTGAGCAGGGAGATACGGGAGCAATCCCGCTCCTTCTCAAATGGTTGTGATGGTCAAAATAGCCCCTTCTTCTACCATGAAGAAGTTTGTATGTCTAAACTTAGACAGTGGGGGGAGACTGAGGGGACAGCAGCCGTGCTGCTACAGAGCACACCCATTGGGATCGGGGCAGGAGGCAGATGAGGAGGGGAGCGGATGAAGGACAGGTTTAGCTGTTTTCCAGCTCACATCAACGTGCCAACAGGCTCTGTTTGAGGGGTCTGCCTGGCAAAAGGGCTGATCACCTGCAAGGGGCTGTGGCCCTTGGTGACATCCCCACTTCCCAAAGCAGGGTGAGTGCTGGGCTGGGTGGTTAGTCATCCTCAATGGCGAAGTGATGAAGGAGCCCAAGGACCTGAGCGCACTTGTGAGATCTTTGGGTGATCCCAAATCTCTATGTCAGGGCCAGGATTGTCACGAGACCACCCTGTCTCAAAACAGTGAATTCGTTTGGGACAAAATGTCAAAAAGGGACCTGGTTTTCTCCGATGCGTTGAAGGTTTTGATGGTGCCATAGCTGCTGCTAGTCAGCTGAGCAGAACTGTCACTTTTTCTGTGCTTCCCTGTGTGTCTCTGTCCTCCACTGACCCTTGGCACATGCACTGACCCTCTGAGGAGGGGCACACGCTTATTTTCCATACAGCACCCAAAAGGAGAGGATCCATGCCCGTGACCAAGTACTCTGGAAAAAATAACTCTCACATCTGCTGCAGAGTGAAGCTAACAAGAATTTTATTTTGGGTCTTTAAATATAATGCTGCCCGCAACACTAAGAATGCAGAAGACTATTTTATGAATTTATCTTCTACTCCTTCTAAAAAAGACCTTCTACACATCATATTCTCCCTTGAAAAAAATGGTCAGCAGCAATAAGATTTTTTACTGAAGCAGCAAAACTCCACACAAGGTCAGAACAATATCTGTGTTATTTACTCCAGCGTGAGTTATGATCTGCCTACAGCGTACAACTTTTTCTGTGTTTCCCATTGATGTAAATCAAAAGCCTTTATTGTCTTTTTGCTGATTTTGTGGTTCACTCACTCATTACACTAGGATTCGTTTATTCTTTTTTATACGTATGTATATCCCATTATCACAAAAGAACCCATTTTAGAGTGAAAGATCTGACACTGTTTGTAGCTGAGGGCTCTGGTCTCTGCAGTCCTGCTCTCGTACCATGCAGTAAGCATATTTCAGTGGAAAATAAATGACTCCATCACACCTATGAAATGGAAGTAGCAGGTCTGGGAGGATTATTACTCCATAGGCTTTTAAAAACATCTAATGCCTAGCCATAGATTGAAAGGTGGGGAGAGGGAGCAGCAGGACCTCATCAGGCACTGGGACAAATGGTGGGAACAAGAGAGGCTGAAGAAAAGCCTCACCCAAGACATGGGACATGGTATGTCTGAGCCCATGTGCTGCTGATCACTGTACTGCAGCTGATGCAGATGCCATCGCTCACAAGATCTCTAGGCATCCTTCCCACACAACCTCACTGTCTTCTAATGCTGGCAAAGCTCCCTTGCACAGAGCGGGATGCCATTCAGCAGCACCTTGGATGCACTACAACCACGTCCCTAAAGCCACTTTGGCTCCAGACTCCTCCTTAGCTACCTGGATTCCCCATTGTTTTTAAGCTCTTTTCTTTGCTTCATATCTCTGTCTCCACCCAGGAGCTCCTGGGCAGCCTAAGGGAGGAGCAGGGAGGCAGCGGGACCTCAGGAGCAGATGGCAGTGACGCAGGGACAGGGTGGGAGGCACAGCGCTGAGCCCAGCAGCCTCCGCCCGGGTACAGGCAATTGGGAAAACAGCTCTTGGGACGTCTCTGCTGACAGGGTGACACAACACACGGACCACTGTTGCTTCTGCCAGCAAAGCCTTAAGGGGGAAATTTCCCAAGGCATGACGGTGATGGAGCTGCCTAATTCCCATTGGAAGTAAACTGATCCTTCAGGCACTGGGAGGTCTGCGGCAGTTTCTTGAGAAAGTTTTTCAATTTGGGGGTTTAATTCCCTAATTATGTAATTTTCTATTACATGATTTCAGCGAGACTCTGGCCATGTACTCAAAGCGAAGGCAGGCTCACACTCATAGGGTGAGTTGATGCAAATCTGTGCTTTGGTTCCATATGCCCCAGCCTGCTTCAAACCTCTCGTATCTTAAACAAGTTGAATGACAAAGTGTTTTATGTGCAGCGTGTACTGCAGGTCTGCCTCAGAGAAACCTCACCAGAGCAGTCCAGAGCTCCTATAATGATAAAGAGCAGAAGAAGTAGTGGGTTTACATCATCAAAGCACTAAGGGACATCTGTAGGTGCTTACCATCCAACCTACCCTGCAGAGAGTCCTTCTAGTTTACCATCCACTCACCCCCAAGCACAGACCTTCTGACTTTCTCCCCCAGCCTCTATCTTGAGAATACAGACTGCACCACGTAAGTAATACTGCTTTTTGCCCATTATTCATTTCAAATGGCCTAGAAATCCATCAAATGGCCTAAGCATCTATCTGCATTTTCACCAGAACACAAAAAGTATTTCCCACTGGTAACATCAATCAGTTTCCAATTGTCTGGTAACAGTATAGTTACAGACAGAGATTTTTGGAAACTATTAGAGAGATAAATAGTAGTGTTATGTGAAATTTTCACTTTTTACATATAAACTGAAGAACAAATGTTACTAGTAATAGTGGCATCTGGGTATTCCTGGCAGTGAGAGCCAGTTTTTTTAATGACATAATGATTGAATCAACCAAAGGCGATGCTACTTTAGCCTTTTTCTTGCTAAATAACCACAAAAATTATAGTCCATGAATGCATCCTGGGATAGAGTAAAAACAAATAGGCCTTATCTGAACTACATGTGAAAGTAAATAAACATAAAGGTAACAGAAAATTTGCAATTTCAAAAGGGCAAATTAATTCCAAAGGGAACAAATGAAGTTAGCTCAAGGACTTGAACATCAATGAAGCCTGAAATTTCTTTACATAAAAGGTGCAAGATGATTCACTGGAGCACAGAAAACAGGTGCTACAGATAGAAACGATAAAGGGGGAATTACAAGAAATGAAGTTGATATAGACCTTGCAGAGGCCATTAAAATAAATAGGCAAGTTCTTCAAATGAAAAGATAATTGAAAAAAATGGACCTGTGTGCAAGGAATATTAAAGATAGTATGGATACAGAATGAAACGAATACTTTGCTGTAGTTTTCAAAAAGGATAATGTTGAATATAAGAGGAAAAGAAAGATAACACAGGAGTGTGAGAACCGAAATAATCACACCTGATCTAGAAAAAAGCTTTAAAAACCTAGTAGGTACTCAAAATCTACGGTGCATTCTCTATATCTAAAGGCAGGAAGAGCCAGCACATGAAACTGCAAGGGCGGAGAAAAGGAGCCTCGTAAATTAGTCGAGCTGGGAGTAAAAGCAAGGGCAGTACCTACACTCAAGAGGGAAAAGCAAAGTAATAAAGGCAACTGCAATCTGCTTGCTTCACACCGATAGTATATTAGGCAGGAGAATAAACTGCATGGAAAGAATCATTAAAAACAGAGACATAGATGGAAAACGGATCAAAAAGCATTAAAATTTGTAAAAGTCATGCCAGATAAAGTTGGTATCTTTCTCTGATGCAACTATTTTCTACACAGGGATCTGCAGTAGATCTACTATTTGGTATGATGCCACAAGAGAATTCATTATTTGAAATAGGAAAAATAGGAATTAGGCAAAAGTTGTGGTTTAACCCCAACCAGCAACTAAGCCCCACACAGCTGCTCGCTCACTCCACCACAGTGGGATGGGGGAGAGAATCAGAAGGGTAAAAGTGAGAAAACTCATGGGTTGAGATAAAGGCAGTTTAATAGGGAAAGCAAAAGCCGCAAGCGCAAGCAAAGTAAAACCAGGAATTCATTCCCTACTTCCCATCGGCAGGCAGGTGTTCAGCCATCGCCAGGAAAGCAGGGCTCCATCACACCTGACGGTTACTGGGGAAGACAAACGCCATCACTCCAAATGTCCCTCCTTCCTTCTTCTTCTCCCAGCTTTATGTGCTGAGCATGACGCCATATGGTATGGAATATCCCTTTGGTCAGTTGGGGTCAGCTGTCCCAGCCGTGTCCCCTGCCAGCTTCTTGTGCACCCCCAGCCTCCTCGCTGGTGGGGTGGGGTGAGGAGCAGAAAAGGCCTTGACTCTGTGTCAGCACTGCTCAGCAGTAACTAAAACCTCCCTGTGTTATCAACACTGTTTCCAGCACAAATCCAAAACACAGCCTCATACTAGCTACTATGAAGAAAATTAACTCTATTGTAGCCAAACCCAGCACATTCTCCACCCCTTATTCCATACCGTTTTCATCATGCTCGGGTCCCACACTATCCAATACATCCTCATTGTCCTGGTTTCAGCTGGGATGGAGTTGATTTTCTTCCTAGTAGCTGGTATAGTGCTGTGTTTTGGATGTAGTATGACAATAATGTTGATAACACACTGATGTTTTAGTTGTTGCTAAATAGTGCTTACATAGTCAAGGACTTTTCATCTTCCCGTGCCCTGCCAGGTGCGCAGGGGGCTGGGAGGGAGTGTGGCCAGGACGGCTGGCCCGGCTGGCCAATGGGCTATTCCATACCATATGACATCATGCTCAGCATATAAAGCTGGGAGAAGAAGAAGGAGGGGGGGACGTTCGGAGTGATGGCGTTTGTCTTCCCAAGTCACCGTTACGTGCGATGGAGCCCTGCTTTCCTGGAGATGGCTGAACACCTGCCTGCCGATGGGAAGTAGGGAATGAATTCCTTGTTTTGCTTTGCTTGCGTGTGCGGCTTTTGTTTTCCCTATTAAACTGTCTTTATCTCAACCCATGAGTTTTCTCACTTTTACCCTTCTGATTCTCTCCCCCATCCCACTGTGGGGGGATGAGCGAGCGGCTGCGTGGTGCTCAGTGGCCGGCTGGGGTTAAACCATGACACTCATTAACCACCATGCCCCTTCCCATCCTTTGATATAATACACAGATATCATTCCCTTAGTCTATGAACTACCCCTGTGAAATGTCCATAGAGTTCATTTAGTCCATGACTTTGGGCTCCATCTGTTATGGTGGTCACTCAGGACAGGAGAGGTGGTGTGTTGTGTGGAGTTACTGGGCAGGGAAGCCAGCTCAGGTCAGGTCACTGCTGCACTTGCGCTGCTGCTTGTAAGGGTTCTCCTCCATTGGTTCAGGTGGTTCCTGCTGTAGTAATTCCTATCACATGCAACTCAACAGCAGGGTTACAACAGTTTAAAGGTATATCCATTGCAATCTCCACCCCTGGTCCCTTTGGGCCAGTTCATAGGGTTTAACATTGCAACAAACTCCTCCCCTTGCCTCTGCTCCGGCTTGGACTTATCCACAGACTGCAGTCACTCAGGGGTGTACCTGCTCCAAGTGGAGCCTTACCTATGAGCCACAGTCTCTCCAGAGGTATACCTGCTGCGGCACAGACTTATCCACAGCCACAGTGGCTTTGAGGTGCACCTGTTCCAGCGTGGCCTTCTCCATGGGCCACAATGCCTTCAGAGATACACCTGCTCCAGTGTGGCCTTACCCACAGCCACAGTCCCTTCAGAAGTAAACCTGCTCCAACATGGCCTTACCCATGGCTGCAGTCCCTCCAGGGGTGTACCTGCTCTGTCGTGGCCTTATCCATGGCCATACACTTTGAGGTGCTCCAGCATGACCTCATGCACAGCCACTGATGCTTCAAGGTATACCTGCTGCTACGTGGACTTATCCACAGCCACAGATGCTTCGAGGTGTACCTTCTCCAGCGTGGACTTATCCTTAGGCCACAATCCCTTCAGAGGTATACCTGCTGTGGCACAGATATAGCCACGGCCATAGACGCTTTGAGATGTACCTGCTTGGGCATGGGCTTATCCACGGTCACAGATGCCTCAGGGTGTCCTGCTCCCGCGTGGACTCATCCACAGGTCACAGTCCCTTTGACTCGAGTTCGCAATGGAGTTCCAGCCTGTCCAGTACAGCAGCACAGAAGCAGCAGCGATGCCCTGGCCATCTGCCAGCCCAGGCGCATCCCCATTGCTGTTATCAGAACGTCCCCAGGCACAGCACAGTGAGATGACCAGCAGTGCAGCGGTACAGCCAGCAGCGAAAGCAAAAAGCAGCCACTAACGAGCACTAGGGTCTAATATACCGTAAGGCAAGCAAGCCCCATGGCAAGCACAGGAGCCTGCCAATTAATAGCTAAACAGCAATAACATCTATAAATTCGATCTAGCACATTCCAATCAAACCTGTTGTTACCTTGAACCCTTCAAGCCCCACGTTGGGCACCAAAAAGGACTGTCGTGGTTTAACCCCAGCCGGCCACTGAGCACCACGCAGCCGCTTGCTCACTCCCCCACAGGGGGATGGGGGAGAGAATTGGAAGGGTAAAAGTGAGAAAACTCGTGGGTTGAGATAAAGACAATTTAATAGGTAAAGCAAAAGCCGCGCACGCAAGCAAAGCAAACCCAGGAATTCCTTCCCTACTTCCCATCGGCAGGCAGGTGTTCAGCCATCGCCAGGAAAGCAGGGCTCCATCACGCATACCAGTGACTTGGGAAGACAAATGCCATCCCTCCGAACGTCCCCCCTTTGGTTCTTCTCCCCCCAGCTTATGCTGAGCATGATGCCATATGGTATGGAATATTCCTTTGGTCAGTTGGGGTCAGCTGTCCTGGCTGTGTCCCCTCCCAACTTCTTGTGCACCCCCAGTCTCCTCACTGGTGGGGTGGGGTGAGGAGCAGAAAAGACCTTGACTCTATGTAAGCACTGCTCAGCAGTAACGAAAACCTCCCTGTGTTATCAACATTGTTTCCAGCACAAATCCAAAACACAGCCCCATACCAGCTACTATGGAAAAAATAAGTCTATCCCAGTCAAACCCGGCACAGCAAAGAATGGTAAAATGGGGAGGGAGCTGATGAAAGAGGAGATGGCAGAGAGTAGAACTGTAAGAAGCAACATTTGCAGGTAGGAAGGTCATTAGGAGGATTCCTCATAGAGGAGCCTTTGAACTCTTCTTACAGAATATTTCATTAATAATCTCAAAAAAAAGTGAAGGAAATTGTTGATGAAATATCCCAATGTCACAATGTCAGAGGGGAGTGTTGGTCCATAAGAGGAGACGAGTATCATTCAGGAAGATTGAAATCACCAGGAGAACAGGAGCAACAGAGGCAGAAATGTGATTATACAGAATTCAAGGTCCTACACTGAGAAAGGAAGGATCTTTGCAGACTTCTACAAATATCTCTGAATCAGCTGAAAATCATATACTAGGAGAAAAACATGGGAGTACAAATCAACTGGAATAGGCTATGAACAAGAGAAATAAGACTGGGATGCTACTGCTAAGGTACTTCCAGTAGAAAGGGAGAGGTTTTAATACCATCTGGGAAACAATGTAGACTTCTGACAAGTCATGTTCAAGAGAATGATATCAAATATCTGGAGGTGTAGAGGAAGGCTTCTGGGAAGCAGAAGGGACTGGAGATCCTTTTTTATGAGATGAGATCAAAAACGTAACCTTATTCAGCCCGGGTGGCAGTACAAAAGCTCTCTACAGATTCACTTGAGGTAAACATGGGATGGGGGCAAGAAGATCTACTGAATTTAAGGGAGAACATTGGCATAAGAACAAATGGGAATAAACTAACCACAGAGCTGGAAATGAGGTTCCTCCTCAGAAGCATGAAGTTTTGGAACAGCCTTCCAGGAGGAGGACTGAGTTCAAAAGCACAACTGCTTTCAAGATGGAGTTAGTTCAGTCTCTGAAAGAGGTTATATGACGTGGCTGCTCCTGATAGCAGGGGGAAGGCAGGGGTTAGAATTGGCGAGCCAGAAACCCTATGCTGCTGCTACAGAACTTGTTGGCAATGCAACAGTTAGAGCAATAACAGCTCTGCTTCAGCAAAGCATAGCTGTGCCCCATAGCAATGGGGCACACAGGTAAAGAGCTTTACTGAGTGTATGTCTCAATACAGTAAATGTGCTCCTCGGTGTTTGTCTGTCATCTCTGATCCCGAGCAGCAGGGCGATTTTAACTTTAGATTTCTTGCAAAAGCCTTCTTGCAAAAACATATTCCATGTAACTGCCAGAATATGTTGCAAAAAGCATTGTCAAGAGCTGGGTGAATGGTTCTTCCCCAAAATTCAGGTGACCAGAAATGTCTTTGTAAAGGTGAGACAAAAGAAGTGTAATTAGCCCTAAGAAAGGATAGCAAGTATTACTGATAGCTGGGCAGGTAAATGACAACATAGCCATTTTACAACTGGAAGAGTTACTGCTGCAGGCTGGGGGGCCTTGTTCACAGAAGGAGTGATGGGACTTTATAAATAGGGACTCTCGGCACGGCACTCCTCTCTGCATGACCCCACTAAGAGAACCACCACTGAGGGTTCAGTCAAGAAACAGCTCAGATAGTTCAGCTCAATTTACCGTGGAAATATAATTTAAAGCACTGACCATGTGTAACAGCAATATCTGATTCAGATTATAGACAGGTAAGCGAAACCCAGGTTAACGCCTACATCTTGTTAGCTGAGCAGTTCTCCAGACTCCACCGACGTCACCAGTTCAGCTATCTCTTGACTTGGGTCTCTGTTTGCTGCCCACATGCTGGTGGCAAGTACCAGCTGAGATACCTGAGCATATCTGAGGCACCACACAGGACCGGCAAACATGGGCAAGTAGAGACCTAATGGAAGAGTGTTGCCTTCTGGAGTAGCTTGTAGTGTTTGGATGGGATGTGGCTACACAGAGCACCTCAGTTGTCTATGTGTGGGCCACTGACTTAAATCCTCATGTCCACTGACTACAACGGGAGCTTAGAGACCCACCTTGTATATAGGCACCTTCACTTAGAAGGGGTCGAACTGTCTTCACCTAAATTGAGTTGTCCAATAATCTGGATCTGACACCTACTCAAAATACCATTGTGTAAAGCAGAGGAAGACAGATACTTGCCCATGGGCTTTGGAGAGAGAAATAAAGCTTGTAAAAGTGCATATGCCCAGAAGAAGATGACTCCTAATAAACATGGTTAGGCCTGTTAAAATAGGCTTGGTAATATTCAGAAGTGGATTGAGCCTGAGGATTAGAAAGGTTTAAACGCAAACTGAAGTCAAAATCGTGATATTCCTATGAATCAGTTTTTACCACGCTTAACGCAGTGGTCCCAGCTCTTGCAATTTTGTATGATTATTCCTAAATTCAAGTTTCACGAGTCCCAGCTCCCTGAGTCTCGGGAATAAAGCTCCTGAGAGTGTCAGCTTCTGTTTTTAACAGTTATGGGGAAAAAGATTGAAAGTGTGACTTGAGCACATGCCAAGGATTTAGAAACAAAAAGTAAATAAAAAGAATGCCAAATTTTAATGCTTGTTTTTATAAAAAACCTAAAACACTCTCTATTTTAAAGCTAATCTCATGACTTTGGAGGCCTGGCTCATTATTCTTGAAAACTTGATATTGGCAACACTGTTAACTCAGACACTCTTTCAAGAGGATTTGTGGAAATAGACTGAAAGAGCTGCAGTGTTCTTGAATAATGGGTCCCTGAGGAAAACCCAAGGAATGCTTACGCTCTGTAGAAAAGCTGGTAAATGGATAATGCTCGATCTCCTTCTTTCCAGATTAAAATAACAGAGGAGGGACAACAAACGCTGTCAGGAAGAAGATGTGCCTGGACATGTGAGTGCAAGTAAACAGGATAGCTGTCTCTGGAGCAGTTCAGCGTGCTGATACCACGCAAGGAGAAAGGCAGCACTGATGGTCGCTGGCCTGCAAAGGGAGTGGGCATTGGAGAGGAGGTGTATGGAGTTGGGATGCAGGCAGGAAGCCTTTGGCAATGGAGCACCCTTCCTTGTTTTGCCTGCAAACCTGGGGTTGACATGCTCAGAGGTGAGGCAGAGACCACCAGATGTGTAGAAAGTTGTGTTCCCGTCCACTTTCCTTTGCCAGGCAGCTCTGTGGATCTCAAGGTGCTTATGAAGACCATATGCCTCCAGAGGGGATTTCTGTCTCGGGTGTGTTATCACAAGTACTCCACAGAGACTGCACAAACCGCTGAAGCAAATTCTTTCCTAGCGCAGAAGATAGTGCTAGGACCTGTCATAGGCTGAGAGGCATATTAAACCTGTTGGGTCATATGGAGCCACAGCACTTGGCCAAGGAATGGCCCCTCTCGGGGCTCCTTTTAAGCCTAATGCCCCTTGATGTATCTTGTCCCTACCAACCACTTTCTTCTGCTCTGAAAACCCACATACCAGATGCCATTTGTCATCTGCCAGCCAGCTGCGGAGCACATGGAGTCGCAGAGGAAGAGCGAGCCCTGCGCTGCAAATGCAAGCGAGACAGCCCCTGTAAGAGAGAGAGTGCGGAGGGAGACAACGGCGTGAGTTCTCGCACTGAGTGCATGAGATTGCACGGGTCTTGTCATCGAAGGGCGGGAGGGTGGACGTTTGCTCCAGACCCGGAGCTGACTACTGACATTGCAAATGGGGAGAGGCTCAGGAGCCCATCTCCAACCCACACAAGCATCCTGGATTGCTTAATGTGGATCAGATGGGGAAAAGGGCTCGGATTTGTTGCTTGGAGCAGTCAAGCCATGCACATAGCAATAAGCCTTTTCAACATGTCTGCACAGAGGACGAACCTGACACTTCTGAGTTTGTAGCTGAGCACTAAATGGAAAACAGAGACTGGGGAAGGTTTGTTTTCCACCTCTGGTTTTGTGGGGGAGAAAACTGTAAAATTTTGCTCAAAAGCAGTTTTGTGCCTGCAAACAGGATTTATTTTTATGAGATTTATTTTTAATTCCATCCAGATGCTTATTTATAAAATAATTTACGACTTATATCCAAACAGACATCAAAGAAACCTTCTGGGAGTAGCACTGTCAGTAGCAAAGGGTTTTAATGATCCACGAGGCGAGTGAATGGGTTTGAGGAGTGTCAGAGTGCCTTGGGGGAGCACATGCATGGATCCAATTAGGAACCCGTTCCGAGGTCACACAGACACGGCAGGAAAGATGCCTCCTTTGGGAGCAGGATGCCAACTATTACGCACAGTGTGATGTGGGGTATTGCAGAGCACACACGCTTTCCCAAAGACAGTACCACGAGAACTTCTGTCTTAAAGAGCGCCGCGTAAGCTACCCGCCACGGCAATTGCTTTGGGTCATTCCCACATCTCGGAGGAGGTGTGTGTCCTGGGCAGGGCACACCGGGCACAGCTGCTGCCCCACGAGGGTGAAGTACTCGTTCTGGTTTCCCGGACTTGGGGAGTGTGCCGCTGCCAGAGCCCCCATGACAACTCGGAGCCAGGGTTGTGTCCTGCTGGGAGGAGATGGAGGGGGACGGGTACTCCCAAGCCTTTCCCGTTATGTCCTTAGTTCCCTTTCATGCAACCTGTAAATCCCACATCTCCTCGTAGGAGGTGATGTCTGCTGCTGTTCCCCAGCCTGAAGATAGATGGACAAATCCTATTATCCCTGTGCAAATTAAATGGGACAAGTACTGATGTGTCACCTTAGCATCTATTCACCTCCACACAAAAATGTGCAATGATTTGCTTGGTGTTTTTTTTTTTCTTTTTTAATGTTTAGTTACACTGTTTAAACTTTGTGTCTTTCTAAAACTGGTTTCTATCAAGCAGTGGTACACAGGTATTCATATCCTCAGTAAGTTCTGGTAAGTCAATACAAACTAAGTCTTAGTTGCACAAGGTGTCTACTCCAGTTTAACAACATCCAATTAAAAAAATCCTTTATCAAATTTGTGCAAATTTGCTTGTAAGTGTCTCTTTTATTGACATCAGATTGACTGAGTAAAAAGGTGCACTCTGGTGTTCAAGTCAGACGCTTCCGTACAGATTTGTGCCTCTGTGACTAAGACTGCAACTTTTGCTGCAAAATCACAGCTCAGCATTAAGGATTTTCTCTGTCTTCCAGCACTGAGCCCCATGGTATGGAGTAGACGTGTTACAGGAATGGAGCAGATTCATCACGGATGGGATCCCCTTTTCTGTGGGAGGGATGCAGGAAGAGGAGGCATCGCTTGAAAGAGAAACAGGGGACACCCCAAGCTGGACCAGAACCCCTCTGCAGCGCTGGGTTTTCCTCTGAACCTCTGCCTACTCCAGGGCAGTGCCAAGCAGCATGGGGCGGCATGGCCAGATGTGACAGCTTCCAGCATCGGCTTTCTGCTGCCGGGGACCAGGACCTCCCCTGTGCCGCATCCCCACGGGCATGGCCGAGGAGCTGGCTCTTGCTGGCTCGTCTTGGACGCGCGGTGCTGCAGAAGGGTGGCCAAGCTGGCCGGGTCTTCGTAGATAACCCTCTCCTGCCTGTCTAAGCCTGAACCCAACGGGGAAAAACACAGTTTGGGAGAACTTATCACTTTTGAAATGGGGCTGCTGGCAGGCCTGTGTGCTGCAGTGCTGAGAGCAGCAGCAGGAAGTGTGGTTGCATGTGAAAACAAGCAGATTTGAAACAGTATTCACTCCAAGGGATTACACAAATAATACCCCAGTGACAATGGAGCTATTTACTCAGTTGACACTATGAAGAAAGCATCTCCTTTTATCTACTTATGGTGGTTAGCGGGTTTGTCTTTCTACAGCCTCTGTTGCTACTTGCTACTTCCCTTGATGCTTCTCTCTGGTACTTTTGTTCCAGCTTTCTTTAAGAAGCTGTTTATTTGAGGAGGGTGTAGGCTTCATGTCAGAGAAGGGCAGCTGCGAAGTCACACAATGAGCAGCCTCACAGATGCCCAAGCCCGTGCATATTGGCTGCCAATGACGTGTTGGCCAAAGAAAGGGCTCTCCTTCAGCCCACCCTACACCGAGGTGAACATACCAATGAAAATTTGTAATATGGGAAGAGCTGGTGGTATCTTCCCTTAACAGTTGTCTGCCCCCTGCTCTGGTGTCTGCTATGATGCTTACTCAGAAGGCTTCTGAAATAGCTTCTTCTACAGTGAAAGAAACAGCATCATGCAAGGCTGTGCAAAGGGGGGTGTATTCGTGTCCTCAGCACATGGGGCACAGGCAGGAGTGTTTGAGCATACTGTAGGGATGGGACTGAGGTGCAAGTCCGCAGCTGAGCAGCGTGCTTGCAGCACCTTGTGTCCTTGCAAGCGACGCTTCGCTTGGCTGCAATGCAGACCCATAACCTCCCACTGCTCTGCCGGACCCAGCCAGCTGCAGGTCACCTGAGCTGGGTGCAGGACCCTGCGCTCGGGCTGTGGCACAGCTGGCTGCAGGAGGGACGATGACCCCGTGAGCCTCCTGTTCAGCCTTCTGTGAGATGTGAGAGCAAAACTGAGGGTGGATCTTCCTTGAAGGGCTGAAGTGTCTAGGCACAGGCTTCTCCATATCTTCAGGAGGAGATATTTTTGCTTGTTTTGGTAGCCCACGTCTATTCTTGTCCCTCCTCCATAGGTCTCGCATATTGCCCACGGTACCTTTCCAAGGCAGGCCGTGTAATGGCATACAAGAGATCATGGCAACGGTTTAGGCTTCAAAATTCAAACTTGGGGGACTGCTGCACAGTTCATATCTCTGCCACAAGCACCTTGTGATTATGTTTATGGAGGATCTATCCGACTGTTTATGGCATCCGAGCTGCAGATAACCCTTACAAAAGCAACCAGACTATAGTACCTCCCTTTCTTCAGGGGTGATACAAGGTAGACAGCCCTTAGAGTAGGAGATGTAAAATAACCCAATATCTTTCCAGGATTTGAACACCACTGAACTGTGCAGACACCGTGGTCGTGTCTGCCCAACCTCAAAGGTCCACACCAGGTAACTAACCCCGACCACTGACCGGTTGGTGTGCCCCAGTTTGCATCTATACTCCCTGGACCAAACTCTCTTATTCATAGAGAAAGAGCTAGTTCGCTGTCCAGGCCGCTCAGCCGGGACTAGCAGCAAAGAAGGACTTTTACGGTGTGATCCACTGCAACACTTACCAATTCAAAGCCACCAAAACAGCTATAAGGTGGCAGAAACCTTTGGTCACTACAGGTCTGGGCAATATGAACAGGATTTATTACACTAAATTTAAGCTATCTAAAAAGTAGAGATCAAGGTTAGACTAGTAATTTTGGGTTCCTCTATAGACAATTTGTGGTTACCTTCAGAGAGCAGCTTAGGTAGGCTCTGAAACATCTAGGCTGAATTGTCCTTTCAAGGTGCCTTTCTCCATTGCCTAGAGTGGGAACCTAAATGTCTTAGAATTCGTAGGCCTGTCTGTTAATTTTTAAATAGCCAAAGGTAGATGAAACAAGTTCCAGTGACTTTCAGTAGTGTCTGGTAGAGCCCAATGAAAGGTAAAAAGTTCAACCGTCCACTCATTGAACCACATAGTCTTTCTTGTGCAGTTAATTTTGTCTGTCTGAGGTTAAAGACAACCTCTTTGCAATTGGCTTTCTTGTTAGAATCATCTCCCATTATCTTAAAAGGTCTATTTCTGGGAGCTTTTTTATGCTTTATTGTTGGTTTTAATTTAAGCCAAAGGAAAAAAAGAAATGGTTAGCAAGCACCAAAATAAAAAAGAAAGGACATTACAGTTGTTCCACCAAACTTACATGAAGACAAGGCAGATTTTACTAAAGTGTCTTCTGGTCCTTCTGTGCTGCTGAAAGGATTCATTGAGTGCTCTGTGATAAGTAATGACCTCCCCTCACCCACTTGCTGGGTTAGGGTCCTGGAGCCAGTTATAGGTTGTATTAGGGAGCTGTAAACACAAAGAAGTGCTGCTCTTTCGGCTACTAGAGACAAAAAACCTGGATCTTATGACTTCCTGCCAATAGAAAGGCACATATGTTTTCTATCTGCTGATAAAGAACCCAGTGATACCAAGCTTTGCTGGAGGAACGTCTGTGTTTTTTAATGGACACATAAAACCTTTCCTTCTTGAACCGAGATTCATTCCACATCCAATATGTAATTCCACCAGTCTGCAGAGAGTTCTTCTGTGGCTGACTATTTCTCATATATTTTTCAATTCCAAAAGACAGATCAAAAACTGAAAAAACTCTGCTCCCCAACCCACTCCTCAGCTAACCGCCAGCAGTTAGGGGAGTGGTGGGTATGGAGGAGGAAAGAAGCAAGCTCCTGTGCAGCGTGGAGATGTGGAGCAGCAAATGGAGAAACTTCATACAGCTGAGCTGAAAAAGCATGGGTGAAAAGGAATGAAAGAGTGGGACCTTGGCTGAAAAGAGAGAGAAGAAAATCTCCATCCATAATGATGGAGTGACTGGAGGTAGAGAAAAGGAGCTGAGACCCACCCTGTTCTTGCACACATCCAGATTTACCCTGCTAAAGACAACTGGAGATGGCTCCTGGAGAAGAGGACGGGATATTTAGAAGAGACCAGCTCAAAGGAACGTGAATAGATATGTAGATTTGGCAGTAATTTAAGTCGGAGACATTGCCAGGGTAGAGTCATTACAAACTAGGATAAGAGATGGAGACTGACATGAGAAATCCATTCTCCAAATGGGAGTGACTGACCAGAAGTAGTGATATGATGAGGATATGACTAATAATGTGAGCTGGGTCCAAACCACAGACCTTAGGCTTGGATTCAGGGCTGGATCTTTCTAAGCGCAGTGGCAGCAAGAGCCAGCCCTTACAAGGACAGGACTGAACAAACGAGATCTTCTGGAGTTTCGACTCAGAGATTTGGGTTTGGCTTCTGTTTACTGAAAATGACATTTATTAAAATAAATGATGGCTGAATCTCCAAAAGCTTGAGGCTGATGTCTGTCCTGCTGCTTGTACGTTTACCTTGAACAAAGCTGAATACCTGAGTTTGAAGCACAGCTGTACTGGGTTTGCATGGCAAGGTTTTTGAGGCAGGGGGGCTACAGGGGTGGCTTCTGTGAGAAGCTGCTAGAAGCTTCCCCTATGTCCAATAGAGCCAATGCAGCCGGCTCCAGGATGGACCCACCGCTGGCCAAGGCCGAGCCCATCAGCGATGGTGGTAGTGCCTCTGGGATAACGTATTTAAGAAGATGAAAAAGTTGCGGCACAACAGCAACTACAGCTGGAGAAAGGAGTGAGAATATGTGAGAGAAACAAGTCTACAGACCCCAAGGTCAGTGAAGAAGGAGGTGCTCCAGGCACCGGAGCAGAGATTCCCCTGCAGCCTGCGGTGAAGATCATGGTGAGGCAGGCTGTCCCCCTCCAGCCCATGGAGGTTAACGGTGGAGCAGATATCCACCTGCAGTCCATGGAGGACCCCATGCCGGAGCAGGGGGATGCCCGAAGGAGGCTGTGACCCCGTGGGAAGCCTGCGCTGGAGCAGGCTCCTGGCAGGACTGCACCCCGTGGAAGGGACCCACGCTGGAGCAGTTCGTGAAGAACTGCAGCCCGTGGGAAGGACTCACGTTGGAGAAGTTCGTGGAAGACTGTCTCCCACGGAGGGACCCCACGCTGGAGCAGGGGAAGAGTGTGAGGAGTCCTCCCCCTGAGGAGGAAGGAGCAGCAGAGACAACGTGTGATGAACTGACTGAAACCCCCATTCCCCATCCCCCTGCGCTGCTCAGTGGGAGCAGGTAGAGAATTAGGGAGTGAAGTTGAGCCCGGGAAGAAGGGAGGGGTGGGGGGAAGGTGTTTTAAGATTTGGTTTTATTTCTCATTACCCTACTCTGATTTTGATTGGTAATAAGTTAAATTAATTCCCCAAGTCGAGTCTGTTTTGCCTGTGACAGTAGTTGCAGAGTGCTCTCCCTGTCCTTATCTTGACCCACGAGCCCTTCGTTGTATTTTCTCTCCCCTGTCCAGCTGAGGAGGGGAGTGACAGAGAGCAGCTTTGGTGGACACCTGGCCTCAAGAAATCCCACAGGAAAATAAAACAGTAAGCACCAGATATATGCAGGAAGCACAGCTTCTTTGACAGAAATGGGCTCTTTCATCATGAATCTCATCCAAAATCCCAATATGCAAAGACAAGTGGATATGGGCAGAGACTCTTCTAAATAAAGTTCATCTCAGGGTCAGTACTTAAAATGGTGGAAGTATGGAGGAAGAGGCACTCCATTTTAGCTAAAAGTTTTATCCTTTAATACCTACCTTACATTATATATTTTCAGAGTCAGATAAGGGAAGAACATCCCCTATGGCTGCTTACATATATTGAGTTACAGCTCATTATGTGGAGGAGAGGAGCTGCTAGCCTACAGCAGTTTCAGGCTATTCATACTGGAGTGGTGAATGAATTAGGTGGTCTCCTCCTGTGACTCATTAACCCTTAGAGGCATATTGTCATGAACAAATAGGAGAGACTAGTTAAATAGTGGATACAGTTTTAATTAAAGACAGGTCCATACTGAGGCATCCCAATCAAGATCTGAGCCTCCTCGAAGCTCAAAGAAATTGGATGATCTGGAATTTCACTTTGAAAGCAACCCCTTATGTTTCATTGAGTGTCTATAAAGAACGGGTGCCTTCTGCATAAGCAGGCAGAGATTGATTCATCTCATCGCTCATTACTTTTATTGCCAACTTCATAGCTTTTGATTGCACAATGCAAAAGCGATAACAACACTGCAGGGCAGCAGAATGACTCATCAGGCATCACTGCTCGCTGTTAGCAAAGTCTTTTCTATTTACCTAGGTGCTTAGGAGGCCTTCATCTCCATGGTGTTTGAGTGCTTCCCAAACAAATAAAACTCTGTCTCTGCCCCTGCTCCCTCTGCAGACCCAGCTGGAGTGTTAGGCTGCCTCGCAGCAGTGTGGGGAGCCATGGGATGAGCTGGGACCCACTGCCACGTCCCAGAGTGCTGAGACTTGTACCCCACAGGGCACATCCTGTCCCACCAGACCCTTGCCAGCTGTGAGATGCAGACTGGGAATATGGTCCCCCACCAGAGACCGTAAACAGGGAATTCACATGGTGCCTGTTGGTGGCACTCACAAACATAAATAGCCCGTCTCCTTACATTTTCTTTAAGCCTAATAAAACTTGATGTGCTCAAAAAATTCTTTCCTTGGCACAGATTTTGCAAGCGGGAATGGAGCCAAACTTAGCTTCTGGCTCACTGGACATTAGGTATGCCTTGCACCTCGTCCCAGGGAAACGGTGGAGAAAGCAGTGTATTTTCAGCTTTGTTCTGTGCGGAGATGTTCCCAGGGGCATGGGTCTGCAGAGGAAAATGAGGGTGGCAGCAAACAGGATTACTCCCACGTTGTCCTTTGGGAAGCGGCATGAAACAGCTGCCTGCTGACTAGTGACAATGGGGACAAGTTCTCTCTGGACAACCTCTCACAAAGTGCATGTTCACCACCATCCCCTTGGGATGCTGGAGGCCAGTAACGCCACTGATCTGCAGTCACAGGAGAGGACAGTTCCTCTTGAACCCAGGCCCACGTGAACCCTGACAGCCCAAGGGAAGAGCAGGTCCTGAATGCTCATCCCTTTGCCCTGAGCTTACAAAATCAACACAAACCTAAACTGTAGTTTTCAGGCAGTTTGGGGCAGTGGATTTGAATCCCCACTGCCGTCACGTTCAAGCACGCGCAATTGCAGCTGGACGTGAACCAGGGAATAGTTGCACAGGGGCTGATCTGTCATTTTGCAGTGAAGGCAAGCCAGTGTTGAGGACTGATTCAACCCTGAGCTTTCCTACAGCCTGAGGAGCATTTGGTCCAGGGCTAAGCTCAGGCACTGCAGGGACCATCCTAAATCTGCAATATAGGCTTCCCCAATGGCCAGATCAGGGCCTGGGGCTCCAGATCACACCCACCCCCCATGAAATCATGGTCCAAAACTCCTGCTCCCTCTCCTCACCCTCCTGCAGATCTTCTGCACGCAGGGACCGTGACCGCTCCAGGATGTGGCCCACAGCAGTTCTGGAGTGGGACCAGAGACACCACACTTCCCAGAGAGTACCCCGCACCAGGGATGTCAGAGGGGCAGGGGCAAGTATTAGTTTAACATGTTTAACTCAAACTTGTACTATTTTAAGATGAAAAATTTCCCAGAGGGCCCCATTTGCAGCTGAAAAGGACTCACCCTGCTATTTTAGTTTTTTTTTTTATAAAAGGCAGATTTTATGCCTCATTTAAAAATAGATGGTATCTCTGTATTGGCAAGATCTTCATACCTATGTGGCAAGGATTAATATGAGTTTCTAACCAAATTTTATACCTCCCAAGTATCTGTCCTGCCATTGCACAGGGCCAGAATCATGTCTGGCCACATCATAGAATCATAGAATAGTTTGGGTTGGAAGAGACCTTTAAAGGTCATCTAGTCCAACCCCCCTGCCATGGGCAGGGACATCTTCAACTAGATCAGGTTGCTCAGAGCCCCGTCCAACCTGACCTTGAATGTTTCCAGGAATGGGGCATCTACCACCTCTCTGGGCAACCTGTGACAGTGTTTCACCACCCTCATTGTAAAAAATTTCTTCCTTTTATCTAGTCTAAATCTCCCCTCTTTTAGTTTAAAACCATTCCCCCTTGTCCTGTCACAACAGGCCCTGGTAAAAAGTCTGTCCCCATCTTTCTTATAAGCCCCCTTTAAGTACTGAAAGGCTGCAATAAGGTCTCCCCGAAGCCTTCTCTTCTCCAGGCTGAACAACCCCAACTCCCTCACCCTTTCTTCACAGGAGAGGCGTTCCATCCCCCTGATCATTTTTGTGGCCTCCTCTGGACCCGCTCCAACAGGTCCATGTCTTTCCTGTGCTGAGGCCTCCAGAGCTGGACGCAGTACTGCAGGTGGGGTCTCACCAGAGCAGAGTAGAGGGGCAGAATCACCTCCCTCGACCTGCTGGCCACGCTGCTTTTGATGCAGCCCAGGATACGGTTGGCCTTCTGGGCTGCGAGCGCACATTGCCGGCTCATGTCCAGCTTTTCATCCACCAGTACCCCCAAGTCCTTCTTGGCAGGGCTGCTCTCAACCCCTTCATCCCTCAGCCTGTATTGATACTGGGGGTTGCCCCGACCCAGGTGCAGGACCTTGCACTTGGCCTTGTTGAATCTCATGAGGTTCACACAGGCACACTTCTTTTGTCCAGGTCCCTCTGGATGGCATCCCGTTCCTCAGGTGTGTCCACCGCACCACTCAGCTTGGTGTCATCTGCAAACTTGCTGAGGGTGCACTTGATCCCGCTGTCTATGTTGTTGATGAAGATATTAAACAGTACCGGTCCCAATATGGACCCCTGCGGAACACCACTTGTCACCAATCTCCACCTGGACATTGAGCTGTTGACCACTACCCTCTGGATGCGACCATCCAACCAAATTCTCATCCACCGGGCAGTCCACCCATTAAATCCCTATCTCTCCAGTTTAGAGAGAAGGATGTTGTGGGGGACCGTGACTGGCTCTGGAGCCATCTCATGAGGCTGGTCTCAACATGGGGTCCCATTTGAGTCCTTGCAGAGGAGAGTGGGCAACAAGAGTCAGTCATGTCAGCTGTGCAGGACCCCACAGACCTGCGCAAGGACCGATGTCACCCGGTACTGCTGCTGCTGCTGCGTCACAGGCGGTTTCCTTCCTACCCCAGACATCAAAGGAAAATGTAGCTTCTTAATTCATAGAAAGAAGATGATACTGAGATGTCCATGTCCTCTGCAGAGAGGCAATAGGCTATCCTAAATTATAAAGCGCAGGGAACAACTGTTTTGGTTTGTTTTTATGAGAAAATAGAGTTTGAGGTTATGGGAATTCCATAAGGGACAATGTCTCACAGTAGTAAAAGATTATAAAACCAAATTACAGTTCAAACCAGTAAGTGTTACATTACGCACGGAGACACGTAGACTGTAAAGCTTAACAATACACCAAAGCTGCCAACACTAGAGCAAGGCAAAGGGCCTCCTTTTAAAATTCAGTTTAATAGTGCCTGACACAAAATGAGTAACAATGTTAAGCAACACAGAATGGACCATAAAACACTGCTATATGCAATAGCTATTATCCTATGTGCTAATCTTCATATCACATTATTTCCTCAAATAATCATAATATTGTATCAACAGCCCCTTCGTTCTAGCTCATTATTTCTCGAGCTTGCTTCCTTCACAAGGAACAGGGCTCGCACTAACAATGCCCTCGGGGTCCGCAAGCAAAGCCACGCACTCCGGTGTACCCAGAACAGAGGAAGTCTTTTTCTTGGTCCGTTTCTTCAGTTGTCTGTGTTTTTTCCTTCATGCAATTACGAGGTAGTAGGAAAGATTTTCGTGGAACAACATAAAGAAATCCCTTATCATCACAAGCCTTTCCGGCACTGACCACTCCTCTGGTTTGTGCCCTGGTTACGTTTTTCCTCCTTGTTCTCACTCCTCATCAGTCAGGTTCTTATGTTTGCGTCTCTCTTGGTGCAGTCTCTGCTCTAACATTGTACAGCATGTTCCTGCTGAGAACTATCAGCTTTGACTTTCTACAAATAAAAAAAACCCCTTGTCATTATTTTGTCACACTTTCAGCTTCTACTAAATAGCTAATTCACAACAATAAACCTCCTGGTTGCCATTAAAGGCAGGCTGCCAAACAGTTTAGATGCAATCTTGTGTTATGTTGTTTTTATAAAGGTTTCCCAAAACCCAGTGTGAATAGACTTGGGTTTTGTAACTTAAAGTAAAACATTTGCTTAATTTTATATTCAAAATGTTACTACCCAGAGCTGGAAATGTGAATGCAATGATCTGGGGCTCCTGTGCCAGCACAAACAAACTTCGTGTGCAGCTCATACACAAACCCAAATGTCTTTTGTCTATGTGGAATAAATAAATAAGATCACCTCGTTCTTTCTTTGCATCTCCCCATCTACCCATGTGTGTCCCCTACTGTCTGGCCTTACATTTCAATTCCTGGCACTGGGACTGGGTTTTTTTCGGTGATTTGTACAGCACCTAGCACAACGGGAGGGGAAAGTAAACAACAGTGAAGTTGCCATTTGAGATCACGACGGGCACGTTCGTCTTCCCTGTGGCCCATGTCAGGGCGAATGCATCATTTCTGCTGCACAGAAAACAAAACCCTACATGTTGATCAGATGAGGACCGGGTGTAAGGCTGATAAGGCAGAGGGTGGATCTGAGCAGCCTGACATCCCCGACAGGGCTGACGGAACTAAAATGGTTTTGAGCAACATCAGCAGCAGAGTGCAAACTGCATTTTGGAAAACTTAATTCCCTTAGCCTCAGAGGGTACAAAACCATCCCTCACATTTTCCTACTCTTGTTTATGACTTTTATCACAACACTGTCCCACCGACCAAGAGAGAATGGCTTTAGCAAGATTTTTCTTCCACTTGTGTATTAACCAATTCATTGACTCATGGATGCCTGTTCCATCCATCTAATGACACAACTCCATGGGTCTTTGCAGATTTCATGCAATAAATGTGGCAGCCATTAACTTTCCCTCCTGTTGGGCACTTGAGAAGATAAAAATCCCCTCTTTCTGCTGTAAATCTCTGCTATAAATCCACAGATGCAATTGCACACAATCTAATTTCTGGCTCCTGGGCCCACATTCATCCTTGTCCAACTATTCCTCTTGACTGAGCTGATTAGATTATAGACAAGGGCAGGCTCTCTAAATGCAAGGTCATATAGCTTAAATTAAATCTAAAGGAGCTACAGTAATATATATAATAGAACTTTGACATCTTTACTATTAAAGAGGTGGGGAAAAGTTGCTCAGCTGGCTCCACTCTGGCGTCTTTTGGCCTTGAGAAGAGTAAGATGGCTTGGTCCTCCCTTGGAAATACTTGGGGATCTGGTTCCTAGAAAAGTTCATACTCTGATTGCTCCCAGGAGCCGGATTTCTGGAGCCATCTGATGTTCCTGCAGGTAACGTGTAACCTATGGGTGACATGTTGTCCCCACCACTGTCTTTGAACAGTTGAGTGGGAGGAATGGGGACGGACACTGAGCGAGCAATAACGCTGCCTCCCGCAAGTCACACTGCAACTCACGGTACACCACGTCTGGGCTGCAGTGCACAGCACAGTGTAGGGTATCACCCTGGGGGCAGAACGAATAAACTTGGACCAAAATCCAGATGCTTCTTTCATACACAGAGGTCCTTGCCTACTATAAACCAGGTTTAAAACCTGTGGTATTTTAAAAGGCTTGCTAGCCTGGTGTACCATACAGTTATTTTATCCTACAAACAAAGCAGCTTGCAATTTTCTGGCTATTGTCTTTTTTTTTTTTCCTTTTAGAACAAATGGATGATGGAGTTACACAATATGTGACACACGCTGCTTATTTACCAGGAACATAAAAGGCCCCTATTTCCCAACACACAGCATGAACTGAACAAGCTTCTGTGCTCAGAGTTCCCAGCCTTGGTCTGGCCAGCCATCAGCCCAAAAGCGCTTCCTTACAAGTGTTTCTCCAGCTCCTCCTCGCTGCCTTGTTTGCCCTCCTCGCTGGTGTTTCTGCTCCTTCTCACTCCCCTGCATCCTGCCTTATCCAACAAAGCATTTTCCCTTGGAGTCTGTCAATACTGTCCCTGTTAACAAGCACTAGAAATGAAAAACTGAGATTTCATTCATGGGAATTAGAATGAGAATGAAGTGATTTGGCAGAACTAGAACAGGGCTTCAACTGAAAAGTCGACCCGCCGAAGCAACGAGAACAGGGCAAGAGTGGCATGGAAAGGGTAGCTAAGCTGCATTTTTCTAAGCTGATATAGCCAAAGAGCCAGGAGAAGCAGCTCATCAAGCAGAACGAATGCTGAACGCTCATGCATTTCTGAAATGTACTGTCATCAGCTTACAGCTCAAACTAGAACGGTTCTGGGTATTTAACTAGAAGCAACTAAAATTCTAAACCTGGATGTGAAATTCTGCTTTCAGGTAAGAACTCAGGCAGAACTAGAGCTGGCCTGCTGCATGTGGAGTAGAATAAGAGCCGTAACTGCTACATTGCTAAAATAAGCTGCATTAGCACCGGACCCCCAGCAGCTTTGCCAGGCACCCTGGCTCAGCCCCCCCCCACTGCGCTGCGCATAGCGTGTTTTGGACAACTATTGCCACTATTTCACTGCACAGAGTGACTTCACTCATAGTTGTGGGGTGATCCAGCAGACGAACGAGAGCAACCTGAGAGTTAAGTCCTAGGAATAAGGCAGGACCTTGCCTTTCTGAATCCAGCTCTTCCTCCAAAACCCCAAGCATGGAGAAAACTGCACGGCCTCTAACAATTTGGGAAAGGTGAACAGTAGCAGAGAGGCTGGAGTTAAAAACTGAGGTTCCTCTCTCAAGTATTTGAGCTGAAGCAGAAACCATTTAAGCACGTGTTACCAGATGGGAGTCGGGATGCTGCAGCAGGGTCCCGCGGAGGTCGGGGGCACTGGTCTCCCTTGGTGGAACCCCTGGGAGGCTCGGGTCTCGCTGGAGCTGTTCATGGGGAGGCAGAGCCGTACCGGGCAGCAACGCAGTGCCCTGGCATTTCACCGGCCACCTGGGCCCGTGCAAGTCCAGCAGGTACAAATGCACCGATGCTGGAGTGATGCTCTCCAAAGCAGAAAGGGGGAGGAGAAGACAAACAGGGAATACGAGGGAGGGAGGAAAACATCAAACACAAGGAAAGAGTGAAATGAAAAAAGAGAAGAATGGAGGAAGAGTGGAGAAGAGCTGACACACAGAGAAACAAGGGAAACATGATATGAAAACTAATGAAAGAGACAGGGAAAACCTGCCTTACAGGTGCCTTTTCTTCCCTTTCACCTGCATGTGTCTTTTGACACCTGTTGTGGGTCAAGCTCAAGATTATAAAGTCATAAAACTTGCAGAGAACATCCCTGGTTTTTTCTTCAAACTCTGATCAGTCACACCAACAAAAATCCTGAGCAAAAGCCATCATTTCATTTGCTCCAGGTGCAAAGGCCAGCCTGAATGAAATCCCAGGCCAGGCCAAGGACACGGCACAACACATGCTGCCAAAAGGAGCAACAGATTCAACCCAAGTGGTTCATGTACAAGGTGGCTTTTTATTATTATTATTTATACCCTTTATAGGATAAGATGAAGATGCACATCTTGAGAACAGCTGGTGACTGCTAATGCATTGCTTAATGCCACGTCTCCACTACCACATCTTGCCAGCTCCAACCCAGCCAGCTCGTCTCCCACCACATAGATGCAACTTAAACCAGCATCAAAGTCTTTTCCCCAGAGAAGCTCTGTATGCCTGTGCAGATAGGCCCTGAATGGTCCCATTCAGTTTTTGGGAATGCTACATGTTCATCCAAAATATGCCATTTATCACGCACCAAACCCATCCATGTGAGCATTTGTTTGCAGGAGTTTGACCGCTGGCGTCCGTGGGAATGCAGTACGACAGAGATGCCCCTGCTCAGGCCACCCTGGCTTATCTTTATGTCCACATAACACTCTGATGACAGCTCTGTCCATGAAGCCAACCTTCATGGGAATGCCAGGGAAGGGAGGTGTGAGTGCAAGGACCAGAAGAAACTCCGTGGTGCTGGGCTGGACCAGGTCCTGGAGACCTTGCGGGGAAGCCCAGCTGAGTCCCAGCGCAGCCTCAGGAGAGAAGGCCGGGAGCTGAGGGAGGGTTTGGGACACCCAGGAGGGCTGCGGCCACCAGCCCCCAGAGCAGATGCTGCTGGGGTTGGGGCTGGCTGAGCTCCCCAGCTGCCGGGACTTGGTGGCCACGGGGAGGGTGACTCTCAGCCTCCAGGAAGGGGTGATGGCTTGCGTGTGAAGAACAAGAGCAGAGACTGTATTTTATAGCAAACAAACAAGCTAGATTTGAAGGGAGGGAATACAGCTGTAAATGCTTTGCCCTGTGACAGAAGCATGGGGAGAATCAAACCAACCTGGTGGGAAGGGGCTGAGGTCCCAGTCCCACCCAGGGGGGATGGTTAGGGACTGCACGCCTGCCCAAGGGAGTGAAAAGAAAACATGGCAAGTCCAGGGGAGAGGTAGGGAAACCAACATGTAACAGCCCAGATCAAAACCTCAGTGTCTGTGTGTGCGGCACAGGCAATATCTTGAAGTGTGACCACCTAAACCAAGGAAAACAAGAGAGACCCAACGGAGGGACACAGAAGGGTTTGTTGCCGCTTGTTTAATTCCTGCAAGGAGTTCAGATGTGCCTCCTCCCCCCTGCACACCTGGGGGCCGAGCACCGGGGGACTGAGCTCCCCACGCTCTCCCCACACCGTGCGGGCTGCGTGTGCCCGAGTGGGCCTGGGCAGTCCCCAGCCACAGCCCGGCAGCCCCAGCCACCGGTCTGGCTCAAGCGTCCGGCGTACGCAGCGCCTACGATTTGATGAAATGCAGTTCAACTCCTCCGGGCCCTTCCCTGTTGGGGTTGTCCTGATGGAAACGGCATCGGAAACATCCCCTTTTGCAGCCCCAAATCCTTGATCATCTGCAAAACAAATAGTTTGCTCGCTCTCGCACCAAACTGTCCCCCTCGTGTTGCAGCTCCTCCCCAGCACCCACCCATCTTGATTCAGGTTAAGGCTGGTGGGAAATGACAAATCCTTTCCACATAAATCTTAACACTGGCTTGAGTTCGTTGAGAAATGGTGGTGATTTATGGGGGATTAGCAGATCAGAGTTGAGGAATGTAAAGAGGTTTAGGCTAACTAAGTGGAACGCTTAGACCTGGGTCACAGAGAATTTGATGCAGGCTCAGGACTCTTAAATGGAGTGCAATAACAAGCAGAAGAGGGAAGCATGCATTTAAAATGTCCAAGCACGGGAGGCTGTTTTCCTGTGTTACAACCTGGAGAAAAAACTTAAGCAGCCTTCTGTGTGATGCCGGTTCCTGGTTCCTAAAGGCTAGCATAAACACAACATTAAAGGTGCACCTATTTTTGGTGTATTTTTATTGGTTTTAGTTATACATTTATTGCAGATGGAGGGATGGTATGATAGAAAAGGTAGTAAAGTCAGAAAGTGGTGAGTCTCTATGCAGTCAATAAAGGGTTAACAGGTCATTTCTATGGGAGAAGAAACTGAGCGGAAAAAAGAACAAATAAGAAAAGTGTCTTTTTTCATTCAGGATGGGGAAAGTGAGGAACAATCACCCTGTGCCTCGCTTTGATTTTTTTTCTCATTTTCTTTGTGGTTCTTGTGATTTTTACGGCGCACTGCGTAGTAAGCAAGCACATGACACTTCCTGAAGCTTAGAGCTTAATTTCAAATCCCCAGGCTCATAAACCAGCAGCTCCTCGCTGGGCTTGTCAACAGCTGCCTTCTGCTTTTGGCTCGGCCCAAAACTTCCAGGCACACCACCGGCCCCGCGCATCCCCCGCACATCACACCCCGCGCAGAAGCACGGCCACGTCCTGCCCCACCCCTGCGCGCGACGGCAGAGAACAAGAGGGGATATCAGTCAGGCAATCAAACCCTGAGGTTCAGCAGGCCAGGTGGATAATTACAAATAGGCCAGCTTGAGTAAAATTATTTGGAATGACGCAAGTTGGTGCAAAATAAAAATCATGTCAGAAGCCCTGACATGGCCAGTGGTCTCACTGCAATTACTCATGTGAATTACAGTACGCAGAACTAGACCCTACTTATTGCATAACATTTATATATTTTGCTGCCCTGTATTAGAATAATCTATTTATCCAACTAGCGATGAATATTTCTTATGTGTTTTGCAATAAAACTGCAGAGCACTGCCAGATGGTTCTCTTTCTGAATTACCCTCTCTATTTTTTTGGTAAGGTCAAAATTTCCTTTAATTTCACCAACTGCAAGACAAGAAGAAGAGCAATTAAGTTCAACCGTATAAACTTTTTCATGTGGTTTTAGGGGATTCTTTAATGTTCGCATGTTAGCAGATAAGCTGTGCATCCACCCATCCACTTAATTACAGGCCTAGCACCTCCAGTCACTCTGTTTTTTAATTTAATTTGCTGCCCAGTTAGAATCTGAAGAAACCTTTGCCGTAACATGCCTACCACCTGCAACTTCTACCATCTTAACTACAAACTTCCAAAATGAGCAGTTCTATACCACTGTGAGACACTGTAAGCAGATTTATTTTACAGCACTTCATCCTTCGTCCTTATCTAGAGGGCAAGAAATAGCATTTCTGTATCCTGAACTCTGAGCAGAGATAGATGCACAGAGGGTTAAACAATTACCTGTCACCTCCATTAAATGCAGTCAGTACTTCCAAAAGTGACCAGCAATTCTCACTTGACTTTGCTTCCCGGCGCACAACCCAAGACCCTTTCAGAGGACCTATTTCTCAAGGCTGGGGTGTGAAAGGGGAGCTCTGGACATCTCAACCTGGGCACCTTGCCCCTGATTCGCTCATCTGAAAACAGGGAGTAAACCCAAGGCAGGCATGGAAGGACTAAGCAGAGAAACCCGCCTCCCTGGAAGAAGCCCCCCATGCCTACCCAGGCAGGGCAGCGCTTCTCTTTCCAGCCCCTCTGATTATTAATTGCAAATAGTTCAGACAAACTTTACTTCAAGCCATCCTTCAGTGACAGAGCAACGTGTATTTGCATAATAATCTTCAAATCACCGTGGACTTTGACTGAGCAGGGTTTAATAAGTGGATGTTAGCAAAAGCTTGAGCTTGGTGTAATGGGGTGAGACATTCATCACCGAGACGTGAAGGTTAGTCGCTGCAGCGCAGCTATTTGTGTCAACTGAAAGAAAACAACCATCAGGAGGATATTAAAAAAGAAATAGATATAATTAACATGTGGGTCCTGTGTTCACTTATTGAGTCACTGCAGGAATCATCAGGGATCACTTATCTGACCCCAAGGGTGGCAGACACAACTTGTTAAAATGCATTTCATTTCGCCAAAAAGAATATTAATATTAGCATAAGTCATTAAAGAGTGATGGGGTGAGAACGTGGTGTCTTAAAGAAGCTGATGGCCTCTCAGCAATAATACCCCGTACAGAAAACCGCATTTCCACCACCACAAGGGGAATTTCTGCCATTTGACACCAGTGTCAGCAGAGTCACAGCAAAGATGAAAAATTGGTCTCTGGCCATTTGGCTGCCAAAGACCAGTGCCGTGCGGCAGTTGCTAAGGGTTTTTGTTCCCCTCTGCACAGCGGCTCCCAGGGCACGAATGCAAAACTGACTTAATGAAACGCAAAACCCATATGGGGAAATTAATACGGCTTAGTGCTTCAGACCTTGAGTCTGCGCTGCCAGTGACACCTGTATAAACCTCGAAGAGGGCGTCACCGAAGCTTGTACTTGGCCTGTTGGGACAGGGAGCAGTGCAGAAAGGATTAAGCACAGAACTAGATCCAGCAAGCAGTAACGTAAACCTCAGTTTGGCTGTGGAGTGGATGAAGTGGGAAGTGCTGCAAGCGGTATGACATGTCTTTGTAACAAACCGCAGCTGGTGTCACTGCTGGAACATGCAGAAGGGCTTGGAGGAGGGACACCTGCATGGAGCCACGCTCCAGCCAGAAATCACCTTGCTCCCGGGGTCTGGGATGGGAGAGGAGAAAGTCCTTCATAAGGTTTGGGCATGGCCCTGGGGGCACTGTAGCCCAGACTGAGCAAAGAGGTGCTTTGCATTAGGAAAGGCGCATGGTAATAATAATCCGAGCACAGGGAGAGCAGTCCTAACCCCGGCTCTGCTGCTGACACTGGCAAATCGTGTCACCTCATGGGGTGTGTTTCCACCGAAAAGCCCATATGGATGAGTGGCACCAGGGCCTGACCGGCAGGAGCCCAAGCTGTTTGTGTGGCCAGCACCCTGGCGCGCGGGTTAGTTTCCATTTGCCAGAAACACCTTCACTTTCAGGCCTCCCCTACCATTGACCATGTCAGGTCTTCTCACCCTTTCATGCTGTGAAAGGGGCGGTGTTAACACCCCCCTACAGAGATGATAGTGAGGCACACGAAGCCAAGACCCATATTTCATGGGTATTCAGAGGCCCAACACCTATTGAAGACCTATGCAAGGTCCCATAGGAAATACGTGGTGAGACACAGACGGGGACCTTGAGCAGTACCAGCCAAGCCCCAGGTCAGTGTTGTAATGACCAGCCAAACTACTGCTCTATATGCTGACTCTCTGCTAACAGATACAACTGTTGCAAGGTTTAATTAATCAATATCTCTAAAGAGCCTTGGATGGAAGTTTCTCTAGATGTAGATAGTCCCAAATTGATCCCACGCTTGCTCGTCAGGGCAAGGACTATGGTAAGACGAGTGTGTTTGCACTGCACTTAATGACTGGAGGCTCGGCTCCAACTTGGGATCAGGGTCCTACTGCAATGTAAATACAGAGGAGTAATGATTACCAGGAGAGGGGTTCTTGAAAGGCTCCATCCCTCACAGCAGAGATGTTTGACAGTCAGTGACTCAATGTTCTGTCTTTCATAACCATAATGACTCACAGCCCCAGGATGGAGAACGAGTGCAAGACAGCGAGTGCTATTGTTCAGAGCCCATCAAAATAAGCAAGGTCATTTTCAGCGTTTAAAAGAAAATGACAACCCATTGGATTAATTCGTGGGGGAAAAAACACACAGAAAAAATAAAAAGAGGGATGAGTAAATCTTCAGAGATTAAAGTTCACAAGGAGATGCAAACTCAAATTTTACAACCACAAGCAAGACAGAGCAGGAGCTTGACTTTGATACCATTTGCTCAGCTATAAATCAAGATTAACCCCATGTGGATTTATAATGGGGTAAGTCTGGCATAAAACAAGGGAAGTATCAGGCTTTGAGCGCTAAGTGCATCTGGGTACCTTCTGCATTGCCTGACACTATGAGGATCAGAGAGACTGTTCCTCACCACTGTGAAGCCTTACAACTTAGAGACACATCTTAGGATAAGTAAATTATCTCTGAACATGTAGGAAGGATGGCTTAAACACAGGAGGTAACTAGCATCAGCTGTAACACTCCCTGGAGTATGTCCCGAATGATCTGCAACTACTCAAATCAGATGTCAAGCTTACGGTTTGAGACGGCTGACATGATGCAGTTTGAAATGTGTATTTAAAAACAATGTAATGTTTTTAAATTTAATGACGTATCAGCTCTGGATGAGAAGCTGGAAATAGATCTTTCACTGTCACCAACTGATGTAAAGCCACAGATTTTCAATTTACCCTAGCTGAGGACACAGACACTGGCCTCCCCCAGACCACTGCCAACTCAAGCCAACTCCTTAACTGTCACAAGGTCAATAAACCAGAGTGCCATGCTGATTTCTGAACAAGGTGGACTCTCATTTTTAATGTGTTCCTAAAATGGAAACCCACTTGGTTAAGTGGCCTGATTTCTCAGAAGTGCTGAGTATCTACCAGGACGTCACTGGGTACCTGGCGCACCTGAAAATCAGACCATTCAAATGATGATGCCAGAGAGGAGAGCCTCTTTAGCGGGGCCGTTTCTGGAGTTCTCGTCTGATGGGCAAGATTCCTGAAGGTCCATGGTAGCTCCCATAAAAAAAGTTTTTACACACAGATGAGTCTCATCCCCCTCTTTCGCAGTGTTTCTGCACGCCATTTGGTTTCTGCCTTTCACAGGGTAAGTTACACCAGAAGGGGTAAACGATCCATCTCAGCTGATTGACAACTGGACAATGTTTATATCCTTCCTAAGAGGACAACTGACACTCTCTCCCCATCGGAGAAGCATTTTGGCCAGTGGCATCACCAGATCAGTTTCCTAGATCACAGGAAAGTTGTTCCTTCATGTTGGTGTCATGTGGCCTGATCCTGCTAGCCTTGCTCAGGCAAAATGCCACTGATGGATACTCCACAGTGTTGGGGCTCATCAGAAGAAAGGGAATGCTTTGGAGCGAGGTGACAAGCGCCGAGGGGTGAATGCTGGGTATAGCTTTCCAGCCTGGCTGGCAGAGCAAGCACAGCCCAGCGTGCCCCAGAGGAGTTTGTAATTCTGTGAGAGGCAGCTCCCACCCAGACCCCAGCCACTGGAGAAGGCTTGTTCGACCTCCCGTTTACAGAGGGGGCACTCCGATGTCTCAGAGAGAAGGCCAGAAAAAATTGTGAAATGCGGCCCGCACAGTCATCGATTAAGCGTGATGCCTTTTAGTGTCCCCTGGTGCTGCACGCAGGACAATGAGCCCTCTGCACCACCCTTGGGAAGAGGAAATAGCACCTACAAACTTCAAACAAGGAGAAGAATAAGGGGCAAGTTTGACATTGGATTTTTGGCGGTAGGCACTACCTAGGCAAATATTTGTAAAAGATAGCTCTGGCTCTTTGAACGAGGAAGGGAAGCGGCGGGGCAGGGACCTGCCCAAGGTCAGCCAGACAATCTGCGGCAGATCCAGAGACCTCTGTGTCCCAACCCAGCCCCCACGCGATAGAGAGCGCCTCGGCTCGCAAAGAACCAACAGCTTCACCCCTTGCTTTACCTGTGTTATATTTTCTTTCTTCTCTGTGCTTGGGTCTTGTTTTGAAATCCTGGATGGTCTCCCAATTTTCTGAATCATGTTTTTAATTTCCTTTTATTATAGTGAGCAGTGCTTTTGGGTGCAGTTGCTTGGGTCACTGAGTCCAAAGCATCTGAGACCCAGGAATAATGTCAACCTTCAAAATATTTAATCAGCAAGTCTTCCCTCTTACCAATCAAAAATGCCATAAAGCTGATATGGTCCTTTGTTACAGATAACCTGAAGCCCTTGATTACCACCAAGGACTGGCATACAAATAAGCATTTCATGAAGGCCAGAAGTTGTTTTTTTATAACATATGGAGCAGGTCACTGGGATTTCTGAGACATAGTGCTATATCTGGAGTATAAGGAGTGGGAGACATTTATACCTGGTATATTGTTGACTTAAGTTTCCTATACACCAGAAGAGAGAATGAAGATAACTAACATTTGGATGGAGAAACAAACCATACTTTTCCCATGGATAAGTTCCAGTTACAGGTCTAATATGTCTTGACACAATGTTTGCTGAAAGCTGCGGGATTTTCCATTGACTTCTCTGGGTTTTGGACAGGCACATAGTTTGGAAGGACCAAAATGGCACCAGCCTGATATAGACATTTCAAAACCCCACTGGGGAGGTTTTACTTCTGTTTTTTACAGTGTTTCCTTAGTGGGAACCAGGTGCTCCAGTAACAGTACAGAAACCTCATAAAATCCCACATCAAGCCTTATTTATCTAAATATGAAAAACAGCTCCTGCTCTGCGATACTTTCTGATCTACATTTTACCTGAAACCTGCAGATAATTTGCAAAGACGCACTCAGCTCCGTACACCGGCCGCCCACTCTCACCTGCCCACTCCCTGGCAGGCAGGAACGACGATCAGCAGAGGGAGAGAGGAAGGAGAGCTCCGTTCTGCAAGGAGGAGCTCCCAGAAACTGCTCTTTTACAGTAAAAATAATTGCTGCTTAGCACAATCCTCCTTGTCCCAGATTTTCCTTAGAGTCCTCTTTTTTTCTGATCTGACATGCAGAACGTCAGCCACACTGAAGCAGCTGATAATTGCACCCACGTTGCTCATGCATAGCCTCGCATCATCCTTGGGGGTCTCCTGCATCCCTGGTACGTTCACTTTGTCTCCTGCTTAGCCTAGGAGGCTCCTTGAGGCACGGAGCATCTCCGGCTGCTTGCTGGGCTCCTTCCCAGCCCACCAGCCAGGGAGGGCTGAGCTAAGGTCTCTGCACGCCACATTTCTGTGCTCCAGAGCCCGGCCAAGCTGCCGACCGCGGCTCCTGCACCCGTGCTGGTGCTTCCTGGGGCTGCCGGGTGGTTTCCCACAGACGGTGCCCAGGCCCCCGGCGCTCCGCGACTGCAAACACAACAGCAGTAACAAACAGCAGTGAAAAGTGCATTTCTTCCCAAAACTTAAGTTAGATCTTAAGTTAAGGTCTCTTTGTATTTAGAGCTTTATGCTGTGGCCATCTGTGTCTTTTCCGATTGTCTTTCACTTGAAATCAATCAAAACAATCAACACACTTAATGTTTCCAATGTTTCGGGCTGAAAATTCAACACAGGGCAGGGTTTTGCTTTTTTGAAGGAAGACAAACCAGAGTTGGGATGGAAAGGCCTCACGGAGGTGGAAAGCCCTTGCAGCCCTTCCCAAAGGGTATCAGCCTCTGACTTCATTTGGAGAGGTTCGTTAGTGAGACGGCTCTGCAGTAGCCTCAATGGCCGCGCCAGTGCCACGCTAAGCCGCGTCCCGGCACACAGCAGCAGCCTTGCACAGGTCTGCCCGCGGCTGACAGGCACCACTAGAAAGTAGGATGGATATTTTGCTGGTGGCCTGCTAGGGCCACCAGCCATCTGGAACAAACCGTAAAGCCATTGCTGATAAGGTATGTGGGTGGTCTCCAGTACGGGCAGAATAGTAAATAATGAGACCATTATAAAACGCAATCAGGATCCATTCAAACAAAATACACTTTAATAAAGCCTGGTTTGTATCTGCCTGTACGTAGAGCAAAGCTCAGATGATTTAGGGCCAGAGCTGAGCAGCATGTCTCTGAAGCACGTAGCGAGAGGGGTTAAATGACCTTTGGATATTTAAACAAGAGAATGATGATTACAACAAGGAAGGTGATTTTACCTCTTCATACGGATTTGATGAGATCAATACCATAAAACTGTATTCAAGTTAAATGTCAGCATTTTTAAAGGGCTTTTGAAAAAAATTGTAGAGGCGGCAGAAAATACTCACACAAACGATGTGAGAGTAAGGAGAAATTCCTGCAACAAGAATTATGTGAGTCTTGTTCAGTTTGTCAGGAAGAAAATTGAGAGGCAGCTCTGACTGGAGTGGGTAAGGACCCTCGCTGAGAGAAATGGGGGGTCTCAGCTGGCTATTGTGCTCAGAAGGAACAGACATGAAAAGCTGGAAACTTCTGCTCAGATGAATGAAAAGGGAACCAAAACACGCGAGGCGTGCTTTATCCAGATGTAGCGAGGTGATTGTTCAGTGGCCTGGGACATGCGACGGACCAGACTATTTGAAAAAATGCTAGACAAGCTTTAAGCCCAATTAGCTGACCTTCACCTCCAAACCCGATGTCGGGGATTGCTCCATGCAGCGACAGACGCTGCTGCAGTCTGCGGGAGGCGAGGAGAGGGCGCAGAGCAGCGTCTGGACAGGGCCCGCAGAAGAGGAGACCCACGTCTGAGACCCCCAGCATCAGCCCTCCTGGTCTTGCAAATGCAAACGGCAAAGCTTGGGAAGCAATTAGCAACGGGTTTTTTTTTTGGTCCTTGCAAAACAGTAATGAATATATTTTATATCAAGTAGCTGAAGGTGTTGCTTACCTGGTAAGGAGCTGCATTTCTCATGCTGTGGTGGAAATGGTCCTCAGCAGTGGGAGCAGAAGAGGGGGTTTATTCTGCCTGCGATGGGGAGCGCAGGACCCCAGCTTCTCCAGTATGCCCTGTGCTGCTCTTCTGGATCACTTCCAGCATCGTCTCACATTAATGAACCTCTGAACCAATTATTGGGCAGAAATCAGCACGAGTGTAGCCACCGTGACTACAGGGCTGTCAGTGTGTCCTAAGTGGTACAAACAGAAGCTTAGGGACCCTTCACTGGAGAAAAACTAGATACCTAAGGTGGTTCTGAGCTGGCACCCTGCATCTCAGATGGGAATTATAACCCAAGGGCAAAAGTAGCACCGACAATAGCTTGGGAAGGTTTTGCGCCAATTAAGCAAAGATTTTGCTGTGCGCTCCTATGTAAAACTTCATACAATCAACCCAGGAGATGCCCAAGCTCTCAAACAAGAATTGTTTCCCATCTTTGCTGTGCAGTACACACTGATGAAAAATCCAGCGCAGTCCAGTAAAATATCTGAAACAGCTAAATTGATGCCGATTCTTCCTGCCAGTACAATCAAGCAATTAAACCCGTGTTTGCCTGAAGCTGATGGCAACAGGCAGAGTATGTTTTGCTGTGGGGGCTTAGGAGGACAACAGTTAAAGAAGTATCTCAAGGCTGATAGGACTCAGAGTTCACAGACTCGGAGCAGTGCAAATAACCTCTCCACTTCCCCCAAGCTGTCGGTGAGGACAGCAACTGCCCTCTCTTATACACAGCAATTTTTGGGCTCCAGGTCCAAACTGCCAGCACATAAGTTGGTAACCAGGTCCTCTTGCTGCAGCTGGGGATGTCTTTTCCCCCACCTTGCTTCATCTGAGGTGCTCAGGAGCTGGGCAGAGCTCAGCACTGACCCTCCACCACACTTGGTTGAATTTAATCTTTAAAAGTGGGATGGCCTGGAGCTAAGTAGACATTGGGGTCAGCTGCCCACCCCTCACTGGTAACACCATGCCATTGAGTCTGCACCTGTACAGGAATGAGACAAATGCTTGAAGGATACACAAGTTAGTCCTACTTCCCACAAGAAAACGGTTTCCTTCCAAGATCATCACGCATGCATGCCAGTTAGGTCAAGAAGTGGTAACACTCATCAGAACTAATGTAACCAGCTTGGATGAGAAGGTTACATGGCCATCCTGCACCCTACCAAAATCCCTGTATGTCCTATGGGGCAGAATCTAGCTGTCCTCACCTCTGCCTCCCTGCCTCAGCTCTGTCCTGCAGAGTTGGGTCTACTCTAGTTAAATCGGATGGTAAAATCAGAGACATTTCCTTCACGGTCCTTAAAAAACCTGCCTCCAGCACATGCTGATCCCCACTGTGGCTGCTACCCCTTTCCCCGGCATTAAACGACCATATTTACCTTGGTATGTGGTCCCCTTTTCCTCTACTGTTGGGCTTCAACTCCTTGTATCTGCTCCAGAGTAGGATCACTGCTGGATCTCCTCCTTTCCCATGAACCCGGAGCCAGCTGGTATTCAGAAGGCAGCACAAATTTTGCTGTTGTAACTCACAGAAAACTCAATTCAGAGAGGGCCACAGTCAATACTAACCACAGGCAATATTACAGACTAGGATTCATATGCATTTTCTTTATGTGAGCCATCTGCAGACGGAGATGGGCTTCTTGCTCGCTAAGCCCTGGCAGAGAACATATGGCTGAATGACGGCAAAAGATTAAAATTTTTTCCTTCAACCTAGAGGGACTTTTATCCAGATTTAGCTGGGATCATCTGTACTGGGGTCTTGACTAAACTAGATGATGGTGGCACTGGTGGTTTCTACTTGGTCTGTTCCTCAAGATCCTGTCACAACTTCCAGGGGCACAAAGCAGGGACAGGTTTAATGGGTGGACTTAGGAGATTTCAGCTTTCTTAACAGATCAAGTCAGTGATGTGGTCCTATTTGCATCTTCCCTGCTTGCCTCCAGTTCCTCAACACCATCTGTTAGATTTAAGAAGCAAGAAGGGAGCTGCGGTGAGCTACTAGGGAAACAGTAGATGGAAGACCATGGGGTGGTCTTGCACCTTTCCCCAGCCAAAGTCCCACTCCGCAGACCTTTCCTCACCAAGTGACTCAGTGTGGGGAGGTGTCCTGTCACCCCGTGGGTATGGAAACTCACCGCTTTCCTTCTCACTAGGGCTGTCTCCAGGCTGACCTGTGAAGTCTACTGATCTAGATCTCAGTGAAACAAGACCCTTGCACCCTTCACCCTGTGTCTTCAGCAAACTAAAACCAGGGGCAGAATGGGCTATAGGTGGGTGTTAGAGAGAGGCAAGTCTGGCAACAGCATGGTGATTGCGGAAATGAAAGCACTTGGCTCTTTCTTGTTTCATATTCACCGCCAAGCACCAGTGTCCACCAAAGCAGAACTGGTAAAATGAATGTCCTTCCCAGTGCTATCCTTGGCCTAGCTGCCTCTGTATGTTTATGGCAAACAGACATGTGCCACCCTGGGTGGAGCGGAGACAAGGACGGTTGTGTGAGGAAAGGAGTAGGAGCCTGCTTGCATGGTGCCTTCTTCACCAGAGGGATTTGGTGCTTGGAGGAGCATAAGGTGAAGTGCCTCCTGTTCAGGACAGTGCACCAGCAGAAGGCAACGAGTCAGTCAGTGTAATCCATGCGCTTTCACGGCTGAATGGCTTACCCTTGGTAAGATCGACCCAGGGGTGCGAGCTTGGCCCTTCACCTTGGTTTGTGCTGATGGTCACTGCAGGCAGTTGCACCACAGAGCCTGGACTGGACGGTCCAAAGTGGCTGGGCAGGATGGTAACCACTCTTCTCTTCAGGTGCCAGCATGTCTCCACCACATTAGCTCATTAGCCTGCTAGGCTTAGGATATCCCTTTGACCGATCAGGCAGTTGGTATAAACAAACTACTGTCTGAGAAGGTTTAGAAATAAACTTTTCTTACAGTAGATTCTTCCTAACAGGGTTTCTTAGACCTTCTTCTGAAGTAGCTTAAGTTGGTCCTCGCTGGTGTTCCCTCATCTGTGCCAAAATCACAAAGTGGGAGAGTCTAAGTATTGATGCGGATGATAAGAGTGACTGTCCGGAACGGGTGATGCTAATGACCTACAGTCCTTTCTCACCTTAGCAACTACTTGGGCTTCTTTTAGCAAACTGCCATGTCAGCAACTGCTGCCTCTTGACTCCTGTCACCTCACCTCTGTCCTGACGGATTAGCAGAGAGCAGAGGGGGGAGTGGACGACCCAAGGGCACCACGGTCATCCGAGTCTGTAGGATGAGGCACCCACCCAGGCACCCTCAGAAGAAGAGCAAAGTAAGGATTCCCCAAAGACCTCATGTTTATTGTGCTTCCTCCCACATCTGCTCGACCACTCTGCGTCCATCCCGCAGGGTGGAAGAATGCACTGACCCCAAACCATATTCCAAGCATTCCACTTGGAATTAAAACCACTTAAATAGGTTTAAAAGCAATAGTAACAGCTAAGCACCAAGCACCAGATACTTTGTGATGATTTAACTGAAGGAATACCAGACATGTAACGGGATCTCTAACTGCAGTCTGCAAAAACATTGGCAGTATATGCCAAGATCTTCAGTTTATGTTCTCAGGTTGCCACAATATAACACACTCCTTTTTTTTCAGTAGTGCAGAGATAAACTGTGTTTGTAGGAGTTGTTATTCCTATTTAGCTTTGCGAACTGGTGATGCAGCCAAGCGGGAATGCATAGGGCCGCAGGCAGTCTTAATTTCTTGAGCCAAACCTGAACTCCATAAAATCAGACTTGGACCAGCAGTGTTTATATAGGACAGTATGTGGTCCTTCTGCTCTGGTATGTGAGGTAAGCATCACGACTTCTCAGCTCTGTAGAGAGGAAATAGGAAATACTTTAAATGTATGTATCTTTACTTTCATTTCCTTTATTTTTTGGATTATTATGTGTAGCCACAAATTTTTACATTTGTTACAGCCTGCTACTTCTAGCGGAGACCCAGCCTTTCAATGTCCTCCAAAAGTTTCTTGAAGTATTTTGGTTTTCTAATGGTTTTCTCTTCCTGAAGGCGAAATTTCAGCACGTATCTGTAATGGCTTCACATGGTCTCAGAACTGGATCTCACCTTCTGTCCGTGTCTCATTCAGCCCCACAACTGTAACGTTAGGGTAAATACCCCGAGGTCAACACAGTTAATTACTTTTGGTGGAACTGGGATCAATATCTGTCCTTCATATGCACTTTCCATTCTCTGTTGAAGAATTCTTTATGGGCTGCCAGGGTCTCTTCGCTGGTGGGCTGGCTTTAAAATGTTTCTCTTCTTGGTAGTAAACTGCCTTTTCCAATGTTTCCTCTGGTAATATCTAGATTTTGTAGGCCACCCTCATAGGTGGTCTAATTTAGGCCAGATGCACACACTTGTTAACGTGTCCGTGATGATATATAAAAGCTCTACATTTAGAAATGCCTAATAGGGTATTTCAATAGTAAAAATTAAAAAGAAAAAAAAAAAAGAGAAGTAAAATAAAGCGCAGTTCTATAAGTGCATGTGACACCAGTAAAAGATTAACTCTGAAAAAGGTGGCTGTCGGTGACTGCTGAAACCAGCATCAGGTCTTAGGTGCAACAAGCTCCTGGGAAGTCACCCCGATAGGAAATAGCCTCAAACATCGATGCCCAGTTCAGTGCCGTAGAAGCTCAGAGAAGCTTTGAGATCCAGGCTCAACAAATAACTCCAGGGTTGGTCGTCGTATTCATTGGGATAGCACCTCAGGAAACCTAGGGAAACAGAGTGATGCATTTCTGTCCATCCCATTTAAAGCATTCCAGTTGTAATCTTAAAACTCCTTTTCAGACAAGCCATTGCTGACCACAAGAAAATACTTACTGCAGTTGCTGAAAATACTCCGCAGTCTTGACGAGTCTGTGTCCTTTTGAGACAATAGACCTAATCCGGCCTCATCCTCAGTAAGGAGAGAGTTTGTGAATGGTGGCTAGTAAGCTCAACTTTGCGTACCTGTTGAGCTTAGCTACCTAAAGAGACTGCTCCAGTCCAAGTGACAGTAGGTACAAGGCTGAATCGACTGCAAATTGTAGCAAGGCTTTGTTCTCAGCTGTACTGGTGTAAATCTGGAATATCTCTACAATTCCCTTGGTGCAAGCCAGACTGACTGCTATGAATGGGATTAGATTCTGTAGGGTTTGAATGGTCATGGATTGCCCCAGACAAAATGGAAATCATTGAAAACATCTGTAAATGCTTATCTGCTTTCTCAAAATGTCCCCACCATGTATTAAGCAGGGAAATGCTTCTTTTGTAGTATTTGCAGGGCACAGGAACTCAGGAGGGTCTCTACATCCTTTCACATTAATTTGTGACACTTCGTTTTCCTCCTCGGAGATGTTTCCCACTCATTTGATTTAGCAGACTGGACTTACTTGCTGTGCTGTGCCACATGATCCATCTCCACTCCCTACCCATCAGATGTAGCAGTTGTCCTCTGGCAATCTGTTAATGAAGAAACGCTCAGATGAGAGAGCTGATCATGCTGCACGGAAATCTCCTGATCTGTACACTCTCATCAGATGTGGTGGAGAACCACTGCAGCAGAATTTCAGAGACATCCAGCTGGTTCCCAAAGGACCATTCTGGATGGCAGAACTATCCCACCTGGTGCACAACTTCTGCGGAAGTGTCCTCATGGTGGCACAGGAGGCGAGGTGAACAGCTGTTCATGAAATGCACGAAATTCATTAAGTAGCAAATACTTCCCAAGCTGTAGCCACCTAAGCCCCCAACACGCATACGTGGGAGGTGAAGGCTGACATCCTGTGATACCAGAACTCCAGATGTTCCCCAAAACTGTCTTAAAGTCTTGGAAAATTTGAGTTGCCCTTCGTAACATGAAGGTTATAGTTGAATGTACTTGAAAGAAGCCAGAAGAAGGGCAGAACATAGGGACCCAGCCCACTTTAACATTTTCATGATTTTCCCTTGAAGGACACACAGACTGAAAAACAAAATCTGGGTAAGAATATCCCAGGGCTTGCAATACTTGAAATTCCTGAAAACTTTGCCAATTAATTCTTTCCTTCTAAAGCCAGGAAATAAATCACCAGCCTTAAACTCACCCTTTCTTACCCCACCTCAAATAGGGTAGTCTAAACTTACATCTGGAATAAAGCAAGTAACCTTTTTTTCTTGCCACTGCTCTATCAGTACTCGTGGGGAGCTAGAAACAAAACCAGAATAAAAACTTAACTCAGGTTTCTCAGCTAAACAGAACAAAAGGATGAAAACGTCACCTGGCTGGCTACTCAACAGGGACCCCCTGAGCTAACCTCCATGAGCTCTCAGCATATTCTTTTTCCTTAAAGTGGTCTTCAGCTGCCACAGATTGGTGTAGCACTATCTTAATTTACCCCAGATGGAGATCTCCCTTTTTTTCCCCTTTTCTCCCTTCCCTTCACCACAAATTTTAACCAAGACCAGACTCTTAGAGCCTCTGGCACCATTCCTGTAAGCTTGCAGATTTTACAATATTCAGAAGCTGTGGTAAAGAGTCTGAAGATAGCGATGTTCGCTGCTGATCCAGCGAGGATTCACAATATAGCAGAAGCCTTATGACAAAACCATGTGAGCAGAAGCAGATGACTGTAACAGAACTGCATCGCTATACTCTTTTCTCACATTCAAGCTATGATTTGTAAAATCATAGTTGCCCAGATGGCTCACAGAACCAAAAATACTCAAAAATACAATTTCAGGATTTTAAAACTATGAATTTTCTACGTTATTTTACCTTTTTTTGTTCCCTATGTATTATACTTAATTGCACTAATAATATATATATATTTTATTTTTCCCTTCTTGCTTCCAGTCGTTTTAGTAATTTACTGTACGTATGGTAAATGCTGGGGTTTTTTAGCAATGCTCTTTGTCAAATTAAGCTTGATATCACTCCCTCAACTTCAGTGATTTTGCTGTCTGTGAGCTGAGATGGTGTAGGGAAGTAGTAGAATAATGTCAATATTTTGTACTCTTTTGGTCCCCTGACTTCCATAATCCTACATATTATTCAAACTACACTACCAAAGTGCTACTATGCCTCGTGTCCTCCTAAAGACTGAGCATACGCCTGAAATCCCACCTCTTTTATGATGGTGCTTTTTACACGTTTTAGCACAGAGCTGTAAATTTAAGCAGGGCTCTGGACTAACACCAATTTCATAATGATAACGCTTCATGCTCTTACAATGTTCTGCATTTCCAAAGGACTGTTTAAGCAATAATTAACTCAACGCAGCGTCATAGTAAAGCAGGTGGGTCGGTATTTGCTGTGACTACCCGAAAGAAGGGGAAAGCGCAGCGGTGAGGCTGAGTGAGCTGTGGCAGCACCCCCTGCTCCCGCTCCACGTGCAGGATCTGGTCCTGCTGCTCCCCTGAGCTGAGCCGTGCTTCGGCTGCGCTCCTGGGAAGCAAGCAGGGCAAGCAGCCCCAGCAAAGCCCTGCGAGGATGCAGCTCTCCATTGCCACCCAAAGCACCTGGTGCATGACATGGTGGTGTGTCTTCTGCGTGTCCATCCTCTAGAAGACAAGGAAGGAGACTGTCCTCATTGATAAGGAAAAGAAAAGCCGCCAGATAGAGAAGGGATTCATTCTGTCAGCATACTGGTCTATAAATATTATGACAAGATATAACTTGCTATCTTTTATTGATGAAATTACAAGTCGGGTTGATAAAGGCCGTAGCGCTCATCTAAGAGATTCCCAGAAAACATCAGGATGGCTTATGCACGGCGCTTTGACTCACAGGCTGAAACAATGGGAAAAACAGCACAGCACATGGTTGAACATGGGTTAAACACTAGCAATGACGAGTTTCAAATGTAAGGGTAGCTGGGGAAACATCAAACAGGATCCCATGAGACTGTTTCTTGACTTTCTGTTATTTAACGTTTTTAACTATGACATGGGAAAAAAAGATATTTAATAAAGTTGATGATAGCATAAATATAGGTGTAATAGCAACTAGTGAGGACAGCACATGACTGACAGAGTAAATATCTAACAACAAAGACAATTGGTTTTATATACAAGCTGGGGGATGCTATGGAAAACAATGACTAAGGCCACACATGGATAAATAAAAAGTTGTAGCCAAAAGCAGATGAAGTCAAAGTGATTGAATGAACACAGAAATGCTGAGTAGGAGTCCAGAGGTTATAGTGTCCCTGGCATCACCAGCATTGGCGACAACATTTTAAGAGCAATTTCAAAAAATTGGATAGGGTTCAGAGAAAAGCTCTGGGAGCAACCAAAGGACTAGAAACATGGTGGAAGACTCAAAGAGTTCTATCTTTGGCTATAGAAAAAGAGGTTAAATGGTGCCTTGATGATATCTTCTAAGTTCCTCCCATGCAGGAATTGGAACAACAAAGGGTTCACTACTCTCATGGACAAACCTACAACACGAACCAATATCTATTAGCTGACATTTGACACATTCAGAGTAGAAAGATTAATTTTTATAGTAAAAGGGTTAATCACCAGAACAGCTCACTAATTGCTATGGAGAATTCTCTATCAAAGGAAAATTTGAAATCAGGGCTCATGTTTTTTTGTAAAAGTCATGCCCTAGTTCTGATTAATTCATGGGAGTCACAGCTTTATAGATTCTAGCTTCAGTGAGTGACCAGAACTTGTGATAAGGCCTGTGTTACGCAGGAGATCAGGCATCTGATATAATTTCTAAGCTTTACAGACTCTTAACTGTGCAGATGGCTTAACCCAGCAGATGGCTATTCTCCAATTATGTGAGCACTGGAGTTTGTAGGTGTATTCTGAATGGTAGCTATCTCCCAAGGTAAGATTTGGCTGATAAGTGACAACTCCCTTCCTTCTCAAAGCACTTAAAAGCATGAAAAGTTAGAAATTCAGTGGATTCAGTGAACTAGCTTGGTCTTTTTAGCATAAAGATTCATTTTAAAAGTGGGATAATTTTTAATCATTAAAAAGTAACAGTAGGATTCAGTTGCAGATTGAGACATCTTTATGAGGGAATCTGCCACTTAAGGTGCACATGTGAGCTGGGTGTCTAAGCTCCTCCATAGTATTGAGATCTACAGTCTTCATTCACATGGGCAGGTATTTGAAATGCCCCAGGGTATCTTGCCTATCTTCCAGCTGCTGATCCAGAAGGTCTCAGATCTGCCTCCTACCTATTCGCCCTGCATGGATATCTTGATATTGTAAATCATATCAATGGCACTATATATCATGTGTAGGCAACCAAATCTTACCCCAGCCAATGGAGCCTAGAGACTGATTCATGCTACCTTAAAGTAGATATCTGTATGTGCCCACCGGAATCTCTCTCCAGGCTCCATTGATTGCACTGATTAGATCTCCCCTGATTACAGCGAAAGTTCAGACGCCCAGTTCACATGTAGTCAATATCTAAAAGTACATGTCTGAATCTGCAGCTGCACCCCACCCTCAAGGTTTGGTTTGGTTTGGTTTGGTTTGGTTGCCCATCATAAACATCTTGTGCCACGTGATGTGTCCTTGACTGTCCTGTCTGCCTTCCAGCCATCACTTATTAGGGCACTCGTGTCCACCAGCCTCATGCAGGTGGCTCACATGTCCTCAAGAGTCTCAAATGGCAGAAAATGATGTTTTGAGGCAACCAGATCACAACCTAGTACTCAATGTAAGGTATTTGTCTAGGTTCTTTAGACCATTGATGAAGAACAAGAAGTACATTCAGAAGGTGATCAATCCCATCTGTTTTAGGCAGCTCTCTTAAGATCACTTGTCTTACAGCACACCAGCCTCACAATGTGCTATTGGTTTAATCTAATCTTGAACACTACATGCAAAACCTTTTGCACAACTGTATTTTGCTCACTTCCTATCCATGTCTTCTTGTACGAGAACCTGCCTCACATTGACATCAATTTCCAATAGTCCAGCAATTGGCCAAATCAGTCAAATGTGAGTTGACATTTGCAACTTTCTTTTTTTTTCCCCTTCAGCGGGATGGGAATAAATTGCTGAGTGCACGCAAATGGCTCCATGCATTTATAACAGAGGTATGAAAAAGGGAAACTCCACAAAATTCCACAAAAGGCAAGCATGTGGGGAAATATCCATTTCTGTGGTTAAGCCAAAGCCCGCACTCAAAAGCAACAAGGTATAGCAAATAATCCTTCAAAAAGCAAAACAAAATGGAACAAGGAATCCTTTGGTGGGATCCTTTGTCTCATGACGGGCCTTTGTGCAGAGACTGCTCAGTGCTCCAGCTGCTGCCGAGTCGTGCCCAGCATCGGTTTGACACGTGCCCAGCATCCACCCCTATCCAGGGTAGGATACAGCCACGGCAATGCTGCGCCAGCCCAGGAGCCATCCAGCCCATTAGCCCAGTGGTCATGCAGACCCCCCAGCCAGGTTCGGACTGGGCGTGCTGAGCAGACTCACCGACGAAGCCTTCGCCAGCTCATTTCAGAGCGCAGACATGCCCTGTGCGTTCAGTCCTGGCCCTAGCAGACGGAAATAACGCTGAGAGCAGTTCCATGGCCCTCAGCCAAGAGTTATATCATTCAATTCTTTTTAATAGGAAATGTATGTCTGTCTTCATTTGCTTGCTGGCGTCCAAGATTTTGGAGCTCCTCACTTCGTTTGCAAGCTTTCTCTTCAACTTTAAAAATTAGACATTCTCTTAAAAGGCAATAATAATGCAAGATTACTTGGCTCCAGAGGCCGGAGCTTTAAGACAGCAGATACTACAAGATTAAGCAGCAAAATATTGAGCTCTGGTGTCAATGTGGAAGAGGGATAAAGAGAAGTGGGCCCTCAGTCCTAAACCCAGACATGGGCTCATGTGCAAACTGCAAATCTCCTGTCCTCTTTTACCTCCCGAGCTAATGATATGTTGAACCTGTTTTGACTTCAGACACTTCTGAAGACCTTGCATGCCAGCAGCCTGCCATTGGAAATGGCAGCATTTGCACCAGCTGTTTTCTAAACTATCGTGTGCATGTCTAAGGACCTGAAACACATACACATATTTATGAAAGAGAAAGAGAGAAACAAAATTTCCCTCCTGCCCAATTGGTTGAGACTAGTTTTTCATGGTTAGCAAAACAAGGTCTTGATAAACTACAAAATGCAACGATCAGGACTCTGATAATCTGCAGGCTGAAAGCGGCACACAAAGCTATAAATACAGAACGGGAAAAACCGGTGATCTCAGCAAGGCAACTGCCAGTAGGTGAACTAATGAAGCAGACACAACATTAACATCAATTCTGCAGTCCCATCTGAGCGCTGATAGAAATAGGAAAGGCCATTATCAGACTGACACCATCTCAGTCCCCGCGAGTACACTTCTGGAGGAAAACAAGCCAAAAAGGTCTGCTGAGCGTAATGGCTCTTTCTTCAGGAGGCTTCTCAGTGTTTAGAGAAACTGCTTTCTAAATTATGGAGGTTAGAAGTGGGTGATTGTGCTAACACAGCTCTGAGGAGCCTCACAAACATATGCCTAGGACTCCATTGCAATGCACTCAACCGACAGCATAAGGCACAGCATAAAGATTTTATTGGCACAAACATTGATGCCATGTACCATAAATGGCGGAGCAATGTTTGGAGCCAAAGTCTCTGGAAGTCTGTGGAAATTCTTGGTTAAGACACTAACCAAATTGCACAAGGCACCCTAAAAGGGGCCGATACCACTTTATGCCCCTCAACTCTGACATGCATTTTGTGAATCTTCCATCCACAAAAGAAAATCTCTTCGGCTACTCAGTTGGAGAGGGTAATATTAACATCAACCTTTTCTTACGGACACTTTTGTGTTAAGCTAAATCTTCGTTTCCGTAAGTTCAACTGCACAGGATTAAAACCAAGGAAAAATATACAATTAACGACTTTTCAATACCTCTAAAAATCATGTAAAGCAAGTTTTCTGGAGCTAAAAACATCATGACTTTAAGGCCTGCTATGTCTCAACTTGTCAGTCAAAGAAGATGCTGGTGGTCCCTGAAGAAGGCTGCGAATTCATCTTTTCTAGTCATATAAAATTCTCTTTTTCAATCCTGCACGGTCACGCAATAATTGGACCTCAAACCGGATTTCGGTCCAGGACTCAATATTGTCTAGCCTGCATTTCTATGGGTAATTATATGGGGTGGGTGGGAAAGGAATTTCCCAACAGGGAGGAAGAAGGGAAGCAGTTTTGTGGCAGGTTGATCTCACTTCAAGGACCGGTGGCTGCTGGCAGCCTCGGGGCGGTTTTGGAGCGAGAGAAGCGCCCTTAGGAGATGGATTAGTGCGGCCGAGTGCAGCGGAGGTGGTCAAAGGCGCACAATCGATTTGTCAGGATCACTGCCACGGATTTTGTGCGTATGTACGTGTGTATTTACGTGTGTGTGTAATGTAGTACATTCACATGGCTGGTTAAAAGGATCATTGCCATCCAGCCAAATATTTCATAATTTTTTATGGTCTGCTTAGCCTTGGATCGGCTGATACATTGAAACGTACCAGTAAGTGCTGTCTAATAGATTGCAGACCTCTGTGAAAAACCACTATCAGTGTTTCAGCAGCGCACTGTACATGTGTCAGAGAAGTGCACTGTCAGCAGGATAGCGGCTGGGCGTCTATCCACATTTTCTTTACTTTTAAAAGAGCTGGTGACCTTCCAGAGGCCTTGATCGAAATGGGATGAATAAAAATTAGGTTAGGCATTGTAGTTCTTGGTGCAGCTTCTTTCATTGTGCATAAAGTGGTCTGTACGTCCATTTGCGGGCACGGAGACTGAGTTTGAGCACTTCTTGGGCACTTAGCGTGAATTCATCCCCACACAGCCTGCTACCGTGCTGCCAAGAGCAAACTGCACCTCGTGAGACAAGCTTCCAGAAAAGGAGCTGGAAAGCTACAAAAGAAACAAGTAAAAAAAAAATAAAATACACCTCCAAAGCACGAAACTCAGCCCACATATCCAGATTCCTTTTCCCGTTTGGTTCCTGCTCTCTCCGCTCTCCTGCAGCCTCGCTGTGCGAAGGTATGGGCAGCGCCTGCTGCTACGTTTTGGGTGCGTTTAGAGCCAACAGGCTTACACAAGATATAAAAAGCACCGGGTGCGGGGGGGAAAAGGCAGGAAGAAGTAGAACAAGAAGGAGGCTGAGGAGGTGCAAAGTAAGCTTGGGGGACTCTAAACACCTGGCGTTGGGAGCTTCTTCCCAGCACTGGGAATTTGGTCAGTCAACAGCTGCCAAAACCATACTATCAGCATTACTGAGGGACAAGGCATGCTGGGGGGGGCGGAAAAGGGAGCATGGAACACTCCTTTTGGAAGTCCCCCAGAATCGATGGAAATCCTTTTACGGATTTCACTGACCTTTGGATCAGGATTTCCATCCACTGAGGAGCACGAGCGGCATCAAAGTTGGAACAGGTTTGGAACAGGCTGCCCAGGGAAGTGGTGGAGTCACCATCCCTGGAAGTATTTAAAAGACGTGTAGATGAGGCCCCTAGGGACATGGTGTAGTGGACATGGTGTGTTGGGTTGACGGTTGGACACGATGATCTTAGAGGTCTTTTCCAACCTGTATGATTCTATGATTCTATGATAAATGCTGCAAGATTGCTAATTAAGTTCAGTTTGATAGATGGCTGTGCCAGGATGGACCACACAGCTCTACCAGGACTAGCTGAGCTTCTCAAAGTGGCCCAGGTATTTGCCCAAGTGGTAAGGGCTCAGGGATCACTAGGGACCAGAAAGGCTGATTGCCATTAAAAATCCTGCACCCTGGCTGGGCATAGCAACTGTTTCTAGCTACCCTTGGTGAGGTAGGAGGTATCAGACCTGAAATCTCTTGCTTCTTATTCCCATATCTTGCATCTGGGATCTGTCTCGTTTTTGTTCTCACGGGGTCAGCAGCTCTGCTTGTATTTCTGCCTGGGAAGGAGGCACAACCACCCCACCCTGCTACGGTAACTTGGTCTCTGACCTGCTGCTGAGCCTGTCAAATGTCTAGATGGTGACCCAGCAGTGAAAATCCAAACAACAGACCTGACTGCTTCCTCCATTGTGCTCCCTTGCTGCCTCTGGTGGCATCCCTCCTGCCCTGTGACACGTGCCAGGCATGGACTGGATGTCTGACCGATCTGCTGTCTCAGTGTGTGGGCCAGGGACGAGCTGGGAACAGGTCACCCTGCAGGGAACCACATGTAGTGATCCTTGCTCAGAGGCATCTTCCCAGTCCCAGCACTGTGGCCTTCCCTCAGTGCCTGGTTTGGAGCAGCAATCCACACCAGGACCAGTGGCAGGGTCTGGGTGGCACCGCACAGAGCACTTCATATCCCCATCAATGGCTTCTGAGGTGTATGGACTCCTTGGTGGCTGCATGGAGGAACAGGAGCAGCGGGAAAGGTCTGCAAATGACTCGAACTGATGTATTGCAGTCAAAACTGAAGAGATTTCTAGACTTTTTAAGGAGGCAGGACATGCTCAAAGAGCACCTGGGATAAGGGGTCCCTGGCTTTGGAGGAGCTCAGCATATTGTTGAAATACAGATGATAAATGCAGTCTTCAGAGCCTGCTGACAAAGTTGGAAGCACAGGAGCAGGCAGAGTCCTTAGCACACTGCAGGGCTTATGTTGTACTTTCACCAGTAGGTCTCAAGGCCCTTCAGGACAGTTATCCCCACTCACAGATGGAGAAACTGAGGCAGGGGCAGTGGCAGCTCACAGCCACCCAGCAGGCTGGCAAGCACAAGGAGGGGGAGCAGCGGGCTGCCACACTCAAGCCTTCTGCTAGGAGATATGGTAGCAAAAATAGGCAAGCCTAATCAGTCCCATCCTAAAGGGAAAGCACCCCCTTGGGCTTTACTCCTGTGTCTAGCACTACAGGTCAAAACAGATCCTCCTTGCTCACTGCATCCCAGCACAGAAAGGAAATATTCCTTTTGTAAAGCTGTTAGCTCCAGAGTCTGCATCAATAAAATGTAAAAGAGTTGCAGGCAGGGGTAGCATGAGCTGCCCAGGCTCTTTGAGGCATCAGCATTACCTGCAGCCACCCAGGGAAAAGCTCAAGGTGCTACCGAAATGGAACCACCCAGTCGGGGTACGGTGCCAGTCACACACACAGCTGCAAGGAAGGGTTATTTAGAAACCACGAGTCAGGCTACAGCTACTGTACTGTTCGGTTTTGTTCGGTGTCCTTTAAAGCACTCCCTATAAGGATACGGCAGGAAGAAAAAAAAGAGGGAAAGATCAGAGGTAAAGCGAGTCTTTCAGAGCAGGAGAGGATGAATCACAGGTAGCTTGGTCAGTAACAGTGGTCTGTAGCACGGGTTCCCAAGCGCTCTTTCCCTTATATCCTCAAAGCCAATGGTTCCTGTGCTCCGATGGGCCAGGTATCACTCCGAAATGGGTTATGTACTTCCAGTGGTACCGGTCCCACAGCCTGGGCTGGTTAGGTAACGGACCACTCCTACAACTCAAGCAGCAAATGAAGTTTGTTGAAATAAAGATGGACATTTTTCAAAGGAATTTATTTGTACAATGGCTAAGCAGCCTGTGGAACTTAGAGATAGCATTATGTCAACAAACTTAGCAGAATTAAAAATCACAAAGCCGTTTTATTGATAAGTGCACCACCTGTAATTAGCAGAACAACTGCAATTACTAACAAGCACTTCAGGATATTGCAGCCAAGCTCAGGTAGACTTGGAAAGAACGTTATTTCTTTTCCTGCAGAAGTGGCTAAGACATTATAAAATTATTTTGTCCCAAACCAGGACAAAAGATCGAAATCTTAAATATATGTACACATCTGAACAACGCATTCAGACTAGCTTAATGGAAAAATTTAAGTCGAGGCACTCTCAAAAGTTATTTCTTTAATATTGATCATAATTATGTTTATGTGCTGAAGTGTATCAGCATAAGTGCATCTTCCCTCCAGATGGTAGAAAGCTTTGATGGGACTGTACTAAATAATACGGAAGACTGGACTTAGCTAAAGAAAAAAATTTTATTTCAGGATATATCTTGGCAAATGAACTTGGAAAAGGATCTCCAAACTCAACTTAGACCCAAATATTTAGGATGCTTGAAGTGTGATTCCTCTCTTTAGCTTGAGTTGAATGCAACAAATATCTGTTTACATCAGAGCTAGCTCTCTGGACCCCCTTAACCTCCGCAGAGCTAAGCCCCTCCAAAGAGCAACCTATCCAACCTACCTGGATGAGCTGCACCCTCCAACTATCTGTTTCTCCTCACTGATGTGAAAGGGGCTCCACTACCTGTTCATATGCAGATGTCACCTTTGTGGGTGTCTAAAGTTAGGTGGGTTGTCTCTTCTGTCCCTGTTCTAGCACACAGTTGTTAGCTATGGTTTGTCAACCACCAGCTGAAGATCTTGAAAGCCAAACAATATATTTCACATCAACACCTGGTTTGAAATGGAAAATCCAACTTTCTAATTCCAAACATATCTCAATAACCATTTGAAAATGTCCCATCCCAGCCTCATTGGAGGCTGCTGCCACCCAGCCTCTGCCCCTCCCTCACTCCTTGGCTCTTCCACCCTTCTCCAGGTGTCTTCTCCTTGCTTCCCCATCCTTGGGCTCCCGTAATTGCCCCCTCCCCAGCCTTAACCATTACTTTGGCACACGCTCCCTATTCTGCCCCTCTTGGATGTTGCCACCTCCTGCTACCCAGCCCGGTGCTTGAACTCACCTAGCACTAGCCTCTCCCACTGGTGGGGTACTGGGCACACTGGGAAGCCTCTCTGACTCACTGTGTCAACGCATGCCTTTCCTTGCACGGGCACTGGGCCCCGCTACCCATGCCTTACAGGGGGGCAAGTATGATACTGGAGGGCAAAACAGGACTTTATAATGTGAAAGCCACAAAGAAGAAACCAAGAGGTATTTTTGCCACTGCCTTCCGTGGGGCAGGGCTAGGCATGTCAAATTCGAGCTGGTTTAACTCCGTTTTCTTGGAATGTCGCTTTTCAGTCAATCCTATATTCTGGTTATAAACCTATGACAACAGATTTGGAGAGATGATTGGGGTGCGTGCTCCTGCAGAGCACAGCGATGCCAGGAATCCCTCCATCTTGCAGAGTTTATTTCATTCTCCGTCTGACGAGGAGAGTGCCACTTGCTCTTTTTGAGCAAAAGGCGCTGAGAGGTAAGCTAGCCTTTCCTGACAGCGGGCTCGCCTTCCTCCCCCACACTCCCCCTCACCCCTGCCAAACTGGATGAACTGGATACCTTCCCAAGATACACCCCAACTTTGAAAGCGCCGTACTGCTGACATGGTCTAATTCACGTCTCCGTTCAGCTCCTCCACGTACAATGACACGAACTCTCATTGACTCCCAGGAGGACGGACATCATGCAGCAGAGCTGGAGGCAGTGCTGCCCTGGCTGCGGGCTTGTGCGGTCCCCACGGGCAGCCCATTCGGTCTGTCAATCATCTCTTCATCTTCTATACCCATAATTTCCACCAGGATCACGAGTGGTTTAGGACATATTGTCAGAGGAAGATGGGGTCTGGAAATTACTGTAGCAGCAGGGGTGGCCCACATATTTTCAGTATGCGGCACTTTCCAGTGCCTTTGACTGGTAGAAGATGGTTGGTCTCCATTCGTATAGGAACCAATTGACTCAAGTTTGAGCAAAGACAACCTGCTCCACAGCATCCGCCTCTTCTCCCACCAGAGACTGATGAGAGCTCAGCTTTGCCCTTGTCCTTGGAGATCCTTGTCCACTGCACCCAAACCTCCCCAAGGACAGGACTACAGCACCTGGATTTATGAGGTCTTGCACAGGATTCGGTCTCTGGACACTCATATATACAAGAGAAATTTTTGGTCTCTTAGTATTAACTTACTCAACTGAAGTGAAAAGAAATCGGGTTATATTTTGAGGAGAATAGGATGTGTGTGTAAATAATAGCTCTCAAAATTCTATTTATTTTTTTAGGTTTTGCTATATTTGATCTGTGATATTCCAGCACCCAGACTGACCTTTAAAACAAACAAGTAAATGTACTTTTTTACCCAACACATAATTAAATTGTGGGACATGGTGGCATGAAATGTTGTGGAGGGGAATAGTTTAGATAAGTTCATAGAGGACAGATCTAGAAAGAGCTGCTGAAAGTAATGTTCTGGATGTAACTTCCAGGCCAGGAAGATCTCAGACTGCCAACTGTGAGAAGATTTATCTCTTTCCTTGAACTCCTGTTACAGACCGGATTGAGCCCGGACTGAGCTGGGCGGACTTTTGCCCTGGCTGCAAAAGGCAGTTCTTCCCTCCGTGCATGACCTCTCTGCCGTGAACATAAAGCTTTTTTTCTCCAGTACACCTTATGCTGCAGAGCCACACTTTAAGGTCAGACGTTTGCTTGTTCTGGAGGGGTATTTGTTTGCTTGGGTTTTGGTTGGTTTTGTTTTGAAGAGTGATGTGGTTAAATAAAAAGAGGCGCAGGCTGGACTCTTGCATTATTCATCAGAGTTAGGCAATCCCAAACAAAAGCCAGGTTGGCATTAGTGGGAGTTTCATGTGTTACTCGTTCCTCAAGGAGATCTGCTCCAACAGCGCTAATTGGTAGCCTCAACACCAGGAGTCCATGTCTCCGTCTCCGACTTTCCCAGGGTATGACGACACGGGAGTCACTCGCGGCTGCTGCAGCCACCATCCAGCGTGCATCCACCTCCCACGTGGGCTCAAAGGGGGATGCAGGAGCAGCGAGGCAGCTAACCCATCCACGGCATGGAAGCTCTGCCAGGCTGCAAGAAAAAAGAGAGGAAGGTGAGATGGATGAGTGAAATCTGAATAGGAAACGGGATAGGTTGGATTTTCTCTTCGCATACAGCGGTACACAGCAAGACTTGCAGGGACATAGAGCGGACGGAGAGAGCCCAGTAGAGAGCCCGTGGTGCCAGTGGAGATGTGCTCAGCTCTTCCTGCTGGCGTGGTGATGTGCGATGCACCCTGGGGCTGACTCATCCTCATGCTACTTTGGTGGATCCCCTTTGTTGTCAGGGCAGCAGCATCAGCACAAAACAAGGAATCGCACAGCAGTGATTTCAGGAGCTGGGGAGCAGTGTTTCCACTAGAATCGGCCTCTGTTTGCCATGGTCTTTGCTGTGAAGAGCAAATAAGGCTACGGCATGAATTGAACTTTTAAACCCAGGCCGTTCAAGTGGGTTTGAAATTAGGACCTTCTTTACTTAATTAAAATGAAAGGCTCTTTAGAGCATTAAGCTACACTTTGATACAGTTAAAATTCTAAGAAGGGAGACAAACCAGAATCTTAGCTCAGGTTTGGAGATGTAGTTATTTCACCTCAGTGGAGCACAAGTTGTTTACAAAATTGATGTTTACAATAGGAACAAAGCGCCCTCAGATAAAGCAAGAAGACCCCGTTTACCTGTGAGGAGAACTGGTAACAGGATGCCTGAGTTAAAATCCCTAGTTCAGCAAGGCATACCGAAATGAGTTATTTTGTGCTGCTTTCTGTTGATTTAAAATGAGATGACACAGAGACAGATTAGCTAAAACCACAGACATTATAAATTGCAATTTGGCCTCAAAAGCTGAAATGCTTTGATCTGTGACTCAGCTGGGGCCGAACTGAAGAGAATTTAAAGAAGGGGAAGCACGTACAAGGGAAAAGGAGCTTGGACATAAACAACATTTTCTCAAATTACAGTAGCTGACCTGGATAAGTCTTCACCATTATTTTCATCGGAGTTTAATCATGTCCACCAGGAAAGGTGCCTAGCAGCATCCGCACATGGAGTTTCTCTCTAAGACAAAACATGGCAGTCTCTAGTATGTTCATTAACCACAAGCCTAGAAAGCATTTCTTCTTTGCTGCCCAGTTTGGGGTTCATATTTGGTCTGGCCTTTCTGCGAGAAGTGTGGTAAGAGATTTTGGAGCTAATACATAAGCAATTGGTTTGATTTTTTTTTTTTTAAATAGAATCAGAAAATCTAGGATTTGGCAGCTTTGAAAGTCCTTAAGGGTTAAGAATATGCTTAAAGTTATGTACGTGAGCGGCTGTGTGCTGAAGCAGGAGCAAAACTGTCCTGCTCTTTAGGGAAGAAGACTCTCCATCTCTCCCTCCCCCCCTTTGGGAAGGTTTCTGCCCCAGTCAGCCCTCCCCACTCTACCCAGCGGGTCGTGGGGCAAAAACATGGCTCATTTTCTCAGCAACGTGAGCTCCTCTCACTGCTCTTTACGCAGTCTGGCGGTCTTTTGCAGCCTCTTGCAACATTTATCTTTTAAAATAGCGTTTTATTTTCACCTTGTGAGCAGACCTCCTTTGTGCTCCCAATCGCCTTGACGGGCGTTTCACAATTCCTGCTTTTGCCGACACGAAAGGGCAAGTCACAGGGGGGAGGTCTCCAGCCAGGGACTGGGCCTGGCCACCCAGGCGAGCAGGGCTGAAGCACGGAGGCGTCCCCTGAACCGCTAGAAGTCTTCCCAGGCAGCAGCTCAGGCGCTGGAGCAGGGGCCGTGCTGGGGGACAACCTCCATCTTTCCCGTACATCTGTGCAAGCCGGCTCGAGGCCTCGCTACATCCCGACGTCGGAGGGCATCCAACAGAGCCTCTCCGGAGCATGGCAGAGAAGAGGTCTCAGATTTGTTTTGCCGGGAGTTTGGCACAGGTAGTTTAAAGCCAGAGGATTTTCATTCTTCCCAGCGTGTAAACAAAATGCACCTCTAGTCCTTCTCCCGTTGGCCTCGTTACTGCCTAGCAAGCATTAGCACAGCCGTGTGAAGAACCCCTCCAGATCCATCAGTGCTCCTCTTCCCATTATGGGAGGTGCAGTCACACCTGTTTGTACCAGCACAGTGTTGTAAACACTACCTTTCATCCCGAGAAATGTCCTTCCAGATGAGAAGGGAGCCCTGGACTTCCTGGGATTGTCCCAGACTGGAGGCTTTTGGCTGATGTCTCTGGTGGTGGCATTTGGTGACCCAATGGTCTCGTCCCATGTCTGCCGTGGCACTGACTGATTCACCACACACTGCAACTCATGTGGTTGTTCTGCCTCAGCTTCCCTTTGACAAAAAATCAGCAGTCATATATCTATCATATAATTGCACTGTTTAATGAGATAGTGGCCCCTGTCTTGCTCTTCTTTCTTTAATTGCTCCTACTGAAGACAGACCCGTCTCGAGTAGAACAAGCAGGATTTAATGCAGTATTTGCACAGACCTCCGGCATGAAACGCTGCTAGGAAAGCGGGTGGGAGAGTAAAGACGACTTACGTTCAAAAAGGCTCAATTTGGAGAGGTCGATTACTTAAATTTAAGATACTGATTCAACATATTGCTGAACCAAGTGCCGCTCTTTAGTGTGCAATTCCACTCTTACCACTCATGTGCTTAAAATTAAGCATATGCTTAAATACTTTGCCAGATGAGGTCTTCAGAGCTCAATTAGCACTGTATGTTTTTGCACTAAATTCACTGTAATTGTTTCTCATTGAATAGACACTCACTGAGTAAGATATAAAAAGAGCATGGGAACAAAGGGGCCCTCAATCTGAGACTTTGATCCACATATTATTCAAATACATAATGACTGCTTTGATTTATGGATTTATAATTCTATTGAGGCTTTCTGGAGATTACCCAAAACATTCCAGCTCCAGTTGATGCTGGAGGGTGTTACCAGAGCCCCTGCCTGGAATTAGAAGGACAAAATTTAGTTGCCTGTTTGCTGCTGAGATTACATCACAGATTGCAGGATAAGAGCAAGCTGCATGGCAATGCACTCACTTATATTTGGTGCTAATTGCAAAGGCTTTTTTTTTCCTCTGTCACCTAAGAAAAGCATCTGAAACTACAGACTCTCTTCTACCCGCAGTATATAGAGTTTTGGCAGTATAACAAGACAGCAGACTACATAGTGGGTGTGTTGAAAGAAGGAGCAGATGGTAGATTGCTAGCACAAGGATTTAGCAATGCATTTGGAAAACAGATTATTTTGGAAGATGAGAAATTATGAAGTATGATTAGCCCCCTCCCCAAACATATCCCCACAAAATGTTAGTTTGGCCATGCACCATAGGAGTGACTCAGCTCCAATCTCAGTAAGACTTTTGCAGGAATTCAAACAGGTGACAGCTGTGAAGAAGAAAATGCCCTGCTTTTCATTTGCATCAATACCAGTTTGGATTTTTAAATTCATTTCACCTTACACAGCAGACCCACCCTGTTGCTAACAGAGTAAAGGGGCCTGGCCTGCAAGAGGGACCATTCCCAGATGATGGGGACTCATCACCCAGCTCAGGACCTGCTCTTGCTGTCATCTGCTCCCCACCTACCACCACTCTTGTGGGTAGAGGTGTTTCTCAGTCAGTGGGAACTTGGATCTAGGATGAGGACTTACCTTCATACCTCCCTGGCTGTAAAATTTCCTTTCTCCCATTCATTACCTATTGGTTTTGTTGAGAGATTTAGGTGGGGGACTGAGTGTGATGGTTCTGCTGTGTGAGCAAGCAGAAAGAGTAAGACTTCATTAAGTGCCGAATCTCTTAATGTGATCCTTACAGTCTGCCTTCTGGGAGAGAAAGAGCAACATCAGAAATGGGGGCAAACTGTACTGGTAGACCCTAGGGAGCCTTCTAGTTACATAAGGAGTCCTCTCTTTCTTTAAAGGTGGGTTTGTCATGGGGAGAGGATAGACGTACTGCGCTTTGTACTGCAAATGGGTGAAACCCCTGGCAATGTGAGAAGAAAGAGTTTTGGGTTTCTCCCCACTGCTGGGACTCTGGAAGCAGGATTTAGGGCTTAGCCAGAGACCAGACTTGGGGAGTGACTGTGTTAACGTTTCCCTCCACTTGGCCATAGTGACAAAAGGGGATTTAAGAAAGACATAAGAGGGGCTGTAGAATAATATCTGGAAAGCCCTTCAGAGTGAGACAAGGAGCAGGAGCTGGGCAGGAAATATGAGTGCTTTTCTGGTACGGTGCTAGGAGGTCACTCTTGTTATCCACTTCTCTGCTTGATAGCTGTATCTCCTCAGTGGCTGCTGTCATCAGTGCAGTAACAGGGACCCAATATGAACATCAGCAGGGGAGTCTCGTGTCCTCAGTCCCTGTGGCATCTTGAAATTAGGTAATGGCAAACCACAGAGACAATACAGATCCTGGACAAAGAGTTTAATTTTTATTCTTTCCAGTTCATCCTCTCAGGATCTCAAATTCTTGGGACACAAGGGTGAGATTCACCTGGAGACCTAGATGACTTTGGATGTTTCAATTCATGTCATCCTAAATAAGAGATCTAAAATAAGTCAGGTGCATTGCATTCTGAAGGTGCCTGTTTCTTCCAACAACTATATGAAGAGCTCAGAGTAATCAGCTCATATATAGATTATTACTCTGTAGACATTTAAGCTGGGTGAGATAAACACCACCCAAAGATCCTGGTTAACTATAAGAAATGTTCTGCTGGTAGGAAAATCAGCCACCCGCAATCCAAAAAATAAATGTAGTGTGTTACCTATGCATGAGAATAGTATTGAACACAGCTGTCATTCAGCAGTACACCATGACTTAAGGCCATCAGGGAGAAGAGGAGGCTGTACTGATCACTGAGAGGAGACTCTCTTTGGAGATGAAAAAGTCTACTTTTGCATGAAATGACACTAGGTTTAGTGTGTCGATTCCCCAGGTGCACCATCAGATTAGTTCATATCATTTCACAACTTAAATAATGAATTCTTCACTGCAGTGACATTGGATGTGGTCACTCCTGGCAGTGTCCACCTGCCTGGAGATGATGGAACTGAGAAGGCAGCCATGAACTTTCTGGTCATCAAAGCAGCTATGTCTCAGCGATTACCAGCAGCTGAGTGTTTGGATCTCATTTTTGAGTTGGGAGTGGAGTATAGGAAACTAGATCTTACATCATGCATCAACCACTACCTCAGCATTTCAGAGTAGAGGCACATCCCTCCAGAAACCACCTGTTTTCCATTCATTCTAAGGCTGTGTCCTTTTCACTATCCAGAATCCCAGCAGAGGTTTCTTCTGGTTTTAGATAGACTGGTAAGTCTGGATGGTCTTGATCTCACAGCAAAGCCAGGTGCCTATAATCAGGAAGGAATTGCTTTTTTGTGGATAGGATTGATCTGGTGGTGGAACAAACTCACAAGGTAACACAGTCCTCATCTTCTCTTGTGGAGTGTGGATTATAGGTACTCCTAAGATACTGTCGATGTTGGAAGAACAGAATTTATCTTGCATCTGTGTCGTCTGTGGTGGATGAAAGCTGGCGGAGAACTATCAGGTCCTTGACTTAGAGATGGTCAGCACTGCTTTTGAAGAAGGTGGGCTCATTTTGCTTTCAAGGAGTCAATGAAGTGGTTTTTGCTAAAGAAGTCATTGCTGAATATTGGTAATCCCAGTCATTCTCAGCTACAGCATTTTCTTTTGGGATCAGATTGTGGAGAAGCAGCTCTCAGAGTAGCCAAGTGCCTTTGCTCTCCCTCACCCTCCTCAGTCTCACTATAGCCGTGTCTAAAATGTAGAGTTGGCTTAGAAACCTCCTTCTGGAGACTTGTGATCACCAGGGACATACTGCCATTGGACTGACTGCTGGTTGCAAACTTTCCAAACGAGCTTTTTTTTTTCTTTTTTTTTTTTCCCCAGAAATGCTGATCTGACACAAAGAAAACATACTTTGGGAATGGGATGATTTTGACAATACTCTGACAGAAACCAGGCAAGTTTCCAGTGCAGCCCCACTTGCCAGGTGGGTTTCCAAACCCTCCTTGTTTTTTGTCGGCTCACGCGCAGCACCCCTGGCAGGCTGCCCTGCTGAATCCCAGGCACAAGGCTCGTGGGTACAGCAAGTTCCCAGAGCTTCCCGCTACTGCACCGAAAAAGCCCAGCAAAAGTGACCGATCTCAGGGCTGCAGTGCTAAGAAAGCCATCCTCCCTGAGTCTCCTCTCTGGGAGTCTTGGGAATGCTTGTAAATGTTTGACACACAAAATACCATCTTAAAGTTTCCTCAGATGACTTTTGGAACTTTGCCATTTAAAAATTTTATTTGCTTTTGGAGTAAACTTTTTTTTTTGGTCCCATCTGTGGAACTGAGCATGGAATAAAATGTAGATCCATCTGTTCAAACTACCGATTACCTCGGTAGGTAACAGGGGGGTGTTGCTGCACTGCTTGCAAATGGTCCTGCGGGTAGATGTGACCTCTCCTCAGCAGCTTCGTTCTTTCTCCCTGGGAGATCTCCACAAATGGTCCCACTCCCCACACATCCTCCCAAAAGGCTCTCAACTGTGGGTCACCACAAGGTGTTAATCCTGTTAACCTCTCTTGTTCCTCGTGGCCATGAGGAAAGGCCAGCAAGATGCACCTCTCTTTTCTTTTTATCAGGTCTACAATGGTCAAAGGCATGTCGCTGTTTCCTCTGGGCTGGAGGACACAGGTCGGCCTCTACACGGGACCGGTGCACTGCCAAGGACAACCCAAAGGGAACCCCACTCAGGTGGGATGAGGGTGATTATGGCAGCCTGGAGACAAAAGTGGAAGCCACGCCAGCTCTTTTGACTACAGGATTATACATTCCCGTAATTTGGGGAAAATCTGCAATTCAGAATTAATTTGAGACTCCCTGCTTGTTCCTTGGTGGTTTGATTATTACAGCAGTGACACAGCCAGCTTTGCAGAGCCTGGGTCTGCTCAGCAGGTTGTGAAAAGAGGCAGCCCATCTTTTTCATCCTTTCCTCACCTGGTGATCAGGTGGCTGCAATGCCCCAGCGCGTTCCATGGATGCTGCAGTCAGAGCCCTGCGAGAGCCTGGCTCTGCTGCACAAACTGAGTACGTGAAACCCCCTGGTTCCCAAGGGGAATTTAAGAAAACCTAGATTAAAAAAAAATTATAAAATTCTGGTGTTTTTTAAGCCAGTCTGGGGTTTTTGTATTGAGGGAGGGTGGATCTTGGGGATTTCACATGCTGCAGTGCCAAGCACGGCCAGGGAGCAGCTGGGAGCCCCTCACTGGTAGGGCTGAGCTGGCAGCTGATCGAAAGCACTTGGTTCACTCTTTAAAGAAAGACTTGAAAGGCTCCACCATGGGGGAAGAAAAACACAAGAGCAGTGGTATGAGGAGCTGGCTGAAGGGACAGAGACAGGCTGCAAGCTGGGGTTTAGCAGCTGAAGCCTATTAAATGGACAGATCAATCAATAGCCCTTTTAATGGGAGGGAAAGATCAATCTTTTCTCTTTCCCTGTAAGGCTTACTGCCACCCCTGCTCCCCTGTATTCACCTCTTATAGCCAGGCAAATTCGGAAGAGCTGGACTGCAGGAGGCTGGATCTGGCCCAGAAAGCTTGCACTGGAGCAGGATCCTGCTGGGCTGTGCTGGCTGCGGCAGGGGTCCCCACTCCATCCCAGACCGGCCAGTTCCCTGCCCCTCGCACAGGACTTGGGGCTGTGCAATGGCCACATTGCTTGGGGCAGGGAGGTGGAAAGTTAGCAACAGTCATACTGGTAAAAAGTCATACTGTTAAACAACAGGTCAGGTACAACACCTGGGTTTGATCAGAACCAAGTGAAAGAGAGACGTCCTTATGATTTATACCCGTGGCCGAGGAGGTCACTCTCCTGTTTCCCACAGTGTCCAATGCTGGAAGCTTCACAAGATGGGTCCAGAACCTCTTCAGTAAGCAGATGTGATCTCTCCTAATTGGACATCAGCTTCCACCCTGCCATGTTGCTTCAGAAATGTTCCTATAAGCATTTTGCAAGGATTCTGTACTTGTTGATGGGCAAGCAGAAAGCCCGTGAGTCTCAAGAGACTGGCCTTCAGCACTGGCCCATCCTCTGCCTGCTTAATTCGGAAAGCTCCCGGGCGCAGGCCAGCGTGCCCGCCTGCTCGCACAGCCCCCACAGAAACGTGCAGTGCTCTAGACATGATTTTTATTCAGAGTCATGAAAATAGTCCACCCAGTCAGACAGGCACAGCTTTGTATTGTTAGGAGCTGGTTCCACTGGGGAATTTTTGAATTCAGATTGCCCATCTCTAGCTCGACAGGGCTGGGTGCCAAGGTATTTGGGCACAAAACAGTCAAGTGAGGTTTCATTCTTTTTTTGTAGGCAGACAATATTTTTATGCCCCGTCATGGCTGGGCAATCAAAACAGCAATTAGGTTGCATCAGCAGACGTGCTTGCTTTTAGTGACTGTCGGTCTCAACAGCGTACAAGCTATATTCTGTTTGGTACAAAGATCTTTTCATTTCCAAATATAACTCGGACCTTTAAAGTGCTTCGTCAACCATCTGAAAAGCTGAGCAGGGGTGGCATTCGCTTTTAGCACTCTCAGCCCAGGAAACTGCAGATGTTTATCTTTAGCACTCCTGTAAGGTAAGCAGAAAATGGAGACCTTTCATCTGCCCGGCGAAGGCAGGCAGAGCACAGCCTGTGCCATCATTCGCAGTCCTAGATAGGAACAACAGAGCAGATTTTGTTTTCACGTCAGCACAAAACCAGCCCAGCTTCCCAGATCTGCACGGCCACTGGGAGCCGTGGCCAGCACATCTCTTGGTCGTTACTCTCCCCTGGTGTGTCCCGGCCCAAAGTTAAGCAGCTGTAACGTCCACGTAACGTCCCTCTGCGATCGGGGACAGCAACGGGCACTGCAGGAGGAGTAATCTGCCATGAGCCTCTCAAGTCAACGGAGCGAAATGGTGACTCACGTCGTCCTGAGCGTCTCAAAGAAGAGACAAACCATCTGCTGGGAGCTCCTGCCTCTGCAAGTGAAGGGAGAAGATGAGCCACTGAAACGTGGCACTTTGCGTTTAGGTGACCAAAGCCAGGTGATGTGAATCCTACCCTCTACTTATACATAGCATCTGCACCCATAATTTCCCAAATATTCAGCACTCCCAAATCCACTGAGCAGCCAAGGAAACTTGCTGGTACCCGTCACGTCAGAAAGTCAGGTCTCAGCCATGCCTTAAGCTTCACAGGAATTTTTGCAGGTTGGAGCAACCAGGGGATTAGGTGCAATAATACACATGAATTTCACTCAAATTAGCTGAGATGCAGCAAGACAGAGAACAAGGAGAGAGATTTGTCTCCTGCTGGCTCAGGTCATCGTGGGCACAGCCACTTGCCCATTCTGGCACCGAGGGAGAGCAGAAACATCCACCTCATGGCATGGGCACCTTGGGTTATAGCACACCACCCTGGAAAACCACTGCAAGCAGACAATGCAGAGAAAGCTCAGAATTTGAAAAGCACGTAAGAAAATGAGGCTCTATGTTCGTTTGAACCTCTTTGGTATTAACAGATTGTGAATAGAGTTTAACAGGCTATTACATACAGCAAGAGCGCAACCTGGTCATCTTCAGGTTGTCTCCAGGCTGCCTGCAAGGAAAATAGTTTCACCTCTCCATGTTGGGTGGGTTTGCTTTATTTTACAAACTACTGCTTCTAATAATGTTTGAAGTTAAGATAAACTCCTTATTTTTCCGTATTGCTCTTGCTTCCGTTACATTCACTTTGCTCTTTTTCCCCCCCTCTCTCTCCCCCCTGGTCTGCATGTGCGTATTTGTGCTGAGGATGATCAGCTTGTAGGAAGTAAATAATTTACTGGACGCTACTGGAACTGGCTCAAAAATTAATTCCACATCTAGGGTCTGAATCAAAGCAAGTGAAGGTCACCTGAAAGTTTTTCACTGACTTCAGAAGAATGCTGGATACTTTGTGCATGTAAGAAAAAAACAAAAACAAAAACAAAAACCCAAAAACAAAAAGAAGAGAACCAAATTCTGAGCCTTCCAGCTTTGGCCCTGGCCCATCAGTTAGTCACCACGTGTTGTAGAGGCCGAAGCACCAGCTTCATGGTGAATGTGGGACGAGCTGGAGAAAGGGTTCACGAGGGCTGAGAGGGCAGGGACTTTTCCACATGAAGTTATGAGGGCCCTGAGCTGGGGCTGATGGAGTGGCTGTGATGGATGAGCCCGGCACTGAGAGCCAAAGGGTTCCCTGGGGCTTTCTCGCCAACGTGCCCCTTGTGGGCAGATTTCATCAGATGCAATTTAAAAGATATCAAGCTCTTTCCTAAGTTCATTTGTCTGTGTAAATAACTACTGCAGTTGACAAAGGGCTATTCCGGGATCACGAAAAGGATGGGAATAGTACTCAGAGCTGAAAATGGGAGGACAGAATTGCAGTGTTTTTTCCAGGCGAGCTCTCTGGGGCATCCTTTAAGCCTCTGCAGCATCCTGAATCCTCATCACCTCCTGCAGGGCTGGGGCGGTCAGACTGGGCACGAAGGGTTGGCTGATGATCTTCCACTCTTCACACCGGTGGAGGATTTCAGTTGTCCAGCCTCCTTTCGATACACATGGGTTTGGGGCTCATTGCTACTTACCCTACGTTACTGTGCTATTTATGTCTGTTAAAACCTATACCAATCACCTCCACTTTACCAGCCTAAGAAACCTCCTTACTGAAGCACAGCTACCAAGGCTCAGGGCATTAAGTGGCTACCAAAACAGCCCTCACTGCAGTGTGGCTCCTGTTTTCTCCTACCTACATCAAGACAAGACTCTCACCAACACCAAGACTGGGGTTGTCTTCCTGCCCCAGACCCATGGCTGAAGAGTGGCTACCAATGATGACTTCAAGTGTCTGTTTATTGAGCTAAAACCTTAGGGGTTGATCTGCCCAGAGCCCTGGGGAGACTCAGCCATTCTCCCATGCTGTTCAGAGCTGGGCATTGGGACATGGCTGTGGAACTACCCAGAAACCATGGGGCACCCCCAGAGATGCTGACTGCAGTAATAGGGAGGGCATGGCTACATGCATGGAACACATCCATGGTAGTACCAGGGATACTCACACCTAGGTTAACAGGGGAACCCAAAGGTCAGGACCAGACACAAGCAAACCCTGAAATACCAACATACCCTAAGGCTTAGGCTCATCCTATATCACCCACGTACCTGAATTATGCTCCCTTCACTCTCTGCATTGTCAATGGACAATTATAGGAATTTCCAGTGATGCTTCAGATGTTAAATGGGCTGATTTATCCTTTGGAAAGGTCCATCCCTCCCAGCTCACTGCAAAGGGAGTCCGTCAAATCTGTGGTCCTAACTTACACACCTCTGCTCTGCACATAACTTAGGTGAGCTGAATCCTGCCCAAGAGTTTTCATGAAACTGCACAAACAGGCACTGAACTCCTGGGAGGAAAATGTTTGCTCATTCCCTAATTCCTTATCTGGTGCACTGCAAATGCTAAAATGGGCCAAGGAATTTGGCTGAAGAATAGTGATGGACTAGGAATGCAGATTAACTTTGTGTGCCAAACAGGGGCTCTTGATGCAGTAGTATTTTGAAACAGATGGCGAAAGGAGGGTATGCACCACAAAGGAAGATGCAGGTTGCTTTTGAAAGAAAGCCTGAGCCTTTTTTTTTTTAATTCAATTTTGAAGTTGCTTAAGCATCTTTTCTTTTTTCCTAACTCATTCTTATGCGATGGACTAATGTAGGGGGTAAGCAGGGGAACTGCAGCATACTCTGAATACTTTGTGAGCCCATTTATGTCCCTCACCATCCTCTATGCTTCAGCAACTATCGCAGAAGTGACCGGATGCCTACCAGAGTAGCACGTAGCAAAGTGCTGCCTGTGGCACATATTCAATAAGAGCAGCCATTTGAACATCCTGCTCCTTTGCAGATTTTTCATATAAGATTTACATCCAGAGCCCTGCTTTATTTGCAACAACTAGGCAGAAACATAAATAAGAAGGACTTCTCATAACAGTGGCTGTTATGAAAGTACTATTAGTCAAAATCTCCATCTCACTTGTTGGATACTATCCCTTTAAATGACGATTTTCCAGTATCACCCCGGATATCCTGCACAATGCCCTTAGCTAAAGAGCATCTCTGCTGGCAATTTTCTGCTGATGGAGGAGAGGTCGCAGTACAACCTAAGTAAGAGTACAGACAAATCAAATCGTTTCTGGAGTGCGCCGCTGTAGAAAGACAGATTCAAAAGTTCAGTTCTCAGCTGTGCCCATGACCCGCACCGTGACCTGCGCCAAGTCACTTCATCTTCCTGTGCCTCCGTTTCCGCTCCAACCTTTTCGCATTTATCTCCACGGTTTGTGAGCTGGGCAGATGAGTTTCATTGTGTTTGCACAATACATACTAAACCAGAGCTGTCAGCCTGATTTGTGCCTCTTGGCACGGCCAGCATTACCAGTTCTTGGGGATTTACTGCACGTCTGCATGGTCGGTGGCTCTCATGAAGTTTCCTTTCCTGGGATGATGCATTGAATTAATTTTTCATTTAAAAGGAAAGTACATTTTTAGGCAAGCTTGAAAAAGCAAGCACTAGAAGTTCATACTTGAGAATGGAAATAACACGGAGGTGAGGTGGTGGTATTTTGGGTGTGCTAATCATTATTTTTAACACTTGGTGTTAGCAGCGTGGCAGTAACGCAGAAAGAGCACAAATGACATACCCACAATAGTAAAATTACCAGAGTCAAAATGCTCCTGTTGCAAAGGCACTAGACAAGCAAACATCTAATTACCATGTTTTAACAGTATGGAAACCCAGTTAATTTACCAGGGGTTGCATAATGTGTCTGCATATTCTGTTTACAAAGGAAGATGCTGCCATTCAAAGGCTGTGGGGTTGTCGGTGGGGTTTTTTTACCCTGTTTATCAGGCCAGCCCCACGCTCCTCTGCACTCTGCTGCACACCATGCGGGCGGCCCGGCACTCCTCCCCTCCTCCGAACAGCGCTGCCGAGCCAGTATCTGCCTGCTCCCTACGCGCTGAGCAGGGCAGCCCTCCAGGGACTAAGAAAAGGGGCTGGCAAGGAGGAAACCCAGACTTTCTATTTTTTTGTTGTTGATTCCATGGCTGGCTTGCTATGGTGTGTGATGGCCTGCTAGCCTGTCTCTAAAATAGGGATAATGAGTCATTATCCTGCCAATAACAATGCGTATCTTTATTTAATTCTCCTCCCAGCGCGCTGGGTGCCAGCAGGTGATGCAGATGGCCCAGGTCGGGTGACAGGGAGTGACTGCCAAGCAGCTGGGGTGAGCGCCGGGTGCCCCGGGAGGGTGTATGTACACCATGCCAGCTACGTGACAGCACCCGAAAGCCACCCCACCCACGGGCCTTTTGGGGAGGTGCTGGGAAGGGGGTCACCACCCCAGGGAGCTGGGCACAGTGCAGTGCCCTGGGGAGAGGTGGAAAGCCCAGCGGCAGGGCTCCAGTTGGCAGCCAGACGCCTCCCATTGTATACACTTGCATGAATAAAATACAAAAGCGGGTTTATCGCATCGCCCAGCCCAAGGTAGGAGACAAAATGACTTGCCCCACAGTCATCCCAGCAGCCTGTGGCGAAGTCCAGCCTGCAGCCAGATTTGTGAAGGGAGAGAGAGGAGATGAGACCCTCTTCCGATCTCACCCATCTGCACAGGAGGCCCTGAGACTGCACAGCAGGGAAAACCTTGTTGTTACCTTACGAATAATTTGATAAATTCAGCCTTGAGGTAAGCAAGTCAAATTGCTCACGTCGGTAGCTTTACGCTCAGATCCATCCCCCCTTGGTAGTTTATGAGTTTCCCAGTCTATCTGATGCTGGAGGGACGCGCAGTGCAGCTCCCCTGTGCCAGCCATCGCTGTGCTGAGCTGAGCTCCGCCAAGGGTACCTGCGCGGTCCCGGTGCTGCCTGTATCTTGATCAGATCTCGCTGTGCTGGTGTGCCGCGTATAAACCATTACATGCAATAACAAGTAAAGCGTTGCTTGAACCTTAGCACAAAGAAGCAAAAAACCAAAACAATAAATGCATTTTCCACAAGGGCAGAGACAGCAGCCTTTGAATAGGAATTGCTGGATCGGCTTATGACTCAGCCGGCTGCTTGCAGAGCACTTCAGCACATGCTCTACTCGGGACGGCAGCCGAGGCTCTGGTGGCTTTGTTGAACTCAAAGCAAAATGCATGTGGAGACGGTAAAGGGTGCGGGACACAGTCGAGGTCTGTAGCATTGGTAGAGCAAAGGGGATGTGTTGCCCACATACTCTCCCCCCCGAGTGATGGGGTCACCTCGTGGCAGGCAGCCCCTCAGGAGCAGCCCGGGTGCGAAATGGCGGGCGAAGGGCAGTCCATGCTGCACACAGGGTTCGGCATGGCGTGGGGTGCAACGTGCAGGGCTTGCAGGATGCGTTTCACTGCCCGGGTCAACCCCCGCTTGTTGGAGTGGGAGGAGGGAACCAGCCCAGGCGCCAAAATGTCTGTGACTCTGCTTAGATCATACTTTTAATGTTTTTCTGCATACGGATCTACGTAAATAAAAAGAAACCATTCATCTCAGCTGGGAGGACTGGCAGCCTTTGGAGTCACCCTATCCACTGATATCCAGCCACCTTACTTTTTGCCTGCTCTTTGATTGCTGCCCTCCTCCCCCCATCAGCGCTGTTCCCAGGGCATCGTCTTCATGAAACGGCCTTTTGTTCATAGGTGCCCGAAGCCGACGTGCCTCTTTGACTGGTTGCTTCGTTTCACGCCAAAACCCTTAACTGCTGGTTTCATCTTCCTGGTAGCGATTGTCTCAGATGAAGTTTCAGTATCGCTGTTTCTCATCTGCGGCTTGAGAGTCCCATTTTCACCATCCAGAAGCCAAAACCCTTGCACTTGCCTGACCTCTGTGATTACCGGCGGGACTCCACAGCGCTGCAGCCTCTGGCCATGGGGAAACTTTGGAGCAGGGGCCATATGGATAAGCCACGGGAGACCTAGAAACGACACAGGGTTTGTTTAAAATGTCCAGCTCTTGCTGCAGTTTCATTCAAATTCACTGCTGCGACCTCACTTGCTGTGAAGTATGGTTTTGATTGCGGTGTCATTTGTATACTGCCTGTGATGGCAGAGAGCCTGTCCTCACCTCTGGAGGATCTGCTTGTTTTCTACTTTTTGGCTTGTTAAACTAAAAGTCGCTAGCTGCTCTAGACTGCGAGTTTCCCGTGGATCTTCATGGGCAAGAGGCATAACAGAAATGCAAAGGAAAGCATTAAACACAACTATTTTGGGATTTCTCACCTCCAATGCATATTTATGCAAGACCTTATGCAAGTCTCTTGGTGCTGCTCAGGATATTCTGCTAGATGCACGTCACCTTTGGTTTTCATTATGCTGTGAACATCCGTCTAACTTCAGCCAGCAGCTTTTAATAGCTCGTCAGCAAACCCCACACATTTGCCAATGCCTTCAGTGGTGTAAGGAGCCTGCAGCATGCATTTCTACCATCCTCTTAAAACATGAAGAGCAAAGCGTGTTAATACTTCCGCAACAGATTGAGTGGAAAAAAGTCAAGCCCGCCACATGCCCGTAATGCTGTTGCACCGAGTAGGTCCATTTTTGATTTCAGCTATCACACTTCAGCTGCAACACATGGGAGTCTGGGCTGGAAACCCCCGCCACACCATTGCCGCACCGTGGGTGTGTTCAGGTCCAAATGTGAACTTTGCAGATCAGTAAAGCACCCAAATGCTTTACTGGTGCAGTGCCCATGGGAAGCCTGGCATCAGAATAGATCACCTTATCTCCAAGCCCCCTGGAAATTTTGCAGCAATTAGGCAAGACATTTAATATAAGTCAGAGACTCAGGACCCGCCTGCCTTCCTATAGGCTCTTCTCAGGCAGCTGTTTGAGCTCCTGGGAAAGGCTGCCTGATGGATGGCACAGCGGCACCATGCAATGGGCTGGAGGCCCACGCTGCTGCTCACCAGCTGTGCTTGGAGGCTGGAAGTGGGACAGCCATTCAGCCCAGCGCTCGGGAAGCTAACTGGCTCTGCTCAGGGACCAGCTCCAGCACATGACTGTCCTGTGTGTCAATACAAGCTCTAGGAAACACAAGCTTGGACGTCTGGGCACCATGCTCCAGCACAGGCTCTGGCCATGCCTTGGTTTATCCAAGGCAAGAAGCATTCTCCTCTTCTGATGACACACCAGCTTTCAGGAATGGATGCAACCACAATACTGAGGGGGAGGGAAAAATCTGCCACTCAGCTTTTCCCCTGCGCTAAGCAGTGGCAGCTAATTAGGAGGCTAACGTCCCACCAGGCCTTGTAGCTCTCCTAGGAAACCCTGCCTTGGCTAATAACTTTAGCATGAACTGCAGGAAAGTGTTGATAGCAGAAGAAAATGAGATCACACTAAAACTATCACACTGCCTTTCTTGGTGAGAAGAATAAAATGTATTTCCGTCTGTCACTCGGATAACTTCAGATACACTGTGCATGATCTGTTGAGCTCTTCCCATTGATGCCATTATCAAGAGTTCAGCAGCCACATCAGCTTTGTCTTCAGTTTGAGTATTTTCCTGTTTTACTTTCTCTGCAGCTTATCAAATGTAGACACTGTTCTTTGATAACTCCACAGATAACTGCTCTTTCTGGACTTTTATTTTCACCATTCAGCACCTTACATGAGTGGTTCTCCATGTACTTCAGGAAGCCCTGAAGAAGAGTATCAGGAGGGAGATGGGGTTTGATTCTCCAGTGTCTCATGTTGTCCTTAATAACTACATAAAGCTTTAACACCTCCAAAGCAATTCCAGGTGTGAGAAAGGAGAATCCAGTTTGACAGAATTGCGATTGCTGGCTGCTTTTCATGACAAAGCTGGATGCCGGTGAGCATCGTGTCTCTAGAGAATAACTCTCATGTTATAGAAGACGCAAGAAGTCTGTGGCAGCCCCAGAAGACAGCAGTCAGCTGTCCCAGCTTCCAGCACTTTGTTTTAAGAGTGAGCCTCAGCACACAGAGGCAGTGGAGACTAGGGCCTGGGTACCAGGCGGCTTGGGAAGATGACAGTATTTTTAGCACTGAGGAGTTTCACTGCTGCTGAGATGCCCATACAGGGCAGGTGCCTCCACAGCAACCAGCCAGCACCCCTTCTCATTTCTGAATAATCTCTCACGTCCATCAGCCTGGTGGGCAAAAGGAAAACATGCTGCAGAAAGGACATGTCTCCTTTTTTTGGGCAGGTGCCTCCACAGCAACCAGCCAGCACCCCTTCTCATTTCTGAATAATCTCTCACGTCCATCAGCCTGGTGGGCAAAAGGAAAACATGCTGCAGAAAGGACATGTCTCCTTTTTTTTTTTTACCAGACACCAACTATTTTGTCCAGCATTTTTCAGATTAAACGTCAGCTTCTCTGTTTTGGGGCAGATAGCTACAGGTCTGCAAATCCAGAGACATGATTTATTCACTTGTGCCCCTCTCTTCCACCCATAGCCAAACAAGTTGGCAATGCTTTAACAACAGCTGCACGTGGCGGCTCAGAACACAACCGACGAAATTACCTGGCACGGTCGCAAGTTGTTCACCACACTGACAAACAGTTACCAGTCACTTTCTTCTGCCTCCCCTAGCTTAGTCATATCACAGACACTGCTTATAAACCACATCCTTCTGTTGCAGCATGACTTATCCCCACCGCTTATGACATGTTTTCTGATTAAATGCATGCATGCCATGTTTTAGCATGGGGAGAAATCGCTGCAGTGGTTCAGAGGATCCCCAGTCTGCTCGGAGGATGCTTTGCCCACCGGCTGCAGGAGCTTGCTCGAGGCACTAGGACCCCCTTTGCATTTAAACAAGCACCGCCCTCATCCCATGGTGGGATTCTCGGCACTCTTTCTCCAGTGTTTTCCGCTGACACGTTACTTGCACGGTAGCACATCACTGCTACTTTACTCGAAGGGAATCCAACTATCCTGCCAGGGAGGTAAGGGGAGAAATTAACTTTTCGTAAACTGACTAGGAAGAGACAAATTCTCTGCCTACCAACAGGAACGTGCCTATGAAAAGCCCCTGTGTAAACACAGATTACATACTGCAGAACGACATCAAGCATGGTAACCGCTAGCCATCTCTTCCTGAAATTCAATAGACATTGATATTTATATCCAGCCTTTGAGGTTTAGCATGCTTCAGCACAAATATACATTTATTAATAACGCAATACATCGGGTCTTATGGACTCTTATTGAGTCTCATTTCACTCACAGATACACTTTTTTCCCAGACTGTCATGCTTGAAATAAGTTAAGCCAAGAGTGAATGATCTTTCAACAGAACAAGTAATATGCTTAAGGCTACATTCAGCATTATTTTCCTTACTTCACTTCACCAAAGTGATATTTAAAGACAGGGCTACATTCTGCTCAGCAGTACATTAGTGTTAATGATATGTGACTCCAGTGATTACAGCAGAGTAGCTCTGAACATGTATCGACAGAAGAGGGAATGGGAATTTGGCCCAGTGTTCTCAAAATAAGAGTACTAGGACTGGAGTTATGCCAGGGAAGAATTTGGCCCATACTGTTTCTGAAACGAGGGAGCCAAATAATACAACAACGTAAGCTGATCTGTAGCCTGTTTATAAGAAAATCCATGATTTCCAGTGATTTATAGAACCCAGCTAGAGGAAGGTTAAGTTTCAAGAGCAATACAACATGACTAAAAGAAGTTATTTCTCCCTGTAAAAGGACATTTTAATAGAAATGAGGACGAATAAAATTCTTAAGACATGACCTTGCTGTGGAAATACAATCCTTTTATGCTTCCCATCTCAGATCATGCTCCTGTGCTGTACAAAGGCATTGCTCTGCCTATAAAACAGTCATTTCTCTGCTTAGGCTGTCCAGCATTCTCCTGAATCTTCATCAATATAAATGCTTCAGTGGCGATAGTAAATAGTCAGCTCTATGCGCCTGAAGTTCAGTTATACCAGACGGATCTGGCAGTTAGCAGAACAAGATGCAATGACCTCTGTTATTATTCATTTCTTTGCCCAAACAGGAGTCGGTTTCTGCCATTTCCAGCTCAGTGGCTCCAGCGCTGAAGCTGTGACTGCCAGGGCTTCACCAGCACAGCAAGGTGAATTGCTTACACCCTTTTTTTCCCCTTCCAGATTGACCCTCCCTTTCCCCTCTCCTGACATTATAAATAGAGCTTGTGCCTACTGCAAAGCTGGGCTGAAATAGGTCAGAGAATCTTCAAAGGAAAATCTACATGCAGGAGTCACGCATTTCCATCCAGCGGCAGACAAACAGGCAGGCTAGAGGAGACGGGAACAGAAAGGAGTTGATGGATGTTGGTCCAGGGAAGCTGCTGCTCCTTTTCTCTTGCTCTGCAGCACCAGATGGCTGGGCCTGTCCTGCTTGCTGTGTTTCGGTATATCACAGTGGGCATCGCCTCGCCGCGCAGGAGGGAGGGAGGCAGAAGTGCCAAGGTTAGCGGGTTGCGTGGCTCCGTGCAGGCACGCTGCGCTGCTGATTCAGTCAGACGGCTCCCCTGCAGGCGTCTTTCTTTAAGGCTGAATCTCAAAATTTGGGACTTCTCCTGTCCAAGGATGTCCCCAGCATCTGGATGGCGATCGATAAAAGAAGAAACATGCCATGCAAACAAGCCTTCAGCACTGAGCCTATTTTGCTAGGGAAGATGTGCTAACTGCCTTCACTCACACGCCTAATTGCTTTTAAGTGTGGTACCTTCTGAGAAGATCCTGCTTGCACTGACACTGTTTTTTCAGGGTGCAACCATCAGAAAAATAATGAAACAGGATAAAACCACTTTTAAATCAAAATAAACCAGGTCCGTAACAGATGCAAATCTTTCAGCACCTCAGTTCTTTGTCTAGAAACAAAGAATAAAACTCTGCCATAATTCAGCCTGATCTTCCAACATACTTATGTTTATATCTCGGGGGCTTCAAGGGGAAATGGACCTAAATTATGTGCCATATCCCAAAAATGCTGAGTTTTGTATTTGATTTTTGTATTTGTATTTTGTATTTGAAAATAATGAAAGTCATAACATTGCCAGCGAATACAGGAAGCTAATTTTACTGATCAGCTCCATCCTTAATGTGGCATCATGCCGTACCGTGTGTTTCATTTGCAAAATACGAACAAACAAGTTCTGCTGCTTGAGAAATTTTAGGGTTTTTCAGCCAAAGACATTGACATTTGCGGGCTTTGCACTGGCCAGGCACAGAACTGAGCCAAAGCAGTGGAAGGAAACAGGCAGCAAAACCCCGGGTTCCAGTTCACTTCCCCAACCAGCAGGTATCTGAGCCAGCTGCCTTCTGCTTGCCCTCTTTTGGCTCCTTGGCTTTTGAACTCTTAGCCTCATGGTATTCTGGCTGCAAAAGGAGGACTCAAGGTTTTTTACCTAGCCTGACCTACAGTGTCATGGTTAGGCTGTACTCTCTAGCGACGTGCGATGTAGCTCGGAGCCGAGACAGGAGCTCCCACTTCCTAGCCAACAGCCAGCAGCACTTCTCTGTCTTCTCAAGGAAACCTTACCACCTGGACCCATGCCCAAGGCCCTGGTGAGCACCTACATCTCACAGAGATGTCATAACTGCAGCTTTGATGCAGGCACCCATGTTTAGGAGAAGGATGAAACTTCGGGCGCATCCTTCCCAGTGCTGCGGCTGGTGCCTCACGTTGCGGTTGCGCAGCGGTGCTGAGACCCAGACTTGTCCCTGCTCCGCATGTACGACCCCAGGCATCCGTGTCCGCCCCATGAACTCCACCTCCAGTCCTGGAGGGGAGAGGTGTTTCTGTCACCAAAGATAGCCCTGCTGCTGTTGTTAAATATGCTCAGTAGGACCATCTTCAATATTAACATGAATACATTGCAAGGGATTGCTTGTCATTCTCCTTTTGCAGGGAGTAAGACCAGGCTACCTTTGTCCTGCCTTTCAGATTTTTTTTCAATTAATGCATTTCCCCGCTGTATCACTCCCAAAAATTGCACAGGCCAAAATACTTCCAAAGTTAACTTGAAGCATAACCTATTTTTTCCAGATGAGCCCTATTTACAGGCTCCGCAGCATTGGCCAGCGCGGTCTCAGAAGGCTGAACTGAAGTAAACAACATGTTGAAATGTATTTAGCGAATTATCATGCAAACCACAGAAGAACATGAAGAGAGAGAGGAGAAGAGGTTTCTTGGTTGGGTAATGATTTAATGCTTTTTAGAGTTATTTAACTGTCAAAGAAATTAGATATTAAAAAGGCCTATTAGGTCAGCGAGCTCAGCTCTCCTGGGCCAGGCTGTAATTGTTTCTTATGATAAACATAATTTCAAGTGCTTATCTAGTCAGGGTTTAAATGCTGCAAATGAAAAGGCATGTACCCCCACCCTCAAGGAAGAATTCCACAAACTATCACATTTCGCTGTCTCGCGTAATTATCTGAACACTCACTTTGCAAATTAGGATGGGAAGTCATTTTGTAGTGTCAGAGAGTGCGTAACAGCACAAAGTTTATCTGCTGCCCTTCCTTCCCCTGACAACGTAATATAAATCCTGTGCAAGTGATATTAAAACGATGCAACAAATAATATGATAATGAAGGCAGGACTATCACTCATTTGACATAACGGCAATGGGCTGGATTTTTGGCCTTGAGAAACCACATCTAATTTCCTATGTATCCATACTCGGTATGGCTTTACTGAATGATTCATAGACTCATGAAATGTAAGGCATGTGACATGTGTCAATCACCTCGCCTAACCACGCGCATAGCATTTTGTTGCAGCAGTCATACGGGGAGAGTGGGCAAGGCTCCAGAGTTGGGTGCTCAGGCATGCCCTCTTTTCCGGCTGCTGAGAAAAACTTGAGGATCTTTTAATTTCATGTGGAATTTCTAGTCTTGCAGCAATCCAGTCACAGCTATTGCATGGCAGATGCCCCCTCCCTTCCTCTCTCTCCAAGCTGCTGGAGGTCTATGAATCACAAACATATTCACTGCATAACGAGTTCAATTTTACAGCACTGATCTTGTCAATCCAACCCTTTCAGGAAGCAACAAGCTGTTGCATTAATGTATGAACAACAAAAGCACTGCACGCTCATACAGTAGGCGCACATCTTGGGGAAGCGTCGTGTGGACTGACTGAGCACACCTGTAGCACCTGCACAGCACACTGCAGTTAGGCTGACTTTTCCGGGACACACAGCATGGTCAATACTGTACAGTTGATCTACAGAGCACCTTCTTATTGCAAGAGCTTATTGCTCTGTGCTCTCTCACAGGTTGGTTGTACAGCGGATGTTGGGTGTGATGCTTTCTGGAAGGCAGTGGAGATGCACTGTGTCCAGCTCTCAATCTTCTCTTCAGGAAATTCCAGGCAGAAATATCGCAGCCCCAGCAGGAGTTCAAAGCTGGTATCACACTGCTAAACTGTGGTGTAAGTGCTCACTCCGGGGGATGAAAGCAGTTTGATGTTTGGATGTGCTATGTCTCTTAGCCGATCCGTTTGAACCATGTTAGCTTGAAGGCTGCGTAAGGCATTATGAGAACTTTGACCTAGCAAAGGCTGTCACATCTCATCCAATTCTACGGTGAGGGCAGCAGTCCACGCCTGGCTGCAATGTGTCTGCCAAAAATGCATCTGATGATTTCAGGAGGCAGAGAAATCCCTGATTCCTTTGGAAGTTTGTTCCTGCCTTGTTGTTTCATCATAGTGTTTGTTTTTTAAACTTTGCAAAAGCCACGATCATTGATGGCAAAAATCTGTTTAAACCAGAACCACTTGTGCAACTCTGTATCAGCAGGTCAGTAATCTCTCTGAAAGGATGCGATGGTCTCAAGTCGGTATGCTCTGTATTATTAAGAAAAAAATCTCCACCTTTCCCATACACGGCAATAACTCGCAGCCTCTTCAGGTGACCTCAGCAGAGAGGAGTGGTTGTGTTTACAGAATTGACTGCCGCCTTACAATTTCCAGGCAGGTCAACATGCCAGGGTGCTTGTAACTCAATTACCTCTTAATTTCAGGATTCTGCTTTCCTTTACGACTCAGTAACTGGGCAAAAACTGAATGAAACCCACAGCAGTGGATGGCAGGTGAGGTACAGTTGGATCATGAAAACCGCCAGACAATTGTGAAGGGAACCCTGAATATTTTTTGCAATATTTATTTTGAGAAGTAAGTTTACAAGGAGAACTTTCAAGAATGTGGATATGTTCACCAAGAAGCCAGCTTGTACAAAGAGAGGCCTTTACTCTGCAGAACTTATGCACATGTTTAACTCGAAATGGAACAAGCCAAGAGCTTAAAATCAGGCACACATGCACAAGTCTTTGCAGGCAGCAGGACTCCGCAGATGGCGTAAGCTGAGCGCATACATGGTGTTTTACAGGGTCAGTGCCACAGGGATCCCAACAGTTCATTTGCAAACACTGCATCTAGACAGAGCTCAGGTGTGTTGAAAATTCTGATATTGTCTAGTCTACGCACTAATTATCTAATACTGATACTGGATAAGCACTGCATCTGGCCCTGCTAGGTACACTTCTGCTCTCTATTAGGCATTAAAACTCTTTATAAAAAGAAAATGCAGAGTTAAAAATGAATGCCAGAAAGACACCGAAGAGAATTTTTGTTGGGTGCAGGAAACGATCTTAGGCAACTTCCATTTGCTGTATTGTTTCCAAAAACAATGAAACACTTTCAAAGTTTATGCTTCTCTTGACATTTCTCAGATAGTAAAGTACTGAAAGGCAAGACTGGGAGCCACAAAGGTACTTAAGTGCTTATGTTTAAGAGAGGGTTAGTCAACCAAATACTTCAAGCATCTGGGCGTACATGTCCCGCCCCCTTTCACAAGAAGTTTGTGGCAGAACAGAGACTAGATATCAAATTTCTCAAATTTTAAACTGCCGTACAAGTCAGCCTAACTTTCACACTTAGCTAATGGAAAATTTTCCTGTTTTTAACGGGCTTTGCTAAAGGTCTGAAGTTGTCACTCAAGGTAGGAATAATTTCAGTGGAGAGGAATGGGACTCAGCTACATTTCTGAGGATGTCCAGTCATGTCTACTTGCCACTGTGGAAATAAAATAAATGAATGGATGCTATTATTGAAATCTGAATATTTGCCAATGTTCCAATCTTAAATATCAAGAGGAACTCAATCGAAATCATTCTCTTACCTGTGTTTCAAACTTGCCTGCTACCCTTCTTGCCAATGAGTTTGAGTTTTGAACCAGGTACTTTGACAGCAAATGACTCAAAGTGATTTTACTTCAGCTGAAGAGTCAACTCTCCATTGCTTGTGGCTACAATAACTCTGAACCTCTTCTGCTTGCTTTAAAACTTCTCACTTCAGATATCATTATCATGGAGCTCAGGAATAAATGAGAAGCCATTTACATCATTCACGTTGCTTGCTTACATTTTAGCATTACATTCAGATTAGACAATGGAACTAAGAAGTTTGGCTTTCCTTTGTCACTTTGTCACTACACTGGTGTAATAGCACCATGCTGTAGTATGTGGGATGCAGACAGGGCACAGCAAATACCTGCACTCTGGCAAACTGTTTTTTCACGTTGGGATGTCATTTCTACTATACTGCTTGGAAAAAAAAACTCTCTTCCATTTATTTCTCTCCAAGCATTTCGTATGGCTGCCTGTGACTGTAACATTTGGATGCATTCCACATTGACTTGACTGGCAATAGCGGAGTCTACAGGGTGCCCGTTTGCTGAAGGCAGCTCTGCCTAAGGAAAAGATCCCTTTGGAAACGGACGGAAGAGGAAGGATGGAGGAGGACATTGCTGTGGATGCCATTTTACTTAACAATGGTAAAGTCTGATCTGAGAAAGTTTTCAGTAGTTCTCAAAGACAGCCAGATCTAGGTTCAATTAGTCTCCTTTAAGAGATGTAAATTACAAATTGCATTGTGCCCTTTTTAGTCAGCTAGTTGACTAAATTACACAATGCTTCATTTTACAAAAATAGAAAGTATTCCCAGGCAAAGCAGATCACAGTTCTCAAGCAGCTGATTTACAATTGTTTTGCCAGAGAAACCTTGAAAACTGTGTAACACCCCGAATCTTAGAAATTTCATAAGGTTATAGCATTCTGTTTCCATAACAAAATCAAATCGTTCTATACCATCATCTTTCAAGATAGGAATTATATAAGGCTCGACATTTAATAAACTTTTATTCATGTCAGTGGGACTACTCAGGTTAAAGCCCACATATGCATATTTAAAATCTAAAGCTAAAGAGCACACAAACAAGGAAACTGCAGTGATGCCATGATGTAACAAAGAGGTTTATACCCCAGCTATCCTAGGCTGCAGATTATAGATTTGTTTCTGTCCTAATTATACACTCCATCGCCGTGCATTAGCATGGAGCCTAGAAAACCTGACTCATCATTTCTAACAATCCCGGCGACCCGAGGCAAATACACACACGCTCGCATGCTCGCTCCGAACGTTCCCAACTTCCCCTAAAGCAAATATCTAATCCTATTCTGCCTGGCAGCAGAGCGGTCTTGTCCCTACATGCGCAAGCTGCCGCCTCAGAGCGGGCGCTTTTGCAGGAAGCAGTTCGCCCTCCACACGGACAGCCCCCCGCCTCCGACGCCTTCGGTCGGCGGCAGCGAGCACCCTCACCCCAATTAACGGAGCCGCGGCTTTGGGGAGGGGGTACCCCGGGAGGACAGCCTGGGCCCGGGCCTGGCCCCGAGGCCGGCAGCCAGGCGGGGTGGGAGGCTGAGGCCCGGACCTCATCACACCGGTGACCCCTCGCCTTGCCCTGCTCCGCGCCCCCAAGCTTGGGCCCCTCGGGGACCAGCCTGAAGGGGAGCGCCCCCGAGTAGAGCCGGGGGCGGAACCGGCCGGGGCGGCTGCGGGAAGCCGAGGCCCCCGCGGCCCGGCCGCCCCCCGCCCCTGCCCACCGCTCCCTCACAGCCCCCGCCCGGCCGCGGCCTCCCGCTCTGGGGGCGGGGCTTCCCGCGGCTCGTTTGCATAGCGCCCGTTGAGCCACCCTATTGGCCAGGGGAAGGCACGCGCCGAAGCGCCGGCCCCGCCTCTCTCCCCAACGCTGCCCAGAGACGCGGCCGGTCCCGCCCCTCCGCGGCAGTGACCACGCCCCTTCGCCCGCCCCCGCTCGGAGGCTGCCTGGAGATGGGAGCCGGAGAAAGCTCTGCCCATTGGTCGGCGGCGGGCGACCTCCGGGATTGGCGGGGCGCGGCGGCGGCGGGCGGGGCGGCCCGCGCGGATTGGCGGAGCGCGCAGGGGTGTGCGCAGGGGGCAGCGGCCCGGAGCGGGGTGCTGGGGCCGCGGCTGGAGGATGGGGGCGGCCGGCGGCGCGGGCTGCTGAGCGGCGCGGAGCCACCCTGCCGCCACCCCCCTTCCCCGCCCGGCCAGCGCCGCGCTCCCCGCCAGCATGAACCGGCTCGGCTCCGGCACCGTGGGCAGCGCCACCGCTGCCTCCGCCGCCGGCCAGTACCGGGTGTGCGGCAATTGCCGGAAGGTGCCGAGACAGGTACCGGGGGGGCCCCGCTGTGAGGCGGGGGGAGCTGAGGGGGCTGCGGGAGGCGGTGAGGTAGAGATTTGTGGGGGGATTGGGGGAGCGGGGCGGTGGGGCAGAGACTTGGGGGAGGGCGGGCAGTGGCGTGAGGGCCACAGGGCAGCAGTGGGGCAGGGGGCTGAGGCGGTGGGATGGGGGGGGCGGCGGGGAGCTCGGGGGCGGTGGGGTGGGCGCTGTGGGGCACCTGGGACGGTGTAGGGGCGTGGATGGGGCCTGCCAGGAGGTAAGTGCCTGGGGGGTGCGGGGTGTGGGGGCAGCAGAGGGGTGCAGGGCGAGGGGGATGTGGCCCCGGGTGTGCTGGGGGTGCAGAGGGGTGCCAGGTCCCGCACCCCCATCGCCTCCCTCCCCTTGGGACGGTTGTCACTTGCCCTTGCCCGAGGCTACCGCCGCCCCCGAGGGTCTGGGGTCGCCTGGCCTCCCTGATGGCGTGGGGGATTGACCTGGAGCCCAGCGGCGCTTGGAAAGTTTATCCACGTATCTCACCAGCAAAATTCATCACCGCGATCTCCGTCAAGCCTTTGTGAGGGGGCATCTGAAATCAGAGCTTTAAAAAAATAAAAAAAGCACCAAAAAAGCCCCTGCCCCCTCCAATCCGCTAAACCCCATCCCTACAGTTATCAGCAGCTCCCTTGCGCGGACCCTCTGTGCTTCAGGAGGAGTGTAATCGCTTTACCACCTCCTCTCGACATCTGCTTAACGGGGAGCATTAGTAGAGGTGCTTTTTGTTTGTCCAGCGCAAATGAATTAAAATTGCTGAGCTGTGCAAATGCGCCGAGTCCGAGCGCCCAGGATGAACGCGATGCCGTTTTTGGTTTTATTTTAATTCAGTCTCTCCCGATACATTTTGCACCAGGTTGGTTCTTGCAAATGCTAAGAAAGCCTGTAAGTCAATGAGCTCAAATATTTGCGCTCTTTGTCCAAAAACTGTTTTTCTTCCTCTGTGGGTCAGGCCAAGTGCCAATCAAAGTTGTTTTTCAAGCCTCTCTTCCCTGCAGTAGGACTGCTTTTTTCTTTCTTCTTTTTTTTTTTTTTTAAGGGTTTGGTTTTTGGAAAGGAGGTGTGTATTTAGGGGAGGGGGGAGGAGAAACGTTAAAAATCGGTCAGAGAGAGAAGCAGATCTTAAAAATCCTGTTTCTTGAATATTTTAATGGAAACAAAATCTTATTAAATGTGCATGCTTGGTATGTGCAGTTATTTTTTCCATAAACTCTTGGATCATATTACAGTTGATACTTGGTGCTCAGCTCTTAGCTCAGCTTGCGAGAAATGTAATGGATCAGAGAAGCACACATCAGCAGAGTCTGATTTTTAACCATTTCGTTGCAGGATCGAATCCCTTCTTGGCTTTAACTTGCTGCTGTTACTGCTTTAAGAAAAACAAGTACTTTAAAGAGAGAAGTTCTGCGAGGTTAAAGCCTGAAACAGCTTCAGACTTGACATATGTCTGAAGACATACAAATTAACCGGTGCCAAATATGTCTGTGGAGAAAGCAGGGAGGGAGCTTACTTTGTTCTGCCAAATAATCAAAATGTTTTGTTGACAAATAAAGTGGTGCTTGGCAGCACTTGTAGATCTAAAATTAAATTTAAATTATTGAATTTTTTGAAGCCATAGTCTCATCCTGCTGGCTAGGACTTTTTTTGTATACCTCTTTAATAGCAAGGGGGGGGAGGACAGGGCTAGATGTTACTTTTCTAGTAACAGGAAACTTGCCAGATTAGATTTATTTTTTATTTTATTTTTATTATTTTTTTTAAGTAATTTAGGGAGGATGATGGTAAAACATAGGTACCCGGTTGGGGCTGTTGAGAAAGGCAGCTCAGCACTGTCCTGCTTTTCTGTGGTCATTTCAACTACTTTCTTTGCAAAATTGGGGGGAAAAAAGGAAACTGAGCGACAGCCTGTGAAACTCTCTTGAAATATAGGTGTTTTGTGCTTGCAGTGGTTGTGCTAGGACATGGTTGCATCTGTGTTTTAGGCTGGACAATAAACATAGAAGTACAAAGCTTCTGACTACATCTGTAATTATTTAAAAGTTGGTATAATAAAAATCACTGTAAATTTTAATCTTTTGCATTTCATTGGCAAGCATGCAAGTAGAAAACGGGGGGAGGGGAGGGGGGGAGCTTGGTGGAAGTGAGATGCAAATTTGACCTGAGTCTCAGTGTAATCATCTTCAGATAAGTGCTGCCTCATCTGTTCTTTTGATGGTGGTGTTCTTTTTTTTTAATGCTCATGTGATAATATACTGGAAAAATGATTGGCCTTAAAACATGTTGAATCTCTTCTGCCCTCCTCAGTCTTAAGTCTTTATTTGAAGCCACTTGAATGCTCGCAGTTTAGGTAGTGCTGTTGTCAAAATTATAAGGGGCAAAGCAAGCTTTCTACTCAGTGGTCTATAATGAAATTTGAAATAGTCCAACAGGTTTTGGATTTTCATGGGTGAAGGTAAGTTTCTCTTTCACCAGGGAAACAGGAGAAGCTAAATGCAGCGCTTTAAGGGTTTGGCTAATTTCAAATTAATCAAAGTTATGTTTTATTACGGAAAATTCTATTAGGGTAGCGCTAGAAACTTGCTAAGGATCCACAGGTTAAATTTGCCTATGAGGAAGGTTTTTCGTATTAAAAAGATACAATTTCCAGTTGGGTTTATTGTTACGGGACACTTTAAATAACCAGATCTACTTGCAGAACAATTGCTGCTAATCAGAAGGGCTTCGACAGTCATAGATATGACAGCTGCATCATTATTTGATTTAGAAAAAAAAAATTACAACCAGTAATAGGTGATGCTGGTTTGGATTTGGCGAGTGAGCTTGTTGAACAGATAACCAAGGCTAATGCTTTGACTCAGCTTAAAATAAATGGAAGAATGAGCAAAACGAGATGAGTAGCTCCGGTTCATGGGATTGATGGGCAGGCTTTGTAACAAAACTGTGGCATATCAGTATGGAAAAGTGCTTAAAATGGCCTACGAGTGCTGTAGCCAAACCTTTCCTAGAGGTGGCCATTGCAGTGACCAGGACAGCCTCCAGCTCTCACGTTTGAAAATCCAACGTGCGGGGGAGTCCCTGGGCAGGCGAGCGCCAGGGTGTAAATCTGGAGGGGGTCTGGAGCCTGATGGAAACCCAGGATTCTCCTGCCTTAACAAAAGTAATAGCCCAAGCAAGCAAGAAGAGAATATATAGGAAGGGCTCAGTATTTCTTTGGACAAATAACTGCTTCAGGAGGGCTTTTAGGAATAAGCAAAAAGTCTTCAGGGGATGGAAAAATCCTGATATGTCAGGAAATGTAGGAACAGGGAGAGTTTGCCAACTGTTCAAGCTTAGTTGCAAATTGCGAAGCATGTGAAGTAAAAGGTACTTTTACATGTACATACAAGTCGGTAGGGTAGAAAAGAAAATGAGTATAAACGTGGTTCCAGGATTAAATATTTGTTTTGTGTTAGATTTCAGTGAAGGAGGTACAACGGCAATGGCAAAATAGGTGATGGGGGAGTGCGGTTTATAAGCATCTGTCTCTGTTGGCAAGGTGGAAGTGAACCCGGCTTAGCTGACCCTATTGTCTTGAGCCAGTCTCTGTGCTGGAGTCCCAGATAAAGGTATATGAAATCCAGGATCTGTTGCTGTTTTTCATAGACCTACCCAATCAGGGTGATCCTGCGAGAGGGAAATAGCCATCAATATGATGGACATAATTTTCAGTGCTCCTCATCCCCCCCCATGCCAGTCTCCTCCTTTAGCACGAGTCTCAATACTGTACAAGTTACTAAAGCAAATTTTGACAGAAAAGCATACAGGTATATGAAAAAAATATGTATGACATGATACCACCAAAAGTAGGTCACGCTAGACTAATGCAGTACTCTTCTGTTGATAAGACATCTGCTAGAGTGTCCTCTTCTGAAAGCTTTAGATGGACTAAAACTAGACTTCATTCATTAAACATCTGAAGTAATGTCAAAGGTTGAACTCCTTGCTGCACTAGCAAGTCAGCTCAAATTAAACTTTGGGATTTACTAGCACAAAATGTTCTAAATACCAAAAAGTTTAAGTGGGTTTGAAAAGTATTTGGGCAAATTCATGACAGAAAAAATTAATCGAGACCAGTAAATAGAAAATAGCAACACTTTCCGGAATAGCTTCTGTATGCTTTCCTGGCTGTTACATGTCTGCTATTGCCCCCTGGCCGTGACATGTTACAGGGCAATAGGGACCTTTGATCTGACACATTTTGCCTATTTTTCTGTTCCTGTTAGTTATAGAGAAGTGATTGGGAACTGGGGGGAGTGGGGATGGTAGTGGGCCATGCTGAAAGGAGAAGTCACTGTGCTGAGAGGAGACTGCCAGTGGGTTTTCAAAGGATCACTTTTGAAACTAATTTGGTGTAACACTGTCCCGAATCGCGATGTGAGTGTGACTGTTTCTAAAAGTCGTACACACGGCAGAAGTGGTAAATGTTGTTGGTCCAGGGAAAAAACGGAACATTTCATAGAAAGCTGGGAGACCTTGAGCGCTGGCGTAGTTAGAGGTGGGGTGAAATTCAGTGGTATGCAATGGAAGAGTTAGAAACTTGGCTATTTGTTACTCATAATTTTTAATAAGAGCAGCTCCTTGGAAGGAGCAGGGAGAAGGATGTCGGTGTGCAGGAGGACCGGCAGCTTACTGTCATCCTGCAGGGCAGTGTCGCTGGGGAGGAGGGAAGCCGGGAAGGATGGACCCTAATTAAACAGGCGCAGGGGTGAGCTGGTTGGGTGCTGGGAGAAACGGAGTACTGATTTTGCAGAAGGAAGCTAAGACACTTTGCTTTTTTAATCCAGCAGAAACAAAGGCTGAGAGGGGATATGATCCATGTCTATAAATACATCCGATGGTAAAAGCCAGTGAGGAGAAATTAGCTCAAGAGCAGATGGATGTAAAATGGGTGTAAATACATTTAGGCTAGAAAATTAAAGTGTCCAGAGGTGCGAGGTTCTGGAAGAATTTGTTCTAGGTCTGGTGCTGTCAAAAAACCCACGTACTTTTAAGACAGAAAAATGTGTGAACGTCATTAAATGATGTGGTGCTTACAATAGCACTAGCCCAGACTCAGGGTGCTGAGGTCACATCCAAAAAAAAAAGGAAGAGACACTTTCTTTCACTTTATTGTTCCGTGTGGGTGAGTAAGAAAGTAGCCCAAAAGTGAACCAAAAATAGTCTAATGTCAGGTCTCATAAGCCTGTGTAAGCTAAAATATGTGTCACCATGAGTCATGAAGGTGCATGGAGATGCTGTTACCTGTTCTGTAGAAATCAAGAGGTCTTTCAAGGACATCTCGACTATTTTGAGGAAAGTCAACCTGTTTCAATCTATTCTGCACACAAGCAAATGAATGTTGCTAAGCGTTTGCTTGGAAAACACCTCGGGTTTTCCATGATGCAGCATCTTTGTTGTTGAGTTGCATCATGTAGTTGACTTTGGAAACCTGATCAACAAACTTGACTGTCACAGAGAATCTTGTTTTGTAAAATCAAATGATGTCTTCCATAGTTTGACCACTCTTAATAATAGTCTAGTCATGCTGTAGTTGTCTTAATTTACGGTTGCCTAGATGGCTTTAAATCTCTGATGTGCCTCTTTCTAAAGGAGTTCTCAAAGTAATTTGCAAACTCTAGCAGGAAAATGTAGCTCTGTTTTTATCGGCTCTAATTTTAGCAACTTTCTGTTGTGTAAAACATGGTGTCTGCCTTCAGTGTTTGTGTCTTCCAGTCCCCTGGAGCACTGCCACGGTGAAACCAGCTCGGGTCACTCCTCCACTAATCCTGCGTGCACAGCTGGGGGTAGAAGATGGGTCTTGCGGGTCCAAAATGTGAAACTGTAAACGAAGAGCAACAAACCCAACCTTTTAGGGCAGTTAAGATTGTCAGCAACAGGCCCCTCACCCTCATCATTTGTTCTTACTTTTTCTGGAAAGATTTGGTTAAAAAAAAAAACAACTTAAAGAATAGGATTCTTTCCTGTGAAATAAATGCAGTGAAAATCCAGAGATGACTGTGGTTTCTCTCCTTCCCCATCCTTGCGAGTCTTGCAGTAATTTGTCTCTTTTCAGAGTCTGACCCTTTTAAATAATTGTTCTCCCACCCCCCTGTGTAATTACTGGCTTCGTTGCCTGGAATTGGAGAGTGCTATTAGTCTTTGCACGTGTATGCTGGTCTTGAGGGTTCCTGGGTTCTTCCACCTTTGCCTTAAAAGCTAGTGTAAAAAATTTTCCTTTCTAGTCTTATGTGCTGAAAATGAGAAGGCAGAACTATTAAATTTTCATTAGACCTGTAATGAGTGGCATGAGTGAAATGAACCTGTGGTGAAAAGGGCGCTGTTTCGCAATGAAAAGCTGTAAGAGGTGGCCTCGTAGGAACCACGCTCATTTAAAATAGTCACTTTTATTTAAAAAAATAAAAGCAAAAACACAGTCTTCCCTGAATTACAGGGAGGGAGTGGAGGCAAGAAACGAAAGAAAGTGGGGAGGAGGATTTTCTTCAAAAGAAACTTTGAGGTTTAGTGTTGGGAGTGGGTTAGCCAAGCGTGGAGGTTGTCCTCTGTTAAGACGTACTGCTGCTGGTAGGAGTGGTGCATTGCATTAGCCAAATCGCAGGCTGTGGTTTGGAGATGTGGACTCTGTGAGCATTTGCTTTAAATTTATGCATATTACTTAATTAGTGCTTCAAATTTCACATCTCTTTAAATGGCGGTGTTTTGAAATCTGAAAAAAATAATATGGTTCATTAGGCATCCTTGGTTTTTCCTCTCTCCCACATCGGCAAGGGAGCTGTTAATACTCGTTTGGTTCTTTATTTGAACCTTTTTTTCTGACTAGGGAGATTTGAGCAAGAGAAGGTAGTGGTATAATTGTCCCTTGGCTTTGTGTAGCTAGGGGAGTTGGTCTGGAGATTTCATTATCAGATTTCCATTTCCAGGGCTGGAGAATAAGAAGGGATCACAGGCATAGTTTGCTTGGGCAGGCTGAATTTTGGTTTTTGTCTAAGTGGGTCAGGATAGACTGGGGGGAAAAGGGGCGTTTTCAATAGAAAAGAAATTCGAATTGTCAGGAGGGAGACCTCAGTTAATGAGAAATTGTACATCATCAGCTTCGGAAAAACCTGTATGGAAATCATTTATGCTGTTTTAATTTCTCTGTTCTTTGCAGGTGTTCCTGTTTGTATGCAGAGGTCCTTCCCATTGTTGTCTCTGCAACCCAGCCTGGTAGTCTATGCGCTTTAAGTAGAAGCTATAGGGAGCGTAATGCAGATGACTCAAATATCTTATGAAATTCCATTACAGGGAGGTGGGGATATTCTCTGCAAACAATTTTTTTCAGACTGTTTATCTATCAGTCAGTCCATTGAATGCGTTAGGGATAGTTCAAGAAATTTTATGGGGTTCTCAGTATGCCACCCTGGGCAAACTAGTGTTACTGATAATAGGGGAGGCTATCATCAAGGGGTATTAATTTTAAATGTCTCTCTTAACCACTAGTTTCAAATTTTTATTATAGGATGCTTCTTGCATATCAGACATTGGATAACTATCAGTTGGGGCAAAATACCAGTGTAGATGATAGTTAATATTGCGTGTTTAGGACGCTGAGAAACTAACTATTTTGTTCTTGGTATAGACCGTATCAACCATTGATTTATTCAAATATCTTCATTCTTGCATCTTATTTAAATTGAAAGTAAGATGTTTTGAAGCACAGGCTTTTTTCTTCTAGGGTATAGTGCTTGTGACAATCGGGGGCTTAAGTTAGGGAGGGGCTGAACAGGGTATAAGTAATGGTGCTCAGGGTAAGAGATGGAAGTCGGTGCTCTTAATCTAGAAAGGCGTCTTAAATCTTTCCTGAATGTCCCTGGTTCCCCGAATTAGAGTAAGATAAATAAACAGAGACAACCTCCTGATTAAACACCTATTTTTTTTTCTTGTTAATGACTCTCGTATTTCTTCCAAGGTAAGCATCTTGTTTTGTTAGACTGGCAATGGATTCCTAGTGGATTCTGAGCTCAGCACCCAACCTAGTGAACTTGGTAACAGTGTGAGGCTACCTGCAGTCCCCTTCCTCAGGGGATCAGGTGGGAAAAAATAATAATGGAGAGGAATATGAAGTATTCCTGGCTTCATGTGTTGTGAGTAGGCTGGAACTGAAGGGATAAGCCTGCATCACACAAGTAGTAAGTTCCTCATGGACTTGCTCCGTATTGTGTGGTCAGTGTGTGGACCACCTTTTGGGTTGTGGTTTAAGTCTTCCAATGTACACATATGTTAGGTTAACACCTATGAAAGCCAGGAGAAATCGCATTCTTGAGAATTATGTGGAGCCATAGGTCTCTATTATCACTTCAAGCGCAGAAGACATTTGGAAGAAAAGTAAAAGGTGACTTTAAAATCAGGTTTTCATCTATTCAGAATGAGCAATAAACTTGTAAATACAACAAGTATGTCTCAATTGCTGTACTTCGGAATCAAAATGCATAATTGTGTATCTGTTTTAAAGTGTATTAAATTTGAACTTAGTTTTGGAATGAAACTAGAGAGAATTGTAAATTCCTCTAAAGTCAATTGATCCTTTAAAGGATCAATTAAATTCTTCCTTAGAAGGGAGGAATGGTTGCAAGGATGACTCCTCACGTAATGTTTTCACACAAAAATGAACATTAAATGTGACTTGTAGGTTACTTGGGAATTAAGAATTTGTGCTTGCGAGCAATTCCACACACCTAAGTAAAACAGAGTTATGTTGGTGATAGTGAAGAAGTACTAGCTGTCTTGGTGTAAGCAATTCTTAGAGCAGGTCAGAGCTGCTTGCTCAAAATCATCTTTTATCTGTCTCTGGGCTGTTTATTACTGCATTGGATTTGCCCTGGCTGATACCAACAAAACAATTGAAAGCCAGCATATGTTCTCTCCTGTGCATGAATTGTGCAGTAAAAATCTATTTAATAAGACAGTATCTTAATGGCGTTGAACCTAATTTAATAGCATGTGCTTGTAAATATGTTTAATATCTCCTGCTTTAGCATGTGGTGAAGGGAATATAGTTACATTATTGGCTAAATGTATCTGGAGGGGTTTTGGCCATATGGTTTTAAATCTGTTTTAATGTAATTATCCCTATTAACTAAAAAAATAAAAAATATTCCCTCTGAGTTGATTGACATTCTTCTCAGTAAAGCACCCTTGTTGCTGATTAGAGGTGTGGAAATAATAATTTGTTCTAGCATTTAGAGATTTGATTAGACCTCTAATGAAATGGAGCGCCTACACGCTGTCTAAATATTCTACCTGACACCAGTTGGATCTCATCCAGTGTGGAAGAACACTTGAAATGTTGCTTTACTACAATATGTTTTGTGTCTTGAAATCAGCTGTGCTGCCTGCATGCAAATACCCACTGGCTGCTCAGCGGGCAGAGTGAACCTTGACCCTCCCTGAAAATTGGCATCAGGATTTGATTATTCTGCTGAACACTCATTGCCTTACTGCAATAACTACCTTAGAGTTAGAAAATTAAGGCAACTGTTGATGTGGAAGCACCCATACTGCTGACTCTGTAAGCTGGACTTCAGGTGGCTGCGCACAAACGTTATATGTAGTACGAAGTGTATATGAGGTAGAAGCATGCTGTTAAAGCTCACAAGTTGTCACTGTCCTTGCGTAGTAATAAGCTGATAACAACACACTATAAATGAAAATTTAAAGTTAAAGCATCACATTGCTCTCCCCGTTATGAGCTGGCTTGTTCTGTTTCCTCCAAAGGCTGATTGAAACACCCGTTGGGTGCCGCGGCAGCTGTTCTAGCACCCGTATTTTAACTTGGTTGCAGCAGTTTTCGCTCAAGAGCACTAGTGCCGGAAAACTCTAAATCAGGACTTTTTGTTAGCATCCTGCAGTGGAAACTTCCAGTCCCTAGTGGTAGGAAACACATTAAAACAACGCTTCAGGTGCATGTTGTCCATTGGTCAACAGTTCATTTTGACTGGTTAGCTGCTTCCTCTGAAATACAGAAGATAAGCTCTAATGAATCTGAACCAGAATCAGATACAGCCTTTTGTCTTCTTCCTTGTAGGTTTTTTTATTCTGTTTCTCCACCATATTTAATATTTTTACATTTTGCAGTCTCCACATTTAGACAAATACAATGGAAGTGTTGAACCAGAAGAACTCCAACTAGTTTGTGCTGTATTAATGCTTCAGGAGACTCCAGAAATTTTTTTCATCTTCTGTTCCTTCTGTTCAATTACATTAATAGTTTAAGTTTTGCATTACTGGGGAAAGATTGGACGAGGCAGTAACATCAGGGATCATGCAGGTAGAACCTGCTGTGAGATAAGGGACTTTTATTCCAGCAATTTAAAATGTGTTGTCTCGCTTCAACACTGGTGCTTCACAAGTAGTTAGAAGAAAAGGTGTGTTGGTTGAAAAGGTCAACTGTAGCGTAATTAAAGGCTGAAGGAGCCTGCAGCTGGTGGTGTAGTTCTTCAGGGGAGACAGAGCTTGGGGCTTGTTACACCTGAGCAGAGGACAAGTAGAAAGAGAACAGTCTGCACCGAGGGAGGGTATGCTGGAGCCGTCTTTCACACATGGCTTAGAAAAGCGAAATGGGAATGGAGGTGGAAGGAAGGTCTCCCTCCATGCCCCTGCTCTTTAGGTCACTTATGCAAAAGGTATTAGATAAAGCTGTAGTTACTTGACCTATTTATCCAACAGAAACTTGCAGTACAAGCAAAAGCAGTTTGACTATCCAGCGCTGTTGCTGTTTTGTATGGGACACTCCTTTGGGTTAAGCTGTGCCTCATGAATACTTACAGGCAGCATCCAGCCATCCAACATGAGTAATTTGCCTTGTTTGAGAAGCTAGGTCTATGGTGTCGGTTCTTGTTTCCCAGAAACGTTGGAATACCAGTTGCGTGGTCTAAATTCTGGTCGTACAGAGCTAACCTGGGTGCAAATAAAGGCTGTGAATGTGTCTCTTAGGAGCTGGGCGTACTCTGATGCAAAGGTCTTAGTTTGGGTTTGGTGACTTCATTCAGAAAAAGGCCAAGTAGACTGGAACGCAATGGAGGGTCTCATTAGGCAATGCATGTTAATCACTCTTCCATAGCTACAGAAGACGTTATTCAGGCAGGGTTTATCATTTCTGTAGTACTTGCTGGTGATTTTTTGTACAGTCATTAAGTCACTAAAATGTAGCCAAAAGTCCTCTTAGTAGAAGCATAGGCAGTAATCTGAGGAGACGGTAGCGCCTGTTAGCTCTAAGGTTGGAGGTAAATCTGAAGTTCTGCCAATCTGCTGGCCCAGACGGCTGAAGAGAGCAGGAATAGCTGATCTGTCCCTGGACATGTCTCTGTATTTACATGCAATAAATCTTCTGTAACAGTTATGAGTCTTAATTTTTGAAAATCAGCATCTCTTTTAAGCTCTGTCAGGAAAATACATTTGTACTTAGGTCTTTGCTGCCACCAGCTCAGCCACATTAACTCAGCGTGTTTTGGAGATTGTATCTCAGTAATGACTCACTTTGGTAAGACATAGTTTAAGATGCAAAATGTTCTTTAAAAAAAAAAAGAAGAAGAAAGAGGAAGAAACTGCCTGACTGCAAATATTGTTATGGTCGTTCCAGCAAGTCGGTGGCTTTCGGCTGTGCTACTGAGATGAAGCCTTTCCTCTGCCGGTCTTTTGCCCAGACCTCTCCCAAACTAATCAAACATAAACAGTTAGCATGTCAGCTCCTTGCTCATTGTAAAACAATCTCCAGCCTTTGCAAACAAGACTCCTTGGAGAAATAATTTGCCCTAATTGGTGACTATTTTAGGATTTCCTATCAGGTGAAGAATCAAAATCACCTGTGGTTTTCCGTCTGTGGCCCTAGCACCCATAAGATTTCTCTGGATTTCTTTCAAGGAGACTGTATAAGAAACGCATTTCAGTAAACTCACGTGCATGGTGTAGATACCACCTCCTTCTGAAAAATGCTTACGAGTCAACTAATCAAAAAAGGCTTAAACTCCTGGCTTAGACAGCAAGGCGCTTGCTCTTGGAAATTGTACCTTTAGGCTAGAGGTAAAGCGTGTTAGTCAGGGAGATTTTATTTTTCGTCTGGCACGTTCTTCGTGTTTGAGTCATCGACCAAAGAAAGATGGCAAAAAAAGGTGCTTCTTTTAAAGCAGGACATTGCTCCGTTTGGATGTCCAGAGGGACTATCGTTTTCCAGGCAGAGCTGTGAGAACAGCATCAGCGTTCCTTACGTTATCTGAACTGTAACAAAAGATGCTCAGGGGTCATCAATTGTACATGAGCATTCGTCTCAAAAACTTGTGCCAAGGGGGCTTCTCATTTTTTTAAAAGCTTTTCAATGGATTAACTTTTAAAATTTTAAGGAATGTCGTCCACAAGTTCTGTTTACTATAAACTAGAAACCTTATGTCAGCCTCATGGTTTAATATTTTTATGTTGGCTTGAATTTTAATGTGAACAGCTTAGCTAAATTCTTCATGGTGAGGTAGCGTAGCCAACGTCTGCTTATATTCTTCCAGATAGATACCATCAATCTAAACAAACATCATCAGCCCATCAAGTGAGTAGGGAGGTTACGTATTTATATTGTTTTCATGTTTTTTTCTTAACCTTTTTCAGATCTAAATTGATGTAACTTCTGATGAGGCGCATTCAGAAAAGGAGAAAAAATAACATTTGCTTCCTAAAAACAGTGTTGGTAAATAATTGAAGTGTAATGTCCTGTAGATTATGAAGTAAATGGTATGATACCACCTGTGTTGAACAGTCAGTGTAGGAATGTGCTCACCCAGGTACTAAGGAGCTCGATAACATGGGCTGCATCTTTTAGACTGGATTAGCACAATGCTTGCTTCTACAACAGTCCAGTTTAATTGAAATGTCTCTTTGTTTGGGTGATGCCAATTTCTATCTATATTAGAAAATATATTTAATTTTTTTAATTGCATTTATAGAATAAATAGCATTCTTGAACCAATCTGCTGCAGATATATAATATAACAGCATTAGAGCAGGTATGGTGGGTCAGATCAAAACTCGGTGTCCTGTCTCTGACAGTGGCCAAGGGCAAGGTATCTAAGGAAGAGGACACAAAATGGAGCAAGTTCCTTGTGACACTCCCTCGGCACTGCCTCCCAGTCTCCAAGTATTTGCAACTTGAAAACTTCCTGAGCTGGAGGTGGTTTCTCCATATTTAGTAACTGTTCTTGCATTTCTCTTCCCTGAGCTTGAACAATTCACTTTTAAACACATGCCGACTTCAGATGTCCACGGCATCTTACGGCAAGGATTTCCACAGCTTAGTTGCACATTGTGGAAAAGGTTAAGTACTTCTACTTGAGCTTGTCACCTGCTGGTTGGTTCCTAATCCTTTTATTGGAGGTGGTAAAAGCACACTATGCATGGACTGTGACAGCCAGGAGGCAATCAATTAAAATATCTTGACATGCTTGTGACAGCAAGCTCAGCAGTTCAGAGTAGCTTTCTAAGACTCAAGCTACTGTGTTTCACAATTCTATGTGAAAAAGATGGCAGAAAGCTAGCGGGGGGTGCTCTGAGCACATTTCCTTTTATCTGGGGGAGAGGATTTGTTTTTCTGAATTTTGGCAAGTTACTTCCATGACTCTTAAGATAGTTCCTGCACACAGTTTTAAAATAATTGCTATGATCATTTTGTACATAAAATGTGTGGGAAAAGCAGTTTGAAAACCCATGCCTCTGCCATCTGCTTGACTTTCCTATGTCTCAGAATAGAATTCAGTTTTATATAGTACCTGGTAAGTGAAAGGTGCTTGGGAGCATGTTTCTGTAGCAGCGTATTCTAGGACACTATTTATTTGCTCAGTAGTAGTTTTTATTGAGCTTAAAACACTGCAAGGACATGGACTTAGCAAGAGGGAGCGTCAGCAGGGACACGTGGTGAATTTATTTCTGGAGTGTGGGGCTTCTGTGATTTTACCTTTTCCTTGAGGTGCAGCGAAGAAGCACCTGTGATACCCTCCAGCCTTGTTGCTTCTGGTAGCCTATCATGCAAGCAGTTGAAGCTGGGAAGGAAACAATTTTAGCGAGCTGGTGCAGAGGTCAGAGCCCAGCTTCCTCCCCTGCAACCGTGGGGGGATTGAGATGCTAATCAGAGGAGGATATTGTTGTTATTTTTTCCATTAAAGTGCAAAGGTGGTTCTCTATACTAACTGAGCAGATCTCTTTATGATACTATTCAGTCTGAACTGTCTAGCTTCGTCATTTCAACTGAAAACTCAGCAGTGGCTGAATTAACGTTTGTCTGGTTTCTCAAGCAGGTTGTGCAGCAGAGCTCCATGCACCCGCCTGATTTAGGAACTGTTAACCAAGGACTTCTTTAAAACTACTCTTAGCCAAGGACTTTAAAGCTAGCTTTAAATATTTCTAGAAAAGCTGCAGTTGCGCTAGTGACTGCAGTGCAGGCGTAACCTTAGGAGTCTCACCCTTGGTAAAAATATAAATCATAATGTTTTAAGGCACACTGCGCCTGAATTGTGTCTCTCTGTGCTCTTTGTCATAATGAATATGACAGCAGTGCCAAAGAGGAGAGGTGAGAGAATGCGGCCTCGATGCCAGTCCCTGCTTAAACAATTCTCCCAGTCTGCTTTTATAGTAACCTGCAGTTAAGTGCATCTTCCTTCTATAACCCCTTGGTGAGCACGATCTCTGCTGGAATGCTGTAGCACTTGAGGATGTTCCAGCATGAATTGCAATGGAGTCCATTAAAGGTTTTCTTTAAAATATGTTGTTGGAGTGTACTGCTCTTATATTAATCTAATATTTCGAACATTTAGCATCTTTGAAATAGTTCTTTTTTAAAAAAAAACTAAGCCACTTTCTTCACAGTAGAAGAATGCCATTATGCATTTACAGTATGGATGAATACCATTCAATTTTGCTTGCTTACAAGGCATGTATTTTCAGACAATACTTCTATTAAAAATTCGGTAGAGCATTCTTGGGAGGCAGTTCTGCCAGAGATGCATGACAGATTTACATAACCCTAGGGGTCTTTCTCTCTTTTTTTTTCAATATCCACCAGTTATGCCTCTCCAGTTGGCAGTATGCCCAATAAATCAAATGTGTGTGCATTTATGAATTGAAGTATTTAACCATTCAATTACTGTATTGTAAAGAGGCTGTCCTATCAGTAGTTAATTTAGGTATTAATTCAGACCTGTCAAAGCAGCTGCTGTTTTATCTGTACTTTCTATCAAACGTTTGTTCTACCTGTTGGCAGTGGTTTGCTGCGTGGATCGAGTGGGGAAGTTGATACGGTCTCTCCGTAGGAGGACAGAGACCACATGCGTGACCACGGCTGCTGCCCTTACCCACGCTGAGCATGCGGCCTCCCAAGCACGTGGGACTCCGCTGGCAGAGCGAAACCAGGCTTGGTTAGATGGGCTGTGCTCGGGCAGGACGAGGCAGCCCTCTGCATGGGAGGCGGCGGATGAAAGGAGATGCCGTGCTGCTTCACAGACTCTGCGTTAGCAGCCAGCATTGCTGTCCTGGCTGATGATGAGGCAGATTAACTCGATGCAGTTTTGCCAATTTAGTGGCTGAAGGCTATGTTCCTCAAACTAGATAATGTTGGTCTGTCTCAATATGTCAGACTTGGACTAAATCTGAAGATGGAAGTGGGCCAAGGTACAGATAAAACAAGTCCCAGCTTAAACCGCTGAAGTTTTCCACTGTAACTTTTGCCCTTGATATCTGATGCTGTTGAAACATAGAAAATGCTCTTCTGCCGTGCTCGTAGGATTTTGAGTCATCTTGATGATCACAAGATCTTCTGTCCTGAGGGCATTTCTTGGGGAGCATACAAACTCCAGTGTTACCGTTGGGTGCGTGGGGAGGGAAGGAGGCGAGGTTCTTCATGGACTGATAAGAGGGAAGCTTTGTTTCTCTCTTTTTTTTTCTTCTCTTTTTTTGAAGGCTGAAGTTGACTAGAAGACCATTTGTTGTCTGCTGGTAGTGTGTGTCTTGCCTAGCTACAGTCCATTATGTTTGACCTGATTTACCATAAATTCCTGTTAGTCTATGGAGGAAAATCAAGCCTTTCCATGGCACAATTGATCTCCTCCTGAATTAGATATCACCTTTCTTTTTCAGTTGTAATCAGGCTAACTCTGATTCTGTGTTTGGTCAGTTGAGTTTCAGGCTTGGTATCTGATAAGGATTGGGCATGGATAAGAACTCAGATTTTGAGGTTTGGCTTAAATTAGATGGAAGTGAATCTCTAGCAACAAGGAAGTACAAGAAGTGGCTGTTTGTCTCTCATCCTTTTCATGTGTTAATAATCGATGTTTAGGTTTGTCTGCTGGCATCTTCAGTTGAGCGAATCTTCTTGTGAAGATCTTTCCATTTTTCCAGTCATGACCCTCAGCCTTTCTTTCTCAGCTGACGTACTTTCTACTTCAGTTACATCAAGATTAAGTTACAGGTGTGTCTTTTACTTGATATATTCAGGTCTATTCTGACAAAAATGCAAAACACAGTTCAGCTTCTTAAATAAAGAAGTGTTTTGCAGCATACGCATTACTCTGACATTTGACTTGCAGTCCTTGCCTGTCTGCTCCCAGTTGCAGTTGAAGGTTGGTTTTGGTTAATAGCTGTAAATAACTTTGAAATTATCTCCAGGTCAGGGAGAGTGATGCGACACAAGTAGGACTAAAAGAGGATGTAGATGTAGGCTTTCTTTATGAAAAAAAGGAGATACAGACTTTTCTGTTAGTAACCGCATGTTCACTTCTGAGTTTTTCTCCCTTGGGTTGAGTGTGCCGGATATCTTTCAAAGATTGAGGAACCTCTGTTGGACTTCTGCTGCCTGGCCATCCATCTTGGGTTGGGTAGAAATTGCTGCCCTTTGGTTTCTAATTAGTGTGGATTGTGTTCGTAATAGCTGGTGGAGGGATGGGAACTTGGGATAGGCTTCCTTTTATTGTGTGAAATCCAAAAGGGCTGTAACCTGTTACCAAAGCAAAAGCTCCCCATCAATTGTACTGCACTGGCTCTCTTCCCAGCTCCTTGCACCACTTCATCAGCTGTTAGGCACAAAGATGCCAAATTCTTAATGTTAAAAGTGACTGTTTGAAGTATTTTGAAATGCTGTTCCATAAAAAAGATTTCCTACTGTTTGACTTCCTCTGCTAATTCTCATCTTTATCGCTTAGTTTGCATTTTTTGAGTTGTACGGTCTGTTAAGAGGAAGAAACCGTTGCAAAATCACTTGAAATACCCTTAAAAAATGACTATAGGCTAGGACTTTTACTTTGTGAACTCGTAACATTTTGACATTGTTTGTTCTGAACATCTCTTTTATTGCTTCTGGAGATATGTCCTGGGTTTAGTTATAGGAATGGGTCTGTCGTAAAGAGGAGTTCTGCACTGTCAGCAATTCAAATTGTGCATCATTCAAATCATTCCTCTTCACATTTTCTCTTTTGTCTTTCAGCTTTTCTTTCTCTACGGAAATTGTTTTGAAAAACAGGACACCAAAGTTTATTCTCCTAATGCGTATCCAAATTCTTGAAGTTGCAACACAAACTTAATTTGAGATGAATTGCAGATATATTCTGAAGCTATAAAGCTCCCAATTTTAATACATTAGATGCCATAAACAGATTGTTTTCTTTAAAAAAGGATGCAGCAATAAATATTTGTCAATAAATTTCAAAATTTCACAGCTTTGATGAATATACTTTTTTATTCTTGTCAATCAGAACCTCCCAGGAGTACTAACATGTGAAGGCAAGTAAAGTGTGTCTATTTGGTTTTCCTTTTAGTCAGCAAGACTATGTGTAGCTTTAAATATTATATTAATCCTCTATAAATTTATGAAAAGTATTAAAGTTTCCACCTAAAATGAACTGGATGCGTCCTAAACTTCTGCCACGTTTCTAAACTGCTGTTCCTCTGACAAAGTTAGGTGAATAAGTTAAAATGCAACTTGGCGTATGTAGGAATAAACAAAATCCCTTTTGCATCCTAAGGAAGGGTTTGAATAATAGTAGAAGCTAAGATACAATCCGTGTTCAGATAATTTTTTTTTTTCCATGCTTTCTTCTGTCTTCAGTGAGGGTAGAATGAGCAGACAGTCCAGTGTAATTGTAAAATTGTGTTAGGCATTAATGAAGCCCAGAGTATTTCGCTGTGATCAAAGCAAATGGAGCTGGACCCTGCTCCAGAATCCAGGAATCACGAAGTGTGTTCACTAAGCAATAACGGGGGTAGGAGAAGCCAGTTTGTAGGTAGGGTTTTAACCTAGCAGCAAATAATACTGCCTGTACCATGTGAACTAAAATACCAGGTATTTGTGTGTGTCAGACTGAAAACCAAAAGTGGGCTCTGTAGCATCAAGTCCATGAGATAGAACTGGCATATTTTGGAGAACTGTAAGATAAATCTGAGACTGGGACAAAATCGATCCCGTGGGGGAAATTCAGCCCCAGATAGGGAGTCCCAAACCCAGTTCTCCACTCCCACCCGCAGTGTCCAAACACCCGGTGCAGCCGGCAAAGCCCAGCAGGTAGTCACTAGGTTTGGAGGTAATCCAAACCGCGCTGCAGGTGCTGTGACCAGTGCCACGGTGCCCAACACCTGCATTAAGTACCATTTAGGATGCTTAAGGGTGTCCAGGGCATCCACAGGGACTGGCAGACACTACACGTACCTATGGGAAGCCCATTTCCTTCTGGAGAGGTGGTTGGATGCCAAGCAGGAGACTCTAGGGAGTCTTGAATGGTGCTCAACTCCTGTTTTTAATGACACTGCACCTTGCTCTTGCTTTCTGCTGGAGAAGGAGTTTAGGCACCTCATAGAAATGGAGACGTCTCCATGTAGGTGTCCCAATGATGGATTTGACTCCAGATTGTTGCCGCAGATGATAATGTGTGTTATAAAGAGATAGACCACTGAATTTAATAACAGATCCTTAGAAATGCTAGATGGTAGCAAAATTGCGTGTAGATTATAATATAAGAAGAGGTGTACTAAATAAGAAATACATACGCATCACCTTCCCCCCAAAAAAATTCCTGCTTGTTTAGGAAAAAGAGTTTGTTCCTCAGTAGAAGCTAATTTTGGGATGCCCTTAGGATTTATATTTGATCTACTGCTGTTTATTATCCTGATGTCTTTATAGTGGTGGCAGTTTTTGTCAGAGTGGAGGCTCTGAGCCCCTTCGTGGGTGTTTCCCAGCCGCTTGCACTGCTCAAGAGTTCACAGGGATACGAGTGGCAGCGTTGCCATGGCTCGCAATATTCCCTCTTGAGGTGCAAAATGTTTCTTCCCAGTGATTTTTTTTTTTCCCCAGTCGCAGTATGAGCACCTTGATGTCGAGTTCAGGATGAATTAGCTTTTATGCACCATGTGCGTGAGAAGCCCCCGTATACCTGCGTCAGTGCGACCACTTGCTTCTCGCCTGTGCTTTCTGCGTCCATGGATATTCAAAAGGACTTCCCAAACCAGCTGTGTGATCCGCCCCGCCAGCTAGCAGCTCCATTCTCAAACAAGACAGCCTCCTTTTACATCTTGCTAAAAATAGTCGTTTCTTTAAAGCCTGAGGACGCAGTGACTCATTGATATCGAAGAGGAAGAAGTGTTATTTCTTTAATTTAAGCTTTGGGAGGAAAGCCGCTGTGTTGCCTCAGCACTGGCCAGGTTCGTCCTTGCTCCTGCTTGGGCTTCACGGCCGCGTTGCCAGCCGAGCGGCTCTGACATCCCTTCCCTTGCTGCAGCAGCCCGGCAACTATTTGAGATGCAGGTGCCATGTCCCAGTGCCTGCAGCCTCTTGGCTCTGGAGGGAAGGTGCACAGTCACTGCCACAGCTAAAAATAAACCCGTGAGACGGCAAGTCACAGCTTTTGGCTCTGGGGGGGTTTGGGCAGAGCTCACCCAAGGATGAAGGTGTTTCTGGCAAATTATAGACATGCAAATGGGAAATGGTTCCACTTCATCACTGTTAAAATTCCTGATATTTAGCTCCCGACACCGTTCCAAGTGCAGCTTAAGGAGAGAAAGCGAGTCGCAGATAAAGCTTGCTCAGGCCTGTTCTTTCATGAATTCCTGCAGCAACTCTCGCGTGGTCTGCAGAGGTCTCGTTCTGCTGTCTGACGCCGCAGCATGCTACTGCGAAACCTGCTTCTAGGCTCTGACTTGCAGCGGCCCCTCTCCCCGTTTTCTCTACTTATCTTTGAAGCTCTTCATCATCTTTCTCCTTCCAAAGAAGCACCCCCAAAAAAGGCTCTAGTTTTAATGTAAGTGGAGTTGGTTGCAAACCTTTTAAGGTAACTTATTCATACTCCAGCAACGCGTTTCTGGAGGAACGTGAAGCAGAAGATGGCTGGTATACGTGCGTACGGCATTTTGGTTGCTGAGCAACCTGTTTCTTGCTTCAGCCGCTTAGCATAAGAATCCAATTTCAAATAAGATATTAGGGACGCTGGCTGACTTACCAATAGCTAGCGTAACCTGCAAGGACTAGTAGGAAAATGAACCCGCTTTCTTGGGAAATCTGAAGCTTTACAAGAACTTTCACTGTAAAGGACCATATATCTGCAATGTTGCTTTGTAATTCCCATACGTAGTTTTTCATATTTGGGTTTTTGGGTAGACCTTAAATCACTGCTCTAGATAAAGCGTGCCCAGAAGCAGGGGTTCTTATCTACAGTTTGACAAAGCCAACGTTATCTTTCTTAATGCTTGTAAACTTCCCATGTTTTTATTAATAACATCCTGAGAACTTGTGCAACCAGATGATGGTTGCTCCTTTTCTTCTGACAAGCTTGTTTTAACCAGTCTTAATAAAATAAAAGCTTTGGCATGAAGGCAAAGTAATCTTCCGTGTTGATGGAAGGGAAGAGTATACACTTCTGATATAGAAAAAAACCAGCTCCGTGAAAATGTGCCGTAATTAGACTCACCACCTCGAAATATTATGTTTGGGGTTTTGGTTTTTTGTTCTTGCTTTGGTTGGTTGTCTGTTTTTTCCAGGCTTGTGTTTTTTGCAACTATCACCACCCAAAAGGAGCTGGGGTTTGTCCTTTTTGTAGTATATTTAACACACCTCGTTTTTTATGTCCGACTATCTCCTTGGCTTTCTGTCGTCGTTCACAGGAATTAATCAGAGATACTTGCCTACGTTCATCCACCCAAATACCATTTCCTCCTTTCCTTCTCAGCAATAGCTTATCTGCAGGGTCAAAGGAGTAATAGCAGTCACACTGAATGGGAAACACGGGAACGGAACCCAGATCCCGCTAGAAGAAGCATATGCATTTTTTTGCCTTGGTCAGGCCTCGAGGACCGGCTTTGCAGAGCCTGAAGAAGCAGGGTAGAGGTCAGAGAGCAAGATGGAGAAGGCAGTGGTTCAGCTCTAGTTTAGACCCGTGTTCCAGCGAGAGCTGACAGTTCGCAGCTATTCAAGTTGTCTCGCTCGCACAAGCTGCTTCCTCCAGATTATTCAGTATGAAATGAAGGTTTTAAACTCTAATATCCAGTTAACCTTCATGAAACAAGTAAAATGCAACCTTAATAGTAATCTTGGAAAGCTTTTCTTTTTTTAATGTTGACAGAAATGACTGGCTGCTAGCAAGATTGTGTATTTAAAGCTAGAAAATGTCTTCCTGTGCCTTGTGTAGCTGTGCGGGGAAGGAGCTGCACGTGCAGATACCCGGTCTCTCTACACCCTTTCTTCTTACTTTAGATTGAGTACATTTGATTCATAAGAAGTATTTTACGGGATTTTGGGGCTGTGACAGCAGGCCGCGATTGCAGTAAGTTGTCTCCTGGCTGCTGGGCTTCACACAGTAGATCCAGCTTATTTCTGCATCTTTTAGCAGCTAATTATTCCAAAGTCACAAATCCAATTGTCCTGCGAGAGTTTGCTTTGGAACATCTTTCCTGAATAATCACTGCTGATTTTTGCATGTTTTTTCATAGTCTAATTTAGAAAGGACAGGATGTTTTTAAGCAGCAGGACAATAGTTACACAGCTCCAGTGGCTTCATTTTCCTGTGTGGAAATCGGTGGCACGCTCCTTCTGGGACCGGCACTGCTGTTCATGTACGTGGCAATTAAGCTTAAGCCCCCCTTGTAGAGGTATTTAAGGGTCATTTGTTATGGAAAACCTTGGACTTTTATTTAGGGGCACGAAATATTTAGTATGCAAATCCCATACGGCTGTTGATGGATAACTTACTAAGAGTCACCAACGCTGCAGTGCCATTAGGGACTTGAGAAAGTGTGCAGCCATAGTTTCCAGATAGGTGGAATATAGTCATAAAGAGGAAAAGAAGAAAAGACAAGAAGCAACGGCTTTAAATTACTGCAAGGGAAATCCAGGTTAGATATTAGGAAAACTTTCTAAAGATCCAAGGAACTAAATGACCTGGACAGACGGAGGAACCTCCGGGAGGGTCTTTAAGAGGAGGTTGGGCCAACGTTGGTCAGGCCTGATGTGGACAGTGCTGGTCCTGCCCCTGGTGAACCAGAGGAGCGGGCAGCCTCCCCAAGGTCCCCTTCACCCCTCTGGCTGTCAGCAGCTACGCTGTGAAAGCCTCCACAGTTTATCTTAGTTCAATTTCTTATCCCTAATAAATCAAAAAAGTCCTCTGGCTCTTGTTACGCTATCAGCCTGTTCTGTACTAAATATATCATCCTCAAAGGGCGTTTCATGACTTCTCGCTGGGGTTTGTGCACCAAGGCTTGTACCACGTGTGGTGTTCTCCTCCGGGCTTGGCAGATGAGCAAGGTGGCCATTTCGTCGGGTTTCTAGAACAAGTCTTTAATTGGGTCTTGCTGGTTTGTGTGGACTGTGCTTTTCATGCCAATATTTGGCACCCAAAGTGCTTACACTCTTCTCAACACTGAGGATCTCATTAGATGCTGATATTGAAGAAAATGTCTTACTTATAATATCCCAAGTGTGGCTTTTTTTCCCCTCCGCTTTCCGAACTTCCATTCAATCCAGTAAATGGCTAATTTTAGCATTGTTCCAAATGTTTTATCGCTGTTGTTTATGTATCTTCAATCTGGTCTATAAACCAATTGGGATTAGATTTTTGCCAAAATCGGTGCCGTTCATTTGCGCAAAGTACAGGGGGTGCAAAGCTGAGCTAATGAACGTGGTGTGGTGGCTTCACTGCCTCAGTGGGCTGTAAAACACCCAGGTGGCCTTGGGAAGAGAATCTGATCCAGGCCTTGAAGATCTCATCTTGCGAGATAAAGCAAGTTGATAGGACGTTGCTGATGCTGACCGAATTATGTGACTGTTTTGCAGGAAAAAAGAGTACAAGTCTCCCCACCATTGACAAGAGGACCAAGTGCCTTTATACCGGAGAACGAAGTAAGTTTGCGGTTAGCTGGGCCGGGCGGGTGGCTTTTAAAATGGAAATACTGAAGGACAGTTTTATGATCCTGCTTGCCCAGTGGTACCCAGATGAGCCCCTCTGCGAGCAAAAGCAATGGTTTCTCTGGAGCAGGCTCCAGTGGGTAAGAACCACCCTGCCCTTGCACACAAGCGGTGCCGTCTGACATCTTTTCGGTCACCAGCACTCCCAGAGACAGCTGTGAGCGCCGGCTCTGCTCTCCTTGTGGAGGATGATCACTTATTACTCTTAATGCCAGGCCTAAGGAGAGGCCTATCCAGTATTGCAGCGGTACGATTATATAGCTCTGAAAGCAGTGTCTGACCTTCAGTTTGAGAGAACCTGAACATATGACTAACTCCTTAGACCGTAACTGTGGCTCTTGAAAGAATTTATGGTTGAAAGGTATGGTTTGACTTCAAAACTCAAGATTTCTGCCCATGATTTAATGTTCAACTTAAGCCTTGATTTGCAGCTTCCTGCAGCAAGTAGAAACTGCTATGGTGGTGTTCTCCTGTGATCTCAATCTTCACAGAGTATTATTTATTGATTAATTAATTATTTGGGATGGCCGACTATAAAACCAGGACCTTTGTTTTGTTTTGTTTTAAGTAATTGCTAAAGGCAGATAATTCACATGTTAGAAGGGCCAAAAAAACATTTTAAAAGATGAGATAGCTCCTGTTCTGTGAGTCTCTCTCCATGTATACACCAGCAAGGTCTGAATCTAAAAACAAACCGAGTGTAAAGGCTGGCAACAAGAAAACATAATGATGCAAAAAGGAAGAGAGGCCAAAAAGAATCTTTCAGACTTGGGAAGAGGGGAGCAGAAAGAGTTCCAGCCAGCCAACCTTGTGACGAGGACTTCCCTTTCGTATGCAATACGAGATGAAATTGAGATGCCAAACTTTGTAATGACTGAATTTTTCTCATGAAGCCAATAATTGTATAAAAAGTAGAAAAATAAATGCAGTTAAAATAACATATTTTGAGAGAATTGTTAATGAATTTATTTCACAGCTGATACACTTGGGAAAGGCGCTAGCCAAGGGTGCAGGAGGAATCACTGAGTAGCTTTCAGAAAGGAGTAACCCCAGCGATTACCCAGTACGAGCGGGGAACCTCCACCTGTATGGATGAAACAGCTATTCAGTGTCATGAACAAATGTTAAATATTGTTTGTTGAGCAAACGCCTACCTTTTTCCCCCATTTCTTGGCATGAAATAATACAGTGGATAGGAAGGATGTAGTTAGAGATTAGTAAAACACTGAATGTCCCAACAATCTTGATAATAACACTGCTCGTGTCAAAGCCTGCTTTATTGTCGTAATGGAAGGAATATGGACAGAGCAATAACAGCTTAATTGTAAAGGTTCCTGTTAAAGTGCCGTAAGGCTTTAAAAGCAGAATAAAAAAACATGTTTGTGAATCCACGGATGGTAATAAATCAGGAGGAAGTACATATACAGTATGAAGAGGATAGTAATATGGGTGGAGATAAATCACAGAAGCAATAATGCTGCATATTGCTATGCCTAACGTAGCAACAGTGCAGTCCTACAGGATTATATTTCAATTTTGTCAGCAGAATTTCTTTTCCATAGCTTGTACTGTTACAAGGAAAACTCCTGACAAGAGAAGATTAGAAACCTTACCAGAGACACGAAAAGTATGATTTCCCCAAGAAACTACTAAATGAGACAAAGATCTCTTAAATACATGGGAGATACACTTGCTGAAGAAGAAGGGGGAATCCTTGGAGTGGAGCAAGGGAAAAACCGTAATAAGTGAGATAAAGTGATCTCTAACGTGTGAATAAAATTCCGATGGTAAAAACATTCTTAAGAAAAACTGAGGAGGCATCATTTTGGGTATAAAACACAGAAAAGCTGTCATAGTGAAGAGCTACACATGTAAAAATGATGGAGCTGCCTAACTGCATAGCTGCTTCTTCCCTTTTTTCCTAGGCCCACAAATTAAAACAGGGAAGTACAGTGGTGAGAAGTGAAAATGTAGCATATTGTTTGTGTTTCTTTGTATGTAACTTCTATATAAGATTTGATGGAAAAATATTTGAGACACGGTCCATTCATCGGCCCATCATAAAGAAGGAAAATGTATTTTAGATAGAGTATCAATACAGGCTGGGGGATGAAGGGGTTGAGAGCAGCCCTGCCGAGAAGGACCTGGGGGTACTGGTGGATGAAAAGCTGGACATGAGCCGGCAATGTGCGCTCGCAGCCCAGAAGGCCAACCGTATCCTGGGCTGCATCAAAAGCAGCGTGGCCAGCAGGTCGAGGGAGGTGATTCTGCCCCTCTACTCTGCTCTGGTGAGACCCCACCTGCAGTACTGCGTCCTGCTCTGGAGCCCTCAGCACAGGAAAGACATGGACCTGTTGGAGCGGGTCCAGAGGAGGCCACAAAAATGATCAGGGGGATGGAACGCCTCTCCTATGAAGAAAGGCTGAGAGAGTTGGGGTTGTTCAGCCTGGAGAAGAGAAGGCTTCGGGGAGACCTTATTGCAGCCTTTCAGTACTTAAAGGGGGCTTATAAGAAAGATGGGGACAGACTTTTTACCAGGGCCTGTTGTGACAGGACAAGGGGGAATGGTTTTAAACTAAAAGAGGGGAGATTTAGACTAGATAAAAGGAAGAAATTTTTTACAATGAGGGTGGTGAAACACTGGCACAGGTTGCCCAGAGAGGTGGTAAATGCCCCATCCCTGGAAACGTTAAAGGTCAGATTGGACGGGGCTCTGAGCAACCTGATCTAGTGGAAGATGTCCCTGCCCATGGCAGGGGTGTTGGACTAGATGACCTTTAAAGGTCCCTTCCAACCCAAACTATTCTGTGATTTCAGCAAAAGCATTGTGTCGTCTTGGTTTTAGGTACTTTCTATCTTCATGTGCAGTAAACCAGCTAAAATGTTTTCTCATTTCATGGTGTTTGCAATAGTAAGCAGGCTGGTTTAATACTGTGCAGTTTCAGAATAAATACTTGTCTTGTGCTTGTAACTTCAGTGGCGAACATGTTGAGAATGGCTGTTCTTGGTGATAAACACTGAGTAATAGCACTAATACTGTGTCAGGGCTTGCAATGCAAGAGCTACTTACTCTTTTGCTGTTTCATTTCATCTTGTGCCCAAGGTTTGGATTGGTTGGAATAATTAAAGAACAGCTTTTGTTTAAAGAAAGCATTAAATTCCTATTCTAAATAATACTTGAATGTTATGGACAAATTAGCATTTGATCTCCTCTTCAATTATACACGCACAGAAGGGGTAGATTGCCAGGCTGTTTCTATAATTTGGTTACATAACCCAGTTCCTCTCCATTAATTTTGAAATTGGTTTTAGGGCTGAATGCTCAGGTGGTGTGTGTCTATACAGGCTGACTTCCATAAAGACTTTACTTTCCATTTAGCTCTTGCTTACTTCCAGCTCTCTGTACAGATTTGACTTTAAGCGTCTGCAAGTTTAGCCATTTCGGAAAGATCTACAGAAAAATGTTTTTTGTTTTTGTAGAAACATATTAAAATAACAGAGGTACAGTGTAAAGTGCTCTTCAGTTGTCAGTATACAAGTAACATCTATATGTGTATATTCGCATGCATGCAAGCATGTATATTTACAAATATACATCCGGATCTCCAGCATTGCCTTTAAGTTTGTACACAAGCAAACCGTTCATACCGCAATATGTTTCTCTCCAGGGCTAAAACTAGAGAAAATCTCTTTCTCTGTTAAGTTTGTCCATCTTATTTTTAAGGTTATGCAAGCAAATGGTTTGGATGAACGTACTAATCTTCTTGTGGAAGAATACTCTACGTCTGGTCGCCTGGACAACATCACGCAGGTCATGAGTATCCATACTCAGTACCTGGAGTCTTTCCTCCGCAGCCAGTTCTATATGCTGCGCATGGATGGGCCCCTTCCTTTGCCCTATAGGCACTACATTGCTATAATGGTATGTACCAACAGGCTATATATTTTCTCCTGCAACCTTGACTTGTGTATTTAAAAAAGAAGAGGAAGACTTAGAAAGGAGAGACTAGTGTGGTATTTTGACAGGGAGTGAATTTTTGTAGTTGGTTTTCATCAGAATAAAGCATGCCTGGCCAGAAGGCTTTCAATGAGAAGGGAGAGTTGGCAGCCTACATGTTTCCCTGTTTCCCACAGCCATACACTTCTCACGTGCCCACAAGAGTGGTGTTTTACAGAGAGCAGAGTTAAAACTGTGTAACCTTATTTCAGGATATTTAACCATCAGTGCGCAGCAGTGGGATGAGATGCCATGGACTCAAGTCACAACAAATTCCAGGTGGACACTAGAAAAACAATTTTTACCCGGAGGATGTTGAGACATTGCAACAGGGGCCAAGAGAGGTTGTGTGATCTCCAAGGATGGAGATCTTGTTTGGACAAGGCTCCGAGCAACCTGATCTAAGTTAGCCCTACTGTGAGCAGGGGTTGGACCAGATCTCCTCTAGAGATCTTGTCCAACCTAAATTAGATTCTGCAATTCAGAGTAAAGTAATCAAATGTATTTTTATTGGAGAATCCTCCATACTGCATAGAAATGCATTGCAATATAAAACATGGCCCTTTGGAATGAAATTGTATTTTTGTTTTGTGTTAGTAACCTGTCTTCCACCTGCAGCAAGATCAGATCACACGCTAACGTGCTGCCCTTTTCCCTCTGTGTTTAATTATTACAGGCTGCGGCCAGACATCAGTGTTCCTACCTAATAAATATGCACGTCGATGAGTTTTTGAAGACTGGCGGGATGGCAGAGTGGTTGAATGGTTTAGAATACATTCCCCAAAGACTGAAAAATCTGAACGAAATAAACAAACTCCTTGCACACCGGCCCTGGCTAATCACGAAAGAGCACATTCAGGTACCTGTTAATAGCAGAAAATGCTAAGAACTACGCAAGTGTCTGGTTGGGCTTCATTACCTTGAGTTAAAAAATTCAGGGAAGAAGTGAGCATTAAATAAGCCAATAAATTCTTCTGTGTGACAAAGCCAACAAGATTTGCTTTTTAGGAATAGCTTTGGCTAAAATAACCTCCAAAGAAAAGAGGTAATATATTAGATGTCTCTTTTTTTTATCCAGTGAGAGTTAGTGTGCAAGAGGAGTATGGTATTACTGGAAGAAAGGAATTGATTCCTTTTTAAAATACATAGTGTTTTATAGAAAAGCTGGGGGCCAAAAGAAATTTTATATTTACGCTTCTTTTATTCTCGTTTCAGAAACTTGTCAAGACTGGGGAAAATAATTGGTCTCTTCCTGAACTGGTGCATGCTGTTGTCCTGTTGGCACATTATCATGCCTTGGCAAGTTTTGTATTTGGTAGTGGCATTAATCCAGAGAGAGATCCGGATACATCTAATGGAGTCAGACTTATAGCAGTCAACAACTTCTGTGTCTGTGATCTTGCCAATGACAACAACATAGAAAATGCATCCCTCACAAGTAGCAACTTTGGGGTTAGTGTCACAAGAAGATTCTTTTGCTTGCCTCTGTTTTGCATTAGAAAACTTTCTTCCATCCTTTCCTGTTTAAATTTCAGGGTAATTTGAAATTTTTTGTCTACTTTACTGAAATGCTTGAGTCTGGTAACTCTTACGTTAGCTCTAGCAGTTTGCAGTGTAATCTGTTGAAACAAACGTTGTAACAGCAAATGGTCGTCAGAGCAATGTGATTTTGATAGCTAATCGCACAACCTGTTGGGCGAGACTATAACTCTGCTTTCAGCTGAAAGCTTAAAGTTGCAGTTTCTTCAGATAGTGTGTCACTGACTGGAGCATTGTGTCATCCATGTTTTAACATGTGGAATGAAAAAAGAAATGGGAAAAAAAACAGAAGTCAAAATAATAATAATTTTGACTTCAAGGCCTACAATCACAAAATGGGTCAATTCTGAAACCCTTCCTTGTAGATGGGAGGAAACGTCTGAAATAAAATTACTTAATTCTTCATGCTGCTGTTCCAGTCTTGAATCAACCAACAGAGAACTTTGATGACTAGTTAATTAACTTAAATGTGGAAATTTTTTTCTGAAAGTGGCTCTATAATGCTTTGAAGACATGTCCTTGAACTAATGGCGATTGATGAAGTAGCCTCATCGCCTTTGATGAAAGATAGGGATTATGAGCAGAGTCACTAGATATATTTTTTAAAAACTAGCAGTACAATGTGAGCATGCGATCAGTCAGTTCAATTGCTGTATCTTAAATTTCTGGGCTGTAGGACATGCTAGCTCAAGTCAGCGGGGTGTCTTATTCCCTGTTTATAGTGGGCAAAGGGCTGTTGCTGACTGCGCTGCTTGTTAAGCAGTGAGTAGCGTACTAGAAAACAATTATAGTTATGGGCAGAAGAACAGAATCAAAAGATGGAAAAGAAAAACCAAACAATTTATCTTATGAAAAAACTGAATGATAAGTACAGGTCACAGAACCCCAAACTTTGATGTATTTCTAGTCAAGAAGCCTGTTTTCCTCACAAAAGCAAGAAAAAGGGTCCACATAATGGTTATTTTGATCACGTGTAATGAAAAGAAAAAGAAAACGCTGATTTGCTCTCTCAGGTTGTGTTCCTGCATTGCAGTGTTGCACTGTATCTCTTCAGAAACACATTTTACATTACTAATAGACTGAAAAAATTACCTTAATATTGCAAGTGGCTTTTTGATACATGTAGGGCACACAGATGGCTTTTCCTGAGCCATCTACGTGGAGAAATATCTATTATAAGCGACTATGGTTTCCACATTCAAACACCACCTCTTCCGCTGTTAATCCCACTGCAGTAGGTTACTGCGGTAGGTTAGAGTAACACTTCCCAGCTCCCTTCGTCTCGCTGTCTGAAAGCTGTTTGTCTACGCTGAATGTGACAAAATGCATTCTGGCATGAGTTTTCGTGTTTGCTGCTGCTATCTGTTTTTGAGAACGTTTGTTGTCGAGCATGAAATCTGAAGATGACACATGTTGTCTATCTTCTAATTTTGCAGAATGTCATGGTGTTTTTGCAGATTGCAGATTCTTTAAGTGAGCTGGAGGCCTTAATGGAAAGGATGAAGAGGCTACAAGAAGATAAAGAGGACGAAGAAGCCTCTCAGGAAGAAATGGCAACTCGCTTTGAAAAGGAGAAGAAGGAGAGTCTGCTAGTAATTAGTGGAGGTATTTGTGCTTTTCCAGTTCCCTTTTGTTTGTGCTTTATAAGAACTAAACACTTGAGGCCAGTTCAGTGACTATAACTTTTTCTGTCCATTTCTTTATTCTGGCTGTTGCTCTTGTAGAAGTGTAGTAAGGGTGGTCCTGTCTCTTGCTTCATCTGCTTAAGGTTTCTTGATTGGCAAAACCCACCATCTTTCTTGCTTCTTGAAATTTGGCTTTTGTATATTAAAAAAAAGCCTGTAGGCTTCTGTAAAAAGTTGGGTGTAAATTTCTCTTTCTTTATATGCTCTGGATCTTCAAATTCATTCATTCATGTAAATATTCAGTAATATTTCACAGGTTTAGGTTCTGCAGTGCTTAGAATTTCAATGACACTCAGAAGTAGCCTTCAGATACGACATTTAGTTCAGGAAATAGATTGGGATGAGACTCAGCTTCTTTACCATTTACTGGAAAGGACATTTCTAACTTACCGTTCTGAGTGATCATACTGCTGTGCTGTTCCACTGCCTGTGTTGTGATAGAGATTCTTACCATTTTTTTTATTCTTAAATAGTGTTCAAAATTCTGAGCTGAAAGCTTCTTTTCCAGTATTCTTCATATGCTCTGGAGGCCTTCATCTCTAACAAACCATATAATGAAATCTGTTTCCTATATACAGGAAGGTGGGTTTTTTTCCCAAAGACAGTGTTCGAAGAAAGAATACTATGAAGACAATCAGAATCTCCAACCATTTCCTCATAGTAGAGGCTACTTGAAGATGATAGCTTCTGTCTTTTTAAGAAGTGACCCATAAAATGCGTCATGTTTTACTGACACTGTTCTTTCTGAATTTAGATCTCGGTAGCTTCAGACCAAACATGTTTGAAAGTATCTAAGTTTTTGTGCACTGAGCCCAAAAGAGAAGAAGAATGTATTGTGGATCAGCAGAGAGATTGTTTCGTGGCTCTCTAGGAACATGCAAAATCTCTGAAAGAAGATACATCCAGCAACGTCATGGCTGGATTTTAAGAAATGGATATTGTCTGTTGTTGCTCTGTTGTTTTCTTTGGTCAGACATATCAACGGTGCAGATAAACTGACACCCATGGCAGTTTCATTATCTAGTCAGGACTTCCATGAGACTCTGCAACTTCAGGCATACAAAAAAGAGGTGGTGTTTGGGACAGAAGGGGGTTTTTGATGCGGTTGCTGATAGTTCTGTTGACTTTCCTCCCTCTTTGCCTTTTGCTGGTTTGAGCTTTTGCTGTATGTGCTGGGCCTTCACCCTTTCATGAAATTCAGTCCTTGTCAGGGGAGGGGAGTGTATGTGTGCACGTTTTTTATTCTTCGCTGAGGATTTGCTGTAGCAGATGCTGTGCGAGCTCCTTCCTACGCAGTTATGTTTTGATTGTTTAATGAGGCAAAGAGGAGATAAAGCACTTCTGCAATTCTTAGATTAACTGACTTTTCAAGGTGCTAACAGTGGACATATGGCAACTGTTCTGTCAATGCATGTGGAAGCGAGCCAGGATTTTGACATCAGGGTCAAATGCAGTCAGCTGTGCAGTAGTCAACTTCTGCAGAGGTGGTTACACAATCAAGCCACCTGTTTATTCGGGAGGGAAAGATTGATTCCTGATAGAGAACCTGCGCTTGCTTAGTGACGCGTTTTGGAGCTCTTTGGAGATGCTTAGTTACTAAAGCTTCTGGCAGAATTTCAGCCTGATGTACTGTAGAGCTCTTTGCTTTCATATAATCTTCAACTGATATTTAAAGTGGAATATTGCATTGCTTTCTGGTTGCTCATACTCCGGGTTATAGAACAGAGCTGGTGTAATTCCTGACACCATACCTGTTCAGCATAGCAATCCTGCTGTCAAGGGTACATTTTCCTGTTTCTTATCCTAGCACAATGACGTGACTAACAGGATTCATCTTCCTGATTTAAGATACCTTGCCTCCCTCAGAAGCCAACAGAGAGAAAAGCACACCTCCAGACAGAAGTTTAGCCAGCCTCTTCCCATTTTGTAGAAGTACGATGTCTGGTGTAGGCTGACATTTAGTTGGCTCAATGAAAGGGATGGATCCCATACAAGCAGATTGGGATTGAAATGTTTCTTTCCTTTGTACTGCTCTCTTCTTTTGCACAACTTCTAAAATTGTTCTCTAGTCCTGTAGTAGAGTGGTAGTTGGAAGTCCACGCCACCTCATGTGCTTGCCTAAAGCAAAGCATTTTGCTATTTTATTCACAGCATTTGATGATGAAATAGTTTCTACGGATGTCTCCCGCTATATTGAAGATCCTGGGTTTGGGTACAAAGACTTTGCAAGGCGAGGAGAAGACCATCTGCCAACATTCAGAGCTCAGGTATCATCTCTTTAAAGTACATTCACTCAAAGAATGTTTGTATATCTCATTACAGGGCAAATAGCGTAAAGCAGTTGTAGTGGGGCATGTTTGTTGCATGCTCCTCTTCTTTTCCTGGTCCATTAAATAACTCGCAAGCTTCCACAAATCTACCTGAGATGTCTTTTACTATTTGTAAATTTCAGACAAGGGAATACTTAGCTTTCAGTCTTATTCCAATTATTACCAGAATTAATGTTTGAAAACTGTAAAGCATATCACTAAATCTGGAATAAAAGTGAAAGATAGAAAAGAAAGAATTTCTTTTCTGTTCCTCCAGATGTTGTAGAAAAAATCCACTAGAAGAACTCTTTATTTCTGTCATTTTATCAAGTATTCTCTGTCCAGTGGTTATCAATACATAGATGTATATATATCTGTGAGAATGATTTGGTGAGTATGGACTTAGAATGCTGGAAAAGAAAAGGAGTTCCTAAATATGATTACTGAAGTTTTTGGCCATATTTGAATATATTTTTTAGTGTTTTGCATGTACATTTTATTTGTACGTTGTCTTACACATTGGCATCTTTTTCCATGACTAGACTCATGAACTTCTTCATGATATATATAACAGGAGGGACATCCGAGGTGGTTCTGTTCCAGCTTGTAGAGTAGATTAATCAGCAGTCTAATAATAAATTGTAAGCAATAGAAGAAATCTTAAACCAAATCAGAGAATTTCATTAAAAAAACAGTGGGTGCAGGAAAACTTCATGGTCAGAAGATGTATTTAAGACTGTAAAATAAAGAATCCATGATCACTCTCAGGAAATGTATTTAGCTATATAGCAGTCTCTGCTGATCTGGATAATTTACTCTGCGGTCTTTATATATGCCTAAAGTAGGTAGATATTGCCAAAAAGAATAAGGCAGAGTCAGTGCTTGTAAATCAAACATTCTGCTTAACTACTTTAGGAGCAGCAGGCTCCCATGGAAAAAAGCTCTACAGAAGTTGAAATTGGAACTAAAACATCTCTGCTCTTAAATAAACAGGACAGCTTCTGGCCTACATTCAAAGGAGTCACCTTGATAATTTAACTTTATTAGTATGTCCTACTCCTAAGCAGTTAGATGTATATACCCACAGCCTCCCAAATGCTCTGCTATTAATGCTATTTTACTTGCAGTAGCATCCCAAAACCCTGCAATAAATCCAATCCTTATTCTGATAAAACAAGACTGCCTTTACCTCTGAGGGTTTAAATTTAGTAATAGTAAAAGGTATTTATTCCATACACAGCAGAATGTCTTTATATTTTTTTTTTTCCCTTTTTCGTTGTTAGTATGGATTAACTGCTGTTAGTAAACAGCACTTTTCCCCTCCTGAGGCTTCTGGTTTTCAGAGGCTTTTGTGATGCCCCAGGTGTCCTGGACACCTTCACAGGGCTGGTAGGTACAGTATATTTCTCACAAGCCTTATGTTGTGGTTTAACCCCAGCCGGCAACTAAGCCTCACCCAGCTGCTCGCTCGCTCCCCCCTGGTGGGATAGGGGAGAGAATCGGAAGAGTAGAAGTGAGAAAACTCCTGGGTTGAGATAAAGACAGCTTAATAGGTAAAGTAAAAGCCGCACATGCAAGCAAAGCAAAACCAGGAATTCATTCCCTACTTCCCATCGGCAGGCAGGTGTTCAGCCATCTCCATCACATGTAACGGTTACTTGGGAAGACAAATGCCATCACTCCGAATGTCCCCCCTTCCTTCTTCTTCCCCCAGCTTTATGTGCTGAGCATGACGCCATATGGTATGGAATATCCCTTTGGTCAGTTGGGGTCAGCTGTCCCAGCCGTGTCCCCTCCCAGCTTCTTGTGCACCCCCAGCCTCCTCGCTGGTGGGGTGGGGTGAGGAGCAGAAAAGGCCTTGACTCTGTGTCAGCACTGCTCAGCAGTAACGAAAACATCCCCATGTTATCAACACTGTTTCCAGCACAAACCCAAAACGTAGCCCCCTGCTAGCTATTATGAAGAAAATTAACTCTATCCCAGCCAAAACCAGCACACCTTACAGTCTTTTGGACTGGCAGCTGGAGGCCAAATGCGATGTTGTGGTGCGTTTCAGATGTCACTGAACGCCTCTGTTAGGCAGCTGAATATTGTCCTACATACTCTTTCCCACCATCCTAATCAGGGGGCCAGTCCAGTAGACGTGCTCTAAAGCGCCTGGGCGAGGACCCTTGCCCAGCCGTACCTTTTGAAAACAGCCAGACACAGGAAGGACGCGGAGGTGATGCCTTCAAACGTAGAGATGGCATCAGTGATTGAATGATTGAACACTTGCCAACGATGTGGGCAAACCAACGTGTTCTGTGTAACCACAGCATCGAGAGTGGTTGCACGCTGCTCTGAAGCAGGGTCGTTCTCCGCTGCTGATGCTCTGCCACCACGCTGCAAAGATTTTCCCTTCCTGATGTGAGCCGGCAAGCTTTATCCTTGCAATCCAGGTGCTTGTCTAAGACCAAAGCAGCCTGGATTTTATTAGTTTGTTCAAGGACGGTTCAGCGCTTTACCCAATGAGTGTACATCCTGGGTGGAAGTAAATACTCCATCTCTGCTCAAAGCTAAGCATCAAAGCCTCCAAGAGGAACCAGTTTTTAAACATGCTTCCACATAGAATGACACTGGTCGCAGTGGCAAAGCAGACAGTGGAAAATTGCTTCAACGCTTCAAGAGAAGCTTAGGTTTTTTACTCCTGGGGGCTAATGATATCCAGCTGGAGGTGGGGTGTTGCGACATGGTATCCATTGCCAGGAAGCCTGGAGGAATGGAGCAGGTGATACGGATGAAGGATTCAAAATGTAAATTTTTTGAAGAGGATAAAGTTATAACTAGCAGACAACAAAAACTATTGAGCTATAGAGAGGATCAGATAGGGACTTCACTTCATTTGTACATTTATGTATTTCCTTCTCTTCCTGCAGGACTATACTTGGGAAAATCATGGCTTTTCCCTTGTAAACAGGCTTTATTCTGATATTGGGCATCTCCTTGATGAGAAGTTTCGGATGGTATATAACCTCACATATAACACTATGGCAACACATGAAGATGTTGATACAACTACGCTAAGAAGAGCTTTATTTAACTATGTCCACTGTATGTATGGAATCAGGTATGGATGAAAATCCCCTGGCTTAGGAGTGCATTTTAAACTGTGTAAACAGAATGAAAAATGAACCATGTGAAAAGCACGATTTTAGACTCTGGGTGTTAAAGTGGAGATGGTACCTCAGTCTGGAAGTTAGAGTGGTTTTACTGGCATATCAGTATAACTTTGCTTCCGTTGGAGAAAATTATTATGAATCAGGATGGAAATTATTACAGAAATGTCTTCTCTGAAGCCAGCCTGTATCCTTTGTTCAGAGAAGACAACATCCTAGTACTAAGCCTTTCAGATCCTCCGTTAGCGGGTGGTTTTCTAGCGTGTATAATAAATACTTCAATTCCCAAACTCAGAACATAATGCTGCAAAAGACCATGCTTTTAAAAACTTATATCCAACAGAGTGATTGCCTGTGTTATTTAGGTATGATGACTATGATTATGGAGAAGTTAATCAGTTACTTGAACGCAGCCTGAAGGTTTACATAAAGACAGTGACCTGCTACCCAGAGAGAACTACCAAGCGCATGTACGATAGTTACTGGCGTCAGTTCAAGCACTCGGAGAAGGTACGTATTTCAAAGCCAAACTGGCTTCACAGAGACCCCCATGCTTTTTAAAAATGAAAATATGGTGACACCTAAAAATGGCAGTACCTGTCAAATGAACTGGTTTTAACCAGAGAAAAACAAATGAGATTAATTCATTGAGTGTTAGATATCAATTTTACAAAAATACTTCTTAGTGTACTGGAAATACTGATTCTTTTACTGTTATTATTATTATTATTATTTTGAGTGACTTCTCCATAAAATTGAACTGACAACTGTAAAAGAGAAGTGGATAAACTTGGGAATGCAGACACTTGCCAACTATGCCAATACTTGGGATTTGGGGATCAAAAAAGACCTTAACTCATATGTAGATAGATATATAGAGAGAGATATATATAAAAAACTCATATATGTGTGTGTGTGTATATATATATATATATATATATATATAAAATCTTCATGGTATTTTTCATGAATAAATGTCAACGTGTCTTCAGATATCCAAGTTAAATGCTTCCTGACAAGGGTTCAGTGCTTGTGTGCCTGTTAGCCTATCTGGCACATAAACTATTCCTTACTCTGTGCTCCGATATAGTGGTCACAGGTGGTAGTAAAGAAAACAAAATATAATTCATAAAGAACTAATACCATTAGGATACAAAAATGGTTTTATTGTGACTTCTCAGATGGGAGATTGCTTAAAGCAGCAGTTGAGGCTAGTTCCTTGCAGTCCTAGGACGTTGTCTAGTGTTGGCATACTCCACAGCTGTCTTGAGAGGAACTGGGGTCCTGCAGCTCGGTACAGGGAGAAAGGACATAGTTTCTTGCAGCGATACTTTACTAAAGGTTAGAAATTTTAGCTTAAATGAATAAACAATGTTGCATTCAGAGGTGAACTAAACGGCTGATATAATTTTTAACAGGTTCATGTCAATCTACTTCTAATGGAAGCTCGTATGCAAGCCGAACTTCTGTATGCCCTTCGTGCCATAACTCGTCACTTAACCTGAAGCATTCGCTGGGCAGGAGTAAAGGAGTTTTTACTGAGTATGTAAAGACCTTTCGAAATAGATACACACCAGAAGCTGTTTGTGATGTAGCATCAGGTTATTCAATTCTCTAGTGTCAAAGTTTAGCCGTGCTTCTTGACGGCTGTAATGTGCAATGACGTGTTTTATTTTCTTGATGCTTAACATTACTAATGATAACAAAAGTAACACTGAGGAGCACTACTCTGCATTGTTTCCGGCTGGATTTCTGCGCAGTGGTCAGGATCCTGAAACTGTTTTTATTATATCCAATCCTAGCGCTTTTTTCTTTAAGCACTGGAGTGAAGTGCTTAGAGACTTCTTTTTCCAAGCAATCATTTTTCAGATTAGTGGAGTCCAGCAGAAGATCAGTTTTGCCTGTCCTGAGAACGTACCACCATGTCGTGACTCGTGACAGAGACGCGCGGGCTGCTTTGCATTGAATTGCCCACTGGATTCTTCTGTGTCTCCTGGAGGCTGCTTGCCAGTCACTGTCTTACTACAGCAATTGAAGGTGATGCGAGATGTGGATGCAAACATTGAGCACACTTTAATGTGAAATTAATCATGATAAATCCTACAGCATGCTACTGAAGTGCGAAATTCATCTGCTTTGTCGTGCCCCTTCCCAAGAGAAGAGGCCTCACGATTTGCCATTTCAGCCACACTTACTGTGTTTCAATCGTGCATAATCTTGTTTTACTGACAGTCACCCTCAGTTGTCCTTACAATATCCATGCTCATCACATGTTGCAGTGTGTTTAGTTGGCACCTATAAAGTTAATTCGCAGGCTGACCAAAAATAGGGTTGTGGGTTTTTTTGCACTCTCTTCTTTCTCAATGTTTTAACTAAGGAAAGTAAAGGAAGGCTAGCATATCTGTTCTTTCATATTGGATGTATAGAAATTTATTTCCCATAACTTTTTCATAGCATGAAATTTTAATATTCAAAGTTTAAAAAGTTTCTATGCATTAGTGTGAGTGAACAAAAGAAAAGTGCAATATTTAAAAAGAAAGCAAGCTTTTTTCCCTATCATGCCACTGCTAAAGTGTCCTTCTTATACAGCCATAAAGAAATTTTAAAACCAAATTTCTTTATTGTCTAAGGCCTAGCAGTTTTGTTTTAGCTTTTACGGCTTAAGACAACCTGATAACTGAGATGCCAAAGCATCCCCAAAACAAAGCATTCTTGGACAACCGGTGATACTGGGGAAGGGAAGAAATAAGCTGCCAAAAATGTCACACTTTTGTGCTGTTTTCTGTTGCTTTTGACTAATTTTTAAGAGCACAAAATGTTGATATTCATAGCTTTATTTTGTATTGCATTTAATGAACCAGTGAAGTGCCTAAAGAGATGCTTAAACTTACCCGGTAGGATGCAAGTTGTCACTGCTTCAACTTTTGTCTGTTGGTTTGGACTTTTCATATTTCTTTGAGGAGGGTGACCTTTATTTCTGTTGCATACATTCAAAACTAACTGGATACGTTTATTTCTCATGTTCCATTGGGTTGTAGAAGTTAATACAGGATTTTTTTCCATTGGTGATTGTTGAATAGTTTAAAAAAATACTATAAATCAGTCATATTTTAACCCTTTTCATTGACAAAATCATGGACCAGTACGCTACTAAAGTTAGTTTTCTCTTTTCTTCCCTTTTCCTGATACCTTGCTGTGACTTCGCATGTTGGTTTTTTCGCTTTATCTCTCTGTTCCAGATTGGAAAGCTAAATGATTGTACACTTTTCTGCACTTTCAGACTGCAGACTCTGCATGTGAAAACCTTTTGAGGAAGAAATCAGTAACTATTTTTTTTAATGTAACATTGGCTATTTAGAAGACTACCCAACAGACAGCATCGGACTCTCTTCTAGAGAGAGCATTGGGTAGAACATCAGATTTATTTATCTTGTATAGCTAACTGCAAAGATTTCTCAAAAGTGTTGAGATGCTCATATGTATGAACTTAGATTAACTTTCTAAGTTGTTAGGATCCTTTTTCCTCCCTCTTGTGACTGTAGTGGCCATACCTAATGGCTTTTGTGCTTAAAACAGTTCTGCTGAGAGAAGTTTTCATGCAATACTTTTGCTTTTTTCAAGTGATGGGAACTGTACAGTACTACTTTAAATTCCTTTGCTTTGAAAAGTCAAGTAGTTCTCAAGAAGCACAGTTGAGCTCTTGGAAAGGAGGTGAAACTAGATTTGGGTAACTAATATGACGGCTTAGTTTCCCTTCAGAAATGCGAAGACTCTTAGAGTAGGTTGAGTTTTACGTTTGGAAACATGAGTGCCTTTACTTCTTTCCTTACGAAATGTACTTGCCAGCTCAAATGCCTTCTGAGCAAAGCATATGAGCAGATTTGAAATATAGAAACCATAAATGGATTGCTTCATAAAATTTGTAGTAAACCAGTGATTTCTTTTTTTTTTTTTTTTTAAGGGTGCCATATCAAGTCACATATGGCCTGCAAGACATTCCACCGTAGGAAATGTCATTGTACAACTAGTTTGCTATTTCTCTTTTTTTTTAATATTAAATGCAAACTTGAAACTTCTGGAAATGTTTTCCATGTGGCATTTTTTTTTCAAAGTATTGCATTTACAGTGTAACAATTTATAGCCTAATTTTTGTATGCAAATTTATGATTTTTAATAGATGTTTGTTCAGAATAGGTGTTTAAAGTCAGACAACTCTACCATACCTTACGCACGCTTTAGGCTCACACTGTGCCAAATTTTAATGTGCGAGTGTTCTTGGATTTTTTGCATTTTTAAAGCACTCATGAATGTTAATCTTCACACTTTGTTCATTAATATTATTCTTCAGAGTACCGTAATCATTGGAAGTGTAGATACTCTCCCTCTGCGTTCCTTTATTGGAATTGGTATTTACCAGCATTAGTGTTAGTCCACGAAATCCCAGCCGTGACCAACATAAAAACAAAGTGTACAGTCTCCTATCTACTGAAGAGAGAGCTCGGTAGGTACAAATTAACCAGCTAGCACAGGGAATGCTGTACGTAAGGAACAGAGCTTTCCAGCACGGACAGCTTCTTACCATTGAAGAATCACTTCAAAATGTGTGTTGCGATAGAGTACATTCTTGCTGGAATTGCTCCATTTTTTGGGGTAACGAAGAGAAGTGAAAAAGGTGCCGATTGAAGAAAGCATTTGCATTTCCCAGAACACTCTGCCTGCAGCCAAATATCACAAGAGTACCATCATACGGGAACAGAAACCATTTTAAAGTAGGGTACAGTTTGTGCAGATAGCTACTAAAGCTAGTGTTGTGGTATCCTATGAGAATTTTGGTGAGCTGTAGGCGGATTTATTTTCATCAAGACTGAACTGAAATATATATTCTTTGTCCTAAAGCCTTCTTTAAAATGCAAAGGATGTACTTTCAGCTTTAAGAGTTAAAGAATTGCCACTATTGGCTCTTCCTATGTATTAAAAAAACTTTAAGGACAGGAGAATCAGTGATTGTAAACAATGATAAATGTAGGTCTCTATAAATTTAGAACAGATCAGAACAGAACAAAAAGGAAAACATTTTGCTTCTCTGTTACTTGAGTGCAGAAGGTCAAAGCACCAGATTCTTCAAAAGTATTTTTGTTTTTAGTGATGCTGATAGATGTTTTCATGGGATTTGGAAAAAGCAGCTAGTTGCCTAAATTTCAAAGGGAATTTAAGCACCTAGGCACTTAGCAAAATCCTACAAAGTGCCCACTTGCGGTTTTGAGTCAGATTTTTAAAGATACTTAGTCACCTAAATTCAATAGAATAAATTAAGTTTCCATAGAGATTAAAGGAATAATATGTAGGAGATCCATGTGATTTGCAGCGATTGTTAATGAAATGGGTTGTTTTGGGGACTTAATATAGGCTTAGAAAAATCTTTCCCAAAGCAGTTAAACTGTAAGCTGCTGCTCTTGCAGAACAGGTTCTCGACATTTCTCATGCATGTGTGTTTTCCATGAACATAGGCATGCATTTCAGGCGCATGTTCCAGAGTTTGGACTCCCTTTTAGAAGAGCTGGACTATTTAACCTCTACCTGCAGAAAAGATTTATTGGTGGTAGCAAGTGGATAGCTTGTGTCCGGACTAAAAAGTTTTGGCCAGAAAGAAATACTCCAAATCTTGATTTCAAGTTATGTTCTTTCAATTACTTTCCTTAGAAGTTTGGATCCTTCTCCCATAAATAAGGGGTGATGTTGCACAAAATGGAGGGAGAGGGGAGTGGATTCATTGTAAATGAACTTTCCCAGAGCTGATCTGAATATTAAGCTGTAAGAATTGGTTTGCCATTAGCGATCGTTCCAAGAGCTGGACAAAAATGTCAATTTTCACTATCAGAACTTCAGATCTATTCTCCCTAATGTCCCCCAGCACTATGTTTGTTTGAAAAGATGCATCCACCAGCTTTTCCACATTTGGGAATTGTAAATGAAAATTTTTATCTCCAAAATGAAAATGAATTTAGCATTTCATACCTACTGCATAGATCACAAGTGTGGGAGATGGGGAGAGCACAGTAGTATGAGGAAACTTTAGGAGCATCTTGATCGGTGTTCGTTTATCCCTTAGAGCACATTTTCTGGCATGCGGTGATGCTGCTGCTCCCCCAACACACATCAGGTCTCTCTTGCAGACATTTAATCCTTCTGCTGCTCACCAGGGGCCAAAATTGTCATTTTCCCACCCTGCATCAAGTGCTTCCTACCTTCCCAACTTCCAATGCCTAGCAGTCATGCAGGGACAACCTCCTAGCCTTAACCGTGTGAAACAATGCTAGGTTCCTATATCACCGTTTGCTGTTGAGTTCAGAGGGTCTTTCTCATGTTCAGAAACACTTAAGTGCCCTATTAGGTTATTTCTGGACAGGAAAATTCTAAATCTGGTTCGAATGGATGACACTCAGTACTTGCTTACAACATTTAGGTAGCATTTGCCAGTAGCGTGTCAGATCCCATCTCTGGAGTTACAGTAATAATCCAGTGGATCCACTAAGGAAACGCTTTCTTTGGTGAAACTCCCCGTGCTTGAGCTGTTCAGCCGTGCAGGTTTCTTTGAGGGACATCTAATGGGGGATTTGAGGTCCTCCTGTGCCAGGCAGGCTTACAGGGCCGTTGGGTCGGCAGCTCCTCGGGTGCCTTGCAGCCGGGCAGACCGTGGCCGACCTCTGGAATAAGTGGATTTGGGTTTTTCGCTTATCTACGGAATAAATCCAAATGCACGCCGTGGAGTGGCTGCTGGAGATGTAGGCAGGGTTGGATGTTCTTACGGGTACTGAGTATCATCAGGGCTCGTGGAAAATAGAAATCTGAATTCTGCTCTTGTTCCCGACAGTAGTTAGAGGTGGTATTGAAGATGCCAATTAATATACTAATTGTGGGGAGCAAGCCATGCTGTCAGCATCAGAAGGTACAGACCACAGGCGCTCTCGAGGGGACACAACCAGCGCAGGAGGAGTTGACACGTTGGTCAGTTGAAGAAACTTCACCGATGTGTCCGAGAGGTTCCTGTGTATGTCTGTGCATAGGGGAGATGGTGGCAGATGCCTCCTTCCGAGGTGTCCAGAGGGCTTCTGTAGGACAGGAGCTGGGACCCTTTCCTTACTCCACGGATGGAGCAGGGAAAGGGAACCATTCACTTCTGCCCAAGAAAAACGTGCCGCTGTTGAATTACATTTTCTTGCCCCCATCAGCCCTTTTCAGACAAAACGGGTGAATCACCAAGCATTGTGTCTCCAGCTGAAGGGTCTGGGGGGCAGCGACAGCAGCAGGTCCAAACACACACAGTCCAAAACTGTTCCTCATTCCCCACTTCACGCTCATGTCGTGCCACCGGACCCAAACCCCTTCCCTCCATCCCGGCTGCCACGTGCCCGGGTGGCCGCAGGGTGGTGGGGAATGCGGCTGCTTTTAGGGGAAAAATAATAATAATTAGGCTACAGCCCTTGGACTCTGCGAGGCGACGCAGTCAGAAATCTTTTCATGACTGTGACCGGAACTGGATATAAACTGTAGCTTAAAAAAATAGGAATTTTGTAAACTTGAAATCTCTCGGTTTTACCCTTTTCTCCTTTTGCTGGAAAGCCACACGATGAATGTATATGCTTTATCTTTCTATCCGACATAACTGAAAATCAGACTGCCAACTCCTTGTTTTGTATTAGCCTTTCTTTTTTTTTTAAAGAAAAGTTTGTGAGCAATATATGTAGCATGCTGTGAACGTCTGTTTTGATCTTTATAGTTACTCTTTAATCCATCAGTATTAACACCAGTTCTTTTTTGTGTTCCCCTTGGTACTTCGTATGCAGTGTAAGCAGAAGCTGTGATCGGCTTTGCAGTCCTGTGCCGTGTTACTGTAACTCCTTGATTTTTTAGGAAGCACCTGACTGTGGGCCACCCTGGGGCAGGCAGCGTGCCCGTACACGACTGCCACTTTTCGGTCTCTTGTACTATGTATAGTTTTAAGTAGAATAAGCTTTTTAACAGAATATTGATGCGGTTTATGAGTCACGCAGGCTGCAAGTGTCTGGTGTGTGAGAGTCTTTGTATTTATAGTTGTTGGGGTTTGGTTTTTTTGTTTTGTTGTTGGTTTTTTTTTTTTTAATTCATAAAGTAGCAAACTTGATAAACATAGCCACTTTAAACTGCTCTTGCTAAACAGACCCTGCTGTAGATAAAATACCACTGTAGATACAGGGAGGCGCGCCGGCAGACCTCTCTCGACCGTGGGTGAGCTGAGCCCCTCTCTGCAAAAAGCACGGTCCGAGCTGCACGGCTGCCCTGCGTTTGGCCGCATCTGGACCCAAACGCCGGGAAGGCCGGGGTCTGGCCTGTGTTTCAGCCCCCCGTGCCCATAAGCCTGCCGCTGGCTGCCCCCCGCGGTCTGCTTGCCGGTGCAGGGGGTAACGTGAGCCTTGCCGGTGTGGGAGGGATGGACGGACCATCCGCTGGACCGAAAACGTGGGCACGGTGTTTCTGCAGCTAAAAAGCTTCCAAGCCTCTTCCGAGTGCAAAAATTAGCCCTTGATTTGCTGTCTGCAGAGCCCAGCACGTCGGGGGTAAGAAGCGGCGTCGGCTCCCCATTGGCGGCTGTGGGTCTGAGCCCCCTTGCCCGCAGGGCAGGGCAGGGCAGGGCAGTGCCGGGGGGAGCGTTTCAGTGCATCTCCCACCCCCACCCTCTGGACAGGGGGTAAGTTGTACCCGGCCCCAGCCCGGCAGCTGTCGGCTTCTTGCCTCCTCCTGCGGTGGCCGTGCGGGTGTTTCGGGATGGAGGATTAAGGACAAAGCTCTGATCCTGCTGCTCCCTCCCACCACCACGAAGCAGGGAAGCGTGGTAGCTCTGTGGTCCCGCGGTCCCTACAGCATCCCGCGAGCGGGCGGCACATCACCCGTCCTGCCGCCTGGGCCACCACCTGCCCCGGGCCCCGGAGGTACGCCCCGGGCTCCGTGCTTTCGCAGGAGGTTTGCCTGCAAGGTGAGGCAGCTGCTAGGAGCTCACTGTGGGTTTCCACAGCAGCTTTTATCATTTATTTTTTTCTGTTGTTGCTGGTTGGGGGTTTTTTGGGGTGGTTGTTTTTTTTTTTGCAGAGGACAGACTGACCTAGTGGGATGGATTTTTTTTTTTGTGTGTCACTTTTGTTAGTTTTTAAGTTACCCGACTTGAATTTATCTGAACAGATGCAGAAGGAACTTTTTTTTTTTTCGTGAGTTAAGAGACAAAAACGCATTTTTAAACAAAGGAATCATGTATTAACATTTTAACAGCAATTCATAAATCTGCACTTTTTATGCGGTTTTGAAAAATCTATTTATAGGTACGGAACAATGGGGTTTGTTTAAAACTGTATCGCATTTATACTTGCTGAAATTACTTTCATTGTTATCAGTAGGAATTTCATTGGTTAAATAAAATGGATAAAACCTGTCTCCTGTTCGAGCCATCATTTGCCACGTGCTGGGGAACACGTCTGTGGAGCAGAGCATCCTGTGTTTTGGGACGAGATCCAGTCCTGGAAGTGACATTCTCCTCCACGCCCTTGTCCTGGTTTTTAATCTATGTATTGTTTAATACCTAGATTATTTAATCTATACCTAGATGTAGATAATAATTCTATTTAATCTATCTGAACATAGGTCCTGAAAAATGTATAGGGCTTGCTGAAGGAGATGTCTTTTAAACAGGCAGTTGTCAGTGATGAGGGATGGGCATCATGGTGTTCGCTCTTGATACGGGGCTACTCACCTTCCCCTTAGAAATTTGTTTAGAGAAAGCCACGGGCAGTGGGGTGCACCAGGAGCTGCTCCCTCTTCCCCGGAGCCCTGAACGAGCCCCAGAGCAGAAGTGGGTGAAAGCCATAAAACCACGAAGGAAATGCGAAGGAGAGAGGCAATGTGTGCGGAGGGTGCTGGCTCGGGGCGATGCCACGCTTACCTAGCAGCCGAATTGCCCCCCAGCCCCCGCAGTCCTGCCGTCTGCCCCATCCAGCCCCCAGGGAAGGGTGGCAGAGGGAGAGGGATCACCGCGGGGGTTTGTCCTGGGAGAGATGCTCATCTCCCTCCAAAGAGACAAAACTAGGTAACACAAGCCACAGACCTGGGGTGTTCTGAGTGTATCTTATCCTCCAGCTGGCCTGTCCTCGCCCTGCAATGGAAATAACCCCAAAAAACCCTAAGAGCCCATTTCCAGTTCTGTTAGAGGTAGCGTGTGCCCCGAGGAGGGCTGTGACCGAGGGCTGTCACAGCACGGCCATTACCTGCTGGCATCTTCGGCTGTTCAGCTTCATCCTGCCCTAAAAAATACACTTATCACAAGTAAAAGAAGTAGATCTGTATATATATAAAGTGCTTATTTGTTTGCTTTCAGTGGGAGTTTCAAAATACTGAAAATATCTTATCATCTTGGGTCCAGGCAGAGCTTCCCGTCCCCTTATGGGCGCTGTGGCTGTCACCTCCAGGCGCCGGTGCAGCTCCGGACTGGAGGGAGGGCAACCGTGTCGCCAGCACCATCGTGAAAAAGATAAAAAGCTTGCAATATTCCTCAAAGCCAAGGGCTGCTGTGGAGTTCCTGCTAAGGTGCCACAGAACGGCGAGGAGCAGGGCAGGACGGTGCCCTCCTCAAGAGCCCAGCTCTGATTTTGGTCCCTGCACCTTCACCCAGCGGGTGGTGTGAGTGCTCAGACGGGGCGACCCAGCGCGGGCAGAGGACAGCTCCGCTCCCCGGGGACCCCGGGCTTGCCCTGCACCTTGTCCTTACTCTCCGGCCGGTTCTCCCCAGGAAAGCCAAAGCCAAAAGCATTTGTGTGTGTTGGTGATTCCCCAGACCTTCGCCTTGACCATCCTCCCCAGGCCGCTTCGGCTCTGCTGCCACCTCCGCCCGCCCGCTGCCTCCTGCGCCCACGCTGGCACCCTGAAACCCAGCCCCTGGCCCGAGAAACCCAGAGACCTATGGGCAGTGGCAGACCAGGGACTGTGTCACAGGGACGCTCATCTGCCCACGCCGGGTGGCCGCGGCACAGTCCCCCTGCACCCCATAGGTGACCCCCGTGGGATGCCCCCCGGGCTCTGGGAAAGGGCTATGCCCGGGTAACGGCGGGCAGCCCTGCACGGGCGGCACATCCTTGGGGAGACCCAGCTGGGCTGACCCCGAGCCCGCCCAGGTCCCTCCCCAGCCTCACGGAGCACAGGGAGACACCCCGATGTGTCCCATGACCGGCATCAGCGGGGAGCACGGCCACCCCCAGCCGCCCGGATGGAGCCGAAAAGCCATGAGCAGCAGCAGGGTGGCCGGCAGCAGCAGTGTGCCGCCGCAAGCGGTGCCCACTCATGGCTCGAGCAAGCCCACATCCGTAGGGTTGGATTTTAGCTTGTACTGGAGTCTCCTTGGCCTCCTCCCAGCATTGCCTCAGGCTCCTCGTGCTGTGGCACTGGGAAGAAATGGTGACCAGCCCCGGACCCCGTATAGGGCAACTAGTGGATCCTCTCTGCCAAGCGTTTGCATTAATTGCTGCTGAAGTGCACCCACCAGCACATGGCTTGATTTTAATGCTGCATGCTAAATTAGCCCAAATTATAGGCCCCGTGGGAGCATGCTAACCCCCCCCAATAACTTTTGATTTGATCATGATGGAGCAATCTGGTGAGGCACCTGGACAGCAGAGCACAGGCTCTACAAATCCAAGCTAGAATTAGAGATGTTATAAATAACATCACTCATCACGCTAATGAGCTCATGTAAATACCATTGATTTTTTGTAAGCTTTTTGATGTATAAAAGAAGATAATCACTGGATTTGTATTTCCTGCTAAATTAAAACCTACCCTCTGCATCCTCCGCATGTGCTTTTTGTCCTTGGGCTTTCTTCAGGCCCTTGGAGCAAAACTTGAACGTTTCTGACCTGCAGGAAAGTGCTTCTGCAGAAGGGAAGCCCTCCTCCTCCTCCTGCCGGGGCTGGTGTTCAGAGTATCAACGTGTCCAGGGAATAAAATGGTGCCAAAAACTGAACACAGAAAATACAACAAACCACATAATTTCAGCCAAAACCGAAGTGTTTTAGCAGTCGTGACCTGCAACATTCAGTGTTGACTTGCCCAGGAATGAGTTCCCCAGCAGTTTGCTGCTGCAGCGTGCGACCCCATAGAGGAGGCTTTAGCTTCAGCCCAGACCACCTCTCCCACGTTGTCCTCATGGCCTGGTGTCTCTCGTGATGCACTGAAAGCACCAGGAGGAGAAGGGCTGGGCTGGGGAGATGATGCTGCCTGAATACAGACTTTTAATTTGTCTTGCTAAAGTACCTAGCTAATCTCTCTTGGCTTCCTCTGCAACCGGTGGAGAGATGGAGAGGCTCCACCAGAGGGTGGCATCTGCCCTGAATCATCTCCTGGGGGAGTCTGATCCGCCTCCACCCTCCACGTCAGGGGAAACACAGTTGGGTTGCAGCGTTCAGCTCGTGGAAGATTAAACTCCAGCTCAATACAATCACAATACAGCACAGTGATACTGAAAACATCAGCTGGAATCATTTTTTTACTAGATTTAAGCTAACCCCTAGTTTTTTTTCTTTCGGTTTTCCTGCTGAAACAGAAAAACAAAACAAGAAAAATGCCGTTTTTGCAAAAAAAGAGGAACAGAAGCAGCTCAGCTGGAGGCATCCTTACCAGCTCTAACCAGTAGACCTGAGGGCAAATCCCCACCACCGCAGAGATCCAGAACCTCAGAGCTGTGTCCCCGGGGGTCCCAGCAGTGCCGGCAGGGCACACGGCGGGAATGTGCTCAGTGCTGAGCGCCTGCATCTGCTCACGGCTGGGAACGGGTGGTGGGGAAAGAGTGAGACTTTGGCTACCCTCCTGAGAGAAATAACAGACAGGTACCAGGTTCCCAGATACCTCCCACTCCTCCAAACCTCCCTCTGATTGGGCTTGGGGGGATGGTCTGCGGCATTACAGGATCAGGGGATGGACAAAACTATCCTCCATTGCTGGAGCACGGGCGCCTGTCCCCTAGCCCTTGACGACACCTGGCATCTGAGTTGTCACCCTTTCTCCGTAACTGTCTACTGGTGGGATGATGAGCCTCAGAGATCATTTGCACCAGGATGCTAATTGTCACCATTCAAACCTCTTCTGCAGCCACTGGGCTCCGTGGTCTCACAGATCCTTGAGAAGGCAGCCCCTTTGCTCCACATCAAACAATCCATCTCAATGTTGCAGAGTACGGTGGTTTTTTCAAGTGCAGGCTATCACCTACAGTGCAAAGGTGTACGGTTACATCCCGCGGGTGCCTGAGGGCGAAGGATGCACTCAGCCACCCCACAAATATGCATGTTTTCCATGAACTCAAAAAATTGTGGGCCAATTTCTTTGGGGGATGGGATCACTCCACGTAGGTCAGGCCAACTCGTAGGGTTTGAGGCACACACGGTGGTTAATCCCATCTGTTGCAGCGGGACCACACACAGACTCCACCACCGCCCGGATGTGACTGCGAGCGCTGGGAGTCGTTTCCAGCAGCACTTAGGAGGCATCAGCCCCTGGTATCATTCCTACCCGCATGGAAGGACTTAGTGACCCAAGAGCTCTCCAGGGGGCTGTGGGAAAGACCATCCCACCTGTACAATCATCTGGGTGACTCACATCAATGGACACCTCAAAGGTCTCCATGGGTGGGACAAGCCCCATTAGCCACCAACCCCAACTAAGCTTATCATAGAATCATAGAATCACAGAATAGTTTGGTTTGGAAGGATCCTTTAAAGGTCATCTAGTCCAACCCCCCTGCCATGGGCAGGAACATCTTCAACCAGATCAGGTTGCTCAGAGACCCGTCCAACCTGACCTTGAATGTTTCCAGGGATGGGGCATCTACCACCTCTCTGGGCAACCTGTGCCAGGGTTTCACCACCCACATCGTAAAAAATTTCTTCCTTATATCTAGTCTAAATCTCCCCTCTTTTAGTTTAAAACCATTCCCCCTTGTCCTGTCGCAACAGGCCCTGCTAAAAAGTTTGTTCCCATCTTTCTCATCAGCCCCCTTTAAGCACTGAAAGGCCGCAATAAGGTCTCCCCGAAGCCTTCTCTTCTCCAGGCTGAACAACCCCAACTCTCTCAGCCTTTCTTCACAGGAGAGGTGTTCCATCTCCTGATCATTTTCTTTTTCGTGCTTCATTGGCCCCAGTTTTAGGCACCCAGCTGAAAACCTAGTGAGATATTCATACTGAATAGAGGGAGTCCAGTGCCTGCAGAGAAGAGATTTTAAATGCCCACACTTGGGTGGCGTAAATCCAGATAGCGATGTCTCCCTGGGTCTATCGTATCATCCCTCTGGAACTGCTCCACTGATGTCAGCAGCTTGTTGGTGTCAGGACCAAGCAGAGACCTTCTCAGCCATTACTGTTCACTATTTAGCTACTGGCCACTTGGTTTGAAACATCCCATCCATCTGCTGCTCTTCTCCCACCAGCAAGGAGCTCCCATGGTTCCTCCCCTGCCCACTAGCATCGCCCTGCCCGCCTGCTGCAGCTCCTGGCTTTGGTCCATAACCATCTTCTACCAGCAGACACTGGGAGGTCTGGCAAAATCCGCAATATCACAGCAGTAAACACGCAGTGACGTCTGCTCCAAATGTCCATTCTCCACCGTGTTAAATTAGTTTAAAACATCAAGTTATTAATAAAGATGATACTGCAGAGGAATTTGAAGCCACTGCTTCAGCTTTGCAGGCAACTTTGCTGCTGGCTGAGTGGAAAATGGCTTCTACCTCCCAGGAAAATGGTCACAATTTCAGTATTTTTGGAAAGGAAACAGGTTTTTTTCACCCGAACAAATGGGAGAAAACGAGACATAAGCTGAGCTGAGCCATGGCTGTAAGGGCACTGCTCTGAGGTGGAGACAGCCACGTTCACGTGCCAGGCCTGGCTTTAGGCAGGAGCAGGTGCTGAATGTCCATGTCCAAACCTCTAATCCAGACCCTGGGCTGTTCTTGGATGATTCTGGTCCTTGTTCCAGCCCGAACCTGAAAAATCTTTTCCACTAAAAATGGAAAATTGCCATGAAAAGGACCCTGTTTGATAAACCAGCCCGCTCTGACAGGATATATTTCCTTGGAGATTTTCCAACCAGCTGTAACACTAACACTGCTGGAAAGTTTGTAGGCCTTTCTGCTTGGCTGGAAACACCAGTTTTGTGGAAATCAATGGCAGATGTTACCCAGTGTGAGATCCATTCTCAAACCGAAGTAAGTCCAACAGCCGGGGAGGCAGCGAAGAGAAATTGTCCTGTGCCGAACCCGCGGGAAGGCAGCCTCGCTAAGACGCACACCCCAGACACACCTCACGCTCCTTGCTCCGGGGCAATCCTTCCCGGCCAAACAAGTTACACTGGTATTTATTTTCCAATACTTTTTCCATTTTCTGGCAGTGACTACACTGGAGAGAGAATGTGCGAACGAGCATCGGCTCGGTTCCCTGCCGAACTGGAGCAGCTCCCTGGCCGGAGGGAAGTACCGAGCCAGTGATGGAGCTCCACGCAGAGGTGAGCAGCTCCAAAACGTGCAATGGCAGCAGAGGTGTGACCCGCAGGACCTGAGCCCAGGGCTGTGACCCCGGCTGTGCTGCCGGGGTTGCTGAGTCCCTCTGCCGTTATTGGTGCCCGGCCCCAGGTTGGATGCAAGAGAGACAAAGATCATCTCGAGGTGCAGAGAGACCCCTGTGTCAAAGCGATGGGTGATCTGGGTGAGGCAGGGATGACTTCCAACAGATCAGGTTGCTCAAAGCCCCGTCCAACCTGACCTTGACCACTTCCAATGGTGGGGCATCTACAACTTCTCTGGGCAACCTGTTCCAGTGTCTCACCAATTCCTGCAGACCTGAGAGGAACGCAGACTCCGCTGGAGGGGTTCACCTGCCCAAAAAGAGGTACCTGCAAAACGCAGGTGCCAACATCTGGTTTACTCATCCCAGGATCTCTATACTGACAGTGGAGGAAAACAGCCACATTTAGGGAGTGCTTCTAAAGAAGATGTGATAAAACCAGTCAAGGGAACAGCATCATAGAATCATAGAACGGCATCACACAAGATGGAGTTTCTCCCTGTCAGCTGAGAAGAATCATCCTGCCATGATGTGATTTTTCTGTATCCAAACCAGCCATCGTGCTGCACCCCAGGTGTAACTGCATCTCAGAAGAATAAAACATCCCCTCTCCCTCACTCAGACCTAAATTCACCGCCTGCAACCCCTCAGCTTTTACCTACATATTCTGCAGCTTAATTAATTGACTCTTTTAAAATGCTTTGAGAGAGGAAAGGTGTTTTAAAAGCACAAAAGGGCCATTAATATCAGATGTCAAGCTGTAATAAAGAACAACTGTGCTGCTGGTGCTTTCATGATTAGTCAGGGCACCCCGGGTTGCATTATTTCGTTTGCAACTGTGACAGAAACGTGATACTAGCCCCTCTTTAGAAAAGTAACTTTTATTTTGTTGAAGCCATACGTTTCCAAGGATAGAGTAAAGCTCACAAGCCATAAATCATGCCCAGATAAGAATAATCTCAAACAATAGTTGGTTTGTAGCAGGATGTTTCTTGTTCTGTGATAATTGCTCAGCGTTCGAGGCAGATTTCCCATCGCCTGCTCAGACACGCAGCACGGAAGAAAAATGCCCTGTGCCGGTTGCGGTTCTTAGTGTTTGAAATCTGAGCACGTTAAGACAATTTTTAATAATACTGTTCCACGTCTGCGCAAATCCTACAGTGCTGACAGCCCCAGATTTCAAGGACTGTCCACCTGTGGTCAGACGACACGGTTGCAGCACGGAGACCTGCTGGCCTGAGCCAGGCTGGGTAGCGATGGTGATGGAGATGTGGCAAGCCAGACCTCCCAAGGTGTCTCAGCTTTGCTGCCTCTCAACACATAAGCTCCCATGTCACTGCGACCAGGGGGTGCACTGGAGATACTGGTGGAGCTGGGATGCGAGGATGCTGGGTTAAGGTGTGGGGAAGCAGCTCTGGGTGCAGGACCCCCGAGAAGTGCGTCACCAGCCGCTGCGCAGCGCCGCACAGCTAAGACGGGTCAGAGATAAGGCCACGCAGAAGGCACGAGACAGGCAGCTGTGGGGGGCAGCTGCCTCCTCCCCAATGCTTGGCCTGCACTTGAGAGCTGCTGCCACCACACATGTCTTCAGAGGCTGCTGGGGACCCTGGGTCCACCAGGCTGGTGCCCCTGACATGCACCCTGGCAGCTCCTGGGACCTGAGCTGGCTGCTCTCCTGCCTTGATGGCTGCCACGTAGCCTGAGAGGAGTGCTGGGGTTGGGATAGGGTCCTATGAAGGAGTGAGAAACCAGCTCCACATCTGGCTCTGCAGCGGGGAAGGCATGTTTGAGTAGGAAAAGATGCAAAGTTTGGTTTGGAGAGCATCCGCGGGCTGCTGTCTGCCTGCTGGGAGCAGCGATCTGGACCTTGCACCCAAAACCCCCGTACCAACAGCTCCAAGGCAAAGGAGGGATTTGTAAAACACTGCTGACTTCACCCAGTTAGACTCCTATTGGCGCACAAAAGCTGCCTTTCCTTTTAACAAAGCCGGCGCTGCTTGCCCGGTGGCCTCTCTTTCTCCATGAACCAGCTGTGGCCCATGAAGGGTGAGACGAGTTGTCCTCTGTCCCTGCTCAGCCCACCACCTCCCCACTTCACCCCCATTGTGGGCATCCCCAACGATGCCGTTAGCATTGTTGCCGAAGAGGGTGCCACCTGGTCAGGGTGCGCTGGTCTGGGATGGGCACACACAGCTACTTGCATCGAACGCAGCCCCTGCGCTGAGGAAACAACCCTCTGTTGCCACCATGAATCAGCTGAATCTCCTTTACCCCCCCGAATCCATCCCCCCCCAGCTCAGCCCCGCCGTGAGCAACATGAGGCAGCAAAGCTGCTGCATGGAGTAACTGGGCTTTCTTCAACCCAGGACTGGCCACCAGCAACGCAGCACCGCTGGGTCCCCCACAGGGATGGCAGCACCACCTTGCACACCCCTGGGACTCCTTATGGGGGTGCTACGGCAGATCAGGGGTCCACAACCAACCTGGCACCGGAGCGGGGGGCAGAGGTGGGAGTGAAAGGCAAAGGCAGGATCCATCCATGTAGGACTCCCAAATGCCTCTGGGAATCCAGCCAGAGCAAACGTTGCTGACACCGAGAGCCTCCCTCCTGCAGGCAACTGCACCAAGAGATCCAAAGCCCCTCGCTGAGCCGAGCCCTGTGGAAGGGCAGCACCCCTGTGCTCTCCTCCAGCAGCGGCGGGTGTCCCTGCGCCCCTTGTCCGCCTGCAAACCCCTGATGGTTCCCTGCAAAGCCCCCGCATGCACCCCGGCTCCAGTGTCCCAGATGCTGGGGGTCCTGGCTCACGTCAGTGGAGAGACGGGGTGAAGAAGAGCGAACGGGGAGGACGAGCTGTGCAGAAGCGGGGTTGAGTCCCCCTCCCACGTAAACATGTCTGGTAGTGCATGGGCTCACCAGGCGGGTGAAACAGCAAAACAAACGCGGTGCCTCAGATCCCCCTTCCACCTCTCCCATCTGACAGCCTGAGCATCGTCTCGTGGAGACCACGTGAATACCACTGCGAGCTTGGGGAGCCGTCAGGGAGCAGGGCAGGTGGCAGCTGATTGAAAGCCAAAAGCGTGCCTTCCAGGCGCTGCTGGGCTTCAGAGCAGGCACAAGGGCTTCAGGGCTGAGACCTTCAGGGGCTTAGACCGTCATGGAACGCCACGTCTTGAAGCTTCAGGGCTTAGTGGTCACCAGAGAGCAAGGAAGGGTTGGGGGAAGATGACCTTGGTATGGCTAAGGGAAAATGTTTAAAAACGGGCAGCAGGTCTTTCCTCACAGCAAGATCAACGTGGTTTCAGCTGCCTGGAAAGGCCTGAGGACTATGAGATACACCCGGTTGTATCCCCTCCACCAGCGGGACCGTGGTGCAATGAGCAGTGCAACCAAGAGCAGGACCTTGCCCCCATCCCTCCTCACTCCCCACCATTTCCCAGCCCCAAATCCTTGCACCCTCATCTCCTTCTCCCTTCTCCAGGTCCCAGAAAACCCTCCGTAACTAAAATCCTGCCCCGACCACCACCTCCTCCCCAGCAGGGATGGGCTTCTGCGGAGCTCTCTGCCACTGCGCAGGTCTCAGTGTTACCTTTGCTGGAAAGAAATAACCCCATACCCCATAACCCCATACCACAGCATCTCCCAGAGGAAGCATCTTGACTTCTGCAAACCACAGAAGCTGCGTGGCCTGCACCGATAAAACCCGAACACTTTACAACAGACAGAATTTGAGTTACAATGGTGGTGTCCCCCAGCAACGTTACCTCAGCCTTCCCTGTTACTCCCCAGTCGGCTCATTATTATTAATGTCACTACAATAAATACCATAACAAAATTGACAGCGTTTGGCCACGTATCGTAAAGCATTGCCCCACTCCTCCTTCACTCCGTGTCTTTGCAGCCTTGGTTTCCATCCCTATCAGTCATCAGAGGAGCCTTTAGGGACAAACCGTTTGACTATGTGACCAGCCAAGTAATAAAAGCCATGCAGAATTGCAGCTGTGGCATCGATGACCAGCGAGAAGGTGCCCCCAATCCCGGTGGCCATGTCTTTGAGGACAGAGGGAATGGCACAGATGGAGTGGTAAGGGAAAGCAGCAAGGTGAAGGACAAACCCCACAGGGATGCACAGGATCCTGTAGGTGAGGGACGCCACATCTTGAACAATTTGCAGGAAGCCCAGGAAGATGTTGATGATGACTCTCCCCACATCATAGGGGATGCTGATGAGCACCATGCTGATGGCTTTAAGGTAGGACACCACCCCGTTCCACAGGCTGTAGACTCCATCCAGAACTGTGCCACCAACCCGCTTGATAACAAGCCACAGAAAATAAAACACAAATTTCACCAGCTCCACAAACACGTAGATGAGGAGTTCCAGAAGTTTGATGAAAGGGGTAGCAATGATGCCAGCCACTTTTCTCACCAAGCCGCTGTCTTTGGCCTCCTGGTTGTCACTTGTTCCTACCTGCTCTCCAGAGCAGATCTGACTGACAGCTTGCAGTACTGCTTCTGTTTTCTCCTGGCTTTGGTTGTCTTCCCCACAGTTGCCCTTGAACAAGTGAACCCCTGCTAGAAGCTGCTTCTCCAGCTCTCCCACCGTGAGGTCTGCCAAGCTGTTTTCATCATTCATTTTCTTCACTAGTCCCAGGGACCACCCCTCCCGAGCATCACAGCAGGCTGCCAGCCAGAGGGTCTCTGGCACTGACACCTTGCCTTTAACTCGGACGCCGGAAGGAATCGCGCCTGCAAGGAGATACAGGTGATCCTTCTTGGAGCAGTGAGGGACCAGAGCTTGCTCCACTACCCTCCCAACGTCTCTGTGCCAGCTTTTGCTCAGAGACGGGCTCAGAGGGACAGCGTTCGTGAGCGTGTAAGTGGCCATCTGGAAATCCTCCTCATTGAGCACGCTGGGATTGAGCAGCCCTCTCTCGTAACTGGAGCCCACATAGTCTGAGGTCAGGGCTTGATTTGCACCAAGGTTGGCCACAGTGCCAATGATATCGGCTTCACGCACCATCTCATGCAGGCCATTTTCTGGATCGTCTATCTGAAATAGTAGAGAGGAGAGTTACTGGAGGCAGTTTGCCTTTCTCGAAAGCAACATGTAAAATGGGCCTTGAAGTGTATTTTCCATTATGACTGCTACCACACGCTGTGCCTCGGACCACATCCTGTGCTCCCTCCTTATTCTCCTTGCAGCGCTTCAGAGGAGTGTATGCTTTACTTAGCTGCCCTGCCAAACACGCTGGTTTAGGCTGCAAGGGATGCTTGCAGCTCTCCAATCTGGTCCGCGGCACAACACAGCCTCCAGAATCTCACCAGCCACCCTGCACCAAGCCTCTAACTTGTGCTTCATTTTCTAGAAGAGATTTTTAAGACCAATAGGTGGCTTGATTTAGGGTCACGTTCTCACCTCCTACGGTGGTGGTACCTCCAGTTCATTTAAGCACCTACCATGGCACCTTAATTCAGTTCCTCTGAACTATGAAATCCAAGGCATGAAGAAAAAACCCATGGTATATAAGACACCTAGAGAAGGCATTTACCTCTCACCACTGATTGTGTAAGAAGCCAGAATGAAGCCAGGCATCATGGCAGGTGACCTGAACTTCCCTGCCTTGAACACAGACACGGCAGTGATCTCCTAGGGCTCTCTCAGGCTTGTCATTAGTAGTCTAAACCTCACGTCATTAATAGTCTGAATCTCATCCTTAATGACCGCATAGCTCCTGGCATAACATGGGTGAGGATGCCATCACCGCAGGTCCTTGATGGAATCTGTGCTACCTGCTCGTGTCTGCCATTCCCATGCTGCGGAGCCAGGGGTATCAATTGCTGCAGCAGGAATGCATCCTGGAGTCATGCACAGAGCCATGCATGGGGAGCAGTCGGAGCAGGAGCACTAAACGCCAGGGCGTGCTCAGGTCTTTCTCGGGTGGCCGCAGCTCTGTGCTCCTTAGCCTGCAGCCGCTCCGGGGAGGTGTGCCACATTGTCATCTTCTTCCCCAATCAGTGGGTAAGCGTGTTGGTCGAAGCTCGGGGGTGGCAGACAGCCTCTGGCAGTCGCTGCCTCCTGTAGGGTCTGTTTCAGAGGCTTGGGCCCTCAGCTCCCAGCACTGTGCTGGCCCAATTAAACCTGCTGCCTTTACTCCTGGCCTATAGACTGTTTACTGCACTATATAATACGTACTTTGGAGACATCTATGGCAGACAGTTCATAGTCTACGTTGAATCACTCCCCAGTCATCTTTCCTCGTCCCTTGGCCATCCTGCAATGCACTTGGACAGACGTCCAACTACGTCCCTGCAACCTTACCCAGAGTTTGCTTCCTCTTAGTGCCGCATCACCTCCTCGCAGCTCTGCGTCAGCCTGTTCTGAGAGTCAGGGGGAAAGGGCCAGCGCGCGTCAGCAGCTATCCATCACCCTCGCCGTAGGAACTGAGCTCTGGCTGGCCTCCTGCATCAGCCAAGTCCCTGCGGTCCAGGCTCAGGGCTCCCTCTGCACCAAGGCTGGTCACAGCGCCAACGCTGGCCATTGCAGAGGGCTGCATTCCCCCCATCTCCTGCTAAGGAGGTCTCTTGCACTTCATTTTGAAGTATCTGATGCTTATTGCTTCAGGACTGGAAGGATCACAGCAAGTCCTATGTGCTGATGCACAAGTCGTAGCTTTTTCTAAATACACCACTTAAAAAAGACTTATCCTGCCCGTCTTCTGCCTTATTCTGCTCCTCTTGCTCAGACACCCCAAACTCACGGGCTGCAGCTGGCTGATGAGGCCAGACATTTTGCATTCCACAAAATCACTGTCCCTTCCTCCCCAAACTCATTCTCCCTGTTCTGAGGAAATGATGGTGTGGTGCCATGGGACAAGGGATGCACCCGGTGTGTTTAATCCCACAGTACAGGTGAGGGGGGAACGAGCACGGGCGCGAGGCTGTGCCTGGGAACTGCCCTCCATGCTATGGCCCTTTTGAGCCTGACACCCTCTCAGAGACACTCATCCCCGCTCGCTCCCATGGCAGTGCTGCTGTACCACAAGGACATGTAGACCCAAGATGGGTCAGCTCTGCCTCCTGGCAGAGATTCCCAGCCTACATCAAGCAGATGGTATAAACTTAATTCTCTCTCCTTGTGAGCTGATGCATGCGAACCTTGAGGTGCCTATTAAGAAAATATGTCTCCGGTTACCTGTTCAGCTGCAGGCTTTTGCACATACCATTGGGATTGTTTAGGTGCAATTAAGAAAGAACATGATAAAAATGCGGCCGTGTGCTGTTCATGCATACTCTGACATCAGCGAGTTATGCTTATATTATTAACTCATATTATGGTTTGTAATAACTCATGTGTAACTGAGGTTTTCATGCCTCCTCCAGCTCAGCCCCAAAGGCAAGCTGTCTCCAGCACCCCATCTAATCTGCATTGCAAGCTACCTTTCCTCATTGCTTCAAAAAGCTTTTGGCTTGTGTCACCGCCAAAGTGTGCGTATCTGCATTCATGGAGTCAGCCATGAAGCCACCTGTCCAAATAACCTGGAATAGCTAAGGGCAAGATCCAAGCAGACAGGTAAACACCTCATTCATAGGATGGGGATTTAAAAATAAATTATGCATCTGAACACCTGTACGGATGTGAGCCCCTAACAACACTGATGTGTTTCATAAAGTGGGGGTTGCAGTTTGACAGAAGGGGCAGAGGCAGAGGGAGATTAAAAGTATGGCAACACATAGCTATTAGAGCAGGCAGCTTCCATCAAGTTTGGTCATTTAACCGTGTAGGACACTGTTACCTCCCACCTTCCCCACCCTAGTGCCATTCCAGGTGAACTTCAACATTCCTCAGGCACGCTTACGCCTTTGATTGCAGTGGAGATATTTCATCTACCCTTAGTACAGGTCCCAGGGAGGAGGCACAGTGCATCTTACGCCAAGGTTTCTGTTGTAGGATGGCCACGAGTGGCTCGAGAAGTACCTGTTTCTCTTGACTGTCTGGCAAGAGCAGCTCAGAGGTAGCTATGGCTGGGCGATGCAAATCCCACCTTGGTCATCTGGCTGGTGGTAGTCATCAACCAAATGAAAACACAAGGTGATTCATCCAGCCCCTCATACATTAGGACAGAAAAAGCAATTCCAGAGCTTTCCATCTCTCTCTAAGCTATAGAAAGAGTCAAAACCATAGGTTTTCAGACAACCGAAATGAGACGAGGTAAAAGTCACCTAAATGACTTGCTCTCAAGCCCTAGGAAATCTGTGGCAGAGCAGGTTTTCAGACCCAAGCCTGGGGGAGTCCCATCAGTACCCTGCTCATCAGCATACCCTGGCTGCTCTCTAATTTTTCACTAATTGCTGAATTAATTCTCTGTTTCCAGCTGCCAATTGGCAGTGGGTGGCACTGACATTCCTCACGCTTCTCACCCAATTACTGCCTCTGTGCTACATTTGGCATTTGTTTCTCAGGCAGACATTCCTGAGGAGGTAGGCATGCAGGGAGTGAGACTATGCCCTCACCACTTACATCACTACCAAAAAAAAACCCCCATGTGACAACCCTGAGGCCCTCACCAGAGTGCAGAGAGCGTTTTTATAGTGATTTCTTTCTGCTTGCCGTGTCTCTGCACCTCCACGTGCATGCACATAGGTGAAAGCACATGCCACTGTGTAGCTGAGCCTGCTCACACCCGGCTATCCCGGTCTTGGCAAGGAAATTACCCAGAAAACAGGCAATATAACCTCATGGGGCTGCTAAGGTGTTGCTAGGTGTTGCTAAGGGTTCCCTTCAGCAGCCATCTGACCTTTCCTAACCATCTCACCTAACCTTGATAGGTACACACATAATGGGTGTGAAATCTCTTCCCCTCTTTCTCCTCCCAGATCCGTCGTGGCGGTGTCTAAGAGGGGTGTACATGCTTATTTCTTGAGTTATAGGAACTTTTTGTAGTCCTGATTTCTTTCTCTTACAGATTCTTCAGAAAATTTCTTTTTCTAGTGGTTTTCTGTCTCAGACTGAGGTTCCTCCAATGAACTGCAGAGCTGCTACCTCCCACCTCTGAGACACCTGCATTTCAGCAATGGGTGAAGGGGACCCATTAGTGTAAACTAAGAAGGGACCCACAGCAACCCATAGGGATGCTCTGGAAAAGCCAGAGCAACTAAAGGTAGCACCTGGGCAATTATTTCTGGGGCTGCGGTACAGTTTGGAGGCAGGAGACACAACGTTTGGGGCTCTGGAGTGCTGGCAGGGACGATGACAAGGTGAGGGGTGAAGAGGGATGGAGCGGGGAGGGCAGGGGAGCCAGCTGCAGGGAGGTGCTGGAGAACCAAAGCTGCTGTGGAGGGGCTGCTGGCCGCTCCATGGCAGGAACAGCTTTCAAGCCTGCCTGGGCAGGTCTGGTGAGTCAGACCATGAGGAGCAGGAGGAGATATGGTGGCTAGAGGTGATGAAGGGCATCAGCGGCTGAGGCAAATGGGAAAGGATCTCACCTCTGCCACTTTGCCTCGCTGCCTCCATGGCACTGACAGCAGATGCTCACGCGCCTCGGTCCTCTTTGTGCTTTAAAAACTCATCACCCTTCTTCAACTCCATAATGGCAGTCTGCAAAAAGCTTCCCTCTGTTTTTAAAGGGCAAGCAGGCACCTCCCACAGCCATCTGTGAAGTGGAAGGAGAGCAGATCAAAAGGCCTCTGGGAACTCCTGCAACTCAAAACCCAGACCAGGGAGCAGAGAGACAGTCCAAGGTGAAGACAGGAATGTAGGATCTCCTGTCTTCACTGCCTGCGACCTCGTGGTCTTAGTATCTCCTCACCCCACACAAGGAAAATGAGCGTGGCAGCCACTCTCTTGGGACAGGGGTGAGCTTTGATTCTGGCTACGTCCAGCACCTAGCACCCGGGGGCCCTGCTCCCAACACGCTGCTCTGATACTGCAGCCATTCCTGCCCTGACAAAGCACCCTTGCACGCTGCCAATAGATGGGGGTAGCTTGATGTTTGCTACAAAATTCCCCATGATCACTGCTGAAAAACCTGAAACACAGCAAAAAAAAAAGAGAGGTAAAGCGTACTTGTTCTCTTAGGGCACCAGCAATTTTTTAAGGCTTTCCTCTAAATTTAACAGCCTGAAGGACTTGCTTAAACATGCCAAGTGTCAGAGGAGGCAAATACCACTGAGGCTCCGGATAAATTCATTTTATACTGCACACTTCTGACCTGACTGAAGCGCACACGCTCCAGGACACAGCTACTCGTTTCCCTACTGGAGTCTGCAACACAGGGACACAACAAAAAGCTGCAGCGTCAACTTGGTGAGCCACAAATGGGTGTTTTATCCCTGCGCAGTGAAGCTAAAGAACTCTTTATCAACACTGCGATCACACTGGTAACAGAACAAACTTCAACTTGACACTGCGATGTTTAACCCTGCTACCCGCCGGCAGTGCTCCCTGCCCGTGATAGCAGGCTGGGCAGGACAGACGCATCAGCTGGTGTCAAAGATGACTTTCCTCTCCCCTGGCATTGCACGTCGCACACAGCAGCCTCTCAGCTTTCATTATAAGCCCTGTGGGACAAGGAACTATTTGTTTGCTCAGTTCCAAGCACAAAAATAAGTTCTGCTTTTGTTAAATTAATATCAAAAGAAGTTCAACAAGCAGAGCTCCTGCCTCCTTTGCAAAAACCTAGCCCCAGCTTCACCCCAGAGGAAACGTTCTCCAGGAACGTTTGCTTTACAGCGAAGGAAAAGCTAACTTACCTGCGGTTCGACCAGCCAGCTCTCCTCCTTGTTTTGGGCTGGCTTGGTATACTTAAAAGCTGAATAAAGAGGGATTTTATCCTTAGTACTGTAGAGGGTTGCAAAGCGTGGCTCTTTGTTGTACTGCTGACAGATTTTCACGTGGAACGGCTCCGTAAATCCTTCGGGTGGGACTTGTCCAGGGAAGAACACGTTACACTCGGCAAAACCAGTTTCATCCTTTCCAACAACTCTGCCCTGGGAGAAGCCTGGGAAAACTGAGATGCAAAGCAAAAATACAATTGACGTCTTCATGGTCCACTCCTTGGAGCTGAGGGAAGCCCCGTCTGCCTCCTCTGGGTACAGCAAAGGACCTGTGCTCTGAGTCCATGCAGCAGCGAAGCCAGAAAGCGTCTGGAATTCGGGTGTAGCGTGCGAGGGAAATGAAATACGAAACCACAGCCGATCCCTTCGGGGAGCCAGCGCTTTCTGCAGGCAGCACGTTGTGAAACCGAACGTGCGCCGGGCTGCGCTGACACACGCTGCGGACGCCAACTGCCCACGGGAAATAATGCCAAGCAACCTGAAATCATCAGAGCTCGTTGGGAAGAGGAGGAGGGAAGGCTACGGCGGTGCGGGGCTAGAGCTGAGCAGCACCGGCTGTCCAGGCTGGGGCTCAGCGCCGGCGGGGGTGTGGTGTGCTGCATTGCAGCAGAGTCCCCAGCAGGAATTTTGGCTGACGCAGCCAGAAATCTTCCTGGGGCTGCCAGGGGGATGCTGCAAAGTCAGATTCACCACCCCGAAGAAGGTGTTGGCTGCCCTCTCCAGCCATGAGCCTGGCTAAAGGAGAGGAAAGGGAGAGGGAGAGGGAGAGGGAGAAGAGAGATGGCAGGATATTGGCACTGCGGGGAACCCACTTTGCCTCTTTTTGGGGTGTCTGTCACCACTGTTGCTGCCAGTCACATACTGCTAAGGCACCTGGAAAAGGCATTCTCCTCCCATCTCTCTGCGAGCTGTAATAAGCATCCGAAACCCTCCTGTGGAGCAGTATCACCTCACCTTGGCAGACCCTTCCTCAGGAGAGATTAACAAGAGGCAGAACGATGAAGACCCTCGGATCACATACCCCTAATCAACATCCACCTCTGAATATTTTGACCAAACCTATAGAACTAGCAAAAAAAAAAAAAAAAAGAATCTACCTAAAGGGAATGAAATCACTCCTCTGAGTTTATGATCGGCAGAGCTACTGCTGGGTAAAGGCTGTATTCCTTCAGTGACTGGGAAAATTAATGTTTTTAGAATAGTGGGGATGGAAAGGAGACTACAGAGCAGTTCCCCAGAGTCAAGAAAATGTGCAATTTCCCATCCAATCAGTTAGATATGATCAGATGTGTTGCCAACAACCTTAAAAAATCCTGGGTGCCAATAAGGCACACGTCCCTTTTAGACAAAGCTAGTTTATACTGTTACAGTGATTTCCAAAAATCTCCAAGTGCTACCCAACCCACAAGTGCTTTGCAGACGAGGCAGCAGTAGTCTATATTGCAGATGATGAAATGGGACAGCGGGTGGTTCAAGTGCCTGCCCAAGGTCAGAGAAGGAGCCTGTAAAAGCGCTAAAAATAGACTGGACTCTAAGACTATCATTCCTCTACTCAGGGATGACTTCTAGGAGTATCAAGGCAAGGAAATACGTCAGCACCTCTTGGTGTGGTGCTATGAGCTGGGGGAGACAGAGGCGGGCTGGACAGGCTGGGGAACAACAGGAAATGTAGTAAGTGGGCTTGGTTTCGGTCCAGGCAGATGCCTGGTCACCCGGCCCTGACAGAAAGAGTTAGTCACGTTCAGGAAAAATGATGGAACTGAAAGCACAGACACAGCCTGACCTGAAGACAGCGGCTCCAAAAGACAGGTTTAAAATGTCATTTTTCTGGATGTAAAAAGGCTCCTGGGAAATCAAGAACTGAAGCTAAATCTTAGCTATTAGATGTTTGTCTGATCCCAGGCTTGCAATTACCTGGGCAGCAGAGGAAAAGATTTTCACAAGCAGCGCAAGCCCTGCTCCCCAGGCAAACCTAGGCCAGGTGATGCCTTTAAACATTCCGCTCCAAGACTGACACGCATTACCCCAGCATAGGCATGGTCCCAATCCAACGAAAAAGCAGCATGAGGTGTCTCAAGATGAGCACACTGAGCAGATCGATGACTTCCACCAGGAAACACGGACATCCTGCTTCTGCCCTGGACCTGCACACCAACCTCCTCCCTCAAAGCGGCACCTCTGTCTCACTGGGATGCACAACCCCAAGCTGTCTTCCGAGCCTCAAGGGCTTCTGGTCTGCTTTTTGGGATCTCTGAGCAGCTCTTTCCTTTCAGGCTGTGAGGCTGGCATCTGCCAGCCTATTTAGCTCTGTATTTACCAGCAAACAGATAACCCTTGACTCAGCCTGAAGAGCAAGAGCCTCAGGCTCTCATCTCCTATGAAGAGCATCAACGTGAAAGCCAGCACGCAGCTCAGCTCCTCTACTCACAGTCCCATTTTCTCTCCAAGCGAGGCCCCTCTGCAGTTTCTATCTAATTTAAGATAGTTGTGGTGACCCTTGAACATGGAGCTGGATTTTTTTTTCTGTTCTTGCTAACATCTCTGTTACTAAAGAGACTAGGTGCCATTATCATGGTGTGGCACTCACTGTGCTGCGAAGATAAAAGCCAAAGGACTACCCTGCCCCGGGAAGATCACACTCTCAGCCAAGGGATCACAGACAGGTAGAGGAGTCAAACACAGTGAGACAGAGTCGGTCAGAGGTTTTGACGACTCAGTGCTCCAGAAGCTCATCAGCTATCAGCGGCTTTCATAGGCATCAGAGGGAGTGATGCCTACAGGGAATGATGCAAAAGGGAATATTAATATCGGATCCAAAACAGCCCTAGGGCTGTTGATGTGAGCAGAAGGGCTCTGGGAAAATGCACATTGGGTTGGAAGCGGGCAGCATGAGCCGGCAGCAGCAGCATGGCCTCGCAGGGGCTGCCTCCTCCAAACCTGCCGAGGGGTGACAGGGCAACAAGCCCAATGGTGCCAGCAGTGCAGGCAAGCACCTTATGTTTGATGTGATGGAGGAGAAGGAGCCCAACGAAGATGCAAAGAGGCAGGTGATGTGGTCAAAGGGAGACATGAGAAAAGTGATCTCTCAGTGGCAGGCAGAGCTGTGTAGGAGGACAGGAGAGGCTGTAGGCAATAGACTGTATGGACACAGAGTTTGCAAGGCATAGCAGAGATAAAGTGCGTCAGGGAAAAGAACGTAAAGACAGACTCTTTACTCTCCCCCAGAGAGAGGGAAGGGCAAGAAAAGAGGTAAGGATCCAGAAAATGGTGTTGACCTGGAGGAAAAGGAGGATATTGGGCAAAAATCAGTTGAGGGGGATCTGCGTTCTTTAAAAACTGGGATACTAAGGAAAGGTTAAGAAGGAAAATTAATGGAAATAGGTGTGAGGAAATGCAGGATCAAGTAAGGAGATGACAGCAAGCGGAGGAAAGCTGTCTCCTGTGATAAGAAAATGAGGAGAAAACATGAGGAAGAGGAGGGGGAAAGGAGAATGAAAGGAGTTTTTCATCCATCTTCATTAACATAACGTGGATGACCAGTCCTCCTCTTCCTCAAGGGTCACAAGCACCAAGACCTCAAGTCTCAAAGAAAAGAATACCTCTCTGCAAAACAAACCCGAAAAACATGCCAGCATTCAAACCCTTTAGCCACAAAGAAGCTGCCGGGCTTGTTTGCCTGCTTTCCCACACTGTGCCTCCAGCACTGTCTCTCTGTTCACACGGCTGACACTGGATTTGCTACAAATAGCAAATCTTTCTCCTCGCATGCCTGACCTCTCTAGTCTAGTCTTTCAAAACATTCTTGACTCCAAACATTTTTCCAGGCTGGATCTCCTGTCTCCTACCACGACCTCTGAGTGGGACCCCAGTGCTGTATGTGACTGTCCCATTCTTCTGAGAAGGAAAGAAAGAAGAAAGTGTCTCCAAGGGCAAGCAGTCCCACTGGAGAGACACCATCTGATCCAGTGGAGATACCAAAGATTGGACTTGTAGCACGGCAGTGCCAGCAGACACGCCGTGGCATGTCAAAGAGCACATCTGCCTCCTCATTGTCTCATGGGGAAAGAGTCTCTTTTTAAAATTAGCTTAAAAACTTGGTCTGGGAAAAGAGCCCAGTGCCGAGCTAGGGAGAAAAGCAGGAGTGAAACAATTTTCCTGCTAAAACTAAGAGATTCAAGGGCCAGGAGGGCAGAAGGACAATAAATTCTTCGGGGAAGAGCTTAGCAAAATGCTGTTGGGATTTTGATTCCCACCTTAAACCAGGTCTTGATGCCAGTCTCGTGTTAGGTGTTTGCCACTTATTTGTTAGGTGTTTACACAGATGTCTTCAAGCCTTCCCCACAGTGCCCCTCGTGCTGGTGAGGAATGGCCCACCGCCGATGGTACTGCTTCGTGGTTCACCTTCTGCCGTGATGCTCACAAACAAGGGTGGGCCAGCGAGAGGCCACTAACCACCTCGAACTGCCAGAGATGCTGATCTGGCTACTCTCCTTCCTCACTTGCCTTTCCTCCTGGCCACACTCGCGGTCTCTGTCCACAGCAGCCAGTGGATACCTCAAAGTGGTGTCACAGCTGAAATCTGAAGAGAAAAAGATGGGGAGGTTTAAGACATAAATGATGGAGGAGGTTGTCTGTGGTGCACAGTCAGCGGAAGAGGGTGACGACTGGGAACGGTGAAGCACCCAAACATACTGCTCCCTGGGTGATAACACCATTAGGACAGGGACCGGTTCTGTACAAAACCTTGCACAGTGCGGTTTGTCCAAACCTTGGGTTTGTACAAAAACTTGCACAGTGCGAGTCTGACAGGGACCTTGTAAACCATGAAGTACAAATGCATTGCATAAATATTGAATTAAATTAAATTAATAAAATCCAGAGGCTACATCCTTTGGCACTTTATCACTGCTTTCAGACTCAAGAGATCTCTGTTAATCTTCAGGCTGTTAGAAACAAGCACAATGACAGCAGAAGTAGAATAGATTTAGAATAGCGGTACAAGGCAACGTTTTTGCAAATGATTAACTATCAGGATGAGTTATTTAGAGATGTGCTGAAAGCTCCAACACTTCCATTCTTTAAATCAAGAGATGCTTTTTAACACAATAACAACTATGATAAAAGAATTGATGCTTCAAATGTAATGGCCTTTGTTTTACTGATTGTCAGTTGGTTAGAGCCACAACAGTTCTTTCACACCTTAAATCTGTTTTGGACAGGAAAGTTACCCACCTGCATGCTTTTCTTCTAGTATTATTACTGACTTTTTATTATTTGTTATATTTTATTTTTTCAAAAGTGCAGTGCGATTCAGTCAATGCTGAGAGCTCGCCGTGCTAGGTGCTGCCTGAAAACAAGGTGTGAGGCAGCTCCTGACAGTCTGCATTGACAGAAGACTGACGAGTGGGAACAAAATTAGAGGTACAGACTTGTTAGGCTTGCATCATCTCAGAAGAGGGAATGAGAAAGCCATAGTCCTTGAGAAAGCTAAACCTGCTGGCAGGATCCAGAAGCTTTAATCAAGAGGCAAGATAGAAGCCGCACCCAGGACTGCCTGTCTCCAGTAACACCACCGTGTTTTGGAACCAAGGAGTGGGAGGAGGAGTGAAATGTTCTGCATTAAAGGTTTGGCCAGACCCTATAGATGGAGGTGAGGTTCCAGCTGCTCCCTGGCTCCAACGCCCTCTGTGCCACTCGGATTGGCAGCGGAGATGCCCACGTGGAGCCCAGTCATCCCAACAGCCAAAGCAGAGAAGCAGGCACCACAAGGGTGTGACTTGCATCATCCTACATGGCCAGCGAGGACAAGATGGCATCCTCCGGATGTGCCTCTGTCTCCGCATCGGCTGTAAAGTGAGCCCAGGATCTGCACAGCTGGTCAGACAAACCTTGGGCAGGACTTAATGTACTCCTGCCACCGCAGGGATTTAGCCCGTGAAAAATCAAGTGTGTTGGCTGTGCGAGGGAAGAGCAAGCAGGTCTTTCTCCATGCCCCTTTCAGGCCTTGGCCTTGCTACTGAAATACATATTGCAACTGCTGCTAGGCGTAAACGTAATATCATATTTTCCACATATGTTGCTTCTTGGCCAGTACTGCCTGGGGAAATATTCGGATGTGAAAGACACCGGTCCCAGGATCCAGTCCCAGGATCCCGTCACTGCCGTGAGTACAGGGCGCAGCTTCTGCCCTTAGAATTCATAGAATAGCATCAGTGTACAACAGCCGGGACAAAGTATTTCCTCTAAAAAACAAAAGCAGCAGTGCTTTTAGTCACACTAACTGACAGCAGAGTGGAAGGAAGTACTGGCCTTAAATTAGTGTTTTAAATAAATGGTGGCTGGTTGGGACTTGCAGGCTACACTACAAGTGCAGAACCCGAAGCCTCTGGAGAGCAGACCTGGGAGCCTCCTGATTTCGAAAATAGCTCGTAAGAAGAGAAAAGCCGGACTTTGCAGCGTCTCTGCTGGGATCTGTTGCGTAACTGTCTGACTTGACTTTCTTGGGAGATGGTATTAACTTGTCTGTGGCTGTGTAACACTTGTCATATACTGGGCTGAGGAGCAGCCAGTCCCTAAACACATGGTTCATCAGGTGATATTCAGGGTGCACCCAGCTTCTGTGCTGTAGTGTGTCATGTCTAGACCTCCTTCCCCACTCAAGATCTCAGGGTAGGCGTTACGGCTCCCCAGAGGATGCAGGAGAACAGAAATCATAGAAGCCAGCACATTGCACAGGGACCCTCATAAGCTAGACAGTCAGTGATGCCAAAATATAAGGCTTCAGCACTGCTTTGCAAAGAGAATTAAAAGCCTGCATATCCTCAAGATCTGTAGCCATGAATCCTCTCCCGGCTGCAGGCAGTCAAGGAAAGGTAACTTTGTTCTCTCTCTCTTACGCTCAGTATCAGCATCTAGGAGATTGAGGTTTTAGTCTTACCTCCATCAGGAGGCAGGAGAATTTGGGGGTCAACTCTCTCACTCCCGTAAGAGTACTCCAGTCACTGTCCTGCTGCCCTGGGCTGCTTGCTATTGGACTTTGCACAAATAGTCACCTGTTCACGGAGTCAGAAGGTGAAACACCTTCTGCCCTTGAGTTCTGTAGTGAAAGCACAAGAGCAAGAGACTCGCGGTCCAGTCTGGACCACACTGCTTACAGTCCCTCTGAGCAGCAGCCCCTGTGCCCATGCCACGACACGATGCTCTCAATCTCTTCTGTACAGCACCAAAATGAACCAGAACTCCCTGGAGAGCACCCCAGCCCTCTACCCTTCCTCCAGCACACAAGGCAGTGCATAACTACTCCACGTGTTTCTAACTGAACATCCTTACACCTGATGGGGAGTGCTTTGAAGCCTACCTAGCACAGATTATAGAGCTCATAGCTGGTAAAGACTGCAGGAGTTGGAGTTGTTGGAGTAGGCAGGCTCCAACACAATGAAAACTTGAAGGAGGGAGACATGTGAATAGTGCAGAAAGCACATTCATTGCACGCCAAACATTCCTGTGCAAGCCCTACCCCCACAGGCACCAGCTCCATCCATGCTTCTCTCCACAACTGCTCATTGAACCACTGTGCTGCTGGGACTCCCCACCAGTGGGACGCAGCACCTTGCACAGGAGCAGGACTCCTCTCTCTATTCCTGCTTAAAATTTTACCTGCAAGGATGGCAAGACAAAGTTACTAAGGGCACGCTAAGGTAGTACTAGATAGGAGCAATGAGTCAAGCTGCTTCATGTGTGTGTTTTTGCAGGGACAGACTGAGATGTGGCTGCTTGCACCATGCTCACGGCAGGGACAGGCCGAGGAGAACAGGAAAGGGAGGGAGGGGAACGCAAAGTTCGGTTTCAGTTACTAATCCTTCGCAGCAATGATACAGAAACAGGCAGAGTCTTGCCAAGACAGGGCACGTCTGCAGACGTGTTTGCAGCACACACCTTCTCGCTGTGCCCCGAGTCTGCAGGGGAGCATGCAACGCCCTGTTCAAAAGGCCTCCTGCTTCTGCAGGTAGGGCTTTGCTTACACCCCCATGGAGCTCCAGGTTCAGCTGAAGGAACTGGCCACCACAAATCCTGAACCAACCAACTCTGCTAATCAGGTTTTGGTACTCCTAACCAGTACTAACTGCTTAAACTTCAGCTGAACACCTCCTGCCCCTCTGCCCAAACCGCAAAACACGGATCAAAACACAGGAAGGGAACAAATTTTGCCAGGCTCATCTCATCCAGGAAGGGCTGCAGTCATGGTTACTGATCTTGTAGAAGCCTGCCTAATCCCTAGTCTGTGTCCCACAGGACTCAGTGTACAAGTCTAGCTCAAATAGAGGTGATGGTTCTGATAGTAAAATTACACAGCAAAGCCCTCTGCGCTTCCTAACACAGGAAATCAAATTTCATAGCCTGCTCTTACATAGGATATTGCATCTATAGATCACAGAGCAAAAGCCTTTGGTCCATTATCCATGGTTTTATGAAGAAGGAAATGCACAGGACTTGGTGAGAGGGCGTTACTTTTTCAAGGTCCCCAGGCTAGTGGCAGTGCTGGGAAGAAAATACCAGTTTCCTTAGCACCAGCCCTCTGCACTGACACAGCCCAACATAAGCAAAAGGCTCCCTCAAGGCCTAAATACTGTGAATTTGCAATCAAGAACTAAGAGAAAATCAACCTGGTTGATCCCACTTGTGGGTCAAGAGTTCATTGTTTTCCAAGCTGTTGTTCTTTGTTTTAATCTGAATCAGAGTAAACTCGCTTCTGCCCACGACTGAAAGAAACAATGCAAGTGGTTAAAACTCTTCCAGCCAGAATCGCCTCACTACTGGGTGAACACTTTGCACAATGTGCTAGTTCAGTAACTAAAGGATAACTAAGGATAACTAAAGGATATCACAGTGGTTAAGAGAACTCACTGCTGGCTGATAGCAGCTAGAATCCTCTGAGGTAGGAAAACGTGATACATTCATATGGCACCTTTGGAGGAGGTGGGGATTGATCCTGTGGCTGACCTTCTTTTCAATGAGTTTGAGATGTTGCTGCACCACTGCAGATGTTGCTGGAAAGGAACCTGAACTGTGTTTTAACTTGATCAGGATGACATTTAGCTGTTTTACTCTTCTTATAAACTCTTCCTTGTATTCCTGGTTTGGAGACTCGAGATAAATTAGGAGTTTCTGTATCTTCACACTGGCTGCTCTATTCCTTACAGCCCCATTTATAAAAAGTACTCAGCTGCATCTTGAAGCTTTCAGTAGCAGAAATTTTAAATCCAGAAGCACCTCATCTAACCTAACCTCATCTTTAGAACAAAACTTCTTATATTGTTTTACCTTGTAAACTCAACAGCTTCTGCCTGCCTTTATAACATACTAATGAAGTACAGGGCAGGATTTTCGGAGATCGCCCAAGACAAGTGAGTGAATCACCTCCCAGAGGAATCTGTCACTGTCCACTGAACAGAAAAGAAGCCTTAAAGATTTGCCTAGACTAGATACCTCACTTACCTGGAGCCTTGTGAGAGTAATCCTAAAGTTAAGAGAAAGTAACACATAAACTGAGGACTGACTCAGGCAGAAAATATTGATAAAGAACTAAAACTGAGAAAAAACTTATAGGGCGATATGGGTACCAGCTCCTGATAATACTGCTAAAAGCTGCAGCTGGCTCTTACAGAGACGAGTACATCTCCACTCCATCCTGCCTGACAAGCTCACTTGTGAAATACTTCACTGGTTTCTTTGTTCCACATCTACATGGAGAAGGTAGAGGGAAAGCAAGCGGGTCCAAAGCCAGAGCCACTGTGGTGCATGGACAGCCGGCCCTTCCTTCCGTATAATGCTAGTTTTTCAGAGTTTGGGCACCCTGCTACTGAGACTCCTCCCAGCCAGACTGAGTCATCGTCAGCCAGCATTAAGAAAAGGATAAAATTAGCTTAGCTATTAGTAGAAATGTTCAGCTAATAAATAAAACAGTGGGACGTTTTTGCTTAACAGTGGATGCAACCATAGACAGAGGTATGTCCTGGCTGCTCGCCTGGATGTAAATACTGCATGGCTAAAATTACTTGCTTTGTCCAAGCTCAAAAAAAATCAATTCAGTAGAAACAAGAGAGCTTCCATGGAGCTGAGCGTGCATCCAAGTCTGCGAGGCCAGGAAGCGTGAGCTGTGTGTGTCTCGGGGCGTCACTCATTCCTCCAGCACCCTCCCTCCCCATGTCCCCAAGTGCCTTTTGGTTGACATCACGTCTCACGTTGAAAGAGCACTGGGATCTCAGCAGAGAGCTGTGCGCGTGGGGAAGCAGACAGAGAAAGACATGGTAAACAGAACACGCATTCAAAACCAGTATGTCGGACCTGCAGCACTGGTCCAGCTCGTTTAATGGCTGGCAAAGGAACGTCAGTCTGTGGTGTCTGATGAAGGTCATCACTGCCTCGGGCAGGATCCAGATCAGGTCCTCACCCTGTGCCTTTACTTGCAGGGAATTCCTGCTGACTCCAGGGATTTTCCCTCCGTTGGGAATAGGTCACACCGGCTAAATCCACCCACGACCGGAGCAGTGAATGCACGAAAGGAGACGGCAGATGGGATGGAGCACAGAGCAGAAAGTTGGAGAGACAGTGCAGTGGGAGGTGGCAGGGAAGAGGTTAAGGGCCGGGATGACTTTGTGAGCACAGAGAAGCAGCAGCACAAGGTTTTTCCTGTCCCATGGCAGCAGCAGGGAGGGTGTGACAGAGAGCTAAACAGCACGATGGCCTCATCGGAAAGCAGCCCCCGCTGACTCACTGGCTGAGTCACAGCCTTGCCCGGCCTCTATTCTTTTCCCAGTCAAGGAAACAGCAACTTCCCACAAACTTCTTTTAAGGCTGCCATTTGGATGCTGAGCATTCCTGTACCAAGCCTCCACTCTTGACAATCCCCTGTGCCCTTCCATGTCTGTAACACAGCAGGAGGCACGATCCTTCAAAGCACACGGTGTCCCGAGGGAGGAAACGTGCTGCAGCCTCTCCAAAGCAAAAATGGGATTTACTGCTGCTCGGCCCATGCAAGCTGAGTCCTGGACAGCAAAAGACAGGCTCTTACAGGAGGAGAGGCAAGGGGAAAATTCAAGCTGGGAGATTTCCATTCTGGCACTGAACCTCTGCCCTGCTCAAGGAAAATGCTCATGTTCACGGTACCACGCTGCTTTGAAAGAGGAGGTTGCACGCCCTGATGCTGTAGTTTAAGGGTGGGCAGAAGATAGCCCCAGAGCCTACAGCGGGAGAGCCAAAAATTCAGGAAAGAAAACTGCCTCGACTAAACTCCCATCCGGACTCAGAAACAATCATCAGTGAAAAGCAACAATTAAGAGTAATGTTACAGATGGAAGAAAGGAGAACCAGATAGCAAAGAGTATACATGAGAAGTTTAAAGAACAGAAAAATGACACAAGAAAGAGGGGGGGAAATCCCTGCATTGGTAAGGCTAAAAGGGAGTTTTTAAAGTCCATTAGGAACGTAAGCATTCTTCATAACACTACAGACCAAGAAGTAGATGAGAAAAACAGTAACAAGGTTCCAAACAGGCACAACATTCCTATAAATGTTTCTGTTCTCTTTCAGGACGCGATGTCTTTTGCAGTCTTGCAATAATCTCAGAGAAGGACCAGCACTTAGGAGAGACCTGCATCCTAGAGCACTGAGATAACCAAAGAATATTGGTCTCCTGGTGTGATCCACAAGCAAATATAAAATCACGCTGAGAATAAGTACAGGTACCATAAAGAATTTGGGAGGGTAACTAAGAGGCCATACCAGTGACACCAGCGAGGGATTTCTTTTCAAGACAGATGCCTTCAACATAGCCAAATATGTTTATTCGTCTCAGTCAAAGACTACATGGAATTTTCTAATCCAGAAAGCAACAACCCTGAAAAGGATTCAAGAGTCACCATGGACATGCACCTGGACTCAAGTACCCAGTAGAGTGGTGTGGGGAAAAAGGCCAGTGTGATCCTTGGATAGATAAACAACAGCCTAGAAAGCTGGGGGAGGAAAGTGATCCTATCTCTCTATTTGCATTAGTGGAGCTGATGCTGAAACAGTTCTTAGACTTCTGATATTGATAAATTGGATAGAGAGCAAGAAAAAGCCCTCAAATAAGTGGTGGGAGAAAGGAAATGATTCTAAGAGACTAGAAGAGTTCAGCCTGCTTACCTTATCCAAAGGCACTTGCAAGACTAGATTACAAAGTATAAATACCTGGTGAGAAAACAGGCTTTTAAAATTACCAGAGAAAGGCAGAACAGGCACCCGTGGTTGGGAATAAAGCCAAACGAAATTAAAAATAAGGTGCAGTTTTAAACTGTGAGGATAATTAATCACTGGAGGAAATGATCAAAGGAAGTGGTGACTTCTCCTGCTTTTCATGTTTTCCACACGGTACAGAATACCTGTCTAAGAACTGCCACAGCCAAATTGCTCAGCAGAGGAATAACTGAGGATGCGTCTGTGGTGCCAGTTATTGTGTGCAAAGAGATCCAAGGCTCAGCGTGCCACAGGAAGAAAGAAGTCTTCAGCCTTGAGCTGTGTTGTGATTAGAGCAGCCATGGGAAGGAGGAAGACCTGGGGCTTTGTCATTGTCTGATGTCATTTTAATGCATAATCCTGGAATCCAGGAATTCCCACTTACAGATGAGTGCCCGTACCATTGAACTTGACTGGGTTTCCTTCTACATACATGTTTTCTTTCTCAATGAATCTTTAATTCCTTCCCTTACGCTCAACTAGCCAGCTTCAAAAACACAGGGAGAGCATCCCTAAATATTGAAGCAGCCTACAGCTGCCTGGTGGACGGGGCAACATTTCTCCACATGTGGGATCAGCCTTGCTCAGGAAAGGCTATAGGACGTGCCCTGGAGGGGCTGAGAGGCTGATCGTGGTACCTATAAGTGCTGGATGTGCTCTGAGAATAATTATTGGATGAAAGTTCTCTGAGCACTTGAGCTAGGGGATATATCCTGTTTTTATTAGGCCTTGCTGTGAGCAGGATGCTAAAATTCTTGGACCTAAACTAAGTCCAAACAAGTTCAGTTTGGGGCAAAACTGTATGTTTAGAGATCTTTAAAACCAAACATTGTGGACCTGTGAAGGTTAGGTGCCTCTGCAACAAGACCAAGCAGGGATTTTCTGGACTCAGACACCTCCACGCCACCAATATCCCTCTATCCTTCTTTAGTGCCCAAGTCTTCTAAGGAAACCAAACCTTTGACCACAAAACACATCTGTAGCTATCTGTACTTCACATTGATACACGCAAGTTGGGGAAAGGGAAGCACCTTGGGGTTGTGGGGAACAATTTTGGCCAAAGACACTAAGCCAGTCCTTTATTATTCAAAGAATCATTGTATCTGTTCAGAGCAGGGACTGTGCTAGTTTTTTAGCTCTCATCTTCAAGTAACCCTCCACACAGAGAATGCTTGCCATTTACTCTTACCCAACAGCAGAAGTCTCTTCAGTTTTTGAGGTCTTTAATCAGGACTTGATACCTTTTGCTAGGCGAATATTAAAACTGAACAGCAGGCACTGCCCTCAGGACATGTTACTGAGCAAAAAACAACATTCTGCTGCACCAAGACAGCCAAATTGGCATAACAGTTCCTCCTGATTTAAAGTCCACAGATTTATAATCTATGAATAACACCCACCATCGTAGGATGATGCACTGATTTCAGGCTGCTGTGATCTGCAGCGCGACAATACTGAATTCCCAACTGCCCAGCTGGGAAGCCAGACTCCTCTGTGAGGTTTGATCTTGAGTCTAAACTGCCTGTAGTGAAATCAGTCATAAACCCATTTCACAGGGCACAGACTGAGGCTCACAGATAAGAAAATGCAACAGTAGATTTTTGGTTACTGACAGGAGAGGCTCTTAGGAAATGACACTGTAATTACTGTTACTATTTACCTGATTTCTGAGTGAAGCTTAACATTTATGACAAGTTGCTTAAAATAACCGGTTTCTTTGTTTACCAAGGGCCCACTTCTTCCAAGGCTTTCTCTGATGGCTTAGTGACCCAAAGGGTGTAATTTACATTGTTGCTGTAGCTCTCTGCTTTGGGGACCTCTTGTGGAGTCTCTTCTAAATTGCATGCTCAGGAAAATGTTTCCATGTTAATTTGTAGATAACATCAAAGAGCCTTTTACTTCACATGCCCTCATGTGGATTTGCAGAAGTTTGATAATACGAGATGCATCTAAAAGCAAAAGCAAACACAAGAGAGAAACTGCATTTTAAGAGGGGGAATTTAATGCCCAAGTGATGCTCCTTTACACTTTGGCTTCTTTACAGAGACAGCAATGAATATACATCATGTAAAGGAGTTCGTTGTAAGGGGGTGCGGGGGCTTGCTGATGGACAGTTGGGCTTAGGCTAATGTTGCTAATACAGGCCTCTGAGCACAGAGAATGACTGAGAGGTATTCCCTCTCCCTCCAGCTGCCTTGTTTCTGTCTTTCCCCAGCTTCCCCACAAGGATCCCAGCCCTATCTCCTTAATCCCTTCCCTCTTCCATGGCCATTCCCTCATCATTCCAGCCCCCCTTGCACTGATACCCAGGCTGAGTACTTTGAAGCCGTGAAGTGCTGTTTCACATAACTAATCCTTTTCCAAGCCTCCTACATCAAGCGAGCAGCCTCTGGGCAGACTCCTCTGAGATAAGCAACTTACAAGTCTATGCATGAGCTAATTTGTGAGAGGAGACCCGACAGTGGCTCACACCAGTAGGTTACAGTTATGCTTGCAGTATGTCCTGAGGTCCTCTCTCTCCGCCCACCTGTCCCCTGGCTTCCCCTCACCGCACCGCCGGGAGCCCCACGGCCTGCACAGGCCGCCGAGGGGAGGCCTTGCCCGGCCAGGACCAGCGCAGGGCCACGGCCTGGTAGCACCTCAGGGCACGGGCTTCCTCCAGGGCAACCCCGCGCCCGCAGACGGGCGCCCCGAGCTCCCTGTTCCGGGCTGGGCTCGCCCGACCCCGGCCTGAGCAGGAGAAAGGTAGGAGGAGGCCGCCATTGCTACGCAGGCAGCAACGCTGCCACAGCGCCCACTTCCGCCTCGGCAGCCATCATGGCGGACACGCTCCCCTCCCTCACGTGACAGTCCCGCCAGCCCTCTCTATGGTAAGTCCTCCTTCGGCGGCGGCGTCCGCCGCGTTGTGTCTATGGTTTCCGCGCGGTGCCTTGTGGGCGCTTGGCGGAATTATGGCGGTGGCGTAAGGGCTTGGTTGCGCAGGGTGGGAGGAGGCGGGAGTGTAAGTACTCGGAGAGGTGGAGGGCGTGGGGCTGCTGGAGGGCTGTGGTGGGTCCCTGAGGGGGGAAAAGGCGGCCCTGGGTTAGGGGTGCTGGAGAGGGGTGTCCCTGCGTGGGGACGGGCTGCGGCCGGGTCGGGGGTGAGCTGGGGCGGGAGCGTGGCTGAGGAGAGCAGCGGAGGGTGGTTGGGTTGGGGGGTGAAGGGGCGGCCTGCGGGCCTCACGGCGGAGCTCCAGGTACCAGGCGGTGTGAGGGAACCCGCTGGGTGGAGGCGGGAGCGGCGCAGTGCTCCAGCGCCTGCTGCGGGTCTGGGTTTCCGCGGGGTGATTGCTGGGGCGGGCTGTGGCCGGGGTCGGGCTCCCCCGTGACGGCGGTCAGGAGGGGTCCAGCGGGGATGCGCAGCGCTGCCTGGCCGGGGCAGCTCAGCTCCAGGTCAAGCCCAGTCACTTTCGCTCGGTTTGGAAGTGAGCTAATAAACCCTGCTTGGCCGGTCCTGTCTTCGTGTAGCACTGAAAAGCGTTCTCCAAGGCTGTGTTTCTGAAACTTAAGAGGTCAGTGTGACGGTCCCTGAGCGGTTTTGGATTGAGTTTGGGTCCTTTAAGGCCAAGCCAAGTGCAAACTGACGGGAGAAAGAAACAGGGATAGTTTCCAGGGGATTTAATGCCTCATGAAACTATGCAGTCATGTTGTATCTGATTCTTCACCTGAACTCATAGATTCTCCCTATTACATTTAATTAACACAGATAGGTTCTGAGAGCAAGTGGCTTTCTTGGATTGTAGTCTGGCAGAGTGTGTGCCAAGACAGAGCTAAAATGTCTTGCTGAGCTCCAGCTGACTTGCAGAGCGTCACTGAAAAGTGTCAGCAATCCTTGGTCAACGAGCCAAGGCTAGTTACTGTCTCACTTCTTTTAAAGGTGTTTCTGTCTGTTAACTCTTTTCTGAGTAGCAGTTCAGTGTCAGTAACTGTGTTCTGCCTGAGGGGATGTTACTTTGAGCGACAAATTAATGTTATGATTTTAACACTGAAGTCATGTGTTTTGTAATCTCATTAAAAATGAAACAATAACAAATAATGCAAGCAGAGCATAAATGACTTTTGTTTCTGTATCACAAAAGCATATGGAACAATACAATTTTTTTTCCTCTGCTTTTTAACATTCTTTAAAATGTTCTCTTGTCATTCTTTAACATCCAGCCTTCTGGTGGGTAGGACCGGTGCCTTGGACTGGTGCCTTTATGTACATCTGCAGATGTGTCTGTCTTGTGTCTTGTATATCTTTAGTCAGTGATTAATGGATGCGTGTGTCTTGGTGAAGCAGGAATGAGCAGTTTCAGATAATAGATTTAAGATGGCCCAGGTTGATCTTACAGGGTATTTTTGGCATTGGTTGGCCATCTTAAACTCTTGGCATAGCAGTTTAGGATTGCAGGGTCTCCTCTCTGGCAGTGCTGAACGCAGCACATGCTGACAGGGTGTCTATGTGACTGAGGCTGGTCAGAGTCTGTTTCACTCCTTTGCCACAGAAGAATTGATAGTAGCAACTTCGGGCATCAGCTAGTTCATTTTTAGGACATGCTGGTGGTGCATGAGTTCTTGTAGTTTCTAAACGAGAGCTGGTGGAAACTTCTGCATTTGTCTGAGCTTTGTTCATTGCATTTAGTTTGCATAAGGGTAAAGCTGTCGGCCTTGTGCTACCAGGGAAACATTAACCCCAGCTCATCAGACAGTTTTGGTGACCAGCTGGAGCTCTGCTCAGGTCGATCCCAAAGGGCTGTGCTGCAGCATTAATGGCAGTGCTGTACCTGTACCAGAGGACTGAACAGGGCCAGGGTGAGGGCTGGAGCATTCAGAGTGCGTGATCTTCATCATATTTAATTATCAACACCATCCTCGGCATGCTACGGTCCGCGTCAGCCAGCATTTCTGGTGATGATACCTAGGTACAGTTTGGGGAGTAACAGAGGGGTCATTCCCAGTAGGGAGTCATTTCTGGCTGTCATTTTGCAGGAGGGGAAAGGGTTTAGTTACAAGACTGTACCACTTGCCTTAAAGATAGGAGATTGGCTCCTGGGAATTTTTATTTACTTTGTAAATGTAGCTTCGCATTCTTGTTGGAGTCTGTGTATCATCTTTCAAAGACATTGGAAGTTAATTTCTCTTGAAAATCTGAATAGATTCTGTCAATAAAAAGCTCCTTAAGTTTTGAGGATCATGTGGCAAGTGATAGCTGATATTGTGTAGTGGGACTTATCATTGCTGCGACAGTTTTAGGAACAACGTAGCTTCTGATGAATGTCTTTCACTGTAAGTTGTAGTAACAACTGTTTTTTATCCTTGATTCTGTAGTAGTTAAAATGACGACAGCAGCGAGGCCAACATTTGAACCTGCAAGAGGAGGAAGAGGAAAAGGTGAAGGAGACTTAAGTCAGCTATCCAAACAATATTCCAGCAGAGACCTTCCTTCTCATACTAAAATCAAATACAGGTTGGTGTTGGTTTTTTTGGTCTCACAGCAAAACAGGCTGGGAATGATTTTTTTGTTGTGAGTGGTACTCTGAAATTTTTCACAGTAGATGTTCATGACACTGAGCAGGCACCGGAGATTGCGCAGCAGCATGGAACGAGTGGGCTGAAAGTGCAAGTCTCGAAAGCAGACTTAAGAGATCAAATGCGTTGCAAGTAATTGGAGAGGTTTCATTTTAGTGGTATTTATTACTGCTTATGGAAGTGAATTGTCAGAAGAAAGTGAGACAAAGCATTTCAGGCAGTGCAGTGGAGCGAAAAATCAATGGGAACGGTAGGAGCTGACTGAGCCACTGAGGGTGCTGTCACTTGCAGAGCAGAATGGGATAAGAGGAGTGAAGTTGAGCATGTCTTAAAAGCAGGAAAACCACATCATGTATTTGGCAAAGGACCGCTGGGAAAGGGCATTAAAAGGAGGCAGGGGAATCATCGGATAGCACTCAGGCAGTAATACGTGTTGGAAGAGCTGATGTGGCTCATCACTGCAAGTGGCTCATGCGGGTCCTGACAGAGGAAATTGCTTTAATCAGTGTGAAAGATAATGGTATCTTATGAATATTTTCCTCTGTTTGAAGTGCATAACACATCTTCGTTATCCTGTTGAAAGATGAAATGAAATCTGGAGTCAGTGTGATACAGATACCTGGAATTTAAATGAAATGTGTCAGCTTAGAAATGTTTTTTCATCTAGCTGATGTTACTCTTGTCAGTGAAATTACTGTTAAGGTTTTACATTTGCACTTTTTTGTGCAGGTGTTTACCCTTTCACCTCTCTCCTCCTGACCCTTTGGTTTGAAGAATACGTATGGATAAGGGAGTTGGAGTGCTTTGGAGAATACCAAAATCAACAGCACAAAAAGTGCTGTCGAATGCATTTTGTTATTATGAGAAAAATTGCTGGTGGTTTGTTTCTTTAAACAAAATGGGGTTTGGAACACCAGTCTGTTGCTTTGAAAGAAGTGTGTGGGGACAAATATGTGCAGGAATATACAATGAATGTTTTAACAAATGCCTCCGTGTGTGTGAGAGAGAGATGAGGGGGCATTAAGTGTCTTCTGTTCTTTCTCCCAAATACCTAATACAAAGTTGTCTTTGTTAAATTGCCAGGACCGCATCATTGCAGGAAAAGTTCAGTGTTTCAGTCCCATTCATGTTCGCTTGAATGACACAGGGTTTGGGAAGATTTTGCAGCTATATCAGGGATTCCAAGTTCAGGTTTTTAATTACAAAAGCAAATTACATACTTCATCATAAAGACAGGCTGTGCACACATGTATTTACAATGGCTGAAGTCTGGGTTTCTTCCAGGCACTCTTATTTTTAGCACTGGGTTCACAGAAAGGTGAAAGGAACTGCTGCTTTTTTTTATTCATTAGTTCTTTTCAAGATTTCCACAGAAAATTCAGTGCTCTCTAGGTTGAACTTAGTATGACTCAAATATAAATAGTCCGTTGCTTTTGTCCAGCGTGTGTTACATAAAAGAGGGAAAAACATATATTTGCAATATGTTTCACTAAAGGTAGTGTTTTGCCTGTTCTCCCAACTTTTTTTTTTATGGTCATGGGAGATTATCTGGTATGTCTCTTGGAGGGGAAAAGGTTTATGAAAGGTATGTTCTAGTCTTGGTCTTATCTGTAAGCCTTAGAGACTGTTTGCAGCAGCAACTTGGGATGATAAAACAGCGAGGAAAGTTGATCATAATGCTGGTGGATGTCTGCTAGGACTGGGCTTGGGCTGCTGCAGAACAGAAGATTTAGACGTAGCCACAAGAGGTAGATGTAGTCATCCTGTTTTTGCAGGAAGTTATATAGGGTCTTTTAATTCATTTGAGAGCCATTGGATGGAGCATGTGTGCGTGGCATTGCGTGTCTGTGTGTGTGTAACGCATACAGAGAAGGGGGCTGATGAAGAGAGAATAAAGAAACATATGTCTGCATAGTACTCAGTTCTTATTCTTTATACTTACCTGTTCACTCCAGGATTTAGTGACGTCCTTCAAAAAATTGCTCCCACCTGCAGCTTCAACTTCTTCCCCCCTCATGTTGTTTTAGACAGACCACTCAGGATGCTCCTGAAGAGGTGCGTAACCGTGATTTCAGAAGGGAGCTGGAGGAGAGAGAGCGGGTCGCTGCAAGAGAAAAGAATAGAGACAGACCAACCAGAGGTAAAAACAAAGAAACAAAAAATCTTAATACCTTTGTGTGGCATTGCTCTTGCACAAAACTCGGCGCTGTAAGGAGTTTGCAGGTTGCAGACAGCATGTCATGAGAGTAGAATTTAGGGTATTGGTCTGATAGTTCAGAGCTGTTGACCTGCAAGGGAATGTCCACTGGCTTTCATGCTGGCTTCGTGCTAGGCAAAAATCTAGGCCAGTCAGTAGAACAGCGTAGGCCATCATGCAGGCCAGCTGATACAGTATGATTGTAAAGAATTGGCAACAAGTATGTACAGCTAATAAAGGGCTTTTTTTGTACTTGGACAAGCGGGACAGGAAGGAGAAGGGGAATGACTCATCTTCTAGTGTTGCAGCACCAGTATAACAATAAATCCATTTTTTAAAGTATGCAATTCTGTTCAGGTATAGTGAAATGATAATTAAAATGACTCAAAGGTGTGTTTTTTGAGAACTAGTCATTTATAATATTAAGCTTGACAGAATTTAGGTACTTTAGGTGTAGGTGTGAAATGTACAGCGCTATTGTGGCGCTCTCAAGTTCACAAACGAAAGCAGATGTGGTTTGGACCAAACTGGCCAACAGTAGTGCTTTGGGGTGATCTCCACTGCGAACTCTCCGACTGGATATATAGAATAAGGATATTTCTCCACAGCTTTTTCTTCTGCTGTTTTTCCTTCTTGAAATAATGACTTCAAAAAACTTTTGGAGGTCAAATTCTAAGTTTGGGGATGTTAGTGCTTCCCTTGAGGATACCTACAGGGGAGGAATTAGCATAGGCATTAAGATTGAGAAGTGAGGAAAAAGTAAGCATAAGCTTGTATCTCTTACTCTAATGCAATCTTTGTGAAGGTTTTTGCTTTCTGACATTAGGTGCTGTTAAATGAAGTGACTTAGTTGCTTTTTTTTTTTTTTTTTTTTTTGTAAATCGTATGCCATAGAACACACAACTTCATCTTCTGTGTCTAAGAAGCCTCGGCTAGACCAGATTCCTGCAGCTAATCTTGATGCAGATGATCCGCTTACTGATGTATGTATCTCTTTTCTGTCTTATTTCCTTTCATCGTCCTGCCTTCAGGACAATGAAAGCTGTTAATAGAGTATATAGTTTTAGATCTGCTAAAGATTTAAGACAGGTTCCAACATATCTTCCTTTTACAGTTACTCTGCTGTGGTGGAAGTCCAGAATGGTTCAGAGGATTCAGGTCCATGCTGTAATGGTATTCTTGGAAAGCACACAAAAACTAGGGAACTGAAAATACTGTTTAATGTATGGGGAATGGGTGACTTTTTAGACTCAGTCAACTACTAGGTTAGTTAAAATTCCCCTAAGGTAGAACTGTTGAGATACCCTGACTGTCTGCATGAGCAATGGATTCTTGCTCTTCACTCCTCTCCTCATGCTGACATCTAGGAGTTAGGTCTAAGGCTTGACAGTAAGCTGAGGTTTTTTTTAATCCTGTTATATTTGGTCCCAACAATATTGGACGGGGTATTCGAGCACACTATTATAATGACTTACGTTACAATGATTAGAGAGTGATTGAGGGCAGTCATTCTCTAGAATCTGTCAACTACATAGCATTTGAATTATAAAAATGCAGTCATCCAAAAAGCACAAACATATTTTACTGTACAAGAGTGAATAAACTGTTTGTATTGTATTTGCTGCTGCTACAAGCACCCAAGTACTTCAGAAATTAGCTAGCAGCAAATTGCAGCCTTACCTGGGCAGACCAGGGCTGTTTTTATTAAATGAAATGAACGAGCTGCTTCTTGTTTCCATTTGCTGCTATTAGGAAGATGATGAAGATGAGGACTTGGAAGACAGTGATGATGATGACACTGCAGCTCTTTTGGCTGAACTGGAAAAAATCAAGAAAGAACGAGCTGAGGAACAGGCTCGAAAGGTAAAATCTCACCCATTAAAGGGCATCTTTGCAGTTTTTTGCAAACTGGTGTTTATTAAAACTGGTGTGCCTTAAGTACTTAGAACGAGAGAGAACTGGTCAACAAAGTAAGTGCCCTTCAAAACTCTTCTCAAGTGGAGTCTGATGGATTTGTTCTTCTATCTAATAATTGTTGTCAAGAATTTTTTTCTTCAGTAGAAATACTGAACATTTTACTCACTAAAACATTTTATTTGCTTTCCCACCACTTTGTAGAGGCATTGAGTCAAGATAATCTTGCTGTTCATATGCAAGTCCTTCTCTTGCTATCATACCAAACTATATAGTGGCATTAGTGACCTAAATACTACTCAGTGTAATTTCATTTGTTAACTAGCTTTTATGAAACAAGAAGTAAGATTTTTTTTTTTTAAAGTATATTTATGAATTAAAATATGTATGCTTTTTGATGCTTTTGCTTATGGCTGAAAGTTTTATACAGTAGTTGCTCTTTCACGGCATTGGTGCTGCATTGCCTTGGCAAGGAGCACCAGTTGTAAGACCAGAACTATTTTCATGTGATTATACACAGGCAAGTTTATTTGAAAAATGTCTCCACAAAAATTAATAATAATACGGCAGTCTTTTCAGAACTTGGAAAGTCAATTCACACATAGCCTTCGCACCTCCCTATAATCTCTCTCTCTACAGGTAGAAACACCATGTTCTGCCCTTGAAAGGGGAGGGAAGGCCCTGTAGTTAGAGATTGTTTTCCCATGAGTGGGATCACATCCGATGCCATTGGCTCCCACACCTCCTTGGTGCAAGAGATACTGTTGGGGGGGAGCGCATTAGCAAAATCCCTGATTGATGAATTGACTTCTAGGGATTGTTCTGGGAATAGTCTGTGTTGTCAAACTGATCAGGACTTAGGATGAGCTGTACTGGCTCTAACATTGTATTGCAACAGAGTTTAGAATCCCGGTATTTCATCTGTACTACTGAAACGCTCTGCCTCTGGTGGTGCAACAGAAGTGGTGGATATGAGCAGCATTCCCTCTTCTGCTTTTAGTTTTTTTTTGAGTGGGGCTTAAATTGTTTTAGTGATTTTGAAAAATGTTGCATACCTCGGTTTGAGTAATTTTGTATGTTATACGTAGATTCTACATCAGTGTAAAAAAAACCCCAACAACAACAACAAACAAACAAATAAAAAACAACCTTGTCATCTTTGCATAAGGTAATCTGAGATGTTTTTAGAACATGCTAAATAAACATTAAGTGCTGATCAGGATCTTTACTGCTGTGACAACTTAATGTTTTGATGCCTCTGCACTACTCATAATCTTATCATAGATAAATACGCACGCTTATAGCGTTGTGTTTTTCACAAATGCTTTCCAGTAGAGTCAACTGGCAGTGAACAGGACATAGCCTCTAGCAGACACTAGGAACAGCTAGGTGAGAATAATGTTTTAAATGCTGTAGGCAGCAATGTAGTGCTTGACCACGCTTGGCTAACAATATAGAAATTTACCTTTAGAATCAACAAGGCCTGTAAATCCAGTGAGCTTTGCAATTTTGGAGTTAAGTATTTTGGAAGGCTAAAAGCTGTATCATGCTGGTTTAGTGCAGAAATTTTGCTGTAGAAGACTGTTGATACTTGCTTCTCCACCTGACCTGTGAGTGGTCTTTTACATTAAAGTGTGTCTGAAAGTGTCTCTCATCTCTTTATCTCGGCATTTGAAGCACATCATGCAGTCATGAAATTGTGTTCTGCAGTAATAACATGGTGAAAGTGACTTAAAAACACTGGCAACAATTCTTTCATGTATTCCTGTGTGAAATGTACTAAACTACAAATTAAGGGTAGCAGTGTGTAGGGAAGACTTCTACTTCAGCTGTTCTTGTACAGTGCTTAAAATTGAAAGCTTAGAGCTATATGGATTTTTCACTTTGCCTGATAGTTGAAATTATATATCTAGATTAAACAGCATGACTTGTCACATTTCAGCGTAGAAAACTTGCATTAGGAAAATAATGGTAGTAAATCGCAGCACAGACAGCCAAGTGCATGCTTCTCTGTTCAGTGTATAGAAAGCAGGAATGTTATCATCTCTATGAAGTTCTTATTTTGTCACTAGAGGGTGCTAAAAGCTATGAAGTATTTAGTGTAGCACTTGTTTTATTTTGCTGGCTCTTAACTGGTACTATTTTTTACCTTCATGGATGTTCTCCTTCCCCCAGAAGCAGGGTTTATAATGTCCAATGCCACATGCATACTGAAAACATGCACGCTTATCTGAAATGAATAAGTTTGTTTCTTCCTAAAAATAACTATTAGTTATTTATTTGCAACAGTGCACGCTGTTGCACGCTCACTACCTACTCTGTTCATCCTTTCACTGGTTGGTGGCTGATGGCTGTCTTAAAAAGTGATGTCTTCATTAACAGTGGGTGCTGTACAGGTACTTGGAATTTTATTTTCTTGGGGTTTTTTGAGAGTAGGAAACTAAGACTATGTTGATAGAAAAAGTAAAAACCAAGGTGGGGCGCAGCCTTGGAAAGAGTCTTTGGGAGTAAGGGTCTCCTTAGGAAAGATCACTTACGTATGTTGGCTTTAGGGGTGCAATCTGTTTAGATTGTGCCTTGTTTTCCATGGCTTTGAAATAAGGTGTTACTGGCAAAGCATTTTCTAGCCATTTTATGTAAATCCCTTTTTCTTTCAGATATGTGGGATTTCATGTTATTATGTATTGCAAACCGTAATTTAAACCTAATTTTATAAGTAACCTTATATTAGTCATCCAGCTGCCTTCAGGATAACGTCTCGTGTAAAATCTTAATTGTGTAGTCACTGTTAGTCCTAATCCACATACAGGGATGGTTCATCTGCTGAAACACTGCTGTCCATAGTAGACAGCTTGGGTAAACCAGTGGCAAGGCAGAGGGGAACTGCAGAGTGAATGCCTGTTCACTCTTCTGCATGTCATTCTCAAATCTCTTTGTTGTTATACAGACAGATTAACATGTCTCTGCATCTTCTTGGAACATGCCAGGGTCTTAACAAGATGAAGTGGGTAAAAACCAGTAATATATCCCAAATTTGTGCCATGTGTACATTTTTTCCTGATACTTTTTGATTTACTAAAATGCTAGTCCAATTATTTCTGAAACTTCATTTAAAGTAAACTGTATTTTTGTTAACTGTTTTCACTCATCACTTTGGTATCCAGTATTTAAGTTGCCATGAAAGGAGTACTGCACCGTTTAAAATGCATGGTGAGACAGCAGTTAAAAACAAAAGATGAGAATCTGCTTTTTTTCAGATCATCATGCTCTCCGTTAACTTCCCTTATGTGGTAATACCAATTTCCATAGAAATCCTCTAAATCTGATTTTGACAAATGTTAGTATTAAGAGATTCTAACTTCCTTCACACTGATTTTTCCCTTTAATCTGTTTGTCAACCAAATAAGCAATTGCTGTCAAAGCCTGTTAGCTCCTCAAAATGCTTAAATTCCCTTGAATTCTGTAGAAACATTAAATAAATACTACGAGCGTTTTTAAAAACTGATTGAGCATGGGAGGAGTCCTGACTTTTCTCACGCCCTTCACAGTTTTATTCGCTCAGCTTGTTTCTAGTAGACACTAAGTTGAGCAGGAAATTTTAGTTTTGAAAGCCATTTCTGTAGAATAATTCTGGGTCTGTCTAAAACTGTACAAACGCTAGGTCTGCTGTCTATGTGAACTATCCATGGATAGGTTTCATGGAAACATTTCAATATTCCAAATTCAGCATTACAATGCTCTTGATCTTCAATTTTCAAGCACTTCCTTAAAAGGTAAATTGAAATAATTAAAAACAAACCTCAAACCAGTGAGCAGCTGAATGTATGTGCGCAGTTCCAGCAAAGCTATTTTAACATCCAGTCATTTTATGCTGAGATGTTTAAGTCTGAGAATAGACTTAAAGTTTTTGTTTTTTTTTCTTACAGTTTTATTTCACCAAGTGTTTCCCTGTAACTGACTGTATTGCTTTACCAATGGTGAAAATAGATCTTAGCTCTGTCCTGTGTTTTAGCCATGTCACAGACTTTCAAATGAAATATTAGTAAATGAATCTTGATAAATATTAACCTTTTCACTTAAATTTTAAGGGTCTAACTAAAACTAGAATATCAAATCACTGATTAAGAAAGAATTTCAATAAAGAGGCAAAAGCAGATGGCAGAGTATGTTTCGTCATTAAATGTCTGAGACATGCTAGCAATACTTACCCTTGCCAAGAACTAACGATAATGTCCCCTCCCTTGTGGGCAAAATGACAACAAATCTGCGTATACACACTGCAGTTGTGATTGCTCTGTGCTCTTATTTTTTGAAGTTCCAATCAGTTATTTGAATTGCTGTATTGCATTGAGTTAGTAATTTGCACAGGATCAAATAACTGGAGTGGATTTCTGCATTATTGAGTTTTGTTCCCTGCTGCTAAAGGCAGTGCTGTCGTGGTTTGTCATTCAAAAATTAGCCTTTAAATAAGGTTATGTGATTTTTTTTAATTCATTTCCCCCCCCCAGCCTTCAATGAAATGTGGGTATTTCAGGTTTTCTTTCAGCTACTTAATGTCTTTAAAAACTGAACAGGATAACTTACTTTAATACAGTGGAGTCATTTCAGGAATTTCAGCACTTTCTGTAAAAGTGATCTTGCTCTGTGCTAAGGGTAGGAACTATACTAAAAAAAAAATAACCATGGTAACAATAATGTTTTTCTTTCCTTTGCGGTCAGAAACAAATATGCCAAGGGGCTGTTATTCTTACAGCAAGATAAGAAATAATTGTTTAGTTAAGGTTAATAACAGTTTTGTCCGCTTTTTTTTTTCCCTGACTGTGATGCCACATGGTGAGTTCAATTGTACAGTGGAGGCTTGCTTTGAGATCTAATTCACATAGCAGCGTCTCCATCTGCTTCCTTGGGGTATGGGACTCCCTCAACCAGTCCAGTCTTATTCCCCACACCATAATATTCCGTTTTTATTGCCTCTGCTTCTAACATGGTGGTTACAACATGGTTGACTTCTGATTCATCTGTGCAGATAGTCGGTGCAACACGCTGCCATTGAAAAGCACAACGCTGCTGTCTGTAGTGATGGAATAATCTGTAGCATGGTTTTTTGTTAAAATGGCTTAGGAAAAGAGTTGTGTACCTTGTCTTGCTGAACGGAAAGGCAGGCAAAGAGGCATTATTTTAGAAAAGGTGGAGTAAGTAGAGAAATACTATTTTCCCCTTTAGGCTTTTCTTCTGTTGTGGGTTTGTTGTATCCATAGTGTTTTAGCTTAATAAGCCTTTGTTCCACCACACAAAAGAACAATGTAGGCTTTGGAGCAACCCGAGCCACTTATTTTGTGAACAGCTGTGCTTGATCGTGCCTCAGAGGTGTGAAGCTCAGACAGCTATGAAGGTTATGTCTGGTCTGTTTGATTTGATACAACCCATGCTCCATCGCCTGGAGCGTCCTGGCTTTCAGTGGAGGAGTGGGCAATGGAAGATTGATGTGGAAAATTCTGAAACATAATGAAAACCTCATTTGGCTGGAGATGAGGGATTCTGCAGCTCTGGCCAAAATGTATAACTTAGCTTAAGTGTAAATGTCAACTTTACACCACTGTGAGTTATATCTAGTATTTCCTCCATGTCATGTCTCTAAGATACAAAACTTAGTAAATTACCTTTTTTTTAATCTTGAATACCTTCTTTAGGTGGTTTTAGTGAAGCTAAATAATACAAAAAATCTTCAAGACTAATCTTCAGAATTAGCCTGCTTCCTAAAACTTGTAGCAAATGTGTTGAAATGTCATCCAAACTAGAACAGCCTTGAACGACTGAATTCCATAAATAAATTACCACGCGTGACAGGTTGTCTTTGTAAAGTGACTAAAACTGGCGATGCCTTACTCAACAGATCTGTTCCCTGTTTCCTTTCAGACTCTAATCTGTTGATCTTTAATGACAAAGATAAGCTTACGCAGTTTGTTACTACTTCTAGTTGTTCTGCCTCTGCAGGTCTAAAAGACAGCAGAGTTCTGTTTGTGAACAGAGCTGAGAAACAGCGAACGGTCGCACAAGTGCCCAGGGGCTCTGCAGCATCTCTGACAGGCGATAGGGAGAATCAAGCTTTGAAAGTAAGATTCATGGGTGTTTGCTGTAACTGTTGTCACAATAAAAGAATGTTTGACAGTTTCTGTTAGCATTGTGTTCATAATTGTTTTTAATAATTTAATAGGTGCAAAAGTAAAATGTAATCATTTGAAATTCCCAAGATTGCGCCTACCATTTCTTTTGATTATAGTGCAATTTTTGCTACCGTCTAGTCCTCTGGAAGCGTAGTTGACTTGAGTCAATGTAGTTTTTTGCTAGCAATGAGCAGTTTTAGACAGAATTCAGTTGAGCTTGAAATGCCAAGTTGTTGGGGTCAATGTACAAGTTATGTATCCCAGCTTCCTTGGTGGTGCAGTGGAGATGCAGTCAGTAGAGCCTGGAGCGTGGTTGGTCTCCTGTGTGTGTAGTTTAGCGTGAGCAGAAGAGCTGTCTTGACTCCTTATTGTATTCTCTAGATCTCTGCTGAGATGTGAGCTCAGATGCCTACAAGCAGATACCTAGATGTAGTGTCTTAATCCGGAGCTAAGTCCTGCTCTTAGTCATATACTACTGCTGTAGCGTAACGCTTCTTAAAAGTGTTATTTCAGTTTTGGTTTTCCTTCTCTACATTTTGTCACTTTAGTCTGATAATGCTTTTTTCGTTAACAGAAAGTGAACTATGTCAGGCTAATTGAGGCTGAGGGATATTACATGCGTTATGTAAAGCAGGTAAAAGTTAGGATGATGCCTAACATGCCTTTTTAAAATCTTATTATAGAAAAGTTAAGTGTGCATCTGTGTGTAATAAGAACATTGGAGTAGTTACTACTGTATGCATTTTTTTTTTAGGATTCTTAATATTGACTTTATCTTTTTCTAATGATTCAGATGACTGAGTGCTTTTCACTTCTCTTCATGCATGGTAGAGAATGCTGGAACAATCAGCTTTTTAGGAGCTGTTGAGATTAAATCTGACACAGGGCAAAAAGGGGGAAAAGAACTGTAATTCCCCCCCCGCCCCCAAAAAGATGCTGACTGATTCCAGTGGACTTTTGACCATCGAATAAACACTGTGTGTGGAGTGCATTGTAGTTCTGTATTTGTCAGTGGTGTGCGGATGCATTTTCATGCATCATTAAAAAAAAAAAAACCTGCATAAGATATTTATGTGTGCCCTAGATAAAGCGGTGCATGATGCACAGGTTCAGTAACTTTGGATCATGGCCGAAGTTAATGTCTTAGAAATTTGAGCGTGAGACTGTGCCATGCTCTGCATGCCACCTTGAGAAGAGTTCCCCTGGAGTTCAGCTCTAAAATGGAAAACTGCTGTGTCTGTTTGCATATATAAACTTGGAAGTTCTCTCTACAGAAGCATTTGTCAACAGGGGAGTATTAATTTCTTACAATGCTTTTATTAGTGCTACCTTCTCTTGAGTATAGTCCAGTATGAATTTTTGGTTTGTAGCATTCTTACTGCTTTTAAGATTTGTCCCAGACCTCTTGTTTTTTCAAAGTCTCGCTTTTAATGGAGCATCAGAGATTAAATTTAATGAGGCAGAGCCTACCTGATTTTGGACAACACAGAGAACACTTCACATGCTTGCATCCTGCTGTAGATTTGCCTAATGGGCTTAAACAGAATCTGATCACCTCTCGGGAAGTACCTGAAAATCAATACTAATTTTTTTTGCTTGTACTATTATCTTTGATTTTGCTTGGTTTCAAATTAGTGCTTTGCATGCACGTGCTGTACAGTAGTCTTAAGAGCTGCTTGACTTCTGGTGGGAACACGACACAGACTGCAGTAAATCGGATTTCACTGCTGTTGGCTCCTCCATGTTACGGGGAAAGAAGATGGTAAATTAAAGGTTGGCATACTGTGCAGAAGAAGCTGCATGCATTTCTTGTCTCTAATCCACAGAGGAGAGAAATGTATAATTTGAATTTGTATTTCTAATACGGGGGAAATTGCTGTTCCATATCAAATATGTTTGTTCTCTGTGTTTCCTTATTTACTGGGGTGGTAATAACAACTGAAGTTGGAATGCAAATGTTGGATTTAGAGCTGTGTTTGAAAATGCAAAACTTTAGTTTATTTGTGTTACTAACTTTTAACTGCTGCAGTTTGTGTTAAAGCTGCATGGATACAGCAGCAAGGGCAAGTTTTGCCTACGCACGTGTTTTAATAAGGGCATTTCAGGGCTGTGCCATGCTTTTAAGCAATATGCCCTTTTGGGGAGCTTTTCCCATCCCACTAGCAATTAATTGCGGCTGGTTCTGAGTTCTACCTGTGAGAAGCAGTGTAATGGTAGGTGTTTTTTCATAACTAAAACTTGAGTAGATTTTGAAAGGTAAAATCTTTACCAGTGACCCTGCATCATCTAGTATTCGTATGTATGTTGGTACTGTTCTTAAGAGGGTTGGAGTGTTTTATAGGAATATTCCACATGACTGATCAGTCCAATTGAAAAACATTGTAAATTGTAGATAGTTTCAGTAATACATCACTTAGTATTGATTAAATGTTTGAAGCTAGAGAACTCTGGCTAGCATCAGTGTCCAAGTTTAGCACTTAAACCTTGTAAACGCTATCATCAAGAAAAACATTTCCTCTTTTGGGATCCCATAGCACCCCTCAGCCATGAATTTGCTGTGGTTTGGAAAAAAAAAACCCAACTTTGTGATCTCTTTGTCTTTAGTTTATATCATTTTTAAAAGCCGTGGTTCAAATCTCCTGCAGTGCTAATCAGTTTTCGGTGCATTTTTTAAGTAGAATGTCTTCAGACTATACTTCAGGGAGCGGGAGACCTAGTTAGTCATCCAAATTAAAGAATTATATTTTTTTTTCCTTCTGGTACTTTCATCAAAGAGCAGTCCTTGTAATACATTTGAAAGGTTGTGGAAAAATATGTTGATGTAAAATGAATATTACATATTCATTTTGAAGTCTGTGAACATTTAAGTCACTAAATATATTAATACACCTTGCAAGCGTGGGCAGTGAAATCTACTTTGTGTTGCCTGTAGTGCAGCGCTTCACTTAGGCTTGAGTTACATGCTTTTGACAGAACAAGGAGAAGAAAATTTTTCTGCTCCTTAATATTAAAACTCTTAAATAGTCTTATGACATCCACTGCTCGGTTTCATTTTAAATTTCTCAATAGTCTTTTTAACTGGTCCCTGGGGAAGGTGTAGTTGTAAAACCCAAGCAGATTGCTGAAGGTAATAGAGAAGTTTCAACATGCTGTAAGGTTCCTTCCACCTAATGAATATTGTATAATGTATTCTGTTTTCTCATGAGGATACAAAAAATCTTTTAATCTGTATACAGTTTTTAATATAATAAATACGTAAATGGTAAAGCTAGAATCTAACAATATTTGGTGGAACGTCAGAGGTAAGTAGAGCAGATATGAGTGTTGCTACATTCACAATTTAATAGCAAAGTTAAGCTCTTTAGAGTAGCTCTGCGTCTATCCTTATTCTACTCATACGCGTGTCAAACGCTCTGAAAAGTCTGAGTTAGGAATTAAAGCTCTATCTGTGTGGGTGTTCGCAGCTACATAATGTTTATCTCTACCAACTAGATGAGAAGAATGGCCCAGAAAAGTAATGTATCCATTTCTGGTTCTCAGGAACAAGAGCAAAAGGCTGAAGAAGAAAGAATTCGGATGGAGAACATTCTGAGTGGTAACCCGCTGCTGAACCTTACCGGCCCAGCACAGCCTCAAGCAAACTTCAAAGTGAAGAGGAGGTACTGTGCAATCTGTACTGTGGTTCCCATCCCCTTGCTCCCTCCTGTAACTCATAGTCTGAAAATGTCATCACTGCCATTGTTTTTTATTTCCTTCCTCAGATCTTGTCACAAGCGGTGTAATGTAGAATTGGGATACTGACGCGTTTGTCTAAACAAATCATCCTGCTACTTTATGTTTAAAAAAAAGAGAAAGAGAGATTGAGAATTGTGTTTGTCTGACATTGTTCATAATGATACAAAAAGTAACAGGACAATAGTTCCTCAAGAAATTTCATGTTATGCTCCCCTTTAAAATCTAGCTGGTTTAGGGTTTTTGTTTATTTGGTTTTTTTTAGTGCAACTAGACTTAATAAATAACAGCCTTTTTCTGAATACAATTCTTGTTTGCAGATATTCCAATTACTGAGTTTATCAAAATTAGGGCCATTAGATTCAAGTTTTCTTCTGCTCTGTTCAACTGGTCATTATTTCCTGTAAAGATAAAATAACCTTTAATCTACTGATACTCATCTTGCTTCTAACTCAGGAGCATGTAGGAGATGGCTTGGATTAGAAGAATAGGTCTTTTTTTCTTAAAGACTAAAATCTAATCCTAATGACTAGTTGTTCTTAGTACATTTAAATAGGAGGGCCAAACTTCATTTATATATTTTTGTAAATTGCACCTAATTTTCATACAAGCTTACTTAAGTTAAACACTTTTGTTTTCAGATGGGATGATGATGTTGTCTTCAAGAATTGTGCCAAGGGGATAGATGAAACAAAAAAGGACAAAAGATTTGTGAATGATACTCTGCGATCAGAATTTCACAAAAAGTTCATGGAAAAATACATCAAGTAGTACAATTTTATGTGCAGTGGTGCTGAAGGACTTGGAAGGTCATGATTGTTCCCTCCCTCTCCCTGAGAACTCAAGGCTGAATACCTGGTCATGAATTCCCAAATGCTTTTCCAAGATCATCAACAGCTTCATAATTAGTAATTGCTATGTATCTGGAGTTTTTATTCCTGCAGTATGTTTTCCTTTTCAGTTTTAATTAAATCAGTTTGTGTTTCATGAATGTTTTTCTGTTCACGTGCATTTACTTTTACTGGCTGCCTTGTAAATGGTAGAAGAGAGAAGCTGGTTTGCAAGAAATATTTCTAATTGTTTAAATTGCTTTCCAGATCAACCTGTATTTGTAGTGGTGGTGGTTTGTAACTTACGCAACTTATATCAATGTCAGTATTATCAAAGATGGGGAATGGCTGAGTATGATAAGCAGTGTGAACTGAAAAGAGCTATACTTTCTGTAGCAAACTGGACTTACTTCCTCTTAATAGCTAGTTAGAAACTTAATGATCTTCCTTTCTAGTTTCTTCTTGCTGTCAACCAAGTTACAGTTTGGTGGGGTAACTCCAAGTTCTTAGCAGCCCTGCTTCCTGGGTTCTCTTGGCTCAGCACTTCTAGGGCGATACCTTGTAATGCTTGGGGGAGCATTGAATGGGAAGTGCTCTGTGGAACCGTGGCGTTTTTTCCTCCTTAATAAACCATTGCAGTGCTCGGTCCCTCAGCCACAGCCGTGTGGCCACAAGGCTCAGTCTGTGTGTGTGTGGTTCAGTAGTAACAGTGTTGTCAGAAACTTGCAAGTGAGTGTTTTTATTAAACAAGTCATCTCCTCAAGATACCATAGTACACTTGGTTTACTTCTTAAATGTCCATTTTAATACTTAATAGGACAATATAAAATATGAATGACTGAAAAAAGTCACAGTTGTGAAGGAATTTTTTTTTTTCCCTCTTCTGTGGAGGTGACTGGTGACAGCCAACATGGCTTCACTAAGGGCAAATTGTGCCTGACAAATTTGGTGGCCTTCTACATCGGGGTTACAGTGTGGGTGGATAAAGGAAGAGCAACTGACATCATCTACCTGGCCTTATGCAAAGCATTTGACACTTCCCGCACGACATCCTTGTCTTTAAATTGGAGAGACATGGATTTGACGGATGGACTGCTCGGTGGATAAGGAATTGGCTGGATGGTCGCACTCAAAGAGTTGCAGTCAACGGCTTGATGTGGCGTTCCTCAGGGGTTGGTATTGGGACCGGCGCTGTTTAACACCTTTTCAGTGACAAGGACAGTGGGATTGAGTGCACCCTCAGCAAGTTTGCCGACAACACCAAGCTGTGTGGTGCGGTCGACACACTGGAGGGAAGGGATGCCATCCAGAGGGACCTTGACAGGCTTGAGAGGTGGACCCATGCAACCCTCAACAAGGCCAAGGGCAAGGTCCTGCACCTGAGTGCAGGGGCAATGCCAAGCACAAATACAGGCTGGGCGAAGAACGGATTGAGAGCAGCCCTGCGGAGAAGGACTTGGGGGTGTTGGTTGATGAGAAGCTCAATGTGACCCAGCAATGTGCGCCTGCAGCTGAGAAAGCCAACCATATCCTGGGCTGCATCAAAAGCAGCGTGGCCAGCAGATCGAGGGAGGTGATTCTGCCCCTCTACTCCGCTCTGGTGAGACCCCACCTGGAGTACTGCATTCAACTCTGGGGCCCCCAACAAAAGAAGGACATGGACCTGTTGGAGTGAGTCCAGAGGAGTGCCACAAAGATGATCAGGGGGCTGGAGCAGCTCTCCTATGAAGACAGACTGAGAGAGTTGGAGTTGTTCAGCCTGGAGAAGAGAAGGCTCCAGGGATACCCTATAGCAGCCTTCCAGTACCTGAAGGGGGCCTACAAGGAAGCTGGAGAGGGACTTTTTACAAGGGCATGTAGTGATAGGACGAGGGGTGGTGGCTTTAAGCTGAAACAGGGTAGATTTAGATGAGATAAAAGGAAGAAATTCTTCACTGTGAGGGTGGTGAGGCACTGGAACAGGTTGCCCAGAGAAGGTGTGGATGCCCCATCCCTGGAAGTGTTCAAGGCCAGGTTGGACAGGACTTTGAGCATGGCAGAGGGGCTGGAACTAGATGACCTTTAAGATCTCTTCCAACCCAAACCATTCTATGATTCTGTCATCTCATTTGCGTTTGACATCTTGGCCAAGTGATGCACTGGCTATGAACCTAACAATTGCAAAATGTAGTAGTTACCTCTGCCTAGAAGGCTACAGGGGCAGAACTCTGATGTGTTTACGTAAAATTCTTGCCCTTTTCCTTGCCTATGTTATGCTCAGTCTAGTTCATTCTTACAGACACTGTTTTATAGTAATATTATTATTTTCAAGCTCTTAATTTGAAAATATATCTGATTTTCTTGTTACAAGAGTAAATGTAGAGCACAATGTTTTAGATTTTTGTTGGGCATGACTCTAGTATCCTGTAAAAGCTTTCATTAGCTTTAGCTGTATTTTCCACCCTTTCATTAAGCTATGCATGGTGTACTAATGCCAGCAGCTAATACCCATATTTACTTGGAAGGGAGATTTTCAGCATGCTTACGGTCATGTGAGCTCCTACAGCTACTGGAGGAATATGTGTTTGTGTTACTTCTGCTACCTGCCTCATGATACTAATGATTCTTGGGAAGCAGGAAAATGGGTGTAGTTTGTAATTCTCTAAATTAAAGCTGCTAGAACCTTGGTATATAGGCAACGTTTTTAGAAGGAAAATAAAGTTAAGGGCTGTACTTGTCAGAGCTGGCAACGGAGAAACCAGCTGCTGCTTTAGGTCTGACTTAACAGCATAGTTGTCATGGCAACAACAAAAAATACATGGGTCTCACAGTATTACAAGATATAATCACTGTGCCAAAGTGAGCATACAGTTTTATTGGAGACATAGTTGAAACTCCAGTTCAATGCCTTCATGGAAATCATAAGTGCATAATGCCATTATTTATGTTCTTGAAGTAAAGTAACTTTTCTCAGAGAAAATAACTCTTTTAAGAAGTCAGGTGGCCGAGGTTGGATGAGCTCTACTTCAGCTACGCAGGCAGTTGTTCTCCACACCTGGAGGAACATCCCTTTCTCAACTTTTGCATAATGCATAGGTGTACTCAGTCATTTTTTCCAGTAGCTCTCTCCCTCCCTGGTTCTGGAGAAAGAGCTGCAGGGACCGTATAGCTCCAGGCGCAGTTTTATTTGAGGTTTTTTGTTGGCATTGTTCGGTTCAACCACAGAATTTGCAGATCCTATCTCTAACTTCCCCTCTCAAAGCTTTTGTATTTCAGCCTCCTACAGTGTAAGCTGACCCACAGTCTGAGGACTCAGCAATACTCAAACACAATTTGATAATTAAAGAATCTCAAACCTTATCTCTTGGTGGGTTTTGCATCATTAACTACTGAATTTTCTTCACCAGTACTGGAAAACTGTAAAGCGCTCTGTGCATTCTGTTGGGGAAGAGCCCTGTGCTTTCAGTATTGGTGCTGTATTGATGTTTAATTTTCTACTGTGCTTCTTGTACTCATCCAGGAAAAGACAAGCAGATAATTTGTTTTTGTAAAACCGCAGTGTGACTGAGTTCTTAAAAAAATCAGACTGTGATGTTCTATACCTCTGCTCCCAGCATAATTTTTTCCGAGAACCTCTGTTCACTATGACAAATACCTTTCAACAAAGGCAGTGGAGCTGGCAAGGCAGCTGTTCCCAGGAGGTGAAGTGGAAGAAAGTTAACATTCAGCACTTGAAGGAATGTAATATTTTACAGTTCCTAGCAATCAGGATTGTTTAATCCTGTGTTTTTGCAAGCAACACCTGAACTCACTGTAACTTGTGGCTTGAAACAAAGCCACTTGCTTTATAAACAGTTTCCCCCTTGTTTTTGGCTATTTTCGGTGTAGCATTGGAACTGAAAACCAGGATCTATTTTCCATAAGGACTAACAGTTAAACTTCTAAGGGTTTTTTGAAAAGCCTCGTCTTTCAAAATTTGTCTTGGAATATGCTTTATAATTCTAAAGGGATTAATAGTATGAGGAGTAAAGCTTAAAGATATTCCTGCAGCTGGAAATAATTGTGCTCTGCGTATGCATTCTAAAATGCATTTGTCTTCCTCAGGTAGATGGCTGAATATTAAGGGCTGCATGTTGCAGCCAGCAAAATTATCATCTGCTTTTTTCAGGATTTCACGTAGTCATCCTATGAATGCCTGGAAGGAGATTTTTTTTTTTTTTTTAATTTTAAAAAAAGCCTTTTTGGTGAGTTCCAGTTCCTCTGTTAACTCGGATTTTGTTTGAAATAAAATCCTGGGGCAGAGGTGATCTGGTACTGGCTCTATTTACCTTTGAGTGCCTCATGGGCAGCCCAGCTGGTGCCTGGTGTGGTGACAGCCTGGTGTCTCCTTTCAGCCATGCACTTAGCGGTTCCCATGAGCTGCTGAAATGTCTCTCTGCTTTTTCCTACAACTACAAATACCTTGAAGTCTTTCATGCTGGAGGCGAGATCTGAGCACAGGGTCAAACCATCAGATGGATGGGGCATGTTGCCTTGAAGCGCTTCACTTCAAAGGAAGATCTGTAGGATTCAAGCCTTGAAGGGATGTGCTGATGCTCAGAAAGTGCTTCAGGCTCAAGTGTTTATTCATATCTGCAGTCATGGCTAGTTGGAGCATGAAACCTCAATTCTCTTCTAAGGAAAGCCAGAATCACATGAGGGGCTTCTCTGATTTTGTTTCTTTCTCAGTGCCTAGTGCTCTGCAATACAGATTCAGGGGGAGGGAAAGAAAACACCCACAGAAATGTTTCCATCCGCAGAAGTCCTCTTTCCATCTCCTGTCAACTTTTAGAATGAAATTTAGTTGGTTGTTGGTCAAGAACAAAACTTCCTGCTGAATTTTGTCTTGCTTATTTGGGAGAAAAATTTTGGGATGCTTTTTCCAAAGAAATAAAGTCTATGTTTTGTTGTAAGTTCAGCTACTTTTTCTCTAGGCAGACCGACATACTGTCATATTTAACTATAAAAGCAAATGCAGCTTCGTTACCGTACTTTATGTCCCCCAAGGTATGGTTCAAGCAGAGCGTAAATAGGCACGTTTGGAAAAGTCATGTTTCCTAAGAAAGGCTCCTCCGAGCTCTTTTTCTGAATTGGGGATAAGGAGAAAGAAGAATGATGTTTCCATAGGTGTCCAAGTCCACTCATTTTAAATAAATTTAGAAAAAAAAACAACTGAATTTTTATGTTGTTCAATCACAGATACATTTTACCGTTGTGCTGCTTTCCTCCTTTGACTGAGATCATACAGTTTGGCTTTTATGAATTTCAGACTTGACTTTGGTTTCTTGTCATAGGTGGCCGTATCATGGGATGTAACTGAAGAAGAATGACCATGCTACTGTGACTGGCAGGGAAATAAGATTGAAAATGAAATAGTGACTAGGTCTAGTTTTTAAATTGCTTTAATTCAGAGAGTTGGAATATACCTAAGGGATGTGATAAAAGTGTGTATGTGTAGTATGGGGTTTTTTCCCCTTTGTAGCATCTGACCAGCAGTTCAGGAGCAGAAGGTTAATGTCACTGATCTTATAAAAATTTAATCTTTCAAGTGGAAAACCGCGGCTTGGTGATTTTAAAAAAAAAAACCACAAAATTGCTTGGAATTCTAATGTGCCTAGTGCAACTCTAATGAGAAGGAAGAGTCATCTAGATCTAAACAAATTATGTCTCCTAATCCAAATCTCAACTTGCTACCAAGCCTAAGAAATACCTTCTAAAGTAGAGGGAAGCAGCTCTGTACAGGAGGTGGAAAAATCAAACAGAGAAGTCTGATTGCTCTCTGTTGAAATCAGTAGCATCTGGATAGGAAAAGAAGATGATTTTGAAATTGTACTATAATATAATTTTATAGATTACAATGGGTATCTGTTATGATAGGGTTTATGGAAATGGAGGCTGTAAAGCAGGCTGTATTCTGAAGAGCCTAAATGCTCAGAAGTTTGGGTGAAGGGCAGGATGGAGACGCTGTTCAGGCCCACACAAATTGTATTTGGGAGCCGAGTGGTGAGCCCCTCTCCCCTCGGTACCTGCCCGCTGCCTTACCTACAGATCTGCCCCTCCTCCCAGCTCTTTTCTTAGAAATGCTCTTGTTAAGAAGTTGGGCTATTTCTTTATTTTTTAACTGAGTTGTTTCCAGTGGACAGGATTTCAAGCAGCTGGTCTTCCTCCAGGGGAAAATGTTTATTTTTACTGCACTGGGAGAACAAGCTGTGAGTTCGAGCTGGGTAAGGGTGGAGGATAGACCTGCCAGTCGGTCTGCTGGCTTTCAGATGGGGTCTCTGGCCTCTGGGGTGGCCCGGTTGGACTCGGTAGCACACGAGTTGTTGGGATTGGTGGGGTGTGTGGATGGTACGCTCTGCAGAAGCGTCACGTGCTGAACCACCGTCTGGGTGGATGGTTGAATCCTAGCACTAAACTGTTGGATATTCTTGTTGCAGGATAAATTAACTCTCTGAAAGAAAAGTCTGTTCTGACTGAAATTCCCAGGAATACTTCCTCTGGTGTGCGTGCATCCTAGACGTCCCATGTTCATGTGCCCCAGGTAGGAGCCCCAAATGTGCCGTCGCGGTGAGACCAGCACGATTCAGAGTTCTGTAAATGTTCTTGCTGAATTTGTCCTGCTGGTGCAGAACAACGTCACGAAAATGTGACAGTCCCTTTGAGCACAGGTCAACCACGGGCTTGAACAAAACCAGTCACGTAGCCTAATTCACGACCTCATTTGCAAAGATACTCCCGGCTGCTTACCAGCCCTCAAGCTTAGTGTATGATAGTCTCGGTCTTCTCCCATGCTCTGGAGAGGTCCTGCAGCTGGAGGCTGCTCTGAAGCCAGGCAGCAACGGAGGTTGTCAACACCAGACAAAAGAGTGGAAGAAGTCGGAGTCCTGTTGGGTTTCTTTCTTCTGATTGAGTGAGTTGTCACTTGCACCTCTTAAAGGATTCTGTTAAACCAACTTTCCCCAGCAAAACCTACTCCTGCAATATATGGATTCATCACGTTTCTTACTGCGAGAGTTGTTTTGGGCAGTGCAGCAAAATCCGGTGAACATTGTGATTTATTTTAGAAGATGATACTCCACTGGAATATCTTTCTGGTTTAAAACTTTTAGGGCTGAATTAATTTCAGTTGGAGGCACAGGTAAGCTGATGGTAACAATAATGAATCATGTTTTCTGAGAGCTTTAGAAATTATCCATGGATGTTGAAATCTATAGCTGTTTTATGCCCACCTCCTCCTTTAATTTATGCTTGCTTTTCAAACACCAGCTTCTTAAAAATGTATATTCTCTCTTTCAATGCAGACAGTGAGAGAAGGAATAATTTTAGAAAATTCTAGAGCCAAAGAATAATAAAAAAAGCAAATTTAAGTCCTACTTTATATAATACCCCTTTCTGCCATTTGTTCCAATAAAGAATAAAAGCAAGATGGTGTAATGTAAGCGTTAGAGCAGGGGATGGTAATCAGGACTCCCGGAGTCTATTTCCAGCCACTAACCCAGGATGGTGGCCTGGTTTTCATTCCCCTTGATGGACTTATGCTGCAGAACTTGTTATATTTGTGGGGTCAGGCATGAAGCTAAGGGGTGAAGCAATGATTTCAGCCCTAGTCTGAGATGTGAGGGAAGCAGGGTTTGATTTTTGCCTCTGCTGCAGTTTGTGTGAATTTGCTGGAGTGGCTCAGGTGCGTAAACCCTTCCAGTCCAAAGCCTGGACCCAAGCGGAGAGCGGGGTGCTGGCATCCCAGCTGTGCCCAGTTCCGTGCCCGCTGAAGGGGGTGCACCTTTACCCCTGCAGTGCTGAACCGTGGGGACCAAGGTAGGGACCCACTTTAGAGCATGTGGTAGCCTCGGTGGTCGCAACAGAGATGCAGGAGGTCTGAATTAATACTGCTCGAGGCGGGGGATAGAGGGAGAAGTGCTCAGCGTTGGTCCCTTGGGTGAGTTCACGGCTCATGCACCCGTGGGTCCCTCGGTCTGGAGGCTGTCGGCCACCTGTGGTTCTGCGGCAGGACCTGGGCAGCGATGTCGTCTGCTGCTCTGGGTGGAGCCCTGAAGTGAGGTGAAGCAAATGTAGTCCCTGGTGCAGAAAGGTGCGTGTTGGAGTAGGCAGCGGCTGCGCTGCACTTCTGCGGCGGGCAGTGGTCGCAGTGGGGGGACGCAGCCACCCTCTGGGTCGTGCCTGGGGTGGCACTAGCCCATCTGGATTTCTGCTTTCCAGGCTGAACTCCTGCAGGAGGACAGAGCTTGGGACATACATTTGTCTGCTGAGCTGCCCATTAGCTCGGCCGTAGCTGCAGAGCACAGAGCATGGCTGGATCTAGACTGAGAATGGGGAGCTAGGGCCTTTGGCATTAAGATTTTATTAAAATTACACATTGTCAAAGGCAACATTTTTGGTCAATTAGCAGTGATCTGTCTCAGAAACATATTTTTATTTTACTCTTCCTTTTAATAGAAAGCTACTAGCAACTGCTAATTGCAGATGGGAGCGTTTATGGATAAAGCCTTTCCTTTTCATACTGCTGCAGCCTGGCTGGCTGGCTCCTCTTCGGCATTTGTTGGTTTGGAGTGGGTTTGTTATTATTTAATTTCATCCATTTTTTCCCTGACAGTTAGTCCTTGCCAAGAATATTAAATCTGAGAACTGGGGCGAGCGTGTTGCAAGAAAAAGGAGAGATGCCACGAGGCGCCTTGGTACAAGGGAATGTGAAAAGGGACTTGACAGAAGACCTGGAGGGCGTTTGGACCGCGCTCAACTGGAGACAGACACAGTGCAGAATTAGCAGATGCAGAAAGTTAAAGAAAAAAAATAATAAAATGTTAAAAAGAAGTAAAGGGAAGAATCGGGAGATGGGAAGGAGTGTGATGGATGAGCAGGAAAGATGAGCAGAGTAATGTAGACAGAGAGAAGCTCTTCCCACTCCTGTAACGTGCCTTAGCCGAAGAGGTGATAACTCACTAAGTAGGACCAGATGGACTCGTTTGTCTGCTCTCGACAGCTCAGCAGAACTTGTTTCAGCTGCCACAAAGGATGAGTTTCAGAGTCTCAGCACAGATCGTTGGTCTTTTGACAACCAGTTCAGGGGCCTGTCAACAGGTTTTCCAAAGCACTCAATGTCTGCGAGAGAATGCTGAGCAACGTCTGAAATTGTGGTCACTTAAGAAGCATCTGAAAGGGAGCTGGGAGCTTTTGAAGATCTAATTTCTGTTCTGGGATGTTCGAAAATCAGTGCTCTGAGACACTAATCCCGTGACTGGCATGGCTCTGGTTTTATCCCAGTGTTACACCGCTGGCTGCGGTGGAGTTATTCTTGGTCCTCGCTGCTGTAAATGGGAGAGCAAGACCAAGATGTTTCTAAATACTTGGAATTCTTTTTTTAGTGAAATGTGTTTTCTAAGTGGAAATAACAATAAACCAAAGACTTTTTTGGAATATCCTGAACATCCTAAGAGTCAGCTGCGTCTTTTCCTGCCGAGTGCAGGGAGTTTGGTGGGACGAGCCGCCCCCGCCAACCACAGGGACAGGGAATAACTGAGTGTCTGAGAGCACCAGCTGCCAATCGGGGGTGGCAGCTGAGCTCTAGGGGGACGGGTTGATGCCGAATGGCATCATTATGGGACTAACCCAGCAGCTGCTCTTCCTAAGGAAAGAGATTTGTCAGCAAGTTGAAAACTCCCCACAAGTTTTCTTTGCTGATGCAGCAGAAACAGAGATGTGGGGGCAGCAGGGTGGGGGCGTGAAGGACGCGGTGGGACCAGCGCTGGGCCTTCAGCTACGCCAACTTCTGCCAGCAGAGGAGCGAGTCCAGGGCTTGTTTTCTACTCCTGGCTTTTAATTCTCTTCTTTCCTCTGTAATGCCTATATTTTAAATACAGGCAAAGCAGTGAAGATTTTTTTTTTTTTCATCCAGCATTCCGTAGGACAGAATATAGCCGGTAATTTTAAAGCAATATCCAGGGGGCTCAGAAAGTATGAAGATACTCCCAAGCTTCTCTTCTTTTTTATTGTGAGCTGGGAACTGGGAAAGGCTTGATATCTGCAGGTACTGCCTTGTGCAAGACTACATTGGACACCGAGGCTAGAGAGAGCTTCGCTGTAATAATAAATGCCCATAAACGGAACATGACAGATGCAGCAGGAGTGGTGGCATCTCCCATAGCAGGTCTATCTTCGGCCTCTGGTGCTTCCATGCCGGTATTATCATAGGCACAGTTGGAGGGGGGCGAATGAGGAGGAAACGTGACACACTCACAATTTGAGGTCCTGAACTTGTCCATGGAGCCGTCGCCAAGCAGAGCACTGGTGCGGTGGAGCAGTGCGTCTTGGATGTGACTTGGAGCAATGGTTGCCTTCTTGCATCGCGGTTTGGTTGCTGCTACCCCGTGCTGCCATGTAACCCTAGCCCCATCATGGGCTGCACATTCCTTGATGGAGTTTCTGCCTTTGGATAGGCCTCTTCAACATTGTCGTTGTCTTTTAAGGCTGTTTTCAGGTTAACTGGGGTGGAGGAGACTTCCCTGTTTACCAGGTTTATGCTGAAATCTAATCTAAAACACTTGTAAGCACCCCCTCATTCATCCCGGTGAACGCGATGTGGAATTTTACAAGTGTGCTCTCCTTCCCACCGTGAGGAAGCTCGCAAATGGAGCCCGGGACATGTCCCTGACCAGGGCCTCTGTAGCTCCCCAGGAACGTGAGTGCATCACTGGCGTACATGAGTGAGCATCGGGTGGCACAGGGTAGCTGCTTTATCGTATGAGCTTAAGCCTCAGATGGAAGAATATCTATACACTGTGGACCTGGTTCTGACAGAGTCTCTGGGAACTGCTGGGATGCTCGTTGGCTTTGGTAGGGCAGCACCGTTGGCTTCAGACCTCCTTGGAGGTTTGTGTTAATGCAGCACTAAAATCCAGTTCCAAGAGCTAGCTTTTCCTGAAGGGTAAACGGCCAGAAAAGCTGAAATTGGTTCCTCACGTCTTTGCAAAAGGGTTGAGGCTAACGATAAAACTTCTGGTTGCCCTCAAAAGCAAGGGCTATGTGATGGCTGTGTTGTGAAGGGATTGCGGTGGCTTTGTCTGGTAGAGCAAAGGGGAGCGTGGGGGTCTTGCTGGTCGGCAGGTGTTTGCTCTGCCCGAGGAGCAAGAGAGGGTCCCCCTCCGTGCCGGTAAGCCTGCAAAACGGGTATGGTTTGATCGCAGTGATGTTGATTGAGTCAGGTCAAACGTTCAGACCTTGTGATAACTGATGTACGGGCATTAGAACGGGGAGTCGCATGGGCTGGGGTGGCTCTGCAGGTCTGCGTGGGTTCCTTTGACTCTCTTCCTGGCTACCAGTACAGTGGTACTGGAGAGTGATGGAAAGCACTCACAGCTCTGAAAAACCTCTTTGCAGTTGTTCTTGGAGGCAGCAAAAGGGGCAGCAGTTGTGATTTGGGTGCAGAATGAGAGTTTCAAATACTGCACCTCTGGGGAAGGAGGAGACCCCCCCTCAAACATGCCGCCTATGCTCTCCTCTGCTTCGCTGAGTTTCTTGTAGGGGAGCTAAGCAACTCTTGCAGGGCTGGAGAGCTGAAGACAACACCCAAAAAGGGGAATGTGGAAGGAGAAGAGAAAGCGCAACTGTGCTCCTCCCTCCTGAGACCTTTGAGTCATCACTTGAGCACTGAGGGGAGAGGCTGACCAAGCCACTTTCCAGGACACCCTGACCACAGGGGACAACGACGTTCCCTGGGTGGGGTACACGTGCCGAAGCCCTCCAGCATGGGTACAGTGGTGGCGGGGAAACCCAGCCCAACTGCAACCAGCCCTGCAGACCCTGGCTCTCCTCCCATCAGGAAGACTCATTTTCAAGAAGCTGTTTTGAAGCCCTCTCATGTATTTTCTCCTGCCCACTTACGTATGACGTTTTAGCAAGTTTCAAGCTGTGATGTTTGAATTCCCCCACGTCTGTGTGTTCGTCATTGTGCCAATACCTTGTTTCTTCTCAAAGTGTTTTCACCCAGGGCTACCCACTGGGTTTCCATGAGCCAAAAGTCCCCACAAGGCTCCCACCATGAGCGGGACTCACTGGGGGGGAGCTGGGAGGGCGAAAGCCTGTGTGAAAACACAGGATCGCCCCTTCTCCTCAGTGCCAGGCACATGGAAGGAACCCAATGAAAACATCCTGAATTTTTTTTCCTTGCTTTGAAGCATTCAGATCCCAAAGCCAAGCCTGGGGCTCACTCGGCTGCATCTTTGCAATCCTTTAGCGCTACCCCGGTGCCACACAGAGATCGCGGTGAAGACAAAACAACCTCGCTTGCCCATCAGGGACATCTCTTGCAACGGCCTCTTTGTTGCTCCAGCCCAGGGGGCTCTTCCACGTTCCAGGCTGTAAGACACAGTGCAACGGGTCAAGGCAAGGCCAGAGATCCCAAGAGAAAGAAATGAAAACAAGCTCCTTTAATATAAACTATATATTTTCTTGTCCCTGCTCAATTTACACTATTACTCTATTTTTGACTCCTCTCTGACAAGCAGTGTTTATCTGGCAGTGGACAACTCTCATTAGCAACAAAGGGCAGCATCAGATTTTTCTGTGCCTTGTTTAAACAGTGTCTTTTGCTTGTGTTTTCCTTTTAAAATGATTGAGCAAACGGCTCAAAAGCAACTGAGGCAAGGCTACAGCACCCTGCTCCCTTTCCACTATTAACTATTTTAAAAGTTTGAAGGAAAATAAAACATTGAGTCAAGTAAAACATTTCAACTCGCTGATTCAGAAGGGTCAAAGAAAACCCATCTCCAGGAGACAAAAAAGAAGCGAGCTTTCAGCTTCTGTCGAAACTGCTGGCTGGCATTTATGAAAAATGTTGGGTCCTGGTAACACAGACTAATATTTTAATAATATTTAGAATAATCTCTCTTTACACAGAAGTCGTGTTTTACGTGAAGGTCACTTCTATTAAGTCAGTATCTTTTCCAGGAATAGAACCTTCTTTCTTTGGAAAACTGGAAGAACAGTGCAAAAGCTGTTATTTATGTAAGACTGACAAGTTCTAGTATTCTTCTCAGCCCCGGGGTGGCTGAGGGCTGGAGGGGCAGCAAGCAGGGCAACCATTTTTCAAGGAGGGCAACCATTGCCCCATTGCCCCAGCCCATACCCAGTGCAAAACCTTCCCGTTACCTCCCTGTGCCGAAGAAATGTTCTTTTCCCATCTCATTTCATCTCCTCGCTTCTCTTTGATCACGCTCTGGAGCCGAGCATCCTGCCCCAGGCCAGCTAAACCAGAGGGAAGATTTGCTTTGTTGGCTTTCAGAAACAATGAGCTGGTTTTGGAGCTGAAGGGGCTCCTGGCAGCCCTGGCATCTCACCCAGGAATCACCGCGTTTCTGCCAGGGACAGCTCTCTCCCCCCTCAGACCCCATCCCATGGCACAGTCCCTCCTGTCCATAGGGGACAGCTCTGTCCCAGGTCCCAGCTCCGTGGCCTCTGTCCCCCCATGCTGGGACACTCTGGCTCAGCACCACCGGTGGAAAGGCAGAGTCTCATGCAGCAGTGGCCATACTCCACATCTGCATCCAACCCTGAGGACCCTGACTCCGTCTTTGCTGACTTCGGGAGCATCCACCACCCCTATTTTTGGCCCTGTGTTTCCAGAATCGCCTTGTGCATTTAGAGCATCGAAAAATCTTTAGCGAGTCCTTAGCAGCGTCGCAGCAGCCAGTGAGCAAGAAAGCCCTCGCGCGCTTACGAGGCAGTAAACTAATGGCTTGCCGCCGTTAAACCAAAGGCTCCACAGCGCTGCTTCTCCTCCATCTTACTCCTCCTCCTCCCTCGGTGCCCCCTGTGTGGGCTGGGGGTTTGGCTTCTCCCAAACCTCCCTCGCCTCCCGCAGCCCCTGTGGCCACTGGCTTTGCACTGGCCCCGCTGCAGTCCCCACCTCCTGCTCCTCCAGAGCACGCTTCGTTGGACCATTTTAATAGCTCGGGCAAACACCAACATGTGCTGGTGCTCCTGGACCTGGGGAGATGTGTCTTGAGCATGCACCACCCAGGTAACGTTCTTCCCACCATATTTCCTGACCAAGATGGTAAGGCTGGACCAGTGCTATGGGATGGATGGATCCTGCCAGCCCAGCTTAGCAGGACACGACTCATCCCCGGTGGCTGTGCCAGGTGAAGACGTGTGTCTGGGACATGGGGGGACGGCTGTAGAGCAGGAGGGGGACAGGCGCTGTGGATGCTCCCGCTCCTGGGATTGCTCCCCCCGTACAGCCACGTCCCCACCGCCTGGTGCTCGGGCCAGCTCTCCTCCACAGCGCTCCTGGGGCTCACCGGCATTATCGTTAACTTGACTGGCGGGGTTTTTTATTTTTATTCAAGTTTCCACCATAAAGAGAGGGGTGTGCCTTAATCTGCTGGTCTAGGGTTTTCCTAGCACAAGGCTGAGGAGCGTTGGGTGTCCGGGTGGTGGCTCACAAGCTCACGTGGGTGTTTGAGAGGATGAAGCCTGCTGCGATAGCGCGGGAGGAGCGTGCAGGGCAGAAGGAGCCAGGCTGTGCCGATCTGTGCCTTTTGTACGCGGCCCCTGGAGCGTGCCCGGAGCTGGGCTGTGGTTTCACCCTGGGCAGAGCCGGCTGGAGCTCGCCACACTGGAGAGGGCCAATGGGCAAATAATATTGTGCTGTGGGCAACTGGGGGTCCAGTGTTTGATCTTACCCCCTCACCTGCTTTTTTTTAGGGGGTGTAACATCCCAGGTGGGGCTGTTTTAGGGTTTGCACCCAGCTGGTGATTAGGTACCTGCTGGTGCAGAGGTACCTCCTGCTTCTGGCATGGAGGTCTCGGTGGGATGAGGTCCCTCAGGCTGCGCCTGGCGTGCGGTGGCTGGGGGACACCAAGGAGTGACTTTGCTGAGAGTGAAAAGGAGGGTCCCAAACCTGGAACCCCTCCAGAGTCCTCCAACTCCTCTTCAAGGATTATTTTTATGGCTCTGTGGGTGAAAAATAAAAGGTTTGTGATTTATCCACAGCCTGAGACAAGCTGAAGGGCTGGAGACAAGCTGAAGGGCTGATCCCCACTCCAGCTCCCTGGTGAGCTGGGGAGGTGCTTTGGGCCGGTCTGAAGGACAGCAAGTAAATCCACTTAAGTGGTGGGCTTGCTTCCAGCCTTGCTGGAAGGTGTGCTGGCAGGAGCCAGGACCAATTTTGCAGCTTCCAGGGGACAACAGGGATTTAAGGGTCTGGCTCTGAGCACCTCCCTCCCGGGGGATGGCAGGCAGCTGCCTCTTCAGGGTGCCACAGAGGTCGGTCCCTTTGCCTTGGGAAGTGCTCAGTGATCCTTGGGTGGATGTTTGCTGTGGAAATATTACATATCATGACACATTTGCAACTCCCTTTTCAGTTCTGCTCTGCCAGACAGCAGATCCCATTGCCATGTTGCCTATAGCAACATCTCCTGGTTGAAAATAAGCGAGCTGCGACAAACGGATAGGTTTGCGGGTGGATATGTAAGAATTTGATATTATTATTATTGCTATTACCAGTACCACTATTATTTACAGCTTTGGGGTCCTTGCAGCAACTATTTTTGGTTAGGGGTGCAGCGGTATGCAATTCAAAAGCAGCATCACCCAGACGGCACCTCCGCAAGCCTGGGAGCGCAGCAGTCTGGGGCAAAGGGACCAGGATCACAGCAGCTCTGCTTTCTCTCCTCTTGCTTAAACAACTGCTTTTCTTGGCAGGGATCTGGTGGGAAGAGGCCTGCAGCATCAGTAGGGAATCCTTTTTCCTGGAAAAAATATATATGTGTCAGTGTGTCCGGGGCAGCGTGTCACCGACGCTCAGGCTGCGTGATGTGCTGCTGGTCTCAGGGGACGGTGCTGCTCGGCGAGGTTCCCGCTCACCAGCTCACGACCATTGCTGCACAACGCGCAAGTCAGAGGTTTTTGGCAGAAAATGTCTTTGGATGGGCTGAGCTGTGCAGAAGTGACTCACGGCTTTGGATGCCTTGGTTCTGGGTGACCCCATTTGAGTTATTTCACTATACTCTTGGTTTTCATTGCTATTTCGTGTTTCAGGGAGGTCTTCAAAGCCAGTGGCTCAGTGTTCCAGGTGTGTGGTGAGAGTGGCGCCTTCTTGTGGGCTCTGCGTCCAGCCCACAGTGAGTTGGCAAATAATAATTAACAATTAATAATTTGTTTCAGAAGAAGTTATTTTTTGAAGAAGAACACCCATTGATTGAGGGGTGGATTTTGGCCTCATGAGCTTTCATTTTTGATCATTTTCCTGTTGACTCTTGACCTTTAAGCAATTTACTTTGCTCTCTGAGGCTGAGGTTACTCATCCTTAAAAGAAGGATGTGGCTCACACGTGGCTCTTCCTCTCCCCTCCTGAACGCTCGGCAGGCTCAGGCTTCCCAGGTGGGGGCAGAAGTCATTGCACCAATCCACAACTTTCCTGGGATTTCTGATTTTCAGCACATTTTGCCCAAATCCGCTCAGAGTCTTCTGGAAGGAGTCTGGAAAAGCACCCAAATCTTTGGGGCAACATCAACTGCTCCACCACCCCAGGATCCACCAACTGCTGTGGCAGTGTCCACCCAAGGAGGATGGAAATGAGCACTCTGGTCCCCGAGTTGTGGTTGTTCAAGCCATTCTCGCTTCAAGGTAGGGAGGAAAAAGCAATTCCATTTAAAGAGCCTTTTGGTGGTTTCCATCCATTTGGGACTGGTTTCCATTGTGCTGGTTGCCCACTGTGGATCTGTGCTCAGTTATTCACTTCCAGGTCCCCTCCTGAGCCCGGGGTTGTCCCGGCCAGGATGGTCCCAGGACGGAGCCAGGTATTTATAGCTGGAAACACTGGGAGAAAATGTTCTCCCATGGTGTTTTCTCTAAGACCAGCAAATCCCAAATGTTCCTCGTGACCCTTCCTACTAGAAATGAGATGAAAAGAGACACTTAAATGAAATGCCAGCTGGCACAGCAGGGGATGCTCCTGGCAGCTTCTCCAAGGGCTTCATACTGGGCAGCAGCACTAGGGAGGCAGCTCCTGTTACCAGGACTTCCCTGGGCTGAGCTGAGCTGAGCACTGCATGGTCCAAGTGTGGTCCATCCCCCAGTGTCACCACAACAGCCTGGGCAGCTCGGCCACATGAGAAGCGCAGCAGAAACCTTAGGTGCTGGTACGGTGCAAGGTGGTAGCTGGGGGTATGCTTGAAGCCCTTGCGATCTCTAATTTCATGCATGACTTGGAGGAAGTCATTCAGCATCTCTGGGCTTTGGTTCCTGCTAGGTGACGTACAGCTGGCAGAATAAATGGGGGGACACGCAGATGCTCTGCTGATGGGGACAGATCCATCCCTGAAGGAGATTACTTTCCAACCCTCCCAGAGCAGTCTGGGGTGGGAAATGAGACACTGAAGGAAATGAAACCTCAGGTGCGGGGCCCCGTCCCAAGAGCCTTCTGGTAGTTGAGCATCTCTCCAAGCTTCCCCAGCCATACTCTGATAGAGGCAAAAGCATCCATCCGGCCCTTGTCCTGCAAGCTGGAAACGCCGAGCCACTGCTTTCTCCTCTCTTTTGGCGTGCTCTGCGTTGCTTCACTTGGCCCGGGACCTGTCCCAGTTTAGACTCATTTTCCCTCTTCGTGGCTGTCTCCTCCGAAAGCAGGAGGCTGCTGTTAGGTGCTTGGTAGTCCTGTGAGGGTGCTTGGGTTTTCCAGGGTGAGGTATGACTGAATGCCTCTCCTTTGCCTAGAAAATCAGTAATTCAGGAAAGCTTGCAGAATTCTCTGGCAAGAATGTAATTTGGCAGACCTACTGTAGACAAGCGGAGCCGTAATTGCCCAGGGCATCTTTCTTGCCTTTCTTAAATTACTATTTTCCAGTACTGCTTCTAAAACGCCATAGATTAATTTCAAATACTTGCTGCTGAACTTGCAATTTCATGGCCGTTTCTTCCCTGGCTCTGGGATGGAGGTGGTCCAGTTCCTTCCATTTTCATGCACCCAGCGCTTTGATGTGGTCATTTCCCCTTTAGATGTGGTCATTTCCATATCCTGATGTCCATCCATCTTCAGTTTGACCTGAGATTCAGCATCCTCTTTCTTCCTAAAGCCTAACACCAAACAGCCACCTCGTCTGAGGGACGTCGTTTCAGTATCTTTAGACTCTGCCACACCCTGGGCATGCAGCAGACACATTTCTTTCTTCTTTTCTCATTTATGACTCACAAATATTTTGCTAGTTGTTTTAATTTCCTTTGCAAGATCTAACACAGCTTGACTTTGGCAATTCTCACGTCACCCCTGCACTGCCTGACCTTTAACATAAACCTCTTTTTGCTGGTTAATCCCTTTTTCCATCCATTGCAGGCTTGTGGTTATTCCTAATATTCTTTTTGCGGTAATTCTTCATCCACTTAGGGCTTTGGCCTTTCCCCTGCGAGGTTTCCTCTCTTGCCTGGGATTGCATTCCAGATTGTTGTAAATTCAGTTGATTTCCCTGATTAATTCCCTTAATTTCTCAAAATTCCCCTTTTAAAAAAGTTAGCAGCAAGCTAACTACTTCTTTTTCATTTAAATTGCAATACCATGAGGGCATTAAATCCAAGATATTTTCTATGACAAATTCCTTTATAATGTCCTTACTTCTTAAGGACATTAAGGACATCTCCTTACTTCTTTTGCTTCAAGGCCAAACAAAAAGGTCTTCCCTCCTGTCGGATTAATGACATTTCAGTGAAGAAACCAGACTGTTGTGTCCAGGAGTAGCCGCATCTCATCGTTACTAGCAGTGTGACGGGTAGTTAGGGTCTTCATTAAAGACACCACTCCTATGCTTGACAGTATCAGCCCTATGACAACAGCACAGAAATCCACGTCCATGTCCACATCTGACCCCAATGATCTAGAGGAAAGTGCCAGCGTACGGCGTTTTAATGCTCCTGTCTCCTTCCTAGCGCTGCTGACACCTGCTAGATACTTCCTAGCCAAAGCACCGAAGGATGTGATTCCTCTCTCCCAGGCTAATGCTCTCCTTAGACTGTGTTTCTGCAGAGCCACTACGAGGTCCGCTGGCTCCTCTCCATCCCTGCTGCTGAGCCTGTGTCCCACTCATCGGTTCCCACACACTTCCCCAGCCTGACCCAACTATTTGCCTGATCTTCTGCAGATTCACCGTGGAAGCTGCCATGAGAAACAGCTGGTTTGCCTGATGTAGAGTCAATCCCTTTTTGAAAATTATTCTATTGACTTTTCCTTTCCTTCACCAGGTGTCTCAGTCAAATCTAAGCTCATTAGACCCTGCTTTACCTTAGACCCCTAATAAAGGTGTCACTTGGAAATGCCTGTAGGTTCTTGGTTGGAACCTAGGCCCCATCCTCAATCTCAAGGCCAAGGATCACTCCAATCTAGCGTCCCTTTCCACTCGTCTTCTGGCCTCCTGTTTTTCCTCTCTGTTGCTCTCATCTTGTGAAGCTTTGTAATCCCCCAATCCACAGGAACAGGCATGTTTTAGGAGCTTTGAGGCTTATAGGACATGGAAGGCTGAATTCTTTGGGACCTGGGTACAAATGGGATGTCAAATAGCTACTCCACTGCTGCAACAAGTTAATATCTGCTGGTGATTTAGGAAGAACTCTACATGCTATCAACCTCTCGCCAGTGGTTCTCAGCACCATGATTGCAAAGCTCGATAAATGACAGAAGTATCCTGAACTGTTTCATCCTCTTTTCCTTCTCTTCTGTTGGCTTTCAGGAGATAAAATCAGGTCCTTAGACCATCTCTGTCCCATGGCTTGAAACCTGCAGGAACTTGCTCTGCCTCCACCGTGCCAGCACTGATTCCTCTGACCTTTTTCCCGAACACAGCTCTTCCCTTCTTCTCTTTGCAGCTATACGGCACACCGCTAACTTGGGGTCTGTCCTGGTTTCGGCTGGGATAGAGTTAAATTTCTTCCTAGTGCTGTGTTTTGGATTTAGTATGAGAAGAATGTTGATAACACACTGATGTTGCTAAGTACCCTGCTAGTCAAGGATATTCCGCTTCCATGCTCTGGAAGAGGCTGGGAGGGAGCATAACTGGGACAGCTGGCCCAGCTGGCTAATGGGGTATTCCATACCATGTGACGTCATGCTCAGTATATGAATGGTAGGCGTGTTCCAGGAAGTAGCGATCGCTACTTGGTTATTGGTCAGCGGGTGGTAAGCAATTGCATTGTGCATCACTCATTTTGTATATTCTATTATTATTATTATTATTATTATTATTATTATTATTATTATTACTACTACTACTACTACTACTTTTTCTGTTCTATTAAACTGTCTTTATCTCAATCCACGAATTTTACTTTTTTTTCCCTCCCGACTCTCCCCCCATTCCACTGCGGGGGAGGGGGGGGGAACGAGCGAGCGGCTGTGTGGTGTTTAGCTGCCTGCTGGGTTAAACCACAACAAACAAACATTAATATGACCAAGAACAATTTGCTTTGTGGGTCTGGGAGGAAAGGTTTAGAAGAGAGGGACTGGAGGGGTTTGGCAGAGATGTTTCACCAGCACAAGGGGGAACACCTGCAGTCCCCGCAAATGCATTTGGTGATGGGTAGAGACTCCCTGGTGCTTCCCTGATAGTCCCAAGGGCTGGCACAGGGGACACACGCAGCCGGTGGGGTGAGGAGGAGATGGCCGAGGGGATTCCCAAGCTGCTGGTTGGTGCCCAAGCAACTCCAGGGCTGCTGTGCCCTTCCATGCCACCTCTGCCGGGATCAAGAGGGACTAGCCATGGGTCATGATTTTTGCACATGATGATAAAAGAGCAGGTCCCACCGACGGATGCCTGGCACAGCACGATGCCAGAGCTGCTCCTGGGGCAGGCCCCGAAAAGGCGTTCCCCTCCCCAGTGAGCTGGGGGTGAGCCTGTGTGTCCGAAAAAAATCTCTTCTGCTTACGACTTCAAGTGCATTTTTCACATGGGAAAAATCTTGCCGCTGGTGAAGGATCCAAGGAGAAAGCTGACGTGTGCCGGGTGACGGCTGCCAAGTGCTGGGAAGTGTTTGCTCTAAAGAGGTGTATGAAATTCCTTTCTAAAACCAAAATGAACCCGGCCTGCATTAGTTGTTTTGGGTCTGAACCAGGCAACTGGATGATGAGGCAAGGAGGACTTACACACCCAGAGGCTATGGAATAAAATAAAGAGTTTTCAAATGCAGCCCAGTTCCTGCGAGCACATCATCCCATTTTCTCTATACAGACTCAAACCCTGTGCTCGGGTTGAGATTTTTACCTGGAAAAGCCTAAGTTTGAGCTGGCCTGGCCACAGCCAGTGGTCACAGGGGGATAACAGACAATTTTCCCCTTGCAGGGACGTGCAGCACACTCTGGAATCCAATTCTTCACCTTCAAACCCTTCTTTTGCCACCTGTGGTGAAAAAATTTCTTATTCTTATTCTTATTTATTCTTATTCTTATTCTTATTCTTATTCTTTCTTATTCTTATTCTATTTTCTTTTCCCTGTGATGAATTGAATTTCTTATTCATTTTCTTTTTCGCTGTGATGAACTGAATTTCTTATTCTTTTATTTGTATTTATTCCTATTCCTATTCTTATTGTTTTTCTTATTTTCTTGTTCCTATTCCAATTCCTATTCTTATTTTTTTACTTATTTTTATTCTTATTCTTATTCTTTCTTATTCTTTTCCTCTTCCTCTACTAATGCTATTGCTATTACTATTACTACTATTACTATCACCATATTACTATTACTATTACATCATCATCACCATGACAGGCTGGCACCACCTTTCGCACCAAAACCCGACCATGCTGTGTGCTGCACAAACACAAAATGACCATGACCCCCATCCTGGAGCCTTCCCAGTTTAAGTGCCAGGGAAGCGTTGGCAGGACGGGGCAGCACAGGGGCAGACCCCTTGCTGCTGGCTGGCTTTGCCCAGGAGTTGGCACGTGGCCGCTGGAGAGCGGCACTGGGGACCTGTTGATGGTGGACGGGGATGGGGACGAGGGAGGCTGGTGGTGCAGCCCCAGCCGGGGTCGGGTGAGGCTGTGGTGCCCCGCGGGCAGGGGGAGAGCCAGTGCACACACAGCTATCTGGGTAACACGATAAGGAGCTCATGGCGTCTGAAAATAAAGGCTCATCCATCTAAAAAAAGCCCTGTGGGGGGGGTGAGGCGTTCTTTAACACCTAAGTGAAAGGGTTCTCACTTCTGCGCCAAGTTTAGGCTCAGGGAACGTGTACAACGATTTCATTTTAAAAGCAGAGGCGCACCGAGCTGGTGCGCAGATAATAATAATAATAATAATGATGACGATGATGATGGTGATAGTAATATTTACAGCTTGAGACAGTGCTTTTGGGCCACCACACATGGCCCCACTGTGCAAGGCCCCCTAAATGAGGGCAGCCCCTTCCTCCCAGCTGTTCAGTCTTAAAACTAAACGGGGAAATGCGGGGAAATGGTGGCACACGAGGACCTGAACGCCTGGGCTTTCCCTGCCTGTTTCTGGCAGGGTTGAGTCAGAAGACGTGGGAGGCAGCAGGGTGAGAGGGATGGAGCAGAGAGGCAGGGCGGGATGAGTGCTGCGAGGATGAGCCTGCCAGCCTGCAGCGGCAGCACAGGGAGGGGAGGAGGACATGTCCTGCAGAGGAACAGGGCATGGAGGGGGAATGCGTCCCTGCAGGGAAACAGGGCATGGGTAGGGATGTATCTCTGCAGGAGAACAGGGCATGGGTGGGGATGTGTCCCTGCAGAGGAGCAAGGCATGGATGAGAACATGTCCCTGTGGAGAAGCAGGATATGGATGAGGATGTGTCCCTGCAGGAGAACAGGGCATGGGTAGGGATGTGTCCCTGCAGAGGAGCAGGGCATGGATGGAGAGGTGTCTCTGCAGAGGAGCAGGGCATGGATGATGACGTGTCCCTGTGGAGGAGCAGGGCATGGATGGGGACAGCCCACCGCAGCCCCCTCTGCTCACCCCACTCCCCACTGAGGGAGCAGGCAGGTCACTGCTGCCCTTGGCATCATGCCCACCCCAGACCTGGGTTTGTGCAGGTGGTGGCTTCGGCTCTCTAACCTGCTTCAGCCCCTGACTGGGGCCAAACCCACACGACACGGGCTCCCTGCAGGTGTGGAGCGAGCGTGTCCTGTCCGTGGGCCCTTCTCCAGCCCCTGTGAGAGGTGGCCGGACCCACAGGCCCTGGGGTTGCCCATCCCCACATCCTGCTTCACCCAGCAGCAAGGAGGGGAGAGGCTTCCCGCAGCTGGGGTCTGCACCCAGGTGATGGCCTGATCCTGCTCCTTCTACAGTCCCTGGGCAGCTGGTTCGGGTGCTCCATGTTCCCCATGGGGTCACCAAGACCCACCCCTGCTTTGATGGGCTCGGGGCATAGACAGCATCAGAGTACAGACATGGTGGCCACCGGTCCTCCAGTAAGAGCAGAAAACCACTGGATGTGGTGCTTGCCGTGCTTGTTGCTGGGTGTGCTACGAGTTCAGGTGGAATTCATCCCGAGCAGCCATTTTTTTTACACACAAAATTGCAATGAGATTGTAAGAGCCTACCAGAAAGGGTCGTCTTAAAAATACTCTGAATAATCGGGCCAAGGGAGGGGACCTCCATCTCCTCCCGCCCTGTGACACCTTTCTCCCTCCTGGTGGGATTTCTCCTGCCTGGGTTGATCAAGTCCCAAACCAGGGACTGCCGGGGGGATGTCGGCTGCCTCTGCGGTCCCCCATCCTCGCCCCAAGCCCAGCTGTCCCACGGGAAGCTTCACATGCCTGGAGGGTCACCGGCTGCCCACCCCGCTTCTGCAGGGCCCCGGGGCGCTCCCAGGGCACGCAGGCACCGGGGGGGCCGTGCACGGGGAGTCAAAGAGGCCACCAAGCAGCCAGGAAAGCCACCAGGATGGCCAGGCGTGGGTACGACCCCTAGGAGAGGTGGTGGCACTGCTGTCCCTCAGCTTCTAGCTTGCTGTTAGCTCCGTCGCTGCCTCTCCCAGCGGTACCGAGGAAAACACAAGCTCCCATCCAGCACTGAGCTTTGCCATGGGTCCTCGGCCGCTCGCAAGACGGGGGGGCCAATGTGGACCTGGGTCTCATCTCTCATCGCTGCCCTGCTTTGCATCAGTGGAGGGTGCTGGCAAAGGACCGAGGTCCGGGCTGCAGCAGGGCCACGCAGGGTTACTCCGGAAAATATGCGCGCTGATATTTTATTCATCTGAAGCTGAAGTGGTCGGTATGAAAGAAAATAGCTGTGGTCTTTCATACCTCGAGTCAATGAATTCCTGGGCCTTTTATAGCTGAGGAATGCCGGGCGCTCTCGGTTGGTTTTACAAAGCTGTGAAGCTGCGGCTTAAGGTCTGGATGAGCATTAATCACGGCAGGGACGATGACAGCTGCTCGTGTTTTACCCGGCTTTCAGGCGGGTATCACACTTCTGCACGTTGCGCCCCGTTTTCCCCACTGGTCTGGGGCATTTGCTTTGGTCTGTGTCGGGGGTTGTTACCTTCAGGCTTGTGGGACCACTGGCTCCACCGGTTTTAGTACTGGGGTTCAAGGGAGGGTCCATGCCCGGCACACCAGCGCAGTGCTAGCACAGGAGGCAGCTCAGCACCAACCTTGGGCACGTCCCTGTGCTTTGCTTTTTGCCCCAGGCTGCCGTTTGAACAGCACTTTTGCACCATGGGAGCGAGGAGGAGTGTCTCCCAAATTACCGTGATCTCTGTAATAAAAGCTACAGACCTGTAAGAAGATGGGGCTCGAGGTCCATGTGCAGACGGTCTCTCAAGCCCCCATCACTGCAGGCTGCCAGCTGGGAAGGGCAGTCCGGCACAGATCCCACCGGGTACCACCGACCCGCCGGGCTCGCCCACCCCCACACTGTGCGTTTTCTGGGCGAGAAGCTCATCCGCTGCAGGGTACCCAAAAACCTGGCCAAGGGTGGTCCAGAAACACCGTGGGATGCTCAAATCAAGCCTGATTTGTTGGGTTGCATCCAGACCCCAGACTGGGGATCCCAGTGGCAAGTGGACGCTTGGCAGCATCCTTCCTGCTGGCGAGGGATGTCTGCACTTTGCGCATGTTTCACTGCAGCGTGCCTTAAGTCCAGCTCCAAGAAGTATTTAGTGATGCAAGAAGACACAGCTTTTCCCCCAGAACGCACCTCACCGCTGTTTGTACATTTGTTCCTACAATGTAGGGAGGAGAAAGCCCTGAATATGGTAACAAACCAGAGCAGAAGAGACGTCGCAGCTGTATCGTGCACTGAATCCAAGTGAATCCTGAAAAGGTCTCATCATTTTGGGTGGGACTTGACTCGTGATGTTTGAATGCCTCTAAATGGTAATTTTGTTAATATTTTTAGCTCTTCTGAGCTCTCTCCCTGTATGTGGTAGGTAAGGAGATCGCTGTCCAGTACTTACTTTTGGGAACATGCAGTCATCAGGGATTTTAACGTTTAAACAAATTGACTCTGAAGTTTGCTTCTTTCTACTGTTTTTTTCCCTGAGATTAATATGCAAAATTTACTTAACAGTGATGTTCTTTTTTGGCTGGAGCATCCACGGTGAAGACACAACCCAAAAATGAGATAAAACCCCACCTTGTTATACCTGAACACAGCTGGCCACAAGGCTTTCCCCAGCCTAATACTGGTTTTGCCTCTGTTGATTTCTTTTCTCCCATGGCCTTGAAAAACCAAGCTAAGCCCCAAACCTTACTGTCAAATCTTGACTTTAAGAAAGCTGAAAGCCACAATCTCAGTAATCACCAAATTTTTGTTCTTGGTGGTAAGAAGCCAGGGCACTAAAAATACTTCCAGCTGCCATGTCTTGAAGATGGAGTAATCAGATGGGTCAGGCCGACCTGTGCTCGCACAGGGAACACAAGGTGTTGGGATATTGGTGAAGCAAACCGCTGCTCGAGTTTCTGCAAACCCCCTGGGTCTTTGCTGACACACTCCTGCCCAAGAACAAGTTGTTTTTTTAATGTGTGTGAGGATTTGGGGAGAGGAGGTTGGGACAGGCAGAGCAGAGCGCATAGGGGAGAGATGCCCTTAGTGGCTTTCATGCCTTTCATGCCTGCAGCTCCCTGGGACCTGATTCAGGAATTTTCTAACAGACACTTTCAAGAGCATGTGAGAGCCTGCTGAGCAAACCTCCCTTCCTCACAGCCAGACACTTGGGTAACTTTTGCTCCCCTCCCCCAGTTCATTTCAGTTGCATAAGCAAACATACGAGCAGTATTTCCACCGGGCCGGAGCACTCCCTTTGCCCACACAACAACAGCTTGAAATGGGACCTGATCTTTATTCCTTACTGAGGACGTTACAGTAATTCAAGAATATATAGATCAAAAGGTATTTAGGTATCTCACTCACACTGATCCAACACCTGTCAAATAAAGAAGCCCCAGACCCTCAAGAACAACAACAACAACAAAATCAATGGGAATGTTATGCTTAGCGGGAATGTAGAGCTAAATGACCTTCAGATTTTCGCCAAAATGTCTCATTAAGTTTCCACCTCATTTCCTTCAGGTGAAGATGAGCTCGCTAAAATCCTGCTCTTCTTGCTTGGCAAAGCTCTCAGTTTGATCCTCTGCTTTGCAGACCCAATGATTTTGTGTCCACATACACCTACCGATGGCACCTGCTGTGGGGCCCTTCATTAACAGCTATGAGAAACAGAGGAGACGCAACCTTAAAATCCCCAAGGTATCACTTCTTAGTCTTAGCACGTTGTGTGCAAAGCTTAGAGAATTATTTTAAAAGTCCTTTCTTCTTGGGGACTGAATATATTCACACTGGAAAAGTGAGAAAAGAAACATGTTTATACATTTATTATATACAATATTAAGGCACAAGTTTAAACAGCAAAGAATAAGAAATCTTTGGCTGACCAACAATATCAATATTTGCTGTGGGTGACACAAAACGTTCTTCATTTTCCCCCCTATGTACAAATAACGCTCCAGCTGTACAACACTGTACACCAACTTCTCTATACAACCAACGACAATAAAAAATGACAGTATTTTACAACTAGTTACCAACGTTACCTGGAATGGCTACAGCACAGTTTCCCAAAACACAAAACAGTTCAAAGAGCTGGGAAAACCAGCACAAACGGAGTTGCACCGCTCTGCTGAGAGGGGCTGATTTATGGCAGTAGTGCTCCACGCAAGTCCTGCTAGTGCTCGGGCTGGGGGGAGACCCACTGGTCCTCCAGACCTTCCCTCCAGGAAAACTAACATCTCTTGAGTTCAACACAATTGAGGAGAATGAACCTTCGAGTTTATTTGAGCTGGGACTCCAAAAGCAAATGAGAGTTGCCTACACCGTAGTCTCTTAACAAACGGTTTCTTATATGTGACCATGAATCTGGGGCAGCATCGGTTGTAAACACACTTTGGGATACCAGAAACTGGAGGGACTGTGGTCTCCACGAGGAGGAGGAGTGCTGTACTCTAGCCAACTTGGAGAAGCTGAGCTGCACCACTACCAAACATAACTGAAAGCCACATCACACACGGTGATCTGACATTTGTGATGTGGCTGACACCTAGCTGTCTGCCTGTACACAAATTATTAAATAGTTTCATCAAAAGAAATAATACAGCCGGTAATAAAATGCTTATGGACTTCCAAGCACCTGGGTATCCTTATTTCTTGGAGAAAAATGATGAAATGAAATATTCCCCATTGTTTTACTCGTATCCCCTTGTTTTGTCTTCCTCCTGCCCTGCTCCCACCACAGACACTCGGGGAAGGGCCACAGAGGTGGGTCAGCGCTGCTGCCATGCGCAGGCCCGGCTTTTATGCAAACACTTACAATCTTTAAATTAACTTTAGAGAAAAAAAAATTATTTTACAAGGCATATATTAAGCTGCGTAACATCTTCCAAGGGTTTTACACATTTGGTTTCACAATGCAAAGCTGCTAATACTCGAAACACACAGTTCGCTTGCCCACACAACCTACCTACCACTACTTCGTTTAACAAGTGCAAAAATCAAAAGCGGGTGACACCGATATATGTCTAATTCTATGTACATGCAAAAATAAGTGCATAGGTTTAACATAGCAATTTTCTTTTTAAAAAAACAAGCATCAGCCAGGCAGTATTGAGCGCAGGGCTCTGGCCCCTGCAGGCATTGAGGTTGCAAGTACTTCAGTTTTCAGCGAAAGCAAAGTTTAAAGTGCCTGGTGTTTTCACAATCAAGTGCTCTGATCCGATACCTACAGGAAGGGGTGACCTTGAGCCAGCCCTGAGCACGCGATTACTTCCAGCATCCATCAATTTTCCATTCTAGGCAGCTTCACTTAAAATCCCATCACCCTTTTTCCCAAAGCCAAGTTCTTCCTAATGTCGTTACGGTGCACCACAAGGTTCAAGAACAGCAAAGCCACTACAAAAATACCTCCAAGAAGAAAACTGCCTGATCAGCATGTGCAATGCATGAAGAAAAGGGTACGCCATGATTAACACTGCTGGTGAGTTGGCTGTCTTACAAAGACAGTCGCCACTTCTTACAGAAATCAGGGACTAAGCTGAAAATGAGAAATGTTCCACCCTGGGTAAAACAAGGTGAAAAGAAACTGCAGCTCAGCACAGAAACCAGATGATGCTCATGCTTTGCTTTGCAGTTAAACTCTTCCCGGCCTGATCCTACACCCCTTAATGCCCAGCCCCATGTCAGCTTGAACGGCAGGTTTGTATGCTCAAGGAAGGTAGGATTTGGCTGTAGGTATTCAAAAATAAAGAAAAATCCTGTTCTTACCACAAACACACTGATGCTTCCACTACTATGAACCGTGCACAGTTAGAAGCATCTTCTGATCTCACATGCAAGCCCAGCTTAACTCCACTGGTAACGCTCCCATGTGACCCCTCTCTGAATGAGCTTCTGCACTGCACAACCCTTCGGGGAGCTGCCGGGATCTTCCACCGACTTTCCCTCCTGGAACCTTCCCATCCTTACAAAAGGGATTGCTTCAGCAGGGTCCTCCTCCCCCCGCTCTACTTTCATCCTCCATGGGAATTCCAGCCAACAACTGCTCCTACCAAAAACAGAAGTCCCAGCAAGCTCTGAGGTTGCAAGACACGAATATTTGCACTGTAAATCCAGCTCCAAGAGCAACACTTGTCCAGCCAGTAAAGAGGCACCTGACCTGCCTGCCCAGGAAAACCACACCACTTCAAACAAATACTTACAAGAACCTGCTGTGTACATCTACGGACCGAATTTCACCGAAATTAAGCAGTGAATACTTTTGAGAAATGAATTGATATTGAGGGAGATGCAAGTTTCTCCTGGGTTATTCAGAAACTCGCTCAAAAGAGCCAGGATTTCACTCCCTGTTCTGGCTGCAGAGAGGCAGGAAAACAGAGTGGCAGTTTGCACCCAATCTGTAACTTCGCTACCTCCTCTTTACACCAGAAAATGCAGTTTCCTTTTCCCTCAACGATCCCCTTCTCACGCCACATTCTGTTTTCAACGCCCCTTTCTGCTCAGAAAATCCCAGACGTTCATTTCAACCATCATCTTCAGCACTCTTGACTTCTCGCCTGGTCCAAAGTCTCAACATATCAGACTCAAGCTTCGTTTCAGGCACAAACTTTCTCTATCTTTCTTCAAACTCTCAGGGTTAGTTTTTAAGGTTGGCACACCGAGGACCATCTTGGACCTGGCTGTATGCACACAAAACCCCAGAGACGCCATCCTCTGCTCAGATGAGGACTTCCATCATGTCCGTATCTGGAAACTCGGGCTTGTGGAGCAAGCTACTCACTCTGCCTTTGCTGTCGGACAGCTTCCCGTGGCTTGAGTTCTCTGCAACAAGAAGAAGGGAAAGTTGGTCTTCAGCTCAAACCCAACAGCAAATTGTTCAAAGCAAATATAAAACCTTTTTTTTGGGTGGTGGAGCACATCTTAACTGTACGTATGTCCTGCATACTGAAAGCCAAATTTGATCAGGAGGCCGAGAACATGTCATGCTGAATTCCCTGCACAATGAAATAGGTGTATTCGTGTCCACAGACCCCAAGGGCAGGCGAAAGGTGGTTTTTAAGAGATACAGACCAAAGTACCTCTTTAGCTGTGGCCCTAGAGAGAAACAGGCATTTGTGAAAGGTCTACATCACTCTACCAAGTTACTACTTGTCATCTGATCCACAGTATCTCTCCACACGTATGCTCCGATTCTGCATCAGGTACAAAATTTAGGAGTTTAAAACATCACGAAGGCAGTACACAAATAATCAGGTAGGTTGTTTAATCTAAAATGTATTACTTTGCCAGTGGGATGGGCTAAGAGAAGGTATATGGCCGATTATCACAATGTATGATACATGTTGTTAGGTGTTTATCTTCATCACCATAGTTCTCAAAAGTCAAATTCAGGGAGAAGGAGGACTCTAATTTCTTACAAGCAGCTTGAAAGGCTATTTTAAGAGTACCTGGAAACAAATTCCCATCTGGATTGCCCAAAACACAGTAATCCAGAGTTTCAAGGAATCAGTGATATTCAGCCCTATTAATGATACATGGCATATTTTTACAGGGAAGGCTTGCTTTCGAGACAAGATGGATGTGTAGGAAACTGGCATTTTCAAAACAATTTGTGTAAAATATATGTCTCCCTTGCTGCAAACCACCAGTTTCCACCTTCCAAAAATAATTAAAATTGTATTTCTTTACCTCCCCCCCCCAAATCTCCACTTTCTCCTTACTATTTGCCCCCAGGTTTCCTTTAAAAATTAGGCACAAGGTTAATGCCTCCACTAACCATGGTTTAAGTTGAAAAACAGAGAAGGGTCTAAGCACGTGAGCAGGTGTGGAGTGTTTTCAAGGTGTGAAACTCTGTAATTTTATCTCTGGCAGCATGAATAATTGCATTTGTTGGAAACTCTGCCTGCCGCAGGCAAGCGGAGCTTTACAGAAGCTGCCGAGCATGAAGCTCTGCAAAGCCAGACTAGGCAACCTTGGAAAGTTCTCTCCCCACAATTTTAGTTTCCCTGAAGAAACCTCCCCACCACCTTATAAATTGTGAAGGCATCAATGCTGGGGTGTCTCTGGGGATCCGCTGAGAGCCCTGGGGTGCTGGCATTTCGCACCAAAGTGGGGATCTGGCAGAGCTCACCCAGTTTCTCGCCGGCCACTCGTGTCCCTGGGGGCCGTGGGGACGGGCTGTGCGACGGGGTGGTACCCAGCCGTCCACGGCCGGGGAAGGAGGCGGCAGCAGGCCAGAAGAGCTCGGCGCTTTTGTCCGTCTGGGTGCTGCTGTCTTTGCTGCCCGTCTTCGTGTGGGAGGCCACCGGTGCTGGGACGGGCATGCAGGACAAGGAGGGCAGCGGAGGAGGCAGCGAGGGTCCTGGTGGGTGGTCATGGTGCTCCTTCCCCAAGAGCAGGCCTGAAAACACGTGGTGGTCAGTCACACCCCGGCTCAAACGTAAATGCTGTCCCCCTGTCCCACCCCAGAGCTACAAGGCACTGGTCTGGATATGTCTCCAGCCCTTTAGCTCAGCTTAGCTTTTCCCCTCGACACTGCCTGTTGTTCTTCTCCTGACATCTACATAGTACTTTCCTACAAATCAGCCTTTTGAGAGCAGCTGCCCTTTCCTGCATCCCCTTCTGCATGTCCTAGTGGTACCCCCAGCACTGCCTCACACACTCCATATACCCTGTTCCATGTGGCCCCAAACCACAGTCCTGCACTCACTTTCCCATTTAGCTGCCACATCACTCATGCACTCCTACCCAAAGGGATTCTCATCCTCTGGTTTAACCAGGCTTTTTTTCTAGCCCAAATTTGTTATTTACTCCTACAAAGTTGCAAACATCATCTGCTTGTTTCTGGTAGGCTTTCCCCCAACTATGGCTTTCTATAATCAGTGCAGAATGATTTTATATGATTAAAGATATAATTAAGATACAATGCAAGGTAAAAAAATGACTAATTTTTGACTTCAGCACAAGGACACATGTTCTTCCCATGGAAAGTGCTCTGGAAATGAGCCATCAGGGCAATGTGTGCCATGGCCAGGATCACTTTTGCTAAGCTCAAGCAGAAGGATTAGGATGAAGTGATGGATGAGCCAAAGCTTAAGCAGAAACTAAGCTCACCTATGCTTCCCTTCCAGATCTTCTCTTCCTTCTTCTCCTCAGCTATCTGGTTGCTGGTGAGTGAGGTCTGGCGCGAATGCGCACCCGTAGCAGCAGCAATGGAAGGGACGGACCGAGCTGGTCGCAGGCTGGCGCTGTCGGCTTTCCCAGGGTCCTTCCGTGACCGTTGCTGAAGGACCTTGATCATGGCATCCTTCTCAATTATTTTTGCATGGAGATTCTTTATTCTGCCAAAATATGAATGCCTTGCTTATGGGAATGGAATGGGCAGCTCTCCCCACCCTGGGCAGGATGGGTCTCGGGAATGTGCCCTGCTGCTCCGTCCCCTCTGGTTTTGAGTGACTTGGACGAGGCAGCTCCCACCAGCTCCTCTGAGGATAACCATGCACTTCGAAACAGGCAGTTTTTCTAGCTATTAAGCCAAAACTGGGAACTCTTTTCCGCAAGGTTAACTGAACACATCTATTGCTGTGGCTTTACCAACCCAGTGGAAGCAACAAGGGCAGTATCCTGACTGGGCTGCAGATTGCTCCCTTCATCAGAATACAGAGGCAATTTCCACCCCTGTAATACATTGGGGCCAAATCTGGAAACCCTCCTTTGGCAGGCCGAGTTAACCCCACGATTCGGGTCTGTCATCAGCTGGAGTAAAGACTTGCTGAAGCGAGCGGAAAGGTTCCCTTCTAATAGCTCTGCTGGGCTCTTGCTTCTCCCTCACCTGCAGAAACAATCAGCACACGGTGTGCAGAGCCGAGCAAAGCTCGCTACTTCTCTCATACAGACCCCAAAGACTCTCAAATCACAAAAAAATAGGATTATCTGAGACTTTTCTCCAGGAATGATTAACACCAAATCATACCGAAGACTACAAAACCACATTTAAAAAAAAATTATTGTACATGTACGATATGACAGCCAGATGATTATAGCTTGACTGTGATGTACAATACATAGTCCAATGCAGCTGCATTTTGTGAAGCAGTGAAAGCCAAAATGCCGCATCTGGAAAACGTATACGTACAAGGGAGATAGCTAGTAACTTCATGTTGGTGTTAGTTTTCATAATAAGATATCTAATTTGCAATGGAAACACAAGATCCTAATCTATCTTTAATGAAGCCAATGGCAAAATTCCATTACTTCACTGGAAGCAGGATTAGCTTGCATCTGTGAGTAGAAAACAAAAACCAAACCCAGTAAAAACAATCACTGATATTTTCCACAAGCAACAAATATATCTTTTTATAAAAGTGTCTGCAGACCAGTGTTTTTGTGGGGAAGCCAGCATTGAAGCACAGATTTTAAACAGTTTTTCAGTAAAAACCTAGAGGAATACACAAACTTTCTCAAAGGATTTTTACTCATCAAAAGGCCACTTCTCAACAGGAAAAAAGTCTGGATTAAAAATACTGCCCAGGTCTAATGCTGAACTACATGGCCACATGTCCACTTGTGTGCTGAAAATGGAGAAGTATCTGCAACAACGAACGTTACTCTCGCTGACTGGCTGTGCCCAAAAAAGTTTATTTTGTATCTTCTACACTTGTAAATTCATCTTTTTTAGTGGTGCTCGTGGTGCTAAATTTTGCAGGTTTGTTCCTAAATGCCAATGTGACCATCATCAACTTGGATGTGGGAAAATTAGTGTATCTAGAAAGAGCAATAAGCAGGCAAGGAGCGAAGAGCAAGGCAAAGGCAAGCCCTCGCATTGCTGATTACGTAGGAGCGGGATTACAACTTCAGCTTTTACGACCAGACGCTCTTGCTTCCAGAGGGGGATTTTCACCAAGATTAAACAAGCATTCAGCTTCCTCGCATGCCAACCTACTTTTAATAGTGTAAGAGCCTCTGTTTTGTAAGAAGGTCGTTTTTAGCACAGAGAAGGTTTAACGGGAAGGTAGGGAGGAAGTTATCTAATGACAGCAACTCTTTAATCCGTTTTAATGCAGAAGAGCAAAACTACGTCAAAGTGAAGCTAAGCCCATCCTTTGCAGGCGGGCATGAAGGAACAGAAGGCCATCCTGGTTTATGTGAACCCAGCCCAAACCCCACCACGAGCAGGTACGGCACAACGGCCCCTTACGTGTACTCCATGTCCTGGCAGCGCCGGTTGGCTTGCACAATCTCCTCCTCCTCTTGCCAGCCCCGCACCTCCAGCGCGCTCTCGCCGTAGCTGCCGTTGCGTGAGTGGCTCGGGGCTGAGGTGTCCCTGGCAAAGTGGTTCAACACGGTGAGTCGGGCTCCTGAGACTGCAAGGGCAGCTTTTGCAAGTGAGATTGATCCTTGCAAAGAAAACCCCAAACCCACATTCAAAGAGCAAGCTACTGATTGTTGCCTGTCAAGCAGACAGCTATCTTGTGTTGGGTTGCCTTGCTGCGGTCTACTCTTGGCTTGGGTTTAGTCATTAACGCCATTAAATAACCGGGCTGATGGAACAGAGAGCACGCTAAAATTGTGGGCGAACCCCATGGGGCTAACAACCGTCCTGGAGACAGGGTCAGACACCAGACGGACTCACTCACCGAGGAAATGGTCCCAAGTCAACAAGACTACATCACAAATAAGAAACAAAATTGCACACTCTGGAAGGTGAAAAATAGCACAGGAATTGCTGCCTAGACTGGAGCGCAAAAGAAACGGATCATCCTGAGTCGTGCACTCAACCGCATTTCAAAGGTAAATCTCATTTTAGGACATTTTCAGGGGATTTGGCTTCTAAGAAACTGCGGCGAGAAGTTAAATATCCCGTCCTCCTCGTTGCTGGAAAGCCTCACTGCAGTGCCTTATGTGCTTTTGGGCACCACGCTTTGACACAGGCAAACTGGAAACAGTCCAGTCAAATGGAAAGGGGTTTACATCAGGACATGTGAAAAATGGCTGAAGGAAGTAAGTTAGTTCAGCCCAGGGAAGATACAACAGGGGGGATATGTGTCTTCCAATATTTACAAGGCTGTTACAATGTTGACAGTGATCTGTTGTTCATCACATACACCTGGGAAGGACAAGAATCAATCGAGGTAATTTGCAGTAAAGAGGTTTAGCTTAGCGATCAGGAGAACCTTTTTATTTTGAAGCTTAATGAAGCGGTGAAACAGCGGACTTAGGCCACAAAATTTCCCTCAGTACAGGTTTTTAAAACTAGGTTAAACAAACACATTGCAGACCGTGGGACGGATGCAGCCATATACCAACAGTCCCTCCTTGCTCCGTCGGTGCGGCGGGGAGGAGTTGCCTTACCTATGCTGTGCAGTTTGGCAGCCCGAGACTTTACCATTGAGGCCATGGCTTGAAGTCTGGCACCTGGATTTGATAAACCTTTGGATCTGGTCAGAAGGGTAAATCCTGTCTTAACCGACTATTGTATCCCACTGGAATAACACCACGGAGAGGTGCATTAACCCTGGCAGTGCAACTCAGCAGGGAAAGGTACGCAAAATCCAGCCGTAAGAAAATATCCATTCCTTATTATTCCCCCATGCTTTCCGCTGCGAACAGAGCTGCCCGCTTGCAGCAACATCTTACCTCTCCGTTGCAGCTGTGGCTGCAGCATTCATGGCAAAGTGCCTGATCGTACTCTCCTCCAGGTACTTCTGCTCCCACTTGGTCATGTCGGCTTCCAGGGCCAGGATCCTCTCTTCCTTCTCCCGTACCAGCTCCATCAGGGCCGGGGCATTGTGCTCCGGGAGGCTGCTCGCCTGGTAGCTGCCCTGCCTCTGCCGGTGGAAACAGCGAGATATCACCTCCTGCCAAGTATGGGAGCTACTGGCTCTTTTTCCCCACGTCTTCTCTGGAGCTCACAGACATCCCCATGTGTTTTGACAGGGGCAAGGGGAAACCCCAGGCTAAACCCCTTACGGTGCAGGAGGACAGGCAGGTTGACCATGTGCGCAAGCCCAGCACACGCTTCTCCAGACCATGCTGACAGAAGCAGGGATTTGGTTGCTCCCTGGATGTGCAGGGATTTTGTGGGATACCCCAAGCCAAGGAAAAGGTAGGAAAAAAAGCTGATAGGAAAAAGAAGCAATGAAGCTTTAAAAGATACTCTTCTTGCTGGGACTTCATCACATGGCTGGGCAGTACTTGGTATGGACAGGCAGTTATTACCAGAGGGTTTATATATAAAAGCAGGAAAAAAAGTGACATGTAACCTAGCTACATGTAACCTATTTAAAACAGCAGCTGGGAAAATACTGACTGTTCTGCTGACTCCAGTAAAAAGGAGAAAAAAAAGCTCTTTTTTCTCTGTGATGAGAAAATATTTCAGTAGATATAACTTTGATAACTCAGAGAAGACAGCTCTGAAGTAAAAAGTTGGGGCATCTTGAAGCAACATGATTCGTTGCAGGGTTGTGGCTCATAAAACAAAAAGTATAGATAGTAAAAAAAGAAGTCTCCTCTCAAAGCTGATAGATGAGCTGTGAAGTCAGAGCATCTTTCTTCTAAAAACTTGCTAGAGGGAATTGGTGTAGGCATTTGAGAACTATGGCAACCCAAATTACAGTGGCTGATTACAGTGCCAAAAAAAAAAAATTAAAAATGAAGCAGTCTGTAAGTTACAGAGGAATTTTCTGCCAAAATGAGCAGATGTAGCCTGAATTTCCAAGACAAGGACTTTGTCGTTAGTCCATCCCAGTTACTTAATATATTGATTTGTCCCTATATTCCAGCCCAAAGAACAAAACCTTTTCGAGTTCTAGTTTTACCTTCACTTGAATTTCAATTGTATTTTCTCAAATGTTTTTTCATTTACACCAGCATTAGCATGTCATATCCATGTAACTTCTTTTTTAAATTGGAGGAGAGCCAGCTAAGGGACAATTGAGAAGAGTTACTGGAAGAAGACAGGAACAGCAAGCCCATGGTGGACAGGTCAAGAAAGACTTAACGTACTTATATGGCAGCAAGGAAGAGCCAAGACTTATGGGAAGGGTCTCCAGGGAGGAGCAGCGTCAGCGATGCCGTTGGAGGGCTGCTGGGGGACTTGCCCTGCCCTAGGTATGCCAGGGAGAAGGAGATGCTCTCAGGTCCAGCCACCTCATGACTCTGCAAACTGCTGATATTGCCCATAGACCTATTTTGCAGCCGCATCCTGCCAGCAGGATCAGACCCTCTACTTTGGTCTCCACTAATGGCTCATAAATAAGGTAGCAGATACATTTCTTGAGAGAGATATGAGTGGGGCCTTCAAGAGTTACAAGAGCATCATGCTTTGCTTATGTTGCTGGTTTTTCCCCAAGTGAAGGTTTGATACACTCAGCAAATCTGCTTGCTAGTGCCCGTGTATTCAGCACTCGGTGCTGGCTGTAACCTGTAAATCCTCCCTGAAATCTCCCCGTGCTTCTTTTCCCCCTTTTCACAGATGACTGGACTTTGGGACTTGGGGATGGAGGACAATGTGAGAGACCAAGTTATCTATGCAAAGAAATAACTGTGCATAACGCTATCCCTCTGAGGACACAGGGGACAGAAATGCAAAACTATACTTCTAGCCAGTCTGGACTGGACTGATTTGAAATAATTTATTGTCTGAAGATGATGACACCATCAGACTCGATGATCCTTATGGGTCCCTTCCAACTCAATATATTCAATGATTCTATGATTTGTCTCCAGATCTGTTATGGACAGAGGTTTCTGTGAACCAAGTACATCATATTTGTCCAGAATGAATATTGCCCTTGCTCCCACCTAATCCCACATCATCCCACCTTGCTTTTTCAATAAAAGATTGGCCAAATCTGTGGGCTAAATCTCACACCCACGTGTACTGCACCTTTCCTCTCCTCCTTTGGTGTGGAGCTGATCTTGCACAATCTGTGATTGCTGGAAGAACATTCTCCCCTGGCAGGTGTGGGGGGACACGTAGGGGCAGAGCCCTGCCTGCCCTTGAGCAGAGGAGCCAGGACCTTCCAGCCCTGCAGCAGGCAGGGCTCAGCCGCATCCAGCAGCCCCACTGTGGAGCTCCCCCATCCTCTGCTGAAAATCAGGAGTTAGAATCATAGAGTGGTTTAGGTTGGAAGCGACCTTCAAAGATCATCTAAGTCCAACCCCCCTGTCATGGGCAGGGACATCTTTCACTACATCAGGTGGCTCAAACCCCTGTCCAACCTGACCTTGAACACTTCCAACGATGGGGCATCCACAACCCCATCCAAAGGAAAGGCTTAGGTGGAAAGCCCAACGACCTGAACCCACAAGCACCTGGTAGGGCTGCAAGCGACCGTCCTTCTTTAAAAGCAACACCCAAGACCCTGTGCTGGGGTCCCGCATAGACCGCTCCGTCCTACCTGCTGCATCCGCAGCGAGTCCAGCTCCCGCTCCAGGCGCGTGCGCAGCCGCCGCTCCATCTGCTCCCTCTTCTCGCAGGCTGCCTGCAGCTGCGTCAGCGCCTGCTGCAGCTTCTCCACCTTCTCCACGTAGGCCTGCTTCCTGCGCAGCTGCGGGGGACAGGGTGTCAGCAGCACCGGGGGGCACCGCACACCCACCCTGGGCCACCAAGACCCCTGTGCACTTGTAAGTGTGCACTGGGTGCAAGCATGGCTTTGGCCACTTGCTTTGCAGAGTTTCTCCAGGAGAAGGATGGTGCCCCTTTGATGGGCAGGGAAAGGGCACAGCGGGCACCGCTGGGGCAGCTCTACCCCTTTTGGAGGGAATGCTGCCCCAATCTTCCACCCACTGGGGATCCGGTACCCATGAAACCCCCTGGCCATTTCTGAGCAAGAGCCGTCATGTCAGTGGATACTCTTTGGGCAAGCACACAGGCTGGCCTCAGCTAAGAGGAATCCCAGTGGATTTCATCTACTGGCGACACTTGGCACATTGTCTGCACCCAAACAGAGTCTCTTTTTTTCAACTCTGCGTATCTGTGCAATGCAGGTGGAACAAGCGGAGTCCCAGCAGCCAGAAGTGCTCCACCTGCTCTATCCTGCTCACGGGCTTGGCCATGCCAATGTACAGATGTGCTGGCAGCTAAAGGCGGGCCCTCCTTATGTATATAATGCAATTACTGAAGGGCTAAACAAGGATTTTGCAATACAGGGTTTTACGGCCAGAGATTGCTCAAGCAGCATACCCCAAAAGGAATTTGCAAGTGGACTGCAGATGTTCAGGGTGCTTAGTGGCTATCCCCACTTCTTCTGGCCTCCTACCATGCCACTAGGCACTCAGTGACACCACAGGGTATCGCGACTTGGGCTCATGGCAGGAGCTGGCACACTTGAAAGCCCTTGGGGAGAGGAGGCTGCAGACGCTGGACATGCTGGGCATCAGCTGTGCCGGGCACTGGTATGGGCATCAAAGCCCGTGCTGAAACCAGACCCCAGCCAAAATCTGGCACCGAGAAGGGGCGAGTTCACGGGGGGCTAGGCACACCTGGGTGTCTGCGAGCATTCCTCATCTCCGGGGAGCGTGGATGCTGACCCGAAAACTCACTCATGGGGCTGTGGCAGTGGGGTCTGCCTGCTCTCCCCAGGGGCTGCAGTCCCAACCTTGGGAAACCCAGTTCCCCTCTTCTCCCCCAACCTTTTGTTATGAATTTTCTCTTCATGAGCATGAATAAATTTCCCTTTCTAAAGATATCTGCCTTGTAGTAGAGAAAGCAACAGCGCACACAAACTGAAGCTGCGAACCCCAAAAGACCTCGATGAACTCAAAAGACCCTGAAACACCCTCGACTTAACTCCCTGACTCAGAAAGGGAGGGTGAATCGGTCTGAATGCTGGATGACACAGACTTTGCCAAGCCTCGGTCAGACCCCATCTGCAGCTTGGGGGTTAATAGGGGATGCTTGAGGTCATTGCCATGATCACCAAGATCCTCTTTAGGACTTCTGTTCTCCCTCATTTATTTGTACACCTGCTTGAGACCTGAAGTTTTTCAGAAGCAAAACAGGAGGCAGAAAAATACATTAACCCCAGTTGACACTGGGGAACTAGACAAATAAGAAAGGCTGTAGAGGTGCTGTGAGCTAGCAAGGCCAGGGCCAAAACAATATCCTAGTGCCTACCTCTTTTTTAAATACTTAAATCACTATTGAAATTAACTGCAATGATGTGGGTTATGATATAGGAGCTATGGCCACAAAATATCTGTGTCTAAATATATAGGGGATGTAGTGAGAAGTTTGCTGCCTTGTTCCTGGGCATGTGGAGCAAATAAACACCAGCACTGGGTCTCCCTGGCTCTGTGGGGCTCCTCTTCACCCAGAGTCCTCTGCTTAGCCCAGGACTCCCATGCTGCAAAGAAGTTTTTTTTTTTTACTTGTGTGATGCTGGATTCATCTAGGTCCCCTCCCACTGATTACAATGATAATAAAATCATTTTTTCTTGAAATTCCTCTTCTGCCACCCTAAATCCATCCATGTCATAGGTGAAGTGAAATACGGGCTTGTTCACAGCAAAAGCAAAACGTGGCCTAAACAAACCTCCCCAGCCAGCGCTGACGACTGGCAGCATGACCTCCCTAGCCCTGCTGTAATCCAGGCTAATGCTTACGGCTCCCAGGGCTTTCCATGAAAATTAATGAGATTATAATCCCCACTAGTCTCTGGCAGCAGCACAAAGATTGCATTCCTCAGGAGCTCACGACTTGGCAAGACAGACACAGCGGTGGCTTCTTGTTGAATGTGTTATTTCGGCAGTAGGAAGGTGCCTGTGCCACCTCCCAGCTGCGCCAGCGTGGACCGGAGAGGGGAAGGGTGCTCCCTGCTTGGCACTTGCTCCCCTGCACCCTGCTGGATGCTGGAGAGCCCATCTGTACCACAGCAGCCAGAATTTGGCTTTGCAGCAGCCCTCTAAGCCCCAGGGTTCACACGTTTGTGCATGAGTGCACCTCTGCCCATGTGGGTGAGGTGATGCACACGTGTCCACTGCCTTAGAAAACTATTTTGTTGGAGATATGCAACAAGACAGTTCTCACGTTCATAAATTTATAGGGAGGTTCTTGAGCCAATTCTGACTTTTCTGTCAGTGCAGTATGCATCCGTAAGGGAGGGGGACTGCAATCAGAAATACATGATACAAAGCTCCACTACCTCACAGACACACAGATTCAAAGAAAAAAAAGCTGGATGGCACCTGAAGAGTTACCAGTCCACCCTCCTGCTGCAAGGTAGGATCAACTCTACCTAAAACCTGGCGCATGTTTGTATAATCTGTTTACAAAACCCTGCAGGGGTAGGGACTCCACAACCTCCCCCTGCAAACTACTTGACAGCTTATTTTCCTATACTGCCAGAAAACTTTTACCCTAATGCCTAATCTGGCTTTCTCTTATGCAATTTAAGCAAATTACTTCTTGTTCTGTTTCCAAATTATGATCTACTAGAGCAAGAAGCATTTAATGAAACAATTCACATACTCAGAACATCAGCAAACTTGCCTGAACACTGCCCTTGTCCCAGGGATTAGGAAAATAAAGATGAAGAAGAGCTAAGGCTAAAAGGGGATGATCCAAGCAGATAAATCTGAGTAAAGATGAGTGGGTCTTGGAAAAATATCTGCACTAGAAACACAACTCCAGTTTGAGCTATAGAATATCTATTCTATAGATATGAGATTTGAGTTAAAGACTGTAAGAGATGGAGAATCCACTATCAGCCTAAGTAAGTTATTTCAGTGTTAATTACTCTAACTCTTTATTCCCGGCCCAATTTGCTCAGCTTCAGCCCCCAAACACTGCATCTTATTATTTCTTCTTACGTTAAAGAGCAACATTTAATCTGGCTGACAGCAATCCCTTCTTCATGCTCATGTGCATGGACTGGAGCTCAGCCACCTCTTCACTTTAATTGTTCACAGCAAAGAACAGCTTCTGGGCCAAATAAATTCTACAGCTGTTTTCTGAACCCTCTCCAATTATTCAGTCTTCTATCCAAAGCATGGACCAGACACACGATTCCAGCAGCAGTCTCCTAAATGACAAGTGGTGATAATACCATCTACATATTTTTGAATTAAATCCTTCTACTAGCAGGCACTCAGGATAATGTAGATTTACATAGTACGCTATCTTATGTTAATTCAACTTAGTAGCTACTGCTTATTTCTCAAGCCTTGATTTAAAAAGCTTTTAAACTTAATTACATTCTGGTGGTAGAAGAAATCTGCATGGATTTACAGAGCTCTGTAATAACAACAGTAATTTTCATTTGAGTGATTTTGTGTTTCCTTCAATATATTCCAAATTATACTAAAAATCCCTGGTTTAAGATGAAGGTTCAAAACTTCAACAATATCTGCTGCATATATGTCAGACTGAGCTCCAGAAACACTGGAGACTGTTGAAAAGGTGCTCTGATTTAGTGATGAAACAGGCCAAAAGCAAGGGAAAAGGAGCACAAGAGCTTGGGCACACGCTGGCAGCCACAGACCAACTGCACTTCACCCAAGCTGCATGACACTGCCCTGAACAATTAAAACACAGCAGCTGGGATAAAATTCATTTGAACTCCCCCTAGAACGAGAAAAGCAGCACTACCAGATCAATGTGGGTTTGCTCTGGCTGAGGGCTCTGACAGACAAATCTGGCAAATACCGCTGCATCACCCTCATATGTTGTCACCCCTGAGATCTACCATGCCCTATGTAAGAGGTTACCACCTGTGTAACATTTACCATGCCCTGATCAGGAGGTTACCACCTCTATAGTATCTACCATATGCTGGGCAGGTGGTTACCACCCCCGTAACATCTACCATGCGCTAGGCAGGAGGTTACCACCTCTGTAACATCTATCAAGCCCTAGGCAGGAGGTTACCACCTCCATAACATCTATCATGCCCTAGGTAGGAGGTTACCACATCTACCATGTCCCGGGCAGGAGATTAGCAGCTCTCTAGAGGGCAACATCTGCCCTCTTCTCAGCTCCACCAGTCCACCATGCAGGATCCTAGCTCCGATCCCCAGCAGAGGCATACTTCTGTTGGATGCCTAGATGACGAACCGGCAACTGCAAAGCTCTTAGAGACAGAGCCCTAAGGCCGCAAACATATTTACTACAACCCAGCAGGCGCAGGGTAGCTTCTTATACCACCTGCCTGGAAATCGGCATTTATGCTTCTGTTGCCTTCACTGGTGTGTATTCAGCAAGTCAATGTTACCTGCCAACACCACACTGACAGTCTGTGGAGCAGCCAGGAGCTAAACGTATTTTTTCCCATCCCCTGCGTGATGCCGCAACTGCAGGAGCAGGTGTTGCCACCTAAAACCGTTCCTTTATTCAGCCACTTTGTAATGAAATGCAAATAGAAAACCTCTGGTTGCCTTTAAGGCAAACAGTGTCAAGTGAATTATGTACAGATTAAAGGTACGCTAGCTCCTGCAGCTACCCCAGAGGGACTGCCCCAAATACACTGGGACAGTGAGCAGGCTTTAGTCTAACTAACAAAAGAGCAGTTAAACTTAATGCGATCCTCTTCTTGCTGCTAAGTGTACCCACTGGAGGCAATGGAGTTTTCAAGATGTTCCTAAATAGGAAGTCAGAATGGTCTAATGGTCAGGAACAAACCAGCAATGCCTTCAGCGCCTACATATAGCACCTGAAGTCTTCCAGACTCCAAGTAACCATTAGTTAGCCTAACGGGGGGTCTGTCAGGCTGGATACCCTGATAAAAAACATTCAAATATCACTGAAGTCAATTCACCCTTCATCTTCCAAGACAATGAACTGCACTTAAGTTACTTGCAGGTATTTGAGAAGAGACCTTCCCTGCTCCTCACAAGACCCCTTGCATCCGTGCACCCAGCGGGCTCCCATGGATTCCCCCCAGGCCAGCCCTGGGGAGGCTGCACGTAGGAAATGCAGCACCGAAGGGGAACAGACCTGCCCAAACTCATGCCAGCAGCCTGTGCCAGAGCACAAATCTCTACCCAAGCCTGCTAGGTGAGCATCCTTCCCCTCACCAACGGCCTGCCCGCTCAGATAGTAAAGATTATGTTTATTTTATTCCCCATAAAACATCCTTGCGCTTTGTTGGTCACGGGGCTAGAGATTTTAGGGCCAAAAAGTCCTGTTTTGACAGTCTTGCCTGATCTGCCAGAGTGCATAGAGTTTTGGTTAGTTATTAAATCCACACCTTTTGGTTGAAGGCCTTAAGGGACAAAATAAATTGAGATTCAGGGACCTCCAATAATGGAGAAGTGACATCACTCTTCGTTATAGTTAAAACTGAGCATTATTTCCACTTTGAATTTCATAGAATCAGAGCATCCTTTAGGTTGGAAAAGACCTTTAAGATCATCGAGTCCAACCATTGACCTAGGACTGCCAAGTCCACCACTAAACCATGTCCCTAAGCACCACATCTACACATCTTCTAAATACCTCCAAGGATGGTGACTCAACCACTTCCCTGCGCAGCCTGTTCCAATGCTTGATAATCCTTTTGGTGAAGAAATTTTTCCTAATATCCAATCTAAACCTCCCTTGGTGCACCTTGAGACCATTTCCTCTCGTCCTATCACTTGTTACTTGGGAGAAGAGACCGACCCCCACCTCACTACAACCTCCTTTCAGGTAGTTGTAGAGCGCGATGAGGCCTCCCCTCAGCCTCCTCTTCTCCAGGCTAAACAACCCCAGTTCCCTCAGCCGCTCCTCATAAGACTTGTGCTCCAGGTCCTTCACCAGCTTCATTGCCCTTCTCTGGACACGCTCCAGCACCTCAATGTCCTTCCTGTAGTGAGGGGCCCAAAACTGAACACAGTATGCGAGGTGCGGCCTCACCAGTGCCACATTTGTGCAACTCCAGCTTCCAGCTACTAGATGTTGTTCCGTACTTGTCTGTCAGTTTGAAGAGTCCTCTGTTCCTGGGATTTCTCTTCCCGTCTGAATACCTACTTTCACTACCAGCCTTATAGAAGCCTTAAAGACCTCTTGGCGGTTTTGCACAGATGGCACTTCTTGGATCTCATGGTATGATCATTTTTTTCCAGCTCTCACATAAAACCTGTAGTTCTTTGTAGCTCTAAATCCTGGAAGGTTTGCCTACAGCCAGATCAGCCAGTTCTTTTAAGACCACTGTTCAGATATGAAATTACAAAGCCCTGCACTGCTGTGCTGCTGTGCACATCTCAAAAGCCTCCTGGTATTCTTTGGGGAGAAATGGAATGCACCAACGTCACATTTGTGTCACACTCCCAAGTCAGTGAGTAGTCAGCTTTTTATTTGATGTTTCTGTTAAGTCCTACCATTACCTCAGCCACCAGCTAGCTGAGTTTGGTGTTGCTCCTGGTTACATGTTGAAGGCTCTGCTCTGAAAACATCTATGGTTGTGGTCTCCTTTGCTTGCTAGTTTGGCTCAGTACTGTATAACTACGTATTTTCTCTATAAGAGGGCCAGTGCAAGGGGAGCAGGAAGACCTGCCACACCATGGCTAGAAGAGATTCAGGGTTTGGATGAAGAAAGCCCTAACCATGAGCCACTGCTACCTTCAGAGTAGAGAAATGTTGCCCATGCCTCACCTCCTCTTCCAGTTTGATGACCTTGGCTTGTGCATTGTTTAGGGCCTGGTCGAGGATTTCGATGTGCCTCCGCTGGTCCTCGTTGGCAGAGCGCACAGCTGCCAGCTCCATCTCCAACTTCTCCTTCTCCTTCAAGTGCTCTTTGTCTGGAAGAAAGACAAGAACAAGAGCTGCTCCAGGAAGACAGCTCACAGGCCCTGGGCCACATGCCAGAGGTAAGCTGCCACATCCCTAGAAAAGCAAAAATTATGTGAAGCCGCAGCGAGTGGGGCCATTACAACACGGTGCTGAGACACAGCAGGCAAAGAGTTTCTACTGCCAATGCTCAGCCCCTCAATGCCCAGCCTTACGCGAGCGCCAGCAGCAGAAACGAGTTGCAGCCTGGGCTGCATCTGCACTAGCAGAGCTTGTGGAGCTGAGCACTGCCTCATAATTGTCCATTCTGCTGAACTACTAGCACGTTCCCCAGCAAAATTTTGCCTCGCGCCAGCTATTCCTTTTCCACGCAACATCCAGGCCCTGAAGAACATGTGAAGAAGCCAAATAATAAACACAGGTCTGTGCTGGACAGCTTGAAAACAGAAAGAGGGGAAAGCAATAAGGAAGAATATGATAGGAGGCATCTAACAGGCTTCCTCTGGCCATACAGAGAAAGGGGGGCTGCGGGAGGCATTACAACCCTGTGGGGGCTCTGGGTGACTTTCCAGTCCTCCTCTAAGGGTCCAGCGATCGGTGCTTCTCCCTTATTAAGCGCCTTAAAGCACCAGGAGCGAGACTATGTAGATAACCTCTGTGCTGAAAAATCACCCTTTTTTTGGATAAGATTTAAAATGACGTTAAAAAAAAACCTGCTTAAATTCAGTCAGCTTTGCTCACATTTTTTTCTTTGGTAACAAATTGCAGGCCCACCACTGACTTCGTTGGCAAGCTGCCTGGGGAAAGGCTCGGCTCCATCCACCTCTGCCCTGACAGTGCTGAGAAGCCATTTCAGGGAACAAGAGCATCAAGGGCCAATCACTGGATCCCCGAAATCAGACTGCGAACAGTTAATGATTGGAGGGAGCAGGGGATGGAGGTTTCATTCAGTGAAATCTGGGATTTCAAAATCTGGCCTTCGTTCTGAATGACAACAAAAATAGAGCACTTGGCAAGCCTCCAGGAAGGAAAATTTCCTCCAAAAATTAATTTGGCATCAATTAAACACTGTTTTGATTTTTTACTTTTTAAACACAGCATTACGGAATTTATTATTTTTTAACTGAAGTGAAAAGTTGCTCCAAAACCATCGAAACATGGAAAATCTGCCCCTAATATCCAGCCCATCCCACCCAAGCATGACCACTCAAGCTGGAAGCCCCACCATCATCCACCTCCCCCTGAGGAGGGTCAGGAAAATTCACATGGCCAAAGCCAGCCCATTTCAGACCTGAACTGCCCCCAGAAGGTCCTTATTCTTCCTTAATTACAGGCGGGATGAGAACAGGTTTCATTTACACACTACCGGTAGGTGCCTGCAGCCAGGTGAGATGTGTACAAGCTGAGCCATGTGGAACAAGGCGTGAGTGGCCAAGGTGAGCCCAAACCCACCTGGCCGTCTTCCCATTTACCCTAAAAGGAGGAATTCAGCACCTCACAAAAACATTCCCTTAGCAGCAACACTGGCACATTGGCCTCTACAAAACCCATGAGCAAAGCCCAGCGAGTGCTGGGCACATCGCGCCACCGACTGCCACCACAAGCCATCTTGGTATGACGTGGTCTTAATCTTCCCACGTCAGCAAGAAATTTTATATTGGACATGCAGGTCTCTTCCTTCAACACAAAGACATTTACTTCAATCAGATTCACCAGAAGGAACATTAATATCTATTGTACAGAAGTATAAATCTGGGCAAATTATCAAGCAATAATTTCATTAGAGGGTGAAGAAGCTGGAAGACGAATGCTATTTCAGCCCTGTAGCACTCCACCGTCTCATGCTGGGACCACACTTGCTGCACTCCAGCTTTGAAACCCATATTATAGGAGGAGAGCACATAGGAAAACAGGACTTGAGACCTTCACTTTCAACTTTCGTCTGAGGAACTCGAAGCACTCAGCTTGCTCTGCTGCACTACGTTTTCTATCCCCCCCTAAAAGGAGGACAAGATTATGCTGTACACAAAATGACCACTGAACCACTAGAAAGCTGACAAGAAAGATTTACTTAACAGCCCTCAACACTTCTCCATGCCAGTTTCTCCCTGCAGAATGCTGGAGGCACATTTTATAAGTACTTTCCTATATTGCATTAGTTTTTACTAAAGAAGGTCTTTGTTGAACATACCTTAAATTCTCTTCAAGTACATACAGGTATCCTTCAAGTCTAAAAATACTGTTTTACTGTGCTACACTTGCATGTACCTTCTGCCCAGGCATGTGCTTTTTACCTAACAGACTCCAGCTAATAACTATTTCTATTTTCTGGTGGGTCACTGCTACATCCCATTACAAGGTGGGTCACCAAAAGGCTTCTCTGCTGTAGTTTACAGTTGTAATCTCACAGCTTTCCACCACTGCCTCTGACTGTTGTACCTCAACACACTGAGGACATTACACCGATACTGTGGCTAGGTGGAAGAAAGGAGATAAAGCCAAAAGCCTGCTTCGGTGCTTTGCAAACAGGCTTTTTGAGTTTTCAAGCTGGGTAGGTACACCAAGAGCAGACAAGTCTTGACCCTATTTTGAAGCAGAAACATTAGACAGAAAGATACACTCAGTCTCTGCCACCTCTTCACTATACTCAGATGTGACCCCCAGCTTTTCACACAGACCTCGTGCTTAACAGAAGGCTCTGATCTGATCAGTCTTGAAAGAAAAATAAGAAATACGTTTTTAACGTACCATTTACCTATATCAGTTCAATGTGTGCCCTCAAAGCCACTCATAACTAAACACTACAGACCAAGATAACACAGGTCCACATAGTACGCTTCATGAGGAGCGGCTGCATTAACCTCTGTGTCCCAGCCAAATGCCAACACAGCTCATTGCAAACTTCTCCTCCTGCAGTTTTGCTCACAAATGGCACATTCCCAACAGCTCTCTGGAGTTTGGACCACGCCAGCCCCAAGAAAGGACTGAGGAGCTGCAGGAGGTCGTGCTCGAGGTCCCTGAGTCCATTTTCTCATGTGGTGATTAACAGGGATTCTGCAGTGGCATTAATAATTATGACAAACTGTAACATACTTAATAAAAGGTTCGGTACATGGTTACTTGTGGTCACTGACCTAAGCAGGGATGCAGAAAGGTTACATGCTCTGTTGTCAGAGGAAGTCACTGAATCTCAATTGAAACTCATGATGGCTTTTCTTACCCTACAAAGTATCGCAGGCAGCTTAAGCATGGTCTGATTTATAGCTAGGACATTTCCATTTGCATGTCACGAAGTACAAGTCAGGGGAGAATTTGATCTTCATGTGTTGAAAACTGAAATCGGATTTCCCATTCCCCTTCCCTTCAGAAGGCAGGGGGAAGTTACGCAGAACAGACGCATTTTTCTATATGACATCGTTTCTTCAGGATGCTGCTCCCTGCGCAGGTGCCCTTGGCTCTGGGTGCAGGGGGGCAGCGGCTCCCCACCACCCTGCATGCAGCTCACGGCTGTGAAATGAGGGCAAGGAGCTCCCCCTTTCACTTGCCCCTGAAACTTCTGCCTCTGCCCTGATTATTTCGTGTCTTAATACCAAATGGCTCTTAGTCTGCCCAAAACCCCACTCTCAAAAACATCTACTGTGAGCATTTTGTTTGGCTGGATTCATTCGATGGGAATATTTCTTGGCCTGGGATATTTGGGAGAGAGATATATGCACAAGTCGTATGCAGCACATCCACTGCATGCTCCCACAAAGCATGAGGCTCTACCAACACACTGCCAAAACTGTCTACGCATCCCCACTAATGGGTGCAGAGCCACGTGAATGGGGACAGACCTCCATCTGCCTCAGACACCTGAAAAAACAGCCCCTTGGAGGAACCCCTGCTTTGACAGAGTGTCTGTAAGTCCAGAAATCCCAGAAAAACACACAAAATTCTCAGACTCCACCAAAACAAATTTTTCCCATGATATGCTGTATCATAAGTTTTCTCTCTGCCTTGTGCCCTTGAAACCATCCTCAGCCTTCCTGCCTCTCCCTTTCCATAGAATCTCTCAGCCTCCTCCTGGCTGGCTCTTCTCCCACCTGTACGGGCTCATATGCTTTCATCGTATTCATGTCCTTCCTTAAAAGAACCTTTTTAACTGACAAAACTTCACATAATTATTATGAAACTAATAGGCTGTGAGTTCTCTCCTACCCCCGATACAACAGTAGCATTTTTCTTAGGCACAAATGCCTAGTACTTAATACTTTGAGGCACGCAGCCCGGCTTTGCCCATTATTTTATTACAAAAAATAAGAGTTTTTGTCATCTCCATCTCAGAGCGCACGACCCCTCTGCACTGTTGCACGGCTAATGGAGAGCTCTGAGAGGAACTGAGAAATGATCCCTGCACGTCCTGCCTTGCCAGACTTCTTTTGCAGGGATTGTTTCCTATTATTGGAGTTTTACCATAGTATTAATTCTGCATTTGCAGTATTACCAAGGACGAGTGTTAAAAAAACCTCAGGAGTTTTCTCTTTCCTTCTTCATCTTATCATGAGACTGGTTTAAAAATGATAACTTTTAGGAACCTGCTGATGTTGGAGTCTTTTTATCTAACTTGGGTTGGGGATGTTAAGGGTCATGTTTTCAGGCTGTTTTCCATAAATGTAGGGACTAGAAATCTGCTTTTGCTTTCCTAATGAAAACTAAGATTTGCATTTACTAATCTGACTTAATAAGCTACTACCCTTAGGAAAAAAAGCAAACACGAGCTTCACGACAAAATTGCAACAGCTGATGGGAGTGCATGTAAGCACCATTTTTTCTCTTCTTCTAAAAATGACTATTTCAGTCTCAGTAGACAAGTGTACACACGGCAGCTAAAACAAGCTGCACCCCTTCTCCTCTCAGTTTTCTGCCTGAGCACCCCATCAAAGGACATGAGGAGGATGCAGACCGTGCTTGCAAAACCCTCAGGTTGGCAGTGAGGTGCAACCCCAGTCATGGTCTGCCCCTGGGGAAGACTCACAAACATCTGCATACAAATGCAGTCAGCCGCAGAGGATTTCCAAGCAAAACCTTTTATGGGCTCTCAGAGGGGTGTTTTAGGCTGATACGCTGATATCGAGGTCATTACTGCATGTGCCCTAGCAGCCCAAAGAGCATGCCTGAAGAGGACCTGCTTTACATGTGCCCATTTTTCTATTCTTGGAAGCACTCTGCATCGCATTGGTAACATTTAGCTCTCTGGCCCAGCCAGGAGACACTCCAAGCATCCAGCCTGTCTTATGTGATAGGATACAAAAAGCTATATTTGTTCGTAAGCTGTGAACTGATAGCAATAATATGCTGAGTGCACAGCGCAAAGTTTTATTGCTAGATGTTTATCAGTAGAAGCACAGAGCGTGTTTATGAACTGGAAAATGACTCAAATTCAGTCCATCCTGGGGATTTAACTCCCCCTTGCAGCTACCAGCATATGGGAACACTGCCAGGCTGTCTCTATACGAAGACAGCAGACCTCAGTCTGCAATTTGCACTGTGCAACTTACCCCGTTTGAACTCTTCCCAAGGATGACAAGACTTACATAGCAATGCTATTTTCTTAACAGATCATCCCCTTGGATTCGCATCAGTACCTACACGCCCCTGTGATATCTGCTAATATGGTAATGCTAATATGGTCATGGAAAAGATCATTAGGTTCTCTTCTGGTTGTGCACGCATACACAATTATCAGTGAAGTTGCCGTGCTGGCATCGTCACTGCTGGTGGGACGTAGGAGAAGGCTCTCCTGCATCTGGAGCAGCTGGTGGACGTTGCAGGGCTGGCGGCAAGGCACGCTGAGTGGTATCAAACACCGCACTGCCCCAGTTCTGCACCTAAGGATTTGCAATTGCAGCTCATCTTCCAAGGTAGCTCTTCGTGCAATAAATAAAACAGAACACAGCATTTAGCTTCAATGGGTTTTAAGCCCACAAGGTACTGCACAGCTCCCAGGTGGTCAAGCCCTTCTGGAAGCATGCTGAAGATGCTCAGGATACATGAGAAGCCACGTGCTGTCATGCAGCATCCAGCTGCTCGGGTTTTGGTTTGGCTGGTCACATGGAGCCATCAGCACATGGCAGGGAAATGCTGCAGCACTGTGCTCCGTCATTATGGGAGCCCAAAACTTGACAGGAACGGATGTTTTTCATAGCAGTAGAAGTTGTAAAATCTTTGTCTCTTCCATCCTTTGTGAAAAGGAGGGTCCAGCTCTGCTCTGCCTCCTGTTAGTCAACCCCTGCCACTGACAACAAGTCAGCAGAAGTTGCTCTGGGCTTATCCCAGCCAAGAGAAGAATCTGGCTCCTCTAAAAAGCATGCACCTCCAGAGATGATCCCCGCAAGCAACACTTCACAATTTCAGATAAATATTTATCAAAAATAAGCTAAGTTGTGTTACCATTAACTCCCACTGGTTCTGGTGCTCAGAGAGAAAAAAAAACAGCCTAAGCAATCCAGTCTGCAGCTTAAATAAGAGTATGTGACGAATTAGCTGAGTAAAATCAAGCCATAAGGACAATAACAATTAATAGCAAAGTATTCACCTCCACTCCAGCACATACATATGTGTGCATATATATATATGCACCTTCAAAACAGATTAGCACAGTACTCACTCTGGGTGACATAAAGGCCCTCTGTTGACTTATCCTCATGCCCATCGAAGTCTCTGCTGGCTAGCTGCCTATTGGCTGTCTCCAGTCGTTCTGCAAAAAACAGGAAATACTTTAAGTATAAATATATGTATATAAAATTGTAAGCCAACCAAGAAAATAAGTTGCATGCCAGCAGAGCAGTATAAATAGACTCTCTGAGGGAGGACATTAAAATGGAGGCTGACACATACATAAAAGATGAGGCCTTTGACCTCTTCCATGAAGCTGTGTCGTTCAGATTTACAGAAACTGGGGGAAAAGCCTCTGCCATTCACGGCTGACGTGCCCCGGCAGTTCATCTCTCGCACTGTCCAAAATGCACAAGGCATTTGCAATCTGAATTACTCAGCTTTGCAAGGGGATGGGTGCCTTCCCACAGCAGAGTGCTGCCCCTGGTGCAGTGAGACACCCTGGGGGAAGGCAGCACCCAGCCCAGTGACACCAATCCTTGGGGATGCCCTGGGAAAAGAGCAGTTTTCTGCAGCCAAGGACAGCTTCCCCTGGGAAGGTCCTGCCTTCAGGTGCCTCCCTTCCCCAGAAAGACCATGTGACCCTCCTTGCACCATTGCAAAAAGCATGAGCCAGCTTGCAGAAGGCATCTCACTGCACAAGGAGGTACCAAAGTACCCCCATCAGGAACCTGGACAGGTAATAGCTACCCAACTTATCCTCCATTTGCTTTCTCAAAAAGATATACCTTCAATTTTATGTTTTTAATACAAAAAAGAGATACCCTTTGATACTTGCTACTGGTTCGTGAAGGCACTGAACTTTGAGATTTATGGATTGTACAACAGTGCTCTATATTGCAACTTGCTCTTCAGCTCATTAGAGCTGGACGAGACTTCGGGACTGGTGGCCTTGCTGTCAAATCAATATTTGCAAGTGCTAAACGCAAAGGCACCATCCGAAGCTGACTGTCATGTTTTGCCAGAAGGTTTCCTTGCCACCAGGGGGGTGACAGCAGTTTTGTCTTATGCCAATGAGCAGGGCCTGATTTCTCAAGATGTTTATCTAAAACATGTGTGAAGCTACTCCTCTAAAGCCTGCTACTCTGGAGCTTGTGAGAAGTGAAACACCATGTCAACTGGGGAAAAAAAAAAAACACACAAGCAAGTGTAACGTACCACGGAGATCCCTGTTGAAGTCATGAAGTCTCCTAATTTCTCCTTCGAGTTTGTTTCTCATTGCTTTGTCCAGAGACTCCCTCTTAGTGGTGGTCTTGACCAAGCCCTCATAAGCTTCTGAAATCCTCTGAATCTCTATTTCAAACTGAAAGGAGAGAGAGCTCCTGTTAAAGCCCGGCAGGAACATGTCCCGTCCCAGCATTTGCCCAGCATATTTTGATGGGGTGCAGGTGTCAGGGCAACGCTCACGCCGAGTGTCACACCAGCCACCAGCTCTACAACGACCAATCTCCCCGGCAGAGGATGGTGTGAAGTCCCCAGCGGTGCTGGAGGTTCCTGCAGTGGGGACTCCTGCAAACGCCCCGTGGGGCAGCTTGCTATGCCACAACACGACACCCCGCTGGCAGCTCCCAAAAAAGTTTGGGGTGGGCTTGACTTGATGTAACTGCTCAGTTGCCTTCGGTCTATGATCAAGGTGTCTGCTTTAATGCCATCCAAGAGGAGAAATGAAGGAAACGGTGTATTTGTGTGGGCTGTATTCTTTCCTAGAAAGGGTTGTAGGAGGCAAGATTTATTATTCTGCCAGATCCCTGATCCAAAACTTAGCTCTGAGCTCTATGTGCCACCAGAAGTGGTTTAGGCTCAGCTCTGACCTCATGTCCGTTTTAAATTACTGTGATTCATTCCCTTCCGTTCTTGACTGAAGACTGCTCTACACGAGAAGAAATTCTCTGTAACAGACCAAATCAATTGGTTTGGCTTTTCAATCTTCTTAACTTCATCTCCTTGAAAACTGGCAAACTGCAGGCAGGGCATGCAGAGGAAGCCCTTAGCAGTAAACTTGCATCTTAAGACCTGAGCCCAAAAAACTGACAGTAGGATAGTCCCAGGCAGAGTTTTGCAGTTCAGATCAATCCCATCCTACTCTTTTAATAAGCTAATGTCGTGTTAAGTGTTACAGCTTTGCTAAAATCATTGCTGCAGGAATGATCAACACCGATGCGGGAATCTGCTCCTGCATGCCTGGCTCTCGTGTTTGTAGAGAAAAGCTTGATAATGTGCACAGGCTGGAAAACCACGAGATATATATAGCCTCCCACATACCTTTCTAAATCTGGCACTTTTTTAGGCTCTTCAATTGTGGGTGGGATGGATTCGTGATTTGTGAAGCCAGGGTGCGAGCCCACCTCCACTTGCTGTGGAGGTACGTCCCTCTCCAGGGCCCATTAAGCTTTAGGTGTAATTTGCCAGCTGCAGCACTTGCAGAATAAAAACTGCAGGGACGCTGGAGCTGTCACCCTGCTGTCTGCGTAGGAACGGGTAGCCAGGCTCCAGCAGCCTGGACCTGTGCTTCCCGCGATGCTGGGGCAACTCTGTCTGGATACGGCCCATGGGCACATGGCACCTCCGAACCACGCACCGAGGAAAGCCCGGCAGAGCCATGATGGGGAAACCCAGTTACCTTTCCCGATTTCTGCTTTCAGCTCGCTCAGGCACAAAAGCTGAAACACATGGCAATGTGCAAAGCCCACAGCATGGCCCCGTGACACCAGCAGCTTTGGATTAGCACCTTGCTGGGTATCACATCACCTGTCTCACACCAGTGGTGATTTAACAGCTCGCCAGTATTTCACACACATACAAGCCGCTCCCCTACATGCATGACATTAAAAGGTACCATATGTAGATTTGTTCTCAGCTGACAATTCTCCGCAGCTCGAAGAAGAGGATGACCTCTTGAACCGGCCGTATCCCATGCTATGACACTCTTTCTTGGGCGAACTACAAACTTAGTTTATTCTGACTTTCTGTTTTGTTTTTTTAAAGCAGGAACTCCAGGAAGCCCCGTTACATTTTCCCTAACCACGTTTAGAAAAGCAGATCCTTCTTCCCCATCATGCTGATGCACGGCCAGACATCAAGCGTGTTCCCACCACGAGGACAGTACGCTCGGAGGAACGCTGCATAAATCCAAACCTGTTTGAAATTCAGACTGAACCTTACTGTGGCTCAAAAAAAGTCAGTGAGTTATTTTTTTCGTCATATGCATGGCAATGTAAGCTTGTACAAAGCCTCATCAAAAACTCTGAACTTTTTTGAGAAAATCACCTCAAGTACTGTGCGCAGTTCTGGGCCCCACAATTTAAGAAGGATCTTCAGGTCCTTGAATGCATCCAGAGGAGGGCAACAACGCTGGTGAAAGGGCTGGAAGGCATGTCCTGTGAGGAGCGGCTGAGGACACTGGGTTTGTCTAGTTTGGAGAAAAGGAGGCTGAGGGGTGACCTCATTGCTCTCTACAGCTTCCTGAGGAGGGGACATGGAGAGGGAGGTGCTGAGCTCTTCTCCCTGGGATCCAGTGATAGGACGCGTGGGAATGGTTCAAAGCTGCGCCAGGGGGAGTTTAGCCTGGACATTAGGAAGCCTTTCTTTACCGAGAGGGTGGTCAAACACTGGAACAGGCTTCCTAGAGAGGTGGTCGATGCCCCAAGCCTGTCAGTGTTCAAGAGACATTTGGGCAATGCCCTTAATAACATGCTTTAACTTGGTCAGCCCTGGATTGGTCAGGAGTTGGACTAAATGATCATTGTAGGTCCCTTCCAACTGAAATAGTCTATTTTACTCTATGACTATGACCTACAATCAAAAATCTGTTTCATGTGAATTTTCCAGAATAAAAATGACATGTAGATTAGTTACTCCGATAACAGCATAGTTTCAGCTACTTGATTCTGTTACAGCTTTTTCTTTAAATCTGTGTGACCTCCGCTAGCAAAAGTTTTCTCTTCCAATAAGCAGTTAGAGGTTATATTCAAGCTACCTCGCATTGCTCTCCTTGACCATTTAAGCAGATTGAGCTTCTCTCTCCTTGAAAGGAAGGTCTGGCTTAGCAAAAATAATTTTTAAAGCACTTTCCTGAATCCTTAACTACATGATCCCAAACATGCTCAGTTGGGTGCCCCGACACTCACCGGTTCCCGCGCCTCCCCTCTCCTGGGTAAGCCACTATCTGCAGGAGAAGATGCCTGCTCCAGAGAGCTCCTACTGCAGCGAAGCAGATTTGCCAACACGGCAGGGGGTTTCCACAGCCCAACAGTCCTGCCCAACACTGCTGCCTACTACAAGGGCTCTGCTCTGCCCGTTATCTGCCGTTATTTCCCAAAACACATCACCACACAAGTCTCCTGCAGCCCTGGAGGCAAAGACTTGCTGCAGGAAAAGAAAGAACCTCCATCAGCACTGAACAAAATTAAAGGAGAGCAGAAGAACAGCCATAAATTGTGTCGGCGTTTCTCAGCAGCTCTGGGATTTCCTTCCCCTTCTTCTACAGAGGGGAAAAAACAGTTCAGCCTCTTCTCTGCCTGGTAGCTCCTAGAGCCGACCCACTCAAACAACCCACACACACGGCATGGGGAAGAGCCAGCCCAGCCTGGCAATTAAACTTCAGCAAGGTAACAATGCCTAACAAAACAAAAAACAACAGAAAAAAAAAAAGAAAATACTGCTTTGCTTTTGCAAAAAAAGCTCAAAATTAAATGTGCACAACCCCTCTTCTCCCCCCAACTCATTTTAAGTAAGAAAACCAGACAACTCGTTAAACAGCACAGGGATTAATCACTGCCTTGTACCTCTCTGCAAAAAGTCTGTTCAGACACGACTAAGAATTTGACAACCCTCAGGGCTGATCTGTTCATACGAACACCCAGGGAACCCTCAACATCAAGCTGATTTTCTCTAATTTCTTCTCCTATTCTGTATTGAATAAAAGTGATGGGAGGGTGGCCCTACCTAGAATAAAATTGTTACTCACAGACAAACAAGAAGTACTCCTCGTGACCCTTCCACTTCCAACGAGAGGGAAGAGTTTTCACACCCAAAGTATGTAATTTAACTCACTGTCATGTTTTCAGAGGCGATGTTCAGCTGAAACTGTGGGAACAGAGGAGGACCTGCCCTGTCCTTGTGTTCAAACACAGAAAAAACAGCATGGGAGGGATACTCTATGTTAAGGCTTTGGTTCAGGACATTTTCCTGAAGAAAGAATGCACTTGAGCATGTGTTTCGCTTTAATACTCCGTTTACATTCCCCCAAAATCAATGGCACTCGAGTCCATGTTCTGTTGACTGAAGAGAGACTTCAGCCCGTGCTTGAATACCTTTCTGTTGGTGTCTGATGCAATCGACTTGCGGGGCATCCAAGATAAAGAGAGTGCCGCTTCCAAGAGTGTAAAAGGAAATCGGAGTATTTTTAGGGCATCGTACTCACATACCTTTTACTGAACAACGCAGCTTTTGTAAAATTAATAGCTGGAATATTTCTCTTTGCCCACGAAGGCCACAGGGAAGTCAGCGTTAAAATCTTTGCAGACGTCTTCACAAAGAGTTAATGTTGCTGCAAAAATTTCTCAACTAAGTTTAGGAAATTCTGTGAATAAACTCAACTCATCTGGTTGCAGAGGAGGAGGCTGAAAAGATGACAGCAGCTACAAAACAGGTCTTTTTTCTAACCTGTTTGAACAGATTGTCACAGATTTTTCCCAAAGCTGAGGCTGGGACATGGTCTCTCAGAGCTGCCTCTTCTCCTGTGACGGGTGTCTCCAAGAATATCCTGATCCCACACAGCACAGAAAAAATTGAGCTCCTATTTAGACTCCTAAATTCAGAGAGAAAAGACCTGCAGCCTAAGCCCATTTGTGCATAAGTGGTGGGAATATGTAAATGAAATAGCAGTGTAGAATCCTAAATAACTCATTTGGTCTGGGCCCTTGGGACCCAAAGCCAGCAGATCTGGGGAGCGACTCTGCATTGCCTTCAGTGAGCTCTCATTTTTAAGCAACTTCTACTTTGTTTGATTTGATTCTTCATCTTGTCGCCCCAGGCAGTGTGCAAGACATCGCCCTTCTCCACTGAAAATGGAGAGCTTGCATACAGAAAAGAGGGTGTAGAATCTCTTTGCAAAAGGGTTTTTGAGCAAAACCTTTACCAAGTGGTTCTTTCACATAAGGGGGTGGTGCGTTTTGAACCAATATGTTCAAAGGTGGGTGTCTAACATCAGCTCTTAGAAACCCAGTGAGCAGTCACTGAAAGCCGCTGAGACAACCAAGTTAATGCATTTCCAAACAACGGGCAACCCCACTGACAGCTGTTACACTTCTAAAAAGCGTGGAGTGCCACACGAGCTTATTGTGGTGGACAAGACCACTCAGGACAGATGTGGCCATGCTCTTCAAATGCTTCTCACCGGCAGCTCTACCGCCTGTGCAGACGGTGCAGGACCCCACTGCACCAGGAGCAGACTCTGCCTATGGGAGACTTCCAGGGAAAGCTCCAGTGAGGCCAGCACGGAAGGATGGAAGGGGAAAGTCCACAACTGAAAGACATGTGATGGGCTGCCCCATTGCGCTCTAAAGGCAGGAGAGCCCACAGGCCATGGGGCACAGGATTACACTTTTGGGAGACCACCATGGAGAGGTAATGGTTAGAGATGGCCACTGGTGTGTCCCCGTTGCAGTGACGTGGTATGAAGAACAGCTCGGGAGACCCAAATGCACCAAGACGGTCACCCTGCCCAGGCCCCATCCACCCCTCCACATACCTTCTGCAGCTTGTCTGCCTTCTCGTAGTACCCCTCCAGCTCCTGCCGCAGCACGTGGTTCTCCTCAGAGAGCATCTCCACCATCTGCTGCGCCCGCTCCACAATGGCGAAGGCGTCGGGCGTCAGCTGCTGGCCCGGCGGCGTCGGTGTCGGCGGCTGGGCAGCGGCGGGGGCCGGCAGCGGGGGCAAGGCGCCCGGGAGCAGAGGGCCGGTGGCGGCGGTGGCCTGTGAGGACATGGGGCTGTGCTGCTGGGCCGGCGGCGGCGGGAAGGGCGGCTGGCATTGTCGGCTGCGGGGAAGCACAGGCGGGGGAGGCGTTAGACCCGCGCGCCCTCGAAACGCGCGCAGGGGCTTTCGCCTAATGACTGCACGGTTTATTAATAGGGTTATAACTGTACGGTCGTGATTCCGGTCCTTAGTCACTCCTAAATACCAACAATCGCAGCAGGGACTGGGTAAATTGTCTCCTCGCCTGCGCTTGACAGTGATGTATACATCTGGCACGAACGGATAAAGGAAGCATTGACTCGAAAATGGCATTTTTGCCTAGGTGCGCAGCTAATATTTCAGCAGCCAGGCAGCCTCTCCCTGCCCCCCCTTGCCACAAACCCCACCACTGAGAAGCGTAAGCCAGCAGGCTCGAAGGAAACACAAGGGATGCATTACTCACCCCTCGAACACCGCTCCCTGCCTGGAGCGAGACCGGCTGATCGGCCGAACTGGGAGGCGAAAGGAAGTGATGTGAGCGAAGCAGCGTCCCCGAGCGGCTTTAGCGAGCGGCAAAGGGAAGGGCTGCTGCGGAGCTGCTGGAGGCACAGCCCCGGTTCAATCACGGCGAGCCACGAACGCCATCTTCCAGCGCGAGACCTCATTGTGTCACTCCCTGACTAAAGGCATCCATCACCCACCAGGCTCATGTCGGGGAAGGATAAGAAGCGAGCTGGCAGCGGACCTGCTTGTGGGGTAAGTTTTCTGACAGCGGGCGGCTCTTTAATCCACCCGAGTCACAATTTGCAATGGCTGGAGGATAATCCAGGAGGACATCTTAGCAGTGAGGGTAACCCTGCGGCTGGTGGCCAGGTGGGACCGGAGTCCCTCACTTCTGTCCTGCATTTCAGCCCTGCGAGCTCAAGAATGGAGACTGCCCCTGTTTCAAAAGGGGGAAATTCAGGCAGGGAGCAGCTCAAAGCTTGTCGGCACCGGACCCATCTCCATCCCTGCATCCACCGCACAGGCAGCCTCGGAGCCTTGGCCAGGGCGAGCGGACCCAGGCAGAGCCTCGCTGTGCACAGGGCGAGCCCAGAAGCCAAGGTCGCGAAATTTCTACACCGCGCTTGTCTAAGAGACTTAACCCAGACCATGCGGGACATCCGTGTCAGAGCCCAGTTGGGTTTGAAAATAAGCTGGCTGTTGGACCCCACCTGAAGTCTTCAATCAAGCATCTTCTGAAAGTTGTATTTTAGGTTAACCACAAGCTATTAGGCTTGCTGTAGCTATCGTTGCCTTTATTTCTGTACCCTACACAAGGCAGGAGACCTAACGAACAGATGTATTTACCCCATTTGGCCTCAAGGATCCATGAATGCTGGTTTTTAGACAGACAATTTTGTGCTATATAAATACATAATAAATATGATTACCATTGTCTTCAGCACCTACACGGTCTCTCAAAGCAGGGTTTTCAAAAGCTCTCAGCATTGGCCCAATTCTACTGACAATAACCCGTCACTGCCTTCAACTGCAGCAGAACAAGATGAAAAGCGAAGGCAATTTTAAAGCCCTGCCCTAAAAGTGAACAGCGCTGCTCTAATAAGCTTGTCCCCACCAAGCCACACAATGCCGAGGAAAGCCAGCAATTCAGCTGTATCTTCTGTCCAAACTAGAGGGAAAGCAAATGGGGTTCAGCCCCCCGGACGCAGCGCACACACAGCCCCGCGTTCCCGTCCCAGCTCTCTCATGCTTTGCCCGATGCATCCATTCTGGCAAGGAAAGGTATTGAAATGGAGCGGAGAGCAGCGATGAGCCTGTTCCCGAACACAAGCACCTGCTAACCTGCCCACCAGCACAGACCCTAGTCCAGGATCAGTCCTTGGGAGGAAGATCCCAGCCAAGCTTCATGCAGCCGTCATCGGGAAAGCCTGTGCTGAGCTCACCCTGGCCTTGAAATGGCTTTTACCTGCACAGCATAGACTTACTCTAAGGCTGTGTCTCCCCTGGTAAATTAAACATCCACGGAGGCAGCTCTGGAGCACAGCAGTCGGGCCATTCCCCACGGGCAGCTCCCAGGGCCAGGAGGGTTTGCTCTCAGCCCCAGGCATGTTACTTCTCTGGCAGAGCTGCAGCCTAATGACTAAGGACCTAAACATCTACTGAAAGTGGATAAAACTTTCCAAAGGACAGGAAGGCAGGGAGGTGCTGTCTGACACTTTATGTACGACCAACAAAATATATAGTAATTCATAGAGTCATAGACTGATTTGGGTTGGAAGGGACCTTTAAAGATCATCTAGGCCAACCACCCTGCCATGAGCAGGGCCATCTTTCACTAGATCAGGTTGCTCCAATCCGATCTTGAACATTTCCAATGATGAGGCATCCACAACTTCTCCGGGAAACCTGTTCCAGTGTCTCACCTCTCTCATTGTAAAAAAATGTATTCCATATATCCAATCTAAACAACCGTCTTTTAGTTTAAAACTGTTGCCCCTTGTCCTATCACCACAAACGCTGGTAAAAAGTCTCTCTCTCTCTTTCTCATAAGTCCCCTTTAACTATTGAAAGGCCGCAATAAGGTCTCCCGAAGCCTTCTCTTCTCCAGGCTGAACAACTCCAACTCTCTCACCTGCCTTCATAGGAGAGGTGTTCCAGCCCTCTGACCATTTTCATGGCCCTCCTCTGGACCTGCTGGAGCAGGTCTATGTCCTTCTTATGCTGGGGACCCTAGAGCTGGACACAGTACTCCAGGTGGGGTCTCACCAGAGCAGAGTAGAGGGGAAGAATCACCTCCCTCAACCTGATGGCCACGCGTCTTTCGACGCAGCCCAGGACGCGACTGGCTTTCTGGGCTGCAAGCGCACATTGCTGGCGCATGTCCAATTTCTTGTCCGTCGGTATCTCCAAATCCTTCTCGGCAGGGCTGCTCTCAATCTATTCATCCCCCAGCCTGTACTGATATTGGGGATTGCCCCGACCCAGGTGCAGGGCCTTGCACTTGGCCTTGTTGAGGTTTGCATGGGCCCACCTCTCTAGCCTGTCAAGGTCCCTCTGGATAGCATCCCTTCCCTCAAGCAAATCAACTGCACACACAGCTTGGTGTCACCCACAAACTTGCTGAGGGTCCATTCAACCCCGCTGTCTGTGTCACTGATGAAGACATTAAATAGTATTGGTCCCAGTAACGACCCTTGAGGGACACCACTTGTTACTGGTTTCTTTGGACACAGCCATCCAGCAAAGTCCTTATCCATCTAACAGTCCATCCATCAAACCCATATTTTTCCAATTTGGAGGCAAGGATGTTGGGGGGAACCATATCAAAGGCCTTATAGAAGTCTAGCCAGATGACATTTGTAGCTCTTTCCTCTTCCACTGATGCAGTCACTCCGTTGTAGAAGGCCACTAAATTAGTCAGGCTTGATTTGCCCTTGGTGAAGCCATGTTGGTTGTCTCTAATCACCTCTCTGTCTTCCATATGTTTTGACACAGCTCCCAGGAGGAACATCGTAAAGTTTTATGTCATGGCTGGTGAAGGTTCTGCCTGTGCTGGCTCTACTCATCCATCCCTGTGCCCCCACAGCAGAAATGCAACAGCACAGAGAAATAGGAAAAAGAAAAGTGCAGCAGCTACGCAAAAACACCCCTCACCGAACGCCACACTAGCTGAGGCCAAAAACCATCCCACTCTGCCAGAGGAGAGGATGCTACCACAGCTCTTTCCTCTGTGCTGACTGCAGTGATTTGCTGTGCTGCTCGACAGCGCCTTAGCAGGACGGGCGGCATTCCAACAGGAATTTAATTCAGGATGTTACACTGCCTTGCTCTCTTGCATTTGTCATCAGAAAGGAAAGGAGTGTGCACCCCCACCCCCAAGCTGACTTTCTAGCTGGTGTGTCTGCACTGTGGCCTTCAGACAGTGCTCAGCAAAGCCCAGGGCTGCAAAAAGAAGCAGTCACGACTTCCCCTGAAATCCCCTTAAAGGGGTGGGCCCAAGGTAGCCCCAGAGCACTGGGTTAAGATGCTGCTCCCTGCTCACCTGCCTTTGGAGTTTACTGCCCCTCCAGCTTCACCACTTCTGCCTGCTGCTGGGACCTCACAGCAGGATGCCCCGGGGGGTCACACTGACCTGGGGGCTCGTTTTACCTTCCTGAGACCAAAACCACATCTCTTAGCAGTACCTGGCAATTCAAGGCCATGCGAGCCAGAGAGCCCAGCACCGAGTTGCTCAGCACATCGCAAGGACAGCCCGCCATGGGCACAGCTCTCACACCATCCCCACAGTGCCCCTTTCTTTGGTGCCCCAGTGCGTAAAACCCAACAGGGGATCCCATGCCTGTCATGGGACTGGAATATTTTTTTTTCTCGAAAATCTGAACAATAAAGAACATCATGAGCAGTGGAGCAACGGATGTCGCTTATGATGCAAAAGATGCTCCAGGAGTGTGCGCAAACACAGCCAAGCACGCAGCACCTCCTCAGAGCTGCTGACAGCCGGTCTGCACTTGCGCGTTTTACCACAGTAATTAATTGAGCTAAGTGTGAGTTTGTTTGTCTTTACCAAAATAAAGGCCACAACTGATTTTACGCAAGTAAAAGCCCGGCTGTCTGGACACAGTTATACCACTACAAAGACACAGATTTGCTACAGGTACGGCTTTTCTCACTTCTTTATGGGAATAGCTTAGAGTAATATAATTAAATTGGTCTCTGAATCTAAACCAGTGGAGATACAGCAATTTTTCTTTTTCATAATGAAATAGTACATTCTTTGGTCATAGATACACCCTTTAAATACTTGCAGGAATTCCCAACGCTGTACTTCTGGGCAATCTCAAGCTCCCACCAATTTAACGTTTTCACATGCACTTTGGTCTGTCTAGCTTTACACTACAGAGGGAGGAGAGCTCCCTGGGATCTCCATTTTCTTGAATTACAAACCACTTGTTGAGCTACTAAAGATTTACACCCTGTAGCAGCAGCAGGCATCAGAGTCTCAATAGCTGAGGCCACAGGAGAGATTCTCCAAAGTGTTTTCCAGCTTGGAAACTAAACTGGCAAAACCGACATTGCATCTCTTGAAGCACGTCTGTTCAACAGAATGAACACGTTTCTGACTTTCCTTTTATTTGCTTGATCTGTCTCAATTTAATTCTGACTAAGCCTACTGCAAAATTTCCAAGTGTATATGCAATAAAATCAACACAGCATTTCATACTAACAAATCAACATTTGTAGAAATAGGAGAGTTATAAGATCAGCTTAGCTCACATCCAACTGCTCACGTAAAGCTCCAAAGAAATGAAGCAATCAGGATTATCCTGAGCTCCTTCGGACTTAGTAAAGAACGACATTCTCAAAATGCTTCTACTGTATTTTAAATGTTGATCTTACTCTACATTAGAGCAGGTTAAAATCTTCCAGCCAAACACATTTTCATCAAAAATCGTCCTTCTTAAAAGCATGAAACTGTGGAACATTATGAGTTTTGGGTATCTCTGCAACACTGCAGCTACAGTTCTATTGAAAACATGTTTTTTGTTGACATTATTGGAGAAGTAGGGCTCCTATATACTTCTGCAATATAATGCAAATAAGAAAAAAAGAAAAAATTAAGGAAACCAGCTTTTAGCATAGGGAGCACCATGCAAGCAGTAAGCCTTTCAAGAGCTAGGATGACCAGGCTGCACTCTCTCTTTTAAGTGATGTATAGCTTGCAATATATGTAATAGCTTGCTATATATAGCTTGCAATCCAGTGTCTTCAGCAAAATACTTGACCATGGACCTCACTTTCATGAGAAACCCCTCAGCAAGGCCCCCACGCCCCCAAATTTTGGCACGGTCTTAATACACCTCTTATACTGGCACGCCTGGGAGCAAGAATGACCAACATGGAGGAATTTGGGGGCGAATTTGTACCTGGATGTAGGAATAAGAAACCCTGAAAGGACAATTAACGATGAAGTCCACTTGCTGTTGACCACCAGGAAATCGTAAATACAGAAGAGCTATTGCTCGATAAAGCAGGGCAGTATAAGTAATGAAATGAAAATGCCTGTAAATGTTCTGGAAAGGAAAGTTCACCACTGCCCTGCTACAGGTACAATGCAGCTCTCCTCTATGTAGGGATGAAGAGTGGCCAGTGGAAGAAGGACTTTGTTTCCAACATACCATGGCATTTACAGTCATAATTAAAATGCTCTCCTCTAACCTGTTTAGCTCATCTTTCTCTGAATGCTCTGCCTTCTTTGCCTCTAGGGCAGACTGGCCTACCTCATCTCTCGAAGACTCTCCCAAGGGACTTCATCTCACAACTTCACACATCTACTGTGGATGCTCCAGCTGAGTCAGTAAAGAGAAAGAGACATTTCTGGGGTGCGGATCTTTGAAGCTGCCTTAGGCTTTTACCTTACAAGGAGAGTAAAAAGTCTGTGAAAGGTGTTTATTCCTGCCCATTGACCGGGATACTAACCTCAGACCAGGGTGTCTACCTGACTTCAGCTATCATTTCTGCAGTCATGAAGCAGACTTCAAATGCTATTCTTTGTAGCTGTGAATAACACAGAGGAATCAGTGTTGTCACCGTGTGCGAAAAAGACAGGATCCAGAGAAAGTCAGTAAGCCCAGTCTGGTGCTCATTACGCAAGAAAACACAGTTATAGACCCATCATTAAATGCTGATACAGCCAGAAATGGGAGAAGACTTTCCATAGCCAAGACATAGCCCTCATGGTATCCTCTGGCTTATGGAATCTGCAGCAATTTCAGCACCTTGTAAAGGCAAAGGTTTATTTCAAAAAACATTTTGCAGACTTGGACTCTCATTTCCAGAATTCACTATTTTGTTAGTGATGTTTGTTAGTGCTGGAAAGACTCGGCCCGGCTCCTTTGGAGGCGATTACATCAAAATTTGCAGGGCAAAATTATAACCTGAAAAGACACACGCTATATTAAACATATCCTCCATAGTTAAGAGAGGGACAGGATATCATATTTCTTCATAGGGATCCACACTCAGTATAAATACTTTCTAAAGCCCAGCTGATTTTCAGCAAAGGAAGAGGTGCGTTCCACAACCCCTGCACTCCTAGAGGAATCAACCGGGATAACAACACAGAAGGATAAGGAGAAATTACATGGGCATCACCCAAGCTGTGGGAACAGCTTAATTTCTCTTCCATTTATTTTAATGAAAGGCAGATTAGACCAGAAGGAGAGGATACAAAGCTCTTCTGCAGGACTGCCAGCACCCACGTCAGCTGGAAGCGCAGCCTCTGACCCACGCTCGTGCTTGGGCTATCCTTGCAGAGAAACGCCAGCAGAAGTCAACTTGGGTGGGACGTCCTTCGGCTTGGCCACACTGCCAGCACACCCGCCTGCTGGGGTGTCTCAGGGAGTAAAAGGAGCTCCTTGTAGTCCCTTCAGTGGCCACAGACATGTGGTTGAATGAGTAAATATCAACAGGTTGTCTGAAAACAGCAGTAATGTGTGTGTGGGGTTAATACACAGATAACCGGAGAAGCCACAGACTATTCCGGCAGTTAAATATAGGCTTCTACATCCAGGCAGGGTGGAATTTTATGAAGCACATAAAAAAATGGGATATCTTTAAAAACAGCTCAGATTTATTCTTCAGTTGCATACCGTCTTTTAAAATGCATGGATTAAATCAGAATTAAAAGATGCCTGCATGACTGACTTCTGCATGTAGCCATGAATAAAGTCCCCTCAACAAGCAGTGGTGTTTCCAGTTCAAGCTTCATTTGCATTATACATGCTTTTTATTAATGGTGCAGAGAAAGAAATCATTCTGGATAAAAGACACCAGGATCTGGCAAGGGCCACTGGAAGCAATGAAGAGGATTCATTGCAGTGAGTGATCCGGATCACTGCTTAAGCAGGCCATGGAGAAACACCATGGACTTGAGCAGATCCAAGTTCATCCACCCAGGAATAAATACGGCAAGCTACAGTAAAAGGGTGGGAAATCCTATCCTGGGCTGTGACTACCCTCACATGCCTGACCGGATAACAAGCTGGATGGGGAGCTCCCGGGGTGCCAATGTCTGAAACGGCAAGTGTTAATGAGCTACGTAAATGAGGAACATTAAGTCACATTGCAGAGGTGATATTATTTCTGATTAGCCTCTGGTTCAGCTGGTACTGCAATGGTGTCCAGGTCGGCTTTCCACAGTGAAAAAAAGGGGTTTTGACAACAGTGAAATAATTATGGGGCTCCAGGCTCCATCTGTTAAATGCATTAAAGGACCGATAGCACAGGGCTCCTCACTGTATCTGACAAAGATATTGCAAAATCCCAACTGGTAACTAGAAAATACAGGCTAAAACTAAGATGCAGATCTGTGCCAGAGATGGCAATTAGCTAGTGGAACAAGTCTGTAAAGGTCGTGATGGATTCTCCAGACGGAGAGTGTTATCATCACCAGGACTGAATGTTTTGCAAACTGGAATTAATACGCGGTGTTGTGCAAAAGACTAAATTAGATTATTTCCAAGCCCTTTTACCTGCCAAGCTGCGACTCTCTGAACATGCACCTAAGGAAAGTTAGCAAAGACACCATTCAGGAATAGCTGCACATCTAGGAAAGGAAAGGATTTCTAAAGATTATTACACTTGGCCAACTTAAAGCATTCAGAAGTCGTGAGTCAGGGCTCCAAGCATCATGCAATTGGCTTAAAAATACTAATATTTTAAACCAGGAACAAATACGGGTTCCTTTTTATTTGCCTTCTGGTTTTTTGGCCTTTTAAGCTTCAGGGTTCAAGCTCTGCTCTGCAATCATGATGTCCATAAAGTAGAGGTCACTAAGTCTGATTTATATAAATGCTGAGATGACCACAGCATCATATGACTCTAGGAGGTCTTCAGGACAATACCAAGTATCTTGAGATTTACAATGAAGCTGTGAGATCTCACCACGGTGATTATAAAGGCAGCCACGTGCAAAAAAAAAAAAAGCCAAACCAAAAAAGCAAGTTTAAGCAGCAGCTGCAGTTATCCCACCTCCTTCAACAGCTCCCTGCCAGCATTTGTGGGTTTCCGACCACGTTTCCCTCATCACAGAAGGAGTGGGGGGAAGTGGGGGATTGGTGACCCTACAGGTCTTTTCCATCCCTGGTATCTGTGGGTGCTTCCTCCGGACCAATGCAGCTCTGTGCTTCTCTCCTCTCTTTTCTGGAAGGCAGAAGCCTTTTGCACAGTCCCTGTCCAGAGGATGCCAGGATGGATGGGCTGGGGAACAGATACGGCCAGGACAGAGGGAAGGAGATGCTGGGATATATGAGATTCCCATCTGACCACAGGCAAAGCTCTGTTTCTATTAGCTTCTTTCCCAGGCCCTCCCAACGAGATGAAAGCTGGAATTTCTCACCTCGCTTGCTTCTCTAACAGAAAAAACAGCCTCTCCAAATCCTACTCTTCCATTAACCTTATGAAACCTGGTAATGTCCTACCTTGACTTCTCTTAGCAAGGTCCTCCATCCCAGCCACAGAGCTGGCTGCGAGCCTCCCCAGAGCCCAGGTAAGAGGGGAAGCAGTGAGCAAGAGCAGAGGCACAGGAAGGTTTGCGCTTGGGAGCGACCCGGCAGTGTAACACAGCCCCCCGCTCTCCTCCAGCAGTGCTCAGGGGCTACCGCCCAGACAAGTCCTCTAGCAGAGATAGGGCTGATGTCCCCAGACAGGTAACCTGCCTTAACTCTCTCCATAGAGAGGAATGTTGGGGGCAGAGGCCATTTTGTGAAATTGCATTTTAATCATGCTCATTCCAGACCTGGGCAAGCCCATCCTGTGATGCAGCCCGAGATGCACGCAGGGATGCACCAGGGCACAGCTGCGGCAGACAGAGAAATGGCAAGTGATGAGCACGCTGGGATTACTGCCACTTCCTAAAGGCTTTTGTCACCCAAATCTTCCCAGGTAACAAGGCCGTAAGGGGATCCTGCAGCCCATGGGGCTAGTTATAAACTGGGATATAGCGCAGGAGAAGAAACCAAACCAGTTCATCCCAATTAAGAACAAGTCTGGGTAATGTCAACAGTGAATATTTCAGTGTGCCCAAGCAAAGTGAAAAGTTGACATTCTTGCATCGAAAAATATCACAGAAAAAAGCCGCAGATGAGGATGAAGACCACTGCTTGCCCACATCTCCTGTGCAGCCAAACGTCCCCCCAGCCGCTGGCACTGTGCAAAGCAACGGCACAAGCTACAGTCTGCAAGTGAGCAACTGTCCTGCTAGTGCTATAATTACCGCCTAAAATGTAGCCGGCAGGAACACATAGGCAGGAAACATCCCCCAAAATCCAGGCACCGTGTGAAAGGTGCTAAGAAGGACCTGAAAATCCCCACCTGCACACCAGGACCCAGAACCGCCTTAGAGAAAGCACAAGAGAGACCATACCCCTTAGACCAAACCTAGCTTTGGTGAAACACCCCCCAGCTATGCCAACCTCCTAACCTACCCCGGAAACGCATGCGGGAGTAGCCAGCAGGAATATATGCAGACCGAGAGGTATTCAGGCCCTTGCTGAGCTGCAAGAAAGACACCACCCAAGATTTTTTAGTAAGGCTGCAAACCGCAGCAGCTCTGCTCTGCCACGCTGCCAGTCCTTTGCTGCACAACACATCCCCCCTGAACCTGCCAGGATGGACATTTCTCCACCATCATGCAAAGAAAACAGCACGCCGGGGGTAGCAGGCATCCCCTCTGCAGTGTGATTTGGGGGTTAAACCATGCTGTCTTACTGGGAATGAGCAGTAATCACCATCACAAGCCAGGGGGGTTTCTCCCTACAACCACTCGGGTGATCCAGCAGTGCCTTGGGATAAGGCTGGGGGCTGGCCTGCGCTGCCGGTGTGGAAAGCTGCACTGAAATCAAGGGGTTTCTCAGCATTAACCTTGCTGATCAGGCACCTGGACAAAGTTTTGAAACTGGTCCCAAAGGGTTTCCCACTTGACACCAGTGCCATTCCCGGTTAGCTGCAGCAGTGCATGCAGCACCCAGGTCCGCTCACTTACACGGACTCAGCAGAACAGACTCTGTGGGTATTGAATCAGCATTTTCCAAGAGTAATAAAATAACCCAAACCAGCTCTTTTCTGTGGGGATGAATCTGCTTGGTGCCGGAGACATTTGTTTGCACCGCGAATGGCTGCGGCAGAGCACGGCCCCAGCTGGACCCCGTTGCCCTTAAGTTCGTGTAGCTGTTTCTTAGCGTAAACAGAGATTTTCGCTGAGCTCTTAAAAATATCGTCTTGCTCTGAAAAAATTGCACAAACTCCGCACAGTGGTAGGCTGGTAATCAAAACACATGTGTAGCTGGAGGAAGGCCAGCGGTGCTCAGCACGGGTCCTCCGCTTGTCATAACTGCCTTGCAACATTCATCAAAGCCACGCTCCAAGTTCCTCCCCGGTTTTGACATGAAACCCGTCACTTTTGCAAACACAGAAAGGCAGAGCGTTCACCCCCTGATTTCACGCCTTACGAGTTTCGGAAAGGAAGAGATGGGTCAGCTGCGCCACCTTTTCTCTGTGCCTGTGCCGTGGCAAAATAAGTACATGCAACTTAAATCGACACCAACAAAATCTCTGGGGATTTTGGGGCCAGAAAAGACCTAGGGAGGCAGCTTGCAACATGATAACCACCCACAATCACACCAGACAACACCAGCCTTCCAGATCCAGCAAAATACTGTCCGGGCAGTCAAAGAGACGGGGATGAGACAGAGAAACGCTTGTATTTAGGTACAGCAAGGAAAAGGCAGCCCTCAGCGCATGGGCTCGCCTCTGAAGGCAGCAAACCTGCCTGGGCGCTGGGCAGGACCCGCGCCGCTTGCAGGGATCAGCTCGCAATGAGTAAACGCTCCGGATTATTTTTAATGCGCTTGGAATAAACCCGCGCTCGCGGGGAGGCCCGGCACGAGGGGCCCGGTACCGTGAAAGCCCCACACGAGCTCTCTTGGGAAGATTTAAGTAGGGCGTAAGCGGCGTATATGCTTTAAACAGCCCTCTTGGAGATGCCTCCACCAGCCATCCCGTGCGGGCCCGGCCGCGGGGGTGTGATGTCCCCACCGTGTGCCTGAGGCTGAAGCTCGCAGGGGCCACGTCTACGCGAGGCCCAAGCCCTGCAGAAGCTGGCTCCTCCAGGAGGGCAGGATCAGGCCCCTCCGGCAGACCCGCCCCCCCCTTGACGGCCATTACCTGCTGACCCCGTACTCCGGGGGTGGCTGGTAGCGGACGAGGGCCACCTCCGCCCGGGCGGGCTGCGGGGCGGCGTAGGAGGCCTTGAGGACATCCTGCGCCGGCTGCTCGCCGTAGAAGAGCCCATGCTCCTGAGTCTTGCTGCCAGGGGCCGCCGCCTTGCCTTTGTAGGGGTACTCGGGCGGCGGGCCCCGCGGGTCCGTGGCCTTGCCGGGCGGCGGGGCCGCCTTGAAGCCCTTCCCGGCCCCCGGGGCCGGGGGGTGCTGCTTGGCCCCGTTCCTCTCCAGCGAGAGCTGCATGATCCTCTCGCTCAGCGAGCGGACGTGGCCCTGCTTCAGCTCCTTCAGCGCCTCGTCCTTATGCGCCTGCCCGCTGTTGGCCCTGTTCACCGTCGGCCTCCCCTCCGTCCTGGACTTCTGGCCGGAGGCGCCATAAAAGCCCGGCGGGGCGGCAGTGGCCGGCGGCTGGCCTCGGAAAAACTGAGACTGGGCCTTGGCCTCCTCGTAGGTGGGGAGCTCCTCGGTGCCGTGCGGGGGCTGCGGGGCCCGGGGCTGCTTCTCCATCGCAGCACCGTCCCCCTGGTGCTCCTGCCCCTGCGGTTCCTGCCGCCCCGACGGCTGGACCATTGGCGGCTCTTCGGGCGCGAGGTTTTCTGCGGAAGAGAGAGTGCTGGCAGTGCTGTTGGAGGGGCCGGCGCTGCCCGTCGCCTGGTGCTGTATGGCCAGCAGGTTCATGTTCTCGCTGGGGTTGCCATACCTCAGCCGCTCCTGGATCAGGCGCTGCAGGACGGTGCCGGCTGCCACCTCCTCCGCCCCTCGCATCTCTGCCTCTGGGACCCGGCGGAAGCTGGGTGGGCGCAGGGTGCAGAGGGCCTCCTCGGCTGGGCAGGGGGAGAGAGAGGCGGCCATTAGCTCTGCTGCCCGGCAGGTCCGATCCCCCCCCTTTTTCCCCTCCTACACCGCACGGCTGTGACCCCGTGCCCAGGATGCATCCCTGGGGCAGTGCCCTGCCAGGGTACCCCTGGGAGCAGAGGGAACATGGCTGGAAGCCACCAAAGGAGGCAGGGCACTGCTCCCTGCTCATCCCCCCACCCCAGCTCATCCCTAATTCTGTCTGCAGTGACCCCTAAAAACATATTCCCGGCCCCTCCCTGGCCCTCCCCTCCATAATACTCCGTGCGTCCCATACCCACAGCTCTAAACTCCCTCCTGAGTCAATGGAGGGACACGCGATGTCACAGGGAAATTCAGCCTTTTCTAAAATACGAATAGAATAGACTAGACTATTTCAGCTGGAAGGGACCTACAAGGATCATCTCGTCCAACTGCCTGACCAATTCAGGGCTGACCAGAAGTTAAAGCATAGTATTAAGGGCATTGTTCAAATGCCTCATAAACACTGACAGGCTTGGGGCACCGACCACCTCTCTAGCAAGCCTGTTCCAGTGTTTGACCACCCCCCCGGGAGATGCCTTGCACGGCTTACAGAGGCAGCCTGCATGGCAATACTAAACAAGATGCTGCGTTTTTGATGGCCAAAGTCAGGTAAGTCAAATCCCCTCCTAAGTACCCTGCCTGCCACGACAAAATAAAATGCAGAATGTGTCGCAGAAACACTGTGAAATGACACGGAAAATAAAAGGGTCCTAAAAGTGAAATTAAAGAACAATCTGTGCTCTGGCATCTTCCCCTAAAACTGCAATTTCCTTCCTGGCCAATAACACTATTTCTAAGGGAGTCAATACTAACTTTTGCAATTTTGCTGGGTGAGTACAAGGAAGCCGTTATGGTCATAGATGTAATGCCAGCATTTTAAAAAGAGCACAGACAGATCAGCTACAGAACCCTAACACAGGCTACTGAAGTAACTCAGAGGCAATGGTACCATTTTTGCACCATATACACAGTGGAGCTGGAGCTAAGTATCTAATGGCATATAACCACGTCTGGGAGGCTGGGATCCTCCCTCCTGGGAGACGTCTGTCTGAACAGTGTCTGAGCTCAGAGGGGTGCTCCTGAAAGACCCCGGTGTGGACAAACGTGAGAATAAGCCCACAGCTCTGGACAGAGTCCTCCCATGTCCCTAGGCAAGAAGAAGGTGCCATTTTGAGTTCAGTTTTTTGAGGTCATTCTTGGCACTTTCTCTTCTGTTGTTTCCAATTCTCAGAGGAGTTCGTCAGAAGTACTTACATTTGGGTTTTGGCATTTGAAAGTAGTTAGAAAGCAAACTTTCTCTTGAGGTCTGGTATTTCCCTGAGGTTTCATCAGTTACTGCACATGATGTGGGATAACTTATATACAATCCGGATGCCAGAAGGAAAGAAAAGCCTTTGACTCTTAACTACGAGAATAGGTCATTTCCACTAACATTTCTGTGGCAAAGCCTTAAAGATAATTGTGGGGCTCGAGGGGGAGAGAAGATTCCCAGGCTGTTTCACTCCACGCCTGCCCTATGAGATACACCTCTCCTGCTTTCCCTGAGACAACGTTATCTGCCTACCAGCCTGACTCGCTGGGGTTGCAGCCTGGCCACCAGCTTTCAGAGGGTCTGTCAGCTCCCCGGGTCAGTGTTTGAGCCAACAAGATGCACAAACACGCACACCTCTATCTACCTGTCTGCACAACAGTCAAGTATCCATCTATCTTATATGCCCCTGCAGCTACAGCAACTTCTTATTGCTTTATTTGTGTTATCACAGCGCACAGAAGCCTCACCATACTGGTCCTCACCATACTGAGGACGTGCAATAAAATCTCCCTAGCGTACCAGAAAGCTCACAATCCAGGTTGTTAAACTACGCCTGAGATAAGGTTGCAGAAAGTGGAAAAAGCCAACGCTACATTGTCAGGGCAGCTCTTTATCATACACCACAAGGATTTTCACCCCCGCGTGAGACATCTGTTAGCATCCTTGTATTTGGGAGATTTAGTTGCCTACTGTTGAGGTCCACAAGGGTTGACCACAGTGAGCCTTCCACAGGGCGCCTGCAGTCCTGCTCCATCGGCAAAAAGCTATGGACCTTGGTCCAGCTGTGCAGTGAAGAGCAGCCATGTCCTGAAGGACAAGCGGAAACGTTGCATCCTCCACAAGCCCAGGTGACAAATGATGGTGGGTCATAACACTCAAGTCAAAGGCAATTCCCCCTTGACTCCACCAAGGATGAAAAGCTGGCCTTCAACTCTGTATTGTAAATGGTCTAACCTGCTCAATTTATGCTTCAAGAAAAACCTGGAAGTAAATGCGGCGGGTTCGTATAGAAGTGTGGCCACCCACTTACCAGCTTTTTCTTTGGCACTGATTGCTTCAGCTGTTAGCGGAGAAACTTCATGCCTGCCAGCAAACAACTGGTGATCCTGGTAAAGAAAGCCAGTGTCTTCCAGTACCTGGACTGGGCTGGTAGGCTTGTAACAAACAGATGTGGAGCCTGCAAGAAAGAATAAAGGGATATCAGTAAATAAACCACTTGAATGACAAAATATAAAGCCATGACTTAAGACAGAAGTCCAAAATGTTTTCTTGAGCGTGGTTAGGTGCCTGAGAAGCCCTGCTGATGCCACTGAGCCAACGATCTCTGTCATCTTCACCACCCAAATAACACATTAGCTCTGAGGAACAAGAGGCAGCCACCAAGTCATGTTCCACGCACCATGGCCTTTGAGGTCCCTAGACCAGATACAAAGCAAGGCTGGCACAGCCCAGCTTGCAAGAGCTGATGGTGACAAGCTCACAAATCGAGGCCCTGGGACATGAAGCCAACAGAGTAAAAGTGAAAGAGGGAGTGGGTAAAAAGAAGGAAAGAAGGATAAGTGAGGACCCAGCCACACATTCAATAGGGCTAAAGTCTGGGAAAGGCTTTACCACTAAATTCACTCATGAATAATAGTTCAGCAATACAGAAAATTGCTGAGACATAAAATACAGCCAACGCTATCAAGGGAGAGAGTTTATAAATCACTTTGTCCAGATGTTCTTAATATGGTAAGGAGACGTTGTAGCTTGAGAGCCATGGGAATGTGTCCGGCAGACCGACTGCACAGGAGCCGCATGCCTGAACTCCGGCATCCCACAGATATCGACGGCTGGACTGGTCCCCCAGCCCCTTTCACAATCAGTGAGCAGGAACAAGCTCTCCTGGCAAGCAACAAGGCTCATCCTAAATCTGCTCTCAGGGATGGCTTTCTCCGGCTTGTTTTAACAAGCTCCTACAAAATGCATCACAGCAGTGTTAAGACAGGAATGTCATCGGCTTGACCCCACAATTCAAGACAGGAATGACATTGGCATGACCCCACAATTCAAGAAAGACACAGACAGACTGGAGAGGGTCCAAATGAGGGCCACAAAGATAATCAAAGGACTATAGAACCTGGCCTATGAGGAAAGGCTGAAGGAATTGGGTCTTTTCTCCCTGGAGAAGAGAAGGCTCAGAGGGACACCTCATCACAGTGTTCCAGTATTTAAAGGGCAGCTACAAAGAGGACAGAGGCTCTCTCTTCATGAGGTGCCACACAGAGAAGACAAGGAGCAACGGGTAAAAGTTGCACCAAGAGAGGTTTTATCTTGACATAAGAAAGAAATTTTTCACAGTGAGAACCATCATTCACTGGAACAACCTCCTCAGTGACATGGCAGAGTCTCCGTGACTGGAGGTTTTCCAGATGAGATTGGACAGGGTGCTAGATGATCTCATCTAGGCTCCCCTTCCCATCGAAGGTTGAACCAGGTGTTTTTCGAGGTCCCTTCCAACCTGGGCTGTTCTATGATTCTATGATTTTCCGCTTCCTACTTATTTTTCTGAGCACTACCTCATTTTTGTAAAGAGAAGACTCTTTGAGGTTCAAACCTTGGAGGTGAGCATCTCCTGGCCCCTGGTACCCTCGTGCAGCGCGGACACAGCAGAACTGCTCTCCATTCACACCACCCATTGCCAGACATTTTAGACTAAGGGGCGGCCATTGACCTCTAGCACCAGCCACTGCCAAGGGACGTCGTCGGGTAGGAGGTGGAGGGCTCGCAGTGGCACTGGCAGGGCGTCCATCCATCCCATGGGAGCATCCGTCCATCCCAGTGGGGCAGGAAGCCCATGAGGACAGGAACCCACAGCACCCTGCTCTACAGGAAAAAACATCGGCCACGGATGGCCTGGACTTATTAATCCTGACTGCTTGGTTTGTGCTCGGCTAACTGCATGCCCACTCAGGGAGGTTGCTTTGCTCTCCTCCTTATGTACAGGTCATCGCTAACCCCATGCCCCTGCATGGAGCAGGGCAGAAGGAGGGTAGTGGAGGGCAGGATCCGGCCCATCTTCTTTACAGGCACGAAGATACTATTTTCTTCTGTGCCCAGAGGAGAGGAAATCGGCATTTCTGCAAAATGTTAATGAATTCATCACTTTACCATTCATATTATGCATGAATGTGTATGGCAGTTATCTATAATTAGAGAGGAAAAGGGAAAGGTTGCTCACTTGAGCAGATCTAAGCCGAATACGTTTGTGAAAATGAGCACGGTAGACTGGTCTGGAATTTGTGGTGATGCCGATACAGACCCAAGAAAAATCTCAAGAACCCTAATTTCCAACATTATTACCCTATTCCGGTACAGAATAACATTAAAGACACGTTTTACTGCTCCTCCACACGCACGGTCCTGCCTTGGAATCAGGAATTCTGTACGAAACAAGGGAGTTTTGAGCCCGGGCTCATTTCATGAATAAAAAGTGGATTGAGGTGAAACAAAGAAAATCCACACACCCAAGGAAGACAAGCAGTTTCAAGCATTAAAGGCAATCTGAACAACCAGCAACTACCAGCTTGGCCTCACCGTTCACCAAACAGAATTTAAAAGAAAGAAACTGTTACTAAAACTGTACATTCACCTTCTGCGTTTTGAGTCTGAAGGCGCCCTTGGGTCACGTTTTCAAATTTTCCAAGATGCAAAATGGAGAATAAAGCCTTGTTTTTTTCTGTGATAAGAGCAGAAATTCTCACCTAACCACTTGTTTTTGGGGGTTGTGGCCGTGGCCAAGCAATACTGTACTATAATGGCAAGGACTGGTAAATGCCAGAATCTGTCAAACTGCTCGGTTCCCGATCTCTGTTATATTGGAGTTGAAACCAAGTAGCTCTGACCCGGGCAGAAGCCACTGCACTTTGCAGTACCCATGTTGATGTTTTATGATCATAAAATGATGTAGTGATGTTTTATGACATTAAAAATGATGTAACGATGGTTTATGTTCATTCACGGTAGGTTTTAATAAAACATCAGCTGTAACTGGCACAGAAAGCCAGTTTAGGTGTAAAAGAGGTAACAATTGCTGAAAGATCAGTTGCTTGGTGCGTGGCTACAATCCAGATCATGGGCAATAACACAACACTTGGAAGCTTTGTAAAGCCTCACAAGCCATTTGGAGCAAGGCATGAGCCTTTTCTCTCTCCCCCTTGCTATTATTGGAGCCTCCCAAATCCCAGCTCCCCTCTCCGGAGGGAAAGGGTTTGCTACACCCATCTCTGCAGGGGTGCAAGGCACCCTTCCGATGCTCAGGCATCTGCTCCTTCCCCAAACCTCTCCATTATTCTACAACGCTCACCAAAAGAGTAAGTTCCATCCCTAAAACTGAACCCTGGTGCCAGAGCAACGGTGCCCAGAGGCCACGGGTAAGCAGCCGGATGAGGGCAACCTAGGATGGAGGCCATCACCCCTCCAAGGACGTGTCCCTGGGGAAGGGCTTTCTACCCACACCCAGCCCAAACGTCCCAAGCCACAAACCATGGGTGCTGCCCTGTGTTTTGTCGCTGCCAAGAAGAGCTGAACCCATCGCCTCCATAGGTGCCTCCGGGCAGCTGCCGGCTGGCTGTGCCCCCTCCTCTCCCCCTCCCAAAGCCAGCCCAGCCCCCTCGGCCCCAGCGTGCCAGCGTACAGCCCGATCCATAGACATCACCTCTTCAATTGCCATATATCTGGTGTCTCTTATAGCCAACTCTGTAAGACATAACCACATTTCTGGCCCGGTTCAGTCCTTGCTGAATTGGGCAGCTGCTCCAGGCCTTCATTTCTGCATCTCTACCGACTCTCCCACATCTAAGTGACTGCCTGACACCAATTCATTTGTTTTCCTTTTTTTTTTTTTAAAAAGATAAACATGTGTTACGCCGTACAGAAGCAGATGTATTATTCTAGAGGGTTACTACACAGCAGCACAATTCATTTGAAGATTCAGAACTATTTCAATGAATCACTTGCTAAGATTAACACCAGACAGTCAGCAAGGACCCAGAGACAGAGGAGCAACGCTTAAATATTTGCTGCTTCTGATGTGGTTTCAGTCTGGTTTTGAAAAGGATCTAAAGCAAAACCTCACAGGAAGCTCATTGCTGTGACATTACAGGAAAGCTACGGTTTTAGAGCAATAACAGCATCCCCAAGAAGCAAATTTCCTCCTCAAAAAAATAGTCAGAGAAGATGGTTTTCTTACAGCCAAACTGTAAACTGTACTACTACTCTTACCTTCAGAAAAACACCAAAAAATGCCTGTTGTGCAAAGTTTGCTGCTATTTAGAGGCAACACGTCGAGGCAGCGCCCAAGTGATGAGTTTCTGCATCACACCCCGCTGCCCGCCTGGGTACCGCTCTGCGGCTGCGGGCGGCACAGCCCGCGCTGCCGGCACATACGGCTCCTCCTCCACCACCCAAAAGCCACCCAGCCAAACAAAAACACAGAGCTGTCCTCCAAAAAATCCTCTCCCAATTTGTACCCTACTGACCAAGCGGTTCGAAAGAGGCCAAGGCATTTCAAATACCATCCAAAGCAATCATCTGAAATTAAAAAGTAAGTCAGGCGGCTTTACACTTTCCTATAAACTCTGCCGCGGTTTGTAAGGGAGGTCCAAAAATGACAGAACAAAAATGACATCGTTTCCAAGCCCACATCTGTCCTTCTGTCTCATAGCCAAGCCAGAAAGGAGTATAAATACCTTATTCCACATTTAAAATATTTTCTCTGCCCTGTCACTGCATAAAAATCTCAGGTCAACAAGAAAGGAAAATAATTATTTAGGGGAACCAACGAAAGGATGGTCGAAGCGCTCCAGGGTCCCAGGGGTTGCCCGAAGGCTGTGCCACAAATCCCCCAGGGTGGACCCACCAGTCCCTCCAATGGGTCACAGGGACCCTCCATCGAGGCTGGATGCCCCTCCATGTGCATCCTGGCCCATGAACCTTAGCTTCTCTCCCGATATCAGCCCAGTTTCGAGAGGGGGGATCGCTGTACCCCATCCACACAGCCGTGCTGCTCTCCCAAGCCTGGGAGGCAGATTTGAGTTTCCTTCAGCTCAGAAAAAAATTAACTCGCATGTCCCGTTTCTTGGTTTACCTACAAAAAGGAGACACCACTTCCAACAGCGTTGCAAAGGATGCTCTGGGTACCGCCAGCAGCTCTTCTCCAGCAGCACTGGGACTCCTTTGCAGCCCCAGCTCCCACGAAGAGCAGGGGCTCGGACACACGTTGGTGATTGTTTCCCATCAGCAGCTCCCTGGTTGTTGTGCAGATTTTCTAGGTCACGTCTGGGGTGGCTGCCTTACTTCTGCACCCCATAATTCTGCTTGGGAACCTCACATCTGCTGCCAGGGCTCCCGAGCCCCACAAGGACTGAACAAGGATCACTAATATTATTTTCACGGGAGCAGAGCAACATCTTGCAGGACAGAAATCCAACCCACATAACGAATACCAGATGTGAGTGAGCAGCACCTCTCCCTTCCCACATGAAAGCCGGGGATCTACCACATCTGAGCCGGGAGAAGCCTCACCCCTGTGCCTGGCAGGGTTCACCAGACCAAGCTCCCCCTCTGCAGCTCCCTGCTCTGGGGAAAAAAATCCTCATCCCAGTGTTAGCTCCAGGATCCATGTTGTGCTATTCCCTTGCTCGAGAAAAGCTCCTGGAGTCTCCCAGCTCGGGTACGGTCATTTCACTCTCCAAAAAGTGCATCGTCCAAGAAAGCACTAGCAAGACTAATGAGAAAAGGCGATGGAGGCAGCCAAACCCCATCTCTCCCAAAGAATCGTGCTAACACATCCAAATTTAACTGCCTACAAGGATGAACACTTTCCATGAAACTTCAGCTTCTCATGCTTATTTTCATATACGCTTCCCGTCAGCAAAAAACAAAGCGGACGAGCAAAAAAGCTATGAGCGAAGCAAAGCAAAGGCGCCTTGAAAGCAGCTCCTGAACCTGGCATGAGATCAGATGGATGCAGGAAAGAGCGGAGCCAAGTCTGCCTGCCCGGGAGATCCCCCGCGGATGCCCGTGCCTCCCCGCCTTCCCAATGGAAATCAGGTGCACGGGCATGTGGGGGCAAACGGCGCCCGTCACAGCTCTTTCATCTCAGATGGTTACAGGTTTTATAACTTTAGAATAATCCGCTGGTTTTTTTCCCCTTCCCAGGCTCACCCCCAGATGAGAGGCAGGATGCAGGCAAAGTATCTTCATCGCAGCTCCAGGTGCCCAGCAGTTACCTGGGCATCAGCCTGATGGAGGAAGGGATGCATGTTCCTTAGGTGGCCGTGCTAGGCTTTGCAGAATATGTGCATTTTAAAGACCTCCATACATTATGAGCTATACATTTGCCTCTGCAGCTATAACAGTGAGTCTACAATATGCAGCCAGCCTAAATTTATTCAAAGAATTGAATCAATAACTGAAATTTCTACTTTGATCAAAGTGCCAGTGGCACAATGACGACTCATGTCAGTGTTGCTGCTCCGAGATAAAAGCGTAAGTATTATTCAGAGCTGAAAGTAAGGGAAGAAACTCTTTGTAAAAGAGCGAAATACAAAGGCTGACATGGAGCTTGCGAGTGAGACAACAATTCTGCTACAGCCGCGCCACTTGTCAGCACAGCAAAGAGTCTGCAGACATTTTCACTATACCATAAATTCTGATTTCCAAGCCATAAAAAACTCCAAGATAAAAATTAATCATGCAAATTCTTAGGGAAGGATTTTTTTTTCCTCCACTACGGAAAAAAAAATAAATCATAAATCAACCAGCTACAATATACAGACAAGACACTTGCAAAGCAGGAGTTTAAGCTATGATTAACTTTGCTGTACTTACTGCCTTTAAAAACGATCACATTACAGAAAAGCATTGGCATGATCTGTGTCACTTGGATATTTAAGCCCTTCCATTAATTAACCAGAAGTGAAATAGGACCTAGGACTGTGGATCATTAAGTCTAGTTCCTCATTACTTCGAGCAACCATATTATAAAACTGCCTTCTTGAAGTGAATAAACAAGATCTGAAAAAGAGGATTTTTTTTTTTCACCCCATTTGGAGGTGGTTTCAGGATCCTCTTCCTCAGACACACACAAATATTCTTCTCAGTTCCTGCTCGCAGTCACTGACATGGCTCTTTATCCATCTATTTTTTTTGCCAGTGGTGTCCTTTAGGTTAAATAGCTTTCTCCCTGAGTCATTCCCACAAACTTGCAGCGTACAAAGGAGCCTGGGATAAGGACAGAACAAAAATAGTACAAAGACTGTACAGTACTCTCTAACTGAAAATGCAGGCATTGAACTCTATCGTATGGATCTTCAGATTTCTAGAGCTTTTCCTTTTTTTTTTTTTTTTTTTTTTAACACAGGCAACAAACCATAGGCTAAGGATCCACAGAGCTTCATTTGATCCGTGTGAAGAACTGCTCATGATAACCCTACACTGAGCAGAGCCTTTGCATTATTCTTAAGTGTCACGTCTAAAAGAAAAAGAAATTAAACTGTCTCCCCACCAGAATATATATTAAAATTATGAGCTTTCCGTTACTAAATCATTACACGCAATTTATATTCAGCCACTTCTAAAATGCAGAAATTTAATAAAGGTATTATACACAGAAGCGCTAACAAGATAATTGCCTTTAGTTCCTGCTCCCAGATGGCTGAGCTCAGATTTAGAATGGGGAAAATCACAATAACGGCCGATGGCGTGGAGCCATCACCTCGAAAACGGCCCCAAACCGATGCATGTTGCAGGCAGGGGGACATGTCCCAGGGGACGGGACGTGCCACTGGCGGGGACCCCCTGCCCAACCCAGGTAGCCATCCCGGGGGGTGTCCCCCCGAGAAGTGCTTCCCCACCTCTGCGGGATGCAGGAGCCCAGAGCAGGTCCCTGGGGGGGACCCCAGTGCCTCCTGCCCCCCAGGCACCTCGGGGGACCCATGTGCCATCCCTCAGCGTGGCAGGGACTTCACTGAAATATCTGCTCACAACATACACATTTAGGAGGGAGGGCAGAGGAATAACAGTTTTTTAATTATTGCAGTTGGCTTAGGTCTTAAGCGGAGAATGAATTTTATTAAAAGCATTTTCATTCATAAAATTATTCATTAAATTAAATCAAATCAAATTAAAGTAATAAAATAATTTCATTATTTTCCAGCCTGAGCCTTGACCACTGGAGTTAACTGTTGTCTAAAGCACACTTATATACGTGCTAACCAATATGGTCAGAGCAGATAATCCCAAGTATTGCTCAACTTAATCCCAGGCTATGTTTTCCTGAGATGTGGCATCCCCCTACAGATCACCCCACTCCTCGAACGGTGCTCCCTCGACACGTGCCGGCTGTCATCACCCGGCTCATGCAATAAGGACCCGCTACAACTTCAAGACGTGGTAGAGACGCGCGTGGGGAAAGGCACGGCCACACACTGCAGTGAGACACGCCGGGGCTGTGGCAAGGCCACCGAGAGGCAGTGACAAGCAGGCATGCCAGGAAATGCTGCAGGACCTGCTGCTGCATGCAGGACATACCTTACTGCGAGGCAAAACTCTGCTCTCACCCGCACTGGTCCAAATCCAGAGTAATTCCACCAGCTTCTACAGATTTACTCCAGATTTACACTCACAGCAGCATCCCTACTGAAAAAGTCACTTAAAGGAGCAAAAAAGAACAGATACACTTTCTAAATGCAACATTTCAATAGAAAAGTTGTCCTAACAATTTTTTTTTATAGAGATGATGTTGTTCTTGTTGTTATTACTATTATTTTCTATTCACTTCCATCTATTTCTACTTCTGCACTGAGCCGAAGGCAGGCTGTTCCATTTAAAAATTCAGGACACAAATGGGAACCAGATTACATCTATCCCAAAGCTGCCAAAAAGCAATTGCTGTATGAAACCAAAAATCCTCCTGGGATTTTTCCCAAATCCGCAAAATATTCCCGAGCACTAAAGTTTCCACTGGGACTATTACATTAGCAGATAGATAGTCTCTGTGCGAAAACCCGAGTACGCAGCCGTCCTCCTAAATGGTTTCCAGGACAAGGAGGCTGCGCAAGGCACGTACTCCCACCTTAGCACCGAATAATATTTATACCAGATCTGGCCTTTAAAGCAATTTATACACCTATCAGTGTTAAAAAATGGCACTGGGGACCATCAGGCTTTTGTTTCCTGAAGGAAAGCTGCAAAAAGCAGTAACATCTCCACATCACCTTGAAACCTCCACGTGCATCCCCAGACTCCAGCTGAGCCTGACCCTGCGGGCAGCCTCGCGCACATCCCTCCTGGAGCTGCTGCAGGGGTCCCTACAAACCCCCTTCGTGTGTCTGTGCTGGAGAAATGCAGTGCCTTCAGCTCTGCGCTGGAGAAATGCAGCGCCTTCAGCTCTGCGCTGGAGAAATGCAGTGCCTTCAGCTCTGCGCTGGTGGTTCCTCGCAGAGGAACTCTTGCAAGGAGCGCCAGAGCTGTCTCCGTGCATCAGTCCCTCCATCCAGGATGCCGATGTACGGTGGATTTGGTCCAGACTACAGTGCGGGGCCAGGACCCCGGGAACTGCCCCTACGTTCCTCCACGATGTCGCAGGAGCAGCACGTGCTTGGAAATGAAAAACAAGAGAGAGCAACCCCTGATCCTGCGGGCATCGGGGCTTCGGAGGGGCAGCACGTGCTTGTGTCGGTCGAAGCTGCCCTCCTCCAGCAGCCCAGAGCTTTCCAAAAGAAAAGGGAAAGCAAAGACCCCCTGCCAAATGCTGGCAAAGAGCAAAGGAGAGCAATGGACATCAGGACAGAGGAGGAGGATGGATATGCAGGTGATGGGGGGCTCCCACCAGCCCCACACAGCCTGGGGAAACTGGGGGGCCCAGCACCAGCAACGCTGGGGGGGCATCCCTCCCTATTTAACAGCCTAAAACCAGCCCCCCAGCTTCATCCCCCCACACCACTGCTCCAGTTGGGGCTGGGGATGCGGAAGGCTGGGCAGGATGCAGCCCCTCCACGCGGGGCCACAGCATGCACCCAGCACAACCCCAGAGAGGGTTTTATTATGGGCTCTCACCCACCCAATATCCCTTGCCCTCACCACTCGGGCATTTCTTGATAAGGTATTTATAGGACCCTTTTAAGAGCTTTTCTAGCCATTAGCAATGACTACATATATATAATATGTATCTAATAATTTATATAAAAATATAAATATGTGTAGTATACTTTATATATATGTAGTCATATATATCTACATATATTTTCATATACCTCTACATATATAAATACATAAAAATATATATCTACATATATTTATATATAGAAATCTACGTAAAAATATATATATATAAATATATATATAACTCCATGTACACCTGTGAGCAGGAACAGCATTGCCAGGTAGCCATGCGCAAGAAAAAATCAGGGAACTCCTCATCTTCAAGGCCAGCGCTCTCTCAGAAAGCTTTTTAGGCTTATTTTTGTACAAAACCGACAAAACCTCAGCTCAGGGTCGCCCGATAAGGGCCTTGCAGACGCCGCAGCAGAGAGATCTCGGTCTCCAGTGGCAGCCGCTCACCGCTCCCGGGACGTTCACACAGCACCAGGAAAGAGAAAAAAACCACTCTTCCCATCGAAAGAGGAAAAAGACCAAGCAGCGACTTTCCTGTGTTCAAAACGATGAATCACAAACCCTGGCAGGAGGATTCGAGTTAAATTCACGCGGGTTTTTTTTCTCCTCTTTCAATGCTTCTGTTTTTTTTTCTTTAAACAGGAGCTTATCTTCGTTCTCCCCGCAGGGGTAGAAGGTTAAATATAAAAGTTCCCTCTCACCATCCCCCTACAACAACAACGCGAGGAAACGCTCTCCCGGCGTGGGCCCTGCCCGCATTTCACCCTGCCCGCCGGCCCTGCCCTCCCCACGCACCCCGCGGCCACGCTCGCCCCGTCCTCGGCGGAGGAGCGGATGGGATCCGCCGTCGTCCCGCGGGTGCCCCCGGGGCGGCCCTCCGAGGCCTCCCGCCCCGCCGGTGGCAGGGCCGGGCCGGGCGGTGACAGCCTGGCGCCGGGGGACCCGCGAGGACGCGGCGATCGCTGCTGCGGAAACACGAGCGGCCGCGCCGGGTCCCGCTGGAAACGTTCCCGCTGCGGGCCCGGCCGCGGCTTCGCTCTTCCCGGGAAAGGCGGCGGCGGCAGCTGCCCGCTCCTCCTTCCAAGCGTACCACAGACCCCCGGCCGGGCCGGCGCCAGCCCCGGGCTCGCACGCCCGGCTGGTCCTGCCTTTTCGGAGCGGAGAAAACTCGCAGAAGTATTCGGGGAGGGCTCCGGGCGCCGAGAAACACGGAGCGCCCCGCGGCCGGCCGGGCTGGGCTGCTCGGCCCTAACGGTGCAGCGGGCCGGGGGAAGGATAAACTCGCCCCCGCGCCCGCAGCTCGTGGGGTTTCCACGCAGCCCGAGGGCAGCCGGGGGTGCTGGGTACAGGAGCCTGCTGAGGGCTGCCCGGGCCTTCCCGCATCCTCCCCGGGGAGCGGCGGGGCAAGTCCCGGGGGAGCGGCGGGGCAGGTCCCTGGGGAGCGGCGACCCCGGCCCGGTCCGGCACCCCACGCAGCGCCCGCTCCACGCACGGGTGGGTACGAGCAGGGACAGCCCGCACCGGCAGTTCCGTACACCCGAGCACGCACCCCCTACACGCCCCGGTGCAGTCCCCGGTACACACGTGGACAAAGGCACACGCACTCCCACGCACACGGGTGCACACAGACACACGGCTGCGCACACATGTAGGCACAGAGAGGCACACGCACTCGTGCGGTGCCCCACAGACACGCACACCGCGCGGACAGACGCACTCCCCGCCGCCGTTACCTCCGGCTCCGCGCCCCGCCGCCCCCGGCAGCACCTTGGCCATCCGCGCCGCTCCCCGCCGCCCCCAGGCGCGCACCGCCGGGCCGGGCGGGGCGGGGCGGGGCCGGCAGCACGGCGGGGGCGGGGCCAGGGCCCGGGGCGGGGCCAGCCGCTGGAGGCGGGGCGGGGGTGTGGCCAGGGGCGGGGCGGGGCCAGGCGCCCCCCGCCTCCCGAAGGAGGGGGGCGGCCACCGAGCACCGCCCGGGCAGTGCCCGGGGGTGGCTTGGCCGCCGGTGCCTCCGATCAAGGCTGCGGGGCTGGCACGCTTGGGGGCAGCCCGACCCCCCCCCCCAGGCTGGGCCACGGGCTTTGCGGGAGCTTTGCAAACGGAGCCACCGAAGACGCCTGGATGCGCCCAGGGGTGAGCCTGTGTGGCAGCACGGCCTCCCCACCTCATGCCTGGGGATGCTCGGGACATGAATCCCATCCTAGGTACCAACACAGGCTCCCCAGATCCCACGCCAAGCCTCGCAGGCAATGTGCAGTTGATAGGAGTTACCCCGAGTCCCAAGCCCGTACATTAACCCCAGGCATCCTCCCCGTCTCCCAGGGCTCTGGCTGCTTTCCCTGTGCCTGGAGGAGCTGGGGGGGAACAACTGGGCTGTATCTAGCCAGTGGGGAGCTGGGGCAGCCTCCCCATTCTTAAATGCAGCCCCTCTGTTCTTAAATGCAGCCCCCTTCCTCTGCTGCCCAGCTGCTTCATCATGCATTTTCACATGAGCAGCAAATGCACATATCCCTTGACATCAAGGGATTTATGGCTGATGCTGGACACAAGCACCGTGATAACAGGAACACAGGACCTTTGCCAGCTCAGGGTTTCTTTGCAGTTCAGGACACCAGCTCCATGGGATGCGTTTTCATTAGGGCTGGAGCCACTGCTTCGTCTCCCCAGCCCACCCCGGCCCTGTTGCTGAGGGTCTGGCATGTGGGACAGCATGGGAGATCTCCTTGGGTTTCATTCCCCTCCTCAGGGCCATGTGGGCATAAATTGGGTTCAGCAGTCCCTTTGCATCCTTTTCCCAGCACCGCCCCACAGGGCAGACCTTTTTTCGGATGACTGGTGCTGCCAGCATCTGCTTGGGCTTCCCCATTTCATTGCTCCAACCTCCTTCAGCCCAGCAAGGTGCCCAGTGGCACTGGGATTATCCATCTGATTTGCACCCATTTCTCCCAGCTCTTAACACGCAGACAAGCTTTTCAGGCCCCAAAGGGACTGATGGTGGCTTCTGAAATACTGTGCCGAAGGGGTAAAAGCAGGTGGAAATGCAGCGACAGGCTGAAGAGGAACGTGCCCAGTGCCACCGCAGCCCTGTAAAGGGGCATGGCAAGACGGGAGCTGGCCCAGTGCCATCGCCACAGGGCTGGATGGATGCAGCAGGGACTCCCAGCAGCTCCAGGCGCTGGGATTGTGCTGTGAATCACCGCAGTCTGAGGCATTGCTTTTTCAAATCACAAAGCCCATGTGCTTAGGTGCAAGACATGGGAAAACTATAGGATATGGGAAAGGGGCAAAGGAGGAAAAAATATTGGTGGTGAAATCAGGTTCCTCCGTTCCCGCATCTACACATCTCCCACGGCAGCAGTTACCCCAGAACTACATTTCCCATGTGAGCTGAGCATCCTCAGAGGTGCCCTTCCTGCCGTGCCGGTGTGCAAGGCGAGGGGACAGTCGGGTGCTGTCCCTGCGCCTGTCTCTCTGAAGCTTTGAAACTGAGGCAGCTATTAGCTGTCTCCCTCAGGTTACCTCACTCAGGCTGGGGTTACGCTCAGGCAGGAGAGCAGAGAATTGCAAATACGCTGCTCTTTGAGGGGGAGGCAAGGGAACCATCACATCCTTGGCCTCCTCAGGGGAAAAACCACAGGCTAGAGCTTAGGGTACCAAACTTGGACAAGAGAGGGATGTTCAGTTCCCTTGTCTCCTACAGATGCCCCGAGTATCTCAGAGCAAGTCAGGACCAAATTAAGGTTATTAAATGCTAAATTCTCTGCAAAATGATGGGGAATCTTGACGATAGATAGAGTTAAAACACCTCGGTCTCCTGGAGGAACCAGCCTTTGGTTTTTCAGATTGTATAGCGGCTCTCTCCTACCTCCCCTGGAGATAAATGTTGGCTTTGCTTATAAGCACAGGCAAACCATGGACCCGCTCAGCTGTAAATGAAGGTGAAATTTTGCCCTCGGCTTGTTAGGTGCCTGTTCACAGCGGTGGACGAAGTTGGATGAGGACACTGCTCGCCGAGCCCAGTTCAAAATGGCAATTCAAGCGCTACTTTTTGTCACGCTCCAACTTTATCATTTGGTTGGGCAAAATGGGACACATTATTTTGGTTATTCTGCTTCACAGCCTGTGTCATGAGGGACTGGGCGATTGCAGTGCGATCTGGCTGTACTACCCGCAGCCAAGCAGACCCAGCCTGTCCAAGGGCTTATTTTGTTTCTCATTCTGGCCCCACGGTCTATGCTCCCCTTTTACCTACTGCTGCGTGATGATCAGTGATGATTTCAGTGCCAGAAGAACAAATACATCAAGAAAAAAGATTATCTGCTGTCTTGTCTTTCAGTAGGATCGCAAGGACCTCATGAACCATGCTGTTACGTTTCCAAGGAAAACAGCTTTTTCTTCTGCCTAGGTAAAAGTGTCTTTTCTCTTTTCCCCCACATTATTCATCCTCTGGTGCATGTTTCCAAATGATTTTCAAAGTCTTTTTCCTGTTCAACTCCATTTTGATTTGATAAACTAAGGATGGCAGTTCTCTAATCCCTCCGTGGTTTGATACACCTGATAAGCGCTGGGGAGCCGTGTCTGCCCAGGAGGGCAAGGCAACCGCCGCTCAAGCTTCTCCACTTTGCAGCTCCACTAATTACATATATATATTTTAATACATATATATAAAAAAATATATTAAATATATTGTTCCCCCATTGAATTTTGGAATAGCTCCACTATTTTTAGATATATATTTACAGACATATTTTTTTATATATTTTTTATGTTGTTCCCCCACTGCATTTGGAGAAGGAAAGAAGTCCATCCTTCCACGTCTTTTGGTCCTAACCTGCTCAGCTGGGGACAAGTGCCACCACAACTCCAGTTGTCAGGTCAGCAGAGCGGAGCTGACAGTGCCATCTCACTTCACTACCTCCCTTCGGCTTCTCCCTGGTAACTACGGATCCAGGAGACATACATGATCCACAGGCGGGAAGCACATGTCTGTTACACCCTGCCGTGGAAAATAAATACCTCTCATGGATTTCCCACACATTTCAGCGAGCTGTGTGGGAAGGGAGAAGCATTTCTAGGTGCCTCCCCGGCTCGGCCATGCAGCCCCTCGGATCACTCAGCATCCCTGCGCCATCCTAAATCCCCCACGGCTGGGGAGGTCTGAGCGGTTGCTACTGCCAGATCCGGGGCTGGACCACCAAGGCCCTGCAGAAGAGACGCGGCCATCCCAAACCGCAAACGCACCCGGGTATTGACACTCATTACATTTGTACCCACCCATGTGTGTAATCCCACAGATTCCTAATGCTGCAAGCAAACAAATAATTGTCCCGCTCCGCCTGACACTGCGGCAACCCCAAATGCTGGCACGCAGTTTCACTTCTTGCTGTCGCTGCTGCTTTTAACGACAGCCGATGGGCAGCCAGAGAGTTACGGCCCCGTTAACACCACCGCTGGGGACGGCACAAATAACCACAGTGCGATGTTGAGACCACAGCGAGAGCTGAATCAAGAAATCAGAATACACTGTGTAGGAAGCTGCACCCAGGTGAAGGCACAAAGCCTTTGACATGAAAGATGCCCTTACCATTATCTCAGGTGGAGATAATCCTACCTCTTCTTGATAGTCACGGCCTTCACCTGCCCCGCAGAGACCCTTCCACCCATCCTCAGCATCCCCGAAGCATCTCTAACTACGGAGCAGAGGCAAATCCTCTTGCAGCACTGGAGCAGCGCTTTCTAAACCACATCTGCAGAAGGTTTTTAAGCAATCTTGCTACCAGGCAGGCAGTGAGCTCAGCGGCTTGGGGAGCCCCGAAGAAACCCATCCTGCTAAATTAATAGCCACTGCTAAGATTTCCACAACGACAACTGTGCATATTTATCAGGTCCCCTCTGATACCACTTAACAGGCAGCATTGTATTTCGAGGCAGCAGAAATATCTCCGCACATCTGTTTTTCCAGTTCTGCCAAAGAGCTTTCATTTTTCCCTAATAACTTGACCTGTTTGGTTTCTGGCAGAAGACGGCTAAGCAGAGCACTCGCTCTCTGGATTCACTCCAGTACGGGATGAGGTCAGGCCAACAACGAAAAAGAAACAGCTGGATGGCTACGAAGCAGTGGGAACAAACAGGGCAGGGACCAGGGCTTTTTCTTTCCTTCCCTTTTTATTTATCCAACGGGATTTCATTCCTGGGCATATTTATTCCCCCGGCAGACGGTATCACAAAAGCAGTGTTTCCTGGAAGCCGCCGTTGCGGGGAGCCTCCTGCAGCAGGCTGACCGTGCCCAGGGTGCAGGTATAAATAGCACAGGCAACTAATCCCTCCTCTGGTCGGCTGTCGGGAAATGTGAGGCACAGGTCCTAGGGGTTTCCATTGAGATACTGCATCTCCTACACAAGCATTTTAATCTTGATTTTGGCAAGGTGGGGTTCATACCCCACACTCCCACTTTATTTTTCCATTTCATCACATACTTATTAGCCTACCCAAGGCTTTCTGGGTTGGGGACTTTCACCTTGCATTTTTCATTCTTCTTTCTTTTTTCTGATATTCAGCTAAATCATCTTAAAGCAGCAAGCAGAAAAATTGCCAGTGAAGCAGGAAGGAGGTGGAAAAGAGGGGAGGGATGGGGGAATGGAAGACAGGGAGAAGACAGGCAAGCACAGGAGAGAGACAGCGAAGCAATCTGCACATGTTCCCTGTTCGGAGAGTTTCTCTCTCCCTTGACCTCACTTTCTCCACAGCCAGAAATTCCACCTCGGGACTTGCCAAGGAGACAATGCAGCATTCCTCTGCTGGGCCACAAAGCAAGTGTGAAATGTTCTGTTTTAATCATTTACAGAACAAAAGGAACACAACAGTCACTGTCTGATTCATATCTGCTGAGATCCACCAGCCAAAGCTGTGGGAGAGGAGAGACAGATGAAGAAAGGAAAGGAAGAGGAGGTGTGGGTTTGGTTTGTTTTTTTCTTCTGGTTAGTCACTGTGGACCTAAGGAAAGACAAGGACCACGTTGGATTATACCAAAGTTTAAGAGCCCCTGGTGTCCTCTCTCTGGCATGGCCTCTGGTAGATGACTGCAGAGAAAGTACAAGGAACAGTACAAGTACAAATGCTGTTTCCTCTAGTACGTGATCCCGTTTCCCTTCCTGAGCCAGACGCTGTAGCTGCATCATCAGGTTTGAGAGCCCTTCATAGACCTTTCTTCCATGATGTTTTTTAATCACTTTTTGAGCCCATTCATACTTTTGGCACCCTGGACATCCTGTGGCAGCGAGTTGCACAATGTAATTGTGTGCTGTCTGAAGACATACTTTCTTTGGGTTGTTTTAAGTCTTTCCTTATTTCACAGAATCACTGTGGTTGGAAGGGGCCTCTGGAGGTCATCTGGTCCAACCCCCCTGCTCAAGCAAGACCACCTAGAGCCAGTTGCGCAGGACCACGTGCAGATGGCTTTTGAATATCTCCAAGGATGGAGACTCCACCACCTCCCTGGGCAACCTGTGCCAGTGCTCAGTGACCCTCACTGTAAAACAAGTGTTTCTTGATGTTCAGAGGGAACCTCCTGTGTTTCAGTTTGTGCCCGTTGCTTCTGGTCCTGTCCCTGGGCACCAGTGAAAAGAGCCTGGCTCCGTCCTCTTTGCATCCTCCCTTCAGACATTTATAGACATTGATGAGATCCCCCAGAGCCTTCTCTTCCCCAGGCTGATGAGACCCAGCTCTCTCAGCCTTTTCGCACAGGAGAGATGCTCCAGTCCCTTCATCATCCTTGTGGCCCTTCACTGGACTATCTCCAGTATGTCCATCTCTCTCGCACTTATTTACTTCTATGCCTTTCATAATTCTTGTACTTCTACTGTATCCTCCTTCAAGCATCTCTTTTCCACATCATCAAGTTGTAGTTTACCGAGTGTCTGCTTTTGCAGAAGCTGCTCTGTCCCTCGGTCAGCTTTGCCTCCCTTGCTTGGTACTTCTCTAGGGAATCTCAGAAATGTCCTCACTGCTCAAGGTACAGGTGAGCCATGAACTGACTTACAGAACAGCAGACCACAGAGAGGTTTCCAAAGGTTGGGCATGGCAAGCAGAGCACCAGCCTTTAAAACAAGGAGAGAAAGAAAATTTAGGAAGTGATTTCCCAGTCATTGTTAATTCCATCCTTGGAAGCACTGGAACAACCAAAGGCTTTGCAAACATGTAGAAAAGGAGGATATGAGTAATAGCCAGCACAGATCCAGCAAGAAAAGAGCTGGTCAGACTCATCTAATCTTCTGCGATGAGGTAATAAACCTTGTAGATGAGGGGGGAGGTGCAGATGCCGTACATGTTGGTGTAGAAGTAAGGCTTGTGATACCGTGTCATACGGTATCACTACAAGCAAGAGAGGGACACCTGGCCTAGGAGAAAGTATGAATAGATGGCTGCATGACTGGTCAAAACCCTTCTTAGAGGTTAGTTACTCATGGCATGAGGCGAGGCAAAAAGCCTCTCGTAAATCTGGTACTGATCAGCATTTCCACCAAAGACTCAAAATCCAAGCACGGCTTTTTACATTTACAGTTGACAGCAGGCTGGGACAAGCTGCCAGAAAGCGGGACACAGGAATAGAGGTCAAGGCGGGCTTGATGAGCAGGAAAAAAAGGATGCGATCCAGTGATCCTCCATTGGGATCCTCCTCCAGCACCCACACAGACGAGAAACTCTCAGTCTGACCCATGGAAGGGCTTTTCCCTGCTTATGCCTGCCTTCAGCAGCACAATGCATAATTGGCTTAAATTACAGAAATTTAATTAAGGCACCAAGAAAACCCTTCCAGTGCAGTGAAGCACTGGGGTGGATTGCCTGGGAAGGCGGCTAGGACAGGTTGGTCCTCCATGTGGGGTGGTGGGTGAACAGGAGGCACTAGTCCTGCCCCCAGACAGAAGAGACCTGACCTCTTGAAGTCCTGCTCAGACCTGCTTTTCTGTGATTTTTATGGTGGTGATGTTTTGTCTCAGGATGTTTTTATTATAATATAACGCTGCTTTATTCTCTGCTCCTCTGCTAACAATGCCTGCTGTTCAGGTGGCTCGTTTGACCAGGGCTGAGTATTTTTGTCCTGGTATTCTCAGGCCCTGGTTACACGATCACTTCAACACAGCATAAATGTGAGCTGCTACTGGGACAGTCTTGTCCTCTCCCCCTCCAACATGTGCTTGCTCTTACCCCCTTGCTTGCCTGGCACCGCAGACCACGCAGCTGTGCATGACTCAGGTCAGGAGACTGATCCAGCTGAAAACTCACCAGCCGGGAGGGAGGCAAGAGGAGAGATCAGTTTTCCATTACTTGTTCTGCTATCTCACATCCTTTGTCTGTCTTGTCTACCTTGGATGGAGCAATCACGTCTTGTGCTGTGTTTGGAAAGCGGAGTGGAAACGTAAGGTGATACAAGCACTGGTTTGAATAATCTTTTCCAGACTGAGGGCTGCCTAGTACTGCTGTGCAGAGGAAAGCGGTGTCCGAGCAGCTCCTGCTGCCCCTCGGCTGGGAGTGGGGCTGTGCAGAAGCCCTGGGAGATGCCAGCCACCACCTCAGGAGGCAATGGATCACACTGGATGGCACAGACTATTTCCCCATTACACGAGGAAGATGCCAAGAAGCCGATTGCCCCATGTTGCAGCCCTGATGCCTGCCCCTCCGGGGTCCTGCCCCTTGACCAGGGGTCACCACGAGCCTCATTTTGCACATCTAAAACATCCGTCTAGCTGCTAATGCATTTCTTTGCTACACAGCTACAACCAACCAAATCTTGTCATTTGGGAGAGGGAGCTTGTTCTTTGTCACTGAATACATTTGTTAAGACTTGGAGGGTTTGCCAAGGTTATGAGAAACGGGCATGTGTCACTGAGGGAAGGCACCGGTCAAGGGATAAGATGAGGAAGATCAAGAAGAAAAGGAGCTGGTGGAAGTTGTTTCACAGAAAATGCATTTTAAAGTTACTTGACTTGTTTTAACAGCAATCGGGTAATGAATGAGGCAGCCAAGGGAAGGCTCTTGGCTTTATTCCCATTCCTTGTTAGACACTCCTCTGGGTGAACACGTCAGAGCAGTCTCTATCCTGACACCAAGTGGAGAGAGCTCACAAGGACTCCTTTAAAATACGATCAAGAGTATGAGACTGCCAGTGAGGACAGCTGCCGGCCCAGCCACCCATTCAAGCGCCAGTGAGGCATCATACAGTTTATAGACATTATTGTATTTATAGGAATTTTTTCAAGATCCTAGCTCTTAGCAGCAGAGGTTTAGAGCAGATATAGTTATACATTATAAAAATCACCGTTCTGGGCTCCTGCAGTTTTTACCCTCTTACCCCAAGTTTTCACCAGTGCTGCATGTGATGAGCAGCCTGGTGCGTGCATGTAGAGCATCCTTACTGGGGACAAGGTGGGTTTCCAGAGCAGTGGGGAAGTCGCAGAATCACAGACTGGTTGAGGTTGGCGGGGACCTCTGGAGATTATCTGGTCCAACCCCTCTGCTCAAGCAGACCCACCTAGAGCTGGTTGCCCAGAACCATGTACTTTGAATATCTCCATGGATGGAGAATTCATTGTCCTTAAAGTGAAGAGGAGGGTGCCTTTTCCTTGGGAGGAAGGGCCAGTGATTGGTCATTGGTTGAGTGCTCCCTCAGTAAATTTGCAGATGACACCAAGCTGGGCGGGAATGTTGATCTGCTCGAGGGTAGGAAGGCTCTGCAGAGGGACCTGGACAGGCTGGATCGATGGGCCGAGGCCAACTGTATGAGGTTCAACAAGGCCAAGTGCGGGTCCTGCACTTCGGCCACAACAACCCCAGGCAACGCTACAGGCTTGGGGAAGAGTGGCTGGAAAGCTGCTCAGAGGAAAAGGACCTGAGGGTGCTGGTTGACAGCCGGCTGAACACGAGCCGGCAGTGTGCCCAGGTGGCCAAGAAGGCCAACGGCATCCTGGCCTCTATCAGAAATAGTGTGGCCAGCAGGAGCAGGGAGGTGATCGTGCCCCTGTACTCGGCACTGGTGAGGCCGCACCTCGTGTTCAGTTTTGGGCCCCTCACTACAAGAAGGACATGGAGGTGCTGGAGCATGTCCAGAGGAGGGCAATGAAGCTGGTGAAGGGCCTGGAGCACAAGTCTTATGAGGAGCGGCTGAGGGAACTGGGGTTGTTTAGTCTGGAGAAGAGGAGGCTGAGGGGAGACCTCATCGCGCTCTACAACTACCTGAAAGGAGGTTGTAGCGAGGTGGGGGTTGGTCTCTTCTGCCAAGTAACTAGCGATAGGACGAGAGGAAATGGCCTCAAGTTGCGCCAAGGGAGGTTTAGATTGGACATTAGGAGAAATTTCTTTACTGAAAGAGTGGTTAAACATTGGAACAGGCTGCCCAGGGAAGTGGTTGAGTCACCAACCCTGGAAGTATTTAAAACACGTGTAGATGAGGTGCTTAGGGACGTGGTTTAGTGGGCTTGGTGGTGTTGGGTTGATGGTTGGACTCGATGATCTTAGAGGTCTTTTCCAACCTTAATGATTCTATGATTCTATATAAGGTGACAGGTATTGCAATGTGCGGGGGTGGTCCCACCATGCTGCTGAAGAGCAAGGAAAGGTGCACGGACCTGAGCCCGGCATCTCTTCCAACATATCTAATTCCTGCACTCCATCTCCAGCCTTCCCCCATTTTCTCAGGAGGGGTTGGGGGCTTGATTTCCCCCTTCCTGCACATCAGACCTCCTGCAGAAGCTTCCCAGTGTGCAGCTCAGGTCCTCACCCCCACCTTACCTTGAGCCCCTCTAACTCCTCCTGACCAACACATCTTTGACGTTGGCCCTGGGATTAAGGGGAGATCACTGCCAGATAGGGCTCCCCCATGGATTCATCCTCTGAAGCCTTCAGCTTCCCATGCCCATTTGAGGTTGTTTTCTCCCTGGGCGTCTTACTCTTCATTCTTGCTTTACACACCTCTACTTCTGCCTCCCGGGGGGAGAACTCCCCCCTCATTGAGTTGCAAGGCACCAGAAAGTCACAGAAGCTCTAGTGCCAGCCGTGGGCTAAACCTCAAACCCCCAGCCAAAAAGCAGCAGCATCTGAGAGCGCTCTGCACCAGAAAGGTGACAGCTTCTACCCCAGGGAAGAAAAATCCACATGAATTTCACACAGAAAGATACTAAACATCTAGCATCGAGCTGTCCCATCCCTCTGATGGATGGCATTCAAAAGCCACACAGAAAGGAGGCACCGGTGGTGATGAATTTATGCAGTGAAAAGCATTCAGCGGCTGCCCTGTGTTTTAAGTGATCTCCTAATTACTCTACATAGGAAAAAAGGAAGAGGGAAATGTATCAGGCATGGACTTACCCAGCTGATCCAGAGCAAAGAGAGCTGGGGCACCTTCGGAGAGCTCATTGTCTGAGGGAAGAAGAACAAATACTTGGAAAGGTCAGCTGGAGAGGGAAGTGGGGTGACAACGCTGTTTTAATCACACTGCAGATAAGCCCCTATTCAGCTTCCTTCCAGTTCACCCCTGACAGCCTTTACATGTGTGTTTCTTTTAATCCAGCTGTTACTGAAAAACCTTGGAGTCAGCTCAAGACGGAGACTTGGCAGGATGAACCCTTATCGCCCTCCAGCACTGCCAAAGAGCAAGAGCTCTGCTGCCCTGTCTCTGCCCACGCTGGGATCCCCTGGCCGTGCTCCCCTTTTCGGCCATGCCATGGCTCTCGGCTCCCTTTCCCCGGCTCACCTGGGGTCTCAGAGCATGGCCGAGCAAAGCTTTGCTGTGTGCTACGGTCTCCTCCACAATGGCAGCTGGGGTAGGTTTAACCAGCGGGAGCAGGAAAATGCTCCGGCTGGGATTTTTCAAAGGCTGAGCAAACCCTTGAATCATCTGATAATAATATTGCTGTAACGCAGTGCCTGTGGCAGGTTAGACCATGAGCTCTGGAAACTCCTGAGCCGGTGGCATCTCTCACCAAAAGCTCGTGGGATATTATTTTGGATCCCAAGCCCAATCCCACCACGAGCCCACCCATCCTCGCCTGCTCCCAGCTGTGGACCACAGCCCACAGGGATTCCTCACTGCCAGGACCTGCAGCCCCATAGGAGCACGTGGCTGAGTGTTAAATGCCATTTGTGCCTTGGAGTTAGTGGGGATTTCTTTATTTTCAAACATTTCTTTCAATGTCAAAATGCTGCTAAATTGCAGAAACTCAATGCAATTTAAAAAAAAAAATTGCAAAGAGTGGTTTTTTTCCTGTTGGTTGTTGGTTTTTTTCCTTTCAGGTTCATGGCATTTTTTCAATGCGTGAGTTAGACTAAAAAACCTTTTGGTCTGAAATCTGTGGGCTGCTTCTAGGGGGTTCAAGGAGGATGTTTAAGAAGGGCAGGTGCATGACACCATATAGTAATCCATACCTGTGACATTTCTAAGAGATCTTGCCCCCCACTATAAAATGCTGTTAGGCCCACCAGTTAGAAAAAGCTGTGAGCCACTAGTTTAGAATAGCAACAGGCTGTATACAAAACCAAAGGCCAATGTATTTAACTGGTTTGGATTTTTATAAACTCCTGATGGCAGCAACTCTGCCCTCCTCTGCATTACAGACCCAAGCAACAGCGGGATAACAGTGAAACGATAACACAGACCACGCACATGGCGAAGATTTTAGAAAAATAACAGAAGCAGAGATTGTCCTAAAGGGCAAAAAGGACAGACTGCAGCAAGGATCCCTGTGCTGGTCCCTTGGAGCTGCCCTGGGCTGGGTGCCTGCAGAAGCAGCAGATGTGCTATCATAAGGATGCCACCCAGTGGTGCTTGGCTGGGGAGATCGAACCCGGGGCTGCTGGGTTCAAAAGCATAAACCTCCTTATCTAATTCAACTCTCCTGGAAAAGGAGGCGATGCCGCATCTCGGACTGTCTCCTTCCCCTTCCCCAGGCATCTGGGCTATCAGCGGGAAGCTGAGGGAAGCAGACGGAGATAAGCGAAGCATTTTACCAAAGCAAAATGTTTCTGTTCCCAAGGTGCTGTCATCTGGAAGGCTGTGGGTTTATTTTGGATTTAGTCCGGAGCACAGCGTGTCCCAGCCAAAGAAGGAGCTTTGCCCAAGGAGGGGCAGCTTGTGCTGGCCCGGGGGACGGGGACCTCCAGTGACGAAGATGAGCTGGGGCTGAGCAGGGAGCACATGTGGCTGCGTCTGCCAAACGTTTGAACGGGGATTAAAAAGCAAATTAGAGCAGCTGGCTGGAAATTAGGTAGAGATGAATCAATAGAGCAAATAGTTCTGCTGGCTATTTCCCATTGCATCTGCCCTGAGCGCTTTCCTGAGATTGGCAATTTCTGGAGAGTGGTGGACCCCAGCCTTGGGCTGGGAGGTCTTGTGTCATGCTAAGGTGGGCTGAAACCTTGAATGGTCCTGCACAGAGAGCCCCAGCCGGGGCTGCCCTCGGCCCTCCTGTCACTGCTGTGACAGCATGTCTCCCTGGAGCCATCCTAAATTGTCCCATGCAAATATGATTGAAAAGAGAAGGAGGTATTTTACTAGCTCTCCTCCTCACTCCTCCCCAACCACTGTCATCTGCAGAGCCCTGCTTTGGAGAATGAGGGTGGTCACATCTAGCACAAGTGGCATATTAACTTGCCGAAAGGTGGGCGTTGGGGTTTTTTTTGGCAAAAGGCCACTCTAGAGAAGGAAGACAAGCCAAAGATCAAGTGCCTGTGTCAGTGTGCCAGCTCCTGGCAAGACACTGCAGTTTGGGTCAGACCTCCCACCTTCTTACTAAGTACTGCCTTGCTCTGGACATGGCCCAGCAAAACCCCTGGGACCACTGCAAGCACAGTGAAGGGCAGCAGCACATCGGGAAGGCTCCTAGCATATTCACTGGGTGGATTAAAAACCAGGAATCATGTCCTACCTCCTTTCACACAGGCAAAGGGATGGATCCCACCATGAGACAACCAGTTGGTTTCATCCAGCTTCCAGTTTTCACCAGGGTCCATCTCTGATTTGCAGCATCAAAGATCTGCGTGCAATGCCTCCTGCTGCTCTCTCTGGGGAATAACCAGAAGATATTCTGAGTGCCTGTTGTGGTCCGCAGCATGGCCAGCTGCTGAGAAGCTTCCCTCAGCAAAGGAAAATGTCTTGTTAATATTTCAGGAAAAAAAGGAAAAGAAAAAAATCGCATGGCTCACAGGGGACTATTGGACCAAGGAGCAGCTGACTCTGCCAAGCCTCGACTTATCACATTGACAAGTCTCCCTGCTGTGTCAAAAGGGCACCGATGCTTGGACCTCTTCCATTTTAATGTTGACAGTCTGACCAACACTGAGAAATTCCTAATCCCTCACAATATTTTCAGGGATAGGGTTTTATTTCTGAGCAAGGTGACGTGCCATGAGGGTGTCCATCGGGGATGAGTGTCTCGGCTCTACATGCCCAGCCTGACTGCACCCCGGGGTCCCGGCTGGCGAGGGCAGCGGTGCTGGCCCTTGCTCCCACATCCCAGCCCCTTCATGGACAGGAGTTACAGGCTGGGAGTTATCAGTTACGCATTACAAGCCGAGCTACCACTGGCCGCTTGGCTCTTGCAGCTCCCCAGCCCTGGGTGGTGGCTGTGAGCTTCCAGGGAAGGATGGAGATTATTGAGCAGTTAAAGCTGGAGCTCCTAACCCCAAAAACTCCCTTTCTGGTTTAGACATGGAATTATTTTCCTGTCTATCAGCCGTTCGGTGCTACCTACAGGTTTCCTGCAGCTGGGAGTCCATGGGAATATGTGGAGGCATTCCCCCCCCCCCCCCCCTTGGACCTGTGCATCCCTGGCGGGGTAAGCACACAGGGGCGTTTCATCCATCCCTAAATTTTCAGGATTACATGGATTTGGGAGGGAATAGAGTCCTTCCATTGTCAACAACCTCTATTTTATCACCAGTGTTGGGATGCAACAAAAAGTTACTGTAGATCTTTTTTGCCTCTGCGGGAAGATGCTGAAGAGGAGATGACAACAGGGACTTTCCTTAACGTTGTCTGAGACAAACCCGGACCCCAAATGGCACTGATGGTTTCATGGCTAGGTGAGTCCCCTGGGACCCGCCACACTGGAAGCTGTGCATCTCTACTCAGCCCCTGATTTTCACCATCATCTTTTGTAACTACTTGTTGTAATTTAATGTTGCCAGGGCCCTGAATTCAGGGCGCTCCTGGGAGGGACGGGCAAGTAGCAATGGAGGGACACCATCACACCAGCACCGTTTCCTTAGGAAACCAGGTAAAGAAAGAGACAGATGGGCCCTGTCCCCACGGGGAAGCGAAGCATGGCCGAGCCACACCATTGCATTTCCCAAGCACTGGCGCGCCCCAGCCACCATCCCATCAGGGGCAGATGCCGGAGCTGGGGGGTCTGCGGGAAGGGGAGCAGCCCCACATCGGCGTATCGCCCCAGTGGCTCCCGGCCCGAGCCCCTGCCCCAGTGCTGCCGGGTCTCACCAGGGTGAATCATGGCTGGGCCGGTGCTTCCCTGGCCGGCCAGACCTGCGAGAGGTCATTTCACCTGGTCTCTTGCTCAACATCTTAATTAAGTAGAATTAAATACTTGTGCGTATGTGTTTGCTGAGCAGCAAACAGGACCGGTCACTGCTGCATGCAGACAGAGCTTGACTGGGGTTTTTTGATGTAGCAAATTTACCTGAAGGGCAATTAATAGGTACCAAGACTCTGGGTGAATTTGGGTTGAATATGTAATGAGTTTTAGCTGAAAAAGAAAAAAAGTTCTGAGAAAAGCTGCAAGGCTCCATTTTGACATTTTTAAAATGAAACATTTTTTGTTGTTCTTTCAAATGATGTTTTTAGTTTGAAAGTGACCTAGTTTGCTTTTTCTTTTCTTTTTCTTCTTTTTGTAAGTTATGAAAAGCACTAAATAATCTCAAACCAGAATGTCTCATGCAATGCTTATGAAAAGAAATCAAAGAAGAAAAGAAACATTCTCCTTTAGGGGGTGACCCAAAACAAAAAGTATTTTCAATTTTTCCGTTCAGCCACTGAAATGAAAAACCTATTATTTGTACAGCTCCACTACTGAAAGGCATCTCGTCAATGTGTACTGCTGGCAATTTATTCTTTCCACCTGCCAAGGGAGAGGTTTGTCTGCAAGTTCAATAAAAGTCTAAGAGAGAAAGAACGAAAGGGCAATTTATCAACGTAGCGTAGCAGATAAAATGGCTTTTCCATATTCACTCGTTTCTCTGAAAGAAGAAAAAAGCAAACCTCCAGACTTCAGCTCTTTGCCCTCTGTCCCCTCTGTTCAGAATCATATAGATGTGAAATCGTATAGGCACAAGTCCTAAGACCCCGTCACACAGAGATTTAACTGCAAATGTAGAACTTCTGACTTTACCGAGGCGTAAGGTCCAACCAATATTAAAGAAAGCAAAAGCCAACGTTTATTGGGGACAATAATACTGGCAATGAGAAACACCTGAAAGATCATAAACCTCAGTCATCGCTGTAGCTTTGAGGCATCCATCCCTGCCCTTCACAGCAGAGCTCGGTGCCGGCAGAGGCTGGTGGTGTCAGGTCCTTGGGGCCAGCAACACAGGGTCAGGGATGGGTTTGTGGTCCCTGTCTCACCGCAGACCAGCCGTCGTGCCCACCCTCCGCTGCGGCTGCCCAGCAGGGCGGATGGGAGGGAAAGGGATGGGCACGAACACGGAGCAGGGCCCACTAGCTGCATTGACACTCATGCAATAGGCTTCTCACTAAAATGCAAAATGAAGAAAGAGGCATCGCCGCTCAGCCTGATGTCTCGCGAGGGCTGGGATTTATGCTGCAGCTGCTTGAAGTGCTCAGCCTTGTTGCAGTCAATACCTATGACTCCATCTTTTAAGAAGATGACAAATCAAATGTCAGGTCTTCCAAAGTGCCTGCACTTGGATCCTGGGTTCAGTCTTCATTTAGGGCAGGGGGAGCTCATTTTACATACCTACAGCTTCCACCAGTCCTCTAAGAAAAAACAAGATAAGAAAAGTCTTGACTCACATTCCTGCTATATGTCATATCCTGAAACAATATAAAAAAATGATGGGGGCTGAATGAATTAAGACCCCTTTCACTCCACAGCTTTCACTATACCTCAATAACACCACACGGATCACAAATCACTGTCCTTTTTTGGCCTAACCTGCAAATCTCTTCCAAACTGCAGAATAAAATAGTGTAATATTGGAATGACCATTTCAGCAATATTTTACAATCCCTCTAATCTGTAAGAAGTGGCTGTGGGAGGACAAGGCCCAGTTAAGCTCCTCTTCTGGAGCATTTCCAGTTTAAGACAATCTGCCACGCAGCTTCTCTGGGCACTCAGCAGCTGCACGGGGATTTTTTTTTTAGTACCATAAACTGCAGAATTCACACGGCCAGAACAGCACGAAAATAAAAGTTAATGACCTGAGAGTAACCCGGACAGACAAGAGATTAAAGCGTCAAAGCCTAAATGCTCCAGCACGCAAGGGCTTGATCTGGAGGACAAGAAGAAGCCGGCGGCGTTTGCCCAAGCACTGCTCTCAAAATTGGCTTCATCCACGTGGCTCACCAAAACCAAGCACTGCTGAGTGGAGATGCAGATGCTATATGAAGGATCTCCCATTTCTCTGAGCTGTCGTATCTCCTTGCATACGGTTCAACTTCAGAGCTCTAGCTGCATCCACCTACTTGACTGGGGGTAAAAATCAATGGCATCTTCCAGAACTCGCAGGCTCAGCTACTTCTCCTCTCCTCCACGAGGAATGAAGGAGGGCACAGTTTTGTGAGATGCTCAGTCCAGTCTGACCCGGGCATTGCTAAGGCTGGTGACCACCTAGGGCTGGTGACCACCTAGGGCTAGTGATAACCACACACCACCTTGCTGGTCCGAGCCCCCAGAGCAGCACACAGGAGCCCCTTGCACTTAATGATTTGTTTGTTTAGATGAACAACCATTCCAACCCCTTGTAGCACCTAAGAAGAACTCACTTGTGAAACCTTCTGAGCAGGATCTGGTCTGTGGGAGTCGGGCAGTGTGGGGTGCACACAGCTGGTCCCTGGGCAGCAGAGCAGCCCCAAGCCACACCATCACAGGGCTTGGTGACCAGGCCAGGGCGGGTGGCTGCAGATCCACCACCAGCGTGTCACAGCCCGGTGTAAAGGGGGAGTGAGCATCGGCAGGGACTGGGGCAAGAGAAAGGGCTACACAACAGCTGAGGTGGCCGCTGGCCACGGGAGGTCTGGTAGATGGGGCAGCAGGGAGGACACCGAGGAGAGCGGGGTTGGGAATCAGTTTGGTGAGGGAGGGTGGGACAGGGGAGACAAATCTCTGTTCCTGCTCACATTGAAAACCCTACAGCGGGGGCCAGCCGTTGCTAGTGTGTTTTCTATCAAGAAAGGGCACCGACCCTAACCTGTGCCTCGGAGCAGTTTGTGGAGTTTGGGGCAGATGTTCACCATGCCAAAGGATGAGGTGGGCAACAGAGGCAGGACTGAGGCTGAGGCAAGAAGCAGGGACTGAAGAAGGGAGCTTGGTCCAGCTGGAGAAGAGGGAGAGAGCTCAGGCAGACTGCGGGAGAAGGTCTTGGGCAGCAGTCTTGCAGCAGCCACGCATGGGATTAAACACCATGAGACAGATCCCTTTCCCTAGGATGTTTCCCAACACCCTGCAAAAGTACGGGGACAGTGACACAGCCTTCCTCTCGTCAGGCATGGGCTGGAAATGTCCAGCCCCGTGCTCACCAAAATGGTATATACATCCTTATGGTGCCTACACGGTAACCCAGATTCTTCCCACTCCCAATGAGTCCAGAGAAGTTAAAGCATCCCCTGACCCTCAGTTTTGCTCAGAGAAAAACTTTTCTGTGTCAAAAAGGCCACGTCTGCCAAATGTGGGAGCAATGCCGAAGTGAAGTCACATCGCTTGGGCAAGCAGCAGCTGCTCTTGGGCAGGCATCGCTGCCCTGCGAAGGCGTCGCCTTTCTGCACCCTCCTCTCCGCAGCTATTCATCTGCCCAAGGGCAACGCGAGCGGGAACGAGAAGGTCTGACCGAGCCTTACGGAGCTGAGCAGGGCAGGACCAGGCCTCGCGGGGGCACATCACAAACCCGTGTAACTGGGAGCACGATGGCCACAGCGAAGGGCACAAGGTGATAAACTGCTTCGCCCGTAACGCAGAGCTCAGCCTGACGGCTGCCTTTAATCACCCACTGCTGTTCTTTACTGCCTTGGATGTGCTCTCCCTTAATTAGCCCAAAAGGTGACTAATGAGCTATTTGTTAATGCCATCATTCAAAAAGCTCTATTTGTAGCTGGTCTGAAAGAGGTTTTTTTAAAAGCAGCGAGTTTCAGCCAGCTGGCACAGAGCATGATCACAAGTTAATTACATGATCTCATGGCAGTTATCTCGAACTAATACATCATTAATCTGATCTTACGACAGCTAAAGGAGAAGCCCAGAGCCAAGAAGCACTTGAAGGCTCCACAGTCTTCAGGACAGGAGCCCTTTTTATAAAAGCTGCGGGTTTACACACAGCAGGCACGTCAGGACAAGCTGCAAGTTGCATCGCTCCCCTCACCCTGACGAACAAAAACATTCAGGAGCTGGGAAACACATGATCTCCTCCAAAGGGAACCTTCCCAAAAGCACAACCGCCATCCCCCTGCCTCGGTTCAGGGCTGTGAGGATGGCCAGAGCAGGAAGGGGCTCGGGGCAGGCTCCCAGCATTGCATTAATAAGCATTTCTGATATGCCCTTTGTACAACGAAGTCCTTTTGGAGGACCTGTCCCAGTCTGGTCTCAGGGGAGATATTGGCAGGTGGGTAGTTTCAGGTCACCTGCACTGATGGGGACATGTGCTAGAAGCTCCTCTATATCCTCTCTATCCCTTTGGATATAAAGGTAGGAGGTAAATCAATAAATACATCCCTATTTACATGTCATGATTTCATTTGAATAGCTCATCCCTAGGTAGGGACAGGCATCTACACAGATACCCAGGAACCAGAACAAAAGCTTGAAAAGCTTTGAAAATACTAGCTTCAATTTCAGCCAAGCTCTTATCTCACTCCTGAGCTAGGGCGTCCCCCAACAGCCCCGAAGGAGCTCACAAGCCTGTCCCAGCCATCCCGCAGGCACGGCAGGATGCCAGGGGTCACCTCACAGCGCTCCAGGACCAACGCTCTGATGACAAGGTACAGGAGATGCTGGGTGCACATGTCGACCCAGATTTGGGGTGGTTTTAAGATCTGTAAGGTCCTCCAAGTTACCACATGGAATAAAATTTCTCTTTCTTACTTCTCTGGTTTTCTTCCAAAGTCAGCAAATTGAATTGCAACTCAACGATTCAAATGTTAAAGCACTTGAAGCAAAGCCTGCGTCTCCCTTTGTGTCTTTTGCAGAGCTGTCTGGGCTAAGCTAGTGATAGCAAACACCACCGCACCTCATTTCTGCCAGTTATCTTCACAGGCAATTAACTGCCAGGTTATTTTAGCCATAACAATCACTCATCCATTTAAGAGAAGATAATTTCTCTGTGCTGTTCCTGTGACCTCTCAGAAAGCACACGACTGCCTTTTTTTTTGCATTCATAGTGGAAAATGTTCCTGTTCCAGCCTCAGTTTGGACAAGCGCTTTCAAAAACAGGTAAAATAGAAATGGTAAATCTTACCTGACAAAACAGCCGTGATTTCTCTGGCGACAAAAAGCATCCGTGCCTCGGTGCTGCAAGACCAAAGCTTTCTTGGAGAGACTTTTGTCCTCTGTTGGGTAAGGGCTTCACGAAAACTATGCAGCCATTGCCTGGACTTGCTTTGGTTTGGGTAGGTAAGTCACGGGAATTCAGCTGCTCTTGCGTGTTCAAAGAGCTTCAAAATGCTCTACACCACCTATCGGCATTATGGTTCCCGCAAGTATGCGAGGTATGCGTTTGTCTTCCTGAGTCATATAATTATCTTTGGGAAAGTAACCTGTGGAAGCACAGCAGAGGAAAAAAAAACAACTGGCCATGTAAATCCCTCGACAGTCAGCAGTAGCCCTGCAAGGAGATCACCTCGAACAGAGGCTTTGCTAATTCATATGTCCCAAACGTCAAAGCTAACGGAGATGCTGGGCTGTCTGCTTTCGTTCCCGCCTTCCTCGGCAGTTTGCAGCAGCACACACGGGCAGTGCCGAGGAGAAGGAGCAGCACGGTCTCGAAAGCAGCCACAGTGCTGGAAGAGCTGATCTGAAGTTTGGTGGGTTGCACAGGTTATGGGCGGCCTCTGGCCAGGAGGAAAGGTAGGGTGAAATAGTCCCTGATGACTGCTGTTAATGGAGGCTGAGTCATCGGTGATATGGGCTGAAAAAATGATGTGATGCAGCAGTGTCTGGGCTAGTTACATCTTGATAAGGATGGCGGGTGTCTTCCTGGGTTTTCCGTTGAGTCAGAAGCACCTGGGGAAAGGTGACACCAGGAAAGGGATTTCTGCCATGATCAAATGCCACCTCAGGCAGTCTCAGAAGAGGAATAGATACTAAGAGAGAATGGGATACCACACAGGTGAGCTTCCCAGAGAAGCCCCTTGTACCAAGCATAAGGGAGGAAAGAAGGCTGAGAACGGAGAGCAAACAGTAAAGGGGGCCTTGATTACACCATCTTCTCGCAAGGAAGAATATGGGCTTACCACGGAGCGAATGGGTCCAGCAGATGTTCACACCCTGCAATGTTTTGTCAGAGTTGCCAGTTTTCCCAGATGACTTACAACAAGGACATCTCAGAAGTGAAGCTCCAATTCATGCATGACAGCAGCAGCTCACTTGAGTGTAGGCAGTCCACACACCTGAGGCAGATGTGAATGGATCTCGGTTTTTGCTCCATCTCCCAAAAGACCAGCTCTATCCATCATCTCTCTTGACAGCTTACGGTACTCAGGAGGTGATTTCAAAATTATGAGCTCAGCTGTGAAGGACTTCCAGCCGCCAGGTTAGACAGAAAACCTCATACCTGGGAGGCAAACAGCTCCCATTCCCAGGACCAGGAGGGCTTCGAGCACCCATGTGCACTGAATGACAAAGAGAAATGCGCTGTGCAGCCTTTGAGCCAACTCTGATCTGTGGCCTTTGCTCTTTCCAGCTGGCACTCGGTTTGATCACCCCATCCCGGCTTTGGCCAGTGTTGCCCGATGCCTCCGACAGTATCTGTCTGTGCTTGGCTCCTTCGTGTGGCGTGAGCAGGTTGGGACGCTGCCAGGCGTGAGGTGGGTTGCAGGCCGCCCGTGCATTTAGGAAGCCAGCGGATCCAGGAGCAGCAGACATCAGCCGGGGAGCAAAAACCCTCAAAGACCTTGTGTTCCCACACCTCCTCCAGAGGCATGTCTCCGCTCTGACCACAAAGGAAAAAGCATCCGAGCTCTTACCAAGAGGCGCTTTGGGGACTGCCAGCACGGTGCCAACTGGTGGCAGCCGGTGTGTGGGGTGGTGAAAGATTCAGGCTGTGCCACTGCCTGTGCGCAGGTGAGGAGCTGAGAGGAGCCCTGGCTGTACTGGCATGTCCCAAGGCCATCCTCACATTCCGGCTCACCCACCACAGCTGCAAAGCAGCAGGAGCAGCCCTGGCAGTGTCGAAGCTCTCCCACCAAGCCCCTGGGGTACTGGTGCCCCAGGACGCACCCCGAGGATGGGTATGCCCCAAGGCTTCAACTATGTAGTGGGAGACATTTGGAGAAACCACTCCGCTTGGGCAGAAGTCAACTGATGGATATATGTGCAATGGAGGCTTTGGATTAAGCTTGTTTTTTCAAAAAAAATCCTATATAGCAGACTTGTAATTACAGCTACACCGAGTCCTGATGGCTTTTCCAGGCCTGCTGACACGGGGCACGCTCTTAGCCCCCTCCCGGCATGTCCGTGCAGGGCTGCGGTCACCCTACCGTGGCACAGGCTCATTTGCTCCTGCACAAACATCCTGGGGAGCCAAAACCGCCTTCAGAAAGGTGAGCAGCCGGCGTCGTGTAACTCATGGTGCTCCACGGCTCTTACACTGTGAGTCATGAGCTCCCCGGCAGATTTACAGCCGGCAGCACCGATCTGCCCCGCAGACAAATGGCGCGGATGGTTGCAGCCCAAGCCAAGCTCCCGGGTGAGACAGGGCGAGGCGGCGATGAGCAGTCATTGCACAGCGTTGCATCGGCTGCAGAAGGGTTTACCACAAAGGGGGTGTCTCTCCTCTCTTCCGACCCTGTGCTGGGGACACGGGGTGGTGCTGGGTGTCATCAGCCTCCTGTTCCTTCTCCAGCCACATCGCCTGAGCCTTACACCCGGGTCCTCATGTCAAAACTCCCGTTCCTGTTCACCAGTTCTTCTGAACTGGTGGGGGAAAGGTCTTCACACCGGGGCCTGTCTTCTGCCAAACATCTGCCCAGCTGCAAGCACTGCACTCCCCCAAAAGAGCGGGGCGAATGGAGATGGACGGTCACACCAGGCAACGGGATGAGAAAGGCCATCTCACTGTGCTTGGCAAATTCTGCCTGAAAACAGATGCTTTTTCCTAGGAAAGCCTTTCTGGGCACCACCTCGCAGGGTGGCTCAGGGATGAGGTTGGGTGGGAGTTGCCCGTGTCCCGAACACTGGTGGGGTGCTGCACCACTGCCTCTCGAGCAGCAGCGGAGCTTCGTGGCTGAGGGCTGGTTTGTCCCCCGTCCCCGTACCCTGGGCACTGCCCCGCGCACATCATGCTCTCCACTCAGTAACACTGCTGGGTTACCTGCGCCGAGCGAGGGAGAGGAGGGAAGGGTGGCTGGTGGGAGGAAGAAGGTAAGTCCCGGGCCAGCTGCAGGCAGCGGGGAGACTCAGGTTACTTGTGGGCAGGCAGAGACGGGCAGCAGCTCTTGGGTACTCGGCAGTGGGAGAGTCAGAGCAGCGCTCTGTCTCACCGAGACCCTGACAGACACCACAACCATATTCATAATGATTTTCTCCCCGTGAAGGACAAGAGCAGGACGAGGAAGCTGCTTGGCTCAAAAACCTAAGTACATCACTCAGTGCAATTGAGGCTCAGGCCGGATCTCTGCTGACAGATGGGAAACGCTTTAGCTTTTTTTTTAAGCTGCAGCATTTTTCGGAGGACTAAGTTAAATTTACAGCGCTCTTTTCAGAGGAAGCTGGTTTTGGGGATGTCATTCTGTGTTAAACAAAATCAGAGCTCTGCAGGGAAAATTAAAGAGGGAATCCAACCGATATCTCATGGAACGGCTTCCCCAGGATCAGACAAGAGCAGAAAAGGGGCTGGTAAGGGGGTGGTGATGTCGGCGACTGTGAGAGGAGTTACATGGCAAAACCAGACCTCAGTAGCCCATGTAAAGGATGCCTTATCCTTCCCTCCTGATCTGGCTGCATATAGGGGATATGGCAACCCGCACCTGGTCTGGCTTCTAATTCGTCCTCCTTCAGTTCAGGGTTAACCCAGCACCTTTGCTCCCTGCGGCTCTCCCATGCATGGCTCTGACCTCCCCCAGTCCCGCATTTCACCATCCAAGGGCAAGCCCGCGCTCGCTCCCAGCTCAGCCGGCACCTGGCGTGCCTCTCCCCCGGCTGCGGGAGCGGGGCTGCCAGGCACCCCAGCCCCAGCTCCACCAGCAAAAGACGCCGGCGCTTGGGAGGTGATGGTGCGGGGCCCCCGGGTCCCAGCCGACCACCTACCTGGCCTTATGACATGCATGTTGGACAGACACACAGACGGATGCTCGTTGATGGTTTCACATGGGTGGAAGAGAGAAGACTCAAATCTTGCTTGGGTAGGCTGGGATATTGTTGTGGTTTAACCCCAGCAGGCAACTAAGCCCCACACAGCCGCTTGCTCACTCCCACCCGGTGGGATAGGGGAGAGAATCGAAAGAGAAAAAGTGAGAAAACTCCTGGGTTGAGATAAAGACAGTTTAATAGGGAAAGCAAAAGCCGCACACACAAGCAAAGCAAAACAAGGAATTCCTTCCCTACTTCCCATTGTCAGGCAGGTGTTCAGCCATCTCCAGGAAAGCAGGGCTCCATCGCACGTAACGGTGACTTGGGAAGACAAACACCATCACTCCGAACGTCCCCCCTTCCTTCTTCTTCACCCAGTTTTATATGCTCAGCATGACGTCATATGGTGTGGAATAGCCCATTGGCCAGCTGGGGTCAGCTGTCCCAGCCGTGTCCCCTCCCAGTTTCTTGTGCACCCCCAGCCTCCTCGCTGGTGGGGTGGGGTGAGGAGCAGAAGAGTCCTTGACTCTGCGTAAGCACTGCTCAGCAGTAATCAAAACCTCCCTGTGTTATCAACACTGTTTCCAGCACAAATCCAAAACACAGCCCCATACCAGCTGCTATGAAGAAATTTAACTCTATCCCAGCCAAAACCAGCACAGATATTTACAGAGCAGACCAAGTGGGACCTTGAGATGACAGTAAGCCACAAGCCTGCACGTGTCTACCACGTAAAAAGGAGAGTGAAAGACTTGCTGTCTCCCTCCTCCTTTCTCCAAAAGAAATAAATCTCCTTACCCCCAAGAGTCCAGAGCAAATTTATGGGGGTATGATCTCTGCCCCCAGGGTCAGTCATGGCACAGACACCTAATGTCTTGCCACTGGGGTCAAAGAAATGCATCCATCAGCCACTTTCTCCCGATTTTCTCCTGGCTGCCCACCCTTCCCTGCAAACTGTGCAGGGAGATGCTGCAGTCACCTCCCACCCCGCATCCTCTGCGGGTCCCTCCTCTAATTGCAGGAGGACCTGGATGCATTCAGGTCTCAGCCCTGCCTGATGCAGGGTCCCCTCTGCCCGCTGGCATGGGAGGAGCCAGGCTGCTCCCTGGCATGAGTGTGGCACAATTATAAGCCCCCATCACGAATTATGCTGAGCAAGGGCTTGGCCACCAGTCTCAGACGTGGCACGGTGGGAGATGAGTCTCTGTCACCAAGCCCCAGCCTCACTCTCTTCAGTTCTTGCGAAAAAATAGAGAAGACCTTGATTTTGCTCCACATCAGAGCTGAAACTTCTAAATATCTCATAAACCGAAAGCTGAAACTTCTAAATATCTCATAAAAGAGAAATGCCATTTTCCAGCCAGGTCTACTTGCTGCTTAAGAAAACAAAAGTCTCTCCACCCTAAAAATATCAGCATTGCAGTGGTGTTTGTTCCAGCTGAAATGTGAAGGACACCAGCTCCTCTCCTCCTTTCACATTACTGCTTGAGTATTCTTTAGGCTTGCGTTTTGTAGCAATAAGGGGCTTTTGATTTGTGCACTATTTAAACCCTCAGCAAGGAACCAAAGTAACAATTATCCACCCCACGGTCTGGTGATTCACGGGGGACTCTGACAAACCCAGTGATGCCATGCAACCGGTATGAGGTATCCGTGAAGAACAACCATAAAGAAAGTCTGCTCAGCTTAATTATGGAAGACAGCGTCTAACAGGATGTATCCAACTGCATCCCAGAGACTGAGACACCGGGTGATTTAATCATCCCTTGAGGTAATACACAGCCAATTATTACTTTCACACTGAAAATATTCATTCACATTACTGAAAAATTCATCAGCAATCCAACATCAGTGGGTAGCACTTCTCAAATGGAAACAGCTCCAGGTGTGGGGCAAAGAGAGACCTCCTCAGGTCAGCCATGTTCTCCCTGTTGACTTCAAGAGATGATGGACCAGACCCCCCAGTTGCAACAAAGTGAGTGTATGGGGATAGCTCCGTCTTTTTACTGTATGATACACAGTAACTGCCCTACAGTTCTTAATAGCCAAGAAGACACCTCCTTTAACACCAACATGTTTGTGATGCTGCCAACAAACTAAACAGCTTTCCTGTGGCTTTACCAGGCTGCTCACCGTAGCGGCCAGTCCTACCCACTGTGGTCACTGTGATTCTCCAATCAGAGACAACTTGGACATGAACTCTTTTCAGAGGTTTGGGGATTTTTTTCCTACCACTCATAAATGAAGGATAAGCTTTAAATTCTATTAAATACATTAAATTTTCTCCCCCCAGTCAAATTCTCCCCCAAAGAAAACAACTGCTCTCAAGCCTTTTTCTGTTCTTTCTGCAACCCACATTCAGGAAGCATGCCCGGTGGGTCTGAGCAAATTGGGGGCACCTTCTTCTAGGGCATGGAGCAATCCCATGGCTCCTCCCCAAAAGATGGTGTGACAGAGGCTGCTCTTTCCTTTTTCCCTCCTCCCAATAACTACTTACCCCAAGCTCGCCATCACTACAGCTCAAAGAAACCCGCTGGCGCTCCTTGATTCCCTCCCTATCTCAGTTCCTTCCCTCCCTACTGAGCAGGCAGGGTCCTCTGCAAAGCCACCTTCTGCCCTCCTATGGGGACAGTGAACCACATCGGTTGTACAGCTTGGGTTATCTGAAAAGCCAAGAATTAGGCTTTTCCTCCAAGATTTTTATCATGAAGGATGACACATTGCATATGTGCCCTGGATGGGAACTGAAGGAGACCAAATCTACCTCTTTTTCCCCATGAGCAAGCTATAACAGCTCATTCTTGGCTGTCTGCGGCTTGGGCTGTGCCGGTGGGGTTTCCACTGCTGTTTTTTTCCCAGGCACTGGAGCCTGCACGCCAGCCTCCACAGTTTTCGAAAGGGCTGACATTTGTGTCAGCAGTGGCCAGGATACATGGAGGGCCCGGGGCTGCTCCCTGCCCATGGAAGAGCCTCGTCCACCTGACGTTGCACACAAGGGGGTCAGCAGCAGCTCCCGCAGCCCCTGCGCCCACCCCGCTGCCTCCCAATTGCCAGGGAAATTGATATTTCCCTGGAAAATATCAATTAATCCTTTTTTTTTTTTCCCTCATTTCGGGAATCTACCACTTTCAACAAAACTTCTGCCAGGAAAAGTTTCTCAGGCTGGAATTTTTAGTCCACGTGTGGAAAAGCTGCCTGGGAGGCACCGGCAGCTAGCGGTTAGGGCAGGGCGACAGTGGGACCGCAGATGGCCTGTTTCAAACGCGGATCTCAGACCTGAGCTTCCCACGTCCTTAACCCCTTGCTTACAGTCTCGGGCTCTAACTCTTTTCCCAACGAAATCAATAAATCAAAAAATATAAAGATGAGATTGGGTCCTCCTGAGAAGTTGGGGAAAGAGGATAAAGCTAGAAAAGACATTCTTCCCAGCCATAGCTGAGGCTGTTTTACTCCCAGGGAATGTTCTCCACATGTTTCCCATGAAGTCTGCGTGTCCTGAGCCAAGATTGCACCATCCACACTGTGGCTGCTCTCTGCCACTTGGCTCTGGGAGATGAGAAGGGCTACAGGCTTCGGCGGGTGTGTAACAGCCTGCGGCCAGACGGAAATGCGGAGGTGATGGTTGTCCTGTGCTCACTCGGCTCAAGCCTTCTGCCCACCCATGTCCTGCCCAGGCAGCAAAACACCACACGTGGCTCTGACGGCTTTTCCCTAATAGCACCAAACGAGTCCATCCTCACAAATGACACCTTCATGTCAAAACTCCCATTTCTCTCAGCTTGTCCTGCTCACCAGTTCTTCTAAACTGGTGGGGGAAAGGTCTTCACACTGGGGCCTGTCTTCTGCTAAACATCTGCCCAGCTGCAAGCACCGTGCTCCCCCAAAAGAGAGGGGCGAATGGAGACATTACTTGGTGTGATGTAATGAGGTGAGGTAATGAGATGAGAAAGGCCATCCCACTGTGACTGGCAAATTCTGCCTGAAAACAGACGCTTTTTCCTAGGAAAGCCCTTCTGGGCACCACCTCGCAGGGCGGCTCAGGGATGAGGTTGGGCGGGAGCTTGTCGGTGTCCTGAACGCTGGTGGGGTGCTGCACCGCTGCCTCTCGGGGGCAGGAAGGGAAGGCGGGGGTGAATGGGGGGCTGCCACCCTCCCAGCATTTTTATGCAATGAGCCCTTTGTTTCCCTTGTTTTCCTTTACCAGCACCCAAAGTGGAAACAGTCATCTGCAGCCCCATCCAACATTTTGTTTTGAACAAAAGTTTCTCTTTCCTTTGCAGTTTTTATGACAAAACCACCAGCAACAACAAAAGTAACATCCATATAAATCCACACTGGAGTGGGTTTTCTTTCCTCCTCCAATTTGTCAATTCAGCAGCCAAACCAAACGCAGCCGTCCCCACGCCTGCTCTCCGGGCACCGCTGGATCAATAAATAACACCGCTCCGTTGCCAGCTTACCTTGAGAGGTCTCTCCTTACCCCGTTGGCCGTATCCAGTGCTCCTGCGGCAAGTTTGCCCAGCCCCAGTGTCTCCTTGCCCCCCAGCTCTGGTGCTGCTCCACCTGCACAGCGATGGCTCAGGGGTCTGTGTTATGAAAAGAGGCATCGGGCAGCATTGCTTGGGATGATATTCAAATCTACGTGGTGGTGGAGTTATTCCTGGCTCATGTCGGCGTGAGTGGGCGCAGGACTCGGTGCAGGGAGCTGACAGGAGCCTTTGACATCACTGGTTAAATTTAGGGGTTTAGCACAGTCCTAAAATGGTCTGGAGGAAAGCTACCGCCAGGCTGGCAGGAGAGAGACAGCACCCTGCAACCACCTCCCGCCCCAAGCACCACCTCCTGCCCCCGCCCCAAGGCAGGGCATGGAGTCAGGAGTTTCTGCACCAGCTCCACTGCTATGCCGTGTCACCCCTTCAAAAATAACCCCCCAGAAAGGTGCTCCATGCTTTGCTGCGGCACAAAAGCAAACAGCCTCCCTGGGCTTGCCCGTGGCGGGGCCATGGGGACCCCTCCTGAAATCACACAGCCCCATGGAGCTGCTGCTCCTGCTCCGCTGGTCGGGGCGGAAGGCTGCAGGGTGACGAAGATGCCCCCCACATAGCGGTGATGTGGGGAGGTGACACTGAGCAGTTCCCAGCCCACAGACTCCCCCAAGAGCCTCCTGCAGCCACCATGTCCCCTCTCCAGGGGATGCTGCAGCTCTCACCGACCAGCCCAGCCCCGAGAGGAGTGTACCTCCAAAGGAAAGGAAGGGAAAACAGTCACAAAAGAGGCAGCTCCCCCCAAAAAATGAAGAGGAAACTCCACAATCCAAGAAGAGTCTCTGAATCCCAAGTCTATCTGCCGTTTGTAGAGGTGGGTGGAAGCTGTAGGTGTGTAATTGCAATTCAGGTTGGTTTTGACAACCTCAGTACCTACAGAAAATGGCTTCTCTAGTTTATGGTCTCTATCTTGGATGTTTTGGTTTTTTCTCTTGATTCCTTGTTGATTCTTCCAAAGCCCTCTCTATTCCTTGTGTGAAGAACATCCCAGGAAGCTATTGCAATAATACCCTTGAGTTTTCACATACCTTCAGTATGGAGGTCGTGGGAACCCACGTTCGACATGACCAGAAGAAGCATCTCTCTGTTTCTGAGCGTAGTGTCTTGTATGAGCACTGCCTTGTTTTGCTGCAGTCGTGTGGCACCTGAATAATAGAGACTGGAGCATTTCTGGTGCAAGGCAAGAGCCATCTGTTTGCTTTCCTCAAGGAATAGCTCTGCAGCCACCAAACAGCTGGTGAAACGGCAGCCATGGGAAGCAGCTAATTCCAAGCCAGACCATGATAACAAGATAACCCTTAACTGCTTTCTCAGGACTTGTCCCTAGCCCGTGCCAATACCAAAAGACAGTGGAGCCGAGAAGGACTCAAGTCCAGCCTCTTGTTTCTGACATTAATGATGCCTAAGAGTACACTACTGTAATCTGGCTGACAAGTTGTAGAGCTTATTATTAGTATAATGGATTTTTTTTTCAGATTTTAATCAAATTTATTGGATATGTGGAAGGGCTGCTAACAATATGTCCAAATTTCTCTGTCTTGAGGAAAATCATCACCATAGCTTCAGCTTGTGAAGGTCTTCCGTGCCCATGGGATGTGGGAAGCTCAAGTTCAAGGTTCCCCCCCACCAAACCCAGATGGGTTCTTATCAGCACTGCACAGGGGAATAATATGCTCCCTACATCAGGGGTTGATGTGTTTCTCAAAAATCTGGAATCATTTTCATTGCAGAATTCAAATACTTTCCACAGAAAAGCCCATGTTTCACTCTTGGGGTACAAACACCTGACATCTTCAAGGATCAGGTACCATCACTTTCATTTTCTTTCCAATGTTGCTACTTGTGCATTCTAAACATTAATTTACCTATTTCACAACCACCTTTCACTGTGTGTAACTGCTGAGGTTGTTTGCTGCAATTTGACTCTCCAGCTGATGAGCAAGACGCAGTGTTGTTCTCAGATCAATCATTCTTCTGCCCTCTTTTGTTCCTCCTTTGATTAACGTGTTCTCTTTGATGCCACTTACGCTCACGTTGCAAGCGCCTTCATCTTCCCACCTCCCGCTGCAGTCACTGAAGGTCATCAGTCATTTCCACCGGCCCAATTACCTCTGCAGAAGAGGACCTGATTCTACCTCACAGCTTTCATGTTGAAGTGCTTGAACGTAATGAGCTTGCTGGTGATTAGCATGGATCCAAGCACTTGTTGTTATTAAATAACTCGAGGTTATTTACATAAAAAGTACTCATTACGTTATACTAGAACCAGAAGATGGCTGGAGCAGAGCTCCTGGGTCATCATACTCCATTGCTGTCTGCCACAAGGAATCGCATCATGAGATTGAGCTAAACCAACCAAGGTATCTCTCACAGCTAGTTTCATCCTCTATATCTGTTTTTCCTATTAGAAGGATATACTCACCTTCTGATGGTTAAAGACGTTCTTCTCATTTCCAATCTAAATACATTCATGGGCAGTTTATGTCCATTTGTTCTTAAGCCTATGTTCTCTTTTAGTTTAAATAGTTCAGCCCCATCCCCTATTTTTAAAAGAGCAGTCATAACCCATATATACAGCACTAAGTTGTATTATACATTTTGGCTGGTATATACTGGCCCCCTAAGGCTGTGACATGCAAACATTCATGTTCTTAATTTTATTTTAACATGTAGGCCAATTAAAATTAAAGGGACTACTCAGAAATAAATGAAGCATAACTTTGCAGGAACATTGGTTGTGTAATTAACTGCATCTATGTGTATTCTGCATCTGAAAAGTCTGTCTGCTTTTCAAAAGGATTATAATATGTATTTTCTGTCAATAGAAACAAATATGCTTTAATTTGTCTTCTTTCATTATGAAATTACAGAGCTCTATGACAAATTAATACAATTACTTAGGTTTAAAAGATGTTACAAGCATATCTAAAGCTGTAGCGCTGTCTCAATAATCTTGTGTTAAGAGTAATACAAAAGCAAACCCCAAACCCTTCATCCAGCAAGATGTAGAAGAGGGCAAAGGATACGCAACTTTAACAATGACAGTTCCTCATTGCTCAGTATGCAGCGCTCTGTCATTTCTGATCGCTATATATGGATTTTGCATGCAATTTAATAATAAAAAGCTAGGAAAACTTTGGCCAAGTTAACACCACATCATCCATAAAAGTAGAGCATACACCATTTTTACCTACACATAGGTTAACGTGTAGCTAACAAAAATGCATTTATTGAGTGATAGGGCAACCAGCACCTCCCACCAGCTTCACTACACAGTACCTGGGCACAAAACTGAATTGTTATGCCACATGCCAATGAGCTTTTGATACAGAAATACCTATTTCAGATAAAACTGCTTTGCTTTTTTTACCAACATAAATCCCTAACTCTGAGTGCAGAAGCACAGACTCAGCCTGGAATATATGGCAACATGAATTACACATGGTAATTACATATGGTGCAGTATGGCAGCTTCTCCCACCGACCAACCCAGTGCTTTCAGTGGAGAAAATTAGTCTTTCTTGTGCAACCATCCTCATCTCTTTGCTGTTCAACCTGTATGCTGGAGTGTAAAGTGAGCTTCAGCAGCTCCTTCCATGTCAGTCCATTTGACTTCTCTCTGTGTGTGTATATCTATCTATCTATCTATATATATATAGGGCTAGACAGCCAGCTCCCAGGTAGACACCTCGACTCAGATGTCAACCCTGTGAAGCTGCATCCAACACTGCGCGAATAGCCTGGTTGAACAGTCTTTGAAGTCCCATCCTCAGAGTACTCTGGGAGTCACGCTCCTTATTTCATCCGAGATTGGAGAACTTGTGGGATTTTATTTGTGCAGCTTTGGGCTAACCTCCACTGCGCTTCTGTCGAGCGCTTCCAGCAGTACATCTGCAACTACCAAATCAATCCCAGCTTCTCACCTGCTAGCAAACCCCTGTATTTCTAGCTCATAAAATACTTTCTCTATTCCCAAAAGGCCTTTTTTTCTTATTTTTAAGCAGTTTTTGTTAACAGTGCCCTGCCTTAACAGAAGGCAGTGAGCATTTCTAGAGGATGATTCAGCCAACCGGCCTGCTAGCTCTCTTAAAACGGATGAATCTCCCTCCAGCGGTGCCCATTCTTCTCTGCTGATGACAAAGCAAGCCAATGCAACTACTTCTGACTTGGATATCCGATTTCTGAATGTCCTAAAGAGGGGAGATGATTCCCACTCAAAACAGATCTACAACTGTGGACTACTTTCAAAGCTTTCTAATCTGGAAGGGGTACACGGATGGGATTAGCTTCACTTGATTTAAGCTGTAAAATTCATCCCACGTGCCTACTTTCAGGATGACATGAATCACACCAAATTCCTGACTTGGGATGGGCTGAATCACCCTCAAAAGCTGCGTCTCCCTCTCACTTCACTGACACCAGCACTCAAATGACCCATTTAGATGAGCCATAGCTGGTAGAAAGCGGCCACTCCCTGCAGTCCCTGTGCTTGAGGAGTTATAGGGCTGGAGCTGGGGCCCCTACAGGCAGCTTTGGATTGTGTTTAAAAGTCAGGATCTTCTAAATTCTTTCCATTTCTTAAACTTCAGGTAGATTTCCATCTTGTGCCCACTGACATATTTGCAAAGCTAAATTAGGCATGTGTGTGCCCCTCCCATGCCTGCTAGGTAAAGCATGCTGATGAGCTCTGAGGGTTTTCCCAGGAAAAGATGGCATTCTGCAAATCTCATTTTCTCCTGGAGATTTAGATGCGCTGTGTTTTCCCTTTGGGTATTTCCTCAGTCTGTTTTTACTGCTGGTGTGCTCAGGCAGACCGACGTGTCGGTGAGCGTGGCAGAGGGATGCTCCATGCCGTGGATCATCTGCACAAGGCAGCAGCTGGCTCCAGAGAGAAACGCTTCCCTCGAGCCTGGTGTGGTAGAAAAATGATGTTCCTTTGCCTGCCATTAAACCAAAGTATCACATTTCAGTTGAGTCACCCACAAATCTCTAAAGAAGCAAGTGGGAGACTGTGGCTGTTCTCTGGACTGCAATTAGCAGAAGGTAATTTTAATAAACCTGAAGTCATCTGCTGCTGACCGATAGGGTGGAAGACAGCATTTCTTTCTGTAGCACAGCTGTGTCTCTGTCTGTCTGACACGTGCATTTTGTCCTCTTTCTCCATTCTCCAGTCCTTTTCCTTGCATTATCTTTTAAATCACTTTACAGTGATTTCAGTTTCAGTTCAGAGACACTTCACACTTTCTCAGCTTCAGAATTGACTTTTTCTTTACAGCTCCATGTCTGCAGGGACTGTACCGGTTTTTCCAGCTGCTTTACTTCGGAGCTTCATTAAGGGCTGCTTCAAAGGCAGGAGCTGCAGCTTTGTAGCTCGGCTGCAAACAGATGACCTCCTCCGGTGAGACCGCACGGGCGAGTGCCATGCTTTGAGAAGCACAACCTCCTGCATCTGCTGGCCGGGACCTGCCTGCAGATGTCCTCAGCCCACTTAAACCGAAACACGTCAGATTGGCAAAGTTCTACTGTTCAACCCATTTAAATCTGAATAAACTAAAAATTGGTGTGGACCCTCAAATTACATTAGAGCCGCTCTTGTCAGAGGTATGTGCACCAGGGTTGCGCCAGTTTAATGAAACCAGTGCAATGCTGCACGTTTAAGCAGATACATCTTTCAGTTTAGCACTGAACTTTTGACATGACATAGCTGGGTCCATACTCAGTTTAACAGAGTCAAAAACAGATCACTCATGTAAAATTTTGAGTAAATATCATGGGTCTCATTCTCTTCTGGCTTACTCTAGTAGATATAATGCAGGTGTTACTCCATTAACTCCAGTCACGCTTCTTCTAAACCTGATGGGGAAGAGAGAAGGACTCGCACATGTTTTGTTTCTTGTCTGGTTGTAGTTACGATTGCTAAAGCAAAATTGGTTTGTGTTTTGATTTCCCAGAACTCATAAAAAGAAAGTGGGCAGCTGAGATCGGCGTGATGAGTTAGACAGGCAAATCGTTCGGGAATGATGTCGAACATGAAGAATAATTTTGTATTATTATGATATTCATTGCGCTCTGGAGAATCTGAGATGGAAACCTGGAGAAATCAGCCTGAATTCCTCTACCCTGCTGCTCTATAGAGAGAGGAAAAATTCCCACTGACCAGAAATGGGCATGAAAAAAACATTTTTTTATTAAGTGTCTCTACACTTGCTGCTTTTGGAAGTAGAAAACATTTTACCTCAAGCGCTCATACGTGCAAAAAACCACAAGCAGAAAGCCAACACGGCATGTTCTAATACAAAATGAAATATGAAATTTTAAGGAACCTTAAGCTTCTGAGGAGTAAATGTTAAATCTACATATAATTCAAAATATATTGGCTAAATTAGATGCTGGATTCAAACCTGTCCTGAATAAAACCATCCTCACATTCAGTTTTTTGGCATTATTTATTCTCTGTGGTTGAAAAAAAAGGCTTTTGGAATTTTACTATTATTAACCAATTTACCACATGGGGAAACCTGCTGTCAGAAGCAGAGTGGCTGCCGTGCCCGTGCACGCACGCAGCTCCCACAGCCCAGAGCTGAAGGGCTCCATCCAGGCAGGAGCTTGCTGGGGCCAGCTCTTGTCCTGGGACTGCCAGGGCAGAGTCCAGAGCCACGCGTGGGCCTTCAGGCCGTGGATAAAATGCAAGGTGAGATCTTGCAAGGTGACATTCATCTCCTGGTCCTCGCCACCTCTGCGAGTTAGCCGTTTGCTGTAAAAGTGGGTTCTTTCAATAAAAATGTAAAGTATTGATGCTTGGAGGTCCCATAGTTTTCCTTGATCCACAAATCATTATGCTGCAATGTTATCAGGGAAGGAAAACATTGAGTCAAACCCAGTTTTATCTTGTTAAACTCCCACTCACTCTTATTTTGAAATGAAGTTACGTATTTTGAAAGGAATTCTTTTGAAAAGTATTTGAAAAGAAAGCACACAAGTGCGAGTATCGCCTTTGCATGAAGTATATGTGTTTAATAGCCCCATCACATTGATTTAAAGAACTTCTGATCCAACTGGGTATGGCAAGATACTAAGAACTGAAATGAATTTGGATATTGAGAGATTTCTTACTGATATATTAATGAAGACAGGTATTCCTTGGCCTTGACAGTTGTCCCCACCCTCAAATAAACAAACCCATGCGATCCTTTTCCCTTCGCTCCTTCTTGAAAATAATTTCCAGAAAGTTTTCTTACTGTTTAAGGGTATGTCAGCTGTTCACGTGCCAGTATTTAAACTCAGAGTCACGTATGGCTCAGTTCTCCTATAACCACCTTGTGGATAAGAGCTGGGGAAGAGCTTGGCCCAGCGTGTGGATAAAATACAGGGAGGTTGTCAAATACAGGAAACGGCTACTGCAAAAACAGCAGGGGTGGGTGGACAAACACTGGAGGCCAGCATTAGCCAAACCATCTATAAATGAAACAACCAACTTGTTAGCCTCCTAATATTTGGAATATAAACCGGAAATCCGCAAAATACTGCCATGTGAAATGCGTGACCTGATCTTTTTAGCTCCTTGGACTCGTCACCTGAATAGCAATGCTTATAGTACATAAAATTCAAACCACAGTAGGAGCGTTACTTAGAGCCGTATTTGCACGGCCAAGCGCTGCGCTTTCGATGTGGAAATAGTTTGGACAGAAACGCACTGGTGTCCAGCAAGACTGGACTTGAAATGTATAAACTCTCTGCAAAAAAGTCTTAATCCTAGTTCATCATTACAAATTACGTCTTTTGGGAGCCAAACCCGCACTGCAGCCACTGCCTGAGCACAGTCCTCCTTCAAGTAACCGTGGCGGGGAGACAGCGAGAATATAATGACTCTGTTGAGTTGCACAAGCTGAGCCCAGAGCAAGGCCCGGAGCATTTCCTCCATTTCCAGCCCACGTGTCAGTGTGTTTTAATGTCTTCATCTGTTCCTACGCTGCGCTGCATCGACATTAGGGTTCATTTTCCAAACCATCTGTGCCAATGCCTGTTTCCTTACCAAGATGACCTCGGTATCAAGATTAACAACAGAATGAGCTCAGAAAAACGTTCAGCATAATATATTTTTAGTAATTCAACATTTATATCATGTAGCAAAAATACTCCTATGATGCAATGAAACTTTATTTCTTAAAGAACCATTTGAAATCTCTTGTAAACAGACAGTAAAAAAATTCTGTAAATGGAGAAGTGACCTTGAAAAGGAACCCAGAAGTTCCTGCAGAGTAAGACATGGTTTATTTGTACCCACGTCTTAAGGCATTAGTGAGGGGTTTGCTCCTGGACAGCAGAATGTGAATTTAAATATCATAATTCCTGATGCTGTGCTATACCAGGCACACAAAGTCCTCAGCTGTCCTAATTCAGAGAACAGATTATTCCTCATTTCAAATACAAACCCAAATATTTTCCCCTCTCTAATGCAAAGGAGAGTTGGAGCAAGACTGTATTGGCAGCCTTGAAATTCCAGTGAGATTTCTCAAAATCATTTTTATGGTGTGAAGTTATTCCCTTCACTAGACAGAGAAGCCAGTCGGGCAGCTCCAGGCTTGGCTCCCTGTGGCTGCTCGTCCCCCCATTTGTGGCCATGGGGTGCTCACAAGTCAACCAGACCCTGTGAAAGAAGCATTTGAGAAAAGTAAATGGTCATTTCTTATCTGCACCACTGCTTTTTTTTCTTTTTTCTGAGAGACAAGCCCCAGAGAAATACCATTCCTGTACACAGTGCTGTTGCAGGATGGCTCTCCCCATCGCTGGTGGGCATGGGCCGCCCAAGGTCACGCTCTGCATGTTCAGCCAGAGTCTCAATTTCACTATGAATATTGTATTTTGGGGGATGTGATATATATAGTTGGTGGAAGGAAAGCCATTTTTTACCATTTTTGGACTAAATATGCATAAAGCTCCTTAAAAGTCAGCTGAGGAGCAGGCATGACATCTTCAGGACTCTTCTTTCCACCAACACAACAATTGGATGTCCCCAGAGGCTGCTGCTTCTCCCTTCCCAAGCCCTTCCTCATCCCACTCAGGCTAAGCTGGTGGGTGTCAGTCACCTGCGCTGCCTGCTTCTGCCCACGCAACTGCCCTGCCTTCCTCATCCATCTGCCCCCACCAGGCTCAAAAGCAGGGCTTTGTTGTGGTTCCTGCTGTGATGTCCTGCTGAGATGACGTGGAGTGATGTCTGGTGAGACGCCTGCTCTTATGCCTGCTGAGATGCACTGGTAGGATGCCTGCGGTGATGCCTGCTGTGCTACCTACTGGGCTGATACTTGGTGGGATGTCTGCTGTGATGTGCATTAAGACGCCACGGTGGGATGCCTGCTTTGATGCCTTCTACTCTTAGTCATCTTTCAAAACAAGTGAGACCAAGCATTTAAATCTTTGTAATTTTTTTTCTTTTGCCAGAATGCATGTGTGTGTGTGCTGTGTGAAGATATGCAAATATATTTAAATATTTGTTTTTACAGGCTCTGTCTTATTCTGGAAGGAATGGTCCCAGACGGCCCAGGCTCCAAAGCCGTGCTTCCAGCCAGCCCTCGCCAAGGCTTTCAGTCTCCCCTGAATGCTAGCAGGGGAAGAGCTGCTATTAGCTGTTAGACCCTCTCCTGCAACCACCAGTGATGCTCTTCACAGCCAGCAGCCCTGACACAGGCACACTAACAACACGTTCAGACCACAAGCACGTTTAGCAGTTTTTCAGCAGCTGCAAGCTTTTTGGGAAGACTTTGCAGTACACCCCATGCCCCTGAGGACTTCCAGGCAGCTCCGGCAAGGGAAAGGCTTCCCTGTGCCCAGTGCCAGGCTGGGCAGACCATCCCGTCCCATACCCCAGATGAATTCTATTCACCAGAAACCGCATGGAGAAAGTTGCTCATCTTGCTTAGCTCCCCCAAGGCTCCCCTGGACCCTTTGGGCATCAGAAAGGAGCTTCTGCGCAGGCAGCACTGCTCGTGCCCGCTGAACCCGCGCTGCAGGAGCTGGAAGAGCATTTTGTGCACATGAGCACTAAATTGCTCAGATGCAGAGGCTGCATACGCAGTGAATGGTGACGGTGTCACACACATCGAGTGCCTCTGTCTCTGCTGTCAGCTCCACATTCACCTCCCCTGTCTCCTGACTCATAGCTCAGATACCTGTATGAGATGTGTGGCAACCCTCTTGTTTATATTCTAGGAAAGTCTTTCTTCTCCGGGACACTTTCAATTCTGACTTCGAATGTTACGAAATATCCAAATGCAGACTTCTTCCGTGTATGATTTCAGAATATATTACCTGTTGCAATACCTATTTAATATAGTTTCTTGGCTATTAAGGTTATTACTACACTTCACTCTAGAATTGTGTTGGCAGCAACGCAGAACTGCTGTGAGAAACTGTGGAATCAGATTTATGTGAATTACTTTAAGAGAAAGTCGACAGTTGTATTTTTCTCTTCCAGGAGGGACATGTATTAGGAATTACCTTTAAAATCTAAGACTACATAGGTGAAATTGGTCTATACGCAATCTCTTCTATTTTTAATGAACTGTGATCATCCTAAAGCAATAAAAAAGTTAACATGGATTGCTATGCACCCTTTGCAATGTAACTAATGACTCTGTCAGCAAGTTCCATACTGGAATTTTAATATATATCTGTAATTTTAAAAATATGAGAATTTCTGTAAAATAGGTAAGGCAAGGCAAGTTTTATTAGGTGAAGAAATGCTAAAAATAGTCATGCAATTCTTCATTCAGTCCAGGTACATGGCCTGGTTTTGAATTGAACATTTTCTCAAAACGCTGAGGTACCCTCTGAACAACGTTACCCCCCCTTAGCTTGGCTCTCTTCACTGGGCTGTATGCAGATGCCAAACATTTGCTCAGCCCAATGTAAATCCCTCCTTGCCATTCAGGGTGCATGCAAGGAACCAAGGGATGCATTTCTCCCAGACCACAGCTGTGACATTTTGGGTCTTGAAACAACAGAGAAGACAAAAGCACACATATCCAGGTATACATATATTATCTTTCCTAACTGTAAGCGATATTAAGGCTCAGATTTATCTCACTTAAAGATGCACGTGAAGCAGCTAAGTCCTAGGATCCTGTCCCACCCTTGGATCCCTACACAGACACTGCGTGAGCTGAGCACTACTGAAGATGGGCTCAGTCCTTGTAAGATCTGGTTTCCTTCCTGGAGCTACATGGTCTTCTTCACTGTCTAATGGTGGAGCCCACAGCGATCACACATCTCGTGTAGCTATCTGAGCTATGTGTCAGGAGATGGGGAGGTGAACGTGGTGCTAACAGCAGGCAGAGGCACTCTCTGTGTGACACCGTGACCCTTCACTGCGAATGCAGCCTCCGTGCCCAAGCAATTTGTTGGGCTTGGGAGGAGAAAGACATCCACTGGTATAAAAGTAGGCAGTGTCTCTCTACATCCAATTTCCTTATAGAAATAAGAAACATTAAACCTTTAAAGTTTTTACATATATATTTTTTCTGGGGAAAAAAGTCCTCACAGAGCAGGTAAGCGCTGAACCTGCTCAGGGTCCTAGAGTGTGAAAAGGAAAAGAACGAATCTCATATGTCTGTCCCTGTGCTGAATCCTGTGGTGACATTTAGCAGCTGTGGAACCTCAACACCCATAGCCGTCTCTGGCTGATTTTACTATCAGGATAAAGAACAGAATGGGTGCATAATGTATGTGAGATTATCCACTGTTACGTATGACATTTAAGGCATTCTCATAATTTAAGGTGATGCCATGCTCTCAGTTTATTAGAAATCACTTCTCTGTGCTCACTAATAATGACGGGGGTTGCATGCAGATTAAAGAAGAAAATGTCTTCACGTTTCTCCACCAGCATGGAAGGTGGCGATAGGTAACATAGAGCGGGTGGCCTGGGAGGTCTGATTCCCAGTTAGGGCTCTATTCCTGGCTCCCACAACTTCCAGATGAGTCATTTCTCATGACTCTGCTTATCCATCTGTGCTTCTCAATACCCATTCACACCTCAGCTGGCAGTACCCTGACTGTTAGCTGATGATTATTGTGACAATAGTTAATGCTAGGTTGATTAAAATTTAAATATACTTTCCTAAATTAAAAAACGTCTTGAAAAGATGGTGCCCAGGGCTGCAGAGACCAGTGTTAGCATCAGGAATTATGTTCAGTGTACTGCTGGTCCTCAGCACACGCTTTTAAAATCAAACCATTACCTTACTATTGCTCATTCTTCTCATAAAAATGCTGGGCAGCCAATTAGTTAATATTTAAATGTATTTAAACCTCATGATGAAAACTGCTCTATAAAGTGGAGTACGTCATGAGTGCTGGTTAAATATGCAGAGGACAAAGTGTGTGCATTTTCTACTGTGAGCTCACATTAAGTTGGCATTATTTGAAATATAGAATCATAGAATCGTAGAATCATAGAACCATTAAGGTTGGAAAAGACTTCTAAGATTATCGAGTCCAACCCAGGTTAAGCCTGTGACTGTCAATTGGTTGCAACACAGTAATGTCCAGCGCTTTTCATCAAAAGCGCTTCACATTTTGTTAATTATGCAAAGATGAGTAATGAAATGCTGCATTTTAGTGAGTCATTATCCGTATATGACAGTTACAGAAAGTGAAGCAGAGAAAGCTAGACCATCCATGCTACCAAGTCATGGGAACTAAGTATAACTTAAGCTGGTTTTCGATGATGGAAGTATTTACACTCTTACAGCAAGACCAAGTATTTTGCTGAACCTCTGTCCAAGTGACTGCACAGAGCGTCAGAGACAAAACTGTGGTTTTGTGCCAGGCTCCCGAGTGCAGCTTTGTGTGCCTTCCCGGGTCGCACTGGTCCAGGGGACGAGTCCAGCACTAGCCGCTCGGGTTCACCCATTCGACCAACTCAGCTTGCATCATGTGGGGCATGGGACTCACCCAAGTGCATTTTCCTTTAAGGCAGCTCATATCTGTCAGATAAATATTTGATTTAAAGATGGTTCATAGTGGAAGACTGATCATGACCCACAGCAATTTTTTCCAAAAATCAAATATCTTATTAAAATGATTTATTAATGATAATAATGAACTCTCTTCTAAATCTATCTAGCTTTGATTTCAGCCACTGGATTTTGCTGTGACTTTATCCGATACACTGAAAAGTCCATAATCAAATTTGTTCCTCAAATAAACAGCTACAGGGATCAAAGCTGACTCTCAATATTCACTTTGTTAAGCTAAGTAGATGAGCTCGTTAAGAGTCTCACGACAAAGGCAGTTTTCCCAATACTTCATTAAATCTGTGACTCACCTCTAAACTGTCCCAGTGTTAAACGGTTACCAAAACCATCGCAGCTCAAGAATTATCACAACTCTGCCAAATGGGGAGGTACAATAACTCATCTATTACTACTTAATATTTTCCTGCCTGCTTGCATTTCCATAGTACAAGAGGAAAACTCAGGCTGGAAGGGACCTGAGGAGATCGGCTCCAAGATCAGCCCCAGCTGCTCAGAGCTTCACTCAGTTGGGTCTTGAAAGCCTCCAAGGAGGAGGCTGCACAGCCTCTCTGGGCACCTGGCATGGGTGTCCTCATGGGGAAAGAGCTTCTCCTATTTGAACCTCTCATATTTAAGCTTGTGCCTGTTGCCTGTTGTCCTCCTGCCCTGCACCGCCGTGCAGAGCCTGGCTCCGGCTCCTCCATGCCCACCCCGTAGGCACTGGGGCTGCCCTTGGGTCCCCCCCCAAAGCCACACGCTTTCGGGCAGGAGCAAAGCCTCATGCTGTATAACCAGGCTCACCATATGAGTCACTACCTCCTGTTCTTCAGCGAGAATTTGGCCATGGCCAGAGGTAATTTGGGCTGTTCAGCATCCGCACGCTGTCCTCCCTCCTCTTTTACCCATTTCCTGAAGTTTGGGTCCGCTGTGAGTGTTACCAGTAAGGATTTTGCCATCTTCCAGTTCAGTGATGATCTGATTTGTCTGAGGCGGTCCAAGCAGAAATTAAACCTCAGACTGCCCTAATAAGGAAGGCAGACACGGCGATAATAGCGGCTGTGTTAGCAAAGCCTTACCTCATGATGCTGGAATTAGGGTGGGCCACCAACCCCATTACCCAGCCTTCTGCGTTGACAGGGTCTTTACCAGCATCAATCACCAGGAGTGATGTGAACTGTGAAATAATGTATTTAAATTTGGAGTGATTTAGAGATAAACTGGTTTTGATGAGCTGCTAATGCATTATTACATTTTATACATTATGATTTTTATAATGCCTGATGCCACTTCCTGCGCCTTGCACAATCCCTGTGTGCTGTTAGAGGGTTTGAAGAAAATAATTGGTTTTATGGCTATAACCGAGGTGGGAATCCGGCCCATACTGGACGTGGTCCATGACATCCCCATGCACAGAAGTCAAACCAAACGGGCAGATTTCAATAATGAGGCCAATAATGAGTGATGGGTCACTTCAAATCAAATGGTGTGACCCAATTATACTGGTGTTTGAACTTCCACAATGCTGACAAACCTTTTTTTGATAAGTAAGAAGGCAAGAAAAACAGTAAAGAAAGCCAGATTTATTGTTGATGTGTCAATAACATAAGGGCAAACTTTTCCTTTTCCTATTACACCAACAAAATGTACAATATTTTCCAAATAATTGTCTAATTGTCTAACTAAGCATCTGCTTATTTTTGAAGACCGAGAAACATTTTAATGGATGGCTAATTCACCCTCAAATGACCAATTAGAAAAGGAGATAGAATTAATTTCTGATCTATTGACGAATGGAAAAAGCTAATTAGTTTTATAGTATTCTCTCATGTCAGCTACTTCACCGCCCCCCCCAGCCCCTCTGGCTTCAGGCTCTGCAGTGCCAAAGCGCCGGCAGGACACACGGTGTCCCCAGGGGACGGGCACCTGGCGCTGGTTATGGTACTGTACCAGGGTCAAGTCTACCTGTTAAAACCTCCTACACCACCTGGCAGATCACCACGCCTCTGGGACCTACGTGAAGAAAAGGCTAAAATATTTCCAGCATGCAGTTTGCAGAGGAAGAGTTTGTCTCTGATGGGTCTTCCTACTTGCGCAGGAGGACAGTGTCCCCGGCCAGGTGGTCCTGAGGGTAACAGTCCCTGCTCTCTGCTCTGGCCCCTGGCACATGCCCCTTCCTACCCTTTATGTTGATAGTCTCAGATGCCTTCAGTTTTATTATTCAAGCAATATTATAACTAGATCCACATATAAATTCCACAGCACCCACATCCCTCCCCAGGAGGCATGGAGGTGATGGAGCAGTGTTCCACTTCCACACATCTCCTCATGCTTGAGGATTTTCCACTTTTTTAAACACGTACACAGTTTTTTCCATGAAACGGGAAGAATTTATGAAGTCTAACTTAGTTGTCCTGCAAACTTCTTTTTTATACAAGACGACAGCTGGAAATGAGATCCATGTAACAGAGCTGAAGATATCTGCCTAAATGGACCGTGCTGCATAAACCGGTGACTCAGGTCCAGGCCAAATCCTGCCAGGATGAAATGAGCTGAAGCACTGGAGGATGAGACCCCTGTGACGGCAACACTACCAGGGCAGGGAGCAAATGCAGCACACTTACTTTAGCCCAGTTCTGGGGGAAAAAAAACAAGTATACTTCATTAGAATATGTGCAGCAGGACATGGTGTTCCCCAAGCTGCCACCTTGGGGGAGGTGGGACCTCCCTACTACACTTCCACCCTGCTCCCTCCACAGCCTCTTCATGCCTACCCTAAAAAAATAAAGAAATGACCACCCCTTGCACAAATATGCCTGATATAACTTTCAACCAGCTCGTCCAAATACCAGTGACAGCCTAACTATGGGAGCAAAGCCTCCAGTGCAGGTTGCAGGGCAAAATGCAGCCCCCCTCTCTTGCAGTCACTCTGGTACCAATATCCAAACTAACTGCTTTAAGGTTGTCCAGGACAACCAGGGGATCAGGCCCAGCCACCATGGGTTCATGGAAGGCAGGTCCTGCTTGACCAACCTGATCTCCTTCTATGACCAGGTGACCCACCTCGCGGATGAGGGAAAAGCTGTGGATGTGGTCTACCTGGACTTCAGAAAGGCCTTTGACACTGTCTCCCACGACATTCTCCTAGAGAAGCTGGCGGCTCACGGCTTAGACAGGTACACTCTTCACTGGGTAAAAAACTGGCTGGACGGCCGAGCCCAGAGAGTTGTGGTCAACGGAGTTAAATCCAGTTGGCGGCCGGTCACGAGCGGTGTTCCCCAGGGCTCAGTACTGGGGCCGGTCCTGTTCAATATCTTCATCAATGATCTGGACGAGGGGATCGAGTGCTCTCTCAGTAAGTTTGCAGATGACACCAAGCTGGTCGGGAGTGTTGATCTGCTGGAGGGTAGGAAGGCTCTGCAGAGGGACCTGGACAGGCTGGATCGATGGGCCGAGGCCAACTGTATGAGGTTCAACAAGGCCAAGTGCCGGGTCCTGCACTTCGGCCACAACAACCCCAGGCAACGCTACAGGCTTGGGGAAGAGTGGCTGGAAAGCTGCCCAGAGGAAAAGGACCTGGGGGTGCTGGTTGACAGCCGGCTGAACATGAGCCGGCAGTGTGCCCAGGTGGCCAAGAAGGCCAACGGCATCCTGGCCTCTATCAGAAATAGTGTGGCCAGCAGGAGTAGGGAGGTGATCGTGCCCCTGTACTCGGCACTGGTGAGGCCGCACCTCGCATACTGTGTTCAGTTTTGGGCCCCTCACTACAAGAAGGACATGGAGGTGCTGGAGCGTGTCCAGAGGAGGGCAACGAAGCTGGTGAAGGGCCTGGAGCACAAGTCTTATGAGGAGCGGCTGAGGGAACTGGGGTTGTTCAGCCTAGAGAAGAGGAGGCTGAGGGGAGACCTCATCACGCTCTACAACTACCTGAAAGGAGGTTGTAGTGAGGTGGGTGTTGGTCTCTTCTGCCAAGTAACTAGTGATAGGACAAGAGGAAATGGCCTCAAGGTGCGCCAGGGGAGGTTTAGATTGGACATTAGGAAAAATTTCTTTACTGAAAGAGTGGTTAAACATTGGAACAGGCTGCCCAGGGAAGTGGTTGAGTCACCATCCCTGGAAGTAATTAAAAGATGTGTAGATGAGGCGCTTAGGGACATGGTGTAGTGGGCATGGTGTGTTGAGTTGATAGTTGGACTTAGAGGTCTTTTCCAACCTTAATGATTCTATGATTCTATGATTCTACCTCTGAGCTGTCAAGGCTTGATTCCTTCTCCATCTCCCCTCCCTAAGGGCCAGAAGTCAGGCTGCATCTTCTTCAAATGCAGTACAAATGGGTGCCTGAGTCAATAAAAGGCAGTAACCCCAGCTGTGCATCAAAATTCACGTGCTGCTGCCTTGCCCGTGGGAACGCCACCCAGCACTCGGGCGCTTGTCATCTGAACAAAAACACGTGCAGTAAACACATTCAGCTGGGCACTGACTGAGTTTGCTGCTCATCTTCTGGAATGAGGACCAGTCGCCAGTGTGATACCACATCTATCAAATATAATACTCAAAAATCTGCCAGGTTTTTTTTTTTTTAAACCTGATTTTTTGGGGTAACTAGTTCTTAAAAGGAATAAATTGCTTCCAGAATGAGTGTATAAAGGATGCTGCAGTAATACCTGCATGCTGTAGCGTGCCCAACAGCAGATTCTTGGCGTGGCAGCAGTCACTTTGGCCACTCTGACCCTGGAAACTAGGGCTCTGCAGACATACACACCTTGTTCAAACATCGACCTCCTTGAACGGGTCCAGAAGAGGGCCACGAAGATGATCAGGGGGCTGGAGCATCTCCCCTGTGAGGACAGGCTGAGAGAGTTGGGGTTGTTTAGTCTGGAGAAGAGAAGGCTCTGGGGGGACCTTATAGCAGCTTTCCAGCACCTGAAGGGGGCCTACAGGAAAGATGGGGAGGGAGACTTTATCAGGGAGTGTAGTGATAGGACAAGGGGTAATAGTTTTAAACTGAAAGAGGGTAGATTTAGATTGGACATAAGGAAGAAATGTTTTATAATGATGGTGGTGAGGCACTGGAACAGGTTGCCCAGAGAAGTTGTGGATGCCCCATCCCTGGAAGTGTTCAAGGTCAGGTTGGATGGGGCTTTGAGCAACCTGATCTAGTGGAAGATGCCCCTGCCCATGGCAGGGGGCTTGGACTAGATGATCTTTAAAGGTCCCTTCCAACCCAAACCATTCTATTATTCTATGATTCTATGATTCTATGGTTAAAAGCAGCTAACAACCCCAAGTCAGCCCAGCTCTAGCAGGAGCTGAATCTGGGAAACATGCTCGGTAACAAGCACCAGCAAAGCAGAGAGATGCCAGTGCAGCAGCTGTGGGTGCAGGACCTGCGTGAGCACCCGTCCAGCACTGGCTCCACAGGTATGTCCCTGCGGCTGTGACAGCACCGAGCTCTGCACCCACCCCTGCCATCTCGGCTCTCCTCTGATCATGGATGTTATTTTTCAAGGAAACCCTGGTATCATACAGCTACGTAAAATCCCTGGGGCATTTCACAGAGCCACTCGCGGTCACCTTGCAGAAGGAAGAGGATGGCCGGGCAGCCAGCTCCGAACTGCCCATCGGCATCACAGCCAAGGAGCACCCAATCTCTGCACCCACCTCCCACGCAGCGGGAATGAACGGCATGTTCAGAGAAGAGCGGGCAAGTGAATCGGGGAGCGAAGACTCACATCACAGCTCCAGCTCAAAAGACCAAGCTGTCAAACGTGGTAATTCAATGAAACTGTGTTTCAAGATAACTCCAGTTACCTTCTCACTGGGGGATGCCTGCAGATGGACAGTGCAGTGTTCCCCGAGGACGGGGAGCTCATAGCTGGAACAAAACCTGCCCTCCAGCCTGCATGCTCCCGTCCCGATGGAGACAAGGAAGAGGTGCCAGTGGCTGGCTTGGGGATGGAGCCAGATCCACTGCTCTCCAGCAACTCTCTGCAGCTGAGCACTTCATTGGAGAAAGTCTCCAGTGCACATAAAGCCACGAACTCTAGGTTGGGAAACTCAAAAGTGGAGTGTTAGATCTTGTTTTCCTTTCCTGTTTCATTTCTTTTCCACTTTTATTTGTTTTCCTATTTCCAAACACGTGGTAGGAGTTCAGGCTGCCAAAAAAGATAAGATGATCAGGACCAGTCAGGTCTCACTCCTGCGCAAGGCAGCTCTGGCCGAGCTCTGAGTGCAGGGGAATTGGGGCATGAAGACACTGTCACCTGCAGATGCTGTCACCCTTGCCATGTCACTGAAAATGTGCACACAGGCCAGGGACCTCCCCCGCAGGCAGCAGGGCTCAGATCACCCAGTTTTGGGCAGGGAAAGCATTTAGCCGTGCGGATGGGAGCTGTACTGTGCAGCTTGCCCTCAGAGGCAGGGGGAACCCTGGCCCCTTTTATCTATTAGCCCTGGTGCAGCCCAGCTCGCTCCTGGGAACCCAAAATAATCACAAAAATGGGTATTGCCTATTTCGTTATCAGAAGACAAGACAGACTGAGGATGTTGTCACTACCTTACCGCCTACTGATGCCACTCATTCACCTCCCCACGCTTCCAAAATTAGCACAGAGTCTCTTCAAACCTCAGGGGAACCACACAGCCAAGTCACCACATTGCAGAGCGCCTGATGCACCATACCCCAGGGGTGACCAGCTCCTTGTCTACGCACAGGCGAGACGGTCTGCACCTTAAAAGCTGTATTTAACTTTGTCTTAAAATATGTAATTCACCGCTATTATTGCAGAGGGGGTTTGAGTGCAGCACACAATGCAGGACCACACTGCAGGTCAGGTCACTGTAACTGAACCTGCTGTTGCCCATCCATTTAACAACGCTGCCTGCCCACACGTGCATCACCCAGCCCGACACCTGGAGCTGTGGGGAACGCTGATTTGAGCTACGGGGTTTCACAGTTCACAGCTCGGACAGATGAAGGGCACTCACAAACAGCTGCAATGCCTCGACGGGCAGGCAGGCAATTATTAAGCTGCAGCACCTACTTCTGACTTCATGACATCTCTAGCCCAGCAGTAACTGCCCCAAACAGCTTAAAATCTAAAGCAGCTCTGGGCACGTGAAGTCAAACATCTCAGCAGTCCTGGGGAAGAGACGCGAAGAGGAAGAAGTGCCCCATACCAGCTACCTGAGGCTGCTACTTGTCTGTTATGAAAATGCAGCTTAATAGCTATGGTAGAGAGGAAGCATCTTGGGAGAGAAGATCTAAAGGAAGAGAGGACTGGTCCCTTTTTTCACTGATGTGCACTGGAACTGCTGCTCACTCAGTGGGGAGCACACTGAAAGCAAACACAGCACTGGAGAGAGAAGCAGGCTGAGAGAAGAAGCTGCCTTCATTTGTCTTTCATCAATTTTGTGGACTTTTTTTTATTTTAAAAGCATGTGAAAGGTCTTTTCATATTGCTGGATGAAATAGGCACACGAATGCAAGTAGTAACTATTACCCTTGGCTGTGATAAAGCACCGAGACTGGCAAACCCTGCTAAGCAAACCGAGGCACCTCTAAGAAACCTCACGTGTTGGGGTATTTCATATGAAACCCCGCTGCACTCTTGGCTCCTTTCAGACGGTTTCAGACAGCTCTGCAAGCTCTGCTCTTCTGCAGAAATGCAACAGCAGCTAGCTGCCCAGAAGATGCACTTCACTGCCCTTTGACAGATCATAGCACTAACTTAGCAAAGGTTAAGAAAATCCACAAAAACAACCAAGTCATTAAAGAAAAAAAAACTCATCAGAAAAGACAGCTTCATAAACAATCTCCTCCCACAGAAAACATGAACTTGATCTTTGAGGAAACTTAATCAAGAGGAAATCCAGCGTCATTCCCTGAAGACCAGCAGCTCTAGCAGTTAAGAGAGGGAGATGATATTTTTTTTTTTTCAGCACTTAATCTAACTGCATGAGCAAACAGCAGCAGGGTGGTGGTGGTAGTGACCCACATCTGAACAGGGCTGTGCAGGGCAACTGTGTCTCATGGTGCATCGATAAATGCCAAGCAAGAAAGCATTCCCCCACTTCCCCCCGCCATTCAAGGGAGGATTTCACAGCATTGCCCGTCTTTGAAAAGCATCACCTGCACGTCTGGATCCCTTCAGTGATGAGTGGTGTCCCTCGGGGGTCTGTATTGGGACCAGTACTGTTTCATATCTTCATCAACAACATAGGCAGTGGGATCGAGTGCACCCTCAGCAAGTTTGCAGATGACACCAAGCTGAGTGGTGCAGTCGACACGCTTGAGGGATGGGATGACATCCAGAGGGACCTGGACAAGCTCGAGAAGTGGGCCCATGTGAACCTCATGAGGTTCACCAAGACCAAGTGCAAGGTCCTGCACATGGGTTGAGGCAACCCCCAGTATCAATACAGGCTGGGGGATGAAGGGGTTGAGAGCAGCCCTGCCGAGAAGGACTTGGGGGTACTGGTGGATGAAAAGCTGGACATGAGCTGGCAATGTGCGCTCGGAGCCCAGAAGGCCAACCGTATCCTGGGCTGCATCAAAAGCAGCGTGGCCAGCAGGTCGAGGGAGGGGATTCTGTGCCTCTACTCTGCTCTGGTGAGACCCCACCTGCAGTACTGCATCCAGCTCTGGAGCCCTCAGCACAGGAAAGACGTGGACCTGTTGGAGTGAGTCCAGATGAGGGCCACAAAAATGATCAGAGGAGTGGAATGCCTTTCCTCATGAGGGTGGTGAAACAGTGGAACAGGTTGCCCAGAGAGATGGTAGATGCCCCATCCCTGGAAACATTCAAGGTCAGGCTGGATGAGGCTCTGAGCAATCTGATCTAGCTGAAGATGTCCCTGCCCATGGCAGGGGCATTGGACTAGATGATCTTTAAAGGCCCCTTCCAACCTAAACCATTCTATGATTCTATGACAACCCCAAGTCCATGTCTGGAATGAGGAGCAAGGAGCTGACGGGTGCACAGGTTTGACAGGTACTAAGAGCTCGGGAACAATTTTCCTATAGCTGTGTAAGTAATTAATATTAAATGACAGAAAGGAAGCTCCTTCTTCCAAAGGAAAGCCAAAATACATGAGTAATATCTGGAAAAAACGGGAAAAAGAATCATTTTGCACAGCAAGGTGGGAGTGCGCCCTGGAGCAGGTTTGGGAAGTGTGAAGAGGGCTTTGGCAGCACGGGGGGGGCTCTGATGGCACCAACGCGGTGGCTTCCTACCTCATTCAGCTCCTCCACCTGTGGCTTGGGACCACAAGATTTCCTCAGACCCAAACTTGACAGCCTGTGCCAGCTCACTGTGGCATTCGAGTGAGTATGGCTCTGATACCTGTTACTTCAAGGAATTTAGGTTCAAGCCTTTCTTCCTTTCTTATTATTAAGACACGCAGCTGACTCTTTCACATCGACAACTTACAATGAAATTTCCCAATATGGATCAATCATTTCACATTAAAATGTGCTGCACTCCCTACGCACGATGCTGATAGCTAAACGTCTGCATGGAAGGGTCACCTCCTGCAGCCAAGGAACGTGTATTCATAGGAACGTACGCTGCAGATACAAACTGTACAACATTAAATAGCAATCCCTTACAGCCGTTCAAAGACCATCTCTTTTTTTCTTTATAAGTGAGATGAGGACATAGCTGGTCTTTCTCCAGTAGCAGGCTTTTGTCCCGGGGGGTTTGAAAGCCCAGATGTGTTACCACAAAGAACGCTTGATGGGCAGTCTCAGACTGTGGAGACACATAGAAATACACAATTTATGGTGAAAATTAGGTTTTGTGACCTTACTCTCTGCTCTTTTATTAAGATTTCTCAGCTGGGAGAGCTTGTCCACTCAAAGAAATTTGGCAGAGAAGCTGCATGGCCAGATCTCCAATATAAACAAGCCCCTGTTTCTGCAGAAGCATTTTATTTGATATAAAAGACAAGAATTTAAGTACACACTAACAAAATCCAGAAAGAAACAGCTATCAAATAAGCAAACTCCAGTTTTCAAAGAATCTGGTTGTATTTCGCTCTATTCCTCGAGAAAAATAACCCAATACTAGCTGATTAGATTGGGTGGCATTTACCAATGATGTGACCCCCTCCAAAGAAAAGACGTTCTTAGGATATTGCCTATTTTATCAGCTAGTCCCGTGAGAGTGCAGAACAAGCAAGAAGAGGTAACCAAGACTCACAGTGCTGTAACACCATCTAGGGGACTTAGTCACGTCTCGGCTCATGAGAGGCATGTGCCGCTGGCAGCCCAGCGCTAGGTGAGAGGGGCACTGCTTTTAAATAAAATAGCACTGTTTCCCTGCCTTTTCCACATGATTTGTCACACAGCTCTTAAACCCTCCTATTTTTACCTGCACTACATCTCTCTCACCCTTTTTTTTCAGTTTGCATCTAATTTTACCATGTATTGTGCTACTCTAGTCTTCATTTTCCCTGCCTGTTGCCACCAATAAGTACTAATTATATATATTAACCTAAGTATGTGCTATACAAAATCAAATACTTTAAGAGGCATTAGACTAGTTAAACATAATTGAAACAAAAATTATTTTAGAAAGCTGGTAAACCCATAAATGCAGAACAATTTGCTACAACAAGAAAAAGTAAAATCAAACCTGACTTTGGAAAATGAATGTTCAGCTTCTGTTCACATCAAGATTAGCACCGAGGAGCACAGTGCATCTCCCTCTTCTTTCTGTTCATCCCAGACTTTACTGAGTGCGGCTACAGCCAAAGTCCTCAATTCATACGATGCATGGGCACTCTGGGTCTCACTATTTCTGAAAAAGGTAGAATCATAGAATGGTTTGAGTTGGAAGGGACCTTTAAAGGTCATCTAGTCCAACCCCCCTGTCATGGGCAGGGACACCTTCCACTAGACCAGGTTGCTCAAAGCCCCGTCCAACCTGGCCTTGAACATGCCTAATGATGGGGCATCCACAACTTCTCTGGGCAACCTGTACCAGCGTCTCACCACCCTAAGTGTAAAAGAAATTCTTCCTTACATCCAATCTAAATTGACCCTCTTCATTTTAATACTGCTGCCTCCTCTCCTGTGGCTACAGGCCTCAGTAAAAAATCTCTCTCCATCTTTCTCATAAGCCCCCTTTAAGCATTGAAAAGCTCCCTGGAACCTTCTCTTCTCCAAGCTGAACAACCCCAACTCTCTCAGCTTTTCCTCATAGGAGAGGTGTTCCAGCCCTCTGACCATTTTCATGGCCCTGCTCTGGACCTGCTCTAACAGGTCCATAGGACACTAGTCCTAAAGTATAATATTTTATTAACTGTTATTAAAAGTAATCTCAAACATAGTATTTATCTGGTGGAGAAGAATCATTGAATCCTAGAATCATAGAATGGTTTGGGTTGGAAAAGACCTTTAAAGGTCATCTAGTCCAACGCCCCTGCCATGGGCAGGGACATCTTCAACTAGATCAGGTTGCTCAGAGCCCCGTCCAACCTGACCTTGAATGTTTCCAGGGATGGGGCATCTACCACCTCTCTGGGCAGCCTGTGCCAGTGTTTCACCACCCTCATCGTAAAAATTTCTTCCTTATATCTAGTCTGAAGATACACAACCATGATCATTAAATATATAAGAGGCAGAAGAAAATCTCTTTCTGTATCCACAGGAAAAAGGGAAAAAAGTCAATTGGCTTAACTGGCAGCAGGAGAAATTCAAGGCTTGTTTCAGGTGTCAAGTGCTGTTTGAGATGCCCTGGAGTGTCCAAAACTCTAGTGGGCAGATCAGGCACAGGATCCACAGGACAATGCACCTCTCTGGAGCAGTAGCTGTCAATCAGGTAGGGTGTCCCTAGAGCCCCCACATGATATGGGATGTCACCAGTGTGGGTAGCTGATCCAAGCACTTCTGTGGACCTCGGTTGCATTTGAGACATGCCAGGACAATCCTGCCTGGTTTCCCTTGCTGAACCAGATCTCCTGCAAGGTCCTGTGTCAGACCGACAGCCACGCGCAGACACCTGCGGATGCTCCAGGCAGTTTCCAAAAGTAAGGTGGATTGAGCAGAGTGTTTGTGTAGGTCAGCGAAATTACCATAAGTTGGACAAGCGTATGTCAAAAACAAGTTCCTTCCAACCTTACTCATAACACACATCTCGGCAATAAAAATAAATAAATAAATAAAAGAATAGCCATGCGTTATGTTTCCATGTGCATCAATCCCAACATTAGAAATCTTGGTCGTGCTTATAATACATGGAACATCATTATTTCCAGAAACCAGCAACATTCAGATTTCCTGTTCTTACCCACAAAACAGCTGCACTACCAGGTTTTTTTCCCTACATTTCTTTCCCTTCAGTTAGGGGTACTGCTGATGGGAACAAGAATTTCTATCAAGAATCTGGAATATCCAAAACACCATAACAAAATGCTGGGGTTTGGTATGGTGGTGGGAATTTTGTTTTCAAATAAAACTCATCAATAAAGCTGATTTGCAGCAAGAAAAAATGAACAAAGTCTTTTGAAACTCTAAAGTTTCATTAAAAATATCAAATTCCTGTATAACAAGAGCAAGATGGGAAAAAAAGGAAACACAGAAGTGGGCTTGAAAATTGCTAGAAAATTGCCACCATCTCTGAGGGAGGAGAGTTTCTCTCCAATCTGCTATTTGGAGAGTTTCTTCAAAACCTTCCCACATACCACACAGCAGAAGATGACTTATCAGAAGATATTGAAAATGGGAAAACCAGTGGTCAGAATGATGACAATACATGAAACGTCAATGGGTAGCTCAGCTCAGAAAGTGAGACAGGATAGTTAAACAAAATTATCCTAAAGAGAAATCCCTTAGGTGTAAAATAGATTAATTTGGGACTAAATTTAAAATTGCCTCTATTAAGTTGCATAGTGTTTTTTAGGGCCAAAAAAAAAATCACAAATCAAGGTCATTGATGAGTAGCTTCCTTTAATTCCATTTACTGAGCTACGCTGGCCATGCCTTGAGGATGTGTGAGGAACCAAAGCATCTCAGACACCTCAGCAAGCCCACATGCAAGCAGGAGGAGCAGCGGGCTGCTGGACCCGTGCCTCCGTACCAGAAATCAGCCAACGCTGTGTCAGGAAGCCCTGCCTGGGGAGCAGAGGCTGGTTACCACCATGGTACAGCACCCCATCACAGCTCTGAAGTCTTCTTCTACCGTGGAGATGAGGCCACCTAAGCAAAGTGCCTGCACGCCAGCTGAAGACAGCCGTGTACTGTAACAATATCAATGTGGCACCATTTTACGGTATGCGGTAGAGCTCTGATTTATCATAGTCCTACAGTTTTTTTACTTCTAAAAATATCCTGAGATATTTCAAGTGCATAAAAACAAGTGTACAAAAACAGAAGACAGGCAGTCCTGACAATTAAAGCTTACGTGCCTTATAACACAAACAGTAAAAAAAGTTAATTCAATTAAGCACATTCAAAATTTGCCCAGTTGTTATGAAACACAGCCAGCTCTGGAGAGGAGAAAAACAGTTGGGAAAAACTGCCACATTATAAATTTCGGCAGGAGAGTAGATGGTGCATGGGGGCATTTTGGCCAATAGCATCACGACACACTCAGGCCCAGAAAGTGTAATTTTTAAGGCGCTTACAAAGCAGATAAGCCATAATTTTTTAATTTTTCTTGCAAAACATGTATGCAAAATTGCATGCCTATTTATCTACCTTGGCAGGGTTAGAAGTTTCTAGCTTTTGTGATGCAAAAAGGGCAGCACCACCAGGTGCTTCAGCTTTTCCATGGAATTCCTCAAGGTTGTAAAGCCAAGCAAGTAGCAGGCACCCTGAATCCAATTTTGAGTCTATCATTACGTGGATTGATACAACCGCAGCATCCTTGGCAAACCTTAACTACAGAGGCTTGTGTCCACTTTCCCTGCAATTCCACTACAGAAGTCAGTTTTAAATGAAAAATTTAGTTTTAAGACATTGTTGATAGTAATATCTTAGTTCTTATTGATTTGTGACGACAGCATCTGGTGAAGTATAAGACGATATAAGAAGCCTGAAGTGAGAACAAAAAAATTAATTTTCCACTATCCACATGTATTACCTTACAGAAATTATGAAGATAGCAAAAATAAGGGAAGAAATAGAAAAAATTAACCCTAAACCTACAAGTAAATATGGGAAATAGACACTGACTTAACCTTCAGGGGTCTTCTGAAGGACTATGGAAACAAGACTCAGAATCAAAAACCATCTGCACTGAAAGCAAATCCAAAGGGCCCTGCAAATCTCTGTCACGGGAGGCAGACGCCTGTAAAACGCTTATGGTCACGTTGTTAAAATGTAACAGAGAAATGGGGCTGAACTGAAGGGTCCAATACAAAACTCAAATTCCGGCTGATCCGCGTTGTAACGCGCAGCACATCCTTACACTGCGCTGATTTTTCATCGCCCCAAACATAACGGCCCTGCTGAAGCATAACAGCACCTTTTGAGTAAAAATACTGCTTTGCATTTCGGCATCATCCTACAGCAAAGCTCTCACGTAGCGGTGGGTTACATCAGCCAACACCCCTCCTGAAGCGCCATGCCATAATCCCCTGAGCAGGGACCAGGACAGGCACAGAGGGGCCATCCCATCCAAACACCTCACACCTCACAGGCAGCAGCAGCAAACAGCCTGATGTGCTTCCTTACAAGATCCCATTTCACCCCACGGTGATTTTTAGAGGTATCTTCCTGCAAAGATCTAAACCGAAATGTCCTTCAGCTAACTGCTGGTGGTAGCAATGGGCCCTACGTTTTCATCCTGCACAATATCGATATGAAAAAAATGGTAGTATTTCCAAAAATTACCAAATAATTTGAGCAGATTTAAGACCTATTACAAGAGATAGGAACAAAGGAATATGGACAGCGCTGAGAGGGAGACAAGCTGAAGGAAAGGAAGGAGAGAGCAGCGAGAGCAGGAGCAGGTGCTGTGCATGCCAGCAGCCGTGGAACGTAACCTCATTTCTTCAGCGCCGCCTTCAGACCTTCTCTAAACAGGTATTTTTCATCCCCCCTTCCCTGTGCTGGTGTAAAAGCAAGGGGACAAACGGCAGCAGGCATCTGCTTTTAAGGAGCAAGGAGGTTGCTGACGGGCTAAGAGCGCCGGGGTGCCTGATGAATTTGGGAAGCGCGTGGTATTTGCCAGGGAGAGGTGGGTGACGCACGGGGGACCACCTTGGTGCTGTGCATCTGAATAATCCTGGTACCTCGTTCTTAATTCTGAGCAATGCTAGGATACTGCCAAGACCACATGCGGCTGTGGGGTTTTTAAAAAAAATTATATTTAAATGTGTATTTTACATTTGTATTTTAAAAATACAAAGAATATTTTCTCAAAAAAATAGAAAGCCTTCTCTACTATTTTTTTTAGCAGGATTTCACCCTGGTTAGATTTACTAATCCCTTTGAATCAAAAAAATTGCAAATATGCTTGACAGAACTGCCTCGTCAGGAGGTGAAGCCAAGGAGTTGAAGCATGCAAAGAAAATTGGGATGTCAAAAACCAAACATCTCAAAATACGCTTTTGGTAGAGGGAAAATCCTATCCATGTTCTGAGCCCCTTCTCAGAGGTAATGACTACCTAAAACCGGAGATGAGCACTTTGCACAAGCATGCTTTTGTATTTCCACGTGCTGATTTAAAGCTTCAGCCTTATGAGCCACTCACAGCAAAACCAGCGAGGTCCCTTCCTTCCAGTGCTCAGCCACTGTCCAAATCACATCCCAGAAATGCAGAGTAATGCAATAAAAAAAAATTATTCTACCTGCTTTATGATCTCTGATATCTGATATTGTCTTTACGGTATTTATTTCTCAATCCTGAACCTTACAGTGAGCCTTCCTCCCCCTCTCTGACATTGTGAATCCGATCTCCCCTGCAGTGTGCAAAAAGTGCATGGAGAAAATGGAAATACGGAGAAAAGCCTAAAATTATTCATTCTTAATGAGTCCAGTGGGATCGATGAAGTTTAGATGCAGCCAGTATTGCAGTCTTCTGTTTTTCCTGGTTTTGCAAAATGAATAGCAAATCTGAAGGTTCAATATAGTTAATTGTTTTTCATTTGGCCAGCAGAGTACACAGCATCAGAATGCAAAATTAATCTTACTAAACTTGTCCCAATCAGTTTAATGACTAGTATGGCATTATCATCTATTAATTCTTGTTTCAAAAATGTAAAAGATAAATTATTTTACAAAACAAAAACAGTGCTTTATTTTTATACACATTGAAATTAATTTATTCACAGCATCCTGTGCCTAACACTCATAAATACCAATACCTTTGGCCAGAAAATGATACATTACACCAACCTCATAATATGTTTTAATAAAAGCATTATTATCTCTACTAAGACAATATCAGAAAAAAAGCAAATAACAAAACAGAGGAAAGAAAAGATGGTCCCTGCCCAATGAGCTTATAATGTAGTTGACCACCAATCTGCTTAAGCAAAGCAGGGTGGCTGGTTGCACGCTCACATTTTGGAGTCAGGTTTGATGTTCCCCTGCGGTCAGCCCTGGTGGAAGCTCCTTTCTCAGGTTGCAAAGGCCGAGCAGCCACCGGTTCAGCACCTCTGCGGTGATCTTGCAAGATGCTGTTAATCCATCCGTGAAACCACAGATAACAACTGGCCACATCCGTGCTGCACAATGCATGCCCTTCTGCCAGCACCATCCAGCATGTTTCACCTTGTGTTTTTTCCCCGGCGTAGCTCCTCCGGGACGCAGCCTGGTCTGTGGCATCGCAGAGGGATGCTGATGCTGCGGACACCTCATCTCTGCAGTGGTCCCCAATTGCGAGGGGAGCCCAGAGGGATGGAAAGGAGCCCTCCAAGCAACTTCATCGCACTTCAGCACAGATGTCTAAAATAGGTCAGAAGAAGAGAGTTGGAGAAATGCTGTTTCTTCTACTGGGGCTGGGAGGCTTGCCGCAGGCAATGCGATGGGCAAGGAGAGCCCCAGCACCCTCACACCACCCACTGCACACAAGCGCTGCCAGAGCTCCCACCTCCGGAAACAACGACTCTGGAGATCTTTGGGGGGGTTACTTTACAATTTTTTTTACTCTCCAGATGATATATTATTATATAAAGTAATTTAATTTTGTGCTTAGTTTTGGCATAACAGATCTGGTGCCTTCTGGTTTACGAACAGCTTTTTCTAACCAAGTGTAACTGTGAAACTAAATTAAGGAAGAGTAGTACAACAAAAATGGTTACAAGAGACACCTGCATCTGAGAGGGTCATTTTAGGCTCCTTTTATAGTCACTGCACAGAAACAGGCCATGATTCATCTCATCCTAAAAATAACTGGCTAGAGAGGCATGGTTAAATTATGCTAAAAGATGATAAATATCCTTCTTTTGTGCAGCACAGACAAACCACAACATTCATTGTATATTCAGTACAGTAATGTCTTTCAATAGTTACAAGAAAAGTGAGTCTCCCCCAAAATAATACAGCTATTTTCATTTTTTGCAGTTAGAGGAATGTAGAGTGGACCTTTTCACTGACTAATAGACGCGTTACTGACTAATAGAAGAGAGTGAATTAGGACCACAGTACCAGGGAGAAACAGGGGAACAGGGCTGGCTCTGCTGTCACCTTCTGCTAATACACATAAGCATCGATTCCCTCCTCCCGTCCGGACTCTCACACTCTAACTATAGATACAAGACACTAAAGAAACAATGCACAAGAACATCAATGCCCAGCTTTACCCTGCTCTTCACTGCTTTGTACAGTTATGGCAGGGAACGTGCTCCCGCAGCAGCTCTGGCAGGTGCCAGCAGAGTGGATTTTACAGACTGAGGTTGGAGGTCTGTTCCTCACCTCCTGAAACCAAAATGACTCAAATCTAGTAACATCCACAGCCTGCCATCATCCTCATCTCTGTTGTTGGGCTTTTAAGGATGACTGAACAAACTGAGCTCGGTACTGAAAGGTTGCTGTTAATGTGACATCTTCTTTCTTATTTTAGGTTTCAAGAAGTCTGGATGGCTTCTTTTTTGACAGATGCAATCATTATGTTGTCAACAGAGGTGGGACGCCGACAGCCATAGACGGGTCGAGTCCTTTGTTCTTCTTACTCTTAACGCACAGATAACATGAAGGACTGCAAAATACAAGATATCAGCTATACTATTAGAGAACTGATAAGCAACTGAAGTGTATTTATCGATACCCACAGAGGAAATGAGCCATATTGTTTGGCTTTTAATAGGAACCATTCAGTTTTGAAGAGCATGCACTCTCCAGCTGTCCTCACTGGTGTGACAGTGAGAAGAAAAGCAATTCTGCTGCTAGTCCACAAGCAAAGTAAAGTGTTTTCCAAACAAAGAAAATTAGTATTTCTATTTAGAAAAACCAGGACAAACACTCATGCAGTTAACTGCATGTACAGTTGTCTCTATTTAGGAGCTTAGCACTTTAATTACACCAAAAATATTGGAAGCTAGATGAAGATTTGACAAAAACTAAACAGTTGTCGAACCTTTTGATCTTAGTCTAAGGAAAACAGGTTGTCAGTGAACAGCAATCTGATTATTTGCTCCTTATCTGACCTGAGGAAGGGCAGTGGAACAAAGAAACCAGTGTTCAGGTGAGTCCTGGCCTTGGGTGAGAGCCACCTGGCAATGCCTCGGCGTGGTGAGGTCTGAGATAACCTACCTCATTCATCTCAGTTTTTTTATATTTTACCTCAATTATATCCGTCTACCTGACTGATGGGACTCAGCTGCCACTTGTAATGTAAGTACATAACAAAACAGAAGTAGTATGATAGCCTGACCCGCTCCTGGAGAAAGAGGAGTGTTGGGCGTAACTAGGCATTTTTCCAACCGTGTTTTTTTCCATGCAGACTTTGTCTCAGCTATCTGTGCTTACCTTACACTGGGACTGGATCACAGTAACAGAAGATAATGCGTAGCCAGGCCAGAAAACTGCTCCAAAATAAGGCCAACGGTATGAAAACCAGGTAAACTGAGATCTAGGGTGGTCCCCAAACTTTTCCCAAGGTGAGCCCATGGGTCTGAATTTCACTTCTGTAATTGAATTTCACCTGTGTCTTTGACCCTTCTGTTCTAGGAGACACTGATCGTTTCAAGTTATGGATAAAATCCAAGATGCTCACTTTAACTCAAAATGTCCAGAATGGTTTTGGGGCCTGGTATAGGCTACCAAAGAAACTATGCCTCTTCTTGTCTTATTTAAAATTGGCCGTAGCTTTTGAGCTAGAAGCCTACCCTTCCTATAAAAGAAGGACATTGCCAGCAGTGAGTTTCTTTAGCTAGTACATGTGTTCATCTTCAGGGCACTTTTCTCTCCAAAGCTGGGCTGAGGATTAAGGAAAGTTGTTCTTTACTACATAGGTCAAGTTTCTTCTCTTCGCTTTAGCCCATTATTTTAAGGATTTACTCTGATACCCATGCATGGGAGATCAAATTAATTCTGTATGAAGAGAATAGGGAACACCATCTTCAGAGATGAAGAAAATCACTTCATTTTACCCGAACATATGTAGTAGCCTGGCCAAGAATGGGTGACGATGGCCACCGGCACCGAGCAGCTCGCTGCATCGCTGTTTGCTCCAAGCAGCAATGGCCCGCTGTCCTGATCCAGCACCTCCTCTTCCCCATGGCCCCCGAGATCGTACGTGCTTTGCTGTGTGCAGACATAATCACATTCTCTATTGCCAGAATGTGTCCCTGCGGTGGCAAACGAAATGTAGCAGATGATGGGTAGAGCATCAGGTCATGGAAAATCTTGGTGTGTTCCCTGAAAATCTGAATACGATGAGACAGGACCATCACACACCTCTCTTATATACAGGCTCTATCTAAGTGGTGAAGAATAGAAACCTGTCTTCTGCTCTGGGGCTGTGGACTTCTCTGCCACTTTGAGCTTCTTTGCTTTATTAGTTTGAAGGAAAATTCCCTAAAATTTTGCTAAAAATCTATACTGATATATATTACTCCTGTTAAGAGTCAGCTTGAGATATCAAAGAAAAGCTGCCTTTCAAAGGCAAGACAAAGCTTATTTTACAGCCCAGAATCCCACAATATTGTATTTGCGATGTGAAGTACTTTGACTACATTTTTTATCCGATTCAAAGTTTACCTAAAATACTTTGCCACATGTCCTTTCTAGGACATCCTACCTGAAAATAGCAGAGCAAGTGGTTTTACTATTTTTATTCCACAGTACCAGCTTCTTGACACAGCCAAGATTCTTGTGTTGTAGACCCTCCGAAATGCAAATCCATGAGGTCATGCTCGCTGCAAACAAAGGCACACAACGCAGTATTATTTCCTGCAGATCCTGTTCTGTTCGTGCTGTAACGTGTGCGATTGCAAAGATCAAAGAGATGCAAAGCACCGGGAGTACACAAACGTATTACTAAATTAATGCAACGTAAACAGTGCACACGGAAAGAACAGTTTGACCTTATTTCACTTTCTGCTACTTTCAGAACAAACACCACATCAGCCTGATTACTCTGGTTAGTATTGCAGCGGTCCTATTGCTGTGTCCCCTGTGATAATTTTGGTGGCTATGTAGGCAAATACAGCACTTACACGTAGCATGATACACCAAGAAAGTCTCTGGAGAGATTTCCCTCGTGCTTTGGTGAGTCTTGGGTGAATAGATGCCTCTAACTTAACCAAGTCAAGCTTATGGGGAAGTGCTGGCACAAAGGTGACGTTCCCATCTCTACCGTGCCACGAGGTTCCTCTCAAAGGCAAAATGCAGGGGATAGGGATGAGGATGGGATGGGGATGAGGATGGTAGCATGCACTGCACTGCCAGGAGAGAAGCAAGAACTCCCGTGAGAGCCTCAGCTTAGCAAAGATGCCCATGGCTTATCCTGGCAGAGGTCACGGATCCAGGATTCTTTCATACAGTGCCCTTTTCTTTTTTTTTTTGACTGCCGTGCACTCCGGCAGTCTCTAGCATCAGCTTCTTCGTACTACCATAGTAGCTTTTTCTCCGTAGCTCTCAAAGCACTTTATTAATGGGGAAAAATATCTCACAGTCCCCCTAGGAAACAAGGTTAATATTAGGTCCATTTACAAACAGAAGGCTTCTTTGCAGCTTATTGTGATCAAAGTGAGGGGAAAATAAGAACAAGGAATGATCTGGGAAGATCCATTGTTGTGTTCCTGGGGGGAAGGAGCCAGCTCTCCCAAACCCACCAGCACCCCACCACCATTAATTACTACCATCTCTGAGCCCAGATAAGAACGGATCATAAGCTACATCTATCTATTTCGAGTACAGTTTTATGTGAAGGATGATTGTGAGCGTGCACACAGATCTGCAGCGTAAGGCTGAGTGGAGACCCTCCCCACTGCAATTCACACGCGGGGTCACCGACTGAAGGAGGAGATTAAGTGCAGGGAAGGTATCTATCCTAGAAATTAGCACTGCTGTCTCCAGGAAAGTCAGACAAGAATGACTTCCAACAAGTTAGAAATATGTAAGACTTCAGAAGAAGATGAAATCTACTTGTGCCTCCTGGACTGTTCCTTACAGGAGACTCTCTATACAGCTGGTTTGTCTTCTACGCTGCTGCTTCTATGCTTTTTGTGACTTGAACGAATATGCTGCTTTTCTGCTTTAAAGGATGTTTTAAATTAATAGGTACTTGACTTGCATTCTACCTCAATCTGGTTTGGGATAAGAATGATTTCTCGGTTACTGGCTAATGATGAGGCACTTCTCACACAAATCATGGAGGATCTGTATCCCAGAATACCAGGACACTTGAACAAAAGCCCTAGCTCCCAGCACTTTCTCCAGTGGAACAAAAGGACAAAAAAAGACTGCCTTATATAAATTGCAGAGACTAGTTTGAGAGCTGTTATCATAACACAAGAGCAGGAAAAAATGCATAACTGGCATAGTGAGAGGATCACACCTGGATCCTGTGAGTTCCCAAGGAGCTTGTCCCACCCGGGGAGGCAGCAAGAAGATCCACCTTGTTGCACCGGGAGGGACAGGAGACACGGATGAAGCTCTTTCCACTCCATTGGGCAGCTGGAATAAGTCCAAGGATGAAATGAAATAGTTTCAAGAAGATGGTGTCCCCTTCTGCACCAGCTGTGCATGGATAGCATGTCCGTATACCCTCATGGCTTGAAGAAAATGAATTCCTGTTATTATCAACACAAGCACATAGCACAAGTTGCCTTTTGAGGAGACAATGAAATATCTAGAATATGGTCCTAAGAGTCAAGGCCAGGAAAGATGCCATGGCTGGTCACAGGACTTTGAAACCCCTCAGATACCTCTCTCATGTTTTATACCAGACTTTGTGGAGGCTGAAGCAAAGATAAATTTCTGTGACATTTTCACTAAAGCCATACATTCTTTTAGCTTAATGCTAATGCTGAGTTTTCATCATATAAACCAAGTAACCCAAGATGCAATTGAACTTATTTTCTTTTAGCAGAATAGAGAAGTACCTGTAAAATCAGATGATTGACAGCCCTGGAAATTAAACAGAGTAGATGTTTCTTATCCTGCTCTGGTAAAACCAGACGGGTGAGATGCCACCAAAACGACTGCATACTTTTCCTTTGATCCAGCAGTAGCATTTCAGAAGGATCAATATAGGAGGCTTTAATATACCGTAAACACCATGAGAAACAAGATGAATCCAGGAGGCACAATGTGGTCAGACCCCTCAGTGAGAACAATGCCAGTGTTCCCTTGTGGTGAGGTCTTGGGCCAGATTCAGGCTCCAAACAAGCAACCCGATACTTTCTGTTCTGTTACGGACCAGTCAGTGACCCAGGCCATATGCCTTCAGGATTTACAAGTGCATAGGTATATACAGATTGCAAGTCCCAGGGAGGACTTCAGTCTTCCTAAGAACACCCTGGTGAATGCAGTAGGATGTGCAGAGACAGGACTTGAAGTGGGTGCTTCCAAGCTAAATACAGATTCCCACAGATGTGCAAATCAGGTTTAATTTCAGTATCAAGTGAAATGCCAAGTCCTTCCAGGTCCAAGTCTTAATGGTATAGCAGTCTGCTTTGACCGTGGGATCTTTGATGCTGAAGTATCTTGCAGCAAACTCACACATTTGTAAAATATAGAAATTATATCCATATTGCTCTTTCATAACAAACTTCAAATTAAAGCCAGTAGGTAAGCCAGTAGGGAATCAACATATGCATCCATATGACACATTAAAGCTATAAATACATAAGTACTGGTTAGGATCTCTGGTTTTACCTGAAGAGCAGCAAAAATGAGTTTGCAAGTGCAGAACCTCATAACCTCCACCTTGCCAGAGATGGACCTGCCATCCAGCCTAAAAAGTGATCACAGGGTACTGATGAAATTTGTTGTCCACTTCTCACTTGTATTCTGTCAAGCAAACCCTGCCATATGAGAGCATATGGGCTGTCATCCAGTCTGTCTTGAAGCTGAAAGGCTGTCGTGGTTTAACCCCAATCGTCAACCAAGCACCACCCAGCCGCTCACTCACTCTCCTCCCCCGGTGGGATGGGGGAGAGAATCTGAAAAGCAAAAGTAAGAAAACTTGTGGGTTGAGATAAGAACAGTTTAATAACTGGAAAAAAAAAAAATTGTAATGAAAAAGAAAACAACAAGAGAGAGAGAGAGGAACAAAACCCAGGAAAAACAAGTGATGCAACTGCTCACCACCCGCCGACCGATGCCAGCCAGTCCCCGAGCAGCGATCGCTGCTCCCCATCCAACTCCCCCTGGTTTTATACTGAGCATGACGTCATCTGCTATGGATATCCCTTTGGTCAGTTGGGGTCAGCTGTCCCGGCTGTGTCTCCTCCCAACTTCTTGTGCACCCCCAGCCTACTCGCTGGTGGGGTGGGGTAAGAAGCAGAAAAGGCCTTGACTCTGTGTAACCACTGCTCAGCAGTAATGAAAACATCTCTGTATTATCAAGACTGTTTCCAGCACAAATCCAAAACATAGCCCCATACTAGCTATTATGAAGAAAATTAACTCTATCCCGGCCAAAACCAGCACAAAGGATCAGATTTAAACTTCTAACTGGAAGTGACAGTAGAATCATTGAACACAAGACAGCAGGTTCAGTCCCAAAGTTGCCTTTTATTTATGTACCTTCACATAAACCATTTGAAATTATCCTCTTCATTCTTAACTCTTAACCTAAGGGTTATAAAGGGATAGTTTCATCTGAACTGATGAAATCTGTTCTATTTCTTTGCTCATTTGCACATATTTTTGCAGCAACCTTGAAGCTGCTAGACCATAGCAGATATGCAAAAGCAGCAGAGCACGGTACACCAGTGCAGTAATTGTGCTCTCCCAGCATGATTTAAAACACTGATCCCAATCTAGACCAAGAGAGATGCACATGACATAGAGAAGTTTATATATTTTTAAAAGTCTTGCTCACATCGCCAGCTTCCTAGCATATAGTGTGGTCTAGACTGATAATAAGCAGGAATTTCCACTCTATACAATCCAAAATCACCTGTGAGATCCACGGGATATGTGTATGTTGACAGAACAATACAAGCAGCATGTGGCTGACCAATATCCCAAGCAGCCAGATTTTTTTTTGGCAGCCTGCACATCCTTTAGCAGTTAACATCAGGAAAAAAAGCAAACTACTTTCTCTTTGGACAATGTAACACTCTGCCTTCTTAAAGTAGCCCTTGTTAAATAAATTACATCATTCATGAGTAGGCAAACAGGAGAGATGGCTTAAACAATAGAGTCTTTCTGAGGTATCTAATGCCTCGTAAAGGGTGTATCTAGAGATATCTGTGCTTAATTGTGGGCTTGATTAAGGATGTGGGGCCATTTATCAAACATATATAAAATTATACATGTTCCTTTTCCGGGTTAGGTAAAGGTGGCCCACTGTCGTGGTTTAACCTGGCAGGCAGCCAAACACCACGCAGCCGCTCGCTCGTTCCCCTCCCCCCAGTGGGACAGGGAGAGAATTGGAAGGGTAAGAGTGAGGAAAACTCGTGGGTTGAGATAAAGACAGTTTAATAGAACAGAAAAGGAAGGGAAAATAATAATAATAATAATAATGATGATGATGATAGAATATACAAAATGAGTGATGCACAATACAATTGCTCACCACCCACACTGACCAATAACCAAGTGGCGATCACTACTTCCTGGAACACGCCTACCATTCATATACTGAGCATGACGTCATATGGTATGGAATACCCGACTGGCCAGTTGGGCCAGCTGTTCCAGCTATGCTCCCTCCCAACCTCTCGTGCGCTTGGTAGAGCATGGAAGCTGAATGTCTTTGACTAGCAAGGTACTTAGCAACGACTGAAAACATCAGTGTTACTAAATCCAAAACACAGCACTAGGAAGAAATTTAACTCTATCCCAGCCGAAACCAGGACACCCATCCCCCTAGGTAAAGACCAGTGATTAATGTCTAAGCAGGATAGATAACACGTCATGATTCCGAGTCCCTTGGTGTCCCTAGATACTATCAGTGCCCTACCATGTCTTTTGCCCTCTGGCCTTTTGGCACCACCACTCCTGGGGGTCTGGCTCCCATCTTAGATAGATAGAAAGAAAGGATGAGTTTATTTACAATTCATTAGCTCATACAATTACAATTCATATAATTCATTAATATCTTAACAAGTTTGTGCTTGACTAGCAAACATATGTACAATATCTACTGAAGTAAATAGCACCCGATTCAATAAACAACGAGCAACCTTTTCCTGTTGGGAACTGGAGAGTCCTAGTTCTGCGAACAACTCATTGTTGCCTTGATACCACTTGCCATATACTCCTATAGGAAATCCAATAAATTTAATAGTAGTGGCATTCATCTGTTCTTGAACTTGATCTTTAAGATGTTGGTATTTCTTTACTTTCTCCACCACTGCATCTGCCAAAGATGTTAATTTACTCTCACACTTAACTGTGATGTCTACTACAAGGGCCTGATCTCCGTTAATGAATATCAGGTCTGGTTTGTATAATTCATCTTGTTCGTCTTTCAGCAGCGGCTCCTGGAATACTACCCAATCTTTCTTTTTGGCTTCATCCACCAACAATTCACATGGTTGGTTATGACTTTTAATCCTAGTGTCTTGCACTGCGGGGCAGTATCCAATAATATGCGAGCAGGTCTCATCCTCTGCCTGACAATGCCAACAAGATTTAATCTGAATCTCTTGTCCGCCCCTTGCCAAAAATTCCCTTGTGGGGTAGATATTAGCTCTTAGCTGTAACGCTGTGATGAGCTTTCTGTGGGGAACGCCTCTGTAATACTCAATCCAGTTGTTACCGATTTTATCCTTCTCAAAGTTGGAAATTCCACGGCCCTGTGGTAGGTCCAATTCACAAATTCCTGGTTTTGCCACTTACAGGGTCTCGGAAAGGTAACTTTTGGAGTGGGTATCTCCCATTCCGAGACTGGTTCCTCACCATCTACTTCCTCTGAAATCACCATGACCACTCTAGGGTCCTACATAGATGGAATTTTATCCTTATCTCCTCCTGCTGCAATCCATAATCTTTCAAATTCTTTCTCAATACCCTCTTGCCAAACGACCGCTCTTACTGTCTCATCCAAAGACTGTGCAGTTCTGTGCAGCCTTCAAGCCTGTACACTAGGGATCAGCCCCGAGAGTCTGGTAATACCCAGGTCTCCATCCCAAATGCTGGAATACAGGATGGTGTCACAGGTACATGACAGTAGAGGTAACCATTCCTTGATAGCAGCTCGAATTGCCAAATCAAGGGTTTCCAGGTACATAGCTTTTATGTCAGCCTGGTCTGCTAAGTAAATCAATCGCAGAATAGTATATCCTTTCAAGACATCAACTTCCTGAAATCATTTCAGTGAAGCCTTCCCAATCCGTTGTAACCACCCCTTCACTTTTTCCAGTAGTTCTGGTTTCGATATTCCAGTCCATGGGTCAATACATAGGCCCAGGTACTCTTCAGAGCTACCAGGTTCAATCATATTGAGGGGAGTGCCATTAATCACCCATGGAGGACAGTCATTGCTTGTATATGAATCTTCTGTAGGCTTGATGTAAAAGCCGTAGCACTTCTCCTCTTGTGTCTTTGTCCTGGTTTCATCTGGGATAGTTAATTTTCTTTCTAGTAGCTGGTATAGTGCTGTGGATTTAGGACAAGAATAATGTTGACAACACACTGATGTTTTAGTTGTTGCTAAGTAGTGTTGACATAGTCAAGGACTTTTCAGCTTCCTATGCTCTGCCAGGTGCACAAGAAGCTGAGAGGGAGCACAGCCAGGACAGTTGACCCAATTGGCCAACGGGATATTCCATACCATATGATGTCGTGTTCAGTACATAAACTGAGGGTTCGTGGGGGAGGGGCGATCGCTGCTTGGCTACAGGCTGAGCATTGGTCGGCGGGTGGTGAGCAATTGCATTGTGCATCACTTATATTATTATTATTATTTCCCCTTCCTTTTCTGTTCTATTAAACCAGTTTTGTCTCAACCCACGAATTTTACTTTTTTTCCGGTTTTCTCCCCAATCCCACTGCAGGGGTGGGGAGTGAGCAAGCAGCTGTGTGGTGTTTGGCTGCCTGCAGGGTTAAACCACAACAGAGGCCAGTTAGATCACAAAAGACCTCCAAAATTTCAGTATTTTTCTGCATTCCCTCCCATGATCCGCTCAGCAGTACCAAGTCGTCTGCAAAAGCCATAATTATTTTTTTTTTTGAGCAGTGTTGGAACCCACATCCTTTCTCCTGCAACTTACACAGCAGGGGGTCCACAGGTAAGTTAAATAAAATTGGAGACATTGGATCACTCTGTTTTACACCAATCCGAATCCCAATGGGATCTGACTGTTCATTCTTCAGGTCAATATCAGTGTTGATGTTATGATACAAATTTGTAATCAGGGCAATAATATGTTTGTCCATGCCTTTCTGCTTAAGAGCCGTAATGATATGAAAATGGCTCACGGTGTCAAAGGCCTTTGCTAAATCAACAAAGACTAACTCCAGGGGTTGATGTTCCTTCCTTGCATTTCGAATTAAGACTGTAGTAATTTTGAGTTTTCTGCACTACCTGATGACCTTATAAACCCCCTTTCCGCTGGATTAATGGGACATGCCTTAGTTAACCTTGCTGTTAAAATCCTTGAAAACAACCTCTAGATGGTCGATCCGATGGTAATTGGTCACAAATTATTGATGTCATTCTGGTGTTCTGGTAAAGCAGATTTTGACATTAGTACAGTCCAGCATTCTCTCACCATGTCCAGTATGGTACCAGATAGAATCACAGATTGAAAAGTTCCATTAATTGGGTGTAGTGATCTTAATAAGATCTCTCAAACTTAGCTCATCTGGTCCTGACGCCACGTTCTTACTCATCTCTTTGATGTTTTTAGAGATTTATTTTGCCGTGATCGTGGCTTCAAATGCCGAGTTGTCCACCTGACCAATGGTTCTGAAAGCGCCTAGGCCCTTGAATGTTCCCGGTGATTCCCATCTCAACTTGAAGACCTTGTGCACCTTGTCTAGTGGGATACTGCACCTCAGGGATTCCACATCTTCCAGGATGATACTGGCAAGTTTCCCTCTATCCAGGTAAAACAGCTGCTGGAATCGTAGGAATGGCCGCCGCCTTCATCCACTCCTTTGGTGGTTCAGAAGGACGAGCCCTGCAGGCCACTTAGTGCTTTTGACCTTGGCTTGCTTTCAACTCGGTGGACTTCATAAACAGGCATGAATTGCAGTCCTCAACCACCTCATCAATCAATGTTGATGGATCTTCTTTCCCTTTGATCACCTTTTCAGAAGTTCCCTGAAGAATGAGCAGCTTTTCAGATGTTAACCAATCAGAGATCACTCTTCGATAATGGGACCTCAGTCCCCCATCTACATGCGATCCAATGTCCAAAAGATGTTCCCCTTCTTTTGCTAGATGTTCCCTCCATTCTTGATCTTTTTCCCTTCTTTTCACAGGACTTTTATGGAGTCCTCTTCTCTTGTCACTTATCTGTTTGGCTGTTTTCAACAGAATATGTTCCACAATCAACTTGTTGATGTTCTTACTCCCCTCATACTGTTTATCCAACTTCTGCAATAACTCCATCTCCTCCTCCGTCCAGCACTGCCGATGTACCCCTCTTGCAGTACTCTCTTTAGGGCGGGAGGCGATAATCTGCTCAATATTCCTGATAGCTGGGTGGGCCAAGCGTTTATGCTGTCCCAGGCCGATTTTTGATTCTAATACTCTCTCGCATTCCGCACAGACCCAGCCCTCCACTGGGGCAGATTCCATTGCACTTTGGGAAGTGGCAGGCAATACTATGATGTTTCATGTTCGTTCTCCCACATCAGGCACATTGCAACAAGATCTTTCTCTTTCCATGCACTCTCTTCAGATGTTCAATCAGTCCTGACATCTTTCCTATCCAGTTTCCACATGGGTAGGATGGCTTTTTTGGCTTCACCACCGGCATGCCCTCAGTTGGCAGGTCCACATTGACACTCAGGATAGGCATTGATGGCAATGGAGAATATTGGGCCATGGCTCCTGGGGGTGAGAGTTCCCCCTCCTCTTTGCTCTCAGCCTCCCTTAGGCATGAGCTGATGGTAATGCCCTTGAGACTTGGAGAAGTAGGTACCTCAGACACCTCTGGCAGCATGGCTAAACTGTCATTCCAGGTGGAAGGATGACACCATTCCAAACCATCGATCTCTGAGTTAACAAACTCCAGTCCATTCAAATCTACTCCCTCTTCCAATGATTTTTCGTGGTCTTTGATGGTTCTAGTGACCACTTCGTCTTGCAAGTCCCTAGGACTTGTTTGTGTGGCAAACGATAGGAATGTAACCCGCGTTGGCTGACCCATTTTATCCATCCCAGTGTGAGGGTACACATAAGCCGGACAGCACCACCCCAAAGGCTGCCAGACTGAGCCCAACTACACCTGAGGGCACAGGCTCTGGGCAACGATTAACAATCAATGCCTGAATTCGTTTCACCTTTAATGATTAACAATCGATGCTGGAATTTGTTTCACCTTTATAAATACTATTGAGTGGCTGGTGAAGCCAGTTGATAAGGAGGAAGCAACTATAACTCCAACACACTGGGGCAGAGGCCATCCTGGCTACCCCGAAGGGCATCCAGCGGGACCACGAGGAGGTGTGGCCTCTGCAGCCCTGCCCAGGTACTATTATCCCATCTTAAGAGAGTCATAGTTACTCCTGCTGTATGATCTGCCATTGCACTCGCTGCCTGTCTGTGCAGAGGCAGTGTACCCACAAGGAACACTGCTCAAGTATTTGGACAAGCTACAAGATGCGGGGGCATAGGGACACCTGGGAGGAGCAGGCATCTCACAGAGATGAACCGTACAGTCAGCTCTGTCTCTGCATGGCCTAGGCAGACGTGAGCATGGGATCTGAGCCGTCAGCGCTCCCAGCACAGAGCTCACTGCCCCCTCCGGGCCCTACGCATCTGCTGGAGGAGAGCGGATGGCCTCAAGGGCACGTTTTAACAGTCCAGATCCCCTTGCAGTTAAGCAGGATCAAGCAGGTGAACAAGTTATGGGAAGAGGCACAAGATGAGTGCTCTGCGGCAGTCGAGGATCAAATGTAAATTTGCGGAGAAGCAGGTGTTCAGAAAAAAAGACATGGAGATTTCCCCATCCCCATTTCTGATACTGTCATGGGGAACATTACAGTGCAAATATGGAGAGTTTCTTCAATTTGCCATTTAGGGACACTTGCCTCCTAGAAGCTCTTCTGTTCTTTGGGTGTGATTAGCTTTGGTTAAGGCAAGGAGATACATCATTCTGTTCTTCACCTCACTTTCCTTCTCTTTCCAGCCTCTTGGTAACCCCCCAGACTGGCTAGCCACAATCCCAAAAGGCCACCAAAAAAGAAAATCACATATGTACCTGTTGTTTCATGACACTACTTTTCCATTGAGTATCACAACCCACCAGACCAGACTAACCTGGCCAAGTGGCTGAGCTGGAGAGCAGTCCTTTAAGAGGGAAATGAGAGCAAGGTGTGGAAGATGGCCCACAGCAGAAATGTAACAGGTAAGTGCACAGGGAGACACATCAATCACTAGAGCAATAGGAACAGAGAAAACATTTAAAATTGTAAATAGTCTATCCAAGTACCTAAATAGCATATCCAGCTGTCCCACAGCCAGCAGACACTGGTTAAAGAGTCCACAGGTTAGCCAGCTGGAGAGGCTGGACGGCTGTTGAGAGCTTGTAGAGTTGTAAGAACAGGTTGGTTAAAATCACTTCAGCCCTTGAGGCGATGTCGGGAGGAGGATTCTTCCCACAATACCTCACAAGTCAGTAACCAGTGCGAGGAGAGCGGCCTATGCCTCCGTGCCTCAGGCATCTACGAAAGGGAGGAACAAGATTTATCTTTCTTCTGAAACACTGGAGATGAATCTTAACTTGTTGTTCAGTGCCCTGATGGTGCTACTGATGATACTCAACCTAGAGGCTGAGTGGATCATCTATCTCGCTTGTATGCTCGGGGTAAAATTACTCCCAGATGTAAGATCAAAAAGGAACCCCCCACCCAGCCCCTGCCCTGGTCAGGTCACAGGGCTGCTTGTCAGTCTCCCAGTCTCCTGCAAGCTTTTCATCTAACACATTTCTTTTATTGCTTTGGTGACGTCCTTGCTTTCTCCTGCTTTCTTCCAGTTGCTACACATGGGAAAAAGCTTATGGGGCTTTTCCAGCTTGTTTCTGCAGGTTTTAGGCATGGGAACATTCTGAGGCTATGGAAAAGTCTATGCCTGTGACCAAAAGGGTCTCTTTGCATGTTTTATTGTGAAGTTCTTTGCATTCCTCAAATTCTTTAGGCAATGGGGTTCAAAGTACTTCAGAAAGTTAAAAAAAATTCTTTGGTGACATTTGTTTATCTTCTCCATCTCACACATGGAGTCAAGTCCAGGTCTGCCACTCATTCATACTGCCTGCAGTGATGGTGCCCTTGGGGGCTGCTCCAGAATGACCCAGAAGGGACAGAAGATGCCCCAAGCTTCAGCATCTGCCCATGTACTGTGTGGACACAAACATGGAGAAGAATCCTCCCATCACTCTGTCCCACCTGTCCTGGTGCTGCCACCTAGTAGAGAGCAGGCACAGGGTACGTACCCAAAGCCCTGTACAACATTGCTGCAAGGGCTGGCCAGGATTTGTCAGCAACTTGAATGGGGTAAGAAGACAGAGCTTTGGGGTGTGCATTGGACTTTGGACCACTCCTGACAAAGCAGTTGTTAATGGTATCCCGCTATTGCTTCTCAGTGATCTGCAACCCACCATGAAGCAGAGCTATAATAAGAATACGGGTCTTTCTCACTCCTTAACTCTGAGCGGGAGGCCAGATTTCCTCTCCTCTGTATCAGTAGGCGCAGAAAAAAATTGTTTACTAAGAACTCACCAGCTCCTGTGGATTACTCCTCATTTTAATAACTTTCTAATTAGTAGAAACAGAAATGACTAAACTGTAATGACAAACTACAATACAACTTCAGGCAAAGAATCTGAAGGGAAAACTAAATACCAAAACCAAAGGAATGATACGTTCTATAAACCTAAAGTTATTTCTTTAATGTGGCTTTCTGAAGACATAAGTAATTGGTACATAATATTCCACGAATGAAATGAAGCACCTCAGGAGGTAAAGGTGGGCATGCTGGTTTCCATCAGTTGAGAGCTTGACCTCGTATTTCTAGTTATTTGTCAACTCCAAAGCAGAAAGATACCTCCTACGGGAGAGCTTACTCACAAAGGGACTGCTAGAATCAATGAAGTTCCAGGAAGTGTCTTTCCCTCTAGGGTTAATATGAAAATAAAACAAAAGAAACAAACCAGACTCTTCTTCATATTAATTGGGGCTCTCCAAGTGAACATTTCAGTTGCCATCCTTGCCCTGGCTAACCTTTCCTTACCTGGTTTTATTGCTGTGAATTGCCTCCTTTCTTTTGCTGCTGATACGCAACCTCCACCTTCCTGTGCTGAGCATGGCCACCCCAGTACTCTCCCTCTAGCAGGTTTTACAAGATATAATGCGTGTTTGATTGAAAACTGAATATCCAGTACCGATGTCAAGAATAAAGAAAACAGTCATAACTTGTAGGATTAAATTACCTTAATAACTTGACAAAAACTCAGCAGAATGCTCACTTTTTACATTGTGGACAAAGCATTATGTTCAATGACTGATTTTATCCATTACTAAGGGCAGATACAAGCAGAGTGAAATCCTGGTTCCAGTGAGAGCAGTGCCAAAACTACTGAAGTCAAGCTGAGCTATAAGCACCTTACCTTCCAACAAATAGCCATAGTTTTAGTTGGATTCCTGCCTTTTGTGACATTTTGGAAGGCTCATATTCCATGGGCCACTTGTGTTTCACCAGAGGTGACCTCAGCTTACAAGAAGGAAGAGGGCAGGAGAGGGGATGCATTTTCTCTCCTCACCTACAATGATCCCAGATAAACTAGCAATTCTCCAGGTATGAAAAAAGACTGAAAGTAGCCTATGCCTCCCCTTGCCTTCAGTCATCTTTCTTCCAAAGGTTTAAGAAGGTTGTATGTTGGGAAACGTGATTAGGAGAGATATCTTCCTCTTTCCCTTCATTAACCTGCTGCACAGGCTCTCTCTTGAGCTCACATGCACGCTGGCTCTCATAGACGTTTCCATCTTCACCCTCCTCCAGCACTAAGAGCATCGTCCAAAACGAGGATGGAAAAGGGACAGAAGATTGCAAGAGAAGAGACAGAGGAGCTCCTCTCTTGGTCACACAGGGGCAGAGGTAGAAACAAGCAGATAAAGCCCAGGATGCAAGCAGCTGACTGCAGCTGGGTATGCCTGAAGTATCTCAGGAAATCAGATATGCTCCTGCAAAAGTGAGGATCAGTCCCAAAGGACCTAAAGTGAAGCCTGCAGAAGACAGGACCCAGTGCTTCAGACCAGCCCTATGTTAATAAATAACTTACTTGTCCACAACTACAGCGGAAACTTCTACAGCAAAAACCTCCTGGTTCTTAGCTCAGTGCTATAAATCCACAAACAACTTCCTTTTCCCAGTTACACCAGTGAAATATATTTTTTAATTCTTGTTATTATTTTAAAGTACTTTTGTAAAATAGTAGAATACATTTAATATCTGTATTTAAAAATAAAATCTAGGTTTGACATAATGGCAGCACAATGGAATAAAACGCCACTCTGAATTACGAGGAAGAGTAATTCAGCATCATGCCGGCTCTAGCTTTTCTCCAAAGACCCAGTGCAGAAAACATTCCTCACCACAGTTACTGGAACAGACAGGGCGGTGAACCTGTGGTTTTTCATTAATACGCCTGACGGTGCTTTACCAGAGCCTGAGCCCAGCACAAATTCTGCTCTAACTAACCTAACCCATTTTTTCAGAGCACAGACATACTGAATGAAGTCTCCGTGTTCATGGTCCATCTCTATGATTCTATGATTCTGAGCGAGTATAGCAGTGGGAATCTTCAGGGGTACCTGATAAAATAATCTTCACCAATAAATAGAAAACTCGCAGCATAAAGTCTCAGCCTTAAAATCTGATGAGATGTTTCACTCCAGGCTGGGGTCTCGAACAAAATACTACCATAAAACATGCTTCTCTATTTTGTCTTCAGCTTCTACTGCTTACTTGCATTTATGCCAGGACTACTGCAAAATCCGACCAAAATTCTCAGCAAACATCCATATATTAACTTGTCTCTTCTTAGCTCTGCTTCTCCAAAGTGAGCAGCTCTTGTCTCCATTGTGAGAAGCCATCAGAGCCACAGGCCTGTGCACATTTGAGGAGCAACGTGTGAATGACAGAGAAGGGAAACTAGCATTAAGCCAAGCAAAATGTAGGTTTGGGACTGGAAAGGAAATAAAAACATTCAGAGCTCTGCCTTAATCTCAGGAGGCCATTCCTATTCAGAAACAGATGTAAGCATGTAATCACGACTCTGAACCTATGTTCTCTATTTTTAATTGGGGCTAGAGTCAGCATTTCCAAGAAAATTCTCTTCATTCTCTTCATAGTTAAGAATTTAAAATGTATATCCATGCTTTCCTGCATTTGCAAGGTTTATTTTCTTTTTTTTTGTAATTTCAGTATCATTTTTCCATTTTAAATCCAACTTTGCGTTTAGGACAATTATTTTGCTGTATTTCACATAGTGCTGTTGTGCTTGCTTCAAATAAATCAATCATCTTTAACACTGCACGCACTTATTTAAGCAGCATTACGAATGCACCAAAATATATTCACAATCCGATAATCTACGCTTTCTATTTGCAATCATCTTTCTGCCTTCTGTTCATAAACAAGATGGCCAATTTCCAGTCATAGGCACTCTTGTGATCAGGACCTCAGAGCCATAGTATGCCACAATTTGGGCATTGCTAGTGCTCTGCTTCTTCCTGCGCTTAGCTTCCCATCATCCAAAATACCTAGAGCATCTTTTACACCAGTGGCAAATGTGAGGATGCAAATGCAGAATTGTCTTCCATAATGCATACAAACGACCCGTGTGCTGATTAACTTCAAAAGATGGTTTAATAAATAGAGAGAAATGCAAGTTTCTAATTTTGGACCATCTTCTGATAGTTATTAAAAGAATATTATTAAAATATTGAGCGTTACTGAAATAAAGTCTGATTTTAACTCTGTGTGCAAAATTTAAACCCATGCAATTATAATTCCAAGGACCTAAAATCATTGAAGGACCTTAGAGAAGTATTTACTCCTCAAGAGAAAATTTTCCAATTAAAAGGGGCTCGTAGCTTCAGGATGCTTCCTGAACACACTGAGCACCTTACCACCAGCGGTGCCAAATCCCTGCAGCTCTCCAAGCATTCCTGAAAAACAGGCTTTGTCTTATTCCTCTCAGATATTCTTTGCGGTGAGACTCTCGGGAATAGCCCCCACTGTGCCAAATTTAGGCTTAACTAATTAGCTCAAGATCATAAAGCAAAACATCTGCAGAATGTAGAGTAGACATAGATACTCTGGCCTCAAGTATTGTTTTTAAACTGACCATACAGAAGAAAATACAGAATTATACAGATCATAATTGTTAAACCGAGTTGGTTACAAGTGACACCTGAGTTATTCAAATAATGACTTTTTTTACTGATTAGAAATAGGCTTTTATACTTGGATCCTGATTTATCTTTAGTTAAATACCACTTAAATTCATGTTAAGTCGTTGTGTTCTTGTCAACAGATTTTAGATTGAGTCAGCTCTATGCTCCCTACAAAGGACTGTTTACATTCTTAAAACAAATACCATTTTATATGACCGTTGGATAGAGAGCTGTGCAAGTGAGTTTAATCAGGCTTAACTCACTTCTCAAGAGTCACCAAACAAGCTTGAACAAACTGCACGCAATGTTTGGCAGAAAAATATTTCCACCAGTTTCCCCAACCCAGAGTTCAATCTGGTCTGGAAAACAAGCAAAAAAACATTCCCCTTCTCGGGCACGAGTAAACAAGCAGTCAGTTTAAGCTCTACTTACAAAAGTTAAATGTGATGGCGATACAACGTCAATCACCTGAGGAGGGGAAAAGTGAGGACTGTAGCACTTACCCCATCCCGGATAGGCTGGAAGGTTCAGAAGTGCTGAAATTTCTCAGTACTATGCACCAAGCAGTACAGAAGATGACTGAAGAGAGAGGTAAACAATCACCTGTGTTGCAACCAGTGTTAACAAAAACTTAGGGAAAAGAGCTTCGGGCCCTTTGTCTTTTGTTGCTCAGTTGAAGATGATGAACAAGCATGAAAAAAGCTGCAGCTGAAGAGATAGCTGTAGCACTACGTGCTGAATATCAAAATAAACACAATCTCAATTTCATTTTGAAATTTAAGGGGGGAAAAAATTCCAATCACATTCAAATTCTCTGTAGGTCAAGAGAAAGTTTGTTTTTTGGTTTTGTTTGAAATGATATTTTTCCAGCAGACATTGAACTTCAATAAATGCTCCTTTTCATACTATGAAAATAACTCAGCACAGCCTCTCCTATGAAAATATTTTTCTCCTGGCACAACCAGGTTTCATTCCTAACCTCAGACGGCCTGACTACTTTGAGAACAATCAGCCACTTCTATTGATTAAACAAACATGAAAAGAAATTCATTCTCTTTAAAAAGCTGTTTTCTACAGCTTTCAAAACACAGAAAGATGACAAAATAAAAAAATAGGGTCATTTTATGGTAATTCCTTTCTTTAATTTTATTGAGTGTCAATCTAAATAATTAATACAAAAAGTTACTTCATTCTATGAAGATTAAGAAACTCTACAGTATAAAATTCCCTGAGATACAATATGTAACTTAAAGGATCACATAATTCTCTATTCCATTTACACCATAATCAAAAAGTAATACTATTTCTTCTCTTTATAAAAACCAGAAGATAATGATCTTCCTTTCTCTCCCTCCACCCCAATATTTTAAGGCATGGAATAAAACACTTTTTCAAAATGTATCCAAAAAGACTTTTCTACTTAAAATAGAAAATACATTTGCTTAATTTTTACAGATGGATTATATGCATCACCTGCAATATCTTGTGGAGTCTGGTACCCGACCTACAATCCAATTTGCTCAAACTTTTTATTCACCATTGATCTTGGGCTCTACAAAGTGAATTACAAAAGCCAGTCCTTAGCTTATAATGGTACACTATTAGCCCGTGGAGCGGATCCGCCAAAAACCAAACTAGATTTATAGAGCTGCTGTATTACTGACTTCAGCAGCTGTAGACCAGGGCTGAATTTCCTCCCAAATCTAAAGGGAAAAGTGTGCAACGCTAACACAAGAACTATGAAACTAGGAAAAGATTATTTTCTCCCAAAGCAAGAGCTCTGAAATAATTATTACAAGACTGCAGTTTTCATCATACAATTCTTGAATATACTCAATGCATAACTTACAAATACAGCACAACTGTGAACATCTTATTCAAATGTGTTGCTTTAATTATTGCATAGCTCTTTTCTGAATTTTACAGAATTCTAGTTCATCAAAGATTTCAACTGCTTTTCTTAGAGAGGCTGAGAAAAAAAGTATCGGTTGCAATCTCTGGAAATTCCCATGCTGCTGTAGCCTGATCTTCTGCCTGTGGCATTACTAACGATTACACTGAAGAACTGTGTGCCTGGAAACTTCAGAAAATGCTAAAAAAATTAGAAGGACTGAAAAAAATGCACTTTCAGCAGACTGATAAAAAGTAGTGCAAACTTAAATATTAGTTCACCACTTTTAAGATCGGGTTTTGTATACATTTACATAACTATGATAAAAACTGAACAGAAAAGAAGTATAATTCAAAGGTAGACAGGGGACATGGCATAGTGGGCATGGTGTGTTGGGTTGACGGTTGGACACGATGATCTTAGAGGTCTTTTCCAACCTTAATGATTCTATGATTCTATGAGATTCTATCATCCTGACACTTAGCTATTACTGTTAATGCTACATTTAAATTAGAATTTTAAAATTATCAAAACCAATTTTATGGAGTAGTAACCACTGGTAGAGAAACAGATCAGCACGCCATGAAAAACATGCTTTTGCTTTAAACAATCACTTAAGACCTGTTCAAATGAAAATGCAGCGTTAGGGACCATCCCTACTACACTGCACATAGCATTGACTGTCTTCTCTCTTTTCCCAATAAAATTTCTGACATTAACAACAGAAGCAACTCATTAATAACAAGCAACTCTGACATTAACAACAGAAAGGTTCATGAAGTACTTTCAGCCATCCTTCCTTGCACAAAAGCAGAAGGGAATAAACATAGGACCCAGCAAGATCTGATCTGGTAAATCTGTGCAAATTATTAATGAACTTCATTATTATTAGATTTTTTTTTAATAATTCTTGGTTCCACGCTTACCTAATCATGGGGAACATCTAATTTAAAATAAGTAACAGTAGGCTGTCCGCTCATAAATCTTAAAAGCACCTACCCAACATCCCTTCCTGCTCAAGTCAAATCTAATCCTTTTCTAACCTAAATATGACTCACAAACGCCAGTGAACTCACCTGTTCTGATGCCCATCTTTTATTTGCAACTTTCTTCTTTCCCCACCTGTTCTGTGCCCATGATTTTATTCCAAGTGAAGCCTCTGGGTAACCCCATGGATTATCCAGCCCCTTAAATAGGAGATGGACGAATCCCTTAATCATTTGTGCAGGACTCTTGTGGGTTATCATTTTTTGCCACCAAACCTTACAGTTGCAAAGGGCAAGGAGGGCTCAGCTTCCTGAGCATGTGTAATGGCATTTCAAGTTTCTTTCTGGATTTCACCAAGCAAGATTACACGTAACCAAAAAGTAACCATACACTGACTACTAGGAAGACTCCAGCAAAATGGCAGAGTCTGAAAGGGAATAACTACCGTAAATGTTCCCGGTAGGTACTGAGAGAAGGAAGTTTTATTTTAGGAACCTATTTATTGATTAAAAAACTGAGCTGGAAAAACCCCTCAAAACCAAAGGAAAAAAAAAATTAAATCTTTCCCTTTTCATATTCTTTCCTCGCACAATCTGTATTTTACCAACAGTCTAGATCTTATTCTCTACAGTAATTTTCTTTTTGAAAGGCAGTGATTTGGGACTTGAGTTTTGGGGTGGGTTTTTTTGGTAATTATTATTTTACAAACAGGAAAGCAGCATTCTGAGTAGTCTGTCACCCAGCGGAATTTTTTAAAATGTGTGCCATAAACTAAAACAATCGCTACACAATAGGACTGTCTAATGATATGAGAGAAATAAGTTAGCCTTTCTGTATACATACTCAATGTAATAATAAAAACCCTGTAGTTCTGAGCCTTTCCCTGCTTTTTCCTATATGGCAGTAATTGTGCAGAGAAAAACATGCAGATTCCTGTAAACATTTTCTAATTCCTGAATAGGGAGGGTGGAAATGTTGCAACTTTTTTTCCTGTTCCAACAGTCTGTCTTTCCCTGTATTTCAAGTTCTTCTCCACTTTCATACAGGATAAACACGCCTATGGTTTTGGTAGGCAGTGGAAGAAATACTCTACACCATCTGAGCTGTTTGTTCCACTCAGATCCAGTCCCCTCCATACACTTTTTCCTAAATAGAATTATTATTTGGCTCAAAGCATTATTAGTTGGCTGCTGCAATTTCTAACATTGCTAAAAAGTGCTACTGTATCATTACATTCTTACGTTCAACACTTGTGGCTCAGAATTTGTCTGCAAATAGCTTTCACACCCATAATAATCACTGTTAAAAATATTCACTTTTGTCTTCGGAGTACAGAAAGCCAGCGCTGATCATGTATCCCCCGTAAGCAAAAGAAAGTTTCATGGTCCAGGAAGCTGTCATAGCCGACAAAATTGGTTTCAGCTGTACGGCTGAAGAACTTGGCATCGGTTATTTATGTCGAGCTGTGCACAACTGTAAAGGTTTCAGACCTGTACGACTTCCGGGAATTTAACTTTGCCCTTTAAGAATCATCTTGGCTTGATGTTTCTTTGTACTTCCATAAATTTGCACTTTAATAAAAATCTTCCATTTGTAAGCTTTTCACAGCTTGTTTACCTGTACCTGTATGCTTCTCTCACTGATGACCGCCTTCTGCGTACTACCTCGGCTAATGATCTCTGTGAGACCCATCCTTCCCTACGCCTTGACGCAGTCCACTGCTGGCACAGGCTGGCCAGGCAAGCCTCACCCGCCAGGAACATCAGCTTTCAAACCAGCTGGCCAGATTTCGTACAGTCTTGATTTGATTCCCGGCTGTCCTCACGGCCTCACAAACCTTGCAGAAATGCTCGTCCCAGAACGAGGTGACGTGGACCTCGTACTTCTTCCTCCAGGCAAAATACTTCCTGTAGTTGGGTTTGTTTTTATCAAGGAATTTCAGGTAGGTGGCCAGCAGCCGGGGGCTGGGGAAGTCGTCAACGTGGATGAAGGAGTCAGGGGGGATGAAGCGCTCGTAGTTAGCCCTGCGGGGTCCGAGGACGACGGGCACGGCGCTGGCGGCGAAGGCGTTTCTCCAGAGCTTCTCCGTGATGTAGTCGGTGTGCTGGGAGTTCTCGAAGGCCAGGTAGAACTTGTAGGCTGAGACGGTCTCCACCACTCCCCCCTCGGCCAGCGCCAGCCCCCGCGCCCCGTACACATCGATGGCGAGGTGCTCCTTCAGCTGGCGGTAGTAGCGCACCCGGGCGTGCTCCTCGTTCCAGTTGCTGATGACCCAGGCCACCAGCCGCGTCTTGCGGGGCAGGACGAAGGGCCGGGGCGTCGGCGGGGCGTAGAGGTACCCGTAGGGCACGAAGACGTCCGAGTCCCGCCGGTAGGACATGGTCCAGTTGAAGAGGCCGGCCAGCCCCCGCAGGCCGGGCGAGTGCGAGGGCGACTCGAAGTTCATCCACACCCAGAGCTGCCGCGGGGGCCGCGGCGGGGGCCCGCGGGGCAGCCCCTCGGCGCCGTGCAGCGCCAGGTCGCGGTGGTGGAAAAGCACCGCCTGCGCCTCGCCGTAGCGGCTCCGGTCGGCGCTGAGCCGGCAGCCCGTGATGTTGTACCGCCGCCGGCAGTCGGCCATGCGCCGCGGGCGGCCGAAGGGCTCCCACCACAGCAGCACGTTCACCTCGCCGCCGACCCGGCCTCCCGCCGCGGCCCGCGGGGCCGCCGCCGGCTCCGGCAGGCAGGCGTAGAGGGCGAGGGCGGCGGCGGCGCCCAGCAGCCCGGCCGCCAGCGCCCACCGCCGCCCGCGCAGCCGCCGGCGCCACCGCCGCGGGCAGCCGGGCCGCCCGGCGGGGCAGCGGCGCGGGGCCGGCTCCATCCAGGCCGCCCGCTGCCGCCGCTCTGCCCTTGGCGGCCGCCGCGGGGCAGCCGCGGGGCCGGGGCCGGCCAGCGCATGCTGCGGCTGGGGCTGGGGCTGGGGCTGGGGCTGCTGCCGCCGCCGCCTCTCAGCCCCCACCCCCTGCCCCGGCGGCGGGGAGGTGCCGGTGCCACCGCCCCCGCGGGCCATGCCCGCCCGTCCTCCCCGGGCGGCCGGCAGCCCCGCCGCCTCCCGGCCCCGCGGCCGCCCGCCCAGCGCCGCGGCCCGCGGCCCGCCCCTGGGTGCCGCCCTGCCCCGCCCGCGCTGGACCGTCGCCGCCTCGCCCACAGGAGAGCGGCCCTCAGGCTCTCGGCAGGGCACCGGGGCCTCATCGCCTCCCCCGTGCGGCAGGTACCGCCATGGCAGCCCCGGGGCTCACTGAGGTGGCTGCGGCCAGCGTGCGGGCAGTGGCAGTCCCGGGCTCGCTGAGGTGGCTGCGGGCAGCGTGCGGGCAGTGGCAGCCCCGGGCTCGCTGAGGTGGCTGCGGGCACTGTGTGGGCAGTGGCAGCCCCGGGCTCACTGAGGTGGCTGCAGGCACTGTGTGGGCAGTGGCAGCCCCGGGCTCGCTGAGGTGGCTGCGGGCACTGTGTGGGCAGTGGCAGCCCCGGGCTCGCTGAGGTGGCTGCAGGCGCTGTGTGGGCAGTGGCAGCCCCGGGCTCGCTGAGGTGGCTGCGGGCAGCGTGCGGGCAGTGGCAGCCCCGGGGCTCACTGAGGTGGCCGCGGGCAGGTGCAGGCAATCGAAGCCTTCCTCCATGGCCTGCTCAGTTGCTCATCTTTGACTCGGTGCTGCAGAGGGAATTTGTGTCTCTGCACTCGGGAAGGGCACCCCTGGCCAGAGCCCAGACCCCAGCGCGCACAAGAAGGGTCATGGGGACGGTTCACGGGGCTTCGGGGCACCCGCACCCTGTGAGTACAGGTAGGAGCGTGGGGCAGAGGACCACGGGCAGAGGAGAGCCCTGCCATGCACGCCACGAAGGCCAACACAGTCTCATGTCTCCCTGCCCTCTTGCCCAGGAGAAAGCAGGACTGCTCCGCTGCTTCCCATGCGCCTTCTCACTTACTTCTTCCAGTCCACGCCTGAAACAGTCAGAGGTTTTAAATTCCGGCAAAAGGGTTTTCCCACAGTAACTGAGCTATGGTTTACATGTTGTATTCTGTGGCCTTGCAGGGAAGTGCTTTGGAAGATGCAGGGGATTTTCTTTTAAAACAGTTGCAATTCAGAGAGTGAAGTTGAAAGAAGGTTTGAATAAATCACTTATTTAACAAAAAAAAAAGAAGTGACAGCAGCCGCAGTAGCTTTGAATTCCTGTCAAATTCAAACCGTTTCAAGCACCTCTAAAAGTATTAACAGGGAGTAAACAGGCTGAATCACTTTTTTTACTAATATAGAGACAAGTCACAGGGCCTTGATCTATGTGGTATGTAAAAGCTATGCTGCAATCCAAATGATCAGTGAGAATTTATGCTTGGTGTAACTCCGCTGCCTTCAGTAGCTCTATATGAGAAGACCTTGGATCTATAGCTGATGGATATGAAAACGCATAGTGTCAGAGCTGGAAGCTCTCCAGTTCTGTACAAACAGTCTCTGAACTGTGTGAATCAATGATCTCTTAGTTCACTGAAGCAAATGACTTGGGAAAAAAGTTTTGAGCCTCTCTGATATACTTTTTCACAGCAGCTCTGTGAAACAGAGCTGGAAAAAGTAATTTTCTGGTAACCATAAGGTTTTGTAGTTTTTAAATAGCTGTGAGGTTTAAAAATTTTAATGTAAACATATGTGGTTCTAAGAACGCTTTAAAAGGACAAAAAAAATTCCTCTAATTTCTTTTCTTTCAGTTTTCCAAATTGTTAATACTTTCCAGCATGGCTGTTTATCAGCCAGCCAGTTCCCAGCGTGTACCAGTGCACGGGGGTTTTCTGTTCCACACGCAAAACTTGTTCTTTCTCCTTGCTGAACTTCCCAAGGTTTCTGTTGGCTTACTCCAAGTTTATCAAGGCCTCTCTGAACTGAAGTTGTACAAGCCAGGATGTAATCCTCACTTTCTAATTTAGTATTGTCTGCAAAATAGCATGCTAGCCAATAGTAGCAAAAAAATATTAGTGCAATAAACATAGGACCTGTCTTGACAAATAACACTGATTTTAGTCACAAAATGGGAATCTGGGAAAACTATTTTACCGCAGTAGAAAACTGCAAACAAATGTAGAAAAACAATGCTAAGGGAGAGTCAAATCCTCTGAGAGCATGAGCTGTACCTAGAATCAATCCAGAATCCATCCAATACAATGAACACTACCTAAAACAAGCACAATCCCTAGTCTGCCTTAATTAAGGATTCAAAGTGCTCCAAAAGCTCTACTGCTAGTAATTTTAGCCATTTCTGCAGACAATGTGAGAAATTTGGGACCCATGAAAGTCAGCGGGAGAGCTCAATTGACTCTTGTGGAATTCTGATTCACTCAATAAGTTTGATTGTATCAGCTGCAATGGCAGTCCATATATTCCTATTGATATATGACTTTGGAGGAGTCTTTCTCTAGTCAAGTTTTCATTTCCATTGCATAAAGATTTGATGCTAAGCCATTCCGGTTCCAAAGCCTAGCCAATTACATTGATGATGCCAGGCCTGATCCTGCAAATGGTGAAGTCAACAAAAATGTTGGCATTAATGCAGGGTTTACGAAATGTTTCAGGACAACTCAACATGGAAGTCTTTATAAGCCAAGTAGTGACAAATTTGAAAAAAAAATATATATGCTTTCCTCATGAAGATTAATAGCAAGAGTTGGCTAGTTACTTTTGATTTTTTGCAGTCCCACAGTGTAACTTCAGCGTGACGTTCAGCTACACTGCAATGGCACCCATTTTAAGACTATTGTCATACAGGAACAGATCTGTTGAATTATTTAGTGTGAGATCAAAACGAGGCTTTCTATATTCATCCACACACCATCAGCTAGAGCTCTACACTGCACATTGAGGAAAGCTAATACTGAAATCCACGATAAGTTGCGATGGTATGTACAGCATGGAAATCCAGTATTATAACATTTCCTTATTGTGGCAAATAAGAATTAGATCAGTTCAGGATGAGAGGACAGTAGCCTAAAATGTTTCTATGAGTAATACTGTCACCATAAGTTCCTTTTCATATTACACCTGCCTCTGTGGAGACTAAATACATGTTTACATTCACCCGTTGTGAGGAGTCCACTAGTTCAAAAGTGTTTATAGAATTTGTATCTACAGTATGATGAAACCTATTTTCAAGGCATATTTTAGAATTTTTACAAATTACAGATCCAATTGTTTTGCTATTTCTATGTGTTCTTCAAACCCCTCACAATGTGGGAGATAGCACAGAAATGTTTTAGTCACAGTCACTACTGAAAGTAACGATAGGCGTGTCTTCAACTAAGAGTCTAGCAGCCTCCTACAAATTTTGGTGTAGTAAACTTACAAGCAAGATGGGGTGTGTTGCTGTAGAGTGAGGGATACAGGGAGTGACCTCACTGTCAGGACCAGGATTAGAAGTCAGGTGTCCTCAGACCTGTTTGTAGGTGAGGAGTTTCTCCCTCCTTTTTAATGTCTCATTTCTCTTCTAGAGAAGAAATACTAGCCTGCCAGTATGCCACATCAGCTCCCGTTTGCCTCATTTCTGCCATAAACCACAGCGTGTCTGTGGCACGATCGCCATCAGCTACTCTGCACTGGTAGGGTTTTGTCAAGCAGTTTTGTTCACTCTGACTTGGGAAAAACTCCACAGATGTTGCTGAGAAGTACAACATGATGAAGGTTGAGTAGCATTACCAGATGCCTGCAGACCTTCCAGAGGAAACACACCTGGTTTTGTCTGCTTTGGAGGTAAACCAGCCCAGGAGATAGCTCCGTGGACTGAGGACCACACAAACTTCTTGGTACTGTATACACAAATTGGGGAACTGTGGTTTAACTGCTCTGTGGAAACCACAGTAAGCTCCACTGTTGCTGATAATCAGGAATTTAAAATAAAATGCTGGCCGTTAGTAATGAAGCTGTTGCAAAATAAAAAATATTTTACTTATTTGAAGGTTAAATGTTTGCGTTTCTAACTGCAGCAAATGTTTTCACCTAGAGCTTCCCAGCTGGCTTCCTCTGCTACTCTGACTCACTCTGTTTTGTCACACTTGAGAAGTATTTAAGCCTAGAAAAGTCTTTGAAGTTATTTGTCAACTGTCTTGCAAACACAGTTTAAAAGGTACTTGCAAGATGTCGTATTTTCAGCCACAGCTATCAAGCCAGACATTCTGTCAACCAGGGAAATCCTGTGGAGTTTTTTATCCTAAGAAAACGTGATCAGCTTCAAAGAGTAGCAGGCTGCTATCTGGTACCAAAATGACACTAAGAATGACTTTGAAATCTCTTCTTCATAAATACTCCCCATGGTTTCAATGCAAGTTTTTGCCAAGTAAGAATCTAAATCCTGTATGAAAAAGAGTGATAAAAGTTCTGTTCCGTATAAAACGCACACTGTATGTTAGCGTAATGTTTAAATGCCTGCAATTTTATTACCTAGTGCTTCAGTTTTGGGCCCCTCACTACAAGAAGGACATGGAGGTGCTGGAGCGTGTCCAGAGAAGGGCAACGAAGCTGGTGAAGGGCCTGGAGCACAAGTCTGATGAGGAGCGGCTGAGGGAACTGGGGTTTAGTCTGGAGAAGAGGAGGCTGAAGGGAGACCTCATCGCGCTCTACAACTACCTGAAGGGAGGTTGTAGCGAGATGGGTGTTGTTCTCTTCTGCCAAGTAACAAGCGATAGGACAAGGAAATGGCCTCAAGTTGCACCAAGGGAGGTTTAGATTGGACATTAGAAGAAATTTCTTTACTGAAAGAGTGGTCAAGCATTGGAACAGGCTGCCCAGGGAAGTGGTTGAGTCACCATCCCTGGAGGTATTTAGAAGACGTGTAGATGAGGCGCTTAGGACATGGTTTAGTGGGCATGGTGGTGTTGGGTTGACAGTTGGACTCGATGATCTTAGAGGTCTTTTCCAACCTTAATGATTCTATGATTCTATATTCAGGATTATGATCTTTCTGCTTGGAAGTTTAAAATTCTGAAATATGACCACAGATAAAAGATTCAGTTGAAAGTTGATGGCTGCCTCATTGGATGAACAGCTTCTGGACAGACAAGCCCACGTTATCGCATATGCAGCAAATGTGATGTTAAAATATTCTGCCCGGCTACAGTTCCACTTGTGACTGTGAGCAGGGTTGGATTAAAACTATGTGAAGTTGACATTTCCAGGTCGAAGCACTGGCATGAACAAATGTGCTGGGCACACTGCGGATGGAGGATCCTGTCCCAGAACGCTTTTCGGCCTTCCATTGCAGCACACATCTTTGTTGTTCACCAGTGTAGACCAGAGCCAAAACCAGAGCAGAAAACTTTCCTACCAAAACCACATGATCCTCAGATATTTTGACATGTGTGTGTGTACCAGCAAGTCTGAATTTGGCTCTGTGGATATTTGTTAGGAGTTATCATGGATTTCAATCTTCCGTGGTTTTTGGAGCACTGGACTGCATCTTACACAGCAACAGCGGCAGGGGCAGTGATGTGCAACCAGCACTGATGCTCTCATTTTACCCCGTGAGCATCCCCCAGGCCAGAGGGCAAGGTTTGTGGTAGAGCTTTTCTTCAAACATCTTCAGTCAAGCATTGAGGTGACATTTCAGTCCAGGAGACAAGACTAGCTCTAGTTTAAAGTAAATCTCCTACACCACTTATAGTCTAGTTATGGGGCTCTCAGCACCAATTGCTTTAATAACTTGACCCCCTCCTATTGTGCTTCGTTGATAATGTAGGTGTAGCCTTTGAAAGATGTCAGTGTTTGAACACTGTTATTAATACATGGAAGCAATGATAACATTTGTCTTTCAAAACAGTATTGTTTAGTTTGGAAATGAAATAATATAAAAAAACTAAGAGAAAAGGGTAGCTGAACAGTTAGACAGTAAAAAATCACTATGTTAAAATGTGAGCACAGTTAATTTAAATAACCCAACACCCCATTTAATGAAATATTATAAATATATTATAAATATAATAGTAATATTAATAACATTACTATAATACTATGCAAAGTTATTATATTTAAACAAATTGCTTTGGTTTATTCAAATGAAAGATGAGACACATAAAAAGGTCACGAACATGAATATATCCGACTAGCTAGGAATTACCCAAGCCTCGTAATTGAAATAAAATATTCAGTGGAAAAGATCTAAAAGACATTTCTCCATTGTACAAGGTTGCACAAAAAAGAAGAGGGAGCAAAGGAGCAAATGAGATTCACAAATCTGCTTTTGTTGCAGCAAAACTGAGCTAGTGCAGGAATCCAGGATAGACCCAGAAAGTCTTTTCATTTGGAAAATTGTAAAACAAGACCATGAAAAAAAAATTACTAGGAATTAGTATCTAAGAAGTGAGAATAATGTTTTCAAAAGCAGCTACTCCTGTAGTGCCTCAGGTGCAATTTTCAGTGCCAATAATTTTTTTCATTTAGAAGTCAAATGGAAAAGCTGAAAAGAGTTGGCTTAGAGCCAAGTAAGGGGGTTTTTTCCCCCCTTCTCACTGACACAGAAATAGAAACAAACTTCTAGTGTCAGAGAAGAGTTCCAGACAATCAGAAAACAAACATCCCATTTAATTCACAGATAGTTGTAAAAAAAGCAAAGGAAAACAAAGTCTAGCTTCACAAAGTTGTCACTGAGACTCTTCCTTTCTAACAATATTCAGCGTGGTTTAGATACTTGCTTAGGATCTGAGAGCCCCAGAAACAAATCCCATCTCCACCTCTTAGGATTCCGCCTTAGGAAAGATGTGAATTATCAGTCTGAGGTATAACTGGGGATAAAGAGCACTTCAACTCTAATTTTAAATTGTCCATCAGTCCTAGTTCAATTTTTTCACTGTACAATACAATTCCCTCCTTTAAAGAGAGTTGTTTATCCCACAAGTGTGCTGGAGAAGAATTCTGGGAAGTGTCTGGGAAGAATTCTGGCAATGAAAACTGTAGGGTAAGTGCTAAGTAGTATTAATTTAGAAAAGAATGTGCTACAGTTATTCTAGAAATATGGCAAAGACTGATCATTAAGTTAGATTGTTAAACATGAAGACAGGAAATATCATGCCTACCAACCTGGTCCACCACCTCCTCACCTGATCGGGCGTTATCATCTCCCTGCCCTGTCACTCCTGCTTATAGTTCTCCCCAGGTTGGCCCGGCAAATGATCACTACTATGTATTTCTTGTGGTATCACAGCACTTAGGAAACAATCATGGATCCTTCTAGATGTGGTACAAACACAGCTTTTGACCCACTTGTTGAGGTGAATCTCATCTCTTCCCAGCAGTTCTTGGTCCTCAAAGAGGAGACATCCCATAGTCATAAAAGCCAACTCCCCATTTTCAGCACCAGCTGTGCAAACAATAGTTGACCTACAGGATCCATCCATTCCTCCAGCCCTACCCCCTCACCAGTAGGATTGAGGAGAAACCACCTGGGCACCTATGTCTTTGACTCACCCTACAGCAACGTAGTCATGCTCGATACACTCCATGTCTCCCCTAGCAGTACCGTGGGTGACCATGTGGAAGAGCAGCAGGGAGTAAAAGTCTGAGGCCCACACAAGACTCAGTATGCTCCCCACATCTTCCCAGATCTCAGCCCCTTAACAAACCTCCCCAGACAGCATGTTGGGGCAGCAAATAGGAGTAGTCTCCAACTACTATCACACTTCACTTCCTCCTGCATGGTTCAGGCTCAGCCAGCTCAGATGCTTTGCTGGAGAGAGCTTCCAGCCTCTTGTCTGCTACCAGAGCACTGAAGCTGTTCTGTAGCTGCAAATGTCACTCCTGTCTCTGGTACCTCCTCCACTCATCCATGACCTTTCAAAGCTATCTTTTGTTCTGATTTTATACAGTACCTAGAAGGATCCACATTTGTTTTCTAAGTGGTGTGATAATACAAAAAAAACTAATGATCATTTGGTATTACCTCACTGTAATAATGGTTATGAGTGAGAGTTAAGTGACAGGTTATTTCAGGTTCCATGCTGCCTCTGTGGCTCTTTGACTCTATGATAACTCTTACATATATAGAGACATATACAGAGAGGCTTATTTATGTTAAACTTTTATTAAATCAGGCTAGATATCACATCACAAACTCATGGCTTCTGAACTGCTCTGTTTAATGAATAGACTCAGCCTAAGGCATTTTAAGGCACCTTTTCAATTACATTACAATCTTCTGCTGGAACTTAGTATCACTTTGCAACAGAGAAGCCTATGAAAACGTCAAGTTTCACAGTAGCACATTTTTGTGAGCAAGAACATTTTGTAATTTTTGGATTGTGACATCTTCAATCACTGGTTGAAATATGGATCAGATTTGGCTACTACAACATCAGATTAAAAAGCAGCATGAGGATATGAATAAAACAACCAGAAACAAAGAGGAAATAGCTCCCTCTCCAAGCAGAACTTTCTTCAAAATCTTAGAAATACAGATCTACATTTCCAAAGGCAGCTACTCATTTTGATGTTTGATCTGACACATCAAAACGGGCTCAGGTCTTCACAGCACTAAAGTTCAGCAATCTGTAAAAAAACAAGATCCACTCTAAGGATGGATGAGACACCACATAGTGAGCCCCCCAAACCGCTAGACACTCTTAGGGAAAGGCAGTAAAAGGGAGAAGCAAAAATAAATGCATTAACTTAAGTAAATTCAGCAACATGGGGTTTTTTTTTCCTTTTCCCTCTTCTACTTAGTTCTCCTACATCTTTTCTCTTCATTTCTTACAGTTTCTATCTTTGCGTTGCTGAACGGTGTTCTCCTCTCTCCAGTTCCCTTCAGGAATTCCCAACCTTCTGTTCTACGTCTCCTCTTTCCTTCCCCTTGTTCTGTGCTTCTTCCTTTTCCTTTTGCTGATGCCTTTCTTTCTGGCACTAAACACAGTAGACTCATCTTTTCTCTAGAAACCCCTCTTCTTTTTTGTCCATTTCCATAGCCTGTACCTACTCCATCTCCCAATTAGTATATTACCACCTCATTTCTTCCCCAGATCCTTACACAGAAGAGGATGTGTGAATGGAAATGGTTTAGTGAGCATAGGAGCTGAAGCCAGATTGCTTCCAGTTTTTCTCCTGTCTCGTATCTTTTCTGCCACCCCTTCGCTCATGATACCTGCCTATGCCACTGCAAAACAGGCAGTATAGCTAGTGAGAAGAGCACCACTTGTCTCCAGCAGCAGTCCCTGGGAATGAAGGTACATCTAAATTCCCAAAGGAAAACCAGCAGAACCCATAAATTTCAGCACTTAAATCAATTTGAATAAACTTTGTTTAAAGCTGTTCTTTCTTCTTGGATCTGAACAGCAAATGGAGAAGATCAGGATCTTTGAAAACTCTGCGTGCCTTCACTAGAAGCCTCAGGAACATGAGTTCAGCCAATGTCTCCCAACTCTGAGGCATTCTTTGGTTGTATTTTCTATGGTGTGGCTAAAATTATCTTGGCTTAAGTACATACCAGAAGTGACTGTAGTTAATACCTGACATAGGTTAGGCTGGCTTTATAACCAAAATATTCCTACAAGTAGTAACTCTAGAGTAAAGGCAGCGTGGCAGAAGGCTGTACTAGTTAAACGCTTCTTACACTAGCAATAACTTTTCATGCTGCTGTTGTAACTAAGATGCGACTATCTCCAGAGCTCACAAGATCAAGATAGGAAGAAAGAGGTGCTAGTCATGCAGCTAGCTGTATTTTTAAACCCCTAGTCCCCGAGAACATGGGAAGGAGCTTCATTTAATGGCAAAATATGCTGAGTTCATATATTCTGCAAGCTCATGGCACTAACAATATTCCTCTTTCAAAGCTACTGAACTTTGTTTCCTTAGGGTTGGAAGCTTTCACCTTCCACTACAAAGTTAATACATTTCACTGAATTGAGAAGATTATGCTAAAATCCACCAGCTCATAAGGAACAGGTCTGCTCCACAAAAGCCACACTCCACAGGCTGTAAAGAAAGAAATACATGCCCCAGAGCACCAGCTGACCATTGCAGGCAAATGCTAAAATGCCTGACATGATACCTAGATCAGTCTCTTTTCAGGAGGTGTGTTGGAGGAGGGCTTTCCCAAGCACTTGAATTTGTTAAGTTTGGATGCTAAGAAAGGCAAGTAAGGTTCATTATGTACACAAAACCAACACTCACCACCTATCAGTAGGAAACAAGAGATTATTCCACACATTTACAAAAGGTTTCAGAATATGAAAACAGGTGACTCAACATAGCAGTCCTAAACAGGTTTCTTATGCAAAGATTTTAAGTCTGTTGGCTACTAACTAAAGGAATAGGTGGGTTAGCTCTGCAGAAAGATGCCCAGAGGTGATTACTATAAGCCCATATAGGTAATCTGCAGTCCTGTGAGATGTCTATGAATTATAAAATAATATTACCCTGCAATTTTAAAAGGAGGTGTAATAGTGAGTGTTTCTTATTGTTGACTCTTACTTTTCATTCCTGCATGCCTTGAGTAGAATCGAGGCTGTAAAAGTAAACCGTTTCTGTTCTGTGACACTGGTTTCAGGCTTCCAATAGAGAAATTCTTTTTCACACTCCAAATTCCTTCCAGAGCCACTGTTAATAATTTGTCAAAACAATACTGTTATAACTGATTACTTCAACTTGTTCTAGAATTAATGTAACTTTTAAAAGACAGTCCCTTTGGTCTATACAGTAATTAGAAATAGTTAAGCAGAACACTATAATCTTCCTCCATAGTTAATGAAATGAGATTGACATCTTCAGAGACCAATTCAGATTGCTAAAGGTATACGTCGCTCTCTACTGTCTGTAGAACAGCTTAGGACTACTAGGCTAACTGAAGCAGGACACAACTGATCTATAATGTATAAGAAACAGCAGTAATACCATCGATGCATCCAGCATGATGTATTGATCATACTGGAATACCTCATAAAAAGATAGCAGAACAACAACAACAAAAACAACATTCCCCCCCCCCCCCCGAATCCAACAAAAGTCCAAAACAAAACCAACACCACCAAAACAAAACAAAAAAGCTAATTTATTTTGTGGAAAGGTTACAATTTACTAACCATCTAATTTAAGTAAAAGAATAAACTTACTAATAATCTAAACTGTGTAAATCAGTAACCATCCAACCTGACAATTGTTGTTTATCAGACCACAAGCCACTTAGGGAGCATCTCTAAATGTATACAGATGAAAAAGGAACTAGGTACTTGCTGAATAATCTGTACACCAGCATCCATTTGACCTTATTATACATAGCATTGTTATGCTATGCATATAACATTATGCTATACATACCATTTATACACTGAGCTTGTTATACATCCATATTATACATTCCTGTAATGAATATTTTTGTAATTTTTCTGTATTATCTTTAGTACTTTAAGCCTTTGTAACATACATTTCATTGGGAGACTCCCCAGAAATCACGAGAACATATACAGTGCATCCATTTATACGATCAGACTGAAATATTCCAGACAATTTTGATCCACTGGCAGATGGATGCAGTGAAATATAGTTGTGTTCAGCTCTTAGTAACATTAGACACATGAGCAGATTGAGCAGACCAACGTTAACATCTGCAGTTCAGCTGCTTCTCCAGAATCCCTTTACAGTCAATGGGAAAAGAACAAGCGCTTTTAGAGCACGAAACATGCAACGGTAAGTACGTAGGACAAGTCAGAAGAATTGCATTTTCAAAGTGCTTTTTTCTCTCTGATTACTATAGACAGAGCCTACATAAGTCATTCATTTGCAGGTGTGTGCTGTAATTGCCTAAGGAGCCTAATCACAGTAATGGAGTTGCAGGTTCAAATGGTCTTTACATCTGGCACAATACTGATTACATCACCTAACTTATGTACGTTTTTGTCTGTGAATCCAACTGTTTTAAATTCATTTTGAGTGAGTTTAGACTTGGGTCTCAATCCTACGTAAGAGAAACCAGACTTTTTTCAAAATTTTCCAAATTTGCAAAACAAAGGCAAAAATGCCCTTATTACATTTGTGGAGGATGTAGTAATTAGGAGATACAGCGGTGGGCTTATTCCAACAAAATGCAGCTTAATATAACCAAGGAATAGCTTTACTGTACGGAAGAGAATGTGGTGCCACAGAATGGGAACTGTGTATTTTGGAGCAAAAGCATCACGGATTTAGGAGTAACTGTCAACAAACAGTTCAAGGTCCTAGTGCTAACGTTAGCCCTAAAATAAGTAGATGATTCTCTCTCTCTACAGGCTACTAGTGATACAAATACTGAAATACCATGATCAGATTTGGTATTCACATTTTAAAATAGGAGGTGAAACTACTGGTGAGAGTACATAAAAAGCCAAAACCAAATATATGTGTATATACCTCCTTTGGAAGAAAATTCTGGATAGTAAAAAAGGCACTATTATATATCCAAGAAAAGCAAGGAGCTGAATCATGCAAATCCAAATTATTAATCAGGCTTTTTTTTTTTAATACACCAACCACTAGAGCAAACTAATGAGGGAAGCTGTGGAATAACCAGCTTTACTCAGTGGACTCTACAGAGAGGTACCTAATAAAATAAAACTTGGCTTGGCTGATAAAGGCAATAAGACCTTGTAGTCAACCAGATAAGACAACCTATCCTTAAACATTACAAACTTCTGAAAATTAATTTTCTACAATTAGATTAATAGATCTTATGGCTGCAGGAGACCACCAGCATGATGTAAGTTTTGTCTTATATGGGTCACTTGGCTTCAGGCCCATTCCTGCACCAAGACTAGCATATGAGTTTGGACCAGGGCTAATGGTTTAAGCGCAAAATATTTAAAGTGTGTATTAAAAATGGTGAATCTAAGTGATCTTTGTTAAATTGTTCCAGCATTAAGATCTCTTTTTGTTAAAAAACGCTATTTCTACTCTGATCTTATCTCATTTTTACCTCCAGTTCTCAGAACTTTTAATAGTTTAGCTAGACCGAACACCTTGTTCCTTCTTAGACTTCCATTTCCTCATTTGCCTACTGTAATCAAGTCTCTCCATAACCTTTAAGCTGCCTAAACAGACTGATTTTCTAATTGCTTTCACCATTTTCCTGTTCTTTATTTACCTTTATCATTCTTACCTCAATTTCTTTTCAACACCAACTTCATTTTTGAATAGCAGAAGGGGACAAAATATTCTAATAACTACAGCACTTCTTTCAAGGAAAAAGGTAACAAAACCTCCCTACTGCTTGGCATTTGTTTCTGTTTTATTAAACTGGTAGATCATATGGAATTATCCATGTTCTCTATGGTCCTGTAATTTCAGAATAAAAAAAAAAGTAACAAAGCCTATATGCAATTCTTCTGTTTTTAAATGTTCCCCAGGCTATTACATAAATGTTCTGGGCTGTTTTTTTAAAATACTAATTTTGCCACAGTTCATCAAAAAAATTTATATTTCATTTGCCCTGACAAACACTTGCCATTTGCTGATAAGGAGGATTACCTGCAGCTGGATGTTTAGCTTCTCTCTGAAAACGAAGCTCTTCTTCAAGTATTTCTTTAACTCTCCTAGATGGCTCAACATATACAAATTTCTTCCCTGTTAGTAAAACATATTACAAAAGAACCAGTTATTTTAAATCCCCTGAATGCTAATATGCTTTGCCAAGTGTAATGTCATTTTATGCTGCTTTCAGCAGCATACTTCTGTCTTCAGCATACTTTAAGACAAATCATTTACAAATACAGGACAGTGTTCAGCCAGGCCCTGCTCCCCAACATCGAGCGATTCCTCACGACCACGGTGGGTAAATCTAAAAGGGGAGCGCTGGCGGGCGCAGCACAGTGAGGTGGCTGTCCCACGCGGGACCCACGGCCACGCCAGGGCACTCGAGGAGACGGCCACTGTCTCCCCATGGCGAACAACCCAAGGCGGGGCCGCGCATGGAGGAGGTCTCCATGGAGATGTCCTAGCCGAAGGAGATCTCCAAGGAGCTGAAGAGGGATTAGGGCACCTCTAGGCAGACCCTGTCTGACAGGACACTACCACACCCCTGCCGTGGTGGGGTGCACGGTGCCGGGGGAGGCGAGGGGCCACCAAGCAAGGTGGCAGCGGGGGATCAGCGGGGGGAAAGGCTCGGCTCCCCCGAGGGGACACGCCGTGGGGGGCGGGGTGGGGAAGGGGAACGGGCGCGGGGCGGTAGGGCGGGCCCCGCCGCCGGGCCGGGGGACCGCCACGCTCACAGGGCTGCCCGCCTCCCGCCGACTCGCCGCGGACATCGCTGCCCGCCTCCTCGGCCGCCACCACCGGCTGCTCCCCGCTCGCCGCTTTCATGGCCTCCGCCGCGCCCGAGCAGGTAGGAGCCGGGCGGGCCGGTTGCCACAGGAGCGGGGGCGGGCGGGGGCGGTCCGGCTCTGCTCCGCGGCCGGCAAGAGGGAGCACGGCGGCGGCGGGGCGGCGGGCGAAGCAGAGGCCCGGCGCCCCGGCAGGGCGGGCCGCGGGGCAGAGCAGGGCGGTGCCGCCCTGCCCACCCTCCGCCATGTTGGGACTGCGCCTCGGCGGGGGCGCGCGTTCCTGAGGGAGGGAGCGCGCCTCCTCCGGCAGGCTTGTGCGGAGGGGGTGGATCGGACCCGCCATTTCCAGTCACAAGTGGGGTGGTTTACCCCTTCCACAGGCCTGAGTTAACAACGGGGGACCTCCGAGGCAGGGTGTGGCCGGTCGCCATCACCAGGGGACAGCAGGCCACGGCCACCGCATGCCCGCTTGGGGCACAGGGTGGGTGATAGCTCTAGGTATCATTAACGGTTCTGCTCTAGGTATCGTTAACAGCTCCTCGTTTGTGTCCATCAGCGTTACCGCACTCAGAAGCGGGCACGCACATCACGAACATTTTGTACCCCTGTGGGGTGTCACCACTGGCCCGACTTAGGAAAGGATGCCTCCTCGTCCTCACCTGAGGCAATGGCAGACGGATGGGAATGAAGACAGAAGACTCCAGTTTAACTGGATGGATGATGTAGATCTACTAATACTCAAAAGTACTAGCTTGGTTTTAATAACGCTTTTCATAAAATGAGGCATATTGATACGCTGTTTATAGGACTGAAGCAGGCTTGACTCCCCTTGTTTTGCCACTGTTAAAGTTTTGAGAATGAAGAGCAGCTGGCAATTACAGTAGTCAATGGATAATGCTGCCGGCAGGCACACAGGGAAGCTGTCCCGCTCACCTGGCCAGGAGCTTTGCCCTGCGGTAGCTTCCTTGAAATGAAGACTTTGCATACAGTAGTAAGAATTTATAAGATACAAACCAAGTCTAATTACACAAATGCATGAGGTATTCCATTTCTGTATTTTTCCTTGATGCATTTCAAGGTGTATTCATCTTCCACAGATGTCCTGAAACCAAACTTCCAAAATAATAAGCATTAAAAATCATCTTGTACCATCCATAGTTCAGAGGCAGTTCTCTTATTTTCTAACAGAAGTGCTCAACAGGGCTTCTAGAAAGGCAGGTGACGAAGATGCCCTCCACAGATGCTTGATCAGAGCACCAAATGTGGGCCAACATACCCCAACACTGCTGCTACTGCTGTTACAAACGTGCTTCAGCTCTGCTAGTGGTGTCCGGAAGGAGCTTGGGATCACTCAGTAGGGCATCTGCACAGGACAAAGTGTTTTGTTACAGCTCTCACACTGACAGTACTTCAGGTCTTACATTAAATTTTCAGTTCAATTTGATTAACGCAGAGAAGCAAGTTTCTCCACTCCTAAATTATAGATGGCAAAGTTGAAGCTCAAAATCATGCAGCATGCCATTACCATGGGAAAATCTTTCACGTACTAATTCCCATACAATACAGATCATCTGCTGAGCTGACAGCATTGCTGAAGTTCTACCAATATCCTTCTAAATCACTATTGATCAAAAAATATCTAACTGCTCAGAGTAGTTGTTTTGAGATGTCCTGTACTGGTACTTAAAAACTCTCACTCATTAAATACTTGCATTTAGTAGTGATTTTTGTCTGAAACTTACGCTTGATCAAAGGTGGGGGAAAGAAAAAAAAGATGGGAAGTGTACATTACTGGACCTCTCACTGATAGCTGAATAATCCAGAGATGTTGATTCTCCAAAAGAATTTGAGAGATTGAGAGATGCAGAACTGATGCAGCTGATGTGAACAGTAACACAGGTAAATTAAACTCTCAAATCAACTCTAAAAATCATAGAATTTTTCACTTGCCAGCAGAAGGACTGAACTGACAAACAGAAGCAACAAGTTATGATGTTTCTTGTGAAAATATATAGCATTAATTAACGTTTTTCTGCTAAGTTAAACCAAATAGTACTCAGTGCTAAGACCTGATAAGAATGCCTCAGATTAAGGGTCCCAAGTCTTCACTGCAAACCAGTGAGATTCTAGCTGGCATGGCTGCACAGAGAAGCTGCACTCAAGCATGCGCTAAGGCCTCAAAGTCTTAAGAAACAAACCAATCGGCCCACCCCCACCACCTTGAGTTTGGTTAAATGACGACAGCCAAATCTGTCAGAATTTTTAGAAGCCCAACTCAGATGTGAATGCCAAGGATTAGTAATACAAGCTATCACAAATCAAAAAGGTGTTAAATAAGAAAACAAAGGAATGGTCTGGAAATTAGGGAATTTTGAGGAAAAATACCAGTAAAGTTTTTAAACTATGCTGATGTCCTAATATTTGAGTTGGAACGAGGAATTCCCTTTGGGGATTCAAAAGTGGAAGAGAAACACTGTTGAGTGTGTCCTGCACTAAATTAGCTGTAACTAAATCAGACACAAGAGTGTGTTGGCTGTTTATCCTCATACAGTTGAAGTTTACTTGTTCTAACTAATGCCATATCCAGGACATTAAAACTCTACTCCTCAACTTAATTTGCACAGGAAAAGTACACAGGATCTTCATAGAAAGTAATTTCCTTGAAAAGTACCAGGAAAAAAAATAAACTGAAACTACTTTATCATCCTATGAATAATGCTTTTGATTTATGAACAGGCGATTGCATTGATAATTGAGCTTTCAATTAAAAATATGACAACAGAATACTTAGGGTTAAATATTTTATTTTATAATAAGCCTTATACCAGGATCACTAAACATTTTGTGTATTGCCCAAATAAGTTACATTCATTCTGAGCTTTCATGCAGTTATAAAAAAGTTAAATTTCTCAAAAAATAATTTTCAAGTGAGATGTAATAAACTCTGCATAACCAAGCCCGAATTCTTTCACATCAAGTAAAATATTCCAGTTTTCCCTCCTGCTTTGAGAGTATGGACCAATTACAAAAGCCCCTCCAAATTTGCACTAATTAAATAGAGAATCGCTGAAATTACTGAGACTTTCTGAATACCCTGAATAACAGTAGTAATGCTTTGAAGTACGAGTGAGACCACTCAGCTGAGTTGCAAGAAGTGACATTTTGCCCGAGGAGAATACTAAAGTATCTTAAATGAAAACCCTATTGCAAGGGACAGACCACCACTGATGAGCATGCAGAACACAAACAGGAGGCAGCAAACCTCGCATTCACAAGCTTAACCACAACTTTTAAGGGGACACAGCATTTATGCAGTCTTCTACTATTTCAAAAAGGTAGTGATATATATCAGTCCTCCTAGCAATGTCAAGGGCCGTTTCATCCAAGTTGTTTTTCAGGTCTGGTTTCACGTAGCGATTCATCAGCAAGAGTTCAAGGGTTTCTCTACTGTTTTTGTTTCCTGCAGCAATATGCAATGGTGTCAGCAAACCATTTGTCTGCGCGTTGATGTCTGCGCCCTGCTGAAGCAAGAACGCGGCCACTTTTGTATTGTTCCACTTACAGGCGCTGTGCAGAGGCGTCCAGCCGTCCACCGTCTGCGCATGAACGTCTGCCCCTTGGGCAACCAGTTCATGTGCAATGTCCAAGTGCCCGCTGTAGGCAGCTCGATGGAGAGGAGTGTACTGATCTTCATCACGAGCATTAACTGGAGCCAGCTTTTCAGTAAGGAGCCTCTTCACTGTACTCAGCTATTTAAAGAAAACAGGTAATTTAATATGAAACTCTGCAAACAAGATGTATGGCTTTTACTGTTCTGTTCTGAAGTTTTGTGGAAAAGCAATTTCTGTCAGTCTCAAAAAGGCTTAAGTGCAACAAGAAATATTAAAATGAAACCAGTTATTGTTACTAGGGTGGGGTTTTTTGGTGGGTTTTTTGGTTTGTTTTGTTTTTAAAGATACAACAAGAACATTAGTTGCAATGCCTTAGGAGTACCTTTACCTTACACGTCCTCCCCATTCCCTGTGGAGACATAGGTACCTCCACAAGACTGTAGACGGAGCTTGTGTGTGTAAGAAAGGCAACGAATAAAAGAAATGTGCACAAGGGTGTAATAAGCTATGTAACAAGAATCTTGGTCATCTCTCCTTCTGCCCCAAAAATAAAAAGCTTTCTTTTCTGTAAAAAGATAGGAAAACAGTCACCCATTATTGGCATATGGAGCTTTTGAGAAAATGAGATTTCAGATACACCCAGTTAAGAGGCTTACTTGCCATGAAGAAAGAGCCTGGCATGCTTTCAGTTTATAGAAGTTTAAGACTGCTCTTACTTTAACTTTGAACTACAATCAAAGCTTTTGTTCTGAAAGCTAATGGATCCAGAGATATTTTAGTGTGTTTTAGTGTGGGCTACAAAGGGAGATGTCTTACATACAGTGGCTTGCAGAACTGGATCAAAATAGTTCAGAGAGATAAAGGAAAGTGTAGGTAAATTTTTGTTTGTGGATGAAACTGTAGATACTTGCTCGAAATAACATTCTTGTCAGGGATACATATGAACAGAATAAATGCCTTACCCGATTGTTTTCAGCTGCCCAGAGTAGCAATTTCTCTGGATTTTTTTCCATTTTTTTTTCTTGCATTTCGTACCATTCCTCACTTCTTTCTTGTTCATCATCCTCATCATCAGATTGTCCTGACCAACAGCTCTGAGTTCCTACAGGAATCAAATGCCTGTGCGTCTCCAGCAGTTCAAGTTGGTTAAAATTCTCCGTAAAGTCTTCGAACTGCTCGCTGTCATCATCATCTTCATCGATTTGTTTGTCCTTATTCATTTTCAGTTAGCATCTGTAAGTAGCGGATATACAACGATATTTATAGTAACTTTACCGCTATCCGTGCACTAATTGCCAATAAAAACATCTGATGGATGATGCAGACATCAGGAACACCATGAACAGCAAAACACAGGAGCAAACTCAATGTTCCTCCACTGAATCCGGCTGTGCCAGCTCTGCCGGAACCCCCGGTTAATGTCCACGCAGGAAAAGCTCTTTTCTACCCCAATCTAGAAACGGCATCGCCTCCAGGCCCGCGGAGGGAGATGCGCGGCTGTTTTGGGGACTGCACGGCCACATCGCGCGTTTTACAAACAGGTCGTTTGGAGAGAACGCCAGCCTTTAAAGCAGTGCTGCTGCTCCTCCCCGGGGAGCCAGCCCCGCCCGGCGCTCCCCGCTGCCCTCCCTTTCCCCTCACGCCCCGAGCGAGGGCCGGGCGGGCCAAGCCAGGCCCGGCCCGGGAGCACCGGCCTCGCTCCCCTCCGCGGGGGCCACGCTACCCCGCGAGGGCCTCAGCGCCCACTCCGGCGCCACGGCCGCCCAGCGGGAGCCCGCCCCCGGGGCTGAGGCCGGCACCACCCCCAGCTCCCGCTGCCCCGGCCCTGCCTGCAGGCTGCCGGGCTCGCTGCCGGCGGCCGGCCCCAGCACTAGCCGTCCTAGCGGTCTCCCATCCACGCTCGCCACCCGCCCGGCCTCGCTTAGCTTCGCCCGCGAACCGCCACACAAGCGAACGCACCTGCTGCCTCCACCAGCGGAGTGCTCCAGGGGCGGGGCTACCCGCCGGGGCGGGGCCACCCGCCGAGAGACGCACGCCCACCACCCGCCCAAGGATTCCTTCCGGCCCGCGCCCGCCAGCGGACGTGACGCCAGCGGTTGCCGGGGTCGGCCCTCGGCTGACCAACCGCGGCGGCCCCGCGGGAGAGGCGGTGAGCGAGCGCGCGCGCTTTGAGCGGGGCGGCTCTCGCGAGAGCGGCGCGTGGCTGGCGGCGGCGGGCCCCGCCCTTCTGGCGCCATAGAAACAGCGGGCGGTGGGCGGCGGGGTGAGGGCCCGGGAGTCAGCTTCCGCTTGGCCGCGGGCCCCCGGTGGGGGATTGCGGCCTCCTCCGGCGCCCTCCGTTTTGAGCAGGGCAGCGCCCCGGTGCGTCTCGTGTGCTGGCTGCTGCCCCGCGCTCCTGAGGGGGAGCGGGCCGGTTGCCGCCGCGCTGATGTTGAACCCGATGGCAGTCGTGCTCGTCCCGGTGCCGCCGTGCCCATCCGCCTGGCCTCCTGCCCAGTCAGGCTTTGCGGCCGTTCCCGTGAAGTTGCACGTTCCTTGCATGCCTCCGGGTGGCCCTGCCGGGGAGGGCGGTGTCAGGAGCAGCGCTCCGTGCCCGGGCAGCCGGTGTGAGAGGGCTGGCGGCGCCCCACGGGGTAGCCACGCGTCTTGCGCAGTAGTAAATGGTTAAATCAAGCACGGATCTTTCCTTATCTTGAGTTTTTCTGCAAGCAGTAATTACCAGTAAAAGACTGGGTAACTGATCGTTCGGCTCACTGCGCCCTTCATTCTAATGACTTTCTATTTTCGTCTCTTAGGCTTTACATAGCATCTATGAAGATAGAAACTGACCTTCTGACCTGACTTAATAAGCTGTGTCCAGAGCCTTTTTGTGAGGAGTCTTGGCACGAAGATGAGTACCATCAACTCGCAGTAAGCTCCTGTTGTCGGCAGCTTTATGCAGTTCTGTCATACCAGATAGCAAGTCTTTTGTATGTTTGGAATGAGTTAAGAAGGACTTGGATCCATCATTTGTGTTTTCCCTCAGGTCCTTATGATCATCATACTTGCTTTTGTACATATATAGATTACTAGTGCAAAGAGAGAAATTGAATGTTTGCTCACCAAGTCTTCTTAAAGGCAGAAAACATACAAAGGATTCTTTAGTTTTTCATTAGCTGCTTCAGAGAGATGGTTCCAGCTCTACTAGAGTAGGCTGATTGGGATAACCAAATCTTCAAACTGGTCGGTTAGGTGAAGTGCTGTTTGCAATAAAAGTAGTGAAATGTTTTGAGACTATTACAGGAATGATATTTTGATAGAGTTTTATAACAAATGTGCTGTTTTATAACAAATCTTTCTCTCTTCGGACACAACAGCTTACCTTAATAAACTCTGTGTTGAAATTCTTAAGTATATTGCTCTCTAAGACAAATTTTCCTGTCTTATTCAGGGATGATGAAGATACCTTTAAAATACTTATTGCTACTGATATTCATCTTGGCTATTTGGAGAAGGATCCAGTGCGTGGAAATGATACGTTTGTAACTTTTAATGAAATTCTGGACCATGCTCAAAAAAATGAAGTACGTACTGCTTTTTGGAAAGTGAAGGAGTGAGATTGCGGAAAATACGTTCCAACCTGCTAGAAGCTATAAAGCTTAGTCCTGGTGCAATCTTTAGTAATATCAAATTAAATGGCTGAACTAAACTATTTATTGCAACCAGTTATGTTTCTGTTTTAGTAAAAGGAATGCCTATTCCTTTGTGAGAGCGTTCTTATTAAATTGTGACCCTGGTTGCATTAACGGTGTTTTCAGATTGCCTGCTCCAGTTCCAGTGGTATTGAGAGAGGGTTTGTCACCGCAAGAAGGGAAAACGGGGAGAGTGAGGGTAATGATACAAAGTCTTAAGACAACTCAGAAAGTGGAAAAAAAGTTAGAACCTTTTAAAGTGATGTTTCTGTTTTTAAGGATTGAGTGTTTCTTAGTCAAATTATTTATAATTTTGATGAAGATGATTTTTTTTTCATAATGCTTTTTCAAAAGCTAAATATATACAGAAACTGCAACTAGTACCTTCTCAAAGTAATGTGGCGATAGCTACTGATGTCTTCCCACTAGGCACCACAGCAATGAAAAGATAATGTAGCTCTTCATGCCTGTCAAAGAAAATGTTCAGGAACCAGTCTGGAGACCCTTTTTAAAACACTTCACCAGTATTTCTTTTCAACACTATCAGTTGTTTTCTCCTATAGCTATTTGCAAATGGGTCTTTTCGGGTTTGGTTTTGTTTTAATGAATAATTTAGTTAGTGTTTGTTTCATGAGGAAATTACACACCCTGTCTGCAACTACCAACTCATTTTACCTAGAAGTCCAGATATAAGGAGATATGTGGAACTCCTTAGAAGAAATAATTTAAACAATTTGCTTAGAAGTCTTTCAAGGGAATACAAAATGTTGTATTAAAATAATAGAACTTTTTGTTACATACAGGTGGACTTTGTTTTATTAGGTGGGGACCTTTTTCATGAAAACAAACCTTCCAGAAAAACAGTGCACTCTTGTTTGGAATCACTAAGAAAATACTGCATGGGTGATCGTCCCGTTCAGTTTGAAATTTTGAGTGATCAGGCAGTTAATTTTTATTATAGCAAGTAAGTATGTTCCTATAAATTATGGGGTAAGGTTTGGTTTGCGTATTGGTGAACGTGTTGTGATTTTTATGATTTGTATCCTCCGTGACTGAAACCTCGAAGTTTTAGGCCTGTTTGTGTGGGACGGTTTACAGGATGACTTCACCTATCATCTTTTGTAATTGAAGTCTATAAAGGAATGCACACAATTTTTTGAGAAACTTCTGAATGTGTTGTGACTTTTGATACATTTATGTAATCTATAGTTTCTTGTCCTTCAAGTACAATGGAAGTAAACCAATTTACATGAATTGCTGTGCTAAAAATCAGCCGAGTTCTTTGTGTGTAAATAAAGGTTGCACAGCCCAGTCTGCTGCTCTTGCACGTACCACGCAACACGTTGTACAATTCTTTTCATAAGCTTGCTCTAAAAAAATAGGATCTTTTTGCTACCCTGTTCCCAGTGCAAAGTGCCATTTCAGTCCATGAGTAAGAATCTTCTTACGCTGTGCAGCTGAAGTTTATTCATAGCCACTTAGTACTCATTTGTCCTGCTGTCATGATGTATTTGGGATGACGTTAATTTGAAGAGAACATTGGGAATTATCCACAAATTTGCAGATATAGTTTAACTTTTTTTTCCTGTTCTTGTTCAGGTTTCCATGGGTGAATTATCAGGATGAAAATCTCAACATTTCTATTCCAATTTTTACTATTCATGGCAATCATGATGATCCCACAGGGGTAATTATTATCATAATTGTACTATACTGTTACATTACAAAAATAATATAGAAATAGAGACTTGTATAGAAATACAGTTCTTGGAGAACAGACTAGTTTTAGTCAGTTGCTCCACTCTTCACGTAAATATTTTGTTTATCTTTAGGAATTCTGTTAATTAGTGACAACAAATTAAGTGTGACATTAAAAAAGAGAATGCAAAGAAGTTAAGGGATCCATATGAACTATGTTTAAATTCTTAATTTACGTAGATTTCTGTCATTGAGAACTGAATCGCTTTTCATACCAAGAAATGGCAGCCTTTCAGAAAATTTCTAAAACAATTTCTATTTGTAGAGACTGAAAGCTTTTTTCTTAAAGAAGGGGGATTTTGATACTTGGACTTGTGCAATTGATATGCATCTTATAATTTCAAGGAGGATAATCTAATAATGATGAAATGCTAGTTTAAAAATCAACAACTAAAAGCAGGAAAAGGACATTTAGAAAGCAGCAAAGCACGTGTGTGGAATTAGTGATTTTGCATTTTATATCAAATAGCAGTGTATCATGGAGATGAGTGTTTTAACCACAGAAGTTTAACTTTGGACCTACTATGAAGTAATTAGCTTAACCAGATAATTTTCTGTCATAGTTTACAGACTTTGGCTGTTTGGGTTTTTTTGTTTGTTTGTTTTCTGAATGATTTAATGTTTAATTTCATGTTGTTCAAATGAAGCAAGACTTGTAAGGAAAAGGGATTTGCTTCTGTACCCATGAGTACTGGAAAAAAAGTTAATATACGTGGCGGGGTTTTCAACTGCAGAAGTTACTTGAAGAAAGATATTCTCTCTCCCTTTTGAGACTGTATCACTTAGACTTTAAAGACTAAATGTTCTGTTCAAAGATTTTATATTTGTTTCTTAATATTTTCTACAGGCAGATGCACTGTGTGCGTTGGATATTTTAAGCTGTGCAGGATTGTTGAATCACTTTGGACGTTCAAATTCCGTGGAGAAAATAGATATTAGTCCCATTTTGTTGCGTAAGGGTAGAACAAAAATTGCTCTGTATGGCTTGGGTAAGTATTAGTCTGCCAGACTCTGGCTAGACTGTTCATGTATTACTGAAGCTCAATAGGTCTAAATTAAGTTGGAACAAACATAGAGTGCTGCAACAAGCATGAAGGTCTAAGTAATGCTAAATTAAAGCATATCAGTTCTGTGACAGTGTCAGGTTTCTCCTCCTGCTGTGTTGTCACTGGCTGACAGAATGGCTTTTTTTTTTTGTTATATTTAAAAACATAAACTGTCTGAGCAGAAAACCTAATGTCTGATGTGTCTGTCTGAAGTGTTTCATAAGTAACATCTGTCACAGGTAACCTCCGTTTCTTTAAAGAAACTTATGAAGAGTTTCATATTTTAAAGGTGTTCTATGGTGGGTTTTCAACTTCAGTTTGTCCCCTTCTATTTTCTTCTCCACCTTCCCCCCTACCCTCACTTCTTACTTAGAATGGTTATGTTTGACTGCCTAGGGAAGTTAAATATTAAGATCTTAATTTTTTCCCTTTATTTTATGTCCAGTCATGAGTGATTAAACAATTATTTCCAAGCAACTTTTATAGCTATAAATTAAGTCCTAGTTGGCCATGATTTCATGTGTTTAATGAGATACTTTTAAAAGCTTGCTAGATGTTCTAAGGGTTAGTAGTCAGGGTTCTAATACCACAATATAAAAGTTTTCAAAAAGCATTTGAATTTTTAATACCCAAAATCGTTACTGGGAAATGCCACAACTTTCTAAAGTACCGGTGTTGCTGCGTGAAAATGTTCGTGAGATGTTTCTTTGAGCTTGTGCCAGGATTATATACCCTCTTGACTTTCTCAGATTTAAAGAGCACTTGTTCTTATACAAAATATGTAAACTCCATATGGGATTTTATTGAAATGCATCATGAACCCTGGGTATGGATGGTTTGGGTTTGGGTTTTTTTTCCTTGTTAAAAACATCAAGGAAATAATCAGTGACAAACAGTTCAGAAGTACTGCAGACTTTTTCCTGCTGTGTGGGAAAGCACAGACTTTGCAGAATTCATGGTTTATTTCTTGTTTTGTAGAGGATTTCAAAGTATGTTTAAGAACTCCATCTCTACTCAGTAATATCTAGTTTTAGACTCCACCGTACAACAAAATATAGTTTCTCTGTCAACAAGAAACAAAACATCTCTTCTAATATTTTTAATTCTGCCCATAGTCAGTTGATTGGCACAGAAAACTGGCAAGAGGTCTCAAACCAGATGTAGTTAATGAAACTGCTTTTAGCAGTTGTTTAAAGGTAGATTTCATGTTAAAATGTCTTATTTTCAGAAGTCTATCTAGTAAAATTTATACTTTGATCTGTTCAAATTCATAATCATGCCTCAGACTTCTTAGGTCATGAAAAAGAAGCTCTGATCTTGCCACAAATTTGTGTTCTTGATCCTTTTTTAAATAGAGTTGCTAATAAAAATGCTATAAAATAAGTAGTTGGTTTACCACTCAAAAATGATTTAATGTTTTGTTTTGTCCACTGCAGGAGCTATTCCAGATGAAAGGTTGTATCGTATGTTTGTCAATAAACAAGTAACCATGCTGAGACCAAAGGAAGATGAAGATAGTTGGTTTAACTTGTTTGTGATTCATCAAAATAGGTAACAGTATTGAATGAATGGCAGTGACTTTTAAACTTACTGTGTTACTTCATTAAACTGCCTCAAAAAGGATAGGTGATAAAGGAGCTATGCTAGTTGGTGCTTCTTGTGAATAGCTGGTTTCTTAAGATTTTCCCAAATGAAGGCATTGGTTTACAGCTCTTCATACAGAAGAATCATAAAGGGAAAGAGTTGAAATAAATGAGTTAGGAAAGTTGGGAAATCTCTTCCCAAGCTCTTATAGTTAGGGACAGTGGAGGTTTTGTAGTGTAGTATGTATATAATTAAGTCTTGCCTGCTTGTTAGAGCTGAAAGAGCATCAAACTTCATATTGTATTGTCTATCCTTGTATGAACCCTAATTTGACAAGTACCGTATCTTCACTTGCACTGCTATACTTTACAATTTCTCTTGAATAAAGAACAAGTAGCATGTGTTCTTTCTGCCTAGACGCTTCTGCTGGCAGTGGTAGTAGGAACAGGCAGAGTTCTTTTCCAAATCCTTTCTTACAGTTTTTCCTGAATAAGAGTGCAATCCTCATGTGCAAGTAACGGTGAGGCAGAAGTAAACAAATATAGCTCAGATAACCCTGTGTACTGATCTCTGTCCAGTAGGCTGAAGGAGCTCATTCCTCCTCCATCTCCTCTACCTTCTGGAAAGGGACGGGGGGTGGTGTGTCCCATGTCTATTTAATTCAGTGGTTTTTACCCCACCATTTAAAAAAACACAAAAAACCCCACAACAACAAAAAAAGGCCATGAGGTGCTATAAAAGCATTCATATGGGAAAAACCCTGAAGTCTTGCAAGCCAAGTGAAAAGAAAAGGGAGATCCAAATAAAAGGAGGAGAGCAGAAAAGAATGAGCTGTGTAAGTTGCCTTTTTGTTTAACCAAATACTTTAAACAATTGCATAAGGAATAAATGTGAAGAGTACCTGATATGAAAAGTACATCAGCTGTTTTTGCTGGAGTTTCTGTATCACTTTAAATCACACTGATGTTTTTCTCCTCCTTCACTCCCCCCTTGCCCACCCATGACTGTACACATTCTAATTATTTTTCTCTTTTCTTGAACAGGAGCAAACATGGAGCTACCAATTACATTCCAGAGCAGTTTTTAGATGACTTTATTGATCTTGTTGTGTGGGGTCATGAACACGAGTGCAAAATAGCTCCATTCCAAAACGAACGGCAACGTTTCTATGTTTCTCAGCCAGGAAGTTCAGTGGTGACATCTCTGTCCCCCGGAGAAGCTGTGAAGAAGTGTGTGATCTTTTCTTTTTGTTCTTGTTTATCCCTTGTCTTATGTCTCTCATGTGTTGTGTTGAGAAAGGAAAAATACTTCTATTAGGTATGAAAGGACTTGTGTTACAGTGTGGATTAGCGTCAGAGTGTGACATAACAAATGAAGTAGATGGAATCAGTGCCTAGAATAACTTTTGCTTTACTTAGGGTTAAACCTAACATTTGAAGCAAACGGAACTTATCTAAAAAGAGTTACACCCTGATAAATTGGAATACAAGGAACTGTGTAGGTGTGCTTGGGTATGGAACAAGCACAACCTAAATATAATAGAACTGAAGTTTAGAAGGGCCAACCCTGAAGTACAGATCCAAGAACTTCCGATAGCTTTTAAACTTTTATCCCTGAAAAGTAAACATGAATTTAAAACAAATCTTTTACCATAGTTCTCTTAAGTTTATCTTCTAGTAAGTTACTTTTCTCCTTCTAGACACATTGGTTTGCTGCATGTTAAAGGGAAAAAAATGAATATGCAGAAGATTGCTCTAGAGACAGTGCGAACTTTCCACATGGAGGATATTGTTCTAGCTGATCATCCAGATCTTTTTAATCCCGACAATCCTAGAGTAACTCAGGCAATACAAGCATTCTGCATGGAAAAGGTAACTTGTAATGCTAATGGTATATGGATAACGGTGTATGGATAAGGAATGGAATTTGTGACTGGTTTTGAGACTGGAAGATGAGAAATCTTGTGTCTTGCCCCATATTATTTGAGATGGACTTAGACAGTGTTTCCATAGGAAGCTAATTCCATGACATTCACTGCAGCCTTGGCTTCCAGATTCCTTGACTGGGATGACCTATTAGAGTAGGCTGGAACTGCTTTATGGGGGCCCATATCATCTTTGTACAAAAAAAAAAAAATCTAGCAAAGGATAATGGCTATAAAGTAAAATAGTATGAGTGATCAGTGATGTAGACACTGCTGGTCTCTGCTGTATCTGAAAGGTAAGCCTTTCATTGTGACTTTTTTCTCATTTGTTCTTATGGTTTTTGGCTGGATACTGGTACATATGTGTGTTCAGGAATGAGAGCACATCCTATAATCATTTTTATAGCTTCCCTCTGCAGCTGGATGGATTTTAAGTTATACTTGAAGGGTTTAGGCATCTGTAAGAGAACAAAGTGGAACTGAATTTCTAATTCTGCTTCACAGGTTGAACTGATGCTGGACAATGCAGAAAGAGGACGCTTGGGAAATCCACGCCAGCCAGAGAAGCCTCTCATAAGATTACGAGTAAGAAATTGTTCAGTTTGGATTGCTTTGTTGTGAAAGGTCACTGTGAAAAGTTTCAAAGCAAAGTCATGCTTTTTCTATAAACGCATAATATATAAAATTTCTTACTGTGTACAGGCAAATATAAATCGCCTTCATACCATGATTCTGTTTACCTGTGGTATAACTAGTATTCTAGAGTAAAGGATGAGATTGGTCGTAAGTGTACTTCACTGCTGGTCTGAGTAAGGGCATGAAAAGTGGCTATTTACAGAGAAGTTTTTCTTAAGTCATATTATCCTGTGTTCCTAACTTAATTTATGGAAACTTTCCTGAAGACTAGTAAATGAATCAGGTTAGGAACAAGTTATGAATCTGGGCTGTTATTAGCTATTCTGTTAATATTATTATTAGCTGTTATTATCAATTAACTATTCTGCATAGTATGGGAAAGCATTAATTTTAGGTTGACTTTTTTACTTTAATTTTTCCTTTGAAGGGTAACAAACTCATCTTGATTTGTGTGCCTTCTCTATTTCTGTTTGTTTCATATTTAAATTTTTCCTTTTCTCTCTTAGGTTGATTATACAGGTGGCTTCGAACCATTCAGTGTCCATCGTTTTAGCCAGAAGTACATGGATAGGGTGGCTAACCCAAAAGATATCATACACTTTTTCAGGCATCGTGAACTAAAAGAGAAAAATGGTAATTATAAAGGAAGGAATAATTGGCTTGCCTTGGCTTTCATTCTTCTTCCTTTAGTGTGTAACCCAGCACTTGCAAAGGCTTGGTGTCTACCATCTAATGTGTTATAGGACGAGCAAAGATGCATAGTTGCACTTAAGTGTATATATCGCACAGTATTTCTGTTCTATTTCTGGGTTTGTCTAAAATTCTGATATTCAGCACAGCATCTTCTGACAGTTATTCATAAATAATTCCTTTTTCTTTGGCCTCAAACCGTATTGAGTTGCTTATAGTAATACACATAGCCCCATACCAGATTGAGTTACTCCATGATTCTGTGATAATTACCATGAAAAGCATTAAACATCTCACTCCTGAGACTTCTCAGAATGAGGTGGTTGGTTTTGGGCACTCTGCAGGAAAAGAGATGGGTGTTGTGCTTTTTCCCTTTGGTTTTTAATTTTATTGCTGTAGTAATTCATTTGTTTATACCTAAAATAGAAATGGAGGGGATGGGCTTGAGGAATGTTTGTGTATTTAAAAAAAAAAAAAGGTCCAAATGTACAACAGCATTTTGTTTGCCCTAATTAATCATGTGTATGAGGTGCTCTTGGCTTGCCTGTTCCAGTTATGTCTCTATTCAAGCATTTGTGCAAAACAAATAATAGCTTAATAGCTGTTACTATTGTAGCATTTCTCACTGTGCCTAGAATTTTTAATAAATGGTTAATAGAATACCATGGTTCTTTGCATTGCTTTATTGGATATCCTCTAATACAAGGGAGGTGGCTAATAAAGCAGTCAAAATTTTCAATACATGTGCACATAATGCTATGGTTCAGTACAGGCGATGCTAAGACTTCATGAGTTTAGAAGTTGTTTCTTTTGTCATAGCTGCTTATATAACAAGGCTAACAAAACAATGTTTTGTACTTGCATGTGGCAGATGTCTGGAAGCAGTCTGTAGTCACCTTATATTACTTTGCGTGGTATGTGGTAACCTCAGTTGATCATGCTTTTCATTCTGTCATTCCTACCTTGCTCCCCGAGAATGGGAGGCAGCCTTAACGAGCTGTGAACATTTTCTACTGAAAATCAACCAGTGTGCTTTGGAGGAAAATTTCTTCTCTAGTAACAGAGTTACTTATAAGAAAACCCTTGTGCTTTGATGGGTCCTTTGATTTTCTTCCATTTGTGATCTTCTAGAGTTCAATTATAATAACCTTCAGGACATAGTGTTCAATTTATAATTCCAGACGGTTGGTAGTTAGAAGAACACTTTGTATCTGCTAGAGGTGGAGTTGTCTTGTACAATTGTTTTAACTGTTATGTTTACCTGTGTTTTCAGACAATAGACTCTCTACAGTTAGAACAAAAAACCTTTACATATAAAAGGAACCACAATTCTTAAGAGGCCTATATTAACCTTTTTTCCTATTACTGTCAGTGGGATGATAATAATTAAAAGCTGCAAATGTGGGTGATAGTGCCACTGTGTTTCCTATTCTAGACAGTGATCTTAATTTTGGAAAACTGGTTAGCAGACCTGCTTCTGAGGGGATGACACTGAGGGTGGAAGACCTTGTAAAGCAGTATTTTCAGACAGCAGAGAAGGTATCTTTCTACCTTTTTTTTTTTAATGGAATATAATCTTTTTATCTTTTTTTTGCTTTCTTAATGGAAATAGTGTGCCCTGAAAAGGCTGTGATGTTTACTAAGAAGTTAATTTATTTCCTGTATAACTGTATGTGAATTTCTGTGAATTTCATGTATGAAGTATATGTCTTAGGTTAACAAGTAACTGGTTAACAAGTAACTGTTGTGTATAGGTTGTATAGGGTATGTGAACACATGCTGGTTTGAGAACATTATGATAACTCTTCATGTGAACTTGCAGTGTCTGCCCTGTACTAAATGATGTGTTGTGTTCTTACAGGAGGAAAATGTAAGGCAGCATGCTCTGAGTGAGAAGCTACCTCAATTTACTGTAGGGTCAATGTGAGACTGTACCATTTACTATTACTAGCTGACTTGGAGTTACTTGTTACTTTGCAGTATATTTGTGTCCTCAGACATAATGCAATTTCTACATTATATTTAAAGCAGAGCAGGGAGAAGGAAGAAAGCCCCTCCCGACAGTTTGCTTTGTCCCCACCCTTTCATTAAACCTGATTTATTTCCCTTTCCCAACACCAGGGCAGTAACATCTCAGACGTAAAAAATAATAATCAGTGAGTCAGACACTCAGAAGCTACTTTCAGAACATGCTTTATAAAAAGTCATTAGAGCAAGGATTCCTGAAGTAAAGATCCGCAAAATTATATCATCTTGCCTAACCTTAAGCACATGTTAGGTGTCAGTATTAGGATGGCATAAATCATGCCCTGGAAGGGCTGTTTGCCTTGTGAATATGATAGGGAACCCAGGGTGACTAGTTCAGAAGTAGGTACTACTTCAAATGTATGTCCCCTAAATCCATTGGGAGGGGTAGCAGTGTCAAAGACAGGACACTGTATTATTCTATGAAAAATAAATTTTGTTTTTAATCTCTTTTCCTCCATTATTCTGCAAAATTGTTGCTGTTATACCATCTTCCCAACTTGTTTGTATGTTCTTGTATAAACAGCTCAGTTACTGGTCCCTGCATTTGAGGCCTGCTTCAGCAGCTCAACATCTGTAAAAACTTGAAAGAATCCATTGATGTTTTGGGGAGGCTTGCAGTAGGGGGATAATACGTTTTAAGTTAACACTGGTAATGAAAGAAAGAGGAAGGGAAAAGCATATTGTGCCCCAAAATGATGATAGGGATCTTAAACATTGTGTTAAGATAGCTTGTGCTTCAGGCTTTGCTAGACACCTGATCTTGTCTGATTAGGGAAGCAAAAGAGTCCTTGGACCCTGAGGTGGCACAGGGCTATAGTTGGATGTTCAAAAAATGCTAGACCAAAAATGTCTAACAAGTACCAGACTCTCTTCAGTCCCAGTGTTGCTGGTAAACTGAGGCCTAGGAATTAAAAGCACTGCTGTTTGTCTCTTCAGCAAGCTTTTTATTTTTTTTTTCCTTTGGAAGAAAGCTTGTTGCTGAAAGTCTACATGAACATTCTGCATCATTACAATCAGTCACTCTTTCGAGATGCTTATCTTATATTTTTTTTTTTGTAAACTTATTTTATAATAGCTGTAAAATTTATTCCTCTGCGCAGCATTATTTCCGGGAAGGTTTTATGCTTCCAATGCAACCCTCAAAACAGTTCCTGGACACCTGGAAGGATCAAAAATCATTAATAAGCATATATAATTCTTATTACTAAGAAATTATTTGTGCTGTAGTTTACAGACAAAAGAGGCTGATATTTAAACATTACTGTCCATATGGGGGTTTCATTCTCAGAATGTCTATTCTTACTGTATTGGGAAGGAGGGTAGAGAAGAGAATGGCTGTGAAACACCACCAGTAGCATCTACTATTTTTACTAATTAGTGTCCGTAGTAATACCTTAATGTAGAATATCTTGATGAATATCATCTCACTTGATGAACATGTGAGAACTATTGGTATTTACAGAATTACACTTCAATAGAGTAGGCTTCTGCTTAATAGCTTTTAATGCTTCATAATAATAATTTGCCCTGCTCTGTAACTGCCATTTTTTAATGTTAGAATTTTACGGTAAAACTAATTTAGCATCTGTAATAATTCAGGGCCTGTTTTTAATAGCATTTTTATGTCTCTGCAAGTTGATCTTGACTTCAGTTTAAAAAGGGGAGGGGAACGAGGAAAGAATACAGTTTACCTTCTCTCCTTTCCCAGCAATACATTTCAGACAAATTATTTTAGATATGACCAGCACTGTAGTTTCTTTACTGTTTATGAAACTTTTTTCTTTGAAGAGTCTGGAAAATACTCTGTTAAATAGGTGTAACATGCTAGTAGCAAAAGGGTTGTAACTGTATTATGACGAGTAACATGTTTACTTATTGCTCTGCTTTTTTTCTGACTGAAATCTTCAATGCATGTTACTGTTTTTGGAACCAACTTAATGTAATATTTATCTGAAATGGCAGGAATATTACTTTCTTTCTTTGATGGCAGATGCTTCTTAACAAAATGTTTTCCCCAATTATAAGAAAGTACAGCTTTCACTTCTAACTGAAAGAGGAATGGGAGAAGCAGTGCAGGAGTTTGTGGACAAAGAGGAAAAAGATGCCATAGAAGAGTTGGTGAAATTTCAACTAGAAAAAACACAGAGGTTTCTTAAGGAGCGTCGCACTGATGCAGAGGAAGGAAAAATAGACGAGGAGGTAATGTTCTGTTAATATTAATTCTTTAGGAGAGGTCAAGACAGATAGTAGAAAAACAGTGGTCACACCTGGTTTGATAGATTTGCCTGTGTGTGGAGCATGTGCAACACTCGCCTCTAGTCATTTTTTTGGAATTCATAAATATGGTGATGAAGTTTCAAATACAGAGTTTAAAAGCCTGTATAGAAAATGGGATTTAGGTATGCTTATACTGATTCTCTCTTTATTTGCATATGCATGCATAGAAAAGAGCTGTCACTCAAATATATGTAGAACTATATATATCTCTCTCTACTCTGAGAAAGATGGTAGATACAGTCTCTTCTTAGCTTTTTCATATTGGCTTAGGGAAGAGTACAAGAACAGGGCAAGCATAAAGCAAGGTTATCCTTCGGGTGCTCTACTAGCTTCTCACTGCTTGCAGCTCAGGGTCTCCCAGAGACAAACCTGGTTTATGTGTATCTAATAACCCTTAATAGACTTCTCTGTCAACTTGCTGAGCTTCCACATGAGCCCATGTATTCAGTTGTAATATTCAAGCATTGTATGATCAGTTGTTCTGCAGCTTAACTGTGCACTGTGTAAAGAATAATTTGGTGGGGGGAGGAAGGTTGCACCTACCTGTTTTCTTGCTGATTGTTTTAATTCATGAGGGGTTGAAAGAGACCATAAGCAATCAGTGCCTGTAGGCTTTCTGTGCCACTTCGGGGGTTTTTTTTTGTTTGTCTTTTGGACTAATATCTTCTTTCCCTCTCACCCATCATATCTTTTTTCTATACTTGACAGGTTGAGCTTTCTTAGTTGCACATGTGTTGCAACATTTGTCTCTTCTCAATATCGTTGTTTTCTATCTTGCTTCTTCATCTTTACCCCTTCTTTTCCAGTCATTCATAGAATGACATATAGAATCACAGAATCATAGAATGGTTTGGACCTTAAATATCATCTGGGTCCAACCCCCCTGCCATGGGCAGGGATATCTTCCATTAGACCAGGTTGCTCAAAGCGCCATCCAACCTGGCCTTGAACACTTCCAGTGATGGGGCATCCACACCTTCTCTGGGCAACCTGTTCTGGTGCCTCACCACCCTCATAGTGAAGAATTTCTTCCTTGATTCTCATCTAAATCTACCCTCTTTCAGTTTAAAGCCATCACCCCTTGTCCTATCACTACATGCTCTTGTAAAAAGTCCCTCTCCAGCTTTCTTGTAGGCCCCCTTCAGGTACTGGAAGGCTGCTATAAGGTCTCCCCGAAGCCTTCTCTTCTCCAGGCTGAACCCCAACTCTCTCAGCCTTTCCACGTAGGGGAGGTGCTCCAGCCCTCTGATCATTTTCATGGCCCTCCTCTGGACTCACTCCAACAGGTCCATGTCTTTCTTGTGCTGGGGGCCCCAGAGCTGAACGCAGGACTCCAGGTGGGGTCTCACGAGAGCAGAGTAGAGGGGCAGAATCACCTCCCTCGACCTGCTGGCCACGCTGCTTTTGATGCAGCCCAGGATACAGTTGGCTTTCTGGGCTGCAAGCACACATTGCTGGGTCCTGTTGAGCTTCTCATCAACCAACACCCACCCCCAAGTCCTTCTCAGGGCTGCTCTCAATCCATTCTCCGCCCAGCCTGTATTTGTGCTTGGGATTGCCCCAACCCGTGTGCAGGACCTTGCACTTGGCCTTGTTGAGCTTCATGAGGTTCACGCAGGCCCACCTCTCAAGCCTGTCAAGGTCCCTCTGGATGGCATCCCTTCCCTCCAGCATGTTGACCACACCACACAGCTTGGTGTCGTCAGCAAACTCAATCTCACTGTCCCTGTTGCCGACAAAGATGTTAAACAGCGCCGGTCCCAATACCAACCCCTGAGGAATGCCACTCGTCACTGGTCTCCACTTGGACATTGAGCCGTTGACCACAACTCTTTGAGTGCGACCATCCAGCCAATTCCTTATCCACTGAGTGGTCCATCTGTCACATCCATGTCTCTCCAATGTAGAGACAAGGATGTTGTGCGGGACAGTGTCAAATGCTTTGCACAAGTCCAGGTAGATGACATCAATTGCTCTTCCCTATCCACCAATGCTGTAACCCCGTCATAGAAGGCCACCAGATTTGTCAGGCATGATTTGCCCTTAGTGAAGCCATGTTGGCTGTCACCAATCACCTCCTTATTTTCCATGTGCCTTAGCATAGTTTCCAGGAGGATCGGCTCCATGATCTTGCCAGGCACAGAGGTGAGACTGACTGGCCTGTAGTTCCCCGGGTCTTCCTTTTTTCCTTTTTTAAAAATGGGGGTTATGTTTCCCCTTTTCCAGTCAGTGGCAACTTCACCAGATTGCCCCAACTTCTCAAATATGATGGATAGTGGCTTAGCAACTTCATCTGCCAGTTCCCTCAGGACCTGCGGATGGATCTCATCAAGTCCCATGGACTTGTGCACCTTCCTTAGATGGTCTCGAACCTGATCTCCTCCTGCAGTAGGTGGTTCTTCATTCTCCCAGTCCCTGCCTTTGCCTTCTGCAACTTGGGAGGTGAGGCTTGCTGGGGTTCATATTTCACTGTCCCTTATTGTCAAATTACACACACTCTCCTTCTCTTGAACGTAGTGTCTCCTACTTTTCATCATGTCCCAAGATTTCTTCTCCCCAGTGATGTAGCTCCAGTTATTAATAGAATGTGAGATTCTTAAACTGTAGGACAGCCTGAAAAGGCTCTAAAACTGTTCAGTTATTCTTGCACTCTTCTTCTCCTCTCACATGAGCTTGACTTAATAATTCAGTGATCAAGACTTCTCATTTACTGTGTTTTGATCATTGTATGAAATGAACTGTTTTTTTGATAGGAGCTGTTTTTTTTATTCAGGTGCGAAAATTCAGGGAGAGTAGAAAAGAGAATACCGAAGAAGAGGATGAGGAAGTTCGTGAGGTAACTCCTTTGAATTTTGAAAATAGGCTGAAGAATGGAATGGTGATTTCTGCATATGAATGAAGTCACTTAGCAATATTCAACATTGTCCTTGCCAAAAAGTAGCTGTCTGCCTAGGGAAGATTAGTAAGTCTTTTTTAAATCTTCCTTGGTATAATATGTGCCTAAGCTACTGCTTGATTTGGCTTTTGAGATCTCTTTTCTTGTGCAAATTTGTGAACCTGAATGTTCAGTTGTTCTTTCTTTGAACTGAGGTTAGACTAAGCAGCTGACCTTCAGTTTTGTGATCCCATCACCAGTGGACATATGTGGATGGGCTGTATTGAGTGATATTACTGGAACAAATTGGTATTACTGGTAAACCTTTAGGTATTATTATCCTCATCAGCGATCTTAGAGTCTTAGATCTCCCAGAGATTCATATCTAGATTGCATATGTCTTTGCAAAGAGAATTGCCAACCACTGACAGCATTGGTGCTCCTTTGTCTTTGCAAGCTATGTGGGACTGGAATGAGATTTTGAGAAAAAGGACACCAGGGGTGAGATTCAGTTCTCCTAATTTGAAATACCTTCACGTGAACTAGTTGTCTTAAGCACCTGCTGTCATCAATGAAGATCAAGTCAATGGAGCCCAGAGGGTGCTTCCTCTGAGCAGGTGTACATAGCTGACATAGGATGACCTGGACTGTTCACCAGACTCCACTGACAATGTATCATATAACTAGCTCCATTCTGTTATCAGAGCTTAGCTAACTACTTTATATGTACGCATCTAAATTAAACGGACTAAATACTGTCCCTGCTTTTTGACAGGCTTCCTTGCCTTCCATAATGCTGTGGATTTGGATCTTCTAAGCTTCAATGGTTTAGCACTGTATATCACAACTAGGATTTAACACTGGTGCATTTCATCATTTAAGATTCTTTTTCCTACAGCACTTACTGTTCCATTTCAGGCAATGACCAGGGCTAGAGCCCACAGATCTGAGGATGCAGTTCTTGTCGCAGCCTCCAGTGATGAAGAACTCATGGATACGGGTATGAAAGGCACTGGTGATTCAGATGATGGCCTTCCTGCAACGCTGAGCCGGGGAAGGGGTCGGGCAAGAGGTAGGGCAAGAGGTGCAAGAGGACAAAATCCAACAGCAAGAGGTTCATCTCAAAGGGGAAGAGGTAAGAAAAAGTTCATGTTCTTTGTACAGCAGTTACTGACTTTTTCTTTAAAAGGCGACTGTCTTCTGATGCTTCTATCAAGTGGAAATTTGTTGCTTAAGGACTCCTACTGGAAAAAAAATTCTTCACAAATATTTTTGGTATCATCTTAATAGAGTGGACTGTAGGCTTAAGTTGTGACTTCTTCACAGGGTGATTAAAAGAAAAATATCTTGCTTCCTAGCTATGGAAACATAGTAGATTCTTAAAAGATGCGTTATTGGGAAGGTCTGTGCAATGAAGTGCGTGGATAAACCTTTGTTACTGCTAAAGGTAATGCATTTGATCAGTATAGAGAGGAGGTACAGATTGTCTCTATCCTAATGCAATTTGCAAGAGACTTCATTGTTTCTAGTGACTGAGAAAATGAGGAGCGTTTCCTAAGCAAATTGAATTAAATAGCTCCTTAGCTATGTGTGATTGTGCACTTTACAGCAATAGCGGTGCTTCCATTATATATGTACTTCCATTATATATAAATATATATGTAAGTAAAAAAAAAAAAAAAAAGAGAAGATGGAGTCTTGCAGTCATATACTCCTTTGAGTTGTTTCAGTAATATGCCCAAAGGTCTAAGAGCAGGATGAGTTGAAACAAAGGCAGTCATCTTAGGACTGATCTGGTTAGTGCCTTTAAACTAGTTCTATGAGCGTGTGCTCCAACACTGTTGTGATCCCATCAGAGCAGGGGCGTGTGTGTTAAGAGGCTGTGTCTGTGGAGCTTTGAACACTGGACCCAGACCAGTTCTTCTGCATATAAGGAGGGCTTTGATTCAAGGAAGAAAGTGAAGGAATAAAGAGGAATGTAGGTTTTTTAAATGACTTCCCACTCAGTAGTGATAGACTAAAGGGGAAAAAAAAATAACCACTGAACAGATTTGCATATTGTTTATTATCCCTACAGGAAGCACTAGCCAAGAGTCAGCTACTAGCAGCAGAACCTACAAGCCTGTATCTGTGCCTGCCAAGAATATGTCTATCATGGATGGTAGGCCTTTGATCTGTCCATTGCTCTAATCTGCTCTCTCAAATTGTAATGAAGGTGTTTATTTAATCATGAAGTGCCTTAATTGCCTTTATTTCTATTAGTCCAATTCAGCTGTGAGAGATTCTTTTGGTTCTAACAAAATAGGATAACGAACGGCGATGAGAGAAAGAAAAATGGAGGGGAAAAAAAGAATAGTGATATCCTGCTGTCATGGGGTAAAATGAAATGTGTCAGGAACTTCTGACTAGAACTGGAAATAGGGAACATCTTACTGTATGCAGTTCCTTAAGGAATAAGCGTAAAAGGAATGTGACTTAATAGCATGTATTTTATGCAGAATATTCCTCAGTGGATAAAAAGTTTAAATTTGACTGATGTTTACAAGTTAGTAAGCTTTAATGCAAATCCATTTAGTCTTACATTATCACAAGTTTTAGAAATGCCAGTTTTTCCTAAGGAAGAGAAACTTATCTGCGATTTAAGGTGCATATGTGAGAGTAGCCCTTCCTTGCTACAAAGGACAGGCTCTGAGGAAACAGCGTAGGTAGTCTGAGTATTAAAGAAAAAAAATACTGCTCACAAATTTATACATGAATCCCACACAAAATACCCAAGGGTAGAGCAAGTTTCAAATTAATCAGCAAATTACCTAAATTTTAAATTGGTCAGCAAATGACCTAAAATACTGCAGAGTGTTGTAGCTTAACCCGGCAGGCAGCTAAACACCACACAGCCGCTCGCTCGCTCACTCTGCCCCCTCACTGCACTGCCCCCCCCCCATGGGATGGGGGAGAGAATCGGGGCAAAAAAAAGTAAAATTCGTGGATCAAGATAAAGACAGTTTACTAGAACAGAAAAGGAAGGGAAAATAATAATAATGATGATAGAATACACAAAATAAGTGATGCACAATACAGTTGCTCACCACCTGCCAACCGATGCTCAGCCAGTCCCCGAGCAGCGATTGCTGTTCCCAGCCAACTCCCCCCAGTTTATATACTGAGCATGACATCATATGGTATGGAACTACCCTGTTGGCTAGTTTGGGTCAGCTGTCCTGGCTATGCTCCCTCCCATCTTCTTGTGCACCTGGCCGAGCACAGGAAGCTAAAAAAATCCTTGACTCTGTATAAACACTACTTAGCAACAACTGAAACATCAGTGTGTTATCAACATTATTCTCCTACTAAATCCAAAACACAGCACTATACCAGCTACTAGGAAGAAAATTAACTCTATCCCAGGTGAAATCAGGTCACAGAGAAATCAATTTTAGCAGGTGTGTTGATGTCTAAACTGTTAGACATACAGGAATATCAATTATAGTAATATTTTCTTCTCTTCCTCTTAACCAAAGTTACTGAAGGTTTTTCAGCCAGACTGGGAAGCACCTGCTGCTGCACTGAGGGTTAGATCCCTGAGTTGTTAGACTCTAGCAAAGGCTTAATTTATGGTTTGGTTTGGGTTTGGGGGGGTTTTGCTTGTTTGTTTTACAGGGTATTTTGCAGAGCAAATGCATGCTAAGCAGGTCTTAAATAAAAAGAATGATATAACATTGGTTTTGTTTTATTGTGTGAGCACTTTAAAAATATTACATTTGTTTTATTCTAGCCTTTAGGTCTTTGAAACCACAGCCCTCCTTGAATTCATCTAAGTCTTACTCTGAGGTAAGAAGCATCTTGCATGAGTGAAGTTGCACTGCCTTTTGCGGTCTTCTGATTTGAGAAATAAATATATGGTCAAAACGTTAGCCTAAACCAGCAGATGTTCCCAAGCTATCAGTTCCAGCAGTAAGTTTCTGCATGTTAATTTGTAGACCTTTTGTACCCTTTTTTGGTATGGGGTTTGTCTGAGAAAAACAAAGACCATGTTTTATTTGTGACCATAGTCGAAGATACAGAGTGTATATACATGAGTATTTTGGGGGTTTCTGCAGCATCAAAGATCCGAAGAGTAAAACTTGTGCTGTATTTGCACTTTGTACAGTTCTAGCCTGGAGCCCTGTCAAGTGTATATTATAACTAAGTAAGTATATAATTGGAAAAAAACCCAAAGGTTCTATGCTATAGTTCTGTAGTATTATGCACTATATCTCTGTAAGAATAAATTCTGTGAAAAAGCTTTATAAATGACTTTTTTTTTTTCCAGAATATTATAGATGATGACTCTGATCTAGAAGACATTTCTATTGTTCCTTCTTCCAGAGTAAATCAAAGGTTGGTATGTTTACTTCATGAATGCTACCATGACTGCCTTATTTCTGATTAGCAATCAGCAGAGTCCAGGGATCTGATCCACTACCTGAAAAAACAGATATTTAAGAAAGTCATAACACTAATTAAAGAATTCATATCAATTTTTACCGATTAATGTGGATTATCTTTCTATAACAATAAATTGGTCTACTGATTGAGATCAGCTAGGTCAGAGCTTTAAAGTTAGTATGTTAGTTTGAGAATTTGAATCGTTCTACTTATTGTTATTTCTATTCGTTCTAAATCTCTGTATTGATGGTCCAAAGGGGAAAGTTATTGGAACGTCTGGTAATTGAGAACATGCTGATGCCCTTTTTTTTCCTCTTTGTATGTTTCAAGGTTGTCAACTACACCTTCACGTAGTAAAATAGGTTCACAAAGCCAAACGTTTAGAGGAGTTGATTTTGAGTCAGATGAGGTATGGTATATAGTGGTCTTTTTTTCTTTTATTTCGTGTAAGTTTCTATAGCTTACTGTTTTATGGGTATTTGAATAAAGTAAAATTGAAGGTTTGTGTTTTTTTTTCCCCATTAGATTATAGCAACCAGCTTTAATTAGAATATATACATAATTATCAAAAATAAGGCTAGAAGGGACCTCAGGAAAATACCCAGTCCTTTTTCCCTTCAATTCTTAATTAGTTAATTGTCATTCCTGAAATGTGTGGAATAGGTTATTTTGCTTGGGGAAGAAAGTAATCATAATCTCCTCTAGTGCTTGACTATGTCCTTTCATTTGTTTATGTATTTTATTCTTGTAAAAAGTAAGAATTTTTTTTTTTTGCATTTAAAAATGGCTATTTTCCAGGGCACTTTATTGTTTTATTGTTGCAAATTATGTAAATAAACTTCAAAAAAAAATTGAAACGCTATCTTCAAGTTTAAGATGTCTGTTCTTGCAGTATATATTTGAACTGCTAGGAAATGGTTTCTTCCATAATTAAACAAGTAGAACTTTATTCACGGTTTTGCACTGAATAGAATACACATTATACTGTCAAGCACTGTGCAGTTTGTTTTCAGAGACTAGCAGACTGTCATGTATCGTCAGGATCCTAGCCTTAATGTCAGATGTTGGCAACTTCGGAGAAAATGTTACATTCTTGTCCCTCCTCTCCACAATGCTATCTCTTCTTCTTGTACCTGAAATACAAAACTACATGTTTGCTTGAACATGCAAAAAGAAAGTATTTTTTTATTCATGCAAATATCAGTAAATTATGATGTGTGATATGTATATGGATATAACTTCATGGAGGTATGTGCTGCTCATAATAGCATTTTCCTAGGTCACACCTGAAGTATAGATTGTTCCTCATTTCAAAGTAGCTGTTCTGATCATATTGACATAAACTCAGTTTCTATTCTCTGCACATTTGTGATCTGGACTTTTAAATGAATGGATAATCTCTTTCATATTAAAACCAACAAAACCAGGTCTGTCAGAAAACATGGAATAATGTGACCAGGCTTTCTAGTTTAATCTAAAGGTGACTTTATGACTCGGAATGCATGCTAGTTCTAGTAACGCGTATCTGTTTTCAAATTGCAGGATGAATTTGATCCATTCAAAAGCACTGCAACATCAAGAAGAACTAAGTGATGTCTGGCTCGCTATAGGAAGGAGACCGTGAAAGTTAGCGAAGAAAATGGAAGGCAGTTTGCAAGGCATTCTGTATATGACATTTCCCTGTAAATGATGGCTTGCCATCAATTTTCACTTCTATGAAATGTTTTTGGTTTGGGTTTTTTTTTTTTTCAGTGGCACCAAATTTGGTATAATTTGGGTGTTGCGTTGCTTGATGCATTAGGTAATTAGTGTCTAATATTCTGAAGTACTGCCTGAAACTGCAAGTTCTTTCTAAGACTTCTAAAAGCCTGTTTTCTTTCTGGGATGATAATGTAAATAAGTCATATCTTTTATAGAAAACTCCATCTCTTGGGCTTGAACTTTGCAGAGGAGTAAATTTATAGCAGTAGCAAGTATGGATATGGACACGGACTCAGTCAGCATAATGAAACTTGTACTTATTTCCAACTTTCTATGGATACAGTTGAAAACTCTGAAGAGTAATAGTTTGACCCAAAAATACAGTTTTCAGTGTGGAAGCTGGAAAATGTTCTAATACTTTCAACTCTACTAGGAGAACTAAACCCACTATTGCACTGTTACTAAATGTCATAGTATAAGGGATTGAATTTTGCTCTGTAATTCAAGAAGTGTCGAAGACTTCAGATTGAATTGCATTGTCAGCTTTTACCCTTAAATAAGATGTAAGGGCTAGAACCTTACAGCTTCTCAAGGAATGCTGCTTGAAGAATAAAGCAATTGAGCCAGTAATGGGCAGAACGTTGCCTCTTATCTTTTTCTTAGTTGACATTTTTTAGGTATCTGCTTCAGTAACTCTCCTAAAATGTCATGACTATTTTCCAAATATTCTCCAAATGAGGTTTTTAAAATACAGGATTGTATTCACAGTGGGGGAACCACTCCTTCTGTTGAAGGAGCCAAGACCTAGACCTATTCTTCCTCCTCCTCTCTTTCCACCTCTGTACACCCCACTCCCCAAAAAGTGCTGTTCTAAAGCTATGGCCATTAGAGCTAATCAAGGCAAAGGCCAGAAGAGTTCATCAGCTAATGCCCCAGCATGTCAGAGAAGCCCCAAATATGTTGAGTAGCTGCAGCCATGCCTCTGCATTTTTACTTTCTCCTTCAGAGAGATGGGATTGGGCAGTTGTGTTTCTCTGGCTCTCACTGAACGTGACTTGTTACTTAGCCTGCATATATGCTGTAGCAGGGAACCTAAATGAGCCTTGAGCTTCCTGAAGACTTCCATAAAAATGATCAAGACCTGGAAATTTCTAGTGTAGAGCTTAGTAGCAACTTAAAAAGCAGTGCAATCGCTTAAGGTGTCAGCAAATAATTTGGTAGTCTGGCCCTTTCATTAAGGGCTGTCAAAGCTATAATATTACCTATGCAATTAAAAAGCTGCTGTAAATACCCTTCAGGATGAGGGTTTAGATTTTTTTTAAATAAACTATTGCTGTTAAGTAAATCGTGAATGTCACTTGTATGGACTACATTGAATCTGAGGGATTGAAATTTTTAAAACACTTAGCTTCTTTATGTTGCTATCCGCATGTATTGGGTCTGGCTAGGGTGGAGTTAACTTTCCCCGAAGCAGCCTATGCAGTGCTGTGCTTTGCATTTGTAGCTAGAAGGGTGTGGCTACCACACCCGTGTTTTGGCTGCTGCGGCAGCATCCAGGCTGTCTCTCCAAGGCCCCTGCAAAGGCCAGTAGGCTGGGGGTGGGCAAGAGGTTGCGAGGGGACACAGCCAGGACAGCTGACCCCAACTGACCACAGAGATACTCCGTACCATGTGATGCTGTGCTCAGCAATAAAAGCTGAAGGAAAGGAGGAGGGGGCGACTGCATTTGTTATTAAGGCATTTGTCTTCCAAAGCAACCACTACACGTACTGAGGTGGCTGGATGTTGCCTGCTGATGGGACATAAAGAATAAATATTCTTTTTATGCTTTGCTTTCACACACAACTCTTGCTTTTTTCTATTAAATTGTCTTTATCTTGATCCATGAATTTTGCATCTGATTTTCTCCCCCTGTCCTGCTAAGGATGGGGAGTGAGTGGCTTGGTGGGCACCTGGCAACCCCCCAAGGTCAACCCACCACACCAAATTAAACCTGTTTTGTTATAAAGACTTAAATTGTCTAGTTTGTTGTTTCACTAAGGTCTTAAGGGGACTCTATCTTTTAATGTTGCAGGCACATCCTAGGCAAAGATTTTAGCAAAGTATACAGGATTAATAGGGATTGTATCAAAGGTTCTTTCTACCTTTTTCACAATTCTTTTTCAGTCAACTCTCAAATTCACAGCAGCTTTGGTTATGGTGTTAAACTGCAGCCATTCTCAAATTGTCTTGTACAGAAGATAAAGATGGCATCCTTCACTTCAGGGGGGAAAATGTAACCTGGTGTGTAGAGAAAGACTGTGCTATAAACAGATAGTTCTCCTAATCGTTAATGTGATTTGTTATACGGGGAGGTAAGATGCTCAGAAAATCAATATTATTTCTCAGAGATCACACTGGATAGTTTTTAAAAAGTCACTTGTCACTCATGTAACTTCCAATCCACCCGCCCCAGGAAAGCACAAAAGATTGTTCCCAGGGAAATGACGGAATGGGGAATGCACACTCTGTTAGGTATTTAAAAAGAAAAAGCGGCATTATTCCTTTTTTGAGTGCTTCCAAATTCCATTTTTTAGTGTGTCTGGGTGATTTTTTTTATGTTCCTCTTATAACCTTTTTTTTCCACTAGGCCTGTTTTCTAATTTACTGTAATTTTGTTGAGTTCTACTGCACAGATGTTTTTGATGACTTTTTTTGATTACCTGAATTCATGAGCTGTATAGCTTTATTTCAAACATTTTCTAAATACTTTTCACTTTATAAATGACATCATTTCACAGATCCCTTTTACAAAAACCAGATACAATGTACCAAATCCTGACATTCCTGTGCAGCTTCTTCCTTTGCTGTCAGCGGGTGCTGGGGATAGTGGAGCGAGGGTGAAGTCGGCAGGAGCAGGTACCAAGCTGACACATCTACTACAGCCTGTTCTCCAGTCACAACCACACGTGGGTGAACTGTTCAGGCAGTTCATGCCGGGGTATGTTTAAATACAAACTAAACCAGAAGGGTGATGTGAGGCAGAGAAGGGCATATGGGCGAGATGGGAGCGACGTGACCCAGGGAGCTTCCACTGGGCTTTCTCCGTGACCGATTGTGGGTATTTTGGGAGGGCCTGCCCGGTGTGTGGTGGGACCACCTCCTTTGGATCACAAGATGTTGAATCCAGCTCAGAGGAGGGTGGGCTTGGGCTGCGTGGGAGGAGATTCCCATCCTCCCCGCAGCAGCCTGGCTGAGGAGGTGAGGAGAAGGCCTCCTGCTCTCCTGGAAGCACCTGGTCTTCAAAGGCAACGGTGCAACACATGCAAGGGTACCCTGCTAGAAAGAAGAATTAGATCAAGGGGAGCGAATAGAAAAAACTAATCATTTTTGCTGGAATATGGATTATAGTACGGAGGAGCAGGATCTGATCGATGTGGAAGAATAAGAGCTGGAGTTTGAGTGTCAGAAGACAGAATACCCTTATGCATTGGCCAGCAGCACTGAAAAGGAGGGGGACTTGGGAGCTGCTGGAGCAGCCCAGCGAGAAGGGGGACATATGCCACCGACCGCTCTGTTCTCATCCCAAACCCACACCGGAACGCTGCCCTGTCCTGCTTTCTGCGGTTTCCCTGGGCCTTTATGTTACATTGTGAGACTGGCTGTGTTCTCCTGGCATCGTCAGATCAGGGGCGTCCTCGCTGGCCAAGCGCTTCGGAGCTGGCACAGATTTCTTTCTTTTCTCTGAATGGTCACAGGTGCCTGCCACCTTAGCAGCTCCAGCAGGTTCGCTGGGAAGCTTCCTCTGCGACAGGCAAACTGCCAAACGAGCTCGAATTGGACAATTTTGTGGAAGAAATAGATGCTGGCAGCAGTTTGCAGAGGAGCGCTGTGGGCTGGCCATGCCGCCTGTCCTGCTGCGTTCAACTCCTGAGCAGCGGTGAGGAGACAGCAGCCTGGGTGGTTCACTGGGGGAGTCACAGGCATCTTCTGGAAGTGCTATTTTCACCAGTGAATGACCAGCTTATAATGTAAGCTTTTCAGATAATGGTCTTTTAATTGGTGGTTAAATAAAGCCTTTTATGTACAAAACCTGCTCTGGCTGGGGTTAGTTGACACCACCCAAGCAGATCTGGCCCCAGCAGAGGGGCAGCACCTTACATGTGCACTCGTGGAGGGCCACGTCTTTCTGTGCTGTGTAGGATTTGTCTTGGCCTCCTGATACTGATTTTAGATCTCCTACTGAGTTTTTGGGGGGAAGGCAAAGGGAACACACATGCTACCATCTCGTCAGGGCTTGGGGCCAGCGTACGGCTGCCTGTTGCTTTGGATACTGGACTCACTGGGCTGGGACATCCCTTCCCGTTCTCTGTCCTGTATAACCACCTCTTTGTAACTACCTCTGTATTTCTGCAAACCCTAGAAAGCACAGTTTCACATCAAACTTTTTATTCCTTTGGCCGAGAGGAAATCCCTGCCAAGGGAAAGCTTAAGTATTTCTCCGTCTCTCCAAGGGAAAAAAGCTCTTTGGAAAAATACTGTAAGTACAGTAAGCCAGCTTGTAAGTCACAGTTCATCTGTTACCCCCCTATTCTATGCTAGTTAGTAAGTATTATGCTGTGAAATAGGCTGAAACTTGCCTGCCAGACATTTAAAACTGAGCTTAAATTTGAACTGTGTCCTGGAAGAGAGCAGAGCTGCCACACACGCTGCTGGTTTATAAACACAGAATTCGCATGAGCTGGGCTGCTGGTAGAGAAAAAGGATGCTGACAACTGGAGATATTGATCTGCCTTTCTCACAGATGTGCTTGTCTTGGAGTAGTGCCCGGGGGAGCGTGACTGCGTGGAAAAGCAGCACGTCAGAGCAGAAATAATGTCATGCAGCCCAATGGCTGCAGAAGATCCCTGCTCGGAGCTCGTCTAGGGGTATAAAGCTGCCTGAAGGAGCAAAAGCAGTGGCGAGCAGAGTGGGAGAGAAGCACGCCGCGGGAGGCAGGAGCATCAACCCACTCCCGCTGCTTGCGCGCCGTGTTTGCAGCCCCGAGCACGCCTGGGCTGAGCGAGGACGGCTCTCCGGGCACACGGCGTGAGCTCTGCTCTCTCGCAAATGAGCTATATCCAGGTTGGAGAAGCAGAGCGGCATTTCAGAGATGTTGTCCTGTTTTGTTTGGCTCTCCCTCCCCGACTTGGTTAACGCCTTTGCGACTCCAGGAAAGTTGCCCCTCAATGGGAGGCTGGGGAAGACTTTTGTAATCCCAAACATCTCGGGTTTCTTTTCCTCGGATAACGACAGACTGGCCGACTGGCAGAGCTTTTGTGGGCAGGAACTGGTATGGAGTGGAGTTGCAGAGCATCACGGTGAAAGCCCTGCTCATCGCAGCGTACGCCTTCATCATTGTCTTCTCCCTCTTTGGCAACGTCCTGGTCTGCCACGTTGTCATCAAGACCAGGCGCATGCACTCTGCCACCGGCTTGTTCACTGTGAACCTGGCTGTAGCCGGTACGTGATCACGCTCCTCAACACGCCTTTTACACTGGTAAGACTGAGGCAGCGATGCCATAAAGGCATCGCAGTTACTTCGGTGGCCTTTGCTTCTTTACGCCGCTATAGGCAGTGAGTGCGTGGATGTTCTGCAGATACCTGTCCAGTCCAAATTACAGTGATTGGAGTTATCTTTGGAAAACTCCACATGTCTCTTTCTTCTCTAATTCCTGTTATCTAGTTGAAGATCTGAAATTATCCATTTGTTAAAAGTGGCCCTGATAGTACTTGAACAACAATAACCTCACAGTGATTACTTAGTACTTCGTAGTTTCTAGTCTTTTTTTTCCTTCCCTCTCTGAAGTATTTCCAAGGTAAAACTATGAACCTCTTGAAAAAAAGATTAATGCTCACCATCATTTTACAAGCTGTGTTGAATAGCTCTAGTTTGCTTTGAAGTAAGGTAAGGCGTATAGGTCAGCCCCATCCTGTAAGGAGGGCTTAAAAGGGAAAAAAGAATGTATTGACTCAATAGTTAGACTGCAGAAGGACACACTGTGAATAAAACAGAACAAACATCTTTGGTACTGCGCTGCTGTATTGTCCTGGAGGATGTTGCTGGGCCACTGAGCAGCACTAACCTACCACTTCAGGGTTCAGAAGCCAGAAATTTATGCAATTATACAAAGAACCTGCTAATTTAAGAATATCTTTTACATAGCACAAGGAATTACATGCCAGAGGTGTCTCAGATATCTATAAGCATGTGGAGGTGGGGGGGGGTGCACAAAACTAATGGTATTCTGGTTTTAGGCTCGTTTTGTGAACAGTACCTGGCTCTTCAGGAAGGGGATGTGCCATGTCAGTAGGTTTGCGCAGCACTGCTCCCTCCACGTCTCTGCCTTGACCCTCACAGCCATTGCCGTGGACAGGCACCAGGTGAGAGCTCTCTGAAGCAGACAGGCGGAAAGCTTGGGAGGGCATAATTAAAATGAGAAAGGATGATCCCATGTCCTTTCCTTCTCAGCTCCCAGATCAATGTAAGATGCATGAGGAGCTGACAGGGTAGGGGAGCAGTTCTTGCTGTCAGATGGAAAGAATAGTTTCAAGCCCACAGCAAGGTGGGAGATGGGAGATGTCCACTGCCTTGCGATCGCTTCCAAGCTGGAGAACAGGAGCTTTTCTGCGGTAGATAATCCAGTAGCTCTCAAACGAGGAGGAAGTCCCAGATCCTGATAGGAATTCACGGGGGCAGTTCTCCTCTGGAGTGGTTTGTCCAGCGCCATGGATGTAGGGACATCCCAGTTAGCTTCTGCAGCTCTGTCTCCCTTTGCTCTGGGATGTACCACCCCTTGTTATCCCAAATACTGGAGCTGACTGTAGCACACTGGTGTTTGTCACGAGCAGAGCTGTGACTTGCCGTTGATAATGGGCTCAAAACTGGGGACAGTCGGGCATTATCAGTTTGGAGTCACCCAACAACCACACAAAACAGTTAACAGTGGGCATTTTCTGCTAGAAAGCTTCTCGTTTCCAGAAAATGCGCTGGCTGTCAGAAGCATCCCCAGGGAGGTCTGGTTCAATCACAAACCCATGGTTCTTTGGGTCACCAATACTGAAGAGGCTGAGACTATTTTCTCCTCCCTCTTTTTTTTTTTTTTTTTTTTTGTTTGCTATTAAGTAAATTGAACCTGGAAATGCACATGTGTGCAAGACCCCCTGGTACCCAGTTTTTCCCACTAGATGCAAATACTGAAATGTGAGGGTCGGACTGGGATTTGACTTTACCCGTTTCCATGGAGGAAAATTTCAGGCTTTCAGGTACAGCTTACAGTCTGTGGGAACTGGGTGAAGACTACTGCCTGCATGCTGAATTTCCATGTTAGGTAAAAAAATAAGGTTGGAAGATTGTATGAAAAAAATGATATAATTATTTCCTGAAATGTCATAAGCCTGAATATTGGTTTATTTGCACAGGTTATAATGCACCCTCTGAAACCTCGCATATCTACGGCAAAAGGTGTTATCTACATCGCTATAATCTGGTTCATGGCAACTTGTTTTTCCCTACCACGTGCTATCTACCAAAAACTCTTTACCTTTGAATACAGGTAAGGATGCGCTTTGCTTTCCTCCACAGTCTCCCTGGAGGCCAAACTCTCAGTGGTCATACTTTGGCATCTTCTACGGAAAACCCTGAGCATATGTTGAGGTCAGCCAAGTATGGATCTAGTCTATAATTTTAATCAGATTCCTTTTGCAATGGCTGATATCCTGTCCTTGTTTCTATTTTTAATTGTTTTATCTTTATTCTGTCACACTAATCGCATGAAACAGTCTGAGAAGTTAGAGAATCTGGCCTGGACCCTCTATCTCTATACACTGGCATTTTACACAATGTACCAATCTGACTTGTTTGGGCAGACCAGAAATGGGGAAAAACCTAAAATCTAACAGGTTTTAATCTACTCTTTAGCCCTGGGAAAGTGAAGAAATCTGCCTCAGCTGCTTGTTCCATAAAATGCTGTCATGAGCCTTGATATTTAGAAAGTGCTTTAATGAGAGAAAGGTCTTTAATGTGTGCAGAGACTGTGTTTCTGTTTGCCAAAGGACAGAGAATAAAAACCTGCTTCTGTGCAGCTGGAAATTTTGTAATTGATGAAATTCATAAAATTATCATAAGGTCATGAATACCCACGAGAAATTATCACCAAATTGCTCACAGGCTGCTCCATGGCTCAAATCCTTGGACAGCAGAGCTCCGCTTCCCTGTGACACATGGGCATAAATGAAGGGTCTGCCTCCAGGCTTCATGGCAGGAGCCCTCTCCCACCTACCTCCTGTTTCTGATGTACTTCTCCCCCAGTGCCCGGCCATATGGGCTCTCACCCCCTGTCCGGTATCTCCACTTGCAGTGGGGAGGTTACCCAGTGCCCGTGTCTGCCGGAGTAAGGAGTCTCTTACACCACAGGCACTTTTTCTAAGGTAGAGTTGAAGAAAATGGATGCCTATTCTTTGCATAAGTAGATGGCGAACACCAATCTGTTAGCTCAGGTCTGCCATCAGTGCTAAATCACAGAGAATTTTTCTTTCCTAAGGTAAAGTAATGAATATTCAGAAAGCTTTTCTTCCGATAGAGAGCTAAACCCCAAAAAGCTGCTGTGGAGAATGTTGGACATATCATCCACAGTTGGAGAACGTGTAATTAAACAGTACCCTGAGTTTGGACTAGTACCTTTTGATCAGAGCATCTTTGCATTATTGTCAAGTGGCAGCTAAAGGATCCCCCAGTTTGACTTTTTAATTTGCCTCTGAATGTTGCTCTCATATCCTGTAAAGCACCTGGGTACTTCTCAGATCAGACATTTAGGACATTTCATCCCAACTAAGATGTTAGCTCTCTGTAATCAGTTCATAAATGAACTGCTTTGAGAGAACAGATGATATCTCTAATAGCAAGTAATAAAAGTGGAGCATTTCTCTGCAAGATATCCTCCGGTGATTGCACAATTTTGGTCCTTTTAGAGACAAGTGAGATGTGTCCTTCTTGGGGTGGCTAAGAAAATTCATATGACTGCAGCTGTCTGTAGTAGTTTGTAGAACTTAATGTTCTTAGCAGAAGAAAATCTGATTTTGAATAACGAAAAAAATGGGCATTCAAAAACTGTACCTTGTATTGCACAGGAAAGCAATAACTCTCCCTGTGCTGTGGAAATTAGCTTGAATGTCTCACGTGGATGCCCCATTCCACATTCAACTTGCAGTAGTCAGCAGTGAAGCGAGAAAAATCTTCTTTTTATAAATGACTATAAATGGGAAAAAAAAAAAAAAAGATAAATGGTTTTTCCCAATGTCCTCTAATAAACTTACATTTCTGAAATCATTTTAAGCCTTGTGCTCAGATCTTTCACACCTGAGTATTTAAAGAGACTGAAATGCCTACCGCTCCTTGCAGCTAGCCTGTCCTTTCAGAAGGTGTTATCAGTCTCTCACTTTGAATCCACTGCTGTTTTACTACCCTTTATCAAGGCCCCATGAGTCAGAGTACGTTGTATCACTGATATGCAGAATCAAACCTTTCCTCCTGCCTGCTTTGACCCCTTAAGCCAAGTCCCATTTCCTCCTTTAACAGTTGCAACCCGTCAGCCCTGAAGCGGTCAGGCAGTTGGACTAGATGATCGTTGTAGGTCCCTTCCAACTGAAATATTCTATTCTATTCTATTCTATTCTATTCTATTCTATTCTATTCTATTCTATTCTATTCTATTCTATTCTATCCTGTTCTATTCTATTCTATTCTGTTCTACTCTACTCTACTGGAGATCCCAAACGTGCAGAGCCTGTGAACCGTGCTCCCCAGTCCAGTGACAGCAGATCCCAACTCTTTACTAGCAAATAAACCTTTGGGAATGCTGAGTACCTAAAAATATAATACTATGCACTTGAAAGAGGAAAGCAGTGATGGGGTATTTTTAGAACTGCAATAACCTTGGACATACTCTGAACTGCTGTAAATCAGACCCATTCCCTGATCTCAGTTGCCCAAGATCTGTCCTATATGTTCAGTATGAATTCAGATTTAAATTAACATGCCAAAGCAGGGACCTGAGCCCATTTCTGCTCTACAGGAGAGAGAGAGGTCTGTAGTGTTGGAAAACCCTCTTCGTGAGAGTTTGGGAAGCTAGCCCATCCCTTCCAAAGCCCGTTCAGTGGACATTATCCTTTCATTTTTCCCTTTGCCTCTTCCTTCCCTGTAATTATGCAGCACCAATTTAATTTTGGATTCCCTCATAACCCCTTGTAGTCATCGTTATCAGTTTTCAACTGTTTAAACATTTCTCCCAGATACTAAAATATTTCCCCAGGAGAGGAAAACTGTGTGCGTGCACATATGGGCAAGGGATAAAGCAACAAATTAGATGCTACATTTGGTTCTCTCAGTCAAAAGAAAAACGGTCTGTGTTTACGTGCGGTTTCTAGCAGCAAGCGTTCACTCACTGGTAGCAAAGAGGAGGGAGAAGAGCGGTGAGGAGGAAGCTGAGAGGGGAGGGAGTATGTGATGGCAGCAGGAGGAAGAAGAGACTCGGAGACAGGACACAAGGGAAGGGGATGGCGTGAGGAAAGGAGATAGAGGGAGCCAATGTCATCTTCTTCCCACCTTCATTTTGTCACAGGTTTTATAAATGTTGAACAAAAGCATTTTGAAGGCTATACATTTGTTACTTTGTATTCATTAACAAAAATCTTTCTTTACTTGGATTTCTGGAATGGCTTTACTCAGCTTAAGTTAGTAATGAACAGAAGAGCTTCCCTGTCTGGGGCAAAACGGAGGAGAGTGAGAGCAGATCAAGAGACCCTTCCCCAAAGCATCCTTTCTTCACTCAGGGGAGCAAATGGTCAAGGCTACGGTTGGGTTTACCTATAGAGTCACCTGGCTTCAGGAATGGAAAATGTTGTCTACTTGTGTTTGGTTTTTTTTTTTTAAGAGTCTGCCCTTACGGAAATGCAATGTTTCAAATCTTCATATAGTATCCAATATTTTGCAGGATTCTTTCTCTGTTTGGTCTCTCAACGATTTGAGAGAGGAAGTCTGCCTGGAAATCTACTTCTGAAAGTTAGATTTTGCTAGTAGCTTGACCTTCTCCTCTGAACCTTCAAAGCATCTCCACTCCTGTGCATGGCCACGTGCCTGGCGTGGCTTCTGCCAGACCAACACCGTGGCCCCCTCCTGTCAGCATCACCTGCCGGCTGGGGAGAGCTGAGTGAGCAGGGCTGGGCGACCCTCCTCAGAAAACTAGAGCAACGCATTTTCAAAGTGTGATTCTGCTGTTGTCAGTCTTATCAAAGAGGAGAGGAAAAAATGATCTTTTGCATTTTGGATTCATCTTTCTATGCTTTAATGCTTTATTTTTTTCTGTCACATCTTCTGTCACAGTAAAAAACTGGCTGGACGGCCGAGCCCAGAGAGTTGTGGTGAACGGAGTTAAATCCAGTTGGCGGCCGGTCACGAGCGGTGTTCCCCAGGGCTCAGTACTGGGGCCGGTCCTGTTCAATATTTTTATCAACGATCTGGACGAGGGGATCGAGTGCTCCCTCAGTAAGTTTGCAGATGACACCAAGCTGGGCGGGAGTGTTGATCTGCTGGAGGGTAGGAAGGCTCTGCAGAGGGACCTGGACAGGCTGGATCGATGGGCTGAGGCCAACTGTATGAGGTTCAACAAGGCCAAGTGCCGGGTCCTGCACTTCAGCCACAACAACCCCAGGCAACGCTACAGGCTTGGGGAAGAGTGGCTGGAAAGCTGCCCAGAGGAAAAGGACCTGGGGGTGCTGGTTGACAGCCGGCTGAACATGAGCCGGCAGTGTGCCCAGGTGGCCAAGGCGGCCAACGGCATCCTGGCCTGTATCAGAAATAGTGTGGCCAGCAGGAGCAGGGAGGTGATCGTGCCCCTGTACTCGGCACTGGTGAGGCCGCACCTCGAATACTGTGTTCAGTTTTGGGCCCCTCACTACAAGAAGGACATGGAGGTGCTGGAGCATGTCCAGAGAAGGGCAACGAAGCTGGTGAAGGGCCTGGAGCACAAGTCTGATGAGGAGTGGCTGAGGGAACTGGGGTTGTTTAGTCTGGAGAAGAAGAGGCTGAGGGGAGACCTCATCGCGCTCTACAACTACCTGAAAGGAGGTTGTAGTGAGGTGGGTGTTGGTCTCTTCTCCCAAGTAACAAGTGATAGGACGAGAGGAAATGGCCTCAAGTTGCACCAAGGGAGGTTTAGATTGGACATTAGGAGAAATTTCTTTACTGAAAGAGTGGTCAGGCCTTGGAACAGGCTGCCCAGGGAAGTGGTTGAGTCACCATCCCTGGAAGTATTTAAAAGACGTGTGGATGAGGCACTTCGGGACATGATTTAGTGGGCTTGGTGGTGTTGAGTTGGCGGTTGGACTCGATGATCTTAGAGGTCTTTTCCAACCTTCTATGATTCTATGATTAAATGGGGCTCTAGGCCTGGGCCCTATACTTGTCATCAAAACTCCTACTAAAAAAACACCCAGTGCTCTCACTAAGAGAAACAAAACATGGACCTAAAATATACTCTTTATTCTGAAAGTGACTGACAACATCCAGAGGAGGAAAAGCAGCGGGGTACAGGTGCTTTTAGAGGCACACCATCTTCTACTGGAATAAACATTTTTACTCTCTTTCTGTGTAATGCAGTTTATATCACGTTTTAAATCTCACAAGGTAGCTACAACGCAAAGAGCATGCAGAGGAGCTGGTTGCAACTCTCCTGCATTTGGAGGACTATTAATACCCAAGTGATGGAGAGAGAAGGTTTGGACAAAGGATGGCATAGACCAAACCTGAATCTCAACATTGCCATTTTACTTTCTGGGGTATTTAAAAAAAGACAGATGGATGTAGCTGTTTCTAGAAAGAGTGTAGTGATGAAGAGGCTGAAGATGGACTCTTTTCCTTAAGATCTAAATTGGAGTTTAGTCCATCTTCTGAAAACGGCAAAATACAGCAGGAGCAGTGCCACTAAAAAATAAATAGAACTGAGCTGGGCAGCTGCAGAAACACATCTTAAAACAGCAAGATACAGCCGAAAAGCTCAAACATGCTGAGACTGTGGCCAACTTTTAGATGGCAACTCACACAATAGATAGGCTATTTATCACGTGCTGATGTTTTCTCAACAGTTTTTAAAGGTTAAATAGATTTTGAACTAGTTCATGTTGCTCTGACAATTTTATGAGAACAAAAATTAAAAGAACACAATTATAACTACTGTCCAAAAGTTTGCTCAGGATTTAGCATCAGACCACGTGTATTGCACTACGGGTTTTCAGATGGCGACATGCGACTGTTTCTGGAACCTTCAGTCACTTTTACACTGCTGTAGTTCACAAAATTGATTTTATTTAAATAACAAAGAAGAATTGATACATATTTTATTGAGCACTTTAGAAGACAATGAGAGATTCACTGCAGCAAGTCATATTTTTAAATACAAAATGGGAATTAGTAAAAAGTTAGGTTCATATCCAACATGAAACATGAACATGTTGCTTTCAGGAGCTTCGAGTTTTAAAGACTGAGAACTCTACTTATATCAAACAGTTCAAACACATCCACATCACAAAATCTTAGTATTGCACTATAGCTCCTTGTTCGAAACACACAACGCACAATGTGCATCTGCATTACCCACATATAAAGGGCCATCAGCAACATACCAGCACAGCCAGAAACGATCTAGAAAAGGTCAGAGGGGTTGTAGGTTTGCTGGGAGAAGTATGGCGGTAAAATTGAGCAGTTTGGACCACCAGTATCCAACACAAGCCCTGTTTCTTGCTGGTAATGCAACAGACATTAGGACTGCAGCTGTGCTACTGTCCTATGCAGAGGTAGCATAATACTATGGCTTTAAAGACTTTCTTTTAAATAAGGCTTGTCTTAGCCGAAAGCCATATAACAACTGAAGAGTTCTTGTAATACTAGCCCAAAGTATAGTATGGCAGCACTTTGGGATCCACTTCTTTAACAACAGCTGCCAAATTCAAGTAGGTGCACTCTCTTTGAAATCTGCTGCAGTACATGAACAGTTCTGTGCAAAGGTGGTAACACCAATTACTTCTTTTTCCCCCTCATCCTCAGCCATATGGAGAATGCTAACAGTGGAGAACACAACAGCAGGTGACACGATGAACCAGAAAATGGAAGTCCTACCTAGCTATAAAAGAGGTCCTACTTTGTCTAAAAAGACAACTTGGGAGAGGTGACAGGCAAAACGTTTCAGTTGCATGGACAATACGAAAAAACAAGTGAGCATACAACGTTTGTGGAAGATACACACTGCCATTGTGGTATTTAAACCCCCACCCACCTCACCTTGTGTCTAAAATTCAAGACAAAGGTCATTTTAATGTTCATTGCAGGTAGAGGTGCTGGGCAGCGGGGACGACGTTAAAGCTGAATGCTACTCTCCCAAACCAGTCCAGTAACAAACCAGGCCAGTTTTCCAATTTACAAACGCTTCCCCTTCTTTTGTCTGTTCCAATCCACTTCAGCATCTTCTCTTTAATTAAATTTAAGTCACAGGGTGTGCGGGGAGAACAACCTTTCAACCTGTTTACATCTACCTCACTTTGGCTATCGGGTGCTTGGCTCTGCTGAGGCACTCAGGTGCTACTGTAATACAAATAAGACTGTCTTCTCAAGTGGGCTTTGGAAAACAGCACAACTGATACTGCGTTTGATGCTACAAACACGTTGAAACAAATTCCACACATACAAACATCACAAAACAACTTTAACAAACCATTACAAAAATGGAACCAACTTCACTGATCTTCAGTCCAAACTCCAAGGTGGATTTGTTAGTCACTAAGACCGAAACAACTGAGAAATAGAAATTAAATTAACATTTAGCTTACTACCATTACATTTTGTAAAGTGTTAAGACATTATTAATTTATGAATACACAGAAAATTCAAAATCCCTAACATTTACAGTACCCCCTTAATACTAAGCCTCTTTGTAGTTTCTTTTCCATCAGTGCCAAGTAATTAATCCCAGACATCAATGTTGAGATGGCTAAGCAAGACATCTCAGGCTGAACAGAGCAACCTCTATTTTTGCTGTGAAGACACAGCCAATACCAGTGGCCAGCCACCACCTGGTACAGATTAACCAGACTCATTAAAAAAAAAAAACAAACCAAAAAAAAACCCTTTTCCAAGGCAGAGAGCTCCAAGATACCTCACTTAAACCCCAGAACTGAGATGGCCACTCCCAGCAGAGCAGCACTTTGGAATGCAACGTGGCCATCTCTTTTTGTTACCTCCAGGGTTATGTTTCCCATCCCCGTACAGTATGGTGCTAGCTCTTTCCTGCTGCCAGCTTCAACTGCATTCAATGCATGTCATTTATTACTCATGATAGAAATTCTTTGTTTTTGTTGTTCCTTGTGTGTGGTTTTTTTTTTAATAAATAATGAAAGTCTACAACATGCTTTTTCAGGTACATGATTGCTGATGATTATACAACAAGTAATCTGTAAACCAGTTTGGCCTCTGAGGAATTGTCAGGCTATCGAAACGGTTGCATTCAAAGAGCAGCACCTAGCGCTGAACACAGCGAAGGTGGCGGAGAAGCCCTCCTGCGGCACGAAGCTCCTGCCTGCTGCAGTGGGGAAGCATCAGCATGAAGAATCTATAAGTCTTTGGCGAAGTTTTTTATCTTCTCTTGGACTCACGTTGCCACTTGCATCATGGTCTGTCAAAACTAAAGAGAAAGCAAACCTTTAGAAGTGAAAGGGCCATCAAACGACATGACATATTCTCGTTTACAAAGGAATTGCCACCGAGACAGTGCTGCAAGGCTGGCTGTCCTGCGCTGTGCTGGAGCTGCTGAGAGCCTGCAGCTGCCCCCGCGCAGTCCGGATGCGGCACCCAGCGGCAGGATGCCCTGCAGCCTCTCCTGCCCTTATGGTCCAGGGTCAGCATCTACCACTGGTTTGTTAACACGGTTACTAATTAAAACACGCTGATGCCACTAGTGACAGAAGAAAAGACGATGAGCCACGGGTGAAGCTTTGCTGACGGGCGGTGAAGTCTGCAGCTGTACCCAGGCAGAAGGAGAAGGCTGCACCAGCTGGAGCTGGTGTTGAAATGGCATCTTCTTTCTGCAATGCGTTTTAACAGAGCTTCAAGAGTGAATTTGTTCTGCTCTGGAGGAAAACGAGTCTCTGAACTGTTTTTGTGAAATGAAAACAGTCTCAAAAGTCCTGCTTCCAGATAAAAATGAATCAGATTTTCTATTAGCTTTTTCAGCTCCTTGAGCAGAGACATCCACCTTGGGTTCTTAAATTCTCCTATCAAAACCCACCCACCTGTTATTTCAAAAAGGGACACATTTAAGAGGAAAACTATTTTCTGTCCGAATTTCTCCAAACTGCTGTACTAGCGCTGGCTGCCAGAAGCGCTGCTTCTAGTTTGAAAATAATTCTGCTTGTTTTTTCTGAATTCCCCTGTTGTATAAATTGACTTCTCCAAACCTCAGCCTACCAGAACTGCTTGACCAATGTACAGAGGAACAGTTACCCTTTGGGTGCTGCTGCTTCTTTTTTATTAAGCACAGGGCATAGCTTTCTGAAGACAAAGTAGATTTAATTTTTTCCTGCCTTTGAAACAGTTCTTTAACTTGCCCTCAGCATTTTGCTCACCTACTAAGGTCAGCTGCTAAACATTTTAAAGCATCTTCACTTCCATGACTGAAGGACTTTGTGAAGAGGCAGCCCACAGAGTCTGAACTACTTCATTCAGGGGATGTAGGCACTGGTGTCCTGCTGCTTCTGTGGGGACAGCTACGACAGTGGCCATGCTCACATCAAATGAAAGAAAGCTTTTCCATCCCTTTAGGTCTCTCCCTGGATATTTGGCTTCTCTTCTCTAATTCTGCACTTGAGGAGGGAATTGGAATCACATTTAAGATACACCACACTTTTTAGCACAGAATCTAAGACTACACCTCATACAACAGCAATTGCTCATCATGTCTGGGAACTGGTCGATCATGGCCGATCATGTCTGGGAACTTTGGGGAATATTCAGAGAACAGCTGCACCAATCCAGATCGACTCAGACCATTTGGGCAAAAATCACTTTACAGTCAATCTTCCTTTCTCTCTGTGTAAGAAGGAACGGGAGCGTGTTCACTGGCCCCAGTCCCACTTCCCTTCTTTCGTCATTTTCTGTTCCTCCGCCAGCGGCATTTCTGAGCATCAGACTTATTTTTACATTTCTAAGATTTCTGCCACAGCCTGAATGAAAAGAAGCAGCAGCAGTTACTACTCTTTTGAGCTAATCTCTGAAAAACAGATGTCCCGAAATCACCAGCTTTCTCACTGGAGCTTCTTCAAGCACAACCTACTGTAGACCAATCTAGTGCTCTTCTACTGGGCAGGTGGTCTTAAGGAGTTCAAGCTCAGACATCTGAAGCCTCTTACTGCTAGAGCAGAGATGTCAGCAAGGACCACCAACTTAACAGACACTTCAGCGTCCAGCCTGTGCTACTGACTTGCAACACCGCAATCTTCTGGCACATATATGAAGTTATAGCAGTTATACTGCAGACAACATGGCAAGGCCTAAGCAGGTCCATTTTCTTGTAGAATATATTAAATTGTTTTTGGTAGGAATACACATCTAGATGAAACCTGCTTTATTTTGCATGAATGAAGCTTTGGCTTAATGGATTCCTTATCTCTCTATACCAGCAGGTGGTTTTGTGGTGTTTCTTTCTTTGATTTTTCGTTTTAAGAAAAGAGCAGGTCACCTTACCTTGCAGCTCTGTTGCATTTTTTTCCAGCTCTTCTGTAGTTGCTTGTTCAGGCTTCTGCAACACAGCTGTCCCTGGCTTCCCATCCACGATATCTGTCTTAATAGTACCAAGGTTTACCAAAAGTTGCATGACATCAAACTTCTCAGAAACTGCAATGTTCTCCAGCACTTTGAGGCATTTAAATGATTTAAGTTCACTCACGTTTTCCTCAAGAAAGAGGAGGTAAAGGCTTAAGTCATCAAAACACTTTGACTTGAGTTTCAGAACATCGAAAGTTGGCAGGATTTCATACACTTTGAGAATACCCGAGTTCCACCTCCATGGAACAAACATTGCATACACTACCAGCGGCATGACTAGAAGATAGACTAGCAGGTTAATATAGCTGAGTACCTTGAAGACACCAACAGCAATAAGCTTGCACTGAACCACTTCTGGAACAGTTGTGTCATTCTTTAAGATCCCAGTTTTGATAGTGCAGAGAAACTCATCACTCAAAGAGGAGAGGCTAATGTAGTAGCCCAGGTAGAGACATGCAATGAAAATAATTACTAGAGTGAGTAAACGGCAGATAATGTATTTGATTATTAGGCATTTGGAATTCTTCTTCGTCTTCAGGTACTGCTCCACAATTGGGTATTTAAAGTGGCTTTCAGATATTTCCCACAAACTGAAAGAGAGAGAAAAAAACACCAAATCACATAGATCAGATGCTGCAGCATTCACCTACATCAAATTTCAAAGAAACCTAATACTCTAAAATAGACACAAGATTGGATTCGCTTACTGGGGTAAACCAAGGGTAGTTTTATTGAAGTCAATAGAAAAACAACAGAATAGCAGATAAATGAAGAATATTGACACTCTAATATAGAAAAGTCACTTTTTTGCCTCTTGGACCTCAAACATTGGAAAATGGAAAAGTATTGCCCTCGCAGCAAAAAAATATTTTTGTTCTTTTCCAATAGAAAACAGGTATAGTAAGCAAATCCATGAGGAAAAGCAGACTTCCCAAGCATTTGTTTGGTAATAGCACACTGGAAGACTTTTTACTTGTCAAGACCTAACTCCACATTTTAAAGATCAGACTTAAGTCCCCATTGCATTGCTTGTACCCCCACATGCTTGCACCCCCACAGAAACAGGTACCCTGACCTAGGATGAAGCAGAAACTGGATCTGGTTAGAAAAGTGCACCAATTTGATCAGAGAGGGGGCTTTTGCTTTTGTTGGTTTTGGTGTTTGGTTTTTATTGTTTTTTTTTCTTCAAACAGAAGCTTTGCAGATCTAGATCTGAAAGGACAGGAGATGACAAGTAACAGACTTTGCTGACAGCGTGCAAGTGACTGTCAAGAACATTGAGAACTGAGGACTGCAGCCATCCCTGTTTCTTATGCTGTGGTGGGTAAAACTAATTAACACCTACTACAACTAAAGAAATCAGGACATCTTCAGTAATCTGAAGAGCTCATCAAATGTTTTCTTTGAAAAAAGAAAGTTATAAGTTCCAGCTCCGAGTGCCCACAGTAATGATTTCAGATATCTTCTTTTTTTTAACCAAATTTAAAATTGTGTCAGGTCAACATTCAAACCTTTGCAATAAATTTCTAAGAGAGTGCCGGTGTCACATCTGTTAAGAGCTTAAGGAAAAGAGCAAAGAAAGCCAAGCCCCAGCATCTTACCTCTGTGTCAAGTTCTCATTAACAGCTGGAACCAAGTCAGTAGGGTCCCTGGGGTCTCCGCTGCGGATGCTATTAGCAGCTTTGATTGCCCTGTTATAGGCTTTGTCAAGTTCCTCCATAATAAATTTCAGGTCTGAAGAAAGGTGAGGTGCTGCAGTGAAGCGCCAGAACAAACATGGCAGATACAGCAGGATAGCGACGAGCAGAAGGATGTATGGGAAGAACTGAAGGCAGAAAAAATTCAGATTAGGCTCTACCTGTATATAAAATGTCAGCCAGTCACCATCATTCCCTACAAGTCTATTAAGTTCCCTGTAAGCCTATTAAATTCCCTATAATTTTGTTTAAATGCTTTTAGTAAAACCCACTTTTGTGGTTATTGGGGATATGCAGGGAAGCAAATTCTCTTTTCAGACAGCTCCAGTAACCTTGCTACTGCTTAGAGCTTTGCAACAAAAAAAAAAAAAGCAGAATAAAGTTTCCATGATCATGATAACATTGTCATTGCATATTCAGAACTGCACTGCTGGAGCTGAAATTGAGAGAGGCAGCATTAACCTGGGGAACAACAAATAGCAAAGGCAATCAAAGCAGCTATCAGAGAGGCTGACTGGAAGAAGAGGATAGTGTCACGTAACTCTCCCTCCCAAATGTGTCACCACTGTTCATAGCAACTAAAATGCTCCAAACACCAGCAAAATCTCTCCTGCTCTCCATTAGCTATCAGGAGGTTAATGAATAGACCATTTATAGTGCTGCATCTGCCTGCAAAGACACACGTCTGTTCAGAGTGCCTGACATACAGAGACTGTAAAGGATGTAACTACACTTGCAATATTTAAGGGTGTTTAAATATTTTTAGATGACTTGGTTTAGATGGAAACCAACACATGGCATCAGAATGGTCTTAATGGTGTTAATGCAGCGTTGAGAAGCCAGTCCTTACACAGTCCCCATAGCTTAGGGAAAGACAAAGGGTAATGAAAGACATGATGTAAGATCTAGTTAGACAAGCAGTTTTTGTTAACAAAGTGTAATGCAAATTTGGCTAATCTCTAATTCATTACATTCAACTTTTGATAGTAAGCACACTTAACTCAAATCCAGCATTAATTCCTACGGAATTTTAAATTAGTTGTGGTGAACAAATTTGAAAGAGATTTAAGGCATCTTAATTGTTACAGCCACGCACGTATGCACATTCATTGAAAAAGCCAATGGAGAATTTTAGAGGAAACCTGGACTGAAGTCATTAATCAGTGCAAGTGGAACAGCTCCACTTACATTTGTAGGTATTTAACAAGAGAAGAATCTGGACCTAATATTAACATGTTAATTTGTGTTTGCATTAATCAAGAGAGATTAAGTTTTGTACGCACAAAATAAATAATTTGATGTTATTGAACATTTTATCCAGGAAAGCTGCTTCTAATATCACCTACCATTAAAGCAAAATCCTATGCTGTTATTAGTACGAGGAAAGCATATGACATACTAGCACATAAATAAAACCTGACTTCTTAAAGGAACTGCATCAGCAACTGTAGACTGTAATATGAACCATCATTCTGGATGTGCATGTTCTCTACACAGGAGTCACATCAGAAATTTGTAACACACAGCATGACAAAGCCATGAAAAGCACTAAATAGCCACAGAAAACAGAGAATGCTGTATCTAAAGGTCAGCTTTCCCTTGCAACCCTTCTTATAAATTCATACTTAAACCGTTTCTGCTCAGTAGCAACATAACTGAACTTGGCCAAAATTGCTACTTCAGTCTCTAGATAAGCCCTTAAGAAAGAAAACTTCAGGAAAGGCTCACCTTTTAAAACTGAAACAGAAATCCTGCAGGGATGGGCTAACCAGTAACAAGATTGTTTCAGAAACCTAGTTAACAAAGCAGAGTTGGCTGTAGTTATATCCTACATCCCACTAGAGGTAGCTCTTCCTCACCAGCAAGGAACAAGCATCAACCCCGTACTGCTGTATCATACTGCCTGTCCCCTCTCCACCACAGGGGACTGACCGCACAGGCCAGAGGGATCCAGGGGATTCCTCCTGATCTCCTGGAATTGCTGGGGACTGCTAATCTGCCCAGTACTTCCAATGAACCCATACTGTCTTCTGCACCACCAAACCATGCTCACCGAATGGATTGTCTACAGTCACCATCAGGAATTTCTTCCCTCCAGAAACTCCTGCCTACACCAGCAGCCGAGACATGGGTCCTTCTGAACTGCTAACTGCTTTTGACAGAACTGAGCAAGTTCATTCTCTCAAAAACATGTCCTTAGTGGCTGTCGTCTCCCAGCTCTCAGCTCTACTTGCTGCACCCTTGACATGATCTTTCCCCTACCCCCAGCAGCCTGTAGAAACTGTGCAGAGCTCTGCCCTCACCACCTCCTCTCTTCCCTCTTTCTATACAGCAGGTAACCTCAGATCATCTGGGGTTTTCTTCCCAGATCTGTCCTTTCCAATTGAGATGTAAAGCTCTGGCATGTCAAATGTGTTTTTGTAGACATCTCGTCAACACAAACCCAAGAATCTGCCCTTCATATTTATCTCTGAGGACAATGCCACCTGGTCTCTCAGGTCAAAGTCCTGGATGCCTTGGTCTACGCAAAGCTTTATGGTTTCACAGCCAGGCTCTTTCAGTCTTCTGAATTCTGTATTATGTAGAAATAGAAATTACCTATCTAAGAACACAGCTTAAACTTATCTAAGCTCCTCTAAGCTGCTGCAACACCTTTCCCATAGGCCTTAACAAATGGCAGCTTGTATAAGACTGCTGCAAAGCCTGTTTGACTTCACTTGCTTCCGTGTCACACACCTCTTAGCACCCTTCCGCTGGTGCCAGGCGGGGAAAGAAACAACAAAGAAACATCTGATTTAGTAAGGAGCGGCCAAAGCTTCTTACATCGGTTTATACCACTTGTCTTTACCACTCACTCATTTGAAATTTTACAGGCGTCAGCGGACTTATGAATTCCCTTTCTGACCCTCAAAACTGGAAACGCCACCAGCAGTATCCGATTAATCCTTGAGATCTCTTTACCCTGAGGCCTACACGACATGCGGCAAGAGGCAAGATAGTTGACACACTGAAGTCACAGCCCAAAACCTCCAATGTCCCAGTCCCCATCTCTTCCTTTATACCTAGAAAAAGACTCTGTGGGCACGTTCTGCACTTGTGTAGCACATTGGCATCACCCCTGCTGCTCTGCCCCAGACCTCCTCCGATCCCACCCATCTACCCTGCCTCGTTACAGACTGTTGTCTTACGAAGACCGGCCTCTGCCATCTTCCCTTGCACCTCCTCCTCTCCCCGACTCCTTCACCACTGCCTCTTCACCTAGAAGCATCACACCACTGGGGCAAAGGCACATTTGCCACGGGTTTACTGGGCTTCCCCTCGCCGGGCTCTCATCACTCCCAAAGCTGTAGCTTATGGCAGCATGAGAAAACACTATGCAGCTCTTTTCTGAACGGTCTCAAAACCAGAGCGGCAGCGTGACCATTAGTCCAGCTCTTTTTGTTTGGAAACAAAAGCCTGTATTTGTCAGCCCTTCCACAGCACTTGATGCATGACTCCATCCTTCTCGGATTCTGGCTTTTTTAAAAATGAAAGATATGCTTGTTCTATTTGTTAACACTAGGCTTAGATAACTAGCAAATTGTTTTGAATCATTAAAATTTAAGGCCTGAACCAACAGGCAGAAGTGAAAATGCAAAGTCATCTGGCACGAGTCCTAGGTTTCAGAGCAACAGCCTCGGATTATCCAGCTCATCTGACTACATTTTACAGTCACACGTAATGACTTCCCATTTTAAGAAGAGGACTCCATGGTATTCATATACGGATAAGCATGTGCCATATGCCTTTCTTTTATGGTTTATGTGTTTACTTCCAAGGCACCAAATACACAAGGAGGAAATGCTACTTCAGTCTTGGAGAGTTAGTAGTATTTATGTTAAATGGGAAGTGTCGCTGACTTCAAGAACTAGATGGTCAAAGATATACCAGAGAAAGATATTGCCCTAAATGTAAAACTCAGTTTTTCCTTCGCTGCCTAGTTATCAAGTTCCTTTTCAATGGCACGTTCACAATGTTGGATTTAAGATGGTATGAGATTGCATAACTGAAGAAAGGTCCTCTGAAAGCAGATTAGAACAGATACATTAGAACAGACACAATATCCTATGGTGCAAAATGCTCCTTTCTGAACTTTATTAGTGAAAGTGCATTAAGGGCTACACCACCATGCTTCAGCCTGGATGCCCTGAGCCTTCATTTCCACCCAGCTGCAAGAAGAAAAGGACAGGCAAAGACGCAACAAGTTTGCTACTCAAAAACAGAGGAGCAGAGCTTTAGCTAGGCTGATCCAACTTTTTGGAAGGTACTAGGCATAGATCTGTATGATTAGTATTCAACATGAGACAGACAAAACTAGTAGCACATGCACCAGGGACTCAAACTAGATCCTCTATATGTTTTCTGCTAAGTATTGCTGAGCTCCTGAAAGCTAAAGATGATGGAAGCAGGTTCACCTGCCTTGCTTGTCCCTTAGTCTGATGGCACGCTGGGTGGGACAGCAAGCTCCCAAGGAAGCAGAGCACTAGGAAGCCAAGAGGTCAACTGCCCCTCGTTCTGTGCTGCTGCAGCTCACTTCATTTGACAGACCTTTGAGCACTGCATACGTTACAGGCTATACCCTTAGTCCTTCTGAAAGGCAAGAGCACCCGATACCTGAGCAGGATATGTCTGACAACTCAGCACCAGAAACCGCCGAAGCCCATGTTAACCGGTATTGATGAGGCACTGAAATCCCGGCAGAAATCAGTGCAGAGAAGGATTCCTTCCTCCAGGCTAAAGACGTGTGTGTTCAACATCACTGCTCTGAATAAGGAACTGAAATGGGAACTGCAGAATTAGTGCCTCTCTGTATCTCACGGCTGTACTCCGAGAGTAACGCATCCCACAGGGCAGCCAAAGACGAAAAGAGGACCAGATCTGACACCAGCTGTTTGGTAGCCTGTGGCACAACACTCCACCAAGCCCTGCAATACACAAAGCACGATCTTTCTGGACAGCGAGAGCTTAGGAAATAGGACGTCCAGGGGTGTTACAATGCAGAGCCCTGATCCCCCATCTCAGCACAACACGTTGTTTTCAGACTTGTGTTCTACTTGCAAAAGCAGCTATAAAGGTTATCATGAAAGCAAATAATTGATGCACATCAAAACGCTTACACTTCATAGATGTGTGCTGTTTTCTGACATCACTGACCATAAACAGGTTGAGCAATTTTTAATCAATACTAGCTATTCTGAATGGAGAAGAAAAATAACTTGCATGCATGCAGTCTGAGCTCTAGAAATCTATTTAACACACTGAACTCTTTTGAAGCCATGACCATTTATTCAAGTGCCTCCATTTGTTCCTCTCACGAAGATTACCTGCACAAACTGAATGTATATTTTCCAAAACAACTCTGTCTTACCAGAATTTGTGAACAGCTACATTCAGATAAATACTCAGAATGGCATGAACCATCTTCACTACATTTCAGTTCCCAATGCACACGCATAGCTTTTCACTGATAAATACACATACGGTGCTAGCACTAGAAATACCAAAATGAATTCCTGATATTCTCATGACATCATTTTTTTCAGCATTTATTGGGAGGCCAGGGAAATAAGCTTTGAAGACATCAGTCTGTTTAAGTTAATTTGTTAGAAACCAGCTAACTATTCCACCAGAACATATGCATGGGTGTAGAAGAAGAAGAAGTGTTTGAGTAATCTGTTTGCATAAGCACATAAGACACTGGAATCATGAAACTGTCTTTTAAAGATGCATTACCATCACACTCTCCTGAAGGTGAAAGGAAAAATCAGACAAAACCACACAATAGTCTATTATATAACATCCCCAGCTTCAATTGTGCTAAGATCCAGTAAATACACAGCAAATAAGTTAAAATTTTAAAAAATTCTTCATAAGCTCAAATATGCTTTTATCATCCAAAGAAAATATAGCTGCCAAGGGTGGTGTGACCCAATAAGCATTTTCAAGGACCTAATCTACAGGGAGCTTGCCAAGGTCTGGATAAAAATGGCTGGCAGAAGACAAGAACCACTTTAGCAACATTTAGAAAACAACAGTTTTCTAATTTTACTGCATCTTCAGTCCTTATTTCCTCCGGGCAAACACTATTAAAGTGACTGCAAGCATTCAGACTTCTGCCATACCTAATAGTGGTCAAACACTAACTTTAAGTACAATAATACAAAGCTGTTAAGCTGCGCAGGTCTGAATTACAGCCTTGAGAAAATTCATTGGCATACAGCACTCAACGAAGACGGAAGCACTCAAGTGTCTTCACTCACTTGAGATGAAAATATTTCTCATTAAAAAATAAGATCGTAGTGAAGTATCTGCTTCTTCAGTTCCACATTTCTATATGCCACCGTGAATAGCCTAAGCAAAGGCACCAGTCCCCAAACAAGCTAACAACAGCAACGACATGTTTCCAGAAGCAAAGGTATTAAGCTCCCTCTGGATATGATCCCATTCCTGTTTGAGCCGATGGCAGATGTTTCATTGGTTTTCAGGGCAGAAACGTGAGCTATAAATGACTCAACATTCTGAAAGTTGCCATGTGGTTGAGATAATATCCTGCCTCCAGATCTGAAAGTGAATCTCAAACCGTACATGACCTTTTTTACCCCACCTGTTACTTACTTTGTTTTGATACCGCTTAAAAACTTAAACAATTTCTCTGTGCACTACAGACTAAAAAGGCTTCGCAGTGCAGTCTCCTCTTCCACTGGACTGCAAGGACTGCCCACGCACAACGGCCAAAAGCTTGTTTCTATTCCAGTTAAGGATCAAGCTAAGTTTTATCAAAATAAGTTGTCAGGTGAAGCAGTCATCTTTAGAGACAAGAAGCCAACTATCTGCACAGAGGGAGCACGTACATGACTTCCATCCCACATCAGCACTGTCTGTCTCTCTTTCCCACTCGTCCTTAGAAACCAGTATCTCTGTTCTGACACTTCAGATAGATACAAGAAACCTCTTGAAGGAATTAAGCCTGAATGGAAAACCCCAGAAGAAAACAGAGACAACAGAAGAGCGAAGCCTGACCAGACTAAGTTTCATCAATGACAAACCTGAAGATGAGTCTTGTCAGAGGACTCAACCATATAAGCATTTTGTCAGCTTTTTCACTGACAAAGAGGAGGAAATCTTAGCGTTAAACTAAGAATATATGCAGGACATACCATAGTCTCTTCTTTCCATTTATCTATCTGCAGATAGTTTGTTTCTTGAATTGTGCATTTGAGTACAAAACTCCTTCTGCTTTCTGCTAAGGGTTATCCAGCGTGAAGAGTTATTCCAGTATCACTGGAAATTTCAAAAATCCTGTTCTCCAAGGAGAGAGGCCCTGGGCACCCTCTGGGAGTGCACAGAACACTAGAGAGGCAGGGAACCCAGAAAGTTGCAGTTTGCTCCTCCTCTCCACGCCAAAACAGTTTCCAAACTGATAAATTCAAGTGTTGGGAGAGATCTCCCAGAGCAGAAAGGACAGCAGGTAAAGGTGCCCAAGCTTCGGGGATTGCCCAAAACTGAAACATACATTTTACTGATCAAAAAACCAAAAATCCCAATGCAAACTTGTACTCTGAAATAGGAAGGAAATGGGAAGGTTTCACTTCTTCTTTAATGCAACCTGGTTTTGATAATCCTTCAGAGCAACCAGATGCCTAGAACAAAAGCAGGGCAAGTCGCTGCAAGTTGGCTTCTTCACCAAGAGTTACACAGTCCTGCTTCCACTCTATCCCATGATGAGCACTGTCCTAGGACGCAAACCTTTGACAGCACTTCTGACAGAGCACAGGGAGCATGCCATAAGGAAATCCATCCATTTCAATCAGGAATTGGGGCCTACAACTTCAGTCCTCCAAAACCGTAATCTAATGCCTCCTTAAGCATTTCTTATGGAGCCTTCTAGCACACCAATATAGCGAGATGCTAAGTGAGTCAGAGTATTAGAAAGAACCTGAGATGCTTTGCAAATAAAGGCACTGCTGCTCAGAAAGCAGAAAAAAAGTCTCAAGTGTTGTCTTAAGAAAAATTGGGCCTAACGATCCCCGCTGTCCCTCTGTGTGCATCCCTGCCCTTCCACTGCGGAGTCAAATCTTCTCCCACCTGAGCTTAGGAAGGCTCCCTTGTCTCATTAACATTTGTGCTCCCACAAATGCTCTGCTCTGCCCATTTTAAAAATGGCTATTCAGCCAAAATCTGCAGAGCAATGAGGTTGTACGTACTTTGCAGCGCACAGCCTGCACCAGGAGACAACCCAAGCCCTATTTTCCTGCAGAAGCGATCCGCCCCGATGGCAAGCCAACCAGCAGTGCAGCCGGCAGCTGCTGGCCCCGGATGCAAACAACAGCCAAACACCCTCAGATGTTCCCACCACAGTGGGACCCAAAGGTCAGTGTTAACAGCTGTAACACCGCTCCTTCCCTGGAAACTTGTTAAGCATGGAAGTTGATGAACAACCAGTAGAAGGATATTAATTAATACCGGCCTCCAAACAGCATCTGCAGCTCCTAGTGCCAGGCTCAGTGAAAGGGTAGGTGACTAAGCATGGATTTAGGAGATTAAGACGAGGCACCCAGCCTCTGCTACAAGCTACAGACTCAGCTGTTCAGACACACTTCTTGCAGCCAGACTGCAGGGCATTTACAAGGAAACATCACATACCATTAAGCTATCATGGAGGAACTGTGGGAAGAAGGGCCCTGCATCAATTCCTGAGACAGCACCAGTCAGCAAATTAACATGGGTTGCATCATAAAAGTATGACTACTTAAGCTATTAGTCATGGCTGACAAACTAGGAGACTTACAGCTATCAGCAGGTGACTATGGCATAAAATTCAACATAAAGAAATCGGGTAACAAGAACTCATTCCCTCAAGAGAAAGGGGCAGCAACTTATCCAGATTTGCAGGTGGAGTTTCCACCCACGCATGCCCATCTCGCATTGCGAGATGTCCCAGCAGCTTCGACTGGCCTCTGTAGAAGATTTGGCTGAAGTGAGTGGACAACTAACTGAGCAAGGAAGAGTTCAGGCTAGAAACCAACAAGTCTGGCTTTAATATTCATGAAACACAAGACTGTTGGGTCAAGGTTATGAGTGGAACTAACTGGAGAAGGCAGTAGTAGGTTTTTACAGTTAGTGATTTGAGTCAGCAAACGAATCAGAGACAGCCCTGAATAGTCTTTCAGAGGAGATACCACCAGCTGTCTGGATAATAAAAGCTGAGATACGGGATACACCAGCAAAACCCAAAAATACAGCTGCTGCAGGTCCCAGAAATTAGGTCCATCTAACACCAGGTTCTCCTCCGCTCCCAGGTACCAGGGGGGTTATTTGCTGGGGCAAGTAATAAAAGGGCTGGGGAAGGCAGCACACAACACCCCAAATTTGCAGAGCTCCAACAGCATTTCTTACTGTGGCATCAGCACTGCACGAGCAGGGTGACGCTGCCTCTCGAGCTGAGTCAGCTCCAGGCGCTGGCATGGCATTTACTCAGAGTTTGCAACTCCTGCCAAAGCTCGGCTAACCGCTTTGAGCCAGCTCAAGTATCTCAGTACCTACTGCACTTTTTACCCGTAAAATAAGTCTCTTACTGTCCATTCAGTATGACGATGCTTTCCCCGGAGCAGTGAAAGCCAGCTCACGGTTTGCAAGGGAACAGCCTGTGGAAGCTCAGAAGAGCACACTGAAGACAGGGTTAAACCTGTTGGTACCAGTGATGAATTTCATGTCTCCCAAAATGCCTATCTGCCATGAGTTCCTCTCCATGCAAAATTGGCCAAGTGTAATGCAATAAAAATACAAAACGTTTTTACTATCCTGTTTTCCTAAAGTAAGCTTTTGATACAAGCATTAGGGCAGTTGTTGTGTCTTGTATCCTGATTTTAAAATAGTTCCTGGCTAAAGCCAAGTGAGGCACTCAGCTCCAGGGCAACGCAGCAACATTAACATTACTCTTGTGTCAGATAACTGGTGATATTTGTTATTATAGCACGACAGACCCTTTATTTAAAAGCAGAAAATACTTTCTCTAGTACTACCCTCTTTGGAAGTAAGGGAAAGAAAACATTCTCTTTAAAAATAGAGAGTTAAGTCAAAGCCAAGGACTATAGCAGAGAAGAGGAGCAAGAAAAGTGAGGCAAAAGCAGGCTTCTACATGGGGACAATTTTTCCAGGAGAAGGAGATCTGTACATACTTTATGCAGCCACAGGGGAATGTTTTCTAAGTTGTTCAGGGATGGTTGCCTCTGCTGCACAGCTGCCCAGCAGTAGGAGTCCACGTAAGCAGCTTGTCGCCAGGAGAAGGAGCTGGGTGCAAAACAGCTTATCTGAGCACCTGGGAAAACAAAGCAGAAGTTATCATCACGTCCTCGGAAGATTAAAAAAAAAGAAATCAAGTTTAGGAAGAAAAGCTCACACTCGGGATTTCATGGTATCCGAAGCTATTAGATTAAGCAGCTCTGCAGGGAGGAGAGTCGCTGAATTGCCACTGCACTCAAAGGGTTAAACTCCCACAGGGACCCTCTGATGTCTCCTAAGGGTTGAGACAGTATATTAGAAGCACCTGTCTTTTAGGCATATTTTCTTAAGTTTTGGGGGGAACACAACCTCCAAGACCTGTCTCTCTCGCTTGCACTTGACTCAGGTTGGCCAAAGGGGAACCAGCAGATAAAAAGTGTGATCAGATACGGCTGGTTTCCCGAGGAAACAGCTACCATCACACACCATCATGCCGCTATGTTTCCCAAATGCACAACCTACCGCTTACATGTTTACTGAAACAAGACCTCAAACACCATTCCCACAGCCCAGAAGTCCTTGCAGTGATGCAACGGCAAGTTTGGCCCAGGGTGCTGCCACTTCTTCTGTCTCCGAGACTGCTCATGAGTTTTGAGGGGTTCAAGTTACACATGTGAAAACAAGGATCTCCTCATGTAACTTCTGGCAGAGCAATCGTGGCCTCCAGACACCTCCAAAGGGCGCCAGACCCCGCCTCACCGGCACAGTGACGTGCTGTGCCCAGGATCAGGTGTACCACCATCATGCCCACTCACTCCCAGCACCTCTCCAGCTGCTCGGGAGGTTCAAACTAAGATCAGGGCACTAACTGACAGCAAGAGCAGCTATTTAGCCAGCCTCAGCCTTAGGGTCAAATTCTGCTCTGACCAGCTACAGGCACCAGTTGACTCTTACTGCAGCATACCTCAACAAGGAAGAGTGGTTATTGGATGTGGAGTATCAGTGGCTCCTTGGATGAGACCTAGTAAAACTAGCTAGTAAAACTAGGATGAGGGGTTTTGATTTCCTTTCTGAAGCTTTGGTAGTGAAAGCAAAAAAACCCCATGTTTCCTAAATGCTGGAACAGGACAGCTGTTTCACCAAATGATGACACGAAGTGGAGATGGCTTTTCCATGAACATCCCTCTTCCAAGAGCAACCTCCAACGCTTCCTCCAACACAACACCAATATCAAAAGAGCACAAGGGGGGAAATATTGCTACTTTTTTTTTCTTAATATGTTCATCAAAATTAGTGCTAATGGCATCGCTGTGTGCTTTATAGGGAAAACGTATTTTGTATAAGATTGTATCATTCGTGCCTTTTTGCTCATTTAGCTTTTAGAGAGTAAGAACTTCTTTTGTAACAGGAGCCAACTGCATTTGCCTTGTATAGCCTTTTTACTGCATTTGCCTTGTATAGCCTTTTTACAACATAGCATGGTCAAGGAGCATTATGAATAAAAGTCTTTCCTTATGAGTCACTATTATAATTACTTCTAAGGCTGTAGTATCATAAGGACATGGTTTGACCTGTCACAAGCCTCCCTTATAGAAAACAAATTACTGTTTATCAGACCAGAGCTCATGTGATTTAGCAAAGTTGGCACCAGACAAGCACTTGCACTCTCCCAAAGCTTCGGGAGTCTCTGCTTTCCAGAGAATTTCCATTAGCTGTGGAAGCTCAAGAAATAATACACTGCAGAAAAAAAAAAAAAAAAGAAAAAAAAAGAAAAGAGCAGGCAATTGGAGTGTCTGTTCTCCACTGGAGAGGGACCATTTATGCTCTGCTCTCACTTAACAAACCTCCTGCTGCTGGCTGTGCCCGGTGTGAAGCAGCAAACAAGTGACCCTTTCAAAGGGCAAGCAGTGTTCAGAAAGATGCTTTGTCCTATTCATGTCTGTGTGTCTGCAACAAGAAACACATTCCATGTGTTCATTCTCGTTAACGGGTGGGAAACCACTGAAAGTGATGGAGTGTTTAAATTGGTGAGGAAAAAGGCAGCCAGCCTCCTTCTCCAAAATTAGTGATGAAAAAGGCAGCCAACCTCCTTCTCCAAAGGGTTATGTGCACAACTTCATACCAGAACAGCTGCTGCCAGCGGTGCAGCAGGGCAGTGAACCTGGCTCTTCTGATCCCCGGGGTTTCAGCAGGGACATTGGAAACCTTTGGCAACTTGACTTGGGAGCCAAGCAGATAGAGCTCAACATCAAGCAGAAACTGGGGACACTCTGGTTATTGCACTGGTTTTTAATTAACTTTTTGCAGTCTTGGTTGTAAACACTTGTTAATGTAAATTACAACTTTGCACTAACCATGTGAATGTTAAGGCTTAAACGGAGAGGTTGTTTTTGTGCATAATCTACACAGAACACAGATTACTACATGCATCTGAAAATGGTCACAATTTTCCATCTTTTTTTCCTTCCTTCTCCCCTCTAAAGGAGTAATAGCAATAAATCTATAGCGATTATTTACTTTTTATGTTGGGCTATTCTGGAGGAAGTGAAAAAGAAAATCTGTAGTTTTTATTAGAGGAGAAATTAGGCAAAGGGCCAAACACCTTCCACAGACCCACCGTGCACACATGCATGCACAGGTCTAGTTTATGAAAGGCTAATCGCTCTCTGCTATCAAAGGAACTGCCTCCTGGCTCGGTGACATGAAGCCATTCCCCATCCTTTGCTCCCACAAGTAACAGAAGGGGAAAAAGAAAAGCAGCAGCCAAGCCCACAAAAACAACAAGGAGTTAAAATGCACAGCGAGAAGGATGAGGAATAATAAATGAATGACTGCAATCCTTAAGCAGTTGCCACAATAGTCTTTGGCCAAGTTATCATTACATTTGGCAATGCACTTATTTTTTTAATCATTCCCTGGTACTAAATCAACTTTGGAGAGGGAGCGATGGGGATTTGATTTACACTTTTGCAAACAAATGAGGATAAAAAAATGCCACTTACTATGGTTGCCCTAAAGAGAGACCACCCGAAAGAGCCGCAGAAACTTAAGGCAGCAACAGGTGTGCAGCCATGCATGACAAAAAATCACTTTTACAAATGCACTAAAATTGCCAGACGGAGTTGGTCGCTGACGGCAGGAATTACTTGCAGGCATGCAACCGAGTGCAAAATGCAAGCCTGAGTCACCGCAGCCAGCGAGCAGCTAAGCCAAGCTGTCACCCCACCCAGCTGCGGCACGTCTTCATGTGTGCTCTGCCAACAAGCCCCCAGCTATCTCCTCCGTGTCTGTACCGGGAGAATCCTTTCCTTATGCAACTGGCTCCTAGACAGCACTGTAAAAACTGGCATGGGGCTGCCTACAGGTGGAGATCCTGTGCGCTGGTAACACCTTTTCATCCGCTTCGCCTAAGTCTTGCAAGCTTATTTGGGAAGGATCTGTCATCAGGTGTCTAAAAGAAGATGCCCCAATCCCAGCTGGGAGTTCTCAGAGTTGAGATGCAAGCAGTGGGCCTACTCCGGCTCCTTTTGCCCAAATGGGGGTGGAAATTTTGGTACTGATGCTAAATGAGCAGGATGCAAGTCACTTCTGCGATTCCCACCCTAATGCCCCTGTGGATGCTTTCCAAAAAAGAAACCTACCTACAAAAAAGAAACTCCCAGAATCCCAAGGACAATCTCAAATCTGAAGGAGAGAGTCCCTGTTCAGTATCCAGCTGCTCTGCTGGGGTGCAAGGCGGGACGAGCGGAGGGCTCAGCATCCTCTGGCTGCATCCCTTACCAGAGAGAACATAAACACAGCAAGCTGGACTGGCTTCCTCCCCAGTGGCTCAACACCCCTCTTCTGACTTAAACATCTAATTAAGAAACCACAGCTAACAGAGAGTACTTCCAAGAACCAATGCTAATCATACGCTGAAATATTTTTCCTGAAGAAGGATCAGGTGGTTGTAGTTGACAGGATTAAACCTTCAGTAAGTAATTATTTGGTTTCCAATACACAGCAATCACTGGAAAAAGATTTGCATAAGCTTGGATGAAAACCTAGCCATTAATTACTACTATAATTTCCACAAGGCAAAATGAACTAGCCATGATACCCAAACACCTGATTTTACCTAGCAAGAATTATCCACGTTAGCAGCCACTAAAGAAAAAACCACAAACAAGAAAATCAAGGCACATATAAACAACGTACAGACTGCCAGGCACCATCCAACACACATCCTCCACCCCAACATTAAAAAAGGTTTTAAAATATGAAAGAAGATGTCCCAATGCATGCCAAAGAAGAAGCAACTGTATGTGTGGGTGTACACCCGTGCATTAAGAGCGGACCAGAAGGAATGATTTTACTAGATTTATAGATGCTTCTCATGGACCAAAGTGGCAGGTTGGGTAAAACAGAATAAACACTATGTTTAAGAAGGAAGTATGGAGAGAGAGAAATGGGTGCACTGGAGAAAAGAACCTGTTCCCTGAGGTTTACTTTGGCCATGGAGTAGTAGCAGAATGTAAAGCAGAACGATGCAATGTTTAAGTGGAGTGGGCCAGAGGAGCCAGCAAGTATCTTTCCCTCTCCACGGGGCTGCCAGTTATCCCTCAGAGAAGTCTCAAAATCATGCAGTGGGAGAAGAGCTGGGTGTTTACCAAGCATTGCCTTCAGAGCCATAGGTTTTTTGATTCATGGGAAAAAACTTGTGAATGAAATTCCCATCAGTGAGATTTAAGGAAAACAAAAAAAAAAGTTTCCCTTCACCTGAAGGAGAAGCATCTCAAAACAGTGGTGATGATCATCTGGCTCCACTGCCAACATTGGTGGTACCCCAAATCTCAGGCAACACCCAAGGGCCATGATGCTTTTTAAATCAATTCTGGCCCCCAAAGCAGCTTACCATCATTTCCGTAGGAAATGTAAACCTGGCTCTGTAGAAGTTTAACAGAAAAAAATCTCCTCACCAACAGCTGAAGATGTTCACCCAAAGACAATTTAGACTTGACATTAAAGTGAATATTTTTACAAGTTTGTCCCGGCTCCCCAGGCAGGCCCGTTCCTGACGCTGGTAACTTCTGCTAGTTACTGAGGACTCCTCGTATGCCCAAGAGCAGCACAGCGAACGCTGCCGTTCTCTGGGGTCTGCACCTCTAACGAAAGATGCTTTGAAGTTCACAGTCTGTCTGGCTGCTCCAGACTGATGCTACTCGCACCCTTCTTGACTCAGTCCTGTCATTAATGCCCCGGGTTTCAGAGCACCCTGCTGAACTAAATGCAAGATGTGCAAACATCAATTATTAGCATACAGCCTGCTTCAGCAGCACTTGGAGATGTTTTTCAAGCTCTCAGCCAGCAGCTGCCATAGTAATAGTCTTTGGCCTAATTACACCCAACTTAACTTTAGCCCCCAGCCCTTACGGAAGTCACAAGATAGGATCATTTCCCAAACGCCTCCCCAGCAACTTGCGAACGTGAAGGGAGAGGGACATCAGCAGGGAGGGCCAGCGATGGGGTAGCAGGAGAGGGAAGGAGCCTAATCCAAGAGTTAAAACTATTTCTTGGTACATTTGTTATGATTTAGTCTCACAATTGGTTTTTTTCCTCCTTTCTATACATTTGATTCTCATGACTGAGAACCTGTATTAACCTGTATAGAGAGATAGGGGCCAGCTGGACGTACAACAAGGGATGCTGCAGGTGGCTACTGCAGAAGCTGTTGGACTGCGGCACCCGGAGTTCCCCACTAACACCCTTCACCCTGTGTCTTCTGCTGGCCAAAGCACCTCAGATCCCACAGGCAGTCAACTGAGGGGGTGAGAACTAAAACAAACAATTGGGGGAAAAGCCTTCCCAGAAATGAGGTGGAGATTGAGCAGGGGAAGCAAGGATTGTTACCGCCGGGAAAGCCCAAAGTGGTCAATGGGGACATTAACCCTGTGGTGTGTAGAGCACAGGGCAGGACTCCACTTCCCCATCTTTGTGCACCCTCCAGCAAGGAGGTAAGATGCATCAGAGAGCATCAGATGGACATAAGACTTTTTTAGTGCAGCAAATCTTCATTTTGACAGATTCATGCTGTGGGTTGGTCCATGGCCAGGCGCTTCTTAACCCACCATCCTGCCACAACTGACAAGCCAGTAGCACCACCCAGACCTTCACGCTGATTATACTCAAGTTTCTTAGGTGTCTTTACTTAACACATGATGATTTCTGGGGCCTGGGAAGGTTTCCAAGGTGATTCGTTATATTAGAAAATAGAGATGCTAAAACAAGAGGATTAATTAATTCATCTTTATCCGGGAGTGTAGTGATAGGACGAGGGGTAACGGTTTTAAACTGAAAGAGGGTAAATTTAGATTAGATATTAGGAAGAAATTCTTTACTGTGAGGGTGGCGAGACACGGGAACAGGTTGCCCAGAGAAGTTGTGGATGCTCCATCCCTGGAAGTGTTCAAGGCCAGGTTGGATGGGGGTTTGAGCAACCTGGTCTAGTGGAAGGTGTCCCTGCCCATGGCAGAGGGCTTGGAACTAGATGATCTTTAAGGTCCCTTCCAACCCAAACCATTCCACCATTCTATGATTCTATACTAGCAAACACCCAAACCGAACCTGTACTGTCGGTGGCCGCCACGAGATTCCCTTCCCCCCTCTCTGGCTCTCGCCCTCCCTCCTCGTCTCCCTTCCCAGCCATCACCTCCCTTGCGAAGCCACAGTGAACGCAGCCGGCACACGCTGCCCGCGGCACAGCGATGCCCGAAAGCCTGCGGTATGGAGAAGGTCAAACAACATCATTTGCTGACAAGCAGCCGTTGGACTTCAGCATGTACGAGCAATTCCCAATTCCCTTCCTACGGGAAAAGATGCAAATATTTGATGTCGACTGGACAGCTCTCACATCTGCTTTTCTTTCAGCTGCAACACAAGCCAGCCACTGGTATTTTTCCCATAACTAACTTGGAAGCCTCTGCCAAAATTAAGCAGCTTGTTTCGATTTCCTCTCCGCTTGACTGTCTGCTTAGGGCTGCAGCACTCTGCAACATGCAGTGCCTTGGTAATAAATATCTATGTTTTCAGCTAAGTTGTTTACAATAAGAAAGCATATCTCATAAGATAGACACACGGAGTTTAACAACTGGAATCTCAATCCTGGCTCAAAGGTATTCTTATTAAAAACATGGTCATGGAAAAATGACACAAATAAACTTCTACTGATTCTGTGGCTCATACATTGTTGAGGGTGCTCCTATCTTTTATTTTTTCCCTTTTCTAAGAGGGATGGGTGATTTAGCCATATTTATATGGCTTCTGTTACTGTACTACCTGACCACCTGTAGTATATTTACCCTAAGAACTGCTAAATAGTATTGGGAAATAATAAAAGGCCATAACAAGTAATATAAGCATACACAACACTCTTCAAATCCTCACAATCCTATTGCTATTTCCATTTTCAACTTCCCAGTATAAAATTATATAAAATTATATAAAACAAGGTCTAGCTGTAAAGAGATAACAGGTGCAGGATTTCAAGCAGCAAAGCTTCCCAGGGCTGGCAGGGGATTGCTCAATCACAACTAAGCACTACCAGAACCAGCCTAAAATCATCACAAACCTGCAGCTGACCATGGGTTTCTAAAATATAATCAAGAATAAACTTAGGTTAGTTCTCCTCCTGCCTCTGAAGATGCCGAAGTGCAGTGCAGGCACTAACCCCGGGAGTTTCGGCAGTGCTCGCTGGCTGAGCGTGGCAGCTGTGCTGCCCATGCCTCCGGCAGAGAAATCCTCTGCGATACCCAACCGGAATCTTATTTATTTCCTGAAACTTCTATCAAAACTAAAAGTTACTTGGTGGCTTCAGAAAACCTCCGTGGCCTTCACAAACATCATCTTCATTTTGCACAATTAACAACAACCGCATGTAGGAGGAAAATTGCAGTTATCTGACACCGCACTGCAATGAAACAGCAAAGCAGAGCGGGAAGGGAAGGTGACAGCTCGAGGTGCCAAGAGAATTTTAGGCGGGAAGAATGCAATTATCCCAACAGAAATAGTATCTGAGCATTCATTTTTGGAAACGGTGTTCAATTTTTGTACCTGGAGGCAGAGCTACTTCCATGCTGTGACTCACATATCGCTTTCACAACCACTCCTGACTCTGAGTTGCTCTTCTTCAGATCTAAAATGGACCCTACCATTCTCTCTCGATTTAGCACTCCTGAGCTTTTTCAAAGCACAATTGCAACAGGAAGCATTTGAAACCAATACTTGCTTTCTATTTTATCGCTGGCTGAACACTAGTGCTCACAGAACTGGGCATATCCAGCCCGCAGGACCTTCTCCATCCCAAAAAGCCTTAGTGGAAACAGCTTTGGGATCTCCCGTAAGCAGCCAGCCTGCTGAGCCGCAAGGACTGTGCAGGAAACAGGCAATAGCTGTAACAGCAGCACAGCTCATACAGTATCACTTTCTGTATGGAAACCACGTGGTGCCGTTTCACTCATGCCGGGGGCCTGGCATATTTTTCATATTTATTTTCATATTTGTTTTCCAAATAGAAGAGCTCGGTTTTAAACCCCACGTTTTCCTCTTACAGGTTTTCAGGATTAAAAGCAAAATAAAGCACATGGCACATCCCTGACATGCAAGATGTGTTGCACATTTTAATGCTTGCTTTATGAATCTACTGCAGTCACAGATTCAATCCGAATTACTTTAATACTGAAAGGACTTATATATACCATGCACTGAGGCCCAAATGTTTTAGTAGCAAAGATGAGAACTTAACTCATCCAAAAAGAAAGACACACTTTACCAAACTCTGCAATTCAATTGCACGTTGGAGCTTCACATAAGTAAGGAAAATGAAAGAAATACTTCTGCAGAGCTCATAAAAGAGACCTTGATCCGCAGGCACTGTTTCAGACAGAGGTGGATCCAGCGCTTTTAAAGGAGCAGCAGAAGTAATAAGAACTGAGGGGTCCACATATGAGCTAGTACGTGCACCTGAAATGCAAGCCCTCTTTTTCATTGCTTTAAGAGGAAGAAACGTGCACCTATCAGGAGCAGATCTAAAACTAAAAGCAACAGGTTAGATTACAGAAATACTTCAGTATCCATCCAGTCTCTGATTGAGCAGAGCTGCCACAGGGCTCAGATCTGGTCTGGGCATTGTCCTTGACTCCCCAGTATGGTTATTGCAGGCCACAGTGCTTCGGGTCAAAACCACATCTATTGCAATAGGTGTGTAGCTAGATGTAAATACAGCAGTCTGGGGCATCTTATCGCTTAAGCAGTCTGGTATCTGATTAATGTTATTCATTATGGTTTTGCACAGATTCACCACTAATTCATCATCCCATTCCAGCTTCCACTCTCTTGATATTTGCTTGACTCAAACCCGTAGGCCATGTATTTCAGTTATACAACACTGAATGCCAATAAACAGGTACATGCAGTAAATCAAACTATTTCTGAAAGTGTGGAAGAAGTCCTATTATTCACCTCTGTCTCAAAATGGACAGCAGTGCTGATCCACCTTCGAAATCTTCAGTCATATAGTGCCATTTAAATGCAGTGCAATTCTTATAAGCAATAGATTTTATAAGCGAGCCCCCAGGTTACAAGTCCTTGTCATTTGGATTTAAGTCATTTCAGACTCTGAAAAGGGCTGGCTACTAGGTTGATGCACAAGCACTTCTGTAACTTGGGGATGGGGAAAAAAATACAGCGAAATAATTAGGAAACCTGACCTTTCTCAGGTAAAGCATAGCTTCATCTACTGAGTCACAGCACAAGTTGAACTGGAACAGTTGCAGAAGCTCAGCAGAGCAGGGGAAAGCTTCAGAGAGCGCTTCCACTGCCCAGCCTGCCTCGCATCCAAGGAGAAGGTGACCAGCGTCGATACCCAACTGAGCCACCCGCAGTCCAAACGCAGAGGTCTGAGACCCCTTTTCCTTGGCACATATCCCTGACAGCTGCTGAATGACAGCGAGATCTTATTGCAAAATACTCCAAGCGCCAGGAACCGCAGCACACGGGCAGTTTTCAAGGCACAGCTGATGCTCAAGGCTGAGCAGTGCTGAGAAACAAAGAGCGGCATGGCTCCATCGCTCTCCTTAAATCACACCCACAGGAGAAGATGCAGCAGCTGAGCTGACAGGGCTCTTGCTCAGGAGGAGTTAGAGAATGACAGCGGTTAGGGAATGCCCCAAAGAGGAGGAGGGCATGGGCAAGAGCGGGAAAGGCCCGCCGGGATGCCCAGCATACCTGGGCAAGATCACCCGGAGGCACCGCCTGCTGCTAGGGATGCTCCCCAGGAGAGCTGCTCTCCCTCTTGCGCACTCCCCACGGCCCACGGGTGCCTCGCCCCCACCCCCGAGTGGAAACCCCTCCCGGCAGCTGGCAGCTGAGCCCCCACGGAGCGCTGCCCCCTCCCTCCGCGTCCCCCGCCCCGGAGCTCCGCTCCACCGCCCCCCGCCCCGCCGAGCCCTTTGTCCGCCGCGGGAGGCGCCGGGGGCCGTGGGGGGGCCTGTCGGGGAGGCCGGTTACCGATGGAGACCTCCTGGGCGAAGGCGAGGGAGATGAGGAGCAGCGGCAGCCCCACGGCGATGCAGGTGACGATCTTGTCCAGCGCCAGCTCCAGCCGCAGCCCCTTGTAGCGCGTCTCCGGCGGCTCCTTCAGCAAGAAGTCGGAGAAGACGTACTCGGTGGCGATGTGCGCGATGGCCATGGCGGGCTCGGCTCAGCACTGCCCGGCACGGCCCGGCCCGGCACAGCCCGGCACGCCGCGGCTCGGCCCCGCCCGCCGCGGCTCGGCAGCGCCCCCGCAGCCCGGCCCGGCCCCGCGCGGCTCCGCCCGGCGGGGCCGTGCCCGGGTGTGGGCTGGGCCTCCCCGCAGGGCGGTGGGGGAGAGGAGGAGGTGGGGTCGTGCGGGGGGCTCCGGGCCGTGCCAGGCGTCTTGGGGTGTCCCCAAGGATGGAGACTTCTGCAGTTTGCGCCCATCGCCTCTGGTCTGCTCGCTGGGCACCGCTGAGAAGGGCCTGGCTCCGTCTGCACTACACCCCCATCAGGTGTTGGCACACATGCATAAAAGCCACCTCTTGGGTAAGAGTCATCTCTTCTCCAGGCTGAACAGCCCCCGCTCTCTCCCCCCATTTCCTCTGGCAGATGCTCCAAGCCCTTAATCTACCTAGCACCGTGTGCTGTGGCATTTCAAAGTGTTTGGTCGCCACCGCCACATCTCAAGTCACTTTTTGTGGGAGTCAGTGGAGTGCCTTCACCTTTAATAATCCTTAATTTATTTCTGGCCTTACATTTTTCCAGTTGCTTTCTGAACCCCTGTAAGCTCGGAGCATCCTCAGCCCCCTGAGACCAGGTGTTATAGAGGTGGCTGTCCACCCCGTAAAGAGCCACCTCCTGTGCTGCGCTTTGCATGTAGCGCTCCCCTAGCTCATACTGCTTCTGCCAAAAGGGACAAATTGTTCCCTTCTTCGCTCAACTCTCCCTTTATAAAACCACTATCCTATCTGCTTTCAATTGACCTCTCTATTTTTCCAAGCCCCGATCCAGGGAGATCATTCCTCATACAGAAACTGTTCTACAACACTGATTCCCGTTTCCTGTTCTTTCTGTGCTGCTCTTGTGCTGCTGTGTCCTCTCCTGGATGGGGCCGGGGGATGTGACTCATGCTGCGTTCAAGATGCAGGTGCCCCAGACATTCATATAATGGTACTAAGCTGTCTGGTTGCTCTGTTCTTCATTCCTACTGATTCCTAATATTCAGTTGCCTTTCTGCCCACTAAAGAGTACTTGAGCTAACGTTGTCATTAAACTATTACAAATAAGATCCCATTTTTGAGATACTTAGACACTATGATGCACATAGGGTTAGGATTGCTTTTTTCCCACAAGTACTACTGTAAATGTATCACTACTGAATTTTATCTTTTTATCACTCATTTTTCATGCTACACGTACTTATGATTGTCACTTAACTTGGTCACCCTTTTTCATACCACTTATAGAAAATAGCGAAGAGCAAGGGTCCTTGCAGCACCGCATGAATGACTTTCAACATGAAATCTGGCCACTTATTTCTGTCTTTTGACCAGTTGTTTAACCTCCGTGGACCTTTCCTCTCATCCCATGATGATTCCATTTCTTTAAGAAGCTTTAACTAAGGACCTTCTCAAATGTCCTATGGAAATGTAAACAGATTATATTCATCAGGCCTCTTATCTACATGTTGAGTCCTTCAAAAACCTCTCTGAGACACAATTTTCTTTAAGGAAAAAAAAAGCCTCGATTCTTCCATGATCTGTTTTGTTCCTTTGGACACTTTTCTCTTTTTTTTTTTTTAACAGTTTCACCAGCTTGCCTTGTGTGGGTGTCAGAGCTGCTTATTCCTCTGGAAAGTTTGTAAAGATTGATCTTGCATTTGCCACCTTTCGAGCTTTTTGTGCTAGGACAGGTACCAACTGTTACCCAAGTTCATAGTCCAGATTCTTCACCCTCGAGGGCCTGTAGCGCTCTCTGGAGAACACACCTGTCCTGGTGACTTGTTCATTTTCTTCCTTTGTTCATTTTGGTGCTTTGCTCTCTGTTCCCCTGGTCCTTCAGCCCAACACAAATGCTGTCCTTCAACACAGGTGTCGGGGCACGGCTGGCCACGGGGCTGCCTGTGCCAGGCAGGCAATGTTAAATGCAATGCTTTACACTTTCTGTGATGTTTCACGCTCTCTCTGGCGGGCTGTGTCACCTGGGCAAGCAGCGGTGACGTCCTGAGGCCCTGAGGACCTTTGGAGCTTTTGTTCTTGTTTCACAGCCGCCATCCAGCTGAGAAGCGTGTCAGATGAAATGAACTGTGCCAGACGGTTCATACAAATAAACAGATTTTTATTATCATTGTCATCACTTTGGCTGGCTAGTTTCTATGGTCAAAAGATATTTATGATTCTGTTTCTAGAAAGTCAGATGCATTAGCTACTCTAAAAGGAAAGTACTAAATCATTTCCTTTATTAACAGTGTATATTTAGGTGAAAGGCTTTAATTTTGTATGTATAGAGAGAGCAAATGTTCTGCACAGACAGACAGGGGTTTTGCACAGAACAGGAGACCTCAATTTTAATGTTTACAAAACAGAAAGATGAAAGGCTTAGAGCATCTGTTTTTGTCAGCTCAAAGGGAAGATTTAGAGAAGGAGTCTGGAAATACTTATTGCTATAGTGTAACACCTGTTTGGGCTCAGTCCTGCAGTTCTACCTCACGTGTGTGCTCTAAAATGACTGGGGAAAACAAGGAATCAAGAAATAACTGAGAAACATCCAAGAAACTTCAACATATTGGTTAACTGGACATCAATCCAGGACACCATTAACCTACAATAAGAGTGATGGGCAGTAAAGTTCCCTAGATTTGAACATACTTCAAAATACAGAACTGGAAAAAAATAAAATAAAAAAAAAAAACAACCAGCAACTTGAATTTACATTCAAAATCAAATTTGGATAAACAGCTTCACGGGTGTGTTTGTTCTGGCGTTCCTCTGCAAGAGCTGTAGCTGATGTGAGCAGGCAAGAATGAGCACTATCTAATTAAAAATGAGCTATAAACATTCAAGTATCACTAAACATGACCTGATTCTGCCTGTCTTCCTCACAGAGCGCGGGGATCAGCCTCCTGATGGTTTCGTTACAATTAGGGAGTGAGGCGCTAATTGGTGCAAAGAAGAGGTACAGAATCAGGACCACAACGAGCAGCAATTACAAAGTAAACTAACTTTCTCGGAGGTTGCTCAGGGCTAGATTTTTAAAGGGATTAACAAAAACTATTAGAAAGTAACAGCAGGGGCACAGCTGAACTCCATCAGGTGCTAAAATATATTGGTAGGTCCCTAAATGCCTTTAAAAATCTGTCCCCAGTGCACAGTTTCCTCATTTAACAGGGCAAAAAAAGGAGAATCGCTTAAATGTCGGTGAATTCATTGAGCCAGACTTTGGGAAACCACAGCGACTTCCACATTGACACCTGCTCCTTCAGAAGCCAGCACGCTTAAAATAGTCCCTGGCGGTATTTATTCCCTAGCGTGAACCCCATGTTTCTGCACAGAGTGCATGGATGCCATGCTGTCCGCTCCTTACTCCTGTGGATAAATCCTTTGCAGCCGGTGTGGATGCCGAGAGGTGTGCTGCTCTGCTCGTCTGCCAAATTTGATCTTGGGCAAAGTTCAGCTGAACTCCGGAGGAGCGGAAACGGTGACGGGTGGTACGTGGCTCTCGGAGCTGAACCCTACAGCTCATGTTCACTCTTGTGAGCGCTGGCTACGGGATAGGACTCTCAGCATATGTCTTGCTCCAGTTTTATTAGCAGCATGTCATGAAATCCAGTGCAGCTCTGTGAATGATGCTAAAAGTGGGGATTTACAGGGACTCTGTTAGAAGTGCACTTTTGTCATGCAGAGCCATGTAATGGATCCTGCTTCCTTGGCGGGTGACGAGGCAGAAGAAGGTTAATACTGTTGACAGCAGAACAAGTCCAATGAAAAAAAAGGCTGCGAGTATCAGGCTGGCTTCTCCAGGACTCAAAGTTTTGCCAAAAAAATTGCCCCCTTTGCTGTCATAATCTGTTAAAAGAGAAGTAGTTAATGAGAAATCTATGCATTAATCTGAAGAGTTTTAAATGACATTTTAAGAAATCCTTACCCTTTGCAGTGGTCCTATTGTTTGCAGTAGTTGTATCGTATGCTCCAGTTGTGAGTCCTCCTTCTGAAGGAGCTTCCCACTCTGTGAGGAGAGAGAGAAACCATAGTTAAGCTGAAAATACCTTTTTGTCTTCTGGAAAAGTAGCCTTGATTTTATTTAATTCCTTCTACCTTGTTGATCTGAACAGAAATCATGATTAGATCAGCACAGCTATTGCTCTGGGCAGCTCCATGGGCAATGTTCCCCCTTCTCTGTAGGCATCTTTGTTACTTCACTACTTACTGTAGTGATAGGACGAGGGATAACAGTTTTGAACTGAAAAAGGGTAGATTTAGATTGGACATAAGGAAGAAATTTTTTATTATGAGCGTGGTGAGATGCTGACACGGGTTGTCTAGAGCAGTTGTTAATGCCCCACCATTGGAAGTGTTCAAGGCCAGGTTGGACGGGGCTTTGAGCAACTTGATCTAGTGGAAGGTGTCCCTGCTCACGGCAGGGGGGTTGGACTAAATGATCTTTAAAGGTCCCTTCCAACTCAAACCATTCTATGATTCTATGATTCAGCTCTGTATTTGCTTGTTCATTGAAGTTTCACAGCCCGAGCAAATATGTAGTATAAAATAAATTCACCTTGTCCAAGGACGAGTATTTTGGCTATGTTTGGCATTACATTTGTCATCCTGCTGTTACAGGGTTACAGGTACAAGGTGTGCCTGCTGGTGCTGTTGCAGTCCCTGCAGAGTGTAGCAAGCACAGCGGGGACTCAGGCAGGAGAAGCTGGGTCCAGATGTTTAGTGAAATTATGTGATGTGGAGACATTAACGCTGACATTACCTCTCTTCTTTTCCTCCCTGCCTTCCACCCGATCTGCTGCAATACCACCTCCAAGTCCTAGGACATGTTTCTGATACTGCACCTGATTTATTGATGGTGTAGGTCGTCTCCATGCCAGCGTGGATGTGATCGGCTACGTGGCAGTGCAGAAGCCACGTTCCAGGGTTTTCTGCTACGAGTTCAACTGTCTGGAAAGTCCCAGGAAAAAGGTCATATACGTCTCCTCTGTGGTCCTTATCTGTCTGTGGCAAGACAAAACCAGCATCGTAAGAGTCTTTCCTCAATATTCCATTTAGACTTTCAGCTCCTCAAGGCAGATCAAATGCTTCTTGTTATGTTTCTAGTATGCCTCATCCAGGGAAACTGAGGTCTGTGGACACCCCTCATTTAATCAATTAATTAATTAACAACAGGACACCCCTCCTGAGGACTTCAAGTGCTGATTGAGCATGGGCGTTTCTTTGAAAGACAGATTTTTGAGATAGTCCTGCCAGTGTCAAGCTATCACAACGTAAAACCATAGTGTAAGCAAGCATAACTCTGATTTCCTCCCTGTATATTCCCTTATACCTATGTGTAAGTATAGATTTTTACCCACCTAATCATTTCCTCTAATAGCGACATTTATTCATGTTTCATAACAGGTTCAGAGTGGTAGAAGCTTTGCAAGGATCTCATTCATTCTGTATTTCCTTCACATGCAAAACTCCCACTGACCGCAGCATCAGCCCAGGGCTCCGTGCCCAAGCTGCAAAACCAGGCTAGAACCTGGACTTTTTTGAAGAAATTTCCCATCACAGTATAAAGGTTTTCCTTTGATTAATTTTACCAACCTTAAAGATGAAGGTCTGTGCATGGAAGTGAACTGTATGTATATCCACTTCATTGCCCATTCCTATCAAATACCAGTTTGTCCTATCACCTTCATTCATCGTTAGACCCAGAAGACTGTTATAAATCTTCCCATTGATTGCTGGAAGAATGACAAAATAGGACTGATTAATAACTGGCCACGATATGGGTGTTGATAACCTCCACTTTAGGCACCTTTTGCACTTTCTCTCCAGAGAGACCAGGTGCCCGGCAGAGAGGGGACAGGCACGTGTGGCTTGGGCAAGGGCCCTCCATAATGACCTCTGCCATTGCAGGGAGACAGTCACATTTTTGTTTCAGTTTCCAAATCATCTAACTGCACAGCAGCAACCATTTTCCTGTCTTGAAAAGCATCAGGTATGTTTTTTACTGGTTGAAAACCTGAACAAACAGGATTTATGCTGAGAAGCTACATGGAAAAAGAGGGAATAAAGTTGTTGCCTAAAATAGGTATCATCTATAGAAAGAGAAGTTTGTTTTGTCAGGGCTGTTCCTGCCCCCGTCCACTCTGTTCTGCCTGGCTCCTGGGCTGGCTGCTACTACAGCCATGATTTTAAAATGTCATCCTTACACTCCTACCAAACAAGCCCGCAAGGAACGCAGCTCCCAAATGACAAGGGAAGTCTGGCAGGGCAGCCTCTTCCCATGAGTATAAGGTTAAACTATCTTGTTAGAAAAATATGTTGACTGGGCCTCATGAAATCTTTTTGTTTCCAGAGTTGCAGCTTATGAAGTTGTCACATGGTTGGGTAATTGCAGGCCAAGTCCAATGTCTTCCTAAAAGGGCTGTGAAAAATAAACCTCTGTCCTCTTGGCTGCTCCCACCGAGTCCTACATACCATGCATGCTGTTGCCTTCTACAAAGTTCTCAGTGGAATTAAAATCATCAGGATTCTTATGAAGGTATGTTTCAATATTTTCTTTCAAATACCAGGATTCATTTTCATCGAACACCATAAACAGAAGGGTAAATTCACGATCAATGTCTTTCCTTAGACCTCTTTCATCTAGAATTCCTTTTCTGCAAACTACAAGAGGCCCAATCAGACCGCTGTATGTGTCCTGAAATAAAATAAATACATGCATTACAAATTTTCTAGTTTAGTCAGTTATGAAATAGATACAGATTAACTACAGATTAAATAAAGATGAAATTCCATTTTCCTATCAGATGAGAACAAATCATGACTCTGATTAGAGATATCTTTCTCTGCATGTCCCTATGTTAATGTACCAAAGCAATGTTTTGCCTTCACCCAAAATCCCTTCAACTCTTCTTTAAGGAGGGAATCACATTACCATGGTGTGTCCCTGGGGATTTCAGTAGATTAAATTACCCAGGCATGTGCAACTGTTATCAAAGACGACAAAGCATCTAGCTCTGTAAGTCGTTCCTCTAGCCTGTGGTCCTTGCATAAATGAGAAGCAGGATCCTTTCAGAAACATTACGCAAGGCAGGATGCTTTATCCAGAGCAATGGAATATTTAATGACCATTTCTTGGTTACCTTTACAAAATTCACTGTTGAATAATAAACCCAAGTGATACAGTTTGGATCTGTTTTACCAGGGCCAGATCGTTCTGGGACGTTCCACCTGTAGGTGTTTATTTCCCCTGAAACAGAGAGAACAATTTTACCAAGAGCAGCTGGGTATTAGAGGCTTTGAATAGTATGTAACTGAGATCTGCTACCCTCCTCATCAAAAAATGATCTGTATCAAAACTATCTGTGAAAGCATGCAGCAATGGGATGTGGCCATGCTTCTGCCTTGCAGGAGGTCAGTGAGGTTCCAGTGGTGTAAATGAAGGCAGATAGCCCCCAGAAAAGGAGGTCTGCAAATGATGCTGGCAACAGTGGCATCCCCCAGAGGGAAGTTTGGAGACAGGACTTTTCATCTTTCTCTGTGGGCAAAACTTGTAGCAGATCAATGATCTTGGATGACAATGCTTAAGGTCAGCTGAAGGTGTCAGGAGCCAAGCTCCAGAAAATATCTGCTGGAGTTTCTCAGTTGAAAAGGGCACAGAGATGTGGCAGTTGCCCCTGGGATTTTGCAGACGGTGCTGCAGCCATGTATCAGCTCTGGGCCAAAAGTCTTCCAGGGTGACAAAAGCCAAGAACAGCTTGGGGACACGCTACAAGTCAGGGGAAAACAAAGAAATCACAAAACTCTTGGCCATGGTCTTAGTACAGCCACAACCCAACAGCTGGGTTTTATTGTACGGCAATAACTACAAAAAAAGAAATTGTGACTCTCCAATATCATGAGATGAGTCTCACGTAAATGCTGCAATATCATTTAATCTTACAGGACAAGCACCTTCTGTTCATTACAGTGTGGGTTTACGCACTTCAGCAGAGATCAGAAAGGCTTTCAAGACACAACACTACACTAATAGGACAGAAAACATGAACAAGAAACCCCTTAGCCTCAGAGGTATTCATGCCATGAAGACATACACCAGGGAAGAGTTTGGCATCCACCTGTATCTAACCTACATATCATCACCCCTTTTTAGAGGGCGTAATGTGAGAACAGAGCCTGGCCATGGTCCTTCACCACTTCCTTGCTTTTTACTCCTCACTTCAGGACATTTGAAGGCTGTAGATGGAAAAAATCTCCACTCTGCTTAAAACCTGAGACACTTCAGATGACATCCAAGACCTATCTTCGAAGTGCAAATGAAGCATAACCCCTGAGAAGACTATAAACAAGAGGAAAATGGATGTTTTCTCCCTTTTTCCTGCTGGGTAAATGGAGGAATGGACAGGGAGAGGACAAAGCTGTGGCAGCTGAAAGCTGTTTTGGCTTAGGCCGCTATGGATCTGCTCTCTGCATCTCTTTACCATGCCACCCACAGTCTCTTTAGGAGCTGGCAGTGCTCTGGGGAGTACAATTTAGCAGGACATAAATCTGGTTTATGATTGATGACTGGTTCAGGATTTAGTAGAACTAGATGGGCTCTGGGGAGCTTGGGGTGAGCAGTCCAGCCTGGCCTGGGAAGACAGACAACAAGGATTTCAAGATGATGGTGGGGACTGAAGTACCCAGGAATTATTCTTGGTTTGAGGGACTTGTTTTCCATACTGCTTCCAAACTCCTAAGGAAAAGTGTGGCCTTAGATCTTGCTGAAGAGTCCTTTCCTTTGGCTTACTGTCAAACGCAGACACCTTCCCTCATCTAACTCATCCCAAGCCTGCTCCCATGTGGGCACAGGAGACATGACAGTAGTGTTCCCAGTGTTACACCTCGACGGTCAACAAAACAGCATCGACAACATCATGGTGCAAATAACAAAACAAGGGAATCATATAAATCAGCTCCTTTTTTTTTTTTTCTCATATATTAACCGCAGGTATTCATTCATCAAACTCCAGCAAGGCAGATGCTGGCTCACATTTGGCCACATGAATTTATGTGTGATTGTACTGTATCGATGCAGCTACCTACAGGAAAGAGATTTCAGCTTCCAGAGAGGTTTAGTACATCAAAATTTCTTTTCATTTAGTTTCATGCTGAAGCTCACAAATACCGTGAAAAAAATTGCATGGGTGATGAACATAAAAGGTAAGTACATTTTGGATTGACCATAATGCCTACATTTGAGTTTGGCTTCCTACTAAAATATAAACCCAAGATAAAAATTGAAGTACAAAAATTTTAACAGGTGTTTTTCTACATGAAAAATCTCAGTGCTGTGAGAACTATTTTCCACTATTATCCTCACTAGAAACTGAGGCATATTTAGTACACTTCTTCAAAGACTTTTAAATCATGTGACAGTGACATTTTGCATGTTACGCATCAGCTCTGAATGCAAATGCCAATTCTGTGTAGATTAAGAGAGAGGCAGAGTTAACATGCCAACTCTACCAATGATTTTCTCAGTTTTTAAAATGTTGTAAGAGGGTCAGTCTGGAGCAAATGCAGTGCTGGCTTACACTTCTCTTTCCATAATTATGGGCCTGCTTCTGCTTTTTTTGGAGGTTGTCCAGTGATATTACATTCCTCTTTCTACCCCTGATAGGAACAAAGGTTCATTCCCTGCCCGAACATGCTCACTTGATCAAGAACCTACATGTATAACAACACAGAATCATATCTGAATAAACATTGAGCATATTATGCCTGGAAGAACATACAAGTATGCGTAAGCTTGAAAGAGGGATTAGCATTTAAATGCTTTTATATAGAGACTTTGTAGCTCAAAAAAAAAAAAAAAAGAGCGAGCCTTACCGGGGAGGGTAATTGGTGTCTCGGGTTGTTCTTCACAACCCACTTCTTCTATACCATGTGCGCTTATCGAATAAGGCCTGTTGGCTTTGTTCTTAAATACGATCAGTACAGAGTCACCAATCTCGGCATGGAGTAATGGCCCTAAATGAAAACAGAAGACGCCGGTGATTAATGCTGCTTTTCTGAATTTAACAAACTTCCAATAGGTGGCCTACGAGAGGAGCCAAGGTCTTTCTCAAAACCCTCGGCCTTTTCTATTTGTTCAGCAAACCCATCAAATTCGGTTTGTTATGTCAGCTGATTAAAAGCTCCATATATCTAAATAATCTTTTTTCTTTTCAGTCAATTAGAAGAATTGTTCACTCTGGAGACAGGTCTTTGGACAGCTTGTTTTTAAGGAAAACTCTTGTGGATGGTTTTATATCTTTCAAAATTTTATTTCTTAAGCTGGTAACAGCTTTTTTTTTTAACTATTTTTTTACTTTTGTACTGCAAAAAAGGAAAATATTCCTAAAATGTGTTGACTACTTCATGACCAGTTGTTGCCCACTTCTCACCCCATAAAAAACATGAGCTGATCGTTATTTTATGACATGCGTAAAATTTTGTCTTGCCCAATTTCAGATACAAATCCAGCCCCTTAATATTGCCTACAAGAGTCTCCCCCACATTACATACTCTGATGTTAAGGTAAATTCTGGAGTTGCCATTTTGGTATCCTCCCTGTTAGTACTCCTTAGGAAACTCCTTATTCATGTTTGAGAATGAATTCTCTAATTTGGAAAGCATCTTTACACTCAGCAATTGTACAAATTGGGTGTAAAATCACTGGTAACCTGGAATAGGCATCAGTGTTCTTTGTTTTTCATGTTAACAAAGCTGGAAAAACTCTTTGTTTTTGGAAAGCAATCCTCTCACTTATCAGGCTCAGTCTGTGAGCCATGAGAGCTACTTGCCCAGGATTTCTAAATGTTCCTCCTCCTCTGTCCTCACTTTGCGCTGCGTGAAGTTGCCGTTTGTGTACTCCCTGTAAACCACCTTCTTGTATTTTGAACCAATCAGATCTTCCGCTTGGCTCAGGAAAACATGCCCATAGCTGCAAAATAAAAAGGCAAAAATTAAAAGCACTAAACCTTACATATCTAAAGGCTAGTAACTGTTGTGTTATTCACATAGATGTGATAAGAATGCACAGCTTGGTCCAATGTGCTGATTGATGTGAAGCCCTGCATGCTGCAAGAGATTTTAAATAGCAAATAACAGCAGTGATAATCCTGACTAAATGTACATCCTCTTCAAACAGGTAAAGCTGAGGATGTGTTGCACTCACCACAAACTTTTGGGAACACAAATCCTTCACCAGAGCTGTCAGAGCAGAGATGAAGTTCAAGCTAAGAGTGGGTTTGGCCACTCTCTCCCGCTGCATCCTCCGCTCCCATAAAAGATACTGCCTGTCCCCGCAAACCTGAATCCTCTTATCACAATGGCTGCTTTCACTATCCTGGCTATTAGTCAGCCACAGGAAGATGATAACTGAAGCCTAACCCTGCAAAAGCAAATGCCATCATATGAGATAAGAGGGGCTGCTTTACCCTGCCCTCCTGCTGCTGTATACTGCGCAGGGCTGGATGCTTTCCCAATATGAAGGTAAAGTGAGAAATATATTTTCCCTTCCGCACCTGGCAGAGGATGCTTTTTGGTAACCTCCAGGTTTGTGCAGTCACCCACAGCTTGTTGTTGCTGCTCTTGTGGGCTGACTCGCCAGCAGAGGACACCCGCCACCAGCTGCGGAGGAGAGCGTTCACCCTCTTCTGAGAGCAGCTCTGTCTCCTGGCAGCTCATCTCCAAGGTGCCCCTGGCAGGGGAGTTGCGAGGTTGGCTCACAAGGTACTAAATAAAAATAAAAAATGCCCCAGGAATACTGCTTACTGTAGTAATATACTGCGTGTGCAACAGCAGTCTTTGACAATACTGGAGTTAATATTTTCTTTAAACACGTTTCATTCCCTGTGACTCTTCAGGTATATTTTCTACCGACTCCACTGTACTCTTTGTCTTTACAAGGTGCAGTTTCCCAGCCACTTTTCTAAGTTTTGTTTTTGAAGTATGTTCCTTGTTCCTTTTTGTTTTCACCAAAGTGGTCTTGGAGACCTCCCTCTGCAATGTGATCTGGAACATGTATCTTCTGCACACACTTTTTATTCCTTAGCACATGTAGACGTGATTTACTTGCAGTGGTTACTGCGTTCTGACTTTTCCAAGGGAGCCAGGAGCTCCCGCACTGCAGTGAAGCAGGCTCAGCACCTCCCTAATGCATCTGCACTGCCTGCAGGGGCTCACGTCTGGGACAGGTACCTGGGTTTCTTCTGTATGAAAACCAGAGCACTGGGATGGGGAGACTGGGGAGAGTGAGGAAAGGAGAGGAGGGGGCTGGGGGGCATCACTGTAGGGTCGAGCCAGGGCTGGAACACACACATGGATTTAGGGACTTGGAGGCCTTCTTGGGTTCAACAGCATTACAAGACGCTCTGAGAGAAAAACATTTGAAAATGCTTCCTATGAACTAGTCTAGTCTGAGAGGTTGTCACTTTATAAATATGTTTTCTCTTATTTTGTTCAGCAAAGAGTGCCTCCTAAAAAGTACAAGGCTGGCTTCATGAAAGGATGCTTCAAAGTTTCCCCTCCACTATGAGTGTGCCCCATGCCCACAAGCGTATTTTGCTTTGGGTACCTTTCCTCATTGCTGCTGACATTGTAAATCTTCGGTGCCGAGCTCTTATTTGAGGCATAGTCCCACTCCACCTCCTCCGCAGCGATGTAGTAGAGCCTCATGACTCCGTGCTGCTGCTGGGCTCGGGTGGTATTACGGCAGCTGCTGACCTCGTAGAGATGTTTCATCCCACCAACAAAGTGATCAAAAGTCCTGCAAACCACTTTGAATGTGCCTGGAAACAAAAGCACATGAGATCTAGGCAATTTTAAAAAGTTTAAAAAGCAGCTTAGCAAATTAGGTCCTATGCCTTGTACATCTCTGATCTGTCCTCAGACAAACCTAATCTCTGATGCTGCATGGAAAGTCAAGTGAAGGGATGCTTATATAGAATCATAGAATCATTTACGCTGGAAAAGAACTTTAGGATCAAGTCCAACCGTTAACCTAGCACTGCCAAGTCCACCACTAAACCATGTCCCTAAGCACCACATCTACACATCTTTTAAATACTTCCAGGGATGGTGACTCAACCACTTCCCTGGGCAGCCTGTTCCAATGCTTGACAACCCTTTTGGGGAAGAAATTTTTCCTAATATCCAATCTAAACCTCCCCTGGCACAAATTGAGGCTGTTTCCTCTTGGCCTATAACTTGTTACTTAGGAGAAGAGACCAACACCCACCTCACTACAACCTCCTTTCAGGTAGTTGTAGAGCACGATGAGGTCTCCCCTCAGCCTCCTCTTCTCCAGACTAAACAACCCCAGTTCCCTCAGCCGCTCCTCATCAGACTTGTGCTCCAGGCCCTTCACCAGCTTCGTTGCCCTCCTCTGGACACGCTCCAGCACCTCCATGTCCTTCTTGTAATGAGGGGTCCAAAACTGAACACAGTATTCGAGGTGCGGCCTCACCAGTGCCGAGTACAGGGGCACGATCACCTCCCTGCTCCTGCTGGCCACACTATTTCTGATACAGGCCAGGATGCCATTGGCCTTCTTGGCCACCTGAGCACACTGCCAGCTCATGTTCAGCCGGCTGTCAATCAGCACCCCCAGGTCCTTTTCCTCCAGGCAGCTTTCCAGCCACTCTTCCCCAAGCCTGTAGCGTTCCATGGGGTTGCAGGGACCCAAGCGCAGGACCCGGCACTTGGCCTTGTTGAAGCTCATACAGTTGGCCTTGGCCCATCAATCCAGCCTGTCCAGATCCCTCTGCAGAGCCTTCCTACCCTCCAGCAGATCAACACTCCCACCCAACTTGGTGTCATCTGCAAACTCACTAAGGGAGCACTCGATCCCCTCCTCCAGATCGTTGATAAAGACACTAAGCACAACTGGCCTCAATACTGAGCCCTGGGGAACACCACTTGTGACCGGCCGCCAACTGGATTTAACTCCATTCACCACAACTCTTTGGGCCTGGCCGTCCAGCCAGTGTTTTACCCAGCAAAGAGTGCGCCCGTCCAAGCCATGAGCAGCCAGTTTCTCCAGGACAATGCTGTGGGAAACAGTGTCAAAGGCTTTACTAAAGTCTAGGTAGACCACATCCACAGCCTTTCTCTCATCCACTAAGCGGGTCACCTTGTCATAGAAGGAGATGAGGTTAGTCAAGCAGGACCTGCCTTTCATAAACCCATGCTGACTGGGCCTGATCACCTGGTTGTCCTGTACGTGGCACTTGATGGCGTTCAAGATGATCTGCTCCATAACCTTCCCCGGCACCAAGGTCAGACCGACAGGCCTGTAGTTCCCCAGATGCTCCTTCTGCCCCTTCTTGTAGATGGGTGTCACATTTGCTAACCTCCAGTCAACGGAGACCTCCCCGGTTAGCCAGGACTGCTGGTAAATGATGGAAAGTGGCTTGGTGAGCACTTCCACCAGCTCTCTCAGTACCGTTGGGTGGATCCCATCTGGCCCTATAGACTTGCGTGTGTCTGATGGTGTAGCAGGTCACTAAGCATTTCCCCTTGGATTGTGGGGGCTTCATTCTGCTCCCCATCCCTGTCTTCCAGCTCAGGGGGCTGGGTTCCTGGAGAACAACTGGTCTTACTATTAAAGACTGAGGCAAAGAAGGCATTAAGTACCTCAGCCTTTTCCTCATCCTTTGTCACTATGTTTCCCCCCCCGCATTCAATAAAAGATGGAGATTCTCCTTAGCCCTCCTTTTGTTGCTAATGTATTTATAGAAACATGTTTTATTGTCTTCTATGGCAGTAGCCAGGTTAAGTCCTAGTGGGGTTTTGGCCCTTCTAATTTTCTCCCTTGTAATGCTCCCTTCTTCCAAAGGTCATAAACTCTCCTTTTTTTGCTGAGTTCCAGCCAAAGCTCTCTGTTCAGCCAGGCCGGTCTTCTTCCCCACCGGCTCGTCTTTTGGCACACGGGGACAGCCTGCTCCTGCGCCTTTAGGATTTCCTTTTCTTGAAGAAAGTCCAGCCTTCCTGGACTCCTGTGCCCTTCAGGACTGCCTCCCAAGGGACTCCGTCAATCAGTCTCCTAAACAGGCCAAAGTCTGTCCTCTGGAAGTCCATGGTAGCAGTTCTGCTGACCCCCCTCCTTACTTCTCCAAGAATCGAAAACGTTATAATTTTGTGATCGCTATGCCCAAGACAGCCTTCAACCATCACATCACCCACAAGTCTGTTCATGAACAACAGGTCCAACGGGTGCCTTCCCTAGTTGGCTCACTCACCAGCTGTGTCAAGAAGTTAACTTCCACACACTTCAGGAACCTCCTAGACTGTTTCCTCTCTGCCGTATTATATTTCCAGCAGACATCTGGTAAGTTGAAGTCCCGCACAAGAACAAGGGCTAGCGATTGTGAGAATTCTTCCAGCTGCTTATAGAATATTTCATCTGCCTCTTCATCCTGGTTGGGTAGTCTATAACAGACTCCTAGCAGGATATCTGCCCTGTGGGCCTTCTCTCTGATTCTTACCCATAAACACTCAACCCTATCATCACCTTCATTAAGCTCTAGACAATCAAAACACTCCCTTACATACAGGACTACCCCACTGCCTCTCCTTCCTTGCCCATCCCTTCTGAAGAGTTTATAGTCATCCATTGCAGCACTCCAGCTGTGTGAGTCATCCCACCATGTTTCCGTGATGACAACTATATCATAGTTTCCTGCTGCACAATGGCTTCCAGCTCCTCCTGTTTGTTGCCCATGCTGCGTGCATTGGTGTAGATGCACTTCAGTTAGGCTATTTATCCCAGTACCTTTTTGCAGGGAGAAGCCCTAATTCCTACATGACCAGTCTCAGGTGCTTCCATGGGTTCTAAAACATCCATAACCCTTGCATCTTTGCTGCTGCATGGATCTCCATCCCCTACCTCCACTGAGATGGCAGTCCGAAGGGCCTTGCTATCACACCGTCCCTCAAACATTGGCGTGTCATCCTCAGGCTTATCTCTAGCGAGCCTGGTTTTATCCCTTTCCCCCTTCAAATCTAGTTTAAAGATCTTTCAATGAGCCCTGGTAACTCCTGTGCAAAGATCCTTTTCCCCCTTTGAGAGAGGTGTACCCCGTCTGTCGCCAGCAGGCCTGGTGTTGTGTAGACCAACCCATCACCAAAAAACCCCAAATTCTGCCAGTGACACCAGGCTCGGAGTCAGTCATTGATCTGCTGGTTCTTCCTGTTTCTTCCCTCATCATCCCCTGCAACTGGAAGGATAGAGGAGAACACTAGCTGTGCTCATGATCCCTTAACCAGTCGTCCTGAGGCCCTGCAGTCTCTCTTGATTGCCCTCGGACTTCTTGTTGCAACTTCATTGCTGCCTAATGAACCTGCAAAATCAATAATGGGTAATAATCTGAGGGTCGTACCAGGGTGGGAAGTTTTCTCCTCACATCTTTAACCCGGGCCCCAGGGAGGCAGCAGACTTCCCTCAGAAGTGGGTCCGGTCTGCACATTGGGCCTTCTGTTCCCTTCAGAAGGGAGTCTCCTATGACAATGACCCATCCTTTTTTTCTTTATGGAAGCAGTTTTGATGCAGGGCGTAGGCCCAATTAACCTTAACCCTAAGCTAGATGAACCGTCGTCCTCGTTATTGTGGGGTTCCACTTGCAGAGCCTTGTACCTGTTACACAAGGGCACCTGGGGAGGTGGGGTGGTCACAGAGGAGAGGCGCCTGCTGTGCCGGGCAGGAACTTGTCGCCATTGACCCTGTCCCTTAAGTCCCTGTGTTCAGCCAGGTGGAGAGGGGATAGGGAATCCTCCGTGTCACGCGTCCTGCCTGCCTGTGGGGCCTGTCTCAGGGAAGGCAGGGTGCCATTCCAGCCGTCCATCTCTCTCTCGCTCTCCCCGATACTCCTCAACCTGCTCACCTCCTCCCGGAGCTCTGTCGCCCAGCGGAGGAGTTCCTCTCCCAGGGCGCAGCTCCCAGGGTGTGCCGGCTGCTGCCGGCCGGTACTGACCTAAGGGCCGGGCACAGCCGCAGCCTGGGCCCTGGGCAGCAGCTGCTCCCGCCAGAGCTCCGTCTGGGAAGCTGCGTCCATCCTGGTGGGTGCAGAGCTTAGAGAGGCCATGGCTGTCTGCCGGGTGGATGCCATTGCTCCCTGGTCGAGCCGGCAGAGCTTCAGCGCCCTTCCTGCACCAACTGCCGGGCAAACTGCCGCGCCGCGCCCTGGCCGCCGCGCCTCGCCCTGTTTGCCCACCCCGTTGGCAGCGCTCCCGGTCGCTAGCGCTCCCCAGGGGCTTCTTTTATACATGTGGGGTAGGGGGGGTGTTGGCCGCCATTGCTCCTGGCCCTGCCCAGGTCTCATCAGCCGCTCTGTTGCGAGCTGCGGGCTCCTGGCAGCTCCCTCGGCTCCCCTGAGGTTCCCCCGGTTCGGGAACCCCCCTGTGCACCGCGCTGGAGCGCGCCGCTGCCCATCCTGCCGGCACCAGAGCTGCTCACCTCAGAGCCCACTGGCTTTGGCAAATTAAGGGGACTGAAGGAGAAACTAGTTGATAAAATGGATGTGCACCAATCATCTCCTGTAGTCACCACGTGCTCTATGGTTCCAAGACATAAGAGGATGGGGATTCAGGCTGCCATTCACACACTCAAGAGTAAACGTGCACATAAGACACTGCAGGGTTGAGGTCTGTAACTCCTACATTACAACAGGCTCTTCAACTAAAAGCGAAATGTGAATGCAGACACAAATGGAGAACCCTAAGTCAGCAAGTAACTTTTTGCTCCGTAGGAAACACTAGCCTGCTCCATCTTTGCTCAAAAATCTCCCTAAATTACTTCTGACTATTTAAGTTAGATTAGCTTAGCCAAGGAAGCTCTGAAAAGCAATTGATTAGATGTCTGGCAGCAGGAACAAGCTTGCCAGTAAACCTTCAGCGGTGCTGCCCATGCTTCAGACGTGCCCACGGGGAGCACAAGAAGACGTGGGAGGAGTGCGCATTGCAAATACCAATACAGGCATAGAGAAACAGGGTGTGTGTTTCAGAGACGCTGTTTCCTTGTCCCTGAGCACAGAACCTCTGTGCCAGCCTTGGGTGCGTGAGACTGTCCACTGAGCCCCTGCAGTTGTCCGGTGTAATCAGGCTAATGGAGGCCTCTTAGAGACTTTGCAATACAGTTACAGACCCGTTATACAAAAATGCCTCTAACAAACAGGAGGATGCTGCTTACAACCATTTGTTTATATGCACCTATATGGTATAAAAATGATTGCGTTAAACTGCAACTTTCTGACCCTTTGCTCTCCCTCCATGAAAGGACAAACCACCATAGGCCATTTTTTTTTTATCGCTGATGGTCAAAGGCTGCAGTGACAGTGGAAGCATGTTCTGGCATGTCTGTGGGCAGATTTTAACGTTTGTGCTCTCCTTCCCATTTACTCAAGCAGAAGCTGACCACAATGTAGTCCTGCGTAGCTCCACCTGCTAGCACTCTTCTGAAGGAGGAAAGCATTTTCACAGCTGTTTTATACGTGAGTCAGTGATGGAACCAAAATTAGAAGCATAGGTCTGTCCAGACTGGATCTCAGTCCGTTCCTTGTGCTTCTAAGGCAAAAGTGATGAAAAAGGTAAAATAACATGCAGTTAAAGAAAATCACGTGCGTTGGTGATTGTAAAGATCTGATAATTCATTCAATTTCCCTTATTGCTGGTAGAAGGTTAGCTGGCAAAAATTAATAATCTCCTAGAATATATTGTTTAGTGTGAGTCCTGCAGTGCAGTTTCATGACAGATAGTGGAAATGTATGGGATATGCATAAGAAAAGAATCTGCTGTCTTATAGACACCAGCGCCAGAGGTCTAACCTGGAATATACACAGGGCCAACAGATATTTCTATCAGGGGCTCCGGCCAAGGATGACCTTGCTTTGACCAACTCTGATGACTCTGTTGATTTAAACAGAGTTGCACCAATGTAAAGAAAAGTAATGCTGCAGTCTGTCATGAAGAATGACTTATCTGGTGTCTCCAACAATTCACCCCCTCTGAGTCTGAAGAATGTATCACTGGATTATACAGGAGAATTGAAAGTATCTTTAATGTATAAGCTTCTGAAGAAACTCCTAAAGACTAACTATTATTGAAAAAACTATTACTGAAGTGCTAAAATACCTTAAATGATACTGACTATCTACATAGTTGTGAATTTTATCTTTGCTAAAAAGGCTTGTTTTGAGAGTTATGGAAATTCTGTGAGCATCCCATTAGCTATCTCTCTCCCTGCTGCTCTGCCTATCCCAAGGTCATCAAAGCCTCTGCTCTTTGGTGCATATACATATTTGATTTATAGCACCTTCCCAGAAAAGTAGCCCAGCCTGAATTCTCAGCTATGCCAGGTCCCTAGAGTCTCCACGCATTCAGGCTCCCTCGTGCAGAGCAGAGCATCTCACCGACTGTTATTTTGGCTGCCTGATTTCTGCACGTGCCACATCACCAAGATAAATTCATGTACATACCCACGCGGTCTGGCTGCATCAGCGCTGTCCCTGATAAATGAGGAAACAAGGCCAGCCCGTCCCTCGTCGTCCCTCTCAGGTCAACGGTGTTTCCTTGAAAATGAACCCCGTGCATGTCGTAGTGACTGCCCAGCCCAATGAGGTGCCAGGAGACCTTGTCATCCTTGCACATGGCCAAGCCTGGCAGATTACCAAACAAGTAGCCGTTGACAGCTGGAGGAGAAAGAAAGCCTGGTTGGCAGCAGGTCGATGGAAAGTCATCACAGAGCCTCCTACCACCTTGCTGGCAAGAGACTCGCAACTCAGCAAGTCATGGCATTAATTAAAGGGGCATTTTGTGAAGCAAAAGTAGCACTGGATGACACCAAATTAATATCTAAATGCTACTTCTATAAACTCTGGGCTTCTGCCTTTATTTTTTTAGCCTGTAAAATCTTGTAATAGCCCTTTGCAGTGATGTAGCACGTCTCCTCCGAGCTTTTCAGGATGCCTCGCAGACACCAGTTAAGTGTATAAATTAGGTACCTCCTTTCATCCTGGAGAATGTATAACTAGATCATTAAGGCCATGGAGTGGGCCACAAAGAGTCCGAGTTATAAATTCAGTTCTGATGGAGCCTTTTTATGTGATTTTGACCTTTGATTTCCACTTTTACTTCCAAAATGTCTCTCTCTTTCACAAGATCCTCAAATGCTTTCTGTGATCACTGGATGAAAGATATTATGGCAGAACAAAACTTTAGTATGAGATACCACCTCATAACGGAAGAATAAAATAGATGGGTCCAGAAAGCCCCAAGGTTCTCTAACAAGATATATTCTCAGTCCTCTTCAGAAAACTAAAGCAAAGAGAGGTTATGTGATTTGCTCAAGTCTGCCGTGTCAGGAATAACTTGGAGGAGGTCCATGCTGAAGTCAGATACTTACATCCAGAAGTGATGTTTTAAAATGTTATTGGCCATTCCCCTGGTCTTTGCCTCTCCTCTTCCAGAGGTGGTCACTGCCCAGGTGGGAGCTGGCAGAGCAGAGCAGGTGGACCTTCATTGTCTGAGTCAGCGCCAAGGCCAGCAGTGAAATTTAAATCACCAGTGAACATTGGCTTCTTCTGCAGTTGGTGCCTGACTCTGGCATTATGCCTTTTTATAGACCCAAGTGTTGTATCTAAAAGCTACACTCTGTTCCCTTTCTCCAGGTGGAGTTGGTAGGTGGATGCATTCATTGCTAATGTGACTGGGGTTTCAACAGGCACTCTAAGGGCATCAGGAGCTGGCCAAAAGCTGACTGGCAGCTTTCCACCCCATCCTCCAGTGCACTGCAGCTGGCTATGAATGATGATAAAATCTGCCAACTCATCTTTCTAATGTGATTGAAGAAAAGGTATCATTAACAGATATTAGATATTTCATACCATGCATTTTGTTGGATTCCTTGAAATCTGGATCATTTTCATCTACTTTTGAAGGGTCTCCAGTAAATGCTTCGATATTCTTGTTCAGATACCAGCTGTCATTCTCATCAAAGATTGAAAAGAGGAGGTAAAATTCTCTGTCTATTCCTTTCTGTAGCCAAGAAGGAAGCCAAGACATTAAAAAAAGTCTGTGCAGAATTACCCAAGTAAAAATGATTTTTTTTTTTAACAAAGCTTTCTTTCCCCCCCAAATTGCAGCTGCCTTCTTACTATGTCTTTGCAGAGACAGGGATTGGCACTCTTCCATCAGCCAGAAGGATAAATAAAGTGTCCATTACTTACTTAGGGTGGAAAGATGCATTCATTGCTAATAAGTGCATGGAAAAGATGGAAAACCTAGGGACAAGCCAGAATACTGGGGAATGACAGTTTTATCTTCCTAACCATCCCCTTAGGTCAGCTTTTACTTTGAGGAATGACATTCATTTAATCTCTTAAAACTGAGCTGGGAACTGGGCAAATTGGCCCATATGGGAACCCCCCCAGTGCACCACTCTGCTTTTAGGGACAACCAGATGTCCATGTTGGGCACCTGCGTCCCGTCGGGATTCAGCGTGTTCTTCCGACAGACCAGCAAAGGCCCCACGAGGCCCGAGTTGGTGTCCTTGACGGCATCAGTGGCTGAGTAGTACAGATAGGTCAGGCATGGGGGGTCACTCTCTGTTGGACCTCCATTTTCAGGCACCCTCCATTTGTATGTGAAGGTTTCACCTGGCTTAACGTGGGCTCCTGGCTTCAGATAGCCTGCAGAGAGAAAATTGAGAAGCACCAAGGTTACAGGAAGGTTTCGTCTTCCTGAATACAAGTGTTAGTGGGAGTCAGACATAGCTGCTGATTTCTGTGGACGAGCTCCCCTTGCACCCACAGCTCGAGCACCATCCCGTAGTCTGGGCACTTATGCCACGGGAACATCTCACCAGAGTCCTGTGCCATGGGGACAACCAAGCCCGTTCCCTGTAGAACAAGTTTAGCTGCTTCACCCAGACACCTTCCGACGCTATCTGGATTATCTGGATTCAATCAGACAAGACATGCAGAGCTCATCCTTGTGCTTAAATGGCTTCCTCTAACGTTTGTAGCCTACCCGCCCCGTCGTTGAGATTCATCTGCGGCATGAACACAGACTCCGGCTTTTCATTAAGCACCAACAAAGCAATTACATCAGCAAGAGGAGCTGCAGCCGTGGCTCTTTAGAAATTCAAAATAAATCTGATCCTGGTAATTGTTTCTTTTTGATTTTATAGCAATGCACAGGAACCTCTGTCAGAGTCTCCAGAGGGCGGTTGCTATTACTTTTTTTGGAAGCTACTTTTAAAGGATTTGGTGGATGTAGCACCACTCATGTAATTTAGCCACTGTAAAAGAGTGTTGGTATCCACTTAGAGAGGACTTACAAAAGGGAATTGAAAGGAAAGTTGGGAAAAGGGGTCAGCCCTGCACCCTTTGTAGAAAAGAAGTGCTAAGCAACCTTTCTGGTCTTTGCCATGAGGAAGATCAAATCAGAAATTTTGTTTAACAGTTAGGTACCCATTGACTGGATTTTGTCAGCACAGTCAGATGTGTCTGGCAGCAGCAGACTGCATTGATCTAATACTCCTCTCTAATACTCCAAGAAAATCCTCTTGAAAACTTAGACACGAGTAAAAATAGTGGTTTTACATATGAACCAAAGCGTGCAATATTGATGGGCGCTATTACTGGGGAGCATTAAATGAAAGCACGACAGGACTGCGAGCAGAGGGAAGCTGCACTTCCATCAGGGAACTACATCAGACATTTGTGGCATTAGGATGTGTGCAGATAACTTCAAGGCTGAACTCAAGCCAGTTGTTTCGTGATGCATTGGGGCCTGCTGGCAAATTTGTTGTGTTGCAAGGTCAGCAACTAGAGACAACAGAATTTAATAAAGCCTTTTGTATTTATTTTATTGTATGATGTTATAAGTTTTACATGTTGACCTAATTCTCTTAGCACAGTTCTCAAAAGAGGGATTATGTCCCGTGAGTTTCTTTCTGATGTGCTGTAGTGGAAACAAAGCCATTTAGACAACAAGAAACCTACCTTTCTTTTCAGTGCTGCAAATGCAGCAAAAACTTTTTCAGAGACCACAATATTATCTCTGTAGGCACTATGGATGGGATTCAGCTCACCTTACTTGAGCCATTTAAGCTTAGTCCCTAACCCAAACTCTAGGCTTCTTCTGTAGTTGATGGAGACAGAAACACATCTCCAGAGGGGCCTCCTAAAATAAGTGTTCAAAGTAAATGGGACTTCTCACCCTGTGAAGGGTTTGTTTCTTGTCACTGACTGAAAAAAGTGTCTACCAACTAAATAGGACCTTTAACATTTAACGGTTATACTTAGGTGATAAAATTCCTGTCCTTGCACAAAAGGGGAGGAAGCCTTTGGTAAATGCTCCGTTTCAGCGTTTACATATTTATGAGGATTAATAAGGATTATCGCTGCTTCACATTCCAGGTCAATCAGATAAAAGCTGCCTCTGACACTGACTATCCTGACAGTGAAGCAAGGGCAATGCCTGACCTGGATTAGAGAATCAGGAGTGAAGCAACCCAGACCATGTGGATAGCTATATCCAAGGACTCAGCAGGGGCATCATGCCAGATCCTAAGCTTCATAATTCTGGAGCATGTCCAGAAGAGATCCACTGACTGCAGTGGAGCGATATTAGATTAGAACTAATATAAATTGGATTGTGCTTGTGACTTTTGCTCAACATGGACCTCAGCTAGTTTTAGACACTTTGTCTGGCACATGTCCAAGGGAAAGAACCAGCACATTGGCAGACTGGATAGTCCCATGGATTGTGACCTGTAGGGTAGATACAAACTAATCAAATCATCCCTTCTGTGCCTTAGCAGCCACAAAAAGGGCAAACCTGCAGAGCAACAGAAGATCTTTAGACTCAGGCATTCTGGATGTGACAATACAGCAGTATGGTCAAAACTTACCATCTAAGTAGGGAGCACCTTCCGACAGCTTGCTGAAGCTTACGCCATGGGCCATAATGCTATAGCTTCTTTTGGCTTTGTTGGCAAAAGTAACTAGCACTGTATCTCCCACTTCAGCTTTTATAACGGGGCCTTAAAAAAAGGGAGTGAGGAAGGTATTAGAAGAACTACCCTGTATCATATTTCCATCTAAACAAGAGAGGGCTGGCTAGCAGCTGCATGCACAAAATTCCCCTCTGGATCCAAGTGGATCTGCATTCAAAACCGATGTAATGACAGGAGGGGAAAATATTCACTGTACCAAGTATTCCCAGGTGCTTCATGTCCTCTGACCAAATCTTCTTCTTACTGAACGTTGCGTCGGTATATTCCACATAGCGAACTTTCCAGTATTGCCCTCCTATTCTGTCAGTCCCTTGTGTGAAATATATTGCAGATTCGCTGTGGAGTTAACAAATCACACTGGTTAAATAATTGGAGGTTCAGGCAGGAACCTTCATTTTGGATAAAGTTATTACTCCAGATACAGGAGAAATGATGTCCCAAGTTACTAGTTTGCATACACATTTCTAGCAGACAAAGGGAGAAATTACTGGTCTGAATTACAGTTATAAATTAGTTAGCAAATGGGCATTCATAGTGCATTAGACTTTCATGTGTTTAACCCCAATTTACTTAGGGAGACATCTCTGTCAACTTACCTCTAACTACCTTAGGGCAAGACCTGTGCCATTAGCTGTGCACAATGTGTCTCTAATCCTCATTAGCTTTCTGGGAGATACTATAATACAATTCATCTTCATCAGTAATAACAGGGGGAAAAAAACTACCATTATGGCACCTCTGAGAAACACTGATTGTACGTGTGAAAGCTGCCTGAGGAGTCTCACCAGGGCTCACTTTCTCCATGGACTTAATGGAGCAAGATAAGTGCTTCCAGAAGGCAACTCCAAGCATTGCAGTTACGAATCTAACTTCCCAACAAGGTTGTTTAAATCCATTGCTCCCTGCCCCTTTCAATTAAAATTAATAACAGTGCAGGACCTAGCCCTGGTGAATCACTGGGGAAGTCTCACCCAGACTCCTGAAATTAAAGCACAACAGAAGAGGACAAGAAAGCTTACCTGCCAGTGGCGTTTAAACCCTGCCCAGTGAATTTATCGTAACCGTCAGGTCCATAATTCCAGAGCACTTCTTCGGCTGCGATATAATATCTTCTCTTGTGACTGAGTGGTGAAGGCCGAGACAGGTTTTTTTGGCAGATCTGAACATCATATAGTGCCTCCATGCCACCTGGGAGGAGAAAGAGTCTGGAGACAGTCCTTGGCCAGCTGCATAGTCAGCAATCTCATGGATACAAATGCACATTCAAAAGTCTCTAGGAGCTACATGGACTGGAAACAATTACTAGGGTAAATTTCTATTTTTAAAGACTTCCTCTGCCTATGCTGGACCAGATGCTAGCACCCTTCTCTTGCAACGTGGTACTTTATGCCACAGATGAAACCCACTGACATCAATGACACTCTTCAGTGGGCTTATTTACTCAATCCCTGAATCTGGGTAGGGATGGTAGAATGATTTTGGGGGCCAGAGTGCCTCCTGAATTGTGCAAAATGGCATCACCTCCCCTTGACTTTCATTGAAATAGAGGCTGGTTATTACCACACTGAAGATATTTGTTGCTTGCCAGAATCAAGTCTGTTTTGTCTGATGAAAATCCGGCTGAAATCAATGTGCAAGTTCTTAAAAGTAAAAATTCTCCCAACTCGTCTCTGATATGATAATTATACATTGCCTGCTATCATGAGACCTAGTTGATGATACGTGCTTTCGGGCTCTCGCACCACACAAATATCGCAACATCACCATCAAATTCTTTCACATAAACGTTTCTGAAAACACTGCCAATTTTTGTCTGATTTCTGTAAAGGAAAAAGCTATGAAGTGTTCAGCTGGCATGATTTCCCTTTATGTGTAAGTACTTATCTACAACAAAAAGTGATGATGAAGGCTCCTCTCATTGCTCATCAAAATCTCCGGTTTACATAGAAAGCGTGGTGTCAGCGCTGGGTCTAGCAAGCCTTCCTCATATGAATTACACAGCTAACTCATTCATACTAGCTGAAGATTTGGCCCAACATGTATAATTTCCACTGGTGACTAAACTCATATTCATTACGTTTATCTGGTGAAATACTTCCAAAGTGTTCAGTTAGTCGCAAAAAAAGTGTCAAATCCTGCTTCCCCTGGAAACATCTCTGTTTTCTTTTCCAAGCATAATAGAGGCTAGAACTTCTGAAAGGATCAGGGAGATCTATAGCAGCGTACCTCGTAAGTGCTCATTAACCTGGCACGTTATCAGCCACCTCCCGGGGCTCCCGGGGGTCATCTCTGCTGTGATGAACGTTGCTGGGAACAGACCGACGACATCTGCCCTCTGGTCTCTGTTAGTGAATGTGTGGCCGTAGAAATACGCAGCGTGGATATCTATCTCGCTTCCCATGCCAAACAAGTGCCAGGACATGGAAGTGTCAGCACACATCTCCAAGCCGGGGAGATTGCCGTAAATATAACCGTTAATAGCTAAAAACAAAAGTATGAGACTTTATGAGAGGTGAAAGAGAAGTGCCAAGTGCCTCTGACCTCATTTCTAAGGATGATCTTTTCCTGGCCCAGAAAATAAACTGTCTGAATGTCCACACTGAATAAGACCCTCACAGGCTCCTTGATGAAGAGCAACATCTTGAACATACAGCTTACAGCTCTGGATGATCAAATGGCCCAAATTCTCTGGTTGGGTCTGTGAAAAACTTTCTGGGTGATATCAAGATGTTGCAAAGGCCAAGTCATCACCAGAAAGGCTTGATAATGAAGTTAACTTGTTCTGCAGCTATTTAGCATGTCTAAAATCTATTTCCTCTTATTCTGAGTCATAGATATACCATTATACACCAGACTTAAGCAATTTAGAATTGAAAATTATGATATCAGTCAAATCAGTCTAGTCAGCTCTCTCTTCCTCAGCTGCCACACCTGACAATGTATCAGGACACTAGGAGAATGAGACTCATATTTTGTAAAATATTTTAGCTCCTAGGCTCCATGGAACAACCAAAATACAGAGAAATATCTGGATTTAACTTCTTACACCAGATCTCCAAATGGCACAAAGTACTATTGGCCAATGGATCTTTGAAGGGCAGGAATGGTTGTACCAGCCAGCCCACCATCTACAAGGCCCTTTGAGAAATGCTGGACTCTTCCAATACACTCAAAGTGCTCTGCAGCTTGCTTTTCTCTTTTCACAGCTGGTCAAACAGTCACCGAATGGCTTAAATCTGTTGCCTAAGATAAAATGCTGAAGAAGTGGCAGAGCTGGGCATGAAAGCCAAATCTCCTTTCTGCAAACCAGTGTGTTGTGTGGTATTTAGGGAGAGGCTTTTTATCAACATAGTACTTCAACATCCTGACCCATTCCTTGCTGACACAGATAAAGGAGAGACATCACAAGGGACAGAAAGTCCTACTGAAATTAAAAAAGCCTGGTCACTGCTGTAGGTCACCATTTGCTTAAGAGTCCTGCTCACCATGCATTCGGTTGCTGGTCCGGAAAGCTTCATCCTCTTTGTCAACTGTGGCTGGTTCTAAGCAGAAGGTGTTTATATTCTCATCGAGGTACCAGCTGAAGTTTTCATCTACAATGCTAAACATCAGGGCAAAAGCGTTAGCAGCACCAGTCCCTTCTATTGAGGTCTCATCTGCAGTTCCTAAATTGCAAACGAAAAGGAAAGTGATAAAAAAAGCCTTGGAGGGGATTGAATTTAAAAGCGACAATAATTTTGGAGCACTCGAGGAAATACAGTGCTCTGCCCGTGATCTATAGGGCAGGATGAATCTCACCTAACTTTGCTTTTCTAAGACATCTTGTCCCCCCTCGAACAGCCTTTGAACAGACGAGTGCCTCCAAAAGGCAGTTCATCTCATCTAAGTCAAGCTGACATTTCAGGATCTCTTTGATTTGACATAAGCACAAGTACTTGCCAATATCTGTAGTCCCATTTTCCCCATCTTTGGCCCACTGCACTCACCCCGTCCCTTTAGTCAGTGTTAGCATCTGTGTGCCAGTGAGCCAGGTCATGGGCCTGATCCAGCCAGAAACCAGTGCCTTTTTTTTTGACCAGGAATTAAGGAGAGGCAGTTCTGTTGCATTGAAGCGACTGGTGAGCCATGCCCTCAGAATGGCTGTCTAAATGTGCCTCACTCTCCACGAACTAACAAGGAAGCTTCGACAATTATCTAGGACTAGATACTTAAATTTAAAAAGGCTGAAGGCAGGATGAATGTAATCTATTCAGGCTAAGTTCAGTATCATTACCTGAGTGACCACTTGGGGAACAACCTGAGAATATAGGAGTGGTGGTACCGAGTAGTCTATTATTAACCATTGGCACGTTTAGACTTCACCTAATTGTCCAGTCTACCTCTGAACCCAGGAAAACCTTTGCTTTCCCTGCCTCCTATGGGAGAGAGCCCCAGAGCCTTGCTGTCTGTCCTGTAAGGAGCCACCCACCACTGTTGGACAGAGGACTACAGCAGTAACATCATGCAGATATCCACCTTGATGAATTCAAGACCAAACACGCAGATAACCTGGCCTTTCAGGCTAGGATTGTTTTGATTGTGCTATCTCCTAGCTTCATGTATTATCACATAGTTATTGGCTCAGTTTCACATATTCAGGCAGTTCTGCAGATTTCAAAGGCTCTCCAGGAGAAAAAAAGTCTGAGACATTTTAATTGTGTGAGTTAAGCTGGAGACCAGGCCTGTCCTTTCCACGTTGAAGTGTTTCTCTTCTTCATATATAAAACCTGTTTCACTTATATGTTCTCTATATAAAATCAGGGCTGATTTTGTACTTTGGGAGTTACTGGAAAGAGATGGCAGGGTTACACATGCTCAGGGGGAAAGGGGGCAACGGCTCAGCTGATAGAGGAGAGAGGGCTGGTATGTGGTCCCTCATGGCTCCAGCACAAAATTAGCAGGCTGGTACAGCACACAGTACAGGCTGTCACCTCATCTGTTCAGTGCACATCCCCTAATGGTTGTGATATACAACTTGTGAGCAAAAATAAATATATAATCTGTATGGGGAAAAAAATGACAAAGAACATTGGGGTTTCAAATATGTAAATGCCAATGCCGAAGTCACCCGCCCAGCCCTAATTTCATTTCCTGGGCAATGAGTCCTTTGCTTGTCCTGAAATGATCCCAGTTTGGGAACATTTATTTTTGGTCTCGGCCATGACTGGCTGGCCACAGAGCATGCTGCAGTCCCTCCACCAGCCGAGGCAAATCTCTTGTGAAGCCAAAGGGGAGCAGGAAGAGGGTTGTCCCAGAGCTACAATACCTACCCTGGGATGCTCCTGGAATGGCCCAGCTATTCCTTGCCCCTTTTTATGGGCTATGTAGGGATAGACTCTAGACCATCATGTTTATACCTGTAAGCAAAAATGACTGTTAAGATGCCAAGCTTGGCAGAGGGGTTTGCTTTATCGGTGTTTCTAGCTCAGTACCTTTTTTACAAACCAGCAGTGGCCCAATTAAACCAGATGCAATATCTCTTGGTGTGTCAATGTGAGAATGGTAAATCCAAGTCAAGCAGTTTGAGTCTGCCAAAGTTGGGGAATAATCTTTCCTTACTGGCCATGTGTATGTGTAATTTCCACCGGGAACAACAAAGTCGTCCTCTTTGCTTTTACCGCCGGTTCCATCAGGGTAAAGTGCTCCTAAACAGGAAAAAGGAAGTTTTTGGCCTGCACACTTAACTGTTTTCTTAAATAAATGTGTACTTTCTTTTATTTTATTACAGATTTATAAAATAATAACAGCACTCACAAACACTGAGAAATTGTGAAAAAACTCAGAAGTTCTGGTAAAACCATCAAAAAATATTGAGAGTTAAAATCCGTTATTTATCAGTAGACAAAGCTTTAAAAATTCATTAACAGACTCTAATTTTTCCTTGGCTCTTTACTCTCATCAGTCATCTACACATTTTGTCAGCTAACATTGCGTACCTTCTCACAGAAAACTGATGAAAGTAATGAATGTAGGCAAATCCATACAGTCCTCTAACCAAAATACACGTGCATAGGTTTGGGATTCTGAAAATTAAATCATGCCTATTAGAGCCCTATGGAGAGGAAAACATTTACTTACAAGAACTCCATCCATTCAAACATGCTAGAAGTAGAAGGAAGGAGGGAAGATGCTTTGGTGACTTCTAATTCACGAAAATAATTCAGGAAAAAAGACCTACCTAACCTGTTTCAGTACTGGATTTATCCCAGGCGTCGAAGGTTTGTGGCAAAAAGTTTTAAGAGGTGAGGCTGTACCTGTTTTTAGTCATCAGCTGCAATTACTGATGAGTTTATGAGAAGGTGATCTAAAGTTCTCTGATGTCAATGGCCAGAACAATAAATACTTGGACAAACTTTTAGCCATGATATTAGCTACTCAGGGGAAAAGGAGAGGAAAAGGCAAACCAGCTTTTACCTTCAGAGTCCTTGTCATAGAAGACCCCGTGCGGATGCACAGAGTATGGGCGGGAAGCAAAGTTTTTTAGGTGGACGATAAAGACATCCTCTTCTTCTGCCTTCAGCACTGGCCCGAGAAACCCCAGCCAGGCTGCTTTGGGGATCTCCTGGGAGTAAGTGTCATCTGTGAATTGCCTAAAAATAGCCTTTTTGTACACACGTCCTATCCGGTTGGCTCCTCTTGTCGCATACACACTTGCAAACCTAGCGTTGGGAAGGGAAAATAATTTAGAGACAAAAAAACTCCTTTAAGAGTTGATCAAGTAACTGGTGCTTGCAGCGCAGATAAATAGTTCCCTGGACATATCAAATAGCTGGTAGAATAAAAGCTGAGGAGTAAACCTGGACAGCAAGCGCTAGCAGGGTCCAAGCCCCTTTCTGTACAGTAACAGTCATCCTACTTGCAGGTCTGGTCTTTAGCACGGTTACTACAAGTCTTCACTTGAAGACCAGCCGCTCAGGCCTTTCTGTACAGTTTTAGCAGCTTCTCCCTCTTTTCAAGATTTGAAACCTCACATCTGAAAGCATGACTGTTCAGAAGGAAAAGAAAACCAAATCAAGTTTTTTCAAAAGCCAATAAGAGCAATTCTAATCAACTAGTTTGACACCCCAGAAGAGTAGCATGAAATATTTTTTGCATGAAATGCATCATTTCTACATTCCAGAGTCTATGTTTATAGCAACTTCAAGTGATGGTGAACCAACCGTATGGTCAGTGGTTGACATATTATAGCTATTAAATACCTGCTCCCTTCGAATCCTTAATTGCATTTGTAGTCTAATATCACCTAGCTCCACACTCCAACCACTGGTTCCCATCAAGCCCTCTCTCAGATCAAAGAAGCCACATACCATCAAGAGCTGCTTTTCTATGCAGGCACTTGCATAAGCTTTAATTAATTGACTAAATTGCCTCCTACCCTTCTTCTGGACAAACCAAGTACACTGACATTCTTTATGCCACAGATCTTTCCCAAAGCTCTTTTCTGAAAACCTTCCACTATTTCTCTCTCTCTTTTGAAGTCTAACACAAGAACTCCACACAATAGGCAAGTAATATTCCAGCTAAAGCCAGAGGTGCTCCCAGTCAATATTTCTTACACAACTGTGAATTACTTTTGCTCTTTTAACTATAACATAGTGGCAACCCATGTTCATCCCATCTGTTATGATATAAAACCTTTTTTTACTTCTGTCCAGGTTACAGCTGACAAATATGATACACATTTTTCATCCCTAAATATCCCACACAAAGAGGGTAGGAGTTAACCCCTTTGCTACACAACCAGCAGTGGACTGTATGACCAATTTCACCATAGTTGACTGCTCCATGAGTTTTTGCAATCCCTGAGCATTATTTGAACTTTCACGTTTCCTAACAAACTCATAAAAAAGCTGAGCTAAATTTTCCTGAAGCATCACTGGCAGAAATATAGCAATTTCATATTTATAGTGAGTTTTTGTGACTGGCCAGTTCACCTGCTTGAACCCATTTTGTTTAGGTGCTTTTGTGCAGTGCCAGCAACCTAAGTGGTGGATGTCACATGAGTTGAAAGGTATGATTTGCTATAATTTCTTCACCATAAGATCCACTATTCGCCCTTTTCAAGCCATCTCTGTTTGACACCATAACTCACAACATCCCACATCTGTGGTTATTACATCTCCGTGGCCACTGTCTAAACCAAATCCCTGAAGTGATCCACATACAAAAGCCTCTAAAAAGAATGCTTTTCCATTTGAAAAATGTGCTTTATAATAAGCCAAGAGCTATTTTGGCACAAATGAAAATGTTCCAGTGATACTGCTGTGGCAGAAACTGTTGGCTAGGATGGAGGGGAAGGGACAGAAGTTTCTTAGGCTGCTTCTTCACAGGATAATATATGTCAGATAAATACACCCCAAAAGCGTGGTTAAGGAACGAGTTGCCAAGAAGTCTGGATTTTCAGTCAATTAGCAGGTCTGTGGTAACTGCCTGTGTGCACTGCAAGAACTGGCAAGTCATACCATGCTCACCGAGGAGAAAATACCTTCCACTGCCTGGTGGGAAGAGGTGCTACAAGAGCCCTTACCACAGAGTAGTAGGTCAGCAGTAGTGCAGTGTAAATGCACGTGCTTCCTTACCTCATGGCCATGTATTCATGTGGCTATGCCCTAATTCGAATTATAAATTAATTTTTAAAATGGTTTATAACAAATTTTCTCCAGAAAAAAATCAAATAGATGTTTTTTCAGAAAGTACTTTTTTTCAGGAGATATTTTTCAGCAGAATTTTTTCCGTTTTTTCAATTTTTTCCATTTCCATCAGCCACCAAATATTTTAAATGAGTTGCTGCAGTGGCACTGTGCTTTCCCCATGAAGACAGTGCCCCTGGCTTTCTGGCCAGACAACATTGCACACTGTCCCATAACTTCACACCCCTGGGATACACTGCCTCTCCTGAAGAAGGAGAACTGTACCCCAGAAAAACGCACTTTTTGATCAGGCTTTGTCAAATGCTTGACATGAGCCTAACTCCTTTAAATGCATAGATCAGGGATCCCAAAATCCAGTTAGGTATTGAGGTTCAAGAAATCACCCTGAGAAAACCCTGTAGGTTTAGGCACCAGAGACTTCCTCAGTGCCTAAAGCCATGCTGTAGCACCTCTGTTGGCTAGATCTGTGCCTGTCTCCTACTTACAGCCATCTAGAAGTCAGAAAAAAAGTCTTTTTAGTGCTTAGTGAAAGGAGGCCCATTCAAATCCTCCACCCGTTCAGAGCTGCAGAGCCCACTGGCAGTGCAATGGGTATCAGCTGCAGCCAGTCACAATTTAGGTGATGCTCTTCTATGCAGGACATCAAGCAATGCAAGAGTCATGGAGCCAGAAAGAGATCACCGCACGAAAGGAGCAACCTGGCCTCTTGGCCCTTGGTTAATTAGGGGTTTTATTTAATCATTGTCCAAAAGAAAACAAGCAATCAGCTCTGGGAGACAAATCCTACATGCCACTGATGCCCTTGCTGTTGCGTTACAGACTCAGGCTCTTTCATAGCTTCCTTTCCTTCTAGATCCACGCTTTCCAAAGGGCAGAAGAGTTTCCTACCCAAAATGCCCTGGTGCTTGGGAATTTCCTGGGGTGCAGACACTTCAGCCTCACTTCTCCTTCTGTCTGGGAGGGGGAGAGCCCAGTTCTTCTACCTATACAGAGACATATATTTTCAGCACGTCCTTTTGGTTGCCCTCAGTACCCGAAAACAGAGCACACTGGTTGTTTAGAGTCCCACTCTAGGTGTCCAGACTGCCCCATTTCATCCAGGGGGACTTTTGGGTTCCCACCTCAGCCTTGCAAATAGCTGGTAGCTTGGTGCCTCTTTACAAGTGTTGCTGTGCTGCACATTACAGTGCTTAAAGTCCTTTGCAGAAAGACTATCCACACTGGAGCTAATGGTATCAGCCATAGGAAGCTGGTAGAAAGGATGCATGGGTGTGAGTGACTTCTCCTCTGCACACCCAGATGCCTGGATCATGGGCATGTGGCCACACTGTGGGGCTGGTACCTCCACCCAGTGCCACAGTGCAGCCAGTGGATGTGTCAGAGGGAGCTGGCACAGGCTCAGTCCGCAGCCCCTGCTGCTCCATCAGTGGGACACAGAGGTCCTGTCCCTCTTCTTTCTTTTAGTGAGAGCTGCTTCTTAGGGCTCCATGAAGTCTCTGCTGCCAGTGCCATTCGTACCAGAGCATCTCCCACCCCGCAGTTCCTTACCACCCATCTCCAGAGTCCCTCAGAGATTTTCTCAGCTTCAGGATAGTGTCCTGCTGACCTTTCATCTCCTGTCTTTGATAAGTCAAACACCATTCCCTGTCTTCTTTTGATGGCGTCTGCTTCCTTGGGAAACACTTCATATTTTCAGTCACTGAGTTAAACATCCCCTTCAACTGCATCTCCTGTTTCATTCTTTCCCATCCACTGACTTTCCAATATGTTATTGCAGCAGTGGCTTCTCCAAATGCTGTAATGGTTAAACACATCCAATTCTCTGAATCTGCCTTTGCCTCTTTATTCCAGTGGTCACAATGTGCCTATTCTACTGGGCACCCCCTGCCAAAATGGTCCTATCTGTCATTCCTCTCTTGTCACAAGAAGACAAACCTTCTCCCTGCTTCTTCATGCTCCCCTGCTCACTTCAAACTGCTTCATCCTCCTGGTGGCTTTGTGATATTGCTGCCTGAACCTCTTCCATCTTTTTGGTCTTGTGCAGATGTAAGAGCTGCTCTTCTAAATCTTGACTATCTCCCTCCAACTCAGTTGTCAGTATGCACTGCATGTGCAGAAAGTCGTGATCATCAGCCAGTCCCACTTCTTATAGGAGAGGGGAATACTCCATCCTCTGGAGCTGTACCCATGCAAGCTTCCAAAATTCCCTCCTTATCGCCTCCAGTCAGGCCAGTCTTGAGGTTACATATAGAGGTAAGCAGGCTTCTGAGTCAGGGCAGACTAAGAAAACCATGCAAATCCTGCCTTTATTTCTGTGCCTGATTTAATTTTGCCAGTTGACCACTCTCAGCAGTTCTTAAGCTCCAGGAAAAGTTGGCAATGCACATGAGTGGGACAGGGAGTTATTAATAGGGAATTAACTCTTATTCCTTAAAGTAAGTATTAATGTAATCACAGACATCCATCTCCCTGCAATGATGAGCACTACGACTCTTCCAAATGAGAGAAATAGTAAAACAAGAGTGTCATGTAGATTCTACTTCAAATCAAGACTAGACATGCAGATAATCTGCCATCTCAGGGTAGGACCATGAGTTAGGGTAGGACCATGACTTAAGTGTAATTTCTACACCTATTTCTTTTATCACACAGAAAAAGTATTTTGCCAACATTTTAACTGTGTTTATGTTATCTTTGATCTTAAGCAACAGAACTACAGCCTAACAGAGGTTATTTTTTTCAAGAGGTGCTTACATGAGTACTGTGTTACAGTGTGCAGTAAGAAATGGAAAGAGCTACACGTTGTGCATGGCCAAACAAACAGCTCCTCAGTAGACTGGAGACAGACGCCTCGCTGATACCATTTCAAAGCCTGCTGACTTTGCCACTGTAATCACCACTGAAAAATCAGCACTTCAGATAACTACCAGATGTGGAGTCCCAAATTTTCTCCTGCGGTTAACATGCCCAATAGCCACTGTACGCTTCTGGGTGCAACTATAGGCAAGTGCAAACTTTCTTTTATTACCATTGTTCCACTAAAGTCCCATAGATTTTACATTGACAACCATTTAAACAACTATCTTTATGGGTTTGTTCCCTAAAATCTGATGGTGGTGAAACCTTCCTTACTCTCTACCCTCTTCACATACTCTATGGCTGGGTTTATAACAGGTTTTTTTCCTGAGAGTTCCCCATTTTTCCTGTGGCTGGAGTAAGCTAGGACAGTGCCTGTGGCTCCAGGCTGCCCCAGTCATTTTAACCCCTGGGTCATGTGGCCTGTTCAGGGTAACTCTCTGCGAAACCATGACTCCTGTGCTAAGGCCAATGCAATGTCTGTGCTAGAGGGATGGCCAGTGGAGGGGGACCAGTGGTGCCAACTCACATTTGTAGATGGTGCCCTGACCATCAAACAACAAAGTTGTGTGTCCTCAAAAGAGAGAGACATAATGTCCTCAAAGGATGTTTTAGGCCTTTCCTGACCCACATGAGCCACAGAAAAGGTCAATCAAACCCATAAAATCTTAGATGAAGCTCTGAGGTGTCACTGGTTAAGTGTGACTATAATGGTTTCTCTCCTAGAATAAACTTCTGCTTCCCCTGAAGTCAATAACAAAACTCCTCTCAGGCTTCATTTGAGCCAGGATTTCACCTTGGATGCCCTTTTGATGTTGACCCTTCCCACAATGATCACCTCCACTGATGCAATTGGGTCATTTGGCCGCATGATGACTAATGCCATTAGCATTTGTGACAACAGATTCACTGTCATTTATCTGGGTGGGATCTCCGCATAGGCAAATTGCACAAACTGTATTTGATGCTGTGGTAACAAAAAACACCCGTTAGTGTTGGTGGGTGCAAGACTTGGCCCAGATAAATGTAGGATTGGTGGCCTAAAGAGAAGGGATGAGCTGTTACATCAGGCAAAACTTAATAACATCTACCACCAGCAGAGCAAGATTTAAGTGTCCACCATATAAACTAGTATCAAATTAATTTAAAAGGATTATCAACCAAACTCTAATCCTGAGGGCTGAGCCACAGTAGGGAGGGAAAGACTGATGGATGTCAAGCCACAACACCTAGTTGTATTTTTCTCTTGAAAGGTCATTGGCTATGTGACCATTAAAGGGAGCAGGCAATGTCTGAGCTCACCCTCCTCCTGCAGCAATATTCATGCCCTAACCCACAAAATCTCACTGGGATCTGCAGCACATCCAGCAGCACTGACAGCACCTTGCACCCTGTGTGTCCAGTCCACCATGGTTTAATGATGTCAACTCTTTCACCAGGTGGGTGGGGATGCTGAACACCTTCCCAGCTCACCTATACTCAGTGGCCGTAATTTGGATCTGTGATTTCCAAAGTCCTATGTGCTTCAGAAAACGTCAGCTTAATTTTCGAAGGGAGAACCGAGAATGAAATGTCTTGGTTTCATTCATAACACTCCAAATTATGAGAATTAGCAGAACAGCTCGAGGCTTCAAGTAGACAAGACAAATGGCAGAGGCAAACAGTCTCATTACTCTCTTTACATAAGAAGCACTGATGCACAGCAAGATACTTGCCCTGTGCAAGCTGCAGGCTGGCCCTTGAGCACTGCAGCAACACAAGGCATAATAAAAATTAGCATCCAAGCAGAATAGTTATGTTAACACAGGGCTGGGTTTGGGTTAATCAGCTCTGACGAGAGGCAGCCTTTTCAGCTCACACCCAGGGAGGTGCTGATGCAGCTCTACGGCTCCTGGCGCGGGAGGCAGCTCACTCAGCACCAGCACAGCAGGAACTGAGCAGCGTAGCCATGCCTGGTGCCAGAACCAGCTCGCCTGATTTCCAGCCCCATGCCTCAGCTACCGAAGTCTCCTTTCTCCTCTTTACTGCTAAAAACTAAAGGCTGAGGAAGGTATTATTGACTTTGGCACAGCAACATTGAAAATCGTCTCTTAAATCTCACTATCTGATCCAGGTAACGTAACACTTTCCATTACACACTTGCTAATTCAGCATTTTTATTAAGTACTAAAGAATAAGTGGTTTTGATCGTATCTCTGTGGGCTAGCTGGAATCAAAGGGAGCATTCCTTTATGTACATGCACCGACTCTTTTAAAGATAATCAGCTTGTCTGCAACCTCTTTATCTTCACTTCCCTATCAATAAAGCTGGGATAGTGCCCCATCAGATGGGTGCTGTGAGGGTGCATCACAAGGTGAGAAGTGCTAGACTCAGCGAGCCCAAGCGTTGCTGCTTGCAGAACACAGCTGGCTCAAAATGCACTCCTGTCTCTACCTAGGAACCGATCCTTAAACTTTGTTTATGGAACTACATTTTTTATAATATCCATAGGAACCAATTAATTAGCTAAAAAGTAACCCATTAGTATACTGCTTTAAATTTACATTAGATGTTATCCTAAAGAGCTAAATAGTCAAATAGCTATTACTGGTTCACTATTTAGTCCACATGCTTATGCAGACACACTACAATTCCAGAATATAGCACTTTATTCTGGCTCAATTCAATAAAGTTTGGAAATGGAGTAAACTAGTTGCAGGAATCACTTTATTATTCTGCAGTAGAAGCCTTTATGTAGGGAGCTCACTACAAACAGCTCCCCAGCTTTGAATGTGTAGTCTACCTTAAAATCCAAATTATATTTCCTCTGTCAGTAAACCCTTTGGAATTAACATTCTGTAATTATTACATTACAGCGATGACTGAAGACATAAGCTATCATCCCTCCCTGTCACGCCATGTAAAAGGCATCACATTTATGTCACAGACTTTAAAGTAAATGTGCCACTTGATGTTCAGGGAACACGAAGTGCAGACAGCCGTAAAAGTACAATTTACCAAACAGATTCCAAGTCTCTCTGTGGCATAAGGTGGATTTACAGGTACCTGCCCTTCACTTAAAGCTGAGCTATTTTTAGTGAGAGGTCTTCCAGTTTAGTGGACGAAGTTATCCTCTGCTAAAAAGAATTGGGAAGTGAGAAATTCAAGTGTTTAACACAACCGAAGAATAACCTTTCCAGCAAAGCCTGTTTTCATGGCCTGGGAACAAACTATTACCCTGAATTTTACCTATAAAGGTAACTCCTATTGACTTCGATGCTCTCTGGGATCTCCAGTGTTAAGAGCATAAGCATAAGTTTGTGTTGAAAAATAAAACTCTTTCTTGCCTCCTGCTTATGGCAAAATAATTTCCTTTACGAAATTCAGCTGAGAGTGATTCTGAAATTACCGGCCACTAGAGAAAAGTCCGGCATTGCTTGGGATTTCCTGAAAAGCCAGAAGGGACATTTCCATTTCTAACTCACTGGGACACACAGCATCCAGCTCCCAGTGTGCCTCCAGACCTGGTATGGACACCAGGACCTCCTCACTCACTCACAGCTCCCACCCCAAACCCAAGCCTAGACTCAGAGGAAGGACCCCCAAACTATCTCTAGGGTGTTGAAGATATCAATGAAATCTTAAAAATGTTCCCACGCATGTTTGAAGCCCGTGCTGTAGAGAGACACCAAGGGTCTGTGCCATCCCCATCCACTGTCCAGGCCAGCTCTCCCGGTGTGGGAGGGACACGCAGCCAACCCCAGCAGTGTGGGCATGAGAACAGACGCCTGTTTTCCACTGGCCGAGGCACAATTCATCACAGCGCTTACCTACGCACTCCAGTTTCAGCACGGGTGATCACTGGGACTTCAGCGTGACCATTCGCCATTGTATATTTAAGCACTTATCTAAATAGATTTCCTAAATGGAGGTCTCCATATTGCATACATTGCAGGGATATATGGACTGTCTACTTGTCTCTCATTCGTAGGTACTATACACATCTGAATTCTACAATGTCGTACCAAGGCCCCCAACTTTTACAGTCTCACAGGGAGAAAACTTACAATCTTTTGCCAGTTAAACAGACTTCTATTTCTCATTGCAAAGAGCTGTGCTTGATTATGGCAAAGGTGCAATTTGCCTTTGGACGAGTCCCGGAAATACCTGCATCTCCATGAAACACACACGGAATTTTGAACCCACTACCTGACACTATTTTAAGAAATATCAGGTCCTTAACGCCACTTTCAAATACACACTAACTATCACCTTGCTTAATCAACCATGATAGAAGAGAAGTCAACCAAAGTCTACTCTTGCCTTGAAGCTGAAATCCTGCCTATGACAACATCATTGGAAGAAAAACAAGAAAAAGGCCATCTTAAGACATTCACAGCAACATTAACCACGTTAGTAAATTTTCTTTGGAGTCGTCGATACATCTCCGATTTATCAGAGACCTCAGTGACTTACTTGTCCTCTAAGAGGTTTTGTCCTGTGATCAGATTTTTCCCAGATGGTGCATAGTCCCAGTTCTCTTCCACAATCCCTAGGTAATAAGTTCTGGTCTTTGCTTCCACCACTGCAAACAGCCAGAGGAACCCAAGAGCGCGAAGGCAGCCACCATGCTGCGTGGGAGGCATTTGTAGTTGTGATGGTGAGGCTGGCAGCGGGCAGGCAGCAGCAGGGTGCACCACAGAGAGCTCTCCCCTCCCTCCCAGCTCTCGACAAGTTATAAATAAGGAATGGACAGAGCAAAGCTCCTCCTTTTCAGCAGGTAGGACTCGGATAGGTAGAGAGCCTGACTATGCAGAGCAGGGCTAGGGAGGAGGTTGCTGCCATGGCAGGACCTTTGCCAATCCTTTGGTGAATGCATAAATTGCTCGCTTACCTGTCCAGACTAGAGCCAGTTGGTGGTTTTTGGAAGTTTAGGTGCTTTTTTGTCCTCCTTTTTCCAGACTAGGTGGTATGGTGTATTGGAGCAGCTTTTTGTTGGTCTTTTTGCCATCCCTGTCAAAACCCTTTTTTTTCAGTTTTAATTTAACTCCTTTACCATATCTGAGATTTCTAAAGCTCACATCTTGCTGCCTTCATTGGGTTTTGTCAATGGCATAACACTAGTTTACAATTCAGCATTATCAGAGAGAGAGAGAATTCTCCAGTACCTCTCCAATTTCTAGGATTTTCTGACCCATTTATTAAGATGGCAAGTGATCTGAATGTATTCAGTTTTAGAGTGCCCAAAATGCGGCCCCTTTTTACAAACATTTCTGGAAATCAGAGCCCTTGTAAAGTCTTTCCATTTGGACACCTAAGAACTGAGGCACACAAAGATCACCCTTTTCTTAAACTTGGTAACTAATGTGCCCATGTAGCTCTCTAGAAAATCAGTCCTTCCCTTTATAGTTTAACTTCCTCTAAGAGGACATCTCCATTACCATCTTGGCAAAGCAAAGTGTAAACCTATGTGTGTGTGAACTGATAGGATATTCTAAACCATTTAGGTAACATCCCCTAGGTGGCAAGAGACTCTGCAAAATCATGCTGCTCTTTTACTCATTTTTAACTGACCAAAGACATAAAAAAGTTGCAGTTCGGGAATACAGCATTACACTTGAGATTCATTGCCAGGTTTAACAGTTGTGAAATTCCCTTTCAGCTCCAGAACCATCTGACCTCTTCCCGTTGAAGCTAATGGTTACTCATGGCTAGGGGTGTAAGAGGCTTCTCAGATGAATTTGGTAGCCACAGATTTAACTTCGTCTGTCAAAACCTAGCAAAGTGATGTGAGTGGTTTTATGTGGCAGTCGCATGAGGTTCACCCTCTGGCATACGACAGCGACAGCTACACGTACGGTCAGCTGTGCTGAACGCCTCTCACCATCACTGGTGTGCAGGTGGCTCTGTCACACACAGAATGCAAAAAGCAGGTGGGGTTCATAGCATCCCAGCCTCCAGCCACCCGGACCATGGTGAGTCTCATCTAAATTCAGACACAAGGCACACAGACACACGGAGTATCTTACTAAAGAAGCTTTCGGTTTCTTTAGGCTGTTCATTGCATCTCTTTAGCTGTGAGGACTGAAAGTCCAGTGTACACAGGTAAGGATACAGTCAGACAGTTGCAGATGGTCATATTTAATGTAGTTGTAAAAGCAAGAGTCCCTCAGGCATAAGCTGCTCTCTGATACATGCTGATGTTCATTTTCTCAAGTCAGTTAACCGATGAACAACGAGGAGGAGAAGTGATAGGACAATACAGATGTTGTACAGAGATCCTGATCCTCAGAAGCGGCACCCACACACTTGAACTGATAACCTTGAAGACCTTGCTCATCCCTTCATTCTTCTGCTGCAAACCACAGGCAGCCCAACCTCTTGGCATCTCACGTCAATCTATGTCCTCTCTTCCAAAATACCAGTAGTTAAAAATCATCTCCCTTTTCCACTTCTTTGTTGTGTCACTCAGTTACTCAAATGATGCCAACTAATAGTACTGCGATGCTAAAAGGCGTAATTAGAAAGCAAAAGAAAAGACAATGACTGCAGGACAGGCAGAGGCTTTGCCAGCCGGTGGCACAGCTATCAAACGTGCAACTGTGGTGGGAACAACAGGCCAGCTGGTGGGCTATGAAGCCATGAAAAGGCCAAGGTGGCCTTTTAACAGGTTAGCAGATTCCCACTGTGATCTTTGCACAGGGCCTGCAGCGTTCTGCAGTGAATACTTCCCTTGCCCAGAGTAGCTGTCCTGAGCCAAGGCAACCTACCAACTTCATCTCCTGTCACTCAAGCACCTGAGTTTACAGAACTGGGTGCCTGTTATGCAAATGCTCATTGTTATAACATATGAACATTTGCATTTGAATAGGAAATAATGTTTATTTAGAGGGTAATGTGCACTTTGAATGAGATCGTGTAGAACTCAATTGCTTAAATCAGCCATTTGCATGGCATTAGACATATTTAAAGACCAGGTACAGTTTTGCTATGACCTCTGTCTGTTTCCTTTTTTGTAACTAAAGAATTCTGTTATATGTTTAACATAAATCTATATATATGTGGACTCATATAACTCAAGTGCATTGAGCTAATGGGGAATAGAAAGGGGGAGTGTCCAATTCTGAGCTGGCACCTGACTGCACTATAGTCATTTAAATAATAATAGTGCTATGTCCTACTTTTTCTATTGCTTCTCATGTGCCCAGGATTGGGTCCTGGTTGCTTTCGTGCTAGAATAACTATTCAAAATTCAAATACGAAGTTAATTTCTTTGTCTATTACCGTAAAAATTATTTGTGTGACAGGAATAATGTGTGGGCATTAGCACCCTATATCAGCAATGTGTGGTAAGTCTGGTAAACGCCTTAGCTTGGCTTCAGCATTTACTAGATCTGGCAACTTGTATACCCTTTGCATCCACACATTAACACTTAATTACCTTGTCACATCATTAAACCCAGGCACATTTACATTCCGGAGAGGTGCTGTGGGCATGAGTCAGAAAAAGATGAAAGAACAGCTGTTTTGCCCTTGCATCAGGAAAATTTCTGGGAAGCTCCCCTCCGGCGGAAAGGTAATGGGATTAAGTTTGTCCCTTTGTTCAGGATCCTTTCAGCAAAAAGAGTTGGATACTGGTTCCTGTGAGACTTTCTGTCCCTCTGAAGGCTAAAATTAGTGCATGGCTGGGTTTCGAAGTTTTGTAATGAGAAGCAATGTTCATAGGTCTGAAGTGCAAACATCTTGAGTACCAGTTTGTGAATGAGCCCTGAAACATCACCAATGGAGCTTTCTTTTTAAGCACATCAGGAGTGATTGCAATAATTAGCTTAAGTTAATCCAGTAAAGCCCAGACTTGTGCCAACTAATGTTGGTGAATTAGCTAGAATACCTAAGTTAACCTGGCGATGGCCATAAGGTCAATGAAGAGAGATGCTGGATGCGCAGATCTTCTGCATTGACCATACCTCAGTTCCTTGAAATTAGGCAACATGAGTTCAGAGATGAGCACTTTCTTCAGACTGCCTACCACTGAAACCCAGCTTGCATTCTCCATTGAGCAGATGATGAGTTGATGTTCGAGCAGATGATGAGCTGATATTCAAGCAGATTGACTACCCTGTTTCCTCTGCTTCTTCTTGTTAGCAGTAGAGTTCCCATTTGTACACACTTGTTCCTGGTCCCTCTGCTGTGTTGGTTTGTGTCTGCATTGCAATCCAGGTTGGGGAATTAGTCTGCCCATTTCCAGCAAAAGACTACCCTCAGCTGGTATTGCCACCAGACCTGGAGCTGTGCCTGTAGTGACCATCCCAAGGCAACAAAGAGTGCCTGTGGTAAAGCTGGGAACTGAGTTACACCCTCCCAAGTTTCACACCACTCTTTTAACCAAGCCATCCTTCCCCTTCCTCGGTTTTCCCACACTCTCCAGCCACGAACACATATTAAATACAAAAACCTCACAGTACCTCTGTGAAAAACAATTTCACTTGCACTTTCTAATCATTTTTTGAGTTGCAGCAGTAGCATGCAGAAGGTAAACCTCATGTTATAGTCTTGTATAGTCACACCGTGTGTATCTGAATTAGTGGAATTTTTGGAGTTCATGATGGAGGTTGGAAATCTCAAAAACCATCTGCCCTGAAGGCTTTCACCACTTCTATTTGCAATTCTGGATAGGACCTTGGTGAGAAAGGATTCCTGGTCATATACAGCACTTCCTAGGAGCACTCCAAGTCTGAGCACTGAAACAGTTGGAGGCAGAAGGACAAAAAAGCTGCTGAAACTCCAAGAATAGTTACAAGGATCTGTGATCAGTGAGGATATTAGAAAGGCAGCTGTAGCCCATATTACAGGTGGCCCAGTGTGGACCTGACTCATGTCTGCCCAGAAGTCCTTGTGGCAGGATGAGACTGAACCCAGCCCTCCAGATTCCCACGTCAGAGTCCGCACAGCTCCCCGGCGTTGCCCTCCAGCCACTTGCGCTCAGTCCATGCACCCAGCTCAGGGTCACACTTGGCATTCACTACAATGGTTGTCTGGAGATCATTAGGGCAGAATAATGTTCTCTGTACATCTCTGTGCAGACGTTCTCCTTGCAGAACAGCTGCTTTGGTACGTAACCAGCTGTGGACAAATCTTGAGCCAAGGAGCGAAATGGAAAAGAGGGCTCCTGTTATATCAGAAGCTGCCCACAGATCCTTTCTTTTCCATCATGGGTTTGAGCCAAATCCTGTATCTTCCACACAGACGACAAAGGACAATACCATAGCTGAACTTAGACGTTAGAGAAATTAATTATACATTGGAAAAAAAGATACTTAAATTCAAAGATTGTAAAGGGATGCAACAATGAGAAGGAAGGCATTTAACAGTGTACTGAAAGGAACTGCAAGTTTGAAGAGATTGTAATAAATTGCCAAATAGGCTGGGCAAGTGTAATGTGTTCAGCCTCAAAAGCCATTACAGCACGGCTAAAAAAAGGAAGTTTTAATCCTAATTAAGAGAAGCTTCTTGCGTGTGGTAACTCATGTAATATCTGCACTGTTAAAACAAGGCTAATACCTCGACAGAACTTCAAGGTACATTATTTATGGGTTTCTATAGTGCTGCCCATTGTAGCACGTAACAAACATGAAAGAGCTTAACTTTACGTCATCACTGTGGGGCAGAGCATGTTTATTAACGCTATTATACAAATGAGGAAAGAGGAAGGCTAGGTAACTTCCAGGCACTCATGCAGGAAGGCAGCCCGGCCTCCTGGCTTCCCATCCAGCGGTGGAAGCAAGGCAACAGCCCTCCTGCCCCACCACCCTGTGCACGAGCGTGGTGGAGACCGGGGTCTCGTTGGACTTTCATTCTTTGTGGGAGCGATGCTGTGACCCAGTTGCGTGGTGAAACCCTTTCATACCCACCTTTGCTGCCTGCTTGCAGGAGTGCCAGCACCAAGGGCCGCCTCGGCGCTCTGCCGAGCAGCTCCGCTGCCTGCCCAGCCTCCTCCGGCCGCCCCGTGGGCATCGTGGGATCCTCTTCCATCACGTCTCGTGGCACTGACCTACTTACTAACTCTAGAGGAAATGTGGCCCTTGTGTTTTCCTCCTATGAGGTCATTGCCCCATTTTCTCTCTGGGTAAATAGGGGAGTTGTGGTAAGAAACCCCAGCACTGGTATTTAAAGCAGGTAGCAGAAAGGAAGGTATCAAGCATTGCGGGAAGGAAAGAAAGAAGTGATGTGATTGCATCTGCACAAGTGGCTTCCAAACCTCTGCCAGGCGAGCCATGCCCAAGAGTGTTATAAACCTCCAAATTCCCAGCAGGCTTGTGACACTTCGCTTGGGGTCTGCTGATTAAATGGGAGGGTGTTGTTTGCGGTGGAGGAGCTGACAGAAGTCACCTGCTGTCCAGACAACTTCTCCTGTCCAGTTTCTCTGCCTGAGAAGAAGCAAGTGGGGAAAATGTGATGACCTTGCGCAAGCCTGTATGGCTGCCCACAGTGAAACGATGTGATTTATGGGATCTGCAGATGGTTGCCAACACTTCTAGTGTCTTTCACCTGTGTCCACAAAGCTGTGCAATAAAAAGCAGCCCTGCTGCTCTTCAGTGACTCTGTTGCTTCCTATTTGAAGAAGCCTGTATTACAGGCAGAGTGCCACTGGATGGAGTGGAAAACTTTCAGGTCTGGTATTAAAAAAGGAAAATAATTTCAACAGAATTAGAAATTCCACAACCTATGGATAAAAACCTCTCCCTTCCGTCATCCAGTTATCACCTTCAAGAGATTGCTGTGGTCTTCCAAAACATCATTTGCCTTTGTTCTATCATTCCGAGTTAGAACTGAATCTTATATAGCCCATACTGAGGATTTCTTCTGTCCTCTGCCCAGCTCTTGCCTAGTCTCTCTTTTCCCCTGCTGGCTACAATCTTGGGAGGTGCAGAGCACCCTTGGTTTAACAGAGACATGCCGGAGACAAGATGACTGTGGATTAAGACCCTGGAGTTAGGTCAGGGCTCTCGGCATCTTTCTTTGAAAGTAAGGGCTTGTGAACATTGTGGCAGGGACACAGTCTGATAAGCCCGCACCATGCATACAAGATTGAGCAAATTTGCCAACTCAGATGCAGATCCCTCTCTGAAAGGGTTATGAAGTGAAAGGCAGCACAATGCAAATGTGGCTGCACCACCCCTGGGTCCGAGCTGGAGTGTTTCTGCACCGGAGTCCACTTACGATTCCGAAACCAGGACAAACTCAAAAGAGAGTCACCCTGGCTTTGCCTGCTCACAGTGATACCAACACGGTGTAAGCAGGGCTTCCTCCTTTCCCAGGCCAGGCTAGTAGTTCAAGTGGGAAACTTCATGAATCACGGTGCCTGAAATGCCTCCTCCAGTTCCTGCAGGACCTGGGGCCGATCACGCAGGTCCACAGTCTGTATGTTTTAGAAGTAAAAAAGTGGACATCAAAACCCACCTTTGGGCACTTGAGAAAACAGCTTGAGCCTCAAGAAGTGCTGAGCAACCTCCCTCACTGGAGGAAACGTGGTTTCAGCTGACTAACTGTAAGCACTCAGTTAGCCTTCGCTTCTCTTGTGTGCTCATCTGCAAAGTGGGGATCATTATATCTGACTCCTTCTCCAGGTATTTGGAAGCTAATTTAGTTAATGCTTGTCAAGCACTTTAAGGTTTTCAGATGAAAGGAGCCGCAGATAGGCAAAGCATTACTATTACTATTAATTATTTCTATTGTGCAAGTAGACATGAAAGCAGCAAGGGTGATGATTACTCGCTTCCTTTGCAAGTGGCAAGACACAGTGTAAATACACAGACAGGGACCCTCCCTGCCCTGCAGTGCTCCTAATCTTACCAGCCAGATAAACCAGACAAAGAGCGAGGAAAGGAGCACAAACCCAGAGAAAAGCAATGCAGGTAGTGACTTACCACACACAGGGCTTTTTGCAACAGCTGCTTTTTAAAAGTGCCCTGTTAGCCAAAAAGCACAGTATCACTATTCTGGGGTATTTAAAAATCACAAGTCAGGCTCTCAAAAAAAGAAAAGTTTTTTACAAAAGATAGTAAATGCTAATTCTCCTTATTTGGCCTCTGATTTTTGAGCAGATCAAGCTTTGAAATTTTTCTCTGCAGCCACGAGGACTGAAAATATTTCACTCATTTGAAAAAAGTCAATATTCTCAGAGAACAAGTTGAAGTATTCAAATATGTAACAAAAATTCCTGGTGGTAACAGGTTGCTGTCAATCAGCAGCTCAGCAGGAAGGAGATGAGCGTGGGCTTGGTGGCAGCTCATCCCTCTTCCCTCCCGGGCGCCCGGTGAGTCTCTCACAATTAGTTTTCATTCTCCCTAGGGTGCCAGGGGCTGGGTGCACACCACAGTGGAGTTTACATGCAGTGATGAGATGCTCCGCAGTAATTTGTTCCTTTATCTAATGCCTGACTAGACAGGCAGATGGACAAAGGAGCAAAAAAACCAAGTGGCTCCCAGCCAGATGCTGAAACCTCTCATGCGTGGCTGCGAAAGGGCTGGCGCTGGCTCAGCAGCGGGGGTGGGAAGCATGGCCAAGGCCAGCGGTGTAGCGGGACTGGGATGCTCTGGGGTGAGACATGCCAATCTGAGCCATCCCACCTTTCCTTCAGAGTGTGAAGGCTCTCAGAGGCAGATCCTGGGCCAGGGAGTACCGGGCTAGCCCAGCAGTCGGGCATCTGCATCCCCCACCCCCTTCAGAGACAATTTCAGCCCATCTGTGGAAGGAGGTTGTAGCTGGATCCACAATGTCCGGGGTGAATCCAGCAACCGCTGAACCTTCCTCTGACTGCTGCATGAATCCATATGGTTTTCTTGTTTGCTTTTTCCCAAGTAGAAGCATCCAGTTCATTTAGTATCAGCTGGTGAACAGGCTTGAGACAACATCAGCTGCATTTTTTGGTGAGCTTATGGTGGGATGAGGATGCCTGATGCAAGCTGTTATAAAACTATTAAACTACTCTTAAAAGAATCTCAGCCTCTTTCAAAAAGCAATTCTTGTGAGGAAGAAGCAGCAGTGTTTCTGGCAGGTCATAGGGAAGTGCATCCTTTTCTCATAATAACCATATACAATACTACAAGCATCATAAGGATATTGAAAATAGGTTTAAAAAGCTGAACCAACTGTCCTCCATGCACTGCTTCAACTTTTCAGGTCTGCATTTCATCCTTGGGCTCTCACCAAGCTCCCTCTAATGGCCACAGACATCGTGTTTCATTGCCTCCCTGTGCCGCTGGCCAGGCAAGACGCAGGCACGAAGCCCCAGCATTGCACAGGGTGAGAGGTGTCTAACAGAGCAGGCCCTCCAGGTTTTTATTTTTTTAATGTGTGTGGGTTCATCTCTCACCTAGCTCTTTTATGATCCTGTCTCCACCCAGTATCTTCCCTCTTAACACTTCCCCGGGTTCTTACCTTTCTCTCCATCCTCTGGAAACCTGCTGTCATCGCAGAGTTAATGCACGTCCTGCCCTTAGCTCAATTTGAGCACACACCCTAATATAAAGAATGGATTACACCGCCAAGGAATGACAGCAGCATATGCCAGACAGTTTGTACATCTTCTTAAGTCCAGCTTTTTGATGTCTTCCTCATGCCAGCTGTAGAGGAGCTGCGGGCTCAAGCCAGCTCTGCTACAAGGACAAAGGCCATGGCAGCACAGTGCCACTGCTGCTAACGTGACCGCAGTGCTCGTGACCAAGGGCAGTGCAGCTGGCCCTGAGCCACACCAGCGCTGTGCTGCTACCCCTCTCTGATATACCACAGTCCTTCACAGAGCCACACAATCACAGAGCGGCTGAGCTTGGCAGGGACCTCCGGAGGTCATCTGGTCCAACCCCCCTGCTCAAGCAAGGCCACCTGGAGAAGGCTGCCCAGGACCATGCCCAGATGGCTTTTGAATATTTCCAAGGATGGAGATGCTGTATCTCCAAGGATGGAGTCAGACAGTTCACACCTTTTCAGAAAGGACCTTTAATTATGTCTCCTTTTGGTACCTAATTTTAGACAACAAACAAAAATGCCTGCAGTCCACCTTCCTCAACATCCCCTCACCCTCAAAAAAGCCTTGAAACTGCCTTCCAGGGAACATAGGGGCAGAAAAGTATAAATAGTTTGAAGATGGAGATTGCTTCATTTCTGGGAAAATTTTGTGATGTGGTTGTCTCTGCAAGCAGAGAATCACTTTCAGAAACCCAACAATGCTAAGAAGTGTCCAAAGGCACTTCCTACTTTGGGCAATATTGCCCTAAGTGCCTCGGGCCCTTCTGCTACATAAGATATGTGGAGATTTAAAATACACAGTGGGCCCAAACTAACAACTTCAGGGTCAGCAAGGGGATGGATTGTCCTTTCTTCAGCCAGCCAGCACCAGCTGGGAAAAAGAGACAGACCTCAGGATCTGAAGACCAGCTGTATTTCCAAAGGCTTATCCATTTTTTCCACATATATCAGTTTCTCCGATACAGGCAAAGTAAGTAGTAAGTACTTTTACTAGCAAGCAGTAATTCTGGCTACAAATCTGGCCTCATGTACATGTTTGAAACATTACAGCTATGCACACACAACTAGTATTGATTTTCCTTTTTTTTTTTTTCTTTTGGCACAAAACCAGATGGGGGTGGTTAACGAGAGGACAGTCCCCCTTGCAATAACAAAACACTTAACGATCGTTTCTAACCTCTCGGCTGTTGCCCTCCTCTTTCATTCTGGTGGGAGTCGCTGCTCCAGGTGCCTCAGCCTCGCCTGGGAGTTTTTAATCTCTCACGGGTTACCTGGCCGAGCCACGTGTCTCTCAGTCTGACCAAAACCACCAACCTCGACTACAGAAACTTTCCCTCCTGACAACGTCAAACAGCTCTAAAAATTGCAACGAGCATTTTTTGACAAAACCCATGTTTCTTCAGTATATTCCCAATATTTGCTCTTCATTACTGAAGGGTTCCTGAGAGACCCAGGGCAGTTCAAGGCAAGTTAGGAAGGGAGAAGAAGGATCACCAGAAGAAGAAACGTTTCTCCCGTTTGGTCAAGTAAACAGGGGCGTTTTCCAGTGGGTACTGCTTTTAGCTCCTAATTCACTTGCACCCTGAGCACATACTTGGACAAACCCCAGTGACAAAACATAAGGATGAGAAATGACTTTCAGCCAAAACCAGAAAGAAGTGTTGAACGAAACCGGTAAAATGAAAGCACAAACCTCTAATTATTTTAATATTGGATAGTGACAGTGTTGTTCTTTGTTAGGAGCACAAACAACCCTTGGCCACAGGTCATGGTTCATTGCCATTTTAGAAAACATGGGGCTGCCACAGTGCTGTCCGTGGACAAAACACTCAGGTAATTAAATATAATGAGCTTTGCAATAAATCAGATGAACGTACATACACTCAAGCAACCAGTGGGTAATACTTTGCGTGGATGGGCAGAGCTGTCTCTCTCCCCTCATTCTGCAGAATGTTGCTGTGCAACCCTGGGTGCCCCAGGCTCACGGAGTCACTGATAACCACAGGGTTTTATTCCTAAGGGACTGTCTCTCTTTCTGGTGGCACTGCTGTCCCAGAGTCAATGATGTGTGCACCATCTTCAGAGGGGGAAAACTGCTCAGCAAAGACTCTGGATGTCATCTCAGGGAGGAGAGAGAGGCTAAGTATGTAGGAGAGGGACTTGTGCATAAAAAGGAGATGCAAGGGAAAAGGAAGAAGGAAAAAAAGTCAGAAAAATAGGTAAAACAGAAAAGAAGAACCATCCGTGTGACATTTAAGCTGTTGTCTCTGTGGAGTGCACATCCAGAACAAGCTGTGTGTTAGGACCACACGTGTGTGACGGTGCCGTGCAGTGAATATACCCCCAAAGAGTGCCTATTTCAAACTTGGTCCAGAACAACTTCCATAGCACCTCTTCAGACTCTCATATATTCTTAATATAAGAACCATAACATGCACCACTCAATTATTCGATGTTATTTTTTATGGTTATCTCTGATCTGATTCAAGACTTGAGCCTTTTTGCATTGAGCTGCTTCTCATCTTTCTCGGTGCTCTTGCCATGCCATCAGCTCTTTGTTGGCTGGGGTTATGTCTGGTGATACTCTGGATAAAGGAGACCCTGAATAACACTGGTGCTGCTGTTTCCACCTTGCTGTTTCTACCTTAACAGGGCATCTGCACACTCTGGATACAGGCAGGCATGTTAACCTGGGTACCTGCTGCAAGAGCCGGGAGCGCCAGCTGGGGCTCCAGGGCAGGTTATCTGCAATGCCTAAGCTCATGAACCTTCCCAGAGCCAGCTCATCTTGGAAAAAGCCTCTTAACAGCAGTTTGCTTCCTGATTCTTCCTCAGGAAAATCAACCTCCCTTTCCCTCGGTTGAAGAAAACATTAACAGCAAAGTGTCATAGGAAACAGCAGCAAGAGACAATTTGTGTCATGGTGCCAAAGTGGAATAAATTAAATTGAGTGGAGTATCACTGTGTACTTGGAATAAAGCTTTGACTTCAGAGAAACCGCTTAAGATTTGTACTGGAAAAAATGAGAGCAGACCTGCCTGGCTCCTTTTTACACAGGGTATCAACAGCAAAATGGGCATTTTCTCATCAGTGCACTGCAGCTGCACTCCAAATGGGGCAGATCTATTAATAGAGTAAGTGGGCAGTCAGATATGCCCTTCAAAAACCTGCACGGGGCTGTAATTCTTCAGTTTCTAACTCACACATTGCACCACCCAGGGAAATTGTAGGGCTGGAATGCTTTTCATTTCTAGCGTGATGAACAGGACTTTTCGCATATTTACATTTCCTCTCTCAGTACTCATGCTACGATGTGTAAATGGAAAATTAATAAAGAATTTATGGCTAAAAAGATAGAAATAAAAGGAGGACCAGAGCTGATGTACAGTAAGTCAATATAATCAGGAGGCATTGATCAGTGGAACACAAAATGCTTTCATTGTCTTCAAAATCGATATTGCAGGGGGAAAAATAGATGTACACAATCGTATACACTCAGCTTAGCCACTAAACATTTCAGAGTCAAAATTCAGTTTTTCTAAGTATATCATAGCTTCTGGGGGTTTTTTTCATTTCTTTCACTTCAGAAAAACAGGTAGGAGTCAGGCTCTCTGGAGTTAATACAAGCTTTTATTGTGCTCTTCTTTTTGTCATTCCTTCTGTACCCCACAATGAGCAGTATTTCAGGCCAGAGCATTGGTTCAAAATCCCAGAGACTGAGTGGCATCATTTGCACTCAGAAGTCTGCATTTCAGAATGAACCAACAAGACTCTGTTCAGGAATGAGAAATAAGCTCTTCCCTTGGTCCTGATTTTACAGTACTGTGAAATCTCATTAAATCTCACAAGTACTGAAGCCTCCTGCACTCTTCAAAAGAATTTAGTTCCGTTCTCATCAAAAAATGAATATAGATCCTACTCAGCAACACAAAATCTAAACATATTCTTGAAGCGGTAAGAGAACTGTGTTTAATATAGCTTACCAGTATTTTTATTTTTCTGTAATGGCTAGAAGCACTAGTCATTGGTTAAACCCCTGAGTGCAAAGTGTTGCACAAACATAGATGAAAACACTGAACTTGTCCCAAACATTTTAAAGTCTATGTAGTAGAATAAAAGACAACAGATTGCTGTAGGCAAACGGAAAAGCATAAAACTAATGCAATATCGGTTCTGCTCATTGTGTACTTGCTTGAAAAACTATTAAGCATTCAGTGGAGAAGGGCACTGAGAGGTATTTGAGATTAAGAGACACAATCAAGTCTAGGTATCCAGTCTAGACACTAAATGATAAGTGACAGATGAAGTATGGTAGGCCTGTGGGATAGGCTTTGGAAGGTGAAGAGAAAAAACTTAAAAAGGTCAGTAAAGGGATGTATAATGCTGGGAACACAGTACAGATGAGAAACTACAGAGGTGAGCCTTGCACATCACCCTGGAGGGCTATGAGCCGCACAAAATCAGAGAAAAGCAGAATCAAAATCAAGGATGCTGAGCCCAAATGAGAGTGTTAGCTATGTGAGAATGGGAAACGTGGTACCTTAGAGATATTATAGAGTAAGAGCCTATAAAAACTCCAACCAACCAGGATATGAGACTTAGGGGGAGGTTCATCTTAAGTATCATTATGAAGTTTCCTTATTTGCTTCTTAGCTGTCTGCATAAGCTGGCAGGTCCCGCCCAGGTGCCCCAGCTGTCAGTGCAAATTGCTGATGGTCTTCAAGTTGTTCTAAATTTAATTCTTTAAATGCTTTAAATGCCATTAGACCTTGTGCCTTTGCCCTGTCTGAAGATTCTCTGACACTTACTTTGTTCCTTTTCCTTGGGGTTGAAGCACCACCACTTAAAACATGGTGAAATGCTGTTGCCACTGATGTCAGTTGAAATTTGGGGCATTGGGTTCAGTGGGTTCAGCTCAGTTTCCCTCCTTTTTGCCATTTGTACTGTAATGAAGTTTATTTGCCTGAAAATAAAGCTCACCCTATGGGCTTTTTAAGATTTTCACTAGCTGTGAGTCAGTGCTGAAGACAACCTTCCCTGCATCCTCTGACGCTGCTGGTATTAAATATGCAACCTGGGAACCGAAGTCCCAGGCTCTGCCCCTGTGCTTCTGCAGCCACCCTGCCACACTTGGCAGTCCTTACGGATGGGATTCATCTGACCACAGGTGCCAACATTTAGGTCTGAACAAGTGTTGAGATTCTTTCACCATTAATGATTTATTGTACCCTACAGTAGCTCCTAAAATAGGTCCGGTGATTTTTCCCTTAAAAGTGTCTGTTCCTCTCACTAGGAATAAAGGCAGTCCAGGGTGACATCTACCTCATGGACATCTAAAGTCATGTGAGATGAATTCCACGCTACACAACCATTCTTTCATAGTGAGAAATTTTCTCCAAAGACAAGAATGAAGATGAGAGACAGTGGGGTGGATAGTGGAATATTTTTCATCTTTGCTTTCACTCACATGCCCCTTTCGTTGATGTTTTTGTGATCAAGTCACCCTTCCATCTTGATTTTGAGAACAAGGGAACGGCAGATATCTGCCAGAGGGGACATGTTTTCAGTCGAAGAGAGAGCTGAGCATATTCCCAGCATGACTGGGACCAAATCTAACCTACTGTGTAACTTATATATTTATATGTTTTAGTGTTTTGGCATATTTTAACAGTTATTATTGTCACATTTTCTACAAAAGAAAATGGCTACATCCCTCTTTCCTCAGTATGAGTATTCTCCAAGTTTAATTTTAACATTTCTTCATACCCTTTGCTGTGTTTTTTATTTCTTGGCCCATCCCTAGTGTCTCTTTTACCTTTCTCTTCTCCTTTGCCAAAGCAAACCTTCAGTTTCCCTTCCATATTCCCACTCTCTCCTCCTTGGAATTGTGTTTTTCTTTCCTTGTTTCCTCACTTGGTCACACCTCTCCCTTCTCTCCAGCCTTTCTGCCCTTCTCCATCGTTTTTCTCCTGTCTGACTGAGAATTTTCTTTCCTTCCCTTCCCGTCCTGACTCTCCTCACCCAGCTCTCCCAGCAGCACGCTTTGGAGCAAAGCCGATGCCAAATTTTGTGCGGAAGATGAATTCGCACCAGCAGCTGTACTTTGCTGTGCCACCACCTCATGCTTCAACCACATTTTCTGCCACACACTCGTTGTTCCTCTTCCCGTGCTTGCGCTCCTGCCATCTCCTGCCTCTCCTCTTCTGCCACACTGTGCACGGCTGAAATGGTTGCGGCAGTAAAAAGGTCTCCGCTGCTCCGATCTGTGTGTCCCGGGGGGCCGAGGCATTGACCACTGGAACACTGCCTTAAAATAATCAATAACACTGGATGGCATGCCAACCTCGTGCTGGCCAACCAGGGATAACTTGGGGTATTTCCTCATTCTCTGGAGAGAAACAGCTATTTGTTTAATAGAGACCGTCATCCGAAAACGTCGCTGTGCCTCCCTCAGACCACCACGGTCCAGGAGCGAGGAGCTGGAAAGCCTGAAGCCAGCTGCGGGGAACTCTGGAGCCTGGAGGCCATCTTAGCCCCGTGTAGAAGGTAAGCAAAGGTATTTACCTGCTTCCCTCAGCATTAAAAATCAAAACTTTCTAAAACCCTAGTTAAAAATTAGAAGCTTGCTCTAGCCACCTTGCATAACGAAGCTGTAGAAAGTGCCTTTGTTTGCTGAATTAATAAAATGTTTTCAGTGCTTCTGGCAATCCAGAGTGTTTTCCTAAGCTGTAATAACACGGTCAGATCCTCTGATGTACACAGGTAGCAAAGTAGCATGGATTTTGGTGGTAGAGACTCTCGCTAGGTCTGGTGATTGATGTTTAGGTAAGTTCTCCTTGCAGTTTGAAGTGGTATTGAGATAGGTCAGAGAGAAAGGGCTGTAAACCCCTGTTCTTCCAGCCAAAGAAGCGTTGTGTTCCTTCACATCGGGCGAGAATTGGGCCCTCCAGCTATGTGCGAAAGATGCAGAAGAGAGTTTATAACTCGCCTACAAGACTTAGCTTTTATAGAAAGAGGCCAGGCTGTGCCTGTGCTTGTTTGCTTCTCTCTGGGAAGGGGGGAAGTAGGTGAGGTTGGGCAAATGCACGGAAAAGCAAAAGTTGGAACAAGATGGGAAAGCAGACAGGCAAAAGTCAGTGTAAAAAAACAGCAAATGCATTGGGCATTTGAGAGAAAGATGGCTGAAATATCCGATATTCTTTCCATTTCCCTCCACTCCCACCCTGCTTCATCTTTCATTTGCACATTGTCGGTCTGCTTAGATTTTTATCTCTTTGAGCTGGGGCTTGCAAAATGCCCTGCTCAAGTTTGAGCACTATATAAACAACAGGTCATGACTGTAAACCAAGAAGCATCTCTGTTAAAAATGTTCCTTTCTGGAATAGTTTAATGCAAGTTAACTTGTTTAAAGCTGGATTAAAAAGCATAACGTGATTGTAAAGTGCTCAGAAGATAAGGCATATAAGCACAGTGCTCTTATTAAACTCGGAGCAGCAGAGAACAATGCAAATGTTTTTCTATAGAAATGCAAACTCAGAAGAAGTCTCTGGCAGTCTCAGCTACCTCACAGCAATATATGGCATCCCATAAAGTCTTTCTGTTTTCCCTCTCAGATACAGAGGTCTGAGGACATTGGTCTGTCTTCATGCCTTACCTCACCTCTTTGCTGTCTTCGTTCTGTCAACGAAGCCGGTTTCAGCCTTTCTCAAATATCTTCATACTGTCTTTCACCTGGGCTTTTTTGCTTGGGAACCCAACCTCGATTGATTTCCATAATCCTGGCCCGCTTAATACCTTTTCAACACCAACTTCTGTCACAAAACTTTCAGGATTAGCCAATGCACATGACTAAATTGAGGGACATTTCACTGCTTACTGCCTTGGTTATTACAAAAGCTATTTGCATGTAGCAAGCGTAGGCATGCGCGCGTGCATGGGTGCATGTGTGTGTGTAACATGGGTGTGTGTACTGAAACGGTGTGTATCTAGATTATCTTCCTTCTCTTACATTTTATAACTTGCTCATGGTAGATCAAAGCCATCTTTGTCATGAACTGTCAGCTTTCTCTGAGGGCAGAAACCTGCAGATTGACATTTTGTATTTTTATGCATTTGAAAGCCTTGAGCTGGAGTGAAACTGTGATAAAACATCATGAAGAAGTTGAGATCGGTTTATGCCATGAAGTTAATGGCAGTGTGAAAGTTCAATAATCTCAGTTACAATGGTCTGAAATTTCCAACCTGACATGCAGAAATATTTTTGGATCCACTTTTGTATTGATCAGCCTTTTCTCTTTGGCTATAGATCACAGCATGGGTGCAGTATGAGCTGGGGTTGCTCACTTTGGTGAAGGGGGATATAATAGCAGCCTACATCAAACTTGTAAGGGAGTGACAGAGTTGATGGAGTGATGGGAGAGGATATAACGAGGAGCAACAGCCACGTTTACAGCTTGGGAGATTCAGGTTGGACATGAGGAAAGACCTTTTCACCAAGAGATTGGGGCAGCCCTGCAACAGGTCACCCACAGAGATGGTGGTAGCTTCATCCTTGGGGGTTTTCAAGGCTCAGCTATGGAAAGCCATGGCTTACACAGCAACCTCGTGTTGGTGGTAGTCCTGCTTTCAGCTGGAGGTCGGACTGGAGACCTGCAGAGATCCCTTTCAACCAGTGCTTTATGTTGATTCTTTGATTTTAAAAGACCACTGTGAAATATTGAGCTGCTTTTTACACATTGTGGCATGAAAATGAGGTGGGATGGCTTTGTGACCTGCCCTTAGCAAATAGCCACAGGATTAGACACGCTTCCAGTTTTTCAGATATTTTAGCGTGGGTGCCAAACAGCCCCGTAACCTACAGTCTTACCTGCAGAATAAGCATGTCACAGGAAACAGTAATGAAAGTTTCTCCAGTTCTTGCTGACAGTGTAGTTTTGACTGAAATGGAGAAAATGCAGCTGGACGGTGCCCTGGTGAGGCTCCCCAGTCTGCCCCAGCGCCAAGGCAGGGTTGAATGTTTCTTTGGCGTTTCTGGCAGTCATTTCCTTCTCTTCTAGACCTTCAATGCAGGAGATTTCAAACCAGCTTCCCAAGACAGTGGTCCCAGACAACCCGGTGCAGCCACCTCCCCTTCCACCCAAGGCCTTAGCCCCACCATGAAGTCTGCCAGGCAGGGTATCAGTTTGTGCGGACGTGGTTGTCTTACTGATATTCCAAATGGACAAACAATTGTCCGTTAACAACTAAAATGAAACTCTCTGTTCATTTCATACCAATACATGTTTAGTCCTGGCAATTTTAAATAAATTCAGTTAAACATCCCAGTTTTTAATAATTCCATTTTAAATAAAGTCTCTGAAGGGAACAGGCTCTGTAGAACAGGATTATCTGTGTAAGTCTTAACTGGAACATTTCTTGCTTCAAAACTGATTCTTCTTTCATTAAAGAAGAAAACTGCTGAAATCCCGTGCTCCCTGCGCTGCAGTAACCCAAAGCTCCCTGCGTCTTTCCTCAGCAGAGAGCTACCATGTGCACAGGGAAGTGTTCGAAGTGCATTGGGATCACCCTGTTCCCACTGGCGGCATGTGCCATAGTCTCCAACATCCTCCTGTACTTCCCCAACGGACGAGTTCTGCAGCTCAGCGAGATAACCGATCTGGTCTGGTTTTTCCATGGCATTCTGGGAGCTGGGATACTGGTAAGAGAGAAGTTTTGCTACTGTTACTTATGGGGTGGTTTTTTGTTTTGTTTTGTTTTAAATTCAGGGCTAAGAGAACCTCTGTTAACAAAAAAAGTCAGAGAAATGTCTTTTGTATAAACATGTGAGCAGATTAACTGGGAAGTTGGGGTTCAGGACTGAGAAAGTACATTCAAGACTGAAAAGGTCCCTAATCACAGGAATACAAGGCATTCCTGAAATAAATGTCAGGACTCCGAGTCAGGAGGAAGCAATAGGACTGACTTCTCACTGTGGAGAAGCGTGACATGGGTGTTCATGTCTCCATGAGTCAAAGCAAAGCTGAGGTCCTAAGCTGAGCTGGAGGTGGGAAGTTTTCACTATTTGCTCGTTACTCCTCTAACTGATTTTATGCTCACATAATTCACAAAAAACATTAAGGGCAAAATTGAAACATGTTTCAGTAGGTGTTCGTTAGAGACCCAGCCAACACTCAATGAATGTGGAGCCCTGTGTTCTCAAACACCCACCTACCTCCTTTTGGGTTTGATCTGGTTTGTACGCGCTCTTCTATAACCAGTTCTCCATTCCACCACTCAGGAAAGATTGCTTTTATGTGAATATCCATAACTAGAAGGGAACATGTTTGGGAATACTGATCCTTCCGGTTCATTAGAAAGCCTGCTCCCTTTACGCTCTTCCAATTATCTACCCAAGTGCAGATAAAAAGCTGAGCAAGTAATATGCATATGACAAGTACTGGCTGTTACGCAGCCAGTGGAGATGGTAAACTGGCACAGAGCTGGCTACCTGCACGTCAAAAAAATGAATGTTTAAGAATAATTAACTTACTTACTTAGAGAAAAGCAAGCCGCATTCACAGTAAGGCTATGATGCAGCTACCACTTAAGTGTATGGAAAAGCTACAATGGATGTGGTTCAGACTCATATTTCTCAAAGCAGAAACATGGTATAAGATCATTCAATAAATTGTTCTCCACCAGCAGCTTGCCTGCTTCTTCTTCCAGCTACCACTTGGGCCTATTACTCATGCTGAGCTTGAACGTAAGCATGAGTTTGTGGAAGGAAGCCTAAAGGAAGAAGTGGAACTACATGAGAGACCTGTGGAAAATTCGTATCACTGCAAGCCCAGGAGTCGTTGGCGTTCAATGAAAGGAAAGGCAGATGTTAGGAATGAGAGCGTCACAGGCTCATTGAAAACGTGCCTTCTTTTAAGGCTTCCACAGAGGCTTGCCTGTGGCCAGCACCACATACATCAAAAATGAGAACAGCAAGTGAGAGGGGAGGAAAAATTTGCATTGACCTTCAAAACACAGCATTAGGAGTAATTATTGATCCACAAACAATGCTGTTGAGTGTACGTGTTTTCCAGAAAACAGCATGACAAATGCCCACAGGTGAAGAGAAGGGGAAAGAAAGAATTATCATCAGCTCCATTTTCCAGGTGCTGGAAGCATGGAAAAATGAAGACTGTCTTCTGGGCCTCGTAGGGAGCTAAGCAAGGGGCAAGAGTGCCCTGTGACTGGCGCCTGGGCCGTATCCTGATTCCACAGTGAGGACAGACCGGGCTGCACTCTGCTCCCCCATGCACCCAGCTTCTCCCTAAAGGAAACTCAGGAAAGTCATGCCAACAGGTTGCCTGACCTTGGAGAATCTCCCTGTAACCAGGACACAGCCTCCAGAGCCAGGACTGTAGGGGAAACTTCATAACAGCCTGGCCTGGCTCTGTGAGCCAGAAAACCTGTCTCCACCTGGGAACTTCATCCCCGGACCGATACCTGGATCGTCAGCGCGATCTTTGGCTGAGCAGCCAGCCCCACCCTTTCCTCCTCCTCTGCTGCTTCTCTAATGGAAATTTATATGACGTGAAAACCTCTCCATTTCCTTATTTCAAAAGTTTAGGGTGTAAAGAGAGGAAGAGTGGCTCCGTGTGTCATAGTGACGCCTTTCCTGACGGAAAGCCTATGTGCAACACTGGGAAATGCCTGACTGAGCCATGGCTCACGCGCAGCCCTCATTTTACTGACAAAAGCCCAATCTAGCAAATTCTCATTCCCGTGTCAAAAGGCAGGTGTTTATAATCAGGCACTGCAAAAAAAGAAGCTGCCAAGCAAACCCTTCATCCTGAGCCAGGCTAATAAACGACACAAAGGTGTTCACAGCTTAGATGGGAAACCTCCAAAGAAGAAAGACAGCCCTGGAGGAAAGGGAGTGTTGGTTTGAGGTATTAGCTCTCCTGAGTGCCAGGCAGTGGCATGCTGGGGCTGAAGCTGCCTTGGGGACCACCTGTGATTATTTAAGAGCTGACTTCTTTCCAGGAAGAGGAATATCTTTTTAACCTCAGTGGTCTACATCTGCAGGCCTCCAGCTGTGGTCCAGCGACCACTGCAGCCTCTGGAGTGTGCATAAAAGGCAACAGAGAGAAAATCCTTTGAAAAATATTTAGGGGCCTGCAAATCTAAGCAGGTCTCATAACACTGTCCTGCACAATCTGAGATATTCACACTACACACATAAATTCCCCGGGCTTCATTCTTCTCTTCCTGCCCTACATGGGACAGTATGTCTCCAACATCTAGTCAGGCTGTTTTTACAGCTTTTACCTTGTTTGTTTGTTTGTTTGTTTGGGGGGTTCTCCTTCTTTCATTAACTTTATAGGGACCGTTTCCTACTTTCTCACATACTCATTTTCTTGCGTTGCTCTTTGAGATGCCTACACAAGCAGTGGCGGGCAGAGGCAAGGCAGCAGGAGTGCTCTGGTTGCACAGCTAGACCCACAAAAGCTTTCTTGCCCTCTAGCCACCAAACTAAATGCAGCTTTGCCTATCTCCAGAGTGCCTCTGTAAGGTGGCCTTATATCCTGAGACACAGATGGTTGCTGACTCCATTGTACCAGTCCAGCTCCACCTGATAATTACCATGGAGAAAGCTGATGTGAACTGGGAGTTCCCTGTTGAGTGAAGTGCTTTTGTAGGTTTTCCAGAAGCTTAGCACAAAGAACCAATATGTCAGATGTGTTTCAGGACGCTTAAGACTGGTTTCCCAATGATAACCCAGAGCAGGATGCTCAGAAGATTTACACTGACATAATTCTTACTCCAGTGATGCATCTTTTCTGAGCAGCAGTTCCATTTTCTCAAAACTGACATGTTTGTTCCTGAAAAAAAACAACACACCCCAGCTGAAAAGAAGCAGTATAGCTTCAGCAGCCAGAATTACTGTACCAGAAACTTGACAGCCAGCTCTAGCTGTAACCCCACGCTTCTTCCTGAGTTACACGCCAGCAAGCACCAACATCTAAGCAGGTGTAACTCACAGAGAAGAGGCAGAAGGTGCTTTGCATTTGAGGCACATGGTGCCCCAGCTCCTAGACTTTAACGATTCCAGCAGAAGTACTGCACACCAATTCAGCTTGTGCTTTTCTCACAGGTTATTTTGCCGGCGTTCATGATGCTGGGAGCAGGCGGAACAGGATGTTGCGCTAACAGATGTGGGGTAAGTGGATATTTATGTGTTGAAATGGCACTATAGGGTTTGCACAATAGGTCTTAAATGGCTGCTCAGCAGGTGGAAACGTACAATGACAAACCATCACACCACCATCAACAGCCATGTCAGGGAAATGCAGAAGAAGAGCTTGATCTGCAGCGTCCCTGGGCTGGGGCTGAGAGGTCAGTTAGCCAAGAAGAATGTTATGATATTGCAGCCACTGATATGAGGGAAATCATACTCAGCCAGGGCAGGTAGTGGAGCATTTAGCCACATCGCTGAGGGCAGAGGGGGACAAAGCTACTTCACTTCACCCCACATAAAGTAAAGCACAGCTCCAGCTTCCTCCTGCTTGGGGCGATCCTAAAGATTGTGACAGCTGCCTGTTCCTTTTGCTTTCACCTGGTCCTGTTTCCTCCGTACCCTTCCATGGCAATTTGCTTTTTCACAGGTTCATCCCTGCTTATCTCTGCAGGGACAGATAGGTCCCCTACTTTGCAGGCCCATGCTAAAAGCCTGAGCTGCTGCTGGCACTAAGGAGCCAGCACTGCTTCCTGGAGGCTGGGCCCCATGGAAGGCTTTGACCCATAGCATGCATCTGCCCAAGCGTTATGCACATGAAAGGTGCAAATGCAATTTGGGCTGTCATCCAGAGAAAGGCCAGAGAGACTTTTTCCCTTGATAATTAAGAATATTATAAAGCAACATGTTATACAGGCATCTCCATTAATCCTCAAGCCCTGGGCAGAGACTTCTATGTGGCTATCATTATTAGCAAGAATAAACTGACTTAGAAATGTTTTTTTAGTCTGCATCCTTCCCAGAAGCAGCCTGGAATGAGAGATTCCATACAATAAAGCATGTCTCTTCTGTACTCTTCAATTAATATTTAGTTTGATCCATAAGAAGACCTTTACCTCCTCAAGATGTTTTACTTAAGTTAATTCATTATTCATAATACCAAAATAACATTCTTCATTAAGATGTCAGCAAGTACATCCCAAGGGACATGTCATTACATTGATTTTACCAAATGTCACATGCACAGAGAGGACGCTAACAATGGCCAAGTAGGCCAGTTGCAGAGCTGGGATGTGAGCCTAGGCACCCTGAACCCAGTGCCTGAGCCAGCTGCTTCTCCTGGTTTTGAGTGATGTAGAAAGCGATGGTGAAAAACAGCCGTACTGTGGGTGTTCCCACGCTCTGCTGAACGTGGTAAGTCAAGAGGGGAAATTCAGTTGAACCGGGCTCAGTTCACACAGCATCTCCGGGCTCCCTTCTCCATCCTTCATCCCAGCAATAAATATTACAAAGCCAAGAGTCAAACTTCCCCAGACTGGCTGGGTTCACTCCCCCAGCCCACCGATGCAGGTTGTAGCACAGTGCTGTCCAGCAGCCCACATCCACAGACCCCACCATGTTCCTCCGCTCCCCTCCACCACCCTCTCGCTGTCTGAGCCATTCCTAGCAGCAGCACATGGGTGCCAGGTATCCTGTCTGCACCTTCCCATCACTGATCGGTTACCTACAAGCTGTTCCTCCTCTTCCTTATTTGCTGTTATAAAGCAATACAACAGACGATGCTGAGAAAGTACTTTGATTATGCACTACGATATTTGTATAAAGAGAGCTAGCTGATGGCCGGGTGATGAAGCCACTCAAACCAAACTAGACAACAGGCTCGGTGAGGACAGTATATCTTTGAAAATGTTATCTTCTGGGACTGTGGAAATCACTCACCTCTTTAAGGTGGAAAGGGGTGAAGCCCTATAAGTCACTCTATGGTTTAAACAGAATGTGGCTCAATGTAGAGATGAGATGGGGACATGAGCAAAGAGTGAGTGGCTATGAACGGCATTAAAAACAACGATTTCCCCTGCACAGCTCCTGGGGAAGAGTGATTTCCAAGCATGCAGAAAGAGGTGAGATTGCAGGGAGATCTGAAGGCTAATGATGTGCTTCTTCAGAAGAAACCTCAGGGAAACTTTGCTTTGGGGATAGTGGGAGGAAATGCAGACACCCACAGCAGGGTTATTCAGGTGCCCTGATCGTATGGGCTGTATACCCAAGGTGGGGTATGGTGTGAATCACCAGGCTCTGGAGAGCAGAGGAGCCCTGGGACTGGTTCAAACATGCGTGATGGCAGCAACTTCCCAAGGTGCCAGAGCTCCTTGCGAGGTGGGTCTGGGTGGACCTGATACTGGGTCCCCAGCTCTTGGTGACTTGTCCACCAACTTCTACCTACTGGCATAGAAATAGCCTCCACACTGGAGCTACTCGGGAGCCTCTGTAATCCAAAGGTTAATTTGTCCACCTTTCTGCTTTGGGCACCTTAGGTATAAAATTATCATTTACATTGATACTCAGCATTGCTTTTCACAGGGAAAAAAAAAAGGCTAAAGAACTAATACTGATCAGAATTATTATTCAATCAGAACATAACCATTTTCCTCAGGGTAGGGACTCTATCCTATTATATTTTGTGCAATCCCTGGTTTAATAGTTTCAGACTTCATCACAGCCTTTACATGCCACTGAAGTGTCAACAACAGTAATAATAATTACTAAATTTCTTATCCTTTTATTCATCTTATTGAGTTCTCCAGTTCACAGTGATTATGTGCTGCATTGAGTAAGTTTTTTCATTAATCCATTTTGAATTGTTGCCTGCAAACATACCTACATGCCTTCTTGTCCTTGCATTATGGAGTAATGATTTTGGAAAGTAACAGATTTAGAAAACTTCTGTGTCTTGCAGCTTAGTGTGTACACATCTGAAAGCATCAACTGCACTGGCATAATGAGGAAAAAAGGTCCCCCAAAATACAGCTTCTGTCATTGCATCAGCAAACACACTCCAATATTTCTCTCTAAGCTTTCCGTAAGAGTTACTAGTAGAACAAGAGTAGCCATAGCAGCTTTCCAGACAAACAAACGTAGCTAAGCAAAGATATCTGGATAAGCAGACAGGATATTAATTTCACAAAAAAACACCTCCAGAGAAAGAAACAGAGAAGAAAAAATGTGCATGAAAACAAGAACCAGGGCAATAAAGAGCAGCACAAGTTGGGACAGGAGGAACTTGGTAACTTCACCAAAGCAGCTGATGCAAATGCTCAAAGAATGAATGCTAAGTCTTCATCAGGTAGCCAGAGACAATCCAATTGTGCAAAGGATAAAGCAGGGAAAACATTAAAAGAAAATCAGCAAAAATGATCAGCTAAACCTTTGCAAGAGGTAGAGAACAGGCCAACTCCATGGGAAACTAATTTCAACAAACTCAAGCACCCCAGCTTAGACCTCATGTTGCAACTGAAGGAAATAAAAAATTTTTAAAAAAAGTGATAAATTAAGATGGTACAGCTAGGGAAAATGCTGAAAGGTTGAGATGATGCGATAGTTAATAAAATTGTTGGATTTCCGTAGAATATGGGACAAGCCTCCAGAAAAGACTCCAGAAGAGTAGATATAATGGGGAAATGCCACTGTGTGTCTAGAAAATGCCCAGGAGAGCCAACTTAATAGCTGCAGCAACTTCAGATTCCCCTTTCAGTGACAAGAAGTCTTTGTCTATATAAACATGCGCACAGAAAAGGAAGTAGGTGAGATGAAGCTAGCCATACAGCCAACAGATTTCAACTGAGAAAATCATGTGTCAAAGAAGAGTCATCAAAAACAGCACTGATGAGTACTACCAGTACTAACCACTATCATAAAACATAGTAGTAGCAAAAGACCATTTGACTTTTTCTATTATAATTGTCTTTGGGATGCCCATACTGCTATGCTGTGCTAAAACTAATCATTAGCATAATTAAGATCCTCCAACCAAGATGCAGAATGCACAGTTGAAGTAAATGAGAAAATAGGTGGGGAGAAGTGGTTCAGCATAGGTAGGAGTTTCAGACAGTCACTCACCGCGAGGCATGGCTGGTGATCTTACTATGAGAGGCAGTGCATCAGCTAGAACCCAGCACTGCTTTGGTCTGGGACGATATGCTAAATTACCTACATTTTGCTGACAATGAAGCTCTGCTAAGAGGCAACTCAGCCAACATGCAGATAAAGACAAAAAGAGTATCCAGCTTTGCAAAAAAACCCAGAGTTATTAATCAGTTATGATGAAATAAATCTCATGAGAAATCCCAGCAACTTCTAACTCAAGGATTGCTTTAGAGGCAAAAGGACACACAAAATGAGTCAATGCACACACTGGCAGCATGCGAGGTTGTACAGAAAGCAGTAAGGTCATCAGCTGGCAAGTTGGAAACTGCACTCATCAGCTTGAACACGTTTGGGTAGTGAATAGTTTTCAAGACTATGTCACAAATCTGCAATGTGGATGGTGGATATTTCCATTTGACTCTGTAATGCAGCGCTCTGTGGAGCAGCTGGCATTAGGAGAAGGTTTCTACCTTCCTTGTGGGCTATTAGATTTCACTGGTATTTGCTGGCAACAGGGAAATGTTGCCAGAGGTATTTGGCTTTAAACCCACGTCATGGACAGGAGTGTTTCCCATGGGCTTCCTCAGCCGTGCCTCTGCCCTGACTCCGAGGCAGTCTTGCCGCCTTGCCCTGGTCCAGGTCTTCCCCCGGCTCTGTCAGTCTCTTCCAGAGTTTCCTTTTCTCTTCTCCTTCTTGGCAGAGTTGTGAACAACCACAGGCAGGGACTCTTAACAAGACTAGTGGGAAGCCTGTTCCAGATACACCACCAGTAGCACCCGCCTGAGATTCTTGTTTCTATATACAAACAGCAATCAGATACATTCCATCCATTAATAGAAAACTACCCCAAAACAGAGCAAAGGTAACGTTTCTGTGGGAGTGGCCAATGTAAAACGTACAGGTGCATTACATCTAATTCGAAGTCACTGCTGGTTCCTTGCCACATGCAGCATAATTAGATTTCTCAACACTAGCAGTGGTAACCACATGTCATGCTGTTGCAAAATGAAGGAAAGCAGTAATAAGAAAGGCTCTTTTGCATTCCTCCTCAATTAGCAAAAACAACAATGCATATTCTGTTGCTTTCATACCTGGCTCGGTAGTTGCTTGCTAGTTTCTGTTGGTAAAAGGGCTGAGAAAAGTGCTTTTGGTGAAGAGGTGGAAATGCCAAGGCGCATGGTGTGGACCACATCAAGCCAGTACTGGCTTCATACTGGCTTTTTGAAAGAAGATCACCAGATTTTTCATAATTGATTGGTCAAGTATAAAACTCTGAATAATTAAAGCTCTGGGCTTACCCACTTTTAAAAGCAAAACAAATACAGTCTGAAATCCTTTCAGATCTAGGATAGCTGCACTAGTCAGAAAAAGTCAACTATTTTTTTTTATTCCCACAAATATCATACTGTTATTATGAGTTTCAGCATATAGTAAGAAACAGATAAAGATCGTTTCCTTCCCATTCAGCGTAAGCTTTCCAAGTTACTCAGTGCCTCTGTGCATGTGATGTTGAAGGTCTTTTCCCTTTCAGATGCTGCTGTCAGTGGTCCTGGCTGTGCTGGGATTCGCGGGAGGAGCGTATTGTGCGGTCATCTCCTCACTGGCGCTGATTGGGGGCCCTCTGTGCGACACGGGTGATGGAGAATACCTCTACCCTTTCAGAAACGACACTCTGGAGTGAGTATGACTTACAGGCTCCTCCAACTTTGCTTTCCCTAATCTACTCCCCCATCTTTTTATAGCAATTTTTTTTATAGAATTTTTTGAAAGTGAACTGATGGTCCACCCAGTCTACAATTAAATTCACATTTCTCTAAGCCAGCATGTTTCAGCTGGTCATCTCTTTGACCAAGGAGCAACTTTGGGCAAACTGCCTGAGTTTCTTCTGTTGTGCTTGTCAGCAGCCCCTTGTGCAAGTTGCACCACGTTTTCAAAAGGCTGCTGAGCTGTGACTCCCATCGGAGTCAAAAGGAAATGTTCCATAAGTATGCCACATTAATCTGTTAAATCATCATGAATTGAGTCTACTCTACCTACTTTTGAAAAGCAAAACAAAAAACTTTTCTAGCTCTTTAAAGTTAACCTCGGCAACCACACTCTTCAAGCTAGAGCTAGAGGTGATGGGTGGACTGGGCTGAGATACCACAGCAGGAATGGAGAATATGGAGACACATTTTAAAACCACAAGGGACCTTCCCCTTTAGTTATTAGCACTGTCATAAAACAAAAGGGAGATTCTTGTGAATGCCACAAAGTACAGATGTGGCTCTCTTCCCTAGTCATCAATCTGCAAAGGCAATTCTGAAGATAATCACCAGCTTTTAACAATTATAGTAGAATTTGAGACTCACTTTGTGCAATCAAGCTCTGAAAATATAATGCCAGAAAACACAGAAAGCATTCTCAAATTTTTATTTTCTAATACATTGCCAATTATTTTTCTCTATCACAGAGACAATTATTTGTTCAACCAGACAACATGGAGCATTTGCAAAGAACCTGAAAACATCATCCTTTGGAATATCGTCCTTTTCTCTATTCTCCTGGCCATTGGTGTGATTGAAGCTATTCTTTGTTTTATTCAAGTAATCAGTGGACTTACCGGCTTCATATGTGGCACGTGTATGAGGAAAAGAAAGGTTGGTATGCAGTAAAAGGTATCAGAGTGCTTTACGTTCTCACCACTTTTATTTTTCAGGATCTGGGAATGGTACATGATCAGAGAGACCTGCACAGCCCCTGAATGAGCTCCTCCGGGGAGCTGAGGCAGTACAGATGCATTTGCACACTCTCTCTCTCTCCCTCACATTGTAGTCAGGGATAACCCAGTCCTCAGATGTTTTCAGAACAGTGGAGCAGTGTGATGTATTGACATACTCAGTTGCATGGTTGTGTGTTCCTATGCAACTTTTTGATAAAGTATAATGACCCCCCCAGCATCTGTAAGTGAGAGACATGAGAAGTAGAGGTGGTTTTAGTTGGTCAACGGTAGTAAAAACGTCATTTTACAAAACAGAAGAAAACCTCTTTCAAGCTTCATTTATCACCACTGCTTCCTTTTCACTGATTATTTTCATTGTACAAGATGCTTGCAGTAAGTCTGATATCCCTCTGCAATATTAATTAATCATCTTTCATTCATTGCCTTTCAGACAAATATTTCTGGAATGTGAATGATCTACAGGGAATGCCAGGACAAGCCCCGAGCTGCCGATTCACATACAATAAGGATAGTGCACTGTGCTGTATTTATGGGGGGGGAACAAAGAAAGCCCAAAACGTTCAGGAGTTTCATGGAGCAAAATGATTTTTTATAAAGAAATCAGGGTGGAAAAAGACTAGATCATTTAGATCTGAGACTCCAAATTTTCATCTCTCTAAATATTCCTGCTCGTCTCAGGTATTGTCAAAAACTCTAACCTGTCTGGCCCTGGCTGCTGTGCTTGTGCGTAAAACACAAAGGTCCCTAGATCGAAGCTCACCACTCGCCCTCTTGTGTAGACGGGAAACTGAACCGTTGTTAATGTATGCATTTATCAGCTGCAGGTGCTCTCTGGCTGGATGTAAATAACCTCCTGTCCCCTCCAAATCCCACCTTGAGCTCACCTGTCTGTACCCAGGCACTCCCAGATTTAAATTAAGATGTGCAGAGAATATATCGAGCGGCATTTGTGACACTGCAGAGGCAATTGAAGCATGCGGTTTTCAGCCTCCCTCAGCCACCCTGGAGCCAAATCCCCTTGTGCTCATTTGGTAGCTTGCTATCGTGTTTGACAAAGTCCAGTGCACTTCTACATCAGTTCTTCAGGAGCATCTGAGAGACGTGGTAGCCCTGGAGGGGCATTTGGGTCAATATAGACAGTAGGGTTTGGAGCAAACAATGTCCGGTTTAACTAAAAGGAGGAGAACCTCAGCACCAATTTTGCCCTCACGAGACTGCATAGGAGTCTCACTAATTTTCACACAGGTCTGTAGGGTGTTCTAGAATAGATCACATGGACAAGCAATTAGCTGGTAAAGATGATAAACATTAAATGGATAAAGGTAGTAATTATGTGCAGCTTAGTAACAAATAGGAGATATAATTTCAAAGGTAACAAATTGCATCAGTCTTAGTGTTACAGCAACAGTAATTCCAACCAGGAACTGTGTAATTCCCCATCATCACTCAAGATCAAGCCCTTGATGCTAAAGTCCGTGACTGGCAAATTTCAGAAACTCCATCATTTCAGTGACTTCCTCAAAGGTTAATTCTTGGACATGCCACTGAATTCCCTGAGTCAGCCAAACTGTAAAATAATCTTCATCCATCCTGAAGGCATGTATGCAGTTACAAAAATATGAATATATTTAAAGCACCTGGAGTCTATTTTTCAAAGAGAGACATTTATGTTTTCTCAGTCAAAATTTGTACATATTTCTGCATTGTAGCATGGGAGCAACTTATTTGAACACAGTTATTGCAGACACACGTGGTTGGTTGTGCTGTCCTCTAATGCAGCACACAAATCCCTTTACACAAAATGGGAAAACAATGCCAGCTATGCTAAGATGTGGAGCACATGTACACTTCCTTGGAGCATAGCTTTACGCCTCGAAGCAGGAAATTTGACCATAAAACTTAAAAGTACCTTCTGTAAAAAAGGCATAAGACTTATTGAAGTTTGCAGTCATGACTAGGTGCATCCAAACCTGCCAGGTGGCTTAAAAAGCTCATGTTCATTGTCAGCAGTGAAGCCCGGACAGTGCTATCATATAAAGTGGGCATCAAAATAAAGCCAACTGATTCAACCAGGGAAAGAGTCAAGGAGGCAGCTAGAAATAAGGGTATTCAGCATGTAGCCAGACCGAGAGAGACATCAGCAGCCCCTAAATATCAGCCCTGCCCTCATCCTTTAGTTTTGTCTCCCTGACTCCCATCTCTATGATAAAGCCGGTTTTGGGCTGTGCCAGCAGCGGGAGAGGGAGAGGTACCCACCGGCACCCACCACCTCCAGCACAGGAAAGTAAATGCACTGTACTGCTGCCATCTGCTTGTTCCAAGCTGTCCTGCCCTGGGGACGTTTAGTGTCACGTCTGTGTGCTAACGGGGACGCCCTCTGTCCTGCCAACTGTGCAATCACTGGCCTCACTGATATATGTAAATATTAAATATTGTTATTCTGAAGTTATTTTCTGGCTTGATTCGTGTGACTTAAAGGACTTGTGACTTCAAACTAGCTCTGGTAGGAAGACACACAGAATAACACAGAAAGTAGACTTAAATTCATCTTGTCTAACTTGAACCACTGAAAAGGATTCTTTTCTGGGGTAGGCGTCAAGCCACGTAGTCCACGGAGAGAGGCAGCCTTCCCCCAGCCCATACTGGAGGCAGGAGGAACTGCCTCTCCAGGCAAGATTCAGTTGTCCACCCTAGACAGGAGCATCTGGTGCCATTTGAAGCACAGCAGAGCATCCTGCTCAGCCTCCAGATGCCACTCGAGGCGGCAAGGGTCTCCCACGTGTCCTGTGTCACACCTGAGAGCCACTCACAGATCTCTAGAGACCCAGGTATCTCAGCTGGAGCTAGCAACACGGAGGTGTGCGCGACCAAAGCAAACGCCTGTCTCTTGCAAACACAAGGATGCTAAAAACTCATTTAGCCAAGATACCTAAAGGTGGCTAAAATTAGGTGAAATCATTTCAGTTCATGGCTTTTCGGATCCCCCAAATCACCTTTTACATCTGTGTCAAAGCTTGAGCTCTCAGAAGTGTCACCAGAGCCTTCTCCGGGAGCTGGCCGGCACATCGCAACAGGGGCGGCTCCTCGCACTGAGCACTGCAGAGAGACATGTAGGAAAATGACTACATAATAATAATAACAATAATTTTGGTTTGGACAGAGAGTTGGCTTGACTAAAGATAAAATATCATGTTTCAGAATTGGTATTACTACAGATTTTAATTTTTGTTTTTTCAAAATAGGAAGAATTATTTCAGTGAAATCTCCTAACAAAGGAAAAGAGGCATTTTGTCTCTGAAACGTTTTATGTATTGTACACATGAAGAATTTAGTAAAACTAAGGAACTCATAATACTCCTCTATATCTATCTTTTATCTCTATTCATCTTCTATCTATCTATCTACGAACCTACCTACCTACCTACCTATCAATCTGTCTTCTCTATATCTACCAATCTTAAATAAATAATGGTCAAAAACTCACACAGGCATAATGACAAAATAGTTGTTTAATTTTTATAGTTATTACTCACTGTGCTGCCTCACCACACAGGCTCTCATACAAGGAGTAAAAATGTGTTACTTTCTAATCAAATTATTCCTCTCTCTTCTGCATTTGAAACTCATGCAGATCAGCCACTTGCCAATCTGTGTTGGTTGGAAGAGATAATACTTCTAACACATGAGGAAAAAATGTTCCTGGGATTGACTTGGAGTAAGAATAAAACTTTCGACCAAGCACACCATGTGAAAAATTGTAAATGTTTGGAGACAAATGGCCTGGTGTTTCAGCTGCCAGGATCAAGGACAGGATTCAAATACCTGGGCTGGAAACCACAGACTAGTTCATACCATCTCATTTCAAGAGGAACTGCCAAATCATTTTGATGCAAATAGCTCAGACGCCTCAGGCCCCAGTGCTTTGGTTTTCTCGGTGAGCAGAGCAAAGCAAACCAGTGAGAGGCTGGTCCCCGCAGACCTGCCTGTGCCGTGGCCTCTGCTCCACAGCCCCATCCCCAGCTCCTCCCAGGGAGCTCCTCACAGCAACCACTTCTTTGCAAAGAAACTTCCAAAAAATCCCAAAGGAAATAATAATTTTAAAACACCAAACAAAAATGACCTTTCCAGATTCTCAGAGTACTTTATTTCATTTCCTACAGAGCACCAGCTCACTGGGCTTGTCCCTTTCCAGAGGAGTGACAGGGGACAACCACCCTTCAGAAATGTCCTTCCCTGCTGGACCTCTCTCACCCCACAGCTCCCCTTTCCTCCTGAGCCCATGGGCCACAGAGGGCTGTCTAAAGCTCATCATCAATAACGTAGCACATTTAACCCAGAAAGGCAGGGCAAGGGTTTTATCTCAGGCACAAAGGCCACAGTTTTGTCCATCTTTATTTCTTCCTGTCAGTTAGCTTCAAAGCTGAGTACCTGTAAGTGCTCACTACAGTGCAGATGATTTCCACCATAGATAGAAAACTTCCCTAGGACAGAGCACTCCTCACTTTCTTCCAGGGACTCTTCTATTTTTATCAACCACCCATGTTAGAGTTTGTTCCATCAAGGTCAAGTGATAAGGAGAGAGTAAGAGCTCAGCTGAGTATCTAGATAGATAGATATCTACTATCCCTCAAGTAGATACTCAGAACCATTAGAGATACACCAGAATATCCTGGCTGCTGCTCCAGAAGGGCATGTGTCTCCCACAGGAGCTATGTAATATCTGCTTGCCCGTGTGGACATCTCAGAGGCTTTAGAGCATCTCAGGTGGCACCAACCATCACTATGTCAGCATCTGAATCAAGCCCTGAAACATCTATTGGGTACAGCAACACCGCTCTTAAAAGCAGCCCTGAGTCCATCAGACTGAGATCTGCCCTCGCCCTGTGCTGCCTCACAGGACTTAAAATAGGTCAGTGAATCATCTCCTAAAATTGCATATTTGTCCCCATGGGTTACGCACGGAGCTTGGAGTGAGCGGTGCAGCAGCTGGCACCCAAAGCTGCAGCCCTCCATCACGAGTGGGGAGGTGAAACTCAAACATCTCTCCATTAGTGAGATTTCTTTTTTTTGGTAAAATAGTTTGCATTAGCTGAGAGTCATCTAGTGGCAAAAGAGCAAAACAGATTTAGTGAGGAATTGGTCTTCTTGATATAACCTCACGCTTTTACAATCCTTCTTCCATGCATTGTATATCATCAAAAACACTCCAGCTTCACTTACACATACCTTTTCTCTAAGTCTCCTTCATCCCACTGTGTAACGTTTTCACTTACATTTTGTCCTACCACATCTGCCTTCGATCCCTCTGGGTCTTTAAATGAAGTTTCCCTGCAGATTTTTATGCCTGCCACTTTTTAGAGGGTTTTTTTTCAAGAGATGATAAAAAGCAGAGTCAGTCCAGACGTTCTCTGCAGATGTCAAAGAACAAATTCAAATCTTGCTTTGGACATGTTGAATTTAGTTGACCCCCACATGAAGGATGCAACACCAGCTATTCCCTCCCAGGAGCGCCTGGCTGCAGAGCGGGCTGAGACCCAGCTGTGCGCACCTTCAACCCTGTTCTGTTCCTGCCTAGGAAACACGCTGCGAAACCTTTGTTCATAGAAGAAAGCTTAGTGTGTGTTTGTGTATAAACAGCATTTTAAAAGTTTTTGAAACATCCCATTTTGTGCAAGGAAAGCAACCCAGAGAAACCAATGGCTCCATTGCCACTGACAGCTGCAGTTTCTACAACTCTGTAGCAGGTACATTTAAGGTGGAAGGGAGTGTTTCTAATTACCACCCAGAAAATGTGCCTTTAAAATGAACAGTGTCCCTTTTTGTACATATATTATTGGGTCAAAGTTAAAACCTCTTACTCAGTCAAAATAGCATTTGATTTTAAATATAAAGGGATATTTCTCCTAAGGCAGGATAAATAATTATCTGGTTGTCCGGCTTTTTCATCTTTTTTTAATTTTCACTTTTTTTTAAACACTTCCTATAGACTCTTCCCACCAGATCACTGCATAACTTACTGAAACCCTTATTTTCCCTTGTACAGAGAGGTGTCACAGAAAACAAGGGGTTCCTGCACTTCTCCCCCCTCTTCCCACAGCCATCGCCCACGTGCCCGTGTGTTCCTACCACGTCCTGCCCGTGGGACATGCTTGACCTGTGCCACTGTCATTTCTACTCCTGGCTGTCTGCAGGAGATGGGACACTGCAGAAAACCCTCCTAAAGATTTGGGCTTTCGAACTCCTGCTCAGAGTGCATCCGTGAAGAAGAAATCTGCGATTTCCACGTGGAAAGGAGCTACCCGCTCCACAGATGAACACGAGTATCCAGGAAAGCCAAACAAGTGCCCTAAGTAGGGCAGTTTTTACATAGAATTGGTTATGAAGAATCATACCTGGACAGATGAAAAAGATTCACAGGGCAACTAAAAAGATATCGGTATGGCAGCTCTATAATAAATGTAACCAACTGAATTCCTTAACGCATATGAGTTTTTCTCAGAATTATGTCTGTTTAAAGGGAGCTTCACAAAGTAGTTTTAAAAAGTCTGTATCTTTCCTGTAGTTTTATTGCAGAGTCTAACAACATCTTGCTCTCCTGCCTGTTTCCAGCAATGAAATGATAATGCACTTGCTTTGAACATCAGCGTGCAGCTCCTTCCTTTGGTCAGCGGTCAATTTTCTTTTAGAACTTGTTCAGGAGCTTCAGAAGGACCTGTTTCTTAGGTTTATTTTGATGATTATTTTGGGCTTCGTTCAGTCAACTTTAAACAGACAAATTCTTAGCCCTATCTTCTGCGTTAGCCTTGTGCCTAGAACCTAGAGAAATATGGATTATTTTCATACCATTGCATATCAGACAAAATATAACATTTCCCCTCCTTTAAGCCAAGCTAGTATTACCCCTCACATCAGTGCTCCATTGCTCTTATCAGCACTAATTCCTACCCTCTTAATCTCCGCTCCCCAGAAAAATAAGACTGGATATCTTCTGGACGACTGAAGAATTGCCAGTAGTCCTCCAAAGACAGACACCCTGCATCCAGTTCTCAAGACGTTTGGGTTTATGGCTCTGTTTCGTACTACAAAGTACAGCAAACTAATACTTAGCAGTTTCTTTACAAGGCGGCATTATTTTTTCTGACTTTTTCCTATTTTTTTCTGATTGTGGACTCGATCAAAGAATATTATCATCAAGCCATTATTCCTCTCTATGATCTAAATTAAGCAACAGAAAATGGCTCTAAATATACCAGGCTTAGTATCTTTGAGTGTGTTTTTTATGTTAACTTTAGCTACTGGAATTTGGGCTTCTTGGAAAAGCAAAAAGGACCAGCAGAACAGAAATCCAACTGAAATGGCCATAGTTGGAGGCAGGAATATAAATGTTTTCATTGGATTGTTTACTGCAACAGGTAAGTTTTTATTAAAGGACTTTTAAAAATTCTTCTTAAAACACATGCATTACATAGATCTGGGGGACTTTTCTTTCAAAGCAGGTAAACTCCTTTAATGTCAGGGCAGATTTTACCTAAGTGTGGATTTAAAGGAGTATGGTTTCATGAATCATTTTGGGATGGATTCTTCCAAACCTCCTCACACTGAGCAGAACCTAATGTTTATGTAGATTCTTTTAAATTAAAGAGATTAATTTAAGAGTTCAGTTAGGAGTTAAAGAGTTTAATTTAGGAGTGACTGAAGAATACGACACACTTCATTAAGGAGGACTGTGGTCTTAATCTTGAACCAGTTTCTGTTATCCAGCAAAAAAGAAGAATTTTACTCCTGAAACAATCCAGTTTTGTGTAGAATAAATTGCTACTTATGGCGAGCATCAGCCTCTCTCCTAAAGAGAAAATGTTTCCCCACTGACTGCTGCCCTGCGCTTCCCTTTTCTCTCCTTGCTGCCCGGCATCACCTGAAATTTGCTTCCCTGCCCCATTTTTTGTGAAGGCTTCCCCAAGTGGTATTTGCCTGGCTAAGACACTTAAGCCCGTGTTGTAGGTTTGTATTCTGGCTGCAAAGTCTGCTTGCATTTTTTTTTCCTAATGTCTCTTTTCTTAGACTGTGTAAGTGAAGGATGGTCTATCGGTCACAGCAGAATAACAAAGGCGATTCTGTTTGCTCTAGCAAAAGCCTTCCACTGAGAAAAATGAAATTAAAAATGAGTATATTCAAATCGCCTCTAAATTTTTAAACATTGAGCTTTTCCATGCACACATAGATATTCATTCTTGAACCTGAGAAATTATTTAGGGTGAGATTCTAATACTGTTACCTGTACTCAGCAGGACATCTCACTATGGGAGAAAACTTTGTAAAGAAAATAGAAGTGTGATTAAATATTTGTATAAGAAAAAGGTTTACAAGTTCTCAGAGTGTTCTACAAGACTAGTTGAGTATCGCAATTCTTACCTTTCCGTCTTCCATTTTTACAGCCACCTGGGTTGGAGGAGCATATATCAACGGCACAGCTGAAATTGTCTACCTGCCTTCAAAAGGACTATTGTGGGTCCAGGCGCCTGTGGGATTTGCCTTGTCCCTTGTTATCGGTAAATAATTCACATAATCAGGACACACAAGCTTTAAAAAAAAATCGTATGAGTATATTAAGATGCGTAACAGAGTATAGAGTGCATTTTAAAGGTGATTTTGTTTCTTCAGTCTCCCATAGATCCAGAATAAGCATTTATAATGCTATCCTCTAAACTGAACCGTAAGAAATTGGGGTAGCTTGGAGCTAGTGTAGAGTTTTGCCTGCTTGGAGTAATTTATAGGACAAAAATCTTATCTGAGAACTTTAGAAGCATGTGCCTATGTGCATATTGCTTTTTTATCACGGTCTCTTATTCACAGACTATTGAGATTATTGGTATAATTTTAATTTTTTCTTCAAAATTTCTGTGTGATGAACTAAAATTAGCTTGATTTTTCCACTAACTTGCATTCTTCTGAGTAGTCTCATCTCAGGATGAATTTGTAGTGCATCTAGCTTATCCCATTTTACAGCTGGTCACTATTTTGTTGAAACCAAGCTAAGTTTGCAGTGTCCTATACCGAAGTTGCCATTTCTAACTCCAAGAATTATTGGACTCACGCTGAGGTTCAGCTGTCTTACCGAGACCAAAGTTTCTTTCAGTCCACACCGAGTTATACCGTAACGCTCTAGGGACACAGGATGAATAAAGCAAGGAGACCAGTGCAGACCTTGCACAGGAATTTCTAAAAGAACAATAACCTTTATTCTCAAGTCAGAGAATAAAAGAGAGAAAAGAGTCCAACGGATGTGAATATGAATCAGGCTTGGAAATATACTGCCAGCATTTCTTATATGAGTAATTCTTACTAATGAAATTGAGGAGTGCAGGTCTGATCCTGCAATCTTTACTCAGGTCAGTAGTGCCCAGACAAGCAGTCCTGTTGGCTTCAGGGTTAGGCACAATACGTATTCTTTGGTTTTAATGAGACGGCTGTACATCTGAAGTCTAATATTTAGATGAAGGCGGGTGGGACTCAGCTCAATGCACAGATTAAAACAATATAGTTCTGGGAAGAGACAATGAAGCCACCAAAATGAAAATGTAACCATAAAAGGAACATATATCAACATGTTGCATCACATGGTCAAGGACAAGTTTGTCTCTTTTTTAGCCAAATATGAGTCTTCAATGCCTCATTCTGCCTACTGACATTTTCCACAGGAAGCATTTCAGAAAAGTTTGTGTCTCAGGTTGGTAGGTCACGGGAGATGGAGAGGAGACTATATGTGGGTGTCCCCTGAGCTAAGTCCCTGTTACAGTCATACAAGTATCTTATGCCGTTTGGGGTGCCCTAGGGGGACCTACCTGGCCCTCAGTAACCACTCTGGAAAGATGTAGGTCTCCCAAAAGTGGAGGGTCATATCTGTCAGCTGTAAACAGATGTTCTTTATAACCTGGGACCTCTCAGATGGTTGAAGCCCCACATTTAGGCAAGTGAATTGAGGCCCTGGTGTCTGGTTGGCTGCATCATTCTCCAGGGTCCATTATGTACGAATTCCACACTCACTATACGGGTCTGATACCCAAATACCATAGTATTCTTATATTTTTTTCCTGGAATATAATACATGCAAAATTCTACCAAAATGTCATCACTTCTGATAGGTGGTTTCTTCTTTGTAAATCCAATGAGATCCAAGAATTATGTGACAGTGATGGATCCCCTTCAAGAATCTTATGGGAACGTGATGGGAAGCTTACTCTTCATTCCACCACTGCTAGGAGAGGTGTTCTGGTTTGCAGCTATCCTGGCGTCCCTGGGTAAATACTCACTTTGCTCTTGTATTTGTTAAAGGTCATGTGGTGCAACTACCAGAGTACAATACACATTTGGGAACTGTGTTGGACTAAGCCGTGGAAAGTTGTGCTTCATGTCTCCTTTTGTGAGAGGAACACAAGCATTTCTCATTTCTGGAAAACATGTTTTTAGGTTTAAAACAAATGACAGTACTATATATTAATGATATTATAATAGACAGGTCTGGTGATAGGAGTTATTACCTTACTCTTGCCTGTGAGAGAGCAGATGTAAAAAGGCAAAGTGCCTTGGCAAAGGCCATACAGCAAGGTAGCAGCAAGAGCAGAAAGGGAACATGGGCTCTCCTGAGTCCTCACTCTGCCCATTCTCTGTAGACCGTGCGCTTCTCATACAGTGTCGTGTGCTGGCACCAAGGGAATAACATATCCTTATTTATTCTGTATTCTGCACGTACAAAATCTGTCTTAAAATACTTGACTGCTGTCCTTGTCTGCAGGAGCAACAATGAGGGTCATCTTGGATATTGGAGGCTCTTTGGCTATCATCGTCTCAGCATTCACTGTCATACTCTACACTCTACTGGGAGGCCTCTACTCTGTTGCATACACAGATGTCATCCAGCTGGTTTTCGTTACCCTCAGCCTGGCAAGTCCTGTGCATTCCTTTGTTACCAGTTTCCTAACTAACGGAAAAAATCCTGCTCTTCTTTTCAGTATGTCTCAGACCAAAAATAACTCCACCAATACTGGCCCTTGCCCTACTGTTCTTCTTAGGGAGAACAGGTCTCCTGAAACATCTTACAGCCCTTGTGCATTTCAGACAGTGCTCACACAAGCTATTGGCCTTGCTGGGTGAAGGCAGCAAGGTCTGCAGAACCTGTCCAGAACAATTTTGGCTGGAAAGGAGAGAGATCTGTCTGCTGAAGGCACCAATTGACCCGAATTACGGACTCATGTTCTTGATGAGGCCATGAACAAGAAACATGTAGATTTAGAGTAAGGAAGGGGGAGAAAGGAAGACTCTTAGTCTGGGTTTAATCTTATGTAACTTTATGTTCTACATCTACCTTAATTTCAATATCTGAATAGATTCTCCAAGAACAAGAACCCTGTTAAGGTTGTGGTTAACTTTTGGTTAACTTAACTAACATAAGGAAATGGTTAACTCTTTCCGTTTCTATCCTAGTGGGTCTGTATCCCCTTTGCCCTGGCAAACTCTGCAACGGAAAGTATTTATTACACTGCAACTCATCAATCTTACCAAGACCCTTGGATTGGGACGATAGAAAAACAGTATCTTGGAAGGTGGCTGGATGACTTCTTCTACCTGGTATGAAGTATTTCTTGGACACGTGGTTGGGAGAAGGGATTGTGCGGGGACTTTCTGTCTGGAAAACTTGTGGGTTCTTCCAGCCAGGAGCCCTACATTGCACAGTTGGCAGGGGCAGGATGATGTGTAAAACCTTCTCTCAACCACTCTACAGCACACTGAATGGACTGGGGAGATCCAGGGCTCAGCTGTGGGAAGGAAAGAAGCAGTAGGGACACTCGATCCTTTACGCTCATCAAGGAATGTACCTCTTGAGTAAGATTATCTAGGCAACTAGTTCCACTCCTGGCACCTAACTGAGGCATTTCCTACGTTTTGAGAGGTTGGTCTTGCAGCCTCAATAGTGTGCTTTTAACATAATTATGTAAAATTCCCTCTATTTGAAAAAAAATATTAAAATGACACTACTGCAGGTCATCAACAAGCATGGTGTCATTGGCTCCACTGCACAACTCACCTTTTGAGCTACCAATATAGCCACGACTACAGGAGGTTGTTACGCTCTTGCTAGATTGGTAACAGGGACACACCGAAGCTTGAGCTTGTTTGGTGAGGACAGAATCTTCAGATTTTATCTGATGAAAATTGTCTGCTAAGAAAGTGAAAATGGTGATTTTATTTTTAATTTTAGATTATACTCTAGCTAAGTTTGGGTAGATTTTTTACAAAAGTTGCATTCCTGAAAAGCTTCTCTTCTCTCTTCCCTCCTCTGTGCTGTTTCACTATGCCAAGCAACCTATTTTTCAGCTTTCTCAGTCTGCCAAACCATTAACCTGTTTTGATCAAAATTTCACATTCATCACAATGAAAACAAAGGAAAAGGACACCCTCAACCATCAGAAATATCATCCTCAATAGTTAAAGCTGGGCAACGTTTATGCATTTGAAATGAGAGTTTTGTAAGAGTAAAGATTATCATCCACCTGAAAGGATGGATGACGCTCTACAGCAGCCAGCAGCCTGGTGAGTACCACCGGTAACATCTGAATGTTTCAGGTGCTTGGGAGCATCCCATGGCAAACGTACTTCCAAAGAGTGCTCTCCGCTGCCTCACCAGGACAGGCAAGGCTCATCTCCTACCTTTCTGGACTTGGGTGCTTTTTAATGGCCATCCCCTCTGTGCTCATCGGTGCAGTTGCAGCATCAACAGGTAAAACTAATTGTTTGTCTCTGAATAATGAACATGTTTTTGTCAAAGGTGATTAAAACAATTTAGACTTCAAATTTAGAATTCAAATTACCCAGTCATGTGTACCTAAAAGCGTAGTCCTGGCCATAAGCTAGGTGGTCTGTACCAGAATTGTGGAGCCCTCTGAGGTTCAGTGCACAACTACTTAGAGATATTTAAACAGTCCCAAGACCTGTTTAAAGCTATTTCATGATGATGAAGTGGCTTTTCATGGACCTTGTGTTGAGGAAAGATGAAGGCAGACCCTGTAAAACCCTGTATAATCCTATTTTCCAAGAAACCGTATGCTTGCTTCTGCTAATGCCTTCTGCATGTAAGACCCAGCAATATTACTACAGATTGTTAATAAGGTTCTGAAGAAAACCTGCTTGAAGGAATCAAGAAGTTCAGTCCTGTAAACTCACAGACCCCGCCCCGGGGATCAGTCCTGTGCTGGCTGTGAGCAAGGGTTGAAGAGCAGCCAGATCACCGAACATTTAAAGAAATGAGTTGAACTCATTAATTCATCTGTCACTAGGGGCATCAGAGCAAAACTCCCTTCTCCTCACAAGCAGGGTCTAGAAGGTTGACCTTTAACTGTCACAGTTTGGAAACACACGAAGCACAGCTATTTCTATACATGCTACTGGGGAAAAGGAAAATCTTTGATCTAGTGAGAGCTGCAGCGTGCTAAAGGGAATCACAAGAGATCATAAGAGAATCCAAAAGATTAATCCAAGTCCTAAAATACTGAGTGGGTCTCAGTCCTTAGCCCTGCTGTGACTGGTCCCTGTGGAAAGGCAGCTTCAAAGAGAGCAGAAACGTCAACAAAGGACTTGTTGTGACTTTTCCTTGTTCTGTTTTAAAGACTGGAACCAGACAAGCTATGGTCTTCCAAGTCCACTCGAGAGAGGGGAATCAGCGATGATACTGCCACTCGTTTTACACTATCTCTGCCCAGCATACATCTCCATTGCTGGTTTGGGAGCCATCGCTGCTGCTGCAATGTCTTCTGCAGATTCATCTCTTCTCTCCGCCGGCTCCATGTTCGCTCACAATATCTACAGGAAAATCCTGAGGAAAAAGGTACTTGGTTACAGCATTCAGTAGTTTTGGTGTCAGGAAAGATGCTTTTGTTTCAAGACCGTTTCAAATTCTGTCTGTGTGGTCTGTGACTAGAGGTGTCTGTCCTTCAGCTGCTGGACTGAGCGCTGGAGCCAGAGCTTCAAACATAGGTCAGGGGTGTCCATATCCTTGGTAGGGATACAAATACCCACACTGGTGAGCTTTGCTCTTTATAAAACGACTGCTATAAAATTTGGACTAGGATATTCATGGAAACAACATAAAACTATGACCCTTAAAATTACAGAGGGCAGCTCCATCTCCAGGGGTGCCTGCCTTGGGCGGCTGCTGGTGGCAAGCATTGCCTGAAAGCAGCAAGGGCTTGGTGAGAACCAGCCCAGGGCAGGGCAGTGCTGGTCATCCCGCCGTGTCTGTAATGTTACAATCTCTGTTTTACAGGCTACGGAGACGGAGGTCTTATGGGCCATGAAGACCTCCATGCTGGTGTTTGGGGCTGGGGCTGCCTGTCTGGCTTTTTACTCCAGCTCTGTCTATGACCTCTGGTTCCTCAGCGGCGAGCTGGTGTACGCCCTGCTCTTCCCCCAGCTCTGCTGCGCCCTCTTCGTTCCCAGCACCAACACCTACGGCTCGGCTGCCGGCTTCTTGGTTGGGCTCCTCCTGAGGCTGCTGGCAGGGGAGCCTGCCCTGAGCATCCCCCCCGTCATCTGCTACCCAGCCTGCTCCCTGGTGAACGGGACCTACGGTCAGCTCTTCCCCTTTAAAACATTCACTGTGCTTCTCACCTTGGGGACGATCGTTGCTGTTTCGTACCTGGCTGCGGTTTTGTTTCAGAGAAATCTCCTTCCCCGCAGGTGGGATGTTTGCAATATCATGGGGGGAACCGGCACCCTCATGCCCCTGCAGCAGATGGAGGAACAGATGGGTTCGCCAACAGCTGCACTAGAAGAGAATCGTGATTAAATGTGGGGCCTCGCTTGGAAGGTCACGGTGCATTCAGCAATTAGAGTATGGCACAAACAGCATCGCTCTTCCCTTTGCTTTCTCCAGTAATGAATTATTTAAAGTCCTCGCAGAGTAATAAAGATGCACTCTCTTCATCCAAGGAGAATGTGTGAGCTCCAAGTCTGCAGTGATTAAAGGCGCGTGGTGATGGAGCACGATCTTGTGGTGGTGACCACAGGGCACCTTGAGGCCCAGCAGTGTTTGCTTCGGGGAGCCCCTGGTACCCCACCCAAAAGCAAGGCTACAAATCACGCTCCAACATTTATGGCATTCTCAAGTCACATACTTTTCTCACCACAAAGGAGACAAATTAATGTTTAATAGATTGGGTATTCTTGATTAAAAAAAAAGGTGAGCAAACCTGTTTCCATTACAACAGCTAGAGTTTTAGCATAATCATCCCTGGGGAGCACCTATAAAACCTATAAAAACACAGATTACGGAATGCAGTGCAACCACCACAGCAGTCCAGCAGTTATATCAGTTCTGCACCATTCTTTGTATGCTTTACAAAGCTTTCCTTGATACCACAAAAACTTTTGCATATGCCTCTCCCCAGCCGCGGTCTCAGGCCACACAGCCAGTCTGCTGCCACATGGCTGAGGAGAGGACATCCCCTCTCTCATGACCTGGTAGGGCAAAAGCAGATGAGCAAGATGAAGTAACAGCCCTTAATTACTGGATAAGAAAGTTTTACACAGCCCTTATTTAGAAAAACTCAACCAGCTGGAAAAATGAAGGTGTCAGAGAGACCCTTGAATGAGTCTTCTCTAAAACACCTGGTTAAATCACTCTTGTGAAGGTGTTACCCAAGCACAGCGGTGGGATGGTGTGGGACACATACACAAACTGGTGTGAGAGAACTCAGAGGATTGTGATGACAGAAAGGTGCTGGAAACAGATCCTGAACCTGCCTTTAGAGACACGAAATCCTGAGGGCAAGATCCCAAAAGATTCAAGCCACAGGTCTGTGCAGACCTGTGAAACCCTGTTGGCTAAATTCTCATGCCCCTGAAACCCTGTTGGCTAAATTCTCAATGGGTCAGAAGAAAAGCAACCCAGATAACTAGTGAGTTTGGCCTCTAGCCTGAAGTCTGATGGACCAAGACCATCCCACAGCGGGATGGGTCGTTAAGATGGGAGCTGAAATAAAGATTCAGAAGGATCCTGCAGTGATGGCTCATGGATGGCTGTCACTTTATACTTCCCTCGGCAGCTGTGCAGTGGCTCACCAGGGGTCAGTCGCAATCCACCCACAACAGCCGCAGGAACCGCGCTCTGCACAGCCCCTCACCACAAAACCTTCACAAAGTGGTTGTGGGAGCTGCTGTGCGTGGAAACACCTAGCACTGTTGGAGGGAAGATATTTACTGACATATCCAAAATACCCCGCAGCCGAGCAACCCTGACAGCCAACTGAGCTGCTGAGGGTGAAAACAATATGCTGCTCCGTGAATTTCTTCCAGCACATGCTGAACACCCCGCTGTGCATGCACAAGACGAGAAACTCTGCTGGTGCCACCACGCATGGCTGCAGCAAGCTCAGCGAGGAGCCACGTGTCACTCTGAACTGTACCAAGGCAAATGCAGTGGCCCAGGAGGAGTTCTGGCAGCCCTAAGCTCTAGATACGGCTTTGATGACTCCCCCATGGGGAGCATCCATCTCCTTTAAAATACCCACCCTCAGCAAGGTGGAGATTCTGCTCCTCATCAGAAAAATATCACACAACTTTACGCTTAGTGTTAGTAAAGACCTGGGCACACTTAACTTCCCGTGCACAGCAGTCCTGTTGATAAGCTTTGTTAAACCAAGACCAGAAATTCTTTCCTGTATCTCTACAAACTGTCATGAATTATTAATTATAACGTGTGTCTAGAAAAGGGAAAAAAAACTGCCTTGCAAATTAAAAGCATTACCATTAACTATGGCCCTAGGCGGTCACCCACTGAAGTTTTTCACACCCCAGTGATTGGAGTGGGAGCACGCGAGGTCGTGCTTAGCTAAGGGAGACACCAAAGCTATCATTACCACCGCGCTAGAAGAACTGGGCTGTTGTTGTTAAATCACAGTTACTGTATACTGATCTAAGCATACTCCCCTGAAAGATTTAGGGATGACCTAGTGTGGGGACCTGTATGGCCCTCTGTGCGGAGCAGACCAAAGCTGGCATAGTGCACTTGCACAAGGGCACAGACCTGCTGCATGGCCCAGATGAGAGCGAAACTCCAGCCTCCTCATGTCAAGGTCAGCATCCCACTCACCGACCATCCCACTTAGCGGCTCTGAAAGGCAAATGACTACATCTGGAGATATCTTTTCTCCACACGGCCGTGCCTGACTTCTCCTGCTGTTCCCTGCAGTGTCACGAACTTTGATATTAAAGCCTTTCCGTGCTCACGCGCTTGGCCTGGCGGGCAGTAGATCCACAGCGCTCTGGGGTAGGACATTGCTGAAGAGCGTTACCACCACCATCACATCACCTCCCAGTGTCACCACAGAAAACTCGCAGTGACTTCAAACAGTGCTGTAAGGGGTATCTGGCACACTCAGCAGAGACACTTTGCCCTTACAAAGCTTCTCTGAATTTCATACCACTAAAACACGCTCTGCTTCGCGTGGAGAGACGAAAATGGCAAAGACACAATTACTGTAACTCTCCTGAATGTTTACCATTTTCCATCCTGTCGTGGTTTAACAGGACACATCCTTATATGACTCCCTCCTCAGAACATCCCCCAGCAAGCTTAGAAAGAAAACATTCATCAAGGTCAGGCAAAGTTTTGAAAGCAATTAGCTGCAAGTAAAATAAATATAATAGCAATTGTAGCCTATACTTAATGACAAAATTCCTAGTTGTTCCAGCCTAGCACACCCAAAGTCCTTGAGGTGTTGCCAGCACAGGGGATAATGACCCAGCTCCCATGAAATCATTCTTCTGACAGGTTACTGCCTCCAGTTCAGTATTCCTTTTTTTTCTCCTTGCCTCCTCTTTATAAAAAATTCGCTCAAGCAAAAGCAACTGGAGGGTCCCAGTTTACCCCTCCACTTCTGGATTTACCTCCTTTGCCTCCTCAATGTGTCCATGCCAATGACCCTGTACAGTTCCAGTTTTCATTAACTTCTTCCAGCTGCTACCTGTTTCTGGCATTTTTGAGGTTAATAATACCCTATCTCTCATGTCTAATTAAAAAAAAAAAAAAAGACCTACAAGTTGGGAAGCATTTGGTTTGCAGTGAGTTCTCAGCATCTCATCAGATCCTCACCAGGCTTCTTTGGATGTCTGGTTTACGTAGATGAGAAAAATAGGAACATAACACTCCTGAAGGGAAATCTGCATCTCTTCCCTTCTCACTTATGCTCATTTTTAGGATTTCCTAACTGTGTCCTCACTGGAATAACAGCTGGCATCCAGCAAGAAAGCAAAGAAACACTCGCAGTTTTGCCAGACATTTCTAGCGCTGTCAGGGAGATACTTCCATGGGAGCAATGAGCTGCGTGGGGCCAGGGCGATCCTCTCATCATTCCCACATGAATGCCGTGCTCTCTGGCTTTATCCCACATGCCACACACCAATTTTCCCTCGCAGTTCTCAGACTTTACGACAACCTCTGCTGGAGAATACATCAGGTCAGCTAGCAGAGCTTTTCAGTCTTCTAATAACTTTTCCTGTTCTAGATCACCACTGACTTTTGTGCTCCTTTAACAAGGAAGAAGAATTCAAAGGCATTAATCCCCCACAACAGGACATTTGTAAATCCAGAAAAAAAGCAAGCTTGCTTTGCTGATCTTTAAAACTTTGAGGCAATCCATCATCCCTAGGGCTGGGAATGCTGCTGCAGGGGCCAGGATCACCTTTGTGACTGGAATTTGGGCTGTCTGGAATAATCAAAAAAAGGAGAAAATTGTGAACTGGAATAAGGTTTCCATTATCAGACACAAAAGCATGAACATCCCAAATGATGTATAGTTAAAGTTTTCCTTAAGTCTGCCGAGAAATATCTTTCTTCAACACTAAACAACCTCAAGAACAGACAGCATTCTGTTTCAGTTCTTTGGCCAAATGGCCAAATGGTTTTTTTGTGGGTTTTTAAAAATCTTTTGGCAGGTCTCTTGAAGTAATACACAGGGTCTGCCTTGGCAGAGGTGTCCATTTTCCTCCTCCCCTCCTCAGCTTCCCTCCACCAGCTATCTTATCTGACCCTGGAGCTATTGCTGCACAAGTTAGACTTTGCAAATCTACCTTAGGCAACTCACTTGACTCACTCGTGCTTTACTTTCCCAGTCCCTTGAAGAGGGACAGCATTTTAATGGATTTTGAGATCTTTGGAAGAAAGCTCTGTTATACATGGTGAACACTCATTTTGCATGAGTTGAGAACTTCTGTTCATAGCTGGAGGGCAGTTTTCCTGGTCAGTTTAATTCACAATCCTGAACAAGTGGAGGTTGTTTATCTTTGCTTTAGCAAGGCTTTTGACACTGCCTCTAACAAAGTCCTCACGAGCAAACTGACGAAGTACAGGTTAGATAAGTGGACAGTGAGGTGGACTGAAAAGTGGCTGAACTGCCAGGCTCAGAGGTCTGTGATCCACAGCACAAGGTCCAGCTGGATGCCAGTCACTAGTGGTGTACCCCAGGGTTTGACGGTGGGACCACTACTGTTTAGCATCTTCATTAATGGCCTCAGTGTTGGGGCACAGTGCACACTCAACAAGTTTGCAGATGATACAAAACCAGGAGTGGCTGACACAGCAGATGGGTGTGCTGCCACCCAGAGGGACCTGGACAGGCTGGAGAAATGGGCTGACAGGAACCTCGTGAAGTTCAGCAAAGGGAAGTGCAAAGTCCTGCACCTGGGGAGGGATAACCCCAGGCAGCAGCACAGGCTGGGGGTCGACAAGCTTGAGAGCAGCTTTACAGAAAAGGACCTAGGGGTCCTGGCTGCCAACAAGCTGACCATGAGCCAGCAATGTGCCCTTGGGGTGGAAAATGCCAACAGCCTCCTGGGCTGCATTAGGCAGAGCATTGCCAGCAGGTCGAGGGACATGACCCTCCCCCTCCACGCAGCCCCGGTGAGGCACATCTGGAGTGCTGTGTCCAGTGCTGGGCTGCCCAGTACAAGAGAGACATGGACTTACTGGAGACAGTCCACTGAAGGACTATGAAGATGATTAAGGGCTTGGAACATCTTTCATATGACAAGAGGCTGAGAGAGCAGGGACTATTCAGCCTGGAGAAGAGAAGGCTCAGGGGGATCTTATCAATGTATATAAATACCTGAAGGGGGGAAAAAAAGAAGACAGAGCCAAACTCTTCTCAGTGGTGCCCAGTGAGAGGACAAGAGGCAATGGGCACAAACTGAAACACAGGATAATCCGCAAGAAAAGTCTTTTTCACTGTGAGTGTGATCAGGCACTGAAACAGGTCACCCATTCCATCCTTGGAGATATCAAATCCAACTGGACACAGGTCTGAGCAACCTGCTCTCGCTGACCCTGCTCTGAGCAGGAGGTTGGACTAAACAATTTCCAGAGGTGCCTTCCCACCTCAGCCACTCTGTGATTTTGTGACCTTGGAAGACTGCAATGCCAGTCTCATGGCAGCATCAAGAAGCTAAACTCCTTCAGCAGCAGCAGCATCCCTTCAGTGGGTTGGTCTGGGACCCTTTTCAGATATGTTCTCACTTCAGTCATTGGTAATAACAGAAGTTGAATCCTAGAAAGTTTTCATTTTGAAGTTATCATAAAACTATGCTTTTTTTATTGCTGTACAGTGATCTGAACCCAAAATTCTCCAACATAACAGAAGTCCAGCTTAGCCGGCTGCACGCAAGTGTTTGTGAAAACTAACAAAAGCTGGAACAAAAAGGGCAGAACAGTCTGGATCATTCATGTGAATATGGGTGTGATAAAGAGTCTTCAAGGCTCCTGGTGTCGTTTTGGTTTGTGCATGATAATGAGCAGAAAGATTCTAAAAATGGGAAAAAGAGCTTCCAGATGAAAAGAGTGGGTGGACTGGGTTTTGGTCAGCTACCTCAAAGGAGATGAAGAGCCTCCTGGACATTGCTTGTGCTGAGTCACTCCATGGGGCAGGGAGAGGACCCAGTGGACTCAAAGGTTATGTCTACATGACTAAACGCTTCTGCATGACGGAGCAGTCCTGGGCCCCTAGGCCAAGTTGTAGAGTGAATGCAACCAGACTGGGGGGGTGCAAAGCCTGCTGGAATAGAAATGGAAGGCTGCAGAATTTGGAGGAGCCAAATCTAGTTCAATCTCAGTCCTCTGGAGTGATTTGGAGTGAACTTTCTCCACAATAGCACCTGAGTTTTGGTTTCAAAGAAACCAGTTGGTTCATTTCAAAAGAGACCCAGGAATGCATTAACATTCACGCAAAGTGGACAGTCAGCAGCCCAGGACCTGGGACTGAACTGAGAGGATAAAATATTTGCAGTAGACAGACTTAAAGCAGCAAATGCCAGCATCTGGGCAGCGCTCTACTGTTGCCTGGGCTGGCACGATCCACTGAGATACCCTGAGGCTTCCATTGTCTTGGTTTTCTCTGACATTTTTAGACTTCATCTCCTGTGGAGCATCTGAGATGGTATCAGACAGAAATTTGATTAAGAAACAAGAACAATACAAAATCAATGCCATGTACATTAGGTGGATTAACAACTGGCTAACCGACAGGTCTTGAAATGTAATTACAAGTAGGAAATTATCATCCAGTATCTGAATCTCTAGTAAGGTTTATTCTTGGCATTATGCTATTGAACTGCACTTACCAGTGACTGGGTAAGCAGTGAGGAGCAGTCCACATCGTGTGCTCAGCTGGGCAAACAAACGAGATGCACTTCAGTATGGGCTAATGGACAATCTAACGCAGATGTCTATAGACAGATCAGGTGAATCGGAGTCTAAAACTGACTATTGCCTGTGTTGTCCTGCAAGGAAGCCCTGAGTGATGCTATGCACTCTAATGTTGAAATTTAGATGAGATGAATCATACCCAGAGCATGTTCCTGCTATTTTGATAATGTCTCTTCTCTCGCAGGCAGGGCTTATGACAAGATCCGACGTCTAGATGTTAAAACTAGACAAATTCAGACTACAAATGAGGCTCAGTTTTTAAGGACCTTTTAAGGTCCTTTAAATGTTAGAACAATTAGCCAAGGATTGAGGTAAATTCTTCATCACTAAAAATGCTACAGTGAAATTGGAAGCTTTTCTGAAAGTGATCCTCTGTTTTAAGGAGGAATTCATTCGGGGAGCCCTAGGGTATGTGACATCGAAGCCAGAGTTCAGATTGGCAAACCCCAGTGATGCCTTCTGTTCCTTCTTCTTTCAACCCTGACCTCACGGCTGGAGATCAGCAACCAAGTACCATCCAGGTATTACCGCTTTTAGCTTAATGCTGACAAATGCTCAGAGCCTTGCTTTACCCTTGAGCTCCAACCATGGAGAAGAAGTCAAGACCATAGTGCGACTTGGGAACTCTTGCTATGCAACTGCAAGCTGTGACACTTGCATTGTACAGCAGAAAGGGCACGACAGGGTTTCCTTTAATACAAATGTGGGATTTATTTTCTCCCAGAGTTCACCTACGCTCATAATTCAATAATAACAGACAGAATTGGAGAGAAATATTACATTATGGGACTAAAGCAAACTGAAAAATTTCCAACTTTTCCACATTTTTTACAATTTTGGTGAACAGTGCAATGTTGTATTGTACATCGCATAATGCAGCTCGGGACAGGGCTCAGGGCACAGCCTGATGAGCACAGCCCGAGGACTGATGTGCAACAGAACTGAACAGGACAGTGTGAAACGATGCCTAGCAGAGATTAATTCCCCTGCACATCCCTTAATCATGCTAAGTTTTCAAGCTTAACTGTGATAATTAATTGCAAAGATTAACTATCTAATTGGTGATTATCATATTGGATGGAATTGGCCTGGAGCACAAGCCTTATGAGGAGCGGCTGAGGGAACTGGGGTTGTTTAGCCTGGAGAAGAGGAGGCTGAGGGGAGACCTCATCGCGCTCTACAACTACCTGAAAGGAGGTTGTAGCGAGGTGGGTGTTGGTCTCTTCTGCCAAGTAACAAGCGATAGGACGAGAGGAAATGGCCTCGAGTTGTGCCAAGGGAGGTTTAGATTGGACATTAGGAGAAATTTCTTTACTGAAAGAGTGGTCAGGCCTTGGAACAGGCTGCCCAGGGAAGTGGTGGAGTCACCATCCCTGGAGGTATTTAAAAGACGTGTAGATGAGGCCCTTAGGGACATGGTGTAGTGGGCATGGTGGTGTTGGGTTGACGGTTGGACACGATGATCTTAGAGGTCTTTTCCAACCTGTATGATAAAAAAATTAGGAAGGAACAGGTAGTGAGCCCTGCCAGTTTGAAAGTGTTCATTGGTACAGGCAAGGAAACAAGAGAGAAGAGCAGAAGAGCCACAGGCAGGAAAGAGAGAGACACACATGGGAAACGGGATTGAGGAGCACAGCACAGGGTAGTCATTATATGCTGCTCAAAGTGAGAATATTCTCTTCTATGGGGAAATATTCCTCCTGTGACAATAAGGCACTGAACAATGACCGGAAGCTCAGCAATTAGTAACACCCACCTTCACCCAAACCTGCCTTTGACATAAGAAAAGGATCTATGTTGGATAAAATTACCCCATTGTCCCATATCATCATTAATTAAAGGAGAACTGGGATGTAGGAGTGGAAAGTTTAAGGGTGGTAAAGGGGAACGTTTGGTTCTACTTTCTCAAGTAGCATTCTTCCCAGTTAGATATCACACATACTGGACCTTGAATATTATGAACTATGCAGTTGTTATCATTTCATTGGGTAGTGAAACAGACATAAAGAAAAAGGGGCCCATTTAGGTACTGAAAGCGCTTTTTTCATTTTTTTATTTCTTGGCCTCACTACCCACTTACTAATTGTAAATGTAAGAAGCACTTTATGGACAGGGAGTTATATACTGGACACAAACCAGAGCCATTTGGGTTCCAGAAATTAGTTATTTTATGCACTACTGGTGTGTAGCTTCTCCTTGGATGGACGTGGCTGGTTAGAGACAGGCTTTCATACCGCTGCTCTGGACCCGAGGAGAAGGGATACGGGAAGCAATCATCGGGTCTGTAGTGGGAATGCAGGCAGGTTATGCCCTCTCTGAGGTTCTCGGGCACTGAGAATAACACACTACTCTGAAAATGAAGTCTTTGATGTTTATGAGCACTGATGGCCACCAGAGCACTGGTGGCCACCTGAACGGCAAAGCATAAATGAAAAGATAGCCTTTAGCAGCACTGCAGTCACCAAAGGCCATGCAGAGGGTGTGTCCTGACATCATTGAAGGAAATTAATGCCGCATTAGCATAAATTCATGCTAACTCGCATGCAGTCTATGAAAAATTACTGCTCAGTCCCATCAAGGTAGATTTAGACCAATCTCGCTGAAGCTGCTTTGGAAAGTCAGGAGGAAAGTCACCTTTGCACGTATCAGTCTGGGAATGAGATTGTGAAAAAAGTGGAAATGAGGCTGAAATCAAACCTCTAATCTCTGCCCTGGGGCTCCTTCAGTTCCTCCAATTACAACACAGATCCTCCGCAGACTTACAAGAGGTTTTCCCAAAAGCAGGAATCAAACATCAAACGTTTAATGAGGATCAGAGATAAATACAGATTGAATATCAAACTTTTTTTCCCAGTTGCTGAATTGATGTTTCTACATCAATTCATTAAGGGTCCACCTTTCCAAAGCCCTTCCAGGTTCAGAGAATTGTTTAGACATTTGAAATAGAAGTCTGGGATACAGAAGTATACAGGTAAACTTAAATTTGCAGAAAACACTAAATTCACAGAACTAAAAGGCCTCTTAGAAAAGTAAACCGTACAGAAAAAATTAAATGCTGTTTGAAGTAGATGAAGGCTGGGCAACCCTTTCAAGAGCACTAGATGAACTGCCCCTGCTTGCTGTCCTTAGGACCAAGCACTTATTTTAATTCCCTGTGTAACTTGATTTATGGGAGTACTCCCGTTCATGGTGATTCAAATCTAGGGAACGCTACACAAACTGAGGTCGTGGTCTTGCAGTGATCTCTCTGCATGTGAGGGTCAGTGCACACACATGAAGCTCCAGGAAGTCCTGGGGCTTTGGACAAGGCTCTGAGCTGATCAGCTGCACGTGCTGTTGTGTAGCCCCTTCTTGGAAACTCAAAATGGATCCCACAGGGTGGCAAGACCACAGCTGGGGAAGGCTGTAGAAAAGACAAGGGGCTACAGCTTGCAATATGGGTCATAGGTTTGGCCACGTTAGACCTTGCTTTTAACTTTGCAGTGGAGATAATGTCTCTCAGATTGGCACACTACTGTTAAAACCAACAGCAAAACTTAAAACTGGCTAGTTGGATATAAAACCTGGAATTTCGAGCTGTACTTCCACTGTGGAGTCCAACATCATCACACCCTGGCCCTGTCGCTATGAAGGACCAAATTCGAGGTCCTACACATTTTTTGTAAAGCGAGCACCATATCTGAGAGCCCTTATCCAAACACTCTGTACGCCAGGGCTATAAAACACCCAAGAGGGAAAGGATGCCTACCTTCAAGAGGTGAATGCGATACTAAAACTCACTCAGGCTCCAAATTCCTGCAGGCAGATTTGATATGGGAGAAGCCCCACCGTGCTCTGCCAAAGATGACCACCACCCTACCCGGTTCTCCTCTCCCCCACACAACTTGCAGGGCAATGCAAATGCCTGGTGCCAATCCTGATGTGCATGGCAAGAAAGGAGAATGGGGTTTCTTGGGAAGTTGGAAGAAATAGGACCAGCAGGAGAGGCAGGATAGAGGCTGCGCTTGCCGCTCCTCCAGTTATGCTCTTATGGATGAGAGAATGCGTAAGTCACATTTTGGTCTGTGAATTTTTATTTGGACTGTATCACTCTAAATATTCCTCTGGTGGGAATTTCAGGCAAGGATTTTTGTCACGGGATAAAACTGGAGGGTCTCCTGTTCTTCCAATGAAGTTTTGAGAACATACTAAAAAGATAAGACTATTGAAGTTTCTTTTTCCTTAAACACTGCAGCCCTGGCATGTCCTGTGAGATGCGACTTATTGGGCAGTGCCGAGTTCACCCGATCACCATTCTTCACAGATGAATGTTGCCGAACTCTCCATCCAGACACCCAAATTGCAGAAAGGTTTTAATTATTTACTCTCTAGCACCACCTAAGTGCAGCCCCAAGTAACACAAACCAGCGCTTCCCTTTCAGAGCACACCTTTCCCCGCGCCCTGAATGAGGCTCTCCCAGTATCACCAGAAGTGTCCTCACCAGGAGGTGCAGACTGCCACCAAGGACCGTCGCCTGCCACTTGCCAGTCAAATATGCATCTCCCCAAGTGGCCAGTGGCCTTTGGGCCCTGGCAAGACACCTGCAGCTTGTCCCAGGTCACCATGCACCTCTGTTAAGGTTGTTGGGAGGTCTTCTGCTGTCATTGATGGTTCTGCATGACCTCCTCCACCAGCCACCTACCCACACTGCACTCCTGCAAATTAGAGGCAAAAAATAAATGAAGTTTCCATCTCTGATATGTTTGGAGCAGATCCTAAATCCTCCCAACACACAGGTGAGGTGGGGAGCTGGGGCTAAGGCTATAATTGACGTTGTGATGTCCGTGGTGCTCCAGGAGGAAACCACCCATGGTGCATTGGAAGGGTCTGAGCTGTGACTGCCCTGAGTTACCCGCACTTGCTTCCGCAGAAGACACCATAATTACACCACCATTGCTCAGTCATGCTCTTTATTTGAAAGGCGACATGCCTAAAATGCTTCAGCAGTCATTCTGCAGGGCCAGATGGGCCTGACTCGATTCGCTTTGGTGCTGCGTATTCCCAGCTGCCCCGCAGGCGCCGTGTCCAGACGTGGGAGCCAACATGGGCAGCGAGGCTGCCCACAGAGAAGAGTATCAAGCCTGGCTTTCCAGAGAGACCCTGTGGCAGCTCCTGGTCAGCCCTTCTGCAAAGCCAGAGAGCGCCTAAATCAGTGGTAGAAAAAGAGGGTTCTGGTTTCAGCAGCTCAGTTAGACCATGTGAGGACACGGCTGTGCTGACAGGGCAGGTCAAAGTAAATTCTTTGCACCAAATTTACACCAAATGAAATGGAGAGGTGCTCAGGTGATCCACATAAAAAGAGCTGTTGAGACTCAAGTGTAGATATTTAAATGGCCCATTTCAACTAGACCAGCTTAATCATGCTTAATTATTGACTTGTTTAATTATTACTCATGCTTAATTCTATTTAAGTTCTGACCTAATCTGTACATACCACTACTCTTGCATCTTAGGACAGTGACCGAATTGGAGATGGGAGACAGGCTTGAGCGCCTCGGGCATCCCAAGATTTGGGATGACAAAACCTTGTGCTATTCTGGTAACGGTGAGGAGAAAATCAAAACTCACAGGGAAAAAAGGGAAGACACAAGAGTCCCTTTGTGTATTTTCCCCTTTTTGAGATTGTTTTCATTCTGCACACAGTGCATAGATGTGCCATTTGCTTTGCTGAGTTCTGCAATTTAAATTATTCACACTGTTAATAATCGATAGTGAAAAGCACCATGGATCAGCAAAGTAGAACTAGAGTATCTTGGAAAACAGTCAGATGGTCAGATCTTACATGTGATAAAAGCTTCTTTTATATTTTTTTTGTATGGTGTAACACTAACCAGGCCCTTTTCTAGACAACAGACAATAACTTCAGACATTGAGGTGAGGTGAGGGTTATATGAATGACTGACCTTCTGGTGTCCTGGTCAAACTGGAACACAAATATTTTTATTTAATCAGAAACGCATTATTATTTTGATAGTGTTACTTTGTCTTTTTTTTTTCAGAAATTAAAGCCTACTTTATTCTGTGGAGTTAACATTTCGAAGTAAAAGGAATGGGCATCCAGTTATTCTCCTCCATCCCACCTCCCCAGAATTGTCCACATTTGACCTGGGTCACCCGTACTTGGGTGTCAGCTTCTACCCCTGATCTGTTGAGTAAAAGGCAAGAGGAGAAAGACAGTACACCCTGCTTATGGGCTTTCAGACTCTAGGCTGGGAAAAGAATCATGAAAATATTCAGCAAACGGGATTCAAATTCTTGAGCAGCTTTAGATGAATCAAAACAAGTTTTTGATAATAGATTTACCTACTGGGTGATGCCTGGGATTCTTTAAGCCTCTTTGATTTATAGAGCTGGACTATAAATCTGAGAAACAAGCCTTCAGGTGACACATATACAGCTTTCTGGGAGAGCCAGCCTGCCTGTGTCACTAGACACAACATCTCCAAGGTCCCCAGAGACACGCACCGACTGCGCCAGGCTGGAAATCCCAACCTAGTAGTTGTAGTAAAAGTGAGGCGTGGATGCAATCACTGTCTTCCTTCGGTCTCTGGGAAGATCTTGAAAGCAGAGCCATACCAGAAAGCCTTTGTAGCCAACTCCTACAAGATTTACTTCCAATTTCACAGGATTTGAGTAAGTTTTCATGGCTGTCACACCTGCCCGATTGGTGCCATAGTTGCTTCTCTGGGTCAAGCAGTTTTTCTTGGCATTGCTTGTTGCGCAAGAATTGCAGCTGGTGTTGATAATCAATGCCCCAGCGTCTCAGGCATCATCTGCAGGCAGGTGCATTGGGCATGATGAACTGGACAAAGAAGGAGGAAGGAAGACAGAGAGAAAAACACTAATGAAGACCTCAATGAATTGCAGTGGTCATACGTGTCCTGCTACCGTAGTGCAAGCCTGCAGCCCTGTCCCTGTGCTGGCTGTGCCCTGTGCTCTTGTCACACCTTCTGGAAGGGATAAAGGCCACCTCAGAGACTCAAGAAAGTGAGGATTTTTTTTTCCTCTGTTTTGCCATGAACTTCCTAGAAAAAAGCAACTTCATGCTTTGGTTTCCCGTTGAAGGAAAATGGAGGTATTGCACTCTCTGTAAACACCGAAGGAGGATGTAACATCTTGGAAGAGTTTCAATGTCACGTAGCAAAAGCCTGTTTCATTTCTGACACTGAACAGTGCCTCGTGGGCGAATGCAATCCCCCGGCTATCCCCACCAAGGTGTGCTTTGAGTACCTCCCGTTTGATAAAAGCTGTTTCCAAATGTCTCCCTTCTGTTAGGCATCTGTGCATCCTCAGATACACATTTCTGCATCTTTCAAGGTTGAGTTTCACGTCATTTCATTTTTTCCTCTATTTTCCTAACCCCCAAAACCACAGACCAAAACCACAAGGAGACTCAGGCAGTCTAGAGAGCTTAAAAAGTGGAGGAATGCTGACAGACCGGGACTGCCCATGGTCTCTCCTCTTACAGCTATTGATTGATTTGGGATAAGAGAAGGGCTTTTTGTACTGCGCCTCTGCCAAAAACATAAAAGGCAAAAAGAAACCACTGACAAACAAAGTGCAGATTTGGCCAGGTTCTACTTCAGATGCCGAAAAAGACTTTTTTTCATCTTATATGGATGGAAGGAATGCTTTTACACACTGAGACCTCCCAACAAGTGTTCTTTTCACTTCCAGAAGACCAGAATAAAGTAAGCCCACCAACTTCATGTGAAAGAGGAGGGTCCAGCAGGATGTTACCAATTTTTCTTCTATACCTGTGCCTGGCGTACATTTCTCTTGCTGGTTCAGCTCTTTCCTGCTCTCTGCCAGCTGTTTTGCCAGCTCACTGCATCGGCCAAAAGCTTCTCAAGGCAGTGGCGAGCAGCCCCCGCAGCCCTCTGACCCCGCAGAGGCGATGCCCTGCAGTCCCTGTTAACATTTCTTTGCTGAATTTTCTCCCATGGTTTCTCACAGGATGAAATTACCTCTAAAGTGCTATTGCAGGTCTAGAATCTCTGTGAATTTTTTAACTCTGGTGGTTTTTATCTTTTCTTCAGCGAAAGACAAGGTCAAGCATTTTGTTGAGTCCGAAAAGACATTAAAGGAAAAGGGCGAGGGAAAAAAAAAGCAAACCCTCTGTATAAAACATTTCAGAGTACTCATGCAGCATATTAGAGAGCAAAAGGAGCTTTCTGGCTCCTATCTGGCTGTTGTTGCAATTGTTAATGTGGTTTTGTTCCATTATTAATGACACCAGAAAGAGAAATCAGGCCTTCCAGACAAACTTGAGAGACTCTTAGATGGCAAAGAGAAGGAAGGGGAAAAAAAAACCCTTAAAATAATGGACATAAGCAAAGTGAAGGAGAGGGGAAACTTAATACACCGAGCACGTAGCAATAAAAATCTGCAGGTGTCTATAGCACTGTAAGGATGGTGAACCGAATCTTTTACAAAGCTTGTAAATCATTCCCAGAACCTGCTAGTTTAAGGGCACTTTGTAATTAAACCAGGAAAAACTAATTTCTTACAGCCTCTACTATATCGCTTGATACATTCGTGTTTCCTAGAACTGCTGTTTGACAAGCAGAGAAAACTAAAACCAGAAAAGCAACATTAATAGACGAAACCTCTGTAACCCGGAGCGGCGTATCATTAGCCTCATCTGAATGTGGTTGGACAGGATTTCAATAAAAAGCTTTGTTAGGAAATTACATCATGAATATGCCAAGGTAAGTAATCTCAGGATTAACACTCCAGTCTGGCTTTCCTGTAAAGTTACGCTGAGTTAGCTACCAAATCAGCATCCCTGCAGAAGAGCCGGGCAGGGCGCACCCCTTTGTTCCCACTCGGCAGAAACAGCTCCACTGCCGAAGCCTTGCGCTGATGCCCGAGCACCGAAGCCCAGGACCCACCACTGGCTCGTCAGCAGCATCCTCTTCAAACCCCATCCCTGACGGAAGGAGAGATCTGCTGAAGCTCATCCCCCATTGCATTTGGGGTGCTGGGAGGCAGGCAGATGCTGCGGGGGCTCAGAGGGGCCGGCCTGCCTCGGCAATCCCCCCCGCCCTCCGCTGCTCCGCTGCCCTGCCAGCGGGCTCCCACCCTGCCCAAAGCGCTCACCCATCGCTGCCGTTTCACACCCTTATGCACTTCTGCTTAAGAGAAGCCTCCTCCCCTGCAGAGGGGATGTTTGCAGCACTGGGAGAAAGCTGTGGTGGTGCATTCCCCCCACACCTCTCCTGGGCCGCTCCACGATCTCAGAAACTCCCGTTAACCTTGGCCTTGGTGTAACGAGTCAGGCGGTGAGGCGTCCCTTGACCGTATCAGGAACTCTCGCATAGCTGAGGTTGGGGAACGTACTGACCGTACCAGGAGTCCTGCTGCCTGGCCCAAGTGGGGGACGAGAGCGGGGATAATTGTCATCCCCTGACACCCCTATCTGAGTCGTAACTCGAGTGGGACGGTACCATTGTTACTGAAACCTTGAGAATTTTCACGGATGACTAAAGCCAGCCATCTTGCGACCCTATAAAGAGCGGTCCTAAGTGAGGCCCTTTGAGGTCTCCTGGACCGCAGCGGGCTGCGCCCAGCATCTCCCTCTGAGCGGGACGTCTCTCAGAGCTCGTGAGCTCTCGAGTTTGCGATATTCAGAGGACCGTCACTGACGACGGGGCTGAAACACTCCTCGAGGCTCAACCCCTCGCCTGTTGAGAAATGCCAAGACATTTGACGTGGGTGTTTCACTGGACTTGAGGGGAATTTTTAACAGGTATACCTTTATAGATTTATCTGTCTCTGTGTCTGTGTGCATGTGTGTGTGAATTGATGGAGGCACCAGCTAGCAAGTATAGTATAAATACTACCATCTCAAACCTATAATTAAGTCACTGTCATGATTGTAGTAGACTCTACTAACTTACCGTGTAAACATTAAATTAGTCAATGATTAAGTGCTGCTAAAATCTTGTGATCTACCTTAAAACTGTGAATGAACCTTAGACTGCTGCTAAAAAAATATAGTCCCTTAGACATAAACCGTTGACCAAGTCTGGGACTAAGATTGGATCCAGCCGCACCTAAGCTCCATCAGGAGTTTAGAAAGCAAGGGGGTCTTCTCTGAACCTCATGACTCAACGGGAGGGTCTCCCTTACTCTTTTCATCCTCGGCCTCTGTATAAATCATTCTAGCTCAATTCTATCTCGATTTTCCTTTGTATGCTTCATCCATGTAGTAAGTGATAGAGTGAACCTTGCCATCGAACTCTGTTAAGTCATGCTTTTATAAATTTCTATTAAAATCACTTTCTGCTGATACCTTTGACTGTGATTCTTTAAGCAGCCTCTAAACCACTCATTCGTGACAAAAGCATTGTTTGTAATGGGCTCTCAGGGAGAGAGGCTTTCAGATAAATAGGGTTTATAGAAATCTGATTAAATGCTTTCTTAATACTGGGCATTTTGTCATATGTGTCCCTGTATTTCTTGAGGTGCAGTTTATATTAAAAAAAACCCAACCTCTAGACATTTTATAATTTTCCCTTTAAAAAGAAGGAATCTGAAAGCTCTTTGCTGTTAATTATTGATGCTGAAAACAAACACTCGTTTCTTATTCCCAAACTGAACATTTGACCTATACTGCAAAGCCAAAACTGCCAATATTTGGGAAGAACTCCAGACCTGGATTTCAACTTCATGACTAATATCTGTCTTTCCAATAGAGTGGATTAAATTGTAAATTACTCAAAGCTCAATTCATTTTGTATGAGCGTATGCCCCATATGTTGTGCTGCCAAAATAGGTCACTAGGCCAAGAGCTAAAAAATAATTTAAATAGAGGTTTAAAGAAATGAAAAAGGAAAATGACATAAATTTACATTACCATGAGACCTTCTTTAATGCTTTGAGGAATAAAACTGCCATGAAGCAATGGGGTCAGGAAGAAATTTTGCCGCTGGGGATCTCATTTTCAGCAGGGACACCCAGACACGGTGTTGGCCTGACGCAGCAGAGGGGATTTGGCAAAGCACAGGAGCAGCTCAGACAGGTGCGGTGGAGGGGAAGCACGTCGTGGGCTGCCTTTGCAGATGAAGTGCAACCATTCTTTCAGGCACCCTCAGCACCACGGCAGGCTGCAAAACCTACGTGAAATCAAACATTCAGGCAGTATGTCTTCACTGACCTCTCTTCCCCCTGTCCCTTCACCTGACTCCCATTGCTGAAGCTTCAAGAGATGCACCAGAAGTCAGGGAAGCTGGAGATTTTATTGCACCCTGAATAAAAGATGGACCCTGGAGCCCATGCAAATTGCACCCTCTCTTGCCAAGGCCTGACTTAAGTCCTATGAAGTCCCCCCTGAGGTGTGCAAGTGCGAAACCCCAATGCCACACGGAGGCTTTCACCTGGCTGCACAGGACAGCGTCACACTTGTTGGAAAGGTGCAGTGGGAGCAGGTCCCCCGCAGCTGAGCCCAGAGCAAGCCCAGCCCCGCTCCTGCTCGGCCCCCTGCCCGGGGCTGTGCTTCAGCCACCCAGACCGCCACGGGCTTCACTTGGCATCCTCGCAGGCAAGCAGTATGTAGGGAAACCTGCACTAGTCCATACAGTGCAGTGAGAGACATGGCTGCCCGGTACAGGGGGCTCTGGCAGACCCCAGCCGTCCCTCCTCCTTCGGGGAGCTGCCCTTTCCTCCCACCCATCTCGAGAAGCCTGGGTTGATGCGCAGACTGAGGTGTCTCTCTTTTATCCACACCTTACTAAGGAAAACTTGAGGGAGGGAAACACGAGGAAGAGGGGGACGGAAGAGCTGCAAAAGGACCACCCCAGCGTGTAACCCTTTTACCACTCACAGGGGCGGCTCTCCTGGGGTGCATATGGCCTCTGGCAGCATCCGCCCCTGAGTGAGGGTGAATTTTCAGGATTGGAGCACTCACATGTGTGTGCCTAACTCACACTGTCCCATGCTTTCTGAAAGAAGGACAAGCATTTCTGGGGACCTCCTCTGGAAGACGGTGGAAGGGAGGAGCACCCAGTCCTTGTCCTGGGTACGGTGGAATGGGAACCCGGTGCACTTTCCAGCGTGGTCATCTGAGATGACCCCTGGGGACACAGAGCTGCTGCTGCCCAGCCCCGCCATCTCACCCGCAGCATCACCAGCCTCCTCGGGGCAATAAAATCATTTTTAACACCCCGAAGGTGTTAAAATTTCCCTCGTGGGTACGTGTTCCCTTAGCAATCACACACACAAAAAAAGCATCCTCGGCCGAGTGTCCCGACCCCCGGGCTCGGTTCCTCCGCTCCGGCCGGGGCCCGGCGGGGCACGGCTCGCTCCCCCGCCGAGCCGTGGCACAGCCGGGCCGGGCTGCGCGGCCCCCGCCGGCGGCCCATTAGCGCTCATTTCCTGGCTGGGGCGATGGCAAGCGGCCGGGCAGCACTTTCCCTTCCTCAGCCAATTGCATCTTCAATCCGTATCGGAGGATCGCGGGGTGTGAGGCGTGGGAGAGCCCGGGGCCGGTGCGGCGGGCGCCGGGGGGGGAGCTGCCACCAGCCCCGGTGCCGCGGCAGGAGGGGGAGGAAGAGGAGGGAGAGGAGCGAGGAAGAGGCCTGGGGCGGGCAGCCCCCGGGGTCGGGCCGCGCTGGCCGGCTGAGCCGCTTAAATGCAACCTCTGGGGCATCGGCTTCTCTCTGATGAGACCGCTCCAGGGCTGCCGGGAACGGGGCGTCGTCGTGGGGACCGTCACCCTCTGCCTGGCCGCCGGGTGGGCTCTGCAGAGTAAGTGTCCCTTTCTCTCCTCCGCTTCCTCCCCTGGCCCTTTCATCCTCCTCCTCCTCCTCCTCGCCGCGCTACCCCCGGCTCAGCCCCAGTGCCCGGCATCTGCGCGGGGCGGTGCGGAGAGCCCGGCCGCCCCTCCGCCGGGCCCGGGCCCGGCCCAGCCGCCCGCGCCGGGCTGCCGGCAAGCGGGGAGGGCTCCTCCTAAGCCGGCCCTAACCAGGAGTGTCCGGAGAGCTGCTGGGAGGGGATGGGGACGGGACTTAGGGGGGCTCAGGCAGGCATCGCTGCTCCCTGCTGACTGGAAATGGTCTGGGAAGGCTCGTCCCCGCTCCTGCTGCTCGGAGGAAACGGGGGAGCCGAGCGGCGCCGGCCCGCGGCTGCAGCCCGGCCGCTCGGGCGGGGAGCCGCGGCCGCGGGGGGACCGCCCCGAGCAGCCGCCGTTCCCCTCTGCATGCCCGACAGCAGAGAGCGGGCAAGGAGGAGGAAACACATCCCGGTTAACCAGGGCTCGGGTCACGCCGGGAAACGTGGCGGTGAAGGGGGAAGGTGGATTTCCACCCAGCAGCCCACGGGGGGCGAGTGGGGACGGGGCTGCAGGCAGGGAGCCGGCCAGTCCTGTCCAAGCGAGGGCTAGAGGAGGCTGCAGCCGGCCCCCACGCCTGGGAATTGGGGTGGGCAGTGCCACCAGTGGGTTTGGTTTGAACACGCCCCGCCGTCTCCTTCATCATCAAGGTGACGCACAAGCAGGACACCGAAGGGTGGAGGAACTGTCCCCAGAGTTTAAGAGCTCTATTTTAGAGCTCTCCCCCCCATTTTAGAGCTCCTGCGTGGAGGCTCCTCGCTCCTGCCAGCCCTTTTGCACCCCCTCCCCAGCACGCTGCAGGCCCGGCTGCGTGGCTACGGCCAGGTCTGGTAGACAGAGCCGCGCTTCCAGCTTTGACTCTGGGCCAGGCGAATACTTCGGAGTGCAGCGGCGTGCCAGGGACAGCAAACTCGCCGCACTTCCAGCGGCACCGGTACCCTCTTCTCCTCGGTGCATGTTTTACTGGGCGTGAAGGGTCTGGTTTTGCAACCAGCAGAGCGCAGTGGCCCTGCGCAGGGCGCTGCAGGTGGGTGTGATGTTTGCTCTCAAGGCTGATGCAGCTGTGTTTGGATTAGACCAGTTCAGGTGATCTAGGCGGACTGCATATTAAAAATATTTTTGAATGGTTATTGCATTGCCTTTTTTGGCTTTGTGTGCTGGATAGGCACAGAACACGTTTGCAAATAATTTAATGGAAGGATTTTTTTTTTTTTTACATTTACCTTGCAATCACATATTCAAAACAAAACCATGCCTTTATCAAAACAAAAGGGTCACTGTGGTGAGACGCTCAGCTCCTGTCTAGTCAGAAACAGAGCAAAAGGCCTTTAAATAAACACACGGAGCAGAAAACAATTAGAACAATTTGCAGCGATTATCAGAGGTTCCCGTCTGTTCTGTTTCTCTGGCTGGCACAACCAGCTTTTTCACAGCTCTGGTTAGTCTCTCCTGCACGCAGCCTGAACGGCAGACCACAGCTTAGCTCAGGATGCGCCGGGCTACCCAGAGAGCGTGGTGTCCCTGCAAGGGACATGACAAGATATCCATGAAGGGGGAATCCCAGGAGTCTTATCCTGGAAAAAGCCTAGAGCCCATCTGGTTAACAAATACATAGAGGCTGGGGCTTTCTCCTGTGCTGGTCCTATAGGCAAGGACTTGGGAATCACACTGGCTTCTCGAGCTTCCCTGACTTACGTTGACCAGCAGAGTTTCTGAATTCTGCTACAGATCGCAAATAGAGTGGAGTCGGCTTGTAATTCATTTACCCATCTCTCCCTATTTGTGGTTGCTCTGGGGTTTTGCTGACCATGGCGGGGGGGGTGTGTGTGTCTTATTTTTTAATAAGATTTTTTAAAAGAATTTCTTTTCCTTGGAGATTTTTTTTTCTTTGCCTTTTTTAATCATTCTTTTCCCTGAAGTCTCTGCAGAACCTCCAGGAGCACCCCAGGGGTGCTTTGCACTCCTTCAGCGTAGCTGAGGGTCTCGTCCTCCCTCCCTGCTGGGTTAGAGACATTCACAGCTCAGCATTATTTTTTCAGTCCTGCTATGGCAGTCAGGCTGTTCCCACAGTATGAGAGGAGAGCAGGTGAGCTGCTCCAAGCCAAACCAGGAAAAGGCATTCAGCAGTGAAGCTTACTCTGTGCTTTATCTGCCTTTTGTCTGGTTTGATTTTTGCGGGTAGATAACAGGATTTCAGTCTCTAGCCAAGTGTCTCAAACATGCCACTAATTATAAAAAAAAAAAAAGTATGCCAATTGAAACTTGGATGTTTGATGTTCATCCAAATCTTCATGCAGAAATACCCACATGCAAGCAGAAATTATTGCAGTTACACATTAAACTAAATGGTCGGTTCAGTTTCACAGTGTTATGAACAGCTCCATAATCACATCAGTAGGAACTAGGTGAGAATTAAATACTCTTTCACGTGCATTTTTGCCTGGAAATCATCAGGAACATGAAGTCCCTGACTCCGTGTGAAAGTGGATACCTTTAATTACATGCAATTTATCTGCACTGGCATATAACTGGCTGCCTTTACAAAGCTGTTGTCTCAAACGTTGATAACGCATCCTGAAAACATGATGAAGTCCTTGCCAAGTCTTCACATACTTAAGCCTGCTAAAGTTTTTGCTTTTGGGGGATGGTAATTCATTAATATAATAGGTTACCTTGGCCATAGCGATTAAACTTTCCATTTAAATGCAGGATTTTAAAGAAAAGCCAGTTACTGATGAATACAAAAGCATTGCTCAGCGTTTTCAGAAAATGTTACGCTCCCTTCCCCAAAAAGACTCTTCCAAACTCTCTCCTCTTGGTATCAAAACACTAAAACACATGCAATTACTTGTCCTGTATGGTGGAAATGTTCCTCCCGACTATTACCAATTAAAAATGTGTATCTAGTCTTTAATTGTCTATGTATGTTCCTTTTATGGTCAGTAGAAAGACAGATAACTGCAGAGCATAATCCATCCTCTCTTAAAACAGACTGCTGAAAGAGGTAGGACAAATCACCCCTCAGAGGTCCCATCCTGCCCGGGACAGTTGGTCACCTCCTCACTCATCGCCCTCCTTTGTCTTTCAGCTCCCGGAGTAGTATCATTAGTCGTCCCACAACCCAACATCAACGCAACAGTGGCACAAAACATCTTGCTCTCCGTTGAATACTCTTGCAGAGGCGTCGCCACCATTGAGTGGAAGCATGTGTCGAGCTGGGGCACCACCAAAATTGTTGAGTGGAAAAGTGGGAATTATGTCAACATATCCACGGTGTACAAGGACAGAGTGACTACTTTTGAAAATGGCTCTATACAGCTTCTGAACGTGGGCATGAGAGATGCCGGCTACTATTTTATCACTGTAACAGAGGAGTATGGAACCAACACCTATGGCACCATCATAGTCAACGTTTATGGTACAAACTAGATGGGAGTTCTTGGCTTCACCCTGTGTTTAAATGTTAATCTGCTCGTAATCAATTTTATAATATTTTTGTCTGTCCTCCCTGCAGAGATTATCTACGAAGATCTACATTTTGTAGCAGTTCTCTTTGCATTTCTCGCTGCAGTATCTGCCATTTTGGTCTGCTTCATGTGGCTGTGTAATAAATCTCTGCATCTATTCCGGAAGAAGACGACACACAAACTAACAGGTATCTCTCTAAGAATGCAGTCAAGGTATAGGGTTTTCAAGTCTGAATTTTGAGCTTAAAATTCACTTGTGATTTGAGCGATAAAAGCGCTAAGCAGGGACACTGAGAAACAAGGCTGGAAGGGCTCAGTTCAGTTATCCTGTTCAACTCTTTACTAGCAGAGGCAACTGAATAATAGCTATTTAGTTGCAGAACAATCCACAGGACATCTACCTTAGACATTTTACACCAGAAACCACAAAACACTTCCCAACATTGCTAACTGCAGAACTTGGGGAGAAAAGGCCAGAGCTGCAATAACCCCCCATCAGAGGGCAGGAGAAAGTCAAGAGCATCAGCAACACCCTCAGTGTCTGCACCAGAAGGGTATCTCCTAGGAGAAAATACACAAGTGGCCCTTGGGAGTGGCTCCCACCTCACTTCATGGAGGACTGCACTTCTTCTTCTCCTCTCAAACCCCCCTTTCATCTGTCCTGACATCTGATTCAGTTGCGGATTTCAACGAACACTGAGTAGTATCAAAAGCAGACTCCTAACACGTGCCAAAGACACCAGTCATGAAAAGCAGATCAAGGGCTGCACTGAAGGGAACATTCACATATTAGAGAAGAAACTTCCAAGCCACAGCCAGGGACATACAGCCTCGGCAGCAGGACAAGGTGCCACGTTACGGGCCTGGGCTCAAGCTCTGGGCGCATCCTTGGAACAGGAGGTTTCTTTTACCACTTCAAAACGTTTCAGGCGTTTACCTCCCTTCTTTGTAAGTACAGATCCACTAGTGGTTTCTTGCCCTGTAGGTAAAAGGTCTGTATTCCTTCTCTAATAAGCACTGCTTAAGCTGTTACACTACAACAAGCAGCCTGAGTATCAGTATTTTACTAGACCAACACAGATACTCAAGAATCCTAAGCCTTGTGGCCCAGACTTTGTGTCAACTCTGCAAAACCTGATACGGGAAGAGATGAATTTGGCTTGAGCTGTCTCTTCTTTTCTGCTGCTCACCTACAGCTCTAAGGGCTGCTGCTGTTTTCATGGTGCACGCACTGCTCAAAAGCTTCTGTAGGTACTGAAAATTTTCGTGTCGTGCCAGAATATACAGGCTTTTGTTTGGATAAAGCCTTTCCTTCCTCCAGTTAAAGCCAGAGTTTTACAAAGTCTGAATCAAATACACTTATTTGGCAGACTTCAGGAAAACCACAGTTCTGGAGACTTGCTCTGTCATTGCCTAGAACATGATCCAAAGCAGGGACCTAACTTCTGCCCCGATTCCACCTTAGAGCCCTCCTCTCAAAAGTCATGAAAAGAGGTATAAGGACTGGCCCTATGGACTTTAGTCTTCATAGCGCCTTTAGTCTTGTATTGGAAGAAACCAGTGTCACTTTAAAGATTGTGAGGGACTCTTTATGCAGTTAAATATTTTGAAAAGATGTATTTAAAACCTAATTATAGATGAGTAAGCTTGAGCTAATATTAAAAAGTTCAAAATGTCTTGCTATTAACACAGCGTTGTTAATTTTGGAACGCTGGCCTTCCAATCCATTTGCCAATCAATAATAATATCCTTTTATTTGCAGCAAGTACAACTGAAGAGATTGAATTGGAAACCATTGAGTGTTAGCCAAGGACTGTCTCATAACAAAAATAACAATTCTACCTCAGGAGAAAGTACTGGCAAGGAAAGCAAGAAGAAACCTAAAAGGTAAAATGTTTGTGACTACTGCAGAAACATCCTGACTTGCAAAGCTAATTAGACATGAAAGCAGCAGTGTCTGATGGAGCTGTTTTGACCTGTTAAGATTTCAGCTCTGCTAGCCAAGGTAAAAGTAAAGAAGAGTATGCTTTCATGCTGAGCACGAACACATTTTTGTGGCTAATTAATAAAATCTACAGCCTCTACCACTCTTAAAAACAACCAACCAACCAAGCCTCTAAGATCAACCCATAAAGGAAATGATCATGATCTTGAAGGACACCTGTATTTTGGCTACAGCAAGTCTCCTATTACAGACAGAGCAGGCATTAGCATCCTTCAACATAATAAATTTAATGTCTAATTACAGTATTACATTAAAAAATTAATTGCAAGGATTGAATCCTGTTTATTGTGCCTATGCTGCTACTTTTGGGCGTAAGGAATTTCCTGAAGCTCTGAAGACAAACTGTAATTCTTCATGAGACAAAACTGACTTTGAAACAATGCCGAGCTGGTCAAAGTTCCCCACTTACGTTTCCAATTGTTTACACTGCCCCGGGTTATTAACACACATTTTATGACATTACTAGGAAAGGTTGTTGAACAAGGAACGACACACAGGCACTGAAGAGGACGCTGTCTATAATGATTAGAGGGGTCAGATAAAATACTGACAACATCACACCAGTGGGGTGGCAAAATACTAAACAATTTCATTGTGAAAGATGTCAAGTCCTTTGCAAACTTAGCCCACCGACGAATAGTCTATCTGGGAAGAAAAGTTAAAACAGCACTACTTTGAAATTTAGTATTTACAAATACAATTCTGAAATTGCTCTTGTTGAGAAGCCACCTTTGCTTTCCCATGTTGTAAGAAAACTTGAAGTGATCTAACTAGTGTTTTCTTGAATCTGCATATCACACTTACATTTTCCACCTGCAGATCTTCTGGGTAGAGTAACATTTGCTTTTGTGAGTGAGAAGGCACTAAACTGACTTATCCTGTTTTGCTTTTGTAAAGAGAAGAATTTTGCAGTGTGAAATAAACTTTGAACATGTAAGAGTGGACTAGTCTGTGTCTGCAGATTGCCACGTGGCTTTTTGAGCTGAACTGCTGCTGCTGCCTCTCTCACACTTTAGCTCACTTGTTCGCATAAGGCTTTTATAACGCAGGCTGACAGAGCTTGCCTTTTGGTCAGGGACTATGATACTCAGGTGCAGACGTATGAGGGGTTAGCTATGGAAAAACAAAAAAAATTTCTCACCAAGTGCATAACAATGCAAACAGGCTTTTCCCAAAGCACCCTGTACAAAATACGTTTTAAAAGTCATCCCCGGATTGAACTGGCCATTTGTAGTACAGCGTGCCTCTCACTCACTGATAAATTCGGGTACCAGATTCAGCTGGTTGCTTCTTCCTGCATCTAGGATAAGAGGTCAAAAAAGGTGAGAAATAAAAAAAAAATCCCAGCTACAGCACAGCTTGGCAAAGTAAGTTTGTTCTAATTCTTCACTTTAAGTATATATTACCAGTCTTCTGTATCTTTGAGTGAATTAAGCTTTGACGACACAGAAGAAGTTGTGAGTGCGTCTGTTTTAATCACCAAGCTTGAAGTATTTTGTAAAGTATCCATATAGCATATGGAAAACATTATTAAATGGGTTTTTTTCCTGTTTATCTGTTCCAGATTCTCTTTTTTAATCCCTAAATCTTAGAACTTGAATGTGAAGTTATGCATTAGGCTGAGCTGAGTATATAGCAGGTGCACTGCCAGACTTATTTAGAAGGGACAAAGAGTGCAGCTTACACATAACACCATTATTATCTGCTAACATTGACCTGAATCCTGTAATCGTCAAAGGAAAAGTCAGGAAATGTATACAGACATGAATGACCATTTGAATGCATTGCTGTAATTGTAGAGATCACTTACACTTTTAAACTACAATATCTGAAAGCTGGGATGAAAGTAGGAAATGACCATTTATAATTCGTCAATTTAAGATGCACTATAACAGCAGTAAGAAGTTTCCAACTAGCACAGTTCTTCTACAGCTTGGCTAAAGATACAGCAATTTCAGGCATCCATCCTTGGCTATTGACGCTGGTGCCAACCTCGCTTTTAGGTAGTAATATCTTAGATGAACAACAGGGATTCAAATAATATTCAGTGAGGATATCCAGTACAGTTAGCCTATGTACTGTCTTCCTTATAGACAATTCCTCACCCACAAATTTTATCCAGAATTTAGCATGCTTACTCTACATAGGTAAGGTCAATTATAAAATATTCACATTTTCTGAAACTGATGTTTGTCAATATGCATTATTAATGTCAATAATATTTGATATACAAAATGTGAGGCTAAGCTGTCTGTAGCAGTTTCTTGCTACGCTGGAGGTGCCTGAAGTATCAAAAGTCTTTGCTACGGCAAGACTGTTGAAGTGGAAGTTTAGAAATTAATAGCTATTCTTACTCCAGTTGTAAACACCGTGCAGAACAGCAGCAAATTTAGTATTTAGAGCATTCCAAGTGATCAAAGGGATTAAGGCATTTTGCACTTAAGCTTTAATTAAAGAGATGTCCAAGTTCACAAGATTGCTTTGGCAATCAATTGTAAAGGTCTTAATCATCCACTATGTCTTCATTTCATGTTCAAAGATGCACTACCAAGAATTTCAAGACTGTCCCTCTGTAAGAAGCCTAATCAGTCTGTTTTCCATTAAAATTAGGAATCCCTGTGTATTCAACACTAAAAGACAGACTCTCCATGTCCCTAATCATTCTTTTTTTTTTAATTTTTTTTTTTATCAGCTAGGCCTGAAAGTCTTGACAAATGTCTTCACTGCTAATGTGCAGTGCTTGCACTTCTGCAACACAAAAGAAGTCCTCTTGCATCCGTTGTTTCTTTTCAGAAGGGGACAAATCCTGCGACTGTGAGACCCTAATAGCTCCACAGTGATCCTATTACTTGGTAACGAAGAGCTTATTTGACGAAATATCACTGCATGCTATCCCTACATGCAGACCTGTCAATTTAGGTTAAGAACAGTTAAGTGTAAAGATACGTTTAAGTTTCATATGCTCATCTTCTAATTATTAGTAAGAGAAGATTTGTTGTGTTGCGAAGAGTCAAAACAGCCTCATATAATCGGATGCATGACAGATGGATCAGGCTGTTGGCTGAACTGTTCAACAAGGAACAAAACCCCTCTCTGCCTGTAATCATAGAGCGTCTGCTAGCCAAGCAATACTGGACCTGGCATGACAGGTGCTGCATAAGACTCATCCATCTTTCAAGAAGATCAAGAGACTATTTTCAACTAGTATTTTTTCATTTTCATAAGTTGTCTTGGGTAACTCATCAGAAGCTGAAAGGAAAACCCTTTCTCTTCTATAGTTCAGCTGCACAGAAGCAAGTACTTCAAGGAACTGAAATAACAAGATGTTCCACGCTGGCAAACACCAACATAAGTACAATAGCTGCTTTGGATACATACTGAGCAGCAGCTTGCCACAAGCAGTTGCTTAATATATATTTCCTACAACTATTCTTTATTGCTCAACAATACAGCAAAATAACAACTGTCACCATACAAGTATGCTGTTCAATTCAAACATGTTCTATGTGCAAGAAGTTCTCATATATATATATATACACATACACACACCTCATAACACACAACATGGATTTAAGTCTGAACCAGTTCATACAGACAGGTTTCAAAAAGATCTTTAGCAATCAATCACTAAACAAAAGAAAAGCTTTGTGCAACACCTTAATAGAAGCTTCAAGAAGGCTACAATTACAACCAAAAAAGACAAAAACGTGGTTTCTTTTTTATTTTAAAAGAACTCAAAAGAGCTGATCTTCAGGAGGATATTATTGTTTCCCTGCATGATAATCAGTGCCAGTGCAGGGAAAAAAAAGGTCTACTGCCTGAGAGTTACCTGCTTCTATCCAGACATGAATTTACACAAGTCACCCACAAACTCAAGTTGTCAGAATTTTGCAAGCAGAGTAAGACTCTTTCCTCTACATGCTTGCAAAAAACAAGGACAGAAAACACAAGCAAAGTAACTGACACCACATAGGCTCATCTATAGGCATCAGAGAAAAAAGAAGTTTGCCACAAGCTGTGACTTCTTAACGCTCTCAACTTAAACAAATCGCTAAGTAAATAGATCCCTCAAAAAGAAATGGGTCACCCAGAAGCCACATCAATGTACAGGTAACACAAACCAACCCCAACTCAAGAGCGTCACGCAGCGAAGACTGTTCCTTGAATCTTAGTTTTGTTTAGCCTTAATATTTGACAAGGGAGCTCTGCTTCTCCTCTGTTGTCCCACTTCTCATCAAACGAGTCCATTAGCTTCCACAAGGATAGCCATTCCCTGTGGCACAAGCCACCAAAAGGCTTACTGATAGCACAATTCAATTCTAGTAATTTTCATCTTTCAGAAATATCTATTGAGAAAAAGTAGGGGCATGAGGGGAAAGGAAATGACTCTGAGCAGACACCTTTCATGTAGCAGATGACTACTGAATTTAATTTTATAAAAGAAAAATACATTAATTACTCAGCTATGTTACTCTAGATAAAGCAATCTGCAAAGATACAGCTGAAAGGAATTTTTTCAAAAAGTTGTATTTTGTATGTCATTGAAAAAAGTTTTATTACAAAGACTACAATGGACATATCTGTACAGGAGATAAATTTGGTTTTGCTTTCTTGTATTGCCCCATAGGCTCCCTTTGCTGCATGGGCAGTGATCGTTCGCAGCACAGCAATGACTCAAAGCCCCCACGGAGAGGCTGACAGATTATTAGCATGGAGTTAGGGCAGCCATGAGGAGTTCCATTTTATACACAAAATTACGCCCTTCCATTTTATTCCACTGAACTTCCTTGAACGGCCCTCGAAGATGATTCCACTTGTTGTCTTGCAGTACATCGCCTTTGGGGAGATCCTTGCACTGACTCCGTGGAAACTGAACCATAACTTTGCTGCCACTTTCCGGACCATTACGTACTGTGATGAACAGAGAGTTTTATGAGCATTTTTACACTGTAGAAATTCCTCATATTAAATATTCTTCCTTGTGTATGCTATACATTACTCCTACTCAATTCCAAGCATACTGAAAGCAAACAAGGGAAATTACCTTTTTTTTTTTTTAAAAAAAAAGTTTTTCTCTTTGAATTTTCTCCCACTTCTCTATGATTTTGTTGCTTTAGCACTGCATGTTTTTGGTTAGAGCAAACCAGAGAAACATTTGACAAAAAACCCCACATGTACACCTTGCAAATGAATTTATTTTTCCCTAATGATGCCACGAAGGGCAAATGGGTTTTTTTGCCGATTCTTACCTTGGAATCTGTTGAAAAACATGATCAAAAAGACAGTGTTTTTAGTGGATTTATCTCAAATGGACAGGAATGAAGTCACTCAGGATAGCTGTTGCTTTTAATCACAAAATTCTGCAAGATTGGTGGAGGGGTGGTGGTGTTCCATTGGCTTTGATGGGGTTTTGTGTTTTGATGTTGAGGGTGGTGGTGGTGTGTGTTTGTTTTTTAAATAAACAGTCAGGGAGATAACACTTAGCTTTCCCCTGAGCTACCAAGCTAGACTTCTACAAAGAGATGACTATCAAGCTGATTAAACATAATTTCTCCTTCATAAATCAATGCTGACTATTCCCCATCACCTTCCTCTTAATATGTTTGGAAACTGCTTCTGGGACTGTTTTTTTGCCTCATCTTCCCAGTAATTGCAATGAGGCTGACCAGATTGTAATTCCCCGGATTCTCCTTCTTGAATATAGAATGTGACATCTGCCTTCTTCCAGTCCTCAGGAACCCTTCCTGATCACCATGACCTTTCAAAGATGATCAAGAGTGGCCTTACAATGACATCAACCAGCTCCCTCAGCACTCATGGATACATCCCACCTGGTCCCGTGAACTTGTGTATGTCTAGTTTGTTCAAAGGTTCTCCAACTCGATCCTCTGCTACTGAGGGTAAGTCATCTTTGCTCCAAAATTTCTCATGGGTCTCAGGGACCTGGGACACCTGAAGACCAGCCTTAAGACCAAAGCAATGAAGGCATCGAATCTTGGCTTTCTCCATGTCCTGTGCCACCAGGTCCTCTCCCCATTTAACAGCAGGCCCACATTTTCCCTAGTCTTCCTTTTGCTGCTGACATACCTGTTGAAGCTCTTCTTGTTGCCCTGTACATCCCTCACCAGATTCAACTCCAGATGGGCTTTAGCCTTCCTATCCCCACCAATGCATTCTTGGACAGTCTCTCTATCTTCCTCCCAGGTCAACTGATCCTGCTTATAGTCTCTTGCAACTTCCTTTTTATGTCATGAGCTCCCTGTTCATCCACACAGATCTTCTGTCACCTTTGCACAACAAATGGTAATGCATTCCATTACATAGGAATGACCACTCTTAAGCTCGAAAGAGGTGATCCTTGAAAAAAATAATCAACCAGCTCTCTTGGACCCCTCTTCTCTCCATCCCATAGGATGGTTATCCCATAGGATTCTTCCAAGAAGATCCCTGAAGAGACCAAACTCCATTCTTGTTAAGTCCAGGGTTGTGATCCTGTTGTTTGACTTGTTCCCTTCTCTCACGATCTTGATAGTTTCTGTAATCTATTTTTTCCTATGCTAATTCTGAGAAATATTTTCAAGCCTGTGTAAATTAAGTCAGGTATATATTAAGTGGTTTACGGGCAAAGTATTGATTCTATTTATGTGTCAATTCCATACACAAAAGAGATTGTTTCTAGAATATTTTGCTATAAATTGACATTATTCTATAAAAGTCTAGAGACTGTCTCAGGAAGAGACTTACAAAGCCTGCAGAATTCGCTTAAGAATTTTAAGATTTTCCATACATTTGCAATAGAAAACACTACCTGAAATGGCATAGTCTCCATTTGGTGATGCTACAGTTATTGCTGATGCATTGCCAATACTCTCCACCGGTCCCAGACCAACATGATTACTGAAACTCAGCACATGCCATCCCATAACTTTCGCAAGCTGCTGAACTGCATGTACTTGGTGCTGTGACATCTGAAAGATAACAAGAGGTTTGTCTTCTGTTCAATATTCGCACACCACAGAAAGAATTGCTTATTGGTTTTACCAAGTTTTTTTTCTTCTGCTGTTCAGTAGTTATTTATAAAAGTGACTTTGTCTTATCGGTTCTCTAGTTTCAGAGGAACTTTTTTTTTAACATATATGCTATGTAAGTGCTAGTAGAGCTTTGTGTTATTTGAATTTAGACTAGTTCTTTTGCAGACAGAGAATACCACCGTATTAAGCACACGATGCAGTTAGATGAATTTTTCATAGGTATATGGGCTTATGCATTTTATTTAAGTATTGCTTTCAATTTACAAAAACCTTTATTTAGGTTTCAAGAACTACTTTAAGATACAAACAGGATTTTGAAATAATCCTTTCCTTGAATGGAAATGAGACCTCTGCTGTAAAATATATAAAACCTGTGACAGTATTATCATAGCAAATTTAGGGGGAAAAAAAAAACTTGAGGTTCTCAGATGCATGATTATCTCCATTAATGCTCAAGTGTAAGCATTGAGCTTTAACAGCTTAAGAATTTAAATGCTAATGTTTTTCAATATCAAGACTTAACACTTCTAACAAGGAAGTATCTAGCACTGTTCAGCAGTTCTCTGTGAACAAGTCTGAAAACACTTAACCAAAAAGAGATACCCTCAGCAGAATCTGTTTCAACTTGTTTTCCGTGTCGTGGAGTTTCGTATAACTGCAACAGGCCAACCACTGTTATTAAAGACCTGTATTTTGACTATTTATAATGCATAGTAGGGAGACTGCCACTTCTGAATAAAACCAGCAGCTTGCTCTAAGCAATTAAGAAAACACAGTTCATTCAAATATCAGCTGATTTAGTAATGGCTGATGCAAAGTGAACATTAACAAACGAAAACGTTGAAATGACAGTAACTGTGGGCTCATTGAGATCTCTACTCTAGATAGGACTTGGTTACAGTAAGTTTCATATAGTGAATACCTTGTTGTCTGCTATGACTCTCACTGACTTGTTCTGAAGTAAGCAAAAATCTTAGTGCTCCCATAATGAGTAACATAAAGAAATATATCTTAAATGGGAGGGAAAAAAATTATTATTACTACTGACCTTAGTAAAAACTGGCATTATATTTTAGTAACAATTGCTAAAGTCACTATACAAATATACTGAAAAATTCAGTCATCCACCTTTCTATTTTCACTATCTTTATTTGGAGTTTTCTAACATTTTTTACATAGATAAAGGTGAGATTTTAACTGCTTCTGTTTCCCAAACACTACAAGAAAGAGGAGAATGATGTATATGAGTCTACCTGAGATAAAAGAAAATCCTGCAGTTCTTGCTCTTGATGGGACAATGTAATAACTCTTCCGTCTCTATGCACAACTCTGATCTGTTCAACTCCAATGTTCAGCTGTAGTTGAATGGATCTTCGAAGACAAGATGCATATTTATTCAAAATGCACTACAACACTTAAGAAAACAGGAAGCTAAGAACACAGAATCCCCCCCATTCATTGACAAGAACACTAAGATGAGGATGGTGAAAAGCCTATGGAATACGACAGCAACTCCAAACGTTTCAGTTTCATCACTCACCGCAACAGCTCCCTCTATACTGCAGGGGACATATTCTGGGGCATGTTCGCAGACCTGGTCCACTGCTTGTTTAGAACAAGGAACCTCCTGAGGTGCCTCACAGCTCCCTGCCTGCCACCATGCCCAAGTTTCCTTCCAGAGGTGCAGGGGAAAATGGTGTGTACTCAAGGCCTGTTCTATCCTACAGCCAAGACTTGCGGAGCGTACGTACTCTGGAACTGAGACTGCAAATTGCACCAGTGACCGCAGTCTGCTCCACGCTGGACACAACCAGAGGACTGTTTAATTCACTGCTGGTCAGCATGCAGACATTCATTTCTGGAACATGAAATCTCTTATTTCGATGACAATGTGTATAACTAATAGCATGAATTACATGAGCTCCACATTTCAGTACCTAAGCAACCAAGCTAGAACTGAGCACTGACTAGCTCTCCATGACCAGACTGGAAGTTTAGAATCCAGCAGATACAAAGATACTTTATATTCAGCTATCTCTATCCAAAGTAAATCCCCCCTTAAATGGCCACTTTCACCTTCAATTCCTTTGAAAGGAAACTGTGCTAGTTAACGACTTTGATTCTTCACCAAGATTCATTCTTTCTTCACCAAGATTCATTCTTTCTTCACCAAGATTCTTTACCAAGTGTAAAGTGGGTGAAGAGTTGTCTTAGGGTGGCTGTTCCCCCCACAACTCAGAAAAACAAACACTCGCACACAGATAACGGGCTCTTACTTGCCTGTCTGAAGAGAATCTAAACCTGTAAAACACAACTTGAATACACTCTGCCACTGCTGCATTTTTCTACAACTAGAAAGATACATGCATTTTCATACTTACTTGCATATCTGTTCGTATCCTTGAGAAGTTATTAGAACTTTAACACTGGATTCATAAACATCATTTATATTGGACCAGTGGGCCTGAATCTGAGGATCCTCAATACGACTAGCCAGACTGTCAATGGTTCGTGCAGTTCTACAAGACAAAGACATATTACACACACAATAATCTAGACAGTTTGTGCTGTTATCTTGTTTAAAGGAAGTGAGTAGGTTTTTAATTTGGGTTTTTTTTTTGTGGTACACCAGAAAAAAAAAAGGCAAATTTAACAGAACCATGTGGATCAAAGTTCTATTTCAGCACCATTCTGGTGCTAATGAAGCAATGCTTGTTTACTCTGTACATTTCACATACATTTTGCAGCAGTATTAGAGTGGTATTACTCAGTATCAGCTACTGCACAGCAAATAAAAAGATTTATGCAGTTAAGAAAAGTAGGGACAATTATCAGCAGCCTACATCTTAACTGTCACAGAGATCTAAGAAATCTGATTTTTTTTTCTTTTTTTACTAGCCGAGTGTTGTTTCCTCGTATTTCATGATATGTTATTGGTTCTTAGTACTTAAAAATAAAGACTATTTTAACAGTGAAGGAAGAAGTAGCTAGTTTTAAGAACACTGAAAAAAGATCAATTGTATTCTACATAATGATACATTTTATTGTAACTTTAACAAGAATAGCTTGTGACCTACCTGCGTCTCAAAAAGATATGTTTTGCCTGCTTTATTATCTTTTCCAGAAGTCCTTCATTCGACTGTAAAGAACTGATATCATTTTTATCAAAAGCCTGGGGTCCTGCAAGTCTCATTCTCTTATGGCCAAAAGGTGCGCTAGCTGGATGCGGCATCACTGTTGAACTCAGGGTTTGCTTGTGACACTGCAACAAACAACAGATGTTATAAAAGGAAGTGACCAAATAACGTATCCTCAAGAAATAATATGTATACTACAATATGCTGCTTCACATCAGGCTTTTTAAGTGTACATACTTTGAAAAAGTGCAACTTTTTTACTTTATAAACTTAACAGCACTTTAAAGCCAGCTTTACACTCATACTTTGCCTCCCATGTTTATGCAGGTCTTTCAAACCTTATAGAAAGTTATTTTTAAAAAAAGGTGCTAGCTAACAAAAATTTGGTAGTATGGCAGTAGCTCCTACTAAAAAGTCTGCCTTGTATACATCTCTGGAGACAGTCACAGTGGTCAAACAAAAATAAAGGAAGGATTTTAGAGATAAAAAATTGAGGTACAAAAAGATTTAGCAACCCGTTCAAAGTCAAGAAAGGAAATTCACAACAGAGCTGGGCACTGAGCCAAGGCTCCATGAAACCTAGTTCAGAAACACTGGACTATTCCCCACGACTGCATGACTTGCAGAGCCATGCTCGAAGGAGATGAACACTCTCTGGAACATGGTTTCACAACTACTTAAGACATCTAAAATTGTGCTCCTTTCCTGAACAGACGCAATCTCAACTTTCTACCCCAGGTCCTTCTGCTAGATTATATAAAAATCTAAAACACTGAAGCAGAGCAGTGGAGCTCAAAAGAAGTGAAGTTATTATGGTAGTTGACTGTTCTTTCTTCATGGGAGTCTGAACAGATACTCACTTGACAAGTACTTGACAAGCACTAATTAAACACAAAGATAAAAGGGAGACTGATGAGCCGTACTGGAAAAATCTTGCATTGCTTTTCTGAAGTGAGCAGCCAGGCCTGAGGTTAAGTAAAGAACTACTAGCGTTCTTTATTTAGTAAAGAACTCCCTAACCACCCGCACATACTAAAACTGAACCGTAGGTTGCCTTACACAAATGGATAGAATGTGACTGGCCTCTAGTGGAACACCGTTGTTACAACAGTGCCACACACTATGCAGAAGTCTGAACAAAATCCCCAAAACTCTTCAGTACTTGACCATAAATGCATTACCTCTCTGATAAGTTGATGCAAATTATGTTCCAGAACATAGAGATGATCCTCTGGATTCTGTTTTTCAGAAGCGGACTTTTGTGATTTTTTGTCATTGGAAGAGTGACACAGAGAAATAGACAACTGCAAACCTGTACAAGCAAGTAAAAAAAAACATAAATGAGGACACTGACAATTTTCAAGCAGGCTTCTGAGAACTGCTTCTTCTTCACGTTTTATAGTCAGTAGTTTTACAACCAGTATTTACCATATCAGAGAAAAATCAAAGAATGATGTTAGAGAGCAGAACACCAAAGGCAAGTAAGACTTGGGACTCACTGAAGTGTTGACAGGCCAACTAATAAATCACTAGGTGCATTTCACACCAATTTCTATGACTCAATCCCACACAAAAAGAAGAGTCCCCAGGACCCCATTCCTTCCCCAAAGAAGGAATGATTTACCATCATACAAATGGAACAGGCTGCCCAGGGAAGTGGTTGAGTCACCAACCCTGGAAGTATTTAAAAGACGTGTAGATGAGGCGCTTAGGGACATGGTGTAGTGGGCATGGTGTGTTGGGTTGACGGTTGAACTCGATGATCTTAGAGGTCTCTTCCAACCTTAATGATTCTATGATTCTAAATTTTAAGCAACCCAGAAACATATTCTTCATGTGATACAATCAGTTGTGAACTCCTTGTAAGGACAGAGGATTCATCACCCGACTCTGAGCCATCTTCACGCTATTTAATTATCCTCATTGAAGAGTATTAGCCTCCATTCTTCTGAAGACTCATTAACTCAAGTCTTAAATTTCACCTGCATGCAATCCAGGAGCAATGACTTATGCACAGCTCCAAACTGCAATGTGCACATGGCGTTACAGTTGACAGCTTTAAGTGCTACTAATGCTACTAACAAAAAATACAATCACAAAGCAAAACAATCCAAAATCCACACAATAAAAGATGAGTAAATTAGAAACTAAAGTGTATTAGTTGAATTTTTCTATAATTAGCAAGCAAAATTCAAATTCTGGGAAATTCTGTTTTTCAAAACCTTTGAAAAACAAGGAGATTACTCCCCTGCCCCAGAATTTCAGTTCATGTTTAAGCAAATAATTGTAGGTCAAGAGTCTTAAAAAGTTTCCTACCTGGGAAAGGCTGGGAGATTATCTGATTTTTCACAACAATGTGAGGAATTTGTGATTTAATTTGAACAGCTTCTCGTGACAGCTGGGCAAAAATTTCTTTACATAAAAGAACATTCTGTGCAGTCTCCAACTTTGTCTGCCAGTGTGGAGAACCTGAAAAATATAAATCAACGTTTGCAGAAGGAAAGAGTAAAGAGAAGCTACACAGGTAGCTTCAGATACCAGATACTGTGCAGAAGCAATGAGTAATTGCTAAAATAAGGCAGTCAGTATCTTCTATCCAAATTGAGTATTTTCAGAATTTTATCTCAGTTAAGGAAGCACTTTAAGGTAACACTAGTGCATTTTACTTCGATTTTACATATATGTATATTGTGAACTGCACCTCCCTTCTGGAACTGCCTATTACATTCTGAGGCTTTTTGTGAACTCTGCTTATGAACCCTGCCTCTTAAGTTGCAATTTACTTTCAATGATACTTCTAGCTTTATTAAATTCACTCTACAACAAACCCCCAAATGATGTTAAATTCATGTATGTGCTTTCACAGGATTTATAGGCCCCAAATTCTTGGAAGATTCTGGTCTGAGTAAGTACACAAGCTCTATACTGTACCCTGAATACCATATGAAACTCTACTTAATACAACGTCCTGACTATGTTCAAGGCAGCACAAGCATCTGTGTCACAGATCACCGTGACATAAAATCCTGCCAATTCTTTTTAATCCTAAAGAGTTAAGGATGAATTTTTAATCCCAAAGGTTTACACCTTCAGATACTGTCACATATCAAATTAATCAAGCTACTATCTGCCAGGTGAGCTGTTGGTAATTAATGCACATGCTGCCAGCACACTTTCAGATTCAGAGAAAACATACGAGCCACAGAAACAAATGATGCATTTTGGGCACAGTTAAGAGTGAACGGACCTTTAGTCCAGTTGAGCCACAGTACTTTGCTTTGCTTTTGGTTATGTGCTCAAACTCTTAATGACTAATGAAAGGTGCTCCAGAATACCTAAAATACAATCCTAGTAATTTTATTTCAGAAATTGAGTGAACACATATGAAAGCCTGAAGGAGTACACTTTGAAAGCATCATCTTTCCAAAGCCCAAGCAGCACCTACACAGAAAATTTCAGTTTAAATAAGAATATTCTTGTTCACTCTTCTTTCGAGCTAGAATTTTCAAATAAACATTAGATGCAAACCCATTTCTTGAGAATGTGCTCAGAAAACAACATTTGGCTAGCTATACCTGGTTTTGATTTTGGCATGGGTCTTTTAAAAAGATTGACTGTCCCAAGGTCACCAATGTCTGGAGCTTGTTTCTGAATAGAAACCTAGGCAAAAGAGAACATTATTTGATGTTTGTTCTTTGTTGCAAGCATACAAATAACAAAACAAAACCCATACTATATTATTAAAGTTTCTCTAGCAAACCTTTATATAGGCTGATCCTTCTAAATCACTTGGAATTTGAACATCCAAAGGACAGTAATCCTCAGGTATCTTTTTATCCAAGTCAATATCAGTGTTCTTTATCACCTCAAATGTGCCATGATGAAGAAAAAGGGAGCCTAAGGAAGGACAAAGACAGACATACTATAAAGCATCTTCTGCAAATAATGAAGCTCATACCTCCATTTTGGAAGAATATGTATGTCTAAGTCTCCAAACCTCTATAGTTGCGCTTGACTCAAATTTTTTAATGAATTCTTAAAAAGGCAGGTAAATTAGAAAGCTCATTTCAGCACATCAGCATCTCAATCCTCCAGTGTGTGACGTGCAATATTTTACAGCAAGTTAGCAAGTAGTATTTAATAGTTATGGGAGAAAACCAACAGTGTTTCAAAATGGTGTCAACAGAAGCAGGGAAGGAGAAAAAAAGGTATTTGGTTAAAACAAGACAAAAAAATTAACTGCCCGAAGTTATGCAAGCAAGTAGCTTAAGGTGCAACACCCCTATTGATTTAAAGGAATGCTGATGATGTTTGGCTTGCAGTCTTAAAACTATGACAGTGTTCAGTCTGTAAAAACCAGCCATACAGCCAGTCATTTAGGTGGGACTGATAAAGGCAGATGCCCACATCTGTCCTAGTTGCATCCCTTTTACATGCAGGGCACGGTTCATCTAGTTTAGGACAAATCATCTAAGAAGAGACATATCCTGGGTTACATCTACAGCTTCTTCATGAACACAAGATTAATAACCCTAAATTTGACCATGATGACAACTGGAGCCCAACACAACCAGTTCAGATGCCTGCTTTGTATCTATATCTTAAGTTTGGTGAGGTTCTGTATTCACTTTTTCGCTCCATAATTGGCTCCAGAACTCTGGGCTGGTTACCCTCTCTCACTGTAATCTATGAAATAATACATATTCTCAGTATCATTTCTCATAAGACTAGGAATAATAGGTATAATTAATCTGACTTCACTCAGAGAAAAATGCAAGATGCTCCTCAATCTTTTAGAAATGCTTGACAGACCAAATGTAGATAAAAGCCAAAGATTTACAAGGTCTACCTGTCAACTGATTAACTACATCGTCAATGCAGAATTGCTTCTGTAAAGGAATCTTTATTATAATCCTACACAGTCAGCTTTTAAAATCACTTTCTAGGTTGAGGATGGCAGGATATTTTCCCTGACAAAAAAAACAAGTTTCATCCTTTTATAATTGTCTCGTAACTATAATAATATTTTATTATCTGATATTATTTGTTATTAAAAATATTCCATCAACAGATGGAATTTTCCAGTTACAAAAAATTATTTGTAAAATATAAACATCCATTCTTGAGAAAAACAAGACTGTACTGTTTACCTGCACTTCTGTAGCTCAGATCGCCAAGAATTTTGTCTCCCACTTTTCTCAGCTTCCAATGTTGTCTCAGTCTTAACAGTTCAGAGTTGAAGTCTCTTTGTCGTTTATTTTCCTGGTTTTCTGCAACCGATTTGGATAATCTTTCTGCACCTTTCAACAGGATTTGAGCTGCTCCAGCTAATGACTTCTTTTTTGAAATCAACTGTAGAAACTGAGGATTCTAGTAACAAATGAAGAGAAAAACTTCTTGTATCTTAATTCTCCAAAAATTATTATTAGTGGAACTAATTGACAGTGATCGATAACTTAGTTTTGCTGGATGTTCAGTAACTTGTTTAGAGTAGTCACAAGCAGCATTTTGACGTACAGCTTCAGCAAAGAGGCCTTTGAAATCAGCCTCACCTCCCATTCTCAGCCTTCCCCTGACCCATAAAGCACTGTACCAGCACCTCACAAGGAACATTTTACTAAATCTTGTATGCATCACACATGAAAAATTCCAGTGAAATAAAGTCTTAAGTGTCAAGCCATAAAAACTACACAACTAGGCACAATATACCTGTTTTGGAGGAAGGGGATCCTGCACAACTGGATCTAGCGTCATGAACTTTTTATCCTTGACAATACTAAGAACGTCATACAACACACACATCTCGGTCAAGGCACTTCTTAAGTTGTTCCTCACCGAATCCCAAGGCCAGAGGGATGGCTGAAACTTTACCAACCCTAAAAACAAAACAAAAGAAGGGAAAACAAAGGCCTGTAAAAAGATACAGTGTAAGGCTCATTCTTAAACCACAGAGAGATCATAACAGCATGAAATACAACATAACAGCACGCTATCTGGATATATCCTTTTTTACTCTGCCACTGTAATTTGCCGGGACTCGGTCACGAACGTCCTGACCTGATCCACGGCCACCCGTGGGAATCCACGCGGGAAGGCAAGCCACGCCCACGCGGCTGTGGGGCCGCAGGCCGGGCACCGCCACAGCTCGGCAGGCCTCCGTCAGCTGCAGCCCGCAGAGAGAGCTCAGGCTCTGGGCCCAGCCGCGGGCCGACTGACAGGGAGCCGCGGGCCCGCCGCTCCTCACCTTCCTCATCCTCCGCCTCGCCCGGCTCGGCCCAGGCGCGGCCCGCCGAACCCGGCTCGTCCTCCTCGGAGCCGGAGCCCTGGCTGAAATCGATGCGCTGCGCCAGGCGCGCCAGGTTCTGGGACATGGAGAGCGGCTGGAGGTAGGTCTCGCTGCCATCCAGCCCCACCTCCTGCACCTGCTTCTCGCACGCCGACTCGATGCTGATGCGCACCGCCGGCACGCCCGCCATCTTGGTGCGACCTCCGACCGCGGCTGCGGGGCGTGCGCGAGAACCCCGCGCCGACTACGGGTGCTGGGCGGAGGCGGGCCGGTGAGGGGGCGGGGCCAGCGCCGGGAGGGCTCGGCTGTCTCCGGAGGACGCTCGGGAGGGGGCGGAGCCGGCCTGTGAGCGGCGGCCGCGCCTGAGGGAACGGTCGGGCCTGAGGGGAGGGTCGCGACCAATACCGGCCGCCGCGGGGCTGCTGCGAGTCGTGTCCACGGGCGGTTACAGTACGCGGCCGCTTCCCTTCTCCCTCTCACGTCGCAGGCAAACCCCAGCCGGGTTTACTCCTCAGAGGGGGCCACGCAGCTCTGAGCTGCTGCAGTTTTCTTTTACAGCGTTATTTTTGACCGGAAGTTGGTTTAATTCCCCGTTCTAAACATAAATTCACTTCTCGTTCCCCATCACCAGCTACAATCACGCAGGAAGCTCAACCAAATAGCAAAAAGTACACAATTAATAATATTGCAATGAAATTACCATTTGAATTCAGTCATAACAATTTCAATTACACGTACACCCTGAATTCCTCGTTTTAACACAATTAACAAGTCGGCAGTTCACTGCTCCCGTATTTATTCTTGACTCTGATAAATGTGCATAATTAAAAGCGTTACAAAAATCAGCATTTGTGTTTTAGAAAGATTAAATTGCTACGCCTTCACCAGAGGGTCCCTGTTCAGTCCCTCCCGACGAGGTGCGTCTCCTGGGGCCTGTCGATGCGGAAGAGCAGCTCGGCGGGCAGGAGGTACCCCAGGTACTGCACGCTGTCGGGGCTGGTGTCCTGGTGGTAGTGCCCTCCTTCCCCGTGGTGGCTGAAACAGTGGGTGTGCTCCACGCGCAGATCAAAGCCCTGTCACCAGAGAAAGGCCCGTGAGCACACGGTTTTAACTGTGGTTAAAAGTCCTGGGATAGTCTCTCCTTTATACTGCGTATTTCCACGCATCTCAGAGCCCGCTCCAACCATTAAGCGGTGAAAACTTGCAAGATGCTTGTGAAACTAATAAGTCAAAAGAAGAGGAGCTGTACAAGGCTTTACGATAGGACATCAAAGAGAAAAGAATTTAGAAACCCTGACAGCCCCCAACTTTTGGCGTCAATCTCCCAGAGATTTCCTTTTTTTTTTTTCCTTTCTTTCTTTCCATTGGGATTAAATAAAGCAGTCACACGAAGGAACCCCTACTGGAAATCAGAGCCCCTTTGCACTGAATGCCACAGACCCATGTGATAAAGGGACAATCTCTACTCCAGTTCTGAGAGCCAGCTTAGATGAAAATGGGAAGAATAGCAAATAAAATAACAACTAGCATACTAAACCGTGAGATCACGCCCATCAGTTTTATATATCACAGAATCATGGAATGGTTTGGGTTGGAAGGGACCTTTAAAGATGATCTAGTCCAACCCCCCTGCCGTGGGCAGGGACATCTTCAACTAGATGGACATTAGGAGAAATTTCTGTACTCTAAGAGTGGTCAGGCCTTGGAACAGGCTGCCCAGGGAAGTGGTTGAGTCACCATCCCTGGAAGTATTTAAAAGACGTGTAGATGAGGCGCTTAGGGACATGGTGTAGTGGGTATGGTGGTGTTGGGTTGATGGTTGGACTCGATGATCTTAGAGGTCTTTTCCAACCTTAATGATTCTATGATTCTGTGATTCTATTCTATGATTCTAGATCAGGTTGCTCAAAGCCCCATCCAACCTGACCTTGAGCACCTCCAATGATGGGGGACCCACAGCTTCTCTGGGCACTGTCTCTGTTCCACTGTCTCGTCACCCTCATCGTAAAAAATTTCTTTTTATATCCAATCTAAATCTGCTCTCTTTCAATTGAAAACCGTTGCCCCTTCTCACGTCACTACAGGCCCTGGTAAAAAGTCTCTCCCCTTCTTTCTTATAAGCCCCTTTAAGTATTGAAAGGCTGCTATAAGGTCTCCCCAGAGCCTTCTCTTCTCTGGGCTAACAACCCCAGCTCTCTCAGCCTTTCTTCATAGGAGAGGTGTTCCAGACCTCTGACCATTTTCATGGCTCTCCTCTGGACCCATTCCAACAGGTCCATGTCTTTCTTGGTGCCCCAGAGCTGGATGCAGCATTCCAGGTGCGGTCTCATGAGGGGGAGAATCACCTCTCTTGACCTGCTGGCCACCCTTCTTTTGATGTAGCCCAGGATACGATTGGTTTTCTGGGCTGCAGGAGGATACTGATGAGTAATGCTCTACTGCTGTCTCTGTAACGACTCTCAAACATTTCCAGAACCATAGGCTTAGCCGAGTGCTGTTGAGCTTGCAGTGGATACAGATGGGAGTAACCCAGCTGCATCCACTACACAAGTTGCATTGGTTCTGAATGGAGCAGCTGTTGATGGCTATTTTCAAAGTACTCATCAGTTGATTCTGGGAAGATGCCCACAATTTAGCCTTAGGCCAAAGGCTGCCACATGATGACAGAATAAAGTCACACCCTTGAACATATCCAAGCCTATAGCATATCTCATTTAACTCTAGAAAAAATGTTTTTTATATTACTTATGACTGCATTGTAATTTATAAAATAGTCATTTTCATCTATGGTTACCTGGTTACTTTTAAATAAATAGTCTTCCTAATGATGAATATCTTAATGGCTTTTGAAACCAGATTGTTTTTTATCCTGAATTGTTTGCTGTTGAATTTAGTGCTTGTGAAAGATGCTAGGTAACTTTCTAGCATGAGGCTTTGCAGACTTTAATTTGCATTGGCAATATGCTTCACATATTTCAACAGAGCATTAGCAGAGACAGTTCTTACGAAAGTGAACTACAGGAACATACAGCTGAACAAGCTTCCATGCTCTTGACATTTCTCCTGGCGTGGCCAGCAGTGAATGCAAACTATGCTGTTGGGTTTGGGACACAAACACTTGCACACTTACAATTGCAACTGAACCACTGAGTTCAATCCACTATGAACAGCCACTAGGTTTTAGAACAGATTGACGTAGCCTCAATTCAAACCAGCGACAGAAATGAGAAGCTTCTATTTCATTACACCACCTCTGGAAGAGTTTAACACAATATATACACACTCCTGTTCTTAAAAGGAAAATCACATCCAAGACAAAATTCATTACAAGTCTCAGTTTACACTTAGAAATGAGAAAGAGACTCACTGGATCTCTGGAAACTATTACTGGCTGACAAATCAGTGGAGCCTTCATTTCAAAGAATTTGAGCCAGTTATTCACATCCTCATCGGTATTCAGAGGACAGGCAGAAAATTCTGGAGGCTACAGCAAAAGTAAAAACTTTATAAGTGAAAGGAAGACTCTTGTATCAAGATACTTTTCCTCTAGCAACTTTCCTTCACATTTCCCCTCCCCATTATTCTGCTCACATTCCTTCTGGCCTAAAAGCAGCTCACTAGTGCCCATTACTGTGTTTCTGCCAGAAATAGAAGTGACCAGAATATTGCTTCTTTCATTGCACAGGTAGTGGGAGAACTACTGAAGTGAGGATTCTCCTCCTGGTAAATTTTAGAAGCTCAGTTATTTTTAAAAAGTGTATTGCTTCTTTAAGTATCATCTCAGTTCATGTATTTCATTTCAATTTATTTTACAACATTTCTACAGTTCTTTAGCTTCCCATGGATTTCAAAAGAAAAGATGACGGTATTAAGGCCAAGTAATACAGCATTACTAGTTTTGTAACGTCAGTTTTGTAATGTCAACTCCTTACTTTAATACACTGCTTATCCTAAGAGTTTATCCATACATTTAAAAATACAAAACAAAGTCAAGGCACTAAGATGTTACACCCTGATTTATGCTTCCGTTTTCAGAAGGATGAAGCAAGTTACATGAATTGGGAACAACTTACCATAATGTGAATCTTTGCTTTCCCCTTCTGAATGACAAATGTACCACCCATCCCAACTGGCTTTTCTCCATAGTGTTTCTCTAAAATTTGTCTCAGACAAGACACAAAGTTAAGTTCCCCAGTTCTTCCATTGGCTTTCACTTCAATGACCTGGAGAATAAAGTTAATTTGTCACTGCTGTCTCCCACTGCAACAGTCTGCAAAGGTCTGCAGAAGCTGCTCTGAAATTCTCTCAAGCTTATAACCCAAGATTACTTTTTGAACATGTGAGTTTCCCTGCAAGTGCTGCTCCACTTTCATCCTTCCAGTACCTGACCAACTCTCTTTCCTGACTTTCTGTTCAACGCTACCTTTGCCTGTGAAGGGTGCTGGGCAGCAAGTCATTTACTCATACATGAGACAATGATATAAGCAACCCCTTTCTGTCCACCAGCTGGCTTCCACTCTGTTATAAAGAAACTCTCGGAAACAGAGAATACTGCTCAGTTTCCATGCAATAGTCAGGTTTTCGACTGCTCTGCCAACACCTCTTTGTGCTAGCTGCGGTGGGGGAAGCACTTCTACAAAAAACTAGACAAGCGCCCAGACCTGATTTACACAAGTACATTGTACAACCATTACCTTAAATCACTGCTGATTTGGACTGGATTTGGGTGGATGATTTATGATGGAAAAGTTTTAGTAAACTAATATTTATCCCTCAAAAATTCAAATGCCTCTCTCTCTCCACCAATTCTTCCCCTCGTTCACTGCCATCAGTTCCTTATGTTTGGATATTTCTTTCATGCAATTACTACTTTACTATTATCACAGAAAACTGATACGAGAACATTGAAACATGAGTTTCCCTTCAGCCACAAAGCTCTACAAGCAAAGTCACCTTTGATCCAAGTACGTACCTTACCAGGTTGGCCCTCACTGGCATAAAGGTTGGCCAACAGCCCAAACTCACAGTCCGTATATTTACTGCTGTACTTCTCAAGCAGGCACCCTTTATCTGCAGGATTTATTTGAGCAATGTAGCTCCCATTTACAGCAGGCTTTTTTTCACTCTTAGTTTGAACAATAGGGATAAGCTGAGAAAAAGAACATGTAAGAATGAGTCAAGTAAGTCAGTAAGAACACGTAAGAGTCAGTCAAATGAACGGAACTCACATAAACACAATTTAAGCTTTGGACCATGCTCTCAAGAAATAATCCCCTTCGTCACACAGCTCTGTCTTTCAGGATGAGGTCTGTACTGCTAAGAAAAATACACTAATATTGTAATGTAATTGAAAACTCCAGAAAACAGTTTTACTTTTTCTGGACAGTTAATTTAATGTTATGTGAACATGAATGCTAGTGTTAAAAAAAAAAAAAAAAAAAAGAAAGAAAAAAAGAAGGGAAAAAAGTCTAACCATTGAGGTCTGAGGCCTACATGCAAATACTGGAATTCTATGAAATACTTTCTCAGTGTACAGTAACAACCACTGTTACGGTGGCCCAAATTTAATGCTGAGATGGAGTATCTTATCTGCCAATATATGCGTCAAAAGGAGATGGCAAGACGAGAGGTTTATGCTTGAAAAGACTTTGACTAACAAAAGCCTCCACAGGCAGTAGTTTTTGTCTCCCGCCTCTCTCGCAGGTGATCGTTTTGTGTGTAGCATCTTCAAAATTTACGATGTTAAAACAAAGCCATCCAAGAGGGCAAAAGACAGAAAGTATTTCAAAGGTATTTACCAGTAACTTTGACAAGCATTTCTAAATCTTGTCATTAAAAGCTCTGGTCAGGTCTTTGTCAATCAGTTTCAAAAAATCATGTTTCTTGCATGCTTCAAAGCAATCACATGCTTCCTGGAGAATTACAAGTTAAAAGTTAATCTTTATCATCTCAATAGTATGCACCTCATTGGACGGCCCTCATCTGAATTCCTTCTAATGTGTTATATGTGTTTTTGGCATGAATGGTGTTTATTAAATATTTTGTTGTAAATGGGAAATTCCCAGCTCTGCTCTACTATTATGAATTCATGTATTCCATGAATTCATTCAGAACCATCACACTTATTCACTGACCTCAGCATTTACTCCAAGAATCTTGGATGAAGCAGCTCCAGCTCCAAGAATGAAAGCTCCAGGCAGCTCTATGTCTTTTGCAACTGTATTTAGATCGTAAACCTGAAAAGAGAAACAATCCTTTGATTTTGGTTTTGTGCTCTGGTTTGGGATTGTCATTCTGTTCACTGTAACCGCTGGATGCATTTAATTGACAACGCCCTCATTAGTATTTTGGATAATTAGGTTGAACACAGTTTCTGAATAACATAACATTTGGTAGTAACAAATTTGGTACATGTCCATTTATTTTCTGGAAGGTAAAGTCTGCCATTTTACCCCCAAACTGAATTATTGTTCTTACTGAAATTTATAGTTGTGTAAAATAAAAAATGGAAAGGAATATCATATAGAGACAGATGGGGTGAGTTGTCAGAAAGGAGGCATGCATTCTTGGAAAAGGACAGTAACGTGAATCCAATGTTGGCCTGAAAATACAAATACAGCCAGTTTTTACAATGAAGCGTGGCTGTGACTTGAAATCAGAGGCATACAGCAAGCCATATATAAACATGCAGACAAGCCCCTTGTTTAGTAGTTCCTTCCATGGCTCCTGTCACAGATGGTATGTTTCCAAAACTATCTTGTATTTGAGGGCAGGAGAAGATGAGCCATCAACCACGATACGCAATTTTTGCTACGATGTGTAAGATTTCCTGACATAGTCTATGTTTAACACACGTCAGAATCAATCTCATAAAACACTGAAAAGTAAGTCTCTCTCACAAATGGAATCTTATAGTATCCATTAGTCCTTATATGTTTATATTTCAACAAGATATTACTTTTCTTTTGACAAATTTATTGAATCCCACAGCTACAGAAGAAACTCACTTTTTCTTTCTGTACAACAGGTATGAGGTAAGGGACACCTCCCACATCTGCTATTCTAGGCTTTCCGCAGATTCCTGGAAGAATACAGCCGGTTAGCTTGGTAAAATACTTTTTCCTAATAATCTTAAATGAGCATGCACCAAAGAACTGGTTCCTCAAACTTCTAAAACCCTTTGAAAACATGATTTCCCTAGCATGCTTAGGTAAAGTGTTGCACTATTACAAAGTCCAAGGACAGTAAGGCCTAAAATGATTCACAGTAGGATTTAATGCTAGGCAACCTGTTGTAAAATTAACATTCTCTAAGCACAAAAAAAATTACAGTGGGCAACACCTGCCATTTGCCAGTTCTCCAGTAAGATGCCCTCACCACACAGTGGATACCCCCACTGAGACTCCACTTGCAAAATTTCAGCAAAGCTGGATGCCCAAGTCTCAGGACAATTCATCCCATTTATTTGGACATGTATTGTAAGATGGGATGAATCACCTTCTGGAGGTGTTTCTTTCACTACATTGATGACAGAAGAAACTCAGATGAGTAGCACAGATGACATGTCTGTCTTCCAGACAGCTAATGTCAAAGAAGATGAATCCCACTCAGAATAAGACAGTTTCACTTCACCGACATACATGAATGGCAGGAATTTAAAAATGAATGGAAGTGCAACTCCTTAGGTTCAGATAGTGATTGGCATGGATCTAAAAAATTTCTCCATCTGGAAGATAACAACTTAATTTCAAAACCTTTCAGTAGACTAAATAAAGCTTATGAAATAAGTGAGTATTGCAACCATAGGTTGAGAAAAAAAATTATAACAAGTACTTGGTAATGACTTGCCCTTGTTCATACATCTACTAGGAAGCAAATCCAGGAACAAAATCTGGCTTTCCTCTCATGCATATTCTTTAGCTGAAAAACAATTTAAGCTCTCCCAAGATCTTTAGAAGATCAAAACGAAGTAGGATCAGGTAGAAAGAACTGGAGAAGTCTTAGTGGAAATCAGGAATGCTAGGTTACCTTTAGCAGGAAAGTTGAAGGGTTCCTGAGTCAGATCAGGACAGTCTACAACAGAGACTTGAGCATCAGCAAAGTTTTCTTTAAGCCCTTTCTGCAAAACTATAATAAAGAATAATGGCAAAGTTATTGACAATGAAAAATAATCAAGAGTTTGACAAGTTACTAACAACAATAAATAGATTTGTTTAGGCTTTATTTCAGAAAAATACATTAAAGGACTTATGCTTACCCTAAGTAACTCCATTAATTTAAATGTTACTGTCTGTAGGCACTTATTTTCTGTGTCAGAGCTTCAGAGAAGAGCAAAATCTTGTTCAGATAATTGTTAGCTACCACATTAATTCATTTTAAGAATTTTAAAAACCTTTTAATTGAAATACAATGTGAAGTAACATGGGTAAACTTAAACCACATTCAGCAGTGGTTTTGCTTCACAAGAGCAGACAATTATTATCACCGTCAAGTATCATGCAAGAGCAAAGGAGGAAGTAAGTTTTAGCTGAAGTGACAATCAGTTCTTTAAATATATTAACTAGACTGTTTGCAAGAGCTTGATTATAATCTCAAACTGTCTCTGCTATCTGGAAACTTCTGCTGTCACAGGATATTGCCTGTCATGTTTACATTCATGTGGAGATTTTCTGGCAAGTGCCACTATCAGTACAAGACAGATAATGAATGGTGCTGATGACAATGAACAGCCCCAAATCTAAACCTTTGGTTTTGCTTCATATCAATGTTTTTAGGCTCAGAACCTGCAAAGTCACTCAAACAACAGGGAGGATTCTGACTTAGACAAGTGCACTGTTTGGAAACAACTTCCAAACCTTAATTGAGTGTGGGATTGCCTTCACATACACTGTTTCAAATACCATGTTAAAAGGTCCAAGTTCTTTTATGCCTGGGGGTCTGCTTTGACAGATGTCTCAAACTAAGGAGCAGAAAAACTAGTCTGTGATCTCAAATCAGGCAGTTCCTTGTTTACTCAGAAGACTTTCCTGAGACTGTTTCCTCTAATCAGGATTTCAGCCGTACCTTACTTCTTGGAAGCAGATTTACCAAGCTGTTGACCACAAGGGTCTGTAGAAGGTATTTGGCAGGTTTCTAAATACTCAGTGCTTTCTGTTAAGTGGAGAAGGACAATAAAGGGCACTCCTCAAATTATACTCAAGAGCTGAATAGGAACAAAATTCACAGCTTATAGGAGGTCCTCAGGACAAACGGCGGGTGCGGGGCGGGGGGGGGGGGGAAGGAAAATTCTGCTTCGTGACTCATTTTTTCTGCTACTGTTTTAAGCTGTTCTACTGCAAGTACATGCTGTTCTCTGCAGAGCCCACAGGTCTATAGCAGCTCTGGCCTATTGCCCCAGCCTGACAGCTGCTAGGTGAGAAAAGCACTGAGAACCACCCGGGGTACTGCTGGGACCACGCTTTCTCAAAGCATGGAAATATCAAACTGACACAGGTTTGGGAGAGTGGCAGACTGAACTTGAGGACCTCCCTGAAAGAAAAAAATCCTTTAGTACATCTGCTGCAGGAGACAGACTGCCAGAAGGAATAATGCCTTTCTACTAGGGCAAGGGAAGAAGCTCATAAGCAGATGGGTTAGACCAAATCACCTCCAGGTGCCTTCCAACCTCAACCGTTCTGTTATTCTGAGCACATTTTGTGAAGGCTTTGGAAAGAAACAAACTAAATGCTTCCTGCAGCCTGGTTCTAAGGCAATCACCAAAAGAGGAGCCAACTAGGTTCAAGCAAGAGGACCTGCCATGCTATACTGCATCAGCTGTGTTTTGAGCAGTCCTGAAAAAGAAAGAAATGCTGGAGGGTAGAGGAGGACAGATGATCCTGTATGTGTAAATAAGTTTGGTCTGTAATTGTCAAACTTTCACAACCCATGCACAAATCTGCAAATGCAGCAGACAGTTTTAAAGGGTTTGAGAGCCTGTTTGTGTGCTTAAATATCATTGGGGTTTGGGGGAGGAGTCATTGTTTGCTTTAAGGAAATAACAGCATATAGAAAAATAGTGCTTTTCTTTACATCTCTGGGTGCTAAGAGCAGGAACATTCTGCATGTACTAGCTGTAGAAAGGTTTTACTAAGAGCTTTAAGATAAGTTTGAAGAGTATATTGTAAGTTTGTAAAAAGTTACATGCTGCATGACTTACCCCCAGCAAGCTCCTCCAGACTTGGAACGTGAAAAGCAAACCTTTCGACTTTGGCCATTTCCTAATTGGTGCTGATTTCTTCAGGTAAGAAATTACAATATACCACGCTGTAGGAGCGACTGATCTGTCAACAAGGATAATAGTTTAACAATTAAACCGGGCTGTTTTCAATATGTTACTTATATTTCAGTTTCACTCAAGAATACATAGACAACAGTAGAATTATAGTTCTGCTATCAAAGGAAAGACTAACAGCTTCAATATTAATGTTAATTTTCTTATGCGCTTTGGAAGAAGATAGCTGGTTCAGAGCATTACACATGCTAGTCCTCAATCTTACAGTTGGCTGTAGGCAAAACACATCCTACGCTGAATCCAGTTCAAGGGACAGGTCAGGAGATTTATCTGTCCTTTACAACCCTGCAGTCACAATTTGTTTTTGAAAGAAAACTGGGCTTTTCTGAGTACATTAGCTGCCTCCTCAGGTCTTCCCTACCTTAATGTTTACTTTTCCAGCATTGGCTATGGTGGACTTTCAACCTCAGCTGTGACATGGTCTCCAGTTGATTCTGGGCACGTGTTTCCCCTTACAGAGGGGAACAGGCTAGCAGCAAAATAGAAAACAGCAGCAGCAAGTTCTGCAGTATCAGGCTCTGTATGGGTACAGAGTTTTGTTTGAACATAAGTTTAAGAACACCTTTACAAATGAACTATATTTCAGTCAGCCTTGCAACAGCAAAGTCAGCTACTAGGGCAAACCACTAGCTCAAGGCAGAAACAGCTGATTATATACTACCTATAAATCAGCCACAGCAATCATTAACTCCTTAGGCACATGCTTGCTGCACACAGCAGAAAAAAAAAATGGGTCCCACTTATCCAGATCTCAGGCCATGGACGAAAAAGCCAAAAACCTAATTACAATCCCAGACCTGACAGAGCTTTTGTTAGGAAGGACCATGATGTGAGCTAGCTGTTTAGGTATACTTTTAGCTTCCATTTAAAAAAAATCCTAGCTTTTAGGATTGTCAAAAATCATGACTGTCCTTACACCATCAGCCTCTTGAGTCTGCATAAAGGAAAAAAACCCGGCGGAAAAAAGAAATAAAGCGTTGGGAGATCATAGCAATCACCTAACTGAAGTCTTTGAGCTCAAAGTTCAGCCACCCCAAATTACTGCTGTAGCAAGCAGTAGAGAAAGGGAGAAAGACAGCTACCTGTGTATAGTAATTCTCATGTTAGTTGGTCTTATCCATCTCCACAGGTGACTCCCTCCCTCCTCTGGCTGTGGAGGAGAAAGTAACAGGCTGGATTTGGTGCCTCTGGTAGAAGCCTACTGTCAGATGGAGTGAATCATACCCCAAGACTTTAAGTGTGCACCGAACACAAGAAAGGGAGTAATTAGTCAGAGAAAGAGAGAAGATGGCTTTGGCAGCATTGTTTTAGATGATCCTCATCCCCTCAAGAACCTTCTGCCATGTCCGGAAGGAGGCTGTGCCAGCACTCAAGACACTGGTTGAAAAAGTCCTGAAACAGCCTGAGAAGACAGGCGAGAACTGCTGTTGTGCAAAAGGCAGAGGCAAGACTTGGACACACTTCAAATAAGTAGGCTCAGATATAGCAGCTAGACCATCACCTGCTGTTTAAAGGACAGTAGTCAGCTCCCCGCAATCAAGAAAGGAGTGAAAGACTGTGGGAAAAGCTCGATGTAGCATAATAAACCAGATCTGATTGCTAGACAGTAGTCCTTACCGGGAAGGACACAAAAGAGAAGTAGATCCGTGAGTCACCACTGCAAGAAGAGCATTCACAGGGGTTTGTGTGGTGTGGGAGAGGGAGAACCTGAAAGGAGACAACAACAGACAATTAAGATTCGTTATGGAGGGGTGGAGTGACATCGAATTACTACAGAAGACTTTCAAAGAAATAACACAAATGCTAAAGGGACGATAAGATTATTAGATCTGGGATGGTGCAGACTTTAAAAAGACTTTAAAAGTCTATCTTTTTGAAGCAGGAAGAAAACATCAGAGAGAGTAGTCAAGGCAGGAGAACGCAGACGAAATGGGAACCATGATATTAATGGGTGGTTGTCTAGTATCAAAACCTGAATTAAAACTAGTTTGGAGGGTGGAAGCCAGAAAGGAGAGCTTATAGGCAGGCTAGAGATGAGTCAAGGTGGGAGGGAAAGAAATATCAGGGAAAAATTGAAGATGGCAGTCAGTGAGAGCAGAGAAGTTTAGCGATGACACCAAGAGCAAAACATCCACAGATGCATCCACAGAGGTTGTATTCCTCAACTGGGGCGATGTAAGGAGATCCCATACGTGGCAGAGGAAGGCTGCAGGACAGCAGAGGCATCTGCTTGAGCAGCTGGGATTTGGGGAAGGAATGGGTCGTGGCAGGGCAAGAACAGGTGGGCCAGGCGAGACCGGGGTCCTTAGGGAGAGCATCCAGGCAGTCAAAGGCAGCAAAGAGCGCTGGAGCAAAGAAACACTAAAGCTGACACTGCGCTTGGCATGGCTGCGAGAGGAAAGAAGGGATTATTCAGTCTGGAGCCGCCAGCTCGGGGAAGACTGGGCGGCAGAGGGAAGGAGAGGCAGGACAGCAGTTTCGAGAGGCCGACCGGTGCAACGAGCAGCTCCTCGGAGTCTCACACTGAGCGGGAAGCGCGGGAACTGCGCCCTGAAGGGGAGCCCAGACCCTCCGGGCGAGGCGGGGAGCGGCTGAAGGGGGAGGCAGCCGGGAGCTGCCCCGTACTGCCCGAGCCTGCAGAAGCGCTGGCGGACGATCCCTGGCCCCGCACCCAGCCACCGCTAGCGCCTGACCGCACGTACCTGCCCCGCCGTCCGGGCTGCGCGGCGGTACTGCCCGCCCCCGCCGCGGGCCGGTCCTAGGGACCGCCCGCACCGCCACCCCCAGCATGGCGGCGCCGCACGGCGGGACTCTCCCTCCCACCCGTCAGCCCGCGCGCCTCTCGCGAGCGCCCGGCGCTATTTAAGCTCTGGGGCGGCCATTTTGCGCCCTTTGTGGCGGCGATGCGCGGGGAGAGGAGGAGGTGCGTGCGGGCGCGCTCAGCATCCGCCGCCATCCGCGGCGCTGGGGCGGCGGGAGCGAGGGACCCGGGTGAGGGGGAAGAGTTGCGGCGGTATCGAGTGGTGCCCGCTCGCCCGTCGCCTCCGCCGGTGAGCCCGTCTGCGGGGAAGGGCCCAGGGCAGGCTGGCGGACTGCCCCGGCGGGGGTTATCCTCAGGAGCGGGCTGTGTGGCGGCCATTAGTGAGGGCCTCCTCGGGAGCGGTGCCGGTGGGGTGTCCCCGACCTGTGGTAACGTGGTGGGTGCCCAGGTACAAAATGTCTGCCGTGGCGCCGGCTCCAGTGCGCTGGCTGGCAGCCGCGCTCGGCGAGGGGGGGCGAGCGGTGTGTCCAGCGCCTTTCAACCTGAGGTAAATGTTGGCGAAGTAATTGATGACTCTTTTGGGAGAAGAGAAGCTTGTGTGAAATAATCGGCCAGTTACATGTTGGTTGTTTTTCTTCCGTAAGGGATCCGTGTGGCCAGCTGTTCAGAATAGAGCTGCAGTAGAGGCGGTGAATGATGCCGAGCTGCTAACTGTAAGTACCAGCCACAGTCTGTACAGTTAGGGTGCCGTTGTTGCATCTGTTCCTGCTTTGATAGGTTGTTCTGTTTCTTGGCGTTGTGTTTGTCAGGCTTTGGGTAAACCGATGTTAGCGGTGTGCCCGCAGTTCCTCCAGGGCATAGATGCATAGATGTCACAAATTGCCTTTCCTCACGGCGAAGGGCAGATTGGGCCTCCGTGTGCTATTTCAGGTGCATTAGGGTGAGTTTAAGGTCTAGCGTACGTCTAAGCCTGCATTTAATGCCATTTTGGAATGAAATACTTTCATTTTGAAAATGCAGTGGGTTCTGCCTTGAACAGTTAGATGATGCAAAAAATGATGTAAATGCTTAAAAATGTAAACTGCTTAAAAATCAATCACTGATGTATGGCTGCAGCAGATTTGTGATATTTTTTTCCTCTTTGTTCTGAGAATAACTTCGCAGTCACTGTAGGTGCATGGTTAGAGAAGAAATGGAACTTAATATTGTGAGCAGTCATGGCTGTTCATGTTCTACAGCCATTTGTTCTGGCCTGCTATTATTATTCTTTACTGCTAGTCTATATGTGTCTACTGTATTTTTGGACTTCTCAGTTTGCTGTTGCATACCTTTGTCCACGCTTTTGGGAAGCCGCCTTCCTGAATCTGTGCTGTAATCTGTACTCTGAAACATGAAACACTTACCCAGACAATAGCAGGTTATCTAAGAGCATTAGATGAGTTCTGCTTTAGTGTCTTCAGATGCTAAATTGTGTGTAACTACATTTGAAATATTAATGGGTATGGTGATGGGTTTGTGAAACTGTAAAAAGCACAGTAAAATCACAAAGATACAGATCTACAGTGAATGACTGACAGATACGGTAAATGACTAACAAGCAGGTAAAATAACTCGAGGCTGTTACATAGGAAGGACAGGTTCCTCTGCTGTGTGTTTCAGTCCCTTCAGGGCAGCTGAAGGGATGGATTGGGTTGTCTTGCAGATTCAACTGAAAATTAACATTTTGTTTGTGGGGCTAGTCTCCATGTCGATTGATAACCAGTGAACAAAGGGTTGATAGATTGTTAGAGCAGGAGGCTTTACGTGTAGCTAGTAAAAGAACAGAGGGAAGATGGCATTGCTTCTGATGATGACACTGTCTTAGATTAGTTTAAAAAGCTTGTAGACCACAGTGAAGTGAGTGTTTGTGTATGACTTAAAACTGCAGTATCCTTACAAGTGTAAGAAGCTGTTGGCCACACGTATGTGTGCTTATTTAAGGGAAAACTTATTCCTAGTAGGGAGAAGGTTAAAACCTTCAGAACTCATCTCTACAAGTTTCTGAACAGTCTGATGCAACTCTGAAGTTAGCCTTGCTTTCAGCAGGAGTTAGACCAAAAGACCTGTAAAAATACCTTCTGACCTAAATTATGTGATGAATATCTTGAGATAAGTGGTTGCAACTTAACTGTTACTCTGAAGTTTAATACGTTTGCTTGTGGTTCATAGGAAAATCTATGTTGAAGTTTGCTCACAGATTGTTCTTGTAAGTTTACTCTGTTAGGCGGAGTGGTGGAAGGCTTTGTTACCTGATTAACATGTCATTGATTTTTAGGGCCAACTGAGACATGACTGATACAGATGAATCCCAGGCTTCTGGCTCCGATTACCCTGATGCCCAAGAGCTGATATGCAGTCGTCAGAAAGAACCATATAAGGTACATGCCTGTGAAACAAGTACACTAATGGAATGTTCACGTTCAAGGCAGAAAAATGCTGCTCCTGAGGAGTCTTCAGATGACCTTAACAGCATATGTAAATCATCAGCTGCTTCAGCTGAGGTTTTCCTGGACAGCAGTGATGCAGAAATGTGAGTTTTTATTTCTAGTTCATGTACACAACCTGTGTGATACATCATAAAAGTATACATCCTTCTGAAAGTAAACATGGTTTCTTCTTCAGCAATCTCTCTGCTGCTAGTGGCAGTGAATATCATCCTAAGTGTTCCGCTGCACCTTCAAAGCAAAAAAAGAGATCTCAACCTTCAAGGCAACAAGCAGAATCTATTGCAGGAGTGCCTGATAATGAAAGTTCAGATTCTTCTCTGTCTCCTCAAAGTCCAGTGAAATCATCAGAAATGGGCAAAAAGCAGAAGTCAAAACTCAATTTGAAAGCCATTTTTGCCTATCACTTCAGGGGAAAGAAGTTTAAGGCTGCTGCACACCGAAGATATAAGGGTGGTTCAGGGAAGAAGAAGAAAAAGTATGAGAGCACACAGATGCCTATAGGGAGGCCACCACTAACAGCTTCACCACAAGAGCAAAAGAGAAGGCTTCTAGATAGAGGTTTTCAATTCCCTTTTGTTGAAAAACATTACGGAAAGAAACACATTCCCTTAAAGATGGTTCTTGGCTATGAGGTGAGTCGTCTGTTTTGTGGGATAAATATCTTATTTTTGTATTTAGTCTAAAAATAGTGAATGTAAATTAGGTATGTTGTGTTTCTACCTGATGTGCTACAGTGTAACAAATCTGGTGGTGGTTTTGGTTTTTTTGTTAACCAGGACACTTGGTGGTGGTAGTTTAGTGCCTTTAAGGCAAACACAGCTAAAATACATGTGTTAATTTAATATTACAGTAAATATTTATACAATTTGTATTTATAAATTTATAAATAAATATTTATACAATAAATGCTTTATTTCTTTGCTTTATAGTGATATTTTTAAGATCTCATCTGATGCATTTTTCTTTAGCAAGCAGCTGCAAAGGGATATTTCCAGTACATTGAAGTGCTTAAATATGAAGAACATCTCAAAAAGGCTTTAAAAGCCCTTCAAGCTAGTGAAGACTTAGAAAGAGAATGTCTGGCAGTACGGAAACACAAATATTTAGATGATGAAGGCCCCATTTCCCCTATCCAGGAGATGAAGTAAGTTCGTCTTTGTATTTTTAGGTGGTATAAAACTTGCTTTTTTGTTCTTAACTACAATGTAAGTTTGTGTGTATACAGGTAGATGCATGACACCCCACCCCAGCCCCCCAGCTCTTGGTTACCCCTAGCCTGTTTGCTGGAGTGGGGAGGGCATCAACACTGCTTTAGTCGCAAATCCAGAACGGCACCATACAGGCTGCTGTGAAGAAAGCTAACTCCATCCCAGCCAGACCAGTACAATCTGCTACTGTTACAGTTGAGGAATTCAGGAGGTAGTACAGTTGCTTGTAGTAGCATGTGATTTTGTGAGAGAGTTGTAGGTATACCGAGTTCCGTTCCTATGCTGTCCTTTTAGCCTGTATTAACACTGTGTAATCTAAATGTGAATATCTACTTATGAAAGCGTTGTTTATTTGGGGGACAAAACACTTAGCCACTTGGGATTCTGTGCTTGTTAATGTGACTTGGAACTTCTTATAGAATGAGATATTTTTAATCTAAAGTCTGATTATTGTTTCAAGTGGTGATTTATACTGTCTCATTAAAATGACATGGTAGAAATGCTTTAAAAAAAGGTATTTCCTGAAATTAATTCCTCTATAGTTATCCCAAATAAAGAAGTGGAGCGTTTTATAGCAAAGACTAAAGAATATTTGTTTAATTTCTTTTTTACTTTATTAAGCATTGAAGTATCATCTTAGGTCTTTCTTAGGTCAAACAGTTAACTTGCAATAAAGGGATCAGTAAATCAGCAAGAATACTTAATGTTGTAAATATACTCAGCACCTTAAAACTAGAAAGCCTAAAAGACAGTGTAAAGGTACAAAGCAGTCTTTCAGCTACTGTTCACTTTAGTAATCACTTTAACTGCTAATTTATGTCAGTTGAAGTATTAGGGTGAGCCTGTAAAATGAGTAACAATAATTATTTTGCTCTCTTACAAAAGAGCAGAAGAAAAAAAAGTTCTGTAGAATAAATGCAAGCCAGCTCATCCAGACACTCAATTCTTTATATAAAATGAGTACAAGAAGATCTAGATTTTGGAACCAGTCCTCCTGGTGCCACTTGTTGAAACCATAGTTTCAACTTCATATCTCTTTCTGGGGAGTTCTTTCTATCCTGAGAGAAAAACCCGTGGACAATAATGGAATTGAATTTCATACTTGTGTTTCATGGCTGTAGAGAGTATTTTTCAGCTGTAGTATCAGAAAGACAGGTATGTACTCCTGTTAGCTGAGGCCTATCCTCTTATCTTGATTGTATTCTGCTTACTTTGTAACTTGCTGACATTCCAGCGTGTTTGCCAGTGTAATCCTAAATATCTCAATACTACTATTGATATCTACTACTAAATCTTTGTTCTGCTGCTAAGCACCGCTTCTGTCCTGCCAGTGTTGCTAGTTAGGATGTAATTCTGCTGTGAGAAACTATCATTTGAGAACAACCTCATCTTACACCTACAAGCTGTAGCACTTCCAAACACATTAAGAGAAAGCAGGGGTTGTAGTAGGAAAACAGTTTACACATTTCAGGCTACTATAAAAGTACAGAGCTTGATTTGAATTTTTATATTTCAGTGATGATGATGACAGCTTGAATTCTGATAATCAGGAAGACCTTGATGCCAGAGTAGTGGTGAGTAAATATTCCTTAACTTCAGAAACTTTCTAACCTTCTTTCTCTTCTGAGGTTAAAGAATTGGTAAATAACGTTTTGAGTACTTAGTTCTTGAGCTTAGATCCAGAGTTAACTGTATGATACCTGTGAATTCTGATGTGTAATGCAGAAGGAAGTTGCTTTGAGAGTCCGCTGGAATGTGTAGGAATTCTGGAGTTCTCTGAAGAGTTCTTAAAGTTTGCAAAGTTACTACCAAAATCTGACCTTTTAAGTATCTCAAAACTAGACTTGTGAATACTCCTGTGTTCCATTTTCTTAGGAGAACAGCTCTTTCATTATAAGCAGCAAAATTCCCAGTAAGAAAAAATCAAAGCCAGAAATGAAATGTGCGAAATCAACTGAAGTGATAGAAGTAGAGGAAGAAGACTGTGCTGCTGAGAACTCCAACCTTCTGCAAGGTTCACCTCAGTGAATAGAGAACTAACAAATGAGGAGGCCGTGGTCACTCTTCAGATACCTTTTTCATGGCCTACTTCGTTTAAAACACTGGTCTGAAGTCAGCGTCGAGCTGTCAACCAAGCAACCTACTCAGATTTGGTTTAAGGTGAGTTATATTGGGCTTGTGTCTGAGACGATTACAAAACAAGTATAATCTGACTTTTTGCTAAGCTTTTAAGTGTCTTCTGTGCTGTCCTGTATCGTGTGTAATATCCTTGATTCAGTGGCTGATAATCTTGCTGAAATGCTAGCTTCTGCAACTTGACTTCTGTTAACCAATGGATCATAGAATTTATGTAATTAAAAATAGGAAAACAAGTTCCAAATATTGTAACATAGCAGCAGCACAGTATAGAAAAGCGTATGCATTTGCATACATACATACACATGCTCATGTTACGACGGGCAGTTTGGACCCCTTTCTCTTTCATAGCTGACTTTTTTGTGAGCGGTACTTGAGGGATTATTTTTCTGTATCTTAAGGAAATGCAGGTTATGCTTTGAAATACTTCGAGAGCTGAGCAAGTGTTGAAGATGGAATTGAAGCTTAATGCAAATCGTTGTGCCAACAGTAAAAATGCAAAGGTGATTAGTCAACTTAGACAAAAGTCTATTGCAAAATATGGTTAATGCATTCAAGAGATGATAAAATCAATTTGTATGATTAAGGTTGTCATTCTATATGGAATAACTTTTCAGAAAACTAATTCTTTGCTCCTAAATTTAATACAATAATCTGAAGTTACAAGTTATCTTAAAAATAACTGTAGCAGCATAGTGAATCTTAGATTAAAAGATTTTTTCCCCTCTTGCCCTCCTCTGTCCAGAATGGGGTCTGATGTGAACGTGGCTAAGCAGAAGATGAAAGCTCTTTATAATGTCAGTACTTAAACAAGCATTGTCCCAATTGCAAATACCTTTTTCGGAGGTGTTTTAGACAGTTTGAAACATGACTAGTGAATGTTTAGAAGTGGTCTGAATGTGGCTAACTCCTAGATGACAAGGCTGTCTTGGTAGCAGTAGAAATAAAAAATTGTTTGAAGAGTTTACCTGTGAATCAATAAGATGTAAATAACCAAAGGGTGATCTGCCTCACTCAACTACTCTAAAAACCAACAGCTGTTCAGCAGGTAAAAGTAGTCTGTGCTGAACAGGGATGTTGTCAGAAAAAGACTTAAGATCCACTGGTTTAATTTCCTTCAAAATGTAATTGGCAATCTGAGATTTACAATAGGTGCTATGTGTAATGAGAGCAAGTTGCATTCCTTACATGCTTAAATTAAGATCCCAAATCATTGTTAAGGAAGTTTGGGGTTTCCCAATTGCAACTTGGTAGCTGTAGAGGAAGTAAGACTGCAAAAATTACTCTTCATTAGTTGAAGATCACATTTAATACCGGTCCAAAATTAATGGCTAAATGTGACTCTTTTAGGCATCTACCTGAGAAATACTCTATGGCTTGAAAGACTCATCCTGGATCTAGGAGTGGGGTTCTTGCTTGGTAAGGCATAGCGAGGTGGTATGTGGAGTCTCGCTCATTCTGCAGTTCATGTGATGAATTTTTCTGTTCAACTGCTGAGTGACTCAGAAATGAACTAAATTTCAATTCTGATTAGAACTGAATAAATTCACATGAAAATCAAGCTTATTACAACTGTTAAATTGATTGCTGAAACCTTGTTTTTGTCTTTAGGAGTCTTCAGTTATTTGACCATATCTGATAGTTCTTATCACTTTACTTTTTTTCTTCTAGTTTATGTTGCTTTTGGAAGATGAAGTACTGCTCTATTTTCTTGATGTGCAAGGTAAGCTGTAACTTGGTTTGCAGTTCCTATTTTCTTCAGGTGGCTTTTTGCTTTGCTTCACAAAACGTTTTAGAAAAACAGTATTCTTTAGTTCAAGTATGAATACATTAGCGTTTCATAGCTGTGCAACTTCTTCGTGAAGCTTCCAAAGTATTGAGTTCAGTGCAACATCTCTTTTGTAAGACTGACCAAAATGATAGAGCCTGTAGGCTCTGCTTGAAAGAAAACTGAAACTTTGGGTTCTTGCATACCTGTATATTAAATGCAGTTTTTGTTAGAAGTTATATATAGAAATACTTCGGTTTCACCTGATGTTGAATGCTGCAGGGCAACTTAATCTATGTGGTTTGGTTTGGACACTACCTGGGAACTTCTCTGCTGAAGATGTTGGAGAACTGCTGTACACTTAGTCTCCTGGTGGTGCCCCACCCACACTTTCTGTACTGGGGTGTGTCATACAGCTGCAGCTTCTGATCGCTTCCCTGTGGTAAAATTTCATCTTAATGTATGTCCCATGCAAGAACAGGGAGGACAGCAGAAAGAAGCTGGTAGTCTTGCACGTATGTATTGCTAAAGCTGTGAAACTCCTTGCTGCAGGATGTTACCAAGTTTGTGGCTTCAGGAGAGTTTAGGAAATAGCATGGAAGAAAACGCTATGTAAGATTACTGGACAGGAAAACATCTTTAACATGGGAAGCCTTGAGCTAAAGCTGGGCAAGTAATAAAATCTTACAAGAACATACTTAAGTGGCCATCTTATTTGGCCGTTGCTGTACTAATGGTATGTCGTGGTTTAACCCCAGCCAGCAACTAAGCACCACGCAGCCGCTCGCTCACTCCCCCAGGTGGGATGGGGGAGAGAATCAGAAGGGTAAAAGTGAGAAAACTCGTGTGTTGAGATAAAGACAGTTTAATAGGGAAAGCAAAAGCCGCAAGCGCAAGCAAGGCAAAACCAGGAATTCCTTCCCTACTTCCCATCGGCAGGCAGGTGTTCAGCCATCTCCAGGAAAGCAGGGCTCCATCACACGTAACGGTGACTTGGGAAGACAAACGCCATCACTCCGAACGTCCCCCCCCTTCCTTCTTCTTACCCCAGCTTTATATACTGAGCGTGTGACTTTATGTGACGTCACATGGTATGGAATACCCTGTTGGCCAGTTGGGTCAGCTGTCCTTGGCTATGCTCCCTCCCAGCTTCTTGTGCACCTGGCAGAGCATGGAAGCTGAAAAGTGCTTGACTAGGGAAAACACTACTTAACACACTGATGTTTTAGTTGTTGCTATCAACATTGTTCTCATACTAAATCCAAAACACAGCACTATGTCAGCTACTATGAAGAAAATTAACTCTATCCCAGCTGAAACCAGGACAAGAGTACTGGCCTAGATGACATATTGGTTTGACACAGGATAAATTGCTCTTACGACAGCATATCTGATACTGAACTTCTTGCCACAGTTACTTTAGTCCAAATGATACCTGTCTCTAAAAATAGAAAACACAATAGTGGAAGGTGACAGTTATTAACGGTAAGTATATAGTAAACTGAGAAATAGCTTCAAATGCTGTTTCAAAAATAGTGGAAAAATGAAAGCTGATGCATTCAGTCTGTTCCAGCACGTGTTCAGTTTTTGTCTGTTGCTGTAGACAAAAACCTGGAACCTAGTGCTTAGAAAAAACCCTTCTTTTGCAACCCACAGCTGATGAACATATTAGTTGTGTTACTTATATGAAGGGACAATATTTGCATGTATTCAAAAAGCAATTCATTCTAATACTGATGAATCTAGGGCATGAGCTTTATGTTTCCAGATTTGCAGAAGTGTAGTTCAGTTATATCGATTTCTTTCCAGACTTCGCAGCTGAATGCACCAGTGCTGCAGCAGTTGGAACAAGGTCTTGGAACTTTTTTGGAGTGCTTGAATTCTGATGGCTGTTTGCTGTCCTTCTGATGTACAAATCCATTACTTCAGTGGACTTTTGTGGAACGTGTTGGCGAAAGACGTAAGTTTTTCTGCTGCACTTCGGCTTAAGAGGATTAGATTTCTTCAGACAAGTACCATTTCCATAGCAAGTAATCCGACTAATTTGTGCACTGTATGGTATCTGCACCCAGCAGTATCTTCCTGATGGGGTGTTCAAAAAGCAGTGCTACAGTATTTCAGCAGCTGGCATCGTTGGTTTTCATGCAGATGTGCTGGTTAAACTTGGTATTTCTGTTGAAACAAGTAGATTGAAAGTTTCTTACTGGGGAGCTTGTCAAATACAACATTGAGGAACTGCTGAACTGTTATGAGATAAAAATATAGTTAAATCGATGACTTCGTTCCAAAATATTTCTTCTTAAAGGGGCATTCCTGTGATGTCTGGAACACAGTGGAAAGCCTCTACTGAAGGGTAAGTATTGAGGAAATAGGGTTTTTTCCCTGGGTGGAGGTAGTTGGATGAGGATCATAAAAGTTCGAGTCTTTAGCTTTTTGGTTGCCTTTTTCCAAAGAAGCAATATTTTGTTTTGAAACGCAAATCCAAGTACCAGATGGCAGCTAGCGACATGTTTCTTGTAAAGTTAACTGGCTAGGCTTCAAAAACAGAAGCTATTCTGTGGACATTGTGAAGAGTTAATTTGTTATGCCTCGTTATTCAGCAAATAGACACAACTCACTGTGTGTCTGAAATGAAAAACGTGGCTAGAAGAGTAACAGGTTATGCTTTCCTCACTGTAAAGTTAATTGCAGTGGTGACAATGAGACCTGTAACAGGTTTACTTAGTGGGACAATTATGCAAACATAGTTCAAAATGCAGCTACTGTAAAATCCCAAGGATTAGCTTGTTTTGATATTTTTGAATCCTGCATCCTGCCTACTAAAGGAAGTAGAATTAGCAGGCAGAGGAAAAATACGTGCAGTGCTGCATTCTTTTAGATGGCTTATTACAGCATATTTGTAAGCTTTCTTAAAATGGTATCTTATATGTGTGTTCTTTACATCACAGTACCAGCTGACTGTTAGGTCTAACTCCCTTAGTTGTATCTTCTGTGCCATAGTTCTCCGATTTCTTAAATTGTAGATAGATTTTGTTGACAGTTGTGTGATAGACTGGGCCATGGCTCTGATTTTAAAAGAAATGCTTTGGTTTAGCATTAGGATTCAGACAGCATAACTGGACTACAGTCTGCCTGCTTCATATTCATTATAAAAGTGCCTGAGTCTTAATAAATGACTAAAATGCTGAAGAAACTTGGAACTATTACTCAGTTGCAACAATTTACTTTTTAGGAAGTCGGCGTGATAGTCCAGTCTGAACTAGCATCTTGGTAAGTTAGTGTGATTGTTTTTTAACGCTTGCCTGTTGTAGGTTAGCTGTCTTTAACTTGGTGAGCTGGTTATATTGCTGTTTTTTCTTACTGAGAAGATGCAGTGTTGCTTTAGAAAACATAAGAGCTTATCTTCCCCCAAACTTTTGAGAATGCTGTGAGAAAATTGTTGTGATGATTGGCAAAATGTTCAACTGCTCTGAAGAGAGTGAGTGAGAACAGCCTTTCTGAACAAATCTATTACACGAGTGTCCTTTTCATGTCACTTTTTTCTGGGCATCTGAGTATTAAGAAGAGCTGTTAAATTAAATAGGATAGTATTCAGACATTATAGTAGCTTTAAGTGTGATTCCAAATAGAGGCTCTCAGGAATGCCTATGGTGGTTAGAACAACTTAAGTAGTAAGTACTGCTTGAGGTTCTGCTGGTTTGTATGCACACATATGTCAGTTTGTAACCTTATCTTGCTTTTTCAGGCGGTGTGTAATCAGAGAAAATGAGAGAAGAAATGCAGGATGCCGTTTCACAGAAATCTGAAGCCCCTTCTAGGGTTAGTATGACATCTGAGGTTCTGCATATTCCTTAATGATTGAAGGGCTCTGGCTTTCAGTGGCTGGAAGTCTGTATCAAATCAAGCTTACTGACTTGTGGAGGGTTTCAGGGACTTGTTTCCACACTTTGTTACTGTATTTTAATGTAGCATTCACTCTGTTAAGTGAAGAATTTATTTTAACTTTGATTTGTCCAAAGAACACTCATACAAATTTCTCAGTCAAAAAGGAGGTGATCAGCTTAACTGCTTAAACTGATAGTTTTACTTCTACTAGTAAGTTAACACCTAGCAGGAAAGTTGTAGGGAAGATTCTGTTTGAGTACCATTTTACAGTTAATTCCCTTTGTTTGCCTTTCAGGTAACATTAACTTTTAACATTAAAACTGTTGCTACTGTGAAGGATTTACACTAACATTTGGGGAAGATGAAGTATCATTTACCTTCCTCCTTCCCCCAAATGTCTGGATGCAAGTTAAAAAGGAACGTAGTGGGATCTGTATGAGATACACCTTTCCCGTCTGCTTGATTTTTAACTATTGTGTTAATTACCAGAAATGTTGAGGTCTATCCCGATAGGATCTCCTCTGTAGGTTCGTGTCGTTGGAAATGCCTCACAGAATAAACTTGTGGTTTCGCTTTACCCATTGAACTACCTGTTAGCTCTGTGGGATAAAACTACAAGACAAGTCTCTGCAGATGTAGCATCCTAGGAACTGTAACAATGCATTATGTTCTTCTTTAGGTACTGACTTACGCTTTTGATACAAATGGAAAAATTATTCAAGTGGAAAAGCTTGGTAAGAGTCCAAAGATGGTATGTTCCGTGACCTCAAGTGTAACTAATGTATTGAATTGCATGGGCTGAACTACTTCAGCCAGGTTTTTGTGTAGGTACCTGATTTCTAACACTGTTTCTTGTGGTTTGAGTTTTCTGGATGGCTTGAAACAACCTATTCCCCCTTTGATCACGAAGGAATGATTTTTTTATTTCTTGTGTTGGTGGCTGTAGGTAAGAGACAGCACTGGTGTCTGTCTGAACTTGGAGTGACTTCGTAAACGTGCTGCATTGTTCTGTGTCAAGTAAATGCTTGATAGTTTCACACTGAGCAGCAATATTGGGTTTTATGTCTGCAAGTTTGGGTTTAAAGAGTTAATCTCTGAGCAGCTCAGTCGGGTTACTACTATACCATTAAAATTCCTGGCTTCTGTTCTATAGAATGCAGAGTTTAAAGTAAAACAAGCAAAATATCCTGGACGAAGTACAAATCCTTCATGGTAGGAGTACCTAAAAACTTAAAAGAATTCTGAAGCTGCTGTTCCTATTAGGTGAAATTCACGGAGTCTGTTTTCCCTCCTAGTTGCATGGCAGCTTTTGTGAAAGGAGGAGTACATCAATTTAGCTTATCACTAGTACTGACTGGTGCATACGAAAAGCTTGAATGTTAAAATGAGCAGTTGTGGATGAAGAACTACTGCAGTTGTTGCACTGTATGGTATCTGCACCCAGCAGCGTTCTCCTGATGGGGTGTTCAAAAAACAGTGCTACAGGAGTTCAGCGTTTGGCATCGTTGGTTTTCGTTCTGCTGTGTCTGTTAAACCTGGTATTTTTGCTGATACAGTCTTTGTCCTCTTGGAGGATTTGGGTGTGCTTGCTTTCTGTTTTCCTGTTCCAGTGTGAGAACTGGATACTGGCCTCTGGAGCTTGGCAAGTGCATTCAGTTTCTTTTTCTTTTTTTTTTAAACAGGTGCTTTGGAATACAGAACAATGTGAATTTTGCTGTGTTAGAAGGATTGGCTGTGGAAGATAACCTGTTTGACAGGTAAGCACTGAGTTACTTGTCAGTTCAGATGGTTTCATGCTACTTTACAGTGTGTGTGGTAACTTGGTATGACTCTAGAACATTGAAACCTCAGTAAATGGTTCTAGAACAGTCTAGAAATGGTTGTCTAGTAGCAGAGATTGCTGGGCAGTGATCACCCCAGATTTTGGCAGTATCTGGGCAGGTTGCTTATCTGCAAGTTATTCTTCTGTGTATATATATATTTTAAATGGGTGTCACAGAGCTGTGCAGTAATTTGTAGTACTAGTTTCTGAAGCAAAGACTGATACTGCTTGTGAGGAATTCCTCTGTACCTGGAGCTTTTAACAGATTTTAGGCTTGTTGGTACACAACTTGGCTTACATATTGGCATGATTGATTGGTCCTTAACAAGAAAGGATGGGCAACTTGAATATTGATTTTAAGTCCCAGATTTAAGTTGGTGGTAACAGCAGTGAGAGTACCTGGTCATTACCAAGGCTGCTAGGATGTTGTTGTTTCTGGTGAGCTGTGGACATGACCGTAAAGCAAGTCCCTGAGACTCTTGAATTGCCACGTTATGTGGCACCAAGTCTGCTGGGAATAAAGCTTTAGTGTAGGTCAGAGAGACAGTGCTCCCTTCTGCTGTTGAGATGAGAGCAAGTCCCTGCTGAGATACAGTCACGTGGCCATATCCTTGGGCACCCCCAACACTTAAGCTACAGAGGAACAACAGTTCTGGTTAAACCTTTTTAACTTGGACTGTTGAGAGGGTGGCGGTTGTGCACACAGAAGCAAAAAGGGAAGAGACAAAAGGCTGCTCTGTGCAGTTTACATCCAACTTCAGTTCGTTGTAACTCTCCACTTATACTAACCAAACCTGACTCTTCGACCCGTAGTGTCTGCTGCCAAGTCACTGCCTGTCAGAGGGGTGAGAAACACCACCTGAGTGCCACCAAAGCAAGTCTGAAGGTAAGAGTGCTCAGCAAAATTGCTGGTACTAAGGAAGAAGTTCAAGGTCACTTCAAAGAGGGTTTGCATGGCTGAAAAACCAGCAGCTCTTAACGCGGTGACCGCATATTGAAATCCTCTGCAGGATGCCGTGGACACTTGGTGTGTGCTATGGTCTATTTATGAGGAGATACGCCTTATGGAATGAAAAAGGATGTTTATCTACTGCCCTCAGGTGTTCTGAGGTGCGAGCATAGGGAAGAGGCTACTCAGTTTCATTCTGAAACCAGCTGACTTGCAGCATGTGAAGTTGGAGAACAACAGGTTCATACAGTTGAGGTGGGAGCAGTCTTGTAACTTAATTGCTGCTTCCTTTTCCCTTGGCAATATGATGTATTCCTAGAGCTGCATGGAAGTCTTAGCGTGGATAATCCTGGAACAATGGGGTGAGGGAGGAAAGAAATACAGAGTATGCTACAGGCACTGTGAGTAGTTAGAGGAAACAGAAAATTAGGATATGCAGGAGCTGGCATTGGAAGTCATGCTTTTGCCCCTTAACAGTTTAGCAAGGGATGTATGAACATGTTTCCTGCATTGCTGCTTTTATACCAGCACCGTGTCCTGAAATTAATTGCTTCAGAGTTGAGGAAGACTACAGAGTTCAAGTGGCTTTTCTTTTGTGTAAAAGTGCTAATAGATGCTTTTCCTCTCTCAGGTCCTGGTGCTGTTGCTGCAAGTCTGCTGTGAAGAACCACACAGCTCTTCCAAAGAGAGAAAGAACCTTCTCTGGAGTGTTTGTTTAATTCTAAATTGTTGCAATAATCATTACAATTATTCTAACTTCCCTTACTGCTTTGTAAATTGAATTACTGCATGTTATTTGGAAACCAGTTCAGAAACACAGGGAGCCTCTGCCTTTCACTTGCAGCTTGTCTGTTTTGTCCTTAGGATGGTGTGGCAGAAGAGCTTACTAAGCTGAGTGTATCAAGTTGTAATTTGACTGGAAGGGGCCTTATCAGCTGTTTCCCCTCACTTCCCTGTCACTGAACTCTGCTGTACTACAGCTCTGGAGAGGTCATTATTCTGTACAGAATGTCACAGCATTTAAATAAAGCTGATGTCTGAAAGCTGCAGCCTGGCGTTATTTCCTGTTGCTGTACTGTAAGCAAAGGAGGGGTGAGCAAGCCATGGCAGCTGATCACCTGTGGCTGGCTGGTAGCAAAGTGTAGTCAGTCTTGGTCTCTTCCCTTCTGATGATACTGCGAGAAAGGAACAAGAACATTCATGTGCAAGAGCCTGAGCAGCCCTTGCAGAACCACAAGGGTGAAGTGAGAGAGACTATACATACTATACCTCTAATCTTTGCATTGTGAAAAGCCTCCATCAAATGACAAGCTGGTTTTGTTTTATGCTCTCTACTTGGAGAGGGTGTAAAAAATTGCTTTAGCTACTGCAGTACCTGCAACTGCACCAGGGACTGGAAAAAATCAGTGAAAAGCTCATGAAAAATAAGCTAAGACTTTTCTCTGCTGTATTTTAAACAGGACCAGATCTAAGGAAATTGCCCTGGCTATTCCACCTGCTGATAAATACACCTTTATAGCAAAAGTTGAGCTTTGAATTTGTCCTGATGCTGTAATTACTTAGCTCTGACTTGGAGCTCAGGAAACTTTGACAGAAGAACTACATTTGGAAGTAGTAACAGTACAAGGTTTTTACTCCCTTCCTACTTCAGGTGCCTTAAGATGCACCTCTTGACTGCAGAAACCCACACTTCCTAATCTTAAATCAGAGTGCAAAGAACAGATTAAAATTTCAACTTTACAGAAGACATTAATGTCTTGCTTCCTGAGGATTCAAGTTGTCTTAAAAAAACTTTATTTGAAAATGTTTTATACAGGTATATTACAAAAGTTAGTACGATCTCCCTTTCAAACACTACTGCACATCAAGAAAAGCTTTTCACAGCATCAGTCTAGTCCATTGGAGACAAGCCACGTTTAAAGCAGTAGTTTAAAGCACTGCTTCTGTAGTGATCTCAGTAAACCATTAAGGTACTACACAGATTTTGTTTACTTATGGTTTTCCTACAGCCTAAAGCTGACGATTCCTAATGGCTCCACAATTAACTTAATGAAGTCTGCATTATTCAGTGGTCTTTTGGATTGTACCAATACAGTAGTGTTCCTTGTGCTCAAAGTCTTCTGCAAGTCATGGTGCTTTCCAAGTCTTCTTGGCTCGTAGTTTTTCCAGCATTTTCTGCAAATAAAACAAACCATAAGACTACAAGAAGTGTAGCTTAAGTGACTATACTAAAAGCAGCATAAGAAGGTGGACACAACAGAGGTACCACTCAGGTATGGACAGGGCAAGTCTGGACAATGGGTTCAGTTACTGCTACTGCTTCAAAAAGCCCACAGATTTCAGGGGGAAGGTATGCTTATTTCTCTTATTTTCTGTTAATTATGGAATCTGTAAAACAAAACAAAAAGAGTAGCAATTTATTCCACCACAAAAAAGTTGAGATGGTCAGTGCTAAAGGCAGGATTTGGGGCTGGAGTCCCCAGCAGCTGTCTTGGCCTGTCAGGATCATCAAGCATTTCCTTCCTTCCAGTTGTCTGGAAGGGCCCCTTATGAGGCTCGGCAGGGGACAGGGAGAATTAACAACTCGAGTCCTCTTGTTCAAGCCCCTATTCTAGAGAAACCAGAGGCAAGCCCAGACAGGGTTCTTGCAAATTTAGTTCAGGTGTGCTCAGCTAGGCAGAATCTTAAGCTACCTAGAGTAGCCAACAAAGCCACCCCCCCAAAAAAAACTGCCTTGTAATGGAAATCCAGTCAAGTTTGGACTAACAAAAACCCCTACTATTCTTTTATCAAGTAGACTTTCTAGCAGCTGGGGTCTCTTGCTCAACCTCAAGTCACCAGAAAAATTCAACCCAAGGCACACACGCTTTTTAGAGAAAATTCTAGCTCAGCCATAGTGTTGACAAGGAAATTCTTAAGTGGGGCATACCAATAGCATCACTTAAAATCCAGGCTGGATGGTCTCCGTTTGAGTGGCAGTCACACCACAGAACTACATCTCAATTAGTCTGATTAGAAGCTCAGTGAAATCAAGAGAACTAACCAGGTAGGACAACATTGTAGCAGACTATTACCTTTTGAAACTCCTTCGCCTTTTCTCTGTTTTTAGCATAAGTTTCTTGCCTTGTTTTTTCTTCCTTTCTAATTTTTACTTCCGCAAGTTGATTATAAAGTCTGTCAAAAGAGTCAGAAAAAAATTGTGTCTTGTCAGGAAGAAAGTGGCAAAGCTGGAATCTGGAATAAGTTAACAAGCTTAAGGGTTTATACTGTCTCAATTGCTAGAAATTAAGAAAGGAAATTTTGACTCAGCTCTCCAGTAATCTAGAATCACTTCAAATTCCTCTTCGCCTGCATCTAACAGACACCCTGTTCAGAGGTTGTACTTGCTGCATGTTACCATTAATAAGTGCCCAAGTGCAACTGTGAACTTCGCTTCGAATGTAATCTAGTTTCATGCATGAACTGGCACAGCTGCCTGAGCACTATGGACTGAGCAGGCTGCCAGTCATGTTTCTTACTGCCAGCTGTGCCAGGGAACTTCCCACCAGGTACCTGTATCAAACACACTTGGCTTTTCCCTCCCAGCTGTTTTGTGTTAAGCAGCATTGGGTCCAACTGGAAGATCACAAACTGCTCTGACTGACCAGTGGTTTTCACAAGACACAGATGAACTGCTGCTGTTTTTTAATCCAAACTTCTCCCACTTGTGTTCGTGCAATACCTTGAAGTACACTGGTGCATTTCAATTTCTCCAGACTTCCTGTCCTCTGGAGAAGACACTTTCACTTCTCCTACTTTCTTCAGCTGATTGGCCACTGCACCTGTTTTCCCTAAAAAAGCACCAAACGTCATAAATTTAAATCTCTAGTCAGCTAACTCAAAAACATGAAAGGTTTTCAAAGTTTTCTAAATGACATTATAAAAAAAGATATAAGCTAGCAGAATGGACCAATGGAGGTGACGTCTTGTGTTAAAAATAAATCTTCACAGTCTCACTCATGGGGCTGCTGCCTGTACTTTAAGCCAGCCATGCTTCTTAACAGCCAACTTCCAACACCCCATTAACAGACATTAGAGATGAATCAGTTCACTTAATATGGTTGTTCTTTGATAAACAACTATTATTTGCAGAGACACCTTATGACTACAGACAAGTGGGCAGATTGTGAAAATATGAAGAGGACCCATAAGGGCTCTTACAACTCTGAAGAGGTAGCCAGACAGTGGGGAAAAAAGCTCCCCACATCCCTGAGAAAACAAAGAATACCCCAGTCTGCAATAGCAAAGATGCAACAAATGTGAAATCTGCTCTTCGATATAAAACAGCAACTAAAAGCATACCTAATGCTATGTCTTGTCCCCAGATAAACCTACCAGAGATAAGAAAAGACTCCTTTTGCCTGCTTAACTTCTCAGACTTTCCTCTTTGAAACTGTCTGGCTTCTGGCTTTTCATTTTCTCTCTCTCTCTTTTTTATTTCTTCTACTCTTTTCAGAGATTTCTGGACGAAGTTCTTCTTTCTTTTTAAAAAAGATTCTTGCAGACTTCCTGGTGTAGCTGCAAACTCCAGCAGCATCACTGTGAAAGAGAATGAAAATTCTGAACATTTCTCACTTTTAGGGATGAGCAATACCACCTCTAATAAGTCATGCATTTCAGTGTATTCCTCCTAAAATGCTGAGCTTGGCTACTTTTGTAAATTGTATTAGGAGAATGACACTGTGAATGATGAGTAATCTTGCAAAACAAGAAGCAATTCAGACCTATGGAATCTAACTAAGCAGGTCTGCATGACAAATACTGTGATAAACACTGCATTGAAAGCATCTTGAGACATCAAAACATATCAAAGACCTGAGAAGTCTCTAACACAGTTAAGTTCTGTCAATTCCTGTCTTTCATGTTACTGCTGTTCATCTTGTACAAAAATCATTTCAGTATTTTACTGATGCATGCTATCATCACAATAGAAAAAAAGACATTCTTTGGCTACGGAGCTTGGGGACTAAGAGGAAATAAGAAAACAAATGAAGATGCATAAACTGTATGACAACAAACCACAAAACACCACAGAATTTTTCAAAATGAAGTAGTTACAACACACAAAAAACAGTGTATTGTAGATAATATGAACTTTCATGAAAGATAGCCTGGCATAGGAAGAGACAAGTCAATACTTCCTTGTCAATAAGACACATATTAAACCTGGGTCAAATGTGCTACAAACCAAGCCTGGACAGCAAGATGCACTTGCCTAAGTAAAAACAGTTCTATGTTTTTCGAAGAAGAGGTGTATTTTATTGATGATTTTAATACTATAAAGGCAGACTTTCTCTATCTCAACTTCAGTATATTGAAGTTAGACATAATTACCTGCACTCTGATGCGATGGAAAGTGACTGTCATTGGGATTCTGGGCTTTGGAAGAGCTGTCAGGCCTTACGAACACCGAATAATCTGCATCTGGAGCTAGCGGTAAAAATTCTCTCTCCTGTTTCAAAATGAATCAGTGACTGGAATTGCTTAAAATATACCACAAATTTGAGTGAAGTGGTAGTACTGTACCACTAGCATAGACACAATGGAAATGAAAGACATACTCTTGTGTCTTTATAGCAAACAAGAAAAACATCAGAAATGGATCTTGTTAGTAAGTATTAAAAAGCTACTTTCTAAAATCCATTAAAGACCCTTTGCCCACCAGATTTCAATTGCTTGTTCTTAATACAGGGCTGCATAGTTTCATCTCAACAGATGTATTTTTCTTTCTGCCTGTTCTCTCCAGCTCTCCCCCACCACTCTTACTGCTGTCTCTCTTTCCCCCATTCTCAGCTGAAAGGCAACACCCACTGCAGAAGTACAGCCTCCAGCTGCCAACCTCCACCTTACCCGCTTTTCAATTACTTTATAAAGACCCATCCTTAGGCACTTTTAGGATCTTCTCTAGGTGCCTCCTGTAATTGAAACATGATTTCATCTGATCTGTTCATCTAACAGACACATATTACTTGGTTCTACGTTACTGCTTCAGCACCCAAACTATTCCCTCATTACAAACCAGTCCCTCTACAATTTATGGCCTTTGTTTTATAGAAGCAAACAGCAAAAAGCATACCAAAGGCAAATTAAGCATGGCAGTATGACGACCTGATCATATTTTCTCCATAAACCTCAAACTGCTGTGTGGACCTGGTGTAGCTCCATCCACTAGGTAAGGGATTTTTCCTTTTTTTCCGTTTAGTTTGTAGCTTTTGTTTTGTCCTCTCATTCAAGTCTCCAACTAACGGGATACAATTTAGTCTTGCAAACACCAGCAAGATAGTTCTGTTTCTCATATCTACACCAATATGACAAGAAGATTTTAAAGAACAGCCCAAATTTAAGATCTATTAGATCGGTCCAGAAAACATAACATCAAACCAAGATGATCCAAGCAATTACTAAGCTCGGATAACCCTAACATTCTTCCGTTTTGCAACAGTGGATTAACTGCTACAGTGGAGCCTCTCCTTATTATGATTAAGACTAAGTTAAAATCAGAATTACATTAGATAATAAAGACTCACCTCAGTAAAAACATTAAATTCAGACTGATCCACACATGCCGGGTTACTGATTTTATCCTCCTTAATTTTCTCTTGGTTAGTATGTTCAATGTCTGATTCTGCAATACTGATGTCATTTGAACTTATCAGAGTGAGTTCAGGTTCTTCCATAATACCACAGCCTGACTCAGTATCCTAGAAAATACATTATAAAAGACATCAGTGTAAAAAAAAGAAAAATAAAAAAATCACTATTTCCAGCAATAGCAACAGCTGTGATCTTGTCAGAAAGAGGAGGTTCATTTAACATGTAGAAGAAAATCTGCCCCCAAGCAATAAATGAAATACAGAAAGAGCACTTTGCCTGAGCTTTTGATGTATCCAAACCCTGGAACCTAAGTCCAATGCAAAGTATTTTATATACCTGTGTTAAAAAACCCTCAACAAATAACCCAAAGCAACCAAGCAGTAACAAAAACTCCACCTCTCCTCCACTCCCCCCAAATTTTAATTACTTAGTTCTAGGGCAAACTTTTTTTTTTTAAAGTTACAAAGCTATTTCCTTAAGTTTGCTTATGCTTTGGTTAAATTATTTACCTCCTTCAGGCTTCTAAATGGGGATAGGGGCTGTTCAGTTATGTAACCGTGCCATGTAATACTGATGCTGAGAGAGGGAGATGCAATAGAGATGCTATAGCTCCTCCAACAATCATGGGAACTCCAGCTCATTTTAGCTACTGCTAATTATTTCAGTGCTATGATCTGAAAGAAGTAGTAGGGCAGAAGTCCAGGAAGCATGCAAGTCTTAAGCTAGAATTGTAAAAATCAACATTTGCCAAGCTTTCAGATATTAAAGGTCTAAAACAACTTGGTGCAACAACAAAAAAACCCCAACAAAAAAGCCTGGGCAAATTACTGAGTTTGGAAATCTGTTTTACTCACCCAGATTGGAATATGACATGAGGTTCTGGGCAGAGAATTACAATGTTTTTCATGTCTTTCCAGGAGAGAACCATTCTGTTGTGTAACAACATCCATCTGTAAATGGATGTCTGAGTCTTCCAAGTTGGTTTCTCTGGGAACCCTTGAAGATTTTTGTATTTCTGGAAAGCCTTCATCTGGCTCCTTTATATTTGTATTACACTGAGAATCCAGTGCCACAGCTTTATTTGCTTCAGGTACATGAACTGATTTTTCAGGAAGCTTCATGTACTTCTTATCAAATGCCTCCACAGGTAATTTTTCAAAAGAGACAGTCTCTTTTAACAAGTGTTGAGGGAAAGTTTCATCCACTGTAACTGGTGTGGTATTTAGCTGGTAAAATGATTTTTGCTCTTCCAGTGGATTCAGACTTTCATTTCGCAGATCTTCCACTGAACACTGGAGATTAATACATTCCATATTTCTTGCCAGTTCTTCGTATTCTCTGGCAGATGAAATACAGTTCTCATTGCCCCATTTTTTAATTCCAGGGGTTTGTTCAAAAGATCTCTGTAACACAGCATTAAGGTCTCCTGGCTGATCAGCATTCTGACAGTGATCACTCAGAGTAGATTCTAATTGCAGTGGGTGAAAAGATTCTCCAGATCCTGTTTCAAAAATTACCAAGAGTCAAAATTCTAGCTAATGGAACAGAATTTCAACTTTAAAAAGTTCCTCCATAATGAGACTTTTCAGTAATGTATTATAAGTAGTCCAGTAAATAGGAAAAACCATTTTGTTTAAAAAAGTCTGTTTATGTTTCTTCAAACGTAATACCATGAACATTACATAAAATGATTCCTCCACTGTACACAAAACAACTTCAAGAAACACCACTTTTTGTTGCTTCTTAGAATATGTTTAGGGACAGACTTCATGATGGTGCTGACATAACTATATTGAAAGTCAATGCATTTTACAATTTATAGTCTGTAAACAGAAGTCCTTTGAGTCCCTTTTGGGCCTCCAACAAAGTCTCTAAAACAGGAAGAAAATAATCCAAAATGCCATTACTTGGGCCAAAACTCTTCAAAATAGAAGAAAACATCCAAATTGGAACACTGATTGCTGTTCTTACAAGTTACAATATTGCACCCTAAATTATCTTTCCTTTAGGGTCTACACATACAAATCAAGATATACTTTTTTTTTTCCAGAAGAGGCTGGGAAAAGAGAAAGATCGGATATCAGCATCTTAATTACTGGGGAGGCATTTCAGCAGTACGGCATATGCTAAACAAACAACAGGGTTGTTGAAAAAAAATTTTTTTTCAACATGTCTCTGACCTAAGTTTGCTAAAATCAGTTACACTAACTCCAGCTATCATGCTATCAATAGGCTTTTTACACAAATATATCACATAAACCTTTAAAGGTTTCATGTAAAGATTTTTTTTCATTCTTTGACACATACAAAATATCTAGTTTTACATGTATAAAGAATATTGTGTCCTGATGAATAGCTGTTAACGGGAAGGGAGGAATTACACTGCAACATCAGCCATTACTAGAAAATTCTCCAGATGATGGACTTTCATAGCAGTCTGCCTTGAACTGACAACCCAAAATAGTTTCTACTTGCTTAGTCTGTTGCTTATGTTATCCCCCCCTCCCCCTTTAAAGCACAAGAATATTTGGTTTGGGATTATAAATACACTTCAGAGATGGGGAGATACTGCAGTTACATTTAAAGCACAAAGATTGTTTCTATAAGCAATTTAGAAATAGAATGTTTTGAAGTTAGAAGGGAGTTTCCTAAATCCTATTTGCTGTGACCACAGGTAGTCTCAAAGTGTAAGCCTCTTCTTTTTTTTTTTACCAGCATCTGCCAGCTAAAGAAAGAGAGGAGTATAATAGACACAGAATAGTCGCTTGCAGCTTTAAAGATAAATAGTGTGTGTTTCCAAAACTTAGAGATATATATATGCAAATAACAAAGATAACTGACCAGGAACATTTACATTATAAATATATCTATGACTTAGAATATTGTGCTGTTTTCTGTTACTGTTCAGCTTTCTGTTGAAGCACCTTAAAATGCTGAAACGCCTGATTCTTGGTAAATAAGAGCTTCAGAAATATTTAATTACTACCTGCTGCATGTGGAATTTCAGATTGGTTCTTTTCTTTAGAATACATGAAATATCAAGTTAATTTGAATTCAACTGCAAAACATTAAAAAATAGTTTTCCTACTATGAGCTGCAGTTAACTTAATGCTGCTGTAGAATCATAAACTTTTAACCTACTAAATTAATTACTACATTGCAATCTAAAAGTTTATTCCTTCCTCTCTCTTCCCTGCCTTCATTTTGCAGATAAATAAAGCAATTATATAATCAGACCAAATATCACAGTGTGCAGTACATAATGACCGTTAGTGTGACTTAACAGTGGAAAAAGAAAATTAAATGGTTTCTTCAAGGACACAATGTATAAAAGAAAAACAAGTAAGATCAGAGAGATTCTAACACATATACCTCAGAAAATTTTAATCAATTTATGGAACTTAATTTCCTCAAACTTACAAAATGATGGATATGCATGAACAAGTATTTGGAAAAGTACTTAAACTGACAGTTTCAACCAGAGTTGGTATTTCTTCACTAACATCATAATTACTGCACGTAATAAGTAACATAATATCCATTACAGTGACATGAAGATGCAGGTCTGCTTTTGTATTAAGGTCCTAACTGCTGAGGAAATAAAGAACTTCACAAAATTTAGGAGTTCTACCCACTAAGGGTGGTGGAGAAGACAACGCGTGAGAGAGCAGCAGCAGAGTTAAGACATTTCAAAGAAGGGCTGATAGAGAAGCGAAGAGTTCCTTCCCAGTTCCAACACAGCAAATCCACCTTAAGAGTTGGTATTTACATATTGGCAATAGGTCGATCTGATTATACTGTACATACCTAGAGTAGCATTTTCTTTAACAGACTCTTCTTCTGATGTAATGTTGTTTGGCCCGTTTGTTTCAAGACTAGAAGGCAGACTGCTTCTTTGTATATTCAAACTGGAGTTTCCCACTTCTAGAAACGTAGACACATCTTGACTTTTTGTTGAAAATTTTGAAGTCTAGTGGCAGAAAAAAAAAAAATCTTGATTTCAGAAATATGAAGGATAAAAAGTTAAAGGTAATATTTGATTTTTGGATCACATTTCTGCTACAACCAGCAAAAACGCTTCCAGTTCTAAGTATATCAAAGATTATTATTGTTTCTCCTAAACAGAAAACACTATAGGGATTATACATTTAAATCTTACAGAAATCTTAAGCCAAAGTATTCCTCCATCAGAGTTTTTCTGTAGTACCTTGCCAAATTCTCTACTGTCTTGTGAAATTCTGTATTGAGCACAGGACGATGAAGTATCAAAGTCAAGACTCGGTTCCAAAGGCTGAAAGAGCTGGTGATGGAAGTTTGGAAAATGTCTCTCTATTTCAGGAAAATCAATTTCAGCTGCTAGAGCTATAAGAAAAGAGGTTATTTTAAAAACAAACAAAAACCACCCACCCAAAACCAACTCCCCTCAGAAAAACAACGGACATATCACACTTTGCTTCTATATGCAGTAAATAAAGTATATAGAATTCTGCAGGTATACAAACACTAGCTTGTTTCAAAAAGAAAAATCTTTACAACATCCAATTCTTTCACTCTGATACAATGCAGGTACAAAAAGCAGCAAGAAAGTGCTACACTGATGCAATTTTTTTTTTTTAAATTAAAAGATTAAGTCCATAAACTCTCTGGTTCAGCACTTGTGAGGCTGCATCAGAAGTAGTGTGGGCTTCCCACTACAAAACACACAGTGACACAGTGAAGCAAGTTCAATGAAGAGCCACAAGGATGATTAAAGGAAGGATGAAGCACATGATGTTCAAAGAGAAACTAAAAAAATGAGTTTGTTCAATCTTAAGAAAAGGCTTGGTGGTGTTTGGGAAGGGGCACAGAAATCTCTGCTGTCTACTGCTAAGAGACAGTATAGAGAAGATGCAGTCAGTCTTCTTGGACATGCTCAGTGAAAGGAAAAGAATAATGGACACAAGACAGAACACAGGAAATTCTGGTTGGATACAACTAAAAAAAAAAAAAAAAAGAGAAGAAAAGAAGAAAGTTGTTAAAATGTTGCCCAAGGGCATGTGGAATCTCTGTCCTTGAAGATACTCGGAACTTTCCTGGAGAAGGCCTTAAGCAACCTGGTCTAAGTTGGCTCTTGCTGCGAGCAGGAAGGAGAATTTGGATCACATAACTAGAAGTCCTTCCTGGTCTAGATTAATCTATAATTCTATGATTCTAGGTTTTCAAATATTCCAGGAGGAAGTGGTTCAAATTAAAATACTAGCATTATCTTCATGATAGCTAATAGAGATGTTCTTATTTTCGAATCATTACATTTTTCTAGAGAGCACCAAACTCCCACCAGTCTGTTAATCAGTGTTTCATCAACTACGTGACCCTACATGAATAATAAAGTATTATATATTATTGTATCTACCTTCCTGAAGAGACAATTGTGCATAAACAAGCGATAACAATCAATCTAGCCATGGTAGCAGGAAGCTGCGCAGAACTAGGCTATGATAAGACTGATATCTGATCAGACCACTACACTATGCTATGTGGACATATACATAAAGCAAAGCGTGAAAACATCGAAGCATCGAAGTTCTCGCATGTAAAATCCTTACTGACTTTAAAATGTAAGCTGAATATAAATGATACAGACTAACACATAACACTGAGTGAACTCCTCCTCATTCTGTACGATGAGAGTGCAGCACAAAAATGCTTTAAAATGGCAAATACCTTGGAAACGTGTATTGTCCTCCAAGTAAGAGTTCAAGTCTCCAGTACATTTCCCCAAGATGTGCTGTATCTGACTTCCTTTATAAAGGTACATCTCTCCTTCAAGCAACTGAGTTTCAGATGCTCCAGACAAATTCTCTTGCCTCCGCTGCAAGGTAAAAAGCAGCGAGGAGTTCCAAGGGCGGCTTGCTGTTTCTCTCAAAATTCGATCTTCCGTACTATCAGAAGACAATCCTGAAATAGTAAGCTAGATGTTCACAGTTTTGAATATAAACCACTTACATGAAGTGATCTGAAAAGACACTGCTTAATATCCTGAAATATTCATAAAGAACTCTGGGGGTTTGTTTCTTTAATTGTCTCCTGTTTGGGGTTTTGCTCCCCCAAATCTTACCACAAATTTCCACAAATTCAAGTTGATAATATCTAATTAGGTAGTAGTCAGTACAGCTTAGCACTTTTAGAGTATGTAGATTTAGGAAATATTGAAACAATAAAATCAGAAAAGAATTAATACTGTTATTTTATGCTAGCTAGCATATTTTTACTTCCTATCGCACATAAATGTGTCAATCCTTTAATATGATCTTGAGTATCTTTATGACATCAGGCAGTAGTTTTATTCATGCTTAAACAGAAATTGCCTAATACCAACACAAGAAATCTGAGGGAATCAAGGAAACTAAAACAGTGTTCCTAGTTAGCGCACCAACCCCTCTTTGTCTATACGCTTACAGCAGAATTGCACAAAGCTATCAGAAAAGGTCATTCTAAGACACAGCTAGACTTGAAAAATTTATTCGTGTAGCTGAGTAACCAAAACCTTTGGTATTTTGATTCCACAACTAAAAAACAATAGAAAAGAACAGCTACAAACAAATGATCTTAGAATTTGCCTTAGGTTTTTTACTTCAATAAACCACAGATTTGCCACATGAGTGATGAAGTTTATTACTCAAAACAACACTTACAAGTTTAGAACATTAGGGTTAAAATACAGCCTGAGATTTCAGCGGCTCAAAAATTGTAGTCTTCAAAAATTGATTTATAAACATGGAATAACTCATATACGCATATGGTTGTTGATGAGATCAGGTATGCATCAGATTAACACAATATTAAGCCTTAAAGTAAATAAATCCATGGGTCACTATCTAATCACTTTCAAACTCACTTCGCATGTTCACAAGTGATAATGTCAGCATATAAAGGAGCAACTACATATTTATTATAAAGGAATGATTTTTAATTTTATGAAAAACTAACTTAAGATCAAGAGGCAGACTGCAAGCAAAAAAGGATATGAACACACGTTTCCCAGAAAACTATTAAAAGTCAATATGGCATTCAAGTGACATTTTCACAAATAAGTTATTAAGCATTACTATGATGACAAGAATATTGGAACAATTCTCTTCACAGCAAGACAACAATCATAGCTCTATAACAATCTATGATATTGATTTAAAAACTTTTATCAGTGTATCATTCAGGGATCCTTTTTTTTAAATTTGCCACTTCAAAACTGCTAGCGTTACAGTTGCTTAGTAAAACTCAAAACAGCCTTTGCCAAAGCTCATGTGTTGTGTTAAATTATTACAAAAGTAAAAAAATCATGAGCACATAACGAAATATTGTAGTTCCTCTCTACTCTAAGACATATAATTCATTCGTAAGTGAAGTTCCCCAGTAGCCTATTTCAGAAGAATTCATGTCCAGTGAGTTAGACCCATTCTGTTATAAAATAAAGAGAATGCACAATTTTCCTTTTACACGAAAAACAACAAAAACCAAACACTTACCAGTGTCAACAGGGCTCACATCCAACGTTTCACTAGTCAAAAAGCTTCCAGTGGAAATTGTTGAAGATAAGTCACAGGGTATTCCTTGCATGAAACCCTCAGAACCTAAGTTCGTGGATACTACTTTAGAAAGTACTTCCTAAGATAAAATAACATACCTATTACCATGTATTTGGATGTCCATAATTAAAGCTTTAAATCCACACATCTTATTCTGAGCTCAGTTCAAGTGTAGAAGCCCTCATGTTTTGCACTCAGGCAAATACAGATTCATCATTGCTCAGTAAAAAACAGTCACACCCACCGTCCCAGACACACCCCTCCCCAACAGCCCCCTCCCCTCCACACACACACGCACATGCGCACGCACGCACACATACTATTATAAAGCTTCTCAGAACTGCATACAAATCACGACACCTGGAAGATTATTTTATCTTCTGGTCATCAGATTTGGCTATTTCTCATCACAGACCCACTTCAGTAGAATTGTAGATCTCAGAGGAACATATATGCAATACATGAAAAACTCAGGAATTTTATAAGTATTTGCAAGACTAAGCCTTTTGCATACAGGAGACCGAGTTAAAAATTTAATTCTACAAAATTAAACGAAAAATATACAAAATAATCTAAAATATTATCTTCCTTAATTTTGCAGTAAGCTCTACAAAGTCACAAAACAGAGAAGGCAGGTTCTTGTACTTCCAAATTTTGAAGAATTAGATGTGAACATTGCTTCCCAACCTCTGAATTAAAATGTGCACTAAGAAGATAAAATACAAAAATCTAAGAAACTGTTGCCCTACATTTTTCGTTATACATTACATTATATAAACATATTTAACATACACATATTTAAAAATAATGCTATACACACATATACAAATATACGTTATACATAGCATTTTTTAAATACTGTTTTTATCTCCTGACAAAACAATGGGATCTTTGGGTGAGGGAAAAGCAGGGGATATCATTGGTGTTGATTTTGGCAAGGCTTTTAACACTGTCTCACAACATTCTTGTATCCCAGTTTAGATGTCACAACCTGGATGGATGGATGACGAGATGGGTAAAAAAACTGCCTGGATAATCAGGCTCAGAGGACAGCGATTAAAGGGTTACACTCTATCTGGAGGTGGGAAACAAATGGAGCATGACAGGGCTCCGTCCTAGGACCTGTCCTCTTTAACACCTTTGGCAATGACCCAGAGGAGACGAAACCATACTGCAGATAACACTAAGCTGGGAGGACCATCCGATACACTAAATGGCAGGGCTGACATCTAGAAGGATCTCATGAGCCTAGCCCTACAGCAATGTTATGAAACACAGCAAGAACAAATGCAAAGTCCAGCGCCTGGGAAGGAAGAACCCCATACACCAGTCCAAGCTGGGGAGCAGCCTGTGAAAAAGGACCCAGGAGTCTCGGCAGACAGCGAGCTGAGTGTAAGCCCACGGGGTGTCCTGGCAGCGAAGAGAGGCAACAGCATCCTACGCTGTATGAACAGGAATATAGCCAGTAGATCCATCGCAGTGATTACCTCTCTTTACTTGGTGCTTGTTATACTACTGCATCTAGAATACCGCACCCAGTCTTAGCCTCCCAATATGAGATAGAAAGATTTAATCACAAAATAAAGAGTAAGTTATGTTATATGGTTATTTTGATATGACTAACCGTATTATCAAGTCTGAATGATGGTCCAGAATGCGTTGTAACTCCCTCTCCAATTTCAGCAGCAAGAACTGGTGAATCTTGAGCCACTTGAGAATCCTGGGAACGGGCTGAACACAAATATAATAGAAGCAATAAGGAATAGAAAGCAACTTCTTGAGTTCATAGTTAGCAATTTTTTTTTTGAACATCAGATGGCAGTGATACTCTACTGCTGCTGTCCCCACTATTAGGGCACTGATTTTGCCCATCCTTACCACTTTCTTTTCACCGACAACATACTTTCTGCTCCACTGCACCACCGATTTAATTGGCAACCAGTGGTTCTCCTTGACCAGCTTCCTAAAATGTCTAACTAGCATGACTGCTCTCTGCAGAGCATGCAGGAAGAGATAGAAATTCATGGTTTGGCTTTGCAGAATGAAACATGGCTTTGCTAGTGTGACTATAATCATTTAACTGGGAATCTTTTGCCTTCTACCGTTACAATGATTACAAAGAAAAGCAGACATTCCAAGCACATCAGAGAAATCAGAAACACTGAATTACTTAACTATAGCATGACTGCTACCACAGAACTGAATCACCTTTGCCATAATGCTCTTACACATAAAAATAAGATCAGTATCTGTGTAAAAGAAGTACCATAGCAGCACCAGAAAAATGCAATTTCTGTAATGTGATGACAAGCATCTTCAAAGTTTGACAATTCTAAGATTGTAAATTAATTGCCAACAAAAAACTCTAAATTAAGTATTCTCATTTCCAATAATAATTTTCAAGAAAGAAGTGCTAAACATCAAACTAAAATTAAACAGTAGAAGTGAAGTAGGTACGTTTTCTCCCAATTCTACAAGGGCTGCTAGTGACAGAGACATTTCAAATCCCCAGCATTTATAAGGCTCTATACGTAGGCAGATCTCGTAACATTTTGTGAGTCCTAACACTAGTTTGTACCTTGTATAAACTGAAACTAAATTTCTGGAAGGTGGAGTCCAGTTGTTCCATTTTTCCCACTCTACAAAAAAAGAGGGGAGAGGTTTCTTCTGTGAGGCAACACCAGTAAAGTATCTATATGACGTGATACTTATGTATCTCAATCAATATGAAACGTTTTGAAACTCACTCCTGGGGAGGGGGGGTGGGGGGAGGATCTAAGGTTTCCTATAGCCACTATCATCCCCTACTCTTAGAAGAGAAAGTCAAGACATGAAATGAAATACATCTAAAATATATTTGGATTAAAAGAGAAAGTAAATTAATTCAGAATAAGTTAACATGTTATTACATTAAATGCTAACTGAGTGATCTCAAAATAAAGGGTAAAGAAATTCTCAAATGGCTTCTTTCCCCCCACACTCACAAATTCTCCAGAAACTTCTAGCAGGCTTGATCCTGATCATTTCATAGAATCATAGAATCGTTTAGATTGGAAAAGACCTTTAAGATCATCAAGTCAAACCGTTAACCTAGCACTGCCAAGTCCACCACTAAACCATGTCCCTAACCACCACATCTACACATTTTTTAAACACCTCCAGGGATGGTGACTCAACCACTTCCCTGGGCAGCCTGTTCCAAGGCTTGACAACCCTTTTAGTGAAGAAATTTTTCCTAATATCCAATCTAAACCTCCCCTGGCACAAATTGAGGCCATTTCCTCTCGTCCTATCGCTTGTTACTTGGGAGAAGAGACCAACACCCCCCTCACTACAACCTCCTTTCAGGTAGTTGTAGAGCGCGATGAGGTCTCCCCTCAGCCTCCTCTTCTCCAGACTAAACAACCCCAGTTCCCTCAGCCGCTCCTCAGAAGACTTGTGCTCCAGGCCCTTCACCAGCTTCGTTGCCCTCCTCTGGACACGCTCCAGCACCTCCATGTCCTTCTTGCAGTGAGGGGCCCAAAACTGAACACAGTATTCGAGGTGCGGCCTCACCAGTGCCGAGTATAGGGGCACGATCACCTCCCTGCTCCTGCTGGCCACACTATTTCTGAAGTCAGGATGCTGTTGGCCTTCTTGGCCACCTGGGCCAATAGCATCCTTCCTTCTTTTTTCCTGTGCCTATACAAATTTAGCTTGTCTCTCCAGTCTTGGAATAATGTTAACTCAAAGGCTCCAGTACTTTCACTTGCAATGCACTTGCTTCTCTTCAAATTTCCTGCAGACTGAAATGCAGTTTATTGTCGCTAAAATTGAGAAATGCTATGCCTGACTTTCTGGGAAATGTTATGACATTTTGATCAGCAACCGAACAGAGCTGTTGGCAACAGAGTTTGCAAATAATATGAAGAGTGGAAGAACGGTAAAGAAATGTAGTAGCACGGCAACAGTAAAAATTACCTCAACCTTCTGCAAAGCCGGGTCTGTTAAACAACACTGTTCCAATATAGATAAAATTATAAATGTAAGAGCACTGAACACTGGCTTCTGATCCCTTTTCCACAAGTACATGACAGAGCTCTTCAGGTTCACAGGAAAGACAACTTCTAAGGTTTGAGTAGACCAAGGTGGCAACAAGCTCCCTTGGTGGAATGTGGCAATAGTGCGACTGAGTCTAGATACACTGCAGAAGTCTGCTCTTCTTCTTTGGAGCAGAACATAGGAGACAGAGGACCCTGAAAATGAGCAAGGCCTTGAAGAAAATTCCTTCAATCAGCATGAAAACTGCAATCATATAATCTCTTAGTATTTAAGTATCTCCATAGGAGAAAAAAAGCACAGTTCAAAAGATTTCTGAACTCAAAGGAAGTAGTAACAAGAAGCAGTGGCTCCAAATGGCTGTCAGACATTCAGAAATGGAAACAGACCATTTATTTTATAATTCGATAAAAAATTAAATGCTGGAACAAGCTACCAAAGAATTCTCTATTTCCCCAAATCTTTTACATCAAGATTAAATATTTTTCTGAAATTATTTTATTTTCTAAAGGATATCAGCGTGACAGGTAATTTAGGATACATACGAGATGAGATTCAAGCATTTAATACTCCTTTGTATATAAATTCTATGGAGAGCTATGCTACAAATGTTTCATTACTATACTGTAATAACCTGCGTTGTTCTTGTGATATTAATACAAGGGATGAACAGTAGCAATTTCATGCTATAAACCAAATTATTTAATTAAAAATACAACATGCTCATATTTTGTGATTTTGTTACATTAAAAAAAAAACTTATTTGGTGACTCATAAAGGAGAGGTTTTTATTCTTCTCTCCTCCTTCCAAAATAATAGTGCAAGGTTTTCTTGTTCCTCTCAGCTTCCTGACATTGACATGGGACTTTCATGTTTTAACCTCCTAACCACCACACTGTTACAAAGAATTTGTATTTAAAAATTGAGGTTGTAATATCCAGAATGCATTTTTTCCCCCAACACAAATTGCAGTAAAATAGCAGCAATTATTTTAGGCTGCAATTTGAAAACAAAAGACTGAATGACAAATTACTGAGTGAAGACAATATAAAAGCAAGTATTAGTCCAAATCCAACCATGTAGACAAACAAAAAAAAGTTGTACTCCACGCTAGTTTGGCTAAAACAGTGATGGATAAGACAATCTGTCACAATAATGAATTATAGAGAAATATTTGGGATTACTAAAAATAAATTGAAATCTTAGGTTAGCTTGGATCACACAAAAAATAATCATGCTTGGAATAACATCTCTGTATAAGGTAGCAATACATGAAGATAATCACATCTGGAATGCTGCTCGAGAGGACCATTAAAGATGAAGATGAATAAAGAGAGACAAGCCTGTTGACATGTAATGAAGGAGAACTGTGAAAGAGACATATGCATCCAATCTAGTCACTATTTTCAGGCTGACTTCCTAAGGAAATGAGGTTTATGCCACCAAACCGCCTGTCTCATCTGTAGGGTTACTCTGCAATTCCATATTAACAATTTGCATTCTATTAGCCCATTTTAATCAAATTGGAGTGGGAAGAAGAAATATTGAGTGTCCAAAGTTCCTAACTCATCTTGTCATATATCAGTGGCATGGTAAGAAAGAGCAATCCGAATCTTAGCCTCACTGGTGGCACTTACTGCAACATCACTTTTAAGAGTTACCTGTCCTCTCTGCCTGCCAACCAGCTGATCAGTTTGTGTAGCACTTGTAACCACTCAATACTGAACATAGGGATTCATCCTCCATTAACCAGAAGCAGTCCTTAAGACCTGTTTTATGTTCAGACATGTTTGCTTCTAAATTTGAGAGGGTTAAAGTTATTTTTCTTCTTGTAATAATTGGAAGAAAGAAATACAGCTAACTATAGAAATTAAAAAAAAAAAATTGCCTGCTACCCAAGGACAAGTCACCTTTGTTGATAAAGTATCCAAGCCAATTTACCAAGTTTATCTTATTAAGAACCTGTATACTTTTACCTTTTTATCTAAAATGCTTTATTTTGAAAAAGCGTTTGAGCAGTGATTAATAGGATTTGTGCACATCTAGTGGTTCTGTAATCACGAAAGCAGTACAACTCAAGTTGTAAAGCTTTATATTATTTGATCAAAGGTACAAACCACCAAGAACATAACTTCAAAGAATAAGGTCAAAGAACACACGTACAAAGCACTCATTTGCTCTCACCTTTAAAGACACAATTACATCTTGAAAACATGGGAAAACTGCAAACATGTTTTGGTTAGAATCAAGTAGCAAACAAAAAAATTTTAAAAAACCCAATAATTCAATTAAAAAAAAAAAAAGAAAGCTACTATCATAAGCAACAACTTAAAATGCACCTTAAATTTCCCCTTCAGAAACTTTATATTTAACACGGACTGTAGATTTTCTCGCTGAAGATCCTGCACTAGTTACCGAAAGTGCCACAGCGTGCTTCACAGCCTTCGAATTACAAAGATACTGTTGACAGTTTTGGTCGTTGAACTGCTCAAGTGGACAATTAAATACATAATGACAGAAAGCTTTGTTTTGGTTTGGTTTTTTTTTAACTAAATATAGATGTTCACATGAAGTTTCCTAATCCTCTTATATAAACCATTGCACTGTTCATATGTAATACTAGTGTAAAAAGACACTACACTAAGATATTTCATATCAAAACCACTTTATAACAAAAACAACTTTTTTTTTGATAACCAAAACAACTTGGTTTAATTTATGGAATTGGACTAACTTTGTCACATATGGACACAATCCATCCTCTAATAAAAGCTCTTCACGAATGAACAGAAAAGATCAGAATTAAAGTAATCCTTACATAATTGCACTATTTTTATTTCTGTCACAACTAACAGTTGATTCTTTCAAAACTGTTTCTTTGAGCTAAGGGTAACGCTCAGCCTTCTATTTTTTGTCTCAACTGTATTTTAAAGCAATTTCTTATATACACTGATCTTTCAGTGGACATCTATATTAGCATGTTAACACTCCAGAGTTCTCTTTAAGCATTAATTTCCGTTGTGTTGATACAAGGAATCACTGGCACACTGAATCAGGCATACCACTTGGTCTGCTCGAAACAGATTCCCACCTGGTGAAGCTGCAAACCTGAACACCCCCCAGTCTGGGCAGAAGATACCCCCCTCAGGAGGAAGGCGCACCTGCGGCTTCTACAGCAGTTTGCTCCCTATGCATGCATGGGACTTACCCTGCTGGTAAGGGCAGGACAATGAGGTAGTACAAAAGAAATTTCTTTACAGACAATTCTACAAGGTACAGATACAAAGCACATGCCTTGGATGAGAAACTGTTGATCAGCAATGAAGTTTACTGCAGTGTGGACTTTTGTTACTAGAATGGTAATGGATCACCAAAAAAAGAAAAAAGATAAAAACTCAGTCATTCTGAGACGCATGCTTATTGAAGCACTCTTTTTTACACTTAAAATTAAACAATATCTAAATAGCACTGCATGTTCTTTAGCAAGTCAGGTCATATGCTACAAATAAATAGCAGTAAAATTAGCAGTGCTAAATGGTATTCACATAATTGCTTGAAGGAAGAGGATTTCCTCACCTGAATCGTATGAATTTTCAGCAGTCATCATCAAATCTTGTAATAATCTACTTGACTGTTTACTTTGCCTTGGACTTCCATTAGAGATTTGTTCCTTGTAGTTTGTTATGCGCGAAGGTAACCTGCCTTCTTCATGGAGAGCATGACTATAATGTTTCACATTTGCAAACGCCCCAATGGTCGAAATGGGAGAAGATTCTCCACCAGAATCTGTTTTATCTGAATTTAAAACATTTGTAATCAGTTTAGGTATAGAAATGCAGTGTTTTGCACTTCATGAAAAACACTGATGCACATTCTGTTCTACAGAAATAACCTGCTGACTTCATACAGTACTCCATTTTAATAAAGTTAGCCAGATCAGGTCAATAAAAACCTTTGTATTACACAGTTTATGGATTATACGGGTTCAAAGATTATGCACGTCATAGATGTCTCAAAAAATAATTCCTAACTCAACTAAAATATTTCTTCCAAAAAGATTCAAACAAATCTTTCCACATAGCAAATCCACCAAAACTTTCAGTAATTTTTCCAAATCCAGAGGCAATGTAACTTCTCTGCTCTGGCTTAAAGATTTCTTTTCTCCCCAACCCGTCCCACACAACAGCCCTTTTTGGCCACCCAACCCAATAGAAAACACAAGTCCAACTTTTTACTACCTACCATGACCAATGATTAGATAATATAGGAATAAGTCACATGTGGATCATAATGGGATTACACAGCAAATGAGTATTCCCTACTCTAGAATTCCACTGGATAATATTTCATAAAACTTTTTTGATATGTATTTTGGTTTCTAATCTTTTTTTTTTTTTGTAAATTAAGATGTGTAAGACTAAGTCAAGTGCTTTTCAGAATATAAATATATTCTCCAATCAAAACTTTCACCAACAAAACTTGTTGTCTAATCAAGATAGCAAATTGGTCCAACGAGAATTATTCTGCATAAACTGATGCTGACTAGCATTAATTACTTTTCTTTAATTAAAAAATGTCCCATATCAGCTGTTTCATTATTTCATTATTTTGCTCAAGAAAAATGCCAAGATGAATCAAAATGAACCTCTGAAATTTTTTACAAAGCGCATTTTATAATTGAAAAAAACCAAAAAGATGGTCTAAAAACTTGGTCTACATGGTCTAGAAACTTGATACTAACTCCTTATTTAAAAGATTTCACACTCACCTCCTTGATATGCTCAAAAGCTAAACCTTTAAACACCTTCCATCAACTCTGATGGTTCTCTTTACAATTATTGTACAATTGTCTCTTAACACAGACCCCACCCAACAGAAAAATCAACAGGGAACTTAAGTCATGGAACTACGGGGAATCTTCTTTTCTTGGTGAATTTTTGTTTCAATTATGTTTTTCTAGACAGACACTGACAGGATAAGCTTTTCTCAAGTATAACTCACTTTGCTAGTATATAAATTATATCTTAAAAAAAAGGCAACAGTATCAGCTATTATTTCATAATCAATCATTTCAAAGACTCTTCAGAAAAGATTAATTTCCTCCAATCTGTATTTCTCAGGAACAGCAACATTTATTATATATTTTCTATCCACATATATATATATTTTACCTGCAAAAGAAATGTTGTAACTCTTCGGTGTGTCTACCTCTGGTATAGCACTAAGTTCATGTTGTTCCAAATCAAGCCCTAACTTGACTTTTGCCACAGGTGGTTTGGAAGATCTCCATTTCTGTTCTCTACATAGAACTTTCTCAGACTGTTCTGTAAAACAAAGTTCTGCATGTTGCAATAATATATATATATATAATTAACTTGGGGAGATGGAACAGAACTCTATCTCAGCTGCAAAATGAGAAAAATTATAATGAAAAATATTATACAGGCTTACCAGTTTGCTCAGCTGGACCAATGCACTGTGAAATCATTTCACATCTGTGAAATTTACTCCTGCCACAATTCTCTTGCTGGTAGTTTTCTGAGACTTGGAAAAAGTCAGTCCTATTAATCCAGTCAGGCTTTTGTGCCTCTGTCATTTCTTCATTTGTGCAGGTATGTCTCACCTTAGAAGGTGGGGGGGGGGGGAAGCAACTGTATATAAGATTATATTTATACTCATTTATCAAACCAGCATTTTCTTGTGTGTGTATTCCATGCAGGACAATATTAAGCACTTCGAGAAAGTAGTTCAAGTATACAAGATACTGGACAGATTTGCTTAGCCTATAAAAACATTTGGACGTATAGGTATTTTATTCAGCTCTATAATCCTAATATGCTAAAACATAATTATTTACATTTTCAAGGCCTTTGTTAGATTAGAATACTCTATTTTTAACAGGAACGATTCCTGCTTTTAGTTTTCCAGTTCCTGAATTCAGGAGACTGCAAAAGCAAGAGACAGGGACTGTAGGCAACAGTTATTTTTCTAAGATGGCTTCTGTTCAAAAAAAAAAAAAAAAAAAAAAGAGAAGGAGGGCAAAAGCAGCTTCTTTAGAAACTCAAAAATAAACTTGGATTTTTCTTCTGTTACCCAGAAACAAGCAAAATTACAAGTCAAGGGTGCAGCTGTAAAACCAATTTCCTAACATGTACACATAAGACAAACTTTAAAAAATAATCTATTCAAAATGCTTTTGATACCCTTTGAGGTACTGCTTCAGCATTTTTAATACAAGAGCTGTTTTACACATATAGCTGCATTTCTAGAGCTGAAGAAAACTATACCTGCCTAGATATTTCAGACAACATAACTATTTCAATAGGCCTTATGTTCAGAGACCATACACACAAGTCCATACTATTTCTGTTAGACTGAACAAAATGGCACTCTTGAGGCTTACAAAAGAGAACTACTGATTACAAATCACAAGTCCTAATTAAAATTTTCATTATGGTAAATCAGCTAAAACTATCAACACTCCATGGGATACTTTGCTAATTAGTAGCATTCATTCTTAAGTTTGATCGCCTACTAGATGACTCACCATGCAAAGCATTTATAAAATAAATTATTTACCTGCTTCTTCAGAAATCCTTTCAAAGCCTCTTGATGTCTCTGCATCTGTTCCTTCAATTTATCTTGCTTTTGTAAAAGTAGTTGTTCTTGTATTTTCTGTCTAGAAAGAAGAGCTTCTCTTTGTGCATCTAGCTGCTCTTGCAATTCTTTCAAATACTTTTGCTGAGCTTGGATGCTTTCTGATGAGGCCAACACTTTGCCCCTTAAATTCAGTATACCAGAATAATTTAACAAAGACGCAGCCCCCGTTTTTGGTATCAAGAATTCCTCAACACCCTGGGCCTTAGATTCTTCATGAGATAAAGTCACAGGTTCAGAAAGATTGAGGGGTTGTTCAAAGCTTGTTTTGATGGTGCTCTCTGCAGATCCCTGCCGATACACCAAAGAATCAACTGAGGCTGCCTGAACTATATGAGATCCCTTTGTTGCTGGCATGAGGGGTGTCTTAAGTGAAGGCTCTTTTCCAGCTTCTGTCTCTGTTTGATGGTTAGACATCTTCTGAGATGACTCTTTAAAGTGCACTGTTTCTGAAGGCTCAGACGAATCTTCTGCAGGCAAAACAAACCTAACATGTGGTACACGTGCTTCTGGTTGTGTTCTTACTGCAGTGACATCTTTCATGACTAACCCTAAAGGTAATTGGAACTGAGACGGTTCTGTGATGTGATTATTGGAGGTTTCCAACATTCCCACTTGTTCCTGTGAGGGACAGCCACATGGCAAGCGAAACCCTCCATATTTAGATTTCGATGCTTCTAAAAACTGCACATGTCTGCCAGGACAAACGTTATGCATTTGCTCTTCATGTTTCTGTGAAGATGGTTTTTCCACCATACACAATGTTCCTGAAAACACAGGTAGCGACAAAGCATGCTCTTGTGCATGAACTTGTTCAGATGACTGGTATTGTGTTGGTTGCACTCCTTGCCTCTGTAGAAGTGGTTCTGAGACAGGCTTTAAATCAATTGATTTTGTTTCCACAGAGCTCGGAGGTGTTGCAGAAGTAGACAAGTATCTTTGCTTCAATTTATTCTGATACTCCTGTAGACGCTTTCTAGCTTCTTCAATGGTCTGTTTGTGCAGCCTGAACAGAACGAAAACATGAACCTTTCCAGAGTGGTGCAAAGATAAACATCAATTTCAATAATCAAAGCAATTCAAATTATTTTGAAACAGGCAACTCATACTTCCAATTCATACAGGAATTTACCTATTTTGCTGCAGAAGGCGTTGTTGATAATTACGAATAATCTGTAAATGGCTGTCTTCTCTAGAACTCCTGGTTTCTGGTACAGTAGTATTTCCAGTCTAATCAAAATAAAATAATTTTAAGTGCACATATACAAATAACTCACAGAAAACTATTAAAGCAACAACCTTAAGCTGTATGTTCTGTCTCCTAAGTTTACAGAAGCCACTCTGTACCACCCTTTGAAGTCTGTGAGATTTCAGCCTGAGGCAGTGCAGCTAAAGCAGTTTTTGGAACAGATGGCCTACAGCTACAGTCTCTCTTAGCAAGTCGAGCACACACCGTCAAAGTCAATGGTGCTTACAGCAGCTTAGCTCAAAGCGGTAAACATACCCAGTAGCAAACTCGGGAAGCAATGATCCAACAGAGCTGCATTTTCAAGGCAATCAGATTCTCAGAGGAGTACAGGTTGTGCAAATGATTCAAAATTTTTAAAAAGATTACTTTCCTTCAACATCCTCAATAAATTCTTCTCCTTTAAGCAGCTGTTTGAGATTTAGACAGACAAAACCGCAGAGGTGGAGTTTTTTGTCTTTTTTCCCCCTAAGATTTTTTTTTCTTCTTGAAAAAGGATACATGTACATGACTCTACTCAGATTTTACTAACAGGTATTTTAAACAGACATGCTGTCCCTGGGACTATGCAAAGACAATCCAATATTCAAAGTCCAGTGATATCGTGTGAAATACAAGCTTCTATATCAGACAAAAGGAAGCTTTTGTATGTATGAACTTCTGATTCATAGCCTAAGAAATAAAAATTGATTGATTGTCTTGATTGATATAATTGAAAATTAACAAATGGTGCTCTTGATTTTTATAATAAGGTTAATTAAAAAACTACACACAGTTTTCTACAGTTCTTCACCTCATATTCCACTTTATTCTGTTTATCTGTAGAAGGAACACTGTGGCTTTGTACCAGCTGATCTTGCTCCTCCTCCTCTTTTTTTTTCTTAGCCTCCTCCAAACAGGTTTGCATTTGGATCTTCAGAAAATCAGCCTCCAAACGTGCTTTCTCTTCTTCAATTTGTTTAAGCAAGGCCAGCTGTTCCTGTTTCTGTTGCTCTATTTGCTTGTTCTATTGAGAAGAAAAATTAGGGTGCATCTCCAGAACTGAATGACAAAGAAATCAAAGACCCCTCACACACACCACCACACACAAAACTTTACTCCAACTTACAGCAGAAATTTTATTGCTTGTGACAGGCATTTGCAAATTTTAAGAGGCCTTTACAAATAGTTCCAAAGTTTACAAGAATAATTTTATTTTACTGGCTAGATATGTCTAATAGTCCCTGAATCCATTTACTATGGCACTATTATCTGTTCTCAAATTAATAGAATGGATAAAATCAGAATCTAACCATTCAAGATACATTATAATTTTCCAGAAACTGCAAAAGAAGTCCTTTTCTTAAATTGAATTCAGAAATCTACTTTACATTTTATAGAGCTTTTCATCATGAGTTCAACACATTTAAATGTTAATTCAGGCCTTGCAGAACTTCTGAAATAGCTAATGTATAACCACTTTAAGAGCACTCCATAAATCTCTGAAGTGGTTTGTTTATTTTTATTCTCTTTCCATGTACTTATCAGCTACAAATTCACTTAGATCCACATGCAGCAACAGCATATATACTTTTGGAATGGAAATGAAGAAAAATTTCAAAGTACTAGCAAAGATAGAGTTGACAACAGCCTTTAATGAGACAGTCTGAATGGGGATGTCAGGAAGAGCAACCCAAGACAAAGCTAGACCTGAGAACAGTTAATGTGGATATAGCAATATATACACCTAGGCAGGTGCAAAGTGGGAGAAAATGCACCTTAAAGAAAGTAACCACACTTTCACAGAGGATCTGCTGCTTTTATTTTTTCCCCTAAAACAGTACTATTTTGTCAAATTTTTGTTTCCTGAATTTCTGAACTTTAACTCTACAATTTAAGGCTGCACTAAGACCCCAATTTCAACTTTCTTTTTTTTTTTAAATTGATAAATCACCATATAATAGCTGGTAGGTCTCTAAGGATACAACAAAAATGAAAATATAATGAAACATATACACAATACATGTAATGAAATAATACAAAAAGTTATTATTTTCTAAATATAATAAATGTAGCATTCCCATAGCCACAAAAGACTTTCTCCATTTGTTTCCTAGTTAATTAAAAAAAACAAAACCAAAACCCCTCAAGGTTTGTAAGCTTTTCCAGTCACTAAACACAGTCTCACAGACCTTGCTATGTTATTACACAGGGTTAGTAAAGTTTTCAGTTGTGTATTGTTGACTACATCCTCCCTAAAGCAAAGGTATTAATCTACAACTGTGATTCTCATTTAATCATAGGATGGCATCTCTCTCCTATAGCACTTGTTAGATTTTAAGAAACTGGGTTTTTCCACTCTGTTCTAACTTCCAGCTAGAGTTTAGTAATTTTTAAAAAGTTAATACACAGAGGTTAAGTACAGAAAATGTTACAGAAGAAGTTTAAGTGTCACAAGCATGTTAAAAGGATCTATAGCTGCTATATAACCTGAAGCATTTTAAAGTCTTCTGTAAACCACTTTTTTTTACACCACAACTGAGATAGGAATAAGTATACACACCCACTTACCCATTTTTGTCTCTCCTCTTGCATTCTAAGTTTAGCTGCTTGTTCTTGAGGATGGATTAGAACTGAATTTTCAGCTGCAACTGTATTTTCCAAGATTTCCACAGAGTCTAAAATATACATGTTATTTAACTGTAATTGCAGTCAGAAAGGGCCTTGGATCTTCTTTACATCTTGCTTTACAGTTTCACAACCTCTCTAAACAAAATGCATAGGCTGCTCTTGAAAAGATTACCGTCTCTGTCCCACTACTCTGCCTGTCTCCATAAGCTGGAAAATCATTTTTTTGTATCATTTAAGCCTTTAATGGCCCTTTATTATGTGTTGTTCTTGAATATACAGTAATGGGTCAGCTCCAACAGGCCTGAAGATTGCTTCCACCCAGATTCCTTGGTAGCCTAATAGCAAGATCATCCTGAGGAATAAAGAGCCACACATTAACCTCTCGGAACAAAGAGGGTATAAAACTGGCACTCTCTGGGCAAATGATCTAACATTCGGCTATTGCACAAAAAGCATGTCTTCATCCTGTACTATCAGCTTCAAATAGCAGCACATTTTCCCCAGAGGCACGTTTTCACTCATGCTGCACTCTCCAGTCCCCAGGAATTATGCTGGTGTATCCATGTACATGATTGAACTATATCGCTTAATCTCATTTGAAAAAAACTAAGCACCCTATGAAAGCAAAAAAAAAACACCCACAACCCGCCACAACTTAATTACTTTAATAGACTTCAGAAATCCCACTTAGCATGCAAGTTCACCAACTTCAGCACTAGCATAACCAAAAGAGCACAAAGGATAGAAAAGGGAAGTAACCCCAAAATGATCTGGCTACCAAACAAAATGGAACATCTAATTGCTATAAATTCCAGTTTTACAAAGAGGCTTTTCAGAATGGTGCCCAGAAGCAGAAAAAACCCACATTATTTCAGACACATCAGCTCATGCTTGTCTTGTGCATTTCTAGCTGTGAATTTCTGAAGCATCTGGCTTTTCCAGTTCAACAGGTACAGAACTTCAATGCCCAATTTTGCACTGAGAATTCCACTCCTGGAGACAAACACTTATTAAAGTATGGCAACACCAAGCATGACAACAATTTGGGTGAGATTTAAAAGATACAAAGGTATTTTGGACATCTTTCCTCCACAAGATCTTAATGGGCAAGTTGGACGTAAGAGCAAAACCTCTCCTATTTGTGGTTTCAACAAATCGATAATGCACTGTGGGCAAAGATAGGAGAATTGTACTTTCTGGCAATATGACAGAACACCACCAAGGCAAATTCATTGAACAGTTTTGTTACGGTCCACCCTTCCAAGTCTTTTTGCTCCTACACAACAAATTTTGATGCAAGTATGTATTACATACCTTTGGCTTCACATACTGTATTTTTCTGTTGCTCATAGTTAAGTTCGGAATCACATAATGGTCTCTCGTCACTAGCAATTGTGCCTGATTCAATAGTCTCAATTTCACTTTGAATCTCTTTCTCACTTTTTGATGTCCACTCCTCTTTTTGGCTTCTAATCTTGTTCAGCAATTTCTTTAAGGCAAGTTTTGACTGAGGTTGGCGAGTTTTTGCTTCTTCGTGATCTATAAAAAATATATACTGTTAAGAGTTTTGGGTAATGAATATCCTCACATCATAAAAACAAAAAAAACTTTTTTTTTTAAATTGGTTACACAGTTGGACAAATAGCTCAGGTATATTACCAAATTTTAAAAGCTTAACAATATTTTCTCTTACCTGCAAGAGAAAAGCAGTAATTTGTCTCTGCACGTTATAAAAGGAGGACTAGGCTAGTTGTAGTGTTTCACAGTCAGACTACTCGTAGACTGTACTGTTGCAGAAATAAGCAGTACTATCCTGCCTGCTTTATATTAGCACTGGCAACCCAATGCATCACAGACCAAAAACTGGATTATGCCAGCAAAGGGATCTGGCAGAAATGCTTGGCCAAGCAGCAAAGTTCACTAACACACTTCTTGTTCACATTATCCTGTACATGCCACAAGCAAAGAATACACACACACGCAACTGTTGCAGCCTACTCACAACATGGAGCAACTCAATCATCAATTGAACATAAAGGGGACACAGTAAGTAGACTTTCATAGAAAGTCAAGCTTTAACTTTGAAATATTTCAAAACACAAAATGAAAAATATTTTAAGTTCACATACCAGCATCATCCCATAGTTTACACTAATTATACAGGACTTATTATGGCTACTAACAATGTAGTTCTTAGAACAATTAAAAATTATTCTCAGTATAATAATGAACTGAAGTATATCAGAAAAAGAAGTCACATTTTCATTTTTAAATTCATAATCATTAGAGTATTATCATCCATGATAAACATCATAAACCACTTGATACTGAAATACTTCACAGGCATCAAGGAATTTTAGTACTTAAGACATTTTAGTTAATACTAAAGTTAATTTATTTGATATATTAAACTAAAAACTCTTCTCTTCTACTATAAAACCAAAAAGTTTAAGCTAAGTTTTAAAAGCTAAAGTTTAACAGCTTTACTTTCTGATTCAGTGGGCACCTCCTCTTCTATCATCTGTCCCGATTCTTGTCGAGTATCACAAGCAGATTCTGGTTGAGTGTCACAAGCAGATTCTTGCTCCAAAGAGATATCAAGATCATTATCTTGAGATCTATCAGAAGGGGCTGGAAAAGGTTGTGGCTCAAACTGCAAAATCAGGTCTCCTTTCATTTCTGATTAAAAGAACACAACCACATAAAACAACAATTGGAATAAAAAGCAAACAACATTACAAGACTACACTCATCATACAAAACCCTAAGAAGTTCAAATATCAGTAACTTGTTTCACAACAGATTTAATCCAACTATTTTTTTTTCCCAAAATAGAAGATTCAAAATTGTTTAGATCATTAGCCATCTATTAATTCAGAAATTCTACAGGGTTTTCCACCAGAGTAAACTTTTATTTTGAAAGACATAGCTTATGTGATAAAAGGCTCATCTTTACACAAAAAGCAGCACACAGGAACAATTACATGCAGGAGGATCCCAATAACTTCATCAGGGAAAAGACACACCCTGACCTGGCTGCTCACAGAGCTGTCACAGGAGAGTGATTGATCACATGGTCCAGGTGCAAAATGCTAGAAGACTAGTCAACAGGACTTCCCCCACAACCACCTTACCAACTGAGGGGGGTACTGCCTACAAGGGGCGTGGGACACATGGAAGATCATCTTGAGATTGTACGCTTATTATAGATATTTGGGGGAGGAACCAAAGGCAGGGAAAGGAAAGGATCAAGTTAGTTTGGGGAGGAACAAGTGTGAAGAAAAAATATAAGAATAAGGGGATAAAAGGGGCCAGTCAGTACACTTGTCTGGCCATGCACTGTGCCTGACAGTCTGTCCTGTCTTCTCACTAAATTCCATTTCTAGCTGTTTTCCTAGGTGAGGAACACTCTATTTTGTATGCATGTGTATGTATGGATATATAAGAGCCAGCAACTGGAGCGGGGACCAAAAGTCACATGGGCACCTGTATCCACAGCACTGCCAACAACTGCAGAGACCAGAATGAGTGCATATTATGAGGGTATGAGTATCAGCATGCAGTGGCTAGCAAATCGCAAGCCAGACTAGCCAGCAAGAACGATTAGAGGCTTAGGAGCTAGGTGTCAATCAGCCATAACACTGGGCTGGATACTGGAAAGGCCAGGAGATCTGCGAGTTGGCTAGTGGAGGGATTGGGAGATCCTACAGGGCAGAGCGTGGGGTGTCAGGGTCAACTAAGAAACCTGCTGGCACACATGCATGTGTCTCAGAGACTATTGGAGACAAGAGGATCCAGGGTCAGCTACTGGGTAGACTGAGGATTTCAGGTCAGTTACTGCAGGGATCCATAGCGTCTACATGCCTGTGCGTACGCTCACATACCCAACTGGGCCTGTGTAGCAACAGGCCTTGGGGGTTCACATGCCCAGGAGGTAGCAACTGGGGAGACTAATTATCAAGGGCCAGCTGCTAGGTAGAGTGCGTGTCTAAAGCCACTTACTGAGTGATCCATAGCACCTACTTGAGCATACCACTGCATACGTGGACATGCGAGGTAACTGGAAGGCTACAGGGTCCAGGATGAATTACTGGATAGACTGGGTGTCTAAGACCTGTTACTGGGGGATCCATAGTGTGTCGGGTGGAGACCTGGGATGCAGGGGACAGCTACTGGGTAGACTTGAGTGTCTAAGACCAACTGCTGGAGGGATCCATACTGTATATACAGATGTATATCCCACTAACAGGCCTTCATCCTGATCAGCCAGAGCAGTGAACAGGATGAGATCATTTGTGCTGTTTGTGTTTAATGCGAGTGCTGTGTTTTCTGTGTTGGCCTGTGTGTATGTGTACTGAAAGCCTGCTCGTGTGTGTGCCAACTGTGAATACACACACAGCCTTGCTACCGACTGGACCTGGGAACAGGCAGCTGCAGCAGCCTCTCCTCTACTGGGTTCCAGATCAGCAACCTCCAACAAATTACTTACTCCTGTCTTCACTGTACATATCTTCAAATGCAAACTCCAATTCTCTCTGCCATTCTTCTTTTATTTCCATGCGTTTGTATGCAGGCACAAAAAGTTGAGGTGGCATCTGCGCTACAAGCTGTCTTCTGCGCATCCGATCCATATTCTGCATTTGCTCCAGTTCTTTGAGTAGCCTCTCCCTGTCCTTCAAGTATAAAGAAGTGATAACAAACAGTCTTCACATTCAGACAGCCATGTCAGGACTGATAAACAGTCCATTTGGTTACCATGAAGTTTGTTTCATCCTTAATGTTTAAAGTTAATTTTATTCTAGGGAGAAGGTGCTTCCTTGGGAGAAGGCTGGATCTGATCTTTAAACACAGTAGTCATCAATGCTACCTAGAAGATCTAATGTTAAATAAAGGATCAGACTGTACACCTGTAGGCCAACTTTCCTCAACAGAATTAAATCTTCTGTTTTATAAGGTAAATGAGTACTTCCTTTGGCAAGTTACTTTTGTTAGCATGTACTTCAGCAATTGCTACTTTTTAAGACGTATACTAAATACTCTTGGCACACTAAAATTATGTATGAAAGCTGTTTTTAAAAAGTTTTTTTTGAAGTTTGGTTGGTTTTTTTTCCCGTTAACTTAAGGAGCATCAGTAATATTTCCACAGTTCCCCATTTCAGTTAGGTTACTCATTCAGGGCCAATCATATCTCAACTAAAAAATAGGAAGCTTTTGCTATTTCTAGCCTCCAAAAATACTTGTGAAGGTAATGGACAATAAAACAAATTTCAGAGCATACCTCTAGGTACAAAGACCTTTTTCAATAGTTCAGTTTTTACTTCTTAAAGGAAACAATTTCAGTATTTCCAGACTTATATGCTAACAGAACGTCAGTCTTTAAGTAAAAACTTTGAAAAGTTTTCCAAAAAGAAAAAATAAACTGTTGCCTTCTTAATAATAAACTAATTTTTCCCCTGAAGCACAGAATAACCAACTCCAACTAAAGCTGATATGCAAAAGCAAAGCTCATCATCTATTAAAAAAGTTTACCTCAATTGTTACCAATTGGTTAATAGCTGGTCAAACATTAAGATAACAAAAATTAAAGGACGTTCTTCTAAAGGTTGGTCTTAATCTGTGTGCTTTCATTCTCCCTCCTTCCAGATAACCAAAATAAGCAAACAGAGTTTGATGGTTTTTAATGCATTCTGAAAACTCCATTTAGCCCATCAATTTTCCTCCTGTACTATAATTCCTTTACTAATCAGCCACCTACAACTTACTTACCACTGGTCATTTTGACATTAAAACCAGGCACAACTACTTTGCCTACCTGAGCCAAATGGACCTTCTTCAAGGCATGACTTCCTCTGAGATGTGCCTTTTCAAGCTGCTCTCTTCTCTCCCTCTCTGCCTCTCTGTGTAGTTCCTCCAAACGCTTCCCTTCTTCAGCAGCAGCTAACCGAACATCTGGCTGACAGTCAATCAATAGTTTAGCCCACGAAGTTCTTTGTGGTAGTTTAAAGCATATGTAACAATAAATAAATGAATAATTCTGTAGCAAAAGCACTTAAAAAAAAAGGCATACAATGCCATAAGCATCCTTAAAGGTTTATAATTCTTGGTTGCAAGCAGGACCAAATGAGTTTTTTACCTTTGGAAAAAAAAAATGTGCTTATTTACATATTCCATAAGTGTAGGTGTCAAAGTGTTCTAATTTCAAGACATACTAGGAACAATCATTTGTTTTTATTTGTTATCATTTGATATTTGTTTTGATCATTTGATTTATTTGTTATAGCAGAGTGGTTATTTTTCCTACAATACAAGGCAAAAAGAATAATACAGTCGATATTACAGGTTGACTACTTCTATCCTCATGGTTTCATTTTAAACAAGGGGTGGGAGAATCCAGAAATGTTTTCATTCTCATTTGGGAAACCAGAAACAATCTGCAATTTTTAAGTAAGAAATTTTTTTTAAAAATAATTTTTAAATAGAAAAATAACACATGAAAATTAAAAAATACTTAAGTAAAAAAAAATTTAAAAATCATTACACATAAGCAAGGCTACAAAGATTAACATTTTGGAATTTTCCATTACAAAGCTGAGCAAACTACAGTATCTTCTCTTATTGTTTAGGCCTAGTCCTTCAAATGTTAAGAAAACCTAAAACTTCGTGAATGAAAATTTTGTGAATACACTGAAGAAAATATTCACAAAAACAAATTTATCGAGAGCTTTTCTAGTCTAAAAGAGGCTGATCCAGAACAGGAACTTAGATTATGGTCTCACATCACCGATAAACCGAACTATTGTTTGGTTCACTTTTCAATAGCACTACCTTAATTCAAAAATCACCTCTAAAAGCTAAGCTCTTGCTCCATATCTCACTTTTCCAGGTCCCCCCCTTCTTCTGATCTGACTTTGCCCTTTGTCCAAGCATACTGTAAACTTGAGTAAACTTTCCCATTTGGCAAAACTCTATTCATCATTCTTTTTCCCAAATTAGATTTCTGCCATTTTGGCAAGCTGACACTGTTGACTGCATGAACAGATGAACACAAATACGAGGTAAAGACTGGGAGTACACAGCTAAAGAGGGGAAGAGAAAAAAGCAGGGCAACTGCAACTATTAATTTAGCAGAAGCCACAAAGCAGAAGATTTGGGTGTCCTAATGTTATGTCGGCCTTGTGAACTCACCTCCTTACAGAGCTCTGCTCACGTGGGACTGGCAGGTGTGATACCGCAAGTGACTGAGCACATAACAGGCCGTACAAGTTCCCCCATCTAAGATTCTGATTACTAAGTGTAATGGCTGCTTTATACAAGTTCATATTTTTAAACAAGTTCTAGAAAACTGAATTGCTGATATCCAAACGCTGTATGCAATATAAAGAAAGATATATGGAAGCATGTATCACAAACACTTGGAGTTAATCACCTGCTCTCCATCCACTTCTCTGTCCACATAAGGTTCAGAAATATGATAACGTGTAACAGAAAAGTTGTCAGCACTGTAGGGCTTCACTGCAGGAGTCTTTTTCACTTCAAAATTCTAGGAAGAAACGTACAGCTGTATTGGAGAACAGTATCTCTAGCAAAGCAACTAAACAGAACATAAGTGATCTGTATGCTTAAATTAGTATTAAAAGAAAGCCACACCCCCAAATTCTCTCGTGAAAATATTGTTGTTTAAAACTTTATATAAATTTAATAATTAACGAATCGCATCAGCACAAGGCAGATCTAGAGGGTTTAACAACTGAGAGCATCTAACAGCCTAAGGCAAACTCCTCCACGCAAATTGACATTTATCAGAGAGCTCTACCTTCATGTTTCAAAAGCATTACCTTAATTTAAAAGCACTTGAGGTTAATGTACTAATACAAATCCCACTTAGAACAGCTGTCACACTCACCTCAAAGCAGGGCAGATCCACAATATAACTATACCTAACACAAAATAACACTTCTCAAGTACAGACTTTCTTTACGAAACTCAGAATCATTATGTCCAATTTATTAGTTAACCAGAGAAAAAAGCATTTTCTGTAACTTCCCTGAAAAATGTCTATTCATGTAATACAAAGTATTTTTTTTTTTTGAAAAGTTTTGGGTACACTACCACATTTCAACTCTTGTCCGAAAAAGTTGGAACAGAGCGACCAGACCCTCCCTCTTCTTTGGCTCAGCCCAACGTTCTCAGTAGTGAGGTTAGGTAACTCGGTATTCTGTAGGACCTGCCTTTGTACTTCTAACACATCTTACATTAATTTTCTCTCAGCTTCCTCTTCTCTAGACTTTCTTCTAAAAAAGGATTCTTATCCATATTAACTAAAACAGCAAGGTTCATAGCCCAAGCAGTTTAAAACTAACAGGACTGTAAACAAAGGCACATAGAGAAAGAGCAGCATTAAGGCTCAGGAATATCTTAAACTTATCTTTATGTAAGATGAGCCATACAGAATTTCAGTATTGATTCTCTCTTGTATTTTATAAAGACTGTAGAAAGTGAAGTCTTTAAATTAAAATCCCATGATATGCAACTAGCTTTAGCCTTACCAACAGAACTTCAGTAACTTATTTTATGGTTCTTAAACAAATGTCTGTTATTCTAGCAGGAAGAAAAAAAACAAAAAAGGTATGACCAAATAAAAGCACGCCATCAAGAATTTCACTTTTATTTGAACATAATGTTGTTTAAAAATTGCTAACTTTCTTAATCAATAAATCATAGTAATTGTAACAGATCAACATTAACAAAAACACTTGTAGATACTGATTGCAACTCTGAAAACAGACAAGTCCCATGCCTAAACCTCGTTAGCCCGATCACCGACTGCTGGACCTATACTGTGTTACTTTCAGAATGTATAATTAAACCTCAGTCTTCTGAATTATTTAAAAAAAAAAGTAAAACTAACAAATCAGTAATTAATAATTACATTCAATCAATCAATTCTCCATAATTTTATTCAAAAGCTGTGAAGATATGAGAATTATGTTGGAGGCTGCAATTTTCCAATTAATGTCAAAAGCAATTTAGGTTGAAAAAAATACTTGTAACATTATTACACTTCATGGTGGAACCACTGCAGTTAAGAATCCGTCTGTACTTCCACCAAGAGGTTTGTAACTCCCCCCTCCTTTTTTTTTTTTTTCCTAAGAAAGTAAATAATTCTACACTAAAATCTGGCAAAACTGGAACAGCAATGTAACATGAAATGAGAAAAACCCAACTCTACAAATGTTATGAATACTCAAGAAGAGTACAGTAACATTTTTAGGTTGTATTTCCATTACATAAAAATCTTCTAGATCATATAAAAAAAAAATTAAGTTCACAAGAACTCTGTGACACTTGTCAATAAAATGGTGTTTACAAGTTTAACTTAATTAAGTAACTTAACAGCTGGTCTAATAATTCAGGTCAATTCCTAAAAGCTGTCCTTCTGAGAATTAATCTTGATTATGACAATATGTCTAGAGTAAAAACACTTATTTTGTAACTGGGTAAAATAACAATAATAAGAGTATCTTCAGAAAACATTTCTTATAATTCCAAGTAATCCTGGAATGAACAACACTGCCCTAGCTCCATTTTATGAAATTTTATTCAATTGTTATTGCAACAGACCATTAGATTATGATTACAGTTATGTTTAATAAGCTCTTTATGTAAATTGATTCAAGAAAATAAGCGTGCTTATGCAGATGACCTTATAATTTGCTGTAATTCACAGGATCTAGAGTAAAGTTAAGCAATTCAAATTCAGTGCCTTTTGAGTAATGCATTTGCATGACAAAGCCCCAGATTTTTTCCCCCTGAAATTGACAGTTAACATCTTTCGTTTTCTCCCTCTCTACAGAACTAGGAATAAGTCACAGCTCTAACCATCTCCAATCTTTCATTTACTTAGCATTTACCCCATGCAGTACATGGCACCCAGTTACTCTTCCAAGAAAATAACTTTATTCTTCACCCTGTGCCCTCCCAGCAACAGAGGCCTATGACAAAAGGATTAAAATCCATACAGATATGAAGACTAGGAAAAAGGCTCAAAGTCAGCTAGCCTTTACATGGATCAAATTGACACGCTACATTTAAACAACGCAATGCAATCTCTTTCCTCAACAAAAATCCAACAGGTCTGCAGAATTGTTGACTCAATTTGCCATTATCAGAGCATGAACTTCTTAAAAGAAAGAAAACCCACGTGTTGTAGAAAATCTAAATGTTTGCAAACTCTGCTAAAACCAGCTAAAATCATGTTTGCTGAAAGAGTAAAGGACATTTGTTCATGGGTGGACTTGCATTAAATTGCAGAATTTCAGGAAAGGAAGTTATGATTCTGCAATACTTAAACAGGGTACTGACCCAGACCTGTCACCCAACACAATCGCAAATGCAATTGTACCAGAACCTGGGGAAACCTGAACAAAGTCTTCTTGCTTGCCCTGGTGAAAAAAAGACTAAAGAATAAGTAATAAAGTCTGCATTTGTAAAATGGAAAGAGATAGGCATTACTGAGGCTGGATGAAAAGTATTATATAGTACTGTTATAATATGCACATTTGTAGATGATAACTGCAGCTGACTTTCAGTCACCAATTAGAAACTTTTTTTTTTTAACAGAAAGCGACATAAAACACATCCTAAATTGCAAAAGTTACTAAAAAGCAATGCTGCAGCACCTCATGCTTTCCCAACAACACCAAACTGCGCAACACAAGCATCTGAAGACCAGGAAATGAAGAGTCAAAGTTTTAACTGACACAGCCTTCATCTGCTCTACAGCAGATACACCAGGAGCACATGTGAGGGCGTGCTCCCCTCCCCGAACCTGACCTTCTCCCGTAACCCTGCTCAAGCGATAACCCCCAGTGGCAGTCGCAATGGATGCGTCTGGTTGTGATGGATGCATCCAGCTCAAAGTGGATAAGTGGATTCAGGGGAGACGGATAACAACAGATAACACCACAATAGCCAAGGGCTAATTTATGGCAATGCATCCACCTAACCACAATGCTGGTCCATGTCTGACTCAAGCCAAATTTGGAAGAAACTAACATCTGCAGTCAGTACGTAAATATGACTATGAGTAAATCATCTTACCCACATAAACAGCGAGCCTTTTGAGCTCTCTTGCATGGCAGTGGGTTACACACCAGGATCTCCCTTTGAGTAAGGACCCCTCTCAAGTTACTCCTCGAGGCTAAGAGAAACCTTATTGCATCAGACACTCAGTAAGTGAATCAGGAATAAGCACGCTGAAACTTTGAAATCTTAGCTAAGTGATATAAAGGATTAATTGTGCATATATAATCCTTTAGACATAAATTATTGACCAAGTCCGGGACTAAGTTTGGATTCAGCCGCACCTAGACTCCTCTAAGGGAAGGAGTTTAGAAAGCAAGGGGGTCCTTTCTGAACCTCATGACCCAATGGGAAGGTCTCCCGTTTTGTCTGACCCCCTCCTCTATGCAGTAAATAAACAAGTGTACCTTGCCATCGAATCTTGTTAAACCACTGTCGCATTTACTGTTAAACTTTGTTAAATTGCTGGTTTATATCAATAAACATATTGCTGCTTCTCTTACGAGTGAAGTGCATCTCTCTCACTCCTTCCGCAACATGTCACATGGAACAACGTAGAGGAGAACAGCAGCATGAAAGAATGTTTGAATCTACCTGAACAGGACCTTATTCCATTTGTTCAAAATTCCAATATTGCATATACTTCACCTGAAAGAACCCCAAACTTTACTATTCCCTTACAACACTTGCTTTAATCCTCACTCATATCCAACTTCCACAATAAGAAAACCCTTGGGCAGCCAGCAAGGAAACCTACAGAGAAGCATGTACTAACAGATACAAATGAAAGGATATAGGCACTCCTCCTTCTAATCATTTTGAAAACTGAGGGTCAAACCTTACTCAGTTTTTCCACATACGTCAGTACCAAACCCCTATCATCCAACACACTAACCTACACATAACGTGCTGGATGTAGTTGGGAAAAGCTTTGATAACTTCACTGGCTCTGAGAGGGACTAGTATACCTTAATCCTTTCTCTTCTTGTCAGTGGTCTGAATATCCCCAAACCTGATGGTCTGAAAGGGCACAACACCACATAAGGCAACTTAAACTCCATGTTAATGAAGTTACATTAAATTAAATTTACTAAAGGTTAACTCCAAAGTAAAAATGCACATAATGTTCTTCCTGCAGTTCAGATCTGCAATCTTACAGTAACTTCTATACCTATGCAGTCTCTCTGAAATCAAAGCAGCATGAAGGAGGTACAAAGTTGCCCCCTAAAAAGGGGACACCATAGAACTGAAAATACGGTTCTTATCTACTACCCTCCCCAATAGCTTTAGGTACTGGTTTCCTATCGAAATTAAACAGCTTACCCTACATTTAGTATTCTCTATAAGAAACAAAGAAATTGGAGAAAAAAAACAACCACCACTCCACAGCTAAAAAGGTAGAGCTATCTTTATTACAGAACTAGACAAAATGCTACTACTGCATCATTACGACAGAAGGCTGAGGTGGGAATGTACATGCTGAGAAAGATCGTTGTAGAGTTTCATACCACTGTGGCTATTACATGGAAATGAGATCATGATAAAGTTTAAAAGTAACATTAACCACAAAAATAAGATCTCAGATGACAAGAAGTAAAATCCACACATAACAAGAGATCAGAAATAAACAACTACCAAAGCTTAGTAGTAAGAAGTTTGCTAATACATAATGCATTAATTTTCTTGATTTTTGCTGAACCACTCTCCTTACAGTATGCAAATAGCAATCAGGGATATCCTATTGTGTGGAGTCAGACCAATAAATAAATCATTATATTACATGGTACCCTGAAGTTGTGATCACTATTGCATCATAGATACATACCTCAAGAGGATGTGGTGGAGGAGGTGGCAGGCTTGCAACTTTGGCTGCTCTTTGCCTTTCCACTTCCAGAGCATGTTTACGTGCATTTGTTCGTCTTGGGGAAAAAACAAAAACAAACAAACCAACCCACCCCCCCACACACAAAAAACACCACAAAAGAGAAGAGAAGGAAAATTATTCAAGCAACAATGACAGCACTGTGCAAAATAAAAGGCAAACCTAAAAACAAACAGATTCAGATGAACCTGAATTGAATGCTTGGGAGATAGGGATGGGCAAGCACACTGAAAAGTCAACAGAACTTATGCTGGAAGGCAGCACTGGAAAATTAATTTCTTGAAGCAATGCAAAAATGTTAACACACACAAGCTTCTAAAGAACAAAGCAAAATCCCTGCTTTTCACTTCAAGTTTCCAGAAAGCACTGCATCACTTCAACATATCTTAATTGCTCAAGTGTGGACAAAACTAAGTATTTAATCAATAGGTCTCAGCTCTACTCAAGCACAACTATTCCCAAGAGTACACAGCTCATTTTTCATGCCAGCCTAAGTTTCGTCCCATCTGCTTAAAAAAAAAAAAAAAACAAAAAAAAACAAAAAAACCACACAAAAAACCCAAACCAAACAAAAAAAACCAACCAACCAAACAAACAAAAACCCCCACGCTAAGAAGGAAGACCGTGACAAATGCAATAGGTCCTTTTTTCAAGTGTATAACTCTCCATCAGGAACTGGCCTGAGAACATTTCATTTCATTTGTCACTGAATAGCTGTCAGCCAACTATCTAGACTGAGAATAGCGATACAGAGATGAAAGGCCCCCACTCATTGAGAGTCTATAAGGCCAGCTTGCATACTTGACATTTTTGTCTTGGTTTTAAAACTACTGTTCTTATCAAAATCTACAAGCTTTGTCCATGAGCATTAATTCTCTAACCCATAAAATTTCAAGATTAAAAAAGCTCCAAGCAAGAAGCGTCAAGATTTTTGCCTTTCGCCTTGTGACATTGTAAAATGCATTCCATGCTTAATAAAACTAGATAACTATTGCATACCGGGCTTGCTCACGAAGTAATTTTTCTTTTTGGTACTTCTGCTCTTTCAGGGCTTTCCTGTGTCTCTTCTCTGCTCTTTGTTTCCTTTCCTCTGCTTGCTTTGCGAGAGCTTCTAAGTCAGGTTCCTTAACAAAAAAATATTGCAAGCGCTTAATACAGGATTTTACTCACTTCTCATACTATCAGTGTGGTATTTCAAGTTAACTTTTCTTCTCTGCCATCTTCTTTATTCTCTTCTTCTCTACCACATTCGTCAGCCAATGTAATCAAATATTGATGTGGAAACCAGCTTCTCTCTACGTCTCTTTGATAAAGAGGGTAATATAAATATACTTACACATTTTAGCAAATGCTGACTAAACTGTACAGAGAAAGCATGTTACTACCCTTCAGTCATTAATTACAACAATCGTGTATCAACAGAAACATTTCTTTATGATTAATTCTCTGTTCCTATGGCATTGGTACCACAGTTTTCCACAAACTCATCCATCCTAGCATCGGAAAGGACTACAAAGAAGTTGATTTAGAGACACTGAGATATGGAAAAGTATAATGCTATTTTACTTGGGTTAAAAAGCCTGACTAATTCAGGCAGTAAGGTCGTCTGCAAAATTCGTGCAAGAAATCTGCGGCACCGCTGATTTCTATAAACCTGGTTCAGAGTCACATCTGTGGGAATTTTCTATCCAACCACATCAATGATATTTCAAAGAGAGCCTACGCAAGTTACAGGATTTTAAAGAAAGAGAAACTAGTTTATAGGTGCAGAATTAAGAAGTGACACCAGTTTGCAGTCTAAACAAAGGCCTCTGTAGCCCTTACCAAGACTTTCCATGTCACTTGAGCACTGCAGAAAAAAAGTTAAGTGTATTTTCTTAACCATAGAAAAGATACTATTACATGGTAGAGAAAAAAAGATACTATATTACTGGCATTCTTGAGACAAGATTCACCATGTGCAATTTAGTCAAGTGCAACATACGCCATCATATATGCATACAATCTAACATAAACAAAATAACTTGAAGAGTTTGCACAGCAAAAGCCTGAGCAGATGGGCCTGCCAGACCATTTAATCCTGGTCTTGTGGAAAGATATTTGCCAATAAGTACATAAACATTTCTAAGAAGTTTCCATTCTTAAAAACTGTCGTTTTAGGTATTAGAACTGCATGACCAAGAATACTAAAAATCAAACAGCAATCTTAGTATTTCTATAACATCAAGAATTTCTCTGACAACAATATTAAGCTGTTTTACTTACGTTCTCCTTGGCTTGTCGGTGACCCTCACCAATCGCTCTTAAGCTTGATAAATACAATTTTTCTAAGGCTTTCATCTTTTGATCCTGTGCTTTCTGCCATTCAGCTCTCAGTGCCTCCTCTAATTGATGTAGTTGTTCTTCTCTCCTCTGCTTTACTTTCTCTCTTATCTGCAAGGCGATATACTTCTGTTGCTCTCTAACCTGTAGAAACAGCATTTATGTTTTGTCAGCAACTTAAAAAAGCACAATATTTTTGCAGCCTTTCCACAATATGCTCTACCCTCCTTTCAGCTTTCCATCTCATCTACTATGCCATTAACAATCTGTCCAGAAAATACTTTAAAATTGCTGTCACCTTTTTCCAAAATTATTATTTAAAATAATAAATTTAATCTTAGTTAAATGTTTCAGTTAAAGTCCAAACAGCAACATACCACTGACAAACAAAACGCAAAAACTGTTTGGAATATCCTTCCCCCCGAAAATACAACACAATAATTTATTAAAGACTCCTATTACAATGCAACATGGTTTGAAGAAAGTCAGCAACTATACTGATAAATTAAAGTCTGTTTATTAAGTTTTTGTTTTCCACATTACCAGTAAAACTCTCTTCGTTAAAGAGAAAAACATATCAAGAAAAAAGCCCAAGAGGGGTGAAAGATTAGTACAGAGTAAATGTCTTGAAGATGTGCATTTTTTGAAGATGTGAAAGACGTGTCCTGCTTTGTGTAGGAAAAAGCAGAGGAAGGCTAAGAAAAGAGTAAGAAGAGAAATGGAGAAATAGCCCTGTGTTCTAACAGCAGGAAAGCAGAACAGAAATGGAAGAAAGATGAGATGATCAATGGACATGTTCTGAAGAACATAATAGACATTCTAAAAGGAGCAGTACTTAAAGCATTTAGAGCCATGAGGGTGGTGAGGCACTGGAACAGGTTGCCCAGAGAAGTTGTGGATGCCCCACCCCTGGAAGTGTTCAAGGCCAGGTTGGATGGGGCTTTGAGCAACCTGGTAATGTGGAAGGTGTCCCTGCTCAGGGCAGGGGCGTTGGACCTAGATGACCTTTAAGATCCCACCCAAAACATTCTATGATTCTCTGACTGTAGCAATTCAGTTCGACTAGTGGAAAGCTGTGAAGTTCTATATTAGCAGTAGTTGTCTTATTTCTTCTGCAAGATCACTGTGAAAACACCTGGAACACTGAAAGAGGTTTGAATCCTTACACAAGTGACACATCAGCAGGACAGAGACAACTGCATGTTCCTGGCCAAATAAAAACGGTAGATACCAGGAAGCCAGTAGGGAAGAAGAGATTCTGGAATAGAGGCCAAAGTGAATCTAACAAACAGAGAAGGTATAACAAGCAAAATATGCACTTAGTAGTAAGTAAACATGAGAAAAAGAAAATAATTCACAAGCTAAATACAAACCTAATACACAATATTATGACCCTGAAATTTAGTTTACATGAAATAATTTTTTCAGCTATTTTTCCTAAATTATTTGTTACATCGTTAAATGAAATACACAATATGCAAAAATACAGGCATACTTGCTGTAGCCTCAGTTTTCTTCTTCTTTCATATTCTTCTTTCAAAAGCATGGTTTCTTCATTAGGACTAAGCCTCAATTTCCCAACTTTTGCAACTTTCCTCTTCATCTTTGGAAATGCTGATTAATCAACTTCTGTGAGAACAACACGAGAAACAGAAATTGTGCATGAATGATATAGGTAAACCAGCTATAAAAAGCAAATATTGCCATAATCTTACAAATCTATCATGGTATCTAGGAGTGTGAACTACAACTGTTCACAGCTGTTCCAATTTTACTCCACAACATTGGCACTGTCTTTGTCACAAAATGTACTGCTTTTGAACTATTATGTTATGTAGCAAACTCTGCAACACCATTACATTCACATTCTACACTGTGGACCAGACAGGCACATCTGCAAAGTCAGTAGTGAACACCATTCCACTCCTGGGAAGAAAAATTAAAAAAAACTACTGAAAACCACATCACACAGTAAAGCAGACTGGTCACTTAGGTCATCTGTACTGAAATATTCTCATAACAATTATAAGAGATAAGATACAGAGTTTGTTAACATTTTTGACTGCAGTCCAAGGTTTTCTGCCTCGAAGACTGTAAAACTCCGACAACGGTCTGCATGCCAAGCGTTTCACTAGAACACTAAAATTGCTCACTGACAATTTTTTATTCGAGTTTTCTTAAGCAGCCATTTCAAATGATGTTAACCTGTTGATTTTACTGTGGAACTAGGATCTGCTGGTTCTACAGATTGTTTCCCATTTTCCTCGCAATTATCATTCTCATCTGCACAGCAAAAAAGACTTCTTCAGCCTGATATGCAGCCTAGACCAAAACTGCCCCTGCCAATCTTTATTTGATCTTTAAGTATTTGTATCCCTGAAAATATTCTCCCAAAACAAACCAACGAAGACTTTCAAAAGTTACTGCTTAGTTCTAAAAATCAAAAGCTTCTTACTAGTGAACAATCCTCATAGCACTAACAATTTAACCAACATGTTACACCTGGAAAGATTTATTTTCAGTATCATAAATAAAAAAGGAAAAAAAAACACTGTAAAGAAATCAGGAGAGGTATAAAAACGAAAAAATTATGCATAAGATACTTTTGAGACAGGATTATTAAGCCAATGAATCCCAAATTCATTACAGGATAAATAGGGACAGAATATTGTGGTTCCTGCTATCCTTCCCTTGTTCAGCTGATGAGGCACAAAACAGAAGTTTATCAATACAGATAATTAAGAAGCAAATGAGTACATTCCCTCCCACCCCCAGAGAAAGGAAAATTTAGAGGATGAACAATATAAAGTCTAGATAGATCTAACACTTAAAGGATAAGAGCAAAAGCAGATGACGCAAACGCCACAGCAAAGTGGTCAACATTTGCACAGGTTCACTTGCAGTACAAAGCAAATCAGTAAATACACGACAGTGAAAACTAAGCCAGCCATCCCCGGGAACCCTGCACCACAGAGGTTCCTGTAAGCAACGTTAACGCCTGTCACTATCCTGCCCAGGACAGCTAGCAAACAGCACTCCTCCAGAGCCGGAAGGAGAAGCAGCAGAGGTAAAAGCGCACCGGCCGGGGGCTCAGACCCGAGGCGGGGGGCTCGGCTGCTCGGGGGCAGTGAGGAGGACGGAGCACGCAGGAGCACACGCAGGCCCCCAAGGAGAGCCCCACCGCCAGCCAGCTCTGCCCAGGAGGCCCCGGGCCCGCTCGGGCCGCGCCCCGTCAGTCACCGGGAGCCGCCACCGGGGCCGCGGCCGCCGCAGCTCGACCAGCCCGAGCTGAGGAGGGACAATACGGAGGGAGGAGAAAGGAAAGCAGGCCCTGCCCAGCCCCAGGCGAGAACGCCGCCGCCTCCGAGCGGCCGCGGCCCCGCGCAGGAAGGCGAGGGGGAAGGCGAAGGGAGCGACCCCACGGCGGGGCTGCCTACACCTACCCGCCGCTTCTCCCGCCGCCGACTCGGCCCTCCCGGCCGCCGCCGACCGCCAACTGCTGCCTCCTCCTGCTGCGTCACCTCTGACGCTCACCCCAGCGGCCAATGACTGCGGGCGCAGCGGGAAACCAAGCTCCACGGCGGGACTCGTCTTCTGCGCATGCGGAGTGCTCCTCCGCGCCGCTTGCCGACACCTCGCCCAACGCAGCGCGCACGCGCCACCGGGCCACCCTTCCCCGCCTCCCAGTATGATTCACTCCGCCCCTGCCTTCTGGTGACCAATGGGAACTGAGGAAAGCTGTGACTGGCCGGTGAGGCCGAACGCGGCGAATATAAAATGGGCGCCGGGGCAAAGGGAGGTGTTTACTCCTTCCCCTCCCTTCCCTGTTGGGTTCTCTGTTCCCAGTCAGTCCCTTCCCAAGGACTGGTTTAGATGGGGTTAATGCTTTGCCCGCTTGATCAGGCAATCTCAGAATGCTTTTGAAGGGGTTTATCACTACGGCTTTCTCACGGCACTACATCAGCAGGCCTCAGCCAGGGTTTCCAAGTGCTAGAGCTCGTGTGGGAGGGGTATCGGCTGAACTAGGCATGGTGAGGGAGCAGAAGAAAGCTCAGCGCTGCTAGTTTTACCTCACTAGTTTTACCTCTATGTAACTTCCTTGTTCAACGCTGTGTTTGGATGCACTGTATGAGCAGAAGGAGTAAATTCGGACTATGACAGTACCCCTGGACTTGCAGTGCTGCTCTGCCTGTCTTCTAGGCTTGCGTGCGGCTGGCTGAGTTGCTTCTACAATGGATCTGTGCTGCTACCTCAACCTCAAAACTAGCGCTGATCTTTCTTTTATAAACTGCTTTTTTAACTAATGTCTGCTCCTTGTAAGTCTGATGCAATACTTATTTGCTTCTTTGCTTTCATCCTTATGTTTTTGTTTTCTTTCTAAAAGGGACGATTTATCATATGTGTGAGACTTGCAGCAGTTTGGATTTGAAAGTGGAGTCATCTAATATCCTTGATTTATGAGGAACATAAAACTGAGCAAAAACTTGTTATTCATGTTGAGAGAAACAATTCTGCTGCACATACGGATGAAGCAAGAGAGGCTGTGCTAGACTGTTTCTTTGCATTGGGTATGTTCCCAGGCTCTAAGCTGCTGCTGCAAGGATGGAAGAAATGCTTGTGACTTACAACCAATCAGGCACAAAAGACATAATCGGTTGTCTTGCGCTGAAACGTGACTGCAAAATACAGCTACTTTCTACAGCAGTTTCTTCTAGAAAAAAGAAAAAACAATTTTGTACTAGGAGCTAACTGTCATAGTAACCCCTCATATTGTGCCCTACAGGACTGAAACCAGGAGCTGAGATTACTTGGTAAAACTTCGCGGTTTGATGCATGTGGATGCATGGCCGCACAGGAAATACACTAAAAAAATACAGGATTGCAAAACAAAAGACATGAGCATAGAAAGAAGAGGTAACAGAGCAGCTGAATATGCTTTCTTCCCTGCCTTTTGCATTTTATTGCTAAACAACTTATTCACAGACTCCTGTGCTATGGGATCAGTTAGGGAGATAATTTGCTTTCTGTGAAGTGCTTGCAACTTGCTGCAAACCGCTGACTGTAATAGCTGGTACCAAGTTAACTCCTGATTGTACATTAAAGACACCCAGACGTTTCACAGTATGCATACTGAATAAATTAAATGTGAGCAGTGTGCTTCCAAATATGTTTTCCAGTCTCCTTATTGGATTTTTTTGTCCTTCAACATTTTCATTATGGCAGTGCTCACCACAATAACATCTCTTCTAAATAGCTTTATCCTGCAGGTCAACAGGTAAAAAAAAAATTGAAGACAGTCTATTAAGAAAGTAATTGAGATTATAGATTTTAGAATCCTCTGGTTACAAAATGTGAAAGAGGTCAAATATATGCTCCTCAATTATACTATTAGAAAAAAGGGATATTATGAAACCTACACGTGCTGAGTAAGAATTTTGTTTAAAGGGTGTTTTCTAGTCAATATGTATGGCAGAATTATTTCTGCTACCACTTAATTTACATACATATACTGAAAAACAGGGATTTAGCAAACAGTCATTTTAATACTGTAATGTGTTCTGCTTTTACTACACCTGTTAGAATCACAGTATTACAGGTCTGCATTAATTCTTTCCCCTTGTGAAGTAAATGGTGTTCCTTTTATAGAAGGTGAATAGTGATGCAGCAATATGGGTGCATCTAGCCAGGCATATATAAAACTGGAGATAATGGCTCCCCTGTGCTTCAGTTTCTGGTCACATTTCTCCTGAGGGAAAAGAATGATACTTGGAGGAGTTATCTACAAATTCCCAAGACAGCTGGAGGAAAATCTGATTTTATTTTCAGGAACAGAATGCTTTCCATACGTAAAAAATGTCTTGCAGTGTGAATCTACATGAAAACATAGATTTAAAAGAAATCATTTTCATTTCATGTGTTTGAAGAGAGGTTGTGTGACTGTGAAGTCCGCTGCTGAGGTGGTGGCCTGCAGCGCGCGGTCAGAAGCTCAAATCACAGTACAGGCCTTCTGCTGTCCCAGAAAATGGCTTTGGAGAGTGGGGCTGTCCATAATTCCCTGTCACAGAGAATGTTTATTCCATCAGCAGATGAACGACTGCAAGAGATGTTGGCACAGGCACGTTGCCTTGGTGTGCTCTGTGGGACTGTTAAGTCTGGATATAAGATTAGCGAGACTGGAGTTGCCTTCATGTGCCCTGAGAGAACAGATTCCCTGTCTCGTAGGCAGGTCGAGTAGACCAGCATATGCAACCTCTACCTCTTACTGCCACGCAGGAGCACTTGCTCCTTTCTTCATTAAAAATTCTTAACTGGCCACTCATGTCTCTCACTCTCACAGGGGAAGAATGACCTTACAGGCTTTTCTGCATCTTCAGCAGGGAAGCACTGGTTTTATAGGTTTTCTGAGATCCAGTAATGGAACAGTACAACCACCTGACAGCTCACCCTTGTGCAGGACTTGGCACCCTGCAAGAATTAAGTATTCTCCTTGAAAACCTCTGAAGGAAGAGCTTTAAAGAAAATGTCATTTTCAGACACTAAACCCCCCGTGCGAGTCTTCTAACACCTCGTTAGACAGTAATGCAGTTTTCTGTTTCTTGTCTCCTTGCTGATTACTGAAGTATCTGCATGAAATGAGAACTACTCTCAGTTTCAATTGGCCTTTCTCTGCATTCAGTATTCCTCAATGTCACATACCACATTATCATATGGTCTTAAATGTTTCCCTATGGTTCATTTTGTTTTGATCTGTGATTACTTCTCCCATGCTGTTTTATCTCTTTTAGCACCTGACACCTAATTATCATGACTGCCAGGAACTAACAGGATGTGGTTTTACAAAGGTTTCTAATCCTCCAGTTCATACAGTCTCAAAACTGCAAAGTACTCTTGTTAAACAGTTTGCATTAAGATACAGAATGCAGGGCTCCTCTCAGGAAAGTACATGTCATTATCCTTGGATATCTATTATAATACCTTAATATTGTTTATGAAATACCAGCAAAATGTCCACAGTGTAAAAGAGTGGATCCTGGTTTGATCAAGACCTTCACAGTCTAAATCAAACAAACTATATGATCAGACAGACCTGTGATATACCAGATTACACTTCTACCACAAATTAGCTTTGACGTTTTCTTTAGTAGAAAGAAACTGATTACATAGGTGGAGTCATTAAAAGGCTTTATGGAGGAAATGCGTTTCAAAGAGAACCTTACAAAAGGAACGGATGGTGAAGAAAAATTTACAAAGAGTGAGAATGAATTTGCACCAAGAGGAGGAACTTGGAAAAAGCTGCAGAGTGAACAAACTTGTGTTGAGAAGAAAGCAGTGATATACTGGTTCTTATTGCTCCCATTTTACTCTTTTTAACAGAAACCAATTTCTCTACAGACATGGAGACATTTTCTGTCATAATTTTGCTAAATATTATAGAAACCAAGCAGGGATGAAAGAACAAAGGGTCTTTAGTGATTGCAAAGTGGTAAATTTAGAATCAAGTCTGAGAGAAGAAAATGTGGAAGGGAAGTTGATTAATGACTTAGATTCTAGTCTGGTAAACTGGAGCCTGAGCTTCAGTTTTCTGCGAGACTACAGGTTTTTGTGCACGTGATCTTGGCTTAGTCTCTTTGGGATTGAGCTGATAAATGGAACTAAATCCCAGAATACTGATCCTGAAAAGCCTTGCTAAGCTACTAAAGTCTACAAGAAGTTAGCATTTTTTAATCCTAAAGATCCCTGAGCTTCTAGATTTGCTGACCTTTACATGCTCAAACTGTTCTAACGTTGACAGGACTGAATGGCTCAAAATCTAAACCTGAACAAGACTCAGGAATTACATTTTTTTTAATACAGGTCAACATCTAGTGTACTTAACACAACACAACTGCACAGGGTTCTGCACAAAACACGCTACTATTTTCTTTTGTGATTGGAGAGAAGAGGCAATTGGAGCCCAGACCTCCTGTTTTCCATGTTTTTGTCTGAACAGCCTGTTTAGAGTCATCTGCTCACTCTCTCTATGGCCAAATTAATAGTGAATTACGTTTTGCACAGCAGCATGGCTTCACAGGAAGAGGCAGATGATCCCATCTTCCTAGAAAAAGCTATGCCTGGTGGTTAGAACATCCTTGTGGGAGCTGACTCTGACTTGTATGAAAAAACATTGAATCTTTCCCACTTCCTCCACAAGTACTGTGACCACCAAACTGCTGTTAAGTCGATGCAGTTCCTACTGCCTGCTCCTGTTGAGGAAAAAAAAAAGAGCTTTGCGCAGCTTTTTTTTGAAAATGTGGGTTCCTATATTTAGTAGAGGTTTAAGGCTAAAGATGTATGTTCTGAAAAGTATATCCCTACAGGTCTGAGAGGTGAAATTCAAGACATATTCCTTTTCTCAGTATTTCCTATAAGGTAGTGCTAGATAGCTGCACCTTTGACTTTAAGTGGTTCCCTACTGGTGTGCTCACATCCTTAGATCATACCTTGAGGTTCCAGTAATGCCTAGGTGATGTACCCAGCAGTATGAGCCTACATCAGCCCTAAAATCGGAAGCATCTATTCAATCTGGCCCTTTGTTTCAGAGATTAAAGCAATACTAAAGTCAGTAAAGGGGACAGCAGCGGTAGTAGAGAAAGACATGGACAGCAGTTATCATTTGCCCCAGTAACATCCTTGGTAAAGCAAAAACATTTTTTTCCCACTGGCCCAATAAAATTGCCTCAGTCTGCTTCCTTGGGTGATCAATGCTCATCTGGAATTTTATCACTGTCCTTTTTAGAGGATAATTTAATTGTTTTACATTTATAGAGCTAAGGTAATAACCTTAGATTTACATACAGCTAATTTCTTTCTTTGTGAGTGGGTTCTGCAGGATGTGAGCAATTAAGCTTCTGTGGGAGGATACAGGAAACATGATTAATGGATCAAAGAGACACCATCTAAGGCAAATGGGTATAATACCAAGGGAGATAATGCTCCATTTCATAATAGTTATGCAAATATGCCAAATGTTGGAGAATTCAATTAATATTTGACAAATGGATTTTCTGTGATGCAGAGTAAACACGAACACTATTGCACATTATCTGTTAGCTTCCTCTGACGCAGGCTGGGTTGGCTGGTCAGGCACCTCATTCCACTGCAGGTAGCAACGAATAGCTAGGCACGAATCAGTGCCAGACAGTGATATTGTTTGGATGAAAAAGATTGACCAAGGTTAAATTCTATGCACACAAGGCCAATCAGTGCTTGTCAGTGTGCTTAGGTCTATTGCTCAGCCCTCTGCTAAAAGTTAAATTTCATTCCATGTAAATGAAAAGTGGTTTAAGAATGAAGGAGACAGAATTAGACATTTATGTTCTCGATTTTCTTTTTCACTTCTCTTTTCTTATCTGTAAAACCAACATTAGTAGAAAAAACAATAACCAAGTAAGAACAGATGCCTGAGCTAGTGGAAGGCACTGGCTGGGACTCAAAAAACCTCAGCCTCAGCTACCCAAGTATAAAATGAGGTTAATACTAATGATACATAAAGGCAATGACTCATTCAGATACTGTAGTGATGGGAGATGCACAAATATCTAGATTTATTGAAAACATAAGTTTCTTGTTTGTTTGCTAGCTTCCATACTGGATATGGTATTTTAATCTCTATTCTAAAATACTCTGTTTCCTTACTAAAGATTTAATAAGAGGTTTTGTTCTGAAAAATCCTGATCCAGAGAAGGAAGGCATTTGAGAAGCATATTGAAGCATATTGAAGAGTATCTGACCATACAGAGTGGGCACTGAGCCAACGAAATGTCGCAAGACTTACGGAGCTGAAGTTGTAAGTATGAAACTTAAGTTTGTCCTTTAATTGCAACTGTGCTATAGCTGGGTATCAGGGCTATACCTGTATGCACACCCCGAGCCCTTAAGTCATTAATTCCCTGGGTGGTCTAGGAGCTCCCCAGCTAGTCATCTGCATTGATGATTTAGATTGATTTGAAACAATTGAGACAAAGCGATTGATTGGACTTCCAGCCACCTTTACAATTAAAAATTTGACTTTCACAAAAGCTCTCCGGGAAAGGAATTTAGGACAGTTCTAGAGATTTCCTCAGACAGCTCCTGCTGTCCCTATATCAATTTATAAGCTTGAGTGTGTTTATTAACGTTCTGGGTGGAAAATCTGGTCAAGAGATTCCCTTACATGGTTCTTGCTGCAGAATTGACCAAACTTACATAGACAGGCAGTAGAAACTGTTCCTACATATGCAAAAACAGTCACATAGGACCTTTGTACATACTTACGACAGTTAGGAGATGTTTTGTATGGCGATTAAGATAATCTGTGGGAATGAATTATATACGTGCTGTAGTGGTCATATAGCATCACAGGCCAGTTAGATTATATAAGAATTAAGCAGAACAGTGGTTTAAGAAGCTGGATCACATGATCCAGTTAAGATGCCGTTGCAAGGACCTCTTGCAATGGCAATTCCCATTGCCATCTTGACAACGGTCCTGTTTGATAGGTCTAATTTACCGTGCGAGCATTTCCCAGTGGCAAGATCTCAAGAAGTTATTTCTTTTTAGCCAACACTCTGAGTGTCTGTGCAAAATAAATCCTGGGCTGTTAGGACATCCTATGCCTTGCAGTCAAGAGGAGTTCTAGAGACATTCCTTCAGTGCCTAGAGACAAGAAGTTGGGAAGAAGTTAAGAAATTAATTTTCAAAATCCTGTGTTCCTCAGAAAACCTACTCTTGGAGATGGCATGCTCCTACTTGACTTAGAAGCTCTCTCAATGCTTCAAATGAGACTTCTGTTCTTTGCTCTACTGTGAAAGTAGGTGCCTACTCTGTGAAAACAGAAGTCTACCGTGACGCAACCAGGAATGACTAGGTGAGCTATAAACTTATCTATATATCACACAAGGACTGTGGTTTTTTCAGTGTAAAGCATGACAGCCAAGTTACCCTATTTAAAAGTGATACTACTGCTGCTTTTTCAGTGCTGTTGCTTAGTGGTCAAACCAGTTACTCAGCGCATTGGAGATTTGGGGTTGATCCTTAGCCTGCAAATGCCCTGTCTCAGGCTAGGAAGGTCTCTTTGGGGCACGCCTTGTGCCATCTGGGCTCTGCATCCAGGAATGAAACTGGAAAGAAAACAGACAGGGCGGTGCCAGGCTCTGTAGGCATGGAGAGAAAGGTGAGGGGACCTCCAAGCAAACATTGAATTCTTCTCTGCTGTGCTCTGAACTATCAATGCATTTTACATTAGGTAATCATGAGATGAACATTCAAAGCTAATGAGGGAGTTGAGACCCCAGTTTAGGCTTGTCCTTCATCCATTACATTCCTCTAGGAAGAATGAGCCATGCTCGGTTAGGCCACTACAGTGAGGGGAAGGCTCTGTGCTGTGTATCCTGAGTGGGCAGAAGCTCCAAAGTCCAGGAAAAGAGAAGTGCTCAGACACATGTTATCCTCAGGATTTTATACTGGCCGGCCACCAAGCCCTTGTGTGGCATTCTGGGCTACCCTGGGAAGAGTCTAATTTTTTGCTTTGAGAATATGGACCTTACATGCGTAATTTCAGTTCTTTGATTCAGCCTGCTGTGACCAGACTTTGTGATGCTTGTAAGAAGTGCATAAATAGGCACTCTGGATCTTATTCTCGCATCATTTAAGTGTGCGTTTTCCCTTTGCTTTTGACTGTAGAGGAGGATATGAGCCCTATTTTCTATTTGCAAGGCATGTGTTCATTCATTTTGATTCACTATGGTCAGGTTACAAGATCTTAAGAAAATCCTCATTTCTTCTACTCAGCCATCTATTTAAATCAGAGATAATAAATTTTAACAAACATTGATATTTTCCCGAGTTTATGATTTATTTTAACAAGCAATTTTGCTGTGATCTTTGAGTTATTGCTTCTAATAGATGACTTCCCTGTTGTCAGGGCTGATTCTATCTCAAAACGTGTTAATCTAATCCACGTGTACACTTTACTTAAATGTATCTTGGCAGACATCCACCACTGGAATCAGTGCTGAACACCACAGAGTATTTTTCTAATTGGACATAAAATTAATAGTTTTATCATATGATTCTTTGCTATGCAGTGTGTCCAATTAGATTTAATGAGCTCATTTTCAGGACAAGTTGGCCAAACCAGTGCTATTGCTAATTTATAGAGGCTACAGAAAAAGTTACTTGATTAATTTCTTTCCTAAATTAAAACTCTCTAGGAAATACTGTTGCTGCTTTTCCTTTTAGCACATGAATATACAAAAGCCTAATTTTGGAAATAAAATGTTTGCCCAGTGTGTAATTTCCAATGATTGTTGTAGTATCTTTGTTTTTTCTTGCAAATGTTTTGGCAACAAAAATAAGTCTAGCATATTCTTGTATCATGTTAATAAAACCAAGCTAAGTAGCATGATGACTGAGGACCAGTAGCAATGTAGCTATCATAGCATGAATTGGACAAGACAGCTTGAAGTCCTGCGTAAATACTTGGCAGCGGGCGCCCAAGCTACTCTAGCTACACTGCCAGCTCAAGAGTTCAGTGTAAAAACATCCTTGGTTAATACAGAACTGGTTCAACAATGTTTTTCTCTGGAAAAAATATCTCACTGGACACAGTCATGCTGGCTAGGACAGAAGGAAGCTTCAGCCATTACTGTCTGAATTCACTAGACCTTGCAAGCTACACAAACCTGAGCTGAGCCACGCTGGAAAGCTGTGTACTATGGACCTGATTCAAGAGATCATAGCTGAACCCCTGGAAAGATCACAGCATGGAAAACAACACAGAGGAAGGATGTCATTTGGCCTCCTGGTCACTGCAGCACTTGCAGAGGGGATAGCAAAGCAGACTGGTAAGTTGTTAGTTGAAGATGCAATGCAGAATGTCAGTTGGTTGAGAAGAGTGGTATTTGGGAAAAAAAAAAAGGAGATCCAAACACTTGAGACAATCATTCACAAGGAACGGTTCTCTAACAAGCTGATGCTATTTTATGTGGTACCTTTCTGTCTTCTACCTTTCATCTAATGTCAGTGGATAGATGATGGGAGCTGGCAGGCTAAGGTTCTCTTTCCAACTGCAAGAGCAGGGATGGGAGCAGCTTAGTGGGATGGCTGCTGCTGGAAATGGCAGCCCCACTCCCACCCTTCTCTTCCCTGCACTCGGCTGCATGGCTTCCTCCCACCTCATTCACTGGCTGATTCGTTTAGGCCATAGTATCCTATGGGATCACTTTCCACAGCTGCAAAATGGGAATAATACACCCATTTTTGAAAAATGCACTGAGAACAACCAGCATGAACTTCAGAACAGGAGTGGAAATTATTGTTATTACAGTTTTACTTGCCCATACTTGCTTTGTGACAGTGTCCCAGGCCATGATCACTTCATAAATTGCTAGTTCTGAATTATTAAGAATTAAACAGTTACATTCCTGTTTGCATTGGATAAACATATACCAAGGCTTTCATGCCTGGTATCCTTGCTACTTCTTACAAAGACTTCTTGGGGGAGAAATCGGTGGCCTAGCTCAAGTGCATCTACACCAATGCACGCAGCATAGGAGGCAAACAGCAGGAGCTGGAAGCCACTGTGCAGCGAGGTAGCTATGACTTAGTCGCCATCACGGAAACATGGTGGGATGAGTCTCACGATTGGAGTGCTGCAATGGGTGGCTATAAGGTCTTCAGAAGGGACAGGCGAGGAAGGAGAAGCGGTGCGGTAGCCCTGTATGTTAGGGAGTGCTTCGACTGTCTAGAGCTCAATGGTAGTGATGATGAGGTCGAGTGCTTGTGGGTAAGGATGAGGGGGAAGGCCAACAAGGCAGATGTCCTGCTGGGAGTCTGTTATAGACCACCTAGCCAGGACGAGGAGGCAGACGAAATATTCTACCAGAGGCTGGCAGAAGTCTCCCAGTCGCTAGCCCTTGTTCTCGTGGGGGACTTGAACCTTCCAGATGTCTGCTGGAAATACCACACGGCAGAGAGGAAACAGCTGAGGAGGTTCCTGGAGTGTGTGGAAGAGAACTTCCTGGCACAGCTGGTAAGCGAGCCCACCAGGGGAGGTGCCTCGCTTAACCTGCTGTTCCAAACAGAGAAAGACTGGTGGGAGATGTGGTGGTTGGAGGCCGGCTTGGGCTTAGCAACCATGAAATGACAGAATTCTCGATACTTGGTGAAGTAAGGAGGGGGGCCAGCAAAACCGCTACCATGGACTTCCGGAGGGTGGACTTTGGCCTGCTCAGGACACTGGTCGAGAGGGTCCCTTGGGAGACAGTCCTGAAGGGCAAAGGGGTCCAGGAAGGCTGGATGTTCTTCAAGAAGGAAGTCTTAAAGGCGCAGGAGCGGGCTGTCCCCATGTGCCGTAAGAAGAACGGGTGGGGAAGACGACCGGCCTGGCTGAATGGGGAGCTCTGGCTGGGACTCAGGAAAAAAAGGAGAGTTTATCACCTTTGGAAGAAGGGGCAGGCAACTCAGGAAGAGTACAGGGATCTCCTTAGGTCGTGCAGAGAGGAAGTTAGAAAGGCAAAAGCCCAGCTAGAACTCAACCTGGCCACTGTCGTGAGAGACAACAAAAAATGTTTTTACAAATATATTAATGACAAAAAGAGAGCCAAGGAGAATCTCCATCCTTTATTGGATGCGGGGGGGGGGGAACGTTGCCACCAAGGACGAGGATAAGGCTGAGGTACTCAACGCCTTCTTTGCCTCAGTCTTTAATAGTCAGAGCAGTTATCCTCAGGCCACTCAGCCCCCTGAGCTGGAAGACAGGGACGGCGAGCAGGATAAACCCCCCATAATCCAAGAGGAAGCAGTTAACGACCTGCTATGCCACCTGGACGCTCACAAGTCCATGGGGCCAGAGGGGATCCACCCGAGGGTATGGAGGGAGCTGGCGGAGGAGCTTGCCGAGCCACTCTCCATCATTTACCAGCAGTCCTGGTTAACTGGGGAAGTCCCGGACGACTGGAGGCTTGCCAATGTGACGCCCATCTACAAGAAGGTCTGGAAGGAGGATCCAGGGAACTACAGGCCGGTCAGCCTGACCTCGGTGCCGGGGAAGATCATGGAGCGGTTCGTTTTGAGGGCGCTCACGAGCCATGTGCGGGACAAGCAGGGGATCAGGCCCAGCCAGCATGGGTTCATGGAAGGCAGGTCCTACTTGACCAACCTGATCTCCTTCTATGACCAGGTGACCCGCCTCGTGGATGAGGGAAAGGCTGTGGATGTGGTCTACCTGGACTTCAGTAAGGCCTTTGACACTGTCTCCCACAGCATTCTCCTAGAGAAGCTGGCAGCTCACGGCTTAGACAGGTGCACTCTTCGCTGAGTAAAAAACTGGCTGGACGGCCGAGCCCAGAGAGTTGTGGTCAACGGAGTTAAATCCAGTTGGCGGCCGGTCACGCATGGTGTTCCCCAGGGCTCAGTACTGGGGCCGGTCCTGTTCAATATCTTTATCAACGATCTGGACGAGGGGATCGAGTGCTCTCTCAGTAAGTTTGCAGACGACACCAAGCTGGTCGGGAGTGTTGATCTGCTCGAGGGTAGGAAGGCTCTGCAGAGGGACCTGGACAGGCTGGATCGATGGGCCGAGGCCAACTGTATGAGGTTCAACAAGGCCAAGTGCCGGGTCCTGCACTTCGGCCACAACAACCCCAGGCAACGCTACAGGCTTGGGGAAGAGTGGCTGGAAAGCTGCCCGGAGGAAAAGGACCTGGGGGTGCTGGCTGACAGCTGGCTGAACATGAGCCGGCAGTGTGTCCAGGTGGCCAAGAAGGCCAAGGGCATCCTGGCCTGTATCAGAAATAGTGTGGCCAGCAGGAGTAAGGAGGTGATCGTGCCCCTGTACTCGGCACTGGTGAGGCCACACCTCGAATACTGTGTTCAGTTTTGGGCCCCTCACTACAAGAAGGACATTGAGGTGCTGGAGCGTGTCCAGAGGAGGGCAACGAAGCTGGTGAAGGGCCTGGAGCACAAGTCTTCTGAGGAGCGGCTAAGGGAACAGGGACTGTTTAGTTTGGAGAAGAAGAGGCTGAGGGGCGACCTCATCACGCTCTACAACTACCTGAAAGGAGGTTGTAGTGAGGTGGGTGTTGGTCTCTGCTGCCAAGTAACAAGCGATAGGACGAGAGGAAATGGCCTCGAGTTGCGCAATTGGAGGTTTAGAAATTAGGAGAAATTTCTTTACTGAAAGAGCGGTTAGGCCTTGGAACAGGCTGCCCAGGGAAGTGGTTGAGTCACCAACCCTGGAGGTATTTAAAAGACGTGTAGATGAGGCGCTTAGGGACATGGTTTAGTGGGCATGGTAGTGTTGGGTTGACGGTTGGACTCGATGATCTTAGAGGTCTTTTCCAACCTTAATGATTCTATGATTCTATGATTCTAAGATGTTTCTCATTTATATACAGAAATAGGGAGACAGAAAAATGTTAAAAGGATTGCCTGAAAGCAACCAGTTCACTTCTGGCAATAATTATGTATGTGTCCACCATTTTGTCTGTGTATATTTTATTCTCTCTCAGTGTATATATAACAACAAATTACTTAGCAGAATCAAAGCTGCTTATTTTAAACTTATAGTGCTCTCTTTTGACCTGTACACAAACAAGCAGCATTATGGAGGACATATGCACATTTTACACTTACTAATCTTTTGGTGTTAATTTATTTACATGCATCTGGTTGCTTTCCTAATAGAATAGACCAGTCTTCCTTCCCTAATGAAAGTAGTCATGGGAAAATTGCTTGAGGTGCTATAATGAAAGCCAATATATTATCATTTGTCTTTAGCAGACTGGGTTATGCACGAGTACCTTGTGTGTTAACTGTTTCTTTCACCTGTACAGTACAAATTTTGCACTAACAATGACAATGTATTAGCATTTTACACAGTGAAGAGTCAACATTAACGAAATATCCTTGCCATATCCCCCGAGAGACGAGAATGTCATTAACCTCTTTTACAGATGAGGAAACAACATCAGATTAGCATTGTAACTCCACTGACTTCTGTGGAGTTATTCCAGATTTAGGCCAGTGGAAATAAGACTAACGTTAGTCCTCAAAAGAATAAGCCATTTGCTCATGGTTATCTAGTCACAAAGCTGCACACTCAGGATTAGAAACTGAAGACATTCACATTTCCTTTGCTGTTATAAGAAGACTTTCTACTGAAATAGCATCTTGAAACCTTTAGCTAGGATAATTTAAAAAAACCCACACCACCACAGAACCTGATATTGTTCTCCCACTTGTGTCTAGAAATAATTGCCCTGTGTCTAGAAAGGTCTGCATCCTATGGAAATAAATGAACAATGATAAATTATTTTTTATGAACAACTACTTGCCCAGAAATGTGAAAGTTTTTCTGGGTAAATTTAATAGCAGCAAAGAATAATGGCCTTCCAAAGATTGCCAATGAGCAAAGAATGTAAGTTAAAAGCCTTTTTATATGCAAATACTTCATTATGTTTGGGGTTTTTCTTCTTTTTTTTTTCCTCTTCTTTTTTGAAAGCAAAAGCACAATGGGACATCAGTTATTTCAATTTACATACGAATACCCAGAATTCACTTTCCACTTACAGTTATTCCAGAGCCCTTGTGGTACCTGTCAGCATTTGAGGTCTGGAGTAAAGTGGGAGTCTGCTGACTTCTCTAGACAGAGTGCTCTGCAGAAATTAGGGGTCTACACTATTTCTGAAAAAAAACCAGAAAATCTTTGGCAAGATATGTGTTCATTCACAAGTAAGTGGTAGCAACAGCATTATTTCTGAAGCAGCATGACTTGAAAACACCTGCAAGTACAATTGTCACGTCTCCTAGTTAAATTATTTCTCATGTATCCATTATAAAAACTCTTAGCTGTCAGTTATAATATAGTCACTGCAAATCTGGGAACTAGAGCTGAAATTCAGCCTTTCACAGAGGACCAGGATTGAGCTTCATGCCTAAGACCCACCCAAAACAAGGTTAAGTCCCACTCATTAATCTCCTCGCTCTGAGTGGCCCTTACACGTTGAATGGGCACTGACTGCACTGGCCAGTGTCCCCTTACCATGGCTGAGCGGTACCCTAAGAATTCAAATTCCTTCTTGAAATCAAGTTAGAAGGTAACTGTAACTAAATCTTGAGTATTCCAGATGAAATAATATCAGTTCTGCAGACTGAAAAACCGCTTTCTGGGTCAGAAACCAACATGGAGGCCAAATGTCATGAACCAGTTCAGTGATATCACTGACACTCCACAGATGCAAATTCAGATGGAATCTGGTCTGCTGAAATTAAAACTAATATTCCAATGGGGTTTGATATTCTTCTGAAAATTTAAAATATTTAAATATTTAAAATCTGAAAATCTAAACAGGAAATAAAACATTTATTTCTCCCAAAATTATTTTGCACATTAAACTCCTTCCAAAGGTAAGTGTACAAGAAGACCAATTATGTAAAAGTCTTTGCAAGACCAACTTTGAGCCAGAAAATTAAATCCATTCAGATTTTAACAGAACTCTAGAGATTGTAGTCCCTTTCCAAAAATTTGCAGAGATGAGAATCAGAGGTTGAGAAAACCCTACTAATCTCAAATATCAAAGGCAGCATTTTAAAAAATATGGATTGATTATTTATAGTAGTGTTTAAGTAACCATCACTGTTATGTTGCCAAAATATTCACTAATAATTAATATTCAAAACCTCAATTTGCAAAGGGAATTTGAAAAATACTTATCACTGTTTCATTATTTCCATTATCCACGAGTGCTGCTTTTCTTTCTCTGTCAGAGATGCCTCTTTCCCAATACAGCTTATCATCAGGTGGGATTTTTATCTGTCTCACATGGCAGCACTTGAATGCATGCGAGATGCTGGCAAGTCTAACAGATTTTGTGTGGAAAACTTTTCCTTTGTAAACAGTAGTAACAACCTTCTCATACAATAAATTAGAAAGCCTATGGATTTCCTGGTTCTTGAACTGTATTACCAAGTAGTCATGAAGGTGAATTCTGTTTCATTGGCTGATGTTTGCTTATTTAAGGTAAAGCATATTCACTTTCATTTTTAATTAATTACACTAGTAAAACACAATGGGGTTTAGATGGTAAAAGCTGAGCTACAGATAATGAGATACATTCTCTCTCGGGAAAATCTATGATTGACATATGGATCTCTGGATTAGTCTTATGTGGGGGGGGATGCGTCCCCATCCCACTCTGTCCCTTCTCTGCCTTCTCCCTCACACTGGTCACAGAGCCACAGGGTGAGAGACTATTCTTTGTCAGGGTTGGTGTATCACCAGATCTGCAACGTGAGTAACTCACCCCAGGGTTACATTCACCCACATTTAAAGCATTCAGCCTCCTGTTAAGCTTGCTTTCTAGCAGAGGCTTGTCATAATATAAAACAGCAAGTCAATCTGGGATATGACAGGATCAGGCCAGTGCTTAACCAAGATAGGCTTTTGATTCCTTCAGAACTGCACTCCCTTAGTTGTCCTTGCAGCTTTCAAAAGCACAGACCAGGAACAGTGGAAAATGCATACTGCCAAGGTGAGCTTACTCACAGGGTTTACCTTATGAGTTCCTTACAAAACACAATGTAAAGTGCTGTAAGACGCTAGTTTGCACAAGTACTGCAGTAGTGGCCAAATGAACGTGCACAGCTTTATCACTGAAAATGTGGTCCCAATCTCGTATACCTCACCATTTATGCAAGATTTATTTTGATAACAAAAGATTGCTAGGAGTCTGAAACACTTCTAGGATAAAGTAATGCTCCCAGTTCAGAAACAAGAATTTTCACGTCCCCTCTCTTCAGAGAGTTTTGTGGCTGCTGTGCCACAAACCTTTGTGTCTCTGCCACGGACCTTTTTTTGGGGACTTGAACAAACCAAACAAGGACTGCTCCAACTCCTTCTGTAGTCAACGGGAACAACTCCAGTTGACTTCAGTCAGATTGGTTCAGGCCCTTAATCTCCCTGTACATATTTCCATTCAAACAAGCAGCAGACATTAATATTACAGAGAAAAGGAGGGTGACATGAATCTACTTCCAAACAAAAGAGATTTACGGGCCAGTTGGAATTACAGCACATTTATCTTCTTTAAAGTTAATGAGCGGCATGATCCAATAATAATTGTATCACATGCTTTTCATAAAGCTCTTAAGGCATTTGATAATCAATTAACAGCTCAGGCACGTCATCATTACAGAACATTTTGCAATAATCCATTAGGAATTAATGTAGAGTGAGCTTTCCATCATCACTAAACAAACCACTACACAGCTAGGATCCATGCCAAGCAGACAGGCTTTGAATTTTCTATGAAGATTATACATTCCCTGCAAGCATATCGCCAGGACTTTCTATTCGCCTCCTCCCCACCACCTGCAAATTTTTTTATGTTTAGCCATTTCTCTGTACTCTGTTGAGATTAGTAAAATCCAGTGTTTCTGTGCTGCATTACCTTTAATTCAGATATTTAGGACAAGATAGATCACAGAAAATGCGATATGGAGTAGTTATACTCCTGGATTGAAAATCAGTCCCTAGAGTGACTTCATGTATATCTGAAGTCTTTCTTAACAGCTCTGTAAGACTCCCAGATAAACTTTTGCTGCCTTTTCTTAAATCTTGCTATTCCTCCTATTTTTACCAGTTAATAGTTCTGGACATATCCCTACCTCCTCAGATCAAACACAGCAAAGAGGGAGAGAGCACCTATGTAGGTTTTTCCAAGCTGTTGTCGGACCTAGCAATTAAGTGCCTGGCTCTCACAGGTATTTTAGGGCAGCAGTAATGCAATCAGGCTCCTTATATTCCAGAGATAATGTCTGGATCTAAAACTCAAGCTTGCACCTAAACAGCTCCCTCGCCTGGCAATAGCAGGCTATTCCCTCTCCATCTAAGGTATTTGTGGCTTTCCACACTCATTTTCTGCCCAGCAACAGTTTGTCCCTTCCTATCTGCAGCAACAGTCTAATGTAAGCATCTTGCCCTGAGATCAGCAGCAGGAACTTATAGTGTGATTTACAAGGAAAAAAAGCCTATTCTTCAAAGATTAAAACTCCTTTAGATGCCTGACATTGGGCCCACACTGACAGCATCACACAGGGTGTAACTTTTAAGCCGTTTAAGCGAGACATGTTTTTGTTTTACAAAGACGGCACACAGTCTATTATTAATCTTTTGCATGAGAGACATGGCAGTTCCCCCGCTGTTATGCCAGACAATATAGTTTGATTGCTTCTGCCTCCTGTCAAGTCTCCAACTGGAAATGTGTAATATGAAATGAAGTGCAGCAAAACAGATAAGGATGTGCTGAGGTAGTTAAAACAATACTGGGGTAATTAAGAATTGGTATCTACACTAGAAACAAAATAAGCCCACGGTTTGGATGGTTTGATTAACACTGCAGGATTATAAGGCTACCGATGACACATACTCTGTACAAAAGTAGAAGGAGAAAAATCATCTTAAAATAGGAAAGTTTGACACTAAATGGTGCACACTGGGAATATTTAATTTATTTAAAGGTTTTCAGGAAAGATTCTCCTCCAAGCAGAAACAGAAATAGAAAATGGTTCTTGCAGCAGCTATAGCAGCAAGTTATACAGCAAGAGGCCACTCTGATCTTTTTGCTAACATGTACTGTATTGTTATTATACACTTAGACCTGTGGCAAATGTAGCAATAACGAAGGAGACTGAATGCCAGTGGCAGAAAAAACTAGCAGCAACTGACTACATAATACATGAGGAATTCCTCCTGTGCATGCCATGTTTTTTAAAAAAAGCCAAGAGCTCCTTCTTTCTCTGCACCAAAAAATGATGAAGTACTGCCTAGAAGAGCAGTGCTGAACCACAGATTGCTCTTATTAATGCTATATCATGCAACTTCAGAAAACAACCTGCTTTGCTCCAGAAGGCACCAGAATCCAAGCAGTGGAGTGAAGCTGACTGCTAGCTATCTGATCCAAAACTCCTATTCTTTTGCAGCTCTTTTAAGATTACATTTGCCCTCGGTACCCTGTGACCTTACAAGGATCGGTCCCCTCCTGCACCACTTTGACTATCAGAGACAGTCATTAATTCCTGAGTCTTTAATGCTATATTTACAAAGTAATGCCTCCTCTTTGGAGAAGAAATACAGTCTGTGCACAACTGTTAAGTTACACTCATAGCTGTGCAGTGTATGCAGTGTATGTGGGAAAAGGGGAAAGGGTGGAAGCACAGATTGCCATTGGCTTCGAATGGGATATATGTCCAATAAAGGAAACAAACTCTCCTTAAAAAGATCGAGGAAAAATGAATGAAACAATTCCCTCCAAAAGATATATTGCCTCTCTTTCTTCTCCCTCCTGCTAATCATGCCTTGTCTTGTACGCAGGCATCATCTCTCTTTTTGATGAGGGAGATATTAATGCAGTGTAGCCTCGCTCAAACTGAGAATATTCTTACTTTATTTCCCAAAGTGAATGTATCAATTGAACGAACTCGTCAACTGGAAATTGCTGTGCGTGAGCCAACCCCAGCTTTCTGTGTTGTCAACTGAATGATGCACATTGATGACAAGCTCGACAAAACAGGCCATTTCACAGTTGTGAGCTGCAGAGTGATTGAGCCGATGTAGATTTCCAGCAGTATGCTTTCCTAAAGAGCTACCGCTTCGCATTCCTCCCCTCGTGACACAGCAAGCGTTAGGGATGCTCTACCCTCATTCCTTCTGCGTGAAAAAAAAATACTGCAGTGTTTATTTCTAAATAAGGATTAACACCAGAGGAAAGCATATTAGTATCAACAGTGGTCTTGTGACTAGTGTACTGCTAGGAGGCTGCTTAGATTAGGTTCAAGGCTAAGCTCTGCTGTGCCTGCTGGATGCTCCTGATAAGTGTTTTACCTAACAGCTCGCTGATAAGGATCTGAGTTTGAATGCAGCCCAGGACACAAGTGCCCCAGTTACTTCTTTCACCTTAAAGGTTTGAGCTTGTTTTCCCATGAAAGTGCCATAATGTTCAAGCTATAGAGCACTCTGAATGTCTCGCTTGGCCACCTTTGCTGAAGCTGTTCCATTCTGCGTAGAATAATTAATATTCACAGGGACCTGAGAGAGTAGGGCTTGTAACTTGGTGATTAAGGTAGGCATCTGGAGAGGGGATAGGGTTTCTTGTCCGTTCTCCAAGGAGTATAACAGGTTTAATTTACTAAGTATGTGATTGAAAATTTAAGATGAATGCTAGGCAGGCAATGCACAATGATACAGCCTTAAATTTGGTCGTAACACTACTCAGAGACGAACTGCTGCGGTAAAGGAGCATCTTTACCACTTGTTTCTCCAATGTGGATCACAATGGGATTCTGGTGCCTTCTGAAGTGACTTCAAACTGTGATCAGTGCAACACTCCAGAGTAATCCACATTTTTGTAGTATCAGATGCAACCGCACAAGTGTAGTGCAGTGGAGTAACTTCCTCTAACTACAACTAAAGGAGAAGAATCAGGCAGCTACATGCTCCTTGGATACACAGAGGGTTGTTCAATCATTTAAATCAGCTCCCATTACATTGCTGGGCAACAAAGTCAGGATATGGCAAGCTTCAGTAGGTCTCTAAGATGAACAGAAACCTATTTCCAGTTGTTGGGATTTTTTTTTAATGATCTTGACACATAACACTTAGCAAAAATGATTCATTCAATCTTCAGAAATTAGTAGAAGATTCCCATTGATTTCAGAGGGTGACAGAAATTACTCACTCCAAACCATCAGTCTTCACCTTTGAGAATCAGTGATAAACTAAACCAGTCACACTTTTTAATCTAAACAATTTTTTTTGGCAAGTGCCGTTTCTACAGAAGTGGGGGGGTTTATGTGAAATTATCAATTTCGAAGCAGTTTCTATTAGGAAATAGTGAAAATCTTCCTCTTTCAGTATTCTCCAAATGAGAAATGTTGATTTTTAAATTCAATACTGTTTGCCATTTAGTGACAAAGCTCATATAAAAGAAGTTTAAATTGAAACAAAATATTTGGAACAGATTAAGGTAAAACACAGGAACTCATCTAAAATGAATTTATTTTTATTTAACAATTTGACAGAGACAATTCTGATCCCATTCATCTCCCTGCCCCTCAAAAAAAGCTTTTGTCCCACTTGGAATAAGGAAAACTTCTGTCCTGTTGGGAATAAGAAGAGTTTATTTCAAGATTTTCACAGACTGAAAAAAATATTTCCCAGCCAACTCTACCAAATAGACTACTGTGTCTCAGAGCTGTAAATACAGTTTGCAGATCTTGCATCTGTTTTTTGTTTACAATGATGGTAAGATATCTGTATAGGTAAGTCAGGTTTTCCATGACAACAGTGTGTACTTCTACATTTCTAGCTAGTGGTGGTTCTTGAAAACACAAGAACAAGAAAATACAGAAAAAGAACCTTACAGAAAAAACAGCAAGAATCTAAAGAGGCAGAATTAGGTAACGCATAAAGTAGCTGAGCTTGTTCAAGTAGGTAATTGTATTAGTATTGACTGAGTGTAACCATCTCTCTTTTCATAAACGAATGCTTTGCATGACTGGTTTTCTGTGAGTATAAAAGCATTGAATTTTTTCTTGGTACTGAATTTTATAGGAAAAAAAACCAACTACATAGATGGAGGTGAAGAGAGCTAATCCCTAATATTTTATATGAGAGGAAGTATGAAACATACATAGCAGTGAATCCAAATGTAACTAGAGATTATTCGAACTGCTGGGGTGCATAATCATGCTTATCTCCACTGGAAAAAGATCCAAAACCAGAACTCCAAATCTGAAGCCATCAGGAACATACTATTTTAAATACCCCCACCTCTGACTGTGAGCTTCCATGTAGGTCCAGTTTCAAAACAGAATTTCATGCCCATCTCACCTTTGTGAGATTGCTCCTGTAGTCCCTGCTCATGCTGAGTAGCACCTGCTCATGCAAGTTATTAGACTGAAGGAGAAGGGGGTAAGAGTATCTTCCCTCCTTCACTTCTTGCAACACTGCAAAAAAGTGCAATATATATCTTTGCATTATAAATATAAAACCTTGGGGGAAAAAAAAGAAAGGTTATGAACTTGGCCTCTGGAATACACAGGACTGAATTGATAAGAACGTCCATAGATGTAATATTAGATATTATATCCAGGATACAAGGTGGAGAAAGACTTTGGAATTGAACACAGAAAGAACTGCTGACACAAGACAGAGTTCCTTATGCTTCTCCTAAAATCTCAAAATCTGATATTAATAAATAAAAAGTTTTTTAGGCTGGAATTAAACTTGCATAGTTTTATGAGATCTTTACTGTCTAGTTCAATTTGCATGACAATATAACCCTCATATTCAGCGCAAGCTTTCGAGAAATGTGGTAGTTGGGAAGGTCTTTACGGTCAAGTCACAAGCTTCTTTTCAGTAGGAGGTAAATAGGAAACAAACATTCTCTTTTTATCATGTTATGTATCAAAATGTTTTATAGTGACATCACTAGTGATATCACTGGAACCAGCCGATCTACAGCCAGAATCTACTCCACTCCCCCACCCAACTGTAAGCATAAGCCCCCGACCCCTCCCTTCTGACATAAACACATACGTCACCTTACAGTCCGAGCCTGACTGATCTCTCTTCCTAGGCCCAAAGCTGGGTCGTGAACAAGACATCCCAGCCAGCCAGTCTGAAACCTTCACCCTCTCTAACCAGCAGTCCGTGCAATCCAGCATCTCACTTTTGATGGTTTTGGTGGAGGAAAAGATAAAAAAAAGTACATCTGTTCAGTTCTGCCCAGGCAAGTGAGGGGGCAAGGAAGAGAAAACTTCCTAATCAATTCAGGAAATCATCTGAAGTCCTGAGAGATGAGATTTAATGACAGACGTTGGCCTAATACAGAACTGCAAGTACCATGAGCAAAGCAAGGACTACGGACACAATTCTGCTCACTATGCCATGACCCACGAAGAAGGGAAACGCTTCACAGATCCATAGTTCCTGAGACCAAAAGGAACTGCAATGTCTCCAGCCCATAACCTCAGCACACAGGCTGTAAATTTCTTCCAGATGATTAATGCCTATTTTGTAAAAAAGATACTAACTCCTACTTTTAAAAAAAACTAAATTATAATGATCTACCACTTCCTTGTTAAGGCACCCTACTGTTTAATTATTCTCACAGATTGCATTTTATTTCAAGGTTGAATCATCCCACTCTGACTGAAAGCTTTTGGATTTTGCAATGTCATCAAACGTGAAGGCCCATCACAAAGAATTGTAGTGATATCTATGTCAAAAAAGCACAGGACTCATCTCTCTGCTAAATATGCTAAGCACAAAGCTGGACAGTACTGCCATGTGATTTTCTAATGTTACCTGGGGATACCTACACGCCCTTTAATTATATTCTTTTACTTCCCTAGTCACTGTAAGGTGATGATCAGGGAAGCAGGAGGAAGCAGAAGGCTCTGTTATGTGCCAGAAAGAATAAAGGATATGCTGTAAACAATATCTATGTGCCAAATGCTACTGGATCTTTCAACAGATCATTGAGCAGTCAACAGCCTGGAATTAGGCTGATTGTTTAGAGAAAAAGTCCTCAACTGAATCAGCCGTTCAGATATTTGGCTGCTATGATTTAGGAAAAATATAAAGAGCTCACAGCATTAATATGTTTATATACATAAGGGAGGCAAATTATCTGCTGAAAGTCATGGAACTGCACATTTAATGCTTAAAACTAAAAGCTTTCTACACTTAAGTTTCTCCAAAACATTTTGTCCTCTAACACTGGAGATGACATCAACAGCAACAGAAGAAGTTGATAGCTGGTGTGGGAATCTTAAAGGAAGTGACAGTAGGTGTTTGCCAGTTAAGTATATTTTTATGTCAAGAAGAAAAAATAGAAAATGTCAAACTGTACCTAAAAGTAACTACAAATCTGTAAACTAATAGAATTAACTTGCACTTGATTCTTTAAAAGTCTCAGTTCTTCCTGTAAATAGTCAACTTCCTTTGATTCCTAAAAGATCAATAGGAGTTGAAAGCATTTCCTAACTTGCAGGAAGTTGCTCAGCACTACACCATAGTGTTTATAGTGCAGATTTTGAAAGCCTGGCTGGTATGACAGGTTCTTCAGAAAGAAAGACATCTTGAAGCAAAGAAAATCTTTTCTCAAGCATACGTCCTCAGGGATTCACCATAAGTCACATAACTGTTGATGTATTTATGATGATTGAATGTGAAAATGTTATATGTAGACATCAACTTTCAAAACGGTTGTGATTTAGAGAGCTGCAGGTGTTGCTTTTGTAAATTTCATATAGTTCAGTGCCAAAAGAGGAGACAGCATGAAAAATTATAAGCAGATCTACTAAAGCATTTATATCAATAGTCTGTACTGAAGAAAGCTTTGTCAATGCCCGTGACTTATCTTTCCACTTCTGTAAAACATGGTACAGATGTAACTGTCTAATCTGACTTTTAGTCACAATATTTAGCTACCTGAAAGATAAAGTATAAAGTAACACTATACATTTCTGCTCTTTCAGTCTTTCTCAGCTTTGGAACTGTGAGCCTTTGAAAGCAGATGACATACTCAATTATTATCAAGTAAATTTTTTATCTGTCATTTGATCACTTGTGACAGCGAATGAAATGTAAAAAGACTAAACGTGCACTACAGAATTAGCCTGCAAAATATAATAGTTATTGTAGTGTATCCAACATACAAAATACAAATTATCTGTCAGAAGTTTCTGAATAGTATTTTTATGCTTTTCAGGTAAGATCAGCCGAAGTTCTGGTGATATCACATTTCTATAGTATCTTTCAGAATATTACACATCCTGTCCTGCTGAAAAAGAAATTCTGATGTCCTAGAGTCCTGGTTTAATCTGGAGTTCTAGGGGAAAAGGATAGTGTCTTAGTGTGTTTCAGTCTTAGCTGCAAATGTTCATAGATCAGAATTTCTCCTTGTGTAAATCAATATAATTTCACTGACTTCAGTGGACCTATGCCAAGTTAATAGCAGCTGATGAAGCCAGTCTTTTGTTTTCTGTCACAATTCACATTTTCTTCTAAACATTATTTCAGGCTCTATTCTGAGCAAACTGTTGTGACTGTGAAACTGTTATCCAGAGTTCAGAAGAAAAGACTTCTGCAGGATGGTGACAGTGCAAACCACTTCTTTTACCTTGTCAATATAGACCAGCTTTCTGTTTGAAGAACTTATCCCATAGTTTGTAAAGTCAGAAGAAAGCACTGTGATAATTTACTCTGACTTTCTGTATATAGAGCTCATCACAATTTCTGGGCTCAATTCTTCTGTGAACTACAGCAGTTTTTTAGGAAAGCATGCTGTCTCAATTTAGACATTACCAGTATTGCCACTTTTCAAGTCTGGATACTGGATCTTTATTACTCTCCCTATTTATTTGCTTGCATGTTTTTAATCTCATTCTTAGTGTGAATACGTTAAGCTCTAACTTTCATCTGGGATCCTGAGGAGTCTGTTCCTGAAGTCTTGTTCCCCACATAGGTACCTCCAGTTCACAGCTGATCTGCTCCTTAAAGCATCTCTTTGATACACTTCTTCTACCGTAGATTGAGCTCCAAGAGTCTCCTCTCCAGAAGAGAGAGAGTAATATAGTCTCTGGGACAGTTCAGAGTGTGACACATATCATGAAGTCATCTCTGAGAATACAGATTAAGAGCCATGTGGATTTCTTATTTTTCAGAAACTACCAAACTACTTTCAGACAGTAATAAGTAATGGTCACTTGTGTTCTGAGGTAGCTGCTGAGCTAGAAAAGATGGCATTCCTTATCCATCACCTCAGGTACCATTGTTACCAGGACAAAAAATTTCTGGGCCTTATCTTTCAGTACTGAAATTAATCAGAGTTTGTCTTTGACTTCACTGGCAACAGAGAAGTCTCATAAAATGGAATTCATCTCAATCCCGCTTTAAATGTCTAAATCTGATCTTCTACTTATGTACTTTTTATAGTCAGTAAAAGATAAATAGGCATTTCCATGGTACATCCCTCCCATTCAAAACTTGACAGATGAATATCACCTAGCTTGAATGTTTCAATTAACTGTACAGGAGATTTCCATGTTAAATCTCTCTACTTAACATGAGAGAAAGAAGACTGTAATGATCCGATTCAGGGGAGGTCCCAGTGGAGTATGGTATGAACAGAGAATAAGGAAAACAAGAGCCCAGATTAAATCTGAAGAAAGTGTGGAACCAAAAAGAAATCAAAGAAGGGCAAAGGAGTTCTTGAAAGGTAAAGACATCAGCAAAACCCAGAGGTGGAACTGCACAGAGGTGGGAAGGATTTGCTGATTTGGAGAAAAAGAAGTCCAGAACTGCTAGAGTCTGTGAAAATCACAAATCCAAAGAGACTCGACAAGCAATATTTGTTTCTTATTATCAGGAAATATTTTGCCAGTTGGGAAAGATATCATCTGGAAGGTTTTGCCACTGTAAGTTCTCAGGGAAGGCAAAAATTCTCCAGGGAAAAGCCCTTGTAGAGTATACATATATGCACCCATACAATTACATTTTGTATTTGAACTTGTAACTACTACCACAGTTATTGCACTTCAGTTACTGCTTATGTGTGATTTTTTCTCTCCATACAGACACATATGTAAAAACATATGTATTTATTAAAAGACTAAGCTGCTAGTGTTCACTGTGAGGGTGGTGAGACACTGGAACAGTTGCCAGAGAAGGTGTGGATGCCCCATCTCTGCAAGTGTTCAAGGCCAGGTTGGATGGGGCTTTGAGCAACCTGGTCTAGTGGAAGGTGTCCCTGCCCATGGCAGGGGGGTTGGACCTAGATGATCTTTAAGGTCCCTTCCAACCCAAACCATTCTATGATTCTGTAAGTAGGATACAACAAAAGGAAAAAATACTGAATTCAGTAATGGCATTTCCCGTCCTTTTACAGTACTACATATAAAATTTGTAAATTCTGAGCAGGTTTAAGGAGACATTACTGCACGCTGATAGTTCAACCTGAAAAGACTTTTTTTCTAGATTAAAAATAAAATAATAAAGATTATAATATAATCCTGGCAGCAGATTTTTACCTCTACATCCAAACAACGTGCAGGTTTATAAAAGAACAGTGCAATGTCTTAAAATGTGCACTGAACCTTTTACTGAGCTGTATTGCAGACTCCACTGCTACGATCAATACTCCAAACAGCCCTATTTTTCTTGGACAAAAAACATACATATATCTGACATTTGAGGAAACCAGGTGAATAAATCAATAGCTAAACAAAAATGTACTTAATCATATCTATTCTGGACAGATGCAGATTGGAAAATCCTATATGGTCCACGTATTGCCTTCTGCTTAAAGCTTGGAAATGAATCTGTGTTTCCTACATGGCAATGTCCTGTTGCTAGAGCATTGCTGAAGCTAGAGTGATTACAGTAGCAATTAACTGTGTGGCAGCATTAGACAGATTTATTGCTTAGACTCAAGTTCAGGTATAATTTGTTGTTAGAGTACTTTAGCACAAATACATAACTTAATAACCAACAAATTATGTACTTGGTGTCACAGCTTTACTGGAATATGTAGGAAAGATTCACACATTCACTTTAACCTTAAATCTAGTGGGCTTCGTTTTCTTACCTAGAGTCAGCCCAAGGAGGAATTTTATACACATACTTTATCTTTCCTTAATGGTTTTAAGCGGTGACCATTATTGGACATTTCTCATGGCATTGCAGGTGATCATTAAACATACATAATAGCCCTACTAAATGATTATACATAACTCTAATGCCAAAAATTTCTATGGTCAAAGGTACATTTGTGCACAGAACGGCTGCTATGCTTAAAGGTGGTCCTTTACTTGACATTATTTCATAAAGCCCTTTAAGATAACCACAGTGCGAGAGGTGTTTTAGAAAAACACAATTTTATTTCTTCTCTGCTTTAGCCCTAAGCGGTTCAGCGTTATTTGAACATCAGCAACAGCACTTCTTTACAACTTCAAAGTCAGATTCTAATCTCAAATTGGCAGTGCACCTTGAGATTAAAAATCTGCTCGCTACTGGAAGAAATACATGTTTTCAGCAGAAAAAAGAGCAGTAGGAGGTAACAACATCACAGTCTAATATCACTCAAGTAGAAGGTATATTAAGGTTACACTAAGGTGCCCGACATGAATGCTCTTACAGGAAACACTTTAAGAAAGGCATGAGGAAAAGGATGACATCGTTAAGCTTGGGAAGAGTTTTGTAGCTGTTACTAACCTGGAAGAAGGGCGAGATTCCTCCCAACTGGCCTTTTCAGCAAAAACCTCCGTGTCAGGTGCTCTGCAACCATGAAGCCCAGGTAACGTCTTTTAGTTTCAAAATGTGTAATCCTGAAAAGAAGAAAAGGCAAATAGACGTCTGAGGTCTTTTATTTTCTTCCAGTTACAGCTACTGTCTGTTTAGGAACACGGTGAGAGGTCTCTTCTCCTCAGTAAGAAAGAAGAGTATCTCTGTGGTGGAGCCAGCCTAAACCATGGAAACTGGGACGCAGCTACAGATGTTTTGGGGTCCTGCCGGTACAGAGGTAACAGTTCGGGCTGGGTGCGACAGGGTTCCTCAGCAAATTCAGTCCTCCCGCTGTCGCCAGTCAGCCCCTGTTCCTGGAGGATGTGGGGACTGCTCTCCATTTTCATTTTAGGCCCATTTTTGCAGAGTTTGATCAACTTAACAAGCGCTTCCATCCTGCTGATACGCAAGAAAGCAACTGCGGTTGTGATTTCACCTGTTTTGGCATTCTCCTTTTTAATTCACCAATAAATGCAACATCGCATGGCTTGGAGTAACGCTTTCCGTGCAGCACTGCATGAGATTTGCGCTTGGACTGCCAATGACTTCCACACTCGCCTCTCTAACCCCCTCCCGCGCACCTGTCCCGCACAGCCAGCGGGACGACACCTGAGGCGTCCCAGGCGGGAGGGGGTCGGGTGTAACTCACCCAACTTCACAGACACGCGGGGGTTCCCTTCAGGCGGGCACTGCTCGCTCCCCGGCGGGCCGCCGGCTCCCGCCCGCCGCGGCGGGCGCTGAGGGGCGGCGGCGCCGGCGCCTCGACCCTCAGCTTCCCGCGCTTGCGGCTGAGCTCCCCTCAGCGTCCCGCGCCGCCACAGGAGGCGGGCCGGCCGCGTCCCCTCAGCGGCGGCAGCGCAGCCGCGGCTGAGAGGGACCGGGGCGAGGCTCGGGGGCAGCGGGTCCCTCGGCGTGCGGCAGAGGGCGCCCCGCATTCCGCCAGAGCGGGGCCGGGAGGAGCCTCCGGCGCGGCTCGGCTCGGCGCGGCGCGGCGCGGCCGGGGAGAGAGGGAGGGAGCTGCCACGTCCTCTGCGCCGAGCGGCGAGGGAAGCCAGCCCGCGCCTCAGCCCCACGTGTGGCGGAGCGGGGAAGTTGCCGGCAGCCAGCTCGGACTCTGCCCCTCTCCCGCCGCTGCCCGTCCCTTCCCGTCCCTCGGGTGAGCGCAACTCCAAGTAAGGGCGCGCGGCGGCCCGCTCCCGCCCGCTGTCCCGGGGGAGGCCGGCGGGGCGGTGGGTGCGGGCGACAGCGGCGTGCTGGAGGCGTTGGGAAGAGAGCGGCGGGGAGCGCTGAGGGGCCGCGGGTCGAGCCCGCGGTGTTCCCGGGGGAGCCGCGGGACAGCGGGCTCGGCTCCCGGGCGGGCCAACTTCCTGCGGACTTGGGCTCCGAGCGCTCCTTCCCGGGGCAGCGGGAGCGGCCCGGGGTCTGGCGGCCGCGGCGCCGCGGTTAAAACCGGAAAGTTTTAAAAGCCCGTGTGCGGGCTGGGTGCCGCGGCGGATGAGCTGCCAGGCGAGCGTGGCGCGGCGGCGGGCGGGGGAGAGCTGCCGCCTCAGCGTGTGTGGCGAAGGGGGGGGCCGCGGCCGGCTCGGGGCGCCCTCCCGGCGTCTCTCGGCGGGGCGGCCCGCAGGGCGGCTGGCTCCGAGCCCTGAAACGAAACCCCGCCGCGGAGGAGGCCCGGGGGCGGCCGGGGCGGCGCCGGCCCCGCCGCCCCGGGCGGGGAGCTCAGGTGTGCTGCCGGCTTAGCGGGGCGGGAGGCGCGCCGCTGGGCGACGGCGTTGGGGTTGAATCGCAGCCCCTGAGAAGCACTGCTGAGAGATTAATGAGGAAAATAACTCTTAAAAAGACTCGCAGAAGACTTTCAGGTTTTGTGTTTTTGCGTTTTTTTCCTTCTTAATTTCGGTTCCCCAGTCGCGAGTACAATTGTGCTGAGAAACGACCGACACCTGTGTTTAAGCAGCCTATTGAAAAAAAGCATTAAAAGGTGACCTAGGAAAAAAAACAAGATAATCCGTTCTGAATGTAAAAATGGGGCTTTTGTCTGTTTTTTAAGCACCGTGCTTTCATTTGTGTGTGTTTTGTCCCTGTGATGTGCTGACGTGAGTTCAGTTCGTAGCTTTTTAGTTCTCCTTATTGTTGGTTACCTAAAAAAAAAAAAAATATTTCCTGTTATGTTTCTAAACCGGTTATGGTTCAAACTTTCTTTTAAAGCAGTAGAGAAAATAAATGTTCTCGTGTTACAGAGATTTCCATTCCGGGGTCCTGATCCTGCCTGAAATTTGTATAAGCTTTTTTATCGGTCTGTGTGGTACCACCCTGGGCTGGGACCTCCTGGGGTTACCATGTTTCTCTCAATTTTGAAAATGTGATTGTTAGTTATTTTTAGCTTTGTTAAAAATTTCCTCTTTGAAATGAACCAGAAGTCTTGTAGGAATTCCCTGATGCCCTGTTAAAAAAAAAGTGAAATGAGTTTCTCATTAGTACATTTTTAATAACTTTTTGCTCTCCCTTTCTCTCTTAACTGCCTTTTAGTGGCCTATTTATAACATACCGACCTCCTAGACTGAAGTTAAGAAGAAAGCTGATGCTAGACTGTTCTCAACCTTTGTAGGTAGAAATTTCCCTGATCTTTGTCGGATAAATGAACTGCTCCATGTCACAGCAATTTTAGCTGCTGCTTTCCCTCATGCTTTGTGGGAAACAGAAGGGACATCTACCAACAGGAATTTTTGGTGTAGTTGTCAAATACCCCTTATCACCTGGGAAACTCTAGGAACTCCCAGTTTCTTTAGTGCTTTTTCCAGCATGAACTTGCACAGGTCTCCTACTCTGCTCCTCGAGAGAATTTTGGCAGAGCTGTTGACCACAAATGCAGGGTGATACAGAAGAGCATGGACAGCACTGGCAGACATAGAATCATAGAATCACAGAATCATTAAGGCTGGAAACCTCTAAGATCATCGAGTACAGCCGTCAGCTCAACACCTCCATGCCCACCAAACCATGTCCCTAAGCACCTCATCTACACGTCTTTTAAATACTTCCAGGGATGGTGACTCAACCGCTTCCCTGGGCAGCCTGTTCCAAGGCCTGACTACTCTTTCAGTAAAGAAATTTCTCCTAATGTCCAATTGGCGCAACTTGAGGCCATTTCCTCTCATCTTATCGCTAGTTACTTGGGAGAAGAGACCAACACCCACCTCCCTACAACCTCCTTTCAGGTAGTTGTAGAGCGCGATGAGGTCTCCCCTCAGCCTTCTCCAGGCTGAACAACCCCAGTTCCCTCAGCCGCGCCTCATCAGACTTGTGCTCCAGGCCCTTCACCAGCTTTGTTGCCCTTCTCTGGACAGGCTCCAACACCTCCATGTCCTTGTAGTGAGGAGCCCAGAACTGAACACAGTATTCGAGCTGTGGCCTCACCAGTGGCGAGTACAGGGGCCCGATCACTTCCCTAGTCCTGCTGGCCACACATACAGAGATAAAGACAAGCCATTTACAGAGCCGGACATCTTCGGATGCTGCCAGGGTGGACATCGGAAAGCCCTCCTTCTAGGGAGTCCTTGGCATGCTTAACTCCCTTTTGGGATGTGATTGGTGTTCACAGACCGATGGGACTGCTTTGTGTGAGACGTAAGATATTTAGCAGTGGCCGCATGCCCACACCTGCTGTCTGGAGGCGGGACACCGCCTGAGCTTGAAGCTACCCCAGAGCATCAGACTTATGTGGAAATTGTCCTGTGTGAGGTGACAACCTTCTATCACACTCCCTAGCTGACCACTGGTTTGTTGCTGCTTGTTTGGAGGTGTGTACAGTAACAGTGAGAGAGTGGACTGTTTCCTCGCTGGTCGCTGCTATATCCGTATGCTAGCAAAATAATCTTGATTTTTTTGTTTTAATCTAATTGTGTTTTTCCATGCATTAAATATACAGTGAAATGCTTTTGCATATATGTAAGATATACATGCTGATTAGGTGATAGGAGGCTGGCTTATGGGACAGTAGATAGACTATACACTAAATCTTTTGGCCATGGCACTTAACGTGTAATGTAATGCATTTTCCTTGTTCGTTTTTGTTACAAATTTTCCTCCTCCATCATCTTTCTCCCTTGCCTGTTACTTTGAAGCCTGACAAGGCTTGTCCCGACAGTGTGTGCTCTACCAAGAAGCAGTGGTGTAGAGGAGCTGAAAGAATTTCTCCATGAAGAGTCGCAGGAGACCTGCCATGATTCAGCAGGTAGCACTGCTGTCATAGGGACTGCTCTCAGAGAGAGATACATTGATCTTTTACAGTGAGTTTGAGGGAACTGAGCACTAATTCTCTGCTGAATTGGGCTGGGGTTTGCTTTTACTGGTACAGCTGTGCCCCAGCTACTCCCAAAGCCATCTCAGCCCTTTGAGAATGGATCTGGCATTTCTTGATTCAAATACTTTGGTCCAGGTGCTCCAGAATAAAATTATCTCTGTCTCCGTACTAGTCTCTCCATCATGCACTGCAAGAAGCATCTATGGGTGGTTTGATGTCCATGATGTCCAATAGCAATTTCTGTTGCATGCCAATCTGGATGTTTCTGTTTTTTGACTGATTATGGAAATCCTGTCATGCTTGGAGAAATGTCCCGCAAAGAGATCTTGGCTGTTGTCTTCTCTGGAGCTCTCCTAAGGTTGATTGCTGTGCAGGGCCACCGGTGCAACAGCAAGGCTTCTCTGTAAGACCACAAGTTTTGTAACCAGGTGGCATTTTTCTCACGAGAGATCCTGAGGTGTCTCCATGATTGTGCTGTTCTGTGTTCCTCCCTTTTTGTTTTGTTTTGTTTTTTAATTATTGCAGTATCAGCTTTCCAGTAAGTGCTCCGTAAAATTGAGAAGTTACCTTCCTTTCTGCCCATTATGGGAAAGAGTTATGTTGACAGATGTGGGCTCTGTGAGGATTTGCTGAGCTCTTAATCCTGTTTGTGGCTAATAGACCATGCTAATGTGGAAGGGCATCTCTTTCAGTATATAAAGTTCTTAACTGCTTGCTACCTTAGGGAAATGTGCTGTAAAAATGCTGTAATTGTCTTAGCAGTAGTGGCAGGCCATGAGGTTGCAACAGCGCATGCCTCCTCCCCCCACTTTTGTTTTTGAGAGAAATTTTTAGTTGTTAAGACAAACCCTAAAATAATTGCCGTAGGCAATAGAGGAAGCAGGCTTTGTATGTTGAATGTGGCAAACAGCCAGAGATCAGATAGTTGAGAGCCCTTTAGGCACACAAGTATCTTCAGGGCATGAGAATGTGTGATAATATTCTCTTTGCTGTCTTTTGCGCTACTAGTGGTTTAGTTTAGTAGAGTTTTCTTGTCTTCTCTGCTTCGTTTGATTTCTTGTACACCGTTTTTAGTTGCGGGGTTTTTTTTTGTCTTCTCTATCCTGCTTCGTTTCATTTCTTGTATGCCGTTTTTAGTTGCAAAGAAGTTAGTCACTTCTTTCTTTCTTTAAAATGCGAGCTCTGTGCTTTTAGATGTCAATGTGACTAGAATTTTCTGACCACTTCTGTCATTAGAAGTCTCATAGAATTTCTCGAAGTGTAGGGCATGCCCCAATCGAATTATTCTGTATTGAAGTTCTGAAAGTAGAAGCATAATTTTATGTATATTAGCAACTTGGCAGAGACTTCTCTGTCTAATCCATCAGTATGCTGGTCAAAACTTAATCTAGAAAAATAGGGTGCAGTGATAGAATCGTAGAATCATAGAATCATACAGGTTGGAAAAGACCTCTAAGATCATCGTGTCCAACCGTCAACCCAACACCACCATGCCCACTACACCATGTCCCTAAGGGCCTCATCTACACGTCTTTTAAATACTTCCAGAGATGGTGACTCCACCACTTCCCTGGGCAGCCTGTTCCAAGGCCTGACCACTCTTTCACTAAAGAAATTTTTCCTAATGTTCAATCTAAACCTCCCTTGGCGCAACTTGAGGCCATTTCCTCTTGTCCTATCGCTAGTTACTTGGCAGAAGAGACCAACCCCCACCTCGCTACAACCTCCTTTCAGGTAGTTGTAGAGCGCGATGAGGTCTCCCCTCAGCCTCCTCTTCTCCAGGCTAAACAACCCCAGTTCCCTCAGCCGCTCCTCATAAGACTTGTGCTCCAGGCCCTTCACCAGCTTCGTTGCCCTCCTCTGGACACGCTCCAGCACCTCCATGTCCTTCTTGTAGTGAGGGGCCCAAAACTAAACACAGTATTCGAGGTGCGGCCTCACCAGTGCCGAGTACAGGGGCACGATCACCCCCCTGCTCCTGCTGGCCACACTATTTCTGATACAGGCCAGGATGCCCTTGGCCTTCTTGGCCACCTGAGCACACTGCCGGCTCATGTTCAGCCGGCTGTCAACCAGTACCCCCAGGTCCTTTTCCTCTGGGCAGCTTTCCAGCCACTCTTCCCCAAGCCTGTAGCGTTGCCTGGGGTTGTTGTGGCCGAAGTGCAGGACCCGGCACTTGGCCTTGTTGAATCTCATACAGTTGGACTTTCCCCTGCAGTTTCATGTGAGTGTAGAAAACACCGCTTTCCACCTCATATAATTAATATATGCTATTTAAGCACCTACTTTAAGCAGCTACTTTATTAAAGATGGGCACTACATTCTTGGGATCAAAGGAGTTACGTTGTGTAGTTTGCTCGTGAGATTCTTTGGGGCTGAAAATCTTCTGTGCAAAGTAACTGCTTGTGTTCGTGTTTGCTAATATGCAATATTGAAGGCATGTGCAAGATAGGGACCTTATTTCCATGTTAACCAAGCGTTTGGTGGAGGATGTTGATAAAAGCAGAAACCGGAGCTGGGTTTGTAGATGCAAGACAGAGGGTAAGTGATTTGTGACACTGACTTGCAGCATGCGAGACTCTTGATTTTTAGGTTTCTCTTGGGCAGAGGTTGCTAACAGTGCTAAAATACTTCTATTTTCCCCTTTATATCAAGTCCTGTCTGTAACAGTTGCAAGGGAAGGCTTCTTCTGTGACCATAATGTATTCTCTCTCTAATTGACTTATAAAAATTAGACACAATAATAGGGAGACTCAGTAAAAGGTCAGTCTTGAGGAATTCTTTTTTTCCTTTAAACAAGTGGTAACAATAATGCTGGGCTTTTCTCAGTCCTTTGCAGGTGCCTGTGGACTTCCTGAGGTGAAGGGACATAGAAAAGCAGTCTGACTGCATGCAGAGTGGGTGGGTTCTGGCCCACTCAGGTGGGTGTTGACTTTCTGCATTACGGCAGAAGATCAGAGTAGATGAGGGTACAAGTTTTTGTGAAATGGCCAGATGTGCGGTAGCAGGAATGCTGAAATTCATATCAGACTTACCAATGCCTGTGAACCAGGCTAGAACATGAACTCATGACTGGTGCCTTAATGCCAGCTAGCCTCTTATCTGCTCCTTTTCATGATTTTTATTTTATCTTGTTGTGATTGCACATGTCTTCCATTAGACTTTTTCTAATTATCCTTTAGTTTGCACTATAGTTCTCTGTATTTTTCTTTCCTTTTTATCCCCAGCTGTTCCTTGTCAGTTTGTCTGATTTTTTTTTTTAATTGCATCATTAGATTTTTTTCCTCCTGTGCACCCTCCCCATATCGTTTACAGTTGTTCTTCCTTTTTTCATCTTATATTTTTCCCCTTTTAACTCTTATCCTTAGAGGAACCAGTTTTACTCTTGGAGACGAGTCCTTTCTTATTGATTGCCAGCTGCTTTTATTGAAACTAATTTGCATTCTTTGCTCTTATTGTGCTAGACAGAGGACTAGTGATTTTGAGTAAAGCTCTTTCCCCAAAGGCTTTGCTCAGAAATTGTCTCTGTATTTCACAAAAAGAGTGGAAAATAAAGAGCAGCATCAGTGCAAAAGCTGCTTCTACCTAAACCAATGTGTTTGTGTCTTTGTCACATGAAAAGTAGAAATGTGGCCTGCCCTGCTGCAGGCACAAATGACTTCTCCAGGCTGAAATGAGCTTGTGGGGTGGGAGGAATACAGAATGATGTGGCCTTGTATTTACTTATATGGGCACCCCTGGCAGTAACAAACCCAATCCATTTTGATTGGGACTGTTGTATTGCCTTGGTGCTTTTGTTTACAAGCACTTGTGTAGCTGTGATTTTTTTTTTTTTTTTTTGACCATAGGCAGCTCTAAAAAAATATATTGAGAGTAAAGATACACCTCGGTTAAAGAGCTGAAGAGCCATGGCTGTGTGGTGGTAAACTTGGAAAAAAATTAAATCGGAACAGGTGGCTGGGGGGGCTTTAATGCTTGAAGTAATAAGGCTCTTTGAGCCTTATTAATTGTTAAATATAAAAAACTTGTGTTCAGGCCATGTTGATTTTGGGCTTTGTATCATGCTAGAGGTATGGATAATCATGATTTGGATGTACCAAACCTCAGGGTGCATATCTGTCTCCTCAGACTGGTTTCTGTTTATAAATTGGTCTCACTGTTTTTTCACCCAACATGAGTTTGGTTTTGTTTAACACCTTGGCTTTGTTTATATATTTAGAAAGGAGTTCTCTGACCATGGTACAGTGCTTAGTATCAGGTCTGGAGAGGAGGTGTGCTGTATAAATCTGTTATTAAAACTCACTGAAGTGCTTTGCCGCTAAAATGCGAGCTAGCCATGTTCCTAGCATGGCTGCTTACTGGTAGACAGATGTCAATAGCATCTTATACTCTATATAGCATCGTTGCATCATGAAAGATCTTGTGCATGACTTTGACACCCAACTAGAAGGATAACAAAAATAAGGAATTGTTCAGGTGAAGCTGCAGGATGCAGCTTTTAGTTACAAAAGCAGACCCTCAAATATAGCTTAGTTACATGACCCAAATAAGATTGAGGATCCCAGAGCCTTTTATTAGACCTTACTGGTACCACTATAAAATATGACTCTGAGCCTGCAGTCATGCCACAAAAATGGCAGGGAATTTACCTGTAGTTGTTTGGTTTTTGCAACCTCAGGTCTGCTTAGAAACCAATACACTTACTCTACTGTGTCTCACCATCAGCCCGCCCACTCAGCCTGCTTTGGCTGGGAGAGCATACAGTTAAACTCTAGCGTGGTTCAGGACAGAAACTGAAGGATAAACATCTGTCTTAAGTGGCTTGAGGGGTTTAGGTGGCAATGCTGCACAGTATCAGCAAAACTCAAGTTTACTGAATTGACACTGTTCAGAGGAGTGGCTTGTAGTTATACTATTATAATCTATTAAGTATGTTTGAAGGCTTGGAGATTTGGAGTTACTTGTGGTGAAGCATAGAGGAAAGGGGTGCATGTCAACTTCTTACCTAAATGTTTGAGTTTGATACCATTATTCAGAAGTCTTGATGCTGGTTCTTGCTGCTGAATTGAGATTATTTCAGTCTGCAGAGCAAGCCTTAGCCAGTTTCCCTCCATTGTTTAAGTCTTTCCCACAGTGGTAAGAGAAATATTTAACAGGATAGAAAACAGTGTCTGTAAAAGTAAGATTTGCTCTGAAATCTGATTGCCTGAACTATTTCTAAGTCTTTCACATTTCTAAAAGTTGAAGCTGACTTACTTCTTTCTGTTGCTAATTTATTTAGCGTGTTAACGCATTGTACAGTAATTTCCAACAACCACGCTTTTGCTTTTTTTTAAACGATATTATACATTGGGGAAGAGAAATGGAAATATTTGTATATGATCATTTTATTGTTTTTTCCATGTCTTCCAGCTATAGCACTGCCTTCCCGAGTGGAAGAAAGTGAGACCTTTCTGTTCTGTCCAAACAGAACAAAATGCAGAAGCCAATAGTAGAAATAGGAGTGAGAATCCATTTGACTTTTCAAATCCTTGCGTTTGTTAATAACAGAATGGGTTAGTACTATTGAACATAATGATTTCTTTCAAAAAAGAAAGTTAATTAAATTTAGTGTGTGCTTAAAGGGGAGCAAGGGGAGTTCCAAACACCCAAAGAAACCTGTAGGAATAAATCTTTGGAGAAAATTCAGTAACAAGCAGAAATATTCAAGTTAGTCTGTATGCCTTAACATTGATTTTTCTCCTGGACTAATTATGCCCCTCCTAACACAGATAGGGTGTAGCTATACAGTGCCTGGCAGACTGACCTACACTTCTCTGCCCACACTCAAATAATTAGACAGGAGTTGGATCTTCTCTGTAAGCCTTCTAGCTTTGTTATTTCAGTACTGTGCTCAATTTAAAATGTAGTGCTGAGAGACTGGCATTTTTTAGCTTAGACACAGCACCAGTCTAACAAATCACTGCACTTTTTGAACTGGAGCTGGTTTGCACCTGATCCTCTCTGAACAGGAGTGAGGAAGACTGGGTCTGCCTGTGGTGCACCACCCCGTTATGCCCCATGACTGGTTCTGGTAAATGAAAGCTGTTGACAGCTGGCCTAGCTGTTTTTTCATGTTCCCTTCTTCATTCTCTGTGTGTGCTCCTGAGATGCCTAACTGCCACTGGGAGGTTAGTCTCAGCTGTCCTTTGTGACTTTGAAAAACTTCTGTGGGGTTTTTGGGAGGGGTGTCTGATTTTTGGTTTTGTGGGTTTTGGTGGGGTGGTTGTTGTGGTTTTTTTTTTGTTGGTTTGGTTTGGGGTTTGGGGGGATTTTTGGAAGAAGGTATCTGTGTACTTGGTGCTTAAATTTTTAATATCTGGATGTGTTTTCTTGGCAAAGATTGGTTTTCCAGTGCCTCTTGCAACAGTGAAAAGAACCCACTGGCCCCTAAAGCTTTTCTACTTAATGCACTTCCTTGACCTTTTCAACCACTTCGTGCTTTTGCAAGGGTATAATCCTGGATATTTTACATAGCCCATGTTGCTGAACTAAATCACAATTTTGGGGTTTTGAGAGGTATGAGCTTTGATGATAAATGCATATTTTATCCCTGTATAACTTTATCTTTATACCCTGTGGTGAGCATTCCTGAAGGAGAAATTCAGTGTGAAGAGAGGTCTTCTGACAGTTTTGGCCTTAGCAACCCTTAGAAGTATAGGAGAGGAAGAATTAAAGCAAAGAGCTGCAGTGTGCAGAGCCTGAAGAATTAACATCAGTATTTTCAGTCCCTTTTTCGTATAACGTAAGGAAAGAGGTGAGTGGAGGAAGAAATCTTTCCCATGGTACTAGAAGAGAAGCACAGGCAGTATTTGAGAGCCAGATAAGGCCCCACAAACAGCAGAAGCATGTTACACTGCAGGAGCTTTCTGGGCTGTGATCAGTGTTCTAAAATACAATTTAAGAAACAGTGAACAAAATATGTTTTCCAGGGGTTGAAAAGACTTCCAGGTAGTGATGCCTCTTCATCTGTAGGCTTCAAACGTATTTGATAATCCCCATATAATGCAATTCAAAAGTATTTTTAAGCTTAACTTTATTTTAATTAAAAAGAGGCATCATAGCAGGATATTCCACATTGCATGTTTGCTGAACAACATGTACTATCTGGATAAATGACTGAAAACTTTGCTATATGGTGTTTATTTGCTGCTGTTTTCTGTGCCAAATTTTAGTTGTTGCTGGGGTTTGTTGTTTTTTTTTTTTTTTGAAATGAATGGGTATGAATTTTTCCCTGAATATTTTCATTCTGTGACTGTTTTTATTCATTGTGTGAAAATAATATCATTCCGTGTTACTAAAAATGAAGAAAATTTAGGTTGTAGGCATGTATTGTAATGTGATTTGCTTTTTTTTTTCAGTAGATGCTGAAGGTTTGTTAAGCTTGGGGAGGGATGTAGTTGCTTCTCAAAGTAAATACTATTTATGAAAGTTTATTTCAAGTTATCTCAGAGTGAACATGCAAGGAGGGGGTATATAATGTTTTCTTTGGAACATACCTTTGCTAAATATATTTTTAAAGGTTGCTAAACTGTTTCCTGCCTAGGAAACTAAGGAAGTCAAAGAGAGAAGGAGATTATGGACATATCTGTTACTTCAGTGCTGTGGCGTTTCTATGACTTCCATCTCCTACGCAGTTACAAGCTCTGCAGGAAAGGGATGTGTGACTTGTGTTGAAAACTTTCAGGTTTCCTGTTTCTCTGAGCAAGCTGGTTTCTGGCTGAGCCAGTTAACTTTTACTGCTGGGCCATCTCTCTGTATTTTCCATTGCCCTGGAAAATTTGTAGTCGCCACTGTTCCTGACTACCCTGGATAGGTAGTGATCTCTTCCCTCCAGACTCACAATACCAGCCGTATAGCAGCATCAGCTATGTGCAAGTCCCTTTGAATTCTGCTGTCAGTTGTATTTCTTGTGAATAAAGTGTTGCTGTTACAGAATTCCAGGGAGCCCTGAATATAAACGTATCAATTATGTGTCAACACAACAGCATCTGTCGTTGAAATTGGGTATCATTTATTTGGCATCAGTATAGCAAAGATTTGGCTGACAGCCAGAGTAAAATATTCCAGCAGAAACTGCTGCAACAGGAGCCATCTCTGAAGTAATTCTCTGAAATTCAGGTGCTCTAACATCATCTTTTAATAAATTCTGAAGACATTAGGGACCTTAAGCAAAAAGCCTTTCAGGTTCCACGTTCTTGTCTACTTTTATTTCTTTTTCATGTCCAATTTCTTTTTTTTTGTTCCTGCTCTCCAAAGAGATACATGCAAGGTTCTGGGATGTATATATCCTGTGATTTACTATCCTTTTTTGGCTTTCCATTTCTTATTCCAACACTTGTTTACATAAAAATTCCAAATGAATGCGATCAGTGATGGCTTCTTTGGGGAAACTTTGCTTAACTGTGAAAAAGGCAAGACTTTCAAAATAGGAGAGTAAGAAATTATATCCCTTTTCTCGTAAAAGAGATGTAGTTTTTTTGTTTGGGTGGGTTTTTTTCCCTATTTTTGTTTTGGTTTTTTTTTTTTTTTCTGATTAACTTAGGCTCTCTAATCTTCCTCACTTTTTCTTAGACCTTATCTAAGTAAGTTTCAAGTTCCCAGTTCCCAGAAATGTGAGTGAGTCAGAACACTAATTTCAGAAAGTTAGGAAAGCCCCAAGTTCCGTAAGACACCCCATTTGTCACGGAATAATTGCTATGGTTCAGTAAATATTTTAGAGTACCTGTGGGAAATTGGAAACTTGGATCACTTTGCTTTTATGGATGATCCTTATCACACTTAAAGGAGGTAAAGAAGTAACTCTTCTGTTTAATGGTATAGCTTGTCATAGTCAGCTGGTTGATTCTGGTGTAAATAACTTTCTAAAAATTAAAATGGGAAGATCAAAGCAGAAAGCAGAAAATATGGCAGAAAGACTTTGGGTCATATAATGTATCCAAATGTTTACCTCGTGTCTTTTTACTGACTAGGCTCCAAACAGTCCCTGTCCCGTCATCAAATTAAAGTTTTTCAGTTGTGTACTAAAGAAATTCCTTTCTAGGAAAGCATTAAGAACAATAAAGAGATAAAAGTAGTTGGGAGAAAATATGCATTGGATTTTCGGTGCTGGAAGAAAAGCTTGTAGAATAAAGATGAGCTGAGTTTTTTAAGGTTTTTGGTTTTGTTGGGTTTTTTTTTCCCCCTGAGGTTTGAAGTCCTGTGAAGTTCAGTTTCTCTCGGAGGGGAGAGAACAATGAAAGGGAGAGAAGTCTATCATTCTCTGCATTTTAAGTGGGTTGATTTCTGTTCGGGTAGAAAAGAAATAGTGAATTTGGATTAACTCTTAACTTCATACTCTCAAAAGAAATCACAAATTTAGAGTTAAGTAACGAAACCTCTTCAGGAAAATCAATGTTACCTTTATCCAAGCTCAATTTATGCAAGAGGTCAGCTTTGTTGCTGCCCTGGCATAGCTTGAATTTAATGATTAACCTCTTTGTGACTGTTCATGTAACTTCTGACTTTCCATCTGGTACTTTATGTAAGCATAAGCCAAGATGATAACAGAATGCTGTAGTAGAGTGGTATGTGCTATTTGGGGGAAAAATCTCTTTCCAAATCCTACATGCAGTATGCATCAGTGAAACTGAGAGAAGCCTATTAAGAAATCCGATTAGCTGTCTGCTCGCTAGATGAGTTAAAATCTCTGTCCAATGTGGTAATCAGTGATGTCTAACTGGTAGCTTATCTGGTAATAGTTCTGTCGCCTTTTATAGAGGTATCTTCTCTTGCAGTTCTGCCGGGCATGTGTATTTATTTTAGCCACATATAACATTGAGTGTTGAAGTGATACCCTGTAATAAATTTTAAAATCCTCTTCAGTGCTGAACCTCGCACTGTTTTGTTCTGTTCTGTTGCCCTTCCATTCAGCAGATTTCCTTGTGAGATATAAAAGTGTCATGTAAGCAGGTAGCATACAAGAGGAGGGAGAGCATGCTTTGTGTGAAGGCAACACTGAAAAGTGCAGCATTAGGTTCAAGGTTCAAAGCAAAGTATTGCCAAGTACTAGCCAGTGTGCTTGCTCTACTGGTAATCATCTCTGTAATTTTCTGCAGGTTAAAAAAAAAATCCATATAATTCTGGGAAGTAAATACAAAAAAGATTTCAAAAGTAGCTTCAGTTAATGTAATAGCTTGTAAAGTCTAAATTGCTTTCCTGTTAAAATGGAGAATGTGAGGAAAAGTAATTCTAATGCCAGCATTCTTTGATGTATTTATGTCCATAAAATACAAATCTGCTCTCCGTTCCATATCCATAAATGCTCAGGTCCATGGAGAGACCTGGCTGAAACCTGTGGAGCACTGTAGTAGCAACTGAGACAAGTTGCTAGATGGGAACTAAACTTCTCATCAGCTCTTGCCACAAGTACATAGTCCTGAATTTTTTGAAGGTGTCTTCTGTTGGTAGTTGTTGCTTCTCATCAGCGTTTGTTCATCTTCCATCTTTCCTTTCACTTGCAGGAGGTGAATTTTGACTGCAGCTGTCCTGATGGTTGTTTTTCCTACGTGCTATACACTTTTTGCTCTTGGGTTCCGTCAAGTTACTGTGATCTTAGCCAGTGCTTTCCAACTTATTTTGTATTTCATTCTAAACTTGCTATTCTGAAATACGTTAATATTGTGTCATTTCTGTCTAGAGGTTTATGAACAATTTTGACCTTTGCTAGCATCCCCAGTTGATTGAAACTTTAGCATGCCCACGAGGACAGTGAGATGGTACATATGGTACAGTACAGTAGATAAAAGGCTATGCTTCTCCCTTTCCCTTCTCAAAAATTTGCTCTGTGGTTGTAGTTCTAGTTTCAAGGTTCGATTAATTCGCGAAAAAAAATCTCACTTCTCTGTTGGACAGAGGGATAAGCAATGGTTGATAACCTGTATTGTAGGAGGAGTAAATAGATCTAGATATCTTCTGATACTTCTAGCCCTGTGTAGGAAGAAGATGGTTCTCAGTCCTGCTGGAGGTCGTGTGTACTGTCCTCGCCTCCAAATGCACAGAACGTGCTTGTTGATTCTCTTGAGTTTTGGAAAGCCCATGCTCAAGAGTATGGGTGCATCACACTTGGCTTTATTTAGAATATTCAGGTTCTGGGCTGGTTAGTAAGAGGTCCTGTTAAACCACTGCCTGGTTTTCTGTCCAGATATTTGGTTTATTTGCCTCTCTGTGTTGAACCTCCATCCCTTTTCTTAGTCTCCGCTCTTCTTCCCAGTTCAAATTAGTGGCAGTTTTTGAGGAAAATAACATTTTCCTTTTCCTGTACGCTTGCACTAGAAATTCCAAGGACAAAATGCCCCTTCTTCATTCTTAGGAGTGAAGTGCCATTTTATAGTATCCTCAGATTAAACATTGGGGTTGCTGAATCTACTTCTGGCACCACAGCTCTTGTATTGAGGAATAGCCTGTTTGGAGCAGTGTTTCCAAAACCATTTCAGTACCTCTCACTATTACCAAGTCAGTATTGCAACCTTATATAAGCCAGTCTCCATCCACTTAACTCCAGGACAACTTCAATGATTTATATTTATATAAAAGCTTTCATGTTTCCACAGTGAAATTGTCTTATTTTCAAAAGAAAGGGTGGCTTTTTCCCTGTTGACTCGGTGTGAAAAAGCTTGCAAAAGCCTTCAGGAGCACTGCATCTGAGACAGGCATCAGCAGAAAAACTAGGGTTGTCTTTAATTCGGTATTTCATTTTGTGAAATTGCCTACTCTGAGAGAAATAAAACATTTACATGTATATTAACCAATGTTTGCCAGCTCTTGGAATAAAGCCAGTTCTCTCAGGGCCAAATGCACGCTCTGAATGAATGAGTAATAATCTGCTATTGTCACTCCTAATTTATGGATGGGTAGATAGAGCAACGTTTGCCATTTTAAGTTGTCCTATTCACTTGAAAGACTAAAAATCACGATTAGCTATTGGCTTGGAGCATCTATAGCATGTCTGTTATAGCTGATTTATTCAATATAGCTGTTGCAAAAGTTCAAAACCTCCCCACGTGGTAAGAAGTAATTGTGGAAGAGGATGAGAACACATGAAGGTTACACATGTTTTGGGACAGTAATTTAGAAGCTGCAGCCAGAGGCTGAAAAGATATATGGCATCTCCTCTTTTTAAATGACATGCAAGGTCCCCGTGCCTCGTTTATTTTCTGAGGGAATCTGTATCATCTGTCCTGGTTTCGGCTGGGATGGAGTTGATTTTCTTCCTATTAACTGGTATAGTGCTGTGTTTTGGATGTAGTATGAGAATAATGTTGATCACACACTGATGTCTCAGTTGTTTCAGTTTACGGTAGTCAAGGACTTTTCATCTTCCCGTGCCTTGCCAGGTGCATGGGGGGCTGGGAGGGAGTATGGCCAGGACAGCTGGCCCAGCTGGCCAATGGGCTATTCCATACCATATGACGTCATGCTCAGCATATAAGGCTGGGTGAAGAAGAAGGAAGGGGGGACATTCGGAGTGATGGCATTTGTCTTCCCAACTAACCGTTACGCGTGATGGAGCCCTGTTTTCCTGGAGATGGCTGAACACCTGCCTGCCGATGGGAAGTAGGGAGGGAATTCCTGGTTTTGCCTTGCTTGCGTGCACGGCTTTTGCTTTCCCTATTAAACTGTCTTTATCTCAACCCATGAGTTTCTCACTTTTACCCTTCTGATTCTCTCCCCCATCCCATTGTGGGGGGAGTGAGCGAGCGGCTGCGTGGTGCTCAGTGGCCGGCTGGGGTTAAACAACGACACATCTCTCTCATGTTAATAGAACGCTAAAAACCTATGGATTCCCAAAATAATGGCTGTATCGAGCTTTTGTTGTTGATAGATAAATAAGAGGAGGGTGTAATACCGAGTACCTTACAATGTGTCTCAGCCTTTTCATTTGCTTAATTTTTCAACAAATGCAGTTAAGACCAGTTTTGAAAACTTGGTTTTATGTATTTATGAGCGTGCTTTTCTCATGAAGTTAACAGGAATCTTGGCAAGATTGGGCTGAATAAAAAAGCAACGAGACTTTCTTTTGTTGAGAAAGATGTGTGTTTTTAATGGGAGCGCTTAAAATCCCACCCCTTTAAGGCCCATATTAAATGTTGCAGAGAGGCAAATAGCATGGCATCCCTCTAGAGTAGGAGTTTGCGACACGAAGAGTTACTCTTGAGATGTAATCGTCCTTAGAATGTCCTGTGAAGTGTTCTGTGAAATCTCCTCGCAGGTTGTGGAGGAGTGTGCTATATCACACCTAAATACATAGGTAGGAGATGGATGAGAAGTGCAAACTTCGCTTGTCAGCCACTAAAAGTAAATAAACACAGTGCAGAGATGAGAACGATAATTGATGTCAGTCTTCTCCGATGGACTGATTCTTCCATCCGCTTCTTTTAGTCTTTATTTCACTTCCATGCAGCTTTTCTTCTATGCACTGGTTTCCTTCCTTTTGTTTCCCTTCCTCTCTTGCACACTAAGGGGGCTTTCCTGCTCTTTCTCTCTGGGCTTCATTATCTCACTCACCTACTTGTGCTGCATCGCAATTTTTTTTTTCTGTCCTCCCCCTGCATTAAACTTCCTATCTGTGGTCTTGTTAAATGAAATAACAGCAAGAGCGGTTGGTGTTGATGTTGCAGATACCACGATGTCCGCAGCCCAGGGTGCAGCCATTAATATTCTATCCATAAGCTGTGGAAGACAGACTCCAAAGAGACGCCTAAGGACATGATTCCTCAGCCCCTCTGAAAGGTCAGACGTAGGACTTAACTTCTGTACTGTGCAGCCTTAGCTGTCACTTGGTGTTCACAGGCTCTTAGATAAGATTAAAAACGAATATATCCCCGGTTTTAGAGAAAGTCAAATAATATGTGATCGAAATCCTACATCTACTGGATCATGGGCAGGCAGCTTTAAACACCCACAGTTCCCAAACCATCCGTGGGCCCCCACGCTGACTTGACTTCCATTGTTATGGGTTCAAGGTACGACTTGAAGTGGTTTGATTGTTGAGTGCCTGCTGTTGCATTGACAAGAGGGATCTGCTGAATACGCCAGAAGACATACTATGGAATTTGGCTGATATGAACAATGAAGCTAAATGAGTTGTATTTTTAAGAGCTGGTCAGCAGCATCTTAATAAAAATAGGCAGTGGGGGGAGAACCAACCGCACTACAAAAACCAACAACAAAAAAATACAACCCTAAAGACAAAAAAACCCCCAAAGACCAAAAAAAGACAACCAACCCACCCAATAGCTTGGAGCAATGTTTCTTGAAATTGCTCTAAAATATGAAACTATTAAGGTTAATCTAAATTAATCTATACGAAGTAAGAAAGATACCTGCTTAGATCTCAGCAGCAGCAGGTGCTTGCAGTATTATAAATAGAAAGCAATACAAATTGAGGTGCTTATTAAATTTGCCTTTATGATGCTTTGAAGAATTGCAGTGGAACAGAAAAGAAAAATTACCAAAGGCTCTGGCTTAGAAGAGTGACTTAAATAGCTGTGCTGCCGAAGGAAACGGACATAAACTAGGGTAAGTGATAGACTTGTTCAAAAAAGGTTATCTAACAGCGATTTGTCCTTAGCGTGGAGAGATTGGCCGAGAGCTTTAGAGGGATGTGATTGAACAGGGGAGGGCTTAATTTTTTTGGACAGTTTTAATACCGTATTGAATTTTAATATATTTTCCAGGAGATTGCACTGTAATCCCTTCTAGCACTTATGTTTCTCAAGTTTTTCCTTGTTTCCCTTTTCGCCTTCTTAGAGCTGACAAAAACTAATTCTGCGGGAAATATTTGTGTTTGGGAAATTGGCTCATTCAGAATTTTTGCTGCCTTTTTGGATAAGGCTTCGGTGAATGTTGTTCAGCATTTTCTAAAATTCTTGAAACACTGTAGAGCCTCCGCAGAGAGGTGGCTGAGCAGAGCAGCTAACAAATTGTTGAGTAAACCAGGTCAGAGCAGCAGGCTCAACTGGCAGAGAGACTATTAAAAATGAATCAAAATCTGCAGGTTTTTTTCTATAATGAGATACTCAAATTGATTTAATTTGGCAGGGAACATACTAGGAAATCGTAGCGTGGGAAAATCGGTGCTTTGGGGAGCAGTGAATTGCCCTCCATGAGATCCAAGATCCTGCTTTTTAATGTAGCAAAACACAAGCACGCTTGCTGGTGGAGAGGAGGTCTCTGGTGGCACGGTGTCACTGCACCCTTCTCGTCTCAGTTACTGTCTTGGAAAATGCCTGGCATACAAACAGTGAAGGCATCTAGGTTAGAAGTGGTGATAACACATGTGCACATGCAGAACAGGTAGAGTCATTATTGCAGAGCGAAGGGGGAAAGGGAACGGGTGCAGACAGCAGGACTCCTGGCATCCACATCCAGATCTCCCTGGCACTGCACATGTGGGCTTACGCAAGCTCAAGTGGCTTGTATGCCATACCAAACATTTAATATATTTTAGCTGTAGTTAGGAATTCAGTTGCATCCCTACGCTTATGAGTTGCATGAAAAAGATGACTTAGGCAATGCACAAGCCTGACTACCCTTGGAGAAGTTTGGATCTGTTCAGCAGGGAATGAAGCTGGTATCTTGTGCTAAGCTTATTGGCATTAATGCATGATTGTGTATCATCGGTGACTCTCCAAGAGCACTGTGAATATAGCAGATTGCTGTAAAAACAACCCGAGTGGGAAGGAAGGCTGTACAGAAATAAATGAAAAGGGAGAACATGAATACTGTTACCTAGGGAGATGTTTTGGTCTTGATAGGTGCTTTAAAAGAAGGTCACTTGCACTTTACAGTGGTTGAACTATGGTACTGATCAATAGCTGCTGAACGTTGTAGAGGAACTTCTGAGACATCCTTCTCTGACTACCTGGGCTTGCTCGTGATGGACTTCATTACACACACAACTCCATAGCGTTTGCTTTCGCTTCTGAGTTTTTGAGCTGGTGGGAAATCCTGGTAGTAAGACTGTAAATAGGAGCACATAAATAGGTGGTGCAAGAACCAGTGTTGCAGAACTGATTAGGCAAAACCAGGCTTGTGTTTAGAGGGTGGCTTTGCTGGGAAACTCCCTTTGGTTAGACTGTGCAAAACTTTTTTCTCTCTGTCCCTGTAATTTTATTAAGTCTTAATTAAACTTTCTGCAATTGAATTAGTTTGCATTAATGTCACACTGTCTTATTATGTGTATATTGACAGACACTAACAGGGATTTGATCAGCCTAATCCAGCTGTATGTAATTACGTGCCTTCTCCTTAAATAATTGCAAACAGAGTCTATCAATCATGGCAGGAAAGCCTGCTGCTTTATTATAATGTGGGATTGTTTAGTGAAATGTAATAAGACTTCAGGTTTAATCTGGGAAGTAAACAGAATGAGATTTTAATGAGACCAGTGATAGGAAGAAAAAACTCTCCCCACCCATCCTGTGTCGCAAGTCTCAGTTCTTATCTTCCCCCCAAAAAAGGTGTCCTGATTGCATTGTTGTCACGCTGATGTTGAGAACATTTCTGTAATTTGAAAGGAATTGGGGAAAGGCGCAGATTTCTGGCTGCCAGAGGAAGAGCTCTAGCCTAAACCTGTGATACTGTTCCAATGTAAGGTGGAGGGTTTTATTTCATTCATTGATAACTTGATCACTTGGATTGAATGAGAGCGTGTAGAAGGCAACAGAGGCGGGAATGAAATCTACTGAATCACAGCACTGCATAAGCTCTAAAACACCTGCCCCGCTTGGAAAACAAGTAAGGGAGTAACACAGGCACCCACTTCAATGATTCTATTTGGGTTGATTTCTGTGTGATTTAGTTACTCTCCAGTGTCATGCAGTCCTCCCCTGGCACATATACAAGCAGGGAGAGGCTGGCATGGTGCCAGCAGTTTTTCCTCAGCCTCCTACTGGAAAACCATCCATGCCAAGAAAAGCTTGAAAAACCAGAACTTCAGACAAGCCCTGAAGGAGGTGAGTTTAAGATCTGAACCCCTCGTTCAGCGTGTTCTGGCATTGCATCCAGCTTGCTTTAAATCTGCGAATACCTCCAAGTTACTTCATAAAATAAAATGGTAAGTGCCACTGTTAGTGAAGTGCTGTACATTTTCCCCTGCAGGACTGTCTCAGGAGGGTTTTAGGCGTCCACACCCATCTTACTTTCTCCTATTGCAGGTAGTTCTGTATCTTCAGCCGAAAGAGGGAGATTTCCCTTTGTGCCTTCTGAAGAAACACTGTTTCACAAGTAGTTTGAGTCCAGCATATACACAGATTGTCTTGTGGTCAGGAAGTAGAGATGTTTTTTCTAGATGTTGCCCTGATATCTTGGGAGCTGTTCTTTCAGCTTTTCTCTTCTGTTAGTCACTCTCCATCGCTCCCCTCTCTGGTGCACACGCACGTATGTGTGCACACACCTCTGCTGCCCCAGGCTTATCCCTTGCCTGTGCGTTTTTTGTGGGTTTAGATTTAACAATCCGTTCTTGCTGCGGGCATGGAATTTTTGCCTGCCAAGTTTTAGCCTGGACTGAATTTTCAGTGCCAAAGTTTTAATGGCAGTAGAATTATAATGAAAAGCAGCGACAGTCCCTCAATTCTCCTGTTTGCATTACAAAACTGTAACATCAGGCTTCAGACTTGCTGGCGTTTTGTCTGGCCTGTGTCTTGGGGATGTTTTTCAAACACATTTACAGTGATGCTGTCTCACGGAGTGACTGTGTTGGGAACTTGGTAGTTTGAACGGGAGAAGTAACAACCATACCGCACTCTGGATCGTAAGAAAGGAGTGTTTCCCATCTAGGTCATCATCAGCTCACAGGATGAGCGCTGCTACCCTCTGGTGACAGTTCAGCTTGTGGTGTGAGTTAGCAGCCACAGTCCAGGTTTCGATGGGCTTGTGACCCTAACGCAGCTGGGTCACTGGAAAACAGAAGTGTTATTTTCATACCGGGTTCTTATTGCTGCACATTCTTGCAGATGGTCTTGGGACTGGTCTGGGAGAGCAGCACATTAATTTTGAGGAGCTCCGACACTAGTGACTTGTTTATTTTTATTTATTTATTTAACTTAGCTATTTAAAAAATGACTGAATTTCCCTAAGTACACTGGAAAGATAAATGTTTTGTATCCAAAGGGTCTTGTCAGGAACAGCTGAGAAAATTACTTTTTAGGAAAACAGGTGAGCAAACACATAATACCAAGTCATATGCTAGGTGTTGTGGTTTACTGCATTTATGTGTAAGATCATCTGTAGCTGTATAGACGGCAAATGGCAAGCTCTTCTCTTACAGCCTCCCCTAGGAATTGAATTCATGCAGTGACAGAAATTATGTGTTTGTTTTTCTTGTGTTTTCAGTAAACATTAGTTGTATTTCTTCAGGGGACTGCTTGTTTCAAAAGTTGTGTTGATGCTGGTTCTTTATCTACGAAGAAAAATACGGGTTATTTATCCGCCTGTTCATGGAGCAAAAGGCCTTGCCTTTTTTTTTTTTTTTTTTAATTGAATTCTGTTTCTTTGCTGCATTCAGGGCAGATAGGATTGCACTGCAACACTGTATGTGCCAAAAATACTGTCACCTCGTCTCTGTTTAACAATGCCTTCCCAGATGCAGAGATCCGTGGCTTTTTGTTTCTAATACAGATTACTCTCTATATCCAAGTCTTCAGAATTGTGAAAATCGTATTGAAATAGCTTTTTGCTTTGGCGGCCTTGCTCTCTCTGACTTCGCGGCAGCATTCAATGCTGGCTTTCATTTTCCAAATGCTGTGCGTAGTTTGGAGACTCTCAAAGCTACGTTTACAGTAAATGTGATGTTGTGTTTGGGTCAATTCAGATTTAGGTCTGTAATTTGGAAAAAAAGCCACCACCCCTCACTAAAAAATAATGTTAAACTGACTTCAGACAGCATCTTAATAGTTCCATATTGTTATGTGCGTAGCTTTTACCCTTAAAACCAGGGTTGTTTTGATTTGCTAATCGTAATTCCTTGCTACAGTCAAATAGGCTAATTTTTTAGTAATTTTTATTAGTAAATTTTTATGAGATTAAGAATTGACCTCATGCTGTAACATGAAAATCCATTTTTCACAGAACAAAAAATTGTGTCTTAATGCTTTTCTTCATTTTTAGCACACTCTGAAATCATGACAGATAGTGTCACTGAAACATGAAGATCTCAAATTTAGCATTGCAAGCATTATCTTCAGCTATGCATCAATTCTGCTGTGCAACTTCTGTTTAAAAGAAATGAGCTGGGTGACCCAGAGCATTTGGCAGTGCAGAAGCCAAAGTTATTTGTGTTCCTGCAGAGTCCTTGCTTGCTTAGATTGCTCTTGTTTTGTTAGGGGGACGGCTTGTACAAATGAAAAGTTTCTGGTTTTTAAGCAGGTCTTAATCATTTCCCTTTGTTAGTGGTTGCACAGAGCTGTGTTTAGGTACCAAAAGGAACTGTCCTGCAACTGGAATATTCACTTCATTGTGGGGCCGCTTTTGTGTTGCTGAAAGTGGGTTGGCTGGGGAGGCTTGGGGGGAGGGAGGGAGGATGTGACTGGGATTAAAGTGTTTTGTTAATCCTCTGGGCAGGCTTGCTCTTTAGGGTTCAGCTCTCTTAGTCAAACTGGCAAATCTCTGCTCTATCCATCTTTGTCACCCACACAAGTGATTACATGGAACATTTTGCTCCTTTAGAGCCTGTCAAATAATGAAGATTTTTTTTTAACTATCATTTTACATTTAGTGTTTAAAATGGAGTATAATAATTGTTCGTGAATGTGATGGAAATAATGTTGGACAATCACTACTGCAGTTGCATAAAAACTGTTACAATCGGGGTGTGGGTTTTGTTTTGTTTGTTTTTTTTTAAAAAGCCCCCTCCTCAGAGCCAGGTTTGCAAGGCATTAGGTGCTTAACGCGTCTGACACAAACACAGGAGCAGATTTAGCTTCTTCTCGGCGTGGGAGTTGGGTGCAAACTGGTCGAAGTGCTCATGTAAATTCTACTCAGGGCGCAGCCATCCAAAGGGATGAAGGCGTTCTTCATAGAAGATGTGAGGATTGTTATTTTTTCTCTCTTACACCTGCCAAAACTGAACCACAAGGAAAAAAACAAGTGACAGAGTTGGATCTGTGTGGATGGAAAGGCTGCGTGCAGAACTAAAGTCTCTGGAGACCCCATCTAGAGCTCTGTGCACAAGTATTCCTGTTTGTAAGTCTGTCCCAAGCTCCTACTGAAATACTTTTTTAAATTCTCATTTAGCTGCATCTCTAAGCTGGCCAAGTCACCTTAGAAATTGTTGACCTTACTGATGCTACTCTAGGAATGGCAAGACCTTACAGCTGGCAGGAAAGAAAATTCTCTATCCAAAATGGGATATTTCACCTCAAGGTAAAATCAGTTATGGAGTTATGATAAAAAAAAATAAATCTGTGTTCCATGGGGTAGTCTAAAACAAGTCTTGTCCTTTATTAAATAGTACCCAGGGTTTGTGTAACAGTATTACGTGCAGTTCAATCATTTATTAAAAAAAAAACCCAAAACATATGCATATTAAAAGGTAGGAAATAATGTGTTATCTGTTGCTTAGACTCCACTTTAATTACGAGTAGAAGCAAGAATGATATTACTTCAGCCAACTTGCTGGCCTGAGGCTCCCCTTGCTGGCTGGGGCAGCACATCAAGTTTCCTTCTGCTCTGTCAGGAGCTGCCATCTCCTTGTGGTGGCCAGCGGCTCAGCCGCAGTGAAGTTGAAGTTGCACGAGGTAAGGAGGATTAAACCCTCATGTGTAGGAGACCCTGCACAGCCGCTCAGAGCCGCTGTGTCCGTTCTGCTGGGACCATGCAAGCAGAATGCTCTGTGCACGTGGCCTGGGGCTTCGGCAGCACTGCAAGGAACAATCCTCTTTCACTGGTGGGAAGGGTGGTCTTCATCACGAGGGTGGGGGGTGCTCCTGTTTTAATGACTGCTCAGTGCTTAGCACTGGTTCCCTGCTAACTAGGCTTCCCCTTCCTTGGATCCTCACCTCCTCCTCTTTCCATCTCTTGGACTCTACTTCTTCCAGCCTCCGTACAGCAGCTCCGGCTGCAGTACCCTAAAGTAATCAGCTCAGTAGTAGAAATAAGTAACAAGCTGATGAGATTGTTGGGTTTAGTTCTTCTTGACTCTGATGCTGGCGTGTCCCGGTGATTGGGAACTGCTGGTTTTGGGACTTTCTAACGCTAAAATAATCTGAAGAGTATTGTCTACTTAGGTGTCTTGTGTCCTTTTTTCCCACTGCTGGCAGGCAATTTGAATACAGTGTGTCTTGATTGCTGGTTTGTTGTCTGGTTTGGGGTTTTTTTTAACGTGTGAGTAACATCCATGGCCTTAGGGCAAAATTTAAATGATAAAAATTAATTCTTGTCAGATTGTTTGAATTTCAAGATGTTTTACTGTTCCAGAAATGTTACAGTATCAGCAGCAGGTTAGACCATGTTAATCCAAACTGACTTGCAAACACGTGTAATTTTGAATTTAGAGAAAAATTATTCAGCTTAACATGGCTAATACATTCATGCTGTAAGGCTGGTGATAATAAGTTCTTTAGATGTCTAGACGTGCGATTACACTAAATGCAGATAAACGAAATCTTTTGTGCGTGTGTTGCATGTAGAAGGAGATGCAGAATTGCAATACGCGGCAAGCGCTGGTGTGGCAGCAGCAAGGACTGCCATTCCCAGCTCGCAGGAATAGCAGTGTGTTGTGTGAGGAGCTTTTAATTGCTGATTACTAATAGTCAGGGTTAATTTCACAAAAATAAAAGTGTTAATTTCACACAAAAAAAAATCAGATTGCCATAAATTCTGATTGGAAGATTGTTGATATATTTTGAAGCCTACCAGTCCCCACAAGTTTCACTACAGCCTTCTGGTACAAAATTATCTCTGCTTAACCATAGTTGACCTGCTTTAAAATGCTCACAAATGGTTCAGCATTGGTATGAGTGACTTCAGCAGGTCCTCTGATTTATACTTTTAGGTTTTGAGGTTAGCTCTGCAAAACCAGTTCAGAGTAACTTAACCCAAAAGGTAGAATGAAGTGCACTTCTATATATAAAAAGCAATTTGGATGATGGGCAAGGAAGAATGTAATTGCTGTAGACGTCAAGCCAGAGTACTAAATTTGTGAATTTTTATTATGTTGAAGAGTGATGTCTTTAGGTTTGTCTTCAGTAGCTTGAATTTTTAAATGTTTTGTTCTGCTTGAAACCTTAGCTTTTCAGTGTCAAGTTGGAGCACTGCAGTGTCAGGGAGAAGAGGCAGGCTTTGTGAAATGGATGCTTCAGACAACTACACCAAGTCAACACTCATTTTCTTGGCTTGGCAATTGAGATGGTTTCTTTCTAGCCAGCAGGTTCTTGCTTTTGGGGGAAACTTTGCTGTAGTGAACTTAAAAATAATCTCATCACCTCATACAATTTTATTATTAAATTTTAATTTGTGAAATTCATAAAAGGAAGGTGAAGTTACAGTCTCTAGCTAGTGCCAGACTCCTGTCATGCTGTGGTGGACTACGGATATTCCACTTTTGCTAGAGTCTGTTAATCCCTTCTATGCTATTCCTATAAATGTCCCAATTGAGGGAGTTGCCGACTTTCCAGTAAAAGCAGTAGCTGAACTAGTTTGGTGATCATTTCCAGCCTTGGCAGATACTTGGGCCAGGTTGAGCAGTTACTAGAAACGGAAGCAGCCCTAGGGGGTTGCATACAGTCTACAGCAGTGAGCCCTCTCCTGTTCGGGGGAGACTAGGAGTGGAAAGACTCTCAGCTTCTGTTTGAGAAGAAAAGACGAGTTTCCAGTTCTGCACTGTGAGGTTAGCTGATCACTAAGGCTCCAGTTGCCACAAAATTGAAGTATCTGTGAGACATCACTTTCTCATTGCCCTTCTGATAGCTACTTGCTCTGAGACATTTTAAATGGGCAGTGCTAACTAGACTTAATTACACCCATCCCAATGCTGTATTATTTCCTTCCTCTCTCCGCTTGAGTTTTGCCTTCCCAGTGCGCAAGCAGGGTGATTACTGGAGGACGTAGCTCAGTAACGTGATATAAATTGTTCTCATGGGCTGTGCATGCCACAGGGAACGAGACCCTAATGTTGTAATCCCAGCCCTGGCCCTGACTTGCTGTACTTTATGTATCTGTTTCTTCCTTTCCATAATTGTCAGTGGTCACCTGCCTTCCAGTGAAGTCCACGGGTGGCTGGTAAGAGGCTTGGCAGTGGAAGGGGATAGCTGTGGCTCTCTTACTCCACTTGCACAACATGGGCTGTAGAATTTCATCTTATGCAGCTGAGCACTGATTTTTAAGTACTGTTTTGTAGCAACGTGAACATAGCAGCACATACAACATGATGGACCTTTCCTGTGGGGGAGTCTTGCAGCAACTGGCTAATACTGGCACTCGCGTCGGGGCTCCTAGTGGCACAGGGGCCTGGCAGCAACTTACAGAGATTCACTGCTTCCATTTTACGGTTCAGTTAAGATGAACCCTAAGGCTCATCTCTCTGAAAACTGTGGGCCAGTTTCTGTGCAAGTCCATCTCTGCCGGTAGCAAAGCTAAGTAACCCAATCTACTGGAAACGCATTTGGAGATTGTTGCCAGATTCCCAAACGAGAGCATCAGCTTGCAATTCAAGTGGTGCTGACATTTGCGGGAGGGCTTTCTGTTCTAAGCCGTCAGATGTTAGCTAGTGTATGTAATTAACTTGGTATAATTTTGCTTCAGAATGAAATATTCATTCAAAAGAGACTTAAAAAAACATCCTGATGTTTTTAATGTCTGGGTAGCAAGTGATGCTGCATAGAGCAAGGCATATATTTATTGTTAGAGAGATTGGTTTCATGGCAACTCCTGTTTGTTACTATGGTACACAGAAAGTCCCAAAGGCTTTTACTGTCCATCACTTCTTGTGTCTTGTGAGTAATCCAGATACAAAACCCACTGATGTACATTAACAGAAAACAATATGAAAATACTATAGCCTGAAGTGCTCTGGTTGTCTAGTTACCCCAAAGGGAAAATGTAAAACTTTATTTTGCATAGCAGTTTTTCTAGAGTTTGGTAATAAAGCTTATGACCGGAGCAGGAGGAGAACACAACGGAAATGGAAGGGGTAAAACAGATTTCTTTTGCCCCAGAGGAAATTCAAGAGTTAGTTAGAGAAGTGATAACAAAACCAAACCAGAAACCCATAGCTTGCAGAAGGTGGAATACCAAAGACTCTGCCCTGAATCAGTAAGAGACCTGAGGATTTGCTGAGAGGAAACAGTTAACGAAAGTTTAGAAATGAATTAGTCCCATTTGATTAAAAGACTGGAACAGGGTGTCGTGTGTAGTTGCTCCATCCAATTCCTATTTACCTCCCCGTTATGAAGTTCATTGACCACTTCTGGTATCTCTATATCTGTTACGTATTTCGATTCTAATGCTGCAGCTTGCAGAAGGAATTTGTTGTTTCTAAGACTTGAACTTTATTGTTTCCTCTTTTGAAAATAATCCCAATCACCAAAATTTCCTTTTTATGCTTTATCAAAACTGAAATGAAGTGTTTGCGTCAAAGTCCACGTTGAATTGGCAAAGTTTATGATCAGAAGAAACAACTGCTTGAAAGGTGTGTGTGCATGGAATGCAGAATTGGTGAATCCAGCTGAACACTGAGATCCTGTCATGCTTGATGGCTTTTTTTGTTTTGTTTTTCTTAAGGTTGTATCCAGGAAGGACCATGTAAAGACAGAAATACTGACCCATTGATTTGCTCTTGGTTTCCAGTACCACATGGTTGCTCTGATAGTCTGGTCACTTCCTTAAGTTTGAATTAGTAGAGTTACTTGACATTTTACCCTAATTGATGCACTATCTCACTAACCTCATTGGCTGGGTGAGATTCACAGCAGGAAGGTTGCTGCTGTTATGAGAAAGGATGAAAACTCCTTTGTAGTTGCATGTAACCTATAGGTGGGGATTCTTGTTTTGTACATGAGCATTTTAGTTCGGTTTTGCTTCTGTGGTCAGGCTGACAAATAAGGTTGAGTGCTAACACCAACAGAAAGCATCCCACTTTCAGTGAAAACCACTTCTTCTTTTTAAAAAGTAGTCATAAGACAACTTGTAGCATTGACCAGAGATGACACATCAAGAGGAACTTGCGTCTGTGGTGAACTGAGCGAGCTTTGCAGCTTTGCTTGTTGACACATGCTCCTCACCTACAACAGCGCGCTAAAATCATCTTGATATTTTGATACAAAGAAGGAAAGAAAAGAGGCAGTTACATTAACCCGCTAATTTCTTCATATGTTTTCTTTTGAGTACGTTAGGGAGTGATGGAAAAACATCATAGTTTACTTTCAATTCAACTCAATATTTGATGTCAGTAACTGTTACCCTCCAAATTTGTGTTTAGATACATCTGGCCTGTATCCAGCTATTGTGCCGCTGCAGAAATAGGGGATGTGGCAAAGAGGAAAATAGCCAAACGGTCGGCATCCTGCTTCTTCCCCGTACGGTCAGCGAGTTACACAGCTGTAGGCAGCTTAGGGGCAAAAAACTTAGGGTATGGAAATATTAAGCACCTACTGATTCTCCTTATTTCAGAGAGGCTTTCATATTGTGCAGTGTTTTTGTTAATCTCACTTTATAGATACTTCTGCTTTTAAAAATTGGTCTAGTAGATGTTTCAAAGCAACTACCTTATTAATGACTGCTTGTCTACACCAGTGATTTGTAAGCAGGCTGGTTATCGTTCAGGATCTTTTTCTTATAAAAATGACAGCTGTAATAAGAGTGACAGCACTGAGTCATGTTATGATTTAGACTTTGTTCTATGGCAGCAGAGCTAGAAGTGTAAGTTAAGCAGCTCTTTCCCCACATTTCTTCCTGTTAGAATACCCTTTATTCCAATAAATACCTGTTGAGGATGATAAACGCTTAATGTTTTTCCTTATGGCAGGGTGCGTGCTTGCCCTTCCTCGTTCTGTAGGCTTGTGGGGAGCCACAGACCTTTAGTTGGGAGGCTGCTGCTGTCAGAAGAAGGGGTAGCTGGTACTCCGTGTTGACGCAAGACTAATTCGTATTATTTTCCTTACGTCTTTAGCTTGTTTGCCCTGGAGGATAAAATGTATGGTGCTGGGCTTTGTTTCTGGCTTAACAGAGTGCAAGTTCAGTGCTCTTGGACAAACGCGCATCGTGACGACTTGCTGTAGTTTTTATGGGGAAAGTTGTGCTGAGCGAGCGCACTGCAATTCCGTTTCCTTGAAAGAAACTGCATAGATATTGGTGCCAGTTGGATAAAGGATTTACCAAGAGGAGCTGCAAATTGTTTTAATAACTGGAATATGTGTAGATCTTGCTCAAAAAATTGTTTTTTTCCTTCTCTTTTAGTTTCTTGCACAGCCAACCACTTGAAGGAGAAAGAATTCTTCAACCTCTTGTTTCAAAAGACCTTGGACTATTTTCTGCTGCTCAACTCCCTTCGCTTCCCCGTTTCAGTGAACAAAAGGTCCTAAGAGGAGGATGAGGCAGCTAAGAGGAAAACCCAAAAAAGAGACCTCCAAAGATAAAAAGGAGAGAAAACAGGCGATGCAAGAGGCCCGGCAACAAATCACCACCGTCGTGCTTCCCACGCTGGCTGTTGTAGTACTGCTGATTGTTGTATTTGTTTATGTAGCGACTCGTCCAAATACAACTGAATGATGCAGCTTTTCAGACTTTCTAGCTTTGGGGTATTAATAATTTTATCAAGAGCCAAAAGGAACTCTCTGCCACTCTTTTAGTACTTTACAAAGGAACTTGCTGGTATTTTCAGTCTTTCTCTTGGTTAGGGTCCCGCAGTTTCTCCTTAGGAATGCAACATAAAACGTATTAGTGAATGTGCCAGTACGTTTTATGGTCCAGTTCATGTGCCTTTCAGACTTTTAAAATGGTGTTTTTCTTAAATCTGTTTGAAGCTCTATATTGTAAAAGGAAATCGTGTTCTGCTATAGATTTGTAAAAAATCAGCTTTCAGCTTTTATCACTGTTATGGATGATGTTGCTCCCATGAGCTCTTGTACGACTATTTCAGAACTTCCAAAGAAGTACATTTCTTCTTTGTACTTAATGTCATATGAAGTACTTTGATTCAGAAAGGATATATTTATTTTTTGAATAAAAGAGAGAAGTCTTACTTGGAATCTTCAAATTATTTTGCAAAAAATGTGACTTATTGTGAAAGCCTACATTGTGTACTAATTTTTTCATTAAACACTATATAGTTCATTCAAAAAGCATTTCTTTTTGCTGTGAGATGCCAACATGCAAAGTGAATACTTCAGGATCTGCCGGCAGGAATCTTACACAAGTTGGGAGGGAGATTCTACCAGTTTATGGTGAAGTAACTAATAACAAGCTACATTAACACAGATAGTTGTTTATCTGAATGTTAAATATTTAAATCTGTATGAAGTGGCAATAAAAAGGTGATTTTGAATATAGCCCTTGATTTTTTTTTTTTTAATTTTTTTTTTAAAGGAAGGAAAAGTAACATGACTATAACTTAGGTCTCTAATCTGTTTGAAGTGAGCTGCTGTCCTGTGACATCCCCCTCTCCCCTTCACTAAAAGGAGGCTGTGAGCACAGCTTGGGCAGTTTTATTCTAAGAAATCAAACTATAAATTCTGATCAAAATGCTTAAATAATCCTGTGTCCTTCTACAGCCCTTTATCGTCCAAGTATTTTAAGGCACTCAGTAAGCATTAAGCTTCAGAAGACTTTGGGGAGGGAATTTGAGAACTCTTGACTGCTGTTTAAATACAGGCCAAGCAAGGAAGAATGTGATGCTACAGTGCACTGATGAGTAGCAGGAAATATTTCTGTGCTGAAAGTCAAAGACCCCTCAAGTCTTTACTTCGTGTGCTTGTCTTTCGGCACGGGGATGGTCCCAGGGAAGTCAAAGTTCTTACGCGTGCCAGCGAAAGACCGTGCCTTGCTTCCTACATTAAGCCTGTGTATTGTTCCTGTGCGGAACTCTACTGCTGACCAAAGCTGTGTTGCAAAAAAATAATTTAGGCAAGCAAATGCAATTCCTTGCAGTTCCCGAAGTGGGGCGATTCTATGGCCAGCTATAAACCAACCCAGTTCAGAATGGGACAGATAGCCAATGATGCGGGGATGGCCGCAGCTAATGACACTTGCTGTGCCACCACTGTTGGTAGTACCTAGAATTAAACAGGCCCTGCAGACTAAGATGTTTTTGAAATACAAAATTTGCTAAAAACTAAAAGGAAGAGTTTGGATGAATTGTTAGGTTGACTTTTCTCCCCCCAACTTGCAGCATAGTATGTATAATATGTATGTACAGCAAGCCACACAGACAAGATGGTCATCATGGTATGCCCAGAAGAATGTTTACCCACCAGTGACCAGCGGGAAGGCTGCTGTGGAACCCCTGTGCTCACCGAGCTGTGAACTGAGCCGGAAAATTATCTGTGCTTTGGTACTGAGAACCACTTCCTTCAACTGGAGAGATCTGAAATGACGCCTCTGTGAACGTAATTGCTTAGTGTGTGTCGTCTCCCAGCTGTTTCTGTTCTCCCAGGCACTAAACCCTTTTTGTCCTATTTTTATTTTATTCTCAGTTAGGGATGGCTGCGATGGAGCTCTGTTTGCCCTTTTTTGAAAGGAGGTGTTCAGCTTGAAAGAAATTTGTGCCTGAGGAAGTGAACAAAAGTGTGTGTAGTTTAAATATGTGTGTTCTGCAGGGTACTTGGTGTCTTGGGCATCTAGAATAGAAGCAAACTTTCCGCTAACCTCTTCCATAGATTCCTCATCTTCCTCTTCCAGAGATTCTTAACCAAGGTTTTCCTGTCCCTGCTCATTCTGTGATACTTTCTGACGGCTCCAACAAAGTCCCTGTGACTTTCCCATCTCTGAGGAGCGGATTTATTTCAGTCCGTTCCACCTGCAGGGCTTTTTTATCAGCCCAAGCAATAACTTTGTAATTCAGCAAGCCTTCCCTGAAACTGTTCAGAGCCCTTATGTGAGGTGTTTTTCCCTTCATTTTCTGCAAGAGTTGAGTCTGTGACACGTATGAGCAATTAACTGGCTGATAACAACTAGATAGGTAAAAGGTCAGTTGGGTTAGATAATATTTAAGATTACTTCTCTAATGAGATGTTTCATTTCTGCTGCTTTTTCTTATGCCCTCCCTTTGTCTCTTGTCATCTGCAAATTCTTCAGGTCACAATAATAATCTTTTCAGACCCAAATGTTTATTAATATGAACCTATAGCTTAATGCTAATAAGAGACATTGTGTATTTCAATTCCCTGAAATGTGCAATTTTACTGAGTGCTAATTGAGAGGAAAATAGTGTTACACGTTCTGAATTGTTCCTTATGCAGAAGTAGAATTGATTTCACAGTTTGAATCTTCAAAAAAAAATATTTTTTTTCTCTAGTAAACAATGAAGTTGGATTCTGACATTTTCTACCAAATTCCCTTTTACTAATATCAGATGTGGGAATGCACATTTGGAAAAATGGTATGAAGCCTCTGTAGACAGAAACTGTCAAAAATCACTGGGAAATGATCAGGAAGTAAGTTAATGGCAGTTGCCCAAATGTCAACTCCTGTGAACTTCTCAGCCAAAGGTGTAACTGTTTCTCTGTTTTTTTAACTGTATGTGTTACTCCAAGTGTCAGTTGCCTTCAAAAATGTTTTAGAAATAGGGTTTCAAACCTTTTCCCAACATACAGTAGCTTGTGGGCAAAATTGAATGATTTATTACAAGCGTTTTACCAGAAAACTCATGCTGAGATACTTCTTCAGCAGTGTCTTATGATACGGCTTCCAAGAGTGCTTGTTATCAGGTGAAGTCATTAAAAACCTGCCATTGCCTTCTGATAAATCAAGTTATAGAAGCAATTTTTTAAAACCAATTTTTCAAAGCATAAATCAAATCTGAGTCAAATACTTAAAGATCAAGGTTTGAATGGAGTTTTATAAATGTCTTCGAAGTGCTAAGAAAATAAAGGAATCATGTCAAGTATTCTCACAATGGCTAAATGCCCCTCCGTGTTACAAGTGGCCCCAGCTCCCCAAAACCAAGTGAGAGAAGCCAGCGACACTGCCGGTGGTCTGAAGGAAGAACTACGCATATTTTCAGAGCTCAGAGAAATTGGCTCTCGGTCTTCTGTTTCAATCCATTGACAAGAAAATGTTGACTTATTCACATTCTGATGTTCAAAACCCAGTGCTTTTAAATACACGCGGCAGAGAAAATGCACTGTTCTTTTTTCAGATTATTTATGTTCGGTGCCGGAATGGTGTACGCCTACAGGTTTGAACACTCCTGGAGCTCTGGAAGACGTGAACTAGAGCCTGCACTTGAGTCTCTGTTTTGGACCTGCGTCACACAGACGTTTCTTACCAGGAGAAGTTTCTTACCAGGGCAGGTAGTTCCAGTTCACACGCTATGCACCAGAAAGCAAAGCCCTGCCATCCGTGTCCCAGCCGAGTGTCTTCATCATCACTACAGATGGAGCTGTTAGCTGATGTTGTCTTCTCTGCGCCACCTTTATTTGGTTGAAAAGTTTCAACCAAAAAATCTCGTTACGATGCTTACGTGGGATACCGAGGACCAGGACTTCTGTAGGATTTCTTGCTCCATCTGGGATAGTACAAGGGTTCACGTCAAGTCTAAATCCTACATCTGTTGCAGGAAATTCAGTGACAGGATGGTTTAGGGCTGTTCTCTGCATGCAAACGTGTTCTTGTAAGGTAGCTGGGCAAACACCTTGTTGATCAATCTGTTTCAAAGCCCCTACCAGTTTGGGTAAGCGTAGGTCAGAGGAACAAACCGATCAGTTTGTTGGTTTAGGAAGGGACACCGGAGCACAGTGCATCAGTGTCTAGGGGCGTTGCTCAATCCACTAGCGGAAAGTTAGATGCAGTACATTAAACTACGGCCTATTTATGGATTTGAGGGTGTCTGTGTGAATACACAGTAACTCAGACATCTGAACCCGACAGTGAGGAAAAAACAACACACAGTTCCCACATTGGTTTGGCCAATTCAAACGAGCTCTGCTATGAACAATCTTTAACCTAGCATTTTCTCCACAGACTGCTGTGTCTGAGAAGAAAAAAACTTCCCTAGCACAAGGCAGTTGGTGTAAAATCTAGTGGATAGCTATTTTGCATAGAATTAAATGGAAAAAAAAGTGATTGTGAAGGATATAATTGGCTGTTGTGGGTTGTAAAGCCAGACGGGATCGTAATCCCACCATCTGTATAATACAGGGTAAGGACCTTCCCCCAGCGCCCTCTCCCTCCTTCCAGCTGTTTGGTCTCTGGGAGACCCACGGGCAGAAAGCAGCAGGACGGAATGGAGTTCAGCACATACCTGAGCTGGCTGTGTAAATAAAACTTGGATGACTGGCACGGCATACCACGGATGTACAATCACCTGGGGCTCATCTCATGAGACAGCCTCTGTTGATACCTTCTTTCTCATTCCCACTGGTGGGGTTTAGTCTAGTTTTGAATTATTAAGTGGTGGCGGGCTTGATTCTGTGCGCTGTTGTACCACTGTTAAATCAGGAATTACAACCAGTTACACTATGCTAAAGCCAGAACAGTGAGACTGGGGGTTTAGGCGCTTTCTGTAGTATCTCTGATCACAGCAGAGATTCGTTAGCCTTTGACTGGGTAAGCTAAAGCCACTGTTTAAGTCTACCCAGCGGAAAAGCAAGAAAGCTGTGCCTGTGATTTTTCATGATGTTTGTCCATTTTTGTGTTCGTTTGGCGCTGTGTCTTGCTGCTGTTGTTTGCATTCCTCTCTGCATGGTTCAGAGGACCCGTCTCTCTGACACTCTCCCATTCTTATGCTCCTAAATTTCCCATACAAAAAAGAAAAGAGTAAGAAATGGTAGGAAGAAAATGCATTAAATACCCAACTTTCATGTGAGCCACTTTTAAATGTTTCTCTTCAGTTACTGTTGTTTCACCAACAGCCCCATCAGAGCAAGTTTTGGGAAGTGAATTGGACAGCAATGGTCTGGCAGCTCTTATAGCACCAACTATTTCAAAATTGTATCTCGATGAAACGTGTTGGCAACTGTGTGTACGTGACCTTTGTTTTTCCTTCAGCAAAAAAAAGCTGGTGGCAGCCTGAACGAACCATTGTTCTCATTTAAAAGAAGTCTTTCAACTGGGAGCCAAAAAAAGGTTTTTCAGTAAAGCTTTGAAAAATCATAAAAGAAGTCCAGCAGCTTACAAGAATTTTGCTATTGCCCAGCTATTCACAAAGTAGAATAGAAATTTTCTGTGTGTTTTGGCTAATCCTTAGCTCCTGAACATGCACCTTGTCCTGTCAAATGAACTTATGATTAATAATTCATTTTTTTCATTTTTATTGGTGCGTTCAGACATTTATAGCCTTGGACCCTTCTGATTATTCCTTTTTTTTACAATATACATACATCTCCAATCCCTGTTCATACGGTATATTATTTCTCAGTCTTTATTATTTCTGCTGTCCATCATTCTTTAAAAAGTTTTCCGAATAACTTGAAACGTGGTACATGCTGTACACACTGGTTTTGGCATGATAACATCAGGAATATGTATTTTCCTTCAGAAACCTCTCATCAGTTCAGTCAAGTTTCTACCTTTTAATACAGTTAAAGTATTCAGAACCAGCGGTGTGGCTCTGACTGTATCTGGCAGCAATGGGCTCTTGTTTAAATCGGGGATTGTCAGATGAGGAACTTCTGCTGATTTTGGCTGGCGAAAAGAAGTAAGTATGTGTTAAAAAACTGGCACTTTGATCCATACTGTCTCAGGACATTTGTGGCATAATATGCTCTGAGCAGGAAATAACAGTAAACAAGTAGGCTCTTCAGATACTGGTATTTTGCGGTTTTCAGTGCTTTTCACGGGGAGTTTATTATATGGTGTTACACAAAAGCCAGGCTGAACCTAACTCTGTGGTTTCATTAGCCAAAATTAGTAGCTTGGACAGATCTTAAAAAGCTTTAGAAAAAAATCTTACCCATTTTTTGATAATTTCATTCATTCATTCTGTATCGTCACACAGACCTGTATCATGAGAGGGATCCTCAGGCCTGGACTGGACTCAGACACATATGTTTCTTTGAAGATCTTCAGCATACTGTCTGGTTGTATGTTTAAATCTTGCAATGGCAAAAGAATCTGGCTAACTGGCTAATATCCCACATTTTTTTCTCTTGCTCTTCTGAAAGACAACGTTTTGCTGTGTTTTTGCTTCTACAGATCTTTCCCAGCTTAAAATTTAGCTTCATTTCCAGAGGTTCCTAAATTTCTTCATTAGTTCTTTTAAAACTCCCAGATGCATCTCCCCTTGAGCACGCATATATATTTAGTTTGTTCAGATGTCCTTCCATCATCTTTTTATTCAGTCTTTGTTCCTCCAGCTGAGTCTAGTAATCTTCCTGAATTTTCCTGTAAAAGGTTGTTTGATGTCCTCATTTTCATTACTCATTTTATTGCAAACTGAGCCAAACTGGTATTTAAAATCTTGGTATTTTGTCTAAGTGTGATGTAGTGTATTTTGTCTTAATGGAAATATAGCTTCCAAAAACAATTTACATTTTTGCTGTGGTCTTGAATATTAATAAGACTTCTTTTACTCACAAACTGGAGCTGTTTGACAGTCTGGTATTATTTTTATCCAGATTTTTCCAGGAAGTTGGCAACAGTATATGCTGGAAAGCACTTCTTCAGTATCTCTTTCACTGAAATTGGTGGTTCATCAACACTCTCTGTAATTTCTGTTTCGCTTGCACAGCAATAGAATTCAATACGAATTGCAAATAAAAGGAATTTCAACATTATGCAGTTTTTCAGCACATGAATTAACTCTGATTTCTGATGTTGTAGAAAAATATAAAGAATTTAGGCCCTTACCTAAAACAAGTTGTCTGAGGTTAAAGGTTTCTTCCCTATTCCAATGTAGTTAAACAATGAGCCAACATAGTATCAAAACATCAGTACCAAAACAGGTGCTTTTGAGGACAGGATTTAAAAATTGTAAAGTATTAATGTAAAGCATGTAAAGCACCTGAGATCAGGCTCTGCCCCAGATGAAGTCTTTAGGTCTGGTAAAAGGGGCAATACAGGTGGCTTCAAAACACATGCTTTGTCTATTCATGTTCCCCTCACGGACCTGCATGGCTTAGAGCGTAAGGAAGAAAGAGCTCAAACTTCTCATTTCAGGAGTCCCAAGGGCTATTTCTATAGCCAAGAATAACCGGAGCATAGACAAGCTCTTTATGCTAGGAGCTGTGACATGGCTAAAGGCCCCTATTATTCTTGTTCTGTGCAATCTAGAGAATTTCTCTTGGCTGATTATATTTTCAAGGGAATAATTCCACTTATTAGCCCTCTGTACATCACAGAATTGAAAGTATCTTTCTTAATTTATAGTGCTGCAACAGGGTCTCTGCTGCACACAATTTAACTAAGCAAAACCAACCTGTGTATTTTAGAGTATCTTTAGAGTACGATATTTTGTAACATAGTCAACTTACAATATACCTAAATCCATAGGATAACGATTATCTTATTAAAACCCTGGTGTTAAAAATACATGCTATTGGCAATGTGCCTAAATACATTAAGCCGCTAGTTGCAGATTTTAGTTCTAAGAAACTCATGGGTGATTACTTGGTTTTATTTTCTTAATTGTGTGACTGGCTTAAGTATGCCTGCTTTGCTGTATCCTGACATATTTTTTTAGAGTATTTTCAGAATGTCTTTGCAGTTCTTCAAGGTGCGAATTCAAACGTTCTTCAAACTCTCTTGTATGTTTCTCTTCCTCTTGAAGGAACTTTTCTGTTATTGCAAGGAAGGACATCTCAGGGGGAGACTAAGCAATGAATAGAAAATCATGGTCAGTAAAAAAAAGCAAGTACTACAACATGTTTGCATTATCAAATTTTAGATTTTAAAAACATCTTAACCTTTAGCAGCTAATAACACTATAACGCTTTGTATTTCTCCAAGAAAACATGAATTTGGGCATACATTTTTAAAGGCATTCAGGTGCCTAAATGACATAATGTGAACATGATGTTTGAATACCTGTGATATTCACAGCATTAGGATGTAGATTTGCCATTAAAAATTTAAATATGCCATTAGACAGAATTAAGCTGCTTCAGAACCTCCAAAATCTTTGGATCAGCTAAAGGTTATGTTTGTCACTTGTATAATTTAGACCAGGAGAGAGGACAATAATCTGATTTTTGGAATTACAGAATATAACTAGTGTTGGGTACTGCTGATTGCCTCCCGTAATTTTAGCTCTGCGCTTCTGTGATGTGATGCTTTCTGAGGAAAGGAAAAAAAAGAAGTATGCTCATTTCAGTACTATCAACTTCAAGCCCTGATATTCTGGAGAATGTATTAAATTTTATTCACTTGCAAGTAGTTCACTGAAAAATCTTCTTTCCATTTAATGAGCATTTAGTAAACTGAGACATAAACCATACCAAAATCGGTCTTAAAGTGGTTGTCATGGGATGCAGAGCTGTATAAAGCAAAGGACATGAGTGAGTCTTTGCTGGAACAAGTTCTAAATTTTTAAGCAGCAATTTTTGTGAATTCTTTTTGCTAATATTTAAGATGCATTCATTGGAATGTCTTTATCAAAAGAAATATGAAATAATTTTTCTTTGCCTAAAGATATTATGCTTGTTTAAATAAATTCAATGTTTATTTGTACAGATAAATACAATTTTACAACATGAATTTTTAACAGTCTACTGAGAAAAAACTTTGTATAGGAGCTATAATACTGAGTAAGAGAAAGATCATTTTCTGTCTTTATATGATCATATATTGAGAAAGATGACTGACATTTATTATCTTAATTAAACCATATGTTAAATAGTTTTAATAACTGATTGAGTTATTAGTCTAGAATCTCTGGTTTTGTTTTTCCTAGAATGTAAAAAGGAGAGTTTATCTGTCAGCACATCAAATAGGAATCATAGAATCACAGAATGGTTTGGGTTGGAAGGGGCCTTTAAAGATCGTCTAGTTCCAACCCCCCTGCCATGGGCAGGGACACCTTCCACTAGACCAGGTTGCTCAACGCCCCATCCAACCTGGCCTTGAACACTTCCAGGGATGGGACATCCACACCTTCTCTGGGCAACCTGTTCCAGTGCCTCACCACCCTCACAGTGAAGAATTTCTTCCTTATAGCTAATCTAAATCTACCCTCTTTCAGTTTAAAGCCACCATCCCCTGTCCTATCACTACATGCCCTTGTAAAAAGTCCCTCTCCAGCTTTGTTGTAGGCCCCCTTTCAGGTACTGGAAGGTGCTATAAGATCTCCCTGGAGCCTTCTCTTCTCCAGGCTGAACAACCCCAACTCTCTCAGCCTGTCTTCATAGGAGAGCTGCTCCAGCCCTCTGATCATCTTCATGGCCCTCCTCTGAACTCACTCCAACAAGTCCATGTCCTTCTTACGTTGGGGGCCCCAGAGCTGAACGCAGGACTCCAGGTGGGGTCTCATGAGAGCAGAGTAGAGGGGTAGAATCACCTCCCTCAACCTGCTGGCCATGCTGCTTTTGATGCAGCCCAGGATACAGTTGGCTTTCTGGGCTGCAAGCGCACATTGCTGGCTCGTGTTGAGCTTCTCATCAACCAACACCCCCAAGTCCTTCTCCTCAGGGCTGCTCTCAATCCATTCTCCGCCCAGCCTGTATTTGTGCTTGGGATTGCCCCAACCCCTGTGCAGGACCTTGCACTTGGCCTTGTTGAACTTCATGAGGTTCACAGGGGCCCACTTCTCAAGTCTGTCAAGGTCCCTCTGGATGGCATCCCTTCCCTCCAACCTGTCGACCACACCACACAGCTTGGTGTTGTCGGCAAACTTGCTGAGGGTGCACTCAATCCCACTGTCCTTGTCGCCGACAAAGATGTTAAACAGCGCTGGTCCCAATACCAACCCCTGAGGAACGCCACTTGTCACTGGTCTCCACTTGGACATTGAGCCATTGACCGCAACTCTTTGAGTGTGACCATCCAGCCAATTCCTTATCCACCGAGTGGTCCATCCGTCAAATCCATGTGTCTCCAATTTAGAGACAAGGATTAGAGACAATTGCAAGACAGTGTTAAATGCTTTGCACAAGTCCAGGTAGATGACGTCAGTTGCTCTTCCCTATCCACCAATGCTGTGACCCCGTCATAGAAGGCCACCAAATTTGTCAGGCACAATTTGCCCTCAGTTATTTGCCCTCCTTATTTTCCATGTGGCTTAGCATAACTTCCAGAAGGATCTGCTCCATGATCTTCCCAAGCACAGAGGTGAGACTGACTGGTCTGTAGTTCTCTGGGTCTTCCATTTTTCCTTTTTTAAAAATGGGGGTTATGTTTCCACTTTTCCAGTCAGCGGGAACTTCACCAGACTGCCACGACTTCTCAAATATGATGGATAGTGGCTCAGCAACTTCATCTGCCAGTTCCCGCAGGACCCGCAGATGCATCTCATTGGGTCCCATGGACTTGTGAACCTTCAGGTTCCTTAGATGGTCTCAAACCTGATCTTCTCCTACAGTGGGCAGTTCTTCATTCTCCCTGTCCCTGCCTTTGCCTTCTGTGGCTTGTGTGGTGAGGCTTGAGCACTTGCCGGTGAAGACTGAGGCAAAAAAATTGCCTTCTCCATATTCCTGGTACCCAGGTCTCCTGTTTCCTTCCAGAGAGAGCCCACATTTTCCCTAGTCTTCCTTTTATCACCAATGTACCTATAGAAGCTTTTCTTGTTGCCCTTGATGTCCCTGGCCAGATTTAATCCTATCAGGGCTTTAGCTTTCCTAGCCTGTCCCTTGGCTACTCAGACAATTTCTCTGTATTCCTCCCAGGCTACCTGTCCTTGCTTCCATCCTCTGTAGGCTTCCTTTTTGTGTTTGAGTGTGTCCAGGACCTCCTTGTTCATCCGTGCAGGCCTCCTGGCGTTTTTGCCTGACTTCCTCTTTGATGGGATGCATCGCTCCTGAGCTTGGAGGAGGTGATCCTTGAATATTAACCAGCTTTCCTGGGCCCCTCTTCCCTCCAGGGCTTTATCCCATGGTACTCTACCAAGCAGATCCCTGAAGAGGCCAAAGTCTGCTCTCCTGAAGTCCAAGGTAGTGAGCTTGACTTCAAATGATTTAAATATTCAAATGTTTTGTGGAAAAGGCCAATTCTATTACACCTGCAAATTTTTATTCTAGGCTCCATTGTATCAGAATGGGGTATTCCCTATTTCCACAGCAATTAGGGGCAGATTTGGTCCTTGCTTTCAGCCTGGTTTAAAACTGCCCTTTAGCAGCTTTTCGGGTCAAAAGATACTAACTAGAGAAATGCTTTAAAGCACTATTCTATTCAAACTCTTTGCAGCAGACTTTGAAATGAAATTTAGACATTTCCCATAGGAAACCCCTTTTCTTTTCAAAGTACAGCAAGTAAGCGATAGCTAGAAATAAATTCTGAATGTAATGCCATCCTTCTAGAGTGAGTCAGGCTTTCTGATGTATAGGGCTCCCAAAATGAAATTCACATATAAAGCAGAACCTTCCTTTTCTCAGTCCCTCCAAATTAGTGTTTTAACAGGGGAGGGAAGAAAAAGTGACTTAATTTGCCATGTAGGAATAAGGAACCCAAAGGTGTTGGATCACTTTGTGCCACAATGCTCTTCTATCAACAGAAGAAGAGCAGGGATAAGAAAGAATGTTAATCTTCCAATGTTTGAGAAACTCTGGAGGGAGATCATCTGCCTTCTGGTTTTCCTCATAAACACATGCATGATTTCCCATCCATAAATCCATAAATCATCGTTGTTTTCATATGAAGTGTTGTTCCTGAGATTTTGAATGCCATGGCTACATGCCCATTTATTCCTTCATGGGCTAGGTCACAAATATATCTCCTTGTGACGTTTGGATTCAGTGATAGAGTCGGCAGTACTATTTTGAAGTATTTGAAGACGGCTTTTGTGTTATGAAGAAGACATTGGATTTGGAGGCTTTACTTAAAGAATCCTCATGTGTTTCGCTGAGTGAATACCAGCTCTGAAATCACTGATTCAATACTGAGCAAATAAAATACTTCAGTGGGAAGTGTAAGAAACTGGGAAAATGTGAATCTGAAATATGAATTTAATAGGTGTCATCACCTAGAGAAAAAAAGTCATGTCGGGCTTTTCCACATGGACAGCAAATTTACATGAGTGCTCATCTTCAGAAACATTATATCAAGTTATGAGAGATTCTCAGAGATTCATTATAACAATGCTTACAATTGCTGACTTGTCATAGAAACATATTGGCCTCGTGATCAAGCTATCTTCCTAAAATGCTAGTGTCCTTTGTTTCAACTGGTACTTACTTTGATGTGTTTTTTCTTGAAATACACTGTAAACTCCAAACGAGACATTTCTGAATTTCCTCAGAGTTGAGAGGAGAATGTTTATCACTTAGAATAAGCAGATCATGGTTCCCTACAGCTCCTTACCCGAGGGTTAGACATCACTCTCAGTTTAGATAGGTCCCTAATGCACTGTTTTTTATGCACTTTGAGAGAAGGTTGTATCTAAACAGGTCTAAAAGGGAACATTTCTTGTTAGCAACTAAGCTTTGCTTTCCAAGCCTCTGGTCTGTTCTTTCACTGTGTTCTTTATTGTCTTTACTTTCAGTGCCTGAGGAAGAAAAACCATAAAGAAACTGCTTTAATCCATGAGAGATTCTCCAAGATGAGATTCATGGTCCCTAGTTTTGAATTTCTTTTCCTCAGATAGCACTTCTTTTACGTCTTTTGGTTTTCTAACTGGAGCTAGATAGAAATGGGTTCATTGGTAAGCTTTCAACCTAACTTGTTTGGGTAATTAGGCAAAAAGGACTCTACTTTTTAATTTCTACAGTGTCAGCTGATCCCATATTTCTTTGGTGTAGACCAGTAATGAGAATCACCTTTTTGCCTCATCATTTGCTGGAAATGAAGGAGTGCACCTGATAGAGATGCATATTTCCACATATGTGCTAAATATGTCTTCTTCTTAAGCAAGAACTACCCAAAGTGCTTATGAATTAACTCTGGATTGCTGGGAAGAAGCAATTCAGGAAGCTAGGTCTATTCTCTCTCACAGACTGCCTAATTAATTTGCCTAGAGTTAATGTCTTTCTTGCCCCATGAGTTGTCCCAGCATCCTTGGATGCACCTTCAGCAGGGCAGCAAGAAAGCTTTAATACTTGGGATATTCTAACATTTAGTGGTCAAATCCCAGAGTGTTCCCCTTCTACTTTCCAGGAAAGTTCTTGTTAGACTAAGACTAGAAATTGGTCTGGCTAATTTTAGTCTCACTGTGACTAAATTTGGGGGCTTTTGGAGGTAGTTTCCTCTAACCCTACACTGCAATACATCTTAGGCAGCAGGTACAACATGCTTCTGCTCATATAGGAAAATCAAAATTGAGATGCCTAAGAAATTGCCAAGCCATATAGGAAGGTTTTTAGAGGGCCTAAGTACCTAACCAGCTAGGTAATAGTAATACCTAAGAGTGAGAGGCATGGACCATAGCATGCCTCAGGGTAGGCTCAAGACTGTCAAAATCATTCCTAATGATACCCAGTGGTAGAATCTCCACAACTTCCCACTGCAATCTATTTATTAAGCAATTTCCCATCCTTAATGTTAGAAAGTTTCCTGATGCTTAATTTAAATTTTCCTTGCTACAACTTAAGTCTTTCTTGTCTTTCCAAGTCTTGAAAGCAAGAACAGACAATGTCTGTCCATCATCTGAAGAGAAACATGAGAAGGTATTTGTGACTACAAGTTAAAGATCCAGATTGGGAAGCACAATGTACGTAACTGCTTGCTCCAGCTGAAATGGCGAAATTGTGTAGAAATGGACTATTCTGAAGCAGCAAATAATCTTATTGCCTAATTTTTTTATTTATTTACTTATTTATTTATTTATTTTCTGTGGGAAAGATTAAACTTGAAGCTGGACATTGGACTGTTCTATGGAATAGTCTTCCCAGAGACTGGGAATGGATCAGGCAACTATTTTCTGAAGCTGTTCATTTCAGAAAGACAGAACACCCCAAAGTACTGTTCAGAGAAAGAGTATTTCCCTAGATTTGAAAAGCCTTGAAACAAGAATTTTTGGGGTTATGGGAATTTCCAGTGAATCACAGCTGAGCCTTCTAGTTTACTCGAAGGCAGGAGTGACTTTCTCTACACACATAACCTCTAAGTCGGAACATGAAAGGACAGAGGCTCCAGTGGAACATTTACTAAGGTTGTCTGAAGACTCTCTACTGGGAGGAGAGATAGAAGTCTTTGTCTAAAGCCCCAGAGACTATTTTCTCTCTTCCCTAAATGCAAACAGAGTAATTTTGGTAGGTATCAGGACATCACCTGCAATTCTGATGTTTTCAATTGGTCCTACAAATATTCTTCAGAAAAATGGTCCGTTATAACATCTTCAAAAGTTTTGAACACACTGGAGATTTCTCTTAGGTGAAACATCAGTCCTGAAAACTGTCAAAGAACTCTGGTTTACAATATACTGTATGTTTCTTTCCTCTTTCTCCTTGATCCAATGGCTTTCCATTTGAACACAGAGCTCTAGAGTAATAGACTGTTGAATCATCTCTGCACTAAAGTTGTGGTATCCAATGTCAGTGTGAGCGACGATTTAATTTTGGTGATCTTCTGAACTTGTACCTGCTTCAATGCCTCTGATTTGGATTTAGACACTGTACAAGGATTATCCCTTGCTTAATAGTTTCATTATGTATTTTGCCCACACACCAGCTGGAAAGTGTTTTCCTTATAATCTAGTCAACTGTCTTGGCATCGACCCTGTCCTGAGTGCCAGCTGGGAAATAGTTTCCCTGAAGCTTGCAAAAGTTTCTCAGAACGGACATTTTCCCTGGGCTGGCTGGAAACAGCAGCTTTGTGGTCTGGTGTCTCTGTCTGACACTTCTGACAGAAGAGAGGCGGAGCATTGGTGTTTATCGTCTCCTGAAAATGTCTAAACAATTCTTTTCACGATTAGCAGTTTAAAGAGGAAGACTCCCAGGTCATAGGAAACCAATAGCCATTTACTTAAAATTCCTGTGAAGCATAAGAAGTCTTCCCTCTTCTCCCTCTACAGGCTGAGCCACACACCTGCAGTTCAGGATCTCCTGGGTAAAAGATGCACGTATCACAGCTGGACAGAGAGATGGCGACACTCCATTTCTTACTTATCTGTTAGTTCCATTATTTAATGATGGTGTGGTTGCATGGTTTGAGGTCTGGAAAATAAGTGCTAAGATTTCAAGTGGAAAAAAATAGTGGCCTGTAGTGGAGGCCTAAGGAAGAATAGAAGATACTAAGGAAGAGGATAAAGCTCAAATTTAAAGAGAGATCTAAAGTCACAGAATTATGGGAAGTTTTTCCTCAGAAGTTGCCCTAGGCAGAGTGGGATTTATCCCACTTGTCATGGAGGTTGGTAATCTCCAGCCTATGAAGACTGAAATAAAGAATGCTGCACTATTATCTTTCATTTCAAGAAAAATAAAGATTACAGCAGTTATCATTTCTGTTCCTTTTCGAATACAATAGTTAACACATAGAAAATAGTTGCTGCAATTCCTCTAATTTCATCCATCAATCGACTGCTGTAGAAACTTGATTTGTCTAACAGCACTTAAGGCAGTAAGTTTGCAGGCATTATGGAAATACACTTAAAGCAGAGTGCCCTTATAGAAGGCAATATGAAACAGAGTGCCCCAATATAGAAGGCAATGAGCTAAAATGTAGAAATCTCTCTCACAGTCACTTAATGGCAGGTAATTATCACCATTGTTATTAGTACAGAGGTATGGCCCAGTAGGGGATGTTTAATCTCCAGAAAACCTGCATTTATATTAGGATAAGGTTTTTCCATTTTTGCTGGACTGGCGCTGTATAAATAATAATGACAATAGGGGTGATCTAATTTTTGGCTCTTCCAAGACTGCATTTGGTCCACAGATGGATCTTTGAGAATATATATGTTATAGAAAAATAGTTACTTACTGATAATTTGATTTCTTCTGCATTGTAAGCAGGGCTCAGTAAGCTGCCTGTTCTGCCCTTTTCAGGAAACGGTCCACCAAAGCCCAAAGGATAGCCCGTTGGTGGTGATGGAGATTTATAATTTCTTTTCTTTTCATGACCTCTGTGAAGTGTATGAGAAGATAAAGTGCTATCACTTTTTGAACCAGTGATATTGCCTCGGTCATATAAAGCAGGACTACAGTTTCTGTGGTATCCACTGGCTGTGAACATAGCAGTTTGTTGATGTTCCATTTCCCATGCATCTTTCTTTTGGAAAGTTCTAAAAGAGAAGAAAAAAATCCAAGTTATGAAAACCAGTTAAAACTGTAAGCTATCACAGCAAAGCCAAGGGTTTTTTCTATTTTATTTGTTTGTGCAATTTTGATTACTTAGCTGTTCAAACTGCTTCATGCATGAAGCTATGGGCATAAGATTAAGCATTACCAACTTGCAGCAATTTAGCAACTTTCCACCTAAGTCACTGTAAATGTCTGAGTGTGCATTCTCTGTCTGCTTCAGCTGTGACTTAAATCACACTAATTTAAACCCTTTCGTTCGAGCTAAAGTTGAATAACCTTGCCGTATAACTGTGGCAGGACAAGAGCTAAAACAATCTTGCTTCAGGTATTGAAGATACCAATGCTCCTTAAGTGTTTGTTACCCATCCTTTGCCAAAGGTCATCATCCCTTTAGCTTTTCAGTGGGAGAAGTTATGTAAACACTCTTCAGCCATGTCTTGATAACTTAGCTTATAGTATGATAGGAACTAGAGTGAATTTAGCCACACAAATAGAGGAAATGAAAGATGAAAGTGTAAGTGAGAAGAGAAACAAAAACTGTTCTTAGTGGTTGGACAATTCATCAGTTTTGATCTAGTATCACCTTAAACAACTATGTTCAAATAGCTAGAATTTAGAATAGATGTTTAAATAAGTTAAATAAAAAAATAGTACAGGAATCTTTGATCCTGCATTTTTACTGCAATACTAATTTTGCCACTGATTTAATGATAACTGGAGATAACTGGAGATTAATATGAGAAATAAAGAAATTTTTAAAATACACTTTTTAAAAAATTGTACAGGAACATGCTTTTGTAACAATAAGTGAAATCTTCAAGCTTACAAAAGAATTTTAAAGTATTTTATTATGATGTTCCATAACTCTTGTATCCCACTTACAGTGACCAGAATGATTGTGAAAGCATATGTTTGTATTCATTTGTAGTTCTGTAAAGCAAAAACTATTATGGTTAACAGCAACTCAAAAAAAAAAGAAACGTATTTTCTTCCCATTCAAAATATCTTCTTTTCCTGACAGTTAGCTGAACAATTCTGAAACCATATTGATAACAGCAGAGAATTTTGAGACTAGCTTGCCCAGATGTCTGCTGAATTAGTCTAATTTTCAATTGCATCTTTACTTGTATTATATACCAAAATATATATGCGTGAAAAAAAATTCAATTATTTCAGATTTTATTACATTTCTGTTACAATATTTCTGACTGAGGTAAAAATTTCCATTGTACTGAGGTCTGTGCTTATGATAAAATTGAAACTTTAGTCTTGGGTGGTAACTACTATACTTAAACATGATAGCTGTTTGAAAAGATCTTATCATTGCAAATAACCTAAAACACTTCACTAATTTGAAATGTAGCTATAAAAGCTTTTAAAGATCAAGTTCTCTGCCACTAAAATATAATTATTATAAATATTCAAGAGTATGCAGTGCTGCTCAGATCCAAGGAAAACAGCTTTTTTTTTTAATAAAAAAGAAAAATTTGCCAAGCACAGGGAAAGGACAGTGTTTTCTGCAGAAAGATCACACCATCATTTTCTAATCTTAATTTAAATATTTGGTGTTGGGAGAGGGTGGCTGTGCAGTCTTAATGGACCCTGCTTGTACATAAGCCCTGAACATGAAACTGAGTACTCCGTAAATGGACTGTGCAGAACAACTCGGAGACCTAATGAAGAACATATTTTTCTCTGATTATAAAAGAAGTAGTGATTAAGATACTCTGAATGCTACAGGAAAGCAAATTATAAGCATGATGCTATAATATTATTATTACTGTAATATTATTATTATACATTCTAACATAAAGTTCTCTGAGAATATCCACAAAACCTTCCAGTTTTCTAAATCACCTAAAATGTTTGCCTTTATAGGGGCAGAGTTTTCTCCTTTCTTTCATGCTTTTCTTTAAATAAATACACTTTGCTCTTTGGGCACAGGAGAATACCTTTTTTTCCCCCCTATTTTAAAGTCCATTCCATCTATTGTTTGGATGAAGGGCACAGTGAAAAAAACTGCCACAATTGAAGATAGATGGCATGAATAATAAAATCACAGATTTTTTTTTCATCTTGTGTTCTGACCTTTTTGGAAGTAATTTCCTCTGCAAACCCACAGTAGACTACATGTGATCTGTGTTCTTTTTTTCCCCCAGAACTGCTTCTTTATATATTTAATAACAGTTATTACTGTTATGTTATAGCTTACTTCACCAGAATTTTCAGACTTGGGTGCCTACAGTTATGGTAGCTTTTAGATAGTAAAAACAGATACCCCCCAAAAAAAAGGGCTGATTTTTTAAAGGAACTCCACTTCCTACTGTAATCCATAGGATTGCTGGGGCTGTTTGCTATCTTGGAAAAACATGACACCTACATTTAGGTGCTTTGATATGGATACTATGCCTTCACTTCAGACAGATTTCACAGTTGGGGTTTAAATTTCTGCCAGTTCAGTGCAAAATAATATCTAAGAACAAAGTTCTACTTTGAATACAAATGTAAAGGTAAGCAAATATCTGCAAATTTGTAAAAAACTGTCCATTTGTTAACACTGGTGATGTAAATAATACACTATAACTGCGGTTGAATAACTTATGCTTTCAGTGGGTTTACTGTCATAGAGTAGTTAAGATATACACATACTTCACAAAAATAATATCACTGTTGACATGGCGACATACAGAACAAGAAGTGAAAGAACAATGTCCTTGCAAAGGGAATTCATATAGACAGGATCGCTTTTTCCAGACTCATATATAAAATCAGCCTGGTCCCTATGCGATCAACGTCTTCAGTGGTGCAAAACAAATGCCTTACACACCTTGTGCTGGTTGACATACCTAGTCTTGAGAAAGAAAACAACAGCTCTTTAATGACCAGAACGTCTTCAGAATTCGTGTTGTTGCTTTTACCTTGCAAGTAAGCTTGATTTAAAAAATGCTTAAAACGTATTTTCCTGAAGAGATTTCACTGCTTCCAGTTTATTTATTGCAGTAACTGATACAGTAGTGAGTATGACTAAGACTGTGTGACCTCCAAAGGGTAGTGAAAACCTCCTTAAGACAGACACCTCACTGTCAACACAGATCCTTTAAGCGATCCCCAGCTACCTTAGACATTCAGTCCTAGCCTTTACGCCCTCACTTTTGCCACATGATGAAAGTGCAGTTTGGCTTGACCAATTACCTATTTTGTGTATATTTTTATGGTAAATAAGTAGCCTTTCATTTGGGAACTCACATGCATGTTTTAATTTTGAAAGAAACAGGCTAAACACATCAGCTTCATCAGAGAAAGCCCTCTTCAACCACACCAAAATTTATATCAACTGTATGTGGCCCAGGTCTAAATAAAGGATTAAAATCTTGAGGCTGGGGAAAGCTTATGTAAATGGCAATTAGAATTAAGTAAATTATTATATATGAGAACAGTAATTAATTAAAGTGGTTATAGGTAGGATGTGGCCACAGTCTTTTTTAGCAAAAAGATGCCACTCCTGCATATCTTACTTTGTAATATTTAGAAATTCACTGTATACTGAGCGAAAGAAGAAATCATGCCTCTTTCTAAACAGCCAGTATAACTTCCTGCAATTTCCTGTATTTTCTCTAGAGGTCTCCTATCTAATGACTAATGACTGTGCCCATGCCTAGAATTCTAGTACTGATTGTGAGACATGACTGAAAAATATTATAGAATATACTTGGTTGAAGACATTTTTTTTCATTGTGCAAACCTTTCTAGGTTTCTGAATGCAAATAGGAAAAACAAGTACAGCTTCTGAAAATTGCTATTTAAAACACAAACACACACACCCCCCTTGCACAAACACCATGTTTTCTATTTTTTTACTATGTAAAAAAAGTCTTTGTGCCCTTTCTCCAGTGCCATAATTACCATGGAAACAGAACTGCAAATTAAAACAGAAATAACATGGTTTATGCTCACAAAAAAATAAAACCTACCCAGAGTTTAACTCAACCAACATCAATTGCCTGGTTTATCTGCATACATTTCATGGTTGAAAACTTAATTTTACTTTTCTGAGAAAATCTTGAGGTAGTTCCCCATTTGGGAACAGAGAACTGGCAGTATAGAGGGGGCTCAATCTTAAAAAGACTGGCTGGCTGATGTGTGTATATAGTACACGTGGAATTCAGACATTTTTTTAAATCTGTGTATGTATTTATTTAGGTAAATAGTTTTTAATTTAGGAAATCAAATGCATGTTTTAGATCCTAAAACCCAGGCTCAACATACCTGTTTCATCAGAATAATTAGAATCATAATTTAAATTGTGTTCAGCAGTGTGGCTGAGATTTGTGTTGTGAGGAAGGTTAGCTCTCCCAGGTTTCTCTCTCCCAGTTTTGGTTTAACATTGGTCTTCAATGGCTATGAAATTAAAATCCTGCAAATTCCCTGCATAGTTCTATTGTCTCTTACACTTAAATTCTCATGAATGAAATTTCACAGTTCCTCATGTACAGCAAGTGTAATTCCTGAGAAAATGGGAAAAAAATCTTACTTCTTCTCATTTAAGAAGAGTGGAAGCATGAGCAAAAATTGCACTGACCAATTTTTGGTGAAATTATGAGACCTACAGGCGCAGAATAGTCTGTATCTTGGTTTGGAAATATTTGTTTCAGCAAAACCTTCAACATCATTTGAAACTTAGTAGGAAAACAGCCATACCTGCCACTTCCACACATATATATGTGTGTGTGTGTATTATGTATAGGCATATATATATATGTACTTACATCCATATAATATATGTATATTTATAGAATCACAGAATCATACAGGTTGGAAAAGACCTCTAAGATCATCGTGTCCAACCGTCAACCCAACACCACCATGCCCACTACACCATGTCCCTAAGGGCCTCATCTACACATCTTTTAAATACTTCCAGGGATGGTGACTCCACCACTTCCCTGGGCAGCCTGTTCCAAGGCCTGACCACTCTTGCAGTAAAGAAATTTCTCCTAATGTTCAATCTAAACCTCCCTTGGCGCAACTTCAGGCCATTTCCTCTCGTCCTATCGCCAGTTACTTGGCAGAAGAGACCAACACCCACCTCGCTACAACCTCCTTTCAGGCAGTTGTAGAGCGCGATGAGGTCTCCCCTCAGCCTCCTCTTCTCCAGGCTAAACAACCCCAGTTCCCTCAGCCGCTCCTCATAAGGCTTGTGCTCCAGGCCCTTCACCAGCTTCGTTGCCCTTCTCTGGACACGCTCCAGCACCTCCATGTCCTTCTTGTAGTGAGGGGCCCAAAACTGAACACAGTATTTGAGGTGCGGCCTCACCAGTGCCGAGTACAGGGGCACGATCACCTCCCTACTCCTGCTGGCCACACTATTTCTGATACAGGCCAGGATGCCGTTGGCCTTCTTGGCCACCTGGGCACACTGCCGGCTTATGTTCAGCCGGCTGTCAACCAGCACCCCCAGGTCCTTTTCCTCTGGGCAGCTTTCCAGCCACTCTTCCCCAAGCCTGTAGCGTTGCTTGGGGTTGTTGTGGCCGAAGTGCAGGACCCGGCACTTGGCCTTGTTGAACCTCATACAATTGGCCTCGGCCATCGATCCAGCCTGTCCAGGTCCCTCTGCAGAGTCTTCCTACCCTCGAGCAGATCAACACTCCCGCCCAACTTGGTGTCGTCTGCATACACATTGTCCTGGTTTCGGCTGGGCTAGAGTTAAATTTCTTCCTAGTGCTGTGTTTTGGATTTAGTATGAGAAGAATGTTGAGAACACACTGATGTTTTCAGTTGTTGCTAAGTACCCTGCTAGCCAAGGACATTCAGCTCAAAAAAAACCCAACCCAAACCAAACCAAAACAAGCGTTGGGAGGGAGCACAGCCAGGACAGCTAGCCCAGCTGGCCAACGGGGTATTCCATACCATGTGACGTCATGCTCAGTATATAAATGGTATATATTTAGGAAGTAGTGATCGCTACTTGGTTATCAGTCAGCACGGGTGGTGAGCAATTGCATTGTGCATCACTCATTTTGTATATTCTATCATTATCATTATTATTTTCCGTTTTCTGTTCTCTTAAACTGTCTTTATCTTAACCCATGAGTTTTTCTCACTCTTAGCCTTCCGATTCTCTCCCCGTGCCGCTGCGGGGGGAGTGAGCGAGCGGCTGCGTGGTATTTGGCTGCCTGCCAGGTTAAACCACGACAACATGAATACTACCTCCAACGCTAAACATCATATTTAAAAGGAAATTTTAGGCAAGAATGTAGCTACATATAACGGGGTGCCTTTCTATTTTGCAGAAAGAAAATCACTTTAAATTGTGACGAAGATTGAATGTGTGAGTTTGAAATCTTAAACCTGTACAATTTTGGCTCCAATTATTTAAACTTTGCTTCACAGAACTGTTTTACATTAGCGCTATCATGTAAGTTCTTTATTACAAATTATCAAAATACTTAGCTTCCTATTAATTTTTACTCTCCTGTCCTGTGAAATATTGTTTAGCAGGAAGTTTAATTTTCTTTTCATTACTGCAACGCCATGATTATAACATGTTTGAAGGTAATTCAGTTCTTCACGGAATACAGGGAATTAAGAAGGAATTCATTACTACAATATGTTTTCTATGAGTCTGAGTATTCTTAAGTCTCATTATTTTTCCCTAACAAGGAGTTTATAGTAGTAATGATTTATTCAGGGAATCTGAAATTATGTTTCTTTTAAAAATCAGGTCACCCAAGAACTCCAAAACTAGACAAGGCATTAAAATACATTTAATGAAACTTCCAACGAATGAAACTGGCGGGACACAAAGCTTTTCAGCAGGAGTTGTAGTTCAAACTGCTTATTAAGATAACCTCCTGTGGAGCAGTTTACCTCTCATGTTGGGTTTTATATCCTTTCCTTGTCTTGTTTTTATTTGGCAGTAAAAATACATTCTGTCCTGTTTTGCAAAACCTGGAACTAAGAATAACTTAAGCAGCACATAAAAAGTTTTTAAAGTTGTTTCATGTGACAAATATTAAAATAATGATCAAACATTTCTGGGACTTCATTTATTGCCAAATTCAGTTAGCCACCCAGAAAAATGTAGGAAATTCTTACAAATATACTAACTAGGTCTGATATTTATGTTGGTGGGAGTTCTGAATGAACAGAAACAGAAAAAAAGCTTAATACTTTGGCCCAGTTAGATGCTTCCAAAAAACTTACAGAAAGTTTCATATATGTGTACAATCTAAATATTACCTCTTTTCATTTTCTTGCATCTTTGAATGGGTTTGGTAGCTGTGCTCTGTTTCTCCATATGTATCCATGCGACCCAGTACCGATATTTCTGTGTCATTTTGTAGTTTAACATGACTATTTTGTAATCTTACATTCTCATGCTCCAGTTTGTGAATGGAAGCTGTGACATTTCCAAGTTCTTTGTTAGATAAATCTATACTCTGCGAAAGGAAATAAAACCATCATTAAATAGTTATTTTTTTCCACAATAAATAGATGTTAGTATTTTTAACAAGCAAACACAAAACAATGTTCTATGCTAAAGAAAGACCTAGCTACCATATATAATCATGCAGCACTTATAGCAAACCAAGAGAATTGCCTCCAGAAAAAAAACACTGTAGATAAATGGAAAAGAAGGGATAACAGCCTCTATAACACAATAAAACAAATTAAAATTTCTCAATAAACATGCATTCAAAATATTACTGTTGTAAATTCATCGCTTGCTTTGTAAAACTTATGACATAAAAGCAACCATAACTGCTATAGCTGCAGACTGTATTGCTGTATTGCAGACTGTATTGCTCCCTCCAGTAACAATTCCACCAAAAATAACAAGAAAAATTATAGAAGTTCATTACTATACTAGATACAGGGTATGTCTACAGGCACAATTTAATATGTTTCAGAATCAGTAAAGTAAAGCCACATTAGCACAGCGCTCTCCATCTGTGTTACTAAATCCTGCTTCTCAGTTGGGCTAGCCCACATGGTATACAAGTCAAAATACTGAAAGTACAACACGTGCACTGCAGCCGTGGGCTAAAAAGGCCCATCTACGAGGATATCAAGAGGGGAAGATGGAGATTAGCTCTGGAAGTTGACTAGTCAGGATATCCCTTCCCTTTCTTGTCCTATCACTTATTCCATGAAGCCTATGCTGCACTCCTGAGCTAGCTAATTTGGAACTACCTCTCTGCAGAATACTGCATTGCATTGTGTAAATACATTTGCAATAACAGTATACTGTCATCAACAGAAAATTCTCAAAAGATGTATCAGATTATACACAAAAGACTAAAAACCCATACATTTTATTAAGTTGTGCTTTCATATATTTCTAGATTTACCTTATTCTTTTGGAACCCAGTAACTCATGAGTATTAAGGATTTGGTTCTTAGTATACTGCTAGCACAACAGGGCTCCTGCACCTGAAAGCTCGTCTATTCCTTGCATTAACTGGTCTGATGTCTCTTCCTGTAAAACTTGCCTTGCTCAGCTAGTTTTAGGGGAAATTTATGAGCCAAGCTGGCATGGAAGTGCCAGAAAGGATAAGAAAATTTAATATTTTATGCAAGGATGGGGAGCAGGGGCTCAGCTCCATCTCCCAAGTGGAGAGGAGTGGCAGAACAGAGGAAAGAGTGCTAAGTCACCCTACCACTAATAGCTCTAGAATCAGCAGTACAGTTATAATGGCATGAACCCCAACACTGAGCTGGCACAGCTACATTGCTTTTGAAGTCTAAACAAGTAACCCTGCCTGATGATGCATTACACCATACTGACTTAGGCTGGCACTAGTTTGAGGGTTCTTTGTAGTGCTCTACTGTACTGTACAAACACATCTGTAAAAATCTCTCCAGTCTCTGCAATCTTAATGTCAAATACCTCACAATCTTTAATGTTTAGATCCTCACAATACACTAGTAAAATAGGAAAGAATGATTAAGTCCACAGACGCATTGATATGTGTAGTGACCTTGGTGTATCTAGTAATTGGATTTTACTTTGTTAAAATTTAACAAACACGTGATATCTACAAGGATTCTTGTCAGACAGCTCTTCGCAATCTTCATGAAGAATATCACTGTAGAGGAGAACTAGACATGCATACACACATCATCTATGTTTCCACAATAATATATCATATATACACATACATGTATCCATAATATTGTATATGTATGTATAGGTAATACACCACTGATAGACATATATGCTGTTTTAAAGGTGTGGAAAAATTTGACATTCTTTCATGCATTTGTTAGTCTACAGTAAGACAATTAATAGGCTACAAATCCCCCAAAGATATATTTACTGCAGTATTTACAAGCAACATTCCAGTGTTTTTTCTAGTGATAGATACAATAACTGCAGATGTTCTGTAAGCAGGGAACGTTTTGAAGCTTTTTGTGGAAGGCAGCGTATATAATATTTATAATATCGATATAAACTATAGTTCTACATGATATTATAGCACACGTTTTATGAATTGAGTTTTACATATCCCCTGTTTGGAGAGAAATAAATACTAAACTCTGAAAATAAGCTGGGTGGGGGGCAAAATGTGTCAGTTTTTTACACTGTTATTTAAATATCGTATGAACAAAGAGGTAGAAGAGTAAAAAGGGATATATTTCTGTGTCTGTAAGAATGATGACTGTTTAGAAATAAATATTTTCTGAAATAAGTGACGTCACTTACAAGAAAAGGCTCCCAGAAACTGTTTAGTGTCTAGACAGTTACTGAAAAATTTAGCTTACTTCCAGTTTACTACAATTAAGGTCAAAATTATTCCCATCTTCAGGTTGTGTGTGAATACCACTTGGTTTTGATTATGTCACACACCTTATTTTTTTTTATTTATTTATTTTACATAAACCAGAAATCTCTAAATCTGCCATGATCTCACTCTACATTTACAATAAATATAAGTAACTATTCTGCATATTGCATAGATTAAAAAAAATTACCGTGCAACTTTTACACTCCTGGTTTTCCACCATCTCTTTTAGATGTGTGTTTTCAGATTTGATAACTTTGTATCGGAAATCCAACAACTAGGAAAAGATTCAATACTTAGTTAAATACGAGAATATTACTGTTAACTTGAAATAATGCTGAGTATAGATATATGTAAGTTTAATTTTACAAAATACACATAAAGAATTATGAAACTAACTATAATAATTTTTTTTAAATACAGCAATACTGAAGCAGAAAGAAGTCTTAAACCATCTATAAAAGATATACAAATGCAATGCCTCTGATTTTATTTACCTTTTTGAAAGAATAATCACTTAAGAAAATAAGGGAGTTCACATGCAGTTACGAGATACAAAGAAGGACAGATTTTGCAGGCCACTAAAACTGGATGAAATCCTAGCCATGAAGCCTAGGAATGACATCCACTCTTTTAGTGATCAGTGACGATTGGGAATATGGCCTGGTAAAGAGTGCCATACAGTAGCAGACATCTCTCATTTTCCCAAACACTAACCTTCCTATTGTCGAAAGTAAAGTATTACATTAATCACAATTTTCAATATCTCAGAAAACCCAGAAACCTCTAAATATGAAGGTTCTTTTTGTTTACAAGACTAACTAATGAAGATAACATACTTGTTTTTAACACTGAAATTTGCCATTAAAACACTGGTATCTTACAGTTTTCAGCTTTAAAATTACCAGAATTTTCTAAGCACATTTGAAACATTTCTCAAAAAGCTTTAAAAAAACCTGAAAAATTAGGAAACATTCTAGATAATCTACCAAACAGTTCTAATGATAAAGCACATATAATAACAACAAACTGGAAGTTTTCAAGATCTTTTGCATGTTAAAATGGTAACTACATTTGATGGTCAGAATGAATTGCAATTTAGATGTACAGTTGACATTTACTGGTGCTTTCTTCTTCCAGTATCAGTTTGGCTGCTTTAGTAATACTTCACAGATATTACAGCACTGCTGATGAAAGCTACAGCAAGAAATGTAATGTCTTTTTTCACAAATAATGTATGTCATTGTCAATAGTGTGGAGTAAAATGATCTAGGCTGGTTTTGCCTGCTTGCATACCTGTTGTTTTGCTAACAATTTGTCTTTTATCTCTAACTCCATTTTTAACTGTCTTTCCAGAAGACTAGCTTTCTTCATGATAGTTGCTATAGTGATCTCCTTCTGATGAAGCTCTTCTGTCAGGTCAGAGATTTCTGTCTTCATTCTTTCCTGCTCAGAGCAATGGGACTGCTCCTCTCGATAAAGATGGTTTCTTATCTGTAGCAAATATGTTTCAAAAAGAAAAAATGTTGTGCAGTAAATATGATTGCATCACTTACTACCTACTAGTGACTTTTTTGCTGTTGCTTCCAAGACACCAACTCTTATAACCAAATCAGAGATTTTTGAGATTTTATAATAAAATGTCTTCATGAGTCAGTGCACATCATAGCTTTATTTTTACATCTTTTTTCAACCATTGTGTTTTCATTTGCCTATTTAGTATTAGAAATGAACAAAATACAAGGCATTTAAATTAACATTTAAAAAGAATGTAATAAAAATGATGTTAATTTTAAGAATTGGAATTTATGGCAAGGAATATCCAAGGAAATATCCATTCAATAAACCTAAGTATGATTTACTTATATTACTCCTAAGTTAATTTAGGTTTAAAATAAGTTTAATGCAGCCTAAATTAACTTGGGAACAATATAAATAAATCAATCTAGAGACTGTTTAATGAGAAACTATGTTAGAAATAAAAAGTATATATGGTAAATCACTTTATGAGAGTCTTTCCTGCCATTATATATAAAATTTAAGGTCAAACTTTCTGCACTATCTGCTGTGCAGAGTTCTCCAAAGAATCAACACAAAGATTGTTTTCATAATCTTTCTACTATAACCAACAACGTAGTACTGATAGATTTTTTTATTATGTGAGAAACAAAACTACAAAAGCCAGCATAACAACCTTTGAACCCATTTTAATTATTCCTCACAGTACTGTACACAATCAGTAGCAGATGGCATTTCATTTTTATTTATGCAAACTACACAGAAATACTAGAATTGTAAACAAATAAATGTAGATGTGAAAAATCTAAGAGCTAGATCATGACTATCATGCCAAAATTGCTGCATCTAAGTCAGCTGCATCCAATTAGAGATATTCCTGCTTACATTGCTACTCAGCAAAACCATAGCTTGCCTGTAAGAGGAGTTCTGAGCATCCTCTACTCCCAAAGTGTTTTGGCCTGCCAAGCCATACGCTATTCCACAGTGCCATGCCACTACTGCACTTCTGAAATGTGCAATGCAATGTGATGCATAGTTCAAACAAAAGACCACTGCCCTAGACCGTGCAGCAGGTGACTGATTAAGCTTACCTTCGTGTGGGTACCTGCCATAGTGACCTGTGTCAGCTGATCTGATAGCATATCTTATATGTGAGACCACCTACAAACTACTACTTACCTCCTACAGCCTATGCATGACTCATAGTCTTGGAGAGTTTATTACTTGCAAGTATTATCATCTGAATCACAGTGATGCTTAGGCATGGTCTCTTCCATTATTTCAATGAAGTAGCTAGCTCTGCTGTTAGTGTGCAGAATCAGAACGTCAGCTGTACAGCTATACAGCTACCTCGAGAAATGCAACCATATATGAAAACTTTTTCATATATGAAAACTTCATACTCTCCTAAAGCCACAAGTTATCCTCCTGCTCTCTTCTGCATATGCACATACCCAAGGTCAGTACTCTGCTCTCTTTTTAAAATCCCATATTGCAGTTAAGATCTGGAAATACTTAACAATATGAAATACCTTGTTTAGCTCTTCTCGTTGGTGTTCTTGACTTTGTGCCAATAGTAATAACTCAGTGTTTTTATTTTCTAGTTGCTCAGTAAGTTGTACACAAGATGATTGATGTCTTTAAATAAGAAATAAACAAAACATGAAACAAGCAGAATGTTCAATAATCTTTACCTTACAGTATCCTCTCCTCAGTGTAGGACTGTGGAAGACCTGCTCACTGATGAAAAAAAACCAAACAACCAAAAGATTTGGCCTAAACCAGGTTCAATCTTGGAAGATATCTAGATATTAAGGACAATGCAAGTGTGTGCAGAAAGAATCCTGAAATGTCTTGTAGAATTAGTATTTCATATAATCTCAAATAGCTATGGTAGATTAGATAAACCATAAAAAGATGAACATTTTACTCGAAGGAGGTTAGGGAGAATCTTAATTGCACTACTTCCAAAGTGTTTTAATGCTGAGAAAATGAAAGGCACTGTAAACATATAAATAGAAATAAATTAAATGCATTGTTTTGTAGAGATCTAGGCAGCATTAAAGCCTTTTAACAGAACCTGCATCTGTTGCCTGCAATCTTGTAATATATAATTGCTAATGAAATTGTTTATTGTAAAATTGTTTAGAATTTGACTTTTGAATCCAGAGTATCTTTTTAAACAGACTTAATTTAAATCAAATGTAAGAAAAGTTATTAGCTCAGAAGTACTTGTTAATTTAAATATTGTCTTCAACATACATACTTTATTTGAATTTCCTGCATATCTTTATACTCTCTGATTTTCAATAATTCTGTATGCAACTGTTGGCATTCCAGTTGTATCCTTCTCCAGAGAGCATCCCGTGACTGCAGCTCATTTCTCATTTCTGAAAAGCCTGCCTCCAAGTTCTAAAGAAACAAGCAAATATATAAATAGTTAAATAAAATAAGACAGTAGCTCAAAATTCTGTATTTTAACACAGAATTTTCAATACCTGTATAATTTGTATGAAAGGACATACAGGCTTTTATTTTGAGTTTCATTTCTGAGAAAGGCATTGCTTTCATGTCAGTTCCTTTCTCCAGAAATGTCATCTAAAAAATCAGATGCTGAATATTCTTTAGCTCTTGCAATGTTCCAATGCATCTGTCTCTGAAACTATCATAGGAAACATCATTCAGAAATTCTTTATTGTACTAAATGCATCTGTCATACATAATGGGCTTGTTTCAGCGGGTTCTGCACTCTTGAACATGATTCGCATGCAGGAATTAGTGCCATAAGTAACTTGCATTTTCTATTTTCGTAATAGCATTTCCAAATTTGTAAGCTTGAAAAGTACAAGGCTATAGAAAGGCAGGATTAAGTGCATGTCTTCATTAAACAGTGCCTGGAAGCTTGGAGCAGATACATCTAGACTTTAGTACTTAGATAAGGTGTGTGCTCAATCATTTCCAAAACTAGTTCTATCTGCATGGAGCTAACTGCTTATTTAAATAAACATCACAAAATTTTAAGCAATCACAAAAAGATTTTTCTTAGCGACTCCACAAATCTTGTCTCTATTTTACCTTTAATTTCTGATTGATAATGTGATAGACAACCTGAAGATACATGTTATATTTGTCATAAAATCTGAATTCTCAAAAAAACAGAATTCCCCCAAAATATACTGAAAACATACTAAAGATAAGAACTTGGAAATATAACCCACAAATAACAAAAGTAGCAATAATAATCAGATTCTTGCAATAATAATATCCAGAAAATACTTATTTCCTCTCACCCAACATCCAAAAGCATGTTCCAGATAAAAAAAAAAAGATTTTACAAGGATGTTGATCCATTGCCATTAAAACTATTACACTAAAAACACTAGTATTGTTCATAATTTCTTCATTTTATTTTAATATAGTTTCCATGTTTAAAAGCAAAAATAAAGCCTTTAAAACTTCAAAAGACAACTGGAATCCAGAAATGACACTGCAAGCAAGGAACTTCAAAGGTTTATTTCCCTTAGAGCCTCATATTAGAATGACTTTCCTTCCAAGAAGCCTGTGGTTTTCCTCGGGCTGAAAGGACTGCTGAAGACAGATATGAAGTACTTTTACGTTTCTTTATAGGGACTGCATATACAGATTCATTCATCTTATCCTTTGTTAAACTAGGGCTGAGAGAGCTTTTTTAAATCCTGAAATGCAAGTCTGGACATATTCAAGTGAAATAAAGCTTAATGAATTGTTAAAATTGTCTGCAAGACTTGCTTATGATCATCTTCATGATTTCGACATTCAAGAAATAGCCACAATTATTTTATAATATATGAATTTGGGGGAGGGTTACTCCTCTGATTTCATTCTGGGGTGTATAAGGGGAATGAATGCTGCACAATTGTGTGGTGGAAGTCATATCATCTGTGGCAGAGTGCAGTCATCATATCTATTTGCATAAATTTTATTTTCTTCTGTGAATTATAATAATAGCAGCAACAACAGCAGCCAAAGCAGCAGCCACAATAATAAGTGAAACAGAACTTCAGGTCAAGAGTTTCACACATCTCTTCAAAAAATCATTTAGATATGTATCACTTATTATTTTAGGAAATATCTATTGCATCTAGTTAAAACACCAAAATGAAAATTAATTTTGAACCAGAAAACTTTAGGTTTTTTTTAGAAAATATCTAATGAAATATAACTTTCTAAGAGTCAGTTTCAAGTTGAAAAATTTACCAAATCCTCTCTTTTCTTTTGTGAAAAGTTTTGCTTCAACTAGCTTGCCGTGTTTGATATCAAAAGAAAGTCTCAAAAATTTCCTGATCAACTCCTGTTCTAATTCTACTCAAAGCTGTTCAGCCTTTTTAATACAATTATATGCTGTATTTCTATGTAAATTGTGTCCAGCAGCTGACTTAATGCAGATTTTCCAAGAACCAAGCCTCCTGTGTGATGTTTTCAGGCTGCCTCTCATGGCTGCAATTAAGTTTGTCAGACCATTCATAAGGTAGAGAAATAGTCTGCAGTCTCAGTTTGGATCTTCTAAAGTTCGTATTTTCTGTACAGACAACAAATTGGTCTTCCATACATTTCACTTTATCACTGTTTCCTTGCTAATTAATAGTATGAGAGAAATATTTAGAAGCAGACATGAAATGGGCATAGGCATAGAAGATATATGAGGCACAATACTACGCTTGCTGCCGTTGCCATCAGCCTTCTCCCCAGCAAGATTCCCATCTACTCCTCTCTCCTTTACCTACATCAGGTCCAGCTATTCCCACCCTCCACCTAGCACTCCGTCACGCAAACCTGCTTCCTTCTTCTGGCTGACCACAGGCCTTACACTTCCTTCTTTCTCTACAGACATTCCTAAAAAAATATTTTCTCTGAGCTACACATTTTCACCATACATTGACTTTACATCACTGTTTCCCTTCTGCAGCTATTTGCAAATGTGGCTTTTCTAACTAACACAGCAGTATTCCACACCACCAGCAGAGTTATTCTGCAACTTTCTGCCCTTTAGCTCATAATGTTATGTACATCTAGCTCCACTTCTACTTAAAATGTCTTCAGTGCTTCCTACAGCTCCTGTATTCTATTCACAGAATTCCAAAAATCCTCTTGCTTGAAGATTTTCTTAAAGGTTACAGCACAATGACATCTACTCTCTCCATCGTACAGCATCTATCCACTTGCTCCAATTGCCATAGAATAGAGTAGAATAGAATAGACTAGACTATTTCAGCTGGAAGGGACCTACAATGATCATCTAGTCCAACTGCCTGACCAATTCAGAGCTGACCAAAAGTTAAAGCATGTCATTAAGGGCATTGTCCAAATGCCTCATAAACACTGACAGAGTTGAGGCATCGACCACCTCTCTAGGAAGCCCGTTCCTAGTGTTTGACCACCTTCTCTGGGTAAAGAAGTGCTTCCTAATGTCCAGTCTAAACCTCCTCTGGAGCAGCTTTGAACCATTCCTACGCATCCTATCACTGGGTACCAGAGAGAAGAGATTAGCACCTCCCTCTCTACTTTGATTTGTTCCACTCCATATTCTAGTCCCACTACTTTTGATGGCAGCATTTTTAACAGGCCCCAAAACAGAGGTTTTTGCTTGCGTAACGATAACTTGCATACAGGCAAATGACTCAGTGAACTGATATGCAAATGAAATGTATAGACAACACATGTGCTAAACTTGGTTGTTCTGACAACACCTGAAATTAGCCTCCACCACATATATGTTAATTCTATGAAGTATATTGCATATGAAGTTATAACTCTGCAAGGTTATCTATAAACAGAAATAGATTATCCTTCTCCAGAAAGAGTTGAAGTCACTGTAGGCCACTCAATATATTACTGAACCTTGAAGTGCTTAAATAAATAAGCAAAAGCATAATTTATATATGTTACCAGAAAAAAATAGCAATGAGAATCTCATTCCTGATCTGTTTCAAACATAAGTAATAAAAAAGACTGTAAAGATCTTGTATTATCTGAATCTTGTCATAACTCATTTATCACGACCAAAAGAAGAGGTCCAAATGGCTGTCTTCATAGATCAGTGCTACAGTGAAAAACTGTACACTAGGGATAAGATAAAAACTGATGGTTCTTCACGTGGCTGGCAACTTAAAAATTGACGGCAAAATCTTCTCTCAATAATAAAGTATATCATAAACTTTTCTATATACTTATTCACTAGCTATATGGCACAGTGTACAACAAGGTCTAAATCAGATAAAGAGATTTCATAGAAGTCATTTATACACAAGGAACCAAGTGAACAAGGCTAAGTTCCTGTAGATGCTACGGATATAGGAAAGTTATAAAACCCTAGATAAAGAGACAAGAATAAAATATACTACTCCATATCAAACATATTTCTGTTTTCTCTTTAAGTGTTACTCAAAAAATTCTACTGTTCACAGATCATTCTGTGTTCCTGCAAAGAATATACCTAATGTACAGATCTTTTATATAGGCATCTCAGTACAACTTTTTAAAATATACTCCTAAGTAATTAATGCTCCAACATTAATTCCACAGTCATCATGAAAAAGAAAAACTATTACTACCTGGCATTGGTTTTGGTACATTTTTAGATCCTCCCGGAGTTTCAGATTTTCCTCTTCTAGTTTATTCTTGTTTATTGCTATTTCATTCACAGTTGCCTTTAGCTTTTCAATAATCAGCTCATCCTTTTCACTTTCGGGCTGGCCACAGGTAATTACCTCTTCTTGGTTTTGATTCTTATTGCTTATTTGGAATTGATAATTCTGGGTCTGCTTCTATAAAACAAGAAAATCTTTTAAATGAGATTCAATAATTATATGTAAATTGTTAGGACCAAACCATTACTACTAAAATCATTAAGCTGTTTGCATTTTCACTAGTATTTGCTTAGAAAAGATGGCACAATTGGAACAGTTTGCATTACTTCTCTAAAGGATACTTCCTTTTTTTTTAGTCTCAAGTTCTTTGCCCTCAGTAAGAAAAACGTTTCAGAAACTTTCAAGGGCACAGAATTTTTTCAAGGATTTTTCTCCTCTGCTGTGTATTTCCCTAGCACTTAATGTTAATTAGCCCCAAATGTGAAAAAGGTGATTATGATGACCTACTCAAAGCAGTTACCTATAAAAAATAATTTGAGAGAAATTTCTTCTTTGATTCATTGAACTCAGTAGGAGCGGTGGGTGTGTGTGCCTCAGGATAGATATTAACCTTTGACTAGAGGGCTAGCATTACATAGTTCATGTATAAACAGCTCAGTTACTACAGTAACTGTACTTCTTTGATATCATTATCCTTAAACCTGGGGAAGAATCATTTGCACATTCTGCAGAGTCCCACACTCTATTCAGTTTCTTGTACTAATTAAAATCCTAAACCCAAAACTTCAGAAAATTGATATTGCCAGTATTTATGAATTCACAAGCATCGTGAAGAAGCATAATTACTATGGTAACTGTTTTTTTCTGTTTAAAAAATTATCCACAGGAATCCCTCTACTGGGAGATTAACAAGCAGAAGTAATCTTTCAGAAGACTGAGAATTAGCTGAAAAATGACAACAAAATATAACCTGGAAACCATGTATCATGTGCAGATATCAAGTTGAGCAAGAAAATGTATATTAAAAATAAATAGGGTTACAAATACTGTATTTCATCGATAAGGACTGCAAAAAGGCATGCTTTAGACAGCTTTTGATGTCATTGACTATGTTCCCATAATTTGTGTTGGCTGAACACCTAAATAGAACTGACCACTGGCTGCATATCAAATAAAAAGCCAAATAAAGTTTAATTTCTACAGATAATAAATTAAGGTCCCCCTGACATCTAAATTATAGAGACTGACACACCAAAATGTCAAAGCATCCTGTGAAAAATATAGTCCAGCTGGAAATCAAAGACCTCACAAAAGAGGAATTTGGGACAAAGACACAGGACCAATTAATGCTTTTGAAACAGTTAAGGGGTAACAGTCCATCAGACTTCTATTTAATAAACTAGTCGGTGTTATGTTACAGTTGTGAAGAAAATTGTCTTCAAAGAAAGTTCACTGATGGCAGTGATGTAAGCCTCAACAGAAAAATGTGGGTGATCACCTTGAGCGCTCTATTTTGGCTTGTCTAACTATATAATTATCAGTCAGTAGTTTTGTCTAGTCAAAGCCTTGGTTTTTTAACACATTTGTATGGAAGTTCAATAGTTGCAATATGATGCTTTCAGCATCTAGAAAGAAAACTTAACTGTCATCCTTGGAAACTCTGGATAGGAGTAAAGAGTCCCACAGAAATTGTTAAGAAAGTCTTTCACTAGATTAAGATCCAAGGAGCTTACTAACAGTGGAAAAGGGGATTACCAGTCAGCAACATAATTGGCTTCCCCTTAATTTTCGAGCTGTCTTGTGGCCCAGTTAATTTGTAAGTTATTTTCTAATTTTTTTTAGAGTAGCATAGCTCATCGAGACATCATTAAATCAATATTTTGTTCCAGATTGGAAGGAATTAAAAAAATAAAAATATGCTAGATCAATAAATTATATAAAAAAAGTAATAAGCAAATTAGCAAGTAAAAAAGAATGACAAAGTCAACCAAAGACTGATTCGTAACTTGAAAGCTGAAAGATATGATAAAAAAGGGATAAGTGATCTAACAAACAACTCCAAGTGTGATTTTGGAGTAGCATACAGAAATTCATTTTTCTGCATAAATTATATTAATGTACATTTATGATTTTCAAAAAAATAAGGACTATCTTAGATTTGAGGGAACTTTATATTTGAGTCAACATAGTAATGGCATGTGTTACTTACTCGGTAAGATACTTTTCAATAACTTGCCATCACAATTAATTGCATATTAGTAAATAGCATAGAAGATAAAAGTATCTCCACAATAATACTTTAAAAAGTAAAAAGGAACATGCACTGCTTTTTGCAGTTTTTTTAATCAGAAATATTGTAATTTTCATCATGATACTTAATCATTTTCTCATTTTCATGAGAAAAATAAAATTAAAATAACTATGTATCATTAGATCTTTCAGTATGGGTCTGCCTTACCTAAAGCAATGTATTCACTACCAATATATCCATGTATTGTCAGATTCACTATAAGCTTAGTGGTGTTCAGATTTTTTTTTTAAATTAAGTTAAAATAACTCTAGCTGAGCTAACAGCTCATTTTCTTCCTAAAGCAGGAAGGTAGGAGTTTTACCTGAAATAAATTATATTTCTCGGACAGTAATTTTTGTTGAGCATCTAAATAAACGAGATAATTTTGGCAGATTGCCCCCTTCTTATCCCATTCTCTTGATTTTGCCTTAAATTCCTGAAAGACAGCAAAACAAGGCTAGTAAACACAGGGAAAATATCTTTTTCCTTAATCTAAATAACTTTGTAATTTGTATAGTTCTAAGAAAAATCTGTTTTTTTAATTAATACATAATCATTCCATAATTTTGGAAAGAGGAAAAAAAGAACAATGATATAAGCCATCCATCCAGCCATCCCCACCAGAAAAAAATCCAGTCTTAAGGGCTGTTAATCTGAAAAAATTGGGCAGTAAACATAATCATTGAATAAAAATGATAAAATATTTTAAATCACTTCCATTGCTGTAGATCTTAGAGTTATGACTATAATACATCCATTTTATTGGAGGGTAGTTCCTGTGACTTTAAAGTTATATCAGTGTCAAGTACAGTAGTCAGCAGGGAATCAAACCCTTGATATTCAGACAGATGTTTTGAGTGCTTGCTTTTTTTTTTTTTTTTTGAATAAACGGGACAGCAGCAACTGTGAATAAATTTTACTTCTTGCTCTCTTTACAATTGCTGCTTTTGGTTCTGAGTTCACCTAGTTCAAACAAAAACTTGTTTAACAAATTCCATTGTATCAGGTTTATCTAATACTGGTTTTGTATTGCATTTATATTCCTATTTATAGTATATTTGAATTTGCTCTTAAATCATACCAGATCTTATATGTTCACAACTAGACTTTAAAGGCAGTACCTTACAAAATAAGTAGAACTCCAGTAACTAGAGCCATTGCTCTTTTAGTTTGAAGAATTAGCAAAAGAATTAGTGAAAAGTGTAATACTTATAAGCTGTTATGAGAACTTCCTTTTTCACAATTGAAATGTTGATTCCAAAAAGAGAGATGATTTTTTATAATTATCCTAAACTAGCATATTCCCCAAATTTAAAAAAATAAGATTTTATGTGCTACTGAAACAAAATCGAATGCTTTCCAACATGGATTAATACAAACCTTCTCTTATAGCTTTCCTAATATCTGCTTTGGCATTTTAAACCTATAAACATCTTCCCGTGTTACAAAATGTGATTGATATAAATGGAGTTTCACACTACTTAATGAGGACTGCAGGTTCAAGGCCTTACTAAAGCACTGCTGAGCTTAGTAGATTTTCAACACAGTAATTATTTCCTGAATACTAGAATTTGCTGAATATATTCCAAGCACTCATTTTTCATACTGCATAATTAATCAAATTATAGCATTGTGTTACAATATTTTCACATCTTAATCTTGAATGAGGTCATTCTCAAATTAGCTGGATCAGACAGTTTCACAGTAGTGATATATTTAGTCAACGATAGATGTATAACCCATTTATTATTCCTGCAGTAGTGGATGTTGGCAGCTATGCTGCAGTCCAAAGCATGATAGCTTTTCTGATGGTAAGGACTCTTCCACGTGGAAGAGACAGCAACATTATGTAGAGCTAGGATGTGTCTGGGATGTGTCCTACTATGTAGGAACAGTCACATGAAGGTCACAGAAGTTAGTCCCATATCTTACAGAATAACACAGAAGATAGGCAAGTCCAAAATAAAGATCCTAAAACCCTTCTTAATTGCAGTATAAGTATGAAAGTACTTAAAATCTATTAGATCTTAAATTTTTGATTGCAAAGTTCTCAAAGTGTCTAGATAATCTGTATCATAAATCTACATTATAAGCCTATAAGTCTTCACAATGCTTAGCAATCAGGCAACTAGCTCACACTTTCAACTGCTATTACTCTGCTTACTTTCCCTACGGGACCCAGTTTAGTAAACGCTCGAAGCACACACTACTTTATTATGCTCTTTACAAAGGATGGCCAGAGAAAACATAAATTGTTTTTTTGATCCTCTTATGCTTCATCAGACTAATGGTTAGACTTTTCTCCCCATATGTGGAAGACTCAGTTTAATAATCTTCTCTCCAGACAGAATCTGAACCAGAATCTTCCCATGTTAATTTTCTACCTAACAAACAAATTTTATTTTTCAACAGGCTCTGGAATTCTTCCTTTTGAAGTTGTTCACTTTGCACAGGATACCAGCAAATTTATTGGATAACCAAAAAAGAAGCAGCAAAGATTACTACAGCTAGAGATTACATCGCTCAGTTATAAGAAATGAGACTGGATATCAGTTTCTGCACCAGTGAATGTAGCCAGAAGAGTATTTGGGGAGAAGCCACCACTTGGAGGCACACTCTCTATATGCCAGTTCTCTGTGCCGGCTAACTCTCCTGTTGGCCCAATAAATATTTGATTATTCCACAGATCACAAAGTAACTTCTAACTCTGAGAAGTCAAGTCTGGGAATTATGATCAGAAATCAGTATCTTCCTGTATCCAAGAAGAAGTTGGCTAAAATCCATTCTGTGTCCAGAGGGATAGGAAACATGACTGAATCCTGTCCCCAGCATCTCATAGCATCCAGCCCCCAGTCAGTATGTTGGATTCTGTGGAAAGTATTTTTAAGTGCCTAATCCTTTCTCATGTATTACCTAAGGAAACTAGGTACTGAGGTCAAGGTTGTGGATTGCCTTAGGCACATGGGTACTGACAAGATATGTGTATAACAAACACTTTTCCAATCCTAAATGCTTTTTCTATCTAGCCCTACATGGTTGAAGTTGTCTATAAAACTTGAATTAATGGTAGGTATTATGTGGCAGTATCCTGCATAAGAAAAAGGTCTCATGCCTCAACAAATTATATTATCCAGTGCACATATATTAATCAGGAAAAAACTAAATTTATTTATAGTTACTCTTATGAAGAAAATTATCTATATTAACTCATAAAACTACTAAAAACACTAATAAAACTTGGATAAAAGAACAAAACGTGAATATTAAACTATGCACCTTTTCTTGCCAGAGCAAGAAAATTATATAATTTTTGTAGGATTATCAGGAAATTGAAGTTTACAACTGTAAACCACAAATTAGTTCTAAAGGCATATTAAAATTAGAATATAATAACGAAGTATTCTTACCTCCAGTTTCTTGTATAAATTGCTCAGTTCAGATGGTGTCTCTAGGCTTTCCTCACATTTTTCTCTACTTTCAACCTTTTTTTGTTTTAGCTGATGTGACTGTAGCTTTTCATAACTATGTGTCAACTTTGAAAACTAAAAATGAAAGCAGAGTTGAATATGCAGAATCTATCAAAGATGATGACGTGGCCAAAGTATTCTTTAAACTAGAGTAGCCAACTGCAGCTTCAGCATTCTAAATATTTAATCAATGTAACAAAGAATCAATTAATAAAGTTAATTTCTTAGAGATAAAGAAGACTAAGCTCTCATATAAATGTTAACTAACTGTTCAAATGGGTTCATTTGACAGCTACTTAATTCTGCTGAAGTTCTTCATGGCACTGTTACCCGTAGTGTCATTTCCTCTACAATGTTTATATGAAATGTTCTATACTTGTTTACTGCCATCTTGTGTTGACATTTTTAAAGGGTGCTTCACTAGCCAGAATGAAGGATTATCATTAACGTATTTTAAACTTGCATGTTTCTTTTTTATCATGAAAATTGTTGAAATATTATGTATGTGATGATTGCATTCTTCTGGAACTATTAAGTACCAAAGAGCGTCTATGAGAATTAGACACTTAATACTGCTGTGCCTATTGATCTTACCATGAAAGCGTAGCTTAGGAGTCAGCGGCAAAAGAGTCAGAGGCAGAGAAAGGAAGGTAACAGTAGAAGTACCAGCCTCTTCAGAAGGTACCAGCCTCTTCAGAAAAATGGCCAGTCTGATCAACAGTTAGCTATACTACACAAGCAAAGGGGCTAGCGGCCGTTAACAGGTTTGATACAGCAAACTGACATTGTCTGGTAGAGATATGTACATCTGGTTTTGCAAAAAAAAGGAAAACCAAGGATATTGACAAAGGAAACACTAAAAATATGGTCTTAAGGGAAGAAGAATGAAGGAACTTTGTGAAGAATGTTGACTAGAAAAGAAGCTTACAACTATGAATACTGATCATGTCTCTTGTTTTATTCCTTTAAATTCAGGTATATATGATGGTTTACATTCTCTATAATAATTATGACTTCACTTAAAAAATTCTGACTCTAACATGAAGTTCTTTGCCTAACCAAACAAAATCCATAAAATCTCATATTTTTGTTAACTGCTCAAGTGAACTACTGCCTGGAAAAGGAATTACTTCCAAGGAAGTAACTGGAAATGGAATGGAATCCTATTGAATCCACTTGGAATGAGCAATTGAAGTCTGTGCAGATAACAAAGATGGCCAAAAAAGTCCAGAAAAGATACAGAACAGAAACTGGAGTTAAAATATCATCTGGAAACTTCCTATAGACATTTGAGATGATTTTGGGAACTCATAATATGAAACAGCAAAAAGAATTGAAAAGATGACCAGAAGATAGCTTGTCCTAGACTAGAAAATTCCATGAAATGGGGAGGTCCAGGGATAGATTTGACTAACTTGGAATTTCTGAATAGAAATCCTGTAACATGGACTTACAGAGCTGAGATATCACCTTCAAAACAAAATCAAAAGTCTTGCAGAGAAGCTGCCTATATTTGAAATTGACCTTGCCGGAGAACACAGTTAAGATAAAATATTTAAAATGGATCAGATTATCCAGGCTCAAACAACATGGAACTCATTGTCTTTGGGAAAAAAGATATCCTTTTTCAAATAACAGGATTTTTGCTCTTGAATATATTATGGCACATGTGAACTGCCTGGGAAGAGCAAACCCAGATGAAGACAGGTATTAGACTGTTCATGCTAAAAAGGCTAGGAAAAACAGGATCCAACACTTCGGCAAATCAGTCTAAAAAGGAACAGAATAGCCAAAATGAGAAAATTTAGTTTGAATATTAGATTTATTTAATGAAAGTAGGATATTTCAGACAGATTATAGTCTGGATATTATCACAACAAGAAACTAGACTAAAAGCCAAGAATCTTTCCATTTAATGCTGGATATTTGCTTTAAAAATAAGTTCCAAGTTGTTCTATCTGCATGTTGTACAAGTAAAAAAAAAAAAAAAAGAACATAGAATCATAGAATCATAGAATCATTAAGGTTGGAAGAGACCTCTAAGATTATTGAGTCCAACTGTCAACTCAACACCACCATGCCCACTAAACCATGTCCCTAAGCGCCTCATCTACACGTCTTTTAAATACCTTCAGGGATGGTGACTCAACCACTTCCCTGGGCAGCCTGTTCCAAGGCTTGATCACTCTTTCAGTAAAGAAATTTTTCCTAATGTCCAATCTAAACCTCCCTTGGCGCAACTTGAGGCCATCTCCTGTCGTCTTATCACTAGTAACTTGGGAGAAGAGACCAACACCCACCTCGCTACAACCTCCTTTCAGGTAGTTGTAGAGCGCAATGAGGTCTCCCCTCAGCCTCCTCTTCTCCAGGTTAAACAACTCCAGTTCCCTCAGCCGCTCCTCATAGGACTTGTTCTCCAGACCCTTCACCAGCTTCGTTGCCCTTCTCTGGACACGCTCCAGCACCTCCATGTCCTTCTTGGAGTGAGGGGCCCAAAACTGAACACAGGATTCGAGCTGCGGCCTCACCAGTGCCGAGTACAGGGGCACGATCACCTCCCTACTCCCGCTGGCCACACTATTTCTGACACAGGCCAGGATGCTGTTGGCCTTCTTGGCCACCTGGGCATACTGCCGGCTCATGTTCAGCTGGCTGTCAACCAGCACCCCCAGGTCCTTTTCCTCTGGGCAGCTTTCCAGCCACTCTTCCCCAAGCCTGTAGCGTTGCCTGGGGTTGTTGTGGCCAAAGTGCAGGACCTGGCACTTGGCCTTGTTGAACCTCATACAACTGGCCTCAGCCCATCGATCCAGCCTGTCCAGGTCCCTCTGCAGAGCCTTCCTACCCTCCAACAGATCAACACTCCCGCCCAGCTTGGTGTCATCTGCAAACTTACCGAGGGAGCACTCGATCCCCTCATCCAGATCATTGATAAAGATATTGAACAGGACCGGTCCCAAAACTGAGCCCTGGGGAACACCGCTTGTGACTGGCCGATGAGGCAAGATGAGGCATTTTAGTGAGTTCTGGGGTAGGATTCATCCAAGTTTAGATTTCTGGAAGTTAGACATCCAAGTCTGAGCTACTCTGCGTTAGAAAAAGCTGCCCCCAAATGCTCAGTCATTTCAGCTATCTTAAATTCTCATCATACACTGACATGAATTATATTCTAGGGGTGTCCATTTCCTTCCATTGATTCTAAAGGGAGCCTGAGGTAGCTCAGACATAGCCATCTAGCTTTTAAATGTCTAAGTAAGGCAATTAGTTGCCAAAATGCTTAGAGCAAGAATGGATTCTTGTTCTTTTGCTGAGGGATTTCTGTCATTTTCAAAATGAGAGTAACTACTAAACATTAATATAGAAAAAATGAAGAAGGACAGTAATTAAGATGAACCCTTAAAGTTTTTGCTATTTAATTATGACAGAATGTTGTACATTTGAATGAGTGCAGCAGTGTGGCCTAAGAGTTTCAGGTTACATATCAGGAATTATTTCCCTAATACAAGAAAAACAGTTTTTACTACATTCAACAGGCACACAATCAATTCAGTGGGAATGTTGCTCATTAAACCGCTGCTTTTATCAACAGCAAGGGTAAAAAGCACGGAGGACCACAGAAGAGTGTATCAGAGAGAAATTTTTTCTGAATAGCCTAGCATTCTTAGAGCTAGAAAAAGTGATCCTTTCTATTTCTACCAAGATTAAGAAGGAACAAAAATTGGGAGGGATTTTAAGAATTCCTCTGCAGAGAAAGATACAATGCTACGGGTAAATAGTAACACTCACACCATTTGTGCAAAACTAAATTGTAGCTCTTAAGATTATACAGTGTAGAAGAAGGTATAACTTTCAAGTGAGGATAAGAACCAAAAGAAGGGAGACAAAGGAGATAAGGAAAGATTAATATTGTCAGGGAAACTCTGTATTTTAGATATGAGTTTGTGCAGCTGAGAATCGGAGACATTAAAGTCATCTATTGTAGACACTGCAGCACTGTAATTTAAGAAAGAAACTCAATAAGGAGACATAGTAAAAGCTAGAGGAGCAGAGTGGGATAGTCCCACTGTCTAGCATAGGTGCTTGGAATTGTTCTGACAGGCAAACTTTCTGTTTATCACCTAGAGAATCTTGGCAGGCCTCCTAACGTAGGCACTTAACAGTTTCCTTCTTCAGTCAATGTGTACTGGATGGATATTCCATGAAGAAACACAGTTTGGTGAAAGGGGAGGAATGGGAATCGAAAAATAGAATGCAAACGGCATCAGTGCTGGAACCTTTGCTGAAATAAACAGGATGACTGAGAGAGAATGAAATGTTTGGAGGCATAGATTGGGAAGGTGACGAATATTCTTAAGAGCTAGAAATCCAAACTTCTTGCATAAAGATAAAAGGAGAAGCAACCAGGAAACTCAAAGAAAGGTTAGGTGGTCTGAGTGGTAACTAAAAAGGAGAATCTTGGCAAGAAGTATAACCAGGTTTACAGAGAGAAGCTTGTAGGAAGTGTCAGATTCTTTTAAACACAGAGAAAACAGATTGTATTTGCCATGTTTATTGGGTTTGCATGGCAAGGTTTTTGTAGCGGGGGGGCTACAGGGGTGGCTTCTGTGAGAAACTGCTAGAAGCTTCTCCTATGTCCGACAGAGCCAACGCCAGCCGTCTCCAAGATGGACCTGCTGCTGGCCAAGGCCAAGCCCATCAGCGATGGTGGTAGCGCCTCTGTGATAACATATTTAAGAAGGGGAAAAAGTTGCGACGCAACAGCAACTGCAGCCGGAGAGAGAAGTGAGACTATGTGAGAGCAACAACTCTGCAGACACCAAGGTCAGTGAAGAAGGAGAGGAGGAGGTGCTCCAGGCACCAGAGCAGAGATTCCCTTGCAGCCTGTGGTGGAGACCATGGAGGTCCATGATGGAGCAGATAACCACCTGCAGCCCGTGGAGGACCCCACCCTGGAGCAGGTGGATGCTCGAAGGAGGCTGTGACCCCATGGGAAGCCCATGCTGGAGCAGGCTCCTGGTAGGACCTGTGGCCCCGTGGAGAGAGGAGCCCACGCTGGAGCAGGTTTGCTGGCAGGATTTGTGACCCCGTGGGGGACCCACACTGCAGCAGTTTGTTCTTGAAGGACTGCACCCCGTGGAAGGGACCCATGTTGGAGCAGTTCATGAAGAACTGCAGCCTGTGGGAAGGACTCACGTTGGAGAGGTTCACGGAGGACTGTCTCCCGTGGGAGGGACGAGCAGGGGAAGAGTGTGAAGAGGAAGGAGCGGCAGAGCCAACGTGTGATGCACTGACTGCAACCCCCATTCCCCAACCCTCTGCGCCGCTGGAGGGGGAGGAGGTAGAGAAAATCGGGAATGAAGTTGAGCCCGAGAAGAAGGGAGGGGTAGGGGGAAGGTGTTTTAAGATTTGGTTTTATTTCTCATTATCCTGCTCTGATTTTGATTGGTAATAAGTTAAATTAATTTCCCCAAGTTGAGTCTGTTTTGCCTATGACGGTAATTGCTGAGTGATCTCCCTGTCCTTATCTCGACCCACAAGCCTTTTGTTATATTTTCTCTCCCCTGCCCAGCTGAGGTGGGCTGATAGAGCGGCTTTGGTGGGCACCTGGCCTCCAGCCAGGGTCAACCCAGCACACCATGGAAAGGAGTTGTAGGGTAATGAACAACTTCAAAATCAAAATCTTTATGGAAAATGACCTGGAGTTTCAATTTCAGAAAGTTCAATTTTAGTGAAGTTCTTAGCAACAACATGTAACATAAAACAAGTCATTTTTAGCACGTGATAAAAAAAATCTAAGAAGTGAAAAATATTGCAGGAAATGTGAAAAAGGATGAGAAAAGAGAGATCTGCTATATTTTGGGGGATAGTTCGGCATTGCTAAAGGTACCTTAAAATTTACACGTAAAAAGTCACACCGTTTTTCGTTGTATGATGTTTATCTATCTTCTCAATAATCATGCTAAGATGTTGTTTCTTTGTCTGTAATTTGTGTAAATTATAAAACAGCTTTTGTTTCTAGCTACTTTCCCAAATGATTAAAAGTGTTAATTACATAACAACCCAAACATTCTCTGCTTACTTACAGAACTGTTTGCCAAATCCATTTCCATATATAAAAGAAAAAATAAATTAAAGACAACATAACCTTAAAAATAAGTCATACATTTATTGGTTTGATGGATTTGGGTGGTAAGTGTTATCATCTTAGGATGAGACAAAATGGCCTCAAGTTGCGCCAAGGGAGGTTTAGATTGGACATTAGGAAAAATTTCTGTACTGTAAGAGTGGTCAGGCCTTGGAACAGGCTGCCCAGGGAAGTGGTGGAGTCACCATCCCTGGAAGTATTTAAAAGACGTGTAGATGAGGCGCTTAGGGACATGGTTTAGTGGGCATGGAGGTGTTGGGTTGACGGTTGGACTCAATAACCTTAGAGGTCTTTTCCAACCTTAATGATTCTATGATTCTATGATCTCTAAATTAAAACAATGATATCCAATTTATGCAATCCAAGATGATTCTACAATACGTGTGATGTTTGGAAATTTTTAATTACTTCCAGGGAAGTAATTGGAAATGGAATGGAATCCTAAACCTCTGTTAGGAGAATCCAGTGAAGGAAACAGCAGAATAACAGGAAAAACAATGTAGAATTGTGTATGTTAACTTGTTAAAATCTGAGAAACAGAATAGACTGAAGTTCGCTAAGAATTTAGATTCACGACTGAAGTGGAAAATAATGAAGAAACAAAAATACAGGCACAGAGCAAACACAACTAAATAGAATCATAGTATCATAGAACCATAGAATGGTTTGGGTTGGAAGGGGCCTTTAAAGATCATCTAGCCCAACTCCCCTGCCATGGGCAGGGACACCCCTTCCACTAGACCAGGTTGCTCAAAGCCCTGTCCAACCTGACCTTGAACACTTCCAGGGATGGGGCAACCTGTTCCAGTGCCTCATCACCATCATTGAAAGAAAAAAATTCTTCCTTATGTAGAATCTAAATTCACTCTCTTTCAGTTTAAAACTGTTGCCCCTTCTCCTATCACTACAGGCCCTGGTAAAAAGTCTCTCTCCATCTTCCTTGTAAGTCCCCTTTAAGTACTGAAAGGCTGCAATAAGGTCTTCCCGGAGCCTTCTCTTCTCCAGGCTGAACAATCCCAACACTCTCAGCCTTTCTTCATAGGGGAGGTGCTCCAGCTCTCCAATCATTTTCGTGGCACTCCTCCGGACCCGCTCTAACAGGTCCTTGTCTTTCTAGTTCTGGGGGCCCCAGAGCTGGCCGCAGTACTGCTGGTGGGGTCTCATGAGAGCGGAGTAGAAGGGGAGAATCACCTCCCTCGACCTGCTGGCCATGTTTCTTTTTGATACGACTGGCTTTCTGGGCTGCAAGTGCACACTGAAATAAATAAAGCCGAAACAAATTCCCAATGTCAATAATCCAGATTACTCTAGTTTTGATACTATGTTCCCTTATGGAAAGCTATCAGACCACTTTAATAATCCCTGTAAATCAGGCAAACTAAAACCAGAAAAAATTATAGGAAAGACATGACGAGAATGAATGAATCTAATTCACTGGGAATTAGAACAAATTCCTAATGTGCATCAGAGTCTTACTAGCATGAATCTAATTATCTATTTTCTTCATTCACCAAGGTTTTAGGTTATTAGTCCGAAGTCAGGAAATCGAGTATCTCTCTTCATAACAGATGTCACAATCATATAAAAATCCATCCAAAGAGTTTGGACATGTCCGTACAGAAATGATAATGGTGCCTGGTAGGAAGCTGTAGTCATCATCACTTGTACGACAAAATTCATCTTTCCCAAATCCATAAAGGTACATCTGTACTATTAGGCACGTGTAAGTTCTTTATACTGCAATCATAAAATAATGAAACTGACATTTTTCTTACTTGAGATTTCAGTGCTTGAAGCTGAGTTTCATAATTCTGAGCCATTTCATATTTAGTTTTCTGTAAGTCTTTCAGTTTCTGTCGAAGTAGTCCCACCTACAGTTAGAATAAGCATTCATATTTACCTTTTCTGAAGTGTTCCAAAATATGTCATTTTTGGAAGAGTCATTTGAAACTTTGAAACTTTGAAAGAAGACTGTTGCTTAAGAGATAGATATTAAAAATATATATTCACTCAGTAACTTAATAATAAAAATGGATACCACAAACCCAGATTGTATCAACATCCAGTTAGGGATTTTATAGTAAAAAATCTCATTGTATGCTTATGTTATGATTTAATGATAATACTGTATGACTCTGTCATGAAAGACCATTTAATGAAAGCACTTCTGACCCAACTATACGAATGAACTGCTGTGCCCCATTGTGAAAATTTTGTTTGAATGGCTTATATAATCATATAAATGACTTCCAACTACTTATGTAAAATTATTGGGACACAATGTAGACTCATTTCAGCTCCCTAAGTACAGTGCCATTTGAGGTATCTTGAATTATCTAAGAGTTTCACAGAGATCTGAGAAATATGACAAAAAGCACACCTGACATCTATGTTTTTCTGGAGGGGCAGCTGGAAGCTAGGTGGAATATGCTAAAATATTTTAGATAATGTCTCTGTACAGGCAAATAAATTGATGCTTTAAGGATTGGCTAGCTGAATTATTCTCTTGGTTCCTCTGACTGCAAGGCAAGTTCCTAATTGCTCATTAGGGAGAGTTATTTCATTTTCAAAACTCCCACTGGCATTTTAGACACCTAGCTCACACAAGGATGCCCATGTGTAAACACTTAACTTCAGACGTCTTGAACTGGAACTGAATGCTCTGCTAGGATTTACTGATGCTTCTGAATGAATATTCAGCCGATAAGACTATGAAGTACGGACAACATCAGGTACACCAGGGCTTTCAGTTTGATAAGCAAGTCTAAGTGGTAATACAATTCGAATCTTCACTATTAATAATAAAATTATCATACAAAGACAGTATATATCATGTAAAATGATAAAAACCAGGTATAAACAGGAATTACAAAGACATAATTTTGTGAAACTTTTTGAACTGTACATTTCCACTTTAAATTTCTGATGAAACCAGAGGTGTTGGCATTTAGAAAAAACATCAAATTATCTTTTTCAGCTAAACTGAGAATATTTAGACTTTAGGGAAATAGAAGAAATATGAGACTTTCAATGACATTTTTACAATCACTCTTCAGAACAGAAGCACACTTTAAAACAAAACACTAAGGATAATTAGTGACCTTTAAAGGGAGTTTGGTATTTTTACATGATAGAACAAACAGGTCTCCTTATAGGGCATTTAGAGCATACTATTAACTAACTCCCAGAATAAATACTTTCTTTATAGAATGTGATATTCTTAAATACCTCTTGACCTTTTTGATCCATTTTGCTTTGGGCACTTGCTAGTTCTTTATCCTGGATATCCATCTTTGCTTCTAAAGCTTTCATCTTCCCTTCCCATTCCACTTTCTTGCTGTTTACCATGATGTCAATTTGATGCACTAATTCCTGAAGTTCAGCTTCACATGGAGAAGTTCTAATAATACAAAAAAAAGACTTATTTTTTCAAATAAAGAATAAGGGAGAAAACAATTTTGTATTTACATTGCTAAGATTTTATTTTAATTTTGATGGAAATAACCACTTTTCAACATCAGAAAGAAAGAAATGGGAAAGCTAAATGATGCCTTCAAATGTAGGTGGAATCTCACTTCATCTATCTTAAGTTTGCCTGAAGTCAAAATCAGAGTATTTAGCATATTCTGGACTTTTTGCCTAGCTTAAATGCTGTTTGATAACCTCTCATTCTTTCATACATGAACTGTCAAATGAGCATAAGTTGAGTTGAAAGTATCCAGGCCCAAACCTCAATGGACAAGAGTAGGAAAAGATGAATATTAAGTTGCTTTTGGGCACAGGACTTCCCACTAACGGCACACAGTGATGGAAACAGAGTTTGTTGAGGAAGTTATTAAACATCTGGCTTGAAAGCCAGCCGCAATTCTTAATTACTAGTTCAACTTTTACACTCTGTTTTCCCATTCTCTTTGTGGAAAATGGACTTAAATAACAAGGCAGCTTGTATAATAATAGTAAGTTTTAATTCTACTAGGAAGCACAGAAGTGAGTGCATTTTGAAAAAGAACTTGTCTTTGGGGGGACCATGTGCTGGATTTATAGAGATTTGTACAATATCTGCAACATAAACATTAGATTTTTTCCCAAACTTCTGAGGTTAAATTTGGAATACATCCCTTACACGACGACTTCTTTGTCAGTAATAGACAATGTTTTACACTGTTGCTTTAGGAATATGATGTGTCCTAAGTAACAAAATAATAATATATGGTTAATTTACGGTATATTAGAAGGGCCATCAGAAACTGAAAGCAGCCAAAGTTGCCCTCTTAGTTGCCCTCTTATATAGCCCCTTATATAGGAGCAGTATATTAATTTTAAAAAATGAAACTTTGTGTAGACAGTGTCAAATAATGTTTAAATCAGCTGGTGTACACCATTTAGCACATACATACAAAGTATATGAACTTTAGTATGGAGATTTCTTTATTCCATATCCATTCCAACTTCATATTTGCTGATGAATATAAGAAAAATTTGAATTAAGAAAGATACAGATTATAGAAAATCTGGCTGTGGATACTTTTTTATGCAAGAAATTAATTCTTCCTACACTCTAAAACTTTTTAGTTGTAGAAATGACTATTTCACATCAAAATTATACAGTCCTTCTAGGGGTATATAAGATTTTTTCCCTGAAGTATTTTGGAGAGTTTATTGCCCAGTTAACCTCGATTGTTTTATGAACTGATAGCTTCTCTCAATCTGTAAATTTACAGCTGGCATTTCAGATTCGCAATGATTTATTTGAAAGTCAGAATCTTTCTAGAACTCATGAATCTTTTCAACTTTCAGTGAAACATTCCAGTTAGAAAAAAAAAATTATATCATAATTAAAACTGTTTATTGAAATGTTCCTGAACATTTTATTTTCCTGACTTAGTTCCTCTTATCCACTTAACCTAGGATTCTAGGGTTTGGAAAAAAGATAAAGGAGACAATGTACACTCCTGCCTAATTCCTCCCCATAAAATAAAGAAGGGGAATTTTATTCCATTAACACTCAGAGCTGCTTTTGGACTGTTACAAAGAAGAGTTAGCTATTGAACAAATTGCTTAACTATGTACGTGAGCCCATACATTTTCTAAAAAACTTAATTTTCATCGAGTCATATGGCAAAAAAAATCAGACTGTTTTCTATCACTATGATTAATTACACATGACCAAAAAAAACCCTGTCATTTGTCAATCATTAAAGACTTCAGTTTGATCTGTTTACTTAAATTGCAATATGAGATCAGAATTAGTTAAGACAGTATTTTTGATAAAAGCCTTTAGCAGACTTACCACTGTAATGCTTGCTTCGTGTCATTTTTTGAAATAAAATTATTTTTACCAACTTTTTTTTTTTTAAAATACCACAACTTCTAAGCATTTTTAGTATGTTCAGAGCTCACAGAATGTTGGGTGTAGATATTTTTATACTACATACCAAATCGGGCATGTATCTCACCAGAGTTAAGTAAAACCTTTCACTGACTGTTTTTAGGCAGTGGAATAATGTGTTGAATTTTTAACCTTTTGAGGAATAGCATCTTTTTCATTTCACTTTCTGTAAATATTTACTTTCCACACAATTTTTTTTAGTGGCATCTGTTATCTGCATATCTTGTTCTCATATGAGTTAACTGTTGATAAACTTTTCTACTTCTTATCCACTTCTTTTTTAGAGCTTTTTTTAAACCTTCCTTGTTTCCTGTTCTAGTTTTAATTGCTTTACATTTTTTTTCTAAATAAGAAGATTCTATTTATAAATTACCCTAATATACAGCTTTATTGCGTTCTTTAGAAGACATACTTTTATCTTACCTTTATCACATATTGGAATGTATTGAAATGTGTCATCTTTAGTCGTGGCAACCTTATCTTGGCAATGAAAAAAAAATTCTCATTTAAAGTCTTCAAATTATTCTTTTCAATGGTATGATCTGATCATTGTGAAAATTTCTGCAATGATTTAGAGATTAGTGTACCCAATTACTGCCATATCTAAATGAAGATACAAATAAAACCAATGTTGTTTCTCCATTGTCAATTCTCTCTCCCTTATCTCAACCAGTTATACCATGTTAGTAAACTGTTAGTTGTACACCTGCTTTCTCTTCACTTTTTTCATCTGTCATAGTGACTATTCATTGTACAACTGAAGTTTAATCTGCATTTAATTTCCATTTCCTCATAGTGTTGCATAATTTTCAAGTCTCTTCTTTCCTTTTTTTGGTTTTGATTAGAAGCCTATATTGAATTTCCTGTTGATAAAACCAGCAATTGTATTCTTTCATAAATTTGTTAACTATCCCTCCTGATATCTAAACTGATGGAAAAAATGTATTGTAACCTTTTACTTTTCATGATAATAAATTTAGCCTTCTGATAAACAAGTTTGTTCAATTAAAATAATCTAAGAATGCTGTGACATTGTTTTGAGTTATGACATGTTCCATTTTCCTTTTAATAATATTATTTATCTCACTGACATTTTCCCCAAAAGTAAAAGTGATAGACACTGGTTATAATTTAAGTGGTTCTTTGACTTATAAAAATTTAAAAGCTATGTATTCTCTTGACTGCACACCTCTATGTGCACCTCTGTGTGCATGTAAAGTGCCTTTATGATCACTGATCAGTTTGCAGTCATTCTAGTATCTCTATGGCATGATGGTTTGTTAAAATGAGCATAGCTATTTCCTTAAACTGAGCACAGCTATTATTGTATGAAATAATTCCCATAGAGACAGTCACACAGAGACAAAAGATGGTGCAGCATCTGAATAATCTAACAGCAACCTACAAAAGGGTTAATAATAAAAAGCATAGTAGTATGCCTGTAACCGCTCCATCCTAGAAAGTGTTGGAAAGGATTTCAATATCCAAAATTAGAATAGAATGCCCTTTTGTGTCACGAACATTACAATCTGGCATATGTTTTGGGGGGACTTTGCAAACAAGAATGTGCCAAGCAATTAGGAACTCTACTTTCGCAGAACCGCAGTTACCAAACACAAGCTGAGCCATGCGCTCAGAGGTAATATCCCTATTGCCAGTGAGCTTTCAACTGCTGAGCACGCTGCCAGCACATCGCTGAAGAACAGTAAGCTAACTAACATGCTCCTCTTCTGTGACTGTGCAAACCAAGTCTTAATGTAAGCAGATGCTTTTACTCCTGGTTGATACCACCATCTTGTGTGAACGCTAGCATGAAAATGCTTCCTTTCTTTTCTGGTAATATTTCACATCCCAGCTTTTCAGCCAGCTCTCCAACTGACTGCCCTCCCAGTGCCCATGCAGACTTACTGAAGTCCCCTGTCTGTAGGTTGTGTTCTGGGTCAAGCGCTGGTCCCACACACAAAAAGAGTTCCTTAACATGGATATGTGTTTATTGAATATCATTTTTTGGTGCTTAAATGGTGCATATCCCTCGTTTTGCTAATTGTTACAGGAAATTGGAGCAAATCTGTTAGTTTTACTATATCATAATTAAAACTTGACATGATTTTTTAAAGCAAAATTCTTTAAAACTTTTTTATATCAACAAATCTTTGAAACTTTAGCATTATCAATGTTAAGCTTGGAAAGGCTTTTTAAATACAGACATAAATCTCAATGCCTTTTTAACATTAAAACTGTTAGCAATGCCATTTTAAAATTTAATATGAGTCATAGAATGATAATAACCAAAGTGCAAGCAAGTAGTACACTGTGATGTGCGTATCGCAAAACAAAAATGCCCCCTCCCCATGTGCCTGAAACTCATCTCAAAATAGCATTAATGATGCAGCAAACTTTGATTCCCTCTGGATGGAATATAAAATGGGATTTTAAAAACAGAAGATGAAGCTATACTGCATCAAGACTACCTTTTCTATGATATTGCTATAAGGACCTGTGCCCTTCCAGCCTCATCTATTGCCAGGTGGCAACACTTTGGTGAACGACCAGCAATGACTCAGCTATCTGATTTTAGCCTTCAGAAATAGGTACTTTCTTTATTGTGTGTCACATGGATCATCTAAATACTGTTATGCAAGTGCAAATGCAACCTCTAGCCTGGGTCATCAGGTTACCCTTTCAGACCCACCATGCCTGACATCTTTCTCTTAAGTTTCACCTGTCCTTTTCAGATCATCCCGCACAAGGCAAGTTCTGCAGCTGTTCATAGAAAAATTTCCCTGAATAGTTCTTGCATGTTTCTTGAACCCAGAACCACCAATATATAAAAGGGAGCTGTTGAAGGAAAAATCCCTTCTGAAACAGCTTCTCAGTCTATCTCCACCTTCTCTGTCTACTTCCTTACCTGGATCTCTAGGTACACCTGCGGCTGAAAAAGGAAAGCTGTACCTGAAGCTGTAGATTACTGCTGCTGTTCCACTGCCAGAACTACTCTGTATCATGGCTGTGGCATTACAAACAGGTCTGTATAAAGATATATTTGGCAGTTATCCCCACTTACTCGCACAGAGGTACTACTAGCTGCTGTAACTATTATTTTAGTCCCTTCAGTGTTTTAAAAAGACTAACTATCCCCCTCAGAATATGGCCAATCATATGGTATCACAATCATGAGCATTTATTGTGATCGCTGGATGTGGAATGCGGAAAACGCTGGTATCTTTTGTTTAATATGCCATCAGGTAAACAAACACACAAAGAACAAGTTTTCCCATAAAACGAAGAAGTATATGTTTTTTTACCCATATGCATTCAGCACTCCCACTTTGCTGAATGCATACATCAAATGGATTCTTCATACATGGAAGTAATGACTGGTACTTAAGCCAATGGCAGCTATTTTTTTTTTGGTTGCATTTACTTTGAAACAGCTCAAAACACTTAAAGGTATCTCATTTTTAAAGTGATGTAGGCAAGCTCTTAGTCGTCTTTTATTCTATTTCCATATTGGTGAAAATAGAGATGATTCATATTCTCCTGTCGTTAATAACTATTTATCTTAATGTAAAATCTAGGTCTTTCCAAATTTAGACAAACCAAAATCCAGAAAATAATTTTTATCTTTATCACAAATGGTCTTTATCTTTATCACAAATGATTTTTGCACTGGTTAGACCTTTCTAGCTTTATTTAGCTGCCTTTTGCTTTGGAGTTTTACACAGATCTGTATTTTTCTGATTGTTTCTTAATAGACAGATAGAAAGAATATTATTGTCCATACACTTTAGAATAAAGTTGTAATTTAGAAACTGACATTTTAAGAAAAGTTTGGTTCATACTGTCAGTCTCTACTTCATGCCTTCTTCCCGTATTACTCAGGTCTGCTGACAAGTAGGAAAATATATATGACCATATTTATACAAACACAAGCAAAACCTATGCAGAACAATGTTAACAAAGATTTCCATCTTACAAAGTACATTAATTAGTTTTTGATCCTTAACCCAACTTCTACAGCCAATATTAATTCCTTTTCTCTTCTTAAAACTTGCTTTAAAAATAGGAAATATATAAACCAGTTGTGATACAAGAGTCCATTAGAATCTTCTACTCCAAAGTTCCATTATATGAACTACAACTAATTTATTTAACAATTTTCAGCCATACAGAATCATACACATCTGCGATGGATAATTTGTGATTTATGAGTTCTTGCAGCTGGGATGTAAGTGTCATGATTTCTACCACCATTATTCAGCCATCTTCTCAAATTTTAAAGCTATCTGCATTATTTCTGGAATACTGTCAGCATAGACTGAAACAAATGTCTCCTATCATTGGATGTCTAGTCTAAACTATTCTTCCAGATTCTTTGTATAGTTAATGGAAATAAATAGCTACCTAGAATACCTGGCTTACGATGGGACAAATCACCCTGCAATGGCCTGAAATTTCACATATGTCGATTACAACAAAGGCCAGGTAGGATCTGAACTCTTGAAATAAGCTTCCCATTTGTTAAAAGTGTCCAAAGAATAGCAATATCTTGATTTTTTTAAATTCAAGTTTTTATATCACCATATTTACCAGTCATATCACTAACAAAAAGAATGCCCCTCAAAGCCAAAAAAAGGGCCACATTGTTCAGTCTATAATATTTTAATGCAGCAATTTTTTTGTCATGAAAAGTGCACACATTATTCTTCAGTACAACAGAGCACCCTTTCAAATCCTATTAAAACTTTATTGGGCCAGAATATGTGTGTTTCTATTATTTTGAGAAATACTTTTACACATAATATGCATCATATTACCTTGAACTGCTTCTTGGTAATAATGATAAAAGGAACTGGTTTATATGAAAAATAGGTAATAAGTTTATTTACAAATCATGATAGATAAATATTCTATTTAGCTCATTATATGGGGAAGTACTTTTTATATTGCTGTGTTCCTTCAACAGGCTGGATGGGATGAGGTCCTACACCAAAACTCACCCATGTTTACACTTCTTTAGAAAGATTTTGTGCTGTACTAATATTTTTTTAGACTAACACTAAAAGAACTAAACTTGGATTATGTCAAAAAAAGATGATTGTGTTGTGATGAAAAGCGCACTTAATACTTGGTAAGAACAATTGTGGTTACCAGTGCAAAATAAGACTAAGGCTTTAGCAATTAATAGCCTTGTTTTTAAGATTTTTTAATGTTTTAAGAGCTGTGATATGTAAGTTTATACTGCTGTAGCCTAGCAACTTCAACTACTTTTTAAAGCAGTTTAAAATAACATTTCTTAACATTTCAACAAAACCCCACATAGCTTTCATTTTTTCCCCTTTTGTTCAGGTATGAAGATTTTAAAAATTTAAATAACTAACAGAAACAGTCAATAGATTAGCTAAAGCAGTAAGATGTGTTATCTTAATTATCAGTAACCTCTTCAGTTTGCATAGAAAGCAACAGAAGAAATTGAGAAAGAATTACGTTTGCTTCTAAAATCATTAATATTTCGAGTTTCACATTTTTAATAAACTCACATAATTCAATTCCATTTTATATTCAACTCACAGACAATAAGTCATTACTTACTTAGCAACAGCTTGTTCCTGAAACACTTCTAAGTCCTGCTCCATATTACTGATTGTTGTTTCAACCTGTTGAAACAATAAAAATAAAATCATTCAGAGTCTTAAATGCGTGCATTTACACAGCCAAGCAGTGCATACTGGATAGTTCTATGCTTTCCCTTCAATTTCTGTAATTGTCCCCTTGCAAACAACAGGGGCAGGGGAATGTAGCTCTAATTACAGACTGGAATGGGGAAGACAAAAACGTCTGGAATAAGCTCAGCAGCTGTTGCACTTGGTGTAGCACTGAGATTACTAGAGGTGATGCTAGCTTGAGGATAGCCCTGGATTTCCGTGAGGAACAGTTTCTTTTGGATCACTCCTTGTTGTGTGATGGCAATGATTTGCCAAGACACTCTAAAACACATAAACCTAAATTTGTCATAGATCCATGGCTGCATTCATCAACCATTTCTCATACCTTCACACACCCTAATTAACCTATACCCAAGCTATAATTGCTCTCAAACACAATTTTGGACTCCCATTAACTATTCGCTCCTTTGCTTAGCAGATGCAGGGCTGAGACACAGCACTGAAGCACCTCGGCAGAAAGATCAGAACAAGACTGTTGCTGGGACCAGCATGGTTCTGTGGGTCCAGCAGGACACAAGGACGTGGGGCAAGCCTGGCTGGATGCAAGAACAGGAACCAGCCACATTACGGGTGACAGGGGGGCATGAAACAGCCCTAATTCCTGGGGGGCTGAGCAGTGGGGCTCTCCAGGGCATGGGTACCAGTACGTACAGATGTGCGGATACTGCCACATGGCACTGCAGCCTTGGCTCCACAGGGACCAGGCACCTGAGGTGACACTGCCACAGGACCAGCACCCCTGACTCCACAGGGACCAGGCACCTGAGGTGGCACTGCCACAGGACCACCAGCCCTGACTCCATAGGAGACCGGCACCTGAGGTGACACAGGCACCGGGGCAGCCTTGGCTGTGCCGGCACCTGAGGAGACCGGGGCACCCACGGCGCCCCCCGGACCCCGCGGCGGGCCAGGCGGCGAGGGCGGCGGTGCCGCGGCCGCCCCCTCCCCGATCGTTACCTGCCGCGCTCCCCCCGTCGCTCCTTTCGCACCCGATGTCGCTGTGGTGGCGGCATGAGCTCCGCAGCCCGGTCACTCCCGCTCTCCCATCCCGCCCCAGCTCCCGCCCGCCGCTGTCCCGGCCCGCCGCGCCCAGCGGCCGTTGCGGTCACCGCCGGGCGGCTTCTCCCGTCGCCGCGGTAACGCGGAGGGCGGAAGGGCGAGGCGGGAAAGCGGGCGGCCGGCTGGGCGGCCGGGGGCCGCGGGGTGGGGCGGGACGGCCCCCGGGGCAAGGCAGGCAGTGGGGCAAGGGGCGAGGCTGGGGCGGTGGCCCGAGGGGCGGGCGCCGGCTCCGGCTGGGTGCTGGAGAGGGCGGCGGGGAGCTGCCGGAGAGCTGAGGGGAGGGCGGCGGGGCTGGGGCAGAGCCCGGCGGGCTCGGGTGTGACAGGGCTGTCGCTGCTTTCTGCGAAGGGAGAGAGGGTGCGAAAAGCCCCCGCGGGGCCGCCACGGAGCTGCCGTGGCGCAGGGGGAGGGCGCGGGCATCCCGGTGTCACTCGTGTCTTTTGCGGGGCCCTGTAGCCTGCAGTAGCCGCCCATCGAGTTGAAGGAAGCTAGAGTGAATTTCATCTCAGGCAATATCGCTCGGGATAAAGAGCATTTGCTTTTGCTTTAACATAATTGAAGAAATCAGTAGGCAGGGTGGGTTGGTTTTTTTTTTCTTTTTTTTTTTTCCCCCCCTTTAAAACGCTATTATTGCTAGATAATGAAAAGGCTGAACATTACCCTTTTCCTTCTGAATGACTAGCTATGCTTTTGTAAAATGGCTTCAAATGGTTTTCAGATTATTGTGCAAACGACCTAGATTTGGATGGCACTTCTCTTTACGTTTTTGTGGACTTCAGCCTATCTTATTCAACAACAAAACACTTTAAGAATCATAGCTATTTCAGCTTTTTACAGTAATAATTTGTGCTTCCAAAACTTAGGGTTTATAGATCTCTTCAAACACCGAGGAATTTTTCTACCGGGACAGTACAATTCACTTTGTATTTATTGTCCTGAAATTGCGTGGAACATTTTCAGGAGCTGCTAGTCTATTTAGGTACACTAAATTTCGAGCTTTTGGTTTGTTTTGCTTGGGCTGTTTACTTAAATTAGCCGAGTGAAGTGCATTTTTAATATCAGTTCTAAGGAATAATCTATTTCATTTGTTTCCTACCTATTGTGCTAAGGCAGGTGGTTTGCATGTCAGCAGAAATACTGTTTCAAGGTATGAATTATGAAAAACTTTTTTTAAAATGAACTATTAAAATAAAATTACATGCAGAGTTTCAGGAAAGTTCCTGATAAAGTTTACTTACTCGCTCTAGAAAATAACTGACAATTTTCCTTTGTAGTTTTCTTAAAGATTACTAAAAATGTTTTTATTTTTGCTTTACACTTTTTTCCATGGCTGTATTTCATTTCAGGAATATCCCAGGAACACTTTAGATCTTCATTTGTCAGGCAGCAGCAGGAGCAGCCGCCGGGCGAGGGCAGGCGAGCCCAGAGCTGAGGGCAATGGTGAGCTGCAGGGCAGTGCTCTCCCCAGCACAGCGCAGTTCCACAGCACCCAGCCAGAACGGAGTGAGGTCAGGGATGGTGACCGGGGTCCGCCACAGCCAAGGGATGGCCAGACAAGCCCGCAGCAATGGGCAGATCTGAAGTGACTCCAGAAGTCAGCAAAATTAGGAGCAGCAAGGTGTGGTGCTGAGCACAGGCACAGCTACAGCGTTGCTCAGACAGGGCCCAGGGGCATGGCCCTGAGCTAAAATGCTGCTCCTGAGCTGAGGGCACAGGCCCCCAACACAGCATCTCACGGCTCTGTCTTGTAGCAGCCTTGACCCCAGATTACGGCTGCACCGTGTCAGAGCTGGCCTTGAGGACAGGCAGCCAAACCCTTGGGGAAGAGGGGAGGAAGTTGTGGGACCTGTTGCTGCACTCCGAGCTCCGAAAACATTTTCATCATTACACTTCTGTAGTTACACTTTTCTTCATTATTTACTTACTGTAATAGAATTAATGTGAAGTAATCACACCGAAACATTTGATTTTTGATACTCGAAATGTTTCAAATGTAATTTCTTCTAATTTTTTAAGATTTTTTTAAAACAATAGTGAAATTTAGGATGATTTATTTTAAATATTTAAATTTAGGATGATTTAAAGTATTATGTACTAGAAATAATTTTTAACGTAACTGCCAGCAAGTTTCCATTTGTTCATCTGGAGCAAATGAAGTGAACTTTTCAGCCATATTCCCAGTGCATATATTTTAATTTCCTCCCTGTCTCATCGTCTGTCAGTGGTAATCCATTATTCAGAAATTTAACTTCCATCTGTCACGCCCAAATAGAATTGGGGGGGGCAACTTAAAAAAAAAATCAGAAAAATAATTTTAAAATTACATATCAACATTTTCATTTCCTTTTTAGAAGGACAAGTCCCACTGCCATTAGCCACATCACTCCCTGATGTGCCTTTAAATATCTCATTCACTGTATTAAAAAAATCCCATATCAAATTGTTGATGTTTTCTATTTGCTTTTGCTCAGCCACATCATCTCTTGACTAGAGCTTGTCTTATAAGACCCAAAACTTGTTGACTTTAAAGAACGTGCTTTACACGTGCTTTACAAATTATGATAGCAGCAAAAAAAAAGGAAACTACTTTCAAATCTGTTTATAGATTAAAATTAGTGGAAAGCTATAAGCACATTTCTGCAGAAAAAAAGGAGGTGGATCAGGGCAGGGACACAACAGGGTATGACCAAATGTCAAACAAGACAAAGTACAACATTGGTATTTGTATAAAAACAAGGGGAATTAGCTAGGAAGATACTCACTGTCACAACTAGCTGGTAACAAGAGGGTATAGGGAAAGCCAAGTAATGATCCAGGAGGTATAATATTCTCAGCCCTTGCTGAGCCTGGTCCTGGGATGCATGCACCAAGGTGAGATTAACAGCTCCAGTAGAAAAACTGGAAGAAGTAGTGTAAAGAGAAATGTTGATATTTCAATATCTGCAACTCTGAATTTATTTTCCGCTTTTTCTCTTTTATGTCACATTGCGGCACATTATTGACAGGTATCCTGTCACCAACAGAATATATGCCACAGACGTTCCTGTTTTGGAGAGAACCGTGGAAAGTGAGTTGTCTTGCAAAAGATGTCTTTTGTCACTGGTGTGGGCTTTACATGAAGTTGTCGAGCTCTTCTTGATAATATTTGAGAAGCACATAGCTATTTTAACAGACTTTGCTGAAAGAGAGGAAACATTAATTCTGTTAACAAATCCATTCTGACTCCAAATTGTATTACGAGATTTTAAAGAAGTCCTAAGTAAAGTAAAATGCTTTTAGTCTAATAATTATTCTGAGAATTTGGTACATTTCTAATAATAAACCAATAATATACAATTCAATATAGCATATTTTCAGATCAGAATAAAAGAAGTGGTGTTAAGGGAGTAGCATAGTTGAGTTGTAATTTAAGTGATAAATGATTATATACCTACTGGTTATCCTTCCTAGATATTTGTCACTTGAATTCTTCAGGATGTGTTATTTTTGTAGTGTAATATGTAATGGAAGGTAAAAGTTAAGTGCATTTGTGTATTTAACTTTAAATACAGTTTTTATTTACAGGATATATTCACACCTTACCTTGCAATCTCAGATGGCATATTTGATTGAACATTTTGTTGCAGTAGGCTCAGTGTAGCTCTCATAAGAAACATGCTAATTTCTTTAGCATAGAAATCACATGGGTTTAGTGATAGATAGCAGCTCTATAATAGTTTAATAATTACATTCTGTATATTAGTTTGGATGTTTATGAACATACCAACTTAATTTACAGAAGCTCTGCTAGAAGTGACAGACAGAAAGGAAAAGGAATAGCTCAGTATAAACCATCCATCAACAAATACGCAGAAGTCACCGAGAGACAATAAAACCTACGAGAAAATCCCTAAGACATAAGCAATAAGAGAAGAGTGACATTTAAAAAAGAATCTTTGCAAGAGGGATTTTCATTTGTGGAAATTAGACAGGCATAAAATCTGCCTAAGGATTCCGAAGGTGCCTAATTAATTTACTGTCAGGAGGTGATAAATCCTGACATAACACAGACATAGAGGCAGAGTGCTGTTTCTAAATATTTTGTTTCTCGTTTAAACTGAAAACTACTCTTTTTTTAAGCAGCTTATGAGATCACTGAAGGGAAGAACAGAAAGAGCTTGGATTTAGTTGGATTTGCCAAGTAAACCAATTGATAAGTCATACTGTAGGCTGGGACTTAGTCTAAAAGTGGAGAATTGTAAGAATTTATCCTGTAATAGGAAACCTGAAAATTAAGGGTAGTGCTCTGAGAGAATGCAGAAGGGTGCAGAAGGGTGCCATTGGGCCTGTTGCTGTGACAGTTACAAGTTAATCTTTCTGTGTCATTCTTTAATGATGACAAAAAATGATCATAGAATCGTAGAATCATTTAGGTTGGAAAAGACCTTTAAGATCATCGAGTCCAACCGTTAACCTAGCACTGCCAAGTCCATCATTAAACCATGTCCCTAAGCACCACATCTACACGTCTTTTAAATACCTCCAGGGATGGTGACTCAACCACTTCCCTGGGCAGCCTGTTCCAAGGCTTGACAATCCAGACTAAACAGTCCCAGTTCCCTCAGCCGCTCCTCATGAAACTTGTGCTCCAGACCCTTCACCAGCTTCGTTGCCCTTCTCTGGACACGCTCCAGCACCTCAATGTCCTTCTTGTAGTGAGGGGCCCAAAACTGAACACAGGATTCGAGGTGCGGCCTCACCAGTGCCGAGTACAGGGGCACGATCGCTTCCCTACTCCTGCTGGCCACACTATTTCTGATACAGGCCAGGATGCCGTTGGCCTTTTTGGCCACCTGGGCACACTCCTGGCTCATGTTCAGCTGGCTGTTGACCAACACCCGCAGGTCCTTTTCCGCCAGGCAGCTTGCAGCCACTCTTCCCCAAGCCTGTAGCGTGGCATGGGGTTGTTGTGACGCAAGTGCAGGACCCGGCACTTAGCCTTGTTGAATCTCATATGTCTAATGCTAGATAATGTATGCACAAAAGAAAAATCTCATTTTTAAAGCTTTCTGCTTATGTTTTTCTGGAAACTAATAATAATGTTTAGCATTACTGCAACATCTTTTAGCATGGCATAGTCTTTCCTTTGCAGCTATTACTACTGCAGCATAAAAATAATACTTCATGGTTTAGCAGCCTGGGGATGGTTTCTAGTGCTCTACAGACAAGAATATTTCTTGGTTAACTTGTTTTTACTTATAAATATAAAATGAAATAGTCTCTTGTCTGTGATCTTGTCTGCATTTAAAAAAAAGAGAAGACTGTTAAACTTCATATCGTGCATTTCGTCTGCTGCTATATATCATGCCACAGTTGCTTCAGTTGCTATATTGTGCCACACTGACATAAAGATTTAATAAAAATTATTCTAGTTATTAATAAGAATTATTCGAGTTAAAATAGGCAAGTTATAGAAAAATATAAGCTCTCTAAAACATAAATTTGAGTTTGTACTGTCTGAAGGGATTACAGGAAAAAAATTGTGCATTTTGTTTCATCTTAAATTTAAATTATTTTATGATATCTCTACAATTTTAGTTTTCAATGGCACAAAATGTGATAAGAATTGTAGAAGCTGCTTTTGGTCGCATTTAAGTTTGACAACTGAAGGGTGGTTAATTGGAACTTTTGTAATCTTGCATAGATTTAAGATTTACTTTTTTGACTCAAGGACATTAAGTGAATATTCTGTTGAAGTAACTTGTGGAGAAATAATTAACAGTGCTGACATTTAAGTTGTCATTCAGGGTTTCAGAGTTAGCAATTGAGGAGGTGACATGGGAGTTCACATTACTCACTTGCATAAGAATGTATTCATATAGAATGCAACACTATATTGGTTATATTAAGATGGTATTTTCAGGTTATGCTTGGATGATCATGTACTCTGCCCTAACTAATTTTATTTCTTTTATCTTTGGGTTCACCATTTAGTTTTCTAATGATCTGAATGTCGTTATTTTTAGAATTACTATTGGGGTACAGTGGTAGAGCAATTAAAATGTATTGCTATGTTGCCTTCTACAGAAGTTCATTATGAGGTCTGAGCTATTTGGCTTGTCTGGCAAAGTTAAGCCTCCATTTGACTTAACTGTAAAGGGGTATTTGGTCAGTCAGTTTAGGGACTCAGAGGCAGGCAGATACGATACTGGCTATGTCACTCTCTTGCTTTTTTCTAGAAACAGAAAACTGCTTTTTAACAATCTAAAATCTAAACTCAACCTTCTGACCTTGAGAGCTGTTATTCTATTTAGAATGCAAATGTCCCTCCAACAGGTATGGGGGACTTCAACCACCCCGATATCTGTTGGAGGGACAACACGGCAGGGCATAAGCAATCCGAGAGGTTCCTGGAATGCATTTACGATAACTTCCTTCTCCAAGTCGTACAGGAGCCAATGAGGAGAGGTGCTATGCTGGACTTTGTTCTCACCAACAAGAAGGGTCTGGTGGGGAATATGAAGCTCAAGGGCAGCCTTGGCTGCAGTGACCATGAAATGGTGGAGTTCAAGATCCTTAGGGCACCGAGGAGGGCACACAGCAAGCTCACTACCCTGGACTTCAGGAGAACAGACTTTGGCCTCTTCAGGGATCTGCTTGGTAGAGTACCATAGGATAAAGCCCTGGAGGGAAGAGGGGCCCAAGAAAGCTGGTTAATATTCAAGGATCACCTCCTCCAAGCTCAGGAGCGATGCAACCCATCAAAGAGGAAATCAGGCAGGAAGATGAACGAGGAGCTCCTGAACACATTCAAACACAAAAAGGAAGCCTACAGAGGGTGGAAGCAAGGACAGGTATCCTGAGAGGAATACAGAGAAATTGTCCAAGCAGCCAAGGGACAGGTTAGGAAAGCTAAAGCCCTGATAGGATTAAATCTGTCCAATGACGTCAAGGGCAACAAGTAAAGCTTCTACAGGTACATCGGCGATAAAAGGAAGACTAGGGAAAATGTGGGCCCTCTCTGGAAGGAAACAGGAGACCTGGTTACCCAGGATATGGAGAAGGCTGAGGTGCTCAACAACTTTTTTGCCTCAGTCTTCACCAGCAAGTGCTCAAGCCTCACCGCCCAAGCCGCAGAAGGCAAAGGCAGGGACTGGGAGAGTGAAGAACCACCCACTGTAGGAGAAGATCAGGTTCGAGACCATCTAAGGAACCTGAAGGTGCACAAGTCCATGGGACCCGATGAGATCCATCTGCAGGTCCTGAGGGAACTGGCGGATGAAGTTGCTAAGCCACTATCCATCATATTTGAGAAGTCGTGGCAGTCTGGTGAAGTTCCCACTGACTGGAAAAGTGGAAACATAACCCCCATTTTTAAAAAGGGAAAAAAGGAAGACCTGGGGAACTACAGGCCAGTCAGTCTCACCTCTGGGTGCCTTGGAAGATCATGGAACAGATCCTCCTGGAAGCTATGCTAAGGCACGTGGAGGACAAGGAGGTCATTCGAGACAGCCAGCATGGCTTCACCAAGGGCAAGTCCTGCCTGACCAACCTAGTGGCTTTCTATAATGGAGTGACTATATCAGTGGACGTGGGAAGGGCTACAGATGTCATCTATCTGGACCTCTGTAAGGCCTTTGACACGGTCCCCCACAACATCCTTCTCTCTAAACTGGAGAGGTATGGATTTGATGGGTGGACTGTCTGGTGGATGAGGAATTGGTTGGATGGTCACATGCAGAGAGTAGTGGTCAATGGCTCAATGTCCAGATGGAGATCAGTGACAAGTGGTGTCCCTCAGGGGTCCGTATTGGGACTGGTACTGTTTAATATTTTAATCAATGATATAGACAGTGGGATCGAGTGCACCCTCAGCAAGTTTGCAGATGACAACAAGCTGAGTGGTGTGGTTGACACGCCTGAGGGACAGGATGCCATCCAGAGGGACCTGGACAAGCTCGAGAAATGGGCCCATGTGAACCTGGTGAGGTTCAACAAGGCCAAGTGCAAGGTCCTGCACATGGGTTGGGGCAACCCCCAGTATCAATACAGGCTGGGGGATGAAGGGATTGAGAGCAGCCCTGCCAAGAAGGACTTGGGGGTACTGGTGGATGAAAAGCTGGACATTAGCCAGCAACTCGCAGCCCAGAAGGCCAACCGTATCCTGGGCTGCATCAAAAGAAGCGTGGCCAGCAGGTCGAGAGAGGTGATTCTGCCCCTCTACTCTGCTCTGGTGAGACCCCACCTGCAGTACTGCATCCAGCTCTGGAGGCCTCAGCACAGGAAAGACATGGACCTGTTGGAGCGGGTCCAGAGGAGGGCCACAGAAATGATCAGGAGGATGGAATGCCTCTCCTATGAAGAAAGGCTGAGAGAGTTGGGGTTATTCAGCCTGGAGAAGAGGCAGCTTCGGGGAGACCTTATTGCAGCCTTTCAGTACTTAAAGGGAACTTTAAGAAAGGCTATAAGAAAGATGGGGAGAAACTTTTCAGCAGGGCCTGTTGCGACAGGACAAGGGGGAATGGTTTTAAACTGAAAGAGGGTAGATTTAGACTAGATATAAGGAAGAAATTTTTTACATTGAGGATGGTGAAACATTGGAACAGGTTGCCCAGAGAGTTGTTAGATGCCCCATCCCTGGAAACATTCAAGGTCAGGTTGGACGGGGCTCTGAGCAACCTGATCTAGTTGAAGATGTCCCTGCCCATGGCAGGGGGGTTGGACTAGATGACCTTTACTACTACAGCTGACTCTGACCTCTGCCTTTTCATAGCTTTGGGGTTGCTTGGCCAAGTTGCTGCTGGAGATTTCTGGGGCGTTAGGCAGCATTCTCCTCGAAGCAGCTGCTCTTGCTGACCTCCCTGGCCGAACTTGGCTGAGCCCTCTTGGGCTCGGGGCTGTATTTTTCCTCACTGGTATGTTCAAACCTGCCGCCTTCTGCTACTTCCTGGTTCTAACCTGACCTTGACCAGGTCTCAAGGCAAAGCAATGAAGATACCAACAGCAAAGACAGTCTATATCCAGGGATTGTCTTTCTGATGCTACTGATACGAAAGGCTGATTTTACCTGGATATTGTCAAATTTTTTTTTTTTTTCATGAATAACTGGCCAGAATTTGAGCCTGTTTTTCAATAGCATGAGAAGGAGCATCACTGTTGAATTGCAAGAACTTCAATCTCTGATTAGTCACCTTTTCCATTGCCCTTCCTAGGAAACAGCAATTAGATCTGTTTTTCTTTTGCGTGCATACTTTAGAAGCTGATACCATTACTGTAAAGTGGTGACAAGAAAATAGGAAAGAAGTCAGCCCTGGTTTTATTTTTGTCTCTGGCCTTTGAGCAAAGGGATTTACTTTCTGCTTCCTTCTTCCTATCTGAAACACAAGACTTGAGAAGAAAGATGGTCCTGTAGCAGCCCTCACAGTCATCGGTGTGGTGTGTGAAAAACAGGATTAAGGGAAGAGCTGAGAAAGGCTGAGGAAGGCATAGATAGATGAAAGAAGAAGGGGAATGGGAGCAGCGCTGGTGCAGACAGGGTAGATACAGAGCACACGTGTGAAGGGAGTTGGGAGAACAGTAGTTTGCTGTAAAGTAAGAGGAATGAGATTCTGCCAGTATCACCTTTGTATATTTGGGGCTGTTTGGGATGCTAGTTGCTAGCTATACACACACTGGTGCTGGGCAAAGGAGCATTCAAAAGACAAATTGTATCTATAATACAATGTTTATGCTTTTTGGTCCTATTTTATGATGTACCTGTGTTATGTAATTGTCGAGTCCATCGTGCATGCAAGCACACTGCCTTTCTTGGCTCCATTGCTGCTGGAGCAGGAAAGGATTACAGGTCAGCTGAAACAGAGGACTGAACAAATACAAAATGGAGAATCAATCCTCCTTTCAAACGTTTGCAACAGGTATGAAGGAGAAAGTTTGAATGGTGAATATAGTTTTATTTCCAGAACTTCATTAGCTACTCTCATAATGTGCCTTAAACCCAGATGTACTGCGGACATAGGTTTGCAGACAACACCTTGGTTCAGTAAGAACTTAATTGTTTTCTAAATAACTAAATAACATGGTTATTTAGTAACATGAGAGCCACCATGGAATTGTTCTATGGGATCCTTTCACAGTCTTGAATAGTCTTCCTCCACCTTAAAACAATTCCAGTTCTATCTCTTTAAAATTTTCCATATCAATCCTTCATCGCTATCTTACATGTTCTTGTTTAGGAACATTCAGATAAAAAATTACCTTTGACTAGAAATGCTGTATTCTGCATCCTCTACCATCTCAGGAAAGGCTCCACTTTTGTTCCCTAAGGTGCCACTTACTTTTCAAATCCAACTGTAGAATAATTAAGTTATTGACTTTAAAGGTGGTCTAATCATACGTTGTAAGCACAGGGGTTTGCATATGAGATCAGTGCCCCAAATGTCCTTGTTGAGTCTCTTGTTCTAACTGGTTTTGTATTCCTGACTAATATCTGATTGCTGCAATCTATGATTGAGTGAATATACTTTTCTTTATGAATAGCTTGTCGATGTCCTAGGATCCTCCGGGACAAAAGCAGCTGCATACATATAAAGTGATATTAGTATTTTCCATCTTATCAGAAAAAGTCCACAGCTGGGGCGATATTAAAGCAATATTTTCAGCTCTCCACATTCCCAGTAGTTTAAATTGAAAAACCAAATATAAAATTGCTGACTAAAAATAGCTTTCCCCCCTCAATTTATATTATTATAAAGAACCTCCTGCATTACCTACTTCTCTCAAGGCCATAATGATTTTTAAAGGTCAATTCTAATGGCCTTTATATCCAGGCTAGATTTTGTTGACTGAAACAATGGCATTCTTGTGGAGATTTTCTTCAACAGGCAGATAGAGCTCACTGGTGTAAGTATTTTTTGGGTCTTTGTCCAAGATTTTCTTTTGCTTAGTTTCACTTCTCCCACCCAAAAAATTCCTCTTCCTATATAATGTATAGACCAGTGAGATGGGGTCAGCCACACCTACATTTCAGCAATTTTCCTGAAGCATTTCATGCTTCATGCCAAAACCATGCACTTACGTCAATGGAACTATTCAGTAGGATAACTGATCACCTGAAGGATCAGAGAATGCTTGAAAGCAGTCAGTCTGTGTGGATTTTAGGACTTCTTATATATGGTTGTTGCAAAGAAAGAACTATGAAGGCCAAATTTATACAGTCATAACTGTAGCGAGTAGAGAAGGAGAGTGGTTCTGTGAACTCATGAATCCTGGACTCAAGTCTGAACTTTGACATAGGCTTCATATGCTTTTCAGCAAACCATTTGGATTAATTTCCAGATATGGAAAATTGATATAACATTAATTATATTCTCATTTGTCTATCTATCCTTTATCTTTGGCTGTTGCAGCAATAACCATTTCCTGTTTATTGTGTATGCAATATTTAGGAAACTGGCTTGGTTAGCAAGTCCTCCCATTACATCCAATAATTCTCTTGGCTGGGATTTGCGGTGGTGCATTTTCCCCCCTCTGTCCTGGGCCGCTTGTTGATCTCAGAGATTCCCATAAAACCTCGGCCTTGGTGTACTGAGTCTGGCGGTTGAGCGCTCCTTGACCATATCAGAAAGTCTGCATAGGGAACGTACCCCTACTGCCAGGCCTAGGTGTCATCTTATCTGAGTCATAGCTCAAGGGGAACAACACTGAAACCTTGAGAATTTTTTTTAGTAATTACCACCTGGGACTGCAGCCAGGATGGAAATTTATGGATGACTAAAGCCAACCATGTTGTGAACCTATAAACAGTGGTCCTAAGTGAGACCCTCTGAGGTCTCTGGGACCGCAGCGGGCTGTGCCCAGCATCTCCATCTGAGTGGGACGCCTCTCAGAGTTTGCAATGTCTTGAGCCGGCAGTATTCAGAGGCCCGTTGTCCGACAGGACCTGGGCTGAAACTCTTCACTTCTCAAGGCTCAACCTTAGCCTGTTGAGAAATGCCGAGACATTTTACATGAATATTTCTTCACCTTTTTAACAGGTACCTTTTGTACATTTATATATATATATTTCTCTGTGTGTGTGAACTAATAGTAAGCATAATCTGTAATTAAGTCATGATTGTAGTAAACTCTACTAACACTTACTTCGTAAATATTAAATTACTTAATGATTAAGTGCTGCTAAAACTGTGAATGAACCCTAGACTGCTGCTAAACACATATAATCCCTAAGATATAAACCGTTAGATATAACATGATTTTTCTTTTTATGTTTCATTCGTATAGTAAGTAATAGAGTGAACCTTGCCATCGAACTCTGTTGAGTCGCACCTTTATAAATCTCTGTTAAAATCACTTTCTGCTAATACCTTTGACGGTGATTCTTTGGGCGGCCTCTAAACCACTGATTCATGACAGGATTCAATAACTCAGTGGCCATGACGTTAATTATTCATATACATTCTTCATTCACAGATTGTTCTTCTTACTCACTTCAGCAAAAGTAGTTTAATGAAATTTCATCTTGCCTGATAGAGAAGATAAATCTAAGCCAAACTAACGTTTCTGTTAATATGCTGTAATGAAAAGGTGTTCTGCATTCTTATCCTGTTTTCCAGTGTGGTTCAACACATTTCATTGATCATTTTACAAAATGACTGTTTGAGGTGTATTGAAATCAGAGGGATTGCATTCAGATTATCAGAATCAGTGGGATATTGAAAATTTTTATATTGCTTTTAAGCATTACCACATCTGGAAATTAGTTTTTTTAATATGTTTTTCAATTTCTTTATTTAAATAATAGATTATTTGTGTAGAAACATTGTATTTAGGTCTTTGTTGCAGTTTAGCATCTTTGTGCTAAAAAGCAGCCAGTTTCGACCATTTAAGATTAAGCTGCTTTGATGGTTCTTGTTATAGACTGTAAAGGGTTTTTCCCACAGAGTTTTCTGCTGGAAAAATTCCACAGATCAAAGCATCAACTGACATGCTGATAAAGATTTTTTTGTGTTCTCCTTGCATTTTTTCAAACCTTGGGAAAAAAAGCTTGCGTTTTTTTGAGGTGTTGAATTCTTTAGCAGTGCTTCGAGAGTAACCATATTTGCAAATTTACAGTGTGCTTTCCAAAAAGGTTCAAAACATTGCTCTCAATGTTACTCTTTTTTTAAAATGTTACTCAATGTTACTCTTTTTTTAAAAGCACTCCCAAGCCACATGGCTAGTCCTCTGTTACTGCCACATAGAGCCAAATCTGTGAACATTTCTGTTTCTGCCTCCTGCATCTTTTCAGGGTCTGGTAGGTTATTTTTCATAGTTATAGAACTTGACATGTGTTGTTGTACAAATAGTGGATTTGGAGATATCTTCTATCACTTTTAGTGTGTACTCAGGCTTGTAATTCTGCATCCTTCTCACTGTCTGGAAAGCCAGTTATTGTTGGTATATGTTTGGGATGTGCATAGTTTGTGTAAGGTATAGTATGCGTAGCTGGTGTAACACAGAGTGAAGTGGCCTAAGGTGAACTCTTTGAATCAACAACAGAATTTTACTCAACTGTATTGGAAAAAATGCCTAAAGGAATCACTGGTCAATTGATAATAGAGTATTTCCTTATTAAGCAGTTCCCTGTTACAATTCCCTTTTTGTTATCCTTCATTTTGCACATCTAATCCCTGTACTATTAGCTTCAGTAAAGATAGATTGCCTATTGCTACTAAGGATTTTTTCCAGGCCTTATCATCCTTTGTACCTCAATAATACTTTACAATAAGATACATAAAAAAATAATTTTGTAGCTATACAAGGCCAAGCATAGATTTTAAAACTATTTTATAGTTCTTTGGAGCCAATTGTGTGAGCATTTTTTATTTCAGTCAAGTCAGGTTCAATTGCATTATTTTTATTTCATTAAATATCTTTTCTATAGCAGTAGGTTCTGGGTGCCAAGTTGTGTTCTAGACATTTTAACAAGTTACTGTCTAGCAACTGGTTCATAGTATAGCAGCTGTTTCATAGTAGTTTCACATTTTTGTGTTCTTGATATGCAACAAATGGGAAGTAATTTAAGCTGGTTTAGCCCTCAATTAAGGAAGCTTCTGGTAAGAGATTCCTCCCATAGAAATTTTATAATTTAAGAAGATGAATCTTAGAATCATAGAACCATAGAACCGTTTGGGTTGGAAGGGACCTTTAAAGGTCATCTAGTCCATGCCCCCCGCAATGAGCAGGGACATCTTCAAGTAGATGAAAACGAAGATGAAGGTGAAGACGAAGAACAGAGAAAGGAGGAAAAAAAGAGATTGCGGTGATAATAGGCATATTCCATGATTTTTCCACTGTCTTTTGAACCCAAGATAAATGATATGTAGGAAGTAAAGAAGAATACAGACAAACTATGTGCAATTTTTCACTTACATTGTATCAATTTTATAATATATGTATTGCATAAAAATCTATTTGGTACATATGTGTGTTTAAGGTACCTATACCTTTAAAGCTACAATTAACATAAATACCTAGATGTCATTTAGGTATGCAACAAATTCTTCAAAATCTGGTTAAAAATAATGCTTCTTTTCTATTATTCTAGGTCAAATGAAGTTAATCAAAGTCTTAAGAGCATGAAGGTCTACATAGTAGTCTACAGCTGAAATTTCTGACTTTCTGTCCCTTGATAGTCCATGAGAAGAGACAAGCATTTCTAGGCCCAATTCATCTCTTCCTAATGTATATATAAAATGAGGTTGATGAAACTTGCCTTCAGAGTCCCTATTTCTGTCCAATAACTATAAAGGGAAGTTAGGATGCCTAGTTCACATATAAAACTATATTATATGTCTAAAGCTAAGTGAACTGAATCTTAAACTCAGGAAACACTTTTCACATCAATGTGATACTTTCCACCATCTAAAGTAATTAAAACAGCAGAAAATACTGCACAGGCAGTTTGAATATATAGTCCTATTACTTAATGTGACATTCCTTTCTTTAAAAATGCTGCTGCTAATGAAATGATATATGGAAGCTTGTCAAAACAATGTCTCGGGAAGTGAAAAATGTGATTTAATAGAATTTTGATTCCTTGACTTGCTGTTCTTATTTTTTTGTAAGACTGCTTTTTGAATACAGTTTTGAATGCAAGGGAACAGAAAGCAATAAGTACTTAATCCCAGCTTGAAAAGTAACCTTGTGACATTTCTAAGAGTAAATTATTCAAGTATTGTTTGTTTGGTTTAACTGTAGAGGACTGCAACCTCTCAGAGGACCCCAAAGCCAGATGATTATTGACATTTTATTTCTACACATTTCCTTTTGAGATCTAAGACTTTACATTGGGGTGTTTCTAAACAGCATATAATGAAGGAGAAGGTTTCCCCACTTAGAAGTTACTTTTTAGAGGCATTACACATAACTAACTCTGATTAAGAAGATAGTACTGCAGTTAGGGTGGTGTGACTTTTTGTATTTTTACAATCTATCATTTTCACACTCTTTTCTGATACTTTCAGAAAGTGTTGCTACTTAGATGTGGAGTGTTTGGTATTGGTTGCTTTGGATGGTATGGATCATACTCAGACATCAGTGTTTCTAGAATACCATTTATCCTCCGAGAACAGTTGTTTGTGAGCGGGACAGTGAGCTCTCTCTGTTCAATTTTTTTTGTTCACTCTGAGGCGTGCACTCTCTGAGTAGAAATAACTTTCAGCTTTTTTATCCATTATACTTCACTTTGGAAGCTGAAGGTTTTATTCTTATTTTATAGTTTTGGAATACTTTTAATAAAAGGAAATATTGAAACAAACCAGACAGAAAGTTCTACGGTTCATTGCTGTATGTATGTCTTCTTGTCGTGGTTTAACCCCACCCAGCAACTAAGCACTGCACAGCCGCGTGCTCACTCCCCCAAGTGGGATGGGGGAGTGAATCGGAAGAGTAAAAGTGAGAAAACTTGTGGGTTGAGATAAAGACAGTTTAATAGGGAAAGCAAAAGCTGCACACACAAGCAAAGCAAAACAAGGAATTCATTCCCTACTTCCCATCGGCAGGCAGGTGTTCAGCCATCTCCAGGAAAGCAGGGCTCCATCACGCATAGCAGTTACTTGGGAAGACAAACGCCATCACTTCAAATGTCCCCCCTTCCTTCTTCTTCCCCCGTCATTATATTGCTGAGCATGACGTCACATGGTATGGAATACCCTGTTGGCCAGTTGGGTCAGCTGTCCTGGCTATGCTCCCTCCCAGCTTCTTGTGCACCTGACAGAGCATGGGAAGCTGAAAAGTCCTTGACTATTAAGCACTACTTAGCAACAACTAAAACATCAGTGTGTTATCAACATTATTCTCATACTAAATCCAAAACACAGCACTATACCAGCTACTAGGAAGAAAATTAACTCTATCCCAGCTGAAACCAGGACACTTGTGAATTTTCAATAACAACTTTGCTGATAGGGTCACTAAGTCGTGCTCTTCCTGTTGTATTATTGGCAGATCTTTTGCCAAGGTTGCAGTCATACCAATAATCAGTGGTTTAGATAATTCTGTCCTAATCTGTCGGTTCTTTTTCAAGAATCCATATATTACATGTGAGTATTTTTCTAACATCTTGAACAATCATTATCTTCTACAATATTATGGATTAGATTTTACTTCTGGCACAAAGTTAATGTGAGTATATGCTGTTTTCCCAGATGATTATCCCTCTGTGACTGCCCTGCTTAAGGAGCTTTGTGTTATTTTTTGAAGCTCTGTAGCTACCCATAATGCTATGGTATGTGCCACTAAATGATTTCTTTCTCATCTGGATGTGTTCCTCTGCCCCCGATTATTTTTCTCTATGTTTCATATATGCTAGCAGATATCTCAGTTACCTTATGGTGTCTACCATGGTACTAGCTATCAGCGTTTAGGCACCCAAACTCTACCTTTTTTTTCTGCTTGTCCTCAGCAAAAAGAACCAACTGATTTTTGCTCTTTTGGAAATGGGATAAAATGATCACTTTGGCCTTCTGATTTATGGCCTCTACAGCTCCTTGATGTTCCAGCATGCTATGGCTCCCTTGAAGCTCATGCACCAGCCTTCCATTCCCTTTCTTTCCTTTCCATCCAGAAAGACTGACTATGCTTTATAACACCCCTCAAGGCAAGGGTGTTATAAAGAGAAGAGAAAACTGTGTATCTTCTGTACAGTAAGTTATGAATTGTCTTAGATATGTAATATTTTTTAGAGATTTTTTCCTGAAATTTATTTTCACCTAGAAAGTCTGTGATTAACTTATATCAATTTTATTTCTATTATTTCTTTTTTCTGTCTCTTTTTCACCTTGTCCCCTCCATGCTATACTTATTTATTTGCATTGTAGTGACTCCTACAGGATACACACAGGATCTGAAGCCCCATTTATCAGACATTATACAGAGATCCCTGCTCTAAAACTTTAAATCAAGAAACAGAGAAAACAGAATCAGAAGGCATGGACTTTATTCCTAGTTCAAAATTTGGAATTTTTTTTACTTTGCTTATCTATGACAAACATCATAGGAGGTATGATACATTAAAAACGTGTACTTTTTTAGCAGACTGTTCAACCTGACCATCTTAATTTGGCAGTTATGGTTAGATATCTTTTACTTCAATAATAATACTTTCTGTAAGATTTGAATTTTTTTAAGGCTTTCTTAAGTGAGAAAGCAAGGCTTTTAAAAGAGAGCAGACTTTGTATTTCCTTTGATTTAACAGTCTGTTCTCTTTCCTCACAATAATATGCTCTAATGTCATTCAAGATGACTGATACTCATAATTCTACAGAGGATTTTGGTTTCCAGAGCTACATAGTGTTTCTGTAGAAACATTGTGCTTTTATTTCAGTCCTTTGCGATACTACGTTTTGTGTAAGACCAAATTGCTATTTTATTTCTTGAGAATGAGGCATTCAACATGTTTTACTATGTCTTAATTCATGAACGCAGTCACTTTTGGAGAAATTAGTTGATTTTTCTTTGCTGTTTTGTCATAGAATCACAGAATCATTTAGATTGGAAAGAACCTCTTTAGATCATCAAGTCCAATCCCCCTGGTCAAGCAGGGTGAGTGAGAGCAGATGGAATTTCATGTTTTTTAATTTGTGCCCATTACATCTTGTCCTCTCAGTGGGCACTACTGTGAAGAGTCTGGCTGCCTCTTTTTCATTCCCTCCCACTAGATATTTATACAAATTGATGAGATTTCCCTGAGCCATGTCTTCTCCAGGCTGAACAGTCCCATCTTTCTCAGCTTCTCTTGGTATGAAACAAGTTTCAGTCCCTTAATCGTCTTTGTAGCCCTGGTCTGGACTCACTCCAGTAAGTTCATATCTGTCTTGTACTGGGGAGCACTGGACTCAGTACTCCAGATGTGGCCTCACCAGTGCTGAGTAGACCCTCAGCCTGCTGGCAGCACTCTTCCTAATGCAGCCCAGGAAGCTGCTGACCTTTTTTGCCATGACAGCACATTTCCTGGCTCATGGTCAGCATTGTTGTCCCACAGGACCCCCAGGTCCTTGTTCGCCAACCTGCTTTTCAGTCAGTCAGTTCCCAGCATATACTGGTGCCTGGCATTATTCCTCCCCAGGGGCAGGACTTTGAACTTTTGAACTTCATGAGGTCTCATCTGATCTCTCCAACCTGTCCTGGTTCATCTCAATGACAGCACACCAATCTGGTCTATCAACCAGTCCTCCCAGTTTTGTATTATTTGTGAAGTTGTTGAAGGTGCACTCTGTCCCATAATCCAGGTCATTAATGAAGAGGCTAAAATGTGTAGGCCCCAGTATCGACTTCTGGAACACACCACTAGTGACTTGCTTCCAACTGGACTTCTTGCAGCTGATCACAACCCTCTGGACCTGGCTGTTCAGCCAGTTTTCAATCCACCTTGCTACTTTTCTAACTTATCTAACTTGTACTTTGTCAGCTTATTGATGAGGATGTTATGGGAGACAGTCAGTGTCAAAAGCCTTACTAAAGTTGAGCTAAGAAACATCCACTCGTCTCATCTCATCCACCAAGTTAGTCACCTCATTGTAGGTGGCTATCAGGTTGGCTAAGCATGATTTCCCCTTTGTAAATCCATGCTGACTAGTTCCAGTCACTGTCTTGTCCTTCATGTGTTTGGAAATGTTTTCCAGGCTTATTTGCTCCATCAGCTTCCCAAGGACTGAGGTGAGCCTGACTGGCCTATAGTTCCCTGGATCTTTCTCCTTGCCCTTCTTGAAGTTAGGAGTGACATTTGCTCTCTTACAGTCTTCAGGAACCTCTCCCAGCTGCCATAACCTTTCAGAGATAATCAGGAGTGGCCCTGCAGTGACATCAGCCATCTCCGTCAGCACTTGTGCATGTAACCCATCAGGCCCCATGGACTTCTGTATGTCCAGACCTCACTTGGTCCTCCTCCTCCGAAAGTATGTCTTCCTTCTGGTCTCAGAATTTTCCCACTGGTCTGAGGCCTGGGATTCCTGAAGGCCAGGCTTACCAGTAAAGGCTGAGGCAAAGAAGACATTGAGAACCTCATCCTTTCCCATGTCATTTGTCAACAGTTCCCCTGCCCCATTCAGCAGTGGGCCCATGTTTTCCCTAGTTTTCCTTTTGCTGCTAACGTACTTGTAGAAACCTTTCTTGTTGCCCTTCACATCCCTCACCAGGTTCAGCTCCAGGTTGGCCTTGGCTTTCCTAACCCACCCTTGCTTCCACCTCTTGTACACTTCTTTTTATGTCTGAGTTCAGTTAGGGGCTGCTTCCCCACCTGTGCAGGCCTCCTGCCACCTTTGCTTGATTTCCAACTTGTTGGGATGGATCCTTCTTGAGCTTGGAGGTGGTGATCCTTGAATATCAACCAGCTCTGCTGGACCCCTCTTCTCTCCAGGGTCATACCGCATGGGATATGGCCCATTGTCACATCTTTGTGTTCAATGGCTGCCACATTTTTACTACATTTTGCAGCTTTTGGTTATAGTTTATTGTCTTCTATTTCTGATGAAGAAATTCTATGTACAAAAAGACTGACTGATATAATGATTAGAGGATTTTAGAAGTATTTTAAAATTATCACAGTTTATTTAATGTTGCTGTTATTGTTCTGTCTTTACTGCCAGAAGTATTAACATGAAAATTCTCTAACACTTCTCCTTTACATTGCACTGACAGTCTTCTGACTTTACATATCACATTGAAGGGTCCAACTGGAAAAAGCAATAGGAAACACAAGATGCAGAGCTGTATTTGAGCTGGAACCTGGCTTTACCAGAGTGTGTGTCTGTTTCATGTCTGAGTCCCATGTCTTTCAGGAATCAGAGAGCCAAATGTTGGACTCTGGTAGTAATGGTGTGAGATATTTCTTGGACCACAACCTTGTGGTTAGAAAATTTTAGAAAAAAACAGATTTGCAAAACTGATCTTACCCCTCCAAAGTCTAGAGGATCTCTGTTAGGGTGTACTTCCTATCACTTTTATTGGAGCTTGATCAATCTACTGTGTGTAGAAGAATTCAAGATTAATGAGAGTAGAGGAAAAAAAAGAGAGAGCTGGATTCTGCAGACTGGTGTGAAGTGAACGTGCTCTGATGAGAAGAAAGGGGTCTTGCACCCTGATCCTTGTTGCCTGTCTTCATATATTTTATATGACTTAAACACTAAATGACTTCCAAAAAACTTCTTATCATTGGATTACAGAGCCTGGAATATAAGTATACCCATACAAACAAAAGACAGTCTAATGGTACAGTGCAATCTAAATAGTGGGTTAGACAAAGGCTTGAAAGAAAATCATAGCTAATTAGTACGATGGTTACCTGGTGCCTGCTGGTTTTAGCTCCTGTTTCAATCCACTTTTGAATAAACTTTTTTTCTAAAAAGGCTGTCTGGATTTCTTCGTGTTACTTGGGGACGGTGGAAAAATTATAGGTAAATGTGTTTGAATGTGTGGGGAATATTTCTTCATTACAAGTCATTAGTCTCTCCGGTCTATATTGCCACCCAGCTGTGATCAAAAAAACTAAGACATTACAAGGTTTGAATACTTTGCTTTCGGCTCTGTACAAGAAACAGATTACAGGGTATTCTTTATTTGCAGTAGGAGAGAGTATGAACAGACTACAACACAAAGGATGGAAACAGCGCATTTTTAGCATTAGTAGCCACAGTCCGAACTTGTAAAGCCACAAAGGACCCAGGGGCTCTGGGGATCCTTATCCTATATGACATTGTGCTTGAACATGGCAACCGTCTTTTGCTGCCTATGATAGCTCCTCTCTTCTCCCCTTTTCTTTGAAACATCTAAGCTCAGGCCCATAACTTTGGCCCATAAGTATGCATTTACATTTTAGTTTCACTAAGTCCTAAAAGCATCAAAATATCCAAGTGCTTTGTTCACTGTGGTTTATAGTGGATCAAACTCTGTATCAGTACATCTCACTCTGTGTTCAGCACTGAAGTAGGACTGGAAGGAAAAAATGAACATATGTATATGATGAAATGCATAGTAATCACTATACAAATAAGAATATTGTAAAACTTGCATCCAGTTTCCAGGTTTATGAACATACAGGCTTAGAGGGTATAGAGAAAAAAATCATTACCCATATTTGATGAGTAGATAAAGTAAGGAATACAAAATACAGACAGTTACGCATCCATGTTTTACTTACATTTTTTTCTTTCAGTTTTTTGGTTTTGTTGAAGCTACAAAGAAAAAATAAGAGTTTACTGTAGATTTTACCACAGCTGCAGAGGAGAAATTGTCTTGCCACACAGGTATGTAAGATGTAGTACCTATATAAAAGCATCCAAATTGCAGAATGTATTTGCTGCCTTGCTAGCTGCATTATTTTGTCATGTGTTGAACCAACCATCTTCTATTATGATAAACTTAAAAAATAATGATGTCCTTGTGACATCAAATTCCATGCATACAAACTCCAGTGTTAGTTGCTCATTTTTGCACAGCTTCTTTCAGATCACCTGCACTCTTCAATCAAGTGCTTTTTTTAATTTTTTCTTTCAGAGTTTATCCACACCTCATGTTAAGTTTGTTGTGTTGCAAGCTGATTTCTTTTTCCAAATTAACTGTATATTGACTCTGAGATTAGTAGCTCTTGTGTTGTGATATGCCACGATCTGCAGCACAGGAAAATGAGTCACACTGGTTCAGAATGTGTCCAATGCAATATAAAGAGTAATTTATCAAGGAGCTGCGAAGTTTGAAAGCGGATGCAAATGGTAACCATGGTCTGAGTTTTTCCAGAGGAACATTGCTTCTTTTTATTTACGTTTGTGACAATTTCACCTGAAAAATCACAGAATCATAGAATAGTTTGGATTGGAAAGGACCTTTAAAAGTCATCTAGTCCAACCCCCCTGCCATGGGCAGGGACATTTTCCACTAGATCAGGTTGCTCAGAGCCCCGTCCAACCTGACCTTGAATGTTTCCAGGGATGGGGCATCTAACAACTCTCTGGGCAACCTGTTCCAATGTTTCACCATCCTCAATGTAAAAAATTTCTTCCTTATATCTAGTCTAAATCTACCCTCTTTCAGTTTAAAACCATTCCCCCTTGTCCTGTTGCAACAGGCCCCGCTGAAAAGTTTCTCCCCATCTTTCTTACAAGCCCCCTTTAAGTACTGAAAGGCTGCAATAAGGTCTCCCCGAAGCCTTCTCTTCTCCAGGCTGAACAACCCCAACTCTCTCAGCCTTTCTTCATAGGAGAGGCGTTCCATCCCCCTGATCATTTCTGTGGCCCTCCTCTGTACCTGCTCCAACAGGTCCATGTCTTTCCTGTGCTGAGGCCTCCAGAGCTGGATGCAGCACTGCAGGTGGGGTCTCACCAGAGCAGAGTAGAGGGGGAGAATCACCTCCCTCGACCTGCTGGCCATGCTGCTTTTGATGCAGCCCAAGATATGTTTGGGCTTCTGGGCTGCGAGCACATTGTCGGCTCATGTCCAGCTTTTCATCCACCAGTACCCCCAAGTCCTTCTTGGCAGGGCTGCTCTCAATCCCTTCATCCCCCAGCCTGTATTGATAAATCAATTAAATGTTGCGGGAAATATGTGCAGGCAGATTCGTAGACCACGTAATTTTGAGTCTTCCTAGAGTTTAATTTCTTAAAAGCAGACTATAAGTTTATAATGAACAAAGGTTTGAAACTAATCTTTCTGATGATCTGCTTTTCAGTATGACCATTAGAGCATTGTGTCCTCGGCGGGCTGAATGCATCTGTGTCAAGGACTACTCTAAAAGTGCAGTGAAAGTCAGAAAAGTGGACCAAGTAGAACGGTTCCAGTGGTGTGAATTTAGAAGTACAACATATAGGAACCATGCTGAGTGTTTCATAGCACTTTCTGGACATGTAACATTGATAAACTCATACTTCTGTGAGCGCTACACAGCAAGAGGCATTCCATTCCTTCACCGCCACTGGTAAGTGAGTTGAATTATTAGGACTGAAGACATCAGAAACAGAAAGAACTTGGCATGATTATCAAATCAATCTGCAGCAAGTTTTAGGACAAATAACAGTGTGGTCTTTCAAATATGGCAAAGTAAACAGCTTGCCTTACAGGCACCAAGGAGACAATAAAAGGTGCATCCATACAGTGCCATTTGAGGTTTCTTTTCAGAATATTAGTTTTCAGAATATTAGTGCCCTTCAAACATTGTGACCACACTCACAATTCAGAGATGAATTGTGAATGCACCAGAGGACAGATGATATTGGATATGAAAAGAAATGTGAATTCCTGAAAACAGTAAAGCCAGTTCTGTTACCACAGGGGCTTTTAGGGATTCAAGGGTCTGTTCATGCCCTTAAGGAGATCACAGTATCCAAATACCAAGCTGGTTATGAAGAACTGGGAGTGCATGGACATCTGGTAATTAAAATCACAATATAGGGTAGAAGGAGTCTACAAATGTGTTGAAGGCTCTGTGTCTGCTTTGCTATAAGCGCTCCTGCCTGCAGAAGAGAAAGAGGATTCACACTCCAGGATGCATTGCCTTTCCCAGACTGGCCTGTTCATATTTTGGAGGAGAGAGCATCTTGTTTGTAATTACATATACAGAGTAGCTCACCTACCTGTCACCAGAATTACATTCGTTGTCTCTGTTTTCCCTTCTGTACTAAATTTGGCATAAAATGTTTCCTATTATCAGTTTCCACTTCCTCTCATTTATTTGTCATATCCATTGTTTCCTCTTTTTTTTCTTGAGAACAGGTTCAATTGTTTGCTATGTGTTGCTGGAGTGCCTAACAGGATGAAACTGTGGCACTGCAGTGTTCCTGCAGTACAACTAATGAGTAACAATAGTGCTGGTAGTAATAGAAGCACTGGTTTGTTTAATACATTTAGAAGGGAGCTGGCATAGCTGACTTAGAGTGGAGTGAATGCTGCCTGACATTTCCCAGGGAGACATTAATCATATTGTCTTCCTAGAAAAAGTAAGCAAAATAAGAGAAAAAAGGAACTACAGACTAGTTCGTGCCCTTGGGGCAGAGAGAATATATAGCTCCTACTGTGAAAAGGTACAGGAGACCAGAGTGCACAGAGATGTTAAATGGCTATTAGATATTAGAGGCTGTCACAACAATGAACTGTTCTGGGCACCTTGATATCAAAAAGAGGTTGTGAAGAATTCAGAAATGAAATAACAAACACCATTATGTGCTTAAAGATAACATTTTCTGAAAAATATCACAGAGCTAACTCACTTCTCTTGATTGATTTGTTACATTTTCTTTTGCAAAGGAATATATGGATCCAATTTAATAATAATGGTTTTCAGCTGAAAACTTTTCACTGAAGTAAATTTAAGACATTTGAGATCTATTTGCTTAACTACATTAAGTGGGCCTCTGAGGAGCAGTGCAGAGATGCCCAGGTGAGCACTCAATGAAAGCCACTGATCTAATAATATAACTTATTATTAAGGCAGATATCCTGCTGGGAGTCTGTTATAGACCACCTAGCCAGGATGAGGAGGCAGACGAAATATTCTACCAGAGGCTGGCAGAAGTCTCCCAGTCGCTAGCCCTTGTTCTCGTGGGGGACTTCAACTTTCCGGACTTCTGCTGGAAATACCACACGGCAGAGAGGAAACAGTCGAGGAGGTTCCTGGAGTGTGTGGAGGATAACTTCCTGACGCAGCTGGTAAGCGAGCCCACCAGGGGAGGTGCCTCGCTTGACCTGCTGTTCACGAACAGAGAAGGACTGGTGGGAAATGTGGTGGTCGGAGGCCGGCTTGGGCTTAGCGACTATGAAATGGTAGAATTCTCGATACTTGGTGAAGTAAAGAGGGGGGCCAGCAAAACCGCTACCATGGACTTCCGGAGGGCGGACTTTGGCCTGCTCAGGACACTGGTCGAGAGGGTCCCTTGGGAGACAGTCCTGAAGGGCAAAGGGGTCCAGGAAGGCTGGACGTTCTTCAAGAAGGAAGTCTTAAAGGTGCAGGAGCAGGCTGTCCCCATGTGCCGTAAGAAGAACGGGCGGGGAAGACGACCGGCCTGGCTGAACGGGGAGCTCTGGCTGGGACTCAGGAAAAAAAGGAGAGTTTATCACCTTTGGAAGAAGGGGCAGGCAACTCAAAAAGAGTACAGGGATCTCCTTAGGTCGTGCAGAGAGGAAGTTAGAAAGGCAAAAGCCCAGCTAGAACTCAACCTGGCCACTGTCGTGAGAGACAACAAAAAATGCTTTTATAAGTTTGTTAATGACAAAAGGAGAGCCAAGGAGAATCTCCATCCTCTATTGGATGTGGGCGGGGACGTTGCCACCAAGGACGAGGAAAAGGCTGAGGTACTCAACACCTTCTTTGCCTCAGTCTTCAGTAGTCAGAGCGGTTATCCTCAGGGTACTCAGCCCCCTGAGCTGGAAGACAGGGACGGCGAGCAGGATAAACCCCCCATAATTCAAGAGGAAGAAGTTCATGACCTGCTACGCCACCTGGACGCTCACAAGTCTATGGGGCCGGATGGGATCCATCCGAGGGTACTGAGGGAGCTGGCGGAGGAGCTTGCCGAGCCACTCTCCATCATTTACCAGCAGTCCTGGTTAACTGGGGAAGTCCCGGATGACTGGAGGCTTGCCAATGTGACGCCCATCTATAAGAAGGGCCGGAAGGAGGATCCGGGGAACTACAGGCCGATCAGCCTGACCTCGGTGCCGGGGAAGATCATGGAGCGGTTGGTTTTGAGGGTGCTCACGAGCCATGTCCGGGACAACCAGGGGATCAGGCCCAGCCAGCACGGGTTCATGGAAGGCAGGTCCTGCTTGACCAACCTGATCTCCTTCTATGACCAGGTGACCTGCCTAGTGGATGAGGGAAAGGCTGTGGATGTGGTCTACTTGGACTTCAGTAAGGCCTTTGACACTGTCTCCCACAGCATTCTCCTGGAGAAGCTGGCCGCTCACGGCCTAGACAGGTGCACTCTTCGCTGAGTACAAAACTGGCTGGACGGCCGAGCCCAGAGAGTTGTGGTCAACGGAGTTAAATCCAGTTGGCAGCCGGTCACGAGCGGTGTTCCCCAGGGCTCAGTTTTGGGGCCGGTCCTGTTCAATATCTTTATCAATGATCTGGACGAGGGGATCGAGTGCTCCCTCAGTAAGTTTGCAGATGACACCAAGCTGGGCGGGAGTGTTGATCTGCTGGAGGGCAGGAAGGCTCTGCAGAGGGACCTGGACAGGCTGGATCGATGGGCCAAGGCCAACTGTATGAGGTTCAACAAGGCCAAGTGCCGGGTCCTGCACTTCGGCCACAACAACCCCAGGCAACGCTACAGGCTTGGGGAAGAGTGGCTGGAAAGTTGCCCAGAGGAAAAGGACCTGGGGGTGCTGGTTGACAGCCGGCTGAACATGAGCCGGCAGTGTGCCCAGGTGGCCAAGAAGGCCAACAGCATCTTGGCCTGTATCAGAAATAGTGTGGCCAGCAGGAGCAGGGAGGTGATCGTGCCCCTGTACTCGGCACTGGTGAGGCCGCAGCTCGAATACTGTGTTCAGTTTTGGGCCCCGTACTACAAGAAGGACATGGAGGTGCTGGAGCGTGTCCAGAGAAGGGCAAATAAGCTGGTGAAGGGTCTGGAGCACAAGTCTTCTGAGGAGCGGCTGAGGGAACTGGGGGTGTTTAGCCTGGAGAAGAGGAGGCTGAGGGGAGGCCTCGTCGCGCTCTACAACTACCTGAAAGGAGTTGTAGTGAGGTGGGTGTTGGTCTCTTCTCCCAAGTAACTAGCGATAGGATGAGAGGAAATGGCTCAAGTTGCACCAAGGGAGGTTTAGATTGGACATTAGGAGAAATTTCTTTACTGCAAGAGTGATCAGGCCTTGGAACAGGCTGCCCAGGGAAGTGGTGGAGTCCCCATCCCTGGAAGTATTTAAAAGACATGTAGATGAGGCGCTTAGGGACATGGTGTAGTGGGCATGGTGTGTTGGGTTGACGGTTGGACACGATGATCTTAGAGGTCTTTTCCAACCTTAGTGATTCTGTGATTCTATGATTTATACAACTACTTTGCACATTAATTAATGTCAACAGAGGTAAAGCAGAGGTGGACAAAACCTACTGCATATATTCTGCTAGGTGGACAAAAAGCTTTCAGTTGCCACTGAGGAACCAGGGTCTGTTCCCATCTGCTGTAGATCTGTTCTCATCTGCAGTTATTTGAAGGGCTTAATACACAGGATGGAGCATAATGGTTCAGTGTCATCAAGACAGGGGACAGGACGTGATCAGCTGAATCTGAAGAAACTCAGGTATAGCTTATAAGGTATATCTTAATCTATCAGCAAAAATGTTAATAATGATATCTCCAGTAGTGAAATTTAGGCTGAAGAGTTGGTGTACACTCATTGTTAAGGTAATTTGGAATTGGAGTTGTCAAAGCATTCAGAAACATCCCCTAAGAATCACTCCTGAATGACAAAGAAGAATTAGACTTACTGAATGACAAATAGAAGCGTTACACTTTTTTTTTTTAATCTTTAATTTCCGTTCTGTAATAGGTATGGATGATGGCTAGCAATTGTAATTCAGGAACCTAATACAGTTTGTCCTGGTTTCAGCTGGGATAGAGTTAAATTTCTTCCTAGTGCTGTATTTTGGATTTAGTATGAGAAGAATATTGATAACACACTGATGTTTTTAGTTGTTGCTAAGTAGTCTACTAGTCAAGGACTTTTCAGCTTCCCATCCTCTGCCAGGTGCACAAGAAGGTGGGAGGGAGCATAGCCAGGACAGCTGACCCAACTGGTCAACAGGGTATTCCATACCATGTGACGTCATGCTCAGTATATAAATAGGAGGTGTGGTCCAGGAGGTAGTGATCGCTGCTTGGTTATTGGCTGGTGGGTGGTGAGCAATTGTATTGTGCATCACTCATTTTGTATTCTATCATTATTGTTATAATATCATTTTCCCTTCCTTTTCTGTTCTATTAAACTGTCTTATCTCAATCCACGAATTTTACTTTTTTTTCTGATTCTCTCCCCCATCCCACTGGGGAGGGGGAGTGAGCAAGCGGCTTGTGTGGCTGCCTGCCAGGTTAAATGACAAGTTTTAAAACTGTTCAAAAGAAAAAAAGCTATTGAAGTCAGCAAAATGTAAACTTAGCAAAGATTGATTCACTAGGATTCACCAAAATGAAACCGTGGCTGATATGGTTTCATTTCTATAAACCTATTTGAGAGCAACCTTGAAGACTGTTCAGAGAAAACTATTTTCTACTCTGTCATTCAGAAAGCTTTGTATGTCTAGACTGACGGTGTAACATCCCGGGTAGTAACTCAGCACATTAATAAAAACATTCAACGTGGTGTTTTATCTTCGGTGTGGAATCTAATGAGACAGCCAAAGAAGTCAAACTTGCAAATCACTGTCTCTGAAAAGGTTCTTTGCCGTAATGAGTTTTCTACCTGTAGATAGATAATCCATTGTTATTTTTCTAAATATATGCAGGTGGACAGCAATTAAATATTTTTAAATCCTTTCTATTCCTTAATTTTAATTAAAGAATTGAGTACCCCATTTAATGAAATAATTACATTATTGAAAGATGGTATTAGCACAATGAGGTTTCTGTATTGTTACTTTGTCAAATGGAGATCATTCCTATCATGGTACTGCACAAATAATATCATTTCCACATGCAGTTTAGAAAGCAAAATACCTTGCAGCTGACCTTTTACCGCTTCCATTGAGTCTGGCTCTCCCTAGTGAGGAATTCCACGTTCAGCTTCAGTGAATTGGATGCCCTGGAAGCTCGATCTGATCAGACACTATTAAGAAACACCAAATTTGTGTGTTAAAATTGAGACAAAGGGCAAATGACAACCGAAGTAGAAATGCCACACTTGATGGACCAGATTCTCATTTTATTTCCATCAGTTATTGCAATGTAGTGGAATTACTTCAGCGCAATTCTGCCATAAATAAACAATCGTGATGTTATCACTGTTAGAGAGAGAGCGCTATCTAGTGATTAGAAAAGAAGAATTATTTAATCTGCTGTAATGATAGCCACTTATTTTCTGCATGGTCTCAAGAAAGTGACTTAGTCTTTGTCATTCTATTTTCTTGTGGTTTAAATAGGTCACACTAACACTTTGCTACCTTGTTGGATTGTTATAAGAATAATTAAAGTTTCTCAAGCACTTTGATACCTCCAGGTAAAAGGAGTAAACAAATGTAACTACATAATTTTTCTAGGTTGGATTGGAAAGAGGAGTGGCAACTGGCAGAATTTGATTTATAATTTCGGTGGTTGGCATAATGAGCCCTTTACATCAAAGTCTTGTAATGCAACTGGTTGTGTGAAATTTATGATTGAGTGTATAAATTAGATTTTAATGTCTTAAAAGGTACTGGATTAGTGTGGTTCAAAAAGAGACTGATTAATTTTTTTTTTAATTGAATGGGAATGATGGGATGATTCCTCTAGGATGTGGGAAGTCCTGCATTATGGATTCATTATGAGAAAATGTACACTTGAAGGGTATGGAAAAAGCAGATCTAAGTCACCACTTACTTTCCACTTTTCTGCCTTCTTGATCTTTTCACTTTCCACAAATCAAAGAATCTAGGTAATTATGCAGATTTATGCTTGAATGCCTTATTCTTTTTCCTGTTACCAAGAATATAAAGAATATCCTCTATACAAATCGTCTTTTTCCCTAATACACATCCAGTGGTAGGGATTGTGAGGGACAGATCAAAGGGCTATTATAAAACTTACATTTACTATATAAAACTTACATTTACTAATATCTAACTTAAATGATCCTTCTTGCATTTTAATCCTGTGACTTCTCATCTTGTCCATCACAGGAATGCAGAACGAGTTAGTCCTTTCCACTTTTTGGCAATATTTTATATAAATGCATACAAACATGTTCTTTTTTTTTTTCATTTAGGCTAAACAATCCTTGTCCTTTCAACTTCTTATGGCAGGCCATATTTTCTCAATCTCTTACCATTGCTGCTGCTCTCTTTTTGAGTGATTCTGCTAAACTGTCTCCTTTGCGGGTACTGCCTGGGGTTCCCGTCTTTTTTGAGAACAGTATGTATCTCGGGGGGGGATAAAGGAACTGCCAATAACACAAGAAAAATTGTCTCACAAACCACACTCTACTTTCAACCTCAAAATTACATTGATTAACATAAATGAGAATATAATCATATAATGGTATAATGAGAATATAATAAGACTCCGAGTGATGCAAGCGTAGCCTTTTTGTATCCTTAACAGTAGTTCAGCGCTGCTAAATCCTAATAGTTCCAATAACTATGATTTGGGATAAAAAACCCTACAGATTTAATTGATCCTTTTCTTAGCTGTTTGGTTTTTGTCCTTTGGCATGCTGCTTTCTCTTTAGCTCTAGGGATTAGAAACTTAATTTGGCTTCCGATGAAGCCTGGAATTATTACATTATTACTGTATTCAAAGAATCTGGAACTACAAGAAAAGCACTAAATATCACAAAAATTATGATTAAATTTAGAAAATTGGTAACATTAGTCATTTTCCTAAAGAATATCAATCTGACAGCCATTGATTTGTTAAATAAGTCTATTTGTATATAATTGTTGGTAATCTACGGAAACGTTTTAAAATCAACTGAAAATAGCTTTCTCTCATACAGTTTCAGACAGCAATGATTTCTTTGTCTTTTCTATTTCATTCAGAATGTTGAAACTATAAGGTACATTTTTACTAACTTTCCTACTTGCTTTCAGGCTGCAGTGTTTCAAGTTGAAATAGCCTATATATGAAATGCAGAAAACAAAATATACAACATGAAGAATGTTTATTTCTGTATGCAAATTAGCCTGCATATGCAGTTTCACATATCAGAAATATGTTTATAACTTCCATAGGGTAGTTTTCCAACTCTAGGAGATATAAACCAATGAAGGATTATTGAGATTGCTTTTTGTAGCATTTTCTATTTACTATTAATGTGTTTATGATTCTGAAAGACTTGTTCCAAAGTCCATTAAAATAAGCGGCAGACTTCCACAGGCTTTGGATCCATCCTTAAATAACTAATAACATTGATGATGTATTTTCATTTGAAAGCATAAGGTTGGCACAGTATTTTTTGTTTCTCTTATGGGCGAAGCTGTTGACTGAGAATTGCGGTTTGTCTAAGCTAGCTCAATTTTAACAGAAAAATTAAATTTGTGACTTATAGCTCCTCCAAGGCTGGTGCGTTTCTGTGGCTCAGCACTGGCCAAAATCTGTCTTGATTTACAATCTATGAATTCTCAGTAAAATACTGAGATTTTACTGTGTTTATGTCAAGGCAGAATTTGGCCCAATATTCTGAAGTTTATTTGTGTGTGTTCTGAAAGGCCTGTTTCCATTCATGCATGGAAATCCACACATGCATTTTTTAGAAAACAGTGATAATTTGCTAACATTTTGACAATAATTTTGCATTTTAAATACCTTCTAGGCTCAAAAGCACAACCATAAAACATCAATAATTCTCATAATATAGAGAGACTATAAAAAACTCTAATCTAGGGAGCGTTGACCTCTGTTGCTGAGTATTTGCCACAGAGGCAATAATAGTAACTTCACAAATGTTTGTTTTCAATGTACAGAATGCAAAAGCACATTTGAAATCAGTGGAACTAGATGTCTATAGGCCTTTTTGAAAATCCTGTTAAGTACCCTAGCTGCAATTTTGCACATCTAAAAACCTGCAAATCTTGCAGCATGGCAGCAAACAAATATAAAAACTCCAGTGAGCTGTGAGATGTCTACTGAGATGTATAGTAACATCTGTTAGTGCAAGGTGTCTAGTTCACAGCTCGCTGAAAAAGCAAATTCTACCTCTGTGAAAAATAGTTTTGAGAACTGGGACGAGAAGTTAATACCCCAGAAATTTTAATGGAGCCAAAATGCCTCAATATTTAGCTGCAGATACACTCCAGGGATCTGGAGGGCTCCTGTTTCACAATATCCTGCTTGGTAGCCTGTGATAAAGTCTGAGAGCTTTGGAGTTGGAGGTCCAACAGGCTTTCTTGTTTGGGATAGGATGAAGCTCTTAAGAACCTGAATGTAGAGGTAACTACTCAAGTGCATGCTCTTTCATTAGTCAGCCAGCAATTTGCTGAAGAAACAATGAATTTAGCTGTCACGTTTAATCCTCTGTAGTCACAGAGCTGAAAAGCTGAGGAATCTGAAGTTTTTTCAGGTGTCTTGGTGGCTGCTGAGGAAGCAGGAAAGCTAGCATGAAGCCAGGCAAGTATCCATGAAAAAAGTAATGATGTGAATGAAAGACTCCAGTACAACAATTTGTTACAGAAAATTTCTGACCAGAGCAAGTGAGATTTACACATTCTTGGTATGAATGAAAAGCACAATCAAAAATAGTCTGCCTGTACTGATGTATAAAATTATTAGGCACTAGAAATTCAGATGCTCAAATTTGGTCATTAAAGAGAAGAAAAACTATGCAAAAATGCATTTCTTGTCCATCTCATCTTGCTGTCTAAGGTGTTATATTTATGTGATAATGAAGAAAGCCATGTTCTGCTGCTCTCCAAGCGTACAGTGTGGTAATTCTGAAAGCTGAAATGGAAGAATAGGAAAAAACAAGACCCTCACAAGTAAATGTCTTCAAAGTGTTTGGTAATATTTCAAGCTACTTGAATTATTTTCATGATGTAATTGAAATTATTTGCAGTTATGTTTAAGCACTGTGAAAAGACGAGACATCAGTAAGAGTTTCTTGGTAATATATGATAGTACAATCAACCGACAGATGGAAGCTAGGGCAAGGAGTTTGTAAAAAAAATCAGGGGAATGAATAATCTAATCTGAGCAAACCATGCTAATTTCTAACCTTAATGTTTAGAAAAGTCTTGGGGTTGATCTTCTTTTACATGATTACATTTTGGCACACAGTGCAAAAATGTCTTCTGCACTTACTCAAGAGGCAGTTATCTTTGACATCTACTTTTAAAATGTTGTCCATAGGGCCACAAGAGACACGGGTTTATATTAGATTGGTAAGGTTAGAAGAAATTCATCCTATCTTTAAGAAAAAGCAGCTTAAAAACAAGATTGCAGTTGTTTTTTATTCACCAAGTTATGAATATATTTAATTACTGGTTCTTGAACAAGTAGTAGGTCTGTTTTCTCTAAGCTGTGTATATATATATTCAATCAATTTCTTTAAAATCACCTTTAAATTGAGTTGCAAACTACAAATAATTAGAGAAGTTCTTTTCTTGTTTGTACTCTAAAGCTATGTACTGACCTTCATTTCTCCAGTACGGACAAATGTTTTAAATGAACCCCGTCATATATGACAAGTTAAACCAGCAACGTTAAGCATTGCTCCAGTTATCACAGAAACTTGCAGGTGTTGGTGAGTAACCAGTTTCTAGACGTGTTTCTCAAAAGAACTGTCCATCAGAGCGCTTTGATATTATCAGGAAATAATGTCTGAAGTTTATGACACTGCTACATTTCCATCTGTCCCCAAAACTGATGGTGGCACGTGTGTCTAGCCATGTGCCGTTTCGTGAAGAGCTGAAGTTTAGAACCATAAATCATTCTGTTGCCGCAGTAGTGACAGGTGCAGGATAACAGATGTAGTCTCCAATATATTAAGAGAATGCCATGATTTATTTGCATTAAGGCGGTCTGGGGTTAGCAATCTGCTTGAAACTAGATAACCATATGGTGCATGGCTGCTAGATGAGAATATTTGCCTGTAATAATGTACTGTATTAAAATGCAAGCTCCAATGTTTAGCCTTGGAAAGTGTCTCTTGACACCTGTGTCAGCTCCTCGAGATGCCTGAAGACTACATTTTCTGAGCTGAAGTGTGGAATGTCACTAATCTTGTGACAGCAAGCTTGGCAACTGGGTGCAAGTGTCCAATAGAGTGAAGTGTTTAAACATGCAAATTTTCCCACCGGCCCCTCGGTTAGGCACGTACCTAACGACCTAGCTGAATGAGGAGCTACAGAAAGCAGTTTTCTGATGAAGCATTAACTGTCACTGTGCTTCTTAGTTGTTAGTAAAGACGATGACACTGAACATATGGGCAAAGGCAGGACAGCTCTGTGATTAAGAATATAGAAATAAAAATTACCGGAGCTGAGGTGCACACAAAAACGTCGGAGAGATTGATGAGTTCAGGTCGGGGAGAGAGTGTCATCTCCGTTACAGATTCCTCTGTAAAGAGACCTGAGAATACACGAAGCAATTGGTCTAATAGCAGTACTTCCACACAGATCTCAAGTCAGGGAAAGCATGAAAATGCAGTGCTGTTATTTAAGGATGGTTAAAAGTGGTATTTATGTAACTACAGGCCCATTATTCTGATCTCAAAAGTATGAGAAGTTTAAGAACATATTGTCAGGGAAGAGCCAGGGCTGGCAGTTCCCGGAGGAGCTGTAAGGGTGGGTGGAGGCCTCAGGCAAGGCTGGTCAGGGCGATTAAGGCCTACTGGTGCCCTCAGGGCCCTGACACATATTTTGATGGAAAAAGAAAACGGAGACAATGAAAAAATGGAGAATGAGATAAATTGCAGCTTGGGTTTACTGAATGTGAATTGCATTTGAATAGCCTGACATGCTGCTTTGCTAACTCATTTTCTAGACAAAAGAAATGCCATCGATGTCATCTGTCTGGCTTACCACACCATATGGGAAATTGAAGAAGATGCAAATTAGTGGAAGAAATTTCAGGTGAATTAGAGGAGAGACAGCAGTAGGTGCTTTTGAAGGGGAATGTACTGAATGGAGGAAAGTCAGGAGTGGAGGTCCTCGAGGAGTAGCCTAGTGACTGATTTCTTAAATATTTTCACATCATCTTAATGTGGAAACATGCTGACAAAACTTGCTTATGACATTGTATTGTGAGAAGTGATTAATATAGGGGAGGTTCAGGATATCACACAAGAAAGAAGTAACTGATCTTTAGATTCAAAGTACTGGAAATGGGAAAAAAATTCAACAGCATAAAATGTCAAATCATGAATTTAAGGAATAATAGAAAGAATTTCTGCAGTCACCCAAGAGGACATCTCTTGAAAATGACTGAGAAGAAGGATTTCAGCAGCCTACTTTTTCACAAAGAAAGATTATGGGCAACCAAAGAAATGCAACTACAAAACTCTACATATAAAGCTAAGACATTGCAGTTACAGTGTGCTTAGTAGGCAAGGTACCAGATAAAGATGCCATTGTGCAGGGTAGTGTCCTAACAGTTGGATGGACTGCTCTTCAAGGAATCTGTCTCTCTCCCTCTCAGCTATAGCAGGAAATTAGATGTCTGAATTAGACTCCTACTTTCTAGATGGGTAAAATGGGTGAAATAAGTCACACTTCTAATAATTACCTGGGAATCAGGAATGTTTCATTTGCACTGATTCTATACAGTAGAACAGTAGCAGAACCTGACCGGGCACCCCTCCACACAGGCTTCCAGCAGCTTCCCTCCTCCGCTGCCACCAAGCTCCTAGATTTGGTGGAATGAAATAACCTGACTGCACAATTTTAGAACCTCTTTGTTATAAAGATTTAATTGTCAACAAGCTGGATCTAACAAAACCCACTCATACTTAGCTAAATCCCTTCTTATCTCTAGAGTCAAAGTACTTTGCAGACAACAGTGAGAACCTGGTATCAATGCTCTCTTTACCACAGATAAAGAAACTAAGGCACAGAGGTGGAATAACTTGCCGAAAACCACAGAAAAGGGAGTCATGCAGACAGGAATAGACCCCAGCAGTCTTGAATCTTAGTACACTGCCTTGTCTACTGGTGCATGCTGCCTCCCACAATAGCCTTGGTAAAGTATAGCAGGATCTTGAGGTGATATTAAAAATGCCAAGATTGCAGTTTTACAAGTATATATGATAAAGACTTACAACCCATTTTTCATCATCTGAAGATGCTATAAGGAGTTATTCTGAAACCTTACACTTAAAGGGTTATGGGTAATAAAACAGTTTGCAGACATGACCAGTAGCGCTCCCGACACAGTAACTATCCAGTAGGTATTTTTCCAGGCTGTTAGATGAATGCGAGAGAGGCAGAGAGGACAGTTTTTTGAAAGAAGAAATGTTTGGCTTAGAGAGAAAGATACAGCATTTTGTGGATGAGACTTTTTAAATGCAAAAAGAACAGTCAAGAAGAAGCAAGACCTTTTAGGCTCGTTAGGCATTACTTCAGAGGAACTCGTTACAAACCGAAAAGTGGAAACCCTAGGCACTCTAGGCACCAGCAATAATTCACTGAAGTGACTGATTACCCATCTGTTTTGTCCAACAACATCCACAAGGATGTTTTACAGAGATGTGTCTGGATATGACTGATGATATAAAGAACTGAGGGACATCAGCTCTGGTGGGAATGGCCATTTTCAAGGAAAGACTAAAAAAACCACAAATTTAAGAAAGGGGAAAAGAGAAAAGGGAAAGGGAAAAGGAAACGGGAAAGGAAAAAAGGGAGGCAAAAAGGAATATGAGAAAGGAAAAAGGGAAAGGGAAAAAGAAAAGGGAATTTTCCATGGCAGCTTGCTGGGAGGTGAAGCGGTGGTGGTGGGCATTCCCAGACAGTCTTCCTCTCCAGTGCAGCTGGTGATCCCTCCCAGATATTCTTCCTACAGTAACTATATGGTTTCACCCTGATGCACTCCAGATCTTTATTAGTCACCCTTACTCATTACGCTAATCATACTGCTCAGAGCACGTTTTGATTGCACACGTGTTGCCTGTGCTAACTGGTTCCTCAACTTTTTGCAAAAGTATTACTGGGCAATGTTTGTTGGCTACCTAAAACACTGCTCTCTCCTATTGGCAGCTACCAGGCACTACATGTTCCCTAACATAATGTTATACACTAAAAGCCACAAAACAAAGAGTGAAGAGGGAGAGAAAGCCAAAAAGGGTGGTTCACACAGCGGTAGCAATTGCTTCTCATGAGAAATCCAATGCAACAGCCATGGCTGTGGTCCAGAACTGGGAGTGCAAAGCTGGGAGGATGACAGCATTTTGGATAGAGGGGTACAAAACTCTGCCCCAGCATCTTCAGGGTATGAAGGTGCACAGCTGCACAGAAAAGTGACCGGCAGACTGCAATGTTGCTAGGGAAAAGCAGCAGAGGTGCAAATGGAAAGCCCTTGTGTCGTGGTTTAACCTGGCAGGCAGCCAAACACCACGCAGCCGCTCGCTCACTCCCCCCGCCCCCCAGCGGGACGGGGAGAGAATCGGAAGGGTAAGAGTGAGAACTCGTGGGTTGAGATGAAGACAGTTTAATAGAACAGAAAAGGGAAAATAATGATAATAAATAATGATAGAATATACAAAATGAGTGATGCACAATGCAATTGCTCACCACCCGCGCTGACCGATAACCAAGTAGCGATTGGCACTTCCTGGATCACGCCTACCCTTCATATACTGAGCATGACATCACATGGTATGGAATACCCCATTGGCCAGCTGGGCTGGCTGTCCTGATTATGTTCCCTCCCATCTCGTGTACCTAGCTCAGTCAGTAGGCACGGGAGCTGTCCTTGGACTAGGAGGGCACTTAGCAACAACTGAAAACATCGGTGTGTTATCAACATTCTCCTCATACTAAATCCAAAACACAGCACTAGGAAGAAATTTAACCCTATCCCAGCCGAAACCGGGACACCTTGGCATTGCACAATCCTCTGCTCGGGGCTGCAGCAGGGCAGTAAACCCCCTCTGACCCTCCAGGGAAGCAGCTGATTTCTGCAGTCAGAGAGAGACCCGGGGTGCTTTCCCTAACGCCGATGGCTGAGCACCGAGAGAGGACTTCCCAACAACTCCCCCTCTCTCTGCCTGTCATCCTTCCCATCTGTCTTGGCTTTTGGAACCCAATTCCTTCCCTGACATCCTCCCTAAAAGGCACTTACGTTTTGCTCCCTACCTCGTGGAGGATCTTTTCATGTTAGCATATGCTCAAAACTTTGTGATTGTGTAATTGTTTCTTTCGAAGATGCCCTTGCCTTCTTCTGTGTCTTGTGATGAGAGTAGAACCAGGGCTCATGCTCTGCAGTTACTGTTGCTGTTTATGTCCTGACAGAGCTTTGACAGCTACAGGATTTATGTGAAATCCATAGTTCGGAAAGAAGGATTTGGTAAAAATAAAAGAACCAGGGCTTAGTCGTATTCTCACTTTTATCATGTGCTATAGCAGCATAACTGCAGTTCTGCGCACATATCCAGGTTCACAGCTTCCAAGTAGGTCATCCAGAGGGTAGCAACAACTCACAAAGTCTCTGGCATATGATTACAAACTCTTTTAAGATGTGCAAGTGGGCAGATAGAGAAGAAGAACATTGTCCTTTTAAGACTTCAGGAAACATAAAGAAGATCATGGTATGAATGACAAGCAGTTGGCTTTGCACAGGTGTTGTCTGGTATTCATGGGATTCACAGAGTTTAAGGCCAGAAAGAAGTCTTAAGTCATTTTTATTAACTCACTGCCTGTTAGAGGTTAATACGTTTCACCCAGAGAAGTGAGCAATTTCTTCTTTCAGGCTACAATGAATGCCATTGAAATACCTTTGCCCGCTATAGTTTCAGGTGCTGCTAAAGCTATTTTTCTTGCACCAAGTTTCTCGGAGATCCTTCTGTTTATAATTCCTACAGGAAACTAAAAGCAATAGTGAAATATGTTTGACCTTTTGATCCTTTGGCCAGCTGGGCTTTTTTTCAGCTCTCACAAATGTTCCATCTTCTCTTGTAAGGACAATTTTTTAAATCGAAATTTCTGCCATTGCACTAACACAGTGTTCATTAAATTTCTGTTATTGTTTTTAATTAGACCACAGAAATGCGTTACTGGCTCTGACTTCACATATCATGGGATTCTACATAATGTTTGAATCTCAGTGGCATCCCATTAGCCATCATCATTTTGGCTTGGCTTAATTGTGGTCACCTTCAGGGACAGAATATAAATGTGATCATCAAATATTCTTCTGTCTCCAGTCAAGCTGATTAATGAGGGACTCCTTTGCTGTCCGTTTATTTTACAGTTACTGCCCACCCCAAATGGCTCTTTCATTGCTGCATAGCAATGCACAAAGTGCCTGGCTTTGGAAAGCGTCCAGTTTCCCTGAAATAATGATGGGCAGCAGAGAATTAGCATTCACTGTCTTTTTTCTAAGCCATCTTCTTTTCTTTCAACGTCTCTGCTAATGACTGTTGTCCTCTTGTGTTCCTGTGCCATGTGAACCTGGATTTTTTTCTCTCGCAGCATTCTCACAATCATTGCATTAATAGGACTACTTACTGTTATTGTAAGGACGTTTTTTAGGATGCAACTTATTTTGTCTCCTAGGAGAACACAAATTCCTGTATACACCTATATGCACCTTTGTTACACAAGACTTTTGGTTACATAGGACTGTGTACAGGAAAATGAATAAAACAAGCACGATTCAAGTTCGGGCACTATGATCTGGATGGGGGTAAAACTAAATGGGTAAAAATTGGGCTTGAAATGTCAAACTCTACCTTGGAAGCCATTAACAAGTAGGATACCGCAGGGGTCTGTCCTGGGACCTGTCCCGTTTAACATCTTTACCAACAATCTGGAGGAGGTGACAGAGTGTGCCCTCTTGTCAAATTTGCAGAGGCCACTGAACCGGGGGGAAATGGCAAAGGAAAACATTTTAAAAGAGAAATACGGTGCAGGAGAACATCATTGAGGTTCTTCTGAAATTCTAAAATACCCTCAACGAGAGAGACTCAGACAAAGAGAAAGTTATAATGACCGAGGTGGGGGGGGTCTGTGTGCGTGCAAGTGCATGCACGTGTGTGTGTCTGTTTGTATACGTATGGGTACACAGGAGAAAAACTTGGATGGATTCATCAACCCTACCATTGTACTTGTGAGCTACTTGCTGCACAAAGCTACAATGAAGCAACCAGTAATTTCAATGCCCAATATGCTTACTGAGATACAGATCTCCGAAGTATGTGATAGTACCTTAACAAAAAAGTAGTTTCAAAAAAGTGCATCTTACTGAATGCAAAGACCTACTGCATATTTTAGATCAATTAAGGAGTGAATGCTCTATCATTTAGTGATCTGAGACCTCTCTGATATGTTACACAGTCAGAAGTAAATGAATGTTATTAAAATTGCAAGACTAGCACTAAAAAATGAAATACTGCACAATCGCACTAAAAAATGAAATGCTGCACAATCCTAAGTCAGACTTCTTGTCCAGCTACATTATTACATAGTTTTTAATTATCACATGCCTTACCAAATACGTTTTCTTTCTCTGCAGGACCTCTTTCATTAGCAGCTATACAATGTCTTGCTTTTCCCTCATTCAGTGAATGACCCCCATTCCTTATTGGTGTAAAACTTTAAAAACCTGCTCTGAAAACAAAAATAATTAATTTCCTTTCGAGATTTTCCACATGGCTTTTTATACCGCTTCATTTCATGCAGTCATTTCAGAATATCCAGGCATTTATTTACCGTCACAAAATTCTTTAGGAAGGAGGGGAGCTATTCTCATTTTACAGAATGAGAATTGAGGAACAGAGGTGTAACAAGGGACCTTCGCCTGGTGGAACAAAAGACCCAGGTGGAACTTTCTGAAGACCCACCTAGAAGCCACTGCTGCGTCAGTACGACTTCAGAGCAAACCACCAGGATCGGCTTCCCAGTTGCTGCACCAACACCTGACTTATTTTAGACCTCTTCTTTAGGATGAAAGCAAATCCCAGCCTTACTGGGGGATGTCCAGTCTAAGTGGCTGGCACTGCATGGGAGCACTAGTGTAGAGGCAAGGGCAGACTACTGCAGGGCAGGGCAGTGGTGGGCTTCCTTCGTCCTGAGTCCACCCTTTCTTTTGGCTGCTCTCTTTCCTGGCACCTCCCCTACGAACAGTGGCCACCTCTCTTCTTTCCCCACACCGACCTGCCTCTCGCTACTCCTCTAACAGTAGCATCTTGCTGTGCCACTGTTTTTCTCCACCCTCCTTTTTCTTCTTCATTTTCCCTCCCTTCACGCAGTAGCATGCACAGAGTTGAAGAACTATGCCCAAGTACTTCAGCAGTGTGTTTTGTGTCTCCTTGGGTACATTTCCAAGTGTTTTGTAGCTGTAATCGGGGCCACAAATTTAAGTGAACTTAGTAGCTCTCAATATGAGACTTCAGGCCCTGATTAATATTTAATTAACATAGTCCTTAAGCGATGAGTTATTGCATAATGTTTCTTTTACAACCTTACCCTGCTTTTTGTTGTGCGATTCATGTAATCTTTTGTGAACTCTGTCACCCCCTTTACCATCATGGACAGTAAACTCCCAATTACAGTATTGCACCGTTCCAGTAACAAAATCAGCAGCTGTTGACAGGCAAAATAATATTTTGACAATATTGAATATTTGCAGTTTTTAAGGCAGCTGGGAATCAGAAGGTACCAACTGTATTTTTTTGCCTCTACAAACTTCTAGCAAGTGATCCATGAACCAAGGCTTGAGAACCTCTCTCACTTTTATACTTATTACAGTATTATCATCTTTTTCTTTGGGAAGACACTTAATATGCTTCTGAAAGTGGCAAAAATAATTATTCTTTTGAGTAATAATTAATGAAGAAGCTGTTACAGATGTTACAAAACCAAGGATTTCCCCTGCTTAGCCTGACTCTTCTTGTAGTGCTCCTCGCACCGGCTCTTTGACTCCACTGACAGTGATTTCCACATGGTGCTTATGTATCACAGAGCAGATTTTCAAGTACTTTTTCAAGGCTAAATATTCCAGCGAGACCAACAGCTGTCACCATGATGCTTAAGAACCCAACTAAAGGACTGAGGCTTCAAAAAAAGTTTAATCAGTTTAATTTTCTCTCTGCTCATTTTAGAAGAGAAAGCAGAATAAGGCTGCCAGCCCATTCTGTAAAGGATGCAATGCAATCAGCGTTGAGTAGGGAGAGCTGGGTTTGAGGAGCAGCGTCAGCTCCATGCTGTGCTACATGTTTATGCAGAGTGAAGGGAAATATGAAGTATTGGTGTTTGATGGGCTTAAAGCTATTGAGTTAACGTCTAAATGAGGTTATATTAGTTTTTCCCCTCTCCACTTCTGTTCTTTTGCTTTAAGATCTTAGCAGGTTGCCTTCTGCTTATTTATTGACACTGCTGTTTTCAACAGATCTGAGTACCTACATAAGAAGAAATAAAGTAGTCTAGTACGGTACAGTAAACGGTTTGATCGGACAAGCTACCAATAGGGAAATAAAACAGGTAATTTCTGGGTTGTTAAAGCCTCCCAGAAGGGCAGGTGCTCACTTTTCAGTATGAACTCAGAAGAGCATTGCAGACATCAAATGTGACATTTTTAATAGGGTTTGTACCGTTGAAACACAGCTGTGCTCAACAGGCAGAGCGGCCAAGCTTGGCTCTTTCATTAATTCTGTTTCTTTGCGTTATTTGCACTAATGAGCTTCAGAACAGATGAGTGGGTCAGATCAAAGGTCCGTCTAGCTCAGTATCCTTCCTCAGAAAATTTCCAGAAGTACGTCCGCAGGGAGCAGAGGAGGCACATTACAATAGTTTGCCAAAATATTCTTCTAGCCTTCAACAATTTGCAGCTTGGGGACTTCCTGAGCCAGAGGTGATGTCTATGTTTTTAGTTATCCTCTAAGATTTCTTGTCCACAAATTTAACCCTCTAGCCCATGTAAACTTTTTAGTTTCCATAATATTCTGTACAAAGGAATTCTACAGTGAAACTCTTTTTTTTTTTTTTTTTTTTAACCTGCCATCTGCTACCTGCATTTGATATTTCTTAGCTTTTGTATTGGGAGAAGCAGATAACACTGGATCCTGTTCACCATCTCCACTTCACTCGTCATTTTGCTGATACCACCATCAACCACCTTTTTTCCAGGATGAAGAGTAAGAGGAGGCAGATCCAGTTTTCTTTTCTGAGGATTAGTAACTTTGCCAAAACTAGACATTTCAGTTAAACAAACTGTGAGGACACATAGAATCTGATAAATAGTTAACACTGCAAAAGAGGAGGATAAATTGTAAAAACGTCAAAACATTTCATCTTGACATTTTCAGAATGAAGTATTCTGTACTGCTGAAATCTTTGTTTTAACATTATCTGAAACCTACAAAGTTCTGAATTCTTAAATGGCATCTAAAAAAGACCTCTTTTCTAAACAAAAAAGTGGAGCGCAAGGCCTACAAAAAGACCAAATACTCAAAAAGACAACCAAATTAAACACTTCATTTAGGATTGAATAAGAGATTTCCACTTAAACCAAAACTATTTGTCCCAGTTTACTTTGTAGAAGCATTTGAATAGAAATTTTGTTATATTTCGATTCAGACCAAATTACTGCTGTGATTTTTTCAGTATGGCTGTGGAACAGAGACATCTGTCATGTTCCTATCCCTATTTACAGGGCTCTGAGTGGCTTCCCCTTTCCCCCAATATTTTTGGTCCTTGTTTTCAATTGCCAATCTTTTACTTGGTCGTACACATTTGTGCAATGGAAAGCAAGTACATGCTGATTTGATACTACTAATGCAGAAAGATGTGGCAAGACTTCAGCTTGTTTAACCTTCCAAACCAAAGGCTAGCAAGAAATATAGCTGCTCCATATAAATACTCCAGGACAGACATGCCAGGGAAAGGAAAAAATATTCACTGAGTGAAGATGCTTTAAACTGAAAGACAAAATTGACAAAAGATCCTAAACCACCTCATGTGAAAGAATTTAGTTAGGAAATTACAAAATCTTTAACTGTCTGAGAAGCAAATTTATGGAGATTAAAGGGAATAGAAAAGAGTATGTTTAGGATGGAACCTGGTCAGTTTATGAAAGACTTATATGATATAGTAGCCTGGGATAAAAAGCAGAACTTTGTGACTGTTTTGTGCCTTATACACACTTTACAGAAGTATAAGGGTCCAGTTCTCTCATTTGCTACAAATCCAGCATTAAATGTGTCAAAGGATCACAGCACTACTGCCATGCATCATATCAGTATGGCATGGATGAATATTTTGCTGAAATGTATCTGTATGCTGGACTGAATTCTTAATGATTGAAACCTGGGTAAACATGAACCAGAAAAGCTGATTTGTAGTCTCATTCCTAAAAAAGTTGAGCTTTGCAATATAAATTGTCTTCACTAAACTAAAAACAAACTACCTCTCAGTGGGCAACATTAATCATAAACTTTTGGAATTGTAGTTTGGTCTGTAGATGTGGTTTCCACGTCTTTTAGGAAAAAAATCCTAGAAGCTGCCTTTACCTCCCAGGAAAAACCTGCTGTCAGAGAGATGGGCTGTCCCCCAGAATTGTCGTTGTGAGAGAGAACAGCTGAACGGTGATTTTACATTTTAGGGTGTTTGGATGGTCACTGTTGGTGATGGTGTGATTTGTGCTGGAGTGCTGGCCACCCTCGCACCTGTGTCAAAGGGAAATGGGGTTGCTCCTGCCAAAGCAGCAAACGCCTGCTGTTTGCTGCCCTCCTTGCACTCATCGGATGATGTCTAGAAAAGATTTCTACACCATTTTCAGTCTTTGAAAACATGTCCCATCCTCAGTAGTGGCTATATGCAATACATACTAGCACCAAAAGTCTACAAGGCAGAAATTATTTTACTATTTTGTTTTTTAGCATATTTTCTTATTCATGTCTGTGGTGTGAATGTAACTCGCAATGTTGTGGCACACAGAAGCCAGCCAGGTAAGTCTCCATGTGCTGTGAATGGTACAAACAGAGAAGTCGCTCTTTGCACCAAAAAGATGATGTACGAGAAACGTGTGTGCCCGGAGGGAGAGGAAGCAGAGGGGAGCACCTCATTCTGCTGGTCCCAGTGCTTGTGCACACTTTGCTGCAAAGTAGCTCAGCTTCCACAGCGGTGGTGGGAAGGCATCACTGGGACCAGCCTATACTTGTGTTGTTTGCTCAGGTTGGTGGGAAATGTGAACTTAATTCCTGCCAGACTGAGACCTGCCCGTCGCTGCAGGCTGGTCTGGCCATCCCTGGGCTGCGGCTGACCCCGGTCCCCGTCCCTGTCCCTGCTCTGCTCTTCTGGCTGGGTGTTATGGGACATCAACATGTTGGGAAGGGCACTGTCCTTGCCCTTACCATCACCCTCGGCCCCCATATCACCTGCCCTCGCCCCACCGCTGCCTGACACTCTGGAGGGACATCTCAATCTATACATGGTTTTATGTATATGTACGTGTATAAGAAATGACCCTGCTGACTCAAACACGTCAATGAGGATGAGTGACGCTCATTTCTCACAAAGAATGGACTTGCATGACTACTCACGGGTTGCCCTAAGGCACAGTCCTCAGTGCAGCATTTTGGAGGAACTGGCTTTGCCATCAGTGACTAAGGGCAGCTGGCGGCTATGCTCTGCTGCGGGTTGTCCATCTCCATGGCCTCTGGGCGACACCTGAGGCGTTAATACACCAGCACCCTCGAGTTTATGTGATGGGGCCCTTAATGTTTATGCTGCTTTCCACTTGATGGCAGCAGAGCCCACGGCAACGGGGCACAGGCAGGTCTGCGAGCAGTTTTCTGTTTATTATTGATGGGGGAATGGACGGGAATGAGCCCTCACAGCACAAAGCTGGCTCTTAAGAAGAATACTGAGTATATGTTGGACTGTGAATGGCGATGAGACTGGCTCTGACAAGCTCTGGAGTCCTCCTGCCTGTTTCCCATACTGAGAGGCACAAATACAGTGTTTTTTGCAAGAGAGGAAATCTCCACCACCGAAACTATGTATGAGACCAGATTTACTCTAATGTTAGAGTCCATGTTCTTAAAAACTTCAGTGGCTTGGGGAAATATTTCCGAATTCAGGTTTGTTTTGCCTCTTTTCAGTACGAATGGTTTTTTCTGAATTTCTGTGTGCTGTGCAAATAGAAAGCAGCCAGAAGTTTATAATTTCTGAAGCTGAGCCAGTTTTCGGTGTTGGCTTTACAGTTGTTTTCAGGCAAGTGTCCACAGAAGAAACTAAAAGAGAATAATTTCAGAGAATAAACAGAAGGACAGAAAGGACATATAGTTACAGAAAGAATATTTTCTGCAAGTTAATCAGCTGCTCTGTAGGCAAGTCAGTGTTTTAATTAGGTCTATATTTGCAGGTGTTTCCTAAGAGCCTAATCAGCTTTTGGGGGAAAGCATTATTTGGTGTAAAGTAGAGGAGCTTGAACTTTCCTCAGCGCTATCTCCAGCTCAGGACCCACATGTTGCCTGGCAGCTGCAGCATTTACTGTGGTGTTGGTTGAACTCTTTTGGCATATTGCAATGTCTGGAACGGAGGCTGCTTTTCTCGTTCTTGTCTTTCTTCCAAGGTTACATTAACAGAATAATATATTTCAAGATATTTCAAATCACATCAGACACCAGTATAAAAATGAGACTTAAACTTTATTCTCATCTTCTTGGAAATGTTTGCCATTGCTAATTAATTGCTCTCCATTTTCCTGCCAGGATAAATAATAGTTTTTAAAAAGGCTGACTTATTCCTCATTGTAAAGATATGCCCTCTGTAAACTGAACGAAAGAGCCAAAATGTCAGCTGCATTGGACGTCTCTGTTTTATGGATTCTGGTGGAGTCGCAGCTGGCATGTTCAGCCTGCTGCTTGGAAAGCAGGGCAGAAAAGTTCTGATGGAGAAAATCAGAAGTTCCCAGAAAGCCCATCTATTGCTTTCCCTGTCAATTTTTGAAAAAGTTTGCTCTTTGTGAAGCTAGATGTCACTCCACCATCTTGTGTCCCTTCAAAAGCACATAAACCCTAGAAAAACAAAGCCATAATAAAAATGATAAAATTTTTTGTTACAAAAACTGAGGAGGCAAACAGATGGCCATATAATCCCTTGTCCAGTCTTACCTCTATTTATTGCAGGTCTTTGGACTGGAAATCTGGTGTTTCACGGGGGCCATAGAAGGAGTTAGCAGGAATAGCAGTGATATTCAAGACTGTGAGTTACTTACTTTCAGGTTCTTCATCTTTTTTTCATGAGAAAGGCTCAGAGAAATGAAGTAAGACCCTATAGAGAGGACATCTCACTCCAGCTTCCCCTTTTGTTTGGGTTTCTTCCTGCTTCAAGTTCTCCATAGGAGTAACTTCATGTAGACTTTGAGAGCTTATGGGATGTAGGGTGGGACAGTGGTCAAGGAGCTGCCAGAGGCACTGGACTGAGGCACAGAGAACGATGCTTGTTTTTCTTCTCCGAAGCTTTTTAAAATTACTGCTTCCAAAGATGTTTCTCTACTTTTTTTTTTTAATTTACTGAAGCATATATTTGTGGTTTAGTAACTTCTGCACTCTACAGGTATCTGTTGCACTAGTCAACGTTAACTCTGAATTACTTATTCACTGCTTTGAGACAGGGTTATGAATAGTGGTGTCTGTGTGAGAAAAATCTGTCCATCATCTACATTGACACACACTGGTTTTTGGCCTAAAATTCTTCCATGACTGCAGTGCATGACACATTTTTAAAATTCCGTGAATCACAATTTTTTTAGGGGGATCACATTTTTAAAATTCCATGAATCACAATTCTTTGGGGAATGTGGGAAATATGTTACAAGCCTCTGACACAACTACCACAGCCAAGAATGTCAGAGTTTTAAACTTGCCTAGGTCTTTAGATTCTGTTCATGGAGGGTTTATTAAAGAGTTAATACATTATTAATCGTTACAAATATATTACAGTTGTAAATCAAGCACAGGCACATCAAAAGTGTTTATAACCTGTGGTCATGGACAAGCTGTTCACCTACTGGAGTCACAAAAAAAAATCTATATTGACTGAAATAACCATTTATTAGGACATTTATTACACACACAGTAACATTTACAGCTCTCCTTTCCAGGCAACTTTGATCCAGATTTAGTTTTTAAAGTCCAAACTTTCTTGGTAACAATTTCTGTGAAACTTCTCATGAGGCAACATTCAGTGTTAGTACCAGATCGCAAAATACGGTGTTCATCAGGCAGCTGCGTTGGTTGTACAGCAACTGTACAAACACACAACACTATTGCCAGCGAGACAAGATCAGATCTAAAGGAAAGCTGGGGGCATGTTCCAAAGGGTAACAACTGGAAAAGGCATTTTTTTCTCCTTTGCTCTATTGTCCAGAGTAGTTTGTTATGTACAAATAATTATTTAATGCCGCTGGCCGTATTAAAGTGTTGCTCTCAACTGAATATTTATTGCTTCTCGGTGAATATCAATCTATTGTTGTATGTTTAATTATGCATTAAGGCATTTAGAGTTTTCATAGGTATCATTTGATTGTTATTCAAATAAAGAGAATAATATAATAAAACTTTCCTTTGTCACTTAGTCTGCTTTAAATATAATAATTTATCCTTATATAATATTGTAATCTTTAATTTAATTAGACCCTTCCATATCTTCATTTAGGCATCTATTTGATCTTTGATATTATTTACAGGGTAACAGCCAGTGGCGTGGTCACATTTCAATTACTCTTACTCACAAAGATTTGAAATTGTGGCATGAATTGGAAAGTCATCTGCAAAGGCATTCAGCTTAGATGCTACTTTTCTAATAGATAGAGAAATCTAATATTAAAAAAAACCCCAACCAAACAGGTTTTTTCCACATTAAATGCTCAGGTCTTTTGAACCCCGTACGGTTCTTAATGTTTTTGATATTTGTGAAAATATATCAAGAGATTTGGATAGGTTTTTTAAATTCAGCAGAGAAATAAAGACGTTAGGAACCATGAAAGGCTTTTCTGGATCAGCAGGTCCAGGTTCTCATGGTACAGAAAGCCATCATACATCATCCTTTCTGTTACTGGCAAAACTTAAAACTAGTTTTCCTTCCCTTCCCTTCCCTTATTAATCCTCTTTAAAACTTTTTCCAACCTCAGTCAGAGTTTAAAAACATTCTTCCAATCTGAAGACTAAAACTTATTCATAACCAGTTATAGCTACATGTTCTTTCTTTACCTTAAATATTTCTTCTGCTCGCTGTTTATCTTCTAAGCCAGTACGTCTCAGCTCTTGTTTTGTTAGACTAAGCAAGCCCAGCTCTGAGCTTTCCTCCCGAAACAGGAGGAAATAATCATCCTGACTGAATAATCATCTGACTGAAATAATCATCCTTCAAAGAACCTGTTTCAGCTGAATTTATGCTTCCTGGCCTGGGGTGCGTGGAGCTGTACACAGGGTTTTGGATCAGAGCTCACTGCGATTTCTGCAGTGTCATTACCACCTTTCTCTCCTCGCTGCCTGCTTCACCTAACGCCAAAGCTGAACGACACTGGGAGAGCGAAACCTGCCTCGCTGCGTTTGCCTGTGACAAGGCAAAGGCAAGGATTTTCGACGGGAGCTTTTTCATGAATCCACATGAGATGGATGTGGGTTCCTCCACTGGAGAGAGGATGAATTCTGCTCACCGAGACCCCTTTCTAATGATAAGTCATCTTTTGGAGATAGATTTTTCCACCTTGTTTTCTGAAGCAAATAATGCCGAGTGCCACAATTGGGACATTTTACCAGGGAAATGAATTTCAGATACTAAGGAGCAGCTTATTTTGAGAGCTGCGATGGGAACTGGGCCACCTGCATTTCGCTTTCTCTCTGACTCTGGTTTGGCAGGAGGTGTCCCAGGTATTCCCCAGGGAATGACACAGCCTTGCCCACGGAGAAGCGTAAAGCCGAATGGCAGCGGGAAATGACGGTGCTTTGACACAACTTCTCAGCATCTTCTCTTGTCTCCTTGTGCCACATGCAGAAATGAAGACTCTCCAAGTGCTTGTTGGTGAGTAAGCAGAGCTGATCTTACAACTCGTTGCAGCCACCCCCACAAACCAAGATATGCCCTGATGCTTGCTGCTCCACACACCACCTAACATCGGTATAAAATAGCATTAAAAGTCTTAATCTACCTCTAGTCTTTTGTGCGGTTTAATCACTTAATTAGAAAGGAAGGAACTGCTCTTGGGGAGTTAGAAGTACTAAATAGTGTAGGAAAAGATGCAATCTTAAACTGTTAGTCAGGCATGGGCTCTGAGCTTTGCTTCTAGAACAGCTCTAGAATAAAATGCGAATAGATTTTCTACCTCCTCAGTTGCTCAGTGTGACCTGTAAATGTGTGGTAAAGGGAGCAATAGAAACACCACTGCCTAATGCATAGCAAAATCCAGACTCTGTATCCCTAGGATCTCGGGGAGCAACCGCTGCAACAGAACAAGGCAAATTGAGGGTTATTCTGAATAATGGCAACTGCTAGTTCTTATCCCGGGGCTTTGTCAGGCTGTTTTCTCAGAGATGAGCAGGATCTACGCTCCGTCTTACAAAATTACATATTTCAAACCTTTCAAAACATTACGCATGACAATCGGCCATTCAGATCCACGCAACAAGGCAAGCCCCATATTTTTAAGTCTTTTTTTTGCCAAGTATGTAATTTTCTTGTCAGAGTACAGTCTTCTTCATAAACACACACGTAGAAATCTCCTGCTGTAGACTTCTTTTCCTGGAAAGAATTACTTTTCTTTTCTTTTTAGGAATAGCCTAAGTAGCCTAAACACTTATTTTATCACTTACTTATTGCTATGTGGGAGGTATTAATTATCTACCAATTCCAGCTTATAGGGGTGAAAAGTTTTTGAAGTTGCTTTATAGTGACAGAGATATGAGAAACACCCAAGTTACAGCCAGGAAGTTTTGGAGACTAAATTTCTTTTATTCAGCTATTATAGGGCTTTTATGCCCAACACTTTGAATCATTTCTGGGTAGGTTAAATAATGAAGCTCCAATTAAACAAAATAGAGACTACTGCTCATGCAAAGTCCTGTACAGAGTAAAAGGAGCAAGAGAAATTATAGAAATTATTCTGGTCAGAGAAAAAAAAAATACTGCAAAGAATCTCTGTATCATCCTAATTTCTTATGGAAATTCATTTCTCAGCTGGATTCCTTCAACTGAGGATGCTTTATCTCTCCTCATTCGCATTTCTATTAATCTTTAAAATAAAACAAACAAACTCTTGTTCTTCCAACTTTTAAAAACAAAATATGTTAGAAGTTTTCATAGTTTGGATACGATTTTCTCTCTCCTCTTCCCCTCTTCTGTCATTAGATGTAATAGAATGAACAATCTTAACAGTTTTCAGTTTTCTTTTTTGCACCTTTTAAATTGAAAAAAAACCAAAACAGCTTGGCTGAGGGAAATGAAGTACAGAGAAGATAAAGTTACAGAAAGGAAAAAGAAAATGCAGAAAAAATGGTGAAAACTTCCTGGGCAGCTTTATTCCACTGAACCTTTTGGCCAACAAACCAAAAATCTTCTCTTTCCTCACATTCCCATGAGTTAAAAAAATTGGAGAAGGGTGTATGGGAAAAAAATCAAACTGCTGATGAATTCAATAAATACGTTTGGAAAGCAAACATCAAATATAAATAATGTATTTCCAAGAATATCTAGATCCCATTTATGTTATTGTAAGTCAGAAGTTGTTTAACTGAAGTCATTTACACTTGCACAAACTTTTTGTAGCACGGTTAAACTTGGCTTCTGTTGTGGTTTAACCCGGCAGGCAGCCAAACACCACACAGCCACTCGCTCACTCGCAAACCCCCACAGTGGGATGGGAGAGAACTGAAAAAAAAAAAAAAAAGTAGAATTCGTGGATTGAAATAAAGACAATTTAATAGAACAGAAAAGGAAGGGAAAATAATAATGATGATGATAGAACATACAAAATAAGCGATGCACAATGCAATTGCTCACCACCCGCCGACTGATGCCCATCCAGTCCTCGAGCAGCAATCGCTGCTTCCCGGACCACTCCTCCTAGTTTATATACTGAGCATGACGTCATATGGTATGGAATACCCCATTGGCCAGTTGGGTCAGCTGTCCTGGCTATGCTCCCTCCCAGCTTCTTGTGCACCTGGCAGAGCATGGGAAGCTGAAAAGTCCTTGACTATATCAACAACTATAACATCAGTGTGTTATCACATTATTCTCCAAAACATAGCACTATACCAGCTACTAGGAAGAAACTAGGACAGCTTCCTTCACAGAGATTTGTCCTATCCTCATTGTCTGGATTTTCTGTTAGGAATTAAACTTTATTAGTCCGCTAGATGTAAAAGCTGAAAGTCTCAATGTGCATCTCTCGGTCTCCTTTCCACCTGCTCCAAGTTCTAGATTTTTTCTCATGCAGGAGTGACGCAATGTGCAACAAACACGGCTGAGAAGGAATCTTTGTCCTACTTTTAGTTGGAGAACAAGGATCACGATCTCCGCCACTTTCAAGACTAGAATATCCTTCTCACCTCCAGCTGCAGTTGTGGAAAGCAAGAGAGCCATAGGATAAGATCATTTACTGCTAGAATAAAAGACCTACACATTTCTAAAGATGCTCTGATAAAATTATTCTCAGATAATTCCAATCATATATATTTTTAGACCATTATTAGCTTTTAAGTCTTAATTGGTGCTGGATGTGTCCATCATGTTACCTGTTATATCATCTGGCTGACAATTTAAAAGTAATATAATGGGGCATAAAAGCCTAAAATTAAAGAATACTTAATGGTACTTACTGTATTGGTCTAAAAATAAGAAATTACAAGGAAGAAATAGTACCAGCTGGGCTGGTACATAAAAGACCTGTACCATCGACTGTGGATGTGTCTAACAAATTGCTGTACTTTTACAAATGGACCAAAGCAGCCGCTGGTGTAAATTAGTACAGGTCCAGTTACGTCAGCAGAATGAACGTGGCATTGGCACAGAATCTGACCCTTTAAACTCCACCAAAAGCAAGATTAGCTAGCTTTCTACTGAAACTTTTATTCATGAATGATACATTAAATCAGTAAAAAGAAAGGGTGCTACTATAAATGTTTTATGTATATTATGTAGCACTACTTCTGGGCTTACAGCCCGCTAAGGCTGTCGCTCTCCACACATAACTAAAACAATTCTCTTTGCTCTAGAGAGCTTCACCATCTAAATGAGGAGTAAGTTTGAAAATAAAAGTAGTTAAAGTGTACAAAACTCCAAAACTGAAGACGCAACCTTAACTTAGCAGTTTTATCATGCTTTATGATTCGATTGTTGTAGATATTACTCCTGCAGGTTTTATCCAAGTTTTGGTACTAACGAGAGAGTACACCTCAAATTTCTCCTCAGGCTGTGAAGAAGGCTGAAGTCCTGAGACCTGTATCTCATCACCATCCAGACTGTATGGTGAGGTCACGTTTACGTCATTAAATGAGTGTGATCCTTGACCCCTGGGCCAAGGCCACATAGCTGAAGGCAAGTTGCCCATCTGCATCCACACTGCCTTGCACTTGGGCACAGGTCTCCCCTGGATGCCATTCGGTGCCCCTGTAGCCCTGCAACGAGGTTACTCTTCTGTGTATTCACATTTTGGGGTGTCTGTAATGTTGCAAGAGCTGATTCTGAGCCTACTGGTGTGTTGTCTTCATAGCATGAGACTGCAGGTACATGTTTCCAGGCCTAACACGTGGCATGAGGGCACCTGGGAGGTGTTTGGTCTTTCGGCAGCAGCACTGGAGGACCGAGGCAAAACCTGAGACCGAGGTCTCCGCCCGTAGTGTGTTTTGGGAGCTGTCGCAGGATTGAGCTCTCCCCACATCACACTTCGGAGTTGCCTTGCAGAGAGCTAGCTGGGATTTTTCCAAATGTTTTTGGCAGGCCAGAATTAGCTCCATAATCAGAACCACGTCTTTGAAAGCTTCAAGCTCCAGGAAAGGCATGAAAATAAGGTTTCAAAAAACTTCCGCACCTTGAAATGCACCCAGAAATATCTGACTATGTATTTTGGGCCTACATGGAAGCTAAGTTATTTTGAAAGTCTGGTCTTGTGTAAGATGACACACAAGTACAAAGCTTTGAAAACACCAGTTGGGTATACGTGACCACTTTGACATCCAAATACATGTTTTATGGGAATTCCAAACCTCCAGTCCTCAAATCACATCAGTATCTATTAAATTCCTCTACCTTTTGTTATTCCAGACACTGGTTACAGAAAACCAGAAAATGATTATTGATCCTGTGACAGTCAGATCCCACCATATTCTAATGGAAACCAATTTAAAAATTGCCATTAATTATACTAAATAATTGGGTGACTTCAGTTAAGATTGAAATTCATATATCTAATTGTATTGGTTCCAGCCTTGAAATGAAGTTTCTTCAACAGTTTTGTTAGGCCAATAAATGAGGGAAAGAGAACCGTGATAATGAAAAAGACACAATCACTGTATATCAGATAAGTCTCATTATTATTATTCCTAGTACTAACTTGACAATGCATTTTCATCTGGAAATATTGAAACTATTTTTGTGGCATTTATCTTCTACTCGTTACTTAGTCCAGTAAGTTTTGCCCGGTCCAGGCAACTTTGCACAGAAAAATATTACTTCATCTATTTCCTTTCATGTTGCCATTTCCACAGTTAATCAGATGGGCAATGCCTTTCCCCGCAAATGTGCAAGATAACCCTGTTTCAGAACTCTATGAGAAGATTTTTAACAGAAAAGGAAACATAAAACCCAGATTATTTGCCAGGGTAATTAGGAGAATAAACAGGCTAACAATTTTAAAGAAAAAAGATGTAAAGAATAAAATCTTGCCGCTGTACTGAAGTACTTCAATTTTTAAAACTCCGATGGATAGTGTCACCTTAACTTAGGAATGCTGTTTGTTGTCTGCTTGGCCCAAATACTTCAAACAACCTGCCAAAATCCAGTCTCTGAGTGAGAAATGTCCCTTCATTATGCACTGTCAAATTATTGATATCTGCTTGTGGCTGTCCACTCCTGGCCGACGTCCTGCTGAAGCAGCAGCAGTAGACTCATCTAGCCTAGCCTACCCCAAGTGAAAAAATAAACTACAGCAAAATTTCCTTCGCTTTTTGTGCTATGCAGAGTTTCACTACTGCATAACCTATAACAATTCCAGGTTCAAACAGGCTTAACTTGTTCAGAAGCCTACATCTAAAAACATATTTTAAAGGATTCTTACGTGCCTGAAAACGCTAGTAACTATTTGCATTTTCAGCTGCTCTTAGATGCCTCATATCTGTTTATTGCCAGGATAGTTGCAAATAGCAAGATAAGAGATATAGATATAGGTATAAAGTAGATAGTATATATTATGTGCTATATATTATATATTTTTTATATATATAGCATATAGTATAAAGAACATATATACTATGTATATAGTATAAAATACTATAGTATATAATATATATTATGTGCTACATAATATATGTTATATATAATACAGCATATAGTATATTGCACATATATCGTATGTACTATATACCTACAAATACATGCTATATATATATTTGTATTAAAAATAAAGGAATGGTTGCTAGAACAAGAAGCAATAAACTTGCATTTGAGCATGGAGGCTTCAGACTGAAGATAAAAGAAACATTCTAGTGGTCAGGATGGTGAAGCACTGGAATATACTGGGTTGGCAAACTGCCTTCCCTCAAAGTCCATAAGAACAAGTCAGGAGAAGCCCAGGACCATCTTCCAGTTGGATGATTCTGTGTTACTATAAATGGATGCTTTTGCTTTTATGATGCTAAATTACATACAAATAATTTTCAATCAATTTACTGGAAAATATACTTCTAAATGACAAGTGTATTGAAATAGAAAATTTGCTAAGAATATTCAGGTAAGCAAAAACAATGTCTGAAATAACCCAGCAGCCTCTGATTCAAAGTTAAATTTGCTGTGCTCTGAGAATTTTTGAATACCTGATAAGAATAATCTATTAGTGTTTATTACTGAGGGAATGTTATTTATGCCCTTCATTGTTATAGAAGGTGTTTCAACATAATATGGTGAATAATTACACAAATACTAAATATTTTAGGAATATTAGGCATTTTTGTTTCTTTTTGGCATACGTGTGGCATGGTTAACTTTAGGTAAGACTGGACTATTCTTAGATTTGTTCGAACAAATTCAATTTTTGTCTTTCTAACAAGTCCAAAGCTGACCAGGATAGCCATATTGGTGCTTTTCCTCAGTGTAATCCATTCTTTGCTCATGATGATCTCTTGCATCTCGTTCTAGGTCGTTACATAAATTTGGGGATTATTCATCTGCTTGCAGAAATGTTTGCAGTGCTATTTTGAGGTCTCTGGCACCGTGTTGACGATGAAGAGAGGACTGTGAGCCAGCAGTGGGTGAAAGGGGCTGTGGGAAGCAATACCACTGTGAGCGGGGTGGTTGAACAACTACCTGACATTTCACAGCTACAGGTAAGCAGGCTGACATGACTGCCAGCAACCATCTATGGTGTGGGAGGCTGCACGGGACAAGAATCTGTGACGTTCAAAGGATCTGAACAAAAGAACTGATGGCAACATTGACGAGTGAAGGGAATTCTGCTGATAGGACTTTGGTTCTGCCATGAGAAACTGAACTGCCTTAATGGAGAGGCTGGGAACTGATCAGAGTTTTGACTGTGATCCCTCCTGGTTTCCTCACCCATCTCCCCAGGCCACAGGTGTTACAAATTTGGGGGGCCAGAACAGCATGGACATGCAGGATCTGCGTTATGGCTCCTGATCTTCCTTTTCTTCACCTGCAGAGGAGCAGTGTGGGAGGAAGGCGGTGCCCTCGCAGATCTCCATCAGAGGCACAGCCAATGCAACACCAGCTGATGCCATTATGCACAATGCAGGCAACAGGCAGAAGCAGCAGCGTAAGTCACCAATGTCCCCAGTCACTCCCTTGTCCTTGGGTTCTTCTCTGGCACCACAGGGGGTCCCAGGTCCTCCAGGCTAGAGCCAGGGGCTGGACATGGCCAGCGGGTGCACAGGAGGGTTGGCAGTGTTTCTACCCTGGGAGGGTTGAGGGCACCACGCTGGCCTCTCCTGCCTGTGCTGCTGACCTTACAGCCTCCAGCACACAGTCAGAGATGACCATGTCCAGCACCATGCGCCGGGCTGCTTCATCCTGGGAGCAGCAGCCATTTGGGCTAGATTGAAGTCCAGGCTACTCATGGCTACCAAGAAATGAAGAGCCAGTGCTGCCCTAGCTCAGCCAGGAGGGACGGGGCTTGTGGCAGCCGCAGGGATGGGACCGGTACCCAGCCCCTGCAAGAGGAGCCCCACGGGGACTGCTGCACCTGAAAGGGACGCTGCCTCCCCACCACGGGGAACCACGCTCTGTCTTACTGTCAATACAGAAAATTGTGTTCCACTCTCGCGGTGAGAGCTTAAGAATTTACATTATAAGGGAGATACAAGGATGAAAGTTGACTTTGTCCTATAGTTAAAAATTGCAGTGTAGCTGGGTGCACACTGGGTACATGGAAGTCCTTCACTCCCGCTGCGGCCCAGGAGCATCCCAGCTGGTCTCTGCATTGGCTTGGGTGCATTACTTGGACTATAGTCAGGACTTGGATAACAAAGCAGTAGGAAGGATGAGGACAGATGATTCTCGCGTGTATGAGCACATATGATGTGCAATGAAGCAGGCTGACGTCCTTCCCTTGTCCTCTGTAGAAGACAAAAGACAGATTCACGAATATTCCCTGCCTGGTTATTTTCACTTTGATCCTAACACGATGCTTTACTCCACAAGGCTGTGGGCCATGTGGTATGTTCTGGCAAGGAGCATGTGCTAACCCTACAGAGTAACTCCAGAAGGTCTCCAGCAGCCCTTCTCTGACATATGCAGAATTCATCATTGGCACTTGGGCTCTCCTCTCGGCTTTGGCTCTACCAGCTCACGCCATATGAAAGGAGCTATGCCTTCAGGGCATCAGACTTCTCAGCTATGTTAATTAAACCCTACAGGCTAACCTATGTCAATATAATTTCTTTATATCCCATTCTAAATACGGTCAATAAATAGTTGGCAGGAGAAGATTTTTTTTTCCGAAGGGGGTCAATTAGAGAAATAATTTGAGCATTGCCCCCAAGAATAGCTGGGAAGAAAATGACATTGCCATTATTGGCAGATTTCCACCATTCATCTGTATGAGCCTTGTGTTGGCTTTTGTCAATAACAGTTTATTTTTGTCCAGTTTTTCCTTATAGATATTGGAATTCTTTACAGCCTGTTAGGCTACTATGAGATATATTTAGAAACACAATTAGTGATCCTAACACTCCACTCCTCTGTCCCCAGGGGAACTCCATTGAAATTGTTTCAGGTTTAGGCCTGTGCAGCAAAATAATATGGCTTATCACATGAGGGAAAACATTTTGTGCAAATATTAAAATATAGTGAATTTTTATAGTGAAATTAAAATATAGTCAGTGAAACCCGCATTCTTCCTGGGCACGGAGAGACAAAAGATTATGTGGGCAGTGTTGTAATAAATGCATTGCTTTCCAGAAAGGAGTCAAGAACCGAACAGAACTAAAATGCAAAAGCTATATGAGAACTTCCATCCCATGTGAGTTTGGAAGATTGTATTTTAAAAATAATTTCTGTCCAAATAGCTTCTGACCTAACTTTTAAGGAGTATTTGGACTACTTGTATCTTATAAGGAGTTTTCAAACATAATACTGGGGACTGAACAGCATAGCACGCCACAGCTTGACTCCTCCATCATAAGTACTCTCCGACTTGTCCCCTGTGCCCCCTTCAACTCCAGGCTAAGTCACAGTACAGAGGTGAGGGATTAGGTTAAGGTGAGAGATTAGGTTATTGTGACCTATCTACTGCAGATCTCCTGTTGGTGGAAGACCAGTTCACTGAGCATTAAATAACATAATCTGTCATAAACCCAGGATTTATTTGGCCCATTTAATTTGGAATGATGGTTCCCACCGTTGAGAGTAGAACTGGACATTTTATCTTCCATCTCTAGGATGTGCGTGGTAGACCCACCAGGGAAATATTTCTCCAGATTTACCATGCTTACAGTTCCTGAAGAAGTTCTTTTCTTCATAGCAGGTTGGAAAGGCAGAAGAGGCTCCTTTCTGGGATGAGTGGGATGAGCTTTGTGGAGAAAGGCAGCATGGGAGCTACCTCTTCCATCACAGCGGAGACATACCAGAAACACCTGTGATGGCCTTAGATTGGAGAGATCAAGATGGAACCAAGTGCACACACATGTGCAAACACACACACACACATCTTATATACCGTACAAAATCTCTCGCAGGACATAGTGTCTGCAAGCTCAAATTTTAAAGATAACTGATGGAAAAACCTGTTTTGAAATAGAATCCTAAATTATAGGATCACAGAATGGTTTGGGTTGGAAGGGGCCTTTAAAGATCATCCGGTTCCAACCCCCCTGCCACGGGCAGGGGCATCTTTCACTAGATCAGGTTGCTCAAAGCCCCAACCCTCAGTTGCTTTTCCCACTCAACTGAAGACAATTATTTTTAGTGAAGAATAAGGTTCTTTAATCTTTTTTTGTTTTTAAAAAACCAGTTTTTCTTAATGGAAAAAAGGCAATTTTTCAGCACACTAAGTTTGGAATTGAAGAGGTGCTGCTATATTACTGTGGGTAATGTTGCTTTATGCATTTCTGCTGATTTCATTGATTTAAGGGATCAGCTCCTTTCAATGATTTATTTGATTTACAGGGTCAGATCTCAGAAAAGCTGAGGATCCTCTTAGATTCTTTTAGCTGAAGATCCTTAAATTATTGTGCAATGCTTCCATGCCCTCCCACATGGAGTAAGATTTTCTTAGTAGCTGAAGTTTTGTAAAGCATTTTTTTGATAAGAAGAGAACGCATTACCCTAAAAAGTGTTGTCTAATAGTCACAACTCAATTTTTTTCTCTCTCCTTTCCCAACAGTTTAATGAAACACTACTGTATGAGCTGGAGCAAGCTACACAACCTGGCAAGGTCTGACATCCTTTATCTGTAAAAAAACCTACCAAAATATCTCAACAGAGCGTTGTGGGACTCAGCCTTTCACGCGCCTGTGAATTGCCTGTACCCGCCTGCTGTTTCGTGAGCTGTGTGTTTCAGGAGTGGCAATCCTGATTTACCTGTACCCTGCATTCAGTAAAATGCTAATCAAAGAAATACAGTCTCAGATGTAGATTTTCAATTTCTTTGTCTCTTGCCACTTAGCAGAGCGCGGCAAGCCTCCAGGAGGAATCGGCAGGAGAAGAAGTCTCACTAGTTTATGACTGAGCTGAATGAGTTTGGAAATGAGAAGTCCGTCCCATGACTGCAGGCAGCCCAAATGTCCTGCTGAGTCCCCTGTCCTCTAGCCTGTAAAAAAAAAAAAAAAGAATTGGGAAAAAAAAAGGATCGGGGGAAAAAAAGGACCATCTTTTATTGACTTGGGAACAGTTTTGCTAGGGTTCACCACCTGCATCACATTAGCACTTCAGGATAAACTTCCCTTGACACTTGTGATACCATTGCAATCACACTGGCTGACTGATGACAGAATTGGGCCCTTGCAATCCCCTCACTGCTGTCACCGAATGGTGCCACAGAGCAATACTGTTAGCAGCTGTTTTCCTCCACGAGACATTTGCCATTTTGCTCTAATTTGTACAGTTCAACTCCTATAATGGGAGCCATTACAGTATTTCATTAGGAAAATTCCTTACCCATGAACTCCTCAAGGAGCAGAACATTACCAAGCAGCCGTAGCAGCTAAGACCAAACAGCCCTATTTATTTTTTGGTTATGTCTTCATCCTGTAGGGATTGAACCCAACTAGCCTAGCCATGATTGAACATTAATACAAGCAATTAGTAACCACAAAATTTTCTTTATCTTTAAATAAATGCAAACATGTTTATTTAAGCAAATGTCATTCACTTACGCAAATGCCATTGGAACTTCCAACTAACTTTCTTCCAGAAAAGTATCCAAACACATGCATTGGAAGCACTATTGGCTTATATCAAAACATATGCTGTTACTATCCTGTCCTGCTGTATTTAAACAGTATTTAGACATGTGCTCTCTATCTAGGAATATTTAAGCTTTTTTCTCTCTGCTTAGAAGTGGCCCTCATATTTTGTGGCCAGCAATGCATTGGAATAGATAAAGATATTGATTATTAAATGACGAACCAACCATGTCTTACAAGCCCAAGAACGGCTATAACTACTGGCATATTTACACCTGATACTGACAACTCATTGCTGAATGGAAACATTCGAGTGCAAGACTTACGAGGAGTGGCTGAGGCCACTTGGTTTGTTCAGTTTGGAGAAGAGAAGGCTGAGGGTGACCTCATGGCAGTCTACACCTTCCTCACGGGGGGCAGCGGAGGGGGAGGTGCTGATCTCCTCTCTCTGGTGACCAGCAACAGGACACGAGGAAATGGAATGAAGCTGCGTCGGGGGAAGTTCAGATTGGACATTAGGAAAAGGTTCTTCACCGAGAGGGTGGTCGGTCACTGGAACAGGGTCCACAGGAAAGTGCTCACGGCACCAAGCCTCTCAGAGTTCAAGGAGCATCTGGACCGCGCTCTTAGTCATATGGTTTGGCTTTAGGTAGTCCTGTGAGGAGCAGGGAGTTGGACTCAGTGATCCGTATGGGTCCCTTCCAACTCGAGATATTCTACGATTCTATGAACATCTTCTCCTGAGACCTAGATCTGGCCTTTGACTACTACAGAGGTTACAGATTTGCACATACATTGTGCAAATCTTGTGGAAACTAGATTCAAGGATCTTTGGGCTCTGAGGATATTTTGTTTGGAGACTCTGCCTGGAGTATCATTTACTAAACAAATCTGGTTGGCATTTATCATAATAGTATGTTATTTTCCCAAACTTGCTTGATTAGGTTTCTGCTTTGGATCAGCTATGATAATATTTGTTCCAATGGGATCTCATTAGTTGCAATGCAGGAAATTATTGCTAAATAAACTGGCTCAAAATATTAGTTCTGCATATATTTACTCATAGAGCTATTTATAAAAATCGTTGAGCTCAAGTAAGTATAAGATTCTTCATTAATTAAGTGATACATTCAAATTAGTACTTTAGTCTTTTGCATCTGTCACTATTTAGGGCCTCACACTAAACTTACTGACATTGTAGGAAGGTTCCCATTACCTTTGATGGACTTTGGATCAGGCTGCTTATGGAGAAGCTCCTTTAGATCATGTTAGATGTAAAAGAGACTAAGGGTTGTAAAAGAGACTAAGGGTCAGTTTTACCCACTTGTGAAGCTGCCATTTAACTTTCAAAGCAGAAATAGATCAAGCGAGATTTGCAAAGTGAAAAAATATAATGGCTGATTTTGGAATAAAATTTAACTAGGTAACTTCTTAAGGAGTTTTAGAAATTTTAGCATATCATTTTCAGTACTTTCTTTTCAGTACTTTTGTTTCTTTTCAGGCTGATTGCACTTCATATAGTGCTTTTTAAATCAGGATACTTGGTGCATTTAAGGGCAAGTAGAGGACTTTACAAATTTCCAACTTTTTTGTGTGTTCATTTATAATCATTAATTCTTTACACACCTATGATACAATAGTAATTCTCTAGGCAAAAAGCATGCTTTTCTCTATGTATGGTCTTTATTAGGTATACAACCTTTGCTATTCAAATTGTTTTCTGTAGAAGGACTGGTTAAAAATGTTGGGCACGCTCTCGGAGTTATTACTTAGATCTGTCTGGAACTAAATTAACTAAATTGAACTAAACTGTTGGCCTTATAAAGGAAATACCTCCCCATATTACTACTCCATAAAGATCCAGAACACTATTCCTTACTGAAGAATATACACCGCCAGGGGATTTCTTGTCCTTCATTTAAAGATTAGCAAGACAAATAAGGCATTAAATCTATATTTAAATTTTACTATTTCCTTACATTCCCAGAAGAAAGGAAGATTTTCACATGCAACTGCTCCAAATGCTGGTAGCACTTTTGGGCTCTACGGGCTGCTTGTTTCAGCAAAAAAAAATCTGTTTTCTGCAACTCATGATGAAGAGAAGCTGTTTACAGAAGCTCACCAAACTCTAGACCTTATGTCTGTAGGGGGACATTATTTAAACTTTCAGTCTGCCTCTTTTATTTCCCAGCAGCATGGATGTAGCCAAAGGCAACGCCTGTAGTCCCACGTTAAATACCTTCTTGGCACGGGGGCCAACTTTCAAACTCATTTTTCCCTCCAAAATAGATCAACCATTTAACTGAGAACGGTGTATGGCCTGTGCCAAGTCCTAAATTATGCCTGGGAGTTATTTGGGAAACTTTGAGCATAAAAATACCCTAGGCTCTATCCTAACAAACAATCACTTGCTTGTGTCTAAGACTGTGCCCTGGCATTGTTTAATTTACTGTTATTGCTATAGGAGTACATGCTGGTAATACGAAGTATCTCAGATGATATAAATTCTAAGCCATGCTTAGATGCTGAATATAACTCAGAAACAGATAGCCCTACATTGGAATGAACCCAAAAGGAGATATTTCCTATTTAAGAACTAGAAATACCTATTGATCAGCTACACATGTCAGTGTATTCTCACATGGGATAACTCCCTGCTCTGTATTCTGCCTGCTATACTCCTCAACAGGGTGAATGATTAATATGTATAGATGTCCAATAAAAGCTGTATTCATATGGGTAGCTATCCCAAATGGATGAGAACCCAGCTGAACCAAGGCAGCCAAAACAGCCCCCCTGGTTACCCAGACCCCCGCCCTGGACCCTGTTACCCCTAGCAGCACCTCTGCTTTGCCCTCCCTTTCCCAGTTTCTCCCAGACGCCGGGTAATATTTCTAGCTGCAGCCCTCCCTCTGAACACGCAGTTGCTTTTCGGGAGCAGCGAGGAGCCGGGCTGGGCCGTTTGGCATCCTTCCTGCTACTTCCTCGCCGCAGCTCTGGCGGCGTGGTCCACACTCAAGTCTGACTTCAGCCACCGCGGTTCTTCGTTCAGGTGCTGGAGCTATGGACCCTGCCTCCTCGGGAGAGGGCTTGTGCGAAACAGAGGGAGGTCAGCTCAGAGTTGGAGGGAAGGAATTCATTGTTTAGTGGAGGTTTTCAAGATGTGACGGGACAGGGTGCTAGATAATCTCACCTAGGCTCCCCTTCCCATGAAAGGTTGGACCAGATGTTCTGTGGAGCTCCCTTCCAGCCTGGGCTGGTCTACGGTTCTGTGGTTGTTGCAGGATGTAAAGTCAAGAGTCTGTGCTCGCTCTTGGGATTTTGTTGTTGCTCTTTCAATCTCTTAGGTTTTTCCTTACATGCCACTGCTCTGGGAGGGAGTTTTCCACACAGGATTTCAACCTTGTGCTTTGAGATGAAAAGGAAGCTTTGTTTTAATGGTGGCAGTGAAAGGTTTGTGAACATGGGTTCCTTACAGGGCTCAAAATCATGGAATTAATAGAAGAACTCCACATTTAGATTTATTTTTTTAATCTCCTAACTCTGAAGCTCCTGTGAAGACTTTTGCAGGAACCAACAATATTTGCATAACTGGGTTTACCGATATATGACAAAGTTCTTTAGGAAATTCCAAGAATGTGGGCTATTGCCTTACATTATTCTACTACAGACAAGGTTCTTACTTGTTCAGCACATTAATTTTAAAAAATCAGAATAAAATACTTGGTGCATGGATATAGCCACTAGATGGGAGGCAAGAGCTGCTTAGGAACTGGGAGCATCAGTGCCAGGGGATGCGCGTTGGGAGCTCCCAGCTGCCACGGCCAGCTGTGACATGCCACACTGGAGCTGCACACTAATACATCTGGGACCACTTGTGTAAGTGTACACAAGCAGGTTATTCACTGAACTGGAAAGCTTTTTTTATGAATTGTTGAGGGAGTGGGATATTTTAAAAATAACTGTGTTAATTCTCTGCCTCTAAATGGCTTTGCCGTAGGAAATTCTCCACTTCCATCTGCAGCGCCGATGGAAAGGAACATCTTTCACATTATCTCATCTACATGAGGTCTATTAAAAATACAGCTGCCAAAAGCTTTTATGGGGCAGGAATGGTATTAGCCTATGTGTTTAAGAGGGTGGAATTCAAGTCCTTACAATGTCACAGACTTTCTGTGTAGCTTTAGGCGAGCTGCTTTTTTCCCCTGTATTTCAGTTCTTCCTTGGCTTCTCTTTTTTTTCCTATTTAAGTGGCATATAATGGAACTTCCTTTCTTCCCCAGTGGAGATTAATACCATAGACTGTGCTATCATAATACTGTACAATATAGAAATGTCTTTGAGCAATTCGTGGATACATTGTTAATATGAAAAAGTCTGAATTTTTTGCAGTTTTTTGTGGCTCCTTATATTTAACTTTAGCCAGGATAACAGAAATTTGGTCCAGCCTGTTGCCTAAAACGACTTGTAAAAACTGACCAAAGTAAAAAGATAAAGAAATGTAATCATTTGAAACAAAAAGACATACTGATCTCAGCCAAAAGAGGTGTGGGTTGAATAACCAGTGGACTAAGCTCGTCATGTAAGAAATTAAGAGTAACAGATGAATAAAATAAGAAAAATGTCGGTTTAACTCAAAACCCTTTGCTGAAGTTTTTAATATAGCGACACAGACAGAAAGAAGTATGATTTGACACGCCTGACAAATGACTTCTATAACATGCTGGTAGGGCCTCGAAGTGCACTGCAATACGAGCGTGCTTTCACATCCCATCTTGGGAGTTATCGTAACTTCACTGAGACAGACAGAGGGACCCGGGGGATCCTTCATCCCCACCTTTGCCAGCTTTGGCAATGTCTTGATATTTGACCTGGAGTTTCTTTTGCCTTTGTTTTTTGCCTTTTACCTTTTTTCTGTCTTTTATTCTTATCTGACCTTTCTCTATCTTTTTTTTTTTTTTTTCAGCCAAGAAAGTGTGTTCAGTAACTCTGCTGGCAGAGTTTGCCTGGGCACGGAGCAGCTAATTGAATCATATTAACATATATATTCTTCAGCAGAAAAGGTACAAATAAGAACACCAAAACCAGAACCTATATATCAAGGTCCTTGTTGGAGTCTGGCTGCCTGTGCTGAAGGCCAGCTTTGATGTGGCCTCATCGGGGACCTCTGCCCCTTGGCTTGGGCTCAGGCCCTGGCCCTTGGTTTTTGCTGATCCTGACCTGCTGACTTGCTTTGCTGACTTGCTGGCCCCGCTCTGCTCTTCTGGCCGGGTGCTGTGGGAGGGTGCTGTGTCGGGGAGGGCACTGCCCTGTCCCTCGCCATCATCCACGGCTCCTGCCTCGCCTGCCCTCGCCCAGTGCCTGCCCCTGCTGCTCCCTGACGCTGCATTTTCCATCCTTGCTGCTTTCTTCTTTCTCCTTTTGAAAATTTGTCCTGCTTTGTCCTCAAGAAAACATGAAAACAACATTCAGACCATCTCAATGAAATTGTCTTTTGTCTTCTTCCTACAAAGGGCTATCTAAATGACAGTCAAATGTGGAAAGTTTCCATAAAACCCCCTCTCTTTTACAAAAGAGAAAGGCATTAAATCATGTTTTAAAAATTAAAACTTCATCAATATTTTCACTATATTTCCTTTAAGAAGTTTTAATAATGATTACCATGAGATGAAGTAAGCCCAAATGTCAAATCTTGACTCAGACCTTCATATCATTTAATATTCTAGTATTAGCCTTGGGGTGAGTCTTACCAATGCCTCTAACTTCTGAGCCATTTGGTCCACCAAAACTGATTATTTATCAAAGAAACAAGCCTTTTCGAAGCACTTTTCCCCATCTGAGAAGGTGCTTAATGTAGTCAAACTGAGAAGATTGGTAATTAATAGATTTTGGATACCTGTTGCTGAAATTATGCTTTAAATACGATAGATGGAGAAGGTAGATTGTACTTTGGAGAAGCAGGAGCGTATTCTGACAGACCAGAAACAAACCTGGGCTTCCAAAGTTCAATCCCCCGACATATGCAGCCTAGTCCCTTCTCCACTTCAGATATTTTACTGATTGCCTAGGTGCAGCCCTTTGCTGACAGTAAGGGTTAGCATCCCTGGGCTAACCACTGCAACCCTGCTGTTCACTGCTGTTCATTAGCTGCTGCTGCCCAAATTCAGACACGTGTGTCTGCATCCCCAAAAGAAATAATTGCCTGGTCTGACCCTGGAGCTCCAACCTCTAATAATGCTGTAGAGGTTAGAGCTTGATTAACGGCATATGAAGATGTCCCAAAGGAGCTGCTGTCCTCTGCGGTACCTGTGATATCTAGGAAGGGTGAAACAGCCACCTTTATTACGTGACCCACTGTGCTGCTAACACAGGAGCATTAACTCACGTTGAAAAGCCTTTTGTGTTCTCAGTACAGAGTTTTGAAGTCTTCATGGAGGACTAAATAGCATTTAAAGCCCTCATACTCTTTGACTAGGCATGAAGATAGCTTTTCCTCTCTCCTTTTGGTTCTTAAACCAGCTTTATTATACAGTGAAGGAAGGATTTGTACAGGATCATTTCCTAGCCCAGCAATGTTTGGTCTCTTCCTCTGCTTCTGCCTCTCTTCTCCTACATTAGTAGCCTTTTATTAGCAAAATTTTACTTCTGGCCAAAATATGACAAACTACTGCATACCTAGAACACAAATACACAAATGGACCAGCTCATTTGTTCCTCTCCACACCATTCCCCAAGAAGTGACAGCCTTTCTTCACGGAGCCTCAGGCTGCTTCCTTGGCCTGGATTGTCCCTTAAGAGCAAAAGTGTTGTGCTGAATAAGGGAACAATTTACACAATGCTTTCATTTGTGAAATGCTGTTGAACCGCTAGTAATTACAAGGCTGCAGTGTACATAGGGGAAGTTGACCCAGATTGGATGAACTGAGCAGAAATCACATCCATGCTTTCCTTAAAGCCTCCCACTGCTGTGCTACCAGAGCCAGCAGCTGGTAAATGTCAGCAGCTAATATTTTTATTTTCACACCATCTTAATTTGTCTGAACAGCCCAAGGTAAAAATAACTATTTCCTATTTTCACTAATGGTTATCACTGGTCTGACTACCAGCGAGTCTGGTGCTATGGAGAAAGCTATGACTGAAAAAAGGCATTACAGACACTTCTGCTGGGAGTGACAGGGAGAACTGGCTTCAGGGGATTCTGACCTCCATTTCTGTGTCTGTTGGCTACACCAGAGATGGTTAACCTGTCACTCCTGGTATGATTCACAACATTTCTTTACACAAGAAGGAAGCATCTTTCACAGCAAGCATCTCCTTCCTCTCTCCACCTTGCCCATGCTCTGCTCTTGTGCCAGCGACAAAGGAGACTCTGCAACTTCTTGGCTCCTTCAGGAACCACCTGCTTGCTGACCCCCTCTTTAATGCATCTATACCAGTGAACAAAATCTATACTATACCCAAAACAGGGCAGGGTCTTTTTTTCCTAAGCATGAGGTAAGAAAAACTAACAGAACTAATAGAACACAGCCCATATAGCTAAAGTCCATCACTCTTCAAAATGGGATCCAATCTCCCTGTTGGGAATGGTCCGTGTGCAAGCTGTGCCTGGGAAAGTGCAAGCTCAGCTCAGAACCATGCCAGGTTTTTGATTAGAATTTAATATAGATAATCACAGAACAGTGGTTGTACCCACCATCTAATAAGCTTACTGGTATAGACAGAGTCCAAATGGCTATATAATGGGGCATATAGCCCACCCACAAACCAGGACTGGCACATGTGCACCAGGCTATCATCTTCCAAATTTTAAAGCCATGATTGCCCCTTGCTAATCAATAGCAGTCTCCACCAAAATTTTCCTATTTAGAACATAAATTGGTGATGTAAATTGATGGATTTCCAAAGATATATATTTTTTATTTCCAGACTGTATGTAATTCTTTAATGCAAACCAGCAGAGGCAGAGACATTACTGGAAGCAGCAATGGCTTCCACCAAGAAGCAGCTCTTTCTCGCCTCCATCCCTCTTTGTAGTCTCACCTTTGTAAAACTGTTAAATACTTTGTTATTTTGTTTCTGACATCAAGCCTATCTCAGACCCTAAGATGAGAAAAGAAGAGGAAGGAATGATGAAAAGGGTTACTAAAAAGAAAAAAGGGATGAAGATAATAGTGTCATTTCTTTTTATGTTACACACAGGACTGTAACTATAAATAGGTACTAGTAGTACATGAATCAGCTTTCCATTCTATTGTCAGAAGTCCAGAGCTAAGTATAATATCCATCATTAAATGAATATGAATTATTATTATTTACCTTAGTCTAAATATACAGCACTTGTAAAGGATGGCTATGCTCGTTATTTTGAAAACTTCTTTGTGAAGTAAAGAACAGAATGAACTTCTGCATAGAAGAGGAGGTGTTCACTGTATTGATAAAGTAAATGCCATTCAAGGTAAGTACTCCAGAAGACAACAGTTGCTAGTGCATCCTTTTGTTCCGCTAAATGCTTTATTTATGGGGTTTGGGATACACAGTTTTATGTCACTGACAATTCAAAAGCAAACATTGCAGTCTTCAAAGAATTAGATCTTTAGGGAGAAAAATATTTTTGTCAGAATGTAGTAAGATTTGTTTCCAATTACAGTGTAGCACTACTTCTCTGTGAATGGAAGACACCATTTCATTGTATTTACACCGAAAGCTGAAATGGTGGCTGCTTATTTGTGACCCCGACACTTCACGAATCAAATGGGCTGCCTATAAAATGAAAAGCGTGAGAATCTTCTGCTGCTCTCCTTTCCCCTCATCCCTCCTCCTCTGTGGTGGGTTGACCTTGCCTGTCCACCAGGTGCCCACCAAGCTACTCTACCACTCCCCCTCCTTCAGGAACAGACTGCTCCAGCGTGGGTCCCCCACGGGGTCACAAGTCCTGCCAGCAAAGCTGCTCCAGCGTGAGCTCCTCTCTCCATGGGGCCACAGGTCCTGCCGGGAGCCTGCTCCAGCGTGGGTTCTCCATGGGGTCACAGCCTCCTTTGGGCTCCGGTGTGGGGTCCTCCATGGGCTGCAGGTGGATATCTGCTCCACCGTTAACCTCCATGGGCTGCAGGGGGACAGCCTGCCTCACCATGGTCTTCACCGCGGGCTGAAGGGGAATCTCTGCTCCAGCGCGTGGAGCACCTCCTCCCCCTCCTTCTTCAACTGACCTTGGGGTCTGCAGAGTTGTTGCTCTCACTCTCTTCGGCTGCAGTTGTGCAGTTTCTTTTTTTTCCCCTTCTTAAATATGTTATACCAAAGGTGCTACCACTGTCGCTGATGGGCTCGGCCTTGGCCAGCAGCGGGTCTGTCTTGGAGACGGCTGGCATTGGCTCTATCGGACATAGGTGAAGCTTCTAGCAGCTTCTCACAGAAGCCATCCCTGTAGCCCCTCCTGCTGCTAAAACCTTGCCACACAAACCCAATAGATGCTCTTTCATTCATCTGATTCTGGATACCGTTTCTTACATACCTGGGATGCTGTACTGGTTTTGGCTGGGACAAAGTTAATTTTCTCACCCATGCTGGAGCAGTTCGTGAAGAACTGCAGCCCATGGGAAGGACCCAGGTTGGAGAAGCTCATGGAGGACTGTCTCCTCTGGATGGGACCCCACACTGGAGCAGGGGAAGACCATGAGGAGGAAGGAGCAGCAGAGATGAAGTGTTATGGACTGACTGCAAGCCGCACGCCCCGGCGCAGGGGGAGGAGGATGCAGGGGGAGGAGGTACAGGAGTCGGGAGTGAAGTTGAGCCCAGGAATAAGGGAGGGGTGGGGGGAAGGTGTTTTTTAGATTTGTTCTTATTTCTCATTATCCTGTTGTTTAATTGGCAATAAATTAATTTCCCCAAGTCAAGTCTGCTTTGCCCGTGACGGTAATTGCTGAGTAATCTCCCTATCGTTATCTCAACCCACGAGCCTTTTGTCGCATTTTCTCTCCCCTGTCCAGTTAAGGAGAGGGAGTGATAGAGCGGCTTGGTGGGCACCTGGTGGACAGCCAAGGTCAGCCCACCACAGTGGGCTCAGCACTGCCTCCAACGTGTAAAGCAGAGCAGATCTGATGGGCAGGAGCCTGCATGCGGGGGGCAGAAATGGTGGCTATTCTCGAGTACACCAGCTATAGCACAGCGGTCCAGATGGACTATTGCTTGCTCACAGTTTGAACATATTATGCAGGCAGAAACAGGCCATCAATTATTTTCTGAATTACTCATATTAGGTCTGGCTATAAAGACTGTGCATGTGATTGATTTTTACCCTGTTTAATAGGATGGCTTCCATGGATGAAAGGACAGCTTCTAAATGCCTCCTGAATATGAGTGGCTGACCTGAATTTCTAAGATAAATGCCAAATGGTACACTTTTTAGTTTTCATAGAACATAAATAATGCTAAGAACAGATGAAAAAGAGCTGGATTACCATGTTCACTGAATAAATCAGTACCACTGCAGGTACTTGTACATATAGAGCAATTGCAAATTTCAGAATAATAAACTGATCCTGGGAAAATCCTACAGATGTACTTACTCCAGTGCTCAATTGTCTGATGATCATAGATTTCCTAACATCTAGTACTTTCTGGCTCTTTCCAGGAGGTGCTATTTTTTTGTTGTTTGATTGGATTTTTGGTTCTTCCTCAGAATTAAATGTAAATGACGTATGCAGCTATTTTTTAATTCCTATAATTAACATTTCCAGCAGCTTTAAAAAGTATTTTCAGTATCATCTTTTAATCACTAACTGGCTATGGTTTCACAGTGTCCTACAACTACTTTTACTTCAGGAAGCTCAATAAGGCAGATAATTCTCCTCCCCTTCACACTCCTCTTTGAACACACTTTACAAGAATACAAAGGCTGTGAAAGCCTTGCAGCTGGTGGAGGAAGAATCCCCCCAAGACGCATGAAAGGAGTCCCTGCAGTGCATGCTGCGATGTGGATTTTCAGATGCTCTGAGCTGTAGTTCTCTGGAGGTTTTTCATAAATTAGAGCAGACTCTGAGGGTAATGCTTTATGCCATAGGCTGTACTAGTTCCCAAAGCTGACGTGAATCATAGGAATGGGAGGGTGGCTGACAGACACCTTAGGGCTCTGCTGATGGGCCACATCTTTTTGTGATATTACAGCCATGGGCATCAAAAGACACCTGGGCTGATGTATTATAACTAGCTGTGAAACCTATGAATAGTAGAATGCCCTTTTAAAACGGGAGGGATTTGTCTTACACCACCACAACTCTTTTCCCTTCTTCTCTCATCTATTTTCAGTTCTTGTGTGTATACTAAATGCCCTGGAAACATTGCATGAGGATATGTGGGCTGTTGGAAGGTGCAAAGCCTGCTGGAACAGTGTTGGGGGACTGTGGAAATGGAGGGAGCCAGACTTCGTGCATTCTTGTCCACAGTGCTTTTTGGGAGCTGACTTGAAGAGGACTGTCCCCTGACAGTGCCTGGACATAGTCTTGGAGAAATCTGGTTAGAGGTCCAGAACAGGGCCACAGAATAAGACCTCCCTGGTCCTCTTTTATTACTGAATATTCCAGTACAAGACACAACTTGGAGACAGATGTCAAGACCCGAAGTGTCTCTGGTCAGGTGCAGAAGTTTAGACATCTAGCTAATTTCACAAGCATAAAGGTAGGTCCATACAGATGCTTAGAGTAAATGCAGTGTTGTATTTCTAGGAATTCAAGCACTGTTTTTCAGATTGTAGCACTGGTGAAGTTAGCAGGATAATATGGAAAAGTGTTGTAAATCTGAAACACTGCCCAAAATTATCATATGATCTCCTTTAGCACAACTTGGTAAGTTTGTCATGCACTGCATCTGTTTTTATTTAACTATTTAAGATAAATGATATAAGAACTGACAAAGATTCACAAGCATCTGAACATTTGCGGTATTTTCCCAAGTGACCTACTTACTGAAGGGATGCTGTACTTTGACTCTGAACTGTACTGAAAGAAAGTTGACACTGACAGCCCACCAAATTAAACAACAAAAGTGAACCTTGATGTTGACAATGCTTGACTGATAAGTCCCAGTATATACAGATTTATATGCAAATATAGATCTTTTATTTTCATTAAGTGAGAAAAAAAATATTTTACTTTAGCCACATGATAATGATTCATGCTGGGAAAAATCCTGGTGGCTTTCTCAAATGTTTCTGACATTTGAACTGTGCTGATGATTTCTATTTGAAGTATGAACCACCAACAGCACTTTTGACAGCTGCAAAATCTTCTGTAATCATATTTATTCTTCATCAAAGCTCAGAGAGAGTCAACACACACCAGGTTTTTAACATTTTGTTACTCAGCAGTGATGTTTTACAGATTCTAACATCTCTGTGATCATCACAGCTGTAGCAATCAAACTTGCGAACAGCAATCAAACTTGAGTTTGAACACAATGGTCCTTTTATGATCTGTGTTCTTAATCGGTGACATTGACAACATGACTGCATCTTCAGCCACACACCTCATGAACAACCAAGGGCCAAAGTATATGCTGGCGGCCACCCAGCTGGAAAGCAGCTTGGCAACAAAAAGGCCTGGAGGTCCTGGTGGACACCAAGTTGAGTGTGAGCCAACAATGGGCCCTTGCCGCAAAGAAGGCCAATAGTATCCTGGTCTGCATTAGACAAAGTATTGGCACTATGTCAAGGGAGGTGATCAGTCCTTCCCCTCTGCTCAGCACTGGTGTAGCCACTCCCCAGTACAAGAGAGACTGGACATACTGGAAAGAGTCCAACGAAGGACCACAAAGATGATTAAGGGACTGGAGCATCTCTCCTATGAGAAAAGGCTGAGAGAGCTGGGACTGTTTAGCCTGGCAGCGTGGAGCAGAGAAGGCTCAGGGGGGATCTTATCAACATATACAAATACCTGAAGGAAGGGTACAAAAAGGATGGAGCCAGGCTCTTTTTAGTGGTGCCCAGTGGCAGGATCAGAGGCAATGGGCACAAACCGAAACACAGGGGGTTCCCTCTGAACATCAGGAAATACTTTTTTCCTGTGAGGGTAACTGAGCACTGGCACAGGTTGCCCACAGAGGCTGTGGAGTCTCCCTTTGTGGATATTCAAAAGCTGTCTGGACAGGTCCAGGTGGCCGTGCTTGGGCAGGAGGGTTGGACCAGATGACCTCCAGAGGTCTCTTCCAACCTCAACCAGTCTGTGATTCTGTGATTCTATGAAATACAATGGAAAGTCAACCTCTGGACCTCCTTCCAAAAGACTCGTCATGGCAAAGAAAGGCAGGCTGTTCCACACATAGCAAGAAGGTGTTACAAAGCACCCCGATTCAACATCAAACTAACTCCTTCTAAAAAAACTAAGAGTCTCCCAGTCTGCATTTTTTTAAGATGACGATCATTAAGACGCTGACTTTTTAATGACAGTTTTGGTTATTGTCCTGGTTTCAGCTAGGATAGAGTTAAATTTCTTCCTAGTGCTGTGTTTTGGATTTAGTATGAGAAGAATGTTGATAACACACTGATATTTTTAGTTGTTGCTAAGTACCCTGGCTAGCAGGGCTAGTCAGACATTCAGCTTCCATGCTCTGGAAGGGAGCATAGGCAGGACAGCCTGCCCAGCTGGCCAATGGGGTATTCCATACCATGTGACGTCATGCTCAGTATATGAATGGTAGGCGTGTTCCAGGAAGTAGCGATCGCTACTTGGTTATTGGTCAGCACGGGTGGTGAGCAATTGCATTGTGCATCACTCATTTTGTATATTCTATCATTATTATTATTATTACTACTATTTTCCCTTCCTTTTCTGTTCTATTAAACTGTCTTTATCTCAACCCATGACTTTTTCTCACTCTTACCCTTCTGATTCTCTCCCCGTCCCACTGCGGGGGGAGTGAGCGAGCGGCTGCGTGGTGTTTGGCTGCCTGCCGGGTTAAACCACGACAGATGTTCAGTGCTTGATATCTGTACCAAGAAAAAGCAAAAACAGGAGTCCTTGGAAATAGGCCATTACAGACCAGAACACTGAACAAAAGGAATTTGTGTGAAAGGAAGCTCATGATTGTGACCAAGGAATTGGAAAGAGGGAGAGAGATATATACATGTTTTCATGTCAGTGATGAAATGATAGGAGCTATTGCTTTTTGATGCACAGATGAGCAATAAGCTATCCAGGATCTAATGAAATGCGGATGCCATATTCATATTCAAGGTGATTTCAAAATGTGCTTTTAGATATAAACCAGTGATATAAATCTTGGAGGAATGCAAATCATTTGCCCGTCAGACAGGATTATAGTCTACAGACAGACAGATGGCAACATAATTGAGGTCTACCAATGGCTCATTAAAACATCATACTAAGTAATCACCTTGTAACTTAGTACCTGAGTAAAAGTTAAAATACAAACTGTTATAAAAAGCAGAAGTAAAAAAGAGTCAGATGTATGCAGAAGGGTTTTTAGTGTTCTTACATGTCTGCAGTTCTGGTGTCCTCATATGCAAATGAACATAGGAGATCTAGAAAAGACAGAGGAAGGGGACAGGAATGATCAAAAGCATGGAATGGCTTCTCTATGAGGGGAGATTAAATAGGCTAGGACTCTTCAACCTGGAAAAGGGATAGGAAAGAGAGTATGACAGTGATCTGTAAAATCAAGAATGACTTAGAAAAGGTAAATGCAAGAATTATTTTTACATTACAAGACTAGTGGTTATCAGATTAATGTCAGGTAGCAGGCTCAAAAGGCACACTTTTTTGCACAATGCATAATTAAAGTATGGGACTCACTGCCACTGGATGGTCTGGAAGCCAAATATAAAGGATCGCAACAACAGATTCCATGAAAAAATGGAAAAAAAGTCCCTCAAGACTTGAGCAGTCCAAAAACTAAAACTAGCTGACATCTGTGTGGAGGGATTGTATATTGAAACAGTATTTCTGTATATTTACTTGTATTTTTTTTCCCTAAAAAAGTGTGAAAGTTTAGCCAGAGATTAAACTCGGATTTAGACAGACCTAGCAGAGCAGCTATTCTCCTAAGGAGCACTTAAGTAGACAAAAAAAATTTCACTGAAAATGGCCCTTAAAGATTTCAGGGTTAGCTTTTAATAAAAAAATTAAAAATGTGGGTATTATACTCCATCTGGCCTTGTTCTGAACCAAAAAAACAACATGAGTTGAATCCATGATTTCTAAGAGGCAAGCTGTATATGCTATTCAGAATATGAAGCCTAGAGTAAATAAGCATTTGGTGACTGCAATATTCACATCATGAAGTAATTTTGCATTGATGGATGGATGGCTAGAATTTAACCAGATGTTTGCATTAAAGCAAATACTTCTATTCTTACCAATAAGGAACAAAATGCGTATCACAAAATCATGAATATCCATCACATTACAGTATCTCCTGTGTTTCATCTTCTGAATATTCATTGATCACCACTTGTTACTCAGATACTTGATATAATTTTTGGAGCACATTAGAAAAATCTCTCTAAACACATAAGAAACCTCTTCCCTGAAGAAGGAACTTCGATGCAAATAGTGTCAAGTAGTAGAAAAATAATTGTTTTCCATTGGGTAGGATGTTAAATAAAGATGTATACATCCTTAAAGTCTTTTCAACACCTACATGGGATTTACTGTGAGCCAAGTCCTGAAATGCAATGACAGGGTAGAACGAATGAACACTCTTAACTGAACACAAATTTTGAATATACATTAATGATCCGATTCTGAACAATGATCCGATTTTCTGAACAAACTTTGGCATTGTTAGAAACATTGGAGAATACAGAATATCCATGAATATAAAAAAAATAGTTATACACTGTGTAAAAGCTTGACACAAACATTGTAATTAGTGAGTCAGATCCTTAAATCGATAACCTGCAATTACAGATTCCCTACTGAGAACCCTTTTCCAAAATAAATCTGAGGAAGCCAGTAATAGCTCACTTACCTGGCTCTTTTTTTAAATAAAAGTTTGCAGAGGCATGGTACCTGGAAAGAAACATAAATTTGACAATTGAAAAGGAATGTCTTCCCCATTAGAACTTATTCATTGTAGATAAGTGAATTAGTGACGCCTGTCTGAAGATGATTGAAGCTTCTGAGAGCCTTCAGAAGATTCCTGCATTTCTCCTGTGTAGAAAAAAGACAAATTATTTTATCATACATTCTCATTCCAAAAAAAATGTTCTGTTTTAGGAAACCAACAGCTGGAAACTTTATTACTTAAGTCAAATTAGCCATAGATACAGGCAGAACATCATAATTTTTGATGAAAAAACACCGAGGGGTTATTCTGGGAGCAACTAGCATGAAAGACAGTTAAAGGGTGGGTGCCAGGTTAGTGGAAGATCAGTCTCCAAGTGTTCAAAATTCACAATAGACTAAGTTTGCTGGGAGCAGGTTCTATTGAAGGGTGATCCTTTTAGACTAGACAACGCTAATTCCCATGAGGCAGCCTGTGCTGATCTAAGAGCAGCTGCTCCTGAAAGGCTCTAAAGGGAAAAAAAGGATACAAGTTAATTTGCTGGCACTGGAAGGCAAACAAAAATTATCCAGTGTTTCGTAACTGTACGAGCCGTTGCACGTGGCGAGCAACTCACTGCGCGCTTCACCTCAGGCCCTGCCGCTCTTGTCGACGGTCGATCACAAGGGGAAGCCAGAGCTCCCGCATCCCACCGCAGGAAAGCCGTGCACAGCCATTGCAGCGTGGCCGGGCTGAGGTGCCCAGGGGCAGAGAGGAGTTCCATGGAGAGCGGGGCCCGAGGGCGTGAGGGGGGAACCTCCTGCAACAGAAACCAGATGGAGACTCGCGAAGACCAGCCCTGCAGAGACAGGCTCATATGTTTCAAAAGGCAGATGCTTAACAGGGCACCCAGCAGCGGGGTTGCTGCTGTGTCAGGGCATAGAGGAGAGCGCAAGACATCAGTCAGGAGGCGTCAAAGAGCTCTACATGGCCGCCAGCTGCACCCCGGAGGACCAACACCCACCCTGCCCCACGTAGGTCTTTTCTTTCCGGCTGGTATCTATGGTTCGCTCGGGCGGGGCGCATGCGCAGCGCCTCGCCGCGTCGGCCGGCTCCACATTGGCGGAAGGGCGAGCGGAGAGCCGGCGGGGAGATGGACGGCGCTGGCAGGGAGGAGCTGGGTGAGGCGTGCCGTGCGGCCTGGCGGCGGGAGCAGCCGAGGGGCAGCGGGATGGGGGCTCGCCGCGGGACGGAGAGGAGGGGGCGTGAGAGTGAAGAGCGGCCGGTCAACTTCTACCCCCCTCTCCTCGAGGCGGAATGGTTCGGCCCACGGGGGATGCGCTGCAGCGCTCGGCGCATCGAAGCGGGCGGGATGAACCATCCCACCCGGGGGAGGGGTGGGCCCTGTCTGGCTGCTCCCCCGCGTCAGGCGGCGGCGGCTCGGGCCTCCCCCGCGCACGGCGGCGGGGACGGGGAGGCGAAGGCCGGCGGCACCTGTGGCCGGGCGGGGCTGAGGGAAGCGGAGCGCGGCGCAGTGGACCTCTCCTCCCGCCGCGGCCTCCTCAGAGAGGGAGCCCTGGCGAGGGGCTCTCCACAGCGGGGTCGGCGGGCAGAGGGCAGGCTGCAGCCGCCTCGCGGAAACCCGCCGCTCAGGGCGGCAGGGGCAGTTCCCTGAAGGCGTTAGTCTCGCCTGGCTGGCTCTCGGTTTCATTGGGGAGTCACGGTCTTGCATAGAAGTTCAGGAAATACTTTCTCTTTGCATCGTTAGGTGATGCTTTTATCTACGGTGAAAGGTTGTGGGTTTTTGGTTTTGTGGTGGTTTTTTGTGTGTGTGTGTGTGCGCGTGTTGATATATTAGCTGCATTTATTGGAGATCACTCTTCGGACCTTTAAATCTGAGTGTGGGAGGGCACATACATGTTCACCTCTTAATTTGTCCATCCATAGATGGACAAGAGATAACTCGTAGCAAGTTTAGTTATAAAGTATAGCTGATTCTGGGCTGGACTGGGCAGACTGAAAGTCTCATCTTGAACCTATGTTCCACTGTAATTTCAGGAATTCGTCCTGTCCAGTGGTAATGTTGGGAAACAGGAGATGTGCTTCAGATTTTATTTTCTCAGAGACTGATCCATCTTGCAATGAGAGATTGCCACCTCCAGAACAAAGGTGGCAGAAAGAAATTTTAGCTTTTTTTTTTTTTTTTTTGCTAAGGTTCACAGATCTGACAGTTTCTCTGTTAGAAACCTTAGAACCAGATTTTTGAAATGGGATTAACTGCTTAAAAACGTAGATCAACACCTGGTAAGATTTCAGAAGTTTTTTACATGGTTTGGTCCTGTTGAATACTTAATAAAATTTAAATCTTACCAGTGTGTCATCACTTGAAAGTGTGTTAATCGTGTAGAAATGTGTAGCTTGGTCTAGACAGGACAGTGCATCATTTAAGACTAACATCTTTCCAAATAAATGATCTGTTGTGGGTTGGGGTAAAAGCGCTCCTCTGAAAGTGTATAATAAACTATGGAGACCTGTGTACACTTTGGTTTAATAATTCAGGTGTCTTGTTTTATTAGCCTTCTGAATTTGACAGTTACGATGCAAAAGCAAACAGTTCTTCCTGCTTACTGAGTGGCATTATTGGCTTTCAGCATTTGTTTAGAAATAACCGTTCTGAATTAATTATTAATTATTCTGCTTTAGAATTTATTAATTCTACCATACAGCAGAATAAATCTACTTTATTAAGTTACAATCTGTAATGAAGAGAAATGAATGACACAAAGATACATTTTCCAAAGAAAAATGAAGAGTGATTCAAATAACTGCACCAAGCATAGCTTTAATGTTCTTGAAAAAGAAACAAACACAACAAAAGCTAATGCTAATTTTTACTCTTCTGCAAAATGTAATTATTAGTATTTAATAGGAATTTTAAAATCAGATTAATTTTCCTTTGTATTTTTCATTATGGAAAATACATTTTTGTTTGAGAGGTTTTTTTTGTTTGTCTGTTCTGTGTCTCTTGTATTCAGTAGGAATTGTGGTAGTGGAAAAGAAAAAGGGAGCTGGCTTGTGTATGGTTGAATGGGATTATCTGTTAGCTCCCCCTTGAACTAGAAAAAACTACAAAAGTTTTTCAATCTTGACAAGCATGCCCCTAGCTCTACCATTCATAGGGACTTTGTGTTGATCCGTAATTTCTTCAGCGGTTCTGGAAACACGTGACTGAGTGATGTGGCAGATCGTGCCAGATTCACGTGTGTTTGGTGGACAGTGCCGTACGTGACAGTTTGATGCCTTCTGGAGAAATGCTGGGAAGGTTATTAATAGGCTGAAGTTTGGGGAGTGGAGAAACGGGTATTTTTTTCTGTGGTTGAGGGAGTAACTGAGAGTTATACAGCGAGCTGCCTACTGACCCAGTTGCAGATTCTGAAAATAATTAGTGACAATGTTTTCTTTGTAACCAATTTTTTCTTCAGAGCCCTGGTTCAGAACGCTGAATTGAAAAGCTCTGCTATTCAGGGACTTGATCACTAATCTTGTCCTGTAAGAGCAGCCACAGCCTTGGTTAGGTGGCACAGGCTCTGGGCATGCCCTCTGGATCATGAATATGGCATTCTATAGCCTGTGAGAAAATATTTGCATAAACCCACATTTTAGGCTAGTGTAAAGATTATGTGGTTCTGATTTTCTCTTTTATACAGCAGTCAAAACAGCTGCTTATTACATTGAATCTGTATCCCTATTACAGAGGTACTGGGTCGCCCTCTATTTAAGAAACACATTTCACAGGACTGTGAATCTTGTGCTGTGTTTCTGGCCACGTTAGCATGTTCTTGTGTAGAAGCTGACTGAGCAGTGAAGTATCTACAAGACCCCCTTTGCCTACTGCTTTTTGCCAAGCATTTAATATACACGTGAAGCGGTGCTCCAACAAGACCTGTGTGTTCCTTCTCCCATAAATGAGTAAAAGCAGCTGATGTAAACAATGATAAGCAGATGTAAAGATGTAAACAGGATATACCTGTCCCCCAAATCTTTTTATACTTATATGTCAAATCCAGTTCTTTCTATTCGATGACACTGACTCCAAAACCCTCAAGGAAAAAAAACAGATCATATTGCTAAATTGGATTTGGAAAAGGGGTTTTAGATAGGAGTTCGTCTGGGAGGTGACCTTCTCCGAAGGAACAATGGGAGATTGTATTTGGCTTTGTTTTTAATATGTCCTTTGCCTTTAACTTGCTGTGCAGCCCTGGCAAACTGCTTCATCCTTTTGCCTCTGTTTCACCCATAGGATGAAAATGGTGGAGATTAGTTTTGTCCCTTGTGGTGCTAAAAGGTTCAGTTAATTTTGGAAGTGTTAATTGCTTAAGCAGTATAGAAAAATTAACTAAAGTTCTTGGTGAAAATTAATTTCTTTGCAGAGCTTTTGAACCAAAGGATTACTTGAGTGTGCTTTAGAATTAAATACATTTAGTAACAGTTCAAAGGTTTCTTTGGCAGTATGTCTATAAGTGTTGGCAAGATGCTGGCAAATTCTGGGAGATAGAAAAATACACTGGAAGATACAAAACTGGAAATACTGGTCATAACAATTTAAACACTACAGATTTAATCTCACTATGTAACTAGTGGTTGACTAGTGATTGAAATTTTTCAGGTGTCTTTGAGAATACAGTGTTGACATTTATCCATGACTATAGTGTGATGTGTAGCTGTAATGAATCAGTGATTTATCTCTCCAGTGGATTAAGGAATCAGTTTAACATTGCAGTGGTAATTCTGGGAGAAGTTGAAATGCACTTCGTCTTGCCTTGTGTGGTGGGTTGACCTTGGCTGGACGCCAGGTGCCCACCAAAGCCACTCTCTGTTGCTCCTCTCCTCAGCTGGACAGGGGAGAGTAAATGTAATGAAAGGCTCGTGGGTCAAGGTAAGGACAGGGAGATCACTCAGCAGTTACCGTCATGGGCAAAACAGACTTGTCTTGGGGAATTATTACCAATCAAAATCAGAGTAGGGTAGTAAGAAATAAAAACAAATCTTAAAACACCTTCCCCCCACCCCTCCCTTTTTCCCGGGCTCAACTTCACTCCCGAATTCTCTACCTGCCCCCCCTGAGTGGCGCAGGGGGATGGGGAATGGGGGTTTCAGTCAGTTCATCACAGTTGTCTCTGCCGCTCCTTCCTCCTCAGGGGGAGGACTCCTCACACTCTTCCCCTGCTCCAGCATGGGGTCCCTCCCACAGGAGACAGTCTTTCACAAGCTTCTCCAATGTGAGTCCTTCCCACAGGGTGCAGTTCTTCACAATCTGCTCCAGCGTGGGTCCCTTCCACGGAGTGCAGTCAGAAACAGACTGCTCTAGCATGGGTCCCCCATGGGGTCACAAGTCCTGCCAGCAAACCTGCTCCAGCGTGGGCTCCTTTCTCCACGGGGCCACAGGTCCTGCCAGGAGCCTGCTCCAGCGTGGGCTTCCTACGGGGTCCCAGCCTCCTTCGGGCATCCACTTGCTCCGTCGTGGGGTCCTCCACTGCAGGTGGATATCTGCTCCGCTGTTAACCTCCATGGGCTGCAGGGGGACAGCCTGCCTCACCACGGTCTTCACCACGGGCTGCAGGGGAATCTCTGCTCTGGCGCCTGTAGCACCTCCTCCCCTCCTTCTTCACTGACCTTGGTGTCTGCAGAGTTGTTTCTCTCACATATTCTCACTCCTCTCTCTGGCTGCTCTTCCGCAACAGGGTTGTTTTTTTTTTTTCCCCTTCTTAAATATGTTATCCCAGAGGTGCTACCACTGTTGCTGATAGGCTCAGCCTTCGCCAGCAGCAGGTCCATTTTGGAGCCGGCTGGCATTGGCTGTGTCAGACATAGGGGAAGCTTCTAGCGGCTTCTTACAGAAGCCACCCCTGTAGCCCCCCTGCCACCAAAATCTTGCCACACAAACCCAATACAATGGCTAATTTTCAGTACGTTTTGTATTTTCTGTCTGGTTTTATGCATGTATCTTGTTTTCAAATTAAGCAGTAATTTTTATCAGATTGACCATAATAACTCCCCAAAATAAAACTCATATTTGGCAGGTTCATATACCACTATGTACTTTAAAGATGTCAGTTGTCCATATCTTCTTTTAAATGCTTCTACAATCTCACCGGTGTTACAGATTTCATAGGTATTCAGTTCGCATCTATATTTTTCTTACAAAATAAATGGCTAAGATATTTAATGTTCACTCAAACCATGAAATATTTTTGCTTGCTGGATAGTGAAGCATGTTTTAATGTAGCTAATGTCTTTTGTGGTATTCTTCAATGTTTTCAGAGTTCTGTAGATAGTGATATAATTCAGTAAGGTATGCTCTTGCATATACTCAGTATTTTTTTTTTTAAATAGAAAATGTTAAAATCACAGGGATTTCTTTTTTTGGTGAAAATGATGAAAGTTGAGACTTTTTCAACACATTTTATGAATGGATACTGTGGTAGGCAAGTGTAAGGTAAATAATCTTTTTGCTCTTGGCAGGATTTGTTTTGCTCAACTGTTGGAATTTAAAAATGGTTATAATTTAATCAACATTAAACTGGCATAAGCTGTTAGTTTTGCCTGAAAGGCAATTTTGTTCACTACTGGCTGCTTGCTGTTGCTTGGTGCTGTTATTTAGCTGGATGGTGGGATTGCATTTGTTGACTGCAGTGGCAGTTTATGCTACTTTAAAAGGTTCATGAAATTGCAGCTTTCAAAGCATGCTGCCTAATTCCATTATCTTGGTTCTCTCACCAGTGACAGGAGACATCTTCTGGGGTACCTATCTTACCTGTCCATTTTAGCATGGGATGAGTCTGGGGGGTGCCCTCGCTCACCACTGATAAAAAATGGAGAAGAGACTCAATGCTTAGTTTAGCAATAGCTAATGGAGGGTAAGGTGAATCTCATCCTTTTGTAACAACAGATGACTTTTCTGGTTTGCTGTATGTTGTATTAGCTTGCAAAATGATCTAAACCATCAACATTTTGATGATATAAAGTTGTTTTTCTTAATGAAAAACTGTAGCGTTTGCCCCTAATAATAATGATGATGATGGTAGTGAGACTGTGTGCCCTTATTGTCCTGGTTTTGGCTGGGATAGAGTTAATTATCCTCCTAGTAGCTGGTATAGTGCTGTGTTTTGGATTTAGCATGAGAATAATGTGATAACACAGTGATGTTTTAGTTGTTGGTAATCAGTGCTTATACTAAGTCAAGGACTTCAGCTTCTCATGCTCTGCCAGTGAGGAGGGAGGGAGGCTTCTCTGCACAAGAAGCTGGGAGGGAGCATAGCCAGGACAGCTGGCCAGGGGGCGGCGATTGCTGCTCGGGGACTGGCTGGGCGTCGGTCAGCGGGTGGTGAGCGGTTGCATCAGTTGTTTTTCCTGGGTTTTGTTTCTCTCTCTCTTTTTGTTGTTTTCCTTTTCATTACAATTTTTTATTTTATTTTATTTCAATCATTAAACTGTTCTTATCTCAATCCACCAGTTTTCTTACTTTTGCCCTTCCGATTCTCTCTCCCATCCCACAGGATAGGGAGAGGGTGAGTGAGTGGCTGTGTGGTGCTTGCTTGCCGACTGGGGTTAAACCATGACAGTCCTTTTTGGCACCCAATGTGAGGCATAAAGGGTTGAGATAACAGATCTGACCAGAGTGTGTTAAAATAAATTTGTTATAAGCATTCATTATATTAGTTTAATAGTTGCTGGTCACAATGTTGTTTTATTTGTTCGCATGGTTGTATTTTGTAAATCCTGACTTGCAGTGTGTATTCCCTACGGTGCTGTTTATCACTTCTGGGAGATGGATCAGGATTATCATTTTGCTGTACTGTGTAACATTGGTTTATGATATGATAACATCACTGGTCAAGAGACTAATCTGGTATTTGTACTTGGTATTGCTGTTATCTCCGTACCTCAGACGCCATCTCTCGGAAATTATTAATAATGACACTCTTCACCTTTTCTTCTTGAGAGGCAATCTATGGGGAAAAAGGGGGGAATGCTTTCCCCTGGTCTTTCATCTTTCTTTTTTCCTTCAGGCTAGTTACACCAGCTCTCAAGAATTTTGAATATCCTTGGGATGTTCAAGACAGCATGATCCTATTGCTATATCTCCTGTATGTGTTTCAGGTCTTGCTTAGGGTTAAAAAACTATTTAAAAAAATCACCCAGAGATCTGCCCTGAGGCTGGATGGTCATGGGTGGCACGCCATGTGGGAGAATATGGGCAGGTACTTAGAGAACTTCTTACCTCCAATGGTCTGGAACTTCACTCCTGAACAACTACAGGATCCTGATGAAGTGATGGAATGCTTGAAAAAAAAATGCCCTGGTTATTCCAAAGAGGCACCACTTACTGCACTGTGCTGGGCCCTGCTAGTATCTACCAAACACTGCTCGGTATTATGCAGCACCCTCCGGGAGAGGAGGGGGAAAAGAAACCAACAGGTGCTGCGGCCACTCTAACGCCAGTGACAGGCACTGTGGCTGAACCAGGAAACCAACCCGTGCCTGTGTCAGTCGCCCCCATACACAAGAAGAAATCTTGGAAGCGAAAGTCAGCTCATTTAATATGGGATGATGAAAAAGCAAGGCCATCACGACGAGACGAGGAGGAAGAGGAAGAACTCATAAATGAGGCAGAAACCACCCAATCCCTATCCCTGAGTGAGCTGCGAGATATGCGAAAAGATTTCATTTGTCATCCAGGCGAGCACATTGTCACCTTGCTGCTCCGATGCTGGGATAACGGGGCTGGTAGCCTGGAATTAGAGCGTAGAGAAGCCAAGCAGCTGGGATCCCTTTCTAGGGAAGGGGGTGTTGACAGAGTGATTGGAAAAGGGGCACAAGCCCTCAGCCTCTGGAGGTGACTCCCATCAGGTATGAAGGAAAGGTATCCCGTCAAGGAAGATGTTTTATATTGCCAAGGCAAGTGGACTACTATGGAGAGAGGTATCCAGTACCTGAGGGAATTAGCTGTGCTGGAGGTGATTTATGGTGACCTGGACAACGAGCAGTTATCCAAAGATCCTGATGAAATCCAGTGCACACAACCCATGTGGCGGAAGTTTGTACGGAGCGTACCATCGTCGTATGCAAACTCATTGGCAGTACTGACCTGGAAAGATGGAGAGGAACAAACGGTGGAAGAATTGGCTGGCCAGCTCCGGTAATATGAAGAAAGTCTCTCTTCCTTCCTCATCTCAGCTGTGGAGAAAGTGTCTCGGGAGGTCCAGCAACTCAAAGAGGATATGTCCTACTCCCCACCTGTAAGGACCAGGATCTCAGCTATTAGATGTAAGCATTCTTCTGCTCGAGAGAGGGGATATAGTGGGTACACGCCATGGGGCACCCTGTGGTTTTACCTGTGTGACCACGGAGATGACATGAGGAAGTGGAATGGAAGATCTACCTTGACCCTAGAGGCATGGGTATGTGAGTTTCAAGGAAAAACAGTCACTCAAGGGGGTTCTTCCAGGAAAATGGCTGCTTCGGTTTTCAGTGAGCATGCCCCAGACAGAGTAGAAGGGCTGATCTTACTTCTGATTGTAATGAAGAAATTCTTGACTCATATTTACAAGAAGTGAGTAATGAATACGATGACCAGGACTAGAGGGGCCCCGCCTCCAGCCATGAAAGGGACAACTGGATTTACTGGACTGTGTGGATTCGATGGCCTGGCACAATCAGACCCACAGGAGCGAAAGGCTGTAGTAGACACCGGTGCACAGTGTACCCTAATGCCATCAAGCAATAAAGGGGCAGAACCCATTTGTATTTTTGGAGTGACAGGGGCATCCCAAGAGTTAACTGTATTGGAGGCCGAAGTGAGCCTAACTGGGAATGAGTGGCAGAAGCACCCCATTGTGACTGGCCCAGAGGCTCCGTGCATCCTTGGCATAGACTATCTCAGGAGAGGGTATTTCAAGGACCCAAAAGGGTATCGGTGGGCTTTTGGTATAGCTGCCCTGGAGACGGAGGAAATTAAACAGCTGTCTACCTTGCCCGGTCTCTCGGAGGACCTTTCTGTTGTGGGGTTGCTGAGGGTTGAAGAACAGCAGGTACCAATCGCTACCACAATAGTGCACCGGCGGCAATATCGCACCAACCGAGACTCCCTGCTTCCCATCCATAAGCTGATTCATTGACTAAAGAGCCAAGGAGCCATCAGCAAGGCTTGCTCACCCTTTAGCAGTCCCATATGGCCAGTGCGAAAGTCTAATGGAGAGTGGAGACTAACAGTAGACTACCGTGGCCTGAACGAAGTCACGCCGCCACTGAGTGCTACCGTGCCGGACATGCTAGAACTTCAATACGAACTGGAGTCAAAGGCAGCCAAGTGGTACGCCACAATTGACATTGCTAATGCCTTCTTCTCAATCCCTTTGGCGACGGAGTGCAGGCCACAGTTTGCTTTCACTTGGAGGGGCGTCCAGTACGCCTGGAACTGACTGCCCCAGGGGTGGAAACACAGCCCTACCATTTGCCATGGACTGATCCACACCGCACTGGAACAGGGTGAGGCTCCGGAACACCTGCAATACATTGATGACATCATTGTGTTGGGCAGCACAGCAAAAGTTTTCGAGAAAGGGGAGAGAATAGTCCAAATCCTTCTGAAGGCTGGTTTTGCCATAAAACAAAGGTCAAGGGACCTGCACAGGAGATCCATTTTTTAGGAATAAAATGGCAAGATGGACATCATCAGATCCCAATGGAGATGTGATCAACAAAATAACAGCCATGTCCCCACCAACTACCAAAAAGGAAACACAAGCTTTCTTAGGCATTATGGACTTTTGGAGAATGCATATTCCAAATTACAGCCTGATTGTAAGCTGTCTCTATCAAGTGACCCGGAAGAAGAACGATTTCAAATGGGGCCCTGAGCAACAACAAGCCTTTGAACAAATTAAAGGGGAGATGGTTCATGACTTGGGCCAGTCCGGGCAGGACAAGATGTAAACAATGTGCTCTACACCGCAGCCAGGGAGAATGGCCCTACCTGGAGCCTCTGGCAGAAAGCACCAGGAGAGACTTGAGGTCAACCCCTCGGGGTTGAACCCCATATAAAGGGGTTCGAGCTGCTTCGGAAGTAGTTGGTACTGAAGCACAGCTCCTCCTGGCACCCCGACTGCCGGTGCTGGGCTGGATGTTCAAAGGGAGGGTCCCCTCTACACATCATGCAACCAATGCTGCGTGGAGTAAGTGGGTCGCACTGATCACATAACGAGCCCAAATAGGAAACCCCAGTCGCCCAGGAATCTTGGAAGTGATCATGAACTGGCCAGAAGGCAAAGATTTTGGAATATCGCCGGAGGCGGAGGTGACGCATGCTGAAGAGCCCTCACTGTATGATAAACTACCAGAAAATGAGAAGCAATATGCCCTGTTCACTGATGGGTCCTGTCACCTTGTGAGAAAGTATTGGAGGTGGAAAGCTGATGTATGGAGTCCTATACGCCAAGTTGCAGAAACTGCTGAAGGAGAAGGTGAAGCAAGCCTATTTGCAGAAGTGAAGGCTATGCAGCTGGCCTTGGATATTGCTGACCAAGAAAAGTGGCCAGTACTTTATCTCTATACTGACTCATGGATGGTGGCAAATGCCCTGTGGGGGTGGTTGCCACAGTGGAAGCAGAGTAACTGGCAGCACAGAGGTAAACCCATCTGGGCTGCCGCGTTGTGGCAAGATATTGCTGCCCGGGTAAAGAACCTGGTTGTAAAAGTACGTCATATAGATGCTCACATACCCAAGAGTCGAGCCACTGAAGAACACCAAAACAACCAGCAGGTGGATCAGGCTGCTAAGATTGGAGTGGCCCAGGTGGATCTGGACTGGCAACACAAGGGTGAATTATTTATAGCTTGGTGGGCCCATGACACCTCAGGCCATCAAGGAAGAGATGCAACATATAGATGGGCTCGTGATTGAGGGGTGGACACTATTGCAGAGGTTATCCATGAATGTGAAACATGCGCTGCAATCAAGGAAGCCAAGCGAGTAAGGCCTCTTTGGTATGAAGGACGATGGTTGAAATATAAATATGGGGAGGCCTGGCAGATTGATTATATCACACTCCCACAAACCCGCCACGGCAAGCACTATGTGCTCACCATGGTGGAAGCAACCACTGGATGGCCGGAAACATACTCCGTGCCCCATGCCACTGCCCAGAACACTATCCTGGGCCTTGAAAAACGAGTCTTACGGTGACATGGCACCCCAGAAAGAATTGAGTCAGACAACGGGACTCATTTCCGAAACACTCTCATAGACACCTGGGTCAAAGAGCATGGCATTGAGTGGGTCTATCACATCCCCTACCATGCACCAGCCTCTGGGAAAATCGAATGATACAACGGACTGCTAAAGACTGCGCTGAGAGCAATGGGTGGTGGGACATTCAAGCATTGGGACACACATTTAGCAACAGCCACCTGGTTAGTCAACACCAGGGGATCTGCCAATCGAGCAGGCCCTGCCCAATCAAAACTTTTGCGTACTGTAGAGGGGGATGAAGTCCCTGTAGTGCACATAAAAAATATGCTGGGGAAGACAATCTAAGTTACTCCTGCCTCGGGCAAAGGAAGATCCATTCGTGGGATTGTTTTTGCTCAAGGACCTGGGTGCACTTGGTGGGTGATGCAGGAGGATGGGGAAATCTGACGTGTACCTCAAAGGGATTTGATTTTGGGTGAGAATAGCCAATGATTTGAACTGTGTGATGTTAGTTGCTGCGTAATACTGTATGTCATCACTACTATAGTTGCCACATGCCATATCAATGGTGTTACAGTAAAAGTCACTCAGATTAGTGAAGAATGAACTTTGATGAAAGCGAGCAAAATGCAGGGGTGATGGAACCAGAACTGGCTTCAGTGTGCAACAATCCAACACCACACACCACCTCTCCTGCCCTGAAAGACTGTTATGAAAGATGGAGCCCAAAATCATGGACTAAATGAACTCAGCGGGCATTTTAGAGGGATGGCCCATAGGCTAAGGGAATGATATCTGTGTGTATATATATCAAAAGACAGGAAAAGTAGTGGTGATTAATAGGAATGTATTGGAAGGTGTGGGATCTGGGCATGACGTAGATGATAATAGAATAAGGGGTGGATGCTGTCCTAGTTTCGGCTGGTATAGAGGTAATTTTTTTCCTCGTAGCTGGTATAGTGCTGTGTTTTGGATTTAGTATGAGAATAATGTGATAACATACTGATGTTTTAGTTGTTGCTAAGCAGTGCTTATACTAAGTCAAGGACTTTTCAGCTTCCCATGCTCTGCTAGTGAGGAGGTGCACAAGAAGCTGGGAGGGAGCATAGCTATGACAGCTGACCCAAACTGGCCAAAGGGATATCCCATACCATATGACATTGTGCTCAGTATATAAACTGGCGGGAGTTGGCCGGGGGACGGCGATTGCTGCTCGGGGACTGGCTGGGCATTTGTCAGTGGGTGGTGAGCGGTTGCATCAGTTGTTTTTCCTGGGTTTTGTTTCTCTCTCTCTTTTTGTTGTTTTCCTTTTCATTACAATTTTTTATTATTATAATATTTTATTTTATTTCAATCATTAAACTGTTCTTATCTCAACCCCCGAGTTTTCTTTCTTTTGCCCTTCCGATTCTCTCTCCCATCCCGCCAGGGCAGGGGGAAGGTGAGTGAGTGGCTGTGTGGTGCTTGCTTGCTGACTGGGGTTAAACCATGACACCTATAAAGAGAGAATTTCCTGTGCAAACTTGTGGTATACGTATCTATCTGCCTAAATTGGATTTGTAGTTAGTAACACCCGTAAATCTCATGGTATGGCAAATTATTTGAGTCATGTTTTACTTCTAAACTATAAGTTTTTCTAATGTGTATTTTGTGTTTATTGTATAGACATGGAAGTAATGAAGCCTTTAATTGATGAACAAAATTCAGATGGCATCTCAGATGAGGAGCACGAAAGTAATTTCCTGCCAGTTGAGAAGCATTACCAGCTTGGTGATGAAGAAGGCATTACGTATGTATTACTCTTAAGTATCAGCTTGTTAAAAACCTCCAACTTGTTTCTCATGAGTTCAGTTCTCATTACTGAACTCCTAAGGAGTTTTCTTGCACCCACAGTACAGTTTTGTTGTTATACTTTAGCACTTTGCATAGTTCTGCCAAAAGGCAGCCCCTTTTGACTAGGTTCTGTGTTCTTTGGAAGCTAATGACTTACTGGCCGTAAAGTATTCCAAGGTGCCCATTTGTAAAGTTACTGGGTGACTCAAAATGCAGGCACTGTTTAAAGAAGATTTTGATTTATTTTATTTTTTTGTAAAGAAACTTCAGAAGACTTTGGCAATAATCTATTTGTTAAAGTTTAATTAGAAGATCTTGTAAAGGTTTGTGTTTTTTTTTTTCTTTTGATACACTTTGGCTGTCAGGACTGTGATTTGTAGCTGGTAATCATTTTGAATGCTATTGATTCTAAAATAGCATTGATGAAACTTGGTAATTTTGACCCTGAGGCAGAAGGACAATAAAATTGCACAGCAAATGACCTTTCCCGAGCTGGAGGAAGGAACTGAAGATCAGAGTTGTGTGTTTAATTGGAGGGAGCTCATATCTAAAGATTAATAAGAACATTCTTTGAATGTGCTGGACTATTTTGAAGTAGTTGAAGTTCACAAATTATCCCTGTATGTTAATAAATGATAGACAGCATGGGTTTTGTTTTGTTTTGTTTTTCCCCACCAATCTGAGTGTACTTCTAATGTGACTTTTTCTATTTTTATCCTCAGGTTTATACAAACACTTACGCACCTCCTCAAGGGAAACATTGGAACTGGGCTTCTTGGTCTTCCACTTGCAATAAAAAATGCTGGCATTGTGGTAAGAATTCAGCTATTTTTCATAGATTAGAAAAATTATTTAGAAAGATCTACAGATATGTGTCTGAGCCTGGAAAACTAAAATCTCAATAGTTTTTGTTTGTCACTACCAACAACAGAGTTGTGTTCTATTTTTCCTCTTTAGTTTGGTGAAGTTATTACTGAAGATTGAGATTTTTTTTTTTTTTTAAAGTTGCTACTTCACTCTGAAGACTTTATAGCATGTATTGTATTTTTGCTTAGCCAAAGTGTTTTTCTCTGGAAAACAAAAGCTTTGTCAGAAAAAGAAAGATTTTGATTCACTAAGACTGCTATGATGTCTTATGGGAATTGTTATGGGGTTGTCTTATCTTTGTCCAGACTTCTCTCTAGCCAGGTTGTATGTCCTAGGATGCAGTGTCAGCTTGTTAAATCAATCTTGTGTTTCTGCAGAAACAGGCTAGTTTATACCGTGTAACAAAGATCACATTTCCTAAATCAGGGTAAATTTAATTTAATTTAAAGGAAAGAAACCTTTATTGGCATTAACATTGCCACTTTAAAGTGGTTCAATATGCAGGCTTCTCTCCTGACATTTTTTGGCAAATATCTTAATGAAGTTGTTAGAGGAGTGAAATTGTTCATGCCCATTTGGTATTTATGGCTTGATAGCCTCTGAGTAGCCTTCTGTTAAGTAGTGAACTAAAAGTAAGGAATGCTGTAAAACATCAGCAGCAATTCCTCCTCTGAGAGGGAAAAAAAATCCAGTTGCATAAAATTTTTAATTCTTTATTTATTTGCTACAATGTGAAATTTTTGCATGTAAAGATTTTCCCCCAGCATATTTTCATGAAAAATTCTGTTTATCTCCCATGTCCTCCCTTTTTTTTTTCGTACCAGATTGGACCAATCAGCCTTCTGTTCATAGGAGTTATATCTGTTCATTGTATGCACATCTTGGTACGTTGCAGCCACTGTCTATGTCAGAGGTAAATGTGGAACTACTCATTGTGTTGCTGAGTTTGAGTATTATTTTTTTCTTTCTTCTTTTCTATTTCTAATTTTTGGCCTACAGAATGTTCTGATGCTGTAGCAATTTCTTCAGATCAGAATCTTGTACTTCAAAGAAACAACTCTCGCATTCTTATCGTGCAACTATAAATCATAACTGTGCTTTGTGCAAAACTGCTTTAATACATTGAAAAAATATTTCTTCTCTGCTCATATACAAAATTAAGTTGATTTAACTTGTGTTGCCCGGTATCCTGTTTCCTGTCCTAGCTGGCAAGTAATCAGAGCTTTCTCATTATGATTTTAATTGCTTAGCTTCAGTCCTTTAGTCCTTCTTTATCTTCATAGCTTTCTTCTTAGCTTCTGAATCTTCATAGCTTTGAAAAGTGTCCAATTTAAAAATAACCAGTTTATAAGTCCTTTATAGGAATAAAAGATAAACTAAGAATTGCTGTTAATGTCTTTCATGATTATATGTGAGCTCTGTCTCTTTGGATTGTGACAACTTGATTCTTCAAAAATGTAGTGCTGAAGGAATGTGTTAAAATGATGCTAGTGAGCAGTGTTAATAGATATAGATACTCCTCTAAGTGAGATGTACAGTTCTGGGGGGGAAGCAGTTATGCAAATTTGACCGATAAAGTATTTTGATTAATAGTGACTTTTATTAAACATTTTTATCTTACTGTCAGGTGTTAAAGAGAAGCAATGGGAGGGCCTCGTATTTAAAAAAGTGCAATAAAGTTTTTTAACTGAATGGAAACACAAAACTGTTCGTGTCCCTGTAGCTAAAAAAACTATCTTATCAGTTTAATGTGATATTGTACTGTGAAGGGATCCTGTCATTCCTGAATTCTTTGCTTTTTCCTCTGTAGAATCATAGAATCATTAAGGTTGGAAAAGACCTCTAAGATCATCGTGTCCAACCGTCAACCCAACACCATGCCCACTACACCATGTCCCTAAGCGCCTCATCTACACGTCTTTTAAATACTTCCAGGGATGGTGACTCCACCACTTCCCTGGGCAGCCTGTTCCAAGGCCTGACCACTCTTTCAGTAAAGAAATTTCTCCTAATGTCCAATCTAAACCTCCCTTGGCGCAACTTGAGGCCATTTCCTCTCGTCCTATCGCTTGTTACTTGGCAGAAGAGACCAACACCCACCTCACTACAACCTCCTTTCAGGTAGTTGTAGAGCACGATGTGGTCTCCCCTCAGCCTCCTCTTCTCCAGGCTAAACAACCCCAGTTCCCTCAGCCGCTCCTCATCAGACTTGTGCTCCAGGCCCTTCACCAGCTTCGTTGCCCTTCTCTGGACATGCTCCAGCACCTCAATGTCCTCCTTATAGTGTTTCTGTAGTTCTGAATGGCCTTTGAAGTGGTACATAAAACTAAGATCACTGAAACAATTGTGATTTACTGCTTGTCCAGGAAAATCTGTTGAGTCCTGTTGAAGTTCTTTGTGACTTCTAGGTTTGAGATCAATTTCTTGAGCTGATATTATAAGAATCTAATTTTGGATTATTTACTCAAGAAAGTTGTTCTGTAAGAAACTGATGTAGTACTGTTGAATTAGAGGGAAGCAGCATTGTGGTTCACATGCGTGTAAAGTGCTGAATAGCCCTTCCTGGGCAAAAGAAGCCCAAACCGTACCTCTAAAATTCAGCAGCCACAGAATGGTGCCACAGGTGATTACTTACTGTAACCCTGTGAGGCCACCAGAGTTTTCAAGGTAGGGATCTAGGCCCTCATAGTTTCTAGTAACTCTGTTCTTTCTTCACTCTTTGATTTCAGGATGAAAAAATCCTCACTGGGGTATAGCGATACAGTTAGTTATGCCATGGAAGTGGGGCCCCTGACTGCTCTTCGGAAACGAGCTTCTTGGGGACGGTAAGTTGCATTAGAATTTAATTTAATAAATCCGTTATTAAAAATTAATAGCTACACTTGGAATGGCTAGGAGATTTCCTTTTTACTAACATGTTACCTGCTTTAAGAATGTGTTCTCTGTGCTTGAAATATTTTTATGCAGTGTTATTTGTTATTTCCTGCAGCTAGTAGTGGTGACATGAGAGGATTGGGGAGTGTCTCTCTCTGTTAGGCATTTCAGTTTTCAGGTCTACAAGAGCTCTGAAGAAAAGAATTCTGTTTAGTAATATAGGAAAAGATGTGGTATAACCAGAAATGCATTCTGTATTGTTAATGTAATGAAGTAATTTAAATTTTCATTCTCTTTTACCATAAATGCATTTCTCTGCATCAGAGTTCACTCTTTAAGCAGGTTGGTACTGCAAATGTAAATTACTTCATATATTTATTCTGAAAGGAAGCAAAGCAATTCTTTGATTCCTGTTTAAATATAACATACAAATAATGGAGAAATATTTACTATATTCTGCAATAATGACACGCAGATATTAATAGCTTGTTGTCTCGCTTAAAGACTTTATCCCTCTTTTAAAAAAGACCATTATTTTTTCTTTGCCATTTGTTGCTGTATAGCTGTTTATGGAGTTTATGGTACGACTACACAGCAGTGAAACTCAAAAACTCAGACATGTTGTTCAACGTTAATTTAAAGTGGTTTTTTTTTCCTCACTTGAGGAAAAATTTTTGTTGGTCCTGTTATTTTCAAGGATGCAGCATCTTGCATTATGTGTTTTGGCTATTACTTTGTTTCAAATAAGGAAAAGGTGAGCTAGTCTTTTAAGATGTTTTGTGATGACTTCATAGGAATGGAGTAGAGCTCAATTAGAGGGGAGATTGGTTTGTAGTGAAATATAATGACAATTCTGTAATGCACCAAAGAGTTACAAGCCACAAATGGCAATTTGATTTCCAGAGACACTGCGCTGCAGCAAATCCATTCTCTGAGGCAGGTCTCTGCTGCCTCAGCAGCAGAGAAACTCTTTGCTTTTCATTACAGCATGTCTTCAGGCCACCATTGTGTATAACATTTTTCAAAAACAATCTGAACCATAGTTTAGAGTGTTTTTTCAATGAGATACAGTGCCTGAATGTGTATTTGGATACTTTGATATAGACCCACTTAATAAGATGTGAAAATGTTTGTTATCTTGAATTGCTGAAACTTATATAACTTAGACTGTGTAAGACATTTAATCTCTGGTCCTGGTGGAAAACTGCTGTGTTAGGGACTAACGGACCCCAGCAGAATTCATATGTGCATTGAATATATATATCTGTTGTTTATATTTGTACCACATTGTTAAGTCTTTGAATTTCATTTTATGCCACTTTAAAACGTGTGAGTACCTTCTTTTTTTTTTTTTTTGAGAAACTTTGATGCCTACTCAATGTTACCTTAAAAAACAAACACATACAAACCCACCCTATTTTGCCATAAGAGGAGCCTGCATTGCAGTGCTCATGAGATGAATGTGGCATTTGAATCTAGCATTTTGACTACTGTAAAAAGGAGTAGTAATTGCATATTAGGTAGAAATGGGTTAATTGTTTGGATCCTGAGTATAACGTATGTTTGTTTTTTCTTCCTCAGGTATATTGTCGACTTTTTCCTAGTGATAACACAGCTGGGATTTTGTAGCGTTTATGTTGTCTTCTTGGCAGAAAATGTGAAACAAGTGAGTAATGTTACTGTATGGAAACAGTTATGGTTTTAGATTCATTTTTTGTCACTTTTATTTCCTATCTTTATAAAGTCCAACAGATCTACTTGTAAAATGTGAAGTTGAGAGATGCACAGAATGGGTTCTACCATGGTTTCCACAAAAGAGCTTTTGGTAAAAAGGAGCAATGTGCAAGGTGAACTAAATTCAGATCTCGTGCAAGTGTTTGTGGCTTCACTGCCCTCTGATTTGTTTGTTGAATTTAAAAATTGATTGTGGAAATGATAGAAAATAAGGCTGAAAGTGGTTTAGGAGCCAGTTGTCCCTGATTTTTTTTTTTTTTTTTTGCCAGGCCTTCTGTTGACTTCCTTTTTTTCCACTGACCTCCTGGGCATATTTTTCCTTTTTCATGTCACTGGAATCTTTCTTTGGTTCTTGTTTAGTCTCTTCCATTTTCTAGAATGATCTCATCTGCCACAGAATCCATTGTATCTAAACCAATCCTGATTTTTGTTCTTAAAAATGCCTGACACTGAAATTTCTGCAGCCTCCTAAGTAGTCAGTTCCAGTGCTTTCTTATCTGTTAGACAGCTGCTTCTTTGTAGAAGCTTAAAATTTCTTATCGGCATTGTAAGTCCTTTATTTCATGTTCTAGCTGTAAGTAATTTATTATTTTCTATTTGTGACTACTTTTTATATTTTTGAATATTGTTACCATGTCTCCTCTCTATCCAATAGAGGGGAGACATGATAGAATTTGATAATAATTCTTGCTTTTCTGTGAACGCTCTGCAGTTGGTCACACCTGTCTCTTTTTTCCAAGTTTTATCCCTGAAGTTGGTTTTGCTACTCTAGTTGAAGTTTTGCTTGTGACCAGTAGAGCTGAAAGGTTATTTCACAGGTCTTACACATCATATTCCAGACTTGACGCTTCAGTATAATGGTCTTTTTGCAGGAGCATGTCACTGCTAACTCATGATTGACTTCTGGTCCACTGTGATCTCTCGATCTTTTACTGCAGAGCTGCATTCTAGGCAATTCTTCTGGTGGTTCTTTCTGCAGATGGTTTCTGCTTACCTATAGAATCCTTTATTTTTCCTTATCGGATTGTTTTTTAACAGTTCTTGAGGTTGAATTTTAATCCTGTTCTTCAATATTCTTTCACTTTCCATCTGGAATAGATGTTTAAACCCTGCTTACTACATCATCTCTGTTATTAATGCAAATAGTAACTAGCACTGCTCATGTAGCATTTCATGTGTTTTATTGTAAATACTATTACAAATATACTATGTAATATTAAACATATGCAAATACATTTCAGTATGTTTTTTAAATTGATTGAATATTAATTATTAGAAAAATACTGATTCATTTATGCAAGTTGATTTATTTAAGGATGTCTAAAAAATCAAATATTTTGTCATGCCGTATTTATAAAAAAGTAAATTAAAAATTGCAAGTGAACCCCCACAACCACAAATACCTATACACCTCGCAGACAACCCCCAAACCTTTCAATAAAATGTCCTTTTTCTCCCCCCACAACCATTCGTCACTGATAAAACCAAACAAAACCATGCCTGTCGCTTTCATGACGGCTGCTTCTGCTTTCATCCATGTTTTTTGTCTCTCATTCTCCAGTCCTTCTAAGCTCTTCTTTTTCTCATTGGTGGAGATTTTTCTGTTGACAGGGTCCCTGATGTCTGTGGGTCCTTCCTCTTTGCACACTCGGCAGTTGCAGTCAGCAGTTTGTCTGTCTGAGCAGGTAGTGCATGGGAGGTCGGCCAGCACAGGTTGGCTGCGCAGGCAGGAGCCACAGGCACTTTGAGCTTGTGGTGCTCTCTCCTCCATGGGCTTATTAAGATGCCAGGACTCTGCCAATGTACTCTGCTGTGTTTTCTGCTCATGAGGTTATGGTGAGTCACTTGACGTAAAGCTAATGAGGATGAATCTGGGCCTGTGTCTAAATATGTGTGCTTCTGTAATTAGTGAAGTGGGTGAGGAATAAGGTATGGCGGGTTACTGAGCTTTAATCATCCATGCGGATTCTTATTCTACCCAAAAGATAGAATAAATGTGTCTTGGCATATCTTAACTTACTTTAATTAGGAAGAATAGTGTCCCCTTGTTAGTACACAGAAGACAGTACGTTTTTTTCCCTCCCCTTGTAGATGAGTATTTATATTGTGTTTAAAAAGTATTCCAAGTTCTACGGATGAAGATCCTGTCAAGACGAGGCAAATTTGTGTATTTGGAAGCTGAATACTCTATAATTTGTGTCTTGGGAGGAAAAAAACCCCACAAGCTTAAAAACTACAGTGCCACTGTCACAATCTATCTCAATACCTAAAAATCCTATTTTACATCTGATGTCCTTCTGCTGGCTTTCTGAAGTGGGGATTTTTATTGCATCCTTTGCAATGTAAGTTTGAATTGAAACCTTTCCTATCAAATACATATCTGATCAACCAGTTGTTATATATGTGTTTTGACCGTAAGCAGAAGGCAAGACTGAATAGTTACTGACCTTGGCTTTTGTAGATTTTGAAAAAAACAAAACCTTTTCAGGAATCTTGAAGAAAGGTTGAAAGATCTTATAGAGAAGCAACCTCTGCAAAAGCGGTGGCTGCCGAGACCCATGACATGTACCCTGTGAGTGAATTAAAGTTGTCAGCAATTCAAAAGTCCCACTTCCAAGTGTATTTGATTCAGATTGCCCTGTACTCTTTCCTCTGGGTGGGAGAAGACTGTGGTTTCTTCCTGGCAACTTTATGTTGCAGAAATCTGTCCCGTAGAGGGCACCAAAGAACACAAATTGTTACTGCTTTAAATCTAATTATGCGTAGTGGAAGCATGAGGCAGATGAATAGAGGAAATGCGGGGGGTGGGGAACTAAGATAAAGGAAAAACATAGTCATAATGTTACTAATGCCACTGCATGACCAATACTTCTGCATTATGCTCCCTACTCTTCTGATGATGTTTGCATGTCCGTGTGTGCAAATTAAGCCTACTGGAACCAGTGGGAACTTCCACAGAGAACTTTTCTTTGATACTTAGTTAAAACTTGTACCACACCAAATTTAGTAGTCTCTTCCTTCACTTTATTTACTGTTTCAGAGAATAAAGATGTGACAAAGCATTTTAAAATGATTCTGGCACATGAATGGAATATTCATCAGTCCAGATTACTTTGAGGTGAATATTTAGACACATAATGGTGCATGTGAGTCTAAATATTTATTTCATCTTTTGAATTCTGTGAAATGTTTGATATACCCTTCTCACTAGTGGATATGCAGTATAGCTTCTGGTGCTAAATTTTTTCTGATTAGTGTCTGTGGGATTAAAACAATGTTGACTGCATTACATTAGTGTTTTCCAGACAATTTGTGCTACAAGACCCTATTTCCAGTTACTTCAAATTTCAAATGAAGCTTTTCCTAAGGAATATCTTCCTGGGGCACCAAAGAAACTCAGGTTGGTGGCAAGAGTTCTGGTTAAGCCTGGCAGCATGCAAATAAGAGGCTTATGTGTGAAGGTGTCTGGAATTGGAGAGGAATGGTAAAATTGGAACAAACAGCTGGAGGTTGACTGCAGCAAGACTGGAGCAGGAACACACTGGGACAGAAAAGAGAATCTGTGCCCAAAAGAGCACGGTCCTCTTTCACGCCATAGTTACTTTGCTTTTTCTGCTTGAGCAACAGAAGACCATAAGTCAAGAGTCTTGGCATTTATCAACTTGCTTGTGAATGTTTGCTGAGTTCTCTGGAAAAGTGTCCTTTTCTTATTGTTTGCTGATAAAGTAAAAAATGAAAACACATTCTTGCTGTGTAGGAGCACTTTATTAGATCTTTAGCACTTTGAAGATGACCTGTCAGTGGGATGCTACATAATGGAATTTTGAATTTTTTTTTCCAGTTTTCAGAAAAAGGAAAAAACTCCCCAAACTTAGGAATTTGTACTTAGACATAACACTAGAAGTGTTAAAAATGTTGCAAAGTTGAGTACTGAGTAATAATGAAATACCAGAACTAAATGAAGTGCGAAACATTTCTTTGACCTGTTCATGCCAAATTACAGGATTACAATATAGTCTTTATCTGCCTGATAACATACTGGTTTTGTGCCCGATCTGGCCTTGTGTGTTTACTGGCTGTTGCTCTGAGCTGAATAAGGAAGGAATTAGGAGGAACCAAGGGGTTCAAAGACTACTGTTTTGATCCCACTAGATGTTGAAAAATCTGTAGACTGCATGACAGAAAGAGCAGGTTTTGGGATACTAGCAAGGAAATAGTGGTCTCCGTTGAAGAGGCTAAGGAAGCAGAATTATTTCTTGCTTCTGAGATAATTCTTATAAAAAGTATGTTCATCAGCTGAACTGTATTTTCCACAGTCACTAGTTGTGCATTAGTCATTTTCTGAGCGCCTGGCATATGGAATCTGATAACCAAATTTGCACAAGTGTTTGATCTTCCTCGATACAGCTGAAGTTGGTGGATGCTGTGCTTGGGTTATGTAAATGAGACGTTAGGTGAAGAACTCCTGTAAAGAAAGCTGTTTCAGACATCACACCGTCATGTAAGTTAATGCTTGAATAACTAAAGTGGCTTCTGATGAAGTCACCTTGTGACTGAGGACATCACTAACCTTTGTAGTCACTATGCCTAGTGACTTCAGTGGCTGTGTACTACCTTTCTGTAACCATAATGATATTTCCCCATGTGGTTTAGGGAAATGTTTGTGGAACTCCCAGGTACAGTCATGATAAGCACAGAACAAAATGCAGATAATGCATGTTCAGATTGGAAGTTGAACAATATTCACTGGGCTCTGTGACATATACAAAAGAATATATGTATGTGTGTATGCCTTTTTCAAGAACAGATCCATTGGTTGGATAAGTGAAAAGATCTGTCTAAGTTGGCTGATACTCCAGTGATATTTCAGATTATGTTGCTTTGTTTAGGAAAAAGACAGTTAGATATAATGTCTGCTGTTCTTGGCCCAGCATGACTGCTGTATGCAGTGATGCATTAGCAGAGAGCAGCAGGAGATTGAAAGTGATTATTGTCCAGAATAGGAATCTGAGATTATATTAATTCTAATATTTAGGAGACTAGGTTAGACAGATAGTGAGTCATAGTCTGTCCTAATACAATCAGCAGTAAACTTGCACTGAGCTAAACAGCATATGAGAGAGTTTAACAACAACAACAAAGTCCTCCTGCTGCTTTGTATTTTGTTACTTGTTATACCAGTTTTAAGTGTTATCTGATCAATTTTTTTTAAAAATCTAGTAAAACACTTTCAAAGTTAAGGTAATGTTAGCCTGCATCTGAACAAATCAGTGTAATCTCATCTTCATTAGAGTTTTCCTCTGCTGCTCTTTACTGTCAAGTCTCCCACAGCCAATTGCTGAGGGAGAACAGTGATCCTTTTTATGATTTTTGCAATTTACTTTCCGACTCAGCTTTCTTCCACCCATCAGTCACTCTTGCCTGGTTGTTTAGCTCTCCTACAAGATTAACCTTTGCTGGATCTTATCTGGTGTTCCTCTTTTGAGTCACTGTACAGAATCACTGTTCTGTCATGTCTCAAAATCCACTTCTGCGGTATGGATATTTCCTGTGGCCTTGCCTAAACCTGTAAGCGGTACTGCCCTGGCTGATGTTGTTAAAGCTGCTTTATTGACGTGAAGTTGATTTAAAGGTATGTATATCCACAAAAGGGAATAAACTGTCCTCCTGTGCTTTTATATTGGTATAACTGTGTCCATAATATCAGTTATGTGGTATGTACATATGCATGTACGTGTATGTAAAATTCACCCCCAAGGTATTTTAGTAATGCTAAAACCTGTGTATAATGGACATAATGAAAACAGCTTGACAGTCAACAGTTGAACTGAAACTTGCAAAAGTTTCTTTTTTTTTATTAAATTGAAATATTAATTTTGAAGTCTTGGGCTTCACATTTTGCTGCATGCAAGTAATAGCTAGTGGAGAATAAATTTCAAAAACCTCCTCCTCACCCCGACAATACCGCTGTCTTTAGCAGTGTTACAGTTCACAGGAACCTCTTCATCCGATGGCAAGCCGATCTCTAAAATACTCTGCTTGGGATAAGTTTGTGCTGTAACTTTCAACAGTTATTAGGGGATAAGTGGAACTTAACTAACCATTTCACGTGTTTTTTCTCTATACAAAGCCGTAATCTTCCATAGGATAGGCTTCGGGAAATAGGTCTGTTTCAGGTAGGGCTCTGATTTTCTTTTTTTATTTATCTGAAGACTTATAGCAGAATAATCCTTTAGGGTTGGTCAAATCTGACTAGGGTGAAGGCTATCACAAATAAATAAGGTTTGTTCCATTTTCTGAGTAGAGTTACAAAATACCTTTATACAATGACAGCTGTGATCACACAGAACAAAGATGGGAAGAGAGTAAGGAATTACCCTGCTTTATATCGTTCAAGTCTGGTTAAAGCAGTATCACTGAAGACAAAGAGAAGAGGAGGGAGTCTGGGACCAGATGGGCTGTATCCAAGAGTGCTGGGAGAAACCTGAAGTCTTTGAAAGACCATACAAAGTGGGGGAGGTCCCTGAGAACCGAGGAGAGGCAAATGTTGTACTTACCTTCATAAAAGGCCAAAAGAATAATTTGGAGAATTTCAAGCGAGTCAGCCTCTCTTCAATCCCTTTGAAAATCTTGAGTTGAGTCTTCTTGGAGCACGTTTCTGGGCACGTGGGGGAGAATAAGGTGACTGGAACCGGTCAGCATGGATTTACCGAGGGACTGACCAACTTGATTGCCTTCTGTGAGAAAAAAAGTCTGAATTTGTACATAATGAGAAAGCGCTAGATGTCACCTTGACTTTAGCAAGGTTTTTCATGCTGTCTCTGGCAATATCCTTGTATCCAAGTAAGGCTGTTATGGATGGATGGACAACTAGCTGGGGAAAAAAAAAGCTGGTTGTATGGTCAGGCTCAGAGGGAAGTGGTCATGTTCATGAGCCAGCAGTGTGCCCTGACGGCAAAGGAAACCAACAGCATCCTGCATTGTATGAACAGGAGAATTGCTGGTAGATTGAGGGAAGTGATTATTATCCTTTACTTTACATTTGTTAGACCGCATCTAGAATATTCTGTCAAGTTTTGGATATCCCCAATACCAGAAAGTCATTGACAAACTGGAGTGAGTTCAGGGAGGGCTGCTGAAATGATCAGGGCTGGAGCACTTGCCCTGAGAGGGCTGGGGAAACAGGGCTTGTTCAGCTTGGAGAAGAACTGGCTTTTGGAGGACCTAACAGCAGCCTCCCAGGACTGCAAAGAGGTTGTCTAGAAAATGGAACCAAGCTTTTTGCTGAGGGCAAGTGGGAGGACAAGAGAAAGTGGTCATAAAATAACACAGGAGTTTCTGACCTGAGGCAAAGAAAAACTTTAAGACAGTCAAGCACTGGAACCAGTTGCCCAGAGAGGTTGTGCAGTCTCCATCCTTAGAAGTTTTCAAGACCCAGCTGGAGAATGGGGAGAGGAACAATCTGGTTTGACCCCAAAGCTGATAGAGCTGTGAGCAAGTGGTTGGACTGTAGACCTCCTGAGGTCACATCTAACCTAAATTGTTCTATGATTCAGTGAATGCAAAGCTCCATTTTTGGATGAGGTAATGGAGAAGACTGTTGAGAATACAATGTTTTGTGTAGTAGATAGGAGACTTGACAAGGCAAAGTGACTCAAATGAGAGATGGTATGGAAGAGAGGAAGGGGCAGAAGGAAGACTTTGTGAAATTTGTGGAGCTGGCATTTATTCCACACCTAGAATTGCAGCTTTTGGATTAAAAAGATACAAGAAGTAGGTGCTTTTCATAGCTGGGACTAAGACAGCTATGATTGCAAATCTGGTTTACTCAAAATATTAATCTGTGCTGAGCAGGTTCAGAATTTCATCTTTTTTCTTTTTTTTTCCTCCCAGCTAGAATGTCTTTGGTGCCCTGGCTTCTTTCCTTAAACTGTATTTCAAGGAACAGGATCTGATGCAGGCTCCTGCAAGTCATGACATTTTTGAGAATCCATTTGGCCTCTGAATCCTTCCTCTGGTGAATGCAGGGGCAGGGAAGAGTGCAGGGAGAAGGGTACCGTGCTTACAGTGTTGTAAAGCGGACTACAGTGTTGTGATTTATTGTAGGAATATAACTCACATCTGAAATGTGCAAGTGGGAGGTGGGAAGCTAAGGTCAGGGAGTCACGGTGTGATAATTTTAGTTGGCTGTGTTTTGCCAATTCTGCATCAATATTCATTGATGGTTGTGATGGTGGTTGTGATGATGGTTGTGGAGAGTTTGTGCGCAGCTGTAGCATGTTCTTTTTCTGTGCTTTCCTCAGTATTTTTGTGACAGTAAAAGGCAGATAATTATAAAGGCTATTTTGTATGACCACACTTACCTAACACAGCATGGAGGTGTAATCTCATCTTAAGCCCATCCTCAGGGCAGCTGATCACAGTAGACCTAAACTTGAATAGAATTATATAGAATATTGTACATTGCATTTTCCACCTGTATTAGCCAGTAAAATCTGGTTTACTATCTAGTTGGAATTTGGTGGTGTTAATAGAAAAAAATCAAATATTTCTGATTTTAGGAACTTTTTATTGGAGTTTGTGTGTACAAATGGAATGCCTTTGACTTAAGAGAAAACTGAAGTGGTTGAATGCTTGAAATTATTTGAGTAGAAGCTAGTTTATACTGTGGTATTTAAAAATGTATTTTAGAACCTGAACTGTATCCTGCCTGCTGTGGGGTTTTTTTTTTGTGTGGGTTTTTTTTTAAAGGAATAAACATTTTATTGTTTTTTTTTTTTTCCTAATAGCTCATCAGGCTACAGATATTTGTATAAATTGAAGGCATGCTAGGTTAAATATTTATTGTAGCTGAGGTTTTCAATGGGACTTACATGCTGAAATCACACTGTAATTCTTAGAAAACCCTCTTACATGTCCTTGTGTGCAGAGCAGCTCTGGCTACCTGCGAATGCATGCAAGCAAGTAAACACATGAGACTTCTTAAAGTGAAAGGCTGTTAAAGTGCTTGTTCTGTATTTTATTTTAAGTATGGTGGGAAAGCAGGCAACTTCTACAGAGAGCTTTACTTCATGTGGCATTAGGGAAGTAATTTGGTTAAGTGTTTGACATATTGCTTGGCAAAGTGGAGTTACTGTAGCTGCGTGAATTCACTGGAATTCAATTCTAAATCTATTTAGCTCTTCTTTGTAGCTTTCTAAAAATGTTATCTTAATGAAAACTAACAGATGTTAAATGTCTTGTAAGTGACACATAAGATTCTTGCAAGGCGAAAACCATCAGTGTTTCCGTAATGACTGGTGTCCTCTGTGTTCATTTAAAGTGAGATTTCTGGAAAACATGTGGTTGCAGGATTGTATCTTTTATCTTTCCCTTTTCATAATGAAAAAAATCTGTCTAGAGCTTTTTGTTACAGAGGAAAGAATTTTAAGTTAATTCTGTCTTCCTGAGTTTGTGGATTGTTTGAAGCAAATAAAGTGAATTGTGCAACTTTTTTTTCTCCTACACTTGTAAAGTCTGAGTTTTGACAAACTTGCCAATTTGAATGACTTGGTTTACATACACTTGGTTTTACATTATCAACCAGCTCCCTCTGCCTCATGAAAGTATCACAGTCCCAATGATCCCTTGATTGCCAACAGTATCTCCAGGCTGTCCTTTTTTCTCCACTTTGTCCTCTTCCTCAAAGTAAAAAATTAATAGCCCTGAGTTACTGTGACCTATAAAATAAAATAGATGCCATTAAGTACTGGTAATTGTGGTGTTTGCTTAGGACTGCCCTGGCTACATAAAAACTTACATTGTAATGGTAATACTTGTCCCTTTTATTGTAACAGCTTAACGTGTTTGGATTTTTGAGGCAGGATCAATGATCTTGTTTCACTTGCACAGATAATAACTGACATTTTAAAGAACAAACCGTGTTGAAAGAATTGCTCATAAATTAATCAGTCTTGGGACCGTGCCTGTGAACTATGTGATAAGGATAATAATATTTGAGCATTGCTACACTTTTACACTTCCTGGGATTGTAGTGTTTTTCGGTCTTCCTCTGAGTTCAATTCTATATCAAGTTTTAAGACTGTGGCTATAGTAATTGGTTCTCTGACGGTACTTAGGAGTCAGAGTATTGTCTTTGGTTGTTTTGTTATATATTGATTTCCCATTTTTGTTTAAGTCTCTTTGTGCTATAAGGAACTATTTTTTTTTTTTCACTGTATAGTTATCTTTTTGTAGTCATCAAGCCAGAGGCTTTCTGCAGCATGAACACATTAAGCACAGTCATGTGTGGATTTGTGAGATGGCAAATGCAATGGAAGGGAAAAGGAAAGGATACACTCCTAGGGAAAAGGCATGATAAGATTTAAACCAAATGGATTTGAACTGTTATTATTCTGCTTGCTGCAAAATTACCACCAGCGCTTGACGTTTTGATCGTGGTGTGCACATAGCACAGAATATTTCCACAAAACAAATTTTGGCAGTTACGGCCACATTAACATTTTTCCAAAAGAAGCAATGAGTTGTGAATAGTGCCAAACTCGGTCTTCTGAATTCCACCATAGGCAACTATTGTAATGTTATATACAAAAAACCTAATACACTTCCACATTGTGCACTACTCTTTATTTATAGGCATTAATTTATATCAATTTAATGGATACAGGACTCAACTCTATCGGAGCTCATGGTTTTTAAAATTGAGTTAACGGTGGTTAATAAGAGTGAAGAGTGAAAAATAAAATAATTTGAATTAAAAGAAAGACAGGCAGGTTCATATTCTAGCATTATTTTGTATGTGTGCTGCAATGATGTGCATGACAAAGTCATAAGGTTATTAGGCACTGAACTCGGGTACAATAGCAGTTAGTCATCTAACCCCCTTACTCTCCGTAGGAAAATTCAAACTCTAATATTTAGGCCTAGATCCATCTTGCTTGCATTCATTTTACCAATCTCTCTCTTTCTGAAAGGAATTTGATCTAAACTGCTCATGTAGATCTTTCAGGTCCTGATTTCATCATTTGTCTTAAGGATGAAACACTTGCTAAAAGTGCCTTGTCTTCCCCTCTGCACTGAGAGTACAGGGGCCCTGAAATGCCTGAGACTCAGTAGGTAAAGCAGAGGGTCAAATTCCCCTATAGAAAAACAGCTATGTGACCATACACAGAGACTCAGTGTTACCATTGTTCAATACGTTTTGTGGTTTTTTCCTACAGGTCCATGAAGGATTCTTGGAAAACAAGACTCCTCCCATAAATGTCAGTGCCACCAGCAGTTCTTCTGAGAAAAGGAGTACTGATTTACGAATATACATGCTGTGTTTTCTGCCATTCATGATTCTCCTGGTCTTTATTCGTGACCTTAAGAGCCTGTCCTCGCTTTCATTGCTTGCCAATCTGTCCATGGCTGTCAGCCTGGTGATCATTTACCAGTATATTGTTAGGGTGAGTATAAAAAAATTTATTATCTTTTTTTTTTTCAGTGTGGCAAGTTGTATTTGTTGCATGTGGCAGTTGGTCTCTGATAGATATATGCTGACTGACAATTTCTGAAAGGCAGAATTGTCTTATATTTAATTGAGGCATCTTAGAATCATAGAATCATACAGGTTGGAAAAGACCTCTAAGATCATCGTGTCCAACTGTCAACCCAACACACCATGCCCACTACACCATGTCCCTAAGGGCCTCATCTACACGTCTTTTAAATACTTCCAGGGATGGGGACTCCACCACTTCCCTGGGCAGCCTGTTCCAAGGCCTGATCACTCTTTCAGTAAAGAAATTTCTCCTAATGTCCAATCTAAACCTCCCCTGGCGCAACTTGAGGCCATTTCCTCTCGTCCTATCGCTTGTTACTTGGCAGAAGAGACCAACACCCACCTCGCTACAACCTCCTTTCAGGTAGTTGTAGAGCGCGATGAGGTCTCCCCTGAGCTTCCTTTTCTCCAGGCTAAACAACCCCAGTTCCCTCAGCTGCTCCTCATCAGACTTGTGCTCCAGGCCCTTCACCAGCTTCGTTGCCCTCCTCTGGACACGCTCCAGCACCTCCATGTCCTTCTTGTAGTGAGGGGCCCAAAACTGAACACAGGATTCGAGGTGCGGCCTCACCAGTGCCCAGTACAGGGGCACGATCACCTCCCTGCTCCTGCTGGCCACACTATTTCTGATACAGGCCAGGATGCTGTTGGCCTTCTTGGCCACCTGAGCACACTGCCGTGTGCTTAATTTAAGGAGGTGCCTTATTACTTGAGACATACTTTAAACATGGAGTTTTACGGTACTTTTGAAAGAAAGGATAATATTGCTGCACTTAAGATAATAAAAATATGTATTGTAATGACTTGAAGTCCTTGAGTGGAAGAATATGTGAATTTTTAGGGGTTGCGCTCAGAACTTGCAAGGTTTTAATCTATCAATGGTTTTGTTGCAGCAGCAGAACAGTTTCAACAGCAACGTTTATTTCTAGTATTTCTCTAGTACAATCAGGAGAAAGTTAAGACTTACCCTTTAAGAATACATATTCTTATGGAGACTTCCATCTCCTGAGAAGTTGAATAGTTCCTGTGTTTTTCTGCGTTGCTGCTGTTTTTCGTATTTGGAGGCATTTCATAATGGAACAAATTAAAATAATGGCTGAAAAAAAATCATGCCTCAAAACCTCTACATTTTTCTTTCTTATGATTTTTGAAAAGTGATAAGTGATAGACACTGTTGCGCACACAATGTAGGTAAGTGGTGAGTGCCACTATTATTTGAGAAAGCTTTCACATGAGTGTATGAAACGAGTGGGAAGCGGAGGATGGGGAGGAAGGCAGAAAAGCCCACGAGAGGTATTGGCTGGGAGAGGCAGGAGAAGTTACATAGAAGAGATTGGAGGAGGTAAAGAGTAATTAATTGTTCTGCAGGAACTCAGCTTGTATTAAAAAGATTTTCTTTTACTGTCCCTTATGGTTATGAAGAGTATCTATGCAGTGTGAAAGCAGATTAGAAAATGCAATACTCTGAGAATAGCATAAGTTTGCAGAAGATTAAGCTTGAGGTGTGAGCTTTCCCTTTTGTTTTAATTGATGCTCACTCATATACACCAGCGTGATACTTTAAATGTGAAAATTTCTAGTGTCAGTAATATGAACCTAGAATAAATGTATCTGCAAGTGTCTGTGTGTGGGTGGGAAGGTGACTATGAATGTATATAAAGGACTAAGTTTGGGAGGAAAACCAGGGATTGTAAATAGCAATGTATACACCACTGTCAACATGTACTAATTTTCTTTCCTATAGCATAACATATCAATCAAAACTGTAGGAACAGCTAAAGTGCTTTACATAGCACGGTTTTGCTTTGTTTTCTTCAGGATATGGTAGATCCTCGAAAACTGCCTCCTATGGTTGGCTGGAAGAAATACCCACTGTTTTTTGGGACAGCAATATTTGCTTTTGAAGGAATTGGTGTGGTAAGTGCTTTTTACTGACTCTTCAAAATACACAAATCTCTGCTAGATGATAGGATACAGGCAGTTTTCCTCCTGTTGTTATTTAGTTGTTTTTGTTGAAGCACTAATCTCCCATGTTGGTATGAAAAGGATTAATTTATCTTGTCAAATAAGGCAAAAATTGAGGGCACAACACAACACTCCCCATCAAAGGGGAGTTTGGTGAATACCAATTGCTACTTGGACACTTGGCACCTTCCCAAATTACAAGAATGTCTTTAGTTCCAGATAGATTGAGACAATACTGTAATAACAACTAGTATCATAATATGCTATGTAATAATATAATACGTAGCTAATAATATGATGGTACTATAATTATAATGATTTAGCAGCTCAGTTTTAGGTGATGAGGATGTAAAAATAGAAATATATTCAGCATCCTTCCTTTCCTTTGGGATCACAGAGTGATTTATTATAAATGTGTTATTATTCCTGCTTCAAACTTGTCTGTAGTTGTGACTTGACAGAGATGGAAGTGATAAGAAAAAGGATAGAAATTTCAGAGTATTTTTTTGATTCATGGCCTTCTGACCATGAACCTCAGTTCCTCATTGTTTCCTGAAAGATGTCAATTAAATAGATTTATCACTCCGAAAATTTGGTTTTTAAAAGTGGATCTTTTAAAATCTCTTATTCACTTATTACTGATTCTCAGGGCTTTCTGATTGCATCTCACGCTAGCAAAGTTTGCAAGATAGTTAGCCCTTTTGTGCCACATAACATATTTTAAAAAGCAGCCGAACAGGCTTCTGGGAATGGTAAGTCATGATCTCTTTAAACTGTTAGGAAATTACTATATACACTTTATTTGTTACTGATACAATTACATACTTCAGCAAGTGTTACTATATGCTTAAAACTAAAAAACAAACAACACCCCCACCCTCCAAAACCCCAACCAAACCAACCTCAAACCAGCATGCAATTAATCTGAAATGATTGTCATTGACATAACACAGGAGAGTTTTGAAATATCTTTTCTTTTCTGGAACTGTCAGCACTGCATTAAACCAGAATATTTTACCCTGCTACTGTTATTATCACTGCCAGAAGAGCTGAATAGGAAAAACTTGTTAACTCCTGTTATGTTACAAAAGTGTGTTTTCACACACGGTATATGTGGATCTAGTGACTGTGAGTCTCCATTTCTCAAACTGTTCTTGACTGTTTCTCAAACTTTGAATTAACTGATGCAGAGGTTTAGCTGCCATATATCTGAGTATATCTGGACATCTTTCCTTTTGTCACCTGGAAGTTCTGTCATAGGAAATCAGCCGTTTGTCTGGGATTGTTTGATGCCTGCAGGTCTTGGGCAAAAAAACCATGCTCAGTGATTCTGATAAATTGGGCTATACTAAGCTTCTTGCTCTTAAATTGTATAGTCTGTCTGGGACAGACTGCACTTACTGCATGCGTGTAAATGCAAGTCATGCGTGATACATACTCCAGTTGTATTAGATTTGTTGCTCATGTACTACATAGCATGTGGGTATGTATTTGTAGCCAGGAAATCCCAAGCAAGAGTCCTGTGAACCTCAGGAAAGTGTGGAAGGCTTACCATTTGCTAGGGTAGTTTATTGAATTATAGGTAGGGAATTGATTTATGGTGATTATTTTCTGGCACATTAGATCCCACATTAGACAGCTTCTTAAATTTACATCAGCAGTAGTAACACTGACTTCCAATGTAAACCTTTAAAGAACTGCCCAGAGCGTTGTGCTTGATTGAATCCCTGGTTGTTACTAATGACATCTTTAAGAACTCCAAACTTTTTTTCTTCTTTTATTCAAGACCATATAATGTAGGGTTCATTTGAATTGTACCTTTAAAACATAAAAATATTGCTTGATATTATTAGATATTAACATTATACGGTTGTTGCGTATATTTCTGTATAGGCTGTCTCAATTTCTTACTTGATCATAATTAACTTACTCTTCAAAGCAAATGAAGAGTGCGTTTTAGTTTTTTCCACTTTGTTACTGGTGTTTACAAACTAATTAAATGTTTATGTTCATTATGCTTTGATATACTTCATGTGTGTGTGTACATTATAGAAGACCATTAAAATAATGTGGCTACCTTTACAAGTTAAAATTATAGCAAAAGTGAAAATCTAGAGCTTAATGTTTCTTCCTTATATGTAGAATGATATTAATATGTCTGTGCCTCTCAGGGATATTTTGAACCTGCATAATGTTTGCTGTGCATTTGTATTGCTGTAGTTGCATGCATCATAGAGAAGGTTTGAAGAAACAAATTATTTTATGGATTTGAATAATCAGTACTAAATAAAGTTGTTTAAGCATGAAATAAATAAGATGAGCGAAGCAAAGTGAGACACACGTTTCCACTTTAAACAGTTAATATTTCATACAATTCTTGGCGATTGATTTAATTGATAACTAGTTATTACAGCTCAGTAAGTTACCATCATATACTGAACTGTGATATATCTGTGTGCTTGTGACCTCTTGCAAATGTGAAGTGAAACACGTTTAAAATTCTTCCATTGAGGTGTAAGCTAATGTAGTGCATTTCAATTCGCGTTACAATGGATTAAGAATATTCACAGTCACTGATTTGTGATAACCTGTTACTCTGTGTCTTAATTACTGTTGTTCTTATATCCATGTGGTTGAAGAGTTCTGATAAGGAAAAGAAACCACACCATTGAATTAGATTGGCTCCTTAGTCTACTCTCTCTGACTACAGGCACTCGAAGTGGATTTCCCTAATCTTGGTCTTGATGTTCGAGACTTCATTTTAGATTTTATTCTGGAATGTCTTGCAAGTAACACTTATTTCTGTGAAGCTATGTGAACATTATGTTATAAACAGAAGATTTAAGGTCTTAATTTTATCAGAAAAGTTGATTATGGTTGATTCATTTTATGCAATGTTAACCTTAAACAGTTATGAGGCCTCATTTTTCCTTTTCCTTGATTTCAAACATACTTTATGCTAATTCACACTGTACTCATCTGGGAGCTGCCAGATTATTGAATGTTATGAACAGGGACAGCAGATGAAATTCTGAGTTTTTGGGGCTAGTTAAGTCATCTTAAGCAGAACCTGACAAGAGAGGAAAAATGCCCTCGCTGTGGTTTCTCTACTACCATTGTTCTGTGTAAAATGGTCTTTCCTGCTAGGAATATTTAAAGATCAACAATTTGAGTAGAGGAATAAATGGTCTACAAGGCACAGTATAAAACAGTGCACCTTAGCTATAGCAGTCAGGGGGATTTATTTTCAAAGATACTTAATTGACTTTGTTTTCACTAACAGGAGAGTGGCTAATGTAGAAAGAAGATAATTGGCAGTTCATAATGCCATACTCAGTATGGAAACATGTTTGTCTGGTTTCTTTGAACCAAATGATAGACTGCAGGGGAAATAATCTAGCACTGATTTTTTTTTCATCCCATGGTTTCAAAAAGCTTTTTATATATGGATTTTTTTTTTTTCTTCTTTTCTTTCAGTTTAGGACTTGTCATCACTTGAAGTATGACTGTAGTTCTTTAGTAACTCTATTAAAATTAGTGAGACTAGTTAAACAGAGGAGTCTAAAGTCCTGTTCACTATGGGGAATGTGATTCAGAGAGGTGCACTGATTCAGCAGATTCCTAGTAAGATTTTCTTCTTGGACTTGGGAGAGAGTATATTTCTCTTTTAGATGGTGAGTGTAGGAACATGGGTTTTGGTTAAACTCTGTCATTAGTTTAGGACTGATTAGCTGTCCCTGTGTAATAAGAAAATCAGCAGTATGGAAGTAATTTGGAGTATCGTTGCTTTCGATCCCCTTAAATAGACTTTAAGAACCTTAATTTTACTGACTTGTGTCTGTAATAGCTCAAAGGAGGAAGGGTAGCCTATTTATAATTGAAATATAGAATCTCAAATAAACCAAGGCAGTGCCTAGACACTAGTACTTGTGTAATACTAAGAGCTAGTTAAACATTTAATCAGCCAGTGTTATAAAAGTATTTTGAGATATTTTCATTAAAATAAAAAATAATTAATATGATGAATTGATGATATTAATATGATGAATTGAGCTATTCATATCTGCCTGTGAGATCAATCTAAACTCTTATTTGATGGCAGAGTTGAACAGTTTTGTCGTTTTGCTAAAGTCCAGGCAAGTTGTTTGTTTGTTGCTACAACTACTACAGCAGAAATAAGGTTAGTGCCATCAAGGGCCTGATTAATGTTAATGCATGCTAAACTCTGATACATGTAACAACAGGATTATAAAGTGCTGCAGTCTTTTGCTTGTACTATTCATTTCTTTGCTCCCCGTTTGAGCTGTCTGTAGAAGTGGGGTCACTGCTGATTGGTATAAGGTATCTGCTGCAAATTGTGAATGTCTTGGCAGCCACGTGCTAATGATTGCTGTGTACTAACGGGAGGAGTTGGCAGCAGGGTTACCCAGTGATCCCTTAATATTGAGTTAGCAAAGAGGAACTGAGAGCTCAGTACTGTTGATCCGGTGGTTATCATTCATAGTGTTGAGAGTCGGTTTGGGATTTCAACACTTGTAAGTTAAGATTTTAAGATCATCAGGGTGACCTTGTGAAAATCGTATTGACTGGTTGCATCAATACAGTTTGTGAAACAATAGTAGCAACAGAAATGCTTCTGAGTGGATACAACAGACCATTTTAGATATTTGGTTTTGGTTTAAAGTGAGGATTTCTGTTCAGAAGGCAATAGTATGTTGATTAGGAGCTGGAGAAACTATATTCAGCACTCTGTGGACCTTTTTGAATACGGGGCTCTGCTAGAGTTGGGAGAATCTGCAGCTGCTTCTTTCCCTCTGTGCGTTAGCTTCTCTCTGGCTGTGGGTTCCCTGTGCCAGATGATGCTACCTGGCAAATCGCGGGGCTGGTGTTCAGGCCACAGAAGAGAAGAGAGTACCAGCACTACTTTTTGAATACAGGAGCTGCAGGTGATATAATGGAGTGAATGTGTCTTTCACAGAAGGTGTAACATTACTTTTTAAGAACCATGTTCAAGAGCCTCTTTCGTATTCCAAAGGTGAGTAGGTCTGTTTTTACAATGAATGTGAAATTTTTGTTATTGAATTAACAAGTAACTTCAGATTGTGCTCCTGAGTGTGCTCAGAATGTAGTTAAACCTCTTGAACATACTTTTCAGAAGAGTGTAAAACCAAAGCCTTTGGGCTTGAATACGTCTGTAGCATTACCATGTGCAGGTAATAGCTTTGCATAATGTTATATAATAGCAGTTACACTTAATGAGTATTTTGTGGTGAAGGCCTGGTTGGCTTTCTTGTCCGAGGTATAAAAACCAAATCCAAATGCGGAAGTGATATTTTAATATAAGCTTCAGGGGGAAGGAGGATGAAATAGATTCGTAACGTTTAAACAAGAAAGATAATTTTTCTTCTCTATTACTTATAAATATGCTAAATTAAGTACAGTTTGTACAATTGAGTATTTTTTTTTTTCTTCCCCTGTTGAGTGCTACAGACTGATTAGCCTATCGAAGAGAAAATATTACTTTCCAACATTAATTTCAGGTTTGGAAAATACGGCTTCTGATGTTTTAGCCTATTACTTGATGGTGTCTATTCAAACTACTTTTGAACTTGGATATCACAGCTTTGCAGTAGAAAGTCGGGTGGTATTTGTATACCAAAAGAGAGGCTCTGGAATTACATTAGGCAGCAGCTAACCAATTCCCGGAGATTTAGAAAAGAGAAAACTAAGTGGATTATGATTTTAAAATGTCGTTATTTGGATTTTGAAAGGGATGCAGATGAGCTTGTTAGGCCTGTGGCTTTGAGATAAAGGCCTCTCATTGTCAAAAAGTCTTTCGCTGGATTAGTATTATCCTTCAAAAAAAATAATGAAACCCAATGGCATTCTTCTGTTGTCTTTAAGACCAGACTGGATTTGTCAGAAACGGACATTTAACAGGTAACATGACATCATCTAAATCTGCTTGGGGCATCTCTAGAAGGTGTTCATTGGTGTTCTTTTGAGATAATGCAAAGGCTTTTATCATCAAAATATAAAAGGTGGGAGTTCTTAGAGGATGTTTTTACATTTGGACACCCAAGTGTAAGTGACTGGATTTGATGACTGTGGAGATGACCTACTTCTGAATGTACGTGGTAAATGTGGACTTTAAATGTCTTGTCAGCAAGACATGTGTTATACTGTGCAAAATCATTTGGTTTGGATGTCTTCTGAAGATTAATGTAAGAGAGGAGGAAAAAGATTATGGGCAAATGTGTAGAAACAGAGAATGTTGTTAGATGTAGCAGATAAAAAATGTTGTATCAGAAACTGTAAAAAAAAAAAAATCATCTGCCATATTCGGCTGAATGTATCAGGCAATTTGATATTACCTCTTTATCAAGTTAAATATTCCGTACCGATATCTTGCATTTCCTGAGTATGGAGAAACTTCCTTTTACCTTGGAGAACCGTTTGTTTGTGCATATTCTAACTTTAATACTTCCTATATTTACAGCGAGCCTTACTAACAGAAATAGAAGACTCCTGAGTATAACTTTCTTTCAGGCAGCATCCCATACCTGGGGGAGTGATAAATAAGCTCTTAAGCGTAAAAAAGCAAAAAGGAAAAAAAAACTCTGGAGAAAATACCAGGCTCAGATGACAAGCTAAGTAGGATTTATATAATTCCTTCAAGAATTGTTAAATCAAGGCCATCAGAATTGGGCAATAGACTGTTTTTTTGTGGATATGAGTAATTCTTTTTCCTGGTGAAACAGATAGGAAACTGCTTTGCTGGAATCTGAGAAGACTGAGTTTTGGAGTGATTGGAATTGCTCAGCAGATTTCAGAAGTAGTGTTCTGTAATGAGAACTTTGCTTCTGGATTTATTTATCTTGTATAAACCTTTTACTATAAAAATTGATGTACAGTCACCATTTGGCTTGCGTCTTTCCTTGGGTAATAGTAGCCACCCTTTTATTTGCAGTCATGAGGGATCTGTTAAGGAAAATTAGATTTTTTGTTGCACTTGTTGCAAAAGAGTGACATTCTGTATCTTCCTCAAGAGAGCGAGCTTTAAAAACGTATCTAGAAGTGATGGAATAAAAGCTTGTTGCTCAAAATACTGCATAAGACTTTTTCTGTACAGTGAAAGGAGATGGACAAGGGCAGGCAAGCAAAACGTAGCAATGTAATAGACATATGATCGTTAATAATGATAATATGATCATTATTTTACTTGGAGGAATCATACTTTTTCTGCAGACAGTTCCCCAGTACGCTGTAGGGTTGTAGATCTATCTTTCAGTGAACAAATGAGTTCGTTGGTACCTTCTGCAGACAAGAAGGAATGGGCCAGGCCTGGGCTGCATTGATTTACTGAGGATTCAATCATCTGTCTTTGGGGGTAGGTGGTAGAATTTACATTTACATACCTTGAATACCTTCGATATCAGCTTCCTCAGCTTTTTTGCTTTGAATGAACAGACCTTTATTTTGTTGCAGTGGGACATGATTATAGATGGATTTTTTTTTTCTGAGTGAATGTTGATAAATACATTGGTTTTAATTTTCCAAAATTCTTGAGTTGTCTGTACCTTAAACTAATCAAAACGTCTGTATAGCTGTCTCTATTACCTGAAATACTTATTTTAAAAGTGTGAGGGATGGAGGATTGCTTCATTCTTGCCTTTTTAGTGGTATTTCCTGAAAAAGGGAAAGATGGCCATATATATTTAAACGTTAAGCATGTCTGCTATTAAGTTATCTATTACAAGATCAGTTTTTAGTGGCCATGACAATTAAATCACAATTTATCTCATTATCTGCGGGCTGAATTCTCTTGTGGGTTTTTTTTGGTCTAGTCATATAAAAGGTACAGTAGAGATTTCTGATTAGGATTAGACAGTCCCCTGCAGCTTAGTTGTAGAAAGACTCAGTGTAGCAGCATATTCAAGGCAAGGAATGAGGAGACAGTGGTATTACTGGGGGATGTTTATACCTACTGCATGCAGCTTGAAATGAAAGGGAAGATACTTTGCATAATGGATGATGGTAGATTAGCCAGGTTATTTCAAAGATTTGATTATGCTTCTTTGCCAGTAAATTATGGGTAGTTTTGACTTCATTTGGTGGATTAAAGGAAGGTGAATTATGCTTTTATGTAAATTAAGAAACCAAAGGTTGACAGTTACTGAAGGAATCAAGTATTAAGTTCCAAGTAAAATAATAGCAGTGACATGTGCCAGTGTCTCAGAAATGATAGGAAGATCTCTGTGAAGCAGGGGGCAGAGAAATGTGAAAAGATTAAAACCTAAAAAATAAAATATAAACAGCTGTTAAGAATACAATAGAACAATAGTTGTAGGTTGCCTGTGAGGAATTGTAAATGGTACTTGCCCTTTATTCTATTGATTTCACATTACTTCAGTTCACATATTGATGTCTAGATTGAATTTCTCATAATAATCACTTTTTCAATTTTTTCACGTATGGCCTATGAAAAATCATAGCATCTTGCTGGAGGTAACAATGTGCATCCATAAAACCACAGAAAAATTAAGTTGGAAAAGACCTCTGGAGGTATTCAAGCCCAAGCTGCTGCTCAAAAAAAGGTCTACTTTTAGGTGGATTAGTTTCCTCTGGACCCTATCCAGCTGAGCTGTGAAAGTGTCTGAGAATGGAGGCTCTACAATCTCTCTTGGTACCCTGTCCCAGCAATTAGCTGTTCTCTTTATAAAATTATTTTTCCTTATGTCCAACTGAAAATTCCCCTTGTTGCAACTAGTGGCTGTTGCTTCTCATTCTTTGACAGTGCACCTCTTAGAAATTGGCTTGGTCTTCTCTGCAAGCCCTCTCTTCCTTTGGTGAGCTGAAGGCTTCAAGGAGATTCCCTGCCCTAGCCTTCTTTTCAGGATGAGTTAACTCAGCTTTTTTTTCCGTTTATAATCGCCAGAGAATTAACAGATACTCGCTGAATGAACGTTTTTATTACTGGTCCAGGCCCAAATGCTACCTGTTTGTAGGAACTCAAGAATGGGAAAACTTGCCTGAACATGAAGGGAAAAATTGCCTGTAATTTGCATCCTTCAAAGCCCTTAATAAGGAGGTATGTTAAAAGAATCTGAGTGCAACTGAGAACAAAAGAATCTGTCCTACCTGGCAGTTTTTGATGTGAAATATAAAAAGATGACTTGATAGGTACTGTACGGACACAGAAGCTTAATTCATTTAGAGGAATTAACATATTTTGTCTGTGTGACAGTAAAGTAATACTTCTTGCCACCTCTCCTTTTGTATTTTTTCTACTTCTCAACACTATCATTTAAAAATTGATTTAAGTTTTGAAATTCTTCCTGGTTTAAATTTTGCATTCTCTACCAGACTAAGTTAACAGTGCAAGCTCATATTGCTTTCTGGAGGAAAAACGTTGGCAGTGGAGGCTCTGACTTATATAAAGAGGCTCCTCAGTTAAGATGTTTAATGTATTTTAATTGAAGATGAACGAAAATTTGGAAATGCCTCCGAATGTGCATCTTTTTAGAGATCTCTCTGTTCCCAAGTGTAAAATGACTTCTTCAGGATTTCTAGTGTAGGAGAAATATAACAACGTGGGATGGATTGGCAGTGCTGATACTCAACGATAGGTCAGGAAGTGAATATCAATGGGTGACCAGGAGGAAAGGAAATAATACAGCAGCAATTCAAATACCAATTTGTTTGTTAATTAGTGGATGAAATCTGCTTTCTTCATAATTTACATTGGTTAAATTGAAAATAGTAAATATTCAGTCATCTAAAAAGCAATTTTGTATGACGGACAGTAGCTTTTACAGGGCAACCCTAAAAAGACGACAAGCTTGTTTAATTACACTGTCATACTGTTAATCGAATATAACCTGCATGTCTATGGAAAGATAAGCTGAACTGCGGTCTTCATTCCACTGACTATATTGACTAGCTCTTCGTTAGTGATCTTCATTACAGAAGCTTAGACATTTTATTTTTATGTAGGCATACAAAATTAGGTGTTTTAATCTTGAACTATATCCCATATGGATATGAGTGTACAGTTCTTCTGAATGACGTGGGGAAAGTATGCTTGTCTAGGACCACCCACGTACCTTCAGTTTGTGTCTTAACGAAGACATAAAAGGATCTGTAATGCTGAAATTCAAGGTGGGAAGAGCAGCATGTGAGCTTGTTACTTGGATTTCCTGCCTTGCCTGGAAATTGTGTGTTGGTGACTGAAAACTTGTTGGAACTTACTAAGTATATTTTTCTATACACTATGTAGTACATGTAAAAGGCAATCTCTCCAGCAAACTGCATGCAGTAATGGTTGTAATGCCTGTATCTTCACTTTGAAGTGATGGCAGGCCCAGCAAGCTCACTTGGCTATAGTTCAGGCTCAAAGCATTACGTTTAGGAAAAGCGGTGCTTAGTGTGCCTGTCCCTGTCTCTGTCAGAAAAATGAAAAAGAGCATGGGTCCACATTCTGGCAGCTGTGGACTCGAGCTTCCTATCCGGGGAGAGCCGAGACTGAGCATGAGCTTGTGTGTCAAGCGTGTGCATGGTAGGTTTGTCTGTGATGGAGACTGACAGTGCAGACATACCTAATAAAAATAGGAGAATTACCCTTGGATTCTGAACAATTCAGTTAAAAAAAAATCAATAAATAGTGTTGCTCATATTGCCTGTGTATTTTTATCTGGGCACTATAAGTTTCTCTTGTCAGTTTTTCTAACCTGTGAATATTGCTTTATTTTTCCACACCGGTGCTGTTTTTCAACCAAGATAGGTACTTTTCAGTAATTGAACGTTTCTATTGGGTCCATAAAACATTGCGATTTTCCAGGCTGTAAAACATTATTGTAGAGTAATCTTTATTAATAGCATCACCTAAATTTCAGAAATTGGCTTTGAAAGGGGGGAGAAAAGTAGTCGTATTGTGAGGACATAAAGTGTAATTGATTCTCCCTCTATTTCCAGGTACTCCCATTGGAAAATAGAATGAAGGACACCACGCGTTTCCCACAGGCGCTGAATATTGGCATGGGAATAGTCATGACCTTGTATATCTCATTGGCCACTCTAGGGTATCTGCGCTTTGGGGATGAAATCAAAGGCAGCATAACTTTAAACTTACCACAAGATATATGGTAAGTGCATACGTGACTTAAAACCAGTAATGTAGAAGGCAGAAATGTTGCAAAGGTTTTTCCATGCCTCAGTGCTGTCATGCTTATAATTGATAGATGCTCAAACTCTTTTAAAAGTATACTATATATACTATCTCTGTGCCTTGTACAGTTGAGCTATGATCCTAGCCAGCTCAAACTCTTTTAAAAGTATACTATATATACTATCTCTGTGCCTTGTACAGTTGAGCTATGATCCTAGCCAGCAATTTCTTGCATATTAAAAGGAATTGCATATGGAAACAGATCAATGATCTTTATAGTTAAGTATTCCATCTCTAGCAGGAGCTAGTTCCAGGTGTATTGGAGGAGGGAATATGCAGTTTGCAACCAGCTGTATTGCAGTTCTGAAACCAGTTAGTTTTACCTGGATATCCTGGTAACATAGTGGCCTTTTTTAGTGGAGTCACTGAGTTTAGCAGATAAACAACGAGAATAGAAGAAATCAAAGCTGAATAGATTTGTAGTTCAGATGCAAGTCCATGGATAATGTATAATAATAGCTTCCTATCAGGAAAATGAAGCTTATGCTTGCCAGTGTCTCAGGGATATTATAATTTTTGTTTAACTTTTTTTTTTTTAATGCTACGAGAGCTCCACATGTCACGTGCTGAAGAAGCACTGAAGACTATTTCAACTCGTGCATAGTTTGTTCTGTATCTGTCTATGGATGGATATGTACTGTAACTATTAATTTAAATATAACTCTTAATTTTTTTAGTACCTTTATGTCTGATGGGCCTAAGATTAGGTATATCAGCAGGGCACAAGTGTAAAAGCTGAAAAGTATTTTAATGTTTTCATTCTGATCAAGTAATGTCTTACATGTTAGATGCTTGCATCAACTTGTTGTTCGGTGTCTGTTGTGGTAGCGTATTGAAGTAGTGAAAACTCAAATTATGTGAAACAAAAACTGCTTTGCTGAACTGAATGCTGACTCCTTTTTTACTCTTTGAAAAAGAGAAGAACACATTTAAAGAATGTTCTTAATTTTCAAGTGTTACTTTTTCACTCTTTTTTTCCCTTTTCATTCCTTGGAGTCAGTGAGAGCTATGCATTTTTAATATTCTTAAAAAGTTTTGTTTAACTGCCTGGCTGATTCCAATGATAAATACATGAAATGACAATAAAATGTGTCTTGAAGGATGAAAGGTTTTTTTGTTGCTAGAATTTTCATGTCTTGGTTGTTGCTTTTTTGCTTGTTTTGTTTTTGTACTGCTATTGTTGAAAAACGGAGATTTGGGCCTCAGTTTTTTGCCTGTGTTGTGTTTTTTGTGGGTTTGTTTTTTTTTTTTCCTATTTTTTCCTGTGGTTCTATTTTTTGGGGCATATTGCTCATGATATATATTTAATTGTGTCCTTCCATTGGACATACATATTAATTAAAAACACCAGAAGTCTTCAAACATTTACTGCATCCATTCTGTCTATATGATGCATCTGAAAGCGAATATACTTCTATTTGTAATATTAATGGTATTGCTCGTTGTTGATATGATTTGTAAAAATTTTGTTTTAAATTGTAGCTCTGGGTTTATTTGTGCCTTAAGAGAAGTGCTCTTAAAAAAGGAGGAGGGAGAGGAATGTGGAATGAGGTGAGGTTGCTCACTCAGTTGCTTTTTATTGTGCTCATGCAAGCAACAGGATGAACTTTATTCTGCTGTAATATTCTGTTTTACTCTGCAGCCCTGCTGTCTAACAGGGCTGTTCAAATACGAGTTTTCAAATAGCTCTTGGCTACAGTGCAGATGTGATGAGAAGATGATATTTATCCTGATGGCTTTACAGACCTAATGCAAAGAAAGAGATAATAAAAGAGATGGAAACTGGTGTTCTATAAGGGGAGAATTGGCCTTATAAGTTTAATAACCTCAGAGCTGCTCAGGGCACATATGTAGAGATAACAGAGGCATCTGTTTTCTTCTTACCCTGGAGAGTACCCCAGAGCACCAAACAAAATTAGGAGAAGCAGCTCAGTGGTACGCCCACAGGTTGTGATGTACGGTGCTATTGCTGTGCAGTACTGTGAGTCTAACTAATACAACACTGATGAGCAAATGTGTGCAATTAACTGTGCTAGCAAAACAAATTTCCAGTGAACCATATGACAATATTTTGTTATTTGGTCCTCACATAAAAAGCCAGTAAATGGCTGGATTGAACTAGAGAAACGCAAGGAGCGGATGAGTTTTTATAAGAAAGCGATCATGCGAAAGAGCCTGGAATGTAGCTAAGCAGTGAGACTTGGCTTATGTGTTTAATTCCAGCTGGACAATCCCTGTCTTAAAAATAAGCCTTTCCTGATAAAGAAAATTAAAATTCTGCTGCTTTCTGAGTTTTATTTGATGTTCTTGCAGATGAATTGGCCAGAAGGCATACACAGGCCCTAGGCCAGTTAAGTCTTTAATTTAAATTATTTAATTTAAGTTATTTAATTTAAATAGAAGACTGCTCATATTCTTAAAGACATTCTGCTAGGTTGGAGCTTTTGGAGAAGAGACTTGTTGCAGTTCTAGTTTAGATTGTGTTTTGGAGTACAAATTGTCGCTCAGCATATTAATTAATTAATTCTAATATATTAATTAGAATATGTTGAAAATTGACTTTATGAAAAGAGAGTAGTTTTCAGCTTGTTTTTGCTGATCTTTAACAACAACTCATTTCTGGAATCAAAGAATTCTATTTTACTGCATTAAATCTTTCTTTTTACATGCAGTTATGTTTAGCTGTTTTGAATATCTTAGTAATTGTTTTTCATATCCTCAGAAGTATGCAGAGTACCTAGTGACATGAATCTTTTTACTCAGTTCGTTGCTGACTGAAGAGAGGACGCACAGGCACAGAGTATAGTTTATCTGATTTATTCGTGATCACGAGGTGCCTCCTGACCCAAGCCAAGGAGGGGCACCATTTGCCTAAAACAGCACATATTTATAGTCAAAAAGTGCATCAATTCGATGCACTTCAAATTGATGACCATCAGTTCGAACTAAGTCCTGCGACATCTGCAAATACAGATTATGGGAAATTCTGCTTTAGTAGAATTGGGGTCTCATACAATCATAGAATGGTTTGGGTTGGAGAGAACCTTTAAAGATCATCTATTCCAAATCACCCTGCCATGGGCAGGGACATCTTTCACTAGATAAGGTAGCTCAAAGTCTCATCCAACCTGACCTTGAACACTTCCAGTGATGGGGCATCCACAGCTTCTGTGGACAACCTGTTCCAGTGTCTCACCACTCTTATCGTAAAAAATTTCTTCTTTGTCCTTGGGTGGGGTCTCATCTTCCCGAATCCCAAAGGTTAACTACCATGCAAATATTATAGCATATTAAAGTTCAACAAGATGTTACAGGGTACTAGTTCAAGTGGAAGCTTAATGCCCTATTGGGTCTAGCTGTATTGATATGCAAGTTTTGTTACACAAGTTTCCAATTTTTTCCCCTTAAAAGAGGTACAAAAAAATCTAAAATGTAGAATTGAAGAGAAGCAGACTTCAGTTAACTTCTTTTAGCACATATGAATGATTTACAATTTTTTTAAAAGAGCCATCTTTATCCGATTGGACTATAATATTAAATTACTAGTAAAATCACTTTAATAATATAAAAATTGTTTCCTAATTTGAAAAATTTGAATCCTTGTAGAGCTAGAAAAATAGTTAGTGTAATGGAGATACTTACTTTGAACTACTGTGTATTTAAAGTTTTGAATCCTGTTTTTGAATATCTTTTAAAAATTATTTTTGTAAATGTTTGGGGTGATCTGAAGCCTGAGTGTTACAGGCTAATTGTGGGTAGCTGGTCAGTTTTTGTTAACCAGCTAAAATCCATCTAAGCTTCTGGAATAAGGACAGTGATGCAGAGCTGATAGAAAAGCGACTCTGTTTTTCCTTCTAAATTTCTTAAAACTGCTCAGCAGTCAAAAAGGAGTATGTCACAAAAGCAGTGACTTCTAAACTAGCTACACCGTTATGTCACCATGTAAAGTGATGTAATAGTTTTTCTGTGTCTTTGAATATGCCTTTGGGGCTTTATTGAGGTGTGTACAGTGATGGTCAAACCTTTGATACAAATAATTTAGGACCTGCTAGTCAAAGTGTATTTTTCTTTTTTCCCCATATATTTTATTCCTTCTGTATATTTGTTCAGCTAATAAAAAAGCTGATTTTATTAGCAGTCTTTTGGTATCATCAAAAATTGAAAACTTGATGAACTGTCTTGCAGTTGTGAGATGAGAAGCATGTAAGCCTGGACTGAAAGGGCTGTTCAAGTTCATCAGCTGTATTCCTCTGCTCAAAACACTCCAGTGTACCGAAACCATTACTGACTGTGTGTTCAACACTTCCTTCAAAACGTTGAAGGAAGGGTGATGGAGGCATCCTGTTGTGGTGGGAAAGAGCTGAGCTGTATGGATACAAATTTTGCCATGCTGAGCCATTTGGCCACAGGACGAGGAACCAAAAGCAATCCTGGCTGGATTTTATTTACTAATAACAGATACAGGCTATGATACTCGAAGGGAGTACGCTTTGAGTGACCCCTGCCAGGCTTTGAGAGATACAGAGACAAAGGTCCGATTTGTTCTTTCCCTACTCTTGCCACTGTTTTTTCTTTTCTTACTGTTGCAAGTTGCCTTTGCTTTCTGGTTGCAGTTGAACCTCTTTTTGAGGACTGAAGCAAAAAAAGGACTCGGTGCTTTGGTCTGCTCAGCATCATCTTTTGTTATGTCATTTATGAGAAATATTTCCTCTTTCATTTGTGAACACATAACACCCCATGGCAAATGAACCAAACTTTACCCAAAAGCTTTGATGGTGTTCTTATTTGCATTCTTAGAAACAAAATCATACCAAGAGACTCATAACTTGTGTCAGTTGGCTGTAAGCAGACCTATGACAAATGCTTGTAGTTTATGCAGCATGGATTAAAAATGCATCTAAATTTAAAACTCTTGGTGGCATGGATAATTCTTTGTCACTTGTTCATTCACCACAAGTTACAGTGGTAGAAGTGTCCACACTTCTTTTTTTTTGGAAGATTTACTCTAGTTGTTTGAGAACTTAACAAAAGTTCTCAAAGTAATTTCTCTGAGACCTTCTCTTGGAGTAGACCTGCAGATATTTTGTTTACAGAAAGCTGGAGATGTAAGAAAACCTTCAGACAGATCATGAAGGAAAAAACAGTAATGCTATAACCATATAGCAACGGATTGCACTGTGTTAAGATAAGTGAGATAAGAGCATGAGCATGATATCTAAAAAACCTTAACTATCTTGGGGAAAAAAAGGAATTTATTTATCTAAAATTTGGCAAGACAGTGCCAATATATGGGTTATTTTCCAACATACGTAAGGAAGCAAGATGCACAAGTCCATGCAAAATTGTATTGAAGTTAGACTGCCAGCCCATTCAGGCATTTTTAAAAATACATTTTCCTTATTTTATACCTGAGCCTCACAGCCGCTTTTATTATATTTCTTACTGAGATACAGTTTATCTGAGAGTAGATGTGAATTTTTTTCCGTGTTTTTTTTTGTCTTCACCTTTGATATAACTCTTTTTTTCTAATAAATACTAATAATCTTTTCCTTTACGCACAGGATAGGGTTTACGGGTTCAGCACAGATCTGAAAAAAAACACATAAAGATTAAAGCTGGATGATCTGAAGTCAGTTAGTATCTTTGGAATAGTAAAGAGTATTTTGAACGAATTTAGGCAAAAAGAAGTTAAATGTAGCTGAGCTTTATATTGTTTATAAAGAAACTGTCCACTATGTTGCACTTTCTGAACATTTTTATCTATACTTTGATGACATGCAGAGTGGAGTAACACTAGGATGGAAAGAGATTAATGAGAATAGAAATTCTTCCCTCTTCTTAAAATGTAGCTTGTGCCTTTTACCAGTACGCGTAGAGATAATTTTGCTTTTAATGTAACTGAATTCTTGGAGTGGTGCAAGACCGCAGCTTGTCTTTGTCTGGCACAGAATTTAAAACCATCCGGAAGTAGCTTTTCAACAAAATACAGAGTCTCTTAAAAAAAAATTATCTTGATGCCTAGAATGTTTGTCTAGTTACAGCAGCTCTAGTCCTGTATGTTAAGAAAGACATCCCTGCATAAAAATGATTCTACAGGAGCATACCTTCTTTTTCCAATTCCTTTTTTTTTAGTAATGTATCCTGCCAATCCACCACTGGCATAAGGTTGGCACAATTTGGAGCTGTAGAACTCGGTACTCTGTTGTACTGCTATGAACCCTATGAAATTCTGGTACAAAACAGTGTTTTTTCCTATCATTACTGACTTTAAATATCAGGGCCATTACTTATACTTCCATCACCTCATATTTGACACAACCCTACACTAAACTTTGGTTGTGTGTTACTCCTTTTTGACATGGCACAGTAATTTAATGGTGTTCTGTACCTAGTACTTTTGAAGAGGAGGGAGTGGACAGCAAGCAAATTTGGGTATTTTCTAGCCTTGAAGGTACACCTTCCAATTTTAATAAATTTCCTGAGATGTCCTCTTCCCAATGTGAAAAGTCTTGTTAGGAACACTTTGTGAATATGCAGAAATCTGGAAGATACTGGCTTTGGTCTTTAAAATGGCCAATGTTTACTTCCACTGTGAAAGGTTTATCAATGTGTAGGTTATATTTGATGTGAATTTGGAATTTTCTTTTCCCAAATAACTGCCTGCTGTATAACCTGCTCTTCTTTAAGTTTATTGATATGTGATTACATGATACTGATTTTTTGTGGGTTTTTTGGGTACATATTTTGGCAGTATCTGCTAGATCTTATGCTTACCTTCTGCAGTTTCATAGGCAGTTATAACTGTTGCAAGCAGATAATGTTATGTTTTTGTTTACTGGGAAAATACACCCCCACACCCCCACTTCCCTCCCCTCCCTTAGTGCCATGTGGCTGTAATGATACTTTGAGCATCAGACAGAATCCCACTACCATTCGTGAAAGTGCCTAACATATTGTATCTTTTTGCATTTTTCCTTCAGTTGATTGTGATCATCATCATCATCATAACTATTACTAATTTTTGCACCTCTTTTTATTTTGTTGGAGAACTTCATAGCAAGGTATTAAAACAGAATAGAACGTAATCTGTGTAACATTTAGTTTTCTATAACAGAATGACTGGTTTGGCTCTGAAAACTGGAACTGTGGCCTTCATAAGTGCATATAGTTTTGGAAGCAATAATTGATATGCAGGAAGGGCATCAAAGCTGTCTGGAAAAAATGACTTCTCTAGGATTTTCTCACACAAAATCACCACACTGCTCTTAAACAGAGACTTCATTGCTTAGATCCCAATTACAGTTATTTGTCTTCAAACAGATTTTTATTTTTCTGTGAGTGCTTATGTTACTAAGGTGTTTTTGATTGTGTTAAGAACTGGTATTCCATTTTGTGTTTGATCAATTGTTACCTGATAGCAAAGACTGATTGTCAAAATGATAGTGCATGATCAGTTTTCATCTTCATTAAGAAACACAAACACGATTACTTGAATTTTTGGTTTCCCACACATTAAAATACTTCTGTTGTATTGTTTTGCCCATTATTGCAGCTTCTCTGTTAAAGAAATAACTTGGCAAGAGAGGGATGAAATCCTGTACATGTAATATGGCTTTTATTAGTATAGTAAGTTGTGTTAGTATAATAAATTAGTATAATTAGTATAATATGATCACTGACTGTGTCTTGGCTTATCTCTTGAAATGAGTAGTGGCTACATTCTGTCATTGTGGCCTTCAGCCTACTACGTAAGGAGTCTGTAAATCACATTCTGGCTCAAAGCACGTCTGTAGACCCGCAGTTTGTGGAGAGACTGGGATGCTGGAGAGCGTGCGGTAGCATTGGATTTCTTCTTTCTATTTTCCCCCACTGTGGAGCCTGAACACGGTCACTGAACACTCCTAGGCTTGGGGTCTTGGAAGCTATAAATAACAGCTTTGTGGGATTTGAGCTGATTTTTAGTTTCGTGCAGGCTGCCTAGTGTTGATTTAGTTGTGTTGTCTAATGGGCAGGGAATTCTCAGAGTGAGTAGAAAAACCCTGGCATTGCACGTGTCAGAAGCAAAATTTGAACCTATTGCTCTGAAAATCCAAATAATCTTTCTGTCCACACCTTCCTTCTGTTTGGAGGGAGTTGTTATATTTATGATGTGTTTTTTGATGTACAATTTTAGAAGAAAGCCACCGTTGTTAACCAAAAATAGTCTTAGGGAAAAAAATTATAGTCACTTTACCAGTCTTTTTAGTTAACAATTCAACAACTGTGGGGATTTTTGTAAACCTTAAAGTGAAGGGGGAAAAAAAAAAAAGCACTGAACAGGTTATGTTTTAATAGGCCTTGTTAAATACTCTGAATTTACATACAGGTATGTAAATTCATACATTAGAAATGTGGGGCTTTGCTTGCTTAGCCATTAATGAATTCTCAAATGTCATATGACAGAAAATTCTTTAAAAGAAAAAAAAATTAGCAAGCTAATTTTTTAAATTAAGAGTTTGCAACTTACATGAACATGTGTAAATGTTTTGAACAGGTTATATCAGTCTGTAAAAATTCTGTACTCCTTTGGGATTTTTGTGACCTATTCGATTCAGTACTACGTCCCTGCGGAGATCCTCATTCCAGCTGTCACCTCCAAAGTGGAGCAGAAGTGGAAGTTACTCTGTGAGCTTGTGGCGAGAGCACTATTAGTCTGCTCAACCTGTAAGTATGTGCAGAACATCCATAAAAAAGCTTGCTATTACACATTGTTGGGGCTTGCTTATTTAAATACATGTTTTTTTACTTATTTTTCCAGAGGCTAGCAAACCTGAAATTTTGTTTCAGTGATTCAGTATGTTTTGATTGTCATGAACAAGTGAATCTAATGTTATATTTGTATTTTAACCACACTTTTTTTAGTAGGTGTGACCAAGTATTTGACAACCATATCTTTTGCCAATAATACTCTAAAGCTGCCAACTTGAAAATAATTTTCTTAGAATAAAAGTTTTTAAGTAATAGACACACATTGCTGTTTCATGTCAGTGTTTCTCTATGTGATCTGCAGTACATGCTGCTCGTGGAGAAATTCTTTTTCTGTTTTGTTAGTCTGAGGGTTAAGCCTGAGGTGTGCTGCTCTGTATCCATACAATAGCACTGGCAAACGTGGGTGCCTGGTCAGAGTGTTCATGCAGGGCCACTTATTTTAGGTGATAATGCTCCAAAGTAGTTTTGCACCTCTGCAGTCAATGTCTGTTACTCCTTTTGTTTTTCTCACTTGTCCGCTACTGTTCCCATCCCTCCTACTGTGTCCCTGCCTTTCTCACAGTGAGTCTAGGTACCACAGACACTAGTAGTAATCAGCAGTGCTCATGGAATGGGGAGCATGGTCTCATCTAGGAATCGATATTCCTGAAGATAATGAACTGAGGAAGTTTAGATTTGTCTTTACAAACTCACATCTAAAGTGCTGAATAACATAAGATGCTTTTCTCAAAGATGTTATAAAAAAGTTGTTTGCAGTATAAAGCTGGCTTCTTGGCTCCTCCATTTGTACTGAAATGAGCTGTTTACCTTAAAAAAAATCAAAACCGCCAAACAAGCAAAAAATGCCAAAACTTGTTTTTTAGGGGGAAAATATTGATGAAAAAGTAGAGTTTATTTTTTGTTGGCTCCCTTCTCTTGGTGAGTACTGACCAGTGGCTAATGTGCTGGACGGCAGCTAATAATTGTCTGTTGTCAAAGAGAACTTGAACATCCAGTGAGACGTTTTTAAGGTTAAGCCTGTTGAGATAAACAGTTTAATGTTGGTGCAATTTAATTACTGCAGTAAGCAAAGGGAAATACCATTGATCTAATAACTTGCTGATCTCAAAATACATCTGCTATGTGAAATTACAAAAAAACATAATGTGAAAAGCTTTCTTGAATAACGAAGTGCAGATCTCCTGAAGCACTATATAGCCTGTGTTCTTCTTCCAGTGTTCTTCATAGCAAACCTATTAAGATTTTAAGATTGAGGATAGATGAATAGCTCTTGTAATACCTGAGAGACATCTAGGTGAAGATGCTTCAGGATCCAAAATGCTTTTCAGTGTCTCTCCAGGATCCGAGTAAACTCTCCAGTATTAACCATATTTTGGTGTCATGAGGCCCTCAAGTCCCACTCATCCTTTATTGTGCTTTATGTGCCCCTTATAACCTGCCCTGGTAACAATACCACAATACATTTGAAAAGCTGAAATTCTTGTAGATCCAAACTGTTGTTTACAGCTGAAGGTTTCGAGAGTTTATAGGTGAAAAAGATGCTTTCAGAGATGTGTCTGATGAGAAGAGCCTGTGGCGAATAGGTCTAAAAGCACATTTGCCTGTTTGACTTCAGGAAATTATAAATGACTCCATGGTATTCAGCCTTTGTTTGTTTGGTTGGTTTTTTTTCCTCAATTTTATTGTTGAGCTTTGTAATTACTGGGAAGACAAAACTGGGGAACAATCTCCAAGAAAAGGAGGTAGAAAAAGAAAGAGAATTAGCTTTAAAATCTGGAAGAGGAGTCTGTGAAAGGTAAAAAGAAATGGAAGCAAATCAGAGGTGGGTTCCTTGTGAGCAGGACTTGAAAATGGAGCGGTTGTCTATTGGGTATAATTAACTACAGTTGGGTGAATTGGGACAGAAAGAATCTAATCCAGCATGAATTGTGGTGGATCCCTTTTTCCCAGAGGTATGTTGACATGTATTTTTTCTTCTTCTTTTTGTTTCCATGCAATTGTCCATTGTGATTTTTTCAGATTTTTTTTTGTATTATAGAATAGCAGCTGATGGCCTTTCTTTTCTGAAGGCATAATAAATACTTTAAAATGATTCAGTATAAAGTGAATGCTATATCTTTATTTCTTTTAAAAAATGTGTAGTAAAATTGGACGTGGTTTGTGCCATTGAAACTTATCTATGATGCAAAACTCTAAAATGGACCTGCTGAAGTGTTACAGGTGTAACTGGGATATTTGAGAGTATTAAATTGTTTGCTGCAAGGCTCAGAAGAGTAAAACTAAAAGTTTGCTCTTCAATGTTTGATATTTGCCAGGCTGTTGTGTGATATGTTGTGTTTATCCTAGTTGTCATTTCAGTTTTTTTCAAGTAGTTTCTACAAATTCAATGCATGCAGTATCTATAATACTTTTTCACCAACAATTGTGTGTGTAGGCTCCCATGCTCTGTTTGTCGTTTTTCATTGAAGTATTGGTTATAAACCAGAATTGATTTAAATAGTGCTTCGCTTTCACTAGGTGCAGACCATGGTTCCTAAAATGATTCAGAAAAGTGTTTCTTTATTAGAAAGAAAAACCCCAAAACCTTTTAAATTGAGTTTTAAAAATGAAATGGTTTTGGTATCTGTGGCAGAATATGTTGTAATGTCTGGACCATTCAGAGGTCATAGACTGATTAAAGGGACTCTGTCTGCTTGAAAAGAATTCTGTAAAAAGAGAAACTTCAGCTGTGTTACAAATAACACATTAGCTTACTAAGCGAAGACTTGAAAAATCAGTTATTACTTATTTTTTGGGCTTTCGCGTTTCTTAAATAAAAATCAATGAGGTCATTTTTTTATTGTTGCAATATATCAGAAACTTTGCTGTGAAAAAGCATATCCTGGAGGGTTTTTTTTGTTTTGTTTGGTAAGGTTTGTTTTACGTAAGAACTTGACAAACGACCGGAGATGTAACATGCATCCAAAAAACCATATGCCTTGCTTATGGTTTTTCATTATTTACTTGCTCACTTTTGGTTCTGTTACTGTTGCATATGCATTTTTATTTGAAATGTACTTTTCTCACAGATTTTACTTAGTGTTTGTGGTATTTGAATGTCAGATAACTTGAGTACTTTGAAATATTTGTCAGTGTGGAATTTTTATAATGTTGAAAGTATTTACCCTGATTTTATATCTGTAAAACACATGACACATCACAAAAATAGTTTGGATCTGGGTTTGCTGGATCTGCTTGGATACAGCTTGGGCACTGTGCCCATGGTTCAGCCCTTAGCTGAGCCTGTTACGTGATGGAGTTGTGGCTACGGCACATTGGGATTGACCATTTGAGTGTGAAGTTTTTTAATTTGCTTCTGAGTGAACTGGACCATCCTGGCTGAATTTTTAAAAGCTTTGTTAATATCTTTGCATAGAACAGTGTAAGTTTTACTTATATCTTTTGAGAGACCAGTTTATCTGGGAGAACAAGAGAAAAACCTTCTAGCCAAATGAGTCCTGTTTAGTGCATTGCTTGAAATAAGCTGCCATTATATCATGAGAGTTTTTTACTCTTCCCTGCCTACCTGGCACTGAGATCATGGTAATTCTGGAAGGGGAGAGTTTGGAGAGGTTTTGTTGAGCCTAAACAATTAATTCTCCTGTGTTAACAGCTTTAAAGTATGCTGAGAACATGGAAATTGAGAGGAGATCTGGAGATCATCAGCTTCAACTGCCAAGCATTAGTCAATATTGATGCTAAATAGCATCAAACATATTCACTTCTATTGATGCCTCTCAGTGAAAGCTGTGGTTAAAAAATTTAGGATGGGGCAAGAATGTAAGTTTCTAGTAGAATGTAAATGTAAATTTCTCACTTACTGTCTAGCAAAGGCTTACTCCTGTCTTCTGCCAGAAGGGCACTAAAATTAAATTGTGCTTGCTGGAGGTGTTGGAAGAATTAAAAAAAAAAAGTAGTATTGAGAAAATCGTTTTCGTCTGAATGGTGGCAGCAAATCCATGAAGAAGTAAAGGGATAAAATAGAAAAGAACAATTTAAGCAGTACTTTAGTTTTTAAAGAATAAGTTGCGTTTGATTTATTAGTTTCAAGATAGTAGTGAAAGAATTTTTTTTTGTGAATTGGTAAAAGCTGATGAAGAGCATCAGCAAATATAATGGAGAAAATGAATTGAGAGTTAATAGTATCTTTCATCCACACAAGAAATATAGATGGTTTTTTAATAGCTTAATTTAGGGCTGCATTCCTGCAACCATGATGCTCCTGTTAAAATGAAAACGAAGAAATACTGCATTTGAATGTGGATGTGGAGATATCAGTTGAATTGTCAGTTGTTTTGATTGTTAGCTTGAAACTTAATTGAAACAAATTTAATTGAATGGCTGATCCAGCCGAGTGTGAACTGAGCTGTTAGTGAGCTGCTTTCCATTAAAAAAAATTAGCCTGAGCTTAGTGTGTAATTTTACCAAGAGAATAAATGCATTATTCACTTGAACTTGTCAGTTATGCTTGTCTAAATATTTCCCCATTTGAACTGTACCTGGTTTTAGGAAAGAACAGTCCTTGATGCCACACAAGATAACATGATGTTTACCAGGTATCTTACACTGTTTAATGACATTGTGCCAATAAAATACTTGCTTAGAGTAGCTGCAGCAAAGGTGACATGAAGGAATTTTAAGACCTATATAGACTTTAATACATGCTTTTAGGATTAAGTGATAATTATTTATATAGAAGTGGTTTGTGTATCAGTCATTAGACACAGAATTTTTTAGTATGAGTTTGTTCATTTTAAAGGGTAATATTAATGACAGATAAATTGAATAGTTAACCTTGTGAATTACAAAAACTCCAGTTGGGATTTAGAATATTTTTGTGGACTGTTAACAGGCCCCTTGAAGTGGGCTTAAACACAAAATAATTGGTTATGAATTGTTAAAGGAATAAAATGAAATATTTGATTAATTAATTCAATTTTTTTTTTCAGTGTGGGTTTGTATATTTTTTTTTCTTGGATATGGGTGGTTGATGAGCATAATTCTTATTTCCTAGTAGAAGATCCTGTGCTGTGGTTTTCAGTTGAGAGATGAGAACAAGCATCGTTGTGTGGTTTTTTGGCATATGCTTAGGCATGAGAAATAGAGATGTGAAATCCAGGTTCTTCCAACCTGTTTGAGTATCTTTGCAAGAATAATGGATCTCTTAATATCAGGGTTATATCCTGATTATGATTTCTTTCTTTTGGTGTGCCATTATGAATTATGGCACATCATATGAATTGCCGTTGGTGTATGCATCACTTTCTGTATGTATAATAACTAATGTTCTTTCTCACAGTACAAATATTAAATTTTTTTTTACCTGATTTTAACATATGGATACCAAATGCCTATGGATTATGATTAATGGTTAAATGTTGTCGATTATTTGAATGATACTAGAAGTGTTTCTTATTGCTGGTTGCTCTAGAGACGTTAACTTGTGAATGTAAGTTGTATGAGATAACGGGTTGGGGATTTTCTTTCCAAAACTAGCACTGCTTCAGAAGTAACTGTAGGGTCCAGCAGAATAGTCTAATGTTAGTATTCATCAAAGCCTTATGAAGCCAACTGGTTTAGTTCTTCCTTTTGGTCCATTGCTTCAGCTGACATCAGATCTTTAACAGTGACTCTGATATGGACCCAAACAAGACGTGGGACATGGTTTAATAGGCATGGTGGTGTTGAGTTGATGGTTGGACTCGATGATCTTAGAGGTCTTTTCCAACCTTAATGATTTTATGATTCTTTGATTCTAAGATATTACTTGCAAATTATTATATTTTTAAAACCTTATAGGGAAAGTTAAGGTAAAGTAAGTAAATTATTGAAAACTTTAAATACGTCCTGCTTTATTTATTTTTTTTAATTACTGCTGTGTTGATTGGACCTCCTTTGGTTTAGGTGTTAATTAGGATTCTGTGGATAAATTCAGGTTTTGAAGTGCAGCTGTTGTCCAAAATTTTTTTGTAGGTATGGGACAGAAGAAAAGTATGGGCTTTGTGATTGAGGTAAAAACCAGAAAATTCTAGAAGATTAGTAAGAAGAAAAATTAAAAATATTTTTAAATAACAGCAATGTCTTCGTCATAAAATTTGCTTGCTTTTTCTTTTTGAGACTTTTGTTTTATTATTTTGAAAAAACAGTTAAGAACAAATAGTTTAGCAGTGCATTTATGTACTCTGAAATAGTTGATCCTATTCTGGGACGGTAATTATTTCCTAGTAAACTTATTACTTGCTACAATTTAGTGTTTGCATTAAATATGTATTTTACAACTCTGCAGGAATTCTTGTGGAAAAGCATTATGGTATTTTAATTGAAAATTGGATTATAACAGGGACTTTTTTTTGTTTAGTTAATTTATGGTTCCTTTTACAGGCTCCTTTGCAAAATTTAAAAATCTAATCTATTCCAGCTTGCTTTTGACACTTTTTTATATGAATTTTGATGATGTTTATTTTTCTTATTTCTAATTATAAGGCTACCTTTTCTCTAATGCTTTATGGATTTTGTGCCAGCCACTGATATTGGCTGGGTTCCTTGGGGCAGCTGGTGATGGATGGGCAGTAATGGCAATGCTGGGATGAGCAGTCAATTAGGAGCCTGGTCTATGCAATGCGATGAAGGCAGAGTTGCTCTTATCTTGTAGATAATTTTAAATGAGATGAACTTTATTCTCTATGGTTTATACCAGTTTCCATCTGACAGGTTTCAATATCAATATCATTTTAACCTATAAAATCCCACATGGAGTTTTCCAATTTAATACTGCAGTGCTATCTTTTTGCTTTTTCCATATCCAGGCTCTCCTGAATATCAATCTTACCAATTTTCAGTGACAGTTTAGCTGTAAAAAATTCATGAATCTGGTGTTTTCTAAATTTATAACTTGAACCTTTGGGAAAAAGATGGGAAATCTAACTTTTTCTCCTAAAGGAAATTCTAGCACAGCAAATTTCTTGATACACTTCTAAACCTGATGAGAAGGAGTAACACACGTGCTCAGGTGCGCTGCTGCTATTTGGGAGAGGTGGGTTTAGTTTTAGGCTGCAACATTCTGTGTTACTTTAAGAATTTGGTTGATCTTCCTGGATATAACTCTTAGTATTTAGAAGCCATATACGTGTATTTACTATGAGATGGTCAAGTACTGCAATGAGAGGAAGTATAGTAATAGAAATAGTGCAGCAAATTCAGATGCCAGTGTGTAATACTGAAATTATATATTGTAATACATAATCTGTATATCTGGGTGTTTTATATCTGGGTCTCAATAAGGATTCATGCATAGGCCATAACTTCTTTAAACACATTAACAAAATCACTCTGTACGTGGTGAAAAGTGTTTTAAAAGTATTGTCAAAACTAAGACTCAGTGTATGTTTTTATTGTTTAGATGTTATTAGTGCAAAGGAAGCCAGGAAAAAGATGAGAATTATATTCTGTTTGAACAGTTTAGAGGTTCCTTTCTAATTCATACTAGAGCAAATACAGTGCATAAAAATTACCAGACTATGCTTATTAATTTCAAATATTTTTATTTACTTATGCTACAGCAACATTTTATGAAGTGCAAGCTGAAGATTCATAATACTATTTACAGTGTAAACCTGTGTAGCAGTCCGTGCTCTGAAGACTTTAGGTGATGCATGGCATAAGTTGCAAAGTGCTACAGGGGTTAAGAGTCATCTAGTTTAGCATGCAGAAGTGTGTTGTCTGGACCTCTGCACCTGCAATGGTCATCCTAGCTAGACTCGTTGTAAGCAAGGGAAATTAACAGGTGCTTGGAAGGGCACCATTTGTTTGATCTGGACGAGTTGAACTGGGCCAAAGAAGTGCTTGTTTCCTTCTTCGGGCTACTTGAAGGAATATAGGTGAGAAATATATCTAGCATTTGGTATGGCGAATCCTCAGAAAGAGTGATAAGTGATGCTGAATATCATGCTCAGTTGCCTGCAATTCAATCCCATCTTCCCTTTCTAATGATAATTTTAAAACTAATCAAGCCTGCTTTTATTTTTGTTCCACTTTATATTTTCCATCTGTATGCTTACAAATACAATGAAATGTTGATATAAAAATTCTTCATCCAAATAACAAAAATATATATATTCTCTAGCTAATGGAAAGTGAACTTTGTTTGTAGTATGTTCATGATTCTGTATCTCTCTGTTATTTTGGCCCATTATATTTCTATGCATGAACTGGCTTAGAAGAGAAGGTCATTTATGGGGTGCCTTCTTAAATGTCGTACATGAACCAGTGATTTTCTGTCATGCTTATTGGGTGGGGCAGCTATTTTTGCATATACTCTTTATGCATTTTACATCTACCCAGTGGATCATAGACTTGAAATTTCTGTAAGATCCAAAGATTCCTAAGGGAGAAGTAAAGGAAGAGGCAGATGGAAAAATACCCCTTTTTTCTAGTGCCCAGTTAAGAGGAAGCAGAAAATGGTGCTTGACATTGTTAAAAGTCTCCCCATTATTTTCAGGAGATTGGCATATGTCTTCCTTCCTCCCTCCCTTTCGATATGCAACAACACAGAGTTGAAAAGGTATATTGTATTAATGGGAATACCAAAAGTAAAATATTTATTTAAATATTTATTTGTACTTTTTCACTTGATAAGGTCCCACAGTGTAGATGTAGTGATAATGAGCAACATTGATTTACAGGTACAGAAAGTCTAAGGGAGCTGTAGCACAAGTGATATCCCATTCACTTTTTAATCCTTATGTTTTCAAAGTCATGTTCAAGGTTTTATTAATTTGTTCTTTCCTGTTGCATCCTGTAAACTTCTTTTTTTTTCCCCGTCTACTTTTTTCTTTTTTCTTTTCTTTTCTTTTTCTTTCCTTTTTTTTTTTAACTTGGAACTTTTCCTAGACCTGACTTGTACTGCGGCCCCCAGACCTTTGTCCTGGCACAACCAGAAGGGCTGTATTCTAGAGTTCAGGAGATGGAGGGAGGAAGAGGAATATCTTTACAGTACGATTTATGATATATGAGTCAAATTAACAGCTTACTGCTTACAGATGTAGGATATCTTACTCTTCTGTCTGTTTTTCTTCATCCTACCCTGGCATGTAATCCCATAGTCTTCCTCATGCTGGCTCTGGCATTCAATCAGAAAAGAGCAGATCAGATTCACTAATCAGCACAAACCTCCATGTTTAACTGTTTTGTGTATTTTTCAGTTCAGCAAGTGATGGAATATATTGTGTTTTGACTTGCAGTAATTGCTCATTGATCAAAGCTGTTGACTTTTGCTGTAACACAGCAAAATAAAAATTCTGTGTCTTGTTCTTCGAATTTAAATACGTTTTTATTTCACCTGGGCTTTTCTGGTAAGTTTATCTAGACTATAGTTCTTCCTTCAGTAGAAAGTATCTTGAATCATGTTACTTTCCTGTAAACTAATAACCCATTAGCAAGGTGTTTCTGTGGTAAAACAAAGCATACGTAACTGATAATCATACAATATCAGGCAATCCCTTTTTATTTATAAACTTGAAAATTGCAACAGGCTACTTCTTGAAGTTTTATATATTCCACGGTGTTTCAGCTGAATATCCTACCTACTGATACTCCATGTTCTCAGAGGGCAGTTTCGACGAGATGACTGAGTAGAGAATATATACTGGATGCTTTGTTTCTGCATTAAGGTTGAGCTGCCTTTATTTGTGTACTATTTTGACTGATTTTTGAGGCAGTGTTTGACATACTCTAGTAAGAGGGCTTAAATGAAAAGGACATCAGAAGTATGTCTGTGCTGTGCCAAAAACTGCTGTTTAATATTAAAGAGTTTTCTGGCAAAGAAAAATGTAGACTAATTTTCAGATTAGAGCAGCATAGATGTGTGATGACTTCTGTTCACCACAGTCCTGACTGGTCGAGGAAAAAAACTGTGTATGTTTACTCACCTTGCCACCTTCACTCCTTCTTATTTTTTTACCTTCATGAGCTTTGTCCTCTAGCTGAATCTCATAAGGTGTTTGTCATGCTTAAGTTGGTATCTAGTATGTTCTGTAGTTGCAGATAATGGCATTGCTAGCCATAGGGGATGAGTTCTGTTACTGTGTCCCACAGAAAGAAAAAAAGGGAGGAGGCAGCAGTTTGGGATAAGAAACTAAAAAAGTACATATTGTTTCATTCTATTTCTGTGTTCTTTAGGAGCAAGGCAATTTTAAAATTCTCTCAGCAAATTTTTTTTTTATTTTCATCCTGGTGCTTTACCAAATTTCAGACCAGTTCTATAAAAGTAATGAGTGTTAAGTTACAGAAAAAAAATTACTTCCATTAAGATGAGTAGCATGGCTGTGTAGTTGTTTATACAGAGCATGGCTCATAAAGACAGTCAATGCAAGATGGCAAACTGAGACTGCTACAGTTTGAGACAAAAAATTAACTTAGCTTTCAGGACAGAGGTGTCCTCTGTCTTCTCACAAGTACTAGGATACCTTATAATGCATGTTATGTAAATGTATAGTATGAAGCAGGTAAAAGAATTGCATGAATTACCATTTTGGCTATAGCTCTTGGACATTGTGAGACCTTTGACATTCAGAATCAGTTATCCAGGACTACCAAGACCACTGGTACAACTGTCGAGTAAGACCTCTCGTTATCTCGAACACCATGTGTGTCACACAGTTATTTTACTTTTAATTACTTGTTGGTATCTTTATACTCTGTTTTATTTCCTTTGAAGCTTATTATTATGGAAACAATGATGTAATTGGTCTAGGCAAAGTTAAGTGGAGTACACAAATTTATTATGCAGATCTGAAATTTGTTATGATTTGTGCAGTAGTTCTGTCTTGGTTTCCACTAGTCTATTCCATACTCAACAGATTCTGGCCAGGGAATTTATAAATTACAGTCTTTCAAGGACAAGGAGAGTATAGATAGATGAGGTAGCTGAATTTGAAGAACCTCTTCCATCTGATTCAGTATGGATATATAGTTTTTAAGCAAAAATAATTTCTTACAGGTGAGAGTTCCATGTCAAACAAGTGTTACTTACTGCATATAATCAAAACCTGTTTGAAATGAGAGTTGAATTAGTGTGCTATACCTATTTTTTTTCTTGAATGATTCCAGCTATTTACTGTCCTTTCAGTGGCATGACGTGCACGTGCATTATTGGACCACTGCAATACAGCTAATAGATAAATTTGTGTGCTTGTATAAATATTCTCTTTCTGGATAAAAAAATCTTTATGATTACAATGCTATACTCTGAAAAGATAAGAAGTTATATTATGTTTACATGAAATATATGTTGGTAGTGCCTACCTGAATATTTGAAAGAAATTTGGAGACATTTAATTTCAAAATATCTTTTAAGAATTTTGTTGATTCCAACTGGTTTATTTTGCATAATTGTGTAGTGGCCTTTTAGAAACTATAAATTTCCTATATATCAGTCTAATACTTTCTTTGACATGCCAGAAAGGAGGACATTCATCTTTTCTGGGGATAGGAGAGGAAACATTCTTGGAGGAATGTTCTTAAAAGCAGCTTGATGGAATTTTTTTTTTTTTAATTTAGTTTGGTTTCATAATTTTGTAGAACTTGACAAGCAGTTAAGATATTTGCAGTAACGTTACATTTGTGATATGTAAAAGGAAGTTTTATATCTAGGTCTGTAAATACTTGTGTTTCAGTTTTGAAAGGCTAAACAGCTTTTGTAGTATTACAGTCAATATTTCGAGTTCTTTTTAAAGTAACATTTTAGTTTCTTCTTCTTTTTTCTTAAACTCAGAATTTTGTAATCTTGTACATGTGAGTGATATGCCAAGATAATGAAGAGAATTCTTGCCAGTTGCATTCTACTTAAAGTACAAGGTATTATGTTCAGGCATACTAGTGGCTTATAAAAATAAGGGAAAAGTAGAAGGATGTGCCAAATGCCAACGTTCTTTTGTATTGTAAAGAAGAATCCAGGACAGGAAAAATGGTAAGCAATTTCTTCCTGTAGAATCACTTGCCCTGGCTCTAATGAGTTATTTATATTTTAGCTTATTGCCTTCACTCTGTGAAACACTTTAATGAAAATTAATTACAGGTTTTCAAGGAAAGTGTGTCTAATCAAATAAGATGATTTAGCTACAAACATTGACTGATTAGTTTGAAACATAATTTTCACTGCTGAAGACTAGTTGGTTCAAAGTCAGGTTTCTGAAGGAATTAGGTGTATACAATTGCTCCATCAGTGTACCCCCCCACAAGTAGCTTTTAAAATCATAAAATAACAGAAGGATTTAAGATTGGAAGGGACCCTTGAAAGTCATCTAGTCCAACCTTGTGCTCAAAGTTAGCCTAACTTCAAACTTTTCGGCAACTTCTGAAAGAAGGCTGGTGGCCTGAATGATGATTGAATTAATAGAGATTTTTCATAAAACTTGTCTTAAGTATGGGTTGGAGAACCAGATGGGTAGAATTTAATATTGTGTGTTCTGTTCAACTTTAGATGTTTAGCCTGAACGCTCACCTCTGGACTACTGGTAGAGTATAATGCCTGTTGGGAGGGCAGTAGGGACACGCGGAAGAGAAATTGAGGGAGGCAATTTCCAGGAGAAAGTTGAGAGTCAACACTAGCAGAATCTCCTTTGAGGAAAATACTTAGATAGCGTATTTCATTTTGGGTTGCTCATGCATATATCTCCTGTAAGGAAAACTCAGTGCAAGCTTTACAAGTTACGGAGGAATGACTATGCATTGCTTTCAGGAAGCCTGTTGAAAGCTGCTGTAAGCATGCTCCACCACTCAACAACAAAAAGTCCTAATATTGCCTCCTATGCAAGTATTTCTATGAAATGGATGAATTCCAATATCAAGTGAATCAATGAGAAAATTATAGTGGACAAAAGTATCTTAAAAATGGAAAATGTTTTATAGGGTTGAATAACTTGTTGTATCCAAAGACCGTAGGATGGTAAATTTGGCTTCAAAATCTGACTTATGCCTACTCGGGGAAAAGGAGGGTGGGAGAGAGGGGAGATGGGGACAATTTTTTCTCTGGGTAAATCTTATTTATATGATTGATTATACTGTATTCTGAATTGTGGTGTCTGAACAGATTTAGCTTGTGCCTCAGTAACAGAGAAATATTGCATCTAGGCCACTTACTGGAGGCTGCCGTTTCTGAGAACAGGGAAGAGTGGGATCTCTGTGCATCTTTTTGCCTTTTTAACACTTTTGTGAGTGTGGCAGATCAGGAGCACTGGCTAAATCTACAGAGCTAGTCATTACCTTTTTGGTTACTCTTCCATCTCTACAATCTGTTGGCAGTCCTTCTAGTAGGAGTGCATCTTATGCAGCTGGGAGTTACTAGGGCTATTTTTAGCAGTTACATCCCATGATTTTTTTTTTTAATACATATCTGTATAAAGATACATATTATAATATATAATATAACCATACATATTATAATATATAATATAACCATACACAGAATGAAAGTCACACTCTGCAATAGCTTAACTAGCATATATATGCTATGCTATATGCAATGTGGTAGGTACTCAGATTTTTGTTCTCCCATTGGCAACTTTCAGTCCCATGTTTACTATTGACATAATTTTTCGATATATCGCAAAAGGTCTGACTGCCCTCTTTGTTAGGAATAAATCCAGTTCTCTTGTATCATGGTCTCACACTGCCAGCTCTCATTCCCTTTTCCCTGGCTCCCAGTGCTGCTTCTCATCCTCTAGGTTAGCAGAATTCCTGTCGTCTTGTCACGCTTCTTCCTTTTGTAGCCTTTGCTAGATCCCTCTGTCTTTGCTGGATTAAGATCAGGTGCCACATTTTTGTTCTGCACAGTTCAGCTCTATTTCTGTGAACTACTGCTTTTTCACTCCACTGTTACCTGCCCATGGTCTTGCTGATTGCATCCTCCTTGACCTTTCAGATCTCTACCTCCATTTTTACTATTGTTGGAAAAGCCACTCAGTCTCTTGTTCTGTGTTTATCCACTGTTTATCCAGTATCCAGAAACCTTTTGTTTTGTAACTTTCCTGCATTTATTTTATTTTTTCATCTTTATTTGTATGCCTTTCCCTTTATTTTGTGCTTTGTTTTAATTGTCTGACATAATTCATCTGTAATATCAGACAAGGAACTGGAGGATTATTAGTATAAATGCATGGAATGAGCCATTATTATTATGTGACAAGTAATCAACCTGACACAATATATTCCAGATCTGAAGTCGAAGTGGTTTGGCTAAGAGAGCTGCAATTATGTGGTTTTTGTTTCCTTTAATTATCCCTATTTGATAGTTGCAGACTATATTTCTTACTGGAATGTGGAGGCAAAATTATTGCAAATACTTGCTGCCAAACGCACCGCTGAGAATATGGTAAGAGTCTAATTTTAAGACTTGGTGCTTAGACGTATAGACTAGGCTAAAATAATTTACTATTCAATTAAATGTAAAAGGGTACATTCTAAATGTATGTGGAGTTTGATTTAAAATTTTGATCTTGTTTCAAGGTTGCCATCTAGAAGTTATATATTTTGTGGAAATGTCCAATAAAGTTAATATGCAGCTCAGAGACCTGATTGAGTTTTGATTGCAGAAGCACATATTCTAGATTTGTCACTCTTGGGAAAACAGGGTAAGCATTTTGGATATCATTGCTTAAATTAAAGCCCTGTCCATACAGTGAAGTAATTTTTTGTAATTTTTTAACAAATTTAATCCAAAATAATATTTAATCAGCTAGAAATTGCAAGGCAGCTAGCTGAGGTTAAGGAAAGGTTAAAGTATCATCAATGAAAACTAAAATAATTAATTTTTGTGGCTTTCTTGGGCTGGATATCTTAGATCTAATTCTTACTCAGCTTTGTGCCAAATAAACCGTGGAGTAGTGGTAAATTAACCTGCCTCCTGAGGGTACAACAGTCTGATGTGGTATTATGAGAAACTGAATTGCTTGGCAATGTTAACATTTGCTCAGTAGAAAAAAAGGGACCAGAACCCTTTGTGTTTTGGGTCTTGCTGGGCACCTTTCCGTGAGTCAGTGTTTTAGAAATGGCTCTTTCTCTTTATAGCTTTTTTTAATTGCTAGAAGGAGCTGCCATCCCATGTAACTCAGGTTGTGTCTGCTTTGAAGTGCAGAAAAATGCTTGAAGTGTTGGGCATATCCATCTTGATTAGAAAGATGAATCTGGTGACTTACTACCCTTGCTCTTTTGTTTTTGTATTTAAAAATTTTCCTTTTTCTGTGTTGCATTTATCAAGTTTCAACTTTTGCTTATCTTTTGTCTGCTAGGTTTAAGGATCCTTTCTTACCACATTTTTTGTTCCACATGTTAATGCAAGCAGGCTATAATTAATTTATAGTTGGTGTACTCTTTGGTAAACTAAATAGACTGAGTGTAGGAGGTGTTTTCCAATACTTTTTGTTTAAGATAATCTTTTTTTATGCAGAGTATAAAAGAATACTAACACTCATACAGTCTCTTTCACATCTGCCAAAACAGAAATTATTTTCAGTACAGAGCAATAACTTCCCTATTTTTACTTGTATTATTTCATGTTTATGACCGTGTTATCGCTTTTGGTTGTAGTATCTGCCTCACGTTCACCTGGGTGGTGAACCAGCTGCCGTGGTTCCCAAGATGTTAAAGCAAAGTCTTTTGTTCTAGACTAGGAGTCCTGGGGCTAGATCCTGTGCCCTGTTCTCCAAACGTCAGGATGCTTTCTCTAGTTTCCCATTTCCTGCAGTGATTGTCAGCTCTGACAGCGAACATTTTTTTCCCTATTTCAAGATGGAAATGTTAGATGATTGGAGTGTTGGAATGGAAGGGTACAGGCTCTTTAGGAAGGACAGGCAGGGGAGACAAGGAGGGGGTGTCGCCCTCTGTGTCAATGACCAGCTGGAGTGCATGGAGCTCTGCCTGGGGATGGATGAGGAGCTGACTGAGAGCTTATGGGTCAGGATTAAAGGGAGGGCAGGGACAGGTGACATTTCGGTGGGGGGTCTGCTACAGGCCACCCGATCAGAAAGACCAAGCAGATGAGGCCCTCTGTAGACAGATAGGAGCAGCCTCACGTTCACAAGCCCTGGTCCTCATGGGGGATTTCAACCACCCCAATATCTGTTGGAGGGACAACACGGCAGGGCGTAAGCAGTCCGGGAGGTTCCTGGAATGCGTCGATGATAACTTCCTTCTCCAAGTGGTAGAGGAGCCAACGAGGAGAGGTGCTATGCTGGACCTTGTTCTCACCAACAAGAAGGGTCTGGTGGGGAATGTGAAGCTCAAGGGCAGCCTTGGCTGCAGTGACCATGAAATGGTGGAGTTCAAGATCCTTAGGGCGCCGAGGAGGGCGCACAGCAAGCTCACTACCCTGGACTTCAGTGAGGGTGAGGCCTCTTCAGGGATCTGCTTGGTAGAGTACCATGGGATAAAGCCCTGGAGGGAAGAGGGGCCCAAGAAAGCTGGTTAATATTCAAGGATCACCTCCTCCAAGCAGAGAAGCAATGCATCCCATCAAAGAGGAAGTGAGGCAAAAACGCCAGGAGGACTGCATGGATGAACAAGGAGCTCCTGAACACATTCAAACACAAAAAGGAAGCCTACAGAGGGTGGAGGCAAGGACAGGTATCCTGGGAGGAATATGGAGAAATTGTCCGAGCAGCCAGGGGTCAGGTTAGGAAAGCTAAAGCCCTGATAGGATTAAGTCTGGCCAGGGACATCAAGGGCAACAAGAAAAGCTTCTATAGGTATGTCGGTGATAAAAGGAAGACTAGGGAAAATGTGGGCCCTCTCCGGAAGGAAACGGGAGAGCTGGTTACCTGGGATATGGAGAAGGCTGAGGTACTCAATGACTTTTTTGCCTCAGTCTTCACTGGCAAGTGCTCAAGCCTCACCGCCCAAGCCACAGAAGGCAAAGGCAGGGACTGGGAGAGTGAAGAGCCGCCCACTGTAGGGGAAGATCAGGTTCGAGACCATCTAAGGAACCTGAAGGTGCACAAGTCCATGGGACCTGATGAGATCCACCCGCAGGTCCTGAGGGAACTGGCGGATGAAGTTGCTAAGCCACTATCCATCATATTTGAGAAGTCGTGGCAGTCTGGTGAAGTTCCCACTGACTGGAAAAGTGGAAACATAACCCCCATTTTTAAAAGGGGAAAAAAGGAAGACCCGGGGAACTACAGGCCAGTCAGTCTTACCTCTGGGTGCCTTGGAAGATCATGGAACAGACCCTCCTGGAAGCTATGCTGGAGGACATGGAGGAGGTGGAGGACAACGAGGTCATTCGAGACAGCCAGCATGGCTTCACCAAGGGCAAGTCCTGCCTGACCAACCTAGTGACCTTTTATGATGGAGTGACTATATCAGTGGACGTGGGAAGGGCTACAGATGTCATCTATCTGGACCTCTGTAAGGCCTTTGACATGGTCCCCCATAACATCCTTCTCTCTGAACTGGAGAGATATGGATTTGATGGGTGGACTGTCCGGTGGATGAGGAATTGGTTGGATGGTCGCATCCAGAGGGTAGTGGTCAACAGCTCAATGTCCAGATGGAGGTCGGTGACAAGTGGTGTCCGTCAGAGGTCAGTAAGGCCTTTGACACTGTCTCCCACGACATTCTCCTAGAGAAGCTGGCGGCTCACGGCCTAGACAGGTACACTCTTCGCTGGGTAAAAAACTGGCTGGACGGCCGAGCCCAGAGAGTTGTGGTGAACGGAGTTAAATCCAGTTGGCGGCCGGTCACGAGCGGTGTTCCCCAGGCCTCAGTTTTGGGGCCGGTCCTGTTCAATATCTTTATCAATGATCTGGACGAGGGGATCGAGTGCTCCCTCAGTAAGTTTGCAGACGACACCAAGCTGGGCGGGAGTGTTGATCTGCTGGAGGGCAGGAAGGCTCTGCAGAGGGACCTGGACAGGCTGGATCGATGGGCCGAGGCCAACTGTATGAGGTTCAACACGGCCAAGTGCCGGGTCCTGCACTTTGGCCCCAACAACCCCAGGCAATGCTACAGGGAAGAGTGGCTGGAAAGCTGCCCAGAGGAAAAGGACCTGGGGGTGCTGGCTGACAGCCGGCTGAACATGAGCCAGCAGTGTGCCCAGGTGGCCAAGAAGGCCAACGGCATCCTGGCCTGTATCAGAAATAGTGTGGCCAGCAGGAGCAGGGAGGTGATCGTGCCCCTGTACTCGGCACTGGTGAGGCCGCACCTCGAATACTGTGTTCAGTTTTGGGCCCCTCACTACAAGAAGGACATGGAGGTGCTGAGGGCAACGAAGAGGGCAACGAAGCTGGTGAAGGGCCTGGAGCACAAGTCTTATGAGGAGCGGCTGAGGGAACTGGGGTTGTTTTAGCCTGGAGAAGAGGAGGCTGAGGGGAGACCTCATCGCGCTCTACAACTACCTGAAAGGAGGTTGTAGCGAGGTGGGTGTTGGTCTCTTCTGCCAAGTAACTGGCGATAGGACGAGAGGAAATGGCCTCAAGTTGCGCCAAGGGAGGTTTAGATTGAACATTAGAAAAAATTTCTTTACTACAAGAGTGGTCAGGCCTTGGAACAGACTGCCCAGGGAAGTGGTGGAGTCACCATCCCTGGAGGTATTTAAAAGACATGTAGATGAGGCGCTTAGGGACATGGTGTAGTGGGCATGGTGGTGTTGGGTTGACGGTTGGACACGATGATCTTAGAGGTCTTTTCCAACCTGTATGATTCTATGATTCTATGATTCTATAATATGGATGGTGCTTTATTAACAAACTGCAAATCATTATCCACTTACCCTTCAAATCTTGTCTGGAAATTGAATAATGGTAAATATATCTACCTTTAAAATCATTCCTTGGCAAAAAGAAATCTGATAGTTCAATGCAAAAATAAATAATACAGTAGCTATTTTTTCATGTTACTATTACAATTTTTATTTGCAATTATCAGATGGATAAGAAGATAACTTACTATTTTAATTTATTTTTTCATTCTTTGCATAGTGGGTTTTTTTTTTGCTTTTTTCTTTAGTAGGTGGGTGAACCCCAAGAAAAAGAACAGCTCAGATATTAAATGGACTGTATATGCATAACTTCGAGTGCTCTACTCTTGCAATGGGAGAGCTGGAATGACAATAATCACAATAAAAACAAACACAAATTACTGGGAGCAATTGTTTTAGCTCAAATAACTGTAATTCTATATAACAAAATTACAGGGGGTAAACACAATAGAAATAATTGCTATGATTAAATATGAACAAAGTGCTTGATAGCAAAATAAAGCAAGAATACGTTATTACTGATTTGGTTACCAAAGTGCAGGGTAGCATTTTAAATTCGCTAAAGATGATCAGTCTTCAAGTTCTTCGTAACAAAGGACTATGTATAATAGAAAAATAACATGATAGGTTTTCTCAAAAGGATCTTGGGTCCTGTGGTTCTTGGTGCCGCAACTTGAATCTAAAAGCCATGAACCTAGTAGCATTCATGGAGCGAGTTCAGATCAATTCACAATGCTGAGTATTGCCCATCTTACTTGCCAGGGTATGGAACATAGTAACAGATTATATCCTTAAGCAGGCAGGCAAGGTAATGTTTCTACACGGTATTGAAAGTCCTGCCTTAAATAAAAGGGAACAGAGAGAAGCTGTAGCTAACTTTTTTGTAACATATTTCTTCAGCTCTGTCACTTGGAATAGCTACACTTTGCAAGTGAAAGATCCTAGAAAAACTGGTATGGTTATATTCAGCATAGTTCATCTAAGGCTGATTTTTTGTGTGTTGTGTTAGCAAAGACTAGGCATGCTGAATCTCTTTTGATGCTTCAGAGAAAACTGGAGAAGGAGTTTCTGTTTAGGATATCATTAATATTTGCTATTCCAGAACAGGATATTTTTCCATAAAGCTGCCTGCTGATTTATGTACAACTATAAAGTTATCCCACAAACTGAGAATCAAAATAATTTTCTCTAATAATATCACAGTGAAATAAATTGCAAAATACGTTATGTAATAGTTTTGTTGTATATATTCATATATATGTCTGTATATTTCTCATGCAGACCACAAAACATTAGAGAGAGAGAAAATTTATGAAGCAGACTCTAACCACTCTTATATAAGGCCAGGTTCATTGAGTCTCTCACACAACAGTAGAGGGTAGGTGAGCATTTCTTACACTATACCCTATAGTGTATAGACTAAGACTGTAAATCACCAAAATAATGCCTGGTATCAAAAGCATGCATAATAGCTAAAATTATAGTTAACCTTTTCCCCTCATTGGTGCTATGTTTGCACAAAAATATCAAGGAAGTTTCTGCATTTCTCTTGCAGTAAATGTCTTTTTCCTACCTTCAGACCACTTTTCCCTGACCTGCTTAAAATAGCTATATATTTATACTAATAAATTTCAACAAAACTGCTTGCTGAGATACTAGTAACTATTTTTATCTGATACTGAAGAATTTAGATGGTCCATATATTTTTTTCATATTTATATATATGTATAAAAGAGAAAAAATATAAACTTAGGTAATAGGGAGCAAAGACATGTGACACGTATTTGGAGTAGTTAAACAACATGTAATTTCAGTTTCATCATTGTCATCTAAAGGAGTACCCATAGCTTTTCCTTTCTTCAACCAAAGGCAGTTTATGATACCTCTCTCCTTTCACAAATTATTGTACTTAAAAATGGTATAATGTTAGTGGATATTGGACAATGGGTAGTGGAAAAGATAGGTGTTATAAGTTAAAGACAAATTTGTCAACAGTAAAATACTGGCACTAAAAAGTTAATATTGTATATCAAATAATTGGGGGTTTGTACCTTTTGAAAGATGTGGCCAGAGTTGGTGGGTATATTAAGCTGGAAAGTGTGATGAAGGGCAAAGCGTGTGCCATTATAAATGGTAATTTATGTATGAATGGACTGTATGTTTTATGCACAAAGAATATATGTATCCCTGTCAATAAAGACCTTTGATCTCAGTATAAAACAAACAAGAACAGGCAAGAAAACACATGATTAAGTAACTACCCATCAGTTGTTCATCAAAGGCTGGCATTTCTCTGTGTACCGTTAGCAGAGTCAGTTTACTGAGAAATTCCCAGCTATTGTACATGTAGGTGATGCAAAAAGTACTTTGAGGAAAATAGGTTGAGAAGTGTATGTTCTGCTTCCTTAGTCTTTGCAGTTCAGAGTGCGGTTCAGCTGCACGCCAGTGGCTGGTGACAGAGCTTCTGCAAAGGTGGTGTATGAGGTTAAAGTGAAATTGTAAAATTTACTTAAAAAAAATCTGCAGATAACACAGTCCTGATACCAGAAATGTCGTCTTATGCGCAGACAGGCTCATGAGAAAAATATGTCCCTTGGTGGTGGTGATTCCTTGGTTGAATCAGGAGTCATTGAAAGTGCTGATATTGTGTTTCTTGTGTATGTGCTCCAAGGAGCTCTGAAATTCAAGGACCTTGAAGAGACACTACAGAAACTGGTGGTTGACAATATAACCAAAGGATAGTGTTTAGTCAGCATATTTTAGAGAGCTGGATAATGCACATGAGGTGTCAATAATTGCTTCAAGAATCACTTAAGTCGTCTTTGACTGCGAAAGAGTAACTCCTGCATGGGGGTACTTAACATTAGGAAAGTATTGTCTGTGTTTTGATGCAATTCACTGGACTGCAGGAAATGAAAAGATAAGGAAGAATTCTAATATTACTGCTCTTTTCTGAATGAAAACACCTGCTCTTTTAAAAAAGCTGTTATATTTTTGTTATCCTCTCCTTGGAACTCATTTGTGCTGTGATCTCCGGTGTTGCCCGGGCACTGGCTACTTGCATGTATTGAGATGGCTTGGAAGAGATTGTGTTTGTATGTCCTTTCAGGATCTCTTTTATTACCAATTTCTTTGTTTTCTTTGCCTTTCTTTTTCTGGTCACAAAGTTCATTTGTTTGAAATTCCTACACTGCACAACAGTTAAAAATCTTCTTTCATTTCTTTCGTGTGCATGGAGCCACGGAAAATTGGAGTTTCACGTAAGTGGTTATCTAATTTCAGTTTCCTAATGTAAAAATTCAGTGTTTTCTAAGAGAATTCCACCATAAATAGTGTTAAAATAAAAAAAGTGGAAAGAAATAATTTTGAAGGGGAGAGACTTGTTTTAGTATTTATAGGTGTTTTACTTGCAGAAATATTAGGACTTAATCACTGGTAATAAGAACATGTTTTGAGAGCACGAGAATTTATAAAAACAAACAGCATTTTCAGCTTCTATATCTAAACAATTCTTCCGTCTTTAGTACCTGTAAGTTTACAAAGCTAAACTTAACTCTTTTTTTTTCTCTCTCTTTTTTGATAGAAGTCCTTCTGTGTTGATTTAGTCTTGTATTGGGGTATTTTTGCACAGAGGGTACAGTTTAAATTTTGGAGCAAAGAAATTGTTTTGATTTGAGTGTATAATCTTTTGTTTATAGACGAATGTGAACTTTTTGAGGTTGATAATTTCATTATCTAGTTAGTTACTTTTTGAACTCTAAGGTTGCACCAGAGTCTTGGGACTCATTTAAAGTGAAAAACCAATGAGGTAGTTAAAATGTAAATTAGTTTAGACCTTAGAATCATAGAATCATTAAGGTTGGAAAAGACCTCCAAGATCATCGAGTCCAACCATCAACCCAACACCACCATGCCCTCTGAACCATGTCCCTAAGCACCTCATCTACACGTCTTTTAAACACCTCCAGGGATGGTGACTCCACCACTTCCCTGGGCAGCCTGTTCCAAGGCCTGACCACTCTTTCAGTAAAGAAATTTTTTCTAATGTCCAATCTAAACCTCCCTTGGCGCAACTTGAGGCCATTTCCTCTCGTCCTATCGCCTGTTACTTGGCAGAAGAGACCAACACCCACCTCGCTACAACCTCCTTTCAGGTAGTTGTAGAGCGCGATGAGGTCTCCCCTCAGCCTCCTCTTCTCCAGGCTGAACGGTCCCAGTTCCCTCAGCCACTCCTCACAAGACTTTTGCTCCAGGCCCTTCACCAGCTTCGTTGCCCTTCCCTGGACACGCTCCAGCACCTCAATGTCCTTCTTGTAGTGAGGGGCCCAAAACTGAACACAGGATTCGAGGTGCGGCCTCACCAGTGCCGAGTACAGGGGCACGATCACCTCCCTGCTCCTGCTGGCCACACTATTTCTGATACAGGCCAGGATGCCATTGGCCTTCTTGGCCATCTGGGCACACTGCCGGCTCATGTTCAGCCGGCTGTCAGCCAGCACCCCCAGGTCCTTTTCCTCTGGGCAGCTTTCCAGCCACTCTTCCCCAAGCCTGTAGCGTTGCCTGGGGTTGTTGTGGCCGAAGTGCAGGACCTGGCACTTGGCCGTGTTGAACCTCATACAGTTGGCCTCGGCCCGTCGATCCAGCCTGTCCAGGTCCCTCTGCAGAGCCTTCCTACCCTCCAGCAGATCAACACTCCCGCCCAGCTTGGTGTCATCTGCAAACTTACTGAGGGAGCACTCGATCCCCTCATCCAGATCGTTGATAAAGATATTGAACAGGACCGGCCCCAAAACTGAGCCTTGGGGAACACCACTTGTGACCGGCTGCCAACTGGATTTAACTCCGTTAACCTTAAATTGATCTGGAACATACGATGAAGTAATTTACTACAGTTCATAATTTAGAATTGAGTTTCTTACCACACAATAGCTTTTTTAAATAACGAAACTGGGTAATTGAGTATATAATTGTAGTTCCCTTAATTTCATAATTCCATAGCCTTTTCAGAAGATTACATTTTGGTTTTGATACCAGCCTTTTTAATCAGTGTAGAGCTGTAATGGAGCAAACTGTAATGCAAAGGAGCAAGATTCTGAAAAAATGCTGGTAATTTTATTTGCTCTCTAATAGTGGGTGCTGGTATTGACTGCAGCACCACTGCGGAGAGCTGCAGAATAGGTGATGTATTTGCCTGACCTCTAGCTCAGTGAGAAGAGCAGAGATGATGGCGAAGCTTAAAACAGTCCGTTGCGGATTTGGGAATTTCTGGAGCTCAGGCAGGGCAGGAATGTTTTATGAGGAAAGGTTATGCACAGAGAAGTGGGGCCAAACAGTTGAATGTCAGGAGAAAGCTGGTACCTTCATTTTTCCTGGAGACCTGTTGCCTCCAGGAGTGGGGGGAGTGCTGATGGTGCTGGAAATGTTTCTTTATGATCCCAATGAACTCTCTTCCCTTGTAATCAACTGGTATTCACACACATGGAGAGACTAAAGCAGTTTAATATAACTTAGTATTTTATGTGCTAAGGTGGTCAATGCATGAACTCCCCCTTCCCCCCTGCCATCATGTCTGAAGAGCACCTTGCAAACATTAGTTAGGTAAACATCACTCTTACGGTAGATAAAGCATTTGTAAAATACTATTGGTCTTGCAGGTTAGACTGCCCTCAGAAAATAGGGTCAGTTGAAATATATAATGATGTTGATTACTCAGTTACCACAAATTTGCCCTAAAATGTCATGCTCTGCTAAACCATTTGTTTTGCATCCACATTCACACACACCTGTCTGAAGTTAATATTGGGATTAAATATAGCAATGGTATAATGAAAATACCTGTTTTGTCTAGGGAAAAGAAAAAAAAAGGGTGATAATGAACTCTCTGTAGAGGAAACAATTTGTTTCAGCCAAGGAATTAAAATAACTTACAGCATATTGTTTAAAAGTTAGGAGAACAAAACTTGACACAAAAATCTAAGTACGGTGATGATTTATATCCGATTGCTCAATTTGTAAGAACACAAAGAAGAAGGGGAAGCAGAGAAGCGAGCTGTCTAGTACTGTGCTGCAGCAGAGCTGTATTGTGAGTTTCAGGAGCAGAATGGATTATCAAGGGGAGCAGAGTTCTCTGGGGAGAGATTTTCATCAATTTTTGAAACTATTCACTTCTAAACCTTGTTGTCTAAATAGTATTGTAGTATTTCATAGTATTGTGATTTTTCTTTTTTAATGTCAGGAAAGTCTTCATTGGCATCACCTATGCCAGACACAAGTTGGAAAAGACATTTCTTATTAAAGAGTATTTGTGAGATCTGTCATTGCACTCAAGTTAGAAATTACTATGTAGCAAGAAACGTATTATGTACGTTATAGCCATGGCATCATTGCTGCATTTTTGAAATTCAGGCTTCTTAAACCAATAAATGAAGCTGAAAATCTTCCTCAGGAATCTTACTGATAATCAATCATGATTCTTAAGCATATCTGCTTTAGCTGATAAAGAAGGACACCTGTGACATTGAAGAAATCATGGCCAGGTCTTCTTTTCTGCGCAAAAAGAAATATCCACAAATAAAATAAAATAATCAAAACAAAATAATTTTCATACCTTCTTCTATTCCAAAGGAGCAAAGAAAACTGATTCTGTGAAGTGCTGTGAGTTGTTAGATGAAAGGAGCAAATAAAGAGATGAAAGAGAAACAGGTGATGTGTATCTGCGCTAGTCCTTGCCAATAGAAATGCTTCTGAAAGCAGAGACACTTCCTGGGCTGCTTTTGTAGAACAAAATGATAAACAGAAATAGATTCAGTATGCTTCATATCCAGCACATTCCTATTGAGGAAAAAAAACAGAATTGTGACATCCTCAGGGAACAGATGTGTATCATTTGCATATTAATTATCACTGCATTGATTTAAATTGAGTTCTTCAGGAGGCTTCCATTTACATTGAAAAATGTGGAGGAAACTTCATTCCTCTTGCACTCAGATCAGCAGAGAATCCCTGGTTGCCCTTAACACTGGCTTCTCAAGGTACTCATGGAAGTCAAAAACTATTGCAAATATCTGGTGGACCTGTGAAGGATTTTTGTGCATTCCTGGTGCTGATACTTGGAAATCCTGTGGGACAAAGTGTGTTGGGGGCTTGGATTTAGTGGTAGCAGTTCTTAAGTGTACTTAATTATAGTTCAGAAGAGAGTTTATCTGTGGCCCTTAGAAATGGAATACAACTATGGTATTGTCTCGATCGACCTTAAAACACCATGTAATGCCCTGACTGCCATTTGTGATGGCTAGATTAAGAAAATAAAAAAGGAGAAGGGAAACTGGCTGCACGAAGGGGCAGTCCCTGTCTGTAGTTAGCAGTAGTTCTGACTCTTCCTGGAGGAAAGCAGAGAATCGTGATGCAGAAAAAAGGACTGCGGCATTATGGATAGCACTTTTCAATCTGAAAGTTTGTTTTGAAGCACAGTTGGCCATTCCTTCTAGGCTTCGGGTCTTAATTTTGTTTGACAAACTCAGGATTTCTGTGAGTCGGTTGCAGAATTATCATGCCTAAGGTAAAGCTTAAGGCTATTGTAGAAACAGAAACCTTGACTTTTATGCTGACCTTGACTGGAGAAATCAGAGGAGTTTCAATGATACGCCTAGCCTTGTGGAGCAGTTGGTGGTTTGTGTAGTATGTAGCTCTAACTAAAGCATTTGCGTCGCATTGACAGGTTGCAAGATAATTGCAGTGGAAGATGGTAGATCGATTGCTTCTCTCATACAGTTTAGAGAAAAGTCTCACAAGTATTGGTTGAAACATTTGAAGGAGTAGTGACTTCCAGCAAGTCAAGGACAAGTTTGTGGCATGGTTTTTTAAAGGCAGTGAGTGAGTTTGAGTTTATCCCTGCTGTTTATTCTGTGTGCTTCTTTTTAGCTGAATGTCTTTACCATTCCAGTTAAAACAAACTACTCAGAAATTTTGCATTTAAATTGTGCCCATGGAATAAATACTGTTAAACTTTTTAAGGTTGATGAGGAAGTTATTTAAAGCTAGTGTGAGCAGAAAATACCTGAGTGTGATGACAGGATCTGTCAGTATAGGTGCTTACTTAAGTTGAAAACGGGGTATGTGTTTTTAGTTTTTTGTTGAAACAAAGAGGAGGGAAAATGAAAAATGTATTATATATGGAGTTTTTACATTTTAATCAAATCCAGCAACTAGAAAATGAACATTTACCAAAAATACTCTCAAATAAAACTTAGGAGTAATGATTTTTCTTGTTAATGTTGTTGTCCAGCATTTTTTCTGTTGATTAAATACATTTGTGTGGATGATGCCAAACATTCATAGCCAATATGGTTTTTGTATGTCCATGATAGCACAAATGCTGAAAAATTGAATGGATTTCTGTCTGGAAATGTTGCCATTATTTTTAAAAAGTTAAACATATTCAATATGGAGCATGCAGTTTTGTATTCAAGTCTGGTCTTGAATTGTGTTATCGTGTATAATTCCTTAGTTTTGCTATAAAGCTTTGACATCAAGAAATCAAGGTTGCCTGTACAGTCTTAATCCTTCCTATGATCTGAAGAGCATGTTACATTCTGTATATATAAATATATACGTTTGTATAATGTCGTACCCATTATTTATGCCTACATACTCTTCTGGCTGCTGAAGATCTGTGAAAAGCATTTATATTAAAAATTTAAAGTAAGAGCTCCCACTTGCATAAATAGACCACTAGGGCAGTGAAATCAACAGTACCAATTCTTCCATATTATGCTTTTCAAGACCAGGGCCTTAAAAATGCATCTGTACAATAAGAATGCAGAACATAGTCCTTGCTTTATTTTGAACTCCTACAGTTTAGGGTCTCTTCTTCTGTCCCTGGTACAGATAACATAAGTAGGATTTTTGTCTTCTAATAGAAGTATTTCACATTTATTGGAATATCTTCTAACTGAAGTAGAGATTTTCTAAGAGTATGGGTCTCCAACAACACCATTAAATTTCAGAAGTTTCTATTTTATACCATTTTAAACTGTAGTATTAGACAGGAAAAGATTTTATTTAAATTGATTTTTGTTTTCGCGAATGGAGAAATGAAATTGTTTTGGATCCTTCTCAATGTCATTTCTGAAAGGTTTCATTTTTAGTGTACAATTTTATGGGCAGTTGAACAATAATGTAGAGTAGACTACCTTTTTATTTCTGACACTATAATACAAGTCTAACAAAATATAAAAATGCTTAGCATTGAAGTAGGCAGCTATTTTTGTCCTGATGTGCGAATACTGCATCTTATATTTAGCTTTTTGTTTGATTATAAATTCTGCAGGACAGAGACTTCTATGTAATAGGTATAAAGCAGCTTGTAAAAAATAGCATGATTCTGCATCAATTTTATTCTATGATAGGTTTAAAAATAAAATTACCTCTTTCTTGCAGTCCTTCCATGTTTCTCTGTTGATATCTATTTACAAGAAAATTGTGCTGAAGTCAAAAGTGAGATTGTTGTTCACCTGAAGGCATGAGAGATTTTCTGGAAGGAAATAGAGCTGTATGAAATAAAATTGATAGTGTTTTTATATGGCATTTAGCACAGTGAACTCCTGCCATAGTGATACTATAGATGTCCAAATATGAATCATCACAGTGTCTTACCTTATTATTGCCTACATTGTCACTCTGATATTTTCTTTGCTTGAGAATCATTACTTTCTCTTTTGTTTCACCTCTCTCCATCTCCATTTCTTTCACTGCAGCTAATTCAGGACTTCCAGAAAAGCAGTACTATGGCAAGAACCTGAATCAGTCAGTGCACTGTTGTTTTCAACTACTCATACTGATGTCGCTTTGTAACTGTTAGACTCAGTATATTGAACTGAGAGTGACAAGTCTGCCAGCGTTAAAAGTGGTGTCTGTTCAAATGAAAAAGTGAAATATGTTTCTCTTTACCAAGATTGAGAGAATGTGAGCAGAAAGCCATTTAAACTGCAGTGGAAGTGCATGATACAGTGCTCTTGACAGGCGCTCTGGGTGCATCATCTTGCTACCTCTGCAACTCCTCCTCAGCTGCTTTCTCCTCGCTGCTTCTTTTGATTGCATATTATCTAGGGAGGAAATTAAACCATGTCATTTTATCACATTCCCTTAAATTTTCTTCTGAAATTTTTTTTCTGAAAATTTAAGCTGACTCGTCAAAGATATTTTAAAAATGTAATTTATTAACCTCCTTCAATAGGAAAGTTAGAGTAAAAATTGTTTTATTTTACTTAGAAGTACTTTATTTAGTAAATTCAATAGCAAGATTGCAAGAAAAGCTGGAATTTATTTACTCCCTTTTGATATCAAAGAGAGAGACAAAGGGAGAACACGTTACGTGATTGTAGATGGAATAATGCAGCCCATAAGTGATTAAGAGTCTTAAGCTCTGTTTGCCAAAATGTCTTTGACAGTGAGTTTTGTTCCATTCATTAATTGTATGTTGCTTCACATATTTTTAAATTACAGGCAGAGATTGTACTTTATGCAGAAAACTATCCATAGTGCCAGATTGCACTTTGCAGTAATGCATTTGGTTTTAATTTTAGTTTCTTACAGCAGCCAACAAAGATACTGTTGCCCACCTGTAACTTGAGTGGGTGTATCTCCCTTTGGAAATTAGGCTGCTATGTGAGAAGTCTAGTGCAACTTTTATATCCTATTTAAAGATTAAGGTACTGATGATTTCGTCTGTAAAAATAGGTATGTTTTATCTACGTTTCCTGTTGAAAAGTTGTAATCTTATTTGCAGTGTGACAACTAAGAATAAGATGCCAAATCACTTTGAATAAGTAGCTAATGTGGATTTATGTTGAGATTCCTGCTTGGGACCTCAGCTCTTTTTATTAAGAACCTTTAAAGTCTGCCTGTGACATAGATTTTGAGTAATTGTGTGCCCCTTTAGTCCTTTTATTAAAGCCTGGGCCATTAGGTCACAGCTTGTGGACAAATTTGATGGGACCGTGGAGTTTCTGTAGAGCTACGATAATAATTTCTTTAACCATCTACTAACTTTTCGAGGAGTTGAGTAAGAACCTCCTATCATCTCTTCTGAAATACTGTGGGGATGAAAGCTAGTCTTCATCTTGGTGATGAAGAATACGAAAATCTCTTCTGAAGGATGATCAGCATGTTGTCCTTTGGAGAAAGAATTACTGAACTCCTCACTTGGGCCAGGAAAAAAGCCTAAACATGGCCCTGTAGTAAACAGAAGTTCTAGCGCAGTCTGTTTACCTGAACTTGCCTGTAGAATGTGGAGGTATCTCAAATTTTAATAGTTTTATTTATGTAGAAAAATAAACTGAAGCTTCTGGGAGTAAATTCTTTAAAGGTTGTCTAGTTACTGTTGTGAGTTATGTAGCTCGAGTTCCAAATTGGATGTTGTCATCATTTGTCCCTTGGCAGAGGGCTTTAATCCTCCAAACTTTCCTGCTTTCTCCAGCTACATCAGCTAGTCTAATAAAAAATACTGCTTTTACCACAAAGTTAACTTTATTTTAGGGAATATCTGGCTGCAGGCATGAGCACTCATAATTCAGGAAAGTCAAAAGTTAATGGCTTAAAAAACATGAAGTTTCATTTCTGTTTTATTTATCTGATTTTGTTTCTTAGTAGATACTGATCTTTTTCTCTTAAAACCTCGAGTTCTTGACTTATTTTCATCCCTTCATATCAATGACTACTTTGCATTCCTGTCCCTAGATGATATACCAGAAGAGACCGATAGTTGATCAGTCTGAATTCATGAGTAACACTGGCTGATGAATTGTGTTGTTTTTTTTTTTAGTTTTAGTAATCTGTGTTACACTTCATTTCTTAGACCAGCATGCAGTCTTAAACTGAAGACAAGATGGAAATATTGTGCTATGAAGTATTTTCCAGATATCTCTGGCCTTGGCTTCTTGCTCTCGGTTTTGTTTGTACCAGATTTAATTAGATGACAGAACTCTTTTGTGCCCACTTTCCCCTTTCCTAGTCTCAGTTATGTTGTGCGCAGAAGTAACATATTTTTTCTGTCCTGACTTACAATTTTGTGTGCATCTCCAATGAGCGTAGTAGCCCTTTTGCCATAGTATTACTGGGACTTGCTTCCAAGTTACTTGCTCAGCCTAACCTGTAGGTACTTCTCATGGTTGCTGCTCTCCTGTGCTCTCCTGCACCGTGTCACCTGTACATACTTCTTGGGGTTGCTGCTCTCCGGCAACGTGTCGGTACTTCTCGGGGTCACTGCTCTCCGGCACCATGTAACATCCTGTAACTAGCGCCAGCGTTCCAGCTCTGATCCTTCTGTTCTAGTTAAAGGTGCGCTGGGTCTTAGTGTTGAATACTTGCGATTTTCTAGAAAGTTTTGGGTTTTCTAAAGACCAAGTGGGGAAAACCATACAGGATCTGTTGGTTTGTGATTTTGGGGTGGGTGGTTTGTGGTTTGGTTTTTTTTTTAAATCTACCAAAGTTATAAGTTAGTAATTGTACAACAGTACGTTGTCATTAATTAGAGAAAACATCTTAAATATTGTAGCAAAGGTTAAAGCCATTCTGGGGCAAAAACTTATTTTGCGGTGTTTAGCAAAGCTAAAGCACATAGCTCAGGAGGAAGTTGTGCTGAACTGGTTTTGGTATAGGAGTTGAAGACAAAAACAAAAGACTTCATTTTTTTAATGGAAAGGTTTTGAAGAAGATTTTTAAGGGCTAATATTTGAAGAAAATTAAACTAGAATGAATAAGGATAAAATCACCATAATAATGGAAAGGAAGAGCCAATAAAAGAATGAAAGAACTGTATTCTGAAGATAAAGATATCATTGTGGTCATATAACTTACATAGTAATCTCTTATTCTTAGTAATCTCTTTCTCTTGGTGTTTGAGCAGTCAGCTGAAGTGATTGCTTTTATCACGGCAAAAGCCCTCCTTATCACGGCAAAAACCCTCCTTTAGGTTTTATTTTGTTTGGTTTTGCATTGTTACTAATTCTCAGTGTATTGCTGTTTCATTGTAGGTTACAGCTTATCTCCAGAAATTCTTAAAAAAGCATTTACCTTTATGACTGAAAACAGATTTTCACAGAATGTGCCTGTCTCTTTGTGGAAGCCAGATTATAGCAAAAGAATAAGAGAGTCTGTTACCCATAGGATGACTTGTCTGTTTTAGAGCACTAAATGAAATAAGTCTACTTTTTAAAACTCTCTTGTTAAAGAAAACAAACATTTATGGGGTTTCTATTTATTTAGTTAGTTATTTTTATTTCTCTGCATAGCAGAAAATGAAATTTGAAGTTGTTACTTGGTAAAGTCCCAGGAATTTTAGGCATAAGGATTCTGCTTAGGGCTGGTTTATCTCGTACATCTTTACCCTGCCCGACTGTTGTGCTGCTGAGTTGATCTGTATTTCTTGCAGTATCCCCTTACGAACATGGCTTAAGGAGAGGGAAGCCTAACTTTCGTACTTCTCCCTCATTCCATTGGGTTTTATCACAAATTGTTTTCTCTTTCTTACAAAGTTGTATCTGTGTCTTCAGTGGCTTTCAGTCAGCCTGGAGTGACGTGAGTGTTTGGTCAAGTGGTCTTCCCTGTGGCTCTGGCTTAAAAGAAGTATGGGATAGCCAGTGAATCCTTTAATTAATTTTCGTCTTTGCAGACAGACATTTACGGAGCCAGTAGAGACATGCAGGCTAATTAGTAAGTTGGAAGATGCCGAACATTGTCCTCTCCTGCCGAGGAGCTAGCTCAGTAAAGATAAACATTTTAGGTAAGGGGTAGTGCAACTTTGGGAAAAGGTAGGTACAAAAAATTCAGCAAAACCAGCTAAGCAGTATTTGCTCAAATAAATTCCTCTGACTGATTGATAATGAAGTCTATCAAGTACTTAATACAGAGACTTTTGATGTTACTTAATATAATTTTGGAAGTCATTTAGATACAATTCCAAGTTGTTGTCAGATACTTGCTATAAATAAGACTTATCAAGCATGCTACTAAGCAAGGGAATGAATATGACTGGGGAGCAAAGTAATTCTATGAGTAAAGGAAACTGAAAATTATTGTCAAAAACATTGAAAGTGTTTGTTTCCCTTCAGGAATATATATAAATATGGAGCAAAATGCTAAGAGATGTTATTACCAGTCTTTGCAACTTATATACAGAAGCCACTTCTGCTTTGGAGTATTGCTTTCTAACTCAAACAAGGAAACAAGACGAAAAGAGAACCGTAACCCACTATGGTCTATAGGATTTAATTTCTCTTTGGATATGCTGTCCTCACAATAGGCTTGTGGAAGAAAATGATCTAACTAGTAGAGCTAACTGATCAGTAAAATGTTTCAAGCAGTGATGTGCACATGTTTTAATGTCTTAGGCACAAATGCAGCACATGGAAAAAATTGACTACTGGGCAAGAAGGAAATGACTCAGCTAAACATATCTGGGTACATTTTTGGTTTACGAATTGATGACATTTTGTTTTAATTTTCTAGTGGTAATTATTTTTCTTATCTAACAGTAGACCAGAAAGTAGACTTATCTAAAAGTAGAACCACAACTGTGGTTCTAGTAGAGGCGAACTGTGGTCCAGTGAATTCCCTGCTATGGACTCTATCCATGCAGCGAGTTCACTGGAGAATTGACACACGCTTCTATGTGTTACATGTGTGTGGCAGTCTGGATATCACTCAACCGACAAGGGGCATTTAGGTAAGATTTTATCTAAATTTAAGAGTGACAGGGAGTCAAAGTGATTGCATTCTTTTTGCAGCACTACTTGGTAGAGAGCAAACTCTGCTTTCCCAGGGAAGGCGGGGGAAGTGCAGTCAGCATCTCCAATTGACTGCAGTCTTGTGTGAGCTCATGTAAAAATGAGTGAAAACTGTTCTTACCCATCTGTATTGCTAGGTTAGCGTGAGAGAGCATTTAAAATTTGAATAGTGAAATACTGTGTTTAATGTATACTGAGTGAAAAAATTTCAGAAACTGATTGGAAGTCTCTTGAAGTGAGCCCTAGCAGGACATCTGCTGCTAAGGTTGGGTTGCAACTAGCAGGAGGTCCTGAATGCAAACTTCTAATTAGAAAAGCCCTTTATTTTAAAAATTATTTCCTAATTTACAGATGAGGAAGAACATTTTTCCCCATGCATAGATAGATCATTGTGCAGAAAGACAAATGTGCAGCGTTTTTTTTTGAAGATGCTAGAAATGATAGGCAGATTGCAAGCCTTTTGAAGATTGCAAAGGATAAAGGTAGCAAAAGCATTTCTTGAAAATATTTGAGAGCTTTTTCACTGTATATTGAAAACAATTAGCAATAAAGAAAATACTCAGGATCATCAAAGTATAACTTTTCTGCCAGTTTGTATACCGGCATCCTAGTGCTTCTTTTTCTTTTCAATAAAAGTGAAACATTGCTTTAAATTGTTTCTTGAAAAATTACTTCATAGCTGGAATTAGTCACTCCAGGCATTTTCTTTGCTAGTGCTTCAAATAAGCATGAAAGCTAAAATATTAATGATGCCTTAGTGTTATTCATGATTAGTGGCTTGATAAGCTGATCCTCACAACAGGCGTTTAAATGTCTTTCTTGTTTTACAAAGGATTGGAGAGGAATTGCTGGCTGCTAGCAGCATGTTGTGTCTTCTGAACTGCCATTGGTCAAAATTAGCAAATTTTAAAATTTTATTTTGTTTTCATTCCTCTACCCTTGTATAATGGACAGCAAAGTTAACTTGAAGTCTTTGAGATACATATGGAACTGTATGAAAATTAAGCCCTCTGTGGCTTCGTTATAAGGACTTCACCAGCCTGCTGCAGAGTTAGGACTTTAAATATCGCTTGTCATAATGAAGGTATACAGCCTTAAAATATCAGAGCAAAATTAAGAAAAAATGTATAGCATATTTAAATTAATTACATCCTTGCAGTGTTACATTTTCACATTACTGTTTTGTTTTCTTTTTATGTGATTTTCCTTTCCCTGCCTTATTGAAATATTGCAACTCGCTCTGAAAAGTAAGATGCTTATGATTGGCTGTATGATCTGCTCATGTGGATATACTTGCTAAATTCGTGCCATAAACGGAAGGGATGGATAAATCCTTGTCATTTACTCTTCCTCATTAAAGGACTTTCTTTTTTAGACTATATTCTCTAGTGCTTTGTCTCATCCAAAAAGAATCACTTATCCTATAGTGTATAAGATATCTTCTGATAACAAAAGGGAGGGATAAAATATGAGCATTCCTTAGTACAAAAACTGTTCTTCATTTCATTTATAATAGATCCTTCAAGGTCTTTGGGAGAGGATCTCATAGACCTCACTGAGATCAAGTCTGGAAGAGCAATCCAATCTTGAATGTGTGCCTAATCTGTCCACATTCAGTGCAATTAAGTACTTTTTTTTTTTTGCTATACCTTTTTGCTTTTCATACTGTAACCGAAGTTAAATATTATTTTTATAATTAACTAAAATCAATATTACATAATTTATGCAAATTCTATAAAATAAATTCTATAAAATAAATTCTATAAAATAAATTCTATAAAATAAATTCTATAAAATAAAAAAATATTTTAATAATTAAGATAATTACCCAGTAAACATACTGGGTAATTCAATCCATGGGGTACATGCTAAACTTTCCTTTACACAAATACGGAGCATTACCACTGAGGTATGGATATTTGCTGGTGGGACTAAGAGCAAAATTTTGACCTACTGTGTTTTCTGACCGTGTTAACACTTCTCCCCAGTGCTCTGTGGTGTTCAGCCATGCCTAACCTATAAAATATGATTTTCTGTGACATAAAAATCTTGTTTACAAGATTGATCCAACCATCAGTTTTTGTTTATCCCAAAAAGCAACAGTCAATACTAATCTACCTTACTATAAGCCCCTGTACTTAAATCCACATGTACTATAATTTTTCATCCTTGTTCTTTTACTTATGTTGGAAAATCCTCTTAGTCCCTTCTGATACAGTTTGATATTACTGTTCTCCTGTGAGTATTTTCATAATTCCTTTTTCTTGTTTCTTTCATGACTTTTTCTTTAGAGGAGAACTAATGAGAGGAAATTCTTCCCCATCTGATCTATAAACAGCAGTATCATCTCTTCTAATTGACAAAACTTGTTGCAATTTTGTGTTCTTAATAATTCACTTGTTTTCTAAATTGATTCTTATACTGACAATGGGTAGATCAATATTCTAACTCCATGGTTTTAATCGCATCCTTAAATCAATATTTACAAAGCTCTTGGCAGGGAATAAACTGCTCCCTCAATTTAGGTTGATAATAAAGCAGTGCTCCAACATCCAGATCAATTTTTTGGGAACAAAAAACAGTATAAGATCTTTCCTATACTTACCCTACAAAGTTAATTTTTTAACTTTTTTAACTTTTTAACTTTTAACAAAACTACTCTAAATTTGAATATTACATTATAAATATAGTGTGATCCAGAGCTAACGATGAAGTCATTGCACCAGTTTTTTGACAGTAAAAAATTAGGGATTTGATGAATTTCAAACATACCGTAATTCACTTTTTTGTGTTAGTTTCCACTATTTTTAGTAATACGAAGACCATAGAGAACAAATGTACATAATAATTTCCACAAGAATATTCCAATAAATTTTAAGTAATGCAAGTATTTGTATCAAAGTATGGAGACGGTATTACATACTCTGAACATTTTTTTGTTGGCTTTATTAGTTGATCTAATTAAGATGGCTAATTTTGGGCTTATCAGAAGTAAAACAAGTCTTAGCAATGATGCAACAATGAAATTTACTTATTTCTATTAGGAAATGACAAGTGTTAACAGTCATGCAAAACAGACATATTTGAGAGGTCTCAAGAAAAAGATTAATATATGATTGCTGTTAATCAAAATAGTTTTATGTAAAATTGATCTTGCCAAATAAATCAGATTTTTTTTTTCTATGGGATTACCAGATTAAAAATAATTTATGAAGACACAGATGTAAATTTAGGTTTTCATCACACAAAATTATGGTAATTTATCATTGTAAAGTAACCATTTCAGATTAATTAAATAGTGATTATCTGATATCTCATAAAGAAGCTGTCATTGAGGTGAGATACAGAATTCTGGCTATTTTTGAAGAGTATCTGGTGGAATCAGTACTAGATGTGACACTAGTTGGTGCTTTTGCCCGTCATCTGAAAATTAGAATTAAAGCTGATAGAATGTACAGACAATACAAAGAGCAACACACAAATAATGAAGAATACATAGCACACAGGCATTTTGAATAGTGTTTTCTACAACTGTTGGAAGATGGCATTCTAAGAAGAAAGGGGGGATAATAAGGTAGTTAACTAGTTGAACCTGAGCTCAAAGTACCATGTTGTGTCTGAGGAAAGGACATAGTACTAATGGTTTTTAGGCAGAGGAGTGTCATATATTAATAACTATACAACAAAAAAGATGATGGAAGTATGTTTGATCGAAGGAGGATTACAAAGTTCAGCTGATGATCTATACCCAAGAAATAGTTAAGTGACTTCTGATAGTGGATAGAGCTTTAATCATCAAAAACAGATAGCAAAGGTTACTTGTCTGGACAAATTCGTATTAGAATATTGGAAAGCTCAAACTTCCAGGGGTGGGGGTACTCGGCCACAGAGGTAGCTCACCTATGGAAGTAGGGTGTCTTCTCGGTAAGGACAGTATTCAATTCTATAAGGGACTCTCTTAAGTTTTAGGTGACCAAGTGGAGGCACATACACTTACAATGTTGTGTAAATAGAAGTGTAGTGTAATTTCATTTGTGTTGCATCTGTTAGTGAAATGTCAATGACTAACATGTAGCCTAGGACATCAGGGGACTCAGCTGGGGAATACTTTTGACCTTTGTATTTCATATTTTCTCTGACACAGGTTTAAAAAGAGGGCAAGTGATACTTATTTCCCAGTCTGTTCTCTGGCCTGATGCTTGGCACTGTCCTGGGAAAGGGCTGACAAGCTTGACTTCTCTGAGATGTGGGTATTGTGCTGGACTCAGCACTACAGGAAAATATTAAGCACCATCAAAACAGATCTTTGTTTCAGGGTCTGGAAGGGATATAAGCATGGAGATGATGAAATTTAGGATCCCAAAGAGACTCATGTGAGAAGTAAGATTTTAGGTGCTCAGGTTAGTTACTGTGGTAGCACCTGTGGATGTGTATAGAAGAAAAGCAGCTCCTTTTTTGGGCCTTTGTCCCAGGATTTCACAGGCAGTGGTGCTATCCCTTGGTATCACCATCACATAGGCAGTGCTAATTGAAAGAGAAGCATGGTGGTTTTCAGGGACTGCCTGAACTGGCTTATGTTCTTCAGGGGCACGGGGTTTTCTCATAAAACCTTTTCTCCTGCAGTACTGAACCACAGTATTTTTTCCTAAGTTCAAGGGAGAATGTTCTCTGAAAGTTGTATCTAATACGAGCCCATGCTGAAACAGATAAATTGAAGCCAATGCCTATGTTCTGTGTCTCCTTTCACACGTCCTTTTATGTTGACATTGAACTTTGGGGTTCAGAATTTACATATATCATGAAAAAGAAAATCCTATTATCTTTAATTGTTTATTGTTTAATTATGCTGCTAAGTAAAAACCTAATACCTAATTTAAATTAAAGTTTATTTACTGACTTTTATCTGAAATCTTACCTTTTTAGACACTTTTTTTTTGAGAACAAAAGGGAGATGGAGTTCAAACATTAACTCAACAGTAACTGTTGGAGAAAAAAAAGTTGTTGGGTTTTTTTCCCTGTGGAAAGGTAAATAATGGTTATCTAAAGAGCTGTAGGATAGACATCAGCACCATGCTTCACACTCGTTGCAGATGAGCTATGACTGGAAGCATACTTACTTGATTTGCCAGGTTTCTTCATCTTTATTTGGAACGCTACCAGCAGGCACCATTTTTACTTTGGGTAACTGAAACGTTCAAGGATGTTGGCAGCGGTGGTTGTAATGCCTGCTGCGTTAAAATATAAATGCGTTAAAAAACGGCATTATACTACAGTAATATCTTGTGCTTGATATTTAGTATTGCCTTTTATGCTGTAGGAGTCCATACTGCTTTATAAAGTATATTTACACATAATCGTTTCACTGTGCACTTAAAAGCATTACCAAAGGATTATGGTAGAGTTTGGTATAGGAAGAAAACCATCCCTAAAAGAAAATGCAAAGCATTTGAGGATAGCCAAAAAAAAGGTGTCTGATCACGTAACACCAGCTCAGTTCCTTATTTACCGTTTATCGTGTAGGCACATGGACAATTAAGAGTAATGGTCTTTGATATCAGAGTTACAGCATAAGTATTAAAGCTCTAACAGCTACTGCATGATACTAAAGGTTGTTATTTTCATATTGTTTCTATCTATCACTATCAAAGTGCCTTACAAAGGAACTCACTATTATTGTTGCCATCTTGCATGTAAGGAGGCCGAGGCATGGGGAGGGGAAGTGATGTGCCCAAAGCTACTAAACGGACCAGTGCGAGTGAAACACGCTGAAAATAGGTTTCCTATGCACAGATTAAAAGCTTTTTTTCTAAGGATACAGCGCCTTCCCTTCACCTATGAGGAGTGAGAGAAAATTACAGGACCTTGTGGTGGTGCATTCCCCCCCGTCCTGGGCCGCTCCACGATCTCAGAAACTCCCGTTAACCTTGGCCTTGGTGTAACGAGTCAGGCGGTGAGGCGTCCCTTGACCGTATCAGGAACTCTCGCATAGCTGAGGTTGGGGAACGTACTGACCGTACCAGGAGTCCTGCTGCCTGGCCCAAGTGGGGGACGAGAGCGGGGATAATTGTCATCCCCTGACACCCTTATCTGAGTCGTAACTCGAGTGGGATGGTACCATCGTTACTGAAACCTTGAGAATTTTCACGGATGACTAAAGCCAGTCATCTTGCGACCCTATAAAGAGCGGTCCTAAGCAAGACCCTTTGAGATCTCCTGGACCACAGCGGGCTGCGCCCAGCATCTCCCTCTGAGCGGGACGTCTCTCAGAGCTCGTGAGCTCTCGAGTTTGTGATATTCAGAGGACCGTCACTGACGACGGGACCTGGGCTGAAACACTCCTCGAGGCTCAACCCCTCGCCTGTTGAGAAATGCCAAGACATTTGACGTGGGTGTTTCACTGGACTCAAGGGGAATTTTTAACAGGTATACCTTTTAAATTTGTCTCTCTTTGTGTGTGTGTGAGTGAGCTGATAGTAAGATGATTAATTGCTACTAAAATCTTACGACCTATCTTAAACTGTGAGTGAACCTTAAACTGCTGTTGAACGAATATAATCCCTTATACATAAACCGTTGACCAAGTCTGGGACTATGATTGGATCCAGCTACACCTAAGCTCCATCAGGAGTTTAGAAAGCAAGGGGGTCTCCTCTGTGGGAGGGTCTCCTTACCCTTTTTGTATTAGACATAAAGCATTATCCAAGTCTGAGACTAAGATTGGATCCAGCTGCACCTAAGCTCCATCAGGAGCTCCCCTTTAGAAAGCAAGGGGGTCTTCTCTGAACCTCGTGACTCAACGGGAGGGTCTCCCTTACCCTTTTTCGTCCTCAGCCTCTGTATAAATCATTCTAGCTCGATTCTAACACAATTTTCCTTTGTATGTGTCATCCATGTAGTAAGTGATAGAGTGAACCTTGCCATCAAACAAAGTCGCGCTTTTATAAATTTCTATTAAAATCACTTTCTGCTGATACCTTTGACACTGATTCTTTAAGCAGCTTCTAAACCACTCATTCATGACAGACCTACAATCCCAAACATTACAACCATGGGGGATTTGTAAGCTGTTTGAGAGACCATCTTGTTCTGGTATTTTTACAGTGTTGAAAATCACTTTCATTGACCATTTCTTTAGACCAGCTGCACTGCTTGTCTCCTGATAGACTTTGAAAATGTTAATTTCCCAGTCTGTAGTCCATCCAGATGCTTTCTGCTTCTTTGCTCTTTTTCCTTCTCAGGTAAGTGCTTGTTTGGTGCACTGCTGTTTCTGAGCAACCTACATCCTATGACTATATCCTATGCAGATCTGTCAAATCACTGGCTCTTACGAGTACTGTTTTTAACAGAAGATTTCCTGACATGAAAACTGCCTGCTGTTTTATGTTGACCGTTATAGGGCAGGAAACTAAACGGCTTCATTCTTAAGTAAAAAGCTTATTTGAAATGTAACTTTAAGTTTGCAAAACTTGGGAACAGTAGAAAACGTGTTTATTTCAGAAAACTGCTTTCTCAGAAGTCACAGTGAGACTTTGACAGCTAAATCATTTATATCTTGATAACACACACAGGTTTTAAAATGTTTTCTTTCCTTTAAAAATGTCAAAATGGAGTTGTGTTTTAAAAACCCTGCAGAAAATCTGAGAATTCCTCTGGCAAAACTTCAGTGAATCAGCAACTTCAGGATCTTTAAGAAAAAAGACACAGCTGGAATAATCTTCTGACTCAGGAGTAAAATTAAATTTTTGGCAAATTTCTTTGGGTGATTTAATTAAAAATATTATGTTTAGGAAAAAAAAAAGAATTAAAAGGTAATTTTGTAGGTGAAAACTATGAAGTCAGTGTTTGGGACACTCGAAGTGAGATTTAAACCTCAGCTCCTTGAGGAGAGCACCAAATGTGGGTCCCCCTATTCCTGTGTAACCGCTGTAAGCATTAGGTTATTATTTTCCCTCTCCCATCAAGTTGAAAAGATGATAGTGAGCTCTTTGAAAATTATAGATAAAGGATAGTATAGTGGTACAGGCTTATGATATGCAATCACCCAAATTTATGTTGGGTATTGATTTACTTGGGTCACAAAAAATTAAGCATGAATGCTAAGGAGGGTGACCCCTTCTCTTGGGCATGCATAGCGTACAGGGGGTGTTTCCAGACATCTGGCAAAGAGTGAGCTGAGCAGTCAGCTGTAGGCTGCTATGCATTTGGCAGTTGAGTTTTCCTACCTGATGAAGCAAGCTGCTCTCTCCAAACTTCACTTTGTGAAGTGAAATGCCAACAAATTAAAATTAAAAACATCTGCAGATGACTGCATTTTTTGATGGATTTGGACTGCAGGCCATAGTTCAGTACTTAATCTGCCTAAGCCTGTCAACACAGGGAGCTGAACCTCAACTAGCTACTGCAGGTGATTCTCTCCGGGAAGCCAAGGCCCTTGGCAGCTTGTTTTTTCTATATCCTCAATCAACACAGCAGGCTTTAGCTAACTCCTGCCTGTGACACCAGCTGTTGCAAAGCATTATTTTGGCAATGCATTGGTCATCCCACTGCAGTGTGATTGTTGTCTTTTTATGGGCATTATTTTTTAATTTATTTTTGATATGTTGCAGTAAATTCACAAGTTATTTATTCGTATGTCAGTAATAATATAGTACATGCCACATGCAATAGGTACTAATCGTACCAAAAACCACTGCATTTTCACAACCCAAAATAAGCAGGCCAATTCAGATACTTAAAAACTACATGAGAATCCAAGCATTTGCTTTTTATGAAAAACTTTTAACATTGTGTGAAATCAGAGTGTGGCTTCCCGTTTGAAAGTGGCTAAAATTTCTCTGGGGATTAAAGTATTTAGTTTGTAAGATACTTAGCACTGCTATTATTTAAATAATATGACTTATCATCTGAAGTTATAAATAAGCAAGAATGAATATCTCTTTAAGCCATTTTACTTAAGAAATAAAAAAACCCCTGTGAAGTATCACTGTTAAAATATAAATTTTAATCCAGCTTTGAATCATGATTAAAAATCAATGATTTAAATTAATTTGGACTTAAATATGATGTCAGCCCACTTTCGACACTTTTACTTTGTGCTACAGGGATGTTTTTGTGAGAAATTAGTATTGTAGTGAGCGCGTTTTCATTTTCTAGGCTTAAAGAACATCATTCATGTCATCTTAAGTGATCATTTCATGTTTTTATCAGTTACTGGAAGCTTTTACTTTCCCTACTAGATGTAGGATTTTTATCAGCCTCCAGGTAGAGTATGACCCATTAACCACTATTCTTTTGTCCAATGAGTTTTTTTTTACCCGTCTGGTTTCCCTCCATCCAGATACAAGAACATTGTGGGAGACAGTTTCAAAGACCTTTCTAAAGTTGCAGTAAATGACATCTATCGCTCTCCCCTCATCCATAAATCCAGTCATTTTATCAGAGAAGGCAATCAGGATGGTCAGGCATGATTTACCCTACATAAATATATTTTCTGTTCCCAGTCACCTTTTTTCTCCTTCATGTGCCCAGAAATGTGCTCCGACATGACCTGCTCCATGATTTTTCCAGGGACCCTGGATTATTCTTTTGGCCTTTCTTGATGACATTTACTTTCTCCCAGTCACCAGGGATCTCCCTGAGTTTCCATGACCTTTCAAAGACAATATAGAGTGGTGTTAGAAGAACATTGACCAGTTCTCTTCAACAGTCTTGGATGCAACCCATCATGTCCTGTATACCTTTATGGTTTGAGTTCTCTCACGTAAACCCTGATTCAATCCTCTTCCACTGATGGTAGTTCTCGTTAAGGTCTTTCACTCATCACAGGGGCTGGGAGACCGACTGAAGTACCTCAGCGTTACCTGTGTGTACTGTCACTAAATCCCACACCCCATTCAGCACCAGGCTCACACTCTCCTTCTTCAGTCTTTTAATTACGAATGTGGTTGTAAAAGCTCTTCTTATTGCCCTTGGCATCCCTTGAACATCTCTGCTTCAGTTGAGTTTCGGCTTTCCTGAGACCGTCCAGACATGTCCATGTGATGTTTCTAAATTTCTCCTTTGTAGCTTGTCCCTGTTTCCATCTCCTATATGCTGTCTTTTTAGAGTCATGAGTTCCCTCCTTATGGACTCATGAGTTCCCTTAGGCAAGCTGGTCTCCCGATGAGTCTTCTTGTTTGGAAATGTGCAAATTAATGTGTTCCTGCTAATGGAAGCTGTAGCACATGCAACACCCCCAAACACAGGTTAGAGACTCTTAGCTCAGTTTTACTACAGTTATCCAGAACAGAATCTCCTTGTTCTGTAATTTATTCAATACTCGGGGGGAGGAGGGAGAGCTAATTTAACCTGTTATTTAATAAATTTTTAGTCCTTAGATGGTAATTAGAGAAGATAATTTATCTGGCACAGTTGTTATGATTTTTGGCATCCTGATGGGTTCTATTTTGACAAAAGGGTTCCACAATAACATAAATATTTTTTGTCGTCTTAATCAGCTGTTCCTTTAATATTCTTTAATAAAGAAATGTAAAATTTGATTATTAAATAGGACAAGAAGCCTGAAGGATAAAAATAAGTAATTTTAACTGTTCTTAAAGATGTCTTTGGCAATGTTTCTCCTTCATACGTACGTTTAGTATTTATGGAGCAAAGCATAGTAGCTTAAGATTAAAGGTAAGTATGTTCAATTTAATCTTAATTACATTATTTTTTGCTCACTTTATGTAGTAATCGGAAGGTATATAATGAAATTTTTATTTTCAAGGGTGAGGGCAAGACAAACTTTTTAATATAAAATTAACTTATTATTGTCTGGGTCTTGTTTTTGTTATGAGACAGGAAAGTAGCCATGGATCACTGCCTACTTTCCTGTGACATAGCTTGATATACATAGTGCATCCAAGAGAAAGACTGGGGAGTATGGAGTGGTGAAGGTGAGTGGAGGGAAATATATGACTTTCCAGCAGCATCGGAAGCAGCATGGCTGGCTCTTCAAGGCTTAGCCGCAGCTCTCAACTCTTTTTTTCACCTCTGCTCCCCATAGCAAAAATGGTCATGTCCTTGGGTGAGCAAACATTAATTTTTGCTTGCATTGTGGGGGCCCTTCAGCTGTCTCAGAGTCAAAATTTGTTTTACGAGACTGAGAAAAAGAGGACAGAATTTTAATTGCAGACTCATTTCTGGTAGGTCCATAGAATCGCATGTCTGAAGGAGAGTGATTGGCAGTGGGGACAGTGTCAGTACTGTAATGACATAGGATCATCCATTTAGAGCTCAATATTAATGAGTTTTGCTGCATGCTTTACATTCATTTTTTGAATCTAGCTGCATATAGCAGTTGTTTACATTATTTCACCAAAGTATGTCTAAAAAGATTTATATGATAAAATATCGGTAGCAAAGCTCAAATAAATTTACTGCAGAGACAAATGAATAAATACAATGTTTCAAATTTAACGGTCTAACCAGATGCCATTTGTGAGCCCATGGATTGTAGTTAATTAAATGAAATACATTTGCTCATAATCCAGCATGTGCTGCATGTGTACTTGCTGGTTTTATGAAGATCACTTGGTGTTGCAGCTCCGGGCAACCTGCAGCATGAGGAGCTTCCTTAGTGTCTCGCTGCCTGGTTTGCTTTATATGTTGCTGTCTAAGATGAGTGCTTAGTAAAAAGACATTAATTGTGAAGATCTGATGAGGGGCAGACAGAACAGGAGGAGGCCAAGCAGTTTATTAACTACCTCTTTGACATTTGACTAGGAGTGAGCAAGTCACTCTGAATGGTCCTGAGGAGGTGCACAGGGGGAAGAATTGCCTTATAGCTGCATTGCTGCTACTCTGTCCCTGTCCCTGTAAATCTATACCTGCTCACACAGCCTCCTCCTGCATGAGATTGTTGTGACCGAATTCTGCTTAAAATGGGTGCAGAGCCTGGAAACTGAAGTCTGAATGAATTACACTACCTGAGTTTTGGTATTGTATGAAGCACAGACAACCTGGGGGGAGAGATGTTATTAGTGGAGCATGGAGGGAACGCTGTCCTCCTGTACCACTTGTATCAGTGGTATGTGCCAGTCCTAGCTTGGGTAATGTGGTAAAAAAACTGTGGGCTCGATGCCTCTTTTAAGTCGCTGTTTGGTCTGATGTCATTCTTTATGCTTCTTTCTGCATAAGGAATAAAAAGAATATAAATACAAAACCTCTTGTAAACAGCTTTGAAATCTCTGATGCAAAGTGCTGTAAAAAATGAATCTACTTACACATCTCTGAGAAACTGATGTGGAGGGCGCTGGGGAAGGGATGGATCTGCCCATTCCCTGAACAGGTTATTAGGGCTCTGCTGTGTGTCAGGACAGTGTCCTTGATTACCTCCCATTGTGAAGGGTAAGTTTATTTAAACCATCTTCTCCTGTATGAGTCTAGTCTTTCCTACTAACATAGGCCAAAGTAATCATAAACAGTGAGTTGTAGCGTGAGGGCAAATGATGTGACGTACTTTCTGTCTCTGCATACTGTATGTTGCAGGAAGATAATGATGAAAGAGTTTTTCATTCCAAAGGGAACAAAGCCAAACCGTATGATGCATGTGGTTGTCCTGCGTCCAAGCTGTATCTCGTTTTCTCTCCAGCGTGAAAGTAGAATTTGTCACCTTGTAGTATAACTGCAATTTATCTTCTGCTTTGTTCCTTTTTCTGTTTGGTTTTGGTTTTGAGATTGAGCTGGTATCTAAAAGCATGCTTTTTAAGAAATTGGGTTAAGAAAATTATTTTTGGTGAAGACTGAATATAAATAACTTTTAAAGAAATTATCTTCTGTATGTATCTTAAAGTCTTTTGATGTCTCAAAGCTAAAACAAACACCACCTCAAACCCTATGTTAATTAGCATTTTTAGCCAGAAAAAATAATTTTCTAATTCACAATTATGTAATATCAGGATCTTTATCTAAAATCCTTTTTTTTAAACTGCATCCATCAATACGTAGATTTCTTTCTACCTGTGTGCAAAGCTCTGTAAATTATTCGCAAATGCTTTTAAGTGATTATTTGCATTAGTTTATCTTCAGATTAATAACAGGTTTCTACTTGGTCTTATATTCCTTTGTACATACATGTCAAAACACAGGTTAGTTTCCACTGTGGTACTCTCAGGGAAGGCATTATTTTTTGTTATTTGTTTAAACGAACTACTTTTTCTTGAAATACTAAGTTCTGTTAGATTTTGTCATTTATTTTTAAAATGTGAATTGTTTTAATTGTGATGTAGTATGTTACTGTTTTATAAAAGAGAGATAAATGGTTTATTGTGTCTCTCTAAATAAGTTTGCAATGTCCAGCTGATGTCTGAGGGGTAGCAAGCACTGTTTTGCCTGCCTTCAAGCCAAGGTGGAAGATATAAGTCATGTACAGAGCATGTACATGAAATACATTTGCACAGAAAACATGACACGGATCCCCTGGTCAAATGACCAGTTCAGAAGATGTAGATATCCTGACTTTATAGTTGTCCAGCCTGCACATGTAAACTCCTCGCAGCCAAACCTGCTAAGTTTTCTGGGGTAGTCCATAGTAGAGAAATGGTTTTCTATTCTCTTAGGAGGTAAAGGCAAAAACCTTGGGCAATGTGGAGGAGAATGTTGCAGAAAAGGAGTGGGTTGGAAGAAAATATGAAAGTGCTGCATTAGGGAAGGGATCCAGGAAACAATGCAGTAAGGTGAAGGGAAGGAGAGGATGCCAGTTTGACTGGCTGAGCATTACTACAGTAAGGAAAGATGAGCAGAGAGCATAGCCTGGGATATTAAAATAGGAAGGAGGATTTGGGCTGATATTTTGAAGTGCCATTTTGCCTACAGTCAGAATTCTTTGGCAAACATTTAATTGTAGGCATTTTTTCCTCCTGGAAGGGACTCTTTGTCAAATCATAGGCATCTGTCTGTTAAAAATATAATATTGTTTTGTGCTTTTGGAAAGTTGTATGTATGTCAGACACCCATCTTGAATACATCAATGCTCCAGTCTTCTGATTTGGTCCTGGAAAAGTGGTACAAATAGAGAGTAAGTTTAGGGTGTGCTGACTTCCTGCAGAACAGAGACCTCTTCAGCACTATCACTGCCTTTGAAGAAAACTGGCTGTATGTCGTTTGAGACAATTATTTTGCTCTTCAACTGTGTGAAGTTACCACTCCCTAGTAATATCCAACATTTCTCATACTTAAGAAGCTCTCAGTCTTTTTGACCATGAGATTTATAAAATCTGCTGTTAGGACAATTTGCTTGGGCCATACTACTCATCTGGTAACATATGTATTACTTCTTTTCTTCAGGTGCACTGCTGACCTGTTTTTTGTCAGAATTATGTTGAATACTGAGATAAAATGTAAAATCTGGTACTATCTGGAAAGTAATTTCTTTTAAAGATTTTAGTAAAGAAATATTAAACAGGTTTATTATTGGGCTAAAGGAAAATTTAGTAGAAATTACCAGCATTATTAGCCTTTTAAATTTCAAAATTGCTTCCTGGCTTCTTATAGGATGCTTATAAATAAATTAAATTCTACTAGAAACATGTAAAAAAGGCTTTTTAAGAGAGCTGTACCATTAAAATCTCCTGATGAAGTTCTAATATGTTTTGCTTTTGATCTGTGTATGGACAGGACCAAAATTATAATTCAATCTTCACATAGATCCTAATTACAGCAGTGCACATCTTGCTGAAGGATGTAGCATGGCATATGCATTACTTTTTGATAGAAAAAAAAGTAGCTCAATATTTGATTACTACAGGAAGTATTGGAATATGGTAATCACATATTTGACTTCATCTTCAGTTAGAATGCACTTAGGTTGGGTAGTAGTAAAGAGATGGCAAAACTTTTTTTTTCCCCAGTGGTCTCGTTGAGATTACCTCAGCAAGCAAGTCTGGCTAGTAATGTGCTGATTCTGTAACAAGGAGAGAAAGTTGTAAAAGAAGCAGCACTATAATATAAACAGAGTAAAATTAAGGGTATCTTTCCACTGGGATGATATGTCCCTTAAGAAAATTGAAACATTCTACTAGAGTGTTCCTCCCGAAAAAAGCCCCATCTGATACAAATGGGTGACTGCACGACTGAGAATCCATTATTACTGGTTTTTGAGATTAGACTGCAGAGTTAAGGTAGAATTAATATGTTGCAATCTCTCGTTATCTCTGCAGGATGCATTGTTCATATAGCTCTTGCTGTTTCATTCAAGCTTGAAGACAATTTAACTGTTGGCCAAAAATAAGTGTCATATTAATATTATAGGACTTATTTCTTCAGTTGAGATTCATGGAGCTTCCAAACCAGAAAGTTTCGTGACTGTTGATAAAGGTTCAGAATTTCTTCTTGATATTGTATTTTTAAAACCTATGCATGGCTGGGAAAATTAGGCTCCCTACCTGTAGGAATGCCCAACCTGAAAGTTGATACGCACTTTCTGGTTTTCATCCTCATGTGTTACGTGAGGCTTTCCTTCCTGCTCATTCCATTTGTTTATTGCCCTAAGCATTGTTTACATAATATTTGGTTGGTGGAGGAGTTGCTCTAAAGCCAAACATGCTTTTATTACGGCTTAAGAGTTAAGAAGGGAGGTATAGAAGAATCAAAACACATTATGTGGTATTTTTTATTTGCTGGTGGCTTTTACACCAGTTTTCCCCATTCCCTTTCTTCCTGATTGCTTCCTTGTCTTGATGAGAAGTGATAAAAAATGGCAAGCAGGCAGATGCTGTAGATGTTTACGATAATGTCTGACAGCTAGAGGGTGATGTATTCGTGGAAGGGAAAAAGACATTTCCACCACATACAGGGGATCATATAGAGGCCTATGCTCAGCTGGCCTTTGAAAGCTGTTTTCTCATACAGGACTGAAAACATTACATGACAAGGTGTATCTGGTGTATCTGAGCTAATGCTGGGGTCCCTTGCCTAGGCTTGCCAGCCAAACGGGTTAAACCCAGAAGCGGTTCTGGTCCAGCATGATGGATTTTGTTTCTATGAATGGTTTCAGGGGGTGAGACTGGCCATGCCATGCCAAAAGGCTTAGTGGACCTTGCGTTCGGACTTGTCTCTTGGCAGAGCTAAGTTCTTGTTTAGTTAACTGGGCAACTGTTACAGTGGCATTGACAAATTGAATGTGGTTGTATAGACCAAGATTTTTCAAGAGGCAAGTTTGTAGGTAAAAGTGACTTAAATGATTGTGAGACTACCAAGTGGCTGGTGGGTTTGGTTCATTTTGAATAATTTTGTGTCGCTTTTAGATTATTATTAACATATAGTAATTAAAAGTAATATATTTTTGCCCACTGTCTCCTGGGAAGCATGCAACAGCCCCTTCCCCTGCTCTTTCTGAACTTTATTCTTTTGTCTTAAAAACCCAGCAACAAACCAATTTACATACAATTTCTTATTTCTCGTTTCTCTGTGATTTGCAGGCCGAATTTATTTACCCTGTAAGTGCAAGAAAACTTTAACTTGAAGCTCTGCCAGCTCGTGCAGAAATTCAGAATTGAAACCGAGTATCTCACATGAGCGTGAAGATGTATCTTACTCACCAATACATGCATTAATCTATATATCGTACACCACTGGTAGCTGGAAAAATAACGGATGGCAGAACTTTTTTAAAAAGCGTGAACCACTAGGTTATGTGTTCGTCACGATTTTGTTTTTCGTGAGGATGTTGAATCTGAAGCCACTGTTACTCTTCTTGTGTTTTAGGTGCTGTAGCAGTTTTGATCCCTCGCCTAGACCTGGTGATTTCTTTCGTCGGAGCCGTCAGCAGCAGCACTCTGGCACTGATTCTGCCACCTCTGGTTGAAATCCTCACTTTCTACAAGGAAAATTTACGTTTATGGACGATATTTAAAGACATTTTTATAGCTGTCATTGGAGTTGTTGGATTTTTAACAGGAACGTATGTGACAGTTGAAGAAATCATTTATCCTGCATCCACAGTTGTAGCTAATGCAACAGAGAGCGTCTCTGTGGACTTAAATGCTACAAACTTGGTGGTTGGTTTAAAGTAATAACCAGGCACTGTGAACTATTTTGTTCCTTAACAAGAAATCCTAGATGGATGGCAGACCTATGTGTGGGACAAATTTCATTTCCAAATGAATTTTTGAAAAATAGCATGCAGCCCTTTCTCACTCTGTTGTTTGTTCTTTCCTTCATTCCTTCCCATCTGCTCCCTGAATTAACCCCTTTGCTCTCAACCTCTGCTCGTTCTAGTGAAAAACTGAATTGATGTCAAGATTTAAAATATATACATGAATATAGGAAGGAAATACGATTTTAGGTTATTTGCAAGAAAAAAAAGAAGAATTTTTATAAGGAAGTCAAGATGCCTTCCTCCTCAGAAAAGGTGGAAGTCAATCCATTCATCGTATCTAGGCACCAAGTCTAGGTACTACTGTTTTCACTCCAGCTCCGTTGTAAGGGTTGGAGTGATGCATAGACCTTCTCTTGGCTGTCTCTGATGGGGTGAATTGCACCCCAGTGAACCAGAGGCACTATAGTTTTAGAAAAGAGCAGCCGTGTTTTTCACTTCCATTCTGGGGACTTAGATGTTTGCCATGGAAAAGTTTTTGGGTAGTTGCAGTTGCCTGGCTCTGGTTCCGGGGACACGGTATGTCTGGAATTAGAGCGCACTGTGCAGAATGACTGTGACCCTTGTTCAGTCGTTTCACATTGGCTCCAAGGGGAGTTTTTCAAGCGATTGGAAGGACCAAGCCCTCCCTGGTTAGCATAGCAGACCACTGCTGGTGGTCGGTTACATGACAGTGAGCATAAAGGCTTTTTTTTTTTCATGCTGACTATCTTAACATTTAAGCTGAAGAATGGACAAGACTGTAAGGTAAGGTTTAGAGGTAAAGGCTGGATCTTTTATTAGACGAAAAAATTGCCTGTTAGGAGCGTTCTTGCCGTCTTACATGATCTGTTACTGTATGTTCCTGTACCATGAGCTGTTCAGCACAGCCAGACCCCTGCTCCAGGGAAACGGCAACTGTGATGCTCAGTAGAGCCACAGAGGTATGACTGTCCAGAGCAGCTTAAAGATTCATGATGTTAATTTCTGTATGAGAAAGGAAAGGATGAGACACTACTTTCTAGAATGGAGTGTGTGCCATACTTTCACACGTATAAGCTGTGGGTTAAGCTTGAGAAAGAACTTGAGATTCCACAGCACTGTGAGCTGGGGGGGCACCAGGGATGTCTGCTTTGAAGCCCTTTGTCCCTACCTGCACCACCTGCCTGCAGGTTGTCTGAAGATGTGGGTTGTCTCAGGACTTGCTTTCAACCCCTGGTACTTTGTAGAGCGGTACAGCTTACGTGAGATGTAGGGTATGCATGTGAAAATATGATTTTTTTTTTTTTTTAGAAAGTAATTATATATCCCTTTTGGATTTTGAGTGAAAAGTTACAGGATGTTGTTTATCAGAGCAATATTACTTTCTTTAATGATGCAAAAACATTCAACACCACAAATAAGTAGTTTTATTTTTTTACATTTTGGTAACTGCTGTCCTGACCCATTTTTTACACCATTTCTTTATCCTTGATTTCAACTATACAAATGTATGAAATGCTGTATTTTTTTTACCTATTGCTAGAAGTCTGTAGACTGCCTATCTATATTTCTATTGGAACATATAATAATTATTTTTGCATCCTTATGTTCTGCCTTAAATAGAATCTAACATGCCCTTTACTGATTTTTGCTTCTTTTGTCCATTCTGGAAGGAAAAAAAGAACAAGTTGATAAGTTGGTAATTGGATAGAAATGATTTTTTTCAGCAAGCCTGCGCTCTGAGTCCCCAGCCGGAATCCTGATTTTCAGGGTTCGTATTTGACTTCCTGGCTCACACTTCATAGATGACTTTCACTCCAGATGCTAAAGCTATATTTTTGGATTTGTTTTCTAAAAACATTCTATATTTTGTACAATAAGAACTGTATTTATCATACTCATTCCTGTTATGAAGAACCTCCATTTTCTAAAGGATATTTTTAATTACAATATTCCCCCAAGAAATATGGTATGCCAAAACCTCTCTACTGTATTCATACAAATTAAGATAGAAATATATGTAATATTTTGCTTGCCTTCAGTGTATTCCTCTTGGTAATCTACCATTTGACATTACAGTCCTAAAATAAGATAGTGCTAGATATATCTATATTTGTATTTTCTCTTCAGAATATTTCTCCGGTCATCTACCATGTGGTGACTGTATTTAAGCACTTTCATCTCATGTTGATGAGGGCATTTCTGATAGGCATTCGTTATAGCATGTAGTTCAAACTGCATGTGTTTGTTCAAGCAATAGTTCTGAGCAATGCTCTTATTTTCATTTTAGCGTGGACAAAGTTAAATACTTGTCAGGCACTTTAGAGGGATGAATCTCTGCAGATATGATACTATAGAATTAACCTTTTGTATGAAAGAGGAAGAGCAAACACAGGTAGTTAGCAGAGAGGCAAAAGGTAACTTCAGCTTTTCGTCTTAAAGGTTTTTTAGTCTTTAAGCTGTTTTGAAAGACATTGAATCTAAGTGTTTCCATCTGTTTCATAATGAATCTGTTGTTTACCTAAACCATAGAACGATAGAATATATATACTTCTGTGCAGCATATTTTACTTGACATTGAATACTTCTACATGGAACATTTTTATTGGGACTGATAGGATTTAAATAAAAGTTGTTTTTCCTGTTAGTTTTGCATCTTTCTACCCATGTGTGTTTGGAGAATAAAGGACTGTCAAGTCCATTCATATCATCTGTTCTGCATCAGCTGTGTCCTAGTGAGCAACTCTGAGAAGATGCTTCTGCCAGGGTGCAGAAGGACTTGTCCGGTTCAGAGTTTGGTGGTGATTTTTGGCCGGTGCAAGTGAATACTGACATGGTACTATCAATGCAGATTTGCTGAGCTGGGAACCTAGAACCTAAATAGGTGGCCTTGGTACCCAGGTGAACGCAGCATATCTTTTCGAAAGTCAGGCGACTTGTTTAGAAAGTTGATAGGTTTGAGGAATCTAATCTTAGCCATCAAAGTTTGGATAATCTGGCCCAAATACAAACCCTTACACATCTTACTGCTCTGTCTGACCGGGGAGCAGCCTGTCAAGGAGCAGATTTTCAGACCGATGTATTGCCACTGACTGACCAGGTATGAAGTAGTGTGTTTATGCAGTGGGCCCGTGTTGCCATGTCTAACAATGTTGTATCTTTTGAATCTCTAAAATGTTTATTAATATATTTTGCACAATGTCAATTTTCTCCTACAGTGTAGGATTTTTTTTATTTTAACACTCATACAGTGCATTTGTGTGGCCTGCTCTTTCAAATAGAAAGAGTCAGGAATCAGAGTATCTTGCTTTCAATAAGACTAAAATGTCATGTAGTGAAAAACTACTAAGTCTGAATAATAAGAGTGTTCCTGTGAAACATTGCCAAAGATTTAAAAAATAGGAAATTCTGACAGAAACCTCTTCTGAATAATGAGTGTTCATTGAGCTTTTAAAGTACTGTAGTATAAATTGCAAGTTAGGATGCAGGGAGTGAAACCGAGAGATCTAATAGGTATCGTTTACATGAATATATATTTAAGATGGAAATGTACTTTGGCACAAGCTAAATTAAACTGAAAAATGTATGTGATTGGCTTATGTTCCTGACAAGGAACAGAAAGCTATTGTATTTATATACTGTACATGCACTTATATTTTACAGTATAATATTGTTAACAGTTTTAATGTAATTTAATCATTAGCTGCACTATGTAACTGGATCATTTTCTTGTTGTAACTGTTCATCCTCAAATATTGGGCAAGTAAGAGGGTGGGTTTGCCTAATGTTCTGTAACTTCAATCTTCTGTATCAATAAAGACTACAATAGTATTATCCTGCTAACTCACTGTTACCTTGCCTGTCACCACTACTACATCACTAGAAGAAATAGCTGTCTTAATGCAGAATTTACCTTTGTTTTTCTGTTGAAGTTATCCAAGGAATGGCAAGCGAGTGACTTGAGACTGTCAGGCAAGCTCAAGAGCTGACTTTTCATTGATAATAAATCTCACTTCAAAGTCACGTAAGCACTCCTGAAAAACCCCACCTCCACTCCAAGGTTTTTCATGAGGGCACACTTAAAGTTAGGCTTTTGCATCTTTTTAGATGTGCTTTAGTAAATGAGTTAATTTCTAAATGCACAAAGGCAGCCAGGAATTCTCACTGAAATTCCAGTTCCCATTTGAAAAACTGCAAAGAAAAAGCCAGACTTTTTAAAATTGAACAAGCCCTTGCATACTTGGTATGGACTTGGCCTTAATTTTGAGTATGGAGTGTTGGATAATTAGGTATGGAAGAAATTGATATTAAAGTTTTGTATTTTCTATCTAAATTTGAAATTACTAGTTGGAAACAAAAGTGGCAGCATAAGCTTTCATGTTCTCACCAATTACTGGATACCAATTTTGCAAAAGTACTTGTATTCCCCATTTCAATACAAGGCCCTTTGAATGTGTGCTCAGTGAGGCATCCAGAAACACCCGACCCATTATAGAGTTGCCTGTATAAATACAATTTAGACAGAAGTAGGATACAAATGGCCTTGAGAGTCATCCACCAAAAAAACTGTTTTATAAATAAGAAACCTGGAATGGTCTAAAAGTCCTCTAACACCAGCAGAGAGACTGTAGCTGTTAGACTGGAAAGATGGATTTCAGTCTCCTGGGAGTCAAGAAGAATTTGAATCCTTATCTCCCTAAAGGACAAGCGAAAGCACACGTATGGCCGAATTCCCTCTTAGACCTAGCTGTTAGGGACATGTACTTTTAGAAGCTGACTTTCAGCAACACTTCTACTTCTGAGAGTTCAAGTCCTTTTAACCTGAGTTTTCAGTTCCTAAATTTTGTGAGTGCTTTAAATCTGTTTATTTCAAAAATTGGCCCTAGGTGGCTGGTTATTGGGAACAATAAATTCCATTATTGTCCTCAAATATGTGGAGAAGAAGTAATTTCTAAAAGGTTAGACAGAAATACACATTGTAGCTGACACTTCACATTTTAGATTGTTTTGTATATCTTAGATATCTGTGAGACAAAACTACTGTTTCACAAATGTAAAACACAAAATGAATGCAAGAATGTAGTTTTCCTTTTTCAAATACTCATATTTATTAGGCTGAAAATTAACACTTATAAATTGTAGTATGTGTGGTATGGGAGCGAAATTAATTCCAAGATATGAAAAGCCTCTGTGAGAGTTTTGGGTGCATGTGAATGAAGCAGCAATCAGAAACGAGTAAGATAATTCAATAATTTTCATCCCTCTCCAGTTTCAATCCCTGATCTTGCAATAAGCATATAGACAAAATAATGAACTGTTGTTGACTTGGATTTAAGAAGTATCAATACAAATATTCAGGCATAGAATATGTTGCCCACACATAAGCACATCTTGTCATTTTAGTCACTGTGGGATACCTTGTATGACATTGACTCGCTCTTGTCCAAGAAAGGCTTGGGTCTCCTGTAGATCCTGTGTCATATTGACCTCTTCTGTAATTGCAGATGTCTTAGATATCAAAGGGCATTTCAAACAGCAGTAGACAGCTGTGATTAAGTACCCGAGTCATGGTCTTAGAAAATACCAGTATGAACTTCTAGAAAGAATCTAGGGCTCAAGTAAGTTGGTTAGATTTAGGTATTGGTGCCATTTGAGATGTGTGAGAGCATCTAGACATCCATCTGTTGTTTGTAGATATGACAAAAGACTTGAGCCCTTCCTGATCAGCAGTGGGAGACAAGACAAGATACGCAGGGCATCCCAAAGGGCAGTGTGTGTCTGTGCTTGGCAGCTGGACTGTGGACAGCATAGGTAATCGAGCTCAGAGTAATTTAGCTGACCAGCTATTCCCAGGGGGAATTAATTTGTCTAGACACAGTGCCTGATGCCGTCTTCAGCTGTTACTCCAGAAAAGCACAGTTTTCCCGTAAGTTGTATCTTTGGTGATATCTGTGCACCTCCATGCAAATGTCCCAGAAATACTGTGGCATTACAAATGACACTAAATGCCTGTCTTGATACTTGGTCTTGATCCATTTCTATGCATCTCAAGTGTGCTGACTTGCTGTCTAGGCTTATATGACTATTGTAGCAGCTTAGGCACACAGGTCGTGTGTGGACATCTATGTCCATGCTATGCTATCTAAATTTAATCTAGATCTGAATACCCCCAAAAGTCATGCTGCTTGCAGTGGCAACAAGAATGTATAACTTGAAATGCTAGTGATGCTTTACCACTCTATCTTGCCTTGTTTCCTACTGCTGATCAGGAAGGATTCAGGTCTCTTGTCGTATCTGCAGATCACACATGGATGTCTTGATGCTCTTGTGCATTCCCAGTTGTTTCAGTCATTGCTTATGACAATAAAGAGTTGCATTTTTTAAATTGGTTTTCCTGAACCCTCTTCCATGGGATGGTGATGGGGGTGGATTTCTGAGCTAGAGGTATAAAATAAAATCCAGATCATAATGTCCGTGTTCTGGGTGACCCAGCTCTGTAGTAAACTCTGAACACCTGAATAAGGACCTTGACATGCAGACCTATGGAGTAATTTGTTTTAAATATTTTGCTATCAGTTTTGCTGTAATATTTTCCATGTGCTTACCTCAGATCATACTATAGTTGCATGTATCCTAATTCCATGTTAAAGTAATAAATTTAAAACATTTCCAACCAGCATAAGCCATAACTGGATTGCTCGCCTAAAATCTTCCATTGTGCCTTCTGCAGAACTGCACCTCCATTTACGTATTGTTTCTTTTCAAAATGTATATATAAATGAAGATGAATTGAAATAGGATTTGTGCTATCTCAATGTGTTGACAGAGATGGGAAAGTGTTACTTGGAAAACTACCAGCTGGAAGTGAGGAATGAGATTAGTCAATGAAAAACCTGAAGGCACTCAGATCATCTTAGGTAGAGTGAAAGGTAAGAGGGGCATCGTGGAAAAGCGATTATTTTATTAATTTGATACGGAAACGTTTCCAGATGATCTGGAGAAGCTGTGTACATCGCTACCATTGTGTAAGTGATGGAATGTATTATGAGCTTTGTCAGGCCTCCCACTCTTCTGCTTTAATTTATTGTTTTGTATGGAATTATCTGTATTTCTGCTCCTTGTGGGTTTCTCAAGTGTCCAAGTATCCTCTGGTAGAAAATTAAGCAATGCGACTAACTTTGTTAGCGTTTATTTTTCACATGCTGTCCACAGTATTCGAGGTGCAGCCTCACCAGTGCCGAGTACAGGGGCACGATCACCTCCCTGCTCCTGCTGGCCACACTATTTCTGATACAGGCCAGGATGCCGTTGGCCTTCTTGGCCACCTGGGCACACTGCTGGCTCGTGTTCAGCCGGCTGTCAACCAGCACCCCCAGGTCCTTTTCCTCTGGGCAGCTTTCCAGCCACTCTTCCCCAACCCTGTAGCGTTGCCTGGGGTTGTTGTGGCCGAAGTGCAGGACCCGGCACTTGACCTTGTTGAACCTCATACAGTTGGCCTTGGCCCATCGATCCAGCCTGTCCAGGTCCCTCTGCAGAGCCTCCCTACCCTCGAGCAGATCAACACTCTCGCCCAACTTGGTGTCATCTGCAAACTTACTGAGGGTGCACTCGATCCCCTCGTCCAGATCGTTGATAAAGGTATTGAACAGGCCCCAGTACTGAGCCCTGGGGAACACCGCTTGTGACCGGCCGCCAACTGGGTTTAACTCCATTCACCACTGATGATCCTAAAGGTCTTTTCCAACCTAAACAATTCAATTCTGTGGGTAATTTGTGCTGGACAATCTTTGACTCCTGGCCTGATTGATTTATTTGTCTTTGAAGGAGTGAATTCGAACTACTATAGCCAGTGAAGTCCTTTCAGTTCTGTTTTAGCATCGGCACTCAGAAACAAAGTCTTATTTTGGGAGCACCCCCCTCTGTATCTGCACACAGATATTTAGGGAGAATTGATCGTTCTGTGTTGTAGTTCTCAGCAGCTTTCCAAAATGGTATTGCAAACACCCCAAAATTCAAATAAATCATCTCTTTAAAGTATCCATTCCTCTAAATGTTGACATAAAAATACCATTCGAAAGTTCAGAGTTTATTCACTTTTTTTGACCATTTTAATATCTGATACAATTGCTTTGCAGAACAGAACAGGTTTTTTGGTTTTTTCAACCACCAGCCCTGAGAAACCAGAGTGTCCTGGGAAACCAAGTCCAGTTCTCTGTTTTTCATACTTCATCATGGTTAATAAAATCGTTGTGAGGATTAGTTAGTCTCTCAGTGTCATTTGTGCTTCGCTGTCTTCTTCAAAGCCCATGACACGATTGCTGTTAATGGGTTCATGTTGATGGAAGGTATTGGAGCAATTCTCCTGGCACACAAGGGAGAGGATCAGTTCTTTCCCACAGCTGGGCAGGCTCTGGAGGGTCAGCCTAGGGCTCAGCAAACTCGTTATCACTGACGTGACTAAATATGACTCAGCTGTACACAGGGAATAAGTCTGTCAGGTGAGAACTTGGCCTCTTTCACCTCCTCGGTCTTACAAGCCACCCTTGAACGAGTACGTAATATGTACGTCATACATATCCTGCATATGTATAGATTTTACAACACAGGTACTACTTTACTTTAATCTCCATAACCTTGATCAGACTTTTCAAAATTTTTGCCTGGAGAGTTGGATCGGGTTCACCTCCTTGGTTTCCCCTCTCAGTTGACAGCTCTTTGCTGTCTCAAGTTTCTGTCAGAACCCGTGGTGCGTACGCTACCTCCGCAGGCTTATTGCGTCAGAGCGCTCTCCCTCCTGAGTCTGATGAGTCCGCGGAGACTTTTGTGCCTTCCCATCTTAATGCTTCACCCTACCTGTCACTTAGGGATGCCTTACTTTCCTAGTTTTTATCTTGAATTCTCTGCCATTTAAAGTTCTATATTGCTATTATAATTGCTGAACTCATGTCAGCTTGGATGAAAGGTTCTTATTTTTTATATATACGTAAATATATTTCATATATATTTATAAAAATTACCCATTATCTTCCTGCCTAAGCAATTTTCTTGCAAGTCGCTGCTATGATCTTTCCTGGCTCAGAGTGCAAGGCTTGCTCTGTCCCTGGCTCTCAATTTTTGACTGTCATGCTGCTTGTCATCATGCTGTGGGCTGTTATTTATAGTCTGTTCATTCAAAACACCTCTATATCATAAATGCATATCTGAATTAAATTTATTGAAGAATCTCAAATTTCTGCTTGTTTTGTTGAACCCAGTTGCCAGAGCTGATTTTAGAAGATGAGATTCAGAGGGAGTTTAAGGACTCGGTTGGTAGTGATGCTATTAAGAACATGTGCCTCATTCAGTGGAGTTATCCAAGAAATGAAACAAGGTATGTTCGATTGTTGTTGTGCTTGTTACTTTAGGTGGGAAGCAGGAAAATTCCTTGGAAGGCTTCCTGAGCCACAGGTACCCTTTCTGTTACAGTGGTGCCAAAGATCACACTAACAATGGTGTCACAAAGATCACGTGCAGCAGTGGCACGACAGCCCCCAGCCAGCCGGTGGTCCTGTGTGCTTGCTGAACGCAAGCATAGTGCGGGCACAGTAAATCCCTGGTGAGGTCTTCATTGGCTTGATAGACCCAACCAATCACGAGACCATGTGCCAGCTGCCCACAAGCATAATGGTTGTAAGCAACAACCTGTAGTGGATCTGGATACAGGGTTTTTTTTTCAACGAGCTGAGAGCTTTTACCCTACTCAGTTATCTCATGCATTCATTCTCTCGCTCCCCCCCAGTGCCACGTTCACCAGGTCCTGACTTCCCCTCCCAGCAGGGAGGTCGGGCATAAAGTTTTGTTGGTCGGTGCTGCAGTTACCCATCCTGAGCATAACTGGCTGAGGTCCCTGGGCATCCCCCAGTGTTTGTGTCCGTGCACCTACCCCATCTCCAGGATCTTCCCCACTTCCAGGATCCTTCCTCCAGCCAGGATCTTCACCTTCTTCACAGAATCATTGAATCATAGAATGGTTTGGGTTGGAAGGGACCTTTAAAGATTGTCTAGGCCATCAGAGACATCTTTTAGATCAGGTTGCTCAAAGCCCCATCCAACCTGACCTTGAACACTTCCAATGACGGGGCATCCACAATTTCCCTGGTCCTCTTCTTTCCAAGACCACTTCCTTTCGGGAAGCCTTCTTTTCCACCACAGCTCCCTAGTTTTCCCCATCTGAATAGTCTATGTGCAGAAGCACAATGCATGATCAGCCTCCTGACTGGTGGTTCTGTCTCAGGTTTCTTTATTAATTGGAAGATTCAGGATTTGCCACTTTTGTTTAGTCCAGGTGTTATCAAAATTTACAACCAGCCCATATCAGTTGCAGGAAGCAAGTAGCAGCCTTCTACTTCAGAGTTCAAAAGTCCAAACTGAGGTTTTGGACATTCACCCCCCAACACACATGTACACCTAATTATCTGCTGCCTCTTAGCATTCACAATTTAAGCTATTTTTGCCTACAACACAGGCACTAAATGTCCTGCCAAGTCCTACAAAGTTGCTCAAGGCACTGGACAGAAAAGATGATCTGGCATGCCCTGAAATAACCTGAGACTCTAATAGAAAGTTTGGCTTAGAAAGCCTGGAGGTCTTCAGATGAGGACTCCATGAAAGAAGCCTCTCAGGGGCACCCTTGATAAAATCTTAAAACACCAGTGCTCTTGTGCCTTCAGCACAGACGTCTCAAGGAAAGGCTTGCTTCATTGTGCTCCCTCAGGTAAGCCCCAAAGGCTGTGCGCTGGGGCACTCGGGCTCTATCTCAAATATCTGTAAGTGCCCTGGGGTCTGATTCTCCAGTCACCCAGGTCAAACACCTGGCCAGAGTGGGCCATGCCTCTCTTCTGGAAAACCCACCATTTGGACTGGGGAGGTAGGAGGAGGGCAGGAACAGCATGGACCGTGTCTCAGCTGAAATGCAGCTGAAAAAACGGAGATGAAGATCCAGGCTGGAAGCTGGAAAGTCTTTCTGGGTGTAGTCCAAGTGCATGGGGACAACCCATGGAGATCGTACCTCACAAGACCTGATCTGCTGTTGAGAAAATCCCACAGCAACAAGCAGTGGCCCCAGCCTATCCCTAAGGCCTTTGCAAGCTGCTTCTGGACTCCCTGTCCTTCCCACCTCTTTTTTGCAGCCTCAGACTCCAGAGGTTTGCTGGGTCTTGCTTTGTTCACAAAAATCTGCGTCAGACAGTCAAGCTCTTGTTCTTCCTGAGATTTCCCTACCTCTCTATTCAGCGCACAGCTTCTGATTCCATCAGTTTCAGCCAGCTCCGCTGATTATCTTTCCTCTTTACAAATGCATTTCTGCCATCTTACATTTTATTTCTGTAACATGCCTCGCCTTGCACTGTCACATGCAGTGCCAGTTGCTATTTACAGCTTCTATGATTTTGTCCTCTAAATGTTGGCATTTTTTTGTTTTGGAGGCAATGCTACAGTTTGTAAGAAGCTTGTCAAACATTTTAATTATGGTCCTGGGCCTCCACATTGGAGATAACTTTATTAATAGTTTGGAACATTTTTCCTTTGTTAAATCGTAGTGCTACATTTCTTAATTAAAATACAGCAGGATGACCCTTCTCAATATCCTGAATGATAATGCTCTTAATTTTTGATATAGAACAGGGCTATGAATCTTGGGACTGCTGGAGGCCAGGTTGGCATCACAGTTTTCCTACCACAGTCACGTTGTTCAACTCAAAGAGGAATGATGCCTTGCAGACATTGCAATGCCAGCAAGATGTGTTGATATAACAGTGTTTTCCCAGTGCAGTTTATTTCTTTTGAGGCTTAGATAGATGAAGAAATGTGCAGTTTGTCCTGCCGTGAGGTGAACTACCCTATGGTAGCAAACAAGACTGCGGCTTGCCTAGAGACTTTCCCTTCAAACTGTGTAGCTTCTGGTTTTGCAGTGGTTGTTGACTGCCATATTTCAGTCTACTGTCATGTCTCTCTGTATTTGTAAGAGAAATTGCTTCTTTTTTTTTGGTTGGGACTGTATAGGTTATGCGTCCGTCTCCACGTTGTGTTAGAGTTAGTGGAGATGGTAAGGCAACAGAAGTAGTAATGTTCAATAAAAATATATGAATCAAAAGATAAAAAGACAAAAAGCCTTCATGGTATTGTGAAATCAAACAGAAAGTAAAGCTAAGCTCTTACTAGTACAGAAGACAAGGTGCTAGGCTCGATAGACAAATACAGCAAAAAATCCATTTCCCTCGAGAGTGTACCTCCTCTAAAGTCTTCAGTGTTCTCGCTTATAAACAGCTTTAGTTCACTGTGAATTGTCTTGAAAGCACCTCTGCAATATAGATCTCCAGTGCACTATGCTTTGAGGAAATAATTCAGATTTGTATCAGCGTCAGCAAGGATTTGGCTCACCGTGGCAATTAAGCAGGTGAGAAGAACTGATATCTTTCTTATTTCCCTCCTTCTTTGCTACTGAAGGAAGACACTTCAAGAGCAATAATACAATGTATTACTATCAAAAGATCAAACCTAGAGGGGCAGTTACCCAGAACTGTCTGAAATGCAGGCTCTTTTCTGCAATATCTCTGGTCAGGCACACAAGCGAGGTCCCCAGGTCTGCTAGTGACTTTTGAAAATCAGGGCTCACACCAACACAGTTATAATTAGGAAGGGACTGTCCATCAGATAATTATGGCAGATGTTCAGTGCTCTGCATATATAAATGTGGATATGGGTGGCTCACTTCAAGCAATGTTTGCTGCAAGCTACAGGTATTTATTAGCTTTTGCCTTTCCCATACAACAGATTCTCCCCTGTAAAACAGGACATGAACAGTTATGTGGGTATTGTTGTCCCATGTTCGATTACCTCCATCAAATTTTGGCAGGCAACCTCATTTTCTGTTTGCTTCATCCATGTAATGAACAAATGTCATTGCTGTGTGTTACAAAATACCTCCCTAACATTTGTTTGTATCTTCCTTTTTTTTTTTTTTAAACAGAAAGTTAGAACGTCATAGAAACTTTGGTAAGACTCTCCTACATTTTTCCTAAACTCTGTTAGTGATACGGGGTCATATTGTCATTAGCAGTATGAAGGATTTATAACTAGCAAAGGATAATGTGCATCTAAAGGCTCTATGCTTCTTCGAATATCTCACCTGTAAGTGCAGCTTCACTCTCATTTACTTAATTAATGAATAATCACTGCGCTCTGCAGCCATGTGAGGAGCTCTTGGTTTAACAACAGTTTTGAAATATCTAAGAATGCTTAGACCTGTACTGCAAAAAACAGTGCAGTGCAAGACAAGGGCCTCCAAGCACAGCCCTTAGCATGCATTGGACAAACACCTGCAGATCTTGGCCCGTCCTTTCCTCTTTCTTTCCTGCTGAGGTACAAAACACATGCCGGGTGCAAATACATGCATTAGGAAACAAATCTCTCTGCCAGATTGTCTTGAGGAACCATAACCTGATGTTTGCTTGTCTCAGCCATCCCTTTTGACTGGCTCTATTGCTTTTTGTAACCCTAGCTAGGGGTCTCAGAACTTCTATCCTTCTTTTATTGCAGTGAACAGAGATAATGGAAGGTATCTACTTCTTTATAGCTATGGGTACATGAATAAGTAGGTACTTTCTTTAGATCACGTGTGCTTCAAAACACTTTAAATCAAGAAAGTTCTCCTTTAGCATCTTGTAGGACACTCCAGATTCTGAAATATTGGCCAAATGCTAGAAGACTGAAAAATTTTCTAGACTTTGTAATTTCTCATTTCTTGGGCTTTCTGTTCTGGGGAGACATGGGGAGAAGACTCTGGAACTGAAAGGGAATATCTAAAGATAGAAAAGACTAAATTTCACAGTCAGTCAGTTGTAGTGCCTATTATCCAATACTCCAGAGGAACAAATTATGAGTTTTACCTGACTTCTTTTCTATTTTTCTTCCTCCTGTCTCATAAATATTTACGGACTCCTAAGCTATCAATTTTGAGAAAGGTAAATTTATTACGTAGGGGTGAGTTTAATTTTCATTTATTTTGCAGTTATCTATGAGTAATAGCTGTGTAAATGCACTCGCTGGGTTCTCAAAGGCTGGCTTTCCATGAAGCTGCTCCTGGCAAGAAACAAACACCTTTATGTTTTACCACAACGGTTTAGCAGAGGGCTGCTTCAGAACTGCAGTATTTTCAGCTTAGTCTCTAGATAGGCTGTTACAGATTCCTTAGCAGATAGGTGGCTCCCATTACACATTGAGGCCCTTTTTGCATTAAGTTCCTGGCAAGAAGTAATCCCTGCCCGGGAAACAAATAGAGGACAAAGAAATAGTGGAGGGAGAAACAGGGTACCCAAGAAGTGCAGTCACTGGGCATGGATCATGCAGGTGAATATGAGGCTTGGGTACAGATGCCTGATGGTGTGATTAGGATGCTGTCCTCCATCTGTGCCTCTCCAGAGGCCTTGAGTTCTTCTGTTTTCTCCATCTAGGTAGAATTCCCTCCTGTTTCAGATCTGATGCAGAGCCTAAACAGAGATTAAATCTTATTTTTAGGGCTCAATACTTACCCAGTAAGAACACAGGCTGTTTTGGGGCATGGTATGGCAGTGAATTTTGTTTTAGCAAAACCTCACCTACCTTTGTTTCATCATGGAGATATCTTTTCTGTTTAGCTTGGTCATTTTTCTGGTGTCTGCGTATCACTTTGGAGAAACTTGAGGGCCTTTTGAGGAGCTTTTTCCTGCCCCAGCTGTGCAGGATACTGGAGATGGGCCTATGACCCTACACAGTCAAGTGTCTCCAACAAGATCTGCACAGCTCTGCACCTGAGGTGCTGGATTTTCCTCCTGCTCTGATCTTCTCTTTCCCGCTTTTCACCAAAGGGACTATTGATGTGCTCCTCTGTCACACATCCCACCGCGTGTTCTTCCAGGAATGTTGTGCTGTTTTCCTCCCAGCTCCTGCAGCAGCAGCTCAGCCAGCTCTTGCCTTTGGTGGGATGGCTCAGGGTTAGGATGGAAGCTCCGTGCTCAGGACTAGTTTGATGAGCTTATTGTTGTGTATCCAAATGTAGTTTGAAAGCAGAAACAGAAGATACATAAGGCACCTTGCTCATCCCTGCCAGCAGCTCTGTTGCTTGAAAGCCCTGCTTTGTCTAGTTTAGTCATAAATATCTGGAAGTTGGAAGCTTGGAAGCTCTTATCCAGTTCCATACCTCTTTCCGTCAGCAGATCCTGATTAAGGCTGCTTGAATTGTTCATTGGGAATACAGTTTTCTTTTGAGCTGAACCTTCTTTTGCCCCCTCTCTTCTTGTGAATCTCCCACAGCCTCTCTGACCGCTGCTGTTATCGTCTGCCTTCTAAATGGTGTCTTTAATTGGAGCCTGAGAAAGATAAATGCATTCCAACTTCCCTGTAATAACTGTATTACCTACAGCTCTCAAATCTGAGCATTTTTAAAACGACTTTTCTATTAAATCAGTTTTTATTTGATTTATAATACATATAGAGACAAAATAAATATCTACAAGAAATAATGCAGTTTGGGATAATGACATGCTGCTGAAAAGCCTCCCAGGCAATATAAGAAAAAAACTGCAGAGTACATTTTGCAAAAATCTGTATAAATACAGAGAAAATACACTTCTGCTTTGCTGGTTTCACTTCATACTTTGCACAGTTTAACTGGCATTTGCAAAAAAATATGAAAAGGTATATAGCCCAGGAGAAGGAGTAAGGGACTAAGACCTCTTCTTTTGCTCAATACTGGATAATTCAACTGTTGGAGCAGAAATGGATATGTATTAATAAAACAGGGACTGCTTTTTGTAAGGCTAGGCAAAAAGTGTTGGATTCCTTTGCAATTTGGCTAGAGACTGAAACAAGAAAAGGGGCAGCTCTGAAAGTGTAAAGGCAGCAATATTCACATATTCATAGAGCTTAAAGGTGAAAAAGGGATCAGGAGATCACCAAACCCGAGCCCGGTGCATTACAGACTGTTACCTGACATCCAGTAGCCTTAGCCCTTAAATAAAAATGCTTCAGGTCATTATGCGAGAACATCAAGAGGATGAAAATCCAACACTTCCTGTGGTATTTTGCTCAAAAGTTTAGTCTCCCTCACTGCTAGAATTTGGTTTGTAGTTTCTGATTTATGTTTGTCTCCTTTATGCTTTCAGGCTTCTTTTTTAACAAAACCAAAACAATAAAAAAAAATTTATTCCCCACCAAATTAAACCCCCATTCAGGACTTAGAACATTGTATTTTCTCCCATAAAGGTATTCCAACACTTGAATGAGATAATTTATTGATTATCTTTGAAAACAAGTTGAAGTCTCTCACTGAAGAATAACCTTTTGTGATCTTTTATTTTTATAGTCTTTCACCACAGGTGTGCAATGTGTGTTCCCATTGAGCTGCCTGTCCACTATAACCCTGACAGATTTTATTGTTTCCCCTCGGTGCATAACCATTGCATTGCTTTTTCCCAGGCATATCAGCTTCCACTTATTTGAATGAAATCACTTCTCCAACACCAGCTTGCTCTGAATGATGCCCTGTCTCTGTTAGTACTTTCCCGTCAGCCGTTTTTTCCATCATCAGCTCTACAAAACTTATCTGCAGTGATTTTATATTTACTTCTAGTTCATTGATGAAAATATTGAATAGTGTCAGGTCTAATACTGATTCCCAGCTGTGACAGCTAAAATATTTTCAGGCTCACAAGGCAGTGAGAAGCTCTGGATAGTCTGGATGAAGGTCCAGGCCAGGAGAATTTGGGGTACATGTGAAGATGCCCGCGAGATGATGGGGCAGGATGATACTGCTGTCTGAAACCAGGGTGCGTTGCTGCACGGACCTGTACTGTATAAACACACTGTGGTGTTTGGTGGTCTTACAGAGCCACCATCAGGGACAGAAGGTTTAAGGGCTTTCCAGCACCAGGGTACCAGTGAAGGAGTCCAGAGAGTGTGGTTCAGCCCTCAACTGCGCTACTGATCTACTTGGGAACTTTGGGTAAATTCCCTACATCCCTCGTGCCTTATGTCCCCTGGTAGGAGAAATAAGAGGGTATTTACCTACATTCTCAAGCTGCTTTGAGACCATTAGACTATGGCCACTACAGGTAATTTTGAACCACTGTAAGGTCAAACTAAGGTAACTCAGCGTTGTGTTGGCCCCATTTTAAGCCCTGCATGTTGGCATGGACACATGCGATGGCACAGAATCCCTTGTGGATATGAGCTCTTTGAGGGAAATACTATGTATTTCTGGTTTGTGTATTTCTAGATGCTAAGGCCAAAATATAGCCTTTGGCTAAGGCCAAAATGGTAGTCAAAATGAACTTTTAGCATAACATGGAAGGTCTTGAATATCCAATAATTCCTGCAGTTGGCTTTGGGGTGGAATATAAAGTATCTTTGTAATAGTCCTTATTGTTGTTTTAAAGCTACGATAGAGACTTTGCCTTCCCAGCACTGCATCTACTGTGATTGCCATGTCAATTCCTGGTTTTCAGTTGTCCCTCACTTCTTAAAAACTGCATTTTATTTCCAGCCTTAGAGTCCTATCTTCAGTCTATAATCTTTGTGCCTTGCTATGGCATTTATCTATTACAGAGGGAATCCTTTGCATCCATTCCTCAAGGAGGTGTGAAACAATCACAACCGAATTATCACTTAATTTTCTCTTTGATAGATAAATATGTCAAGTTTCTGTTCTCTCTCTGTGAAGTAGATTGCATATATGGACGACACTATTTTCTCCCTGGTGACATTTTCTTGTGGAAAATTTGAGATTTTTAGCCTGATATGTCAAGGCAATGAATTATATAGTTGCGTATGTGGATCTTTGCTTGTCATATCACCTTTTACTGACCTTGACACATTCTGGCCAATTCACCAGTCTGGCAGAGGGCATAGCTATCACCTTTAAAGTTTTGGAAAAGATATTTTTTAAAGTTTTGTCAAAACTGTGACTCTGGAAAAGGCATCCAAATGAATCCTGTGTGATTGTCATCTGCTCTGATGTGCTCGCCCATGGAGCATGCTGGTCCAGTGGCAACGCTCCCAAACCTTGCAAGCAACAACAGCTTGTATCAACTTTTGCCCCTTCAGTTTCTGGGAGATGGATGGGGAGTTCTGCTAAAAGAGGGAAGGAAACAAGAGGCTGTAAGAGTCATTAAACACAGATCTGTGTGATATCAGGCTTCATTAGATTTATTCTTCATGGAGGAACCTGTTTACATCGTCAACGCCAACTGTGATAACTGGGGGGATGAGGTGGATTAAGTCAATTTACTTGGTGTTTTTTATTGTTCTCGGGCCTCACTCCAGAGTCTGTTTGCATTTATAGTCTTTCATCTGGAAAAAGAGGGAACAGATAGGCTATAAAATAGAAAAGTGTATTTGCAGAGACCAAAAAGTTACTAAAAAAACATGGAGCAGATGCATATGGCACTGCATTGTCTTTAACTTGATTTTGAAAATGAAAGGACTACTTGAGTTGATAATGTCCCTTCAACAAGGGCTTTGATTTATTACTACAAAACCAGAAGAGAAATGTGGAGAAACTTGACAGAGAATTCTCTGGGCTGTAGCTGCGAAGTAAAAATAATTGGTTTATGCCATTAGTTTCACACAGGCAGAACACAGCGTGGATGGCCTTTCTTCTACTGATTGGTATAAAGTCCAGAAAGCATTCTTCCAAGAGTGATGATGTTTGCAGCACAAAGTGCTGGAGCACCTTTGAAATGTTCCCTTTGATGGGAAGGCCAGAGACCAGCAGGTCTCAAAGGCTTATTGTTAGCTCATTACGGAGCAGTCTTCATGTTAATTGACTGGTTTTCTGAGAATTAGGGTTATTTTTCAAATGATATATGGGAATAAGGTATATTCCACACAGTGACTTGATGGCAAGAAGTATCAACTCGTAGATGTAAACCCTGTGGCATAACTCTTAATACTTTATATAGAGACAAAATTAAACTTCTTTTTTTTTAAAACTCTGTTTTAGCAGCTTAAACGTTGACTTAGGTTGTAGCTGTGCCTATCATCTCCTTTCCTTGACGGGCTGGAAACAACTGTGCTCTTCGGAAGGGGCTATGGAGACTCCAAGTAGTTTCCTTCTCCGGAGCTCAGGTCATCTGTCCAGCCACCTTTTGAAGTAATTATGCAAATATCGGATGAAGAAGAAAGCTTTTGTTCTGAGATTAATGTGCAGCTCCCAAAAGATGTGTCTTGCATGAAAGCAAGTATGATTTCACTTACTGAAACACCTCTCGTCTGGATTTGATTCAAGTTTGGAAGACTTTTTTGTAATTTTGGAGTCTAAATGTCATTCACGATTTGAGGAGGAGGATTTATAAGACCTGTGATAGCTGGTTAAAATGGAAGAAAAATCACCAGATATAATATCAGTTTGTTATCCTAATGAGTATAAACTAAAAATCGCAGCTATTACAGAGTATATTTTGCCCTCCTACATGGCCTACATGGCACAAAAGGATAGACTGCGTTTTGAGTCAGGTTTGTACTGCGTAAACCTGATCTTTCTCATGTTCCTCATTTCCTCTGGGACAACAACCCATCCTGAGTCTGTGAAGGACAAAGTATAGAAGAATGAAAAATGATATTTTATGTGTTAGCACAAGTAATATAACCACAGTTGAAGTGTAATAACTTTCAATAGTGTAAGGAAAGGGAGGAAGAAAGAGATGATGTCTATGGAGCTGTCTACCTGTATGTGCTTCACTAGCACAGTATCTGAGATCTTAAGTTACGGTTACATTTTTCCTCATAATATACCTGCAAGATAGTGAAGCTGTATTTGTATTTCATGGAGAGTGGAAAGGAAGGAAAGTTAGTATTTTTTAAAGTTTTCTAGTACTTCTGTATGTTTAACAAGCAAAGATGTCAATATACTTACAAATGAGATCCAAGATGTCTCAAAATGGGTGGCCAAACTCCAAAACAAGAACAATATGTTCTTTTGAAAAGTATTGGTTAAGGTCAGTATCTGAAACTTCTTGGCTATAAAGAAGAGGAAGAAACTTTGATAAAATACCTAGTGCAAAGTTGGCATAATGTTATTTACTTTTGTGGAGGTATTCCACCCTAATAGAGAAATAGGTAACCAGCCTAACAGACAAAAAGATTTGGTCCTCAGAAACACGAGGAAAAAAATGAGTATGTTTATAAAGAATAAATCTTGCCAGATTTTTTTTTCATAGAATTACTAAGATGGTCATTGAAAGCAAAGCAATTGATCTAGTTTATTATGCTGTTGGATTATAGCACGTCATTTCATTAAGCAGTGAGCATGAAATACAGTGTCTGAAAAACTCACACTCAGAAAGAATTCAGATAAGCCTGAATATGAGCTCTCCTGGGACTGAAAATGAAATGAAAAACATACAAGGTTAAGACAAAGGGTAATATTTTTGGCAGAGTGAGGTGATAAGCCAAAGATCTTTATAATTTCTGTTGTCAAGTAATTTCTTCAGTAATGATGCAGAAGGAAAAGAAGAAAGTGTGTTAATGCAATTGAGTGTCCTACACTAAGAGGAGTTGGGTGAAGACAGAGATGTTGGTGATGGGAGTGAGAGCGGAACTAGGGACATATTGTGGAGGAGGAGGAAAGAGAGAAAGAAGTAGTTTTGGAAACAAAAACTACTGAATGTTAACGATTGAATGTGAGGTGGTTAGGGGCAGTTTGGGGTTGACACAGTCCATGAGTCAGGGATCCGCTAACTGTTGTGAGAAGTTAGGCAATGAAAGGCTGGTCCCTGCCCTCCAAATCTAACTGCTATAATATACAGAAAACACGAAGGATGGAACTAGAGAGACAAAAAGAGAAAATATTTTGCTTAAATTTGCAACCAGGTCAGCTGTAGAGCTGCTAGTGAAGCAGAGGCCATCTATCTGCCAGACTGGAGAAGCTCTTGAGTATTCTTGAGGTATAAAGTAGCAAGTTTCAGTGTTTGGGAAAATCCATTGGGAAAATAAAGATTTAGGGAGTACTGGAGTTCCTCTTGAATTTATAGAGAATGGTAAGTATCCAGGGATTAACAGGAGGTATCTCAAAAGACGTGGCACTCTGGTAAAGATGTATATGACAAGATGTAGAACTTTTAGAAGGCTGTTCATGCTCCTCAGATAATTGCAAAGCAGGAACTTTTTTTTTAAAATAAAGTCTCAACTGAAATTATAACTTAAGCTACTAATAAATTGTGAATCTTTCCCATTTGCTCTCAATAATATTTTTCTTGACAGATCTTAATAAAATTAATATTCGCATACGGGAATTTTAAATATGAGCTCTTTCCTGTAGGAATTCTGACCTGTCATCTCTGAATGCGTTCATGATCCTGAGCCGAATACAGGAAAAAAGAAACAGGGCATCATGACTGTGAACCAGCCACACCAAGTTCCCAAGGGGAAACACGAAATATCTGCCCTGAAAACTGCAGAGTGCATCTGGAGGGATGAAATATTTTACCAGAAATGAGTGCATAATTTGGAACAGTAAATACGTTTGATCCTTTTACAATCTTCTCATGAATCACTTGCAAAAAAGGAAAGTGAAATACAACTAAGAAATAACCCGGCATGGTTGCCTTTGCTTCACTCCTTGTGCATGTGAGCAGAGCAGCCTGGGAGGAGTATTTTATTCTGCTGTTAAATCTATAGTCAGTGTTAGGGTTAGAAGAATAGTACACGGATCAGAAGATGGAGACCTTTGGTGGACATCTAGAACAGATGACCATGTGAGGCCACTCTCAAGTTTATATATTTTCTCTGTCTTTTGGAATTAATACACACACATACATGCGCACACACACCCCCCCCCCCAGGCTGCCCTGTACTCTTTTGCGAGAGACCAGTGTTCTCATAAAATCTCCTTAAAGGCTGTTGTAAGCATTCCTCCCTTCTTCCTCCTTATTTCTTTGATTTCTTCCTTTTTGTTTTCCTTTTTCTTTCTTTTTTTTTTTCTTTTTCTTGGCCCTTAAAATTTGAAATTTATCACCTTCAGAATTTTCTCTCTTAAGTTCAAAGCATTCTCAAATTCTTTAAAAAAGGAATAATTGCTTAGAGGGATGTTTTAGAAAGGGCTCTTAATTTCCTTGCCTTACGTGGACCTGACTCTTATACCAGTGTCACTCTCTGATGCAGATGGGAAACTGATTAGACTGCCTTTGGGTAGTGGAGTGCCCCTGTGTTTGCAATGAGTTTTGACTTAAAGTCTTTGAGGAATAACACAGATTTGGGTCCTCCCCTCCTGTTGGACCTGAATCCAGCTCTTTAATAAACTTAGATATAGCTAGATCTTGGAATAATTACTAGTTAGTGGGGGAAAAAAAAAGAGCCCTGCCTTGCCCCTGGAAAAGCATCATTAGATACACACAGCACCTCCCATGATCAGAGCTGGGATGAGTTTGGACTGCCGTAAATCCAGTTCTGATGGTTTCTCAGCAGAGTTGCTCTTTTGGCAGCAATGTGGTCCAGTGACGTCCACTTCAGGTTTCAGAGGATGTAAGTTTTTCTGACATTCTTTCTTGAAGAATTACTTTCAGTGGTCTGCATTCTCATTCAGATCTTGTATGGGTGTAATTTCTCATTAGCTAAGAAATGGTAATTCTTTCTTACCTGGAGGCTAGTGGCCAAGTAATACTGTTTCTTTTAACTATAATTAACCATTTCCTTTCCCTTCCCTCCTCATGTTTTGCGTAGCTTTATGTCCCCTCTAGCTGGACTCCCTTGGACTCTCTCTGTCTCAAGTGTGATATTTGTTGTAGCAGGGAGAAGTGGGATCAGCCGATCAGACCCACTCCCCCCTGTGCTGCCTACACCTTTCCCCACACTGAAACTGAGCTCTAGGCCTTTTTTTCTGGCACACTTACAGCATCATCCATCAGCTCATGTCCTGTAAGCCAAAGGCTCTGTGGGCCCTATGCTCAGCTGATGCAGAGTGGTTTATCTCTGTTGTACCTATGTGGACATGATGTGTTAAGCTACCTGAGACTCACTGAGATCCATATTTTCTTTTTAAAAAAGATTGAGACAGAAGTGTTTTCTTCTTGTTATTGCAAAAGTACTCGTGCATTAGATATCTTAGGTGTTATCCTGCAAGAAGTAGTGTGTACTTGAGTACTAACATCTCAGCAAATCTGTCCAGACCCTTCAGAAGATGTGAAATACAATGAGATGTATGATGCATTCAAGGGGCAGTTTGTGGCAGAATCTCCCAAGTCACAATCTTGAGCTTAAATTGAGACCAACGTTCTCAAGGGCAGAATGTTTTCCTGTGACAGAACAAAGATTTCATCCGTTTCCCAAAGTGCACCCTGGGATGTGGCACATTGAGACAGCCCTAGAGACAGTAGGAGCAGAGCATGAGCAGAGGCTAACACAAAGAAATGGATCACTTTGCCACAGGTCAGTTGGAGTGACCTGGTCTGTGCTGAGCTCTGTAACATAAGTGAAGATGATGAACGAAGGGAACAAGTTATCAACTGGGGAGTGTGGAGGGTTTGTGAGAAATATTTTTCCCATTAGACTCCACTCCCAATATTGCTACGAAGAAGTTTGGATGTCCTTCATTGTCACAGTGAAATGGTGAAGTGATCTGCTGTGGAAATAGTGCGCTGAGCAGCAAGGATCAGGAGGGGAAACGAGAAATGGGAACCTGGTCCTGGCCTGGTGGTGGGAGCGCTCAGCCTGGGGGCTGCTCTCAGCACTGCTCTTGGAGATCCAGCCTGGTGTAAAGGCAAACGTGCTTGGGCTGTCCTGTGGGTTTTACATACCTGAATTTCAACATAGACATGGGTTACGTAGCCCAGATCCACATAGTACTGAGAAAACTGGACAATTTGGGGATTTTTTTTTCTGAGTTCTGCCACATGACTGCTTTGTGCCCCACAATAGTAGAAATGAGAAAGAAATCCTGAAAAGTTTCACAAGATCATTGTAGATTTTGCAACATGCTACCCAATTTTGTATATAGATTCAGATCAGGTGCTAGGAAAGGCTTCAGTAAAGAATAGCAGAGGAGTCGATATGAAGGAGCACGGAGAGCCCAGGTCACTGTCCCCTCTGGTGGGAACACCAGGCAGAGGCAGGTACACTGGCAGCCCGAAGGGGAAACACACTGTACGTGAAAACTGGAGTGTGCCTGTACGTAGTGTCACTTTTGGTGTCTGGGTTAAGCACCTAACTTTGGCTTCTGTGACACAATGTTAAACTTCTTTTTTTCTGGCTTTGACGTGAATAAATATGTTTTGTAATCTCTGCATGTAGAATAAGTGGTCTCCCGAGGGAGAGGGAGAGGGAGGATGTAATCCTGAAAAGATAAAGGTGAGACTCGGTGACCCAGGCAGTTTTTTTCTGCTATAAGCTTGCATAAAAATCCAGTGTGACAGTCAGTCCTGTGTAATATACACAACCAAATCTCCTCTTATAAATCTAGGAATCCTAGATTAGTTCTGATTTAGCAAAGGCCAGTATCCCTGAAGTAGAGATTTTTCTAGAGCTTTACTTATTCCTTTTTCAAAGCAAGAGTTATCTGGATAATATAATACTTTGGGAGAAAAAAAGAAAAATACTTATCATTAACTACAATATTAACAGATAAACTATATCTTCACTAAAAGTTTGTAATCCTGTTCTCCAGAGAACTTACGCTCTCCCTGTGTTCACTTATTTTCAGTCTTAGGCAATTGGGCTGTGCAGTGCTAGCGGCAAGAGGAGTTTGGCTCCCGTTGTGCAACTGCACACTAATTGGCTGCAAATCAGAATTGGATGTAAAGGTGTCAATGAGTTCCCTTTCAGAAAACAATTAATTAGAGCCATTCTCTTTCTCCAGAAATTACTGTTATTCAATTTGACTGAAATATTCCCTCCTCCACCATCCATTATGTCCAACCAAGCAGGAGTTAATAGTATTCCACTGATATGGCAAATTAAAGTAATCTTCATTGGTGATGACACAGCATGCTCAAGAATCTTTGCCCCCACTTTTTTTCGTATTCTTCCAATGTGATTCACCCTCCTACATCTTTTTTTCCATTGACTCATGAATAATTTCTCTTTATCTGCATCAAGCAGATGTAATGCTGTATAAAAGCTGGAAACTGCTGCTTTTGTACTGTAGTTACTGTTAATAAGACTCTGGTGCTAACAGTTCTCTGATCAATACAGCCTGATTTTTCCTTTGTGAAATGTAACATTCAATTTGTAAAAATTGGAAAAGATACAAATTAGGCATTTATAGTTTCTCATAACCTGAGTAGGGTCTCAGATACGCCCTTTGCTTTAGTCCATCATTAGTAAAAGTAGATTCCATGTGCATACTCTTTTCAAGGTAAATATCATTCCTGCTCTGCAGCGATATTGTTGGCCGTGTAGTAGAAGCAGTATGAGAAGGCACACCAGTTTGACACAGCATATATGTTGTCAGCTTTCTCCCCAGTTTGGGACATGGAGAGGATGTTCCATGGAACAAGGAGGTGCAGCAGCCTGGGATTGTCACAAGGACAAGTTAGTTGAGATAGGTTCAACAAGTCTGTCAGTGTGGTAAACAGAGAAGCCACTTATGGGCTATTTTCAGCTCATTTAATGGCAGGCCTCTAAAAATAAATCATGAGTCTCCTTTTGTTGTCAGTGGAGAGACACAGGCACCTCAGAAAGCAAATCATACAATCCATGGAAAAGACAACCCTGTGGAGGTGCCTGTTTCTCTCCATTCAGTGTAAGAAGAGTGCAGACAACTGTGAGCATACGCACAAAATTAGGCAAGAGTAATTCTGCTTCGCACTGTACAAAACTGAGAAATGTCAATGGGAATTTCTAGACCTTCAGTTCTGACAGAGAAAAGAGCTAATCTGGTAGCCAGTTTAAATAAATGCTGTACCTTTGCTGGACTAACTGAACGAACTCGTGTGCTCCAACAGCTCAGAGAGGAGCACTATCCCCATGACTTTTCCCTTTTAACCAATGCTGATGGGGGAGAGGGAGGGCTGGGAAGTATATGCAACTCACAATACACAGCTTTTTACACAGTAGGCAAATGCCTAGAGTGATATAATTTTGATCACATGTATACGTCTTAGACTGAAGGCCTTCAATGATGAGTTGGAAAGGAACATTTAATTATTCAATGTAAAAATGAAGAAATAAATGCATTTAAATTTGTGATTCAAAGAGTTTTGTACCGAGAGAACAAAGTGGGAGAACAGTCAAGTCAGAAGAGCAAGTCAACAGTTGTCATCCCCTGTCACTGCTGCACCCTTGTACTGAGCCATTCCTGCAAGGTATTAAACATCTCCTGCGGTAAGTGAGTTATCCTAACTACTGCCACAGTTCCTAGCACTGCTCATAAACTTCCTTCAGAAAGTGTCAAATTCGTGCAAGGTTTGGCCAATTAGTTGTTAGCAGAAGCCAATGGAAAGACTGCTCTTGACTTCGGTGATTGCTGGAGCCGGTTTGGCATTCACCCCCTCTACCTTTGGCTATCTGAAAATAACGATCAGGTTTCAGCAGGATGCCCAGGTCCATTTTACAGCCAATGGTGAGGGAAGATGAAGGCATGGGACATGAGGAATTCATCCCACCTATCTTAGTCCCCATATTTTAGAATATAAGGAGATGCCCTCCAAAAGTCTTTTCCCACTTGTTTTCTCTATTTGGTAAGTAGGGGAGGGAAGGAGGTGCTACATGCCTGTTTTCACTAACTTGAAGATGACTATCTTCAAAAAGAGCTCAATGTTTCCTCTCTGGAGGAGAGGACAAGTCCAGCAGGGGAAGCAGCACTCTCTGAGAAAAGTCAACAATGGCTTGTGGAACCACACCAGTTTAATTAGCACTGAAGAACATACATCGCATGGGTGGGAAAGAAGAGTAGCTCCAGCACGCTTGTAATTCAGGTCCTTTGCAGCAAAGGAGCAATGGTTATGAAAATAAAAACAACAGAAGGATTGTAAATGTCATGAGATTCGTTTATTAGGAGGGATTGAACTTCTTCATGAGCCTTAGATTTTTTCTGCTTCAGACTTAGCTGGGTTATTGAAACAACTTCAGAAAGGTCAAAGGTTCACCAAGAAACTATGAAGCTGTGGAAGAGCCATTTGCTGCTGGAAGGTCCAGATTCTCCTTCCAAAGTACAGCAGCAGGTGCTGCAAGCAAAACTACTTTTATTTATTGCTCTGGACAGTTTTCAGAAGAACCCAGGTTGTGGTTCCCAGACTGAATACGGGATGTACGAAATCACCACTGTGCCAGAATGCTGCTACTGCTACATATTTTATCTTCTCTCTGATATTATCTTAATTCTAGGCTATTGATGTACTGGCAACATTTCTAATGTTTAGAAATAAATTTAGCAAAAGTTATATATATATATATTTTCTAAATTATTTATTTCTGATGAGCAATGATTTCTCACCGTGAGCAACCACTGCCCCTTCTTGAGAGAAAGCAGCCCATTTTTTCCTTGAAAAGGCTATGCGCTATTTTTGCCATTTGTCTCAGCTTTTTACATCATGTGTATCTTTTGGGGAACCTGAACATCTCAGTGATATATTAACACTAGTGACACCACAACATTTTATTGTGAAAGCTAAAATATATGAAACTATTATTTTAATATTAGGCAGTCTTTTCCTTTGGAATACTGACCTCATTCAGAGACCAAAATATTGAATTTTTTAATCTGTCTCTCCATCCATACATCTCTCCATACTTTAAAGACCTGTTGCAAAGACCTGTCTTTAGACCTTGCCCTGGATGGACGTGTTGGCAAACGACATTAGCTCCGGTGAGGATACAAAGACAAAGAGAGTGCATGATTGGCAATGAGAGATTGAATATCAAATGGCAGCTTATAATAAATAGCTGCTGCTGCTGTTGTTCTGATTCAGTCATCACTTTCCCTAAAAGCCTTAATCAAAATAAGGCAAATTAGAAATAAGACTGACAGGAGGGGTCAAAAGCAGGGGTGAGAGCTGCAAGGCTCACTAGCTTTAAATAGATGACACAAATGTGAAAAAACACAATGGATGTCGAAATGTTCAAGACCTCATTTTCTTCAGTTTTCAGGAAAAGAATGAATTGCAACCTAAAATCCTTAACACAGCATCAACAAAGTGAAGTTCAGAACAGAGCCCAAACTAGCAAAAGAGCAGGACCAATGGTAATGAGACAGGTTAAAGATACTAAATTCATCGATAAAATATGTTAGACAAATTAATCTGGTAGAATCTGTTGTTTGCTGATTGTTGAACCTTTACCGATTACCTTTGAGATGCTATGGAGGACAGATGAGGACTGGACAGAGGCAAACATACCTCTTGTCTTTAAAAAATGAAAGAAAAAAGAGGGAATAATGAGGAATTGTGGGGAATAATGGGGAATAATGACCCAATCAGCCTTATTTCAAATACTGAAAGACATCAGTACAAATAATTAAACGATAAATTTGTAAATCTCTGAGGAGAGAAAGGAGATAAGGGAGAGCCAGCACAGTTTTGTCAATAACAATTTGTGTCAAACCAAGCTAATTTCCTTTCCTTCAGTGTAATTGGCCTAGGCAATAAGAAGGAAGCCATTATTATTAGATATTTTAGCTTTAGAAAGGGTTTTGGCACTCTCCTATTGCAGAGGGCAATATGGCCTAACTTATGTTATTATAGGGTGGATAGACAGCTGTTGGCATTAAGAAGAGTCCAGCAACAAAGCTGAAATATTTTCATAATTTTAATCACCTTTTCCAATGGCCTAAGAAGATAATTTGAATTTGCAGGTGGCACTTGCCCAGGAATGGCTGTAGGCAGTGTTGGGAACAGGGTTAGAATTCCCAGGTCTTTTAATGAGAAAAATGGTCTGAAATCGAAGTTGCAAAATTAAATTAAAAAAGAGAATGTTGAGGGAAGTACATAGACAAATAGGAAATAAAATGCACAGAAAAGAATTGGGAAAGTAGTGAAGCCCTAAGCCAGAAGAAAAGGATCTGGGGGCAGCGTGAGACGAGTTAATGTGAGTAGCAGATGGGACAGTTTTGCAGAGAAGGCATGTGCTCTCCTTGGAGACCATATACACAGTCTGCAGCTAATCAGTATTTTCTTTTTCTCATTCTTATCTTTACCCTGGCTGGTTTGGCCTCAGTGTGGTCTCATTTAACATCATGTTTTTAATGTACTGATGTGCATTTTTAGAAAGAAACACATACGTAACCAAAAGTCGGTGGGAAAAGGGTACCAATAACGACAGATGTAGAAAGCAGAAGTGAAGGCTGAGCAGTTTGCCCTGCTTATTCCTGAAAAGAAAAGACATGACAACTGCATACGATTAAATTTGTTATAAGGAAGGCCGTGTTTGGTTGTTTACCATGCCCACTGTGGGACAGAGTGAGAAAGAATTGTTTCAATAGGCCGTTGGTTAAATTGAGGTGAGATATTAGGAAAAGATTTTTAACTGTAAGGGGATTGAAACATAAAAACAAGTTATATGGGGAAATGTTGTCATCATTAAATTGGCATCATTTAAAAACTTCATTGAAAGATTTAAAAAGAAGATTGGATGATTGTATGTCAGGGATCACCTAAGTATACTTGGACGAGGATGCAGTGACTCACTTTTTGCAAGGAGAAGAAAAGCCTGCAGCTGCAGACTTACCTGGAAGCTTATGAATCCCACCGGAGGGTAGCACAGGATAGCCTCAGCTTTTTCAGGCACCAAAGAGGGCTGAAATCCACTTGTCCTGTTTCCAGCACTGCTCCTTAGTCATATTTTTGAATTAAAGGTATTTTGCAATACTGTCCTGCTTTGTGCAGGGTTCAAGGCTGTCAACGTGAACTCAAAACTTCTAAGAAAATGCACTGGTTAAAATTTAATACAGATTTTTAAGATTGCATCCTTCAATTTAGGTGCCTACCTACATTTTACCATGGGTTTAAAGGAAGTGTCTCAATGCTTTGGGTCAGAGACTGAATTCTACTATTCAAACACCCAGTGTCCAGAAACAATAGGATTCCAGTAAAAGCTTGGGCAGCGTTGTAGAAATAAATGCAATAAGCAGATACTGGTCACCATGGAAGTGGTTTTTCTTGCTTTCCTCCCCTCTAATCACCCTATTTCTTATGCCTGTGGCAAACAGCTTGCTGTTCCGGTACCTGTTGATTTGCAGGCTGTGTTCTGCCAGGGCTGAGCGCTGGGGCCAAATGACAGCGTTTGAGGTGAAGCAGACTAGCAAGCGCAGCAAGCGCTCAGGGTCTGACCTCAAAGTACTCCCGCCTGGATTGCACGGGTGCTCAAATGGGTAGTGAGGTGAAGCGAGTTGAAAATCAGATGGGAGATCTATGAACAAGCCTTCTTCTTGCCAGCTCCTTGTCCTGTTTCTGGGCAGTTGCATGAAATGAAGGGCATTCTCCTGGAGGGTTTTGGGTGAGGGGAGGTTGTCTCGGTTGGGTAGGTGTGCTTGGAGAATGCCCGCAAGAAGAGGATCCCCTGGATGAGAGGGCTAAACAGCCTGACTGGGCTTGGGTGGGAACTTGGGCTTATATGAGCTGAGGGTTCTCAGTATTTATCTTGGGTTTTGCATGTCCACACTGAAAATGAGCCGAAGGAGGCTGTAGCCAGCAGCAGGGGAAGGCAGTTGCTGAGAGAGGGTTTTGTCAGATGCTCAGTGCTGGATGCAGGCACCTGAGTGCTTTTCTGTATCAGGCTCCAAGTACGTAAATGCACAAACGATAATAAGGCCCTCGATCCTCTTCAGCAATGGCCTAAAAGAACTCTTGAGATATTGTTTTAACATTTTAGAAAATACTTGAGCCCATATTTGACAGACATCCAGCTGCAGGAAGCGCATGAGGTTCTCTGCTCTTATCACATTAGTGCAAGGGCCACAGCTTAGGGCTATGTTTTACAGCGTACTGTGCAGCTCGCTGGTTAGAGAGAACTGAGCTGGCACTGAGTGAGCTCCCCTATCTTCATGGTAAAACACAGCGTATGCATTTATCCCAGAAGCAGAAGAGCTCTGCTGACTTGTTTGTGCACCTTTCTGAAATTAGCTTGGGGGTCTCCTACAGTGCGTGGTGTGGAGAGCTCCCCAGAGTCCCCGTGCTCAAGTCCCTGCCTTTAATTAACCAATCTTGTCCTGCATTCTGTATTCCATACAGAAAACTAGTAATTGTTTTTAACCCCACTGGAGATGAAACGTATTTCCAAGTTTTACAAAGTCTTGCAGCTGGTTTGCAAGCATTAGATAAGAGGTAAGGAACAATTAGGACACCAGATGGACTTTTATTAGTTGTGTTTAGGGCTGATATGCAAGATTCTGAAGATTGCAAAGCTATTTTTGAGGCTGGTTCTTCAGTTGAATCTCTGTTCCTCAAGCTGCAGAGAGACTAAACAAGGTGGGTTTGATTTCTAAGAGCTTTGAGTGGCTGAGCTGAGCTGTACTACAAAAATAATTGAGGGAAGTGTGAACATGAGCCAGGAAATAAAAGTTAAGTGATAAAGGTGATAAGGGATAATAATTTATTTTCCCTTAGAGGTGTGTAGTTTTCAGAAAGGTTTTACCTTTACATGGGAAATAGTCTGAATGTGAAGGATTTTCTGCTCTAAGTGTATGTGTTATCTATTATACTGTTTAGAAATATAACATATATTAACACATTTAGTAGGTGTTTTGCAGAGCAAGAATAGACCTCATTTTTTATTCCAAAGCTTTTGGAAAGCATAAGTTTAAGAAGTGTATTAAGAAGATGGATTGTTGATAAAATAAATAAATAAATAATGATATTTCATAAAAGCAATAAGAAAAGGGGAAGAGAAAACATGATGACAATGAAGATAGGACTCTGAAAAAGGTAGAGGGAAACATAGAGAAAGAGGATGAGGAGGCAAAGTGAAATGAGAAAAACAAAAGAAAACGGGAAGTTCAGGAAAAATATAACATGTCAAAACCAGCAGTGAATTTGATAGTATTATAAGGAGTGCAATAAGGAAAGAATGTCTTCCAGCAAAACGGCTTGTGGCTTGGCTAAAGGCCACTGCTTATTTCAAGTGCGAAATACTGCGATGCAATGTGTATTTTCAGGACTGAAGTCTCCAAGACCGGTTAACCCTACTAGAACATATTGCTGACCTCTCATCCAGAGCCTGCTAAGTCAATGCAAAGACTGGGATAGTGGAATTCATTTGACCACACCTAGATATCCACATCTGGCTGATCATATGAGACTGCCTCTGTATCCACAGGGAGAATTGGGCCCTGTTGGGCTGATGCATCTCGTACTAAAGCAGATGACTGAAATTGGCTCAAGGGATCATGATCTGAAAGGGTGTTTCTCTCCATAGATTTTAAGTGGAACCTAACATATCTGGCTGGAAATCTGTATTTAGGTAAGATAAACTTCACTGCCCTGACTTCAGCAGGCTCTTGGCATGTTTTGAAAGAAAAGCTGTGTGTGACATTTTGTTAAAACGTTGTTAGTCACTGCTGCCTTCTGCGAGGGCTAGTGTAAATGAGCTACTACTGAATATTTATCTGTTATCATTAAAACACAATTAGACCTTTGGGGAGGCTGCATCTGTAAACAAACAATGAATAGATTACATTCTTTATCTCCTTTCTACTTATATGCCCAAGGATGAGGACTGTAATCAATTTCTGTAATACTTTTTTTTTAATGGAAATACACTTGTTCAGTCAAAATGGCTTTTCCATTAAGTGCAGAGCTCTATTTCACTGACTTCTCTTGAGCTCAGAGGACTGCTGGCACTTTGAAGGAGACTTTGGGAACCATTTAGGTGAGAAACAGCGCAATTTCTTTAGCAAATGTTGCGGAAGAGGGAGTTTCTTTCTTCCCATTCTGCTTTTCTGTAACCCTTTTATGAGAGCAGGGTGTTTGCTTCTGTTCCCCATTCTCTTCTGTAAATCTGGAGATAGATCTGCTGGAGGGAGATGGACCTCTGATGGCAGTAGGTTGGAAAGCTCCTTGGCCACTTCCAAAGTATGTCAGCAAGGCAGAGGCTGCAAGCAGACTCCCCAGCTTGGTCCGTGCTGACCGTGAAGCTGGTACTGTGGGGAAGCCTGCGTTAACATTACCCTGACTTAGGTCACACGGGACAGGCAAACTGGTGTTGTGTGGCTGAGAACTAGGGTTAGCTAACTTCAGCACAGCACAGGGCTAACTCTCATCTGATCTGCGCCTTGCTTTGCTCTGGGTGTTCATGGCACTGTGTGCCAGTGGACTTGCTGGCTTCTGTCTTTCCTAGGTTAGTTATTTCTGTATCATAGAATCATAGAATCACAGAATCATTAAGGTTGGAAAAGACCTCTAAGATCATCCAGTCCAACCATCAACCCAACACCACCATACCCACTAAACCATGTCCCTAAGGGCCTCATCTACACGTCTTTTAAATACTTCCAGGGATGGTGACTCAACCACTTCCCTGGGCAGCCTGTTCCAACGCCTGACCACTCTTTCAGTAAAGAAATTTCTCCTAATGTCCAGCCTAAACCTCCCTTGGTGCAACTTGAGGCCATTTCCTCTTGTCCTATCGCTTGTTACTTGGGAGAAGAGACCAACACCCACCTCGCTACAACCTCCTTTCAGGTAGTTGTAGAGCGCGATGAGGTCTCCCCTCAGCCTCCTCTTCTCCAGACTAAACAACCCCAGTTCCCTCAGCCGCTCCTCACAAGACTTGTGCTCCAGGCCCTTCACCAGCTTCGTTGCTTTTCAGAGGTGGACAAAACACTCAGGCTTAACTGGAGGCAGCCATCAAAGTACGTCCAGAGAGTCTCTGTCAAATCTTGTTGGATGGGCAATGCATTTTGTATCTGAAGTTGCATTTGTAATTTATTGCCTGACTTCAAATACAGAAACTACAGACAGGTAGCAGAAGCTGTGGAATATATAAATGAAAAGTATTTTTTTGGGTAGGAGTACTGTGCTGTTAAAAAGTAAGTGGTATTTTCAGCTTCTCTTCTGCAGCTCGTGTCTGTGTTAACAGGCTGCTGATTGCTGTCAAAGCAGAAGAAGTGAGGGGACCAGTAGTGATTAGAGTTTTAGGAAAAGGGGGCAATTAATTAGCAAAATTTTTTAAACCATCTTCCCATGCAATCAATAGTGTTAATGGTCATTGATTTTTGTATAGCCAACAGAAGGCATGTTGCTACTATTTGCAGTTATCTCCTAATACTTAATTTAAAATGTGGCAGAAACCAGAGTCTTGCCCCAGTAGTCACTGCTAACTTCTACAGGGGTTGGTGAATTCTGCTCATTCTGAGAGCCAGGTCATGCCCAAGCACCAACGGGAAGCATTGTTTTTACCTGGAAAGGAGGCAAGACTCAGAGCAAAACCAGCCTATAAAACCCTAAAATTAGAGTATCTTAGCCCACGCCCTACTACACTGAATTGCTCCCTTCCTGGTAGAAAAGTAGGTTTTCAACCTGCCCTCCAAGGAATCGCTACCTAAGTTGGTGACTTCTCTTGCATGTATGCTATTAAAGAGCTTAGGCTATTGAAGAGTTGAGGCACTAGGTTCCTAGCAGAGAGGTTAAATGAATCCTTAATTCTTGTGGGTAATGTCTCTGGGCCTAGGCAACTATCATCCGTTTAAATACGGATAATACAACATTTCCTTCCTTTCAGGAAAGTAAGAGCAGTATTTGCACTACCAACTTTTTATGTAATAGCCTAGTGAGTAAAACACTTATCCAGACATGAGGCATTTTTACTTAATAACAGCTGGTCCTGGCAAAACCCCTTTTTATAATGAATAAACTATTCCCTGGAGGGAGAAAGAAGGAAAAAGAAAAAGGAATAAAAATCACATTGGCTTAGCTCTAATATCTGAACCAGATTACTTTTTTTTGTATTAGTCTCTGCAATTTCCTCATCAGTTTCACAGATTTTTAGGCAGCATTGGTTTTATCCCAGACCTTATCTCATGTTTATTTGCAAATATCACATTAATGCATTACAGGAATCATTTCATTTTGTACTCACATGGTGAAAAAAAAAAAACCAGAATTGTAATTTCCTCTGCAGCCTTTTATAATGAGAAATACTTCAGGAATAAGCAATTTTAAAGAGCATAAACAGTTTCTCCCTCCAGCAAAAAGTCTGCAATCACTGATGAAAGGGCCCTTCTCATCTGCACTGCTAATGTACAGGCAGCAGTATGAGCTTCTCTGGCCACCCAGTGTAGAGGCCATCGATTCATGCCAAATACTCTGGTACTCTTCTATACCTATCGGGAGAGGAGCAACCTCCAGAAACAGTCACTGTCTCCTTTCCTGAAGCTTTGAATTATTCCAAATCGGCTTTCTCACATTAGGTTAAGTCTCCTCTTCACCAGGAGGAACTCCTTCTCCTGCAGGAGGTGGCATTGCGGTCTGTGAGCCAGATGCTGGGGCTAGTTCCAAACTTTATTTTCCCTGCAGGTAATACATGGGGATGGGAAACCATTTGCTGGAGAGATCCTCCCGTTGGAGGGGAACAAGAATGATCAGCCCATATACCCTCTGCAACAGGGAGGTGGTACCTTTGCTTTGTTATTAGGTTGTGTTACTTTATGCTGCTTCATAAAGGGATAAGGGAAGGAGAAGCTTAAAGCAAATTATCACAGAATTTTTTTTTTGCTCATTTCAGCTAGAGTCGAATCATACTGGGTATGACACCAGACACGAATCAATCATCTCCTGAAAAGACATGTCAAAAAAGGCTTCCAAAATCCTTCCCACCCTTCCACAAAGAGCTCTGACTTAGAGCCATGGTGGCAATATTTGTGAATAAGGCTTTTTTTAGTGTGAAGAAGGTTACAAGAATCTCTTTTTTTGACTAAGAACAGGTGCTGGATCCTTTCTCATATTATGAGTCTTTCTGAGCTACCAAGAACTCATTGCACTAAGTTTTCAGACCCTCCAGCTCTTTCAATTTTGCAGTCCAGTGGAATAGGCCATCTCACTGTTATAAATTATCTTGCAATGTACTCCAACCTTTTCATGAAATTTGCATCCCTCCAAGCAATGTTCAGTTGCCAGCCTGTTATATCCTTTCTCTGGCCCAATTAATTCAGAGGCAATCAATTTAATCCTTGAATAGTTTGCGCAGATGATTACATCCTTCCAGCTCCTGCACATCTTTCTCTGAAAGATTCTCTGTTGGTGATGCAGACTGCGTGTCAGCCCACGTGGCACGTTCAGGGGTACCATTCTTCCACAGGGTTCCTGACAGCATCTCAGACAGCAGATAAGGGTTGTCTTCATTCACGCAAGCTTAAGCCAGGGTTGAATTCAACCTGTCCCACAGGATTGACACAGGACTTGTACAGAACCAAAGCAACAGGTTTCATTTCGCTTAAATAATTTTATTTACAGAATGGCTTTTCACACATCTAGCTACATATTAGTGTGGCTGAATCATTGGGGAGAGAGGAGAAAAAGAGCCACGATTGTTTTTTCCTTGAGTCATTTTAAAAACTGTGAGGCATTTCGTCAAGGAAAGTTAGTGAGTTTCTGCGCTCTGCAGCAGTGCTTTTGAAGGTATGAACCTGCTGTCAGTAGTTAAAGGATTAGTCTTCTCAAGCTGAACCTTTCAAAAGGAGTTTTAAAGAAGGAATTGGTCCAGAGCCAGAAGCAGAGCAGAAAAAAGGAAAAGAGCCAGAGTAAAAAGCAGCAGGAGGCTCAGTAGTGGGTAGCATTGTGGGTAGCACTAAAAATGGTGACATTTATACTGCAGTAGCATTTAAAGGCTGTAGTCAAAGGAAAGGCCCTTTTAGACAGGCCCTGTGAATACCTGAACAGCTAAGTGTCTGACAAGTGCTGAGAGGTTGATAGAAGAAAGCAAAGCAGTGCACAGGGAGTAGGAGGGATGACTATGATTAGCTGAACTATCTGGTCGTAATTGATCCAACCCTGAACCTCTCATGATTATTATGTAGGTGTAAATTGTTGAACAAAATATCAGTGCTCCCAAAGCAGTGCTAGTGTTTTAGTAGCTGGCTGGGTACTTGAAGGGTTACTGCAACCCCTGTCGTATGCTTGGATCCCATCCTCTGAAATCCTGCCCATTCATAGAGTCACATAAATTGGAAGGGACCTTCGGAGGTTGTGTAGTCCTCAAAGCAGGGACAGTCTGCAGGCAGGTTACCTTGCCAGGTTGAGTTTTGGATATCTCCAAGGACAAAGACTGCACAGCCTGTATGGGCCTTTGTTCCAATGTCTGACCATCCTCATGGGGATTTTTTTTCCCCCTGTTATCTATCTGGAATTTCTCATGCTCCAGCTGGTTGTTTGCCTCTTGTTTTATCACTATGCACCTCCTAAAAGTCTGGATCTTCTCTATATCTCCTGTTAGGTAGTTAAGGCAGTTGGATCCTCCCCTTATGGTTAGCTTTCTCTTTTTAAGGATGAGTAAGCCCAGCTCTCAGTGTCTCCTTGGATGCCACATGCTCCAGTCCCCTAACTCTTATGGTGGCCTCAGTTGGACACAGTCCAGTATGTCAAAGTCTTTTTAGCATAAAGGAGCCAAAAACTGGAAGGCGCTCCTGACCTAGTGTAACAATTACTGTTCAGCCTCAGGATGGCGGATCCACCCATAAGGATGCTATTGAGACATTGGACCACACTTTACAAAACAGACTAGAGAGCATAAGGACATTGTAACAGAGGATTGTAAGGACACCCATTGATAAAGGAAATGCAGGGATAACTGATAGAAACAAGATTGGAGCCAGAATGTGATCCCAGTAGGGGAAAGAGAGTGAGATCTCATGTAGGACATGAACCCAGATTCCTACTAGTATTTATGAGTTGGAAGCCAGGTAGTTGCACCCTTAGCAACTAACTGTTACAGGCACAACATTAATAATCCATAACTGTGGCTATTTGAAAATCTGAGTAGCTCTGGTCTGCCCTTGCTGCCTGTAGATTCATCAGATTTTGTCTTCTGTTATGATGTTCCTAATGTTAAGACTTTCTTTTGTCATACTGTTTGTTAGAACTTGCAAATCTGACTGATCACTCTCCTGAGACAGCCCTGGGAGAAGCTGGTTCAGGGGGTCCCTTTGCTTTGATTAGGTTGTTGGGGTTCCTCCACTCCTTTGTGTTTACAGTGGCTGGTTTTGAATCACACAGTTGGACACTATCCTCTTGTCATTGTTCTAACGGCTGTACTTGTCAAAAATCATTTGCAAACCTTGCTCCTTGGAGATGAACCCTTAATAAGATTTTCCCCTATGGGAATGAAAAAAATGTAATTTTTTTTCTAGAGCTTCAAGAGAAAATTTAGCAACAGACAGAAAGCCATTTAAATAAACAGAAAAATCTTTACTTCCACAGATGATCTTATTGGAGTTACAGCACAGGGCAAATGCTTAAACCCAGTGATGTATTTTTCATGCCATTATTTCTCCCTTTTGCTCATTGTTCAGAGTCCTATGTGTTAGGAGGTAGAACTGTTACTGACAACAAGCTCTATCACTCCTCCTCCTCAACTGGACAGGGGAGGTAATATGACGAAAGGCTCGTGGGTTGAGATAAGGACAGGGAGATCACTCACCAATTACCATCATGGGCAAAACAGACTTGACTTGGGGAAATTAACTTAATTTGTTGTTAATTAGTAGGAGAGTAGGATAATGAGAAATAAGAACAAATCTTAAAACACCTTCGCCCCATCCCTTGCTTCTTCCTGGGTTCAACTTCACTCCTGATTTTTCTCTACATCCCCCCCCCCGAGCGGTGCAGAGCGACGGGGAATGGGGGTTGCGGTCAGTTCATCACAGTTGTCTTTGCCGCTCCTTCCTCCTCAGGGGGAGGACTCCTCACACTCTTCCCCTGCTCCAGCGTGGGGTCCCTCCCACAGGAGACAGTCCACGAGCTGCTCCAGCATGGGTCCTTCTCACAGGAGACCGTCCTTCACGAACTGCTCCAGCGTGGGTCCTTTCCATGGGGTGCAGTCCTTCAGGAACAGACTGCTCCAGCGTGGGTCCCCCACGGGGTCACAAGTCCTGCCAGCAAAGCTGCTCCAGCGTGGGCTCCTCTCTCCATGGGGCCACAGGTCCTGCCAGGAGCCTGCTCCAGCGCGGGCTTCCCACGGGATCACAGCCTCCTTTGGGTGCAGTCACCTGCTCTGGCGTGGGCTGCAGGTGGATATCTGCTCCGCCGTTAACCTCCATGGGCTGCAGGGGGACAGCCTGCCTCACCACGGTCTTCACCACGGGCTGCAGGGTAGATTCCGGTGCCTGTAGCACCTCCTCCCCTCCTTCTTCACTGACCTTGGTGTCTGCAGAGTTGTTACTCTCACATATTCTCATTTCTCTCTTCAGCTGCTGTTGAAGCAGCGGTTTTTACCCTTTCTTTAATACGTTATCACCACCGTCACTGATGGGCTCAGCCTTGGCCAGCAGTGGGTCCGTCTTGGAGCCGGCTGGCATTGGCTCTATTGGACATAGAGAAACCTTCTGGCATCTTCTCACAGAAACCACCCCTGCAGCCCTCCCTGCTAGCAAAACCTTGCCACGCAAACCCAATACACCTACACAGATACAGATACGTCCATGTCTGATTAGCTTCTGGGGAAGTTCCTTGGACTGTATCTCTGTTCTCACTTCTGATTTTGTTGTAAGACTCTATTTCGGGTATTGCTTCTTCATTCTCTGTTGTTACACTCACTCACTTCTACACATACTCTGAGTAAATGAAAGCTGTTGTATTCACTGGTCTCAGTAAAATTTAATACAATCTATATCATTATTTACTACTTGTATTGCTCTTCAATCTAATAACTCAAAGCTTGGGCCTGATATGGTGAGGAACTGGAAAAATGTTCATGCATCCTAACAGAGACAAGGAACAAAAAAGTCCTGTAATCTGAAGAGACAGGTCACTTAAAATATGGGAATCAGAAGAGTTATAAAAGATGAAGGACTAGAAGACAGACATTAATGACTGAATTTTTAGAAGATTGTAAGTTCTCTCATTGGCACCTGAACAAAGTGGCAGGGCTATTTAAAACTACTGACAAAAAACTGCCTTTAAAATAAAGCTTTAAGTGACATACTAGTATCAAGCCAGAAATCAATAGTAAACTAAGGAGCTTAATTCAGATTTTCTGACTCCTAGATAAGTACCTACCTATAAATTCTCTGGGCAGAATTGAAGGTTTTTGCAAAACCTGTATTATCTTCAACGGGAAAGTTTTAATTCTCAGTGTTTCCATGTCTCTCATATAATACATCACAAATATCCCAGGTATGGTGTATATAAGGGAAGAAAAAGAATCATTCTTGGAAGGCAGCCTGTGCCTTACAGTGCAAAATCTCTCGCGCCAAGAGGACTGCGGTGGTGAACAACTCACACTCATATTAATGGAATATTAACTTTAAAGTTGCTCTCTGCCTCCCTGCCTCCCTCCTGTGGGTCCTGTGGGAAACCACAGTGAGCGTATAGGTAGCATTCGCAACAAAAGCAATATACTAAACAGTATTTAATCTTATAGCTTTTGCTTACCTCCACTGTGGAATATGGTTTGTTCTGGGTAGTGCAAAGTAGCTTTGATGTCAGTCAAAAAGCTGAGAAATTTCTTTTGATGGAGAATAAAATTGATTCGATGGCAAAACGCAGTTTTACTTCTCCAGCCCAGAAAACTTCAAAATGTCATATTTTGCTGAGAGAACTAAAACATGAGAAAGGAGAAAACCGAGTAGAAAAAAAAAATAGGACATCTTTGTCATGAAGATTATAAAGAAAAAGAAGAATTGTCTTAAAGGGAAAGCAGGAAGAAAAGAAACCTCACCTCCTTTCCCCAAAAGCAGCAGACTTTCTGGAAAATAAGAAAGAAGTAGCTCAGGAACTGTGAGCCCTCGCTGCTGTCTGGTGAAGTCAATCTGAGTCAGAGGGAGAAAAGAGCTGCAGCTTGTGCTGGGGGTTCGATGGGGACTTGCTAAGGGTCAGCCCATGTGGTCACTTTTGCAGCAGTTACAGATGTTGTGGGCATGGGCAAAAATGCCTCTGAGTGGTTCAGTGAGGGTTTATGCATTTATAAGGGTCATCTATGGCATGTGTCCTGGGTCCAAGTCACTGGTCACCTCTGGCTCCTCGGGAGTCTGAGTTTCCAGCCCTGGAGTGGGTACAGGCAGAATGGAGTTGGGTGAATTAAAATCCCCCTGGTTCTAGCTGCTGTGAATTCCATGCTGTCAGCATATATTGGTGGTTCAAATGCCGTTAAAAGCTCTTGGAGCATGTATAGACTAAACCAATCCCCATATTTGGTGTCAGGCAGGTATCTTCTCCAAGACAAGACAGACAGGGACCACTGTGTATTTTTTGCCTTTATTCATAGTGCAGGATGTGTTGCCCTTTCCCATCAGCATTCACTAACATCACTGATGTTGGATGGATTACACTGTCTGGGCTTTCAATCAAAAGTCTGCTCTTTTTGTTGCACATCATAGTCAGTGACTTTTGTATTAGGTCGTAGGTTGATCAGAGGGGCCGGGGAGTGCTTTGCAAGCAGCAGTACACAGGGATACAGAAGGAAGATCTGCTGCGGATCCCCCTTGCTTAAGCATCCCTATCAAGGCTGCCAGCGATGGCAAGGTGGGCGGCTTTGGTGATCCTATCCTCCGCATCCCTCGGTGCTGTGGGGACAGGCAATGTAATTGTCCCTGACTGAAAAAGGCTAATAGGCAAAATATCAGGTGAGGCATGCCTGCAAACTGGAGGTGAGAGGCTCAGAAGAATAACTGCGTAGCTAGTGTGCTGAGCAAAGGCAGAACGAAACAGCTGCTTGATAGTTCTTAATAATTTTTTAAAACATCTTTTTCTGGTATGGAGAATATTCTTACTGCCCAATGCTTTCAGTCAAATTTAGACTTTGGTATTGTTCCACAAACCTACCATTACCTTAAAAAAAGTGTTTCACACCCTTCCATCCTAGGTTAAGAGTTGTCCAATCCCCAAAACAACCTCTCTGCATTTTTGGACTTCAGCCTTTTTTTATTCTTCCTCAAATTACCATTGCTGTCAAAATTAATTTTTATTTCATCTAGAGACATCAGACAAACCTGAAGTGTGATTCTCGAGGGATGTCAGTTGGTGTGATTTAGTGAAGATAGGGTGCTAATTCAAACTCACTTTCCCTAAAATTTTAGCTTTCGTTGTGCAGAATTTTCTTTCTGGTAAAGGCATTCTGCGATGGCCAGCACAGCCTTCGTTGTCATTCCAGTCAGTAATAAGAAAAGTCTGAACATCATTATTTCATTAACCTCTGGTATCCTGTATTTTATTTCTAAGGGTTTATTGATGTCTTCAAGTTGCAGTCATGTCTTTTAGACAATTCACACTTTCAAATCAAATGGCACTTTACTCATGGCAAAGTGATTATCATAATTTTTTTTTACTGATCTTTGGATATGAAATTTTGCTGCTATGATCATCTTATGTCAAAGTCTAATAAATCTCCTTCTGATAAATTATTCTTATTTTCTCAAATAAATTAATCCACAATAAAAATTAATTTAGCTGTGCCTAAAATTGAAAACAAGGAAACATTAAAGAGGGAATTGAAAAAAAGCAATTATCCACTTAATTGTGCTGGTTTTACAGTTCATCAGTCATAATATGTGCTGCACTCTCTCTTGAAACGTCACAGATCTGGCTTCTGCATTATCAGAGATTTTTCTGTTTTGAGATAAATGTCTGGAGGGAACAGGAGAGAACTGCCAGAGGGGAGCTTGTAGTACTCTCTTTGTGGAAGTTTGTACAAATGAGCTGCACCTATGTCCTTCCACTGTGAGTAGCTGAAATGGTGTCCCAGAGAATCTGCACCATCCCCGGCATCCTCAGGCTGTCCTTGTGGTGGGGACCGAGCTCACTCGTAAAGGACAAACACAAGTGGAAATGAGACGTAGTTGTGTACTGTGAATTAGGACTTGCAAGAAGTGGTGGGTGCATTCCTACTCCCTCTTTGAGCCCCAAAGACCTCCTTTTTGTGGGACATTTGACATGGTAGATTTTGCCCATGGAAGAACCAAGGCTGTAGCTGCCAATCCAGCTTGCACTGGCATCCCAAGATGCTGAAACCCGCTGGTTTCAGCCAGGTGGGACACGCTGGTGTGCAGTTTGGTGCCAGTGCACACAGTGCTGACTCCTGTATTCTTCCATCAGCAGTCTGCTTCCGATATGTGTGTTCTCCACTTTGCTGCTTCCTCCTTTTTTTCCAGCAGGACTCATATTCAGCTGCCCCTGCAGAAGTTATCGAGAGATGCTCAAGCACAAGAAACCTCAAGAGTCTGTAGCAATTTTTCATTGTCTTACATAATATACACATAATTATATATGATGATATAGATAAGAATTTAATTACACCTTATTAAATTGATTTGCCGTGTAATCCTGAACTATAGTATAATGCAAATTAAATAGGAAAAATTATTTGATTTCCAATATTTTAAAAGAGATTTCAAGGCAAACAGAAAGAAATTCAAGCCCACAGAAGTGGGAGCTCTCACAGAGGTGAGAGCAATGCATCTCGCTTAGCTTCTCTTATGGGCAGTGCAGGTGCCTATGCTTAAACTAGTCAACTTGGGCCCTCTTTTTAACTGTGATAAGTAAAAGATTTTCTTAATCAGGATTCCTCTTTACTGTTTTAGAGGTCTCTTCATCAGCTATAAAGGGATCCCAAGGTGATCTGCTTAAATACAGGCACCTGCAGTTTCAGGTGACTGTCCACTCTAAACTTCTGAAGCCAGATGTAAGCATTACTGACAAAAAACTGGCTGGAAAGACAGGGCTGGCATTTGATTCTCTTGCCTAGCCCAACTTCTTATTATTAGACAATGCCTTTATTTAAGATTTTTTTCAGTCACAAATACAAGGTTTTGAGGCTGTTCCCATTCTCCTTCTCCCTGTCAGAGGACTTCTGTCATCTGTCTCATGAGTGGGAGACATGAACTGCTGACGATGGCTTAGCCCATGGGCAGATGCATGGACAAAGGTCCCAAGAATGGCTTTCTACTGGTATATATGAGTGCCTGCCCCAAAGACAAGTGACATGTGAATGGAAATGCTCCTAAAATCATCACTGAGATTTAAATTAGGCTCACTGTCTTGCTGACCTACAGGAGACTAAAAGTGATGATTATTTATAAATACTGTCTTTAGCCATGCTGAGTATATGTATGACTGCCAATAACACATACACAAAATGTACATATCATTAGGGAAGAGGCAATATGAATGGCTAATTCACTGACCATTTCTTTCTAGAAATCTGGGTTCAAATACCGGCTCTCCGCAGATGTGGCAAAGGATGTATGTTACAAAGCACTCCTGTCATCTCAGCATGGTGACAAATGCAATATATCTGGTATATATTTAAAGAGGAGATTGGGAAGATGATTCAGCAATTAGAAAAATGAATTGTAATGAGACTTAATAGTTCTGTACTGCGGATCCCCAGGGATGCTCTAGCAAAAGTTGAGTGTCAACTCTATACCCGCAGTGAAGAGGACATCATTGAAAACTGAGCATTAATCCTCTCATTCCATTACAGTTACTGGGCAACTGCAAGTGTTGTGATAAATGTGAAAAAAAGGATAAGCAAATAAATTTCATTTTTAATTGCATTCTCTCTAGACAGATACTTACATTTATTACTTTTATTAATAGCACTGCTAAAAATGTGTGTCCTGCAATGTCTTGTCACGAGAGGATGATGAACCTAATACATCCTTTTCCTCTCCAAATTCTCTCCTGCATTGAAATCAACATCAGCATTTTTATTTACATTTCTGTGGCTTTTTTATTTTAAAATCCTGCTTGCTAACTTAATCAATTAGTGAATGTCATTGTACACCAAGGCCGCTTTTTTAAAATGAAACTTACAAAATCATTAACCCTTTAAACTTCTTGTTGCAGCTTAAATATTCACCTGTCTTCATAGCACATTCAGTTAGACGACAATAAGTTTCCCAAAGACAAGCTTACAATGGCATGTTGCCAAACTAATTGTTTGGCCAGGTATAGGAACAAGATGGACAAGCCAAGTAATCATCCTAGAACACACTGGTCCCAAAGAGGGCTCTGTGTTTACAGGGACCTGCATCTTCCAAAGCTAATTTGGAAATGTTTCCTATTGTGTATTTCAATAGAAAATAAAATGCAGTTTCTAATTTACTTTCCACAAATAAGAATCTTAGAATGTTGACAAGCGCTGTAAATGTCATCTGCTTGGGATGTACCCTGTATATAGCGATAATACGGGAAACTTCTTGCAGAAAGTTCTAAAATTTTAAACATTAATCCAAAATCAATAGAGCTCCCTTTGCAGAACTGGTTTGTTTTAGTTTTTTTTTTCTGTCTCCCCAGAATGTGTTATTGTGTCAAAGATTTTTTCTAATTAAATAATACCGGAGAGAACATAGAGGTAACAAGAAAATTGGCACACACCCCAGTGTCAGTAGGAGAATAGGGATTCAATTTACTAACCAGCCCATCACAGTGTTCTGTAAGGCCTTAGGAAAGAATCCAAAGAAGTTCGGATTTTTTTGTTGTGAATCTCAGCCATGGAAAATCTGCACAGAAAATCCATCACATTACATTGTTATGCACCTGGAATCCAGATAATTCTTCTACACTAATTTATCTTGATATGCAAGGCTGGGCTTGTAGCTTGGTACACAGGGTGATGGGCCAAACTTTGTCTCTGTAGCCTTTTTAAATATTCCTGACTCTCCCTATTCTTATAAAACTACATCACTGATAAAGCCAAAAAACTTCTTGCATTCATCTTCCCTCCCTTCCAAGCACTACAAAGCCCTGACGCACTCACCTATCTATTCTGTGGTGATTTTTCTTTGTTTCTTTTGTCATTTTGTGCTTATTCCACATATTTATGGTGTTCTGATTCCAGGTTCGGATAGCTTTCACTCTGCAGAATACAGATTTTATGTGTACAGTGTAAGCATAACCCTTGCTTTCTTCCCATGCCCATTACTTATTTGTAGTAAGCTGTATGATAACCCCAAGCGTTTCCAAGCGCACTTGGGTACAACTGTACAGAGTGTTATACCCACATAAGTAGGTGGTACTAATTCTGTAGATCTTACCGTCTAAGTAGAATACAGGAAGGACAAAAAAAAAAAAAATGGCGTGAAAAGATGAAGTCACAGGCCATACAGCAGCAATGGTACCAGCACGGGAAACCATTGCCAGAAGCTGTGGTTCCTGCCCTGCTCCGCTGGCTGCGGCTGCCTCCTCCTGCTTTAATTCCTTGAATATCACAGATATTCATCTGTTACCTCTAGTTGTGTCACTTTTACACATAGAAAGTGTACACATAAAAAGTGTGTGAATGTAGCTCAACTTTTGTCACTGAAAACTAATTCCTTTTTTTTAAAGATTTTGCAGGTTTGAAACAGGTCTGAATTTTAATAGTAATCCAAAAGAGATTTGAGTTACAATGTGATGTGATCAGTTCTATGAAACGGACAGGCATAAGAGCAGTATTTGGTCTGCTGTCTTCAGTGGCATTAGGGAAAGAAAGAATTCAGTGCCTACTGCTCAGATTAGCTCTTATAAGATTAAAAAACATTGCCAATAACATACATTTGGCCTGGAGATATAATGGTTCTTCAGAAACACCGTTAATTAGTCTCAGAGTACCCTTCTAGTAGGGTAGTTAGCACAAGCTTTTATGATGTTTATCTTACAAAAGGTGGTGAAACACAGAGGGTTAACTTATTCCTCCAAGACCATTCAAATAAATCAGTGTCAGAAATGGAAATCACATGGAGGATCCCTAACGTCAGGGCCCTGAGGACGATGGGCAATGGGTCCAATGGGCCTCACTGGCCCTGACCGGCCTCACATGGGACTCCCCTCGCACCTGCCCCCAGGTGCGGGACCCCATTTCAGCTCAGTTTGTGCTAGAGCTGCGTTGTAAGTGTGCTGGCCTCCAGCTCTGCTGCTCTTCTGGATGGACCTCTTTCACTCAGACCGCAGACTTGTCTCCAGTCCCATCTCCTGGATGGATCTCTTTGACTGGCTTTGTAGCCTTGTCTCCAGCCCTGTCTCTGGCCCCATCTCGTTTTGCTCCTGACTTGGCTCCCTGGATGGACTCCAGCCCTGGTTTATTGCTTGTCGTGTCTGGGGCTGCCAAAGGGCCCTGCTACCAGTCCCCAGCTCTGCCTGCCATCTTCAGGTCCCTCAGGACCGCATCCAGTCAGTGAGGGCATGGGCTGTGCCGGGGTCACCCTCAGCTCTTGCATTCCCTTCCCTTCAGCAGCAGCTGGCCCTCCCTGCGCCCTGATGCCTAAATCCCATTTGTTTTTTAATCTCTTTCCATTATACCATGCTGTTAAAATAAAACATTTTTAAAAAAAATTTTGCAGGTGGAATGTGAAATTATTAAAATATATGGGAAAATAACGGATTTGCTGAAGCAATGCAGGCTTGCCTTCTTTTATTCTTGATTTTTCTTTTTAACTTCAAATTTCTTCTGTGGTAGAAAACTTTAAATTTTATTTAAGACATGTATTGTTTGTTTTTAAGATTTTCCAGCCAGATAGCTGTCGTGGTTTAACCTGGCAGGCAGCCAAATACCACGCAGCCGCTCACTCACTCCCCCCGCCCCCAGCGGGACGGGGAGAGAATCGGAAGGGTAAGAGTGAGAAAAACTCGTGGGTTGAGATAAAGACAGTTTAATAGAACAAAAAAAGGGAAAATAATAATGATAATGATAAAATATACAAAATGAGTGATGCACAATGCAATTGCTCACCACCCGCGCTGACCGATAACCAAGTAGCGATCGGTACTTCCTGGATCACGCCTACCATTCATATACTGAGCATGACGTCACATGGTATGGAATACCCCATTGGCCAGCTGGGCTGGCTGTCCTGATTATGTTCCCTCCCATCTTGTGTACCTAGCTCAGTCAGTAGGCACGGGAGCTGTCCTTGGACTAGGAGGGCACTTAGCAACAACTGAAAACATCAGTGTGTTATCAACTTCTCCTCATACTAAATCCAAAACACGGCACTAGGAAGAAATTTAACCCTATCCCAGCCGAAACCAGGACAATAGCCTATAGTGTAACCAAGGAAGCCAGTATCACCACAGTTACTGAAGATGGAGGTGTTGGCTGTGGAGTCAGTATCTTCTAGATGAGTATCTCTCCTGCAGTCTTATCCTGGAGGACACTTCCAGTAGCTTGCCTGATATAGATGTTGCTTGGTTCCTCAGCAATGGCGTGGAGGCAGCTCACTGAGGAAGACTGACCATCCACAGAAGGACACTTCATTCCAAGGCATATGCTATTGCAGTGTCCTGGCACAGAGGGTTTGGTCGGTGGCGGTGGATGGACAATTGTATGTGGACCTGAAAAGACCATGCATGATATCCATGAAGCACTTTTGTCTGAGAGGGATTTAGCACAGGCTCTAAATAGTCAGGGCAAAAGGAATCTGTAGTTATTTTAACAGAGAAATAGCTCTTAAGTGTGAAAATTCAGCACTGAACAGCCACAGCAATGCTTTGTGTGTCGAAAAGGCATTGCCCTAATGCTGTGAATGTTTATTTTGGTGTGAAAAGGGAGCAATTTCTATGATATTTGAGAAAACAACTCAACCCGTGGGCAAAAAGAGGTCACTGCTTAGTCTATGAAAGTGGGAAGGAAGTTGGAAGTTGGAGGACAAATGGATTTGACTGGGAAATGTTTCATTTTTTCCAGTAAAGCTTTAGCTTCAAACACATGAGAAGATTAATCTTTATTGTCAGTTTTCTTTGAAATGTTTTAGCTTTTCATTAAAGGGAAGAAATATTTTGTCAGAATAGCAATTCTGAAGGCATTTTCTGTTGGGAAGACTGATAAGAAATTTTTGACTGGCTTCATAACAGTTACTGTGTTCTTTAATGAAATGAAGCCTCTGGTGAACACAAAGGAAATGTTTTCTGCAAAAAAAATTCACTTGTAAATAAAAAAAGAAAGTTCAGTTCAAGGTGTTTTTGTGAATCTGTCCTATTTTCACAGATGTGGAGGAATAGCTGTGAGAAGTAAAAAATTACTTGACACACAAACAGGCTGCAAGCAATTCACTTACTGGTGAATTACATGAATCCTCTCAGTCAGCAAACACCCTTGCCCATTGCAGGAGGGAAAACCTGAGATTTGGAATGATTTAGAGCATGATCCTGACCGCCTCATGCATTCCAAGAATCCTGTTGAAAACAAAGGGAATACCAAGAATGGGACCATCTGCAGGTGTCTTGTCTAAAGTAGTCTAATGACTTCTGATTTTTCTGCCTTGAGATCCCATGTTCTGCTTCCTGTATACTCCTGTGAAGCCTGAGCAAGATTTTTAGAAAAACAATTCAGGACAGGACAGCACTGTATAATTTAGTAATGTACTTACCATACAAAAGGATGAAACCAAAGCGATGAGAGTATTCTCTAGGTTTGGCCTGAAAAGTCCCTTTTCAAAAGAAAAAAAAAAAAGCCCCCCAAATAAATTAAAAGAACGTAAAGCAAAAGCAATAAGGTACTCTAGGGAAAGTTTTATACGTCCGTTACTATACATACTTCAAAGCCTTAAAGGGAATAAGGCCTTGTTGATGTGCATAGAATAGCTATAGAAAATATGCCCATTTGTGCTTTATTGTGCAATTAAATGCCATATAAATTCCTGAGGTACTATGGTGGCACACAAGAGAATATAAAAAAAGGAAACCATCAGTTCAAACCAGCTGTTTTCTTCTACAGATTAGCTGATGTTTTCATGACCTAAAAGGAAGCTAAATGATGTATGAACGAGAGAAGGAGCAGACAGCCAAAAGCAATACAATTAGTATTTTGTTGCTGTGTTTTTTAAAGCATAAAGTTGTCATAATAGTGCTGCGTGGGGGGAAAAGCTTATTTTTGAAACTCATTCTCAAAGAGAGGATATTTTGCAGTTGAAGATGGTATTTTTCAGTTGAGGTTCTACAAACAGTAATAAAGATCAATGGGATCCACCTATTTAAGCCTTTAATGAGTCTCATCAACTCAGTTTAAATGAGTGTAAAAGCATTATGTTAATGTAGGATTTGGAAGAGATTTCGCTGTTTATAGTGGATTAAGAACCACGCAGTGGTTACAATGACCAGTCCAAGATGACTCAGAGAGTCAGAACTGATCTGCCCAAGAAAAATAGAGGCACCTCCTTTAAGTCATTAAAACAAACAAAAAAATCCTTCTGGTATATAGATCTATGACTGTCTTATCTACAGAAGCTGAAAGTTGTGGTCAAACAACCATTGGTTTCCACAACTCCATTGTTATAATTGAAAGGATCTTGATTTATTATGCTGATGTTGAATTCAAATTCTGGGCTTTCCAGCAGTGAGACCTGCACCCACTTCGAGTTCTTATTGGCAAGTCAAGTCTGAAACAGTGCATGCCAAGAGGCAACTCAGCGCAGCGGCCGCCTCTACGCCAGCTCAGATGCTTGACTTCAAGTTGCATGTTAGACCTCGCTGGATCCAAAACCTGGAGTTCTCTTCCTTAGAAAACCTCAGCCTAAGAAAAGTCTCAGTTGTCACGGTCTTCACCTGAATTTGTGTTTTTTCTGTCCTTCTGCTGGGAATTATTTGACTTCTGAGAAATACAGGGATGGGCAAGAAACAATAATTAGTTATGGGCATTTGCACTCAGATAACTGTCATCATAAAGGATTTCCTAACACACATCTTGTTGCCTTCCACAGCATACAGTCAGAATTGTCCATTTGTTATCCACAGACTCTGGCATTAATAGTCAAGAGACTCAGATCACAATATGATTTTTTTTGCCATAAGTTTGTCATAGGAAAACTTAAAGTTTAATATCATTTTTTCATAAGGAAATAAAAATGAAACATTTCTTTTCAGATTGCTTTTAGCCAAAATGTCCTTCTAATTGCTAAATACATCAAGAAAGTCAATGTTTCTGAAGCATTGACTTTAAAATCAGTTACAAACGATGGAGTTTGTAGCGCATTTCCTTTTGGGATCACTGTTACCAGGGTTCTGTTGTGTTTACTTCTGGGCACAGGTCTCTGGAGACTCATAGATAATGTGTTGATTTTTGTCTGACTAGCTACGAGATTTATCAGGGACACTGGGGATATTTTGAAAGTAGCCCAGGGAATATGGTCAGGGGAGGCAATGAAGACAGATGAACAGCTTATACAAGGCGATAGCTGAAACAAAAATGTTTTTAAAATTGGAAAGAATCCTAATAATGATTTACATGTGTCCTATGAAACAAACAGTATGTGTCAATACTGTGAATTTCAAAATGTGTTATTTTGATGATGCACATCAAAATAAAAAGCCAACATTTCCAAATTCATTCAGTGAAAAAAAAAGGAGAGCGGATAGCTTTGTCTTGTTTTTTATAAAGCCAAAGGCGGAAACGACAGGATTTCCCTAAACAGTTCAGATCTCTGTTTTACTCATCTCTGTAACAGATGCTGACCGTACACATTGCAGGGGACAGACCCACCCCTGGACTAACAAACACCTTTGAATACTTACTGTGCTTGCTGTGGCCATCTGTCAGTGATACCCAAAATATTCTTTCTGTTCAGACATTTTTTTTTAAATCTCATCCTTTTCTGTAAAGAAAGACCCATCTTCTGCCTTTGCACTCTCACTGTATTTCAAAATGGACGAAGTATATGATACAATAAAAACCAGAGGGTCTTTCTAGATGACAGATTCTGTATGACTGCACATGTTTACAAATAGTGGTTGGATTCTATTAAAAATTGTCAAGTTGCTGACATTATATTAGGTTTGGAACAGTAATGGTTAATTCAGTGGGCTATGCTTTGTTTTCCATCACTGCTTATTGAGGCAGACTTTTTTTTTCAGGGGGGGGCAATACAATATTTCCTTCCCTTTTAGTCAGTTTTTGCTTTTCACTTTTTTTCTTCAGAACATTTGATAAAGTCCCAGTCCCCCAGCCCAGATTTTGAAATGAGCTCCCTTGGAATCAAATATGGTTGGGATCATTGCCTTTCCTGAGGAGACTGGGGAAGAGGAGATGTGGTAATAACACGTAGAGATTTTTCTTCCTTTGGAGCTCATATCATGGGGCACTCGAACAAACTGGTGACCACTTTTTCCAGGGATTCCCGCACTATGCTTGTGCTTGTGCATAAAGTCAGTAATATCCAATTCCCTGTTATAATAATTAGAAAAGCATTATGACAGAAGTAATTGTGTTTGCAAGGTTATCAAATTGTAAAGCTGGTGACATTTCTGCTCACTCTCCTTTATTTTTACCACAAAATCATATCTGAGTCAATTGTTTGCTCTCAAAGGCAAAATAATTGTAAGAACTTAATTTCAGGGGCAGAGAGGAAAAATTAAAATGAAAAGTTAAACAAAAGCATCAGCATTTATTTATTGTAATTCTCTTTCCCTCCCCCCCCTCCTTTTTTTTTTACAGTCTATGATCTGGGAGAAAAGGGGGCTGATTCATGTTCTTTGGGTGGTTGGCAATATGATCACCGCAGAGTGCTCGATGTTTAAAGCCCAAGCACAAGAGGGAAAGAGCGAGTAATTCAGCGGTGTTTCTTTTTGCTCTCAATGCTCCACATCCCCCAGGATTGCAGCAGTGCTGAGCAGCCATGAATCGGTGGCTCATTTAACCGGAGCACAAAGAAGGTAAGCAGGGGCAAAACTGAGATAATAGTGGCTTTTCCACATGTATGTCACGAGGAAAATGAATTATCCACAGATGAGGTATTTTCAAGGATGGTAGGGGTGCAAAGGCACCAAGGTCACAGGTGTGAAAGGTCAGGCGGTGGAGGTAACGTCCTGACTGGAGCTTGATCTCACCCGTGCAAGGCTGAAAGAGGGCAGAGCCTCAGCTGTGGGATTTGGGAGGCTGCAGGCAGCAAGCCTGGCTCTCTGGCAGCGTGACTAAGATGAACTTTCAGCAACACCCATGAAGGCTCTGAGGCATTAGAGGGTAAAATAAGTGACCTGGTCTTGATTAAGGAGAGCTGAGGAATTGTACAGCATCAGCTCATGCATGACCTCCTGGATGAAATGGGTGGCCTTTTCCTTAGGTGAGTTCATAGTAAATATTTTGGTAGTATTTTAAATATTTCTTACTCCTCTGGAAGGGAGCAATAGTGTTATTTCGTGCTATCAATAGTAAAAGCATCCCTTGGAGATAATCAAATCCATTTGAGGGCTGTTTCTTGCAGCTCTCTGTGCACAATTTTCCCTGACCTCATAGCTTGCAAAAGAGGGTTGCTGTTAATTGATTCACTAATAGTTTGATAATGAAGCTGTCTGTTGTGTCTGGGTATTGTTTCAATATTTGACAATGCAGCATTAATTCCCACCACCATATTCTTGGGAAAAACTGTGACAGAAAACTGCCTCTCCCCTCTCCTGTGACTTTCACCTCCCCACGTGGCAGGTGGTGATGAGATTTTTTTTTGCATTCAAGGTAGGATGCTAATTTGGTTGGTCTCATATTCACTCACATTTTAGTTAGCATTTTGGTAAAAATAATATCAGCTTTCCATCACCATTGACTTTGTTGCAGTGTCTTTGTGCTGTCATTTTTATAGTGTACTACATGTGGCAAAAGTTTTCAAATTTAGTGAAAGTCCTGCATGAAGAAATAAGCCCGGTATTTCTCAGTTTCCAGCCCAATGAAGGAAGAACTTTTCTTCAATCTGTATTATGGAGAATTTTTTGGTGTTTTTACCTTCAAGTTAGTTACTTTCCATAGAGCTTTCAAAGGAGAAGGCAGAGGGGTTGAATCTTTGTCACTTTTCAAAATATCTTCATTTAGACTGGAAACTTTTGGAAGGGGGCACATATTTTTTTCTGTGCTGTTTACACAATGTAGTCCAATGTGGAAAACATGCCCTGGCCAGGGTAACTCCAATCTCTGATCAAGCTCCTTATTATTGTAGTAGAGATACAGACCCAGTCAATGTCAGTGTCCCACTGACCATTTCTGTGGATGCTGGACCATATTTTCTGTGGTGGTAATATAAAGTTTCTTTTTTCATGTGCTTAGTGTTTTATAACTTTTTCTTATGAAAAAAAAACCCCAATACAAAACACAAAAACAAACCCACAACAAAATACAAGAGCAATGATAATTTCAGAATTGAGGTCATTTTAAAATCACATCTATCCAGTATGTGTCAATAATACTACAACAATTTAATAATTTCAAATGGGACCACTTAATGTATCACTGTATTGCAGCAGGAAAAAACCGAGTGTTTTCTAAGAATAAATATTAGCTGAGGCTTACATACACTTGTGACATGGGAAACATACCTTACCACTTTACATTTCCTATCAAATTTAATTTGTGTTTGATTAATAGATAACTCGGGTATAATCAATTTAGTAACATGCTGTTCCCTCTGTCATGTGGCAAATAATGTTCAGCAATAAGACACTTGAACGATGTTATACTAAATTAAATTCCTGGTATTGCCATTTATACTAAGTAACCATAACATGTTACTGGTTTACATTCTGCAGGGTTCAGATACATCTTAATGTTAGCAAATATGATTTTGTGCCCTGCGTCAGTCCCTCAGGGATTTTTTTCTCATGTCTTAAGAAAAATCAAGCTGATCTAACGTTAGGAGCTTGTGTGGACAAAAAAGCAGAACACTGAATTCAGAGGACCTAAGTTCTGCTTCTGTAGGGTCTAAATGACTTCCCCTCCCCATGTGTAAAAGGGGAGCAGAGATACGGATTTATTCTGTAAAACACTTCCAGATTCATGGAACAGCTGTTGATAGGCAGCTGTGGCAAAAGCCTTTTCAAACAAAACGCTCCTGAACTGCTCTTAAGGCCAGGAGAAGGAATTCCAGCATCCCAGGGGCAGAGGTGCGTCCTCTCTAAAACTGCATCACCTGAATGACATAAAAAAATACTGGGACAGGATAGGATGGGATGTGTGAAGTCAGGTGGGCACAAAGCCTTATCTCCTGTATGCTAAAAAAACTTCAAGGCAAAAACATAAATCTGCTTTTCAGTGGCTTTATTCTTAGTACAAAGAGTAGAGCAGTTGGATGAACTCTCTTTAATGCATCTCTCTGGTGACAAAAAAAAAAAAGGTGGTTTTGGCACTGGCTGCTGCCAACACATCAGTCTTTTGGGTGTAAATGGCATACCTTTGCGCCGTGCAGTCATACATCGCAGTCATGACAGCAGCACTACAGTCTGGCCACACTCTTCAAATCACAAGGCTTGCTGAAAAGAGGTTCTGTAAAAGTAGTAGCAGATTTCTGCCCACTCTGGGCTCAGGGACGTTTTTGCTGCTGATGAGACAGGGCGGGGGACAGGGGAGGTGGGGGGAGCAAAGGGAAGAATAAATTTACAGTTTCTCCCTGCAGAGCTTGGGGAGGAAGACGGTTGCATCCCTTCCCCTGCATGACCAGCCGACACATCGACTTGTGCCCGTCACTCAGGGATCTGCCACGGCTGAGTGTGGAGTTGCGCTGGGGTTGGGGAGGGTATGGGGATAGTGGTGTTGCTCAGGGATCATTGCAAACAGGAATACTCATAAGGGGAAGAATATATCTTCACAGCTGGTCTCCAGCAAAGCCCACTGGCCTGTCCGGTAACACTAAGCCCATATACATAATATGCTGTTGAGAGATGGAGAATTTAGGAGTCCTGATGTCATTATTTGTGATGTTGTTAATCAGGATGTGCAAGTACACAATGGGACAATTAACTTCACCTAGTTTGAGCCCTTCAAGTGTTAGGCATCCAGGCTAAGATGGGCTCCTGCTCAAGTTATTGGAAGAATATTGGAAGAGAATAGCTCAAGCCATCCCAAGACAGACAAGAAACATAGACAGGGTCGCTCTGTTTTACATGGGGGCTGTCTTGTGTCTCTTTTGCCGAATGAGGGCTTGGGGATAACTAGTTTAGACGACGTGACTCAACTCCAGCCTTTTGCGGTTGCAGCTAGAGGAGATGAATTTCCCGTTAGGTAGCCAGAATTTAGCCAGGAGGGCAAATATGATAACAGGATGCTTTATCCTGAAGTTCCCAACTAGAGAAGTCTGACCTGAATAACTAACTGCTAATGGAGATCTTTACATGCTAATTAGTGATGTTTCTTTCCCTGAACATAATATAAACAATTGAATGCCCAGTTTTTCTGACCTTATGCAGAGAGAAAGCCTTTGGTAATAGGCTGTAATAAACCTATTAAGTCTCTTCTCAGGATGATCTACAGCACGATTTTGAAGCCATTAATTTAGCTGTCATATCTCTTGAAAGCATAATATAAATCTAGACAGGAAAAAATGGAGTAGGGATTGCCTGGTAGAAGCAAGCTGGAGAAATAACAGCCTGAAGTTGAGACAGTGGGAAGGCTTTGTCATCCTCCTGCAGGGTGAGAGGAGAGGATGACTCTGGCGTGAAGCTGCTGCAAGAGAAGTTAAGGGTGCAAGGCAAGACCCTGGGGAAAAGAGGGAGAAGGCTGTGCAAGGCGTATGGAAAACGGCCGTCAGAGAGTCTGAGTCTGGCTGCCAAGGTGCCCAGCAGCCTCACAGACCACTGCACCCAGACACATCACCAAGGGGCAAAAAGGTTGTGTGGAGCTGAAGTTGTGTGATTGTCAGCATCAGTGTAACCGCTGCCGGGGGAGGCGACAGTCTTCACTTCTGTTTCATTGCCCATTTGTTTCCTCCCTTCTATTTTTAATTTTAGGATACTGCTTTTTTCCTGATCCATGATCAAAGGCAGCGCAGCACAAATCAATGTGGGTCAACAGCTGCAGAGCAGTGTAGGAGTTACTGTATTTTTAATAACCTTAAGCTGAGAGTCAGCCACAAAGAGCAGGTTAACAAGTTCTGGAGTGTCAACTCTGCAAAAGGTTTTGCTAGAAGTTTGAGCAGATGAGAATACAAGTTTGGGTGAAGGCTCTTGAGTGGAAAGTCTGAAGATGAATAACTGTTAAAACTCAGCACACAACAAATGATTTGTTATAACAAGAGTTTATCTTGACTGCTTGTTTTGCTGACTTTTGCCTTTAGCTGCCTAATGGGATTTTCTTGGTAAGAGATAAAAATTAAGTGAAATAACTCACTCCTAATGAGCTACATGTAATTGCAGAAATAAGTGGATTACAATGAGATCGCTTCTTATTGAAGAAGTAGAGAATTCCCGTTTTGTCCTTCCTGACAGATTAGAAGACTAAAGTCAATCCGAAATAGCTTTTAGGTGCCTAAACTTTCACTGACTTCGCTGGAAGTATGCGTGGGAGAGCAGAAATTAGATGACAAACACCTATTCAGTTCCTGACTTAATAATTCAAAGGAATTATTTAATTTCTTTTTTGGAGAAGGTGATTTCATGTAGACTTTTCTGTTATGGCTTTCACCACACTGCCAGAAGCAACTCCTAAGTAAGAATATGCTTATTCTTAAAATAAAGAGGCAAAACCAGATTAAGGCTGGGAACTTTGTTGTAAAGCAGTGGTGTGACAAACCATGTTTTCCTGTGGCAGAGAAAACCTTTTGCCCTGGATACTTCAGGTGATCTGGGTGTGCTCCACATCCCTGCTGTTTGTGGGGTGCGTTGGGTTCCCCAGGCAGTCGCTCCTGACCGCCAGATGCGTTTAGCCCCTTGCCTGACTGGTGGCCACATCCCCGCTTGCTGCCAGGGTAGATGCTCGGGAAAAGCCTGCTGTTGTCAGAATAACTCACCTTTGGGAGACCCCAAAAACCAGGAAACATAGTGGTGGGGCTCGATGAATTGCCTTGGTGGGCTCAGGTGGTTTCCAAGGTGCAGGGGGATGCTCTTGTTTTAAAGCATACATATGGGGGAGCAGAGTTCAGGGTGCAAAAGTGAGTAATCGTATGATGATATGACCAGGTTGTTTTATTTTTCTCCAGGGCCCTGGATAATTCACTATGAGGTTGAATTAGGGTCAGATGAAGACCCTGCACTAACCCTGACCGCCAGCTTTCTTGAGCAGTATTTGGAGTGCTCAGAACCAGCCAAGTGCTGGAGAGCCATAGGAAATCTAATAATCAACTTGGATATCCAGAAACAAAATATATTTGTAAAAACATATGACTTAGACAAATAATGATTTTTTATCCTGTTCCTGAAAATCCAACATGCACCCTAGGGGATGCTTTACGTGCCCAATCCCTGTGATTTGCCAATAAAGAGGTTATTAAGAAGAAAAGGTTAGATGAAACTTTTCTTTTTTTTTTTCCCCCAGTAAATCTAATCATAGACTGAGGACAAACCTTTGAAATGTTACTGAAGGAAGAAATGATTGCAAGCATTAAGCTGTTGGAAACTTGGAAATAAATGTCTTGGCCTGTCTGTGGCATTCATCTGCAATGGGATCCAGGTGGCTGTAGCCTCAGCTGGAACTGGGACACTACAGAGCCAGCAGCTTCAACATGATCGTATGCTTTAGGACAATCCCTGGCATCATGTGCATGGCTGCAGCCTTCTTCACTCCAGAATAAGCCAACCCCTCGGAATAAGTCTGTACTAATATTTAAGAAAGTCTGCACTGAAAATACAATTTTTATTTTGATCACTGTCCTGCTCCAGATATAAACACCATTAAAACTCTAATTTCCTGAAATGTGGCTACTTTTATAGTTAAAATAATCAGGAAAAGAGCATTGGATCAGATGCATATGTATAATACGGAGGAATAAATAAGTAGGAAAAAACCCTTGCTGCTGTACTGCTATCAGGACATAGCTATGGGAATTTCACAGGTAGTTATTAGATTTTACATTCTGTTGGAATGAGATAGTTTTGAAATGCTAATAATGCTTAGATAGTAAAACTGAGTAGGGTTCCAGCACTGATAAAGCAGGTAGTAATCTTCCCTTTGTTCTGATGCATTTGCAAAGGTTTATCTACCCTCCTAGAACAAATCACTGGAAATAACACTGTATTTGACATCGGTTCATTTTCAGTGTGGCCACCACTCCGGAGGGTGCAGTTGGGGGAGCAAAGGAGGAGGAAGGGATAGGGGGTGTGTAGGACATTGGGAATTTCAGAAGAAGCATAACTTATATATAAAACAAGAATTTATTGTTCATACGATTGAAATCTTAATAGCCTAATCCAAGAATCAATAATAGTCCAGATCTAATTATTACATAAATATTCTTTCAATGCAGAAAAAGATTCAATAATAATAATATAAAAATTATAATAATACAGTCAAAATTATTATTCTCACCCTGCTTAGTTTCTAGACCTTTTCTGCCTCACCCTTCCCCTGCCTCTCTGGGTCGTAAGGTTGATGGTTTCATTTTGGTGGTGGTGGCGAAGGAAGGCGGTTATGGCCACTTGTCAGCATCTGGAATCATTTGCTGGGAAGAGTAGGGTGTTCATGGTGGTGGTTTCCTCTCCCTCATTTCAGAACCCATGTGGGGTCATGTTTATGTGTTTGCTAACACATTTTCACACCTTACTCTTTCTTCATTGCTCTGCAACTCCACATTACATCCAAATTGACTATATATGGTGCATTTCACGTGTTAGAAATACTTGTTCTTTGTTCTCTTTGTTACCCCTAAAGCCAGTTTTGTCTAGCTCCAGCTTGTCCAGCTTGTCCAGCTTGTGCAGCTTGTGCAGGTCGAGGAAAGCTCAGATGGAGCAAGCCTGACCAGTCTTCTCCTGAGGCCTTAAAACATCAGTACAGAGCCTGTGGTTTTTTAGTGGCAGTGGTAATACTGTATTACAGGGTTACATGGTAATAACCTGGCCATTTTCTGCAGTCCATTCTCCTCATGCAACATCCGATCATTGAATTTGGGATGTCTGAAGGTACATCCTGCCTACGCTTTTGGTATCCACTTATGGGCCTGTTACGAATTTTCTGTATTAAAAAAACCTTAATATTAGATATAATTCCAGAGAAGAAATTAAAATTTTTCAGAGATAATTTGACTTAAACCTGCTTTTCTCTTTGTTCTTTAAATCTCCCAAATTAACGGTGTGCTCTATCTGTTAAGTGGTGGGTTAAAGGACCAACTGGGTAAAAAGAAAGTAAGTTAATTCATTAAGTTTTTCTCATATTGCAAACTCTATGAAAAAGGACCATTTCTTCTTAAATATCTGTAAGACATAAGCACATGAAGGTGCTCATGTCATTGGAATCTCATCCAAATTACTTGGCAAGGGACCACTAATAAATCAGATTAGACAGGTAAACCCACTGGTCCTGTCATTTTTAATTAAATTAGTTTTCAACAATCCTGTTGCTATCTGCTGAAGATATTCTAAGGTGTTCAGTGGTGGCTCAGTCCATCTCAAACAGCCACCAAAAGAAGAGGGAAGACAAAATGCAGATGAAGGGGAGCACAGTTCACAAAGGGCCTGAGAATATTTAGTGCTTTTTATGTGATTGTCCCTGGTGAATAAACTTTGCTTATCATAGAATCATTTTCATAGAATAATTTAGGTTGGAAAAGACCATTAAGATCATCGAGGCCAACCATAAAATTAAGCTGCGTTGAGACATCTACAGCTGAGCTAGTCATTCATTGCTCTCTTTATGGTTAATGGAGAGAGAAAGGGTTGGCTTTTTTAGGGTGCAGTTCACTTCATTCAACGCAGATGCTGTGGGACCTCACAGTGCGATCCCTGGTGTGAAAGAAAATGAACGTACACTTCAGGACAGGGGATTTGGTTCAAGTAAGAGAAGCGTTTCACAAAACACAGTCCTAGCTCTGTTTGCACAGGTTTCAAAACTCCCAATAAATTCATCGGGAACAGAGGAAGAGCTTTGTTTTGTGATGTCACTGTAGTGATTGTGTTTCAAAGAAAACTATTAGGAAGCCCCGAGTCTGAACTATTAGGAAGCCCCGAGTAACTCACGTTACTGGTTGGTGATGGGTGTTGCAGTGGAGCATTGCAGCACTTTTTTTTCCAGTGGTCATCTTGCCTTTGAAGTTGGGTATTTTTATATTTGCAGCCTTCCAACCCTCAGCCTGCTCATCTCCTGGTAGAAGGGGTAGAAGTCTGTTCTTTCAGCAGAATTGCACCTTCTGCTCTCCAGAGGGCATCTTTGGGTGATAAAATCATTCAAGTCCGGCTGCCAAGTCATTATCTCCAACCATAGCAACTAGCTGACACCTATTCTTTTGCCACATTCCAGTTGGATTTAAATGGAGAGGAAAGAGGTTTATGGAAGCCACCCTCGCCTGTCCTCATTTGCACCCACCTACCGCATACGCCGGCTCTGATCCATGAGATGGGCTGAGCCTCACAGCCCCTCGTGTTCAAGGTGCTCCAATTAGATAAGCAAAGCATAAAGGTCCAGTCACAGGCAAGTTACAAGGGCTAAATGTTGAAATTCACACCTTTGTGTGCTTTCATGGACATTTATTGTACGAATTCAAACATCTTTTCTGTATATATCTCTAGTTCAAGATATATAAGATAGGAAAAAGTCTGGAAGTATTTCATGTTTAATAACTCAGTGATTTTGAAACTAAATCATGGTCCTTTGATTCAACCTTGTGCTTCCAATATAACAAGCACAGAACACATTAAACAGTATGTTTTGACAGAATTAAAGTGTCGAATGAGTTTTTCCCCTCAATTTCTTTTCATTGTGAAGTCTTCATATTTAAGTTTCTTCAGACACTTAAGAGCTAATTGATGCAAGTAAACAAGGTAAGTTTAGCGCCATTAGCATGTCTTAGTGCTACTGACATGAGTTATTTAGTTCTAATTAATTACTACATTTGCATCTCATTTAAGATAGTTATCAGAATGTGTTCCACTTCATAGCATCATGTAACAAGTTTGTGTTTTAAGGTTATTATGGTTGGATAATTCAAAAGCATGGGAGGGAACATGAATAAAGAGGGTGGATAAAATCACTCAGGGACTGACACACAAGAACAGATACTTTATTGGTATGCAAGTACTGAAAGAAACTGAACAGTAATCTTGTTTTGTCTACAGTGAAGAAAAATATCAGGCCTGATTGTGCTGTCTTTACTAGCTTGGTACTCTGTGGATGATCCCAGTAGAACGTTAAGGGTTTAATGCAAGTTTCAGAAGGAAATGTATTTCTGGAATGAGGTGAAGAAGGACTATAAGGGGTAAAAGGGCAAAAATTCATAGGATTGGTTACTTCTGATGCTCTGAGAATAATAAATTCATTCTCTAAATAATAGTATAGAGTAATTCCAATGTACAGAGCTACTCTGTTCGTCAAGCAGGATAAAATCTGACGATAATCAGTAGGAGACTCAGGTGATGATCGGGAGCTCTCATCACAGTGAATCCTACTGCTTTCTTTGAACTGTCCCACTGAATACTGACAAACGTCTCTGACAGGATGAACTGTTAGAATCAGGGAACATTATATATAGCAGGATTGTGTGACCAGATATTTTTGCCACGTGCTAAATATGAAAGATCGTATGTTTTTACACGTTAGCCAGTGACTGTGCTGGGGTTTTGATAGCAATATCCTGTTACTTGTACATTTAAATGCTTTCAAGTCATGGTAATGATCCAGTGTGCTAACAATCAGGTGGAAAGCACTGTGCCATTTCAGCTGTCTATCTCCTTGCAACCAGCCAATTAATCGCAGCAGGGAACCACAATGTGCCCCACAGAAATCATCAGGAGGCATTAAGGGTAATCGGGAATTTCCCCTGTTGTTTCAATTAGCATGCTTAATTCTGAATGCTGCCTGGACAGCGTGGTGGGATAGCATCAACCATGGCATTTGCAAAGATGTGCTTTAGACTAGACTGCATGAACGAAATGCTAGATTGAATGGAATTGCCTACTATCTGGATAATTATAGTAGCACTGATTATGGCATTCAGTGAAACAGGACTATATTGGGGTCACACTTCAGCTCAGGCAGGGTGTCTCTTTAGGGAACACAGAAGTAACAGCCATTGCAGCGAAGTGTGCTTCTCTGTCCTGCTTGCTGATACAATCCCTACAACTGATTTTATTAGAGGCACTGGAACACTTTCTACTGGTGTAACTGGTGAAGGATTAATCCATGGAAGAAAATGAGGCTATGGTCTTGCCTCTTTTCCAAACTTTTGGGAAGCTAGCACCCAAAGCCCGTGCTTTGTTTTGGGGCACAGAAGAATACTTCCCGGTTTCAGGGTTTTGGCTTGTATGTAGGTAGTCCAAGTCTGGCTCCTGATTATTTTTGAATGTTAATTGTCCCTTGATGGTAAGCTATTAGGGAATTTTTTATAAACAACCAAGTGGCCTGACTCATTTCCGCAGAATCAGTGGGGGTCCTTGCGTTTGACCGTGGTGGACTTTTACCATATAACTTGAAAATTAAGCCTGAAAAGGGTTAGCAGTTTAAACTTAGAAAAAGTAGTCAAATATATTTTTTCCCCACTAATGGGATTTAGCAGTTAGTCATGAAAGTAATCAAGATTTTATATCTTTCATTTGTAGTATTACAGTATACACAACAGCCTTTTAGCTGAAAAAATATCAATGCAGATGTTAGGTATTAACATTTCCCTAAAGAGTTATTTTCTCTCCTTGCACTTTTCTTCCACCTGCCTTCCATCTTTTTTTCCTAATGGATAGAAGAGGAAATACAAAATCATTCCTTAAAATGGCTTTTTTTCTTCAGAAAATTGTTTGGTTTCTGTTTGGTAATGCATATGTAGTGAACAGCCCCCTCCTGCTAGTAGTAGATGGCTCAGAGCTTTTGCCTCTAAAGGCTAGTGATTGAACTAAGTGCTCAGCAGGTATTTTAGTACCAAGAAAGTAGGCAGATTTTCAGAAAGGCTGGGAATTTGGGGTGCTGAACTCCCTTGAAATTCTGACTTTAGTCAGATATAAAAGCATTTATGGCCTCGATGGAAGCTGAGCTTTTTTTTGCGCTCTTGCCAATTGCTAGAATTGAATCCTTGAAAAATCATTTTCTAAATTACCTCTTTTAAAGGCTGCCCAAACTAAGAGGAATTTTGTCTCTGTTATTGATATATTTAAAATGAACTTAATGAGTCTAACTCTGGTGTTCAAAGGTAGTCATTAATTAGCTAATGTTTTAACATAAAATAAGCAGTGGATTGAAGAGGATAGAAGTACATTTAGCTACTAATGATCACTGAGATTAGGATATGGTACACCATGGGAGGCTTCCAGTCTGCCTCCTGCTCAAAAGCCTGCCCTTGGCTTGGAGGAAACAGGAACGGATTCCCTCCAAAACACTGTTCCTCTGAAGGGAAGACACAGTCTGCTGGAAACAAGCAGTACATCAGTTCTGTTATTTTTTCTTATCCGGGCTAACATTCTTGATTACTGACCAAAACATTATACCACCTATTTCTTCAGACTTCCTCAAAAGGAAGAAATTCCAAGCTGAATGAAATGGTGTGATTTTAATACTACAGGCTCAAGTCTTGTGAGTACAGGTCAGGTTGTTTCTCAGGATGAGGATGACAAACCTCCTTATGCTGCTGTTCTGGTAAGAGACATTAACTGCTTGCCATGGGTTGACCTTGGCTGGCTGCCAGCCCTCCAAGCTGCTCTATCACTCCCCCTCCTCAAAAAGACAGGAGGAGAAAATACAACGGAAAAGCTCATGGGTCCGAGATAAGGACAGAGAGATCACTTGCCAATTACCGTCACGGGCAAAACAGACTTGACTTGGAGAAATTAATTTAATTTACTGCCAGTTAACCACAGAGAAGGATAATGAAAAATAAGAACGAATCTTAAAACACCTTCCCCTCACTCCTCCCTTCTTCCTGGGCTCAACTTCACTCCTGATTTCTCTACCTCCTCCCCCCGAGCAGTGCAGGAGGATGGGGAATGGGGGTTGAGGTCAGTTCATCACACATTGTCTCTGCTGCTCCTTCCTCCTCATGCTCTTCTCCTGCTCCAGCGTGTGGCCTCTCCCATGGGAGACAGTCCTCCACGAATTTCTCCAATATGGGCCCTTCCCACAGGGTGCAGTTCTTCACGAAATGTTCCACCGTGGGTCCTTTTGACTGGGTGCAGTCCTTCAGGAACAGACTGCTCCATCGTGGGTCCCCCATGGGGTCACAAGTCCTGCCAGCAAACCTGCTCCAGCGTGGGCTCCTCTCCATGGGGCCACAGGGCCTGCCAGGAGCCTGCTCTAGGATCGGTGTCTTGGAAACTGGTTCCGTCCACATGGGAGCAGCTTCTGGCATCTTCTGACCCCTGCATCCTGGCCCCATTACAAAAACCTTGCCACATAAACCCAATACACTACCATTTGAGCTCTCTTCCCAGCTTGGTGTCCAGTGTGCCCCAGCTGCTGCTACAGAAGCCATCAATGAGCTAGTGGTTGAATCTTCACGTATGAACCATTCAGTCTCTTAAGCTCCTACCTTATGAAGGTTTGCAAACAACTTTGTGTTGGGTTGTACAGTTGGTTTAACCTTTGCTATTTATATGATAGAATTAAACCCAAATATACTTCAACGGATTTATTGAGTCCTGCCCAAGTAAATGCAAATTCAGTCTTTGGGAAAGGACAGTCCTTTTTCAGAAAATTCATTGTTCAAATTACATTATCTCTTTTAGAAAAACCTTTTAACATGCACTCTTTCCTGTGATCAGTTCTACAACTCCAAGGCCCCAGCAAAGCAGCCAGAAGTTTACTTGAGCTCTGGTGATAGTTTCTTCCATAAGCATGCTTTGCAGAGTAAACACCTGAAAAAAGTAAGAAGAAGTGGTTTAAAGGGGGAATAACTTGAATTTATTTTTGACATTTTAAAAGCTACGTCAGTGAAATATATCCATCCACTTACTCCAGAGTTCTGGAGAACAGATGCTGAGATGTATTATGCCATCACCACCTGAAGGTGACTGTATGACAATCATACACTGATTGTGTATGGAAAGGCCAGCTTAAAAAATTGATGCAACTAGCACTGGGTAATTTACTTTAAATTACTATCTTTTTGGAGATTTTTTTTCTGAAGCTCAGGTGCACTAATTTGGAACATTATTTTGAAGACAAGACTCCCAGAGAGAGGACACGTTGTTAAACAGCCAAATCACAAGGTGCCTCAGAACACTTTTTCTGTTGTTTCAAGCAGATTTATAAAAAGACATTTTCAAACTACTTGGGCTTGAATCAAAAAATCAAACAGAAAATGAAAAAATTAAATGCCACATTTTTAATATATACAAAGTGTGGAACTGCCTAACTTTACGGAACTTCCTAACCTTGATAAGTTAAAAAGAAAGTCTTATAATTACCTTTGTGGAAAAGGTGGCTCAAAGAAAGAGAGTAATTTCAGTGCTCAGATGCATCATTGGAAGATCCCATCTCTCCCCATAGATTACATAACCAAGGAAGGTTAACCTACCAGCTGAGAACTAATTTGTCTGTAATATGAGGAAATGAAGTACCAGATCTCTCCACCCTATATAGCCTAAATAGCAGCAATAGGGGTTAAGAAAAGCAAAAGGGACAGCACATTTTGTGGACAGCTTGGGAAGACCATAGAGGTCTTCCTTGCCCAGACAGCCCAAAGCACAAAGCATCTGACAGCCATCATTCTGGATGAACTATAGCTAAATGATAGCTCTGGTCTTGGCTGCTGCTGGTATAAATTAGTGATGTGCTCAGCCTCTCATCCTTCATGGGCCAGAAGGACCACAACACAGAGCAGTCAGTGAGCAGTGATGATTCAGCATCATCTTGTTGATGGCAGGTTGTAAGCTGGGATATGATGCCAACTCATGACAAAACATGGGATTGCCAAAAGATTTCCCTGGATGGATCAGAAAAGAGAATTGTCTTAAATCATATGAGGCTGCACCTCTACAGCAGAACCCAGATAAAGAAACATTTAAAAAAATATATGCCCAAATAGAATTATTTAAATTAATGTTTTTTTCTGCATAATGTTTTAGTAAATTGTAAGCAGTTCCTGCACACTGTTCTAAGAAGATTCACAACTCTGATTCCTCTTAAATCCTGAAAAATAAAAATAATTTCATGGTCAGTGTCTCCATAAATATTTTCCAAGAGCCAATTTCAATATTGCACAACACATTATATAAATATTGGGGTTTTTAAATAACTTTTTGAATCCTTATTTAGGCTAAAATATAGCTATCATGAATAACAGTAGATATGCAACGTTCTGCATACCTCCTTAGGTATAATTGTCCGCAGACTTCCTTCTTTCTCATTAAATATAGTTTATATGCAGACTGTAAACTGCAGTAGATTTGCATAAAGTCACGATGTACCTGTTCTAAGTATTGTCAAGTGCTGAGGCTGCCTAAATTTACAGTAACACATAAACTAGTGTGTTAACTTTAGGATTTAAGTTTAAGCATGTAACACATATGCCATGGTCTGTTTGGATCTCTCAAACTTACAGGACAATATATTCTGTAAATTAATCTTTATTTTAGGAGCACATTTGGAAAGAATGATGAAAGAATAAAGGCTCAATCCCCTTTGTACAGGCTAGTCTAATTCGTGAATTCACTAATTCATCACTTAATTCATGAGATTTCTAACTCACAAGGTCTCTAGCTCATAACTTGCAACTCTTCACTTGCAACTCACACACCGCTGAGCAAAACAGTTACCTGACTGATGGTGAGAGTGTTCATTCTTCCTCCTCTGTCACAGTGCGGGTGTCCCTTGTATCACATTGGCAAGCACGAAAGCCTCAGCAGTCCAACTGCTGTTGGATCTGCTTGAAAAGCTTTTTGGGTAAGCTGACATAATCATACCTTCCAGCTTGGAAGTTTGGTCTATAACATTTCCATGAGTTGGTGGATTCTGAAGAAACTTCCAAATAATCAATATGCAAGGGTGAAGGCTGCAGGAGACAGCGAGCTGCAGGTGGTAATGGCTGCATAATGATCTTTAGCCCTTCCTGGCCACCGTGTCCTGCCTATGTGTTGCTCTTGCTTTGACCTAATGGCGCTGCTCCCAGCATACATCAGGTCTTAGCGTGAGCCGTGTGTTAGCCAAAACCTGATCAGGAGTTGCATAAACAGTCACACATATGCTTACAGACCGCCTCAGGTGGAATACCTTCCCTTTTGTTGAGTAAAATTTAATACTCACATCTTCCAGATAACATGTTTTTGGGCAGGAATCCAGTTTAAGCAATACCTGTCCTTCATTAAACTCTTCGGTTAAACCTACAACAGCTGTAACTGCCATGACTTCATTAGACACTGTATTGCTCAAAAAATTATGTATTCTGTTGGCCTGTAATCACAGAGGGATTGGTCTCCAATGCAAGAGGCTTCTTAAATCAAACATTCATCACAAATTTAAGACAAAATTAAAATAACTAATAGAACTTAAATCTTCAGTGCTTCATAAGAGAATGACCTGAAAGTGGATGAAAGTACATTTGTGCATAGTCAGTAGACCCTACGTGTGGACCTTGAAAAAAATTACAGCTTTTAATAACTCTTATACTATTTAGATGTAGGCTATTTAGACTGAAAACTTTCTTTTTCATTATTTTTATCTAGTCCCAGATTGGCAGGTGTCATAGCTACTCTGGGAGACTCTTATATTAATGCAACAGATCATTGATATTAAAAAAGCCCAAGTCTCAATAACAGAAAATACGTAAACATGTGGAGGTCAGGAAATTAGAAGCAGTTTGTGAAATTTTGGAAATGTTCAGCTAAACGTTAAAAGCTAACCTTACTTCTCCTCTCTTATGCGTGCTGCTTTGGCTGCAGGGCTGAGTCCTCCTTTTAGGTAATCATAGGGGGAATAGAGAAAAGCATTGCTATCTTAACTGCTACATAACATTTCAGTAAGAGCATTGCCAAGAGAGTCTAGAAGTCGTTATGGTTCAGTTGCTCTCTGACTGCTGCCTTCTCTGTCTGTGGCGCAACTTGATCAGTCTTGATTTCCTGTCATGTATCAAATAGTTTTGCCAAGAGTTAAGGAATGGAACATTTTGGGATTTGCCATCCCAGCAGGAATCCTGAAGTGAAGAACAAGAATGTGAAGGATTGTGACAGGGTCTCAAAAATTCACTTTAGATATTATTATCTTTTGTCTTTTTAAACTGAAAAGCCAAAATCTTCTTTCAAGAGCAATGTTGGGATAGTTATTCTGAAAGAGAGCAGCAGGGTAGGATATTAGAATTCTCTTCCAAACCTGCATATCTCCCTTTTCTACTGCCCATTTGACAATAGCTCCACCTTCAAGTACACCTAACTGCACGTTACCTCTCTTTGAGGCTTAGTCTTCCAAATTTCAACAAACTATTTCTCCTGATGGTAAAACAAAACAACAACCAAATTCTTACAGAATGAAATATCAAAAAGTAAAGGTTACACTGATAGTAGTTTAGTAGACAGTGTCAATAACTTAGAGCTGTGATCGAAACTGGCTTTATGTCAGAACATTTCTAAAAGTTTTAGCTGCAGTATTTCAAACACAGATTCAAAACCATGTTGAGCTCCTCTTTCAGACATTACCTCCTGCCGTCTCTTCACCTCGACGCCATTTCTTGGTTTTGTCCTTTTTGTGGCAAATTCTCCACCTAGCCAAGGTGCCTGGTTCTCTACAAGCCATCAAACACAAAAGACTGCTTTGCTCCCATTCTCTTCAAGCATGACCAGTTATTTTCCATTTCCACAGCCTGAATTTGTCCTTGGCTGAGCTATTTTGAGATTAATTGCCTTGCTGGCAAAAAATTGTAATTCAATTAAGAAAAGTCTGTAATGATTTAGTGCTCAGATATTTATTTCAAAGCAGTGCTGCTGATTTTTGGTCAGAGGAAAGAAGAATTATGTGGCTGAAGTGACTGCATGAGGAAGGCTGTTTTAATGAAGACAACTAACACTAATGACTGAGTTTTGAGCTTACACCCTTAATTATGCTTTGACTCAGTTTTTTATCCTGAGGATTGGAGACAGCCTGTGCCTTGTTCAAATGGGCACTGCATTTGTCAATATCCATACATGCAACGCATGCATTTCTATAGGCTGTATTTAAATAATAAGTAATATTTGTGTCAACCAGTTGTACAGCCCCATAAAGCCACATGTTAATTTGGTCTTTAATATTTCTCTCCTGCTAATCTCTGTCTCCTGTTAATATACCCACTTCAATAATTGATGTTAGTACCACGTGTGGTGCCTTTCACATAATGATCTCAAAGCATGTTAAGGACATTAATTGATAAACCTTATCCAGTGGTAATTATATAAGAGAATAAAATGTGTTTGCATTATTCATGTGGATTAAATAAGGCGCAGAGAGGTTAAGCTATTTCATCCATCAAACCAGCAACGGAACTAACAATAAAACCTGGCAATCCTGATTCTCCTCATCCCAACTGCACATAACACTCACTTCCAATCACTAAAACACCCACAATACCCCAATGTAATGATCCCACCCTTCCCCCTACAGCTTCCAATAATGTAACAAGATGACCTGATTTTGACTCTCACTTAGGCTGGTTGAAAGATTATATAAGGGAAATAAGCTATTATTTCTTCAGAATCATGGAATCACAGACTGGTTGAGGTCGCAAGGGACCTGTGGAGGTCATCTGGTCCCACCCTGCTGCTCAAGCAGGGCCACCTAGAGCCAATTGCCCAGGACCTTGTCTAGAGGCTTTCTTGATATCTCCAAAGATGGAGACTTTGCAACCTCCCTGAGCAACCAGTGCTTGTTCACCCTCACAGGAAAAAAGTGTTTCCTGATGTTCAGAGGGAATCTCTCGTGTTTCAGTTTGTGCCGATCGTGTCTCGTCCTGTCACTGAAAAGAGCCTTGCTCTGTCCTCTTTGCACCCTCCCTTCAGTTATTTATAGACATTGATAATATCTCCCTAAACAGCCTTTCCTAAAAAGCCTTTCCTCATAGGAGAGATGCTCCAGTCCCTTAATCATCCTTGTGGCCCTTTGTTGGACACTCTCCAGTATGTCCATGTCTCTCTTGTACTGAGGAGCCCAGCACTGAACACAGTACTCCAGGTGTGGCCTCACCAGTGCTAAATAAAGGGGAAAGATCACCTCCCTTGACCTACTGGCAATACTTTGTTTAACGCAGCTGAGGATACTATTCACCGTCTTTGCAGCAAGGGCACATTGCTGACTCTTATTCAACCTGGTGTCCACCAGGACCCCCAGGTCCTTTTCTGCCAAGCTGCTTTGCAGCTGAGTGGCCCCCAGCATATATTAGTGCATGAGGTTGTTCCTCCCCAGGTGCAGGGCTTCACACTTCTCCTAGTCGAACATCATGAGGTTCTTGTCAGGCCATTTCTCCAGCCTGCTGAGGTCCAGCATTGAGGAAACATCTGATCCATATTATTGTGAACCATTAATGCAGGATGATGTTAAATTGAATTGACTTTTGGGGGAACATTGGACAATCCATAGGCAATGTGAACCCCATGACATGAGACCATCCTGGCAGTATGAAAGTTGGATGTCTGTGAGTTGTAGGGAATTAATGGTCTGAGACTTGCTGACAAGAAAAAAGCATTAAATCAGAGCTAGGTGACAAATGAAGGGCCCCAAAGGGGAGTCGGAAGCTGGAGAAGAATTTACCACAGGAACAGAAATGAGAGTTGATGTGCTCCAGCTCTGCTTCAATGCAGTAAACAAGGACAAGCTTCAAGACTCACATAAGCAAATGGCAGCCAAAAATATCCACAGCCCAGATGGCAAGGCAGAGGCAAATCTATTTTCCAGCATTCACCCTGTGTCTTCGTTTTTGTTTTTTGGTTTTGTTTTTTTTTTTAAAAAAGAGGGATAAATGAGGAAATAGCATTTAGAAGGCAAATTGGAGATTGCCATTATTGTTCTGGTGCTGGGACTAGGAAACACACATAACATCAACACAAGATAACAAACTGTCACTTCTCTAGAGCCTTGTAGTCCAAAGGGTTACCCCTCAAAGTGAGAGCACAGTCCCATCAACTCCAAAGGGTGTGAGGTATGGGAAAAATCCATCCATACATAAATTTAAGGGGAAGCTGTCACCAAAATATGTGTATCTAAGTGCATATGTGGTTAAGGGAAAGAAAGAGAGCATGGTATGATGGGGTGGGGGGGAGGGCACACTTGCATGAGACTGTATTTTGGGTTTACTTATGCGATTGGGTGACTGTAATCATTTAAGTTTGGTATCAAGTGAGTGCTTGGTAAGATCTGTGTGTACAGGTGGTTTTTTTGGAAGGAGCTTTCCATTAAGAACAAAGTAATAATTTACTTCAGTTCATTGTGAAGTTTAATCAGAATAGACAGGACTTACGTCTTGGCCAGCTAGGAACGGTATATGGCAAAATGGGCAAAGGAATAGATTTTAGTGCTGTGAACACTAAGCTCCACCCAATTCAGTGTCCTGATTAATGCCTCTGAATGCCCGAAAGACAAGGCTGTTGGTGTGACCTATTGTAATGCAAACCCGTATGACATGGAGCCCTTACTGACTTATGTTATAGAGTTGGCAGCTCTCACCAGTCCTGGATCCTGATGATGTTGGATGGTCCTTCTCTTTTGCCCCTAGTAAGAACTGAGATATAGAATGGAAAATCCAGGCTGAGTACTTTTCCCTACCCGTGTTTGGTCACAGAGGTATCTGTTGTGCCGTGGGCTGTGACACGCAGCTGGAAACTCCCAGGCTAGAAGTGAACATGATCAGGACGGTCTTGCAGCGAGTGAGGGAAAATCCCATAACAAACATTTACCTTGGCAGTAAATATAAAAAACAGCCTGCAATGAGAACAGAGAGTTAGAAGCCAGCAGTTTCTGACAGTTTGATTTTTTTTCTTTTTGTGAGTAACGCTGATGGCGGTATTTGGGGCTGGCAGAAGCTGAGGTGCAAGGTTATCTGAGCATCTCAGCTGTACTGCAGAAGGGAGGGCACTATTTAATTGTCTGCTTTGAAGACACATTGTGTGCAAGGCGATAACTTCACTTATACAGTCACGCATGATAAGAGAAAACTGCATGAAATGATATTTTTGTTTTGAAGAATCTAGGTTACATGTCCTTGGGAAAAAGAATAATAGGATGATGCTGAATATAATTTCTGGTGGCAGACTTCTGGTCTGCCAGCTCCTTAAGTTGAATCAGATCCAGAGACCCTATGTTTTGGCAGCTGAAGCATAAGCATTCCTTAATAATCTGTTACACAAAGTACTTTGAAGGTCCATGGGAATCATTACAATGTCCTTTTTTTCTCTCCCTTCATATGATATTTTGGGGGCTATTGAATGCTTTTTTGGGAAAATTCAAAGAGAAAATCTCTAGTTTTAACCTCTGAAGACTTGCAAGCTAAGCTGATAGAAGCATACTGAGTATAAAAAGAGTCAAATGACATTGTTTTATCCCTTAACACAGGAGAAGAAATACCCTGTCAAAGATGCTGCTCTCTGCAGCTTCTCTCTTTTCTGAGCTAGGTGACTGACACCTGGGATTCCTGTCCTGAACTGGTTCCCATCACTGTCCATTTTTGTCTTCCTAAACAAAATTTCTCTGGATATTTGAAAAGATGGAATATGCCTGCGAATGTGGGTTGTATCAGTCTAGCCATATATTTTGACATTAAAGTGGGTGGTCACAATTTAGCCATGCTGGGGATCTAATCTTAATCTGACATTTCAATCAAACCTGAGGTCAGTGAGGCCGTATTAGCTGAAATCAAAAGGCAGAAAGACCTCTGTGATGCGAGGTTGATAAGTTTTAATGACCCTTCAGTGAGTTCAAGCATCTTTAGAGTGGACCTAACATCTCACAATAATTACATCCTTATAACATAGAAAATACAGTGGATGCTTTGCAGAAGAGTGATGACAACTATTTTTCATCTTATGCTATAGAAGAAAATGAACCTTTCCAAAGTACATTCTGTCAGTCGTAGACAGACAGTTCAGACTAACATCCTATTTCATTGTCAATTGTTGTATTTACATTTTTTCATAGGGCTACTTTTATTATAGAGAAAAAAGGGTCAATTTTAAGGGTAAAAGAAGTTGAACCATATCATTAAAAAAAAAAAATTATAGTACCAAAGAAACATGTTTTAAAATTTTCTTTTTCTGTGACATCTTACCATGGTAAAATAGCTGGATCAGAACAAAAGAAAAGAACAGAATTCCTATATGCACACCCATAGGCAACAGCTATAAATATGTTCCTGTTGACTGCCTGAAGACAGAGATGCTTTGGTGGAGTCCAGCTCCTCCCCAGGTCCTCAGTTGGATGAGGAGGTTCCCAGGCTGGAGCTGCCATCGTTAGGTACCTCCTGCCTCCCCTGAACTGACCATGATGCTCTGATTCACTTCTGAATTCTCCAGTTTGGCTGCAGGGCTCAGCTGCAGCCTGGACCACTCCCCTGGTCCCCCATGCCTGCGGATGGAGCGCCAATTCTCCTCCGTCTGGCTGAGAGATGGCTCCTGAGTCTTTCGGTAGAAGGTAAATGTGCACAGCAGTGAGCCCCTCGTTCAGCAGGAGGGCTGGGGTTACTTATCAGCTGTCCTCTGCCTACAGAAAAGACATGCTTGATTAATTTTACAGGTTTTAGCTTATGGCCTCTGTACTCTTGACAGGTGTCAGCATGTGGACATAGCTTTCATGTTTTACAAAATCTTCCACAATTTGGATATCCTTTCTATTTTCTTCTCTTATCAAAGCTTCTTCTAATAATCTCAGTCTGTTTTGCTTGTCTGTAGCACCAGTCCTGAAGGCACTTGTTCGTATGCTTTTCATGCATGATGTTAAACACTATGGGCTTGAAGCCCATAATCTTTTTATTCCAATATCCCTCCTCGCTTTAGACAAAACCCACACAGGTGCAAAGCCCCATCGTGTTGGGTTATCTACAAACGCAAAACCAGAAGAAGTTGTGATTCCAGATACTGAACTTCGGAGGTTTTACATTCACACTAGGGAAGAAGACAGCTGAATCTGGACTATGTTGTCCAGTTTTGGAATTCCTGGTGCAAGACAGAGATCAACAAACTGGAGAGAGCACAGTGGAGGACCACTACCATGACTTATAAGAACTGGATATGTTTAGCCTGAAGAAAAGGAAGTTAAGGGGTGATTTAGTTGCAGTTGTTCACTCTCTTAAGGAGAGTTGTGGAGTAGATGCAGCCAGCATTTCCTCAGAGGTCCACAGTGAAAGGACAGTAGGCAACGGTTAGAAGTTGCAACAAGGGAAACTCTGATTCAATATGAGGAAAAAAAATCCTCACGATGAAGGTTGTGCAGCACTGGGATGGCTGCTCAGAGAGGCTGAGGGACCTCCATCCTTGGAAACATTCAAAACTCAACTTGGCAAGGCCCTGACTACTTTAACTTTGAGTCTAGACCTTCTCTGAGCTGGGGGTAAGTTCAGATGACCTCCAGAGGTCCCTTCCAACCTAAATATTTCTAGCATTCTGTGACAAATTCCATCTTTTGCAGGAATTACTGCAAAAAAAGGTTGTCACTAATACTGGAATTACTGAAAGGGTCACTACTGGAAGTGACACTGGAAGTGTCACTAACAATGTGGTACCTCAGAGTTTTGGCAGGGGTGCAAAAAAAGGATTGCACCCCAGTGATAGGTGGAAAACACCCAGTGCTAAAGGGCAACCAGAAGATGCGACACCAGTAGTGAGTTTGGAGGACCATTGAAAGAAATAATTTGCTTGCCGGATGCTTAAAGGAAAATGCTTTGCAGACAGAAAGAGATAGGTAGACTATTCTATATAAACCTTGGTTTTCATGGATAACTGTGGTACCACCAAAATGCCACGAGGAGTTAGCAGGTGAGTGTATTAGTTCTCTGCTGCACAAAGGAACAAAACTACAAGTTTTGCATTACAGGTTATGATCTGCTGGTTGTTCCCTCGCTAATGGGAAGATCCTGGAGAAACCACGTCCTGTAACTGTAGTGAAGTCCTGAGTGACCACTGTTAATTTGTCAGTCCATTGTCAGTAATTAAATTTCCTCTTCTTGGGCAAGAACTCAGTGTAGCCAGGACTCACCCATTGGCAAGGCTGCATGTTGGCTTCTACCGTCTACTCTTGGGAATGAAGACTATTACATTACAAATAAGGAGCTTCCTAGCAACAACAAGAATGTACCTTTAAATTATGTCTGTACTGCTGATTAATTGCATAGAGATTAAAGTTTCCAAATAATGGAAAACAGATAATTTCGTATCGTACTGCAAACAGTCTGGTGCTCTTGATATGTGTTGCTTGATGCATTAACCTTGCAAAGATTTTTTTAGACTAACAGAAATGCAGACAGAAAAGAAGCAGACCTTGAAAAATGACTTTCATTAAGACTCTACCTTCTTGATATAACTGAATTCTTGGCACGATCCACTGAAGTTGTTACCTACAGAAGTGTAGCAGATTCCTGTGGCAGAGCATGTTAACTGCACAGGAAAATTAAGCTGGAATTGTTAATTGGAATTGCTTTTGGCTAGCAACAAAGTAGAAAGCAAAGGTAATATACTAACAAAGTCATGGTCTTAGTACACTATAGTGATAAAGATTTGGCAATGACGTATAAGTTAATTATTTGTTTTTTTCTATGAGAATTTAGTACTCCAGAGTCTTTAAATATATTGTTCAACAAATATATTTTGGAAAAACCTCGGGAAGTCAAAATATAGTGTATATAAAATAAGTTACAAAAGGCATTTCAAAAAGGATTTCCTTTGGAAGTTTCCCTAGCGTGAAGTGGATGCAAGCTGAAACTCATTTTGTTTTGTCATTCTTTGGTACTGGCATGGAAGGCAATAGCTTTGATTTTGGAAATAAAAAGGATACTAGCTTGTGTCCCTCCTCCTGTTTGGTAGACCTAGGATCCTGTAATAATTTAGAGGAACTGTTGGCAAAGTAACAATTACTTAACAGATACTTTCTAGTCCATTAAAACCACATGCAGGAAGCAATAGAAATATAAAATTCTTGAAATAAAAAAAGCACAGCTTTTCTTCATTGGGGTTTCTCTGGAGCTCTTCAATGTTGTTATCTATCAGGGACGATGGGTTATATGGTCATTGTTCAGTCTCATAAAGAGAGAAGAGGCACTCATAAAATTGAGGAGATACAACAAGAGAAGTGCTTACATTTGATTAGTTAGGCTTTACAACCTAGGAACTCTGTGATTTTCAGCTCTTGCCTGGTAATCCTACGATAGCAGTGAACCATTGCCCTCTGGTGACCCTCAACCTCCTAAAGCTGTCAGCAGTGCCCAGTTCTTGGTCTGAGATCACTTCAAATTCTATGTCACCAGATGTGATATGAGATCTCTCTTAAAACATGTTAAGACTGGATTTTAAGAAATTATATTAGAGTCATAACAGATAAAAGCAGGAAGCCAAGTCTAGTACTTCCAAGGGAAAAAAGGTTGGAATTCATTGAGAACTTCAGCTGGTCACTTATGACAAATGGGTGTTTACTGAGGAGTTTAGCTCTTTGGAAATGCAAACTGGGAAAAATTAGGGCTAAGAAAGTTGCTTTGGATGAGGGAGTTGCATGGCAGATATGCTGACATACAGTAGTTATCTTACTGCTTAGAATGTTTATAGAGGTCTTATTTATTGGTTAGAATATAAACGTGATTAGTTTTGTTAGTGTGTTTTAATTCTTCACTAGACTTGGTTTTGGTTAGTAATGAAATACAATATAAAGGGTACTAATAATAAAGCTGCGGAAAACAGTAATAAATGCTAACATAAATAAAAATTATGAAATGCTAACATAAATAAAAATTATGTATCTAGCCAGTAAGAATTGAGACCTAATCATTAGATTAAGAAACACTTAGAAAATGAAAACGCAATAGAAAAGCATGTAAAAGCCATGCTTAAAGGAAGCTTTCTCAAATCATTCTCCAAATTGGAGAATTGTGGTATCCAAATCAAAAGCTTTTGGATACCACAGATTCTGCCAGATCCTATCTCTACCTCTTGTCTATAATCCTTTTTGTAAAAATTTTGCTATAATGGTGAGAAACAAATTTAGGAAAAATAATCAGTATTACCTAATCCAATTGTTACTACCAGATTTGCTCCAACAATGGGACTACTTAACCTGAGCTGATGTGTGGCATGAGTGAAAGAAAAGATAGGACACACAAGATTTAGGAAAACATCAGTTTTGCTTTATAATCATGCTTTATGATTTCTTCTTATAGATGATTTTTTCCAAACCTTGTAAATATAATTTTAAAAACCTTATGCCTTACCAACGAAGCTTGTCCTCATTTTCTTCCATGACACTGGGGAACAAGGTGAACTGGGGTGAAAGAGGAGAACTGAGGGTGCACGGCTTCCGCGGTGGCTGTGAGTCAGTGTAGTGAGAAGATGTCCCCAGAGCCGATGCGTGCGAGCAGTGCCGTGTGGGGCTCCCACGGCCAGCTGCCTGCTTTCGGGGAGATGCTCTCCCTGGCAGACAGTAACAAGTATTCTTCCTGCAGGGAGCAGATGGCTGAAAGTCATCTGGCTGCCCTAGGCAACCCCAGGGTTCACACGAAGGCACGGTACTTTCTCATTGCCATCTCGCCGAGGAGGTGTCTCACCACAGTTGCTGCAATCCATGCTGTTTCTGCCTCGATTAGTCACTGTAATGTGCTTTACACGGAGCTATGTCTTGAAGCCCTCAGAGAGGGATATTTTGCAAGCATTTGCAAGACAGTGCATTTTGCAAGTGCCTCCTTGTTTGGGGGAATTTCTTGGGAGTGCACAATATCACTGCTCTGAACTGCAGTGGCTGATGTTGGGTACTGAGAAGTCAGGAAGGTATTAGTATTGATGAGAGCGGAAAAAAAGGTGATGTAGCATAAAGTGATCGTATTTCTTTCTGATGTCCATTTTGTGGATACTGAAGTGCAATGGTCTAGCTCTATTCTATCTTAAAATGTAGATTGTTCATTTAAGTGGCCAATTCCGGAAAAGAAAAGCAGCAAAAAAAAGAAAAAAGCACGGGTGGAACAGGTATAGGAAGGGAGAAAAATCACAAATATCAAGTATTATTTTCTTTCTTTGTCTTCAGTTCCACTTTCAGCTTTCAAAACTTTCCCAATTTTGCAAAGCTACAAAATGCCAAAAACCTGCTTAATTTTATTTTTTGACCAGAATCTTTTTTTTTTTTCCCCCTAAAGTTAAGAATTTTCAAAAATAACATGGTAGTAAAACAAAGAAGAAGAGGAGAAAATATCCATTTATATATCATCTGTTTCTTTGCACACTCAGGCACAGCTTCCAGGGCAGGTTGAAAGTGAGCTCAGCTGGGTAGCCCACACTCCAGAAGGAGCAGAGACCTAAGTGAGCGTGTTTACAGCTTGGGAATTTGGGATCAAGGATCTTTGATTTTCTTACACCGCTAAGCAAGGGACTGGGACTCTGCAAGGCAAGAAGGACTGAATGGCAGCAGGGAACAGAAAACCAAGCAAGAGGGGATCCTGGAGTTTAAAGATGGGAATTCAAGGGGAATCAGCAATAGTGAATCTGACATCCCCTGCGTGTGCAGTCGGGACCGCATGCTGCACAGCATGAATTCCAGGTCTTCAAGGATAGAGAAGCGTGCAGCTGCAGGGTCTGCAGCAGGGCTGGCAGCAGAGGAAGAATTAACCGCTGCAGAGAAAGGGAACCTGCTCCAGATACCCACTGAGAGCGTGCACAAGCATGGCGCTGAAATGCGTATCCATCTCCACTTGTGGTGGAGCAGAAACCGCACACCATAAAGGGCGGGAGATTCGGAGTTTCAACATTTCCAGGGAAAAACAAAAAACTGTAATGACTACAAAATCCTGTGTGAGGATGGTAGGGGACAGCCTCTGCCCAGAGACTCCTTGAGATGTGCCAGAGAGTACCTGGGAAATGAAATATTGCTGAAGGTTGCTGAGGCACATCCAGACCGCTGGCCAAGGCATGGTTCTGCTCAGTCATGTGAGCCCTGCTAATGATCCTACACTGATCCAAAATGACTGCGAGATACTGGAAGGAAAAGTGAAGGACTGTGGACTTCCATATGTCCCTCCCGTGAAGGGACAAAGATGCATCCAGTAGACAAATGTATGGCTGAGCAGATGGTGCAGTCAGTAGGGCTTTCACTGCCTCATCCAAGACTATTTAATGAGTCATTCATTGACTGATGACAGGGTCCAAAACACATAAAAGAGGAAGAGAAACTTTGGAGATTGCTTTGCAAATCCATTGAGGAGAGTTTTAATTCAAGACCAAGACTAGTATGGGACAGTGGACTACAAATGAGTATAAACAATGCTGGCCTGCTGATTTGGACAAAGGCCAAGAAGCTAGAAAAGATATGTACTCACATAGGGTTGTAGCAGTAACAAAGGGGATTGTAGCCAAACATTTTAGATTTCTGAATATAAGATAAAAACCACAGGAGATACATCTGAGAATCTGAAATTATTCATGCAGATGACCAGAATGTGATTTAATTTATTTGGTGAGTGAATTCACGTAATTGGCATATTAATATAAAAGCGTATAGTCTGTGCATGGAGAAAAGGAAGGAAAGGTTCCTTGCATTTCAAAGATGTAGGCTAGATCTGAGGTCTTGAATGTAGTAGGAGGTGAGTAGTGCTGAAAATCTCTGGGTAGGGATGAAAAGGAAAAAAATATATATGACACAAGAGTAGGCCACCAAATGAAGAATGTGGATGAAACTTTGTGAGAAACAAGCACAATTAACCAAAACACAAATCTTATGACAGTGGGGAATCTTCACTAGCTGGGAGAGGAACACAGGAACACAGAGTTTATATCTATTCTGCTAAACAGGCAACAAGGACCGATCTCTGGGTCTGAGGACAAGCATGCACAATGGTTTGCTTCCCTACTGTTGAGGACAAACCTTATTTAGAGCAGATGGACACTGTCTGCACTTCACAACTCTTGGTCCTGAGTCTACCCTGATCCCCCACAGCCCAAGGCATAATCATGATCTTATATGACATCTTCCTTTGCAATTCAATGTGTCTGAAATGATGCAAGGGCTCTGTTATAGCTCACCAGGCTGGTGCTTTCATAGTGTGAAACTGAGAGCACGTGCTGCTTACCTTGGGGGTAACATGAATGTGGAGGCCTTCAAAAACAGGTTACATAGTCATTTGTCAGGTGGGTGTTTAAGTTAGGTATTTCTTCCTTTGGAAGAACAGTAAAACCCAGGTGGCTTCTTAAGCCCTGTTTTCCTGAAATTCCTTGATTTACTGGCAAGAAAAGAAGAGGGAAAGAGGAGACGAGAGAGAAGAGAATTTAAAAATTAAATAAAAATAAAACTATCAATTTTGAAAAGAACATTTTAAATAAAAAATGTAAAAAACCATTTCCTAGTGACAAATTTCAAAATGAAAAAAGGTGTTTTCCTACAAAGAATATTTTGCTACACAATTTTCTGTGGGAAACTATGTTGGTCAGAATGTCTCAAATAATATGGCAATATGAATGTCCCTAAAATGTGAATACTTTCCCACTTCAACGTTTACCTTTTGTGCACTTTTTCTATAGTTGCTGTTCTACAGATTCCTTCTGGGCTTTGTACACTTGCATTGTCTGAGTTAGGTCTGAAAACTTACGAAATCACTTCAACTCCTGATTTGAAACAGGACATATGAAAATCCTATATCTTTTTCTGGCTTTTGGAAGAGAATAGTTATCAGGATTTGAGATATCAGTCTGTGTTTTGCAAGGTTGCTCTGTCTGTCTGCTGCACTCATGCGTTCTATTTTTAATGTACAGTCAAAGTGCCTAGACCACCATCAGGGCAGCTTTATTATTTGTCTATAAATCTGAAGAAACAAATAAACTAACTAAATAAAGGAACCAAGAAAAACAGAGGGGATTTTGGATTTAGCTACTGAGGAAAACAGAGGTGTGATCAAAACCCTAGAGGCTCGGGTACCTTTCTTTATGTAATCACACTGCACAGTACTGTTACACACCTGTAGATAATCCTATAGGTAATTCCAAAGTAAATTATCAATCACCTTCATTTCAAACAAATGCAAATTGGCTTGGCTCCTACTAACACTCCTTGGATCACTCTAATGCTCCATTCAGAGGGAGAAACTTCCCGTCTCCCTCGCCATAGGCAATCTCTGCTTCTGTAAGAGCGTGACTCTTACTGACCCAGCTACTTCAGGGCCATCCCTTGGCCTCTGTGTGGCTGTTGTGTGCCAGAAGAGTACTGGGACCACTGCATCAGTCAGCATGCTCCTCTTACGGTCTTCAGGTATTGCTCACCCTACAAGGCATGAGCACCCCGAGACCATGCAGTTGTCATCACTGTAGGGTCTGGAGTCGGCCTTTGCAAGCATCTAATTTCTTACTAAATGGTTTGGTCTTTAAGAAAACCTGTGCTACTTACGGGACATCACTCTCAGTTCAAGGCTCTGCAGGGAAGAATTCCTCTCTTAGAACACAGACAGTCTGATATCTATTCCACTCCAATTTGCACTTCCACATACCTAGACAATTTTGTGGAAGTACATGTTTAGAAAAGAAGGCTTGGGACAAGCAGCTAACAGTGGGTTCCTTACTTTAGCTTTTTGCATGCATGAGGTAATGTAATACATTGGATGGGGAATCAAGAGAATTTCTGAACATTCAGCCAAATCTTTACCCTGATGAATGTACTGAAAAGCAAATCTCCAGCACTGGTTAAAAGATTATTTCAGAAGGTGATTTTTTTTATTTTTAGACAAGTGGCCAAGATACTTCTAGATTTATCTTGTCATATCTCAGGTTCCTTCAGTTATTGTACTGGATTTGTCTCCCTTACTCAACCAGTGGAGCACTTTTTTCGTGCCCTGATTCATCCTCTTCCTTCACACCTTTTTTAAGTGTTAGTGGCTTATCTGTCCCAAATGATGATCCCAGGGAGTTAGGCTAAATGATCCCAGTGATATCTTTCAATCTGCCAAGCAAAAGGACGCAATAATTTGAGGTTTGGCCTAACTGTATAGTTCTCATGAGTTGAAATTAAAATACATTATAAAAAGACGATACAGGAAAGAAAATGGAAAATCACTCATTCACTGAATTCCTAATCATCTCTGATGTATAAAAATACCCCTGAAGGAATTATTTTTTATCACATACTTGGTTAAATGAAGCACATATTCTAATTACAATATTAACAAAGTTATAATGATGAAAGGTCAAAGTAATCAAGAACTATCTTTACTCACAGCGTAAGTTACCCATCCTTATACAAAAAGCTGGCTCTGTCAGCCCTCCTCCCTCACTGCCCGTGATAAGGAAATTAAGCAATTGTTTTGAAAGGAAGTAAGAGCAAGTGACATATTACAGCTAATTAAGATATTGATTTAACACTCGCCCACAGGGAGAATGGAGAAGAATGCAAAGTTTTGGGGGTTTTTTTAGCTTTCTTTCCTTGTAAAACTTCACGATCTTATTCACAGTGAGTAGACCCTGGCTTTGCAAGCTGCAGCTGGCTCATTTGGGCTGGCAGAGTCCCATCCTCCGTGCCTCTGTGGGGCACTGCTGGGGCACAGCGCCTCCGGAATCCCAGCACTGTGAGCGCACCTGAGGCCTATAGACTGACTAGGTGGTGGCAAGCACTGAAATTTACTGTAGTCTCCATCTTTGGAGATATTCAAAACCCGACTTGGTGTCCTGAGAAGCCTTTCCCACCTCTGTCATGCTGTGATTCTGTGATATGTTTGGTGCCAAGTAGAGATGCCGATATAGCTGAGACCTTTTCTAGAGGCAGTGGAGAAAGGAAAGGTGTGCCTGTCCTTACTCCTTGATTCGCTTTTGTCTTGAATGTGGTCTTCACTTATATCAAACCAATCTCAACATCTGTCAGGGCACATCTCGCATAATTTGCCTGGTTTTATATAAGTTCAGTCCAAGCAACTGTGTATTCAGCCAAACCATACAGCAGTTTTACCTGCAGCCAACAGAGCATAGAGATTTGTGCTCGAATTGTAATTCCCGTACTCTGAGGCTGTCTGGAGCCTCCTTTCCTTCTGAACAGCAGATTTCAGTCTCAGTCTTTTAGTTCTGCATCTTTAGTATTTATAATCCAGCAGTGAATTTCTGCCTGCTGGACACTTTTAGGCAGAGACTAGAAAGAAATACAGTAGAATAATTAGGCATCTCAAGTACTGTACTGTCCCCCTAATTTTGTTGAAAATTTATCACTGTAGATCTTGATGAGAGAGATGCCAAGTATTCGGCTGGTATACTTGTATACTGGAGTGCTGCTGTAAGGTCCACCTGAAGCTGTCTCTGCTCTAGGCTGAACAAGCCCAGCTTCCCCAGCCTCTCCTTGCAGGTCAAGTGCTCCAGCCTTCATCATCTTCATGGCCCTCTGCTGAACTTGCGCCAGTTTATTGATGTGTTTCTTGCACCAGTGGGGCTAAAACTAGATGCAGAATCTAGATGTGGTCTAATGAGTGATCTCATTTTGGATTGCTCTCTTGTGGATTTAAGTGTTCCCTTGTGAATTTAATATCTAGTAACTGAGCTCAAGCTCATACATCAAGTATAGGAAATTTGTGATCAAGCTGTAAACCTTGCCATACATTAACTCCACCCACATAACAGGGGATGTTCTGCTGCCAGCTCCCTCTCCACTTGCCAGGGTACTGGTGACAAATCTTTCAGATGCTCTCTTTAGATTTGGAAAAAAAGGAATAGGAAGCTGCTGGCTTGAGGATGTGAACCTATTTCTCACATCATAGATGATTTCTTTAACCACTGTATGAAGGGAACTTTTTTGCCTGTTGTGCTGAGGGTTTGGTTATTTATACAAACCGGAGCAGCATAAACAGGAAAGAATAAGATACCCCCACTAACATAGCTTTGGCATGCAGAGCAGTCTAAAGGTATATATCTGTGGAGATATACATGCCTGAGTTAGCTGTGAAATAGCTATCTCAGGTGGTGGTAGCCATACAGTGTTTGCAACAGGGAGTTCAAAACAGATGGCTATTTACACACTTTCTGTGTTTGCTGTGGGGTTTTTTTGTTGTTGGTTTGTTTTGTTATTTTAATCAAACTCTTGATTTGTTTAAGAATAAATGTGGACCTTAAAATCCCAGTGCCTGCAGTACCCAGTGCAAAGCTGTCTCTATTATCCATATAGGAGCTCTGTGGCCTATACACCAACTGCAGTATGGATGTGTCTCTGAAGAATACTAAAACCTCTGTATTTCTGATGATGCCAAGCTCTGATTTGTGATAGCTGACATTTCTAGGTGGGTTTAGTTTGTACTGTTATATCAAGTATCACAGCTATTTCATATTACTCAGTAAGAAGGGACCTAACTAAATGACTGCGATTTGCTTTTCAAAGGTTAGATTTCCCTTGACAAGAGGGGGTGCAACCAGCTCTCAGATGGTAGCCTACAGCTTCGGAAATCCATGTCCACTTCCTAGTTGTGCAACAACTTTGCACCACTTCGAGCAAAACTTTTGCTCTTTCCCAAGCCTTGGTTCCCGTTTATGAAAGGAGGATTATAATCTTGTTTTTCTTCCACCTGCTGTCAGCCTTTAGACGCGAGTTTTGCAGGTCAGACAGTGCTGTGTGTGGATAGCATCTGAGCACAACGGGGTTCCGAGCTCCCTCGCAGTCACTAGCCTCTGAGCAGCACAACTTGTGAGTTAATTAAAAATGAAAGGCTGTACAGTTCTGTAAACGTACACCACTTGCAGTGTGGCCTTGGCTAATCTGAAAGCACCGGGGATGCTTTCTCCTATACAAAGGAATCAAGACTCCTCTCTTCTAGTCTGTTTTTCTATCTGACTTTCATAAACTGCTTACTTCCCAATGCCTTAGTTTTTAGAAGTGGATATAACATTTTCTAGTTTTGCCTTTTCAGCACAATGCCATTAGTGAGGAATAAGCGTGCAAGGTAAAGCAGAACAACTCTTGCTAATAGGCAAAGAGCTATCAGAGTGAAGCTGAACTTATACAACCAGAAAAGATCTTTAACATATGTACCTAAAGGAATGGAGGTTATTAAGCTTTCTTGATAGTTTGCTACATGACTTGACCACTTCATGATAGTCAGCCTGCTATGCGTTTACAATCAGATTTTTAAAGTTCAAAGCTGGAATTTTCAAAAAGACTTCTCCAACTTGCTTCAGCTGGAGTAAGAGGAGTTTTCCACTGACTTAATCCAAAACAACAATAGACTAAAACATCTCAGCATTTCCAAAAATCAGAATGATCTGAAGACTCTTTTTCCAGTTCTGCTGCTGACTGAACAATGCCACAAAACACAACAAATTGTTAGAAAAAAGTGAGTGTTGTAGGGTCTGCATGGGAGGGCTTCTCACCACCAGTTCTACAAAAGCCTTCAAATATGAGTCACAGGGATAAACTCCCAACTTATTTTAAGACCACATATGTCATTACGAAAGGCCTATGAGAAGGCATGTGGGATAACAAGGGACTGGATTTAGAGGCCCAGGCTTATGTCTTTCAGGCATATGTTCCCTAAGTCCTTTGAGAGGTTACTGAGAATCAAGCCTCTAAGAATCTGATGTACACACTGACCAGTTTAGTTTGGTTATTTAATTTTACTTTCATATTTAGAATCTTAAATAAGTGTTCCGGTTACAAGACATAATGAACATCATTTACTCTCGTTGTCCTTAAGTACTGAGATACTTAAATTGTGGAGTCTGAAAAATCTCCCCTTTTCTCAACACCTGAACAGAATCATTCAGACTGGGTAGGAAAATACCGGTTTTAACAGTATAAATGCTTATGAAGTACTTAAAGAGAGGGAGCTGTTGTTATGCTAATTCAGCCTGCTCAAAGCTGCTGGAAATGTCATAAAAACTATTATTCTCCAAATTTCAATCATGCCTTTCATTTTTTTAATAGTTAGGAGTGAAAAGAGCATTCTTTGGATGATCACAACTATTTTTATAGTAACTAGCAACAGCATTCATTGTTTGCAGTCTAGGAATGTGATTAGACATAAAAAGTAAGATAAAGGAACTGCTCTGAAATCAGAGGTGTAAGCAAGTACTGGAGGTGTAATACAAAAACACTGATAAATTTATAATGCCATGTACAGTGAGGTAAGGACTATTTTTGTTGCATGCTGAGTGATAATAGGAGAGAAACTTAGGTTTCTAAAATTGAACTGGCACTTTATTAAACAGTGAGATGTTTGTGAAGATGATGTGACTGTTTCTGATGTTTCCAGCTATAGACAGCCACAGCTCCCTGTCTGTGTCTCCTGCCCCTTGCATGACTCTTGGTTCCAGTCAAATTACTGCAGTGACTGATACCTTCTCTTCCAGCATTGGTTTTGTTGCATTGTGGAAGGCTTTTTCAGCCAATTATCATGGGCTTTCAGGTTAATTTCAGGTTAAAGCATTTTTCTGATAACTTACTAAAATGAATAAAGCCATTATCCTGTTTTAATAACATAAAAGCCCAAAGAAGAAAAAATGTAAGCATAGTAAGTGATTACTAGCTCCTTTTCTCAGAAATTATTTTAACAGGGAGCTCTGTAGGACAAGATCCTCTTTTTGCTGTGTGTTTTTACGACAGCACCTCACTCATAGAATCATAGAATCATACAGGTTGGAAAAGACCTCTAAGATCATCGTGTCCAACCGTCAACCCAACACACCATGCCCAATATACCATGTCCCTAAGGGCCTCATCTACACGTCTTTTAAATACCTCCAGGGATGGTGACTCAACCACTTCCCTGGGCAGCCTGTTCCAAGGCCTGACCACTCTTTCAGTAAAGAAATTTCTCCTAATGTCCAATCTAAACCTCCCTTGGTGCAACTTGAGGCCATTTCCTCTCGTCCTATCGCTTGTTACTTGGGAGAAGAGACCAACACCCACCTCGCTACAACCTCCTTTCAGGGAGTTGTAGAGCGCAATGAGGTCTCCCCTCAGCCTCCTCTTCTCCAGGCTAAACAACCCCAGTTCCCTCAGCCGCCCCTCATCAGACTCGTGCTCCAGGCCCTTCACCAGCTTCGTTGCCCTCCTCTGGACACGCTCCAGCACCTCAATGTCCTTCTTGTAGTGAGGGGCCCAAAACTGAACACAGGATTCGAGGTGCGGCCTCACCAGTGCCGAGTACAGGGGCACGATCACCTCCCTGATCCTGCTGGCCACACTATTTCTGATACAGGCCAGGATGCCGTTGGCCTTCTTGGCCACCTGGGCACACTGCCGGCTCATGTTCAGCCGGCTGTCAACCAGTACCCGCAGGTCCTTTTCCTCTGGGCAGCTTTCCAGCCACTCTTCCCCAAGCCTGTAGCGTTTCCTGGGGTTGTTGTGGCCGAAGTGCAGGACCCGGCACTTGGCCTTGTTGAACCTCATACAGTTGGCCTCGGCCCATCGATCCAGCCTGTCCAGGTCCCTCTGCAGAGCCTTCCTACCCTCCAGCAGATCAACACTCCCGCCCAACTTGGTGTCATCTGCAAACTTACTGAGAGAGCACTCGATCCCCTCGTCCAGATCATCTCTCTGGATGTGACTAGACCCCTTCAGTGCCATGACAACTGAAGAACAAAACCTTGTAAAGACCAAGCAGTCACAAAAATAAGACAAGTTTCAAAGCTTGTCAGGATGGTCCTAACAGAAGGGTGTAAATGCTGGGCTAAAAATGTCATTTATTTTTGTGCTTTGTTTTGCTATAAAAACTCACAGCCACTTGCCGCCTCTGTGTCAGAACAGGGAAAGGAGAAGAGCAGTCATTGTCCCCTATAGGTCTGCAGCTTCTCTGCTGTTCCTCTGTTTAGCAAGTGTATCCAGCTCACCTGTGCTGTCCTTGAGAGGCTGCAAAGTTCAGAGCCATGGCAGCTTTTCAGGCCAGTGTCTCCATCTCTCAGCCAGAGCTGACCTTCAGACCAAATACACATTTACTCTTTGAGCCTGGTTCAAGACCTGAGCTCTGACTTTAGCTTGGTGCCAAAGAGGCAAACAAGAGCTGCGGCTCTTTTCTTTTCAATTATACCACTAACAGTTCAGCCTGAAAGTACATCATTTGATTATATCCTTTTGTCTATAAACCTCCTTTGTTTCCAGCGTGCTCATTTATGAGCAAAGACTGGTCTTACTATGTTTTGGAAGCTTTGTGAACAGTCTGGTCTGAACGAAATTATAACAATGATGATTTACAGCCCAATCCTTCCCATATCAAGATGAAGAATGAAAAAGAGAAGTATTCAATGCAGCTGGAAAATCTCAACCCATACCTTTGTCACTGATGAATAGCAGCAAGTGAGAAGTTGATTTGACCAAATTTGCTTCACTGCTGGTGAGCTGTTAGTTCCCTACTGGGAGCACCTCTCAATGGTCAGGGCAAAATGAGACTTTTTACTCTGGAAGGTAGTTTGAGAGTCTGGCTGATATGTAACATCTAGCAGCTAAACAAGACGGGACAGAAGTACACGAGCAGAGCTCCATCAAACAACAATTTTGTTGCATCAGATGTATCATGGAGTAAATCTGTCTTTAGCAAAGTTCAGTAACTACAGCATTAGATAATATGTGAACAGCTTTCTATTGTGGATTGAAATTGGATGTATTTTATTGCAATACCAGAAATTGGACTGAAAACCAAGAAATAATATTGCTCATATCATAAAAAGACATGAAAAAAATAAGACATGAAAAACCCTGGTCAATGGGAAAAATGCTGTATAAAGAACATGGTTTGATCCAACAGTATGGTAGTGAGGTTTTTTTGGGAAAGGCAGGGAGCCTGATTCTTGAAAGACACTGATGTCCCTGACCTGTAGAGAAGCCTTGTATGTGCCTGGTATAAAGCACTTGAAATAATAACCTTTATTTTTTCGTTCCTCTCACATTATCTGATGGTTCATTCTCTGTTTCTAAATCAGAACCTGATATCATATAACTCTGTAGTTTCAGTCTCTTATCCCACAGCAGGGATATCCCACTGCACACCCCAATATTTAATTGCATCCCTTTGCAGAGATGACCTGAAATAGCACTTTTGGATGTGCTGATGTATAAGATCTCTGATAGTCTAAAGAACACAAGAAGTATGACAATAATTGGATTGAGAGGTGGAGTATCCCCGCAGGCAGGCCTAGCAAGGAGCTTGATCTGGAGAAAGTTTTATTTGGATCCCATGTGTAAAGGAAAAAGGAGATTTGGAGTGCTTTAGGATGTGATGGCATGTGATGTTTTTGTGTTGTTTTAGGCAGGTATAGCTTTATGAATGTTTTCCACATACAGAGAAGACAAATGAAGAGATTCATGATTCCTTCCCTGCAGTTTATTTATGATGCCAAGCTTTTATTTCCATTTTGCTTTAGCCAAGTAGTAAAAAGCAGAGGCAAGGAATGATAAATTTGGCTAAGGGACTGATAATCATCCAACAGTGTTGCCCACTGTCCAGCACTGTGAAGACTTCTGAGTTGGGAATGACAACACCAGAAGTTACTCATGGGACATGCTTCATTTTGAACCTCTGCAAAAACGTAGTGCTCATGTTCTCCAGTGGTTGACAAGTGGTCTGCAAGCTCCCTCCCATAACTATTAATTGAGTGATTATAAAAGTAGTATCCGCATGAAGATCTCCATGGTTTGGAAACTTACGCCGTAGTTTTAAAGCTGTGATGTTATTCTTCAAAAAATTATTGCAGTCCTCTTATGTAGGGTGAGAGCACTATTATTCGTTGGCTGTAATGGTAAGAGCTGTTTGATGTTGACAGTTCTTCTGGTCCAATGAGAAGAAATCGTTCCAGAGTAATGAAACTCAGAATTGTCTCTTTGGAGTCTAACATACAGTGTTCCTGGGTTGTCAACGTCTGGTAAATTTACCCCTAAGTAGGGAAAAGAATCACAGAACCATGGAATAATTTGTGTTGGAAGGGACCTTTAAAGATCATCTGTCCAACCTGACCTTGAACAATTCCAATGATGGGGCATCCACAAATTCTCTGTACAACTTGTTCCAATGTCTCACCACCCTCATTGTAAAAAATTTCTTCCTTATATCTAGTCTAAATCTACCCTCTTTTAGTTTAAAACTGCTACTGCTTGTCCTATCACTTACAGGCCCTGGTAAAGTCTCTCTCTCTTTCTTATCAGCCCCCTTTAAGTACTGAAAGGCTGCAATAAGGTCTCCCCGAAGCCTTCTCTTCTCCAGGCTGAACAACCCCAACTCTCTCAGCCTGTCCTCACAGGAGAGGTGTTCCATCCCTCTGATCATTTTCGTGGCCCTGCTCTGTACCTGCTCTAACAGGTCCATGTCTTTCCTGTGCTGAGGACTCCAGAGCTGGATGCTGTACTCCAGGTGAGCTCATGAGAATGGAGTAGAGGGTGAGAATCACCTCCCTCAAAAAGAGAAGAGATGAGAAAAAGTAAGAATTATTATTAAAAATCCATTTAAACTGTGTAAAATTTATGCAAACAAAGAAATAGTTTAATAAACCATCATTTTGCCTGGTGAAGAACATCACAGCAGATTGGGATTCTATACTTAACGCAGACCATATAGATGTGTCACCATATAGATGCTTTTATTCATTATGCCCATCAGTGGCTTTGGGCAAGTATTTTGTTTGACAAAGTGCTGCATACACAGTGAAGGGATGGAGTTCAGCTTGTAGAGCTTAACCCTTAACAGAGTCAGGAGCAGTTGGAAAGAGCTGCCCCAACACATGACCAACAGTGAAGAGGGCATGGATATGAAAGCCAGTAGAATCATAGAATCATAGAATCATACAGGTTGGAAAAGACCTCTAAGATCATCGTGTCCAACCGTCAACCCAACACCACCATGCCCACTACACCATGTCCCTAAGGGCCTCATCTACACGTCTTTTAAATACCTCCAGGGATGGTGACTCCACCACTTCCCTGGGCAGCCTGTTCCAAGGCCTGACCACTCTTTCAGTAAAGAAATTTTTCCTGATGTTCAATCTAAACCTCCCTTGGCGCAACTTGAGGCCATTTCCTCTTGTCCTATCGCTAGTTACTTGGGAGAAGAGACCAACACCCACCTCGCTACAACCTCCTTTCAGGGAGTTGTAGAGCGCGATGAGGTCTCCCCTCAGCCTCCTCTTCTCCAGGCTAAACAACCCCAGTTCCCTCAGCCGCTCCTCATCAGACTTGTGCTCCAGGCCCTTCACCAGCTTCGTTGCCCTCCTCTGGACGCTCTCCAGCACCTCCATGTCCTTCTTGTAGTGAGGGGCCCAAAACTGAACACAGTATTTGAGGTGCGGCCTCACCAGTGCCGAGTACAGGGGCACGATCACCTCCCTGATCCTGCTGGCCACACTATTTCTGATACAGGCCAGGATGCCGTTGGCCTTCTTGGCCACCTGGGCACACTGCCGGCTCATGTTCAGCCGGCTGTCAACCAGTACCCGCAGGTCCTTTTCCTCCGGGCAGCTTTCCAGCCACTCTTCCCCAAGCCTGTAGCGTTGCCTGGGGTTGTTGTGGCCGAGCATATTTTCATTCCATGTAGAGCATATTTTCATTCCAGTTAGCCACCCAGGCAAGAAGCAAAGTTGAGCTGAGAATTTACTGGGTCCTTCTTAACATCATGATAAAACCAAAGGGCCACCACTGTAATTCCTTCTTCCTTATTCCCCTTTTCTGTTCTACGTTCAGTATTGGCTGTCGAGTGAACACCAGCATCTGAGCTCTGTTGCAGGCAGGTAATCTTAATCTTCTTAGTCTGAATCCAATTTACTTCCAGCCCCAATCCTTTCTTGATCCGATTTTCTGTCAGACCATATATAAAAATTACAAGGGGCTTTTGTCTGTGGGGACTGAGTGTAAAGTCTTCACCAGGTGGATCTTAGGTCCCTGTACAGAGTGTAAGGGATGATCTGGCCAGTCATTCCTCAGAGTTTATCAGTTTCACATCTCTTCCTAACAAATGATGTGGTAGGAAACTCTATTGTTTTTTACCACTTCTTCAGCGTTGCTCTGATTTGAGACTCATCTATGATACAATGATTTAGCAAGACCACCCCCAAGAATCCCTGTGTGCATTTAATCATCGTAGCCAAGCACTTATACAGCAATCACGAACTTCTTAAAAGACAGACAGATAAATAGCAGGAACTCTCCCTCTGTGTTGACATTTGAGTGGACAGGCTGAACTATAAGAGTGTACATTTCAGTCCTCAAACTTTGTTGTAGTAACATCACCTCTTCAGTCCTGAGCTTGTGGCTGGACTCTTGTCTCTTGAAACTGTTACTATTAGACTTCTGAAGTCTACCTACTTAGTGTTGAAAGATTTAGCTTTATTCTGTCAGAAAACACATACCATCTACTGCTTACTAGCAGAGCTTGTTCTTGGTTAGATCTCTCAGAAGTAAAGGAGAATAACAAGAGTCTGAAGACATATTCTGGTCCCTCCTAGCTTTTCTAAGTAGACAGCAGAGAAATTCCTGAGAAGAATAAATGCTATCAGAGCTATGGGCTGCACCCTAAGCTGAGTTTTTCTAAATTTGCATTAACAATATTTTTTTCTTTCTTTTCCTCAAATTCTTGAAACAAAATGGAAATTGAACTCATACTTTTACCCAAGGCTGAGTCCGAGCCAGTCCATTTGGGAACTGTGAAGATGTTTCACAGCACATAATATTCTATGTTCACTTGCTTCTGCACTTCCTACTCTCAGGCAGAGGTGCCTGGTTGGAGGACAGGTTGCCACCAAGACCAAGCACTCCAGTCTGCCTGGAAGGCAGTTGGAAGGATCTTGGTTCCAAACTCCAATTCTCCTTCTTAAAGTTCTTACTCCTGAAGAAGGAGACTGAAAGCAGACTGTCCTGTATGATTTCATACCACGTTAGTTACCAGTATACAAAGAAAGATTCTCCCATGATGTCTGGCATCTGAGGTCAGATGTGTCCAGAGCTTTGTAGAGCTTCACTTGCATCATTCTTCATTGAGCTACCGATGCTGACTCTGAACCTTTGATCTACCAGCATAAGTGCTTGTGGAACTGCTGTCTAATCCAATTAATTACATGATTTACCTCTCTTAAACTGTTTAAAGTAGATCTCTTGTAGTCCTAATAGTATTGAATTAATTTTGCTAGGAAACAATTACATGGACAGTTATGCCAATGGACGTGAAGAGCAGCGACCAGCCGTTGGGCATAGGCCAGGGACAGAAAAATTTTCTTCAGTCAGCCACAGCCAAAGACAGGATGTGTGACATTAATCTTATGGTATTTTGCATAAAGGTAATATATATAGACCTTTGTGGAAAAGAGCCTACTATTGAATGCACAAAAAGGTTTCAAATTAACTTTGAGCTATAAAGTCAGGACTGAGTGGTTGTTGGGATTTAATCTAGCCTGACAGGTAGTTTAAAGGGAGAACATGAGTGATGTAAACCTCACGCCCAACTTCAAGATAGTTCCCTTCCTGATGAAGAGTGGAGATATTTCCCTTAGGTATTTTGGGAACCATTCTTTTTTCTTCCTTGGAGAGCTGACATTTTATTGAATTATGTGTGAACTCCTTCACAGATCAGCTCTACCCACCACTGACATCTGGGTTAAATTTATTAAGCTTTTAGCCTGAGTTGTGTTTCTCAACCTTGGGAATTGTTTCTCTTTTGGATGTGACTCTTCAGCTTGAGGTGTCTGCATTCCTGGAGACTACAGACTTCTAAATGGTCTGCAAAAGCAAGCCAGTTCTCAGTTAGCTTGGTTGGTTTTGTAGGGCTCCATGATTTTGTTGGAAAATGTTTTAGAGTTTTGAGGTTCTTTCGTGAGAAAAAGACAGAAAACCCACTGACATGCTTTAAATTACATTAGACATTATTATTATTGTCAATTTTAATTAATTTTAGTTATTTAATCACTTTAAATCATCGGCTTATTAAATGTAGCTGCTGTACTGCTAGGTGTTTGCATTAAAGATGTTTTTGTGAAATGAAGCTAACAAACTTCTTATTATCTGAACTGCTTTCTCCAAGGAAAGTAGTGATTTAGGAATATGGAGGAAGTCGAAAACACCATGTGAAACAGACCCTTAGTTTGGAGAGATGTAGAGACCACTCTCAGAACTAACTAGTCCATGGCCTATAGAGTTACTGATCACTTTCCAAATCTCCACGGCCCACTACAACACAGCAGTGTAAATTGGAGGTGCTTTTTGGTGTCAGTCTTTCATTATTGATGTTGCAAAACTACATTAATGTTGCTAATTAATGAAAGTCATTCTTTCATCATTAATGTTGCAAAGCTTTAAAATCCTAAACATTTCCATTGATTTTTGCATGTCAACTGACTTAGCTTGATTCCTTGCTAGATCCCCCGCAGAAAATCCTCCTCATTCTGGGGGTGAGCAGCCCCTCTGAATCAGCCAGGGAGAGGCAACAGGGAGAGCTGCCCACGCCTCTGCACACAGTATGATTCAGATCTGTGTGGGAGTGTCTCTAAATGCTGTGTAAAAGGCTCTTGCCTCCATCCCGATGACATAATACAGGGTTTTAACTTACCTACTGTGGATGTGCTGTATTCGTTTCCAAACAAATAGTGAACAGACTGCGGATGCTATAAATATCCTATGTAGTTACTTAATAAACCCAAATGGCTGTGGATAAAAAGGACCTTTCTGAATTAGTGAGTAAAAAATAATTGGTCAAAGCTTTTTTGCAGACCTCAATTACAACTGCACAGTATGTCAGAAAACATTTAATTACCTTCCAGAGGGCTCTGTAATTCTGCTTATAATGACTGCACCTCCCTATTACTCCTGTGTAAAAATTACTCCTCTGATGAGTTTTTGTTTTGGTTTTGTTGCTGTTTTTGATTAAAGGAAACAAACAACTCTGGGGGGTCTTGCTGCCTGTCCATCAGTCCCTCTTGCCCACTAGAAAATTTGCTGTTGTTTGGGCTTAACTCCTTGTTTTCAGGGCTGGGCGTGGTGCTGACACTTTGGTGGGATCAGATCTGACATCAGCTGAAGTAACTAGTGATAGGGTTCAGTTCTAAAGTAAGACATCAGAATGAAAATTTTCATATATGATCCAAGTGTCTAAGCTCACATCTGTGAGAGATCCACTCATAAACCTCACGAAGCACTGAAACCAAATCAGATGACCAGCCACAATGGGTCTGATTGACCAACTTACGCAAAGGTGTTTTAAATGATCTGAAATGCCCAAAGGTTTCTCCAGAAATGTACACACTTCCCACAGGTCCTTTGTCATACATGCCTTGGAATATAATCTCAGATATCTCATGTTATTCAAAACAACATTAAATACCTATTTTTAAGCCACTGGGTGATATCTTGGTCATCTACTGTAGGGTGAGCTGGTGTACAGATTCCTCTGTGTAATAAGACATTGGACACCCAGATCACATGCAGATATCTACATAAAACCCCCTAAACCGAGATGTCTTAAGACTGATATCTTATCCTTTCCATAGAGAGTAATAATTTTGCTTCAGGCCCTTGTAGCTAGAAAGGCTATGAAACCAGGATGAGAAGCAAATCAGGTTATACATGGGTTTAGCTCATTTCAGTTGGACTTGTCCATCAGCACATAAGTCGCTGAAAAATACCAGGAGTCTTACTTTGAATAATCACCCTAACTGTTGTCTGACGATGTATCTCATAGTGAGTGTGTGTGGTGACAGAGGCTGTGCCGTACAGGGGTTGATTTCCAAGTCTTGTGGTATTGGAACAGGTTGACTTCAATGCTGAGCTCTTGGGAGTCACCCTTTAGGCTTCACAGGGGCTTGTAGAGAGGATTTCTCTCCCAGGTGGTGTGAGTGCAGGCCTCCTCTAGAAAGGATTTTTATGGAACTAATTGCAAAGGGCAGGAGAGCATGGCCTATAGCAAACTGCACCTATGTCTGACAGAAATGAAGGAACCTATGAGCGACTAAGTAGGTGCTTTGGTAAGTATGGGTTCAGCTCTCTTTCCTGATGATAGTAAATAGTACTTTAATCTGAAATGAAACCCAGTCACCTTCATGAAACTGATACATCATTTAGCCTGTGAAATACCCTCAGTTCAAGATTAAAAATGAGTATATATGTCCATGAGTTCAAAAACTGAAAATTAGGATGAAAAAAAGGAAGAAACAGGTTTGATCCTACTGGATTGGTAGTGTTTATTTATTATGAATTTCTACCAACATGATTCTAGAATTATCTATTTCCCTGGAGTTTCTACTCATCTATGGAGGAAGTCTGGACCTGATGTTTCATATCAGGAGCTTGTTAAGATGAAGGAGAGTAGGTGAACCAAAATCAAGCTAAAACCAGTGAACCTACTCACTGCACCTTGAAGACTGTCTAGAAACTCATCACGCATCTTACAAATGTGGCCTTGTGGCAACCAGGAGGTGCCACCAGGAAATCTATAGGATTCTACATGCCTTGGTGTGCTTGGTGGCTTAATATGCCCGACAGGTGGGTTAATCCACGAGCAAAAAGACATTAATGTGCTGTCTGATGGACGTTCATATGACAGCCTTATGCATAGGAATCAGGCAAATCTATTGTGCTCATGGATGCTCCAGAATCCAGTCTTTTGTATGAAGTGTGTGTAGTAAGTATAAGGATTGTGCCCCTGTAGCTGAGCCCTGAATATAGGGAGAAATGCAGAGTGTAGCTAGATCTTCCATACATCTCCTACCGTTTGTTTCTGTTTCAGGAAAAGAGAGATGAAATTTTGTGGATGCACTGATTGAAGTAAAATAGGAAGGAAATAACGGAAGGAATTGGCAGCTGATTTTTTTTTATATTGTCTTTGAGCACCTGAATATTTTTACTTGATTCTACTCTGGTCAAAAGACCTCCTTTGCATTTTACCATGACAGGATGAAATCCCAGGATGGTTTTGCTTGCCCTTTATTTACTTAGCACATATACTTGCAGCAGATCAGTTGCCATATAGTAGCCATGTATGATTAATGCTACCCTACTGAAAAATGAAATCTGTAGTGTGGAGACTCCCTCCTACATCAAAAGGCAGCATCACTGTATTACCAGTACCATTGGCAGTTTGGACTTACCTGGGTCTAGAAACTGTACACGTCTTGCATAAATACATCAACTATACTGATAGATTGCTATTATTTATACAGCATGGGACAAAGCTTCTACCTTGTTTTGTGGCTGCATGGGGGATTTAAATGGTCTTTTCCAAGTGCCTTTCATAAACACTAAATGCAACCTGAGAATGACTGACCTCTAGTCAGTTAACAACTCAGCTGCGACCACAAGTATATTTTCTTCTGCTGAAACCCTTGTATTCCTCTTTTCTCTATGTAACTATACAGACTTCTTTCTGTATAATATAAAGGAAATGTCATTCCAATGTGAAAACCTTCATTGTGAAGTCTGGAAATCATGCAGCAGTTTGGAAGTTTGAAGTTTAGAAAATAACACATTAACATTTAAATGAAGTGTAAAAATAATAGACTGCTGCTGAAGTTCAAAGTTGAGGATGTAAATTTTTTACAAAGGGCACTTGCATCATCTTCAAAGAATGAATCATGGGTTTTTGAAACTCATAAGGTAAATCTTGCAGCCTATGCCAATCCAGTAAATACAAATGAAAAGGTCTATGATGAAGAATTACAGGGGCTCCATAACAAGCTATGCAATAGTTACCTGGAATGAGGGCATCTGAAAAAGGTTTCTTAGGCTTAGTTTACTCATTCTTTCAAAATAAACTAGTTTAACACTTGGTTGGCCAGAGGATCCTCAGTCAAATCTGAAGCATTTGTCTCTGCATGAAGCGATAGCCGTTATCCTTCCAGCTGCTAATATCTCTGAAGAACCATAGGAAATGATTCAGCCCTCATTGCTGTCAGATCTCATACAGCAGAGAAGAAATATGAACATTAAAAATAATATTTTATCCTACTTTCCTAAACAGGACTTCGGTGCCGGTTTCTTTTTTTCCTGATGCTTCACACTGCAGATGATGAGGTCTATCAGCATGTCTAAAGGCAAAAGAAGCCATAAGTATGAAGTGATAAAGAACCTGCTTGCCAAATGTTTTCTTTTAAGAGATTTTAAAAAATAATTTTTCTTAATTTTTAAATACTATGTGTTACCCAATTAGCACTATGAAGAAACTGCTTAAATGCAACAGACAAGTGAGCTGTCAGCCACTTGGAAACAAAGAACGTGTTAACTACTTATGGCCTGATGAAAGAAGATTATGCTAACCCTCCAAAAGCACACACACCTTTTATAATACAGAACTCCTAAAGAAATAACTAATTTTTTAATACAAAAAGCCCTATAAAATTTAAGGCACATATTGTTAATACCTACACTGTTTTTTGAAATATAAATAGGCAGTGATGTTTGGGGGAAGAATAAAAGAAACTTCGTTTTTTACCTTTATGAAATGAGCACATGAGGGAGAATTGGTCAGGCTGAAAAGGGCACAGGACAAAAGTCTTGTTGTAACAAAGCTGTGGTCTTCTGCAGTGGAGTGGGGGGGACACAGAACTAAATGCACCAGTAGCACATCAAATTCTTTCAAATAACACCATTTTTGATTCATAGGTTTCAGTTTGATCCATGCAATTTTTTTTTTTTTTGCATAGGAAAAATTAAGATGGTGGAAGAAGCTTTCAACAAGCAAATGTATCTTGAAAAATAGCTAGAGAATGAGATGGAACATAAAACTCCAGGATCTGTATACTTTTCCCCCCAAAGAAATAGTACTTGAGGCTGTCCAGTTCCTTGCATGTAATGCATTTGAAATATGGTCTCTATATATGGGGCATTGTCATATTGTGTTTGTTTTTTTTTAAATTGTTCTCCACACAAACGAATCTGGGAAAAAACCCATATGCAGAATGTGCTTTAATACGGACGGCCTGAATGTCATATCAGTTTATGATACACACCAGAGAGAGCTATTAGAGCCATTGTATTCACTTTTTGTATCCCAGCTGAAAGCTGGGCATTGTAACCAATGGCCCAAAAGTATCCAGATCAATCACTGTGGTAGTTTTTGATATTTCATATCTGTTAATTATATAAAATACTCTAAAATACTAAATGTCTGCTTGAAATTTAGCAGCAGAACAGGCTTTCATGGTGTTGCAGTGACATCTAATTTAAGATTAGTGTTACTTCTGAGCAAAGGGAAAAAATCTTTTAATGCGCTATGTTTAACAACGTAATGTTGCTTGAAATTCCCATTTCCTGCTGTGCTATTGTGTAAAGTGCTGGATTAAGACTAATTAACCCTTGCAGGAATCTAGTCCTATGAAGACAAAATTTGCATTGATTTCCAATGACATAGCAATTAAAGCATGACAAAAAGGCTTCAGTTGATTAAAGACTAAATTAGGGCTTACTATTTGAAAAGCATTGGGATCACTAGCTCTTGGCTTTATGAATTATCAATACATAAACTAAGGAAAGTGGGAGTGGTGAATACATTACAACATGGAAAATCTATCTTGTATTTTTAAAATTATATGTATTGCATATGAATATTTCTGGTTCCTTACCTTTTAAACAAAGTGAATGATAAAGGAAATAAATAGAAAAAAGTTTTGCAGCAGTCACTCTGGCTAAGATCAACTTTTGACAAAGATGCTTTACATTAAGAGACACACAACTGCTTGAACCAGGCTGATGAAATGGGCTTTCAGTGAAGTTCTGCTTGAGAGTAATGAAAAGTGCAGGATATGATAATAACATTTTCAATGTCAAAAATACCTTTTAGAAGTCCCTATATTCAGTCCCTACTGAAATATGAAAGGAAAAAACTCCAAAGCCTGATCTTTCTTTTTGATTGACTGATTCCTTCACAGAAAGATTTACTTCTCAACACACTCTAGCATTTGATCAAAATGTCATTGTCAAGGAATATTAGATGACTTACCAATACAATATCTCTCCTACTGGGTTATGCATTCAGTTTGGATCATCAAGAATATCCTGTGCCACCTAACCTTTCTCACTATAGGAAGTCATACAAAATAGCTCCTACTTCTCCCAGTGGCAATGTCAGGCTGCTGCAAATGGAATGGAAAGGCTTCTTCAGACTCTGGAGCACAGAGATTGGAACTGAATCTGTGCAATAATCTCCTTCACATGGTACATAGTCCAGAAGGGAGCAAGGTGAAGGGCAACAAGGAAGGTCTCTATAAATACGTTGGTATTAAAAGGAAGGGTAAGGGGCATGGGGGCCCATTTGTCATTGGGGCTGGGAACGTAGTGAGAAGTTACAAGGAAAAGACTGAGGTACTCAATGCTGGTTTTTGTCTCAGTTTTCAATGGTAAGGCTTGTCTTCCGGCACCTGCTTGTCCCTGAGCCTTCTAGCAGGATGTCTGGGAGTAAACCAGTATCCACAGTAGAGGAAGAAAGAGTTAGGGATCACTTAAGCCTCTTGTGCATTCACAAGTCCATGGGACCAGACGGGATGCATCTAAGGGTGTTGGTAATGACATTGTGATGCCACACTGCATCATTTTTGAAATGTCATGGCAACTGGCGACGCTTCTTATAACTGGAAAAAGGTAAATGTCACACCATCTTTGAGAAGGGCAAGGCGGCGGATCCAGGGGACTACAGGCTGGTCAGTGTCATCTCAGTCACCAGGAAGGTGATGGGGCAAATCCACTCAGAAGTCATTTCTAAACTCATTGTCCTGGTTTCGGCTGGGATAGGGTTAAATTTCTTCCTAGTGCTGTGTTTTGGATTTAGTACGAGAAGAATGTTGATAACACACCGATGTTTTCAGTTGTTGCTAAGTGCCCTCCTAGTCCAAGGACAGCTCCCGTGCCTACTGACTGAGCTAGGTACACAAGATGGGAGGGAGCATAATCAGGACAGCCAGCCCAGCTGGCCAATGGGGTATTCCATACCATGTGACATCATGCTCAGTATATGAACGGTAGGCGTGATCCAGGAAGTGCCGATAGCTACTTGGTTATCGGTCAGCGCGGGTGGTGAGCAATTGCATTGTGCATCACTCATTTTGTATATTCTATCATTATTTATTATCATTATTTTCCCTTTTCTGTTCTATTAAACTGTCTTCATCTCAACCCACGAGTTTTTCTCACTCTTACCCTTCCGATTCTCTCCCCATCCCGCTGGGGGGGCGGGGGGAGTGAGCGAGCGGCTGCGTGGTATTTGACTGCCTGCCAGGTTAAACCACGACACTCATGAAAGACAAGAAGGTGATTGAGAGCAGCCAGCACAGCTTTACCAGGTGGAAATCATGCCTGACCATCCTCATTGCTTTCTACGATGAGGGGACTGGTGCTGTGGCCATGGGAGGGCAGTGGATGTTGTACACCTTGATTTTAGCAAGGCCTTTGACACAATCTCCCATAATCTCCTTATCACTGAATTTGTAAGATAAGGACTGTATAAGTGGACAAAAAGATGGGTAGAGAATTAGCTCAACTGGTGGACCTGAAGAGCTGTGATCAATGGTGCAAAGTCCAGGTAATGGTCAGTAACTAATGGGGTCCCTCAGGGGTAAATAATGGGACCAATGCTGCTTAAAGTCTTTAGTAACAACCCAGGTGATGCACAGAGTGCATCCTTAGCAAGTTTGTGGACAACACCAAATTGCAGAAAACAGTGAATCTCTTGAAGGGCAGGACTGCTACTCAGAGGGACCTGGACAGGCTGAAGAAATGGGTTGCAAGGAACATCATGAAGTTCAGTAAGAGCAAGGTATTGCATGTAGGATAGAATAACATCATGTAACACTACAGGCTGTGGCCCAACCATCTAGGAAGCAGCTTTGCAGAAAAGGACATGAAGGTCTTGTGGACAAGAAGTTGACTGCAAGACAGCAACAGGTGCTTGCAGTAGAGGGCTGCATTAGGAAAAGAGTTACCAGCAGGTCAAGGGAAGTGATCCTTCCACTTTATTCGGTGCTTTTAAGATCACATCTGGAGTACTGTGTTCTGTTCTGGGCTCCGCAGTGCAAGATAGGTATTGATATACTGGAGTGAGTCCAGTAGAGGCCACCAAGCTGGTCAAGGGCCTGGAGCACAGGCTGTATGAGGAAAGGCTGAGAAAGCTGGATTTGTTCAGCTTGGAGAAGAGAAGCTGAAGGGCAGACCTTACTGCTGTCTACAACTACCTGATCAGAGGACGATAGAGCTAGAGTCTTCTTAAAGGTGCATAGTGATAGGATGGGAGGCAATGGGTGCAAGTTGCAATATGGGATCTTCCAAATAGACATTAGGGGAAAAAATATACCATGAGGGTGATCAAATATTGGTGTAGGATGTCCAGAGAGGTTAGTCGTTGGAGGTATTCAAAGTTGACTGAGCATGGTCCTGAACAACCTGATCTATTTAAATCTGTTTTGAGCAGGGGATTGGACAAGATGACCTCTTGAGGTCCCTCCCAACCCAAGCTATGATTCTGGGATTCTGACAGTATTACTGAGATTGTGAGAGAAAATTTACAACTATTCATATACTGATTACCACACAGATGTGAACATTTCAAGACAGAGGCAGTCTTTATTTTAAAATCTCTTAAAAATGGTTGTGAGGTTCTTCTCTTTTTTTCTTCCTTTGTTCAGGAACCAGAAAAAGTACTGACATTGAAAGTAACAGGCTGTGAAAGAGGTTGTTCTTGCTGGAAAAGCTTTTTTGTCAGTTGTAGAGACAGCTTAAGGCTCCTCAGACATGTAAGCAAATTGTTCTTAAGGCTGGGGAAACAAGGCTGGACCAAGCTGCTTCTGGCATGAAAAAGGGAGCAGAATGAGAAAGAGGTACAAATGCAATGCAATGAAGAGCCAAAAAATAGAGCCCTGGAAATTTGCTGTCAGCAGAGGATGAGAAGGAGGAGACAGTGAGGATCTGCTAGAGGAACATTCCTATTAGGAATAGCTGTGGTCTTATCCTTCCATAAACCATTCTGGTCAGCAGCAGCTGCAGCAAAAATTTGGATTTCCAGAGTCCTTCCTGGGCCTGGCATATTCATGTACTTCTTTTGTGTTCACAGTAATCAGGTAAGCTCTGTTTTGTGGACAAAATAGGAAGCACTGAAATTCTCCATGTCTGGAGATCATTGTGCAATCTTCCACGTTTTGCTCTCATGTCATTCTATGTGTGTCTTCAGTGTCTTATGGGGACTGCTGAAAGTTAGGAATTGCAAAGTGCATGTTTCTACAAGAGTATCTTCTGCCTTGGAACAGGATAATATTTTTTTTTTTTTAAATTTGCAAAGCCTTTTGGATTTTTTTCCCAGGATGAAATGGTTACGTTTACACTAAACACATGCAAACAGGTGGTCCACCACAAGGTTTCTTTGTGAAGCAATTTGAAATTATGGTAACATGGCTTGCTTTCAGAGGATTTTGTTGTTGTTGTTGTTGCTGCTGCTGCTGCTGTTGTTGTTGTTAGTTTTGTTCTTTTTCCTTTTCTAAGGACAAAATCCCACTGTTCATTAGTTTATAATTAAAAAAACACAGCTGGCATCAATGGACCTCACTTGTCACTGCCTATAATTTCAGTTGACATGCATTTAGTTGATTTTATCACTTGACTGCAGGTAGAAGGGAATCTCAGTAAGTTTACAGAAGAGTAAAATTAGTTGGTCTGTATTTCAGACATAAAATATGATTTTAAAAATGCTTTACCATGGCCAGCTCTTCTTTATTCTCCCAAAGAATGATTCTTGATACAGCGATTTCAAGTCTTCATCTGCAGCTATTGGACTATTTGGAGTTTTGCCTGCACTTGTTCTGTGAGTGGACACCAACCATAGGACCTTCCCAGCTGTCCCCAGGGACTAAAGCCCTCAGGGCTGAACACAAGAGTCTCTACCGTTAGTGAATGTGACAGTCCCACCTCTGTGACCAGGTCCAATGGGAGACACAGTGGGTCACGTTCTTCGTGGTTTCAACCTCCAACTGCAGTTGATAAGTTCAGAGTATCCGGGTTTTGACAATGCATTTAATGTGGTTCTTACCCCAGAGTAAATTTATACCACAAAAATATTTCTAAAAATACAGATTTGAAAAATGTTTTTAGTCATTTTTTTCTTACTACAGCTTGAGGTGTTACTAACAAGAGAATGAACAGGAATCAGTTATGTGTTCTACAACTGACATCCATAGTGGTCTCTTTGCATGCTCATTATAACTTGAGGCAAAATATTGATTTATTATTATATACCAGGTGTGCAACATCCAGTTAAAATAGCAACATATCAATAGATGACTGAAAATAAATTGTCTTCCACATTTTCCATTGAATCTGTAAATGCCTTTGAATGCAAGAAATTGTTCAGATGACCAAAATTGTGTTATATACATATTAGGAAATATATACAATCTTCCGTAGATATTTATTCATTGTGAAATTCCCAGACTTGTGCAGTTCTTTAAAAATACAATTGAGAAATAAAAGTAATCATCTTTTATCTAAATGTGTTCTTAAAGGAAGAAGTGGAGAGACAGAAGTGCATTTCTGCCCCTGAGAATGAGCCAGGTAGAATTATTCTATTCAGCCAATAATTTGGTGTGAAAGCCTGATCTCACTGAAGTCAACAGTAATAGGATTGAATCCTTAGTTTTAATTCTTCCTTGAGAGTGAAATTTTCACTTGCACGGAGAGACAGGATAAGGCTAATGCATCGCTTCAGTCTCATTTAGACTTTACCACACCTCCGCTTCCCCCTTTACTGAAATAGAATTTACAAGTGGTCTTCACCCATCTGCATAAGGGTAAGCTTTTTTCTAACCAGAGTTCTATTGTATGAACAGTTCTAGAATACATTTATTTCTTTTAATAAACAGAAAACAGAACACTTTTTAATCAAGATAACATTAAATGCTTGAAAACACTCAAAATTTTCTGGAAACAGACTTTGTCCCTGAGGCCCTAGTTTTACCTTCACTAGTTACCTTGTGCAGAACACAGGGTCTACCTGACTTTCTTAAAGTGTCTATATCTGATATGCTGGTATAAGTACTTTTATATACTTTTATAATGGAAATAATAATTTCCTCACAGATGCATAAATCTGTACAGACCTTATATGCTCTTCCTGAGTATACTTTCCAAATCATGTTATAACCATATCACCTATCTTGATGATTAGCTACATTTTAAATTGCACTTATAATTTTTTCTTCAAATGTAAGTTGAGGAAAAATGGATTTTGAATTGTAATAAGAGAGGGGGAAAATTCATTTAAGGCTTTTGATGTAGGTAGATGGATACATTACTGTAAGGAAAAATAAAATATTGCTACATAAAGAGGTTTCACCATACAAGAGTTGCATTTAGTTATCTAAATTAATATAAATTTTATGAATTTGACTGATTTCCATGTCAACTCAAATGCAATGTTTTGTAATAATACATGGTATAAAAACTCACTTTAACAGACATGAGTTATTGTCCGTACATCAGGACTCAAGAAGTAACAGTACCTGGCACACTAAATAGCTCCATTGGCTTTGCAGACAGCATGCAGAACAGGATCCCATTCAGGAAATGTTGTGGTGGTAGAACACACACCTAATAATTTAGCACTGTTCCAAAAATTTTCCATCATTTGTGAGGAAGGATCAAATTTTGGAACACTTCTTTCTTTGAACAATGCATTACTGTGTTCAAGTATTATGTTCAGCTCTGGGGTCCCCAGCATAATAAAGTCATGGACCTGCTCAAGCGGGTCGAGAGGAGGGCCACAAAGATGATCAGGGGGCTGGAGCACCTCTACGAGGACAGGCTGAGGAAATTGGAGTTGTTCAGCCTGGAGAAGAGAAGGCACTGGGGAGACCTTATAGCAGCCTTCCAGTACTTAAAGGGGGCCTACAGGAAAGGTGGGGAGGGATTCTTTACCAGGGAGTGTAGTGATAGCACAAGGGGTAACGATTTTAAACTGAAAGAGGGTAGATTTAGATTAGATATTAGGAAGAAATTCTTTACTGTGAGGGTGGTGAGACACGGGAACAGGTTTCCCAGAGAAGCTGTGGATGTCATCTCCTTGGAAGTGTTCAAGGCTAAGTTGGATGGGGCTTTGAGCAACTTGGTCTAGTGGAAGGTGTCCCTGCCCATGGCAAGGGGGTTGGAACTAAATGGTCTTTAAGGTCCCTTCGAACCCAAACCATTCTATGATTCTATGTGTCTATTCTATTACTCATGTGAACTTCATTTAGGATAATTGAGGAGGTACCAGAACAAGGATTCTTAAAAGTGATCTTTAAATTTTAATTTGTAAAATGACTTCATAAAAATTTCAAATCTTCTTCCCATGAATACGCAGAATGATAGCTGCTCACTTTTATGGTCAAGCAAGTGGTAAAAATTTTTAGACTTGTTTTATGGAGCTAAAACAATAGCAGAAATTTGATCCTAATTCTGGACTCTATTCTGATTCGTGTCAGCAAGTGATAAACCAAAGTCAATCAATTTACTTCAAATACTAGTTCATCTACAAGTCAGGCAACAAATTTTGACTTTCAAGTCACAATTTTGAGTGCTCACAGAAGTCAGAAAAAGCAGGATTGCCAATGAAGCAAACCTGATGTCCTTTCCTGCAAGTTCCCCAGGCTCTTGAAACTCCTTATTCACTCTGGGGGAAGTTTTGCATGTAGACATACATGTATATTAGTTCTGTGTTCAGTACCTTGGCATGGAAGTCATGAGGAAAGACAATACATATCAAAACATACAGAACATGTTCCAGGTAGAACCTACATATTAATGATTGCTACCTTTAGCTACAATATTTTTATTATCTGCCACCAGGTTAAATTTGTCCCATCTCTTTCTTACCCCTATTCACAAAGTTTTCAGCTTTCATCAGGCTACTACTCTATGAGTCCTGGGGTACTGAACTTCAAAGATTATCAGAAATTATCTGAAGAACATGAAAGAAGCTAGAAGAATCATCACATTTGTTACTTTGCTGTACTTTATATAGACTTCTGGCAAGCAAATAAAACATTTAAAATATTGTGGTTCTTTGATGTTTTTTCTATAAGTATAGCAATATAAGGGTGATGTTTAACATGTCTTTATGGTTTCAGGAGCAGTATATTGGTTGTACAAATTAACATTACCACAGAAATATTTTTCATAATAGCCAGGTCAGGAAACTCAAACTGGAATTTAATAGCAACCTGAATTCCTCCTTTTCCTATTTTAATACCTGACCTGGATTTACCTCTCCCCTGAACAGCACTACTAAGAGCAACGTGCATTTCAGGTCTAATGATAAATAACTTCATTGACTCTGCGTTTGCACACAGATACTTAATCTGACTTAGACATAATGCAAACCTCATTGTGTAAATTACTATGATGGTGTGGGGTATAACCTAGATTGTAATCTGATCTGTACGGTCACTGTTACAATGTGTTACCTGAAAAAGAAGAAATCCAGTTTGAATTTGAGCTGAGTTTGAACAGAAAATGGAAAATCATCCTTTTATTTTATGAACTGTGTGAATACGAACTGTAGGTACACTAATTATGGGATTGAGATCACTTATCTTTGCCTGAAATGTGTCTACATGAGCTGCCTGATCTCCGTTACAGTCAATGAAGATACAGTCAGCAAGTTCTGTCAATCAGTTCCCCTGGCCAATAAAGATGCCTGTTTCAAGATAAAATTAATCATTTCCTACAACTCCATGGATAACAGCGGGAATTTAGAAAATAAATTGTGTGCAAACACCTACACTGGAGACATCCCAAATTAGGCAAGATAAATCCCAGTCTAGCTATCCAAAGTGAAATGTTTGAACTAGTAATCAAAGCTCCTTCTAAAGTCAATGAAAGGAGACAAGCACCTCCACAAACCAATTAATCTCATCCTTGGATGTGTGTTTAAAACAGATGGAAGGAAACATATCTCCACTACAGGGAACCTTGAAGGTTAGCTTAGATTAGACACCAACAGTGGATTTTGTTCAAGATTAGATGTAAACATGTGAGGCAAGTATCTCAGCTACCATTATAGTCAAAAGGGCTTCTTCTTTTGGTCTGGTGTCATTTGAGATGATCTAGGATATCCTGCCTGGTGTCCAGTTGCCACTCCAGACGATCACAGGTCATATGCCATAATTTCCAGCCTGTTGCAAATGTGTAAGGTGTGCAAAAGTGTATCAAATGATATTGGATGTATATATTTAGGTAAATGAATGGAGCACAATGAAAATTCAATCCTCTCTAGAGGAAGAATATTGCACAAAGTAAATGTGTAAGAAATCAACCATTTCTATTATGTCATTTACCACAAAATCAACCACAGAAGCTGAACAAAGTAAATACACTATTCCTAATCTCAGTGTATGTAAGCATGAAAAACCTGGAAAGGCTCTAATGTTAATATTTGCTTTTACACAAACATTCTTCTCCCCAATTTACAAGTTTGAATCAAAGATACTATTACTGCCACCAGTACATGCACAGAAATGTGGTTTGGCTTATGTGTGGAAAACAGAGTATCTGCTTCACCCTCTTTGTTCAGATACAGGAGGGAGGAAAATATGTCTCTGCAGCCTTGATGAGCTGCTGTGCCCATAGAGTACCATCACCACATGTTCCAAGAAATGAATCCTGACCTTGTATAAAGAATGCAAAACTGCCACTGAAGTAAAAAAATGCCTCATTCATATGTCTGGGAGCAGAATTCACCTCTCAGAACTAAGACAATTGTTTCAATTGTTTCAATTGATAACTTGTATAAATCATGAATTGAGAGCAATGTGCTTTATCAAGAAGACAGTATTCCAGTCACAAAGTGCCATCCAAATGGAAAGGCCCCAAAAGTAAGCAAGAATGACCAGAACATTACAACTATATTCTTGGCGTTCTCCATGAAAGACTCTTACACATGAAAGACTACTACACATTTACAAGGTATCGGTTTTCATTTGGTCATTGTTGTTTAAAGCACGAGAAGGCTTGCTCTTCTGACCATCAGTTCCTCCTTTGGATGTGTCCTGGAAGAAAAGCCTTGGCATCCACAGTGACATTAAAATTCGTTTGTATTCATTACGAAAATTCTGGTTAAGAAGTCCATATATTATTGCATTAAGGCAGCTGTTGAAATAGGCCATGAAGTAGCTTATAATGAATAACCATTCAGGAACTTTTGGTGCCATTTCCGTAGGATCAATGGCTACAGCCAGACCAATGAAGTTTAGAGGTGCCCAGCAAAAGGCAAAAATCACAAAAACCACAAACATGGTAAGAAAGTTTCTGAAGTCACTTGGCTTCAGTCTTGGCTTTGTTTCTGACTTGGCTCTTCTTCTAACTTGAAGCACTAAAACCCAAATTCGAAGGTAGCAGAAGCTCACAATGGTGATAGGGACAATAAAGTGAATTACCACAACAGCTATCGTATAGTAGGAGCTTGCAGTCTGAACAAATGTGCATGAATAGATGCGTGGATCATACTTTAAAGAGCCAACAAAAAAATTTGGCACAGTTGCAATTACTGTTAATACCCAGACTAAGGAGACGTACAGCATTGTGTTCCAACAGCTGTACACTTTGTCATAGGCAAAACTATGACATATATAGCAATATCGGTTTATTGCAATTGCAGTGATGTTGAAAATAGAGCCTATTACACTTAGTCCCATCACAAAGCCACTCACTTTACAGTGCATTTCACCCAAAGTCCATCCATTGTGGAAAATAGCTAAGAGCACCAGTGGGTATGGATACAAGGCCACCACCAGATCAGCCAGAGCCAGGTTCACCACAAATGCATTACCTGGGGAAAAAGAAAATACATAGACGTGAGTCTGAAAGCAAGCATAGTTGTGAACAAGAAGAAAATATGATTATTATTCTGCAATGCTAAAATATTGATGAAGTCAGCAAACAGCTGGTATATAGGACCAATAGATCTATACGGGAAATAATTTTACAATTCAACTTAGAACACCGTGGAAATACCTGCAGCAACATGACGTTTCAAATCCATTGGTGATTTGATTATACCCTCCTTTCTATTTTGATCTTCAATAAAATAAACATCAGCGAGCCATTACATAAGCATGCGTTTAGTTGTTTCAGTGTAGGTAACTCCACGGCTAGATCAAATAAGGTGAAAAAGAAAAAAAGTCTAAATTGTGCCAGGTAGGCAGGCTATTATGCCTTTCTAACCTATCACTGGAATACAACAGGCTCAACAGGTATCAAGGAAAAAGATATGCAAGGACTAGGTCTGTAGGGCTTAAAAGGATGTGTTGGTTTATGTCTAAATTGTTACACAATATCTTGTAGTATAGATACTTTCTGCATGAATGGCCTACCCATACTGCAGTTATTTTCCCATTGGATTGACTAAGAAAGAGTGAAATGCCTTCACCACCCTCTGTAGAAAGGCATATTTAATTATACAAAGGAAAAATGCATGAATGCAAAAGAAAGTATCCTTTTCTGCTGATGATGGTTAAAAAAGTTTTAGTGATATGGTTGAGACTTATTTTCTCTCTTTAAACAGTGTCCTTTTCATCAGTTTGAAATTTCTGGACATTGTATCTAAGGATATTTTAATAAAATGCTGAGATAGTAAACCATATTCCTGAAAAATTAGATTGTTATCATGGTAAGTAGTGCCTTCCTTGCTTTTCAAGAAAAATATGAAATCATTCTCTAGGAACTCCCTAGGAGACAGCAAATAGAGGTACCAACTTTAGATTCTTCGCATTTAGGTAGCATAAAACACATTTCTGGTTTGCATACTCACTTTTTTGCTTTAAGTCCTTCACAGTGTGAACAGATGTGCAAAAGACCCAAGTAACTTTTAAAATTGTGTGTAGAACATAATTGTTTTTTGAAAAGAGCAACTAGATGCTCAATCCTACAAATTCTGAACTTTCTAGCCCTCATCTAGGAAAACAGTTCTCCATTTAATTTTAAGCACGGAAATAACGCTGTGGATAAGGATGTCGTTAGCTGGGAGCCAGAAAAACCAACCACCCTCTAGGATTAAATTGTTTGCTCCACCTGCTCTGTATCTGTAGCTTGCTTAACCTGAATTAAGGAATGGGGAGCTCTCTTTCTCCCAGTGTGTCCCAGAGTGGTGTACAACTTATTTTACATGGTTCCTTGTTACACATTTAGCAGCCTGTCTCACACTCTCTTTATACATCAAAGGCCACACAAGTGTTATCATAGCTACTGTTCACTGTAAGGCAATTCCATGCTATTCCACGCTAGCACTGTTGTTTTCTGTGTCTTCCCAAGTCACAGTCACTCCCTGCTTTAGTGTTGAGGGGGTCTATTTGAGTATGTTGTTGGACCTGCACAAGGAGACATTTCCTGCTGGCTTTGTATGTGCTGTACTGAATACAATTCAGTAATGTCATGCTGTTGTGAAAAAGGCAAACATAATTTTCAGATGCACAACCAGAACTTTTTGAAAACTCATAAGGTAATTTTTCTACCTTACTCAGGATTGCTAAGGCATTAGAAAAATGTCTCCAGTTTGGGGCTTCTCACTTCAAGAAAGAAGTAAACTCTAATTAGAGCTAATCTAGAGCAAAGCAGATATCCACTAGTTTTACGATCTGTGAGGAAAGGTTGAACAAACTAGGGAGAGGATTGAGGGGGACATGACAACCTCAAAGAGGTGAAGCAGGAAGGATATAACCCATTCCCACGACTGTGGTGAACACAAACAAGCTTCAGTCACAACAAGGAAGTTTCAGGTTAGACATTGAGAAAAACATTTTGATGGCAAGAAGAAGGAAGTGCTGGAACATCTCGCTTTGAGTCTGTCTTTGGAGGTTGAAGAAAAAGTTAAATAAATATTTGTCAGTACTGGCCTAGATACAGCTGATCCCTGTTTTGAACATAGGAAGGATGAGATGACTTTGAAGGCCAAAAGCCATATGATAAATAGCATAAAAGACAAGACTAACAAAGGAGCATGGTCATCTTTATCAGAATGCATTTACGTTATGGCAACAAGAATTTCTCTTATGTTTTTTCATCACTGTATCTGACATTAGAAGATAAAGAAGTCAGGAGAAAGAAAGAAAAAGAAACTTTTTTCTGTTTTAGAATGCCTTTTGGAGAAAGATAGAGCTTAGTCCAGGATGTGTGTTAAGATTAATCTAATCTCTAAAGCCTCCCAGCATCAGCTTATACCTAAAATGTAATTGTTCAGTTAAAATCAAGTGGACATTCAGCTCTTTCAATCATATTTGGAAATTTACTGTAAAGTACACGTGTGTCCTGGTTTCGTCTGGGATAGAGTTAAACAACAATATGGCAAGAGAATTTCAAAATTGTGTGTGTAATTTAGGACTTCTTGAAAATTCCAGCTGCAATGAATAAGGATAGTTAGCAATGAACTTGTCAAAAACATAATATACCACTTTACAACATAGAAGAAAAATGGTGCAATATCTATAAAGGCCTCAAGTGCTTTGTCACTTATATGTCTGTTTACAGGGTCTGGTGTTCACACTGTGCACTGCAAAGTAAGGTTTTTTTCTTTCTATTTGGCTGACTGAGGGATGATGTTTAATATTATATTACTGCAATGAATAATCTACAAAAGTAGAGAGAAACTCTTCTAATTCATGAAAAATACATAATCAACATTTTGAGAAATCAGAGATCTCAGATGTCTTCTAAGTGCTTGGAGAAAGTAAATGTTCCTTGATACACCTAAGACACAGCATTTGAAGTAGCTATAATTACATTGATAAGATAATCAAAGAGGTAACTTTTCGCTATCAGTAACAAAATAGAAACCACAGAATGCTTGTCTAGTTGGAATTATTGTAATTATTTCCATAATTTACCCAATGGACTTTGTTTCTAGAATTCAGCCAGAAAATTATATTCATTTATAAGAAACATATTTGCTCACTGGAATGGAAAGACTCCTTATTACAAGCAGTAGCTACTAAAAGCCAAATACCTAGCCAGGGTCTCAAAAACATACACATGTGAACTGTTTTAAACATTGATAGTTGGATGCATAGAAAAGAAAATAAGTTCTCATATTGACTTTGGGTACAACGGAACTAGATCAGTATTTCATGAAGCATTCTTGCATATTGGTTTGTTACCCCAATTAACAGGAAAAAGGGAACTTTCACACCCTCTTGCAATCTTGATATGACATAATATTGTAGGAATTTAATCACAGAACAAACTTTTTGTTAAGGTCAGGACTTTTAAGGGCTAAGAATCTGCCTTCTGAAAAGACAATTGAGTTCTAATGTCTCTACGGAACCCAGAAGCAATTGCTTCCACCAATCACCAATCATTTTTTAAAGGTTATGCTGCTTCTTTTGGTTTCAAACTGGCTAAAATGATTAATTATATACCATGGTGTTTTATTTTTTATTGGATGGTGTTTTGGTTGTTACACATTTGTTTAACAAGTTGTTATGCGTTGCATACAGATACCATCCTCTTAGCTCTATTTCCCCCTGGCTACAGTTATGTTCGTCCTTGTGTACTCTTCTTCTGCATCCATTCTCTTGCCTTCTTTAGCACCCAAAAGCCTAGCTTCAAGAAAGGAAAATTGTTTCTATGAAGCCTGTTGTGCAGACTGTTGCATTTTTCTCTGCCCCCTCTTCTCCTACTGTCAAACTTGAGTCGTTGTGTAGCAACAAATGTAAGGAGTAGGGACAGACAAGGCAGAAAGTGAATAAGTATGACTATAATGTATTGGCAGATTTTTTTAAATACCAAGGATTGATGACTCAGGATAGTTATTTTATTCTTCCATTTCCATAGCCGAACCTTAAGGGAAAACTCAGAGTCACTCTTGCAGATTTCTTACTTCATTATGTCTTCAGTTGGAATGTAAGTGGGAAAGCTCTTTGTTTGGGCTTAAGGCTTAAAAACCCCTCTAATAATCAGTACTATGTTTATAATTAAATAGATTTTTACACTGGCTGAGAATGATAAGAACTAAAGTTTTTCTACAATATCACTCTGACAACCACTTGTAGTTATTTACCTGTACTAAAGGAAGAGGAGCAAGATCTTGACTTTAATGAAGTAAATGAGAGTCCTATCATTCTATAAAATGAAGCCAATCATTCCTCTGCGGAGTTCACAGTAATAGACATCCTCAAGAAGAAGTTGAACTGACAGACTAGGCATTTCTCTAGTGCTAGCTCACTCTTCAGCCACCTTTTTTATTCCTCTGCCAGACTCCTGTAACCCCTGTACTAAAAATGAAATTAAAAAGGAGAGTCCTGGAAGGCTTCCAATAGCTTTCTTGTTGTGGTTGATGCATAAAGACAGAATCTGGGCTCAATTTCTAGACAGCCTTATAGTCAAACACACAAGATAATCACTTCAGGGATGCACGGTGCATGGTGTCATCCATTCTGTAAATTATTTTTATAAAAGCACTAAGCGTACAAAATGCTTTTTTGCTCTAGTTTTTAAAATGTTCACAAAATATGCAAGGTGAGTCTAATCTTTTAGTTCTTTCCTGTAAGTCATTAAAGGAAAAAAGAGTTTTACAGTCTCGATCATAATTCCAACTTTCTGCAAGTGATATGCTGCTTGCACACAAAATCCTTCCTCAGCTGTGACATCACCTCTCTCTAATAAAGGTAACCTTGATCCTGATACTGGGCTTCATATGGAAGTTGCTGGTGGCTTATAATTTTTGTTTCTGACTACCAGCAATTTGTGGAAACAAAATGTTATTTTTATCGTTTTAATCTTAATGTTATTGCCTTTCATTATATTATGTTATATTTTATTTTATTATATTATATTATATTACATTACATTACATTATATTATATTGGTGTAAATTATCTACCTTTTAGGCCTCTTTAATGACTGCTGAAGTTAATGGGAGAATTGCATAGACTTAAAGGAGACATTAATCAGATATAAGAAAATAAAGACCTCTTATTAACAAGAATGTGAAATACTGAAAGCATTTGGTCCATATAACAAGAAAAACAACAACAATGAAAAAAAAGAAACACTTGAATTATATTTGGATGTAAAAGAACAAAAATTAAAGCCTAACTTTGATTCATAGGAACTTCATAGTTCCTACAAGTTTTAAAAGAACAGATCTTACCTTCAGACAAAGACAAATAGCAGTGCATTAATCCCAAGGCATGTTAGCCAGGATTCACTACTGCAAGTGGCTTATTGGATCTATTGAGTCTAAACCAAGACGGAGATTGAAGAGGCATATATAACAGCTTGAAGAAAGCAATCAGTCCTTCAGTCAAGAAGGCTGTCCCTCTTTAATCTGCCATTGTCTATAATTACTGATTAGTAATAGAAACTATGCAGCTCTGATGAAGTATTGTCTTGAACTTTCTTGTCCAACATCACCTTTTGAGAACCAGGCCTAAATATAATTTCCAGGCTCCAGACCCTACCGAATCCTCATTAGAGTGAGTCTCAAGGTCTAGACCAGATAAAACAGGAGCATATTCAACTAACAGCAAATTGGTATAAAATTGACTTCACGTTTCTATGTCTCCACTCCTGGTTGTGTAAGAATAACCCTGAAACTGAAACTGAGGCCCTATTTGCCCAGTCAAACCATTTAAGCGCAGATTCTTCTAAGGGCCAGCCTGAGTGCAAACCTGAGCAAGGTATGAGTGGTTTTTCAGATCAGAGTTCAGGATTTTGGCAAAACAGATGATTATTGTGATGGAGCTGTGTAGCTGGTCCCACTCCTGGAGTTTCTTCATTCTGTGTATGTCCATGTACACATGGTTACTTACTATTTCTTCAGCTGATTGTCTTTCCCAAAATTTCAGTTAGTTTTTGGCATATATTATGAAAGAATTACATAAGAAGATAGAAGGTTATGCTTTCAGAGCCAGGAAACTGGTGGTGCTTTCAGGTGGTGGCTTTTAAATGGAAACCCTGGCCTCTTTATTGCTGGTTCTTGGTGCTACCAGTGACACCTACCTTTTCTGACCCATCATATTTTCCACTGGGTTTCAGTTCCTATAATTCTTGCAGCTCATTTCAGGCTTGGTTGTGGGGGTTGTTCTTAAGGTTCGCTCTTTAAAGTGGAAAGAAAAACATGACTCTGGAGGGACTGAAGAACTGGCACCAGGTAGGCAGGCAGAGCTAAGGACTGGGTAGGTTTTTGTTTCTCTTTCCAGAGTGGCTCATCGTACTTGGCTCAAATGGTGTGCAGGGAGACGTTAGCTACTCCTGGAGAAAGGCTGAGGCATCTTATTTCCTCACTACTAATTTTTGTCTCTACTTTTGGCTTCTTTGATTAGTAATTTTTTACAGTATTTAAGCTCTTCTAGTTCTTGATTTTTTGTTTAAATAGGTAACTTTTAAATCTGTTTATAATCACCTGTGTCAACTCTTTTTTTTCTCACAATCCATCAGAAAAAATAAAACATGCTAGCCTAATTCAGATGAAACTCCATTCATGTCAGCAGGAATGAAGCCACCAGAAGTGGACACCGGCAGCAAGTGGAGCAGAGAATTAAGTCTTTCACACACTGACATTTGAATTCCCTGTGACACTACAAGCCAAGACCTAGGGTAATCTTTGATTTACCAAGACATGCTAATCTAGTATAATGTTCAAGAGTGTGTTACTAACAGAAGGTTTAACATAATGTTTCAAGCAAGTGCCAGATGGGTTTTTGTTTTCTTTGAATATGACAGTTTAAAAGTGGTATACGTTCCTTTGTAGTTATGTTTCATGATTTCAGATATTAGTGGGATATACTGCAGGCATTGATGTAATGGAAATATATTTTCACTAGAACCACAGTATTTTAGAGACTCTAGCAAAAAATATAACATAGACAATGAATCAAGGCTAGTCTTTGATCTACGGAACATTCAGTAGAATGTTCTAGCTAGTAGAAGAATGTTCTAGCCAGTAGAAGAATGTTCTAGCCAGTAGAAGAGCTAGACCTATTAAGCAAAGCTAGTGGGATTCAAAGCAAAAGAAGGAGGTGGTTGCTGTAACAGGTATTAAACCTGTGGAACTCCTTAACAGATCTTGCAGATGCAAAACATACTAGGTTCAGGACATCCTCTGGGATGGAAGGAATCACAAGTTGAGAGAATACAGGAGAAGTATCATGGATGATTGCTCTTTTCTCTTTTTTTTTTTTCCTGAGTGCCTGCTTGTGTCTGCCTATGCCTCCAATTAAAGACAGAGCATGAGGCTAGCTATGCCCTTGGTCTGTACCATTACAACTGCTTTTATGATGAGGACACTAGGTTTCAGTGACACCATTCAGAAGCACAGCTCCTTCTCGGGCTCTCCTGTTGTGCTGATCTGAGTGATACGATGCGACATTCTCATTCAGGTCCTTGCCAGTCTCTCCTCTACACAACCAGCCCGTTTTTGTTGATGAAATGTTTGAGAAGGCAATAACCTTGTTCTATATGTCTAGCTACCCCTATACCACTGCCCTCACACTGAAGTCAGGATCTTGCCGTCTAGTCTAGGATGGTGAAAGGCCGCTGTTGTTGCTGAGGGCATGTCTCTATCTAGGGTACTATTGCTTTTCATGCAGGGAAAGAAGCCAAGACATTTACTCTGAGTGCTTACTACTGCGGGCGCCACTGATGGCCCAGCTTCAAAACCCCCAGTTGCTGAGCACAATCACTGAATAACAACAAAACCAGACTGTTTTTTCACTAATTCATGAAAGAAGTTGTGTTTCCTGTATCTGTCAGTACGTATCAGCTTAATTTTCTTCACTTGAAGTAATCACAGCTGTTGATTGCTTCAACCAAGGAAGAATAGGAAACCTACACGAACAACTGCAAGTATGAAAACTCATTTACTGCTGACAAAGGGGCTAATATGAAAAGCTGTAAAACACAACAGGTGCAATCTAGTCAGGTCATATAAATAGCTAGACAATGTATTACTGTTAATAACATTTTTTTTCAGTCTCCCAACGCTATATTGCATTTCACAGAAAAAAGTGAAATATGTAGCTTTTTGTAGGATGTTATTTTGGAAAAAAAAAAAAAAGAAATACTAAAACTTGGCTCAGATCAACTGTAAAAGACTGGAGTACGGAAGCAAACAAGGTAAGGACATTTCATTGATGAAAACTCTGGACAAAACTTAATTGTGTCCTGGCAGATATTAATTTATATTGTGTGAAAAGCTAGCTCATCTTATATTACCTTCACTATTACCTTCTGTTACCTTCATCTTTGCTACTGTCTTTAGCCTGAATTTGTGTCAAAGGAAATTATGTTGGTTTTTTTTTCTCTCTTACAGCAACAAAACAGCGTTCAGGTCCTTAGAATAACTTATCTTCCACCTTCTTTTAGAAAGGAGGATAGGAAATTGAAGAATGAAAATTATTTTGTGCAAAAAAACCCCATGTTTTGTTTTGTTAAGCTGGTTGGTTTGTGTTTTGTTTTTTTAATATTCACTGGCAGATTAATTGAATTAAAAACCAAAAAACAAAAAAAAACCCAAAAAAACACCCCAACCCAGAACATAAAATAATTCTATTTTGAAATATAAGGTTCAAGATATTACAGAAGATATTCAAAATATCCAGCAGATATATGAAGTGAATGAAATTAGGATTATTGCAGACTATGGGACATACTCAGCACCAGTCAGCCGAGAGATTTGGTTAGCTATGATAAGGTGCATCTTGGAGCTTTGCCTGGCAGATCCATTTAAATAGAACAGAGCATTACTGGTCCTAACAGGCCAGTAGAAATGTTGGGATCTCCTCTTACGGAAATGAAGACATGCAAGTGGTAATTTCCACAGTGATTTACTCAACTGCTCTGCGGGGCTCCAGATGAAGGACTCGCAGCATGTGACAGCTGCACAACCAGAAACAAGTACATGCAAAGCATGTACATGCAAACTAGTTACAGCTGCAAAAAGAAATCAAATCTAAGCCCATTATTGCTGCTATGTACTTTTAGGAGTTCCTATGTTCAACTCCCAGACACAGTGGGGGATCCTAAGACAGTCTTGGAATTCTATAAAATGGGATCTGATACACTGCAGTAAATACAGTACATGGGAACATCTAATATGGGGAACACCTAGGCTGACAAGTTGCCAATGCTTCTGACATTCTCTGGAGTCCCTTCATTATGATCTTCTTTTCCCTTCTCTTGTTTCCTATTTCGTGAAGGAAGAAAATAGATGATACGTGATGAAAATGGCCATTATAACCTTTCAGTGAGGAAAAGTCTTACCCTTTTTGTTCTGAGCTTTTGGAAGGCCTCATCACTGTACATGCATAGGGAGATGAATGTCTTCAGAAGCTGTTGTCAGTCTACACCATCTGCTTCTTTTGGAAACAAGGTCTTAAAGCAAAGTACACTGTCATGATTTGTCTTATAATGATACTCATAGGTTTGTAAACAGCATGTAAACAGATGAGTAAATAAAATGCTTTTATAGAAAGTGATTTTGTGTTCTCTTTTAAAGTGTTGGCTGGTTTGTGTTTCAACTCAATACAGACAAAGTGTGTAAAGATCGTTTCTGGAATTAAGGTCTTTTCTGAGAGCCAGTAAAAGCCTTGCAAAATGACTAGACAAAAACTGTTCTGGCTGGGCCTGTGAGTCATGATATTGGTGAGATAGTTAAAGGAAGGGTGATAGGCAAAGACATAACCACAGAATCATTTATGTTGGAATGGATCTCTGGAGATCATCTAGTCCAAGCCTCCTGTTCAGAGAGGTGTCAACTACAGCAGGTTGTTCAGGGCCACCTCCAGTAAGGTTTTGACTATATCCAGCCATGGACACTCAACAGCCTCTCTGGGTGACCTGTTCTAGTAAGGTATACAGGATATACAGGATATTTACTGTTTTCACTATGGAATAGGGGGAAGATGCTTTTGATTTTGCACCAGATGAGGGCTCTACTTGATCTACTAAATAGCAGAGGGTATCTAAGATTGTACCTGCTACTATGTAAGTAGAGAAAAGACGTGGTCATTAACAGCGAGCTAGAGTTGCTTGGTCAGAAGAACAGGTCCCAGTGCAGATTAGAGTAAGTGGGGCTTTGTTTTGTTTATGCTTGTGTCTTCAGATTCCTTGTGGCAGCAGAATCTGAACAGTCTCTGAATGGACATAATGGTCTGAGCCAAACAAAGAATCTGGACCAACAAATGTTACAGACCTGGGGGACAGAGGGTGGAGTGTGGTGACGGCTGCACAGAAAGAGAGAAAAGGCACCAGATGCTAGCAAAAATATTTTTGGAAACCAATTCCCACTGGCTTTAGCAAGGCCAGAATTTCCCTCCTTATCTAGATACTCAAATACTAGGTTCAGCTTACCCAGGTTGCAGAATCCTTTCCTACATCCTACTTTGACGATCTTTGAGCACCATGAACTGCAACTAGCCATTCAGACTAACTCCTTGTGGGAGTCCTAGCTGTGACCCCAGTGAACGACTTGGTGGCCTGTGGTCCAGAAACAGCAGTGGGTGACTTCTGTCTCCGTGAAGTACCGAGTCACACCTCTTTTACTGGGTGAATACACCTGCAAACTGGGACAAACCAATGTCATTTTTACTAAATCAAGCTCAAATGGAAGTCACTTGTGTATATATCACATGAGAACGTTGTGTTTGAAGGTCATGTACTTCACTATTTTTTTAGCTCTACATAAGCAGACCAGGTATTCTTGCTTCATATTTAACCAGGAAGCTGACTATACAGCAAGTTTTACAATCTTTATGGTCCTAGACTACCAGCTGTTTCATAAGAGTGACTAAAGAAGATTATGTTGTTTTGAGATTGCCTAACTAAAGGCACAATTACAGGATATCAAATTAGTTAATTTTTGCTCAACTTTGAAGCAACAAATGTCCAACGCTGAAATTAGACTCTGGATTGTGTAGTTAATGTTTCATACCTGGGACTATCATCATAGGTAAAACCTTTTAAACTGTTTCAGCCCGCTTATCAGTAGATCATTTTTTTCTAGGCAAATCACTATGGTTAAACCATCTTTTTACCAGGTCTCCTTTGACATCTGACGAAAGTTTTACACATTTTACTTCTAATGACTGCAAAAGAAAGCGTAAATAAAGGAAGGAATATCTTGCTTAACATGAAAACTGATTCAGAAAACAATCTGTTGTCCATAGGCTCTAACCCCACCTTTGAATCTAATAGCAAGTATTTTTGCAGTCACTTTAGAGGTCTCACACATAAGCTTTTTGTCCTTAAGTAGAACTGCTCTACATTTCCACAGCACAACAGTCACTTTATATCATTATATTTTATGCCAGTAAATTACCTGGAATATGCCATGTACTACCTGACTTTTGGCAAGGGACTTCAAATTGTACATTTTCTTTCTATCGTGACCTCTAACATAAGAAGACAAAGGCATATAAGGATACCAGTCCCCTATTAATCAAATAATTGTTGCATTGTCTAAGAACTAGGCCTTTCCATTTAACAGAAAGTTCTTTAAATATAGCATTTTCTGTCAGGTGACTGTGCTGATGTACTTAAAAGTGTGAGAAGGTGTGCTGCTTTGTTTTCTCTTTTGGAAAATGATTTTTATGTTTCAGTTAAGGGTTGAACCTACTGATGCAGAAGATTTGTGAGAGTTTACCTCCCAGTTGCTTTCAGTGTCACTGTATGCTGCAAGTACAGAGTTCTGCCAACACAAACCATTCTCTTCCTATTACTTATCAAAAGGCAATCCCTTGCTTGTCAGATGACATGCAACCAAAGGCACTATTACTACTCCAAACATATCTCCATCTTCACTTTCTTTTCCTCTTTGGTCTTTTCCAAACTTGAGCAATAAAGGAATGGAAAAATAGTGGCAGTAAGCAATAAAAGATCACATTAAAGGCACAGGCAGTTTATCATCTTTAAACATATGTGCATTGAAAAAAAAAGCAAGCTTTTCAGAAATCAGGGATCTCAGAAGTCAGGATGAGTCAAAGCCTACCTATGAGTTGGTAAGCCTGTGCTGTTAATAGAGTTATGCCAATTATGTCAAATGAAAATCTTCCCACCAGTACTTAGGTTAAAATACAAGTTTTTTACAGCAAATTATGATGTCATGCTGGAGCCTTACAGAATCACCATATCACAGACTCTTTTAGGTTGGACTCATCTAGTCCAACCCTCCTACTCAAGCAGGGTCAGTGAGAGCAGGTTGCCCAGGACTGTGTCCAGTTGGGTTTTCAGTATCTTCAGAGATGGAGACTCCACAACCTCTCTGGGCAACCTGTTCCAGCGTTTAACCACCCACACAGTGAAAAAAGTTTTCTTGTGTTCACGTGGAATTTCATGGGTTTTAATTTGTACCCATTACCTCTTGTCTTCTCTGTGGACACTACTGAGAAGAGTCTGGCTGCGTCTTCTTCACTCCCTCCCACCAGGTATTTATACACATTGATAAGATCCCCCTGAGCTTTCTCTTCTCCACGCTGAACTGTCACAGCTCTCTCAACCTTTCCTCATATGGGAGATGCTCCAAGCCCCTAATCACACATTAGTGGCTCTGTAGTAGACTTCACTCCAGTAAGTCCGTATCTTTCTTGCACTGGGGAGCCCAGAAGTGGACACAGCACTCCAGGTGTGGCCTTATCAGTGCTGAGGGGAAGGATCACCTTCCTTGGCTTGCTGGAAACGCTTTGATGCAACCCAGCAGGCTTTTAGCCTTCTTTGCTGCAAGAGTGCATTGCTAGCTCATGATCAGCTTGTTGTCCACCAGGACCCCCAGGTCCTTTTCTGCCAAGCTGTTTTCCAGCTGGGTGTCCCCCAGCATATACTGGTGCCTGGGGTTGTTACTCCCCAGGTACAGGACTTCGCACTTCCCTTTGGTGAACTTCATAAGGTTCCCGTCAGCCCATTTCTCCAGCCTGTTCCCGTCCCTCTGAATGGCAGCATGTCCCTCTGGCTTATTAGCCACTCCTCTCAGTTTTGTATTATCTGTGAACTTGCTGAGCATACACTCTGTCACATCATCCGGGTCATTAATGAAGAAGTTAAACAGTATTGGTCCCAGTACTGACTGCTGAGGCATACTGCGAGCGGCTTGCCCTCCTGCTGGACTTTGTGCCACTGATCGCAACCCCCCAGGACCAGTCATTCCGCCAGTTTTCAATCTACCTCACTGTCCACTTATCTAACGCCTACTTTGTCAGCTAGTCTATGAGGACGTTATGGGAGACAGTGTCAAAAGCTTTACTAAAGTCAAGGTAAACAATATCCCATGCTCTCCCTCATCCACCAAGCTAATCATGGCATTGTAGAAGGCTATGAGATTGGTTAAGCATGATTTTCCATTTGTAAATCCGTGCTGATTACTACCAATCACCTTCTTCTCCTTCATGTTTTTGGGAATGGTTTTCAGGATTAGTTACTCTGTCAACTGTTCATTACCTTATTAATGAATCAGAGTGCTTCTTATAGCATCCTGCAATTTTATTGACTGCTTGTCTTCCAACCATTAATTAAGTCAAACTTTGCTTAGGTTATGACATAATTAATCTAAAAAGCAATAGCCAAGAATGAGACACTAATTGGAAACATGTTACATATTCTCATAGGCTGAGGTTACCCACAGGCCTGTAATCCTGTCTTGAAAATAAATTATACATGAAATTTCTGGAAGCGTTGTGGAAGGCATTTCAACTCTTCAAATAAGTTATTTTGGCCTCAGTGGTACTGGCAGTGTTTGGGGATAAATGAAGGAATACATAGCTGCATCTCTTATGGTTTCCAAAGTACTTATCTCTCAGTCCCTTGCAGATGATTTCTATTTACATTTAATGAATGAGGCACAGGGGATCTGAAAGACCATAGCATTTTACTCAGAACAGAATGCATGATCAGCTTTAGCGAGCTTTGAATAGTGTAGTTAGCTGGTTTAGTGTAGTTACCAGTTAGTTACTTGGTTTAGTGTAGCTACCAGTGAAGTTAACGGCTTTATCTGGTAGTTAGCCACACTTTAATAGTGTAGTTATCTGGTTCCTGTAGGAAAGCTTCGGGAAAGATCATATCTTTGCTTCAGAATGTACAGAAGTATTCCTTGTGTAAAGCGATTCACATCCGCTTTTTGTGGATTCTAACTCTGCAGGTAATGGAATTAAGCAATTTTGCATATAGGTGTAAAGTGGGGGCTGTTTCTGAACAGCTTGATGCCCAGTGAGTTCGTTGGCTTTTGAACACTTTGGGATATCTGTTATTTTCCTTTCATGCTTACATAGAAGTAATGGCGTGCTGACTATTTCTGCATATCTCTGTATTCAGTACAGTGGGTAACACCCACCGTTCTTAGCAGCTCTTGGACACATGAACGATGCAATCCTCAAGCCTGAACTCAGAATTGTTAACAGCCTCAATGAATGAGGCTAAAAATACCCTCAGCAATGAGTGGCTTCACTTCAGAGCAGTGCAGTAGCAGTTACTGTGTAGTTTACTACATCAGAGGGGGTTTGCTGAGGTGCTTATAAGAAAATAGAGGAATTAACTTTTACCTGAGAGGCTAAAAAGGACGGCCCTCTATCTTTAAAGGACAACATGGAAGAAAGTACAAAGGTGTGTTAAAGTTGCATGCTGTCTTGAGTTTGCAGACCAGAAGGTTTGCCTGAGTGAAGATGGATATTCCAGCTAAGGTGTGTGTGAAACTTTTCCTCTGTAACAATCCAAAGATTACACCCTGTGCATTCCAGTGAGTAATGCTTGATTTCAAATGAGTTTACTGGAATGCTCAGTCTCTTTAATGTAGATTCCCAAGAGTCTTAAGAACCGTAAGTTGTAGTTCACAGAAAGAAGGGATGGGACAGCTCCCAGTTGGCACGTAGTGACTACGCCACCTGCATGTCTTTACTTGTATTGAAGTGAAGCAGCATGTTTTAATATAACATCCTTTCACTTGTCAATAGAAAAGCTGAATAGAGTTATTTACTTCTAAGAACATCTTTAAAAAGCCCTAAAGACTACAACACTTGTGAACTTCACCATGGGCAGGATCTGCACAGAACGAGTAGCTTGAATAGACACAGTTTTTATAAACTATGCAGATAATATTCAGTAAGTAGATTATTTTTACCTGAATGAAAAGTAGGAAATAAAAATACCTAGACTGATTAGATTACACATATTCATAGGTGATAGCCATCTGACATAAGGTCCTTTTGCTATTTGAACTCAAATGAAATGCTGTGTATACTGAGGTAATTGGGAAAACTGCACTGGCTTTAGTATGAGAGGACACTGAGAATTTCAGGCAGGATTTGAGCAAAACTTAGAGACATGAGAATGTCCTTTATAGGTCCCTGTCTTTTTTGCAGCGATATATTTTACAATTCAATGCTAGTTCTGAACTTATAGTTAGTTAACATAAATATATTTACAAGGCTGAGGTATTAAGCAGATATTTTTTCTGTTAGTCAGACTGCTAGCTCCAGTGGCTGTATGTGGTATTTTCTGACAACAATTGTTGCCCTCGTTGTGCAAATATGGCAATCTAAACCAACAGATGAACAGATGTTGTTCTGTAGCAGAAAGATGACAATGTTTGTGGTAGTGTCATGTAATATTATTGTAATCTTCATACAGGTATTTAAACATTGAATATGATCCAAGTCCATAAAAAGCAGCTGAAAAAATTAGTAACTTTGTGAGAAGAGTTATGTTTTTTTCTTCAGACATAATTTAAGCAGCATTTATTAAAGTCTAATCAAATATCTCTATAATTAATAAATAGTTTAAAAAAACCCACTCAGATTGATTTTTAGGAAGATGAAAATTACCATAGCATTTCTTCCTTTCTGCAAAGGAAAAAAATTGTTTTGCTTTATCAGCTCAGGATATGTTTCCATATGTACTCTTGGGAACAAGGCAATGTACTTGACCGTCTACATCAAGGTACCAACATGTGCTTGTAAAGGATAACTTATAAGAAGCTAAAATCTGGAGCATATCTGAAGATACTGGTACTCAGAATAGGTCTGAATTGGAGTAGGAGTAAAATTTATCCCTAGGGACAGAGAACAGGTTATCATCGATTTAATGAGATGAGTGTAGTCTCCTGTAACATCCTCAACAGAATGGTTCAAGTCACCTAGTGAATTTATATCTGCTAAGAACAGTTGAAAAAAATAGTCTTGTAAAATGAGCTGTCCTGGCTCTCTGTGAGTAGATTCGGTCTCTTAGCTCTTTGGCTGATTGTGTTAAAGAGCACCATGAAACCTTGAATTGCTTCTGCTGGTCCATCCAAGAACAGAGCTTTACTGCAGAGACGTCATGCCTCATGCAGTCAGTGAGTCCTGCAAAGGAAACGCCAGTCCAGAGTCCAGGAGATAGCTGACAGCAAAGGGAGTGCTGCTAAGACACATTGGAATTGCCATGCTACAGCTGCCAAGAGGTCCTTCAAATTACCTGTCTCTGAGGGTATATTTGCATTGGTTATTTCAGGGAGATGAAAAGAAATGTGTTCGTACTCTGAGTTGAAAGAAAAAAAGCTGTGTGACTGTGTTAGTCTTGGACCTATGAAGAGCCTGGGTATGGTGTTGCCGGCAAAGCATCACACTAATCCTTCGGTTTTCCTTTTGCTCAGAACATGGGTAGAGTGGACTTGTGCCAGATGAAATATGCAATGTGAATATACCCTTAGATTCTTCCATTACAGGTTCAAGAAAAGCCTTATATTTCTCCAGTTCAACTAAATGCTTGTCATTCTATTTACTCTAAAGATAAGCAGACCAATAGCTCCATTTACCAAGTTGAATAGAATTTAGCATTTTATTCTAAAATAAAAGTGTCTTGGAGCTGATCTTGGTGATATACTTCTTATTCACTTATCAATAAATTGATCACTTCCTCTACAGGAGAAAAGAAAATTGTAATTTAGAGCTATCATACAATAAAGTATTGTCAGGTGCTTCAAAGGAGGATACAAAGTGCCCTATAGCTGTAGAATAACCTGCCCCAGATTACATTTTACCCTAATCCTTAGTTGCTAGAATTTGGTTTACACCTGCCACTAACACATTCCATACTTCCTCCAATTTTTGGTAGCATTAGCCATTATGACTTTGAACACTCAAACTATTCACAGAATAGCCAGTAGTTTTTTAAATTTACCAAATTCTTGACTTCCACAGTTTACTTAGAGTTTGAGAAAGTGACACTTCCATTTTAGTATTCTCCATCTCCAGATTATGCTGAACATGTCCTTGGTCTTGTGTCATGATTCTCTAAAAGATGAAAAAAAGATTATTATAAAGTCCATCTTCTCTAAGGCTATCCATTATTTTATATACAGTGTCATACAAAGCCATCTCCTATTGCTTTTGAAGAAACTGTTTATCTCCTCAGGATTCCCTGTGATGCAGACTGATACCGAAGTTATTTTTCTCGTTTATGATGTTTCTGTACTCCTAAATGTTTCTTTCAATCCTCTTAGGCCGATAATTTCCTTACAAACTTTCTACTTCCAAAATATTTTAAAATTCTATGTTCTTTAGATTTCTTCTCAACTAGAACATTCTTAGGTCTCTGTTTTTCACTTTTTCCAAATTTACTTGCAAGGTTTACTTCCTTTCACTGAAGGATACTTCCTTTGTTAAAGTAATTTTCCTAATTTGCAAATGAACAATACTGGCTTTTCACTTTGCTCTTCTACTTTTGGAATAATTAACAGGTTAAAAAAGTTCAAAGTTATTATTTTATAAGTAACTTCGAAGATTTATTTTCTCAGCTGGTTACTGCCTGAACCAAGTCTCACAGAAAAGAGGATGCAATTGGTGCTGAACTTATTCTGTTTCCTCTCCAAGAAGAAAATAGAAGTTTAATTAGAAGTATGTGATAAGTCATGGGCACATGACTGAATAATTTTAGAAGTGATGTAGAAAAACTTGGAGTATTGATTATTTGGAGGTATTCTCTGAGAAGAGGTTTCATATCTTCGTAGACAGACTTCACCTAAGCATATGGGATACCAGCTTGCAATCCAAGCTGGCAGAAAGAATAAAAAGAACTTGAGAGATGGAAAGAGAGCCTGGGAAGAAATCATATCGTTTCTTCATTTAACACCCAGGGCAGGGGGAATTTTGGCTTCAGGAAGGTGGTGGCAACAAATATAGAAAATAGGAGCTCAAAGACTGAGCAGTTTAACTGGAGTGGTAATAAAAAAAGCAGCAGAGTTAGTAAAAGAATGCCAGGAACCTATGCCAGGAACAAAATAGAGGATCCAAAAACAGTGAGAAATTAAATTCAAACTTTATGGAAATAATTCTGTTAGAATGGAATTGCACCAATAATCAGAGAAGAGAAATATTAACTGAAAGGTGTATAGTCTGCATAAAAAAAAAAAAAAAAGAAAAGAAAAGAAGAGAGAGAGGATGATAACCTGGTAAAAGCCAAAATTACATTGAGGAAGAGCTGTAAAGACAAGGGAAGGATGCAGAAACCTGCGGTAGGATGAGATCACCTCTGTTTTAGTAGGAAAATACTAATGGAAACAATTTAATGGTGGGACACTGCAGTTCCTCATATGTAAAGTAGATAATAAACATACTAATGGCTGTCGAGTTCTGGACATACACCCAGTAGATTTCTTCAATACAGAGTCTATTTGCCAACATACCCTGGCCTTTGTTTTGATAAAGAACAAAGACATCCCTGAAAAGCCTGTCATAGAAAATCAGGTTGTATTGAAAGCAAGTCAGATTATTTTGTTTAAATGAAATGGAAGGATAAACAAAACAGACATAACTAAGAAGGGGTTTTGAACATTTTGATAAACAAAAGAAGGTAATTAGGAAAGTGAAGTCAGCTGTACGGAGGAGCTTAGGGACTTGAATGTGGAGGAAGCTTGGATTTCTTCATATTAAAGATACAAAAATATTCTCTGGAACTTGCATCTAAAAGCAGGAAAAAATATAAGAAAAAGTTCCAGATCTAGCTGGAGGAAAAGCTGTCTCTGCAAGGATACCAGGGGCAAGAAATGAGGCTAGAAAGAACAGGAAAACATATGTCCACCAAAGAAAACTGTTAGGGAGAGCAAAAATGGACAAAGTGGGAACTGACAAAAACCTAAACTTAATCGGCTTTGCAAAGACTTCTAAAACGAATAAAATGCCCTTTCACCACGTTGACAAAAGCAAAAAGGGAAGAGGAGTTGCTGGGGAAAGGGAAATCTGAAAATCAACTTAAAACAGCTGCTAGGCTGAAGAAAGATTTTGCTGCAGTTTTTAACAAGGACAGTAACAGTGGGCTTGGGGACAAGACAGGCTGGCAAGTGAGGAATTAACATATCTAACAATAAAGCAAAAATGTCAGACAGGTTGAATACACTTGATAGCAGGAATTTTTTAACATCTGTTATCTCAGAGACGGTGTCATAGGTTCTGAAAGGACAGAGAGCTATGTGTGGGACCTGTAAAAAGGGGCTGAATGTGTTCTCTGGTCCTCACTGCTAGTAGAGAAATGCTGATTTCGCTCAGGCTGTGGCACAGAGCTTGGCTCCCACACGCATCCCGACGAGCAGTTTTGCCATGACTCACCTGCATCTGTGCTGCTCCCCCACTTTAGTACCCATTTCTTTTTACCCATTTAATTTAGTACCCGTTTCATCCTCCCTTGCTATGGTGCTGGCACAACTGCTGTTTCTTTTTGCAGGAATGGTGCTAGCAATAAGTCAGAAAAACAATTAGTCAGGAGTAATCAGAAAACTAAAACAGTGTTAGCCACCCCTGGAAGATCCATTTGTCCACCATAGAGTATGTGCTAACATGGCACTTGTATTTAGGGTGTTGAATCAACTGCAAAGGAAGAATGAATCAAGAAATCTTCAGGTTTCTAAATCTTGTCTTAATTGTAGGCAAAGCTGCAGAAACAAATTTGGAAGGAAAGGAAAATTAAAGATGCAGGTAAAGACAAACGGAATAAAATTCAGTGTGAGCTTATACAAAGTGGCTGTACCAACTAATGTGATCATCTTTATTTAATAAAAGCTGGACTTAGACTTTCTGTACCTGGGAGGTTACTCTACACTGACCTAGCCTTGGAAGCACAAATGCTCGGGTACCACACACAGTCTGTGGCTACCACTGCCTGCATGGTGATGAAAGAAAATTGTCGGACCAGAGGAAGATAACCTACATTGAACTAATTTTGTCTGATTCAGAAGTATTATGTCACAAAACACAAAGCGAACTAATGAAAATTTGTGATAATACAAAGCTGAGATCCCACATTGATAGAGGGAAATGTCAACATGGGTTTTTTTTTTGAGGACTAAAAGAGGAGAAAGTGGATAGAATGTAATAATATGAAGTATGAGGTCAGGTACTGAAGGAATAATAATTGTGTGGACTGAAAAGACAGAAGAAAAGGAAGAGCTGCATTAGCAAGTGACTGCATCAAGAAGAGTCATCTACATAATGCTATCACATAAAAGGAAAATGTGTCTCCAAGGCATATCGAGTCCATTCTGTCCATCCAGGGAAGGACAGAACAGAATAGAATGTTAATATTATTTTCTTGATGGTATTGGTGGTACTTCACCTGCATTACTGTGAACAGTTCAGTTTTCTCCTGTTCAAGAAAGATTAATTCAGCTGGGATAGGCCTAAAACAATCAGGGAAATGAAAAGCCTGGTTAATTGGAGGAAACTAAAAGCGTCTGGCTTGTTTACCATGGAAAATGATAATGAGAGTTAAATATGTGTTTATTCTCCTTTAATATGGAACAAGAGTTCTCACCAGGTAGAGAAATGATCCATCCAAGCTAAATGACAATTACAGTTTTACGAATAAAAATATCCACTATAATTAGCAACTAATAAGCACAAAGTTAAAAAAAAATGTTTGAACCATAGTATTATTACAAAGAGGTAGAAGAGCTTTATTTTAAGTGTTGGGTTCAATGAACTTTTGTGAATGTTGAAGTCATATTCCCATGAATTTCTTAGTATTGGGCACCTTCAAGGCTAGAGATCCTGAATGTGAGAGAGAATGTGAAGGCCAAACACACACAACCCCAGGGCTAAGAAGTCCACGGATCCAGGGCTCAAGAAGTCAGGAGTACAACAGTTCTGCTAAGCATGGTCCTAGCTGAAACCATAAAGAGTGGGATCTCATGCTCTGCTCATCAAAATATCTTCTCAGCATCACTGCTGATATTAAAAGACAATTTCACCAAGCACTTTAAGGACCCAGGAAGCATATTGAACATTTCAGTTGTATTGGTTTTTTTTTTTTATGTCAGTCTTATTTGGATCAATATGGTCTCTTGGAGGACAGGTGGCGAGGAGGAGGAAAATGTGCAAATTTAAAAATGGAACTTGACAAGTTACTAGAAGAATTATTACATGATGACTTCTGACTTCATATGTTGATTTCTTCTCACCTAAATATAGGTGACTACATTGAGATAGTTCCTCTTGATTCTCTTTGGTTTTAGTGGAGAGAAATAAAACACTTTTATGGGCTGAATCATGTCATCCTAATGTAGATGTCAAAAATCAGTTAGATTAATGATGCCCTAAAAATGCTTATTTTTCTCCATTGATTATAAAAAGGAGCCCAAGAGACAAGTTCAGAAACAGGTATCTCCATTGTAGTCTTCTAAGAGATGAATTCCACCCCAGGAGAAAACTGTCCTCTATCCCAGTGGGCAGGAATATTAATAGGGGAGGAATAAAGGAGGGAAAGAGAACTGGTGTGGCCAAAGTAATGAAGAGTAACTGAAAACAGCATATAACAATGGAAAAAATGTACCTTAGCTATATTAGAGAGATGTGGAGTGAAGGCTACGGAAAGGGAAATAGCACGGAAAAAAGAGTACAAGACTTAGTTATATTGCTGAACATTTTTATTTAGTAGACAGGTGAGTACCAAAATTAAAATTCTATGTGCAGGAATGTTTTATTTTGTATGGCTGTACATATGAGAAGTATTGTCCATCTCTACAGCCACACACACACTAGATAGAACTAAACATGCAAATACACCCATGTTCTTACAGGTAGAAAATATATGAATTTTGATTTAATTTGTGTTGCAACAGCACCTTGCCATTCAAATGGAAATCAGGGTCTCATCGTGCTGTGTTAGCTGTTATACATAGAAAGGAAAATAGTGGAGAGAGTCAAGAGGGTTGACACAATGCATTAAAAATATCACTTTCTGCTAATGTATTCTTTGGCACTGCACCAAGGTTAATATTAAGCTTTCTGCCAGAAGTCAAAGGATCCCAAGTCCTCACTACTCTTTGAAATGATACTGAGTTAATGTGCCTAATTCTTGTCTCTCACTGATTTTATGCTGGCTTTAAGGCCAATGAAATACAAATGGTTTGCTTTATCTCCCTCTTGTGGGAGATGCCTTACCAGTTCCTACCTTCTGAAGTGCTTCCTACCAGGTTCTTAACCCAGCCCATAATGTTCTGGTTATAGCTATGGCTATACAAATGTATCCTGAAATTCTTAAAAGCATCTAGTGGTTTTGATTGACTTGATGCACCTTCAGGATACTTGACCATCCATCAGTGGTTGTTGAGCACATGTAAATTTTAGCACTTCAAAAGTTTAGCACTTTAAAAGCTGCCTTCAACTGGGTGTGCTTAATTTAAGACACCCAAAATCAATAATCACTTTTGAAAATTCAGAACACATTTGACACTTCAAATAGAAAGACTGGCTAATTTATTTTATTATTTCCACATACAAAGTTTTATTTAATTTTGCAGTGTGTTGGACAAAGTTACTCCCCTTCCAAATTAGAAATGATAAAAGCAAATTAAATTGCTTTCAGAGATCAGAAGTTGCTCAGCCTCTCACAGAAAGACTGGGTGCAGTTATGTAAGAAGACAAGCATGTTGATTCATTCCAATTATGCTATGCATTACTTGGAAGAGCCTTCACAAATTTTCCCTCTCCCCTCAAAAAAACCAAATTTAAACGTGGGAAAGAGGCTTCTGTATGCTATGAAACAAACCTTCTGTTGTAAGGCTGGCAAAATTCCCACTGTTTAAGGAGTGAATGAGCAATCTCTAAAAGCACAAATGCTACCCATGCTCCATTTCTCTCCTGCTGAACATAATATTTACCAGCATAAAGGCTAATGGGTCATTTTATTTCACTCCATTTTTGTGCCTCATATTATATAATAGCGTTAAAATAGATTTGCTTTTGATCATGATTTAATTTTAAGGGGAGTGATGCATAATTACATTGTTTGCAATTATCAGATTTCTCTGTAAAGCCTAGGACAGAATACTGTTGATAAATCCTGGAAATATGCTAAAGCCCTGTCTTGCTTTCTGAAGGGAACATTACTATTTGTACTAGAGAAGTGGGCAGAGCTGCTTAAGTTATTCCTTATACACCTGTGGCTTATTTGAAGTCCCAAACTCTCATTCCTATCCAAGAAAATCTCTCATTAGCTACTTCAAAGAGAATTGAGTGTTGATGGTGCTATAGCTCTTCCTTTTTTCTTCGGTCATCTGGATCCGCTGTCTCTTGTCACAACCATTCCACCAGCTTCATCTTGCCTCTCTCTGACATCCCTCATTTCAAGTCTAACTCCTTTCATGCCATTTTCCCTCACCATTTCACTTTTTACCACATCTGCTCCCTTTGTGAGTAGGAACATGTTGTTTCTGGTTTGCTCAGAAAGGAAAACCTGTAAGTCCACCTGCTTGTCCATCTTATTTCCTTGTTGGAGGCTAAGGGCTCCCAAGCACTGCCTTAGCTCTCCGCCATCTCCCCATTCCCTCCATCACTCCACCTACATCAGTTTGCAGTTCTCTTCTACTCTGCTCCCTCCTTAAAAAATTTTTCTCTTAAAAGACCTCTGTGGACATTTACCAAACTATCCTCTTTCAGCTTCATGGAATCATAGACTGGTTTGGGTTGGAAGGGACCTTAAAGATCATCTAGTTCTAACCCCCCTCCATGGGCAGGGACACCTTCCACTAGACCAGGTTGCTCAAAGCCCCATCCAACCAGGCCTTGAACACTTCCAGGGATGGGGCATCCACAACTTTTCTGGGTTCCAGTGCCTCACCACCCTCATAGTGGGGCTTTTTACCCTGAAGAGCCATGCCTCCATGACGGAATACTAAGAACTGGTAATTTAAAAGGTATTTAACTTTATGAAGATTATGCAGAAGGAATTCCTTGCTATTCTTCATGGTACTTATCAAAGATGAAGAGATCTTCGGGACGGGGTCAGTGACATCACATTAAGGGTGATCCTAGAAGGAGATCAATTAGTAGGTATTTGAATTAGATAAGAAGACCACGTCTTATTTCAACAGTCTTAGGACGCCATAGAGCACTTCGATCAGTATCTTGAAACTTATTCTTCCAGGCATCACTCTCTTCCAGTCCAAACCCCCCCTCTGCTGTCGTTTGAACGAAGGAAACTGTTCAGAAGAGAGCCCCTCTCGGGCTCCCCCCTCGGCCGGGATTTGATGCCTCGGGCCGGCCGCGCTCTCCAGCGAGAGTCTGTTCCCTGGGCGCTCGCCTCCGCGGGGCCCAGGCGCGAATCCCTCTGGCACCGCGCCTTCCCCCGGCGCCGAGGGGGCCGGCAGGGCGCTGGTGACTCACTGGGCTCCAGAGGGAGCGGGGGGCTCCCTGCCCCGCCGCGGCGATGCGCCCAGCTCCGCTCCGCTCGGCCGGAGCAGCGCCCGCCCGCTCGCACCCGGCCCGGCGCGGCTCGACGCGCCCGTGGAACGGAGAGCTCCGGCTCCCGGAGCTGCTGGCTACCGGGGGTGCCGCCCTCCCCGGCTCGGCACCGGTACGGCTCTGCTAGTCTCGGTAGCGGCTTGGCTCCCTTGAACGTACAGCCCAAGTGCAAGCCAAAGGACGGCGCCCGCTGCCCCGAGCAGCCTCCTCCCCATTCCTTCCCTTGCTCACCCAAACCACGCTTTCGACGTCCTCAAGTTTGACGCTGCTCCGTGGGGTGTGATCGCTCAGCCCCTCGTAAATGGGACCCGCCGGCATCCCTCGTATACAGTTGTAAGTGTAATGATTAGGGAGAGGAAGTCTCATGCCCTCTATAAAATGCTTCTGTTCCTAAGCATTATTTAATTTAAAACAAGGGCAAATGAGCGCCTATTTCCAGTTAGCAGGAGCTCTAGTCACTACACGTGAAACACGATAGCGCTCGGGCAGCGACACCCATTAAAGAAATCCCCACAAACAAACAAAAACCACCCGGGAGAAACAAGTCAGCAGGTCTGTCTCCTTCTCCTTGGTGAGGAGCACCCCGCTGCCTCTTAGGTGTGAAGCAGGAGCGACATGACACAGAGCCCGTTGGCTCTGAGAGCGCAGGGGACGCTGTGCCCCTGACTTCCCTCAGCTCTCAGCAAAGTTTTGTTACCCCGACCTGCGAGCGCATCGCAAAGCGGTGGCATTCAAGACCCGAAGAAGCGAGCAGTATCAGGAACTGCTCGGTGCTATGAGAACTTTAGTAGATACACCGCTATTCCCGGGGCAGCACTTTATACTGCACCGATACCCAACAGCCAGCCGAGTGCAGGTATGCGAGGAGCAGCAGCCTAACTGCGCATCAGGTAAGAAGCGGCAGCCTGCAGCCGGCTGCATCAACAGGGTGGGGGGAGAAAGTATCCGCATGCAGTGGGAGATAAGGGAATCAGATCAGAAGTTGGCCGGGAGGCGAACCCAAGAAGTTGGTGCTAACTACAGAGGTTTGTAGTTTGAGACACGTGTCACTAGCCCAGCGAAGATGAGAAGAGAAAGCAAATAAGTTTATCAAATAAAACACGCAGAGCCACATTTTAGCACACACAAAGAAAAACTATAGACACGATTCAAGAAAAACACCCCACTTTATTTGCTGCTTTCTGGTTGAAGGATGTTCGGTGAGGAGACAAGAAGAAAGACGATTTCGTGAGACTATTGTGAACTCCGATGAAGACTCCGGAGCGTGGGCTGAGCCGCTTTCCCACACATGCACAGCACCTCATCTTCAGAAGTACTCTTAAGCAAGTTTTAAAGTTCCTTCTTTCTTCCCCTGACCGGTTTGGGCACGCTCTTTGTCTCCGGTATTTTAATCGGATGGCACTGATTCCCCTCATCAGTAGCTCCGTAGAGACTACACAATGCCTCATTAAGAGCCACTTAATGACCCGCATTCCCCCCTTAAGGGCTAGGGCAGGCTAGAGCACAGGCTAAGGGGAGCGCAGGGGCAGTGTGCTAGGAAGGACTGCCACAGGACTGAGCCTTTGGGGGTCCCTGCAGGCATCGTAGGGCAAGCACCGATAAAGCCTTTAGCAGCTGGCCCGCCCGGGCTCCGCAAGCAGGCTGGCCTCCTCAGGGCAGCTAGAAGCGGGGACCAGGGTGCCCGTGGGGCTCTGGGCGCTCGTTACTGCTCGCCGCCGCCGGGGCGGGTGCCGGGGCTAGAGCCCTTACCTGAGTTCCTGAGCTTGCGGTTCTTGAAGACGGAGACGATGACCAGCAGGTTGCCCAAGATGTCCACCACGGTGGTGAAGATCAGCACGCTGGAGAGCACCGTCACCACCCAGGCGGGCCGCGGGGCACCCGCCGCCTCCCGATCCGCCAAGCCGAAGCGGCCTCGCCCGCCCGGGTCGCAGCAGTTCCTCAGGGAGCCATTCTCCAGCATCGTTGATGCCCAGCGCCCTGCGCCGCGCTCCGGCCGCCTCCTTGCGTTGACGGGCCGCTGCCCCGGCAGCGCCTCGGCGACGCCGCCGACTGGCCGCGCGGGAGGGCGGGAAGGCTTTTAACGGCCGCGCCGGGCGCGCTACGCCCCCCGCTCCCCGGCGGAGCCGCCGGGGCGGGGCTGGGGCGGGGCTAGCGCCCCCCGAGGCGGTACGGGACAGCCCGGGGGCGGGCACCTCGCCTGGGCCCCGGCCCCGCCCCGGCTCGCGGGGGCTGTTGAGGGAGCGGGGCGGTGGCGGTTGGAGCGAGCGGCGCGAGCGGCGGGGTGAGGGGGTCCCCGGCCGGCGGGAGGGCGGCTCTCGGTGCTGGGGGGCGGGAGGCGGCTGCGGCGGCGGCAGGGAGGTGCCGGGGCAGGGGCAGGGCCCGCGGGCAGCGGAGGCGGCCGCGCTTGGTCATCCCCGGTGACAGCTTGCGTGGCTGGAGAGCCCGGGAGAGCCGCGGGGACAGGCGAGGGCGGCGAAGGGCCGGGCGGGGGCGCGCGGCGGCGAAGCGCCTCTCCCTCAGCGCTTCTCCAGCAGCAGCCCCCGCCCCGCCTGGCTGCAGGCAGCTTCCCGCCGCCGGGCTCAGCCGGAAACCTCCACCTTCCGCGGGGAAACGTGGGTGGTGGTTTGTTTTGTGTTTTTGTGGTTTTTTTTTTCTTTTTGTGGGTGGTTTTGTTTGTTTTGGTTTGTTTTGATTTGGGTTTTTTTTGTTCCCCCCCCCCCCGCGAGGCTGGGTCCCTGTGTTCCCGGCAGTGCAAGGCCAGGGAACCCCCTTCCCCTCACCGCCTCCAGACGCTCGGTGCGCCCAGACGGGTTTTTCTGATGCATTCCTTCCTTTAGTCTGGGCTACAAAGCCAAGAAGGTTTTACACTTACATTGCCGTGGCCTTGTGCTTCGCGTTTGAACAACACAGTCTGTCAGATCAAGACTAAGGACAACGTCCGCAGAGAGATAACTGCAAAAGTCACGGACAGGACGTGCTCCAAACCAATGTCAACTCTCAGAAAATGTGTGCATTTCAGAGGTTTTTCCTTTCAGGCTGCAGGAGTAGATAGTAGGGCATCAATCTGAAATTAAGTCTGCAACATATAGTTTCATTTGGGATCCCAAAGTGACAGATGCTATATGCTCATTTGCATTAAATAAATAAGATGCACGCAACAAGGGAGGACAGACCCTGCATGTCTCCGTGCCTGGCTTCCAGCATGCCTGGCATAGTTACCAGGTGTCACTGGCAGTGTGTCAATGGGTTCACATAGCATGTGCTGACAGTTAGGGCTGCTCACAGTAGACATACCTCGGAAGGGTTTTGTGTCCTACTTTGCATTGTTTTCAGGCCAAACAGGCCACACTGGATTGTTGTCCAGCTTCCAGGTTTTGCCCCACTTTTGAGAATGATGCAGGAGCTACACCTGCAGAAGAGATTACTGCGTAGCTGTATTCTTCCTCTTTGTGTCTGCTCAGCACGGAGGAAGGTACGCCCCATAGTTTTTCAAGAATTAGATCTTGAGATAGCCTGCCTTTTTGAGTTAATTTGGGAAAATGGGGCAAGTTTCTGTCCTTTCTAACAGCACATAATTTATTACGGCACACTGCTTCTTTGAAACTTACCTCTACACAAATGTGCACTGGTGTAATCAAAATACTACAAATTATTGTGTGGACTTCTTTTTCCAAATTAGAAATAGTTTGTTGTTCAATTTAAATGTATTCCTAATCAATTTTAGATCTACTAAAGTAGTCCTGGTTGGAGCAAACATAAAAGTGTGCATGTGGATTTTTGCACCAGTCTTATTTACACTGATTTAAAAAAAAATAATCATACCTCAGATGCTTTCTGTTTAATGTAGGCAATATGAAAAGGAATCATGATCCTTTTCAGATTACAGATAGAGTTATCACGGCTTCATGGCTTGAACCAAAGGACTGTCTTCTGAGAATTATCACTCCTGAATAGTTATTTTGCAGTTCTGCCATAGGAAAGTAATAATTGTGCACTTGACAGAACAGGCTCATTCTTGATGGAAGCAAAAGTTTACCTGACTTTTCTTTTTCTTTCTCCAGAAGTTTAAAAGGAAGTTTATCCAAGGAAATGCCTATTTTCTGTATTCACCAGTGCAAAGAAGGATTTTTCCACAGTGAATAATAATCTACTTTTAAGAAGAGCTTTTGCATTACAGTGTCTTCCTTTATCTACCTCTGTTCCAGTTTCCCTTTTCAGAAAGTTGGTATCCTCATTGCCCGTTATCTATGTACTACTCTGATCTTACTGACTTATTATGGAAAACTTACAGATATTATCATTTATTTTCATGTCTTGGGCTCTTTCGGGACGTCTTTCCAGAGTCTGTATAAGTGCTTTTAGGAGAAATGTACCATTTTGTTGTCTGTTATTACTACAGGATTTATGTTCAACTGTGTGTCAAAAGCTTAAACTGTCCCTGAGCATAAGTGTGACTTTTCAAGGTAGGCTTTGCTCCTGGCATTCTCCAGGTTTGCAGTTCATCCACACAAAAGGAACGCTATATATTTTCCCTGGCACACACAATTGTTATGTATCATCACTCATTTTGTTTTATAGCTCGCCAAAGTGTGCCATGTGATTTAGACAAAAATTAGAAAGCTATGGCCTGACCTTGGCCTGAAGTATGAGCCTGCTACAAAATGTGAAATAAAATAAGTGTTGCTGGCTTTGTAACAAAAGTCTGTCTTTTGTGGCTGCACTGGCATTTGACAGTAGGAAAACAAGTAGGTAGGAATCAAAATGGTAGCCTTTCTGCCTCAGCAGAACCTGTAAAGAGCAGGTTCATCATCTGATCTGAATTCCCACTCTCTTCATTTGTATCAGTAACATAGGTCTGAATTATTATTTAGAGTTATCTATAAACGGATAAGTTATAAATGTTAATCTTACTTGCTTTTTAAAATGATTGATTAAACTGCATTAAACGATCTATGGATGTTCTTACTCAGCTTTTTAGTAGCCTTATTTCAAATTAACTAAATTCTCTTTGAAAGTGAAATGCCGGCTTAAGCCTATTGATTGTTATGGTTAAAATGAAATAATTGTTGCAGAAAGCACTCCATCTCAAAGAAAGGGGTATATTCTTCACAGTTGGTTTGTTAAGACCTTTATATTTTTAAGTTTTGGGAATTTTTTTTCTAATTCTATGTCTAGGAAAAGTAACTGTTCTGTGTTTCTTTTTGAAAGCAACCTAAGTTTTCTAAAGCAAACTATATTTGTGTTGCAGGATAAGACCAGGAATTGCCTGGATGGTGGAACAATCAAATACTCCGTGTATTGCTCTGCTGCTGGAGGTTGTACTCTCTTGTCTGACTTTTTTTTTTCTTTTCATTCTGAAGACAAATGGCTGCTTCCTAGAGATACATTAATGCACTTTGTTTTCTGTGTTTTGTTGATTTGATTTTCTGAAGGGACTTATCTTTAATTGGTCACGGAAGTCAAAACTTTTCATAAGCATGAATGAAATTTCAGGACAAGGTTCCTATTGGTGAAATCTCTTGAATTTTGGGTATTCCAGTAGAATGGAAGAAGAAATTATGTCTCTTCTATGTTTGTTATGTCAGCACACATTTCTACAAGAAGCACAAATTTCTACAACACCAAAGGGCACTTAGAGCTAAAATGCACAATCTCCAAATAATGTTCCTACTTTTTAACTGTCTCAGTTTGAGTTGACTGTTTTCACACTGTACACCATGGCAGAGGCTGGAGTTTGGACTTCTATATTGCTTCCATTTCTATCCAATTTTGATTTTTTTTAAATAGTTCTCTATATATTTTTGAGTCAACTTGAGCCCAACCACTGTTTAAATGAAAGCCTGTTTGCCTCTTCACTGCTGTCATGAGCCTGTACAGAGAAGTTGTATTTCCTTTAATAAAGAGTCTGTCTTTTCTGTAAGAGCAGAAGATTCACTTAGTAACACTTTCTGGTCAAAAGCCTTAGTGGGGGAAGGGTTATTTTGTTGTCCATAGTTTTCCAACCCTTTTTTCCTGCTGGAAATTGCCCATAAAATGAGACCTGTCATCTCATTCTCAAGAATTTATTGGTATTTTAGTCTCATTGAATGTCCATGGCACATAACAGGATCCTTTTGCTGTGAATTGTCAATAAAATAAGTCACCTGGTTTTGAAACTTTAATCTAAATAGATTGGGCAAAACAAAGATGGGGAGCGGGAAGGGATTTAGGTTGGGTACATCTCAACCTGAGACAGAGGTCTACTTCCAAAGGACTGTGTCCGTTCGTTGTACTGTCATCATTGGATAGGTGTGGAAGGTAGATGGAATAGATAACCTTGTCTTTCTGCCAAAACTGAAGAGGGTCTTTGATGACTAGCTTAGACCAGATGCTTCAGTATTAGGTGATTAAAGGTGACTCTTGCTTGGTGAAGATTACTCCAAGGAGTCATAGCAGGGCTAAAACTAAACCTCCATCTCCTGATTCGGATTCAGTGTCAACATTTCAAATCCATCCTATCTCTAAACATGTTCACCTATTCCACCTTCCCTATTCTTTAGTGTAAGTAGATATAAGTATACACGTACTTTGTATACTATATATATACATACACTTTCTGTATATACTTGTATACAAGCTACTGTTGCTATTCCACTCCTAGGACTGTTCTGCCCATTTCTGTCATGGTTTTCTAACATATAAGCACTGGGCCGGAATGGAAGAAACTGATTTTCATTCGTGACCCAAACTAATATTTGAACTTGCATTTTTCAGGGGTGAAAGGCTAATTCCATAATCCCGCATAATGCTTTGACTAATCCTTTTAAGATGGAAAACAGAGCCAGAAGAAAATAATTGGTTTATATTGTTAAAGGGAGCTACCAAAATCCCTTGTTCATGTCGCATTCAGGCGCTGTTATCTCTGTCCTTCAGCTTGTTTTTGCAAGCAGCTGCTAGTTTTGTCACAGCCAGATGGGCTGGGAAGAGCGCGTTGCACTGGCCATCAGGAGGTTCTGAAGTCCTAGTGGTGACTGTCCCACGGGTTTGCCATAGCGCTGGGGCTGACTAACTTCATTTCTTTATCTCTTTTGTCACATTAAAATGAGGCTAAGGAAACTGTTATGTAATTCTTGGGGGGGAATTGGGAGTTAATTACTTAATAATTTAAAAGATATTTAATTTTGCTATGCAGCTTATTGTCTTTTGTTTGAGTTAATGCAAATCTGCCATGGATGGCCTAAGCTGCATAAAAACCAGGCTGTAGTTCTCTGCCAATATCAGCAGTAACAGATGGTCTACTTGCCAGGGCTGACCATGAGTTCAATATGAGCTGAAATTTGAAACCAAGGAATAATTGGGTTTGGTGAATCAAACAAATTAAATAAATAAATAAATTCACAAATTGAATACAACCTTTTTATAAAGGGATCAAGTTTCATTCTTCACCACCAGTTTCCACCAGTGTTGTCCCAAAGACAGTATGAACTGTGCTGTCTTGAGCTCTTGTCACAGTGTCAAGGTATCAGCTGAGGTATGAGATATCACCTGAGATCAGTCAGGTGGCTGACACAGTATGCACAAGACCCGGAGTTACAACTGCCTTTTTCTCAAAGGAGTGGAAGTCTGGCTCTTTCTCTTCCAGCCAGCTCCTGATTTTCACAAAACCTCTAGAAGTATAATAACCTCAAAGCTTGAGGCCGTGACTCAAATCTCGTGGAATTTAGCAAAAGTTGCAAAATTGTTGGGAGGGGGAAACAAAAGGACAGATGTATTAATAGAAGGCCTGATCATCTTAAGTCCCATTTCCATAGGAAGTTTAGGTTACAGCGTTCCTGTACTTAGGGCACTTCCATCTAGACTACTTGGTGCTGTATCCACTTGGTTTTTGTATGCCAGGAAAATAAGGACTGGGACTGGAGCTGGAACATGATGGACTCATGGGAATAAAAAGCAAGTCAGACTTGGTGATCGCTTGATTAGAATAGGTGATTTTCGGACAACCACCATCACACCGACCAAATAATGTGCTTAGCTGGATTTCGTTTTCTGCTGTTACCTATGATTCAGAGGCAACAGTCTGGCCCTTTCACTCTGGCAACTAACAAGAGTACCAGTGAGTCAACAGTGGTTGGTGGTGTGGTGCCATTCAGTTGCAATGTAAGACGGATGGATCATGTCTCTCAGGATTGGGAGACAGAACAATAGATCGTTGTGTAAATTGGAACTTATTGTCTGGATTCATTGCCTTGCCTGAATAACAAAAGCTGACCCACTGAAGTATCTGCCACCCCAGGTATAGCTGCTGTTTGGGGGTAATGCATTTAGAGCCATGTATCTCTCTTCAGTGACAGTCAACATAAAGTCTAAACACCACTTCAGTTACTGTAATAGTGTTTCAGAGAGAAACATTATTGTAGTACCTGAAGTGGTGTAGTGCTCTCATGATGGTCTTCATTCCAGGTGAGTTTTATCTATTAAAGTCTTTGAGGTAAACTGTGGTTTTATGGGTATTAAATCATTCACTGCTCTAGAGTCTTCTACTTAATGTTAAAATTAAATATGTAGTTTAGGATTTTAGTGTGTCAGTTTCAGAAAGGGTTCAAAAGAATCTCCAATTACTTTTTCATCTAGAGTGCAGTAATAATCATGCTTTTCTTCTGGCAGTCTCCTAGCACAAAGGACAAAATCATATTAGAGGACAAAGTCATATTTATGGTAAATGTTAACTATTCATGCATTGACTGGAATTCATTAACTGGACAAAATGCCTGGAGGTATATTTGTGGAAGTGGTTCAGAATTGTTTTTTCACTCAGTATGATTATCAACTCAAACAATAAGAAATGAAATACTGGCAGACTTGGTATTGCTTACATGCAGGATATGACTGAAAGCAGAACATCAAATGAAGAATTCAGGAAGCAATTTGGAACATGCTGTGGCACTATGTTTAAAACTAACAAAAAGGGAAAACGTCAGTGTGTAGCTTTATGAAGTGAAGCTTGGCTGGAAGTAGGTGAGGGCTGCATGGGTTACAGGGCAATGGTACGGGACATGGATGAAAATTAGGAAAGGAAGAGATGACAAAACTGGCCTTTTTTTCTAGTTTTGAATTTTAATTAGTACATTACTGAAAACAGGATACTTGAGAAATGCACTAATATGAAGGAGTTAATAGGTTTAGAGTATCATAAGGGTATAGGCAATTAGAACCGTTAGACATTTAAGGTTTCACAGAAGGGAATAAAACCAAAAACAATTCCAATTTTAAAAGTTAAGGTCTTTAAAGTAGCATATAAACAGGAATAGAATATAAATAGTCTTTTTCAGTCAAGGATCTTAGAGGGGCCACATTCAAAAAACCAGTAGGCCACTGAGATATGCAAATTGACAATAAGCGATTATTTTGGCAGGAGAAGCCTAATAGTCATTTCCCCCATTGCTGGCGTGGTCTAAACTTGATTCACTTGTGGAACAAGTCTGTGCATTACAGATAATAAGTGGTCATCCAAAACTGTCATAGGGTAACACAAAAAGGGTTGAATTCAGATTTTATCAACCTTAATTTTGCTATTTGTCTGACACTTTCTTCACTTGCAACCTTAAGCTGCAATTTTCTGGAATTTTTTATATCTGTCATTCACGATTTATTGACCTTCGTGTGGGTTGCCACTGATAGTGAACGTTATATATTTAAATCTTCTCTACAGCTCTCTTCCCTTCCAATTAATGAGATAATGACTAGTCACAATTGTCATTCTCTTTGTTTTCATCAGCATTAAATCCGTTTGAGGCTATTGAGTTTCATGTCTGCTTGTTTTCAGCAGAAGACTGGAGGTGCGAGATGCTCAGGAATCTGGGTTTCATTCTAGAGTTGGGAAAGGATTTGTTTTTATGGTTCTGACCTTTCAACCTATTTCTCCCGTAGTTGTTCCCTTCTGCTCTATCTTACCCTGTTCCTCCGTATCTGCTCCCTTCTGCTGTATCATGCCTTGTTCCTACTCCAATCTCTTTTCTTCCCCCTCCTTACATTGTTCCTATTTGCTTTCTCAGACAGTCCTTGTCTCCCCTTTGGGATCTCTCTCTGAGATCCCAGTACCTCCCTTTCCTCATGTGCAGGGAGTCTCCAAGCCTAGCAAAGCCCAGTTGTCCTTTCACTACCATGAAAGTTTTGTCTTACCCTTTTCCCTACTTACACGGCTTCCCAATCTCACCACCCTTTTCCTGCAGTTCAATATCAATGTCTTTCATTTTCTTTCTCCCTTGCTGCTGATCCCTCTTTCTCTCCCCAGGTACCTGTACCTCAAAGTATCTTGTTGTACTGCTTCATTCATTTTTCATTTATGAAACTCTGGCCTAGGCTTCTAGAGCAGGCTGGCCCTTCGTCGTGGTTTAACCCCAGCTGGCAACTAAGCACCACACAGCCGCTCGTTCACTCCCCCCTGCAGTGGGATGGGGGAGAGAATCGGAAGAGTAAAAGTGAGAACACTTATGGGTTGAGATAAGAACAGTTTAATAATTGAAATAAAATAGAACAATAATAATAATAATAATAATAATAATAATAATAATAATAATAATAATAATAATAATAATAATAATGTTATGAAAAGGAAGATAACAAAAAGAGAGAGAAATAAAACCCAAGAAAGACAAGTGATGCAAATGAAAAACAATTGCTCATCACCAACCGACCGATGCACAGTCTGTCACTGAGCATCGGGCCCCTGACCAGCTTTCCCCTAGTTTATATACTGAGCATGGCATCATATGGTATGGAATATCCCATTGGCCAGTTTGGGTCAGCTGTCCTGGCTGTGCCCCCTCCCAGCTTCTTGTGTATCTCCAGCCTTCTCAGTCGGTAGAGCATGAGGAGCAGAAAAGGCCTTGACTCTGTGTAAGCACTGCTCAGCAATAACAAAAACATCTCTATATTATCAACACTGCTTTCAGCACAAATGCAAAACAGAGCCCCATACAAGCTACTATGAACAAAATTAACTCTAGCCCAGCCAAAACCAGCACACTCGTGTACTTAATCTTGCCTGGCAGATTGTCCTAACCTACCTTTTACGTTCACTATGTCCTGCTTATGACTTGCATTGGATTGATTTTTGTCCTCTCCACACTAAGTGAAGAAAACCTCCTCTGTGCCTTAAGAGTGTTAGCATGGTTGGAGGCCAATGACCACATAGGAGTCTTTTTGCTCTCGTTTCCAGTCATAAACCCAGTCCAGTCGCTCTCAGGACAGCCATTTCAGGGGAGACCTTTGGAAGAGCCTGTAGCCTTCTATTGAACCATGAACAGTCAGGTCAGTGTGAGTGGTAAGGAGGGGATGAAACACACTCAACCACTCTGTTGAGGTGGCATTTGCAATAGTCACAGAGGGGAGAGAGCAGAATCTCTGCAAGTTTTGGGGGATTCACATTTTAGTCAACATTAGAGCTTGAGAAAAGCTCATACATATTCAAGGAGAATAGGAGCTACAGAGAAGGTTGTCCTGTAACTTTGGGGATAGCATGAAAATAGCCTAATATTTGGGTCTGAGCAGCTCAGTTTCATAGGATGCGTCAGCAGCTCTTTATGGTGTAAGGACATGGTGGAGTTCAGTTAATGGATGTCTTCTTGAGGGTCTATAGCAGAAGGGTAGGTAAGCCTTGAGTTCACCTATTGCATCTTCTGGGAAGAGGAGGTAGAAAGTGAATAGCAGCTCCAGGACATTCTCTCCCAAGCAATATTTCCCTATCCATAGTGTCTGTGATCTGCAGGCTTATATCCATATGTGTTTTTATGTCTGCCTGCTCTGTCATCTTAAAGCTCTTTTTTTTTTTTTTGCCACCCTTTGGAACAAACTGGACCTCTTTTTTCAGCCAGTTTTTTAGTAACTATGATTACCCTTTCTTGGCTTTACAGCCCATCTGTCCCTATATTTGTAGTAGAGAGTTTCTCCATTCCTGAATTTCTGTCTCAATCTTTGAAGAAGCTTTCATAATTTCACAGGGATTTTCTTAATTTTCATATTCTTTGTCCTAAAGCTAGCCAGAGTTCAGGGATGGTAAACATCAAGCTTGTCATAGCCAATGCTGGTGCTGTAACTGTAAGAGTAACTACCAAGCCACCTTTGCTCCACAGCAGCTGATCATGGACCAAACATAAAAACTTTTCCATCTTGGGGTTTTCTTTTTTTCCCTTTTCCCCACCAGCATAATTTTAGAAAGCTGTTTTAAAGGCTTCCTCAGAGACCTTTGAAATGACAAGCACTTTCCTATCTTTTCGCCTGTGTTTGAATCGTGATGGCTCATGCTGTTATGTAAGTTTGCTGTTTCAGGCTTCCATTTATGATTGTGGAGGCTGCATTGTTTCAGAGGCCGTGGGACCAAGTAAGTGAAGCTGGAGGAGGGTAGCCTAATGGGTCTAGCAGAATGGCAGCATTTATACTGCTTTGTGCAGTCCTAATCAAAACTGTGTTCTGAAACACGACAAAGCAGTGAAGAAAAAATCTAATTGGAGAGGATAAGATATACTGTAAGATATCTCTTATTCACCAAAATAGGTGAATTCCAGTCTTCTATAAGACTGGAAAGGCTTCAAAAGAAAGGAAAAAGTGGTCCTGCACTGCTGTGTCATAGGACTTTCCTGGTTTTGTAACTCCTGCAGAAATACTGGAAGTTCACTACACCATTACGGCTATGTTGCAATGTGGTTTTGGCACTTAGGGAGTAATAGTGCCTATGACCCTTAACCTGCACTTTGCTGGTGCTACTTGTACTATCTCGTGTCAGTAAATTTAAAGCTGAATTGTTAAGAGCTTTACTTGTTTGGAAGAAAATCAATTGTTAGACTGAAATAAAGTATGTGTGTCTAAAATTTATGTTTGCAGCAGCAAAGCCTTTCTGAAATTCATGTTTATATAAAACAAAGGTTTTACTGAAACAAAGATCCCACTAATAGTTTTTAATATTAAGACCCTAAACCATTGTACGTGAGGTCAGTCTTGATCACGATTGAGGCAGAAAGCTGTAATCCTCCGAAGTGTAATGCCTGCCTTGCCCTGCTGTTTGCTGTCTCCCTTCTGTAGAGACTGTTCAGAAAATTCCATCTTGTTCCATAGTCATTCATTGATGCAGAGCTCTAATCTCAGAAGAAATATCATTATATATTCCTAAAATTACCTGATCAGCTCCTTGATAAAAATTTAAGTTTTTCCACCAAATTGCTACCGATTGCATATTCTACACATATGTAGTGTTTTGATGTCTCCATAGTTGGGAAACCTCTGGTTTCTACCCTATGCTACTTTTTGCTTATCCCAGGTCCGTCAGTTTATTCACAGTTGTTTTAAAATGTCTTGGCTGTAGCACTACACAAACATGCAGTCTTTTAAAATACAACTGATACATCTCTGTATCTAACTGATTTACCTTTTCTTTTCAACACTCAAAATAGTAAGTTCCATAAATAGACAAAATCATATCCATGTGCATTTTTATATTACATACACACCTTTATGAGTTGGTGATCTATTAATCATATTAACTATTAAGAAAATAAGATATATCCATCATCACTGAGAGAAACAGGGTTTCTTCTGTTTGGAGATAGAGATACCTTTGATTTGGATGCAATTTTCCCAGTTACTTTCGCTTGTTCATGTTTTTCTCTTTTTTTATCTTCAGATAGGGCAATTGACCTGTAAAAGTATTATATCTATCCCTTTTCAGACATGATAATAAAATGAAATTAAAATAAAGTGAAACAAAGTCAAGCAACTTAATAATATTCATAGAGTTGGAATGGATTACTTTTCTGTTCTACCTCTGGAAGATAAAACAGAAAGGATCATTATTATTAGTTATCTGAGTTACTCCAGCTTAACTATCTCCCTCCATAGGATTTTCCAATGATGTTAAAGGCCTGATTAACTGCATTTTTGCTTTTTTATTTCATACAATTCATCAGCTAATATCCTCATACTATTGTTTATAAGTTCTCAATTCATGTTTATTATCCATTTATTATATATTATTTGTAACTGATAAGTTTGTTAGAGCTTACATTAGCAGTTCTTATTTATGCATAGATTTCTACCATCTTTCCTTTTTTTTTTAGTTGGTTTGGTTTGGTTTTTTTTCCATTTCCTTCTTTGTACTCTAAAAAAAATATTGGTTTTCAGATGTCACTTAAAATCATACATTATAGTGTTAACTTCAGTTTTTAACGGTTAGGTCTCTCTGAGTTCAATAAAATACCTGATACCTCTCTCTCCCTCTCTGCCTTCATAGGGTCACACCTAATCCACCATTCTTTCAACAGTTAGCTATTTACATCCTAGTAGCACTTTGTTGGTGTTTGTTTTCAAACTTGTCCTTTTTCTTTCTTTTTTTCTCCTGATTTTGTAGCCAGGAAACCCCCCTGCTATGTTTCTTTCATGCACATACTCGCATGCTTCACTGAATTTAGCAATACTATCTATGAGCTTCAACTGCTTGTTTTCATGTTAATTGTATTGCTTTTTTTTTTGGCTTGTTCTGCAGTTTTAAATGTTTTACCTCTTCTACCAGTTAGATATTCTTTTGTATATGGTTCTCTTTTTCTTCCAAAACTTTTCAGAATGCATGTTAGAGGAGCCTCAAAGCTGATGCTGCCTTTTCTCTTCTTGTTTTCTAATTCTGGGGTTCATAACATATTTGGGTCTCCTATTTATATGATGCTTCACTCTTATCCCTCTTTCTGAGGTCCGATTGCTGCAGATCATTGTTAGCAAATGTTAAAGCCCTGACTCATTCCTGTGTTTATTAACCTTTTGAGCCTTTTGTTCGTCTCTCAAAATTTTCCTTGCTTGTTGGAACCTCTGTGCTAATTCAACCGAAGAAATGGTTACCAGTCTGATTCAGCAGCTGCTGCTGCTCACATGAAGTTCCCGTACCACTATCCCAATGGTTGTCTCTCATTTAACCTCTCATCACTCCATAGAGGTATCCCTGTTTAAGACCACTGTCATTTTTGTTACTGCTTTAATCTGTCTGGGACTTCAGTTCCTTGTGATAGCAATTTGCTTTTACAGCTCTAGCCCTTTTACTACAGTCTTGATGATTAATAGAGCTATTGGTTTTCTCTGCATGGCCGTCTATATTGCACCACTGGTTCTGCAATAGTGCATAGTGTGGTGAGTAACTGTTCTTATCCAGATTCCCCAGCACAATTATTATTATCAGTCCCTAGTCTGGATGGGTCTGGATCTCTGTCTCTCCCCATCCTAGTGTTCCGGGTCTCCCAAAGAGCTGTAACAAACCCGCTACGACTTTGAAACTGTGCTTACAGGGCCACCGTGTGTTTCTCTCATCCTTTGTGGTCAGCCCCTGCAGGAGGATGGCAGGGAACAGCCTGGCTGATTCTAATGGAATATTCAAATTCTCTTTTGTATGCTCCTTCTCTAAAAAAAACCCAAACAACCCTTTAGCGCTTCATTCAGTTCTTGCATTTACTTCATCAGAGTAGCTTTCTTGATTGCATTGGGCACAGCCTGCTCCTGGTATTCAAGCTTTCTTTGTTATATTGATGGATGTGCTGGTACCTGGCAGTTTGTTTCCTGATCACTCCTTAGCTCCACCAGAAGGTGGGCCTTCTCCAGTTTGACCATGAGCCACGGGAGGGGGAGGGACAGGACTCCCAAGACTATCACTAGGAGGGAGAGGATACAGAGCCTACTTTTCTCTTTCCTTGCACTGATCTCCTCCAAGCAATACAGCAGAATGCAACTCAGATTGTTCCCATGCTTCTGAAGCATTTTCTATATACCTGGTCTTGCTGAGTACCTTCTTCCCCTGTGTTATTTCTTAGCACTGCCTTAGGGGTTACGCTATTCTGCCACTCCTTATTCTACCACCACACTTTCACCACTTACCCTGAGAAACAGTATTGAGGGGTCAAAGGTGTCAGTTCCTATAGCTTCTAAATTATTCCTCTCCCTAGATATTTTTCTTTAAGTTCCTATTATTTACTTTTGTCCATACCACTGCTGTGTCTCTTAACCAAGCTTTTAGTTTATTCCATACTGGCTTCCACAATTACAGACCCTAAAGTTGCAGACCCTTAGCCCTGGGGACAGGCCATCCACGACAGTTATTTTAAATGTGACCTAGTCATAACCTGGGGCTTGTCTGCCTTATTGTTCAGAAGACCTCAGATGAGCCTAACAACTTTTTCAACCCCACATTATCCCTCTGTGCCCTTATTTGGCTTATGCTCATCTAGGTAATACAATTATTTAATTTCTGATCTTCCATTTAAAGCTTGCATGGTGTAACAAATCCACTCAGCCTGCTAGCACTTCCCTCATTGGTTCCCAGATCCACCTTAAACTTATTTATCTGAGTTTTTTTTGCTTTCCTAAACCAGTTTTGCTGACCCACAAGGTTGCACTCCTTTAGCGATCAGTAATTGCCTACTGTGATTTATGTTTACAACCTGGGCCTTTGGTCCTGTCTTTCCTTCTTCTCTCTTTCTGCTCCCTCTCATTGAACATCCCAGGAGATTTACTTAGTCACCTTACACCAGTCGTATTTATAGGGCGAAGAAACAGCCTTCTATTTTGCACAGCCACATTCCCATCTAGGAATGCTAAATCTGGCACTTCCCAATTTGGCAAATTCTTCCTCATTTAAGCCTGTCTTTCTAAAATGGCTCCTCTGACCAGGGTCATTTGAGTGCACCTGAGCAGTTGCCACCAAGCACTTGGGGACTGGTGGCATCCTCACAATGAGGCTAATCACGTTCTAGTCAACAGCTACAGGAATGGTCTCAATCCTCGATGCAAGGAAGCATCTGCAACACTGAGGTGTACATAAGCTTCAGGCAGCCTTTCAGTCCTGCCTGCACATTGTCTCACAACCAGAAGAAGTAAATGCTGCTTTCTTGCACTGGTGCCCTCTCAAACACTTGGACTTTAGTTTTGCCTTGAAAAATACATCCCAAGAGAAATGGCCAGGCTGAGCGGCAGAAGGTGTGCAAAGAGGAGCTAGCATTTGATTTCACGGAAACGATGTAAATGTGAGCAAAGTGCCGCTTCTGTCTTTGGCAGGTTTCTGACCTGCTCCTTCCCTGTCGGTGAGGTCAGCAGTGGGCTGTCAGAGGGGATGTGTACGGGGGGAGAGATCGCCAAGTTTGGGGAGTGCAGCTGATTATAAATGGAATGCTTTCACATATTAATATTTATGCAGCATGCCCACAAATGGCAATGGAAGGTTAATTTTAGATTACTTTAAGTTGTATTTCAGTGGAATAGAAATCTGAAGAGGTGTTGTGAGACTTCAGTGGCACGACTGTTATGAAAAAGTGAGGGTTTTGTCTGATCAGTAGGCAAGGGAGTTTTATGATATTATATCTATAGGTTTTCATGAATGGCTGAAGGTACATGAATTCCTTCATCAGTTTCACAGCCTATTGCAGACAGATTTTAGTGAAACTGGTTGCTGTGTTATTAATTATTAAATGAGACCATGTTATCCCTAATGGTCTTGAACCATCACCAGAAATGGTATAACTTCGTTTTTGACCATGCTAATAATATTCTCACCTGTCTTGTGGCATGCTACAATTGCTCCAATGTTTTACTTTCTGACTACTCTCGAAGCAGCAAAACTTATTTTGGTAACATAATGGTAGGACATATACAGGTTGCAATACAGTTTTGATCTGTGTTCCTTTTTCAAATGCCATTATATCAAATCCATTAAGTGCTTACAATGGACAGGCTGAAAAAATGACTCTCTGTGCTACTTTTAGCTGGGATAAAGTTAATTTTCTTCATAGTAGCTAGTATGGGGCTATATTTTGGGTTTGTGCTGAAAACAGTGTTGATAACACAGGGATGTTTTCGTTACTGCTGAGCAGTGCTTACACACGGTCAAGGACTTTCCTGCTCCTCACCCCACCCCACCAGCGAGGAGGCTGGGGGTGCACAAGAGGCTGGGAGGGGACACAGCTGGGACAGCTGACCCCAACTGACCAAAGGGATATTCCATACCATATGATGTCATGCTCAGCAATAAAAGCTGGGGGAAGAAGGAGGAAGGCGGGGACGTTCGGAGTGATGGCGTTTGTCTTCCCAAGTAAGAGTTACACGTGATGGAGCCCTGCTTTCCTGGAGATGGCTGAACACCTGCCTGCCGATGGGAAGTAGGGAATGAATTCCTTGTTTTGCTTTGCTTGCGTGTGCAGCTTTTGCTTTCCCTATTAAACTGTCTTTATCTCAACCCACGAGTTTTCTCATTTTTACTCTTCCAGTTCTCTCCCCCATCCCACCGGGGGCAGTGAGCGAGCGGCTGCATGGGGCTTAGTTGCCGGCCGGGGTTAAACCACAACACTATCAGAGAAAAATAAAGAGGTGCCATATTTCTGTGTCTCAGTGACTCAGCAGCAGATCTGCTAAGCTGACAAAAATAAAACCTAATTTTTAGTCCTGTACACTCAATTTCAACTCTGATAGTCAACTGGGCTCTTGACTTCCCAATTATCACCATCACTAATAAAGAAAACTCTTTGAAATGAACACCACCATGCTGTGTTCCTTTAGTTACCTACAAAATTGCTCTGACAGCCTCCTATCTTCTCCAGGAAGATATTTCTGAATTGATTGTGAGACTGTGATTAGCAAGGACAAACCTTACCTTGATTTCCAGAACCCCTGTTGAATAAACAGGATTTGAAGTTAAAAAATCCCATAGTTTTTAAAATTTGGGACTAGGCAAATTGATATTAAAATCAGTGAAAAAGTACATACAGGACTGCAATCCTGTAATAAAATTGCAGATTTCTGTAATACTTCAGTTGGTTCAGCACCAATTCTAATCCAGAAAGGAAGTATTTAAGTTTGACTGTGTGACTGAATACCTTGACAACAGGCAAGTGGCAATCTTGGTAGTGATCTGAATCCCTCAGAGCAGAGACATGAGCTCCAATGAGCAATCCCTTCATTAGGCTGTTTAATGCTAAACTCCAAATCACATATCCTGGATTTCTCTCTCATATATATTTTAATAAGCTAAAAGGATGATTTGTTTTAAATAAGCTAATTACCTTTAGGCAAGGGATCAGTATTGTTAATGGCAGAATTCATGCAATTCCTCTACTTAATCAGACCCATTTTCACAGACCGATGCACCTACATGTAGTATGTTTAATAAGACACATTCCCCATCTACTAGCTGCAGAGATTAGACAGTAGCTGGATCAGAAGAAAAATGTTTTTCAATTCTTCTTTCTTCAGAAGCTTCTCTTCCTTTCCACAAAATGGTTAGGAGGCTGGACTCTGAAAGGCAATGATTTTTTTTTATTAAAGAAAAAAACGTTTGGAAAGGGTACTACAGGGTGGTAGTTTGCTACTGCTTGTGGATTCTTCTCTGGTTTTCATTTTTTGAACGTACAGCACAAAGATCACAAGGGTCTTGTAGGGCTTGTGTTGAATTCTCTTTGTGAACAGGCAAATAGCTCCCTTTGCTCTGAGCTCTCTTATTCTAATCTGCTAACCTGCATGTAGTCGTGATTCAGAAGGAATTGTTCTAACAGGGCATTCTCAAAACCTGGAATAATTTTTATTAAGTCATTAAGCATCACAAGCAGCACTTTTTCAAGATTTTATAATTTTTTCCTTATCTAATCAAAAAGAGAAAAAGGAAGAAGCTTTTAGTCAACCATAAGTTTAAGTGCATCATTACCAAACTTACCGGACGGGTTAAGCTTTTTGAAGATGGTGTACAGATTCCATTAGAGTGACTGTGAGAATATCCTACAGTGGTGGTTGCCAAACTCTTAGCTCAGAGGACACCTCAGACTTTCTTGTGAGCTCCCAGCATTGCAACATACAGCAGGTCCATAAACTCTACTGTTTAATATGGTTTTGCAGACTTCCTTAGACTACACACTACAGCTTCAAGGTTTTCCAAAAACTGTGGGAAACCAAAGTGATAAAGAATTCACCTCTATAGTATTATAGATTATGGATTATAAAACTGCTCCAAAGGTCATCTGAAAATTGACAGGCTATAGCTGTGCTTTCATTGTGAAGGGTTCAAGCACCCTTTAGCTCTACTTTATCACCGTGTGATATATCACACTGTTATGGCCATATATTTTTATTGTCTCCACTGCACGCTGTGTGCCTGTGACTTTGTCTTGTCAGACAGAGTTAGGTTCAGAGATGCTGTTCAAGGTAGTGAGCTTTCTTAGATGCCAGCAAATTGGAATCTGGATCGATGGGCCGAGGCCAACTGTATGAGGTTCAACAAGGCCAAGTGCCGGGTCCTGCACTTCGGCCACAACAACCCCAGGCAACGCTACAGGCTTGGGGAAGAGTGGCTGGAAAGCTGCCCGGAGGAAAAGGACCTGGGGGTGCTGGTTGACAGCCGGCTGAACATGAGCCGGCAGTGTGCCCATGTGGCCAAGAAGGCCAACGGCATCCTGGCCTGTATCAGAAATAGTGTGGCCAGCAGGAGCAGGGAGGTGATCGTGCCCCTGTACTCGGCACTGGTGAGGCCGCACCTCGAATCCTGTGTTCAGTTTTGGGCCCCTCACTACAAGAAGGACATGGAGGTGCTGGAGCGTGTCCAGAGAAGGGCAACGAAGCTGGTGAAGGGTCTGGAGCACAAGTCTTCTGAGGAGTGGCTGAGGGAACTGGGGTTGTTTAGCCTGGAGAAGAGGAGGCTGAGGGGAGACCTCATCGCGCTCTACAACTACCTGAAAGGAGGTTGTAGCGAGGTGGGTGTTGGTCTCTTCTGCCAAGCAACAAGTGATAGGATGAGAGGAAATGGCCTCAAGTTGCGCCAGGGGAGGTTTAGATTGGACATTAGGAGAAATTTCTTTACTGAAAGAGTGGTCAGGCCTTGGAACAGGCTGCCCAGGGAAGTGGTTGAGTCACAAACCCTGGAAGTATTTAAAAGACGTGTAGATGTGGCGCTTAGGGACATGGTTTAGTGGGCATGGTGGTGTTGGGTTGACTCAATGATCTTAGAGGTCTTTTCCAACCTTAATGATTCTATGATTCTATGATTCTATGAAATTGCTGTAATTTACATGAGAAAGCAAGAGTGATGAGAAGTGGGAGGAAAAGTAGCCAACAGGGAACTACATACAAAATAACTCAAGGCTGCAACAAGACACAAAAAGATGACTTTACAAATGTCCTTTTTATCACCCACCATAGCTACTTTTTTGGCCAGTTTTGTAATTAGCTGGCAGCAAACCAACAACTTTCTCTCCAGTTAAGCTGTATCGGCTCTTCAGTGCTTTGGAAGACTCTCATCATCCTCATCAGTCCGTGAGGAAACAATGGGATTTTAATCGCTGAATCTCCCTGATAATAAAGAAAGAGGAATAAAGAGTGTGGGTAATTTTCAGATTCCAGATCTGTGCTTGTTGATAGTTATACAAGTCATACTCTAATTTCTAAAATATAACTGCCTTGTTATCTGTGAAATCCTGTTTTATCTTTCTTCCCATTTATTACATGAAGGTTGTCACTCTTCTTTATACCTTTAGGATCTTGCATCATCATGTCACTTCTTTATGTTTCATCTCCTCAATTGTTAAGTTTCATCTTTTCTATTCACGTAGCAGAGCCAGCTGGAAAGTGCTACCTCTCCTGCCCTAGGAATGCTTTTCTGAGCTTCTCTATCAGCCTGCAGATCTCTTTTCATTCAAGTACTTCTCTAAAAGTTATTTCCATTCTTACAGAAAGTCAACCAACTACCAGTGAGTAGGAGACACTAAATAGTCACTCCACATAACAAAAAGATTTGAATAAGCAAAAAATTGTTTTGGTAATTTCCCCCCCAGCATATATGTTCCCCTTTCCTTATTGTCTTGCCTTTTATCTCTTTAGAGGAATAGTCAAGATTAATTCTTTCCAGAGATTTCTTTCTTTCCAAGGAATTTTTCAGACATTATTGGAAAATTAAAAATGCTAATATTTGATAATACTGGGAATGTCATAATACTGAAAATGGAAGTATGAAAAAAACTGAAGTCAAACAAAAATAATCTCATTTTTATATCACTAGTCACATTTTAATTGCTCATGTCACACGCAGCACCTATTTTTGAAAGTCCTCATATTTCCTCCATTATCCCAGCTTTTCACTGCAACTCTTCAAGTCTAGATTCATATTTGGACATGAACAGTGAGCGTATACAGCATTCTAGGCGAGTCATGTCTTATGCAGTACTTCGTGCTCTGTATGGAAAACTCATGGACTGATTTACCTTTTCCACTTTGGTGGCTTATGTTTATCCTGAGGAATAACCAGAGCATAAAAGCCCAAACATATAACTTGATAGTTGCATGCGGTTCCACATTTCTCCTATGTTTTTCAGATTTCAAAAGATGTATCTGGTAGCAAGCAACAAACTCAAAATCTGCAAAAGAAAAATGATGCTGTCGTCTTCTTGACTGTTTGATTATCTTCACTATGAAAAAAAAAAAATTGTTTCATTAGAATTTTGCTTTCAATCCAGAGAGCTGAGTGTCGCTCTCTCTTCCTTAGCACACCAGAACCAATGCAGCTTAACTAGAAATGGAAGATCTTTTGCCCGGTAAGTATTCTGCCATCTCAAAAACATGGGGGGAACAACTCGGCTAAGTAAGAAAGTAACATTATTAGATATCTTCTTGTCTGACCTTGGTTACATTTTAAGCATGCTAGAGAGGCGAAATATGTGTTTTAGTTGGCTGATGTCCCATTGTGATAACAGAGCTATATTTCTTTTTAAAAGGGAAGGATAGTCTGAGCGTTTGCTTGCTACCTGTATTGTGTATTTTCACCATGGTAGCAGTGAAAAAAAAGGAACAGTGAAGAGGTACGTATGATTGATGCTGCAGAAATGACTGAGGTATGCAGTGCTTCATTTGAATCAATGCAAAAAAAGGCAATGTCAACCGTCACCAGGTACTTTAATTTTAATGGCAATATATAGGTGCAGAGCAAGATAGAGCAGGGAGGCATTAAAGACATTTAGATAAGTTAGATGCATTCAATTTGTTCAGACCTACTGAAATTCACTCTGAAGTCATTAAAGAACTTAACCATTAAAAATTGCCTGCAAGAATTTCTGTAAGAAGTGAGGAGATCCCAGCAGATTGCAGAGAGCAAAATTTAAAATCAACAAGATTAAATTCAAGAGAGGCAATCATGGAGAATGACCGTTAGGAAGAGGAAATCAAACACACAAATATAAAAATGGTGAGTAACTCAGCCGAAGAGTTGCAGAAAAAGGATTTAGGGGTGCAATAAATCAGAAACAAGTCATATCAGATGAATTGAGGCACAGTGCAATGTTTTTTCCAGAAATGCAAGTTGTGTTCTGTGATGCATTAGCAGAAGCAGAAATGACGACAGACATAATTTTTTCAGTCTACTAAGCACTTAGCTAAGCTAAGCCTTACTGAAATACTGCGTACAGTCTGAGCATCATGTTTTAAGTAAAATGTAGACAAATTCTGATTGCTCTCAGAACTCTCTCCAAGAATAATTAAAGGATTAGATAACATGACCTAAAGGAAGGTCTAACCAAATTGAATATGTTTAGTCAAGAAAAGAAAACATGAGAGAAAGAATGAAAACAGTATTCTGGTATGTAGTAAGTTGTTATAAAATAGACAATGAGCGGTTGTTTTCCACATTTACTATGATTGTGGGAGACAGGAAGAAGGAATCTGATTAATTACAATAAAGAAAATTGAGTTCATATTTTAAGAAAAGTTTTTAACTTTTTAAAGCTGTTGGAGACAGCTTTCTGTGTGGAGATAATGAAAAATCTAGATTGAAAGAGGCAAACCAAACACAGAGAGCAGGCTTAAGGTTTGCTACCAGAGAGCTAGGTCCTAAGAACAAGGTGAATTTGTACTCTAAAGCAGAATTTGTGGAGGCTGTTGAGTACAAATCAAAGAAGGTCATAACTCATTCATGTCCTCCCACAGACAGGCCTGTAAAACATGCAATTAATTATTCACGTGCCTGGCAATGCTGATGTTAAAGAGAGTGACTGTATAAGAAATGACACACTGTGTGAAATGTGGAGTCTGATATGGAGCAGAACGCATGTTAAACAATGAATGGACAATGAATGGAAATGCAGAGTGCAACATGGCACATCACTTCCGAAAGAAAATGGAAATATTTTAACATCACTACTACTCTCTGCTGCATTGTAATTACCTTCCCAGTTCGTTCCATGTGCAGTTTACATCAGGAGTCAGCCTTAGAGTAGGAAGGGGAAAAGGGTGGAGGAGCAGGAAAGGAAACTGTTGGAGAAGTTGACATTGTATTTAGGGCTGCATTCAACGGCAACGTGTGTGCCTGTGGCGGGAGGAAGGACTACAAAGCCATTACAGAATCCTTTAATTGGAAGTGATACTGCTGTCAAATTAACACCCATCCCCACCCCCTGCGGCTGCCTATGAATGCAAGTAGGGATGAAACATTACTATCAAGGAGGTTTATGTGACAAAAGATGCCTGGGTTTATTGAGGAAAGAAGGGATCTAGGAGCAAAGCAGGAGGGGACAGGCTCTCTATCTACCAAAGTTAGCTGGTTTTGGTAATGACAGAACAGCAGATGTTGGACCAGATAATTAAGGTGTGAAGTTTACAGTATTGTGAAATATTCTATAAGGATGGATAATTGTATTAGAAAAACACCTCTGATGCTCGGTGGGGAGCAGCTCCATGCCTCCTGAATCTTCAGAAGTGTGAAATATGATGTATAAGTAAATCTAATGGATAAAACACCAATTAGCTCAAACTTTGATTTTCATGAGAAAGACTGACATCCCTGTGAGTCAGGTATGCGGATCTCATGTGCAGAAAGGATTTAGTTATTGTTTGAAGAATTGCCAAGGTTTATGGAATCTTGCCTCTGATATGTTCAAAGGAAAATTTCCTCCAGAATTAAAGCTGGTCTGTGTGCATATGCATATGAGTATCTTTTATTTGATCAATAGACTGCGTTAACAACCATTGTAAAGAGAAGGGAATAGGAGTGTATAATTTATCACCTCTCTACATTTAAAAAAAACCCCAAAAAACCTACAAGTTACTAATTTAAAGAAAAGTAGATTGTAACATATCTTCATGCACTACAGAACCCAGTCCCTCCATCAACCAAATAATTTTATCAGTGAATTCATGAAATAATTTATTCTACTAAAGGAAATAATATGTTTAAAAAAAAGTGGTTTTTTTTCCTGCCATATTGCTCTTATAACAGATGTATCACCACATGTGTCCAGAGGATGATAGTTCATGGATTATTTGTCTATTAATAGGGTGAGAAATGCTAAGAAGGGAGGTTTATTATCCTGTGAAGATGAGGCCTTGTGATCTGCGTGAAAGTTTACAACAGGCTAGTGTGTCTGTATGTCCCACAGTCTATCTACCAATGTCAACGTGCTTGAATGCCCGTGCACCCAGAATGGATGATCAGTAAATCTGAGGTCAGCATGAGTAATCTCTTCCCTGAAGGATAAATTTATGAACTCATAGTTTAGCTGAGGAGCAGAATTCTTCAGTTTTGTTACACTCTTTATTTTCCACCCTGGGTAACGGGTGACAGGCTGTACATAAACACAGAGAACAACCCAGAAGGTATTTGTGTTAATTTAGCACTCTTGCTCGTGCTAACTCTTTGATGCCTTGAGTGGCTGTTCTTCCAGAATATCTGCAAGGTGATGTGGAGTATTTATGAACGTTTGCAGAAGGTATCTTGCTCATTGTAATTATGCTGATGCTACACTGCTGAGAGAAGCAGATTAGTCTGCTGTATCATCACTGGGCTGATGGCAGTCACTCAACTATTATTCCAAAGGAGACTGTGCAATTTCTTTGCTGTCTCATTGTCTTGCAAAGGCTATCAATATTACACAGTGTCTGTTGAGCGTTGACAGTGTGTAGTGTTAAGACATGAAACATAGTTCCTCCTGTTAGAAATTAAGATTCTAAAGGAATCTGGTATGCAATATGCAATCTCACTGTGAAACTCCAAAATAAAAATGATCACAATTTTTAATTTTGCATTTCTATAGCTTTTATTGACCCTTTTTTTGAGGGTAGTATGGATAAATATAATGCAACTAGGGTAAATCTTAAGAGAACTATGCAATTCCATTTAGTTACATTTTTATAAGTTTATTCTTTAGCATAACAGGTAAGTGTCTTCTGCATTGAAAACGATGTGTCAGAGAAACTTAGGGCTGATTGATCTGAGTGAGTGTGACATTTTCAACTACTGTTGAACTATTTGTTCACAATCCCATTAACTGTAAATTGGTGAAGTAGGCATTTCTTTGATTAAATTCTTTTCTTTTTTCTGAAATAGACATTTAACATAACTCAAGTGAACCACATCTCAAGAGTGCTTTCACCATAGACAGCTACAGTTGAGTTGCATTAGATCCTTGATGACTTGCTCATGATGACTGCTTGCTCTGGCTGGGTGCAAGAAGAGGTATTCTGGCCACAACACGGACCTTCAAAGAAGCAGATAAATGGGAAAAATGAAAAGTAGGCTGGCTTTTTAATAATAATTATATACCAGATGTTACTAAAATTAATGATATGTATTTAACTGCTTTCAGACTGTGTTATGCAAGTACTAGGTATGAAACCCAGAATAGCCAGTCTCTGATAGGGCAGAAACACAGGGTGAAGAACATTTTGCCTAGATTGACATCTACACTTGAAAACATCGGTTTCTCTCTTTAAAGGAAGCCCAGTCTCACTAGCTCTAAAGTTAGGCAAGATGAGTCTGGCTCAGAGAGTGCTAAGAGATTATTGCAAGCTTGTAAGACCTGTGTGACTGCAAAGATTAAATTCAGGTTAGATAAGGCAGGGCTGAAGTAGAGGAGGTGAGAAAGGCAACATTTGGCCAAGCTGAGGGGGGAAGCAAATGTCCACTGAGTGGGAAAAAAAATGCATCTACCTTTTCTGGCTTGGTCCAGTGCTCTAGCTGCAGCCCTTCTGCGATCTAAGGACACAACAGCCACCACCAAGGGGGCATTTTCTTACTTCTTTTTTAATGCTGCTTCTTTCTGGAAACCTATTACCCCAGACATATCTTGCTTCAGTATAAACAGCACCTTTTTCCCATAATACAGCATGTGACAAATATCACTCTCCACATTTTTTTTTTCTGTAAAAGAAAACAGCAACACAGGTCTGCATAGGTCAGCTCTTTCCCATTTTAAAGACCACAGCCACAGTCTGGAGGGGGATAATTCTCAACCTTAAAGTATCTTAGGCAGACTGATGGCATGTACTCTTGCCTTCAGGCATGCTCACACAGGGGTTGTTTGTACTTCTCAAGTCTCTCCAGGGCTTATTTGGGTTTTTGCTGGTGTACCTTGAAGAGTTAGAAAATAAATTTTAAAAAAGATTATGGCCAGTGCCCTAATATTCATCAATACCTATGCATGGGCTCTACTGTTGTATAGGAACACAGAACTGGGGTCATCAAATCAAATGCCACCCTCTGTAACTGGGGGAAACCATGTAACGTGTTAAACACACAAGATCCACAACATCTGTTCGGTCCACAGCATTCCTCTCTCATGCTGCAAAAAGTAGTAGTCTCCTTTAGTAGATCAAATGCCCATAAAAAATAAAGTGTGTCCAGGATGATTCACCAGAGCAGGAACAGTTTGTCAGTATATACCTGGCACAAATCAGTAAGCATTTTCACCATGGTCCATGTGATTTTGGCAGTTAGAGCTCCAGTAACATTTACTCCTTGAAATGATGATGAGAAACATCTCTCACACAACATAACTGGGCTTATCACAAATATGACTGAACTGAAGTCCATCCTGTCAAATTATAGTTATAATTCAAGCTATGCAGAAGCCGAAAAGTTATTTTCTTTGGTGACTTGCTAATTAACTAAGCTGACAGATATGTACCACAGTGAAGAAGGTGTCTGACTGGCCATTTATTCTTGACAAAGCAAAATGTTTCTCACTCTCATTTTTCTTTTTTATTTTTCTTTTCATAGCTTTTAATAGAAATGAGTTTTCTAGTCAGAACAACAGCTAAACAATGCAGTTTACAGCAGATAGTGAATAAAAGTGCATATAATGTCTTCACCATGGTCTAATGACTCATATAGGTGTTAATGATGAGTGAGACATGATTCTTAGCTCAAAATCACTAGGTCACTGGGTTCATGTATTTCACACTCTCTTCCTCAGACTGACAGCGAGAATGTGATCACGTACCACAGTCGCCACTGCTCATTACCTTGAGTGTCACTGCTCCTCATTATACTGTATAATGGGCATGAGTGTAATCTCATTGTCTCCCCTACACAGCTACTAGTTTTGCTTTCTCTTGCTTTAAGCATCATTGACTGTTTTAGGTCATTTGACAGTTTTCTGAAGTTGGCTGACCTCATCTATGGCATCTGGGTACACCAAGCTTGGTAAAGTACATACCAGAGTTAAGACAAAACTGCGAAGGATTCAGTTTGAAATTAAGTTATTTAAATTAGGGTGTCTTCACGTAGATGTCTATATGTGAGCTATATGTCTAGGCCCCGATTATAGCTTGGAGAGATCTAGGGCTCCTTTCAGTTGCCTGCACTTCAGTACGTGGTGAGATTTGAGATCCTTGAGGGTGCCCAAAACCTCTGCTCAGGGCTGGCAGATGTGACAATGGTCCTACAGCCAAGCTGTGCCCCTTTGGAGTGGCAGCTCCAAATAGCACCCTTATACCACCTCAAATGACACTAGACACATCTGTTTAGGCAGATGAATTGAGGTCCTTTTCATTATAGTCAAGGGGGCCTGGACAGAGCGATTCATTTCATCCTAAAGCAGGCACCTAGTGGCTAGCCATTCCTTAGGACTTCAATTTGGTTGTTGGAAGATAGCTCACCTGCTTTGAGTATCCAAGGTATCCCGCCTTGTTACCAGCTACCAGTCCAGAAGGACACAGCTTCTTTTAGGTTTTGTGTTGTATTAACTAACCCCACGCAGGTGCCTTAAATACCATGGGGCATCTGCAACAGCACTAGAGATTTACATTTAGACAAACAAACAACTTTAGCCATGGGAGCCCAAAGACTGTAAAAGGAGCTTACTTTGTACACAGCCACACACAGAAGTGTCTAAGATTGGAGGTTAGCCTGTAACTGCTCTCACCTAACTAAATCCTCAAATACTAAGCTTTCTATTTGGGAACAAAATTCAGCATTTAGGGGCTCTGTAAATATAAGCAGTGAGTACCATCTGAGGGACCTAGATGTCTGAGATATCAGTACCTGGGGCTGGCAGGTAGGACAGCTGGAGGCCAGGCAGGATACATTTGGAAATCTCAAGTGGCACTTGATGCTTATGTTTATCCAGGTTATTAGTAATCTTCAAAATCTCTGCTACACTGTTCCTTTACCTAGGTGGTAACACCCCTTTCTAAATCTATTTCCATAACTAATCCTAAAAAATTTTAACCCCCTCCAGACACACACATTCACAAGGAAGTGTGGGTTACAAGCACAAGCCCCTTTTTTGGGAGTGTGGCATCTGCTACGCTTAGGTTATGTGACGATAGAGCAATCACAGTGAAGATAAAGACCCTGGGAGGAGCAACGACAGGCAGGGCAATCCCAGTAACCTAATCAGGGAGAAGGTCACCCCAAACTGGCTACCCCTAGGACCATCGAAGGAGCAGGATCAGCCCATCGTCCCACCAGCCGAGGCAGCCAAAGGAAATCTCTCCCCAGAGGCTGTGCGGACTGAGGGGATTATTGCCTACAGGGATATAGATTCATTATGGGATGTAAAACTGTGCAAAACTTATGGGATGTTCTAAAGGAATTGTGGGAATGTGTGAAACATCTTATGCGATGCTTAGGGATCAAAAACAAGGAAAGGAAGGGATCAAGATGGACTGGAGAGGAAACAGCATGGGGAAAGAGAGAACAAGGAGCTGAAAGGTTGGGTGTAAACAGGGGCCGGTCAGCATACTTGTCTGGCCGAGCCCGGTGCTTGGTCACTGCAGTGCACCCTACATTCTTACTAAATCCTCTTTCTAACTATCTCCTTGATGGAGGCACCCTCTCTTCTGGGCTGGTGTGTGTGAATGTGAGTGAGGAAGGTGAGAGGTCTTGGTGCCTGTGCTGGGGAAATGCCGAGGACCTGCAGGGCCCCAGGGTCTGGGTGCCAGCTGCCAGGAGAGAGCAGATCTGGGTGCAACTCCTGGATACACCAAGGGTCTCAGACCAGATCCTGGAGACACCTACAACATGTGTCTGTCTGTCCCATCAGAAGCCTTCAATGTTGTCAACAGGAGAGGAGAAAGAGGTCCAGGCTGTTGAGGGCGGTTCATGTCTGGGTGAGCATGATGCTCATTTCTGTGGGTGCTGACAAAGACAGCGCGTTCTGGCTGTGTTGATCTGTGTGGCCAGCTATATTAGTGTGTGTGGGGGGTGTGTGGACACAGAGCCGCAGCAACCTCCATCAATACCGCCAGGACAGGAGGAAGCCCACTGAGGCTTGTAGCCCACTGGAGTTGGCCACCTCTACAATTAGACGCCCTGGTGAAGATGTGGTGCTCTAGTTTTATCTGCACCTGTGCTGCTTCCTGCAACCCATCAGTCCACACACTGGCAAGAAAGCAATCCACAAGGACACATACCCGTGGTGTGGGTCCCTACTTGTTGCACCTCACACTGTCAGTCTAGAATCATAGAATCATAGAATCATTAAGGTTGGAAAAGACCTCATCGAGTCCAACCATCAACCCAACACCACCATGCCCACTAAACCATGTCCCTAAGCGCCTCATCTACACATCTTTTAAATACCTCCAGGGACTCAACCACTTCCCTGGGCAGCCTGTTCCAAGGCCTGACCACTCTTGCAGTAAAGAAATTTCTCCTAATGTTCAATCTAAACCTCCCTTGGCACAACTTGAGGCCATTTCCTCTCGTCCTATCGCTTGTTACTTGGGAGAAGAGACCAACACCCACCTCGCTACAACCTCCTTTCAGGTAGTTGTAGAGCGCGTGAGGTCTCCTCTCAGCCTCCTCTTCTCCAGGCTAAACAACCCCAGTTCCCTCAGCCACTCCTCAGAAGACTTGTGCTCCAGGCCCTTCACCAGCTTCGTTGCCCTTCTCTGGACACACTCCAGCACCTCCATGTCCTTCTTGTAGTGAGGGGCCCAAAACTGAACACAGGATTCGAGGTGCGGCCTCACTAGTGCCGAGTACAGGGGCACGATCACCTCCCTGCTCCTGCTGGCCACACTATTTCTGATACAGGCCAGGATGCCGTTGGCCTTCTTGGCCACATGGGCACACTGCCGGCTCATGTTCAGCCGGCTGTCAACCAGTACCCCCAGGTCCTTTTCCTCCGGGCAGCTTTCCAGCCACTCTTCCCCAAGCCTGTAGCGTTGCATGGGGTTGTTGTGGCCGAAGTGCAGGACCCGGCCCTTGGCCTTGTTGAACCTCATACAGTTGGCCTCAGCCCATCGATCCAGCCTGCCCAACCAAGTCTCCCAGCTGGATGAAGGCTTATCATAGCACTCCAAGTTTCAGATTTTTTCCCCCGTTACAAAGGATCATGCTTCTTTTACACTTCTTTTCATGCTGATTGTTTCTTTATTTCAAAAGCCTCTTTCTATTTCCTTAGTTACTCTTTAATTCAGCTGATGGCTGCCTTTCTCTCTAGCATCAACTCTGTTTTTGGGCAAACACCCTTCAAGCAGTTTTGGGTATTCCATTCACACACACTTTTTACACTCACATTCCTATTTTATCAGATACTCTTATCCAGTTCACCTTGCCAAGGCTGGGCCTTGTGGGCACCCCTGTGCTGGGATGCGGAGAGACCAACCCAGGCAAGATGCAGACTGGAAACGTGTCTCCTGTCTCTCAAGCCAGTGCTGAAACCGCTGGAGTGGTCTGTGAGTTATGACCATTGCATACCTGTTTTGAATACTCTCTTCTTTCTCCCATCTCACAGGGGATTCAGGCCCGCGCTCCACAGGAATGCCATTCATCAGCTTTGCCAGACCTAACAACCCTTCAGGCTTCCCTGTCTCCAGCACAGTGGTGTTGGACATTTGCTATGTCATTAAGTCAGGTCGTACTAGGAAAATAAAACAAAGTTTTAAATTTTTCAGTGCAGTCTTTTATTACTTTTTCTCTAATGTACCTACTGTTTGTATAATAATACACTGCTCAAAGACCAGTAAGATAAATGAGTTAAAAATCTTTACTTAGGTCACTGTTAACTTTTAAAATATCCTAATGATATTAGGATAAATATATTAGCTAAAATCAATGAAATTGACTGGGTATTTACCAGAATTACTCACTGGAGTTGGTTTTAATGTTGATTTAATTAGGCTTTCTAAGTGCTTCGAGGTCTCGATAACATTTTTGTTATTATTTCCTAGAACACAAAAACCAGTTCAAACTCCAGAAACAAAGAACTGCAATAAGTCATATAGAATCTTCATAGACTGGCAAGTATTTTAATACTGTTTTGAAAATCACTATGTTTATTTGCAGCTATTCTTAACTGATTTATCCATAAAGTTTAAATTATAATTAATCACAATTAGCATTTTTTCCAAAAGAGAGTGTTGGAAGGCACTTGCCGAAGGGATATGAGAGGAGATTACTTTTAGCATTTAATCCACCAACAATCATCTAAAATGGCAATTGCCATCTAACAGGCAAATAACACTTATCTGATAAACTGTGTGTTGGTACTTAGTGTGCTTCTCTAGACTCTTTGGCATTATGAAAATCCACGGTGTTGCAGAGGTTTTAAAGACATTTAGCACTTAGCATTCAAAACAGCAGGAGCTGCTGTAAACTCATAATAAGACTCCGAGCTATGAGATGATCCCATGTGTTTAACTTTTATTACCTCAGGAGGAATGCTAGATCCTCTGCTGGCATAAACTGTTGACTTATATACCACCTGATGATTTGCCCAGTATTTTTGGTTTGTAGTGCTTAGGATTAGAGTATTCAAGTCTCAGTTCTGGACAATTTGAATGAACAAAAATTATGGCATAACCTTACAATCTCTACTGATTTTTCTAGGAGATGAGGAAAGGACTTAGCTCATGCACTTGGCAAGATCAATTCTGGAATGAAATTAAGGTGAAACTGAAAGAAAAATGTCCAGATTCAAGCCCTTTTTTAATTCTAGGTCTCTTTTCTATGCTAAGTAGTGCCAAAATCTTTCATTTAACTAAAGAATTTGTTGAGGAAGTTGAATGTGTGAATGGATTGGGGAACTCATTAAGGTCACTAGCATACCTAAGCTCCAAAAGGTAACCAGGTGTCATGTGCTCTGGACTATATTAAGGGGAGCTTCAGGATGCCTTTCAGTCCCAGCATTTAATCAGTTTTAAGATCATTAAATGAACATAGAGTCATAGAATCATAGAATAGTTTGGGTTAGAAGGGACCTTTAAAGGTCATCTAGTCCAACACCCCTGCCATGGGCAGGGGCATCTTCAACTAGATCAGGTTGCTCAGAATCCCTGACCCCTGGTTCAACCTGACCTTGAATATTTCCGGGGATGGGGCATCTACCACCTCTTTTGGCAATCTGTGCCAGTGTTTCACCACCCTCATTGTAAAAATTTCTTCCTTATATCTAGTGTAAATCTACCCTCTTTTAGTTTAAAACCATTCCTCCTTGTCCTGTCGCAACAGACCCTGCTAAAAAGTCTGTCCCCATCTTTCTTATAAGCCCCCTTTAAGTACTGAAAGGCTGCAATAAGGTCTCCCTGAAGCCTTCTCTTCTCCAGGCTGAACAACCCCAACTCTCTCAGCCTTTCTTCACAGGAGAGGCGTTCCATCCCCCTGATCTTTTTCGTGGCCCTCCTCTGGACCTGCTCCAACAGGTCCATGTCTTTCTTGTGCTGAGGGCTCCAGAGCTGGACGCAGAACTGCAGGTGGGGTCTCACCAGAGCAGAGTAGAGGGGCAGAATCACCTCCCTTGACCTGCAGGCCACGCTTCTTGTGATGCAGCCCAGGACACGGTTGGCCTTCTGGGCTGCGAGTGCACATTGCCTGCTCATGTTCAGCTTTTTGTCCACCAGTACCCCCATGTCCAAGGCTGCTCTCAATCCCTTCACCACCCAGCCTTGTATTGATACTGGGGGGTTGCCCCAACTGAGGTGCAGGACCCTGCACTTGGCCTTGTTGAACCTCATGAGGTTCACACTAGCCCACTTCTCGAGCTTGTCCAGGTCCCTAAAGTTGTTTGTTGATTGCAAGAGAACATGACAGCAGCAAAAGAATCACAAAATCATTCTGGTTGGGAGGGACCTCAGGAGATGACTAGTCCACCCCCTATCTAAAGAAGGGTCAGCTAGGAGATCAGACCAAGTTATTTAAGTTATTCAGGGTGTTGTCCAGTTGGATCTTGAAAAAACTTCAAGGATAGAGATTCGACAGCCTTTATGCACCACCTTTTCCAGTACCTGACTGTCCAAATGTTAAAAAGTTCTTATTATACCCAGTTGGAACTTTTCTTCTTACAGTTTATGGCCACTGTTTCTTGTCCTCGTGCCATACACAACTGTGAAGAGCCTGGTTCCATCTTCTCGAAAACCTACTCATAGGTATGGGCAGGCTGGTGTTAGGACCCCCTGATGCTGTTTCTTCTCCATCCTGAACAAGCCCAGCTTCCTCAGCCTCTCCTCACAGGTCAAGTGCTCCATCTCCTGACCATTTTGGTGGCCCTATGCTGGACTTGATCCAGTTTATCTACATCTGTGTTTAGAGACCTGACAGCTTCCCTGAGCATCTTTTCCCTTCAGCGCTGTCTCCTGTGGGATCCCACCTCCCACCTTCCTGAACAAACTGAAGTCTGCTTGCCAGAAGTCCAGGCTCTATACTCTGCTCCTTGCCTTCCTGAGTCCCCTCAGGCCCTTGAAACCCACTATTTCATTGTCACTGCAGCCAGGATTTCCCCTGAGTATCACATCCCCAACTAGTTCTTTCTTGCTAGTGAATAGCAGATCCAGTTGCTCATTATCCTGGTTGACTCAGCCAGAGACTTGACACCCTCCAGAAATCTTCTGGATTACTTGCATCCCATCGTGTTGCTCTTCCAGCAGATGTCAAGGAGATTAAAGTTCCCGTTAAGAAAAAAAAGGATCTGTGATTCAGAGACTTCTTCAGTTAGTGTCATAGTTCTCCCATGGTTCTAATGACACTGACAGAAAACATATTTCTCTCTCATATTTAATGATAGGCATCGCTAAAAAGCCCAAACAACCTTTCACTTACAGTTAGGTGTATTACAGTTTATATGCTCTCCTGGTAAGCATTGTCGGCCTAAGTGTTTAAAAATAATGTTTGCAGATTCTAGCTCATCTAAATGCTCATATCATTTTGTTGTGCTTAAATAAAGGCATGTATTTACACCTTGGTTGGTGACTATAACTGAAAAATAAATCACTGTTTGAAAGATATATGATATTGTTCAGTTACTTGGGGAAATTTAAACAAATGTGTGAGTTAAGAAAAATATATAACAGCCTCATAGAAATGCATTAACTGCATTAACAAATGTTTCATTTGTTAAATAATTTAACTGAGCCACACTTTAGGTTATATTCAGAGATAGCACAGATTAGAAGAGACCTGGGTTATTTAAACAAGATCTTGTTCAGCATTGGGCTTTCTGAACATTCCCCTTACTGTTCCTCTACTCTCTGTGGGTAACAGCAAAGCCATTTTTGACAGGGTGACATATGGCCATTCTGTAGAGTTCCTGGAAGGAGATATCTAGAAAGATGACTAAGTATGGACTTTCCCAGATGCTCATATTTGAAACCCTATAAAAAGGGACAGCACCAGACAGTACCATTTGCCTATGCAAATGTACGAGTGCCATGAGCCAATGCAGCTAAATCAGAGAGCTCACTCACAGAGGCAGCTGTACTTCACTAGTGACTTGTCCTCTATAAATACCCCAGGTTAATCTTACCACAGGCAGTCTTTTGCTTGATGACAGTCAAAGTCATTAAGCAATCACAGGATCATAGGATAATTCAGGTTGGAAGGGAGCTCAGGAACACTATTTTGTGCGGTCAGTGGTATCAGTGTAAAATGTATTTTAGAGCAGCACACAAATCCACCACCAAACAATGCAAGATCAGTGCATTCAGGTTTGGGTGGAGGCAGAGGGTAAGCGGATGGCTCCATGCCACGTCAACAGGAAAACTCTGACACCAGGAAGACCTAAGGCACACGAATACCCTCTCTTCCCCAGTAAAACGTCCCTGGGATGACCCTTTCTATATTCCACAATGAACTTCATTCTAAGGCTTCTTTAAGTCTTTAGAGCAACATGTAGGATATTTTCTGTATTTGTCAAAGTCTTGCTTGAAATCTGAGCTCTGAAGTTTGTTTTGATAACTGCTTCATTACATAGGTTTATTATAAATCACAGGGGTAGTTAGATGTAAGATCTGTACCACAATTATGGCTTACTCCTCTGCAGATGGAAGAGCAACAGTCCGATCAAAGTTAGTGCGGATTTACGTGGAAGATTTTGAGTTGAAAGTATTTTCTGTTCCCTTGCAGCTGGTGGGAATGACTAGCACAGGATAGCATCAAGAGTCTGTATACATCTCCAGATGAAAACATACCCTTTAAGTGAAACCTTGGTGGAGGGGAGGAGAAAAGTTTGTGGTCAGCCCTGGGAGGGCAGAGGGAACACCTCCTGGGCTAGAGGAAGCAGCAAGAAGAGAGAGAACAAGAACCAGGCAGTCCAATTACCTGTGGAGTCCTGGTGTTCATACCTGCTCAGCAGTCAGCTTCAGTCCTTTGCCACGGAGGATGCTCATGCACCAAGGTGTAGATCCTCTTTGGGGACTCCTCCAGGCTGTGGGGTGATCCCCCATTGGGGCCAATGACCTTTGGAAACACTGCTGCCCCTTCTGCTGTCAGCGTGGTTCTGTGACAAGGCGTTCTCTAACAAAGCAAACAGCAACACGCAGCACCAAACAACACACTCCAAAACAATTAACTCCGCACACCTCAGCTGCTGGAATTGCCTCAGGTGGGAAGGTACGAAGAAATTACCCTGATGAGCACAGAATAAAAGTTTATCCAGAACAGGAAGAACCGAAATAGGACTTGTGTTTCTCCATGTTTTATTTTTTCAGCATAGTAATTGTGTACTCAAAATCAAAAGAAATAAAAAGTTCTTTTGCTGTTTTATTTCAAAATTCCAGCATATCTGCTGGGAGATTACTGATGTCCTGAACAGAAGCAGGGTGAGAATATGCTATTTTTTTCTGTTAGCTTTTAAAATTCTATTTGGATATTTAAATTGACAAGTGTTGCCACATTAAATCTTGCCTGGTTAAAACAGCCATGGGAATTAGATTGTAACAGCCCTTTTCTGTGAACTGTGTCAACTTAATGTTAACACACACAAAAACTCAGCCACCAGCTAACCCCATTTCAGCAGTGCACCTCAGGAACTGGCTGGCCTATAGACCATATATCTCTGGGCTCTGAAACCACTAAGTGGGGACCTCGGTGTGGTAGTCAACTCTCTGGACTTCTCCCTGGAAGCTAAGAAGAAATACCAGTGACTTACAATTGGGCTTGCGAAACCTGGGAAATGGAGATACCATAACAACAAAACACAGACACGTTACCTATCTGTATGGTATCGCATGCTCAGTATCTGTGCTAGTTAAGCATTGCCTGAGGAACTGAAAAGAAGGTATCCAGCTAACTTCTACTTTGGATAGTTTCTCTGTGCATACTTCTGAACTATTTTCTAACCACATCAGAATTCCTCTTTTTTTCCTTTTTTTACTGAATAACTCATAAAGCATTGCTGGTGTCTTTTTCCGCACATTAATATAGCTTTTTGCAATGGGGATAGTAAATCGTGGACTACGGCCTCCCCATTGTAGTGACAAACTTTGTACTGATTTGTACTCACACTTGTACTAACAAACCAACATGGGGTCAATTCTGAGAAATGGATATACGTTAGAGCATGGCTGATCCTTATTCTAAAGTTGCCTTTTAAAGCAGATGAGATAAATTACACCTTCAAAATGCCCATTTTTCCTGGATAACTGAAAAAAGGGACTAGCTTATCTGTAGACATCTGCACTGGAGGCATACACAGTGAACTCCAGCTCAGTGCTTCAAAACGTGAGCTATTCAGCTAAAAGCTTGATGTCATGGGAGTCACAGAATAATAGAATATTTTAGGTTGCAAAGGACCTCTGGAAATCATCTGGTCTGACCGACCAGTCACAGCAGAGCTGACTTCACAGTTAAATAATGTTGCTAAAGGCCTTGTCCAGAATTTAGTTTTTCTCATCTTCCAATGCTTTTGCAGATTGTCTTGTGGGGTAAGGTGTGCAAGCAAAGTCCCAGGAGTTGCAGTCACCAAACCTGCTTCCCATTCTCTCACCGCAGGTTGCAGAAGGGTAATGTCATTCAGGGCTTAGTCAGGATGAATGAATCACAACTTGTTTTAAGATCGCTCAGTGGGGATTCTCTCTCTACCTTTTTCCCCTAATATTTGCATTAATTAAAATGCAAAGGTTTGGAGAGGTCAGAGCATTGCTGTCTCATATCCGATTGCAGGCAGTAGGGAGCTGCCACCTCTGGGCTTCATGACACAACATTTGGGAGTGAGAGGAGAGCTGTGGGAAGAGAACAAAAAATGTGATCAGAGGAGGGAAAATGGGAGCAGTCAGATAAGAGACAGAAAAGGGAAAAAAAAAGATTTTGGAAGAGCCAAGGGTAAGAATCACTTTCCTGTACAAACCAGAAGGAAAAAAATATATATACTGGCCCCAGCAGAAGCTGAAATAAAGGGGAAAAAAGGAATTTAACAAAGGAAAAAGTGGACCTGCAGAATGATAGCAAATGAGGGAGTAGCTCCAGAGCAACTCTGAGAAGCACAAGCTTCACAGGAACAGCTACTACAAACAGGGGGAAAGTAATACAAGAGCAGTAAAAGAGACTCACAAAGGCAGCAGCGTACCCAGCTGTGGCTCCATAACAACATTCAGCTGGACACACACACAGGTTGGCCTGGGAAATGACGTAATTTCCAGATAGCATTAAGTTTCAGCATGGATATATGAGGTGCCCCTTCCCGAAAGAGAATATTTGAGAACTTTACTGCCTGGCAGGAAAACAGTACTGCAAAACCACTGCGGATGAGGGTGTCATGCTGTCTTAAGGAGTCATGTCCACACCACAGATACCACCTTGAGGGAACTTTCCAAAAACAGTAGCTGTGAGGACTACATTATTGCAATTCAAACGCATCCAGGGTTGGAGGGAGGAGAACTGGAAAGGCTGGAACTGGAATTTTATGTAATCTCTGATCTGTCTTCTTTCACAGCTGCTCCAAATGTAAGAGTTGGGAACACCCAAAGATGGAGCCATCACTTCTAGCAAGGTTTAATTGATGGAAAGTGCCATTAATGACTGAAGAAGCAAGGAGAAACAATGAGAAGCTGCAGCCAACCTTTAATGCCCCAAATTACCCTAACATTCCTATGTCAAACAACACTGTGCAACTCTTTAAAAAACAGCTCTACAGATTCTTGCAAAATACATGTTTTCTCATTTACGAAAAGAAGTGAGAAGTGGTGCATCCCAGTGGATTTAAAAAGGATAAACTACTTTCTCAAATGACAACCTATAAAAAAGTGCAATCTTCATGATTGAATTTACACTTTCCACCCACGTTTCCTTTAGTGTAGCTGATGCTAAAAGACACAAGGCTGGGAGAATGGCAGTATCATGGGGACCAAGAAAAGGCACAAGTATAATACTCACAAATTGGCATGGGGAAAGAAGCAGCTCAATGAATAGGGACTGTGAAGGTGGAACTGGAACATACAGAGTTTCCTATACATCCATCTCAGGGAGAATGCAAGTTTTAGGCAGCAACTATGGGAGACAGAGTTTATCTGACTAGACAAACTGGTGGAAATGGTTGGGGTTTCAAAACCAAGGAAGAAACTTCCATTTTGAGATTCCTACCCATGTGGAAAAACAGCTTGGGAGATGTGTACTTCAGTACGGTGCAGTGAACGGCTCCACAGTACCACACATTCTTAAATCTGGGTGTAACTGTGCCTGACAGGTAGTTTCACCAAGCAGACTTATTTTGAATAGAAAAACCCCCCACATTTTCATAAAACTTTTTAATGTGTAATTACTGGAACACATGGACAATGTGAATGGTGTTAAGTCTGTTAACTAAAACACAGGCGAGTTCAGACATGTAGGGGTGCAGGGAACCTCAGAGATGTTCACATACAGGGTAAAACCCAAATCTGTTTGAGATACAAAAGTGTTCAGTGAATTCATTCATGAACATGGACCCTCCAACAAGCAAACAGTCCTTTTGAATCATTTGGTGATCATTTGGTGACATTTTGACCAAAGCAGAGGTAATGGGTTGAGCTGAGCTTGGATGTGTAGTAGTAGTAGCAGAAGGAAAATTTGGCTATTGCTCTTATATGTAGTAATTTTGGTACGCCATCATCTTTACATGTAATTGACAGGTTTGTGGTTAAGATTACAAGGCTTTTTTGGGTCAAGTTTGTTGGAATGACTCAAAGTCTTAGACACATATGCTTCCTTGATGGAAGAAATGTCTTCTGTGTGGAAATGGACTTTACCGATCTCTGCAAATCCTAGATGAAAAAAAAAAAAAGCTAAGAAGCTAGGAAATGCCATAGCAAAGCAAATAAACTGGAGTGTCTGTAAGTGCTTTATTTTACGGTATTCACACTCTGTTCTGCTTCTGTTTGTTCTTAGGAAATGGTCGCATATACTGTATCTATCACAAGTTGGATGAACAATATTCCCTTGACATGTGTAAGGCAGATGTAAGGAGATGTAATAGCATCTCCTGCCCATTCAGTCTTTCATGCTTTATGGATAAGCCATTAGTCATTAAGCGGTTGCAAAATATGTACAGGGAAGACTCTTTTTTTTTTTAGATTTATACTATTCCCTGTAGTTACCTTACTTTCAGAGTACTTTTTCTGGAAAGTTGCAACTACCTTTTTGTATAAATCAGATTCAAGCCCATTAGTAAAGCTGAAAACATATGCCATCTCCAAATCTGATTCTTCTCCTGCATTTTTTTCAAGCTGAGTTCTTATATTATACCAAAGTCCTTTGCCTTTTTGCCAGCAGGGTTACTGAAAGATCCTAGAGGTGGGCTATCAATTTTCTTTAGCAACATATGCCTACCCCAGTCACTTTTTTATTGGTGCTTTTAAAAAACTATGGATGATTCTCTTTTATGTCTTCAGCAATTTTATAAGGTCTGGTGAGTCAAAAGGTGATGATACCTTCTAAATTCTTTCTCTGCCTTTTAAGGTCGCCATTCATCAGAATAAAAAAATTACCAAGAAGGACTGTACTAGATTTATCTCTGAAAATGTCTGGGTTTAGTGTGTATATACTGCTGCTTTGCTTCTTTTAAGGCTCAAATTAAAAGGCATTACTCAGTCTCCCACCTTCGTGTTTCTGTCACAGGGTCATGCCGTCCATTAGTTACATGGCGTAGCATCTGCCTCAGCCAATTCGATAAAAGAGATGGAAACATTAATTACTTCAAGAATGTGCAATTGTAAAAGAATTACCTAAAACTTTCCTACTGTAACTCTTGTTATTACACCTGAATTATCTCACTCTGTTGGAAAGTGGCATGAATTTTAGTTTGTCTAGATCAAATGGTATGAATAGAGAGACAGATACATAACCAGATAGACATATAATCCTGAAAGCTCTGATGTAACCAGGCCTCTGATATTTTGATCTCTTTTCTCTGTTTTCAGTCATGACAGACAAAAGACTAGCAATAATGTATAATATGTAAGAAGTAACTAAGGTGTTAAAGGCGTGTTAAAACCATCTTTTCTTCCCCTTCAAAGTCAGACTTTGATATGTTTATCTGATGGTCCTTCCATGTCTCACAAAACACCAGTCTTGGTGTTGAACTCTGCAGACTTACTTTATCATATTGGTGTTGAACTCTGCAGACTTACTTTATCATATGACCTTGGAATCCGAGGGCAGGACCAGTCTGCTGTCGCAGCAAAACCCACCCAGAGAAGCACCCCGAGGTGAGCTGTATGCTCTGCTACCTGGTAGAACTCAGGTTACGAATATGTCACATGTGTCTCATGTAAGGTAATTTGAGAAGCAATAACAGATTACAAATTAATACTGAGCCATTCAGTTGTGTGAATCCTTTTATTTCTCCCCCAGTGGGATGGGGGAGAGAACTGGGAAAAAAAAAAAGTAAAATTAATGGGTTGAGATAAAGACAGTTTAATAGGACAGAAAAGGAAGGGAAAATAATGCTGCTACTACTACTACTAATGGTAAAAGAATATACAAAATAAGTGATGCACAATGCAATTGCTCACCACCTGCTGACGGATGCCCAGCCAGTTCCCGAGCAGCGGTCACTGCCCGCCCCGGCCCACTCCCGCCAGTTTATATACTGAGCATGACATCATATGTTATCGAATATCCCTTTGGCCAGTTTGGGTCAGCTGTCCTGGCTGTGCCCCCTGCCAGCTTCTCGCTGGCAAGGCATGAGAAGCTGAAAAGTCCTTGACTAGCGTAAACACTGCTCAGCAACAACTAAAACATCAGTGTGTTATCAACATTGTTCTCATCCTAAATCCAAAACACAGCACTATACCAGCTACTAGAAGAAAATTAACTCTATCCCAGCTGAAACCAGGACAATAAGCACATACTCTACAGTCATCTAAATCATATGTAATAGTCTAAAGTTCAACTCAGCCAAAATATAGCCACTTGTTGAATCTCCAGCTTCTCTGAGCTGCTCAGAAGCAGTGGGACCAGGCCTAGTGTCACTGAGCTGAGTGAATCCTGTGTCCGTTCCTCACACGTGGTATGGCACGTTGCCCGCTGCATGGCAAGGTCATTGAGTCCTGCCGAAAGATTGGAGGCCTCAAGTCAAAAAGGCATTAACAGATTTTAGCAACATAGGCTTAGTTTATCCCAGCACAACCACTTCATTTCAAGTATTTGTTGATGGAATGATCGGTAGCACTGGGAGAAACACCTGCAGCATATTTAGCATGCTCAAAGTTTTTCTCAAAGTAGAGTTTGTAGATAAAAATGGTGAGAAATAATCTGCTGCTGAGTGGACTGGCGCCCGTAAGCAAAATGCTGAGGTACCTGTATTTGCTGCTTAAGATAGCATCTGGATGATATCTGCCCTGAGCTTCTGCATTGTTTCCCTGTTCTCTGGATGTTGTAAGTAATTCGGAGATCTCTTCTTTGCAACTTCAAGATATTGTGGGAAGGTTGCAAACACATGAAGAACATTACCAGAGATTTAGGTATTGTCTTACCCTTATTTTCTGTAAATAAAAAAGGCATAATAGAAAATAATGAGAGTCAGAAGAAAGCTCATTCAATACTTTTATGAAGATTACAAGGAATAAGTAAATTTCAGGCTAGAGGCCATTGTCCAATTGACTATAAACATTAATTTACATAAAGCTTTATAATTTATATAAGCTACCTATATATGTATATTATATATATGAAATTGTGTATATTCTTTTTGTTGAATCTACATACAGCATTCTCCCAAATTTGAGTATTTGGGGAAGTAAAGAAGAGTAGAAGATTGAATTTTAAAAAGTGCATCTTGCTCTCCTCCTTCCTCCATTATTATTTTTGGGCATCTTGCCCTCTTTATCCCACTTGTTGTTTTTTAGGCAAGCAACTTATTTTATGACACCTACACTGAGGGGGGCAGGGTATGACATAAATGGAGGTCCATGAGCTACTCTATTGCAAAGAAATAGAGTGAAAACAAATCTGACGCTACTCCAAATCAAATAAAAATTGGATAGATATTCTACAAACACAAAAATATTTCCTGAGCCCTAAAACACAACCAGGAGGTGAAGATGTATAAGAAAATTCATATACAGCTCTAGAAAAGTCACCTGGTGCTGTATGCAATCATTGTTATTTGTTTATTTGTTCTAGCATGGCAAGGTACCAAATCCAGGAAATGTCACTGTGAAATACCAGATTATGGAATAGAGGCAGTTTGTAAGTATCCCCTCCAAGAAAGTGTATGAGGCCCAGTGAAACCAGAGCAGAGATATAGCATACACAAAAAAGTGTAGTATGTGTTCTTAAACCAATAAATATAGCTTTACAATGTGTAGATATTAACTCCAAGACTAAAGAGGAGCTTAGTCGTGTTTGGCCTTTCTATGATCAAAATAACTAGGTTTCCTAAAGTCTGAGATGCTTGTATGTTACTAGGAAAACTATTACACGTGCCAGAAGAGTAGCTAAACCCAGTAATTGTCTTGTCAGAAATAAAGGTTTCAGAGAAATGAGTGCCAGTACCTATTGATTCTGATGGAAAATATCCAAAATCTACCATGCAATTGCTACAATAGGCAGTTCGGAAGCAAGGCATCATCAGCTTATGACTCATCTGCATCCTTTGAGAGGTCGGAGTGTGTGGGACAGACCTGTCTGTGGGTTTTGTTTCTTCTTGGCAGGAGTGGAGCCACAGGACATGATCAGCTGACGCAACAACACAAATAATCTCCCAGACTTCATTAACAATTACATACAACAAAGAGACAATGTCAGAATAGATGAAAACCCACTGAAACCGGGAAGAGGCAGATCATCAAAGCTGGTACACAAATGTCATTCATTGTAACTTTCTGCTTCAGCTTGATTTGCTATATTTCATTAGTATTACTTTCAAAAGGGAACACGCCAATGAATAGCTGGACTACAAAGCAGAGTTTGTGACTCTGTTGATATGCTAATGTAGGACAGATATGCCAATGAAAGTCAAAAACAGATGATGAACATTTACCACTTGTCTAAAAATACATATGCAGCCAAAGTATGGTCTAATGTAACTTAGGACATAGGACATAGTTTACACACTTCTTTGGTAAGTGTGAGAACATGATTGATGCTGTCAACTCGGAGACCAAACACCCTTCAAAACTTTTTGGCTTCAAAGAACAATTTTGTTAATGGTCTTCCTCAGTATCACTTTACTGAGTTCAATGAGTCTATCAGGAGCCCCCCATTTGAACACGACACATTTCGTATTCTCTAACAGACTTTCACACAGTACCACCCTGGAATGGGAAGACCACAAATCAAGCATCAGTGGCTATCTCCTTTTTCTTCTTCAAATCACTATCTGAAATACAGGAGACTCTCATGAAGATACTATAAGCTAGAGAAATAACTTTGGGTGATTAATTTTACAGAATGTTATTTCAATTAACATCTATGACCCCTTAGTGATAAAACCACCAGGACTGAGCTGAACATTTGACAGCTTTGCTAAGATTAAACTCTTATGTTTATTATATGAATAATAGATTTATTAAGTGAATAAAAATGCTGAACATGCTGGAAAACAGCTGGTTTTATGTCATCTGTAAAAGACCAGAATGTCTTCTAGGAAGCCAAGCCATGAACATTTAGAATTACATACTGGAAAACATGGTAAGAAACAATATAATTACCAAAGATATTCTATTAATGATGTGGTAACACATGCAATAGCAAGGGGACCTGTATGGTTTTTGATAATAAGGTTGCTGCTGAAAATTCAAAAGGACCTCCAATGTATTAGTACCATGGCGTATTCTTCCTTAGCCTACACAAAAAAGAGAAATCACATGCACACACAAAATAATCACTTTTGAGGGGCAATATTCATTACTATTAAGAATGTCATATAAAGACACAGAATAAAAGAACATTTCTCTGTCTTTGTATTCTAGATAATCCAGGAACACAAACGTTCAAAGGAGATGTGACTATCTGAGAAAAATCATTGCTCTGTAGTTTTGCATATGTTTCATAAGCAGACGATGTGAGTACAAAATAGTGGAAGATTGCAATGTATGCCAATAAACCTTAAGTCTTTAATCTTAATTAGGTCTGGCATTTCATTCCAGCAATCCTACAACAATGGCAAAGAACTTATTCTTCCTGAATATAAAAAATATACATATTCTTTTTCTGTATGTGCTGAAGTGCTCAATTTCAACAGAAAATGTGTTTCGTAGTTCATTAATGAGTGTGCATAAACATTACTCAGTTACCTGCCACTACAGTGATTGCTTTCCAAGACTTTGTTTTGAAACACATGACAACCTTTCGCTGAGGAAACAGGAAAATGGAAAGAGCCAGCAGAATGGAAGATCTGTTCTTTAAAGTGTGACACTGTAAGAAGCATTGCTTGAGCACACTGAAATTCTTTGGCATATGTCATTTTTGCAGCAGAACTCTTCAAGGGAAGGTGACTTTGTCCCTTGTAGCCTGTTGTTCTATAGCACTTAAGGCAAATTAATGTCTTCCACTGTGGACAGTCAATAGAATGGCTGAGGAGCTCCAGCTGCCTTATTTAAATGCCTTAAGTTGCATTTGTGAATAGTCTCCCTTGCTCTTCTTCAAACAATTATAATGCTGCTGTAATGGTGATTATCAAATATATTGGGCTAAAAAATGAACAGTAGGTACTCCAAAAAGTTACCATGCAACATTATTCTTTTCTATCTGGGATCTATTTTAGTGACAATCAGCAACCTTGCCTTGAAGCTCCTAAGTCAGAAAACTATCAAGACATCTATGTAGCAAAAATGATTGTAGATGTTTCTGTTACTAGATCAGTATGTGAGAGAGGCACAAATAATGTCATGAAGTGTTACATTGTAGGGGGAGGTTGAACACAATAAGTCCAATACCGTTCATTATTGATTAGTTTTTGGTTTCTTTCTTGAAAATAACTACAAATACTTTTAGTATATAGACAATAAGCTATGAGAAGAATTTAGGCAGGGCATGGAACTGAATAAAGAAGCCATCATTAACTGAATTAAGGAAAAATATTTAGGATGAAGACAAGTAAAAAGAAATTCTAACAAGAAAGTGTAGTATATAAGTCTCATAAACTGCTAATTGTTCAGCCTAGGAACAAAACCTTTTTTGAGTACGGACAGAAAGAGTCAGTTGTGCTTTAGCTCTGTGAGGAGTGACAGATTTATTCTCCCCTCTAAAAGCCATATCTCTATTTTTGGCATAGAGAAAATGGTTTTTCATTGGTGTGGTTTTTTCATTGGTTTTGATCTGTGTATCAGACTGCTCAGAATGAGGAGCAGTGAAAAAAATTCCCTGCTGTTATTGATCTATGACCATATTAAAAAGAGTGTAGAGTCCCTGTTTGGAGCAGAGTAATTCCACACAGACACACCTGTGGCACGAGCAAGGAATAGACTAGGTGGGCTAGGAAGCAGGATACCTGGGGCAACGACCTCTGGGCAAACCTTTATAAAGAGAACCTGCATGTTGGAAAGGTGATAGAGCCCTTTACCCAGCAAGTCTCAGGAATAAACAGGTAATGCTAACAGTAAGATTTCCAGCCTTAGGCTTGCTCACTATGCTTTTAGTCCCTTTACAAAGGGAGGGAAACACAAACCTGCTGCTGCTCTTGGTTCCAGCCCAGGGACCCTGCAGCTAGTGAGGGTTGTTTCAAACTGTTGTTTCTGGCTGGCATCAGTTCTAGGTACGACTTCATGAGGAGGGTCCTGTGGGAATGCAAAGCCATGGTGTGGAACAGCTCTGTACAGGACATACCTGGTGAGAAGAGTCTTTCCCACTGGTTGTCCTTATTCACTCCAGGATGATGATACGATGAGCTCTAAATTCCCTCACTCCGACCTTGACTTCCTCCCTCCCTTTGTCACACAATGTATAGCTACTGAAACTCCACCTTCCCAAATCTCACAGTATCCTGTCTTCCCACAGCTGCAATGTCCATACTATTCCTCCCTTTCCCCTTATAGTCTTGCTCTCCCCCTGATATGTTTCAATACCTTTCCCACTAACCAATCTGTTTCCAACAACACTGAGTTGTCCCCTCTGTGGCACATTTCTTTCTACCACATCCTCACTGATGATGAGTGAAATACCTGTCAGCCCATCTGTGGTGGTGCATTCATACCCCCCCTTTCTTCCCTGGGCCACTGGTTGATCTGGGCCGCTTGTTTAAGCGGCCTCTAAACCACTCATTCGTGACACCATCTTCTCTTCGGAGAGTGCTTTCCCCAAGTCTTCCTATGCTCCTACGTTAGAGATGCCTGCCTTTCTCCAGTTTCCTTTTGCACTCCTCTACACTCACATCTTATCACCCTTAACCCTCCCACAACATTCATGTCTGGTATTTTTGCTTTGTTCAATGGACTACACAAACTGGGGACTGGAGGGAACTCTGCCTCTATTTAGAATATTTGACTTCTTGCAAAGACATCTGGAAGAGAAATTTAGAGAGGTTGGCCCAAATTCTCGGTTAGTGCAAAACAATGTAGTTCCACTGAAATTACTAGTATGCATTCATTTACACCCCTTCGGGAACAGGTCTTTCTTTCTTTTCAGGAAGAGCATCCTCTTACCCTACTCCCATTTCTCTTTTATAATCAACACTGAGCAACAGAAGTCAGGAAGACATACATATGCCTTTCCAAGAACCTAATATTCTTCTCCATGTGTTTTCCTAAAATGCAACACCAACTCACAAAGCAATCTATTTTTTTATACATTTGACTCACACTAAGACAGTAAACATGGCCTATCGGTCACTACCACTGTAGCTGTATAAGGGGAAATAGAAAAAAATTGCACTTTAAATAAATACTAGAATTCCCTTCATTATTCATACAGTGAATTTGCACTTGTTTTTCTTCCGGCTGAGGCAACCAGAAAGTGCTGATGTGGTGGCAAAAACAGCATCTGGGCAAACTATAAGTTCTTTGCGGGCAGAGAATGGTTTTAAACTAATGTAAACAAAAAATTAATAATAATATGCAAAGTTTTTTTAATCATATCTAGAAGTCTATATTAATGTACATAGAGACAGGAAAGAGTGCCAAGAGTTGCCCAGGAAATAAGTAAACTAGCCCCAGAGAATGCTAAATGCTCTCTCCTTCTGTTCACATTCTGTTAATGCTAATACTGTGAGCTTTGCTGATAAACCTGTTCTTGGTAATTTATATAAAATATTCATATATCACCATAAATACACATGATGCCTTGCAAGCAAGAGTCAAGTTAAGCAGACTTCCAACTGTAAGGAACCAAACTCAAACATGACAAAATGAGAACAACAGAGCAGTTGAAATTGAAGGCCTGAGAGAGGAAGGAAAGAAAGAGAGATGAGATGAGATGAACACGGATATTTCGAAGTACCTGCATCTTGTTTTGATCCAGCCTATTTCCCAGACAACCTCTCAGTTGTCACCAGCCATCCACATTTTCTGTTCAAACCAGATTGCTACTAATTACAATCCTATTTATTGCCATAGTACCTAGAATATTATGCAGGGATAAGTTTCCTTTTATAATCATCACACAAATGCAGGACAAGATGGCAAGACAAATGTTTGCAGGAAGAAAAGGAGCATTACTCGCAAGGTGGAACAGAAGCAGTGTTCACTTCCAAATCCATGAAGTAGGCAAGTTGCAGAAATAAAGAAAACTGAGACAAAACCTTCAGCTCCTGGAGCAGGAGTTTACGATGGCTGTAGTTTAGCAGTGGGGACTGACTGGATTACAGAACATCCTGATCATCAACCTATTACTTTGGCCAGCCTTCCCATTCTGGGTTGCCATATGTTTTCTTTCTCCAACCCCTTGCAAAAATTGTCAATCACTGTGGCACCTTCAACCTATTACTTTGGCCAGCCTTCACATTCTGGGTTGCCATATGTTTTCTTTCTCCAACCCCTTGCAAAAATTGTCAGTCACTGTGGCACCTTCCTTCCATTGAAGCTTAGACTGAAGCACGTGGCCTCCTCCACAGTGACCAGCAAGTGTTTTCCATGGATCCTCTGGCAAAAAACCCCAAAGTTTCAACTGAGTCTGAGTAAAGAAGATACAATTAGACACATCTTTATGAACTTCTAGTGCATTCTCAGCATGAAGATAGTCCTTCAGTGATATCCAAATTTTATGGACAAGTAGAAAATACACACAGTCCGAGGAACAAGACCAACAACATATTGTTTTTCTGAATTACTTAATGTACTTAATTATTATGTTAGAAAACTTGTGAAAAACTTTGTACCCTTGTAAGACCTGGTACTAGCCATCAAAAAATGTTGGTCCTGGTAACATATAAGATTGCCGTCTTTAAAATTTTAATACTTTTATCTTTTTTCCAAGCTTTTATCTTTTTTTTTTTTAAATTCTATCTGCCTTCTGGTGATATTTGAAGTGATCGGAATCAGCACCCAAATTTTTATGAGACTAAATGCTCAGGTTTGTTATAAATATTGCCAAAATCTTGGTATGGTTGCTTAGGGCCCCTGAATTCCGTGGGAAATTCTGCCGCTGTCTGATACAACTTGACAAGACAAAGCATGAGGGAAGAGGGAAGTCTAGTAAATCCCATTCCTAAAAAGAAGGATGGATGCAATTAAAGATTGATCAATTTTCCATTACACTAGTAGCTATCAGGATGACTAATTGTGTTATAATTTTTTTTGTATTTGCTCCTGCCTGTTTTCTTGCTCTGTGCTTAGATTGCAAACTCTGCTGGTCCATGGAGGCAGGACTCATCTGACCACCTCCAAGTATCTGCATTGCAGACATTCACATCTGAGTTAGTCTGATTTCTCTCTATAGTCAATTCCAAGGCACTTCTAGTGCACGATTCATCTCATTATGATTTGATGTCTAAAATAGGTCACATGAATCCTTCCCTGGAAACACCGCTCCATTGCCTAGCTGAGATGTGGGTATCTCTAGCTGGGTGAGATTTATGCTAACCAGACTCCTAGATGTTGTGCAGGGTCAGATCCAGAATCAGGACCTCTAAGTTATTAGTCAGTCAGTATTAGACATTAGTTATCAGGGTTGTACATTAATCCTAAGAAGTTTAGTCTTATTTTAATGCTTGAAGCACTGGGTTAGTATTCCTTTAAGATACAGGCAGTATTGGGACATGTCTGTGGTCTCTGGGTTTTTGCTGACCACAGACAGCAAAACTCTGCTTAGAACTATAAAGGAGTTAGGGAGAGATTCCAGATTTCCTTATTCTTGGAGCAGTTCATTCTCCATTGTACTGTGCTCTCTTCTTTCTTCCTAAGAGGACCCCATTTCAGTTAAAATTTCTGCTAATTGCAACATTACTACTGCAAGCCTGCACTCTCCCTTCAAGCTTAAATCTAAAAATACCATGCAGTCTGTATGAAGCCATATGATTGCAGTCTGACTGGATAATACATGGACATATCTTCGTGTGTGTATGGATTTGTTGCATGCTCAGCCTTGTAATGTGAACCTTGCAGGTCGAGGGAGGTGATTCTGCCCCTCTACTCTGCTCTGGTGAGACCCCACCTGCAGTGCTGCATCCAGCTCTGGAGCCCTCAGCACAAGAAAGACATGGACCTGTTGGAGCGGGTCCAGAGGAGGGCCACAGAAATGATCAGGCAGATGGAATGCCTCTCCTATGAAGAAAGGCTGAGAGAGTTGGGGTTGTTCAGCCTGGAGAAGAGAAGGCTTCGGGGAGACCTTATTGCGGCCTTTCAGTACTTAAAGGGGGCTTATCTTTCTAGGTGGGGACAGACTTTTTAGCAGGGCCTGTTCCAACAGGACAAGGGGGAATGGTTTTAAACTAAAAGAAGGTAGATTCAGACTAGATATAAGGAAGAAATTTTTATGATGAGGGTGGTGAAACACCGGCACAGGTTGCCCAGAGAGGTGGTAGATGCCCCATCCCTGGAAACATTCAAGGTCAGGTTGGACGGGGCTCTGAGCAACCTGATCTAGTTGAAGATGTCCCTGCCCATAGCAGGCGTTGGACTAGATGACCTTTAAAGATCCCTTCCAATCCAAACTATTCTATGATTCTATAATTCTATGAATGTGAAAAGTTTTGTCCCCATTGAATGAAAAAACAATTTTCAGGCTGTATGACTCTTTCTGTGATGATTTCTCTCTCTTTCTCTTTCTTGTCATGCCCAGGCAGAAAAAGAGCTGAAAAATATCAGAAGTAGATTGCCTGAGAACTAGGCTAACAAAATTGTCATGTTATTTTAAAAATATGAGGAAACAATAAGAGCCTTTCAGCAGAAGATATCGGAAGTGCAATTAGGAAGGAAAGTGCTTAGTCTTCCCATTATATCACATTTTCATGTTCTATTTCCTCTAATTTAAGGGACTGAACCATGACGTCATGATAAAAGTAGAGAATCTTTCAGCAAAGAATCATACTGATTTTTTTATTCACCATTGGTCCTGAATGAAGAAAAAAAAAAAGATTATACTTCACATCTACAAAAATCTGGAAAAATTCTCTCAAGCTGCTTGCTGCGATTGCATGGGAAGCATTATCCAACTGACCACACTGATCACGTTGGGACATGGTAGTGTCCCAAGCTAGGGTGGGGTGGTGTGACTGTGCACACTTCCACAAGTCAGCTGGTCAAGGCCTGGAGATTGCAGGAAATTGGAAATTGGAATTGGAAGACTGGATAGTCTGACGGACTGTCTGATCTATCCCCAGTCCCATCCAATCCCAAGAAAGGTATTCCAGTGATTTCTGTAGGTATCTCATTCTATAAAAGCTATAAGCACTCTTGAACAGCGAACTTACTGAATGCAAGCTGCCTAAATTAATTGCGTTCTTCAGCTGCTAATGGTACTGCACTGATGGTACCATGACAGCAATACTTCTGATGTTCTAACGAATGTTTCCCACAGTGCCATTGATAAAGGGCAACTATTACTATCACCATTTGTATTTGGGGAAATGCAACACAGAAATTAAGTCAGCAGCTCCAGAGGCAGAGATCTAAATGCAGGTGTCTAGAGATACGCTAAGAGTCTGAGCTCCCACGGCAATCAAAAAAGCCCAGAGAGCAGTGAAGCAGCCCACAGCAAGCATCACTAAATTGCTCTGTAGCCTACATTCACTGTACTGTTCATTCGTTGATTATTATTATTATCAGTTCATTCATTGGTTATAATGGGAACGTAGACATTTAAAACTGTTGTTATTTCAAAACAGGTGCCTAGGGCCATCTGAGATCATCTTTGACCTCCAGCTGCTTTGGCAAAAGTACGTGGGTCCTATATGTTAATTCTGTGTAAATGTGTCAGGTCCCCCAGAGGATCCCAGTTGGCCAAGACTCCTACCTGGGAGCAGAATGATCAGGCCTAACAGAGGGAGCCAGGGCATGTCATTTGGGGTTTGGTTTCTCCTTCCAGCTGCCTGAAAATAAATCACTGCAAACTGATGTATTTGTTTATAGGAGGAGGCTCCACTTACTGTTAGGAATCAGTTTAGCTCCCTAAACATCAACAACTAGTAGCATTTGAGATGCTGTAAAGTCTTCTGCCTAACTGCTGGTTAGAGGCCTTTTCCAGGTCCTGTGCCAGCCTTGGATAGCTGCACCAGGCACCCCGTCACATCTTAAATGACATTAGATGTCTCTGTGTGGGCAACTGAATCAAGCCTTTCTTGTTGACTAAGGCACTGGTTTGTCCTTTTTGTTGATAAGCACTCTGGCAATCACATACTGTCTTCGCTTATGTCCGGATCCCTGAGGTTCTCCTGCACTCTGCATGCTCATTAAATACAGTTTTATTTTTTTACTCTAAATATTAAATAACTCATTTGGGTTGGTAATGGTTTTAAGCAGAGGCATTTCAATCAGAAGCAGCAACCCTGCAGATTCTTTTTATTTTCTCTGGCTGATGCATTTATGCATAACTGAGCTGGTTGAGCAGAACAAAAGTAACTTCTTCCTGTTTGTGAAATGTCTGTGTGGCAACCTGGCCATGGGGTATTGGAATCTCAGGAGAAGCTAAGTACAGTGAGCAACGTTATTTTGTCCAGAAGTGGAGCTACACCCATTGGCTAGATGTGTATGACGCACTCTCCACATGCTTATGTGCGTGGTTTCGTTGGTGATGGGGCAAAAATGACTCACTACTGTGTGGGTTGGCTATCAGCTCAGCTGAGTCTTCTAACTTCAATGCAGCTTCTTAATTGACTCTGACAAGTCCATATCTATCTTTTATATAATATTTTATAATGCCCTAAGGTCAAAATAAAGTTCTGCTCTTCTTGCTTAACCTTCTTTTACAGAACATTAAAAAAATGGACTTAACCAGCTGGAACTAAGTATTATTTAGGTGAATGTACTGTGAAGTAACATTTTGTTTCTTTGCTGACAAAAAAACTCTGTAACAAACGAAAGAACAAACTCCGTAAATATCAGAAAACCTGTATTGCTTGTTAGGGAATGTAAATCTGGTCAAATATTATTCCCCGAGTGGATGGCAGGTGCTTTTATTATTGGCTAAAGAAGTCACCATGCATATGTATGTGAAACAACCAAAGCCGATGGTCACTGTTCTGTAGTGCAGGGTTGCCCTTACGTTATGGAGTACTGTAGCTATAAAGAATGCTAATGCTTAGAGTTAGGGAGCAAACAAGTAGATAATGATTTTAAAATAAAATCTTCTTTATTAATATGACACTGTTCAGGAGCTGGACAAAGTATGTAACTAGAAGCATTGTTTAACAGGTGCTCCTGTAATTTGTATTGCTCTGTTCCTCAACCAACAGGAGAAAGCTGATTATCAGAGAGTTTTCATGAGGACTCTGGCTTTATACTGAATTACAGGAAACACTAAATTTCACAGATGGAATATTATGAAAATAATAAGCAGTGAATGCTAAGGATGTCAGATGCCCAGGTTCTTGAGATACTGTTCATCTATCTAACTTTACCCATCTTGGTCTTGAGTGTCTCATTCAGACTAGTCATCTAGTCATCTATTATCCATGGGGAAAGAGAGTGACCCATGTGGTACCTCACGGTTGATTCATCTCTCCCTAGACATCTCTTTTATAATAGGATGAACTGTCCTCTGGAGATGCTATCTCTCTCTTACTAGCTTAGTCTGAGACTTAGCTTTTAGATTACTAAAGTTAGAGAAGATGAATCCCATCCTTAGTTTTTATTTTAAGGAGGCAGGTACTATCTTTTTTTCCTATGTTTGTGCAGTGATTGGCTACCAGTTTTGACAAGCAGGCCACGGTGGAAACTCTCAAGTGCTACTGCAACCCCCCCTATTATTATAGTTCAGTTCTTTGGGCTGATGTTAAGTACTGTCTAGCCCAAAAATCAGGGTGTAGATAGATGATCAGAAAGATAAAAGATCAGAAATGTTTTAAACAATTGAAATAATGAAGATGCAACATAGATAGATAGATTGATGAATAGATAGATAACGGAGAACAGAAGAGGCAATTTTTGCATTATCTGTGCATGTTTATCATATGCTTCAGTTGCTGCAGCTCAGAAGTGAAACCACTTATTTTAAAAGTAGTGTGATAACATCAGAAAATTGCGTCTGAAGAAAATGAAGCCCAAATTAAATTCAGTGAGGCCACAGCGACTTATAAGTTTGAATAAGGAGAAGGAAACAGATCTGCTTTCTAGGAGTCTCCCAGTGGCTTAGTTGAAGTCTAATATGGTGCCATGCAAGCACCAAAATCATAAAGAGTGTTAATTATGACTGTGCAGCTAAAGTAATAGCAAGCTTGAGACTGTGGCTGGTAAATAGCTAGATAATGAGAGAGTTGCCTGCAGCCCATTAAAGAACCAATGAAAGGCTGAAGTCTGCCACAAGGTTTCTGCAGCCTGACGTAGATGAGGTGGTGAAGACTGGGAGATATCCAGATCAGGTTTTAACAGATAACTAGTAAAAATTGAACACATGGATCTTGCGTGCATACGTAGCCTGGGGCTAAAGACATTCACTAATTCAAAACTGTGTGATGAAAGATGGTAAGAGAAGATGGAAAATGCATGAGATAAGTATAGGGAGTAATTTAAGTGGCTGGGAATGTGCCAAAGATCATGCAAAAATATTGCACCACCATTAGTGGGAGGTGAGAAGAGGACACAGGAGCTAGAATAAAGGCAACAGACCAGTTAGAAAGGGCAAACACAGGGGCAGGGTGGGAAGGAGAGTAGGGAGTATGGCTTTTAGTTAAGCAGAGGGGAATTGCACTGCAAACAAAGTGAACAGCTGTCTGCGCTGGAGAGTTTATCAGTCTTGGGGTGTCTTGATTTTGGCTGGGATAGAGTTAATTTTCTTCCTAGTAGCTGGTGTAGTGCTGTGTTTTGGGTTTAGTATGAGAATAATCTGATAACACACTGATGTTTTAGTTGTTGCTAAGTAGCATTTATCCCAGTCAAGGACTTTTCAGCTTCCCATGCTCTGCCAGGTGCACAAGAAGCTGGGAGGGAGCATAGCCAGGACAGCTGACCCAAAATGGCCAAGGGGGTATTCCATACCCTATGACGTCATGCTCAGTATATAAACTGGGGGAAGAAGAAGAAAGGAGGGGACGTTCGGAGTGATGGCGTTTGTCTTCCCAAGTAACTGTTACACGTGATGGAGCCCTGCTTTCCTGGAGATGGCTGAACACCTGCCTGCCGATGGGAAGTGGTGAATGAATTCCTTGTTTTGCTTTGCTTGCGTGCGCGGCTTTTGTTTTACCTATTAAACTGTCTTTATCTCAACCCAGGAGTTTTCTCACTTTTACTCTTCTGATTCTCTCCCCCATCCCACCAGGGGGAGTGAGCGAGCGGCTGTGTGGGACTTAGTTGCTGGCTGGGGTTAAACGATAGCATGGGACTTGCTGTACCATCCCATCTGTACATCACCATTTGTACAGATCAGGTGGTCTAATTCTGCTAAGAGCCAGCATGACCAAACAGTATGGGAAGGAGCATGGAAAGGGACATGGGAGTGTTGGCCATACAAGTAAGCCAGCGGGAGATATGCCTGCTGCTCATGGTATATCTCTTTGTGGTTCTGGCTTTTAGTTCCCATGAGGAAATTATGGGTTTCAGCTGCAGGATAAAAAGGAGACATGGGACAGTTCTAATCAAAAACTTTGAATCCTGATGAGAGTGGAGGAGGGAGAATGAAGAAGTGTAGCACACAGGCTCAACGATGATAGGGCACATGGTGGAGAGCATGAAGAAGCTAATCACATGAATACAAGCTGCTTGGCCTCTCCTCTCCCCTTTTCTCCTATTCTCCACACACCTCCAACCACTGTTTCCCACCCATTTCTTGACCTATTTGCTTTGTCTGAAGACACTGATGGTTTCTATTCTTAACTGTGTGGGAAGACTGCTCTAACCATATAACCCTATTTTGTTTACTGGGTTACCCAACTTCAAGTGATAATTAGCTTGCCACAGCTCTTCAGCACTTCTCCCATGGGGAATGGGGATTGCTGGCTACTTCTTAGGCCCCTTGAGTGGTTTACTCAGGGCTCCTAGCATCTCCGCAGGCCTGTGAGATGCTGTGCTGACACCAGTGAGGAGCATGAGACAGGCTCGGAAATCTTCCCACTTAGAGCCACCACCAAGATCAGGACCTCAAACAACAGAGCACCCAGTACTATGATTCCATATAGTATACATATGAAAATGATATAATTCATTGGCCAAACTGTTCTGGGTTGTGTTGGGTGATTTTTTTTTTTGTTTTTTTATAACTATATCAAAAGGGTGTGAGGACAAATCTGTGGTAGATGAGGTTTCTTGCTAAGGAAGCTCCTCTAATATGAAGCTGATTACCCCTAACTGACTGCTCCTTCTTGGGGCAAAAATTTTCTTCTTGGTTAAAACTTACAACTTCCCCTATTTAATTTAACAGAGTTCTAATTACAGACAGATTTAACAGTCTCTCAGGAAACCTTATTATATGGACTGTTTTGTAACACAGGCTGTCTCTCCACTTTTTGTGATGGACACAAAAAGTCTGTAATTTGAATATCTGATGTCTTAATACTGTTTTCGGAAGAATTTTAAATCTGAAGTTGATGACAGTCATCCTTCCCATCAGACAATAAAAGCACTGTTCTGGTTTTTAATACATCTGGTAATCAAACATTAAAAATTCCCTCCCAACCAAGCTGTGAGGCCCAGGAGAACATAAGAGTAGGCAGTCCAAGGGGTATTTAATACATCAGATGACTGTATGAGACAAGAAGGCTTGTGTGGGTTGGCAAGTTTAATAAGCACTGCCATAATTAGTAAGTTTCCATGCTTAATAGCAGTTTCTTTATTGGAATACGATATCCAGCAAAGTCTGTCATTACTCTGAAGTACACATTTATTTTAATCTACTTCCACCCAATTGCGTGTTCTACTCTGAGTGCTCCGGAAACCCACTCTCTTACAACATGCCTCTTTCTGACGATCTCTGATTATTGCATGTTCAGCAATTTCACCCTGGCAGCTTATCGTCTACTACAATACCAAAGCTCTTTCCAAACCTGACAGGAATTAGTATGAATTTAAATGGTTTTTTATACATATCGTCAAATGTGCCTACATGGATTTGACTGTTTACAATTCTTAAAAAATCCAACAAACGTCCTTGCACTTTCTATTGATTTTAAATATATATTAAGTTAATGGCTTCCAGCATAAAACAAGTCTTCACCTTGACTTTATCTGAAGTCTAACTTCAGTTTGACTATAGCAGATAAGAGGAAAAAGCAATGAATCTTGGAGTTGCTTTTCCCTACCCTTCATACAGGATGTAAACCTACATATATTCTCCATCTTGAAAGAATTAAAAAGTTAAGGAGTAATTTGAAGTATGTATGTAGTTTGCAGAATAAATACTTGGAAAGAGGAATGTCTGTGACCACTCCGAAATCTGATATAAATCATTAAAACTAAAATTGACATTAACCTTACAAAATCTCTTTGTGTCTTCAGCTATTTAGCCACTTCTTGGAAACCAGGCCTACTCAGTGATGAAGAAAATAAATACTGGTAACTCTGACAGTGATTTCAATAATTAAATTTGTCCAAATTCCATCCAAAAGTAAGTACAGCATTGGTGGATTATGAGTACAGCCCTGCACTTTGTAATTACAGAATGAAAATTAATGCTAGGTAGCTTTATTAGGGTATCAAAACAGTAATGTCAGAGATCACCCTAAGCGGTCCCTACATATTCTTGTCCAGGAATGGTTAGTGACACGAAGATGTGTCTCACTCTTTCATTCATGATGTGATTGTGACGAAATGCTCGGTTTCTTTATCCTATTCTCTGCTGTAAAATGGCATGCTTTAGGCTTAAGTGAGTTACTGAGGATTTTCTGGCCAGCATGACAATGAAAGAAATAGCAGGGACTAAGTAAAGGGTTTGAAAAATGTCCACAGCCAGGACTATGCACCAACCATTCATCATCATGGGCAAGAGGGCAAATTGTCCCTTGTCAGTGTCTTGGTAGCATTCACTGTCCCCACTCACCCAGTGCTGGCCAGTGTCAGAGACAGGATGATGGATTTCCCAGCATGTTCATTCCCATGAGCCCAATTTACTGCAGATCTCTGCTCATTGTTTCTATCCTCCTTTCTCACTTTGATTCCTCAAGGCAGGGATGGAGCTAGTGGTAACTAGCCTTGGAGCTAGTGGTAATGAAGAAAAAGGAAGGACGTGGCTAATTTTATATCCTAATTGGCTTTAGAACGCAGAGCAAAAACAATCAGTTTGCAAGGATGAAGCTAAAGGTAGGATCTGGCATTTCATCTGTAGCTTTTTCTACTTCTTGCCACTATTAACAGTCAAAATCTCGTTTATGAGCAAAGAGGAAGCACAGCTTATATAAAGATATGTATAACCAATAATTTATTTTTAGTAGACTGAAAATCTTATCATTCTAATCATTGTTAGTCCAGATAAATTGTTACAGAAAAAGAAAGAATAATAATGCAGTTACATGTGAATCTACATCTGGGTCTACAAGACACAGAATCTACACATGGTAGCTTTTCCATTACTTCATGTCCGTAAGTCAAAGTTGCATAATCTTCTAAAAATATTTTGCAGGAAGGAAGGAAAAGGAAGGATGTAAAACCTGCTGCCAAAAATGACATGGTAAAATCATATAAGTTTCAGCTCTGCAGGAAGGCAAACAAAATTGTCTGTCCATCAAAATTATGCTGTCTCCCAAAGCAGGAGCAGCTGTTTGGCATCAGTGGTGAGAAGAAGGTGTCCTCAGTTGCTCTCTGAGAAAGATCCCTGAACATCCCCTTTCCTCAGGGATGAGACGGGACAGGCCCGCAGAGCCTTACAGACAGCTTTCATCTCCTTGTGCCTCCCTTAAAAACCAAATGTGCCCGAGTACCCATCCCAAGTCCTGACCGCTTTCCCTCATCTCCAGCCTGAACTCCAACTTCATCTCTATCTGCTTTACTTGCCTCATCTTTCAAGCAGGGCATCCTCCTATCCTAAACCTTATTCCCCTCTCTCCCCAAACAGCTGTGATCTCTGCCCCAGCTGGAGCAAAAGCTGCTGCCCACCAGCGTCCCCACAGCAGCTCTCTGTGTGCAGACGCTTCCCTAGCAGCTTTCCAGGGATAGGATTCCCTTCCTACCATGAGAAGAACAATTTCTTTCTGTGTCATTTGAAACTTGGATGAAGCCCTGGATCCCTTTTAGCCATTACTGCTGATATTCAGAGATACCCTATATGCCTACCTGCGCCGTCACCGCTTTCTATGTACCCTATCATACCTATATGGGCCTGTCACACTGTTGGCTTTAAGAGGAGACCATGAGGCAATGGGAGAGGCTGTGTGATGTTCTGGTTCAGTTGTAACTTGCTTATACAGACTCCCTGGTACTCAAGCAGTTTGTCAGATTGCATTTTTAGAAATGCAGTATATTTCAAAAAAATAAACATTTTAAAACTAGCACCACAGAGCAAAATTTCCAGTACAGGATAATATCCATGGGTTGCAATAAATGAAGTTAAACAATTTTTTATTTAAAATTGCTCCGAAAGGTGTGGAGGGAAAGGAGCTTATAGCATGCTAGTTTTATAAAGAAAAAAATGTGAGAAAATTTTGCACTGAAGAGAAAGAAATTCTAATTCCTGCAAAAATGATATAATTGACACAAAGTGGATACTTTTCACTGTTATTTAAGTAATGTGTTTATACACCCTTGACTGCTAATCTTTCCCATGCATCTGGGATGTTTCATAGACTCCTATGAGTAGTAAAACTAGACATTAATGCTGTGGACTTAACTATCCTTCTTCGTCAATCAGGCCTGTGTCCTGGCATTTATGAGTGATACTTTTTCTCAGATAGCATTTTCTCTGTTTTCTTCCAATTTGGACCCATTTCCAAATTATCCTCTTCCACTGCTCTGAATCTCACTTGAATCACTCCAGTCCTCAGGGTTTTATAGATGAACTCACAGCTGGTATAAATCTAGAAGCTAGTCCTGTTTATGAACAAGTTTTTGTGCAACAAATACCTGCAATAGCAGCAAACTAAACCGGGGACGAAAAATGTCTCTTCTGCTGCCATATTCATACTGGTATGAACTCAGTGCAATAACCAAAACATTAACGTCACCCTAACAAGTTAATATCTGTCAGCTTAGCCGAAGGAATTCATTATAACTAGCACAGTGGTACAAACCCAAATTCAAACAGATCAGCTTAAACTGCAACACAATTGAGCGTCTGTCCACATCTTAGCTACCCTGTGATCCGTCCACACTGTGTGTCATTCAAATTACTTGAACACAGGTACACAAGTTTATTACGCTGAAGCTTCTCTCGGTATAGCCATGGGTTCTGCTATTTTATTTAAATACCTAGGTCTTGGAGTCAGGTGAATGCCATGGCATCTTAGCTTTTTTATCAGTAAGATTATATGTGGAAAAAAACAATAAAGCAAACAATAATCCTTCAATTATTTTCAAAAGCAAGAAGTCAGGTAAATAAAATTTTGGATGTATTATTTTTAAATTTAATGATTTTGGTCCATTCCCAAGATTTTGGAGTGCTCTAATTAGACATCCCTTGGATGTCTTATCTCCATGGCTATTTCTAGTTTGGAAAACTGTAAAATAAAAGCAGCAAAATGAAGCTGTGTGACACATATTAATACCATCACACAGGTATGTTGGGTCTACTTATGCCACTTTATTCATGCAAGTTGATCCTGCCCAGGAGCACACACTGAAGGAATCATAGAACAATTTGGGTTGGAAGGGACCTTAAAGATCATCTAGTACCAACATTCCTGCCACAGGTGGGGACACCTTCCACTTGTCCAGGTTGCTCAGAGCCCTGTCAACATGGCCTGAACACTGCCAGGGAGGGGGCATCCACAGCTTCTCTGGGAAACCTGTTCCCGTGGCTCACCACCCTCACAGTAAAGAATTTCTTCCTAATACCTAACCTAAATCTACCCTCTTTCAGTTTAAAATTGTTACCCCTTGTGCTATCACTACACTCCCTTGTAAAGAATCCCTCCCCATCTTTCCTGTAGGCCCTCTTTATGTACTGGAAGGCTGCTATAAGGTCTTCTCAGAGCATTTTCTTCCTTAGGCTAAACAACCCCAACTCCCTCAGCCTGTCCTCGTAGGGGAGGGTGCTCCAGCCCCCTGATCATCTTTGTGGCCCTCCTCTGGACCCACTTGAGCAGGTCCATGACTTTCTTATGCTGGGGACCCCAGAGCTGAACGCAGTACTTCAGGTGGGGTCTCACCAGAGTGGAGTAGAGGGGCAGAATCACCTCCCTTGACCTGCTGGCCACGCTTCTTTTGATGCAGCCCAGGATACGGTTGGCCTTCTGGGCTGTGAGCGCACATTGCCAGCTCATGCCCAGCTTTTCATCCACCAATATCCCCAAGTCCTTCTCTACAGGGCTGCCCTCAATCCACTTATTGCCCACCCTGTATCCATGTTTGGGATTGCCCCATCCCATGTCAGGACCTTGTTGAACTTCATGAGTTCGCACAGGTCACCTCTCAAGCCTGTCAAGGTCCTTCTGGATGGCATCCCTTCCCTCTAGAGTATCAACCACACCACTTAGCTTGGTGTCATCCATAACTTGCTGAGGGTGCACTCGGAGGAAAAGGAGGAAAAGGACCTGGGGGTGCTGGTTGACAGCCGGCTGAACATGAGCTGGCAGTGTGCTTAGGTGGCCAAGAAGGCCAATGGCATCCTGGCCTGTATCAGAAATAGTGTGGCCAGCAGGAGTAGGGAGGTGATCGTGCCCCTGTACTCGGCACTGGTGAGGCCGCACCTCGAATACTGTGTTCAGTTTTGGACCCCTCACTACAAGAAGGACATGGAGGTGCTGGAGCGTGTCCAGAGGAGGGCAACGAAGCTGGTGAAGGGCCTGGAGCACAAGCCTTATGAGGAGCGGCTGAGGGAACTGGGGTTGTTTAGCCTGGAGAAGAGGAGGCTGAGGGGAGACCTCATCGTGCTCTACAACTACCTGAATGGAGGTTGTAGCGAGGTGGGTGTTGGTCTCTTCTTCCAAGTAACAAGCGATAGGACAAGAAGAAATGACCTCAAGTTGCGCCAGGGGAGGTTTAGATTGGACATTAGGAGAAATTTCTTTACTGAAAGAGTGATCAGGCCTTGGAACAGGCTGCCCAGGGAAGTGGTGGAGTCACCATCCCTGGAAGTATTTAAAAGACGTGTAGATGAGGCGCTTAGGGACATGGTTTAGTGGACATGGTGTCTTGGGTTGACAGTTGGACACGATGATCTTAGAGGTCTTTTCCAACCTGATGATTCTATGATTCTATGATTCTATGATTCTAATATCAGCTAGTCCCAGAGATGGGCTTTGGGGACATTGTTGCAGGGCAAATGGCAAAGAGCCATAAGAGATTGCACCCACACAAACACACACACATGCAGTATGGTTGGAAAAGGGACTTTGGAGTCCATGTCTGAATATGAAGGAGGGAAAATCATCCACTGAGGTGGCTACAGTGAGTGCAAGGGGTACGATTCTTGGGAGACAGCAATGGTAGTGGGACAGACCTTGTTAAAGATGGTTTTTAACTGTTAAGCTACTGGTTGTGCTTTAACAGCAAGAGTCCTGAGCCAGGCCAAGCCACCTTCATTTAGGCAAAAAGGAGGTCGGTCACTTCCAGGTGGGTGTTTGGGAAAAGGTCTCGGGGCTTTCACCCTGGGAAAGAACCTGCTGCCCCCCAGAAGAAAGACTTGTCAGAGGAAAGGAGGGAAGGATGGACTAAGCCTGGCACAAACGCGCTAGATGCAATAGCTCCCCTCAGAGCTTTTCAGCCTGCAGTGTGGCAGAAGCTCAAATTCCTCTCTTCATGCATATTTTACTGCTAAATCTTCCGTTTCATCAGAACAGCACAGGAAGCTCTATGCACAGTCTGTGAGATTCCCTGTTAAGGGATAATTTTCTTCACAAAATGTAACATCACAGTGTACTTTATGGTCTCTGCCCACCCTTATTCTTATACAGGCCTCTTTCCCTGCCAGCACTTCTTCAGCACAGCTATAAATCCCATTAGGCGAGGTTACCAGCTTGAATGAAGAAAATTGTGTTCTTATATACATTTTCTAGTGTCACCCCAGGCAAAGCATTTTTATGGCAGGCACTTGGGTGAGCTGCAGGAAAAGAAACTATGTCAGTTATGAATAGTTTTGCAGAAAAACTGTCAGACCATCACAGGCCACAGAGCAGTACCCCGCTGTTCCTGCAAAGCTGCCAGGTGTGATGACAGCAGCCGTCAGTTGCTGTTGCTAGAATTCAACCTAATGGTCACTTTGCTATGGGAAGCTGATCATTTTTTGAGCCAGAAGCAAGTCTTGAGCAGGTGCCACATGAAGAAAGGTAAAGTCTTAGTGTTAATATTATTATTTTCTTGAAGGAACACATCTTGTAAATTACAGGCAATCAAGTAATTTTCACTGAAGGAAATGTCACTTGTTGCTTTAAAAAATAACATAGAGGCTTTACTTAAAAGTACCCTTTTAAAATGTAATACAACTTATCCTATTTTCACCTCCTTCTGATGAAAGCAATGAATCAGAACCTGTCTGAATAGTCACTCTTGGAACAGTGACACATCTTTTAACTTTTTTGCATTGTTGGTATTTACAATATCCAGTTTCAGATTCCTTCCTGACCTTTGAAAACAACATACAACTAGAAAGCCCCCCCTCCCAATACCTGTCAATTTAGTAGTGGGGCCATCTTTTTGTTTTAATAGTAATTATTGGCTAGGTTTTAGAGTTTGCTCCGCATAAACATCTTTGCATCTTTTTTCTCTGCTTCAGTAGAAAGCTGTCTAAGACCTTAAATGCTCATTATATTGAAATATTAGTGTGTTCTGTAAGCACTTATGATACTTGTCTCCTGCGTTTGTATCCTGCACGTTTGGACGCACTACTGCCAACAGTGCGTTTAATACATAGTAGCTTCACTCTCCCTTGATAAATTTTTTCTTGGCATTTTTTCAGTGTGCATTTGTGTTACTTTCCTTCTTTGATAGATTCCCACAAGGAACTTTTCCTAGAACCAGAAGACAGAATGGTTTTAAACTAAAAGAGGGTAGATTTAGACTAGATATAAGGAAGGCATTTTTTACAACGAGGGTGGTGAAACACTGGCACAGGTTGCCCAGAGAGGTGGTAGATGCCCCATCCCTGGAAACATTCAAGGTCAGGTTGGACGGGGCTCTGAGCAACCTGATCTAGTTGAAGATGTCCCTGCCCACAGCAGGGGTGTTGGTCTAGATGACCTTTAAAGGTCCCTTCCAAGCCAAATTATTCTGTGATTCTGTGATTCTATGACATTTTCAATATAGAAATGACACTTTATTTCAGCATGAAAAATATCTGTAAAACATCTACAATAATTTTTTTGGAACCTATGTAGCATATGTGTAACAGCTTAAATTTATTTGGCAGACTGAGCTTTGCTCCACAGGCTTCAAAACTTTGTTTCCAAAACGTTTGAAGGTAGAATTTCTCAGTGTGCACTTATTTGGCAAAATTTCTCAAAACTTCAGCTATCATCTTCCATGACAAAACTCTAACCTATGCCTAACAGAAATGGAGTTCTTTATGCAAAGAAGCTAGTTAAAACTTTTGCTGTGTTCATCTTTACTGTACATATTCTATACAAGATGACTCAAGTCCCAGAGAAAATGCTAATAATTACACCTAGCCACATCATATTGTGGGGAAAGTAGATACTGGTGGAGCTCAAACTAGGATTTATGACTGCATAAAACACAGGTTTTAGGTGATACATACGTCTAGATACATTTAGAAAGACATTCTTATTGGTATAAAATTTGCAAAACAATCCTGGCTATCTGCATGCAGCACAACATCACTGATGGCACCTCATGGAACAGAAGTACTGTAACTGAATGGATGTCACTGCAAATGCGTTTCTCCAGGAGAAGCTTCTGCTGAATCATCTTATGTGCTGTATATTGAAACAAATGCAAAGCAAGGACCTTCCCAGTCACAACGAGTTACTGGAAATTCAGTATCGGAAGATATCTGTGCTTTATAAAGCCAAGTAGTGAAAGATGGCTTAACTGTACATGCTACACCTGCTGCTCTCTTTTCAGGTGAGATATATAGGAAGGCAAGAAAGCATTCAGATAAATACAGTCTTTTGGAACTCAAATGCATTAAAATGTACAAAATCTGGAAGAGCAGTTTGGGATATATACCTTCAGGTAACTTAAGGAGGAGACTGGGAGTTTGCTTAATTAAACTCTTGACAAGAAACCAAAGTTGTAAAGCCAGCTCTGCCATCCCTTGTATGAGTGTGGGATGTGTGGGAACTTGGAGCATAACTGGCTTTCAGCAAGCTGCAGTGTGGCTCTCTCCAAGCGCTGTGCTGGGAAGCTCTCCAGGAGATATTGACTTCTGGTTTTCTGGATCCGGGAAATAGTACTGTCAAGTCCTGAGGGGTAAAACTAATCCTTATTTAATTAAGAATTTTGATTAACTGAGTTTGAGTAAACAGGATGGTAAAGTAACCAAAATATTTTGAGAGCAAAATATGGGAACTGAGATGCATGTCGCTGCCCAGCCACTTGTCAGTAAAGATACGTTCTTTGTCTCCTTGCCCTTGCAGCTGCTGGGGATAAAAATGGCTGCGGAGGGATAAGTGTGAGCAGAGCTGGGAGAAGGCTTTGGTAGAATTCATGAAAGGCATCTGTCAGCAGTGTTTGATAGCATTAACTGTGCTACCAACTGTGTTAGAAGAAAAATGAACCTTCGTACTGGGTCTGCTTGGGATGGAGTTAATTTTCTTCATAGCAGCCTGTAGGGCACTGTGTTTTGGATTTGTGACCAAATCAGTGTTGATAACACACCAATGTTTTAGCTTTTGCTGAACAGTGTTTGTATAGTGTCAAGGCCTTTTCTTTTTCCCATTCTCTCCTCCCCAGCAAGTAGGCTGGGGTGGGCAAGAGGTTGGGAGGGGACACAAGCAGAACAGCTGACCCAAGCCAGCCAAAGGACTATTCCATACCATATGATGTCGTGCTCAGCTATAAAAGCTCAGAGGAAGACAGAGGAAGGGGGGATGTCTGTGGTGATGGCATTTGCCTTCCCAAGTAACCATGGCACACAATGAAGCTTTCTGGAATTGGCTGAACGTTTGCCAGCTGATGGGAAGTAGTGAATGAATTCCTTCTTTTGCTTTGCTTGCATGTGCTGCTTTGCCTTACTTATTAAACTGTCTTTATCTTGACCCACGAGTTTTTCTTACTTTTGCCCTTCTGATTCGCTCTTCTATCCCACTGAGGGGGAGTAAGCGAGCCACTGGGTGGGGGCTTACCTGCTAGCTGGGGTCAACCCACCACAACCTTGTGATGAGGCTCTCACGACAAGTTCTTCTCCCCACCTCTCCCTCCAAATCTTCACCTTTAAATGTTTTTCCCTTTTAGCTTATACTCAATAATGGACCAAAGTAAGAAACTTGTAAGTATGCATTGCACACAATTCATGTGCACAACTGTGAGGATACAGGCAAAGGAGGCACTCAGAAATGAAGACCAGCATCTTTTGAGTGAGCTGCTCATTTGATTCTGAGTGTTTTCCAAATGTTATTTAATACGAGTGATGTAACTGCTCTGTTTGTGTGACTGATCTCTTGGAACACTATGCCGAAGGCTGTCCTCAGTCGTAACCATGCAACCGCATTGATTCCAGGGCGATTGCACAGGCATGGCTGCAACAGAAGCTCACCTCGGTGGTGTACCTTCCTCCACTGCAGAATCACCCACTGTTCAGGTCTTATTTTTGCCATCATAGTTAGTTACTGCTTGCATAACTAATGCAACAGTGTACGGGTGATTCTGTTCTCCAGCCTGTACAAAGGCATGTTGTCCTGAGCCCATGCCAGGTCATCCTGGGAGGGCCACCTCCTAAATTACTTCCTTTGCTTCCTCACTCATTAACTTATTTGCAATTTATCAGATAAAATTTGATTATTATTTTGCTTTACAACAGGGTGAAAAGAAATAATTTAGAACAGCAATGATGGAGAAATGTTTGAGGCACTACCAAAGTTCTCTGTCAAAATTAAAGCTAGATTTTTGGAAGAGTTTAGTGTTGAGATCATTCTGGTCCCACAGCTACTCTCTCTGTATTTCAAATCCAGATAAGACCATTATGGTGCAAGCAGACCCACAAACATTGCTAGCTAATTTGTTTAATTATCCTCACTGTTAAAAACTCTCATCCCATTTCTAGTCAGAATATACCTGTCTTCAGCTTCCAGCTGTTGGATTCCACCAGAGGCCTGAATTTATTCCAGCGAGGTTATCTGATCAGGGACCTTGTCAACTAAGGGAAAAGGGGAAGCCAGAAACCAAAATATACAGAGACACAGGCCTGACAAAACAAACACGGAGACAATGACAAGAAGCAAACCTTGCCAGTCATACTAATTGATGGCATATCAGGAAACTACAGGCGACACTTCCAGGAAGATCAACCTGGACTTTGCAACTGATAAGACTGTAAACCAGGAGAGACTGCAGACACCAGGCTGTCAGGGGTGCGGGAATTGATAGAGCTGTACAAACCCAGGGGGGACATGCAGGGGGAAGAGGAAGGAAGAACAAAGGGGAGGGGGGGGTAGACAGAAAAGGGTATAAAAGGGGCCCGTTGCGTGTAAAACAGGGCTGGTCAGTACGCTTGTCTGGCTGAGCTCTGCACCTGATCACCACAGTCTGTCCTATCTGCTTATTACATCTTTTCTCAACTATCTCTCCGCATAATCTCATTCTTTATCCCATGTGTATGTTTGCTGCAAGAACTAAGAGCCAGCTACAGACGAGACCTGGTGTGGTGTCAGCTACTGAAGTGAGTGAGGGTCCCTAGTTGGATGGGCCACAGCTCTCTGGTGCGACAGACTGTGCCCAGAGTGCCAGCTACTGGCGGGACTAGTGTGAGTGGACTGGGTGCCAGTCACTGGAATCAGATCAGGGTGTAGGCACTCCTGGCCTGTGGTGTCAGCTACCGGAGTGAGTGCAGCCTCAGCCTCAGCCTCAGCTACTGGAGAAAATGGGGGTCTTGGCTGCCAGCCACTGGGGTGGGAATGCTGTGTGTCCCAAAAACCAGCTGCTGGGAGGGCCTGGCATGAGTGAGGAGGGTGAGGGGCTCAACACCAGCACATGGACCAGGACTGCATGTCACAGCCTGTGTACCTAGTGCCTTCTGCGAGTGGGGCCGACTGTCTGTATCGTCCCCAAACCTGGTGTGCGTGGGGGTTGTGTGTGTATTTGCTAGCAAACTTCAAGCTGGACTAGCTGGCGAGTAGGGTGGCCTCAGGTCTGGGCCGCGGTATGAGGCAGACAAGGGTCTGTGCTAGTATGCCCAGGGGGACTTGCAAGTGTGGAGTGTGGGATGAGTGTGCCAGTGTGTGCATGTCTGCTAGTGAGCATCAAGCTGGACTAGCCAGCAAGCAGTGGACCCATGAAGCAGGTAAGAGGGCCCAAGATCTGGGCAGGGGTACCAGCTGAAGAGGAGGAGCAAGGGGGAGGGGACTTGGCTGTCTATTTTGTTTTATGCGATTCCCACATGTGGGTACTGTTGAAGGCAGCGCCATGTCTGTGGCAGTCTGTGTAACCGGCCATGTCAGTGTTCCCTGTGTGTGACTCTGTGGGTCTGTGTCTCTGGGGTATGTGCTCAGCTTCACTACTGGTTGAACCTGCAAACAGGAAAGTGACAGCCGCATCCCTCAGCCTGGGCAGAAGCCCCAGGCCCCCAGGCATGCTGGGCTGGGCTCCAGTGGCTGGGCAGGAGAGGTCCTGGGCTGGAGAGGGTGCAGATGGTGGCTACATCTCATAAGATCCCTTAACAGAATCGACCACCACTAAAAGGACAGACGCCTTCATTCCCAGGGAGGGATGAACACAGTCGTGCTCCACAGATAGATGGGCCCTATGTGCAAGTGCAGGCTGAACAGGCCCCTGCTCCAAGAAACACATTGATTCTTAGGGAGGGTGACATCGGCCCCTGCTCCAGGAAGACACATCCATTAATTCCCGGGAAGGGCTGAATAGGTTCCTGCTCCACAGACAGGCAGGTGCTATTACTTAGGGGCCTATTTGCAGGGATCTGTTTTGCCCATGCCCCAAAGAGACACTCACATTAATTCCCAGGGAGGGCTGGACAGGCTTCAGCTCCACAAAGAGACACACATTGCTTCCTAGGGAGGGTTGCATAGACCCACACTTTTGCAATAGGAATGCATTGATTCCCAGGGAGGGCTAAATAAGCCCTTGCTGCAAGGAGAGATGTGCAGTAATTCCTAGGGAGACCTCTACTCTAATGACAAGAAGACATGTTATTTCCTAGGGAGGGCTGAAGATATGCCTTGATTCCCAAGGAGGGCTGAACTGGCCCCTACTCCACAGATAAGCAGGCGCCAATTGCTACCACAGACAGAATAGGCCCCTGCTCCAAGGAGAGATGTGCAGTAATTCCTATTGCAGCTTCCACTCTAACGACAGACACGCGTTAATTGTAAGGCAGGGTTGAATAGGCCCCCACAAAAATGATAGGTAGGTGCTGATTCCTAGCACAGGCTGAACAGATCCCTGCTGCAAGGAAAGATGCGTATTAATTCCCAGGGAGGGCTGAATGCACCCTGCTCCCATAGATAGGCAGCCCCTATACATACGTATGGGCTGGACAAGCCCTGTTCAGGGCCCTGTGCCAAGAAGAGATACACATTAATTCCTAGGGAGAGCTGAATAAGCCCCTGCTCCAAGACAGACACATTTGCTCTCAGATATATACACAGTGGACTATGTATCTGAGAATGCTGAAAAAGCCACCCTCTCTGCTCTGTATGAAGAGCCCAAAGAGCAGCATCCAGAAAGCGTAACTGTTCTTCCTCCGATCACTCCAGCAGAAGAGTCTCAGTCTGTCTCGCTAGCTGAACTGAACAAGATGAAGGAGGTCATAATGAGGTATGTGAGCAAAGATTATTCTTCTGCCCAGGGACAAATGTAAGATGAGACAGCACTACAGTCAGACTCCTACAGTGCCACTGGTGCAGTCTGTGTGTATTGGGCAACTTGTTGCTGTAAAGGTCGAGGAAGATGCCTGGCAATGTGCTCCGGCAGTTTCTGTGGAAGGCAACAGAACAGGACAAGGAGAGGCACACGTTACTTCCCAGGGAGGGCTGAACAGGCCCCCAGTCCACAGATAGGCAGCTGCTATTTGCTAGCACAGGCTGAACAGGCCCCTGCCCCAAGGACAGACACACTTCGATTTCTAGGGAGGGTTAAAGAGGCCGCTGCTCCACAGAGCGGAGGCCCTACAGGGCCTGGAGCCAGCGCCTCGCCGGGCCTCCCGAGGAGCCGGTGCCAGATGGTCCCGCTGGAGCCTCGCTGGGCTCCTCTGCTCTCCCTGCTGTGATGAACATTTCGAGGGCTGGCAGAAGAGCGGGCTACCCGTCCAGTGCCTCGAGCTGTTGCGTTTTTAGGTTCACTTACAGCAAACCCCGTTTGTGCTATGGAGGCTGATGGGCTCAGCTGTGTGCTGCAGCGGGGCTGCTGCAGGGGCTGGAACCCGCTGTGTCCGGCACGGGCTGCGCCCCCCTCACAGAGGCCACCCCTGCAGCCCCCCCTGCTGCCAGCACCTTGCCACGGACACCCGGTACAGTCAGGGACATGGAGCCTCAAACACTGAAATTCATTTATATAGCATTGCCAACAATGTTTCATGCTCCTTCTCGTAAGCGCTGTACAAAACCCAGGAAAGCTCCAGCCTTAAGAAGTGAGGCCTAGGAGGAGTGTGAAGCGAACAACAGAGCTGAGGAGTGAACTTCAAAGGTGTTTAAAAAATGTTTGCAGTGAAGTTTACATGCCATCAGTTACTCTTATCACGGTACGCCACCACTCTCCAGACTACATCACTTTCTCTGGCTGAACTTTTTTTGTCTTATTGCCTCCTTACATTATACCATTGCAGTCTCATTTTCTGCTCCTCTGGATTCCTCCCGCAGTCAGTCATCCATGTGAGGTACAATGACGTATTTTTCATCTCTTTCCCATCTTCCTTTTTCAAAGCTTTTCAATTGAGTGAGGATCCTATTTTAAAAAACTCCTTTTTTTCTTGCCAAAATCTGATATTCCCCCCTCCTTGATAAGTAATGTGTGCCATTACTATACACAACCATCTCCTCAAAATGTCATTTCAAAATACACCTGAATGGTTTAATGCACAGTCTGCAAATGAAGGACCAATTTTATAAATACCTTGATTTTTTTCAGCCTTTATCTGTCACACCGTATGTCCTCAGCAGCTTTAATGATCTGTTGGAAGCAGAGGGCATAAGGATAAAAAACAACAGTGAAGAGAAAAGTTTGGTAAATACACAATTCAAAGCCCATTTCATCTGAGGCCATACATTAGCATCTAATATCCACCTTACAACCCATGAGACACAATTTAAATGACAGATACTTCTATCTAGATCTTCATGGCTAGACTTCTTGTGCACCCAGTTAGGCAGAATAGCAGAGATCGGTGTCGTCAGGAAGCCAGTTAACAGCATCTTGATGTATTCATAGGTTGGGACATAGAGTGGAGCAGGCTGGAGGCTACTTTAATAAACTACCAGCACATTGTACCTAGACAAGATCAGCTGCTTTAGCCCCTTCTCAGCCCTGACAGTTTGCTCCAGGACATATTGGGGCAGAAGAGTATTGGCACTGGCAATGCTGACTGTATGCATGAAAGCAAGCAGCACCAGCCTCATGGCCTTTCTGCCTGAGAGGAGCGATGTGATCCTCTGTATAGTGGGATCTTATAGATGAGATATGATTTTGTCACTTTGTCATCAAATCACTTTGATCGGGTATTACTGGGTTTTTGACTGGCTTCTTGCCTGCAGGATTCCTCAATGGCACACCCTTCCTCTCTCTGCCCCTGTATGGGCAAGTTGGGGTTTCCACAAACCTAGCTTGAATCCTGAAGAAATTAAATGCTGACTTTCAGTGAAAGTCACTGTGGACTAGGCCCAAGAGACCTTGTTCTCAGAGAATGAAGTGAACCAAAAGCTATATGAGAGTGCTGGGAGGAGAGAGATGAAATAAGCTTCCATGAGAAGCAGAGAACAAAAAAAATTCCATTAGGTTCATTGTTCAAAAAAGACTTGATGGTTTGAGTCAATTCAATCAACTTCAACTGCCTGAAATCTGGATATCCTTAGAAAAAAAATCTTTGTAAGATACTTAAACCGGGTGTCTACCATTTCACTTTTCAGAGGACCATGGATGTCTCACTGAGACTGGACACATCATTTTTAGGAAGTAGCTGTAAGATGGGAAGAAATCTGTCCTTGGAGGACAGCAACTGCAGGATGAGGTTAGAGAATGTGCTCTGGGCTGGTTTAGGAAGAGAAATCTTATAAGGTAAAGGTCACATAGCAGGTATTGTCCGTATTTCCCTCTTACTATGCTTAGCACCTTTGGATAATAGGCAACAAAACTCCGAACTGCTCCAAGCTAATTCATGTCAACAGATGAAGCATAGGCATCCAGCACATGACCCAGATGAACCGGGTCTCCGAGGAACTGCTCAGAGCTATTTACTGGCTCCTGCCCTCAGCCTTCCCCTACCAAGGAACGCACCTCTGTCCTACTTTGCCTCTCCCTCCCCATCATCAGAGGTTACAATTCACTCCTTTCTGTGGCTTTACACAGTCATAAAACTGTGCCTACACTCGGAAGTGTGAAATAATCCAGATTGTAAAAAATACAGTTCTAAAGAAGTTTTTTTCAAAACTGAGATAATTTGACAGAAGCAGGAATGAATGAGTAGGAATGGATTGGGGGTGGGAACAACCTGAACTAGGTGTAATAAATAGAATAGGCTTTTTTCTGTGCTTTTGGTCTCGTTCCTTTGACTGAGACCTTGCCAGAGTGTGCAGCTGGCGCTCTGTAAGAACACAGTCCTGTTTAAGATGCTGAAGTGGAGCATTTGCCTAGGGGAAAAAAAAAAGAAAAGCAAAAAATAATAAGTAGCTGATCTCTATTTACTATCCACATTATATGGCTGGGTGTATAGGAGCAGCAAAAAGACAAGTTCCTGTCCCTGAAGAGGAATTTGCAAGACCAAGACCGAAGTAACCCTGGGAGCTACATTTCACATGGCTGTGATTCTATTGCCTGAATAGGTGTTCAGGGACGTATTAGTCAGAACAGACTATTCTGCCTGTCTTCCAGCTGCTCACCTAGAAGAGCATGGGTCTTACATAGGACTTATGCCATATTAGTTATGTTGCTACAGGTATGCTATAGCATCCTGATACCCTATGGCATCTAAAGTGGATGAAAAATTAGATATGAGCTGTCAATGTGCACTTGCAGCTCAGAAAGCCAATCATATCCTGGGCTGCATAAAAAGAAGCATGGCCAGGAGGTTGAGGGAGGTGGTTCTCCCCCTCTGCTCTGCTCTTGTGAGACCCCACCTGCAGTACTGCGTCCAGCTCTGCATCCCCAACACAAGAAAGGCATGGACCTATTGGAGTGAGTCCAGAGGAGGGCCACAAAAATGATCAGAGGACTGGAACCCCTGTCCTATGAAGAAAGGCTGAAAGAGTTGGGGTTGTTCAGCCTGGAGAAGAGAAGGCTCCAGGGAGACCTTATTGCAGCCTTTCATATATAAAGGGGGCTTATAAGAAAGATGGAGAGAGACTTTTTACCACGGCCTGTAGCGATAGGACAAGGAACCACAGTTTTAAACTAAAAGAGGTTAGATTTAGATTGGACATAAGGAAGGAATTTTTTTCAATGAGGGTGGTGAGACACTGGAACAGATTGTCCACAAAAGTTGTGGATGTTCCATCCCTGGAAACATTCAAGGTCAGGCTGGATGGGGCTTTGAGCAACCTGATCTAGTGGAAGATGCCACTGCCAATGGCAGGGGGTTTGGACCAGGTGATCTTTAAAGGTCCCTTCCAACCCAAACCATTCTATGATTCTATGATTCTGTGAAACCATCTAGTCTGCTTCTCTTTAGGTAGCTAATCCTGCCTCCTGTCCAACTTCTCATTTTTTTGGTGGGAGAAGTGACTTAGCCATAATTTGAGTCTTAGAATAGGTAGAAACACTGCAAAGGTAAAAGGAAAATACAAATTTGAGGACAGATGAAGGGACAGTATTTATGAATGGAGTGATGCTTTTTGTGGACACATGTGATGTGGTTTCAATCTCACATCAAGCAGATCCCTTCCTACACATGGCACAGTTCAGCTGCACCTCCATTCAATGCAACTGCTTGTGGAACTGCTCTGGCAGGAAAACCAGCAAGCAATTGCATCAGCTTAATTCATGGGGCAGCAAGTTGTGGCTCAGAGGCAAGAAACAGGGACTAGAGAAGAAACTTCATATCATCTATAACCCTGGAGGAAAATCTGTGCAAAATTTCTTTAGGTGAGCTCAGAATCTGGAAATTCTCTGTCCTGAAGATGGACTAATATGAATGTTGCCACTGCATTTAAGAAAAAGGGTTATAAATGATCTGATGGAAGGGAGAATCAACTTGCATTTTACGATGAGAGAAAGCTCTTCATTTGCTGTCTCAAGAAGGCCAGTAGTCCAGCTCTTAGCGCAAACCCTTACACCTCTCAATGCTGTATTGCACAGCATTTTACTGCTATTCATTACATGTAAATGTTTCTTTGTTCCAACACAAACTTGCAGCTGTCAACACAGCCAGTGCTAACTACCAGGAAATGATCTGTCTGAGAAGGAAATGTTGCAAGCTATCAAGTCCCCACAACGTGCTAAAACATCAGTAGAGACAGACTGCCAGGGATTTATTATAAAATATGGACCATATGTTCTCTTAGCTTCCATAGTTTTGAACAAGGAAATGTGTCATCAAATAATCCTGAAGGGAAGGGAGAATGCACTGTGCAGGGGAAGAATCATAATGACACTTCACTGGGATGGTACCTCAACATCTGCTTTCCGGAAGAGTGTGAAGGCTAAGACCAATAGAAATATAAAAAGGGGGTGTTACTAGAGTGTGGATAGGAATAAACTTGGCAGGAACTCCACCATATGGTAACCTCAGGAGATGTGACAGATGTCTGAGGAAAACCTGCTGTCATTCATGCTGGTACAAGAAACAATAACCTTCTAATGTATGCATCTCTCTTGGCTGTAGTCAAGACAGGTATGTCAAGACATATATGTTTCACAGGACTTGAGGTGAAGCAGACGAGTAATCCCACCATCCAGCCTTGCTGACCATGCTGTTGAACTAGCTCCACATATATGCAGTGTAGATATGATAGGTGTTGAATAAGAACTGAGTCTGGCAAGACAGATCCACATAGGAAGGAGACTGAACTGAGGCTGCATCAATCTTTACCGTCCCAAACTGGTAACATTTCTTTATAGGCTAATGTTTTTCTATGCTGATACCAGGCAGTGCAGGTAACACTGCCTGTTCACTCCTGACTCCTGCTACTGCAAAACACTGGACTGCATGGGCTATGGCACATTTTTCTCCATTTACCTGACAACTGATGTCACTAGTACACAGAATGACTCTCACAGTTCAGTGCAGAGCCCGTCAGAGCTTGAAAACATGTTGACAAGCAGGCACTAAGAGTGAATCAGCTGTGCCTGAGGTGGGGAGACCAATCAGCCCCTTGGAAACAGAGATTGCAGGGCACGGGAGGTAACTTCAAGCATATGCTTCTTACTAGGCAAGGTTAGGGGAGAAGCCAAGTTTGTTCTTGCGAAGTATGAGGTTGGCCAATTGATTACAAAACAGAAACAAAGTTATGGAAGACACACAAACCAAAACATATTTTGCTGTAGCACAACCTATCTGAATTTCAGCTTTGTTCTTAACTGCTCCGTAGGCTTGTACTCCAGGAGCAGTCTTGGCTGACTGTGCAGAGGGAACAGCTCCAGCAGCACCTCCATCCTCTGGGGTGATACTAACAGAACTGAAACTGGTCCTCTCTTCACTAAAGATCTTCTAATGTCTTGGCTGCCCTGAGGGGCTGGCCACTCTCTATTTGCTTCTTAAGGTTAGCAAGTGTTGCAGAAATTCTTATATAGAGGATTGCATATATAAAAGGTTCTTAAATATGTAAGAGTTCCCTCCTAGATAGAACAGGTGCCATGACTTTTGGTATAATATTCATATAGGGTTTATACAAACTATGGTTGTGAGCACTTACATGTCCTTCACCATTTCTTGAGGTACATAAAACAAGTTCAATAAAGGGACATTCAGAAGGACGTTTCCTTAATATTTTTGTGTGTGTGTGTGTGTAGGAGGTCAGATTTCTTCCTCTTTTTCTCTAACTTTTCTAACAATTTATTTCTTTGTATTCTTTAATCAGTACATTCTTTCTAGTTTTAAGGTAGTTTTTTTTGTTTTCAGCAGTTCTGAGATTGCATTTAAACTTTCTGAATCATAAGTCATAAACCTTGGAAAAAAGTCCTTTGTTAAAAGCATGATTTTCAACTTGCAGTGACGAAGGTATATATATATTCGGTGTCCGTGGCAAGGTTTTGGTAGCAGGGGAGCTGCAGGGGTGGCCTTTGTAAGGACAGGTCGGGGCTGCCCTATGCCAGACATAACTGATTCCAGCCTGTTCCAGCCAGCTCCACAACAGACCCACCTAAGCCCATCAGCCAAGGTGGTGGCACCTCTGTGAAACCATATTTGAAAGGGCTGAAAATGCCAGATGGAGAGAGGAGGAGGGAAGACAAAGTGAGAAACAACAGAGGGAACACCAAGGTCAGAGGAAGAGGAGGTGCTCCATGGCATGGTGTGAAGGAAGGACCCCATGCCAGAGCAGATTTTCCATGGACTACAACCCATGGATAACCCATGGTGGAGTAGAGGAATGGTGTGAGAAGGAAGGAGCAGCAAAGAAAAAATGCTATGTATTGTCCATAATCTGCCCCCTCCACACCATGCTGCTTACGGTGGGGGTAGAGGAGTCTGGAGTGAAAGACTGAAGTTCAGCCTAGGAAAGGAGGAGGAAAGGTGTTGCTTTAATGTTTGTTTTTTTGTTTCTCACTACCCAAATCTATTTTAATTGGCAATAAATTAAGTTCATTTTCCACAAATTGAATCTGTTTTGCTCACGGCAATAATTAGTAAGCAATCTTCCTGTCTTTATCTTGACCCTTGAGCTTTCTTGTTCCTGTTCTTCCTGTTTTTATCCCTTTCCCACCCCTGTCCTAGCGAGGTGGGAAGTGAGCAGGCAGCTGGATGGGAGTTAAGCTGTTAGCCAAGGCCAACCCACCACAGTGTAGCATCCCTATATGACATACACATGACAGACTTAGCAAATTGTGTATTTTTTCTGCCTTATCTCACTGTCCCAGCTTTCATCATTTTTGGAGTCTCCTACATGCTGGCTTTTAAATGCTTGAAATTATTTCAGTCTTAAGACCTGGGCTGAAACCTGCAGTTCCATGTGTTTGCCTCTGACATTTTGGAATAAATATCAGCAGTCCTAATTAAAAAAAAAGGTTAACAAAAATAAAATGTCTGCTTTAATATAAATATTCTTAAAAATTCATTCATTAAGCGGGTCCAGCATTTCTGTGCTTTCAGAAAGTACCTATAATTTAGTTGATGGTCTCACAACAAAGATGTGCTTTTTGAAATCTCTCTGAATAGCACTTCAACTTTGTCCAGTTACAAAGTTCTAGAGCTTCATTTGACATGTGCTGTAGAGACTGGGCTAAAAGATTGCAGTTTATTTCTCTGATGACTGCATTTGGATAATGCACGATCCACCTCCATGACGTGACCAGGACTTCCCTCGTCCTTTGGAGCATACATAGAGTGCATGGATATATTGACATGCCAGCTCCTCAAAGTGGCATGTACAGCTTGTAGTCAGATATTATTTGAGCATATAAGGTTCCTCTTTTATTCACTCAGTTCATACGCATAAAAAGCATACATAAATGCTGTGTGGGGACAGTCCAACACGATGCTTTTATTTCAGCCTTAAATGCCACAAGTTATGTATCTCCCAACTAAGCACGACTATGCTGAGGAATTCCTTCCTGTGTCTTGACTCCCAGTATACTCTGCCTCTGTGAAATGTGCTACTTATTTTTCTGAATTGGAACTAATAGAACTGACGTGGTGCAGCTGTGGGAGTGACTCAGCAGAATGGCTCTGGATCTTCACGCACATGACATCCTGTGACAAAAAATCTCACATTTTCTAGATAAAAAATATCTTAGTTTCGTTAATTTCTTCCTCAAGGGGAGCTAAAATTATTTTGAAGGGGAAACAGTAAAATTGAGATTCCTCTACACCAATCTGTCAGGATGGCAAACATGAAAATCATATCAAGAATATGTTATACTTCAAATTTTATTGGATTCATAATTATTTTCATACTTTCCAGGCAGAATTCAGGACTATCTAAAGCAAGGCTTAAAATGCTAAACATATGGCAGATGAAGCAATGCTGATAACAGTGAGGACTAACGAGAAGAGAAAAGTTTTGCTAACAAGTGCATTTTACTTTGTAGATTTTTCCTCAGGATTAAGGAAGAAACTTGGAATTTGATAGCTGGAGGAGAAAAATGGTAGAAATCCTTCAGGATCTGAGTATTTGACCTCTAAAAGTCCAGGGTGAATGGACTGTCATTTTCACTTCATTTAAAAAAAATAATAATGATTGATGAAATAATCTGTTGAGGTTGTTTTTTTTTTTTGTTGGGTTGTTTGGGTTTTCTTCGGAGACAATTTTGAGAGTTCTGCAAGGCCTGACAGTAGAAGTAAGATTAACCTTGAAAATATATGTTTGAAGTGGCTTTAGGTGGTTAAGTTTTCATCTGCAATTCTTTCTCCCTCTTTCAGCATCTGCATCTAGGGCAATGCACAAGGGTTTCTAGATGTCTAACAGACCTCTTTCATATATGTTCACGCATATCACCTCAAAGAAAGACATCTAACCCTCACTCAGCTCTGCTGCACAAAAGTTCCCAATTCCCAGGTATTTAACTTCTGTACTAACTGTGGCAGACCGAAAAGACAGCTTGCAAACAAGCTCTGAGAGAAAACACACTCATTCTGGTTTTTGGGTTAGCCAACAATCTATGCTGCAAGGAAGAGAGGACAGGAGTTTCCTCAGACCCTTTAGTTCAGGTTATTGTGGCTGGTGAGACTTTCGCATCTTGATAGGGACTAGGCTAGGGATAGGGTAGATAATTGGGCTGGGAAGGGACAGCAGTGAGAATTCAGCTCGGGGGGCAGAACAAGGTGGGTGGAGGCCATATACAAAACCTGAGGGCAAGTCAGCTGCTATGTGTACCCTAATCTTCCCTGTATCTAATGTTCCCAGGACTGTTATCTGGGATGGAGAAGACAGCTGGGCACAGACGTTGTCTATCTCTCCAGCAATGGGTGACCTCTTGCAGCCACTAATTGGGAATGATCCTGAGCCCTTGCTGAGTCCAGGACAGTGATCAGTTATTGGTTCATTGGCCTTGGCCAAAACCATGCTGGAGGCATTGAAACAATTTCACAGTCCAAAGCTCCAGGGCCCCACAGTATTCCTAAGTACTGTTTAAGTCACTAATGTAGACTTAGCCAGCATGTTCACTTTGGTGAATGCCCTTGCCTCTCACCACTTAGAAGGAGGGTAACTCTCTGCCTGTGATAACTTCTGGACTTGTGTTCACACTCCTGCTTCTTAGGCTTCATGGGCAAACTGCATCAAACTCCAGGCTAAAGACAAACACCGTTCAATTCTCATGTGACTTCCTTAGAAAGGCTTACCTCTCAACAGTCCAACGAAAGCCACCATTGTCCCTGCATGCCAGCACTGTGCCACAAGCTCCTTTCAGCACCAACTATCCAGTCAATGGCTTCTGAGCTTCTGGGGAAACTTATCAATATTTGTCAACTGACATTTCTTCTACCTTCGAAATTCTATTCCATCATGCACTTCAACTTTATCCTCATGAAGTGCAAAGTCCTGCACCTGGGGAGGAACAGCTCCATGCACCCATATATGCTGGGGGCCACCTGGACAGTGGCAGAAGAGGACCTGGGGGTCTTGGTGGACACCAGGTTGAACATGAGCCAGCAATATGTCCTCGCTGCAAAGAAGGCAAATGGAATCCTGGGCTGCATTAGGCAAAGTATTGCCAGCCCGTCAATCCCCTCTACTCAGCCACATCTGGAGTGCTGTGTCCAGTTCTGGGCTGCCCAGTACAACAGAGGCATGGACATACTGGAGAGAATTCAACGAAGGGCCACAAGGATGATTAAGGGACTGGAACACCTCACATATAAGGAAAGGCTGAGAGAGCTGGGACTGTTCAGCCTGGAGAAGAGAAGGCTCAGAGAGGATCTGAAGGGAGGGTGCAAGGAGGACGGAGCCAGGCTCTTTTCAGTGCTGCCCAGTGACCAGAGGCAATCGGCACAGACTGAAACACAGGAAGGTCCCTCAGAACATCAGGAAACACTTTTTTCCTGTGAGGGTGACTGAATACTGGCACAGGTTGCCCAGGGAAGTTGTGGAGTCTCCCTCTTTAGAGATATTCAAAAGCTGTCTGGACATGGTCTTGGGCAACTGGCTGTAGGTGGCCCTGCTTGAGCAGTGGGATTGGACCAGGTGACCTCCAGAGGTCCCTTCCAACCTCAATTATTCTGTGATTCTGTGAACATCTGGAAGCCATTCCTTCATAATATTACCACAACTACACAGAGTTGCTACCTATGGACCTACATGACTAATCCATTGGCTATTTGTAACAAACCCTCATCATGTCATAGAGGTTTCTGCTAGACTCAAAGGGTTTGTCCACAATGAGAAAAAATTCTATTATCTGGAAGACTGTACTTTAGCTGCCCAGAGAACGCCTGATCACAGTGTTAGGCCTATCTTGTGGGGAAAAATCAACTTTCCATCTCCCAGTGACATTCAGTTGAGATTTAGACACTAAAAAGTAGGTATAAGGTAGGTATTTAAAATCCTATTCTAGGCAATGGACACTTGGATCCTCATTCAGTTGCCTAAACATAGTATGTAATGCCATCGGAATTTCCCTATGCAAGATACCTGCATAGGGCTGGCAACCATAGTAAAGAGCCTATAAGAAACCCATATCTTTTTGAAGACGTGGCTGGACGCTGAAATGGCACTATAGGTGCCTAGGTATATGAATCCCTCCACTAATCAGTGCAATCAAGTGAGAGTAGAAGGCAGTTCAGTAGAGATCAGTCACGAGGAGCAGGGTCCAGGTGCCCACATCTAGTCTCAGTGCCCATATCTAGTCCCGGCTGCACTGTATCCACAATGTGTTCATGGAGCTGGTAGCTTTTTCACAGTACCTATAGGATACCTACATATTCCTGAAAGGCTACCTAAAGGCCAGGCAGAGTACCCTGGCTTGTTTACCTTGATTGATTGGCATCTGCCAAAGCAGTCAGGGCAGTTAGATTTCTGACTGTAGGTAATGGCAGTGCAATGAAATGCAGTTTGGGAGAGTGTCCACCTGCCTTTGTGAGGCCCCGGGTAATGGGGATGAATCCTAGTCTAGAGAACAACAGTTTTCAGGAGTCAGAGGTTGCATGGATTGTTGCACCTGCTGTTATTTGCAGTGTGCTCAGTGCAGATTTACTTGCAAATGTGTGTATGAGAGCATTCTTGGATTAAAAATACATCTTCCAAAAGGTGAAGAACTGCCTCTGTTTATCTTCAAGTGAAAGCCGAGCATAGGCTGAAGTAAAAGGATTTGCTTTGTGTGGGAGGAGACTTAGACCAGTGATACAAAATTACCTCCCACACTTCGGCTGGTATGTGTCACACTTTGAAAAGGGTATTAAACATTAGATGAGACAACAGAGAAACTTTCAGTCAACTGGCATTTCGTTCTGCTCTGTCTGCACTCCCTACGCTCCTCTGAATGCCATCCTAGTATTTCCCTTTCGGCAAAATTCTAGGTTTGTTAAATCTTCCATTGATCCAGCGAAGTTCTTGCGGGTCTCCTTGTTTTGCAGGTGACACCTGAATCACTCTGGTAGTGTCCTGTGAGAGCTGCTCTCCCCATCCCACCAGCTTCCTTCAAATGCCTGGCCTCCACCTTACCATGGACAACCTAGTTGGTCTCCCATGTGTATGCCAAGATCTTGTGATTACGAACTTTGGGTAAGAGAGTTCAACCTTGAAAGCAAAGTGTGATCTGTAAGGTACAGAGTGTAAGGACATAAGACGGGCTCTACTTTGCCCTGTGGTCCATCTGGCCTAATACTGCATCTCAAGTGTTGGCAGTGAGAGACGCTAATTAGGGAGAACATGTGAGCCTAACCTCTGCAGTCAGTGGTTTAAGGATATTGGTGATAAGTCCCTATGTTGTCCTTTTACTGTCTCTGTACATACCTGCTTTCCAAGAATTTATCTATTACCTCTTTGGACCTGCTGTATTTCTACCTGCAGGGTAGACATAGGCATGAAGTCTAAGGGCTGAATAACTTTCAGGTCATCTAGTCCACTAAAGATAAAAAATCATCCAGATTCCTCACCTCCTTGTTCAGTCCAAAGCTGTAAATTACAATACGCTATTTCATTTCTTAGAAAAACAAACCGTATCCCATCATATGGGGAGAAAATGCACCCACCCATCCTCCTTGCTTCTAAAATGACAAATTCTGTAAGCCCACGTCAGAGTACTGACCAGGCTATATGGTTTTCTTTTTCTGGCTTTGGCTGGCCCTTGGTTATTAAGAGAAAAGCAACAAAAAGAAATCTAGGCTCTCCAAAGGCAAGTATGACTGGGGAAAAGATCACTTATGCTAGTGTAACTGAAAACAAAATTTGGAGATATCTGTCTATTTCTCCCCCTCTTATCTTTTTTCACGAACCAGCCTCCCACTTCTGTGTATCATTTATCCTTTCTCTCCTCATGCAAGGTTTTCCTTAAATCACATCTTCCCTCAAGGCTTTGTTGTGTGTCTTTTCCAAGAACATTTTGTGTTTTAATCCCTGTGGTGCATTATACTTGTCTGAATGAGGTAGCACATTTGTCAGGACACAGGCTCTGCCTTTTAACTTAGTGTGGAGAAGTGGGGAAATTTAAAATGCTATAGGAATTATTTACAAGTTTAGGCTCTATGCTTCATTTTTTCTCCAATAAATACAATTTTTGTTCTCATTAATGATCATGCCAGCCTGTCATAGTTATAAACAGTTATCGTACCTTCTGATTACAGTTGCACAGCAGCACTTCTAAGCCAGGGATCTCAAAAAGGTTTGCAGTCCTGTAGTACTCCATTTAAGAGACAGGTAACGTTTATTATTGCTTTCTGACAGACACTGAACTTCAGTGGTTTGCTCAAGATTTGTCAACAGCTGGACTAAAACCTAACCCAAATATCTACCACTTGTTTCTCTGTGAGCAACTTTTACTAAGATTCAGCTCATGTCACACTAGCAATCTCAGAATTGGGATGTGGCTTTTGCTGTTGACTGCTGTGAGATGCTGGCTTAGACCAAAGTCTGATATTTATATAACAAAAGTCAGGTCAAATGAATCGCAGTGTTGGTTGCCATGTCATTATTGAAACCTGGGAAGTTTCTTAAGACTGAAAGAAAAATAACAAAGGATAAGGATCTGGTTATGTTTATATTGCCAAAGTGGTCCAAGGCGCAGGACTGATGCTGCATTGCTAGCGTGCCCATGGGCTGGGCTGGGGCCGTGCTCTCTGACACTCTGCCCAAGCGCTGTACAGGAACAGCACGTGGCCTGACCCACTCCCCTCAAACCAGCTGAGCACGACTGCTTCAGTTTTGCTTCCCTCTGCCCTGCGCAGCCCTCCAACCGTGCCCCCAGGACTCCCTTTTCAGGGTATGCAACACAAACCCTGAACTTCTGTGGTGGGTTGACCCTGGCTGGACGCCAGGTGCCCACCAAGCCGCTCTGTCACTCCCCTCCTCAGCTGGACAGGGGAGAGAAAATACAATGAAAGGCTCGTGGGTCAAGATAAGGACAGGGAGAGATCATTCACCAATTACCATCATGGGCAAAACCAGACTCGACTTGGGGAAATTAACTTAATTTATTGCCAATCAAATGAAAGTAGGGTAATGAGAAATAAAACCAAATCTTAAAACACCTTCCCACCCATCCCTCTCTTCTTCCTGGGCTCAACTTCACTCCCGAATTCTCTACTTCCTCCCCATCAGTGGCACAGGGGGATGGGGAATGGGGACTGCAGTCAGTTCATCACACATTGTCTCTGCCGCTCCTTCCTCCTCAGGGGGAGGACTTCTCATGCTCTTCCCCGGCGCCAGCATGGGGTCCCTCCCATGGGAGACAGTCTTCCATGAACTTCTCCAATATAAGTCCTTCCCACAGGCTGCAGTTCTTCATAAACTGCTCCAGCGTGGGTCCCCCACGGGGTCACAAGTCCTGCCAGCAAACCTGCTCCAGCATGGGCTCCTCTCTCCACGGGGTCACAGGTCCTGCCAGGAGCCTGCTCCAGTGTGGACTTCCCACAGGGTCACAGCCTCCTTGGGCACATCCACCTGCTCCGGCGTTGGGTCCTCCACGGGCTGCAGGTGGATATCTGCTCCACCGTTAACCTCCATGGGCTGCAGGGGGACGGCCTGCCTCACCATGGTCTTCACCGCAGGCTGCAGGGGAATCTCTGCTCTGGCGCCTGGAGCACCTCCTTCCCTCCTTCTTCACTGACCTTGGTGTCTGCAGAGTTGTTGCTCTCACATACTCTCACTTCTCTCTCCGGCTGCAGTTGCCCAGTTGTGCAGCAACTTTTTCCCCCTTCTTAAATACATTATCCCAGAGGTGCTACCACTGTTGCTGATGGGCTCAGCCTTGGCCAGCAGAGGGTCCATCTTGGAGCCGGCTGGTGTTGGCTCTATCGGACATAGGGGAAGCTTCTAGCAGCTTCTCACAGAAGCCACCCCTGTAGCCCCCCTGCTACAAAAACCTTGCCATGCAAACCCAATACTGTGAAAACAGCTTCCTACTGGACTGAGAGCCACAGCCTCACATCAGCTATGGCTCTGAACTTGGGAAAAAACCCACATGAACAAAGTAATTATGGTTTAGGGCCTACAAGGGACACATCACATTGAACTGGGAAGGGACCCAGGCCTAGGGCTATGTAGCCTTTCTCCCTGGCCTCATGGCAAGATTCTCTTTCAGCAAGATGCTCCCCGACTTCAGTTTTATATAGCAAGACAGATGTAATCTATGATGCAGATGTAGTCTATGATACAGTCAAACATATATAAGCAAGGCACAGAATTTTGTGTATTGATTCATACATCCTGAACATAGCAACTCTTTAGAGAAGGACCTTATGAAGATTATTTGACCCAGCTCTGCTCTGCACCAAAGCTGCTGAAGACGACCAATATTTAATCACCCCAGACAATAAAACTAATGGGATGAGAAGAAAAACATTCTCACATTTTTAGAAGAATAAGAAAATGCTATTTAAACTGAAATCCTGTACTTTCATGCTTTCTGAACTTTTCCTACAATTTAGAAGACATTTTCAGCCTGGGCGAAAGTGATATGGATACTTAACCAAGAGTTGAACCCTTAAAAGTTTGAATTGGCATAGTTCCAGCTAAGCCAGTGGTATTATAGCAATTAAATTCAAGTACAAATTTAGTCCAATAAATGCAAAGAAAAAAAATCATCAAATTGTGACAGAAATTGTCTGGACTGATAACTCATCAAACAGCATTTCAAATTGTTAGGCCAGTGTCAGTTATAATGCAAGTGAAATTGCAGGGTTCTTTTGAAATCACATTAATGAACGAGGGGTGTTCTTATCTCACACACAGATGATAATTCCATGGCAAGGGAAAATTGCACATCCTCTCCCTCTGCCTCACACTGCCAGCTAATCAATCGTGGCGGAGGACACTGGGGATTCCCATGTGCTGGAGTGCAGCCAGCAGCAGGATAATGCAGATGAACTTGAATGGAAGGACAGGCTTCAGGACATTTCAGGACAATTTCCATTCTCAGCTAAATGTCAGCATTCATTGAAATTCAGGCAAGTCAAATCATGTTGTCTAATGAGCCAAATGCAGATTGCTGCCATTGCCACAGCAGCGCAATGCTGTCCAGGCCCATCCTTTGCTCCACGTGGGATACTGAGTGAAAGACAGGCTCAATAAATCTTTAATGTATTCACTCTCCAGGCAGGTCAAATGGTAATTAACCTCATGCTCGTCCCTGCTGCTTTGAGAGCTCACTCAGTAGGTACCATGCAGCTACAATTTGATCCAATAACTACCAGAGAGGGGAGGTGATAAAGGCATGGAGAGCATCACAGAAGCTGTGAAAGGAAAGGGACAGGCTGAACAGGCACCTCTTTGAACAGGGTGGACCCAGCCGCAGGAAGCGCTCTGCGTGCCGGGATTGCTGCAGGCATTGGGGTGTCCTAGGACACATAGGGCAGTCTCTACCACCCTACGCTCCCTAGAGCCCTGGCTTTGCACTGTCAGCAAATCCTCCTGATGTGCAGGGCCAAGCTTGCCTAATGGATGAGATCTTCAGAGGTGGCTCTGCTGATGGATGTAGATGCAAAATAAAAAGCTTCTTTTTCAGGCAAAGAGTTTCATTACTCCCATGGCAGCACTCCCACAGCAGTTTTTCCTTTGGAGATCTTTTCTGGAAAGGCTGGACCTGCCAGTGTGTTTTCTGCAGTGCTGTTTCTCTCTGGAGAGACATGAAGATCCATCAGCAATAAAAATAGGCTTAGTGCCATGTCTTGGTGGCATCCGTGACACTGCACTGTAAAAGTAGGAAGAGGGAGGAAGGATAACTTCCCCTCCAGGCAAAGCTGCTTTCTCTGTCCCCTTCTCCTGTGAAAGACTATATGCTTTTAAGGATGAGCTCATAGTAACTTGTGTTTGTGGAACAACTGGAGACACCAAGAACATATTTCCCTCCTGCGCCAAGCACAACACTTTAGCCTTAAAAGTCTATGGTATTTTATGGAATTTGCAGGAATTTGCCACCCCAGGTTGGCAAACCTAATGCTGTTTTGTCATTCAAATGCCTGCTTGCCTGCCCCGCCTGTGGGATTACAACTGGGAACTAAAACTGTCCAGAGAGGCAAAAGCTGTGGAACAGAGGACTTTTCCTATAGCGCTCCATAGGTCACTCTCTCAGTAACACTGTCTTGGCTGATTTTTCTGCTGGTAAATTATAAATGTGAAGAGTCATTGAAAATTGAACTCTAGTGCTGATCAACTTAAAAAATAGATACGTGAGCTAAATCTGGTCAAATTTTACCAGAGAACATAGTGAAAAATAAGCTCAATTAACAGCAATAATTGTCAGTTAATCAGTCAGCAGTTGGTTAGTATGTTACATGGGATATGCCTGTTATAAAACATCCCACGTAAATGCAAAACATTCAACAGTACTGGAGTGATACCGGCACTGAGTTTTCCACAATTTCTAACAGAGCTGCATCTCTTCTAAAATTGGTATACAGGGCTGAATGGGCATGTTAAATACCTCTGTGAATGCACCACAGGGTAGCGTACAGGGTAGCAAGGCCATTGCATGCACCCTACACTGGAAAAGATGGGGATTATCCCACAGTTGGAAAGACCTCAGCTGTATCTAAGCAAAGTACTTGGCTTTTACAGCAGCTATTCCTCCTCTGCCCTGTAACCCGTGTTAGAAGATGCTTGCTAGATTTCATATAGAAAATTTCAATATTCTGCTGGTTTTCTCTTTCTGAATGGTTCTGCAAAGACAAGGACTGTATGCAGCAGGGTCCTGCTTTCCTTTGGCTTTGACAGCCCCTTGCTCTGCTGTCCCAGTCTTGGCAAATCCTTGGTGGACTGAAGATAGACACCCTGCTTTTAACTAATAACTAGTCCTTTTACGGTGACACGCTGGTGTTCACCTTGGCCGAAAAGAAGGAAAGCGTGAGACTTGCTGCATTTTCATTCCCCGTGTCTCAATATGGATTATAATGACTGAATCTTCCTTAGTGCACAGGGCTTCTGTTGGTTTGTTTAACTTCCTTTTTTTTTTCTGAGGAATCAACAATGAAAAAATTAAACAGTAGTTTCAATAGCAGATGCTCCCTCTCCCAGCTGTTGAAATGATCTGACAGTCTGGAAGAGCACCGATGGAACAGATTAGGCTATTGTAAACTGACATTTATCATACATAGGGTCTGGACTCTGCGATCAAGGGTTCTCCTGAAGCGCAAGAGTTTAGGTCCAGGATTAGAGGCTGACGATATAAATTGCACTTGATGAGACCAAACCTTGACCAAGGTTGAAAACTGACTCTCAGGGCCCTGAGGCCCACAGGTTTGGTCTGGGTTCTTCATCTGCAATAACTTACCTAAAGAAGACAAGCTAACTCTTGGACTGGTTCATGGTGGTTAATCAGCCATCATCTCCAAAACCACCAGATGTTGTTATTCATTGGATGTTTGAAAAGCAAGGCATGTGAACAGAAGACATTTGTCAGTAAAGCAGCAAGTGGATTTTCCAGTCTTTCTTCACTGCTACAGGTAGCTACTATATCTGGTATGCCACATCGAATAATAACAATTGCATATCTCATCATTTTTTCCCTGTGCAACACAGGTATTTCTTCCAATGTCTGAAACATGACAATGGTAAAAATGTGTTTAAAACAGCAAAAGAAAAATTAGATCACATGACTTACATTAAGGTTTAACACATGGCCCTGTTCCAGGTGAAAGCAATAGCGCTGGGCTGCAGAATGCATCTCAGCATGTTTCATACAATTAGGGAAGGAGCTGTACCCAGCCACAGAGAATCAGCAGGGCTCCTGCCCTCACTTTTCATCTGTTCCAGTGAAGAGCAATACTAATGTTCTGAGGCCACCTACTGTTTACTTTTAACACCTACAAGTTAATGTATCGGGTACTGTCCAAGAGAGCAGTCTTTCCTTAATGACCAGAAAGTATTCCTAAGTATTTCTTAAGGAAGTCAAGGTACACCAGAAACAGAATTTGCTCTACTTAATTGCCATTGTTTTATAAATATCATCATCCCCAACTTGTTAATATCATTTTTCATGGAAAATAAGTATTACCGTCTTGGTAATTTTTTACTTCATTAACATCTTTTGCAACCTCCATAAGAATACCAGATAAGAGCCAGATCCTCCCAGAGCTTCCCCTTTCAAGTACTCAGGAGGAGTCTATATGCCCAGAGTGAAATCCTAGCTCCACTGACTCACAAGCAATTATTCTCCTTTGCATCAATAGACCTGTTAGGGTTTTTCTCTCTCTCAGTTCATCATAACAGGAATTTGCTGATCCTATGCTGTTAAACCCATCTGCTGCCTCAAGTTTTGGCTTGAAGCACAATGAATAAAAGAAGAAGAGAAAAAAGTAGGAGGAGAATCAGAAGCTGTTATGTACAAAATGTCCCAGACTGAAAGCCTCAAGCTGAGCCTGTGGAGGCCAACCACTGCAGTACAAGTGGAAAGAAAGCTGAAAGTCCAGCCACTACAATCTTCTGCCTATTACTAATAGCAGGATTCAGTTGACTCTTACACAGGGACTCCCTTCCATTTCCACATTTGTTACACATTCTCAGCTCTTATTTAGGCATGGGCTCCCAGTTCTTGTTATAACACAGGTCCCACTTTTCTTCCTGTTAAACAGGATCAATTGGATGCTCAGCCCTCCTCTTTCAGTCTCATCTAGGAAGCAATGGGACATTCAGGTCTGCTAACACCAGTCCTTCTTACCAGCATCTGGCTTATAAAGGCTTCAATGCATCGATCAATCAATCATCAATCAATTAAGGTATCAATGGCTTATTCTTTTTTTGTCAATTCTACTTCACTAAAGCTCTCTTCTATCTAAACCATAGTCTTCAGAGACGTGTAGAAATCTGTTTTCCCAAAGTTATCTCTCTGCAGTTTGCTGTACCTTGCTGGCTAGCTATACCTTGACTGGATAGGAGGTCTAGTTGTGCAGAACCACCGCTGCTGGGTACAGTCTGCAAATCCTAAGAGAGAAGTTACCTAGCATGTTCCACAGAGCTGCAATCACCCATCTCCAAGGAAGATGAAAACAACTTGAAGCATGTATAGTCTCATCTTTTAAACATTCTTGTTAAAATGGGAGAAAAAGGGAGAAATCTTAAAGTATTGGTAAAATGAAGGCAAAGACTGAGTATGTTTGCTAGCCATAAACTCTGCAAAAGAGTAAACACAAAGGAAGGAAAACCAAAGGCATAAGCTGGAAAATCACACTGGCATGTGAAAAATTCTAGATCAATCCTAAATCAAAGCAGAGGAACCATGACATCTTTCTCCTAACATACCTGTCTGTAACTTATGGGAAAAAAAAATCTTTTTATGAAGAATCTAAATTCTGGAGACATACTGGTGTTACCATATCAAGCACTAAAATATAACTGCAACTTCTAAGAAGTACTTGGGCATTTGTATTTTGCAGAAAATAATTATTTTAAATCTCATTGTAATGAGTAACCATACTTACTGAAATCCGAGAAGGTCACTTTTAGGGACTGAAAATCCCAAGTTTTTTTATTGATTTCCTCACTGGATAACAATAAACAATACCTTGATACGATGATGTAAGAGGCAGTGGTTAATGAGCAGCTGGGTACTTTGTTGTATGCACTCCCTTTTCTCACCATCAGTGCAATATAATTAGAAGTAGCTTACCTTGAATTAGTTTTTCCTTTTAAGTAAAAACTATTGCAACTTCCTTCCCTAAATCAGCCCTGAGGATTTACGGGGACATCTTGAATTCAGAAAAATGAAGTAATTTCTGAAATGAAAACTAAATGCTATCTGGATACCAGCAACCATGACCTGATTACTCTGAACTTGTGAAGACAGAGATTGTCCCAACTGTAAGATACCTATTTTGTGTTTCACAGATTTTTCATGTCTAAGGAAAATTATTAGTGAAATAGATCATGAGAAAAGTATAGCCACAAGAAAGTGGATGAAAACAAAGAACCCTTGAAGAAGAGTTTATTAGATTATAGCTACACTGTAAAATGAGGCAGGGCTCAGAAGTGGCAGTGGCAGTGGCAGAGTTTGATGCCTTAGACAGTGCGCTCTTCAGCTGTGAGCACCAAATCTAATAAGTCTTCATGGCCATGTATAACAAATCAGTCAATGCTAACTTTGCACAGCGCCTCCATATGCAGTCAATGTGAGCCCTCAAGTGACCAAGATAGTAAAATCCCACAGTGTTGGGCTCAAGTCTCTTCTTTAGTAGAGAAAAGAGATCGTGAACGTGAACACACTGATGAAAAATAAAAACGGGAAAAATAGCACTATGTAAAATGTAAATTATGCATAAAACTAAGGAAACAAAAGGGGAAAAAATATAAGAGTGCTAGCAATAAAGAAACTCTAGCAATGGCAAAGTCCCATTATTAGGTGGAGAGGGTGTAATGCTGAGGTATGGAAGGTTACGAAATGTTAACTAATATTTCCATTCTAATCTAGGTTTCCATTCTACTGCTAAAGGTAATGATATCTGTTACTTGAATTCTTTAGATCATTTAACTTGCTTTAGCATTCCTGTTAAAAATCAGTACTGTGTCACAGAGCACAAACTGAATGGATTAAGTCCTTAGTAAGTGAGGTTACATTCATACCACCTTTTCAGAGCCACCACAGTTAAAACTGCTGGAGACCATTCCACTCGCTTATCCACTTCCATGCAGCCACAGTGCCACTTACAGGCAGCATGTGAGCCATGTGTCTGGTGTCCACACTGCTTAAAGACAGTCTGAAAGGAAGCTGTCTACCCATTTCATCAATCTTGGCAGCAGACAATGTGGGGTCCCTCCAGGAAGGACTAGCAATATGCCCCAAGATTTATTTCATAACCACGCTTGACGCGGATCCAGGCAAGAAAGCAGATTACAGTGCAGAATCAAAAAGAGGGTTGGCTCACACTCTGTGTAAAGGTCTTAGATATAAGAGGTGGTAGGAAACATGAATGACATCTGAAACACTGTTATTATCAAGTGTAAGCCCATTGAGGCAGTTTAAGCCATTAAATCGCTTCATCCAGTCTCTGAAATCACTGCAGTCAAACTGCAGATCAACATAGTCACCACAAGCAAGAATGCGCAAAGACAATGACTGATCAGGACTGCTTAGTATTGTTAGTTCATCCAAGCTATGTTTTAATGCAGTCAACAGCAAAGTTACACATGTAAGTACAAGTGCAAGGTGGTAACACCATATAGAGAACACAGAGAATGGAAGAGTGACTGCTAAGAAGCTGTGGTTGCGAAAGTGTTTTACAGACTGCGTTGAACAAACAGATGTGGTAGCACAAAGAACTAGTATCACATCTGAATCTATAATCAGGGCAATAATTAGTAAACAGTTAGACTGTTTTTTCCATTGTGTCTTTGGGATAAAAAATCCCAGCACTGGAGTATTGCATCCTTTCAGAATTGCTTTTTAAAATCTGTAGCTGATCTATAAAAAGCCACAGAAATTTTTGAGGGCTGAAGGAAATTCTTCTCTGGGACCAAATTAATGAGCTTAGTGTGTTTAGTTTGTTAAAACAAAATTTGACAAATTACTTATTTCCAATCAATAAGACCATCACAGAGGAATACTGAACTTTAAAGAATTAGAGAGAAAGGAATAAGAAGAATCAATGCCAGAAGATGGAAACGATCATTTGCAAATGAGGAATTAGGCAGAACTTTTTCTATTGGAAGCGATTAACAAAAGGAACAAACCAGCAAGGTAAGGAATGGACTCTCTGTTCCCTGATATCTTCATATTTGGACTAGATGCCAGTTTGGAAGGTTTCCGTTAATCTAACGCAAGGCTTGTCCATGCATACCTGGGTGAAATGCAGTGGCCTGTGTTATGTAGGGCTTAGTGAATCACTGAGTATTTTGCCTTTTACCCCTACAGTTGTGTCTTCTCTTGCCTCCATCTCCAGCCTGCCTGCATAAACACTGAGTATAGGAAACCTGAGCACTTCAGACCAGTCGTCATTATTTATCTTGTCCACAGGCCCTCTCCTTGAGTGCAGGCTGCAGTGATCTATTCTAACCGTAGGACACAGCTAACAGACAAGCCCTCTCTTGTCTTATGCTGATCTAGCATATACCTTTCGCATGTTACGAATATACTGTGCAAGCATGTTGCAGACCTAAAAGGAAGCAAAACTGTAGTGGATGCACATTTATTTCTCTCTCTTTTCTCCAATGGGATGAGAATTTCCCCTAGTTTTCTTCATCCTGTTAGCCCCAGCAAGAAGGTAAGGAGAAGGTTGCACCAATATACATATTTAAATACTTATACAAGCATAACACAATTTATGTGTACATACAGCCACATATTTTAAGTACATCTGTAACAGAAGGTCCAAATAAACTGCAATACATGCAGTTTTATTAACAGTCAAAATTTCTTAACAACCCATGTGTTAATAATAAAGTTCTGTAATTGTGAGTTCCATGCCTTAAAAATCATCTGGTGACTCATGGGTGTTGTCAAGTTATGTGAAGTTCGCAAGACAGCTAGTCTACTCAGTGATTTCCATTTTTAATTTTTTAGCAGTCTGCCTATTGAGATTCCTTATATCAAGTATTGACATAGGAACAATTGATGTTAATGAGCAATAACTAACATCTCCTCATGATTAATACTCCACAGTCATATACAATAGCACAACCAACAGTCAGGTTGACATTTGCTTCAAGCCATTTCCAAAACATTTTTACCTACTATAATTACATCTACAGAACGAATGTGCTCCCATGTACAGCACGTATGTGCTATTTTACTGAAGATATTGCCAAACTAAGGAAAAAGAACCAGTTTAGCATTAGTTGTCAATTTACCATGCCCTTGTTTATATTTTCATTGTTTTAGTCTCTACTGCAGTAAGTCTAAAGTTAAAAATAACTTTGGATGCCAGTTCTTTGCCAAGGAAGAATACTGACAAGAAATCTCACTTGTTTCTCAATCAATTTGCTTCTTTTTCAGAACATTTCCTGGCAAGGATTCATATACAGTGTGTCTGTATATACACACTGTGGCCTTTTACTGTATACAGTGGGCTTATGAGGAAGATGGAGAGAGACTTTTTACCAGGGTCTGTAGTGACAGGACAAGGGGCAATGGTTTTAAACTGAAAAGGGGTGGATTTAGATTGGACATAAGGAAAAAATTTTTACGATGAGGGTGGTGAGACACTGGAGCAGGTAGTCCAGGGAAGTTGTGGATGCCCCATCATTGGTAGTGTTCAAGATGAAGCTGTACGGGGCTTTGAGCAACCTGAGCTGGTGAAAGATGCCCCTGCCCATGGCAGGGGGGTTGGACTAGATGATCTTTAAAGGTCCCTTCCAACCCAAACCGTTCTATGATTCTATGATTCTTTGATTCTAATGTAAAGATGGGAAAGAAAATGAGGACGTAACAGTCTGCATGTATGAATAAACTAATCAAAAGCACTTGAATGCAGAATAAAGAGACGGTGAGGCATTATTTATCCTCTAAGAAAAGGATAGTGTCTATAAATGGGAGTGGTTAGGTGTGACCCATTGATTCATGACTCCCTATAGTTTTCATGTAAGTTTACTTCAGCTTGAAAGTCATGTTCTTCTTCTTAGAGTGTGACAAAGATCCCATTAAGGTGAGCTGGCCAATTTGCATTGTAGTGATTATTATAGCAATTTCTTGCCCACTGCTGGTATTTTAACAGAGTAAGCCAAAACTGCAACCAGTTACATCCTGTGCAACCCCTTCAGTAAGACTGCATGGACTATAAATTAGTGCAAAAATTGGTCCAAACTTTGTAGTCTTCTTTTGGGAGTGTGTAACACATGCACTGGTACAAGAAAAAAAGCATTTCTTTGATAGAAGAACAACCACCTGGACTCCTTAATAGCAATATGAATACAATAAACCACTTGAAAAATCAGTGTCCTTGGATATTCTTGCACATTGAAAGTGCCATTTTAAGTGGCATGATTCATAACTACTCAAATTCTGTAGTTTTACGAAGAGCATTTATATATTAACTTGGAACACAGGGTGTTAAAAAATGAATAAGTGGTGCTTAGGGTTATTTTTATTAGAATAGATCACATTAATTAGCCCTTCTATGGAGGGGAGGAGAAGTTTCTCTTGAATGGTCTACTCTGCAGTTCATTATTAATTTTGTCATTTGTTCTTTTTTAGCTCATTAGCTTTTAAATGTTATAGTTTAATGTTGAGGTGAAGCTGGAAGTATCTGTTCACTCTGCCATCCATTTCAAGCCATCTCACAATCATTGTCATTATGATTAATTTATGTTGTGGTGGTACCAAATCTAGGGTGGGGGTGCTATCACCACAGCTCGTGGTGATGACAAAATTGAACTCTTAAAGAGAGATTTCTTTCTGTACCATTTTAGGACATTTTAGGGTTAAAGTGAATTAAAGAATGAATTAAAACTCAAGTAACTTTCACTTTCTAAATGCAAGCAGAAGATTGGGGGAGAACAGAAGTATGCGGTGGTGAGACTATGACATACGATGACTGGTATCTGGAAAGAGAGCTGAAGACTGGGAGATTTCTCCTCCAGGTAGAGTGTTGCATTGTGCAACCTACAACTTAACATTGCCCTTGTGCTCTGACTCATGGCCAATCAGTTAAAGTTTAACAACTAATCTATTCTTGGGAAAAAGTTGGAAAAAAATACATAGTAACACCTCATAAAATGTAATCAGCCTCATTAAAAATGTAATCTGGATGCACAAGGGAAAAAACAGTATGCTTACATACTTCAGTAGTCTCACCTTGTGAGATGGAGGAGTCTGACTTTTCATTCCTTTCCTCTGATAGCTAGTTATTATGGTACCAGGGCTTGGTTCACCAGGACCTTGAACCTTGTGCAGTGCTTTAGTCACAAAAATGCCTTAAAATGCAACCAACCTGTGATACAGTGGAGTTTTAAATTCAGTTGTTACAAGAATGCATAACTGAAGGAAGAGCCAGGCTGTGAACGTCTTCATTGTCCAAATGCTGGTATTTTATATGGAAGCTTCACGCCATGGTGCCATATTGCCTATGGAAAATACGTGTTAGCAGATAGGACCAAGCAACTGCACCAAGCAACTGCATCTACTCTTTGTAGGCAGCAAGCTCAAGAAGGAAGATTATTAGAATACTAATTGTGGACTGGCATGCACAATACCAGATATCCCTTCAGGACCTTTGAGCTGTTACCTTCATTTTTCAGGCTACCCCTTTGATTAAGGAATTACTAGGCTCACAATTTTGGAAGAGATCTCCCATATGAGATCATACAACATTTTATGGCCTGAGGCCGTAAACATTTCTTTTTATACTATTCTTTTGATATACACCATGCAACGAATGTCATAGAGCTCTGGTCAACTGACCTACAATTTCTTAGGTATAATTTCTCAACCTACCTGTAATTCTCTCTTTGTCAAAGAAGACTCCATTAGGTACAATGCAGAAAGTGGCTCCCTCCACCACTGTGCTAAGGATTAAAAGTACCAGGAGCTGGTGTTTTTAGGAGGCAGCTGAAATATGTGAGTTGTCCGAGGGCACTGTGACCCTGCTTTTATGTGTTAGAGTGTACTGCCGAAAGCATTATACAGGATGACAAGGAAATATTTTCAGGCAGTTAAGGTTTCTCCCACACTGTGAAAAACATATGACTCACTTCATGCTAATCACACAGTATTTTTGTAGCAGTACGTGATAGCAATTTCTTCAGTTCTTGTCAGTAATTTACCTTCCTAATAAGGTGGAGCTCCTGAAAAAAACTGAGAATCAATAGATGTTGAAAGTCAGTGAAATCTGAAATGTGAACCTAATGATGAATCTCTTCAGCTTTACACTTTCCCCCATGCTCGCCCCCCTTCGAATCCCTTTTAGAAACCTCCAATTATTTTAATCCCTCCTTAATAGACGTCTCAGAAGGGCTTCTCTGCCACATCTACCTTGCTCATAAAGCACAAGGGGACCAACAATGCAAAGCATGGCTCTGCCCCTAATAATGTGTGGTGAGAGAAGTCCTGGATAGACACCACTGTGCCGAGTGTCCTGTGCAGCACAGCAACCCTTTTCCCACCAAGACATAAACTTTACATGCACCACATTGTACTGTTGGGGGAGAGACCTTATTTCAGTCTTGCTGAAATCTGTGTGTAAAGTCACAAAAAGTTTACATTTTTGGAAAAAGTGTGGGAAAAGGTCTGCTGTTTTTCTGGTCTTTACCTTTCACTCCTCTCCGTGTCTTCACAACAGCATTGCCACCAGCAAACACCCTCTTTTCCATGCCCTGTTTTTTTTGCATAAAAAAATAAATAAGCTTATAAAATAGCTTATCTCCTGGTTTCCTGATCCCAAACATCATGTCTGAAGTCCACTCTACATGCCATATTGCACAAGTTGCCGCAAAACCTGTGCTTTATCCCTCTTCCCCCAAACATCTGGAAGCTTCATAACTGCACCTTTGGAGAGCTGATGATTTGGCTCCCAAGTCTGACTGTACCTGTGGTTTACCTGCTGGCAGCACAGTGGCCTGGGGTGCTGCAGCATCTCAGTTCAATATCTCTGTTGACGGAAACAAACCTGTAAGTCTTGATGTGGGTCTGTTGCTGGAGACATTCCTCACAGTTTTACAAGCCATACCTATTCATTGTGATCCTCTCTCTTCATCTGTAGCTGCTTCAGCCTCATGGATCAGTCTTGAACAGAACTGTTTCCACCAAACAAAACAGCTGACTGCTGCCAAAAAGGGGGAGTCCCTCTTCCCCCTCCTGGCCACACATTTTTGCTGCTTCTGCCACCCATTTCTGGTGTTCTTTAAACTTTTAATCACCCAGTAAAAATGGTGGATATTCTTTTATTATCTTGGCAAGCCAGGTGGATCACAGAATGCTCCAGTGAGCACACAGCCATTGTGCTCACTCGCAAGAGTGACTGCATGGTTTGGAGCAGAGGAGGCAGAAGCAAGACTTGCCTTATTTGATGGACGTGATTAAATCAGCTCACCTGACCTTGGACGTCTGCTGAACATCTTGCAAGTGTTCTATGGCTCATCAACAGGGGCACCTTTGAGTCCACTACCTGGAGATAAATGGTCGTCAGTCACAAATCATCTCTGGGGACATCCTCACTAGGAACTGGAATGCAATTTAGAGAGAGAGTACTAGTAAAAACCTGAGGCAATAAATCTACACGATGTGGTACAAGGCGGCATAGACCTGCTACTCTGTGCCTGGTAACAGCACAGCCTTGCTTCCACCATGCTGTGCAAGCCAGGGTACCTTGCTTCCTTAGAGTGACAGTGCATCTGTTTGAAAAGCAACTAGCCCCAAAGAACACAGCTGCAGAGGGAACTAGCTCCCACAAATATATGAGGTCTAAACAACTCCTCCATGCTGAGAAGGCTGAGGACAGCAGTCTTGCTCACACCACAAATATGGCCTCTAGGAGGCTGGCAATATACTACGATAATGACTTGCCAGCTCATGTTCAGAAACGGGTCCGAATGGTGCCTCCCAGCTCAGTAGCTCAGGCACAGCATCTCCCCCAAAGAGCTGTCCTACTCCCAGTGATGGGACACTCCACAGATGTCCACTTTGGGGTTAACACACAGCCCTGGAGTTAGAGCTAACTGTGCCTATGGCATGGGTAGTCTGAGCCATGTAACCCTCATGGGCCATTAGGTGACACTTCAAAAAGAAAACATTATATATATTATGATGTTCCAGGGAACAAAGTGTTCATTCATTTATAAATGACTTTGTTAGCAAAATTCTTGAATAATAATTATTCTCTCGCATTGAGATTTTTTTTGTCTCTGCTGTGATAAGAGTTTTAGTGAATTTCACTCCAGCCTATTAGAAATTAAAATAGCGATCATGAATTCATAGAGTTACCACTGTTACTGTTTAAAATAAATGGAGAGACATAATTTTACTTACGAGTTTAAACAGCGAGGACATTTCTGTATCAGCACCTAATTCAAGACAGGTAAAAAAGGATGTTGATGCAACAAAGACATGCAAGCCCTATGTCTCTGAACTCTCTTCCAGATCAGAAAGCCTCTTACTTCTAAATGTTCTCTTATTCTCTTCTTGGAAATATCAGCTTGGTTTCTGAGTCACCCAAGACCACCCAGGTTGATTTAATCACCAAACCCAAGGCATCTCACTGGCAATTTCCACAGCACTGAAGGAGATCAGACCCCTTCATCAGTTACTGCAGCCCCAGCTTCAAAATCCGGAAGGTGTGAGCTCATCTCAAAATCAACAATCTGGATGGTTCTCTTCATTGCACAAAAAATAAACCACTTCCATGCAATTCATACAACCTAGTGTTTGTAATTTAATTTAAGTGAGGTGTAGCTGATGCAACAAAAGCTTGCATTTCCATGGCATTGGCATGAATTCCTCCCCTCTCCCTCTGCCCTCAAATCAGTAATCTGTTGTTGTTTTTTTTTTTGTGAGGAAATGAATTGCTGAATTAAAACAAACAGGGAAAAGACATACTTCTTAGCTGGAGGGCCAAATTCACATAACATGTTTCCTCCGAGTTTTTCCTTTATTGTGTGAAACAGGCATTCTTTCTATTTCCCAGCATACCCTGTCTGAGTCTTGCCCAGAGAACAGTAATTCCTAGCCATGTCTTCTTTCTCTTGATTTAGAAAAGAGATCAGAAGAACCCTACAGAAAGAAACTCTGCCTTTGTAATAGAGATATGGAAATTTCTGGGTTGTACAGCTGACTGGGCATTTGAGAGGTTCGGCTCACCTTGCTTTTGAACCGTGGCTTATTAGAGTTAATTGATGAAAAATCTGACAAAGAACGAGACGTGAAATTCCTCCCTCTCCCTTTCTCTCAAGCACTTTTCTCCAGTTTTTATTTATCTATCTTTTCTTATACGGAAGGCTCATCAGAGATATGTACTCTGAATCAAGGTTCATGTGAGTCATCACATTAGCCTCACTACATGGTAGAGGTGGAGATGGAAAAAGAAAAGTGGAAGAGAAGACTTGAGAAGCTGGAGCAGAAGGTAAAAACCCTGAGGCATCTCAAATTCTCCAGAAAAGCTGCCAACTGGAGACATCACTGGCAAGAATTTTGTCTATTCATGAATGCAAATAGACCTTCTGGAGAGGAAGACATACAAAAGGTAGCTATTTTTAATATCAATGGGTTGGACACGCTAGATTTAATAGCTATATTTAAGTGAGGAAGAGTATGACACCTAGACAGTCACAGATATTTGAAAAGTACTGTGCTCTGCATTTGAAACATATCAGCTTGATAGGAGAAGCCGAAAGAAAGGGAGGAACTGCTGCATCATTTATAACAAATTTGAGATTGCGGAGCTGAATATGCAGTTTTGGATGTTTTGCAGAATCTGAGCCCAGATGGGGTATCAGGGACTCAAAAGAGAAACAGAACTGCTAAAGTTCCTTTTTTAAGCTGAGGAAAAGCAGTCAAAATTTGTCAGGCTGGAAAAAAATAGCTGTTTAGAAGGAAAACAGAATAGTGCATAGTGGACTGCAAGATCAGCAAGATTCAACAGAACATGCAAAGGAAAAACAAAATCACATATTCTAAGAAAGGATTTGCAAAATACAAGTCGGGGAGATTTGCAAGAAGCATGATAAACAAAGTGAGAGTTTATTTTGAGGAGAGCCAGTATGCCTGTGAAAAGCAGTTAATTTGTAAAACCCTTCAAAAAAGGCAAGAATGTACTTAAAGAGAAGGATTCCTAGTCTACTTAGAGATCAGAAATCTTTGTGAGAGCTGTTCAAGATACAGGCACATCCAGTGCATAGATATTACTTTGAGGACAAGTGAAACCCTTCAATAGGCTACTGGAGCTCAAATACATGGAGTATTGTGCAGAGAAAATTGCATCTGTTGGAAAAAAGAGGTAAACCTCAGATCTTAATATGGGAAATCATTCTTTGTGATTGTAAGTCTCCTAGCTGTTAAAAAAATAGACAAGAAATAGTTAAAAGCCAAAGTTTGAAGTTCTTTCTGCAAACAGATTACCTGTTATTAAGTGGGAACAGAGCTCGCATCAAGGCTCGGAACAGTCTCACCCAACTTTAGGTGTCTGCAGTGTAGACATCTACATGTGAGCATCCACGAAATGGAGAGGAACAAAAACTTTTGTAATTCAACTGATACATTTATTTTACATGTCTGCATCAGGATACAGTGAACTGTGCCCTCGAATTGCCCATTTTTCTCTGCCTGTGTGTGTCCAACATTGGGCTTATTTTTATCCACGGGGAGGGGGGGAAGCATATCCATATCCAAAAATAATGGTGGGCTAAACGGGCCATCTCTTGTATGAATATACATTCACTAACAATGTAGACAAAGGATACCACTTCTGGTAATGAGAGAGAATCATGACAGTCTAATTACTGTCCTTGCACTGTATGAAGTCTGATCTGAAGATATTTGGCATTGCAAGTGAGTGGAACATCAAAACACAGATGTTCCCTCTCTTTCTCCCAAAGTGGCAAAGACAGTGAGTGCACCAGTGAGGCACCCAAGCGAGCAGCCGTTGTCTGAGGAAGCGCACTGCTGCCTGGAGCCTCCGCCCAACATAGCATAGATGTACCTGTGGAGGGCTGCTGCCTCAGCCACGGGCTGCGCTGTACTTAACGAAAGAAGCATAAAGAAGTCCAGTAAGGAGATTGTGGGCTTCTACCAGCAGACGGGTACCTGGGCTTTGAGGGGCATGCTAACCCAGGCTGGACAGTCTCATGGTCAGTTCCACATGCTCTTTCACTCCAGTTGCTTATCTAAGGCAGATAAACCTGCCCTGTCAGTACTGCTTGACTCCACACAAATGTTTTGGGTATTGAATTAATTCAAGATACAAAATGAGAGCAGCAGTCACCCAACTTGACAGTCACATGAATGATTACTCATATTGTCAAATGGGATATAAATTAACTTGCTTTTCTGGAGTGTATTGAGCTGTTTGTATTTCCCGGAAAGGTTAGGTTTGCAGTTCAGAGTGAAAGAGCTCTTGTGCTTGGGAGGGCACAGTAGGGCTTCTTCTTGTGGGATGCTTTGCATTTTTCAGGGTAAAGCTGACAAGCGAGGATTTATAGTGTATCATTGGAAAAGATGAGTTTTCCTTATATCTATGAATTGGTAAATCTGTTTCCAATAGCAGGTGATAATGAATCACCATATAAAGAGCAAGATGAGCCATTTTGTAATTTTTTTTTTTGAGAAAATTGGTAGTTTGCTGCCCCAAGTGAGAATCTTGCCATTACCTTTCCTATGACTATGTGTCCCCAGGACTGGATTTTGAACATGCTGGATACAAAACTAGAATAATTCCACTGTGTGCTAATCCTTTCAACAAACACAGTTTTGTGAATACCACTGCCCAGAGATATAGACAGACACCGTCATTCAATAAAGGTGCCCTTCATTAACCATGTACTTAGAAGTGTACAAGTGGGAAGGATAGATAACAGCTCTATTGCTCCATTCAGCAAGGCTTGAAAAAGCTGTGCTTGCAAATGTGGTTAAGCCTAGTCTGCCAAGTCAAGCTGGCCTAGCAAACAGCTCTGGTGGTGTCAGACCTTACCGTGTCTTCGAAGGTTTGTAACAGCCCCTTCCCCATGGGAGTGGGTGAAGCCAAGTGTGTGCATGGGCTTCGGTTCTCAGTGTGCATGCCGTGACTGTGGGGCAGCAGCTGAGGCAGGGACCTGGGCTCCTTTCTGCTGACGGTTCAGCAAGGAGAGTATCAGCAGAAAGGTGGAGCAGGTGCCTGGAGACATCAGCACCCTCACAGCAAAATTTGCCTAAAGCTGTATGAAAGCCTTAGGCTATGTAAGAACCAGGACTAATGTTGGTTGGAAGGGATCTCTGCAGGTTTCTTCTCCAACCTCCTGCTTGAAGATCACCAGCATTAAAGCAGTGTGTCTCAAAAAGCATAATTAAGGTTATATCAGGGTTTTTATTAAGGGCAATTTTATTAAAGGAGGATATTGTGCTTTTATTATATATTGCATTCAAACAGGAATTTAAGAAAGTTCTATACTTCACATGAGATCAGACCAGAAGTTTTCAGAGATTCCCTGAAAATAATTTATTCTTTCCCAATAGTCTTTGCCTTAGCTATTTAGCCCCAGAGTAGGGTAAGGAGACATCAGGTATCTCTTTGTTCCTCCGTGTGGCTGCCTATAACTCCATTCTACAGAGATGGGAGAATCTAACTGTTAAGAAGCTGCTGTTTCTGTCTCAAAAATGTTTCAGTATATAGAAAAAAATTACGAGCTTCAAATCTGAATGATAATTCAAAATGTAAAATTTTCTTTGTGAACAGAAATTATGACAATATTTTGGTTTGAGCTAATAAAAATACCATTTTCTCAATCATCTGGAGGGTTTTAGGCACATTTTAATCATAATTTCAATTTTAATTCATAATGTTCATGGCTTAAATTAAATCTCTAAAGGAAAAGCTATTTTTGCCTGAAGAAAACCAAATCCAACAACATTGAAATCAGATGTTTAGACAACTTGTATTGTCTAGACCTTCTAGAAGAAAAAAAAGTTTGGCTTCACTGAGTGGGCATTTATTGAGAAAAATACAATCGTTTTCTCGCAATTCTTATTTGCTTTCATGAACAAAGTACCGTGTATTTTCTCTAACATTAACCATCTCAATTGTGTTGGTAGAGAGGATGGAGTGATGCTAACCAGATAAGGACCTTGTTAGCCTAACTTCCCCATCAGTGTCTTAGGAATCAACAACTGGATATTTTGGCTCAGTCCCAGTAGGAAACACTGTAAAATCATTGAAACTTATGATAAAATCTCTAGTATATGTCTGCACAGCATCATGTCCAAAGGAGATTTACTCTTAGTTGGGGTCTTGAAGCAGAACTCTAATAATAAAAGATAATAATTAACTGGAAAGGAAGGAAAGCCAAAATGTAAAATTTGGGCTTACGGGCTCTCTCTCTTGCTCTGTTACACCAATGGAGGTCTTTATCTGCCATGTATATTTTTCAGGGGATAAAACCTAACAGTATTCAGATAAAGAAATCTAAATTGTAAAGGATAAGTAAGTCTTGTACTGTCTTGTGTTGGATCCCAGCGCCTTCCAAAACACATGGATGTCTTGGGAGTGTCTGAGGGAGAGTTAGTGCATTTTAAATGGAAAAGCTTTTATTTAAAAAGTGTCTTTTCAAAGTCAGAAATGTTCATGAAACACTTGAACTTGTTTTGAAACTGCCATGTTTTTTACAAAGGGGTTCGTCAAAGGACAGCTTGTACCTGTACATTTTTCCTCCAGCACAAGATCCAGTCCACAATAGTTGCGTCGGTTTAAGTAAACTAATTGCAAGTGAATCGGTGCAAATGTTGTGCATCCACAACTGCTCAGGGCTAAACAGTTGCATGGGACTAGCTATTTCAGCATAACTGTTCCTGAATAACTATCTGAATAAAGATGTTTGCTTGGGAATAAGTATTCAAGCATGAAATAGCTACTGTCCTTTACCTTCATAACATATATTAATCTGACTTAACTGCTAGATGTAGATGGACATACTACAAAATTCTCATTTTCCATCCAAAAGTTGAATATAGGTTAGAGACACAGTAAAGGATTTAGTTAGAAAAGCAAAGCTTTCCCTTAAACTGAGCTACTGTATCAGGTACATCCTGTGGCTTGTATATATGGTGGTGAGTAGACCTTCGAAGTCCCTGCAGAGCCTCACCTCTGCTTTTAGTCACTGCAAGACCCTGTCCATTTGAACCTTCCAGTGATCTGGGCAACAATATCATCCCTTTTCTGAAGTGTGTGCTACAGTGTTAGGGTAGAGCTCCAAAGCATTTTTCCCAGCTTCAGGGTGCCCAAGGAAAGCGGGTTCTTTCCTTGCTTTGTTTTAATCCCAAACCAAACCATACCACAGTCCCTCCTGATCCTCTTGTAGCTCTATTGGCACAACAGGGGGGAGCGGGGATTCTGATGCTCAGGAGACTACACCATGAGAGGAGGTTTGAAATTAGTAGGAACACTCATTTTAACTCCTAAAATCTTTATAATCTTTTTCCCTCTTTGGTCAAGGAATTTCTGTGTTCCTTAGACTGCAGATTCTGCTGCTGTACATGGCTCATTGCTTTTTAGCCCAAGAAATGAATATGGCCCCATTAGTAGAAAGTTACATTAATTTTATTAGATTGTTATTCAAGAACATTAGAAAATATTAATATATTTTTATGGTTCTTTTTTTTAAGATACTTTCTATTTTATCTAACAAGGATCATTAACACTAAGAGAACAGTTCTGTTTTCTTGCACATGTTGCTAAACAAGTCATAATATTTCAGGTATATTACACAGAACACATTAAAATGAAAGACCTCACTTTTAAAAGCTCACAGTGCCCTCATCATTATACATGGCCAAATTTTGATACTCTTACTTACAATAAATATGAATTGAATATTGAGTTATTCTGGAAGTTGTACCATTAAGAATAATGGAGTAGTTTACATAGTAATATACTGCTTGCCAGGAATAAGGATACCTGCACTGGTCCTTGTATGTTGGTGATAAAATAAAATAGGAACACTAGTGTAGGCTTATGCTAAAATAAAATGCGCCATCAGACATTATGCTTCACGGGAGATAAGCCTGCTTTCCACCTTTCCAGACCGCTGTTAACCTCATCTTGTGGGACTAGTGCATTTGTCTTCATCTTTTCTTGCATTTACCACAGAGGTCACACTCCATTATATTGTTCATCTGAGCAAGAGTGGTGAAAGTCAGCCTGGTATTTAGGGCTAGGAAGGGATCTAAACAGAGATAAGCGGACACTTTATGAGCAGAAACATCCTGCTCTGGGCACACGTGTACCAGCCCGTCACTCTGTGTGTGAATAAAAGAACTGTAATCGGCAGCACTTTATATAATGGACTGTTTTCCATTTTGTCTTCAGCTGCAGAGACATTAATTTTCTTAAGCTGCAATGATGTGACAGGTGAGACCGAAGTGCTCCAGAGGCCAGGCTCTCCAGGGAGAGTATTGCCTCTCTCCATTTTCCCTTTTCAAGCATGCAGAAGTCATATGCATATTATTGCTGTCCCTTCATTCCCTCCCCACCACCAGCTTCTTCTTACGCTGCCTTGAAGTTCGTGCCCTGCGATGCTTTCAGCAGGTCTCTGTACAGGCTCCCATGTCATCACCAGGAGACCCGGGAGAGGACTGTGCTTTCGTAAACACCCAAAAGGTACAGTTTTTTTCAAACTGTACCCCAGGAACCTGCAAAGAGATCTGTGGGTGGCTCTCAACCTTCAGAAAAACAAGCAGCAGGAGATTAAAGAGAAAGGTGGATCGGGGAGACAATCTCTGTTACGGCAAGAACAGTCAGAAAAGGAACACCGTGAGAAATCTGAGCTAATACCTGACAGATGACTGACTGTTAGTCCTTACTGTAGCCAAGGTCAAAACCACAGCCTGATTCACCCAGGGGATTATTGGGAGGGCTTTTTGCCCTGCTTTGATATCTCTGTTGAATTCAATAGTAGAGGCTTAAACCATAGTTTCTTACCGCTCACCCCCGGCTTCCCTTTCTCCCCGCTCAATGCAATCGCCTCACTCGAGCAGTCCCTGCCTGCCCAGCCAGTGTGGGAGCCCCGCACCCCACACGTGTGGGTAACGTGGGAGGGGGCCAGCACAAACGCCCCGCTTAGCAGCTGGGTTGCCTTCCCCAGCTCCTCTAATAACGCACCTGATTTTTCAGTCTAGGTGTGTGCACAGTCGGCTCTTTACCTCTCAGTGAGTGGGTTTTTGTCCATGATCAGGAGGTGACTTGACCTTTGATAAAGAGATCTGAGCGCTGTGCTTCCCAGCGGGACGCAGGGTGACACGTAGGCTATTGTTACTCCGTGCTATGCTCGGTTTCTTTCTGGCCATGGGCACATAAAAGAAGGGGAACTCATGGATTTGACTGACATGCTTGATAATTCTTTTCAACCAGAGCTCACCAATATAGATATGTATTAAAAAACAAAACAAAAAAACCTCTAGTCCCTACTGGTAAACACACCTCCATGTCTGCATTGTCCCCATTGCCAAGCCCAGCGCTGCTGGGGTGCTGGCAGTCCGTGCAGGAGCAGCCATCGGATCCAGCTTTCTTTCATCATGGGTTCATGGCTTCCAGATACTGCTGGCAGGTTCTCACAGTTTGCATCAGCTTTCTTTTAGGCACTGGAAGCAACAGCAGCTGCTGCATGCTGAGCATTGCTGATAAAATGGTCAAACTTGCTAGCATTTTGGTAAATATTGCTCTTGGTGGAAACAAGCAAACACACAAACAGAAACCCGGGTGGTGGTTTGCAGATACGGCTGGTTCTTTTCAGCAGAGAGCACAGAAGAAGGCAGGCCATGCAGTGGACTGGATACTAGAAGGGTTTTTGGGAAGTCCTTGTCGGGGAATGGACTGTATGAGCCCTAGGGTGGGCCACCAAGCACCCCTTTGGCAGGAGTCCCCACATCACTGATGGACACCATGTCTCAGCCCCAAATGTGTCATGGACACCAAAGGAGAACTGAGAGCCAACAGAGTCCGTATTTAAAAGAAGACGACAGCAAAGAAAGTAGAGGGTTGGACACAAGGAAAAGAGAACACGTGGGACCTGGGAAAAGAAGGGAAGTATAAAGAAATGGAGATAGGAATCCAGGCAGCCATATCACCTTCTTCTTCTGCCCCCTTAGTCATACACCCTGCCTCTTCCCAGCCTCTTTTCCTTATTTTGGCTCTTCAAAATGAGTTGAAGAGCTCTAGGTAGGGGATTAGGAAATTCACGGTGAATCCATCAGTCCAGGCCAGGTTTTCCCTCTACCTTTTTCATAGCTTTTGATATCAAAAGAAAACAGGAGTCTTAGGTTAAGGTGATATACAAAGGGACTCCTGCTGGAAAATAACAGTTGATAAGGAACTGATTCTCTAATGAGTCTGTGAGCTGCTGACAACAGCATTGCTCAGGCACTTGTATAAACCATGTGCTGTCCATGGCAGACATAAAACTAGCAGATAAAATCCACACTTGCCTGATGAACTGGATTAGAAATCCAATCCAGAAAGACAGGCTTCTAAGATTTTGCATTAAAAGTTAACTGCAATTGTCCACTCCTCAAGTGGAAAAAGAAAAGCAGGACAAGGCAAGATTTAGGATTTATTCCTTGTGCCTGGAGACTGTAGTTTTCTGTCCCTGAATGTAGTGCTTTCAGAGCTCTGCTCACACAGGCATGTTGGGACGCCTGGCTCGGAGCAGTTCACAGAAGCCCTGCGTAAGTAGTGAAGTGCCACAGCCTTTGTCAGAAAAGAATTACTAATGAGGATGAGGGACCCACAGGGCCTGTGGCACAGCTCAGCTGCTTTTTCCTGTTTAGGATTCCCTTAACAGGGAGTCTTGCAGTTGGGAGCTCAGCTGTGGAGTTGGCGGGCTGTTCTTCCGTCTTCATGCATATGGCATGCCCTGAGGCTGGAGCAAAGATACGCAGCCCTTACACAGGCAGGGGAGCACCGAGCATTCAGCTCTTCACCTTGGGAGAGCTTCTTCTGATAACTATTACCACTGAGTGCCTGTGATCCTTCCATGTCCTGCTGAGGACTCCTCAGCCTGTGCATACTTGGTGGTCCTCCATGCCCATGTTCGTATCTTGCTTTTGTAGTGGGTCTTGGGAATGCATTTGAGCAACATACAAAACCAGCTTTGTGCTATGACATGAATGAGGATTTGGTTGTTCATCATATGAAAATCACATCCATTACATAGAATCCAAGCTGGCAAGACAGACCTAAAAAGAACCTCATGATGCTGAACAATTCGTTTTCCTGCCCCAGTCAGACTCACAATTATGACGCTATCTGCCATATGTTTGCTCAGACTACTCTTGTAAAGATTGCAGTGATGGAGATCCACTGCTTCATTCTTCTTCCTCTGCTGAATATTTCCTTAGTATCCAACTCAAAATCTTTTGCAAACTCTAAATCCATGGGACTTGCTCAGAACATAAGCTTTCTATCTTTCTTTGAGCACATGTTGGTGGAAAGTAGGTAAATTATTGTGAAGCAAAACAAAAATACACAAATTAAAATACAAAGCCTGAAGGACAGAGCACCAGGCGTGGTAGGAGCCTCCAGGCAGTGTGTTATTTTTCTGTTTCCAGGTGGAGGGAGTGAATTTCTCATTGTTTCAGGTTCTCCCAAGAAAGAGGAAAGACAAATGGCATTTACAGTAAGAATAGGAGATTCATACAGGAATAAACAAAATGCACATTTTTTCTTGGAGGAGTAATTTCATCCTGGCAGAGTGTCTAAACTGTTATTCTGGGAGATCCCTTGCTTGTCTGTCATAACTAGCATTAATCTATGTATGTCTGTGTCTTCTCGTCTGCGGCAAGTACTCCTGGGGTTATGCACTTGAATGTAGGGTTATAGCTTGAATGCTAATATGCCACGCTATTATGAAGGCCTCTGGAGAGAGATTTCTCCATTCAGGAGTATCATTGTAGTATATTTATTTTGCTTTCCACCATGTTCTTTAATAGACCTTTAGCAATTATAACCGCCAATGCAGTTTTACCATTTGACTGGCTAAGTGGTGATGACTGAGTGTCCATTTCCAAGGAAAATGCACAAAGTCGTTCCAAGCAAACTGAGATCCTCGCTCTGAAAATGGCACAAGACCCTTGGCTTGCTGAGACACTTTGCTGCTTTCCCTGCAATGGTCACTTAGATACCCTCCAGTAATTTCTCATTCCCACGTGGAATATCAGTGTACAAACAGGAGTTACAGTTCGTGCCGTTTACTGTGAAAGCAAGATCTAGTTTTCTTTTTCCCCTAGACCTGCTAGCAACGGCATTTCCTTGGCAGGGATATATTTACTATGGAGGCTAATTGTGATCTACACCACAAGAATTTTTTTTTCAAATAGGCTTATCTTTAGTGCTTTTAACAGGTTCAGATCTGCTGACTCTTCACATTTCTAAGGGCAGGGCTTCTGTCCATATCACAATGGCATCTCCTCAGATGCACCTTATGTCTTTGGTGTCCACACCTTATGTGTCACCACTTCCCTGCCATGCAAGATGGTTACATGTGAGGAGATAATGGTATGAATCCTGCCTCCTCAGCTAGCAGTGGCTTCTTGCGGTCTCCAAGAGTCCTGGAAGTCATTTTGTGAGTACCTGCATTTACTGCATTAGATACGGGGACCCTCTGTCTTGCTTTTACCTGGGAAGGGGGTCAGATCATAGATCCCAGGAGAGAAGATCAGCAGTGTTTCAATGGTGAAATCTAGCAATGCTTCTTGACTCAGGAACTGGATGCCCATCTCCTGACTTAACGTTGAAACGAAGTTCAGCTATGCACAGGCAACCTCCCTCACTGGGTCTGCTTCGAAAAAATTCATCTGTGTGAGCAAGAGGAGAGACATAGTACACCCCAGATGATCGAGGTACCAGCAAAATGCTCTGGAAATTTTTAATCTCCAGGTTAGTTGTGCCGACATGTTGTATATATGTGTGATACTGAAGTCAATCACAGCATTATCTTAATTTATTCCATTTTGGATTTACTTCCCATGCACTTTCCAGCAGACACAAAAGGCCTTGGTGAGGAACTTTTATTGCCTTCTTCAGGGCAGTAGTCTGGAAATGTCACTTACTCGAACAGAGACCCTACAAGTTCTACTGCTGTTTTTCTGCAACGCGGCAGTTTGCTTAGGTTTGGATCCCAAAGTGTGTTTTTGACTGCTTCCACCTCTTTCTTGTTGTCCAGTGTGTGGCGAGGTAGCTGCTTGCTTTATCCAGAAGAGATTGCTTTATCTAGAAGATATTTGTCTGTAACATCTTGTACTGAGAATATTATTTTTTTTCTACCAGAGTTGTCCTAAGTCCTTGGCATTTAGCAGTAAGTTCTCTGTAATGCTTTGCTTAAATTGCTGCCTTAATGTTTTCCAGGTCATGGGCTCTTCTTCTTTAGTAAAACTGATGCTTTCTGCATTTGTTTCGTTACTCTGTGGAGCAGGTGATACACCACTGAATCATTCATATCTTTTCAGATGTAATATGCTTAGACAATATCTTTCAAACAAGTCTTGGCAATCTCTTAACAGTTTAGTTGTGGAGGAGCCAAAATTCTCTATGTGTTTTGATATTTTTGTTTTTCCATCTGTCCTATAGAAACCTGTTCCAGTTTAGGCATTAGGGTCAGGTGCTCTGTAGCTGAAAGAAGACACATCCCTCTTAGCCTCTGCCTGAGTTTCTATGCTGCAAGACTAAATTCAGGTTCTTTCATATTTTGCTGTGGGTATGTAATCATGCCCCCCTGTTGTTTGACTCGACATTTGCCTGGCTGATGTTTCACTGCCTTTTCCTGTAGGAAGTTTCTGTGACCAGGTAGATCCTTTACGTGCTGCTGACTCCTTGCTGCTCAGCTTCCTGTACAGCTGGCAAAGGTCCAGAGACAAAGCCAGAGCAAAAGCACAAACAAATGGAGAATGAAGAGCCACCTTGTAGCCCTCTGGCTGCAAAATCTCATCCTTTGGGCTGATGCTTCTGAGGTTTTATGCATTAACTGGTCTGTTGTTCTTGCTGGAGGCTTTGGCATGACAATTTTTTTCATGCAGCCACTACTGCATGTGACTTCATATGCAGAATGTTTTTCTTTTCTCTTTTCTCTTTTTACTTTGTTTCTGTGGTTTCACCATTTTGTGTTGCTCATCTTCCCTTGCTTTCTGTTTGTATTTTTCCAGAAACTTACGTTAAGTTCCCTTGCTTGTGTTTGTACATTTTGGTAATTTCTCTGTTTTCTCCAGGCCACTGATGAATCATCTCTCCAGTTATTAACAACTCCAATTCTTCTCTGCATTTGAATGCAAGCTTGTTCAGTAGCCTTGCACGGTCTAATGCTTGTGCCAAAGTTTGTGGGTACTCTGTGACCTTTCTTATTTGACTTCCTGTAGCTTGCATGCTGTTGCGGAATTTTTATTGTACCCCTTGAGACAGATTAAACACGTTTGTGCTTAAATATTTTTAAAAAATAACAAAAAAAGAACAATGCATTGGACAGAGTCCTACTGCCATAAGTGGTTCTACAAGGAGTCTGCAAAGATGCATCACGAGCCGATTCCTTATATACACTTGCACCAGCACCGATCCTGTGACCACTGGCATGGAGTGCCTGAGCCCGGTGTTGGATTCATCCCCCAAAGCCAGCTCTGCTGCCTAAAGGTGGCCCCTGAGCCTTCCTATTTCAGGATGGCTACAAGACAATGCAGCTCTGCTTCTTATCTCATCGCCAAGGGAAACTTCACCTTCTTACTGGGAGTCCTATCTCTGGCATTCCTGCTTCCAGCCAGTTTAACCCCTTCTGCAGTTGGGCCTTCTTGCCCTCCGTGCCTGATCATTCCTTGGTCAAAAATTACCACTGCTGAGCAGTTACAATTAGAATTTCCCTTTCAATGCCTAGTCCATATTCTCCACTGCAATCTGACAACCTTGCCATCAGTTTTGTCAGTTATGGCCACACAGTGATAATAATTTCTTGATCATAGTTTTTAAAAATACAGCTTTTCCATATATAGCTTTTTTGTGGATTGAAGATGCTTTTGGAGAGCTGTGTAAATATCACCACGAACTCTTCCTAGCACGCCAGGGCATTATCATTTCCCATTATGAAGGTAGCGTGACTACTCATTTTATACTGTTCTATCCTGCCCAAATGTGGTTGATTTTTGAAAGTGATGAAAAGATTGTACAGCTGTCTAAACATGACATGAAAATCTCTGCCTCTTCCTCTTACTACATAACAGAACAGAGCCTTGAGTCTTACTCGTACGAACTTTCTAGTTGGGTAGTTCCCTCCTTACTCCCACTGTATTATTTCAAGATGGTGCAAATCATCACCATTTTCATCAAATCTAGAATAGGAAATTGATGTACTGACTTAATTACTTTTCTCTCTGTGCTTCCCCACTCCTTTCTGCCTTCTTCCTCATCTGTCATCCCCACCCAATATATTTGGTTTCTAATTTCACATACACTTCTGACATCATGTTGAGAGTCTCATCAGTACAACATTGCAGCTTGCTTCTTTCACTACATATACTACATCCTTCCATTAAGTGCTTCCTGAAAGTAAAGTTTTTTCCCTCTTGGTCATTTACTTACAGAGAGATGGGGTTGAGATGGATGTGTATGTACCACTTAAGGGAAGAAATGAGAATTTTGTCTGCTGGTAGTGACAGTATTACTCTTTGAGGGGTCAGAATGGCATATAAGTGGTTCAGTTCAGCCATGAATGTATACTGCCTTACTGTAAAACTCCTAGTTTTACATCTATCAGTCAGTAAGTAGCTGTAAGCCACCTGTTGTGTCTGAATCCTGAATAACATATATCTGCATACCTGTATTGCTCTTCCTTCCCTTCCCCTTTCAGTGAGTGCTGCAGAAGCACAAGCATATACTTAACAATGTCAACTTCAATTCAATGTTTCAGCTGTCTCTATCAAACATTTTGGATTTTGGGGTCCATATTCTTAAAAAATGAGCAATTGCTGAAGCCCATCTGTTTCTGATCAAAGAAGGGTGAGGTAACTCGAGTCTCCTTCATGAACTTCTCATAAACAAGCTTGAAAAAGAGAGATTCTGGTTTTGTTTTTAAAGTAAGGAGAATCCACTGACGCAAACTCTTTAAGCATCCTTATATTTTAGAATATGGTGTGCTGCCAAGAGCAAAAAAAACACAAAGTGCATCTCTGCCTCCAGATACTTGCTCCATATGAGTCATCTACTTAAATGTCAAAGCAGATTCTTGAAATTGGACTTGAATGCAGGGGACTGGCCTTCTTGTACCAGTCACCTATAGCGCAGTGACTTGATATGGTAGTTGCAGAGTCTAAATTCCCTTTCCTTTTGAACAAATAACCAGACACCCTTGAGTAAAGTTCACATTTTGTGTCTTTTTCTGTCTCCTGATCCGTCCTGTTATTTCTTTTAATGTGGAACTTAGGGGGCCTCCCAGAGAAATAACGTTATCCTAAAAACACAAAGAAATGAGAAGTTTGTTCTTTGGTGTGATGAACCCACGTTTTTAGGAACAGTTTGAAGTGAGATTATAGACAACCGGCCTCCTAAATTATAGTTTGCTTTTTTTTTAAGAAATCCTCAGGTTTGAAATGAATTTCTTTCTTCCTGTTGGCACTACTATCGCTTATATGAGACATAAGACAAAGATGTGAGATTACAATTCATTTTGCTTGCTTATCAATAACAGTTATCTATAAATAGCATTTATTCTGCTGTGGAATGAAAATTGTCTTAAAAGCCACTTTCATGAGGTTTTTATGGAGTATAATTTTTTAAGCCAATTGTAATTTTTTCCATCAAAAATTTTACTCTCTGAGATGAGAAAAGCTTTTCTTCACCATAACAAAAGGTTGAAGCGAAGAGGTACAAAAAATATCTCTCAATATTTTAGGAAGAGAGCTAATGGAAATGAAGCTTGGTCTCAGTGGGAAAAAGTACTAATCCACTGGGTGATATTCAAACCACCAACATTTTTCTATGTCCTAATTTAAGTGGCTTCTTACTCATCTAATGCTCAAAGTGTTTTTAATTTGAAATCAAAGTTTATGTGTTGATACTGGAACAGACAGTCTCAAATGCTCTCTTCCCACTGCGGCTGCACAGTTAATTAATTTCATTCTGTTCCTTGCTTACCTAAAGTGATGTGCTGAAGAAGGTGAGGTGGTAGAAATGCTAATGGGATTTACAATATTGTGATTGAAGCAGTTTTCAGGGAGCAAATGACTTGGCTCTAGGCATTCCTTAAATCCCTGAAGGGTTGATGCTGTAAGTTTTCTCTTAAGGAAATCAGAGGGATTTCATCTTTCCAGTACAATACAGCTGACGTTGGTTGGGTCTAAGACCTCTGGGATTCCTCCAGTCCCAGTCCAATAGATGCAACTGCTGGAATATTGGCACCTACACAAAAATAAACTTTATTCATATAAACATGAACAACAGAGACAGCCTGATCCTGTTTCTCCCTTTGACTGCTGAGGGCATGAGTTTGCTAATGACCTCACACACACACACATCCATCCCTCCAGGAGCTGGCACTAAACACTCGGTTTATTTACTGACTGGCTCCCCAAGCCCTGCAGTTGCTGGACTCTAGACCTATGGGCCTCTATGAGGTGTGTCCTATCTTCAGCTGCTGGACTTCAGACCTCTCATCCTACTTATGGTATAGTCCACCTTAAAGTTCACTGGTAGCTACATACGCATACACACATGCACAGACTGGAGAGCACTCTCAAAAAAAAACAAGTCACAAATAGGTTTTAATAAGATGTGAGAGCCTGCGGTGACCAGGTGCAAGGCTTGGCCAAACAAACGTAGAGACCGGCAGCTTGTTCACCCAAGCTGTTTATGCCCCTTCCTCTCCATTTGTCTGTGCTTGCTCCTTCCTGAGCCATCTTGATCCCTCTTTTCCCCCTCCTTTGCTCCTTCCTCTAAATGTTCCATAAGGCATCTTGCAGATTCCCACAGTCCCATTAAAACATCCCGTAATTCATTTTATGTAACACCACAAGCCCCTCAAATCTAGAACCATAGAACAGCCCATGTTGGAAGGGACCTCAAAAGATAACCTGGTCCAAACTTTTCTGGGAAAGAGAGACTAGATGAGATTATCTAGTACCCTGTCCAATCGTGTCTGGAAACACTCTAGTGATGGAAACTCTATCACATCCCTGGGGAGGTTGTTCCAGTGAATGATTGTTCTCACTGTGAAAAATTTCTTTTTTATATCAAGATGAAAACTCTCCCAGTGCAACTTGTACCTGTTGCCCTTTGTCTTCTCCCTATGGCTCCTTGTGAAGAGAGAGCCTTTGTCCTCTTTGTAGGCACCCTTTAAGTACTGGAATACTGTGATGAGGTCCTCCTGAGCCTTCTCTTCTCCAGGGAGAAAGGACCTAACTCTTCAGTCTTTTCTCATGGGACAGGTTCTCCAGCCCTTTGATGATCTTTGTGGCCCTCCTTTGGATCCTTTCCAGTCTATCTGGAATTTGAATTGTGGGGACCAAAACTGGACACAGTACTCCAGGTGCAGCCTGACAAATGCTGAGTGGAGTGGGATGATCACATCTCCATCTCTGTGTGTGATGTCCCCACAGATGCAGCCCAGGATCTGATTTGCCTTTGTTGACTCATGTTCCGCTTGTTGTCCACCAGGACCCGCACCCCTTTCAGCAAGGCTGCTGCCCAACCACACAGATCCTAACCTGTATTGGGTTCTTTGGTTATTTCGTCCCAGGTGCAGGACTTTGCACTTGTCCTTGTTAAGCTTCATTCAGTTCTTGTTTGTGCACTCTTCCAGCCTGTCCAGATGTCTCTGTAAGATGGCTCTCCCTTCTGACATTTCCACATCACCACCCAGTTTAGTGTCATCAGCAAACTTGGTGAGGGTGCTTTCAATCCCATCATACAGATAATTTATGAAGATGATGATATTTATGAAATTTCCCATAGTAAGTTTGCTTTTACAAATGAGACCCCTGCTAATCTTGTTCCCACCTTACCTAACTGTTCTGGTTGACCCACCTCAAAGCAACCCTTGAGTACTTCCTTCAATAAACCATCAAGGAGGGACCCAAGGGCTCTGGTCTATGATATTGTCTCTGTTATCCATAGTGTCTTAGGGTTTTTGTAGCTAGATATTTAATTTATTATTTTTCTTGTTTCTTGTCTTTTTTCCTATGCTGAATAGCTGTTTAGCAGATATTTTCACAACCAGCTATTATGAGAATATTGTATTTTACATATACATGCACCCATGCACCAGTATATGCTGGGGGCCACCCACCTGGAAAGCAGCTTGGCAGAAAAGGACCTGGGGGTCTTGGTGGACACCAAGTTGAATATGAACCAGCAATGTGCTCTTGCTGCAAAGAAGGCAAATGGAATCTTGTGCTGCATTAGGCAAAGTATTGCCAGCCCATCCAGGGAAGTGATTCTTCCCTTTTATTCAGTGCTGGTGAGGCCACACCTGGAGTACTGTGTCCTGTTCTGGGCTCCCCAGTACAAGACAGACATGGACTTACTGGAGAGAATTCAACAAAGGGCCACAAGGATGATTAAGGGACTGGAGCAGCTAACATATGAGGACAGGCTGAGGGAGCTGGGACTGTTCAGCCTGGAGAAGATCTTATCAATGTGTATAAATACCTCAAGGGAGGATGCAAAGAGGACGGAGCCAGGCTCTTTTCAATGGTGCCCAGTGCCAGGACCAGAGGCAGTGGGCACAAACTGAAAGACAGGAGATTCCCTCTGAACATCAGGAAACACTTTTTTCCTGTGAGGGTGACTGAGCATTGACACAGGTTGCCCAGGGAAGTTGTGGAATCTCCCTCTTTAGAGATATTCAAAAGCTGTCTGGACATGGTCTTGGGCAACTGGGTCCAGGTAGCCCTGCTTGAGCAGGACGTTTGGATCAGATGACCTTCAGAGGTCCCTTCCAACCTCAACCAGTCTGTGATTCTGTAATTCCTTCACAGAAGAAATCTCATCTTATGGGTCAGAGATACAGTCTTAGCCTCACCTAGTTTCTCTTTGGGTCCTTAGATAAGTTCAAATGCCCTCAAGCTAAGGAAGACCCCAAATCCTGATCACCTCCTTTCTGGGCAAGTACAACAACTTCCAGACTAATGTACAAAAACTATTGTATCATTGCATCTTTCTTTGCCTCTTTTGTTAGCAATCATTCTCTGAAAGGCCTCATTGTTTCCGTTGTAGCCAGGAATGCCCATAATACAGGTCCAGTTCAAGCCCATATTAAGACATACTCTGTGGTTAGTTTTTCTTGCTTGTTGGTTCTTGATATTTTTGTTGCTCAGTGTCAAGAAGTTGTGAATCAGTCTGTAGAATTATGAAGTACTTAAGCACCTTATTTAGTCAGTGTAGAGAAGTAGATGTTTTAAATTACTGTTGAGAAGAACCAGCATCTCTTCAATGAGTGTGTAGGGCAGCTAAATGCCTCACTTAGGCACTCTGAATTTTTGAGCAGTGCAATAGCTAAATTAGGTACCAGAGGTATCTAGGTCTGAAAACAGCTCCCACTTCCCTTCTACAATTTTATTGTCAACAGATGGGTCAAAGGGAAATGAAAAGCATGTGTATTTCCTCCCCATCCACTCCTAAGGAAATAAGTTTGCTCTGTCTGTGTTTGTATGAGCACAAGTATCTGTCAGCACCCAGTAATGATGTTTAATCTATTGCTGAATTTCAAATAAGTCTGTCAGAGAGGTACAGGACTAAACTATATGGAGTGCTCACAAGGTTTGTGAAGATATGAGGCTGGACAAAGAAGAGGCACCCTAAAAATGCCTCTACAGAAGTACTACCATTTTAGACATTGCCCACTCCTGAGACACAAAACTGTTGGCAAAAATATCCCATTGATTTGGTTACTCATGGAATCACTTGTTGCTTTAAGCATTCCTCTTTCTTTTTCTGAAAAACAAAACAAAACAAAACCAACAAGTTGTAGAATCATAGAATCATAGAATACCACGTTGGAAGGGACCTCAAGGATCATCTGGTCCAACCTTTCTTGGCAAAAGCACAGTCTAGACAAGATGGCCCAGCACCCTGTCCAGCCAAATCTTAAAAGTGTCCAATATTGGGGAATCCACCACTTCCCTGGGGAGATTATTCCAATGGCTGATTGTTCTCATTGTGAAAAATTGTCCTCTTGTGTCCAGTTGGAATCTCCCCAGGAGTAACTTGTACCCATTACCCCTCATCTTTTTCATGCGACTCCTTGTAAAAAGAGTCTCCACCTTCTTTGTAGCCACCCTTTAAATACTGGATCATGGTGATAAGGTCTCCCCTAAGCCTTCTTGTCTCAAGACTGAACAGACCCAGTTCTCTCAGCCTTGCCTGTTATGGCAGGCTTCCCAGTCCGTTGATCATCTTTGTGGCTCTTCTCCGGACCCTCTCCACATCTTTTTTGTACAGTGGGGACCAAAACTGAACACAGTATTCCAGGTGTTGCCTGACAAATGCTGAGTAAAGAATGACTTCTTTATCTCTGCTGGAGATACCCTTGTTGATGCAACCCAGCATCCTGCTGGCTTTCTTTGCTGCAGCAGCACACCGTTCACTCATATTGCACTTGGCCACCAGGACCCCCAGTCCCTTTCCGCAGAGCTGCTCCCCAGCCGGGTAGATCCCAGCCTGTGCTGCGCTCCTGGATTATGTTTTCCCAGGTGCAAGATCTTACATTTGTCTTTGTTGAACTTCATAAGGTTCTTGTTAGCCCACTCTTCCAGCCTATTCAGGTCTTACTGCAGGGTGGCTCTCCCTTCTGTCCACTCCCCACTCAGTTTGGTATCATCAGCAAACTTCATCAGGGTACACTTGGTCCCATCATGCAGACCACTTATGAAGATATTAAACGACATTGGGCCCAATATGGATCCCTGGGGTACCCCACTTGTGACAGGTTGCCAGTTTGAAAAGGAGCTATTTACCACCACCCTCTGAGTGCGGCCTGTCAGCCAGTTCCCCACCCACTGCCCAGATGACTTGTCTAGACCATAATGCATCAGTTTCTCTAGGAGGAGGCTGTGGGAAACCATATCGAAAGCCTTGGAGAAATCCAGGTAGACAATGTCCACCGCTCACCCCACATCAACCTAGAAGGTTATTTTGCCATAGAAGGCGATCAGGTTTGTCAAGCACTATTTGCCCTTGGTGAATCCGTGCTGGCTTTTCCCAATCACGTGCTTCATTTGACTTGTGATAGACCCAAGGAGGATTCATTAACTTTCCCAGGGACTGAAGTAAGACTGATGGGCCTATAATTTCCTGGATCCTCTTTAAGCCCTTCTTGTAGATGGGGGTGACATCTGGGATGTCCCCCAGTCTCCACAACTTCTTAAAGATTATGGAGAGCGGCCTCACAATGACATCAGCCCTCTTAGCACCCTCAGGTAGATAACATCAGGGCTCACTGATTTGTAGGGGTCAAGCTCCTGTAATAGTTCACATACCAACTCTTCCTCCACTGATGGTGGGTCTGTGTTTGCATCAACCTCGACTTTTGTTCCCAAGGCCTGGGGCCCAATAGTGCTCGTAAAGACAGAGGTGAAGAAAGTGTTGAGAACCTCTGCCTTTTCAGTGTTGCTGGTGACTAATTCACCTCTCCTGTTTAACAGTGGGTCAATAATGTCCTTCTGTTTCTGCTTGTTGTTTACGTACCTGAAGAACCCTTTCTTGTAATTTTTGACATCTCTGGCCAATTTCAATTCAAGCTGAGCTTTTGCTTTTCTAACTGCACCTCTGCATGCCCTGGCATGCTCTTGCAGTTCTCAATGGGTATTCGACTGCTTTTCCATCTCTGTTACACTTCTTTTTTGATTTTGAGCAGACTCAGATGCTCGCAGTTAAGCCAAGGGGGTCTCTTGCTCTGCCTACTTCCCTTACCTTTAAAGAGGATGAATTGTTTTTTTGCTTCCAGAAGAGTGTTCTTGAAAAATTCCCAGCACTCGCTAGCTCCTTTATCCTTCATGGAAGCTTCCCATGGAATCCCTCCCAGTTGAGCTCTGAGTGAGCTGAAGTTTGCTCCTCTAAAATCTAAAACATTTGTCCTAGTACTAACCTTCAGCGTGCTCAGCAGGATCCCAAACTCACAATGTTGTGATCACTGCAGCCAAGGCTATCACTAACCGAGATATTACAAAGTAGGTTTTCTTGATTCATGAGTAGCAAGTCTAGCACTGCCTCATTCCTGGTTGGCACATCTAACATTTGTATGAGGAAGGAGTCCTCTACACATTCCAGGAACTTGATGGATGACGTGAGCTTCTGTATTGTTCTTCTAACAAATGTCTGGGTAGTTGAAGTCACCTATAAGAACCAGGTTCTGTTGACCTGAAGCTTGCTTAAGTGACCCAAATATTGCTTTGTTGGCCTTATCGTCTTGGTTTGGAGGTCGGTAGCAGATGCTTACTGTAAGATCCCCCTTGGAGATGACCCCTCTGATCATGACCCAGAGGCTTCCAAAATGGCCATAGTTAACTTCTATACATTCAAGGTTCTCCTTAACATAGAGCGCGAATCCTCCTCCTCTTCTTCCCTGACTGTCTTTATGAAACAGCCTATAGCCATCCGTTGCGATCCTCCAGTCATGAGAGTTGTCCCACCATGTTTCAGTTATTCCTATGATATCATAACTTTCTGACTGGGCACGCAGCTCCAGTTCCTCCTGTTTGTTCCCCAGGCTGCATGCATTGGTGTACATACACTTCAGGTGGTTGGTCTTCTGGTTCTCATCTTGGGAGGCAGCTAAAGAACATTTGTCTCTGCTCTGGTTGGCCTGGTTTATTCCCCAGTTGGTTGCAATGGCGTGAGCGTTGCCACTTTGGACCCCATCCCCCAAGTCCTTTAGTTTAAAGCCAACCTCACCAAGTTGGCCAGCCTGCTGCCAAAGATTCCCTTGCCTCTTCTAGATGGGTGGATCCCACCCCTCCCTAACAGGCTATAGTCATCAAAGAATGTCCTGTTGTCATAAAAGCCAAAACCCTCACGACGGCACCAGCCATGAAGCCAGAAGTTGATTCGCATTATACATCTATTTCTGGCTGTACCCTTTCTTCTAACTGGTAAAATGGAAGAAAAGATAATTTGGGCACCAGTAATTTTCGCTTGCACCCCCAGGGCTTTGTAGTCTTCCTTGATTCTGCCCAGGTTCTGGCTAGCGGTGTCATTCGTGCCCACATGAAAGAGTAGCAATGGATAGTCGTCTGTGCTCTCGACAAGTTGTGGCACCCTCTCGGCAACATCTGGGACCTTAGCTCCCGGAAGGGAGCATACCTCTCATGACTCCCTGTCAGGCTGGCAGATGGGTGCCTCAGTGCCCCTTGACGGAGAGTGACCCACTATGAGCACTCATCGTTTCTACAGCAGTATCCACTGTCAACATAACTGTTCCTCAAACACCACAGAAACACAGCTTCTCCTTTTTGTTAAAAATGAAAAAAACCCAAACCATGAAGAAAATGATTTTTTTATGTTTTGCAAATTTTTTTGCTGTGAAATATTAATTCTTTTATGACATCTCACATGCCTTTTTCTCACACCATCTCTCCCAACCGCTAAGAAAATGAGTGAGGAAATGGGATTATGTCTACCTAAATTTATAATTTTAATATATTTTCTTTGCATGTTCCACATGAAGGTTAGGGATAATTATCCTAGCAGATGAAACACCTGTTGCTAAAAGCAGAAAGCAGGTGGACAGGATTTATGATATTTTTCCTTTTTAACAGTGAGATTAGGTACTTAGTGGATTTTTTTAGCACTCGAAAACTAAAAGCAACTCACGCTTCCTCTTACGTAGAGCCTACACCAAAGAGAAATTTAGTTCTGTTTAGATATATCCACATGGTATTTGAAAGCCTCACAGCCAATAAATTATTTCATCAGCACAAAAAGATGTGAAGTGCTGTCCCAGTTTTATTGAAAAGAAATTGGTCCAATGAATATGAACAGGCAATGAAATCCAGCTTGTGTGAGCCCCAGATCTGCCTCCTCTCAACAGACCTGTACTGCTTTGTAGGAGGACTCGCATGTCTATTCCAGTAAATAACATGGGCTAGAGCCAGTTCTTTAGTCCTGAGGGTATGCGGCATGGCACAACTTGACCTCAGGAAGGGTAGCTCCATCCATGCAATCTATTGAGAAAAGTCCCTGGCCTGTGCTGTCCCTGCGCCTGGGCATTGCATGGTGTGGGCAACTGGCATGGGGCAAAATCATCCCATCGGAGGATCACGTGCCCTTTCCTGGGGCTGTTTAGTGTAAGAGTATGGCTATATCTACATGGTGCCATGCTAAGGTTCTCTGGAAGGGAACAATTCTCGGAGAAGCCAGAAAGGTGACTTATTTCCTCCTCTCAGAGATTGATCTTGATTTTTTTTAATCTTCATGTCCAGATGAGCACAACAGCAATGTGTAATTAATAATGATGAGCACTGAGTAAACAGAAATTTCTGAGGGAATTAAAGGGCAAAAAATAATTCTGCTAGCATTAGCAACATCCTCTTTAATCTCACAATTTAGGAAACACGTGGTCATCTGTAGGTGTTTCACTGTGTACTTTTGATACCGTCACCTGAGATCTGGTTGTCAACAGTTTGTGGTGCTTGTTTCAGGCAGCGTTTGCTGTGTACAAAGCATGAAGCTCCCACTCCATGCAAAAATATAACCTGTTCTCAGAAATTGAGTTTGCCACTCACGGTGTAAAGGCTAGAACCACGATATTCACTGGTGTGATGCCACAGCTATGAATTATGAATATTTCTTAGTCATCGCCTCCAGACTGGAATGCTAACAAGCAAGTGCACTTTCTCTCATTCATTTGCTGTGGGTGTTAATACAGAAAGGCCTTTTTACACATATTTAGCTACGATTGCAGAGAAGCTTTTAATCCATGATCAAAAATCTTTGAAGTTCTTTACTACATTTTAAGCAGCTATTATGCTGGTTTCAGTTTTTAAAAGAAACAATAATTTTGGCTGCCTGTGTTTAGAATGCCTCACTGTAAGTCTGATTTTCTTAGCTCTCAGCATGAGCTGAAAGCCTTTGTAACCACACCATGCCTCAGAGCCTGAAGAACAATATGCACATACATTTTTTTAGCCACAAAAATAGCTGTTGGGAGTGTACAGCTCACCTGCTCAGGATTTCTAGTAGTAAACCAAGCCACTAAGCTTGGGGCGTTCTTTTGGCAGTGAAGTTTATTTGCACTTGATTTTAAAGAGACTGTTCTCTAAAGGTGTATGCTATTCATCCTGAGTGCCATCACATGGCACGTACAGGACAACCAGGCGATCAGGCCCGTCAGCATGGGTTTATGAAAGGCAGGTCCTGCTTGACTAACCTGAACTCCTTCTATGACAAGGTGACCTGCTTAGTGGATGAGGAAAAGGAAAATGTTGTCTACCTGGACTTCAGGAAAGCTTTTGACATCGTTTCCCACAGCATTCTTCTGGAGAAACAGGCTGCTCATAGCTTGGATGGGTGTGCTCTTTGCTGGGTGAAAAACTGGCTGGATAGCCGGGCCCAAAGAATGGTGGTGAATGGAGTTAAATCCAGTTGGTGGCCGGTCACAAGTGGTGTTCCCCAAGGCTCAGTACTGGGGCCAGTTCTGTTTGATATCTGATTCAATGATGTGGATGAGGGGATCGAGTGCACCCTCAGTAAGCTTGAAGACGATCCCAAGTTGGGCAGGAGTAGGAAGGCTCTGCAGAGGGATCTGGATAGGCTGGATTGATGGGCCAAGGCCAATTGTATGAGGTTCAACAAGGCCGGGTCCTGCACTTTGGCCACAACAACCCCATGCAACGTTACAGGCTTGGGGAAGAGTGGCTGGAAAGCTGCCCAGAGGAAAAGGACCTGGGGGTGTTGGTTGACAGCTGGCTGAACATGAGCCGGCAGTGTGCCCAGGTGGCCAAGAAGGCCAACGGCATCCTGGCCTGTCTCAGGAATAGTGTGGCCAGCAGGAGCAGGGAGGTGATCGTGCCCCTGTACTCGGCACTGGTGAGGCCGCACCTCGAATCCTGTGTTCAGTTTTGGGCCCCTCACTACAAGAAGGACATGGAGGTGCTGGAGCGTGTCCAGAGGAGGGCAACGAAGCTGGTGAAGGGTCTGGAGCACAAGTCTTCTGAGGATTGGCTGAGGGAACTGGGGTTGTTTAATCTGGAGAAGAGGAGGCTGAGGGGAGACCTCATTGCGCTCTGCAACTACCTGAAAGGAGGTTGTAGCGAGGTGGGTGTTGGTCTCTTCTGCCAAGTAACAAGTGATACGACAAGAGGAAATGGCCTCAATTTGTGCCAGGGGAGATTTAGATTGGATATTAGGAAAAATTTCTTCCCCGAAAGGGTTGTCAAGCCTTGGACCAGGCTGCCCAGGGAAGTGATTGAGTCACCATCCCTGGAGGTATTTAAAAGATGTGTAGACGTGGTGCTTAGGGACATGGTTTAGTGGTGGACTTGGCAGCGCTAGGTTAACGATTGGACTCAATAATCTTAAAAGTCTTTTCCAACCTAAATGATTCTATGATTCCAAATCCAGATGTACATGCATATTTATATGTATATGTTTGTGTGTAGATACAGATAGCACATCCAGGCCATGTTTAAGATAAGGATCCTGCTTTGCGACTTACTGTATACAAATATCATCTGCAATGTTTTCCATCCAATCTACTGCATGGGATAAAGATCCATGGAGTTAGCTGTCTTGTGCTGTCCAGGGATAGCAGATCATCATCAATGACACTCTTCAGGACTGTAGACACTGTTGAGCCTTGAGCCCCAGGAACAGAAAGCCATGTTTGTGCCATACCTTTTCCGTGCAATCTATTGCGTGTGAGACCATCTGTTCCCCGCCAAGCAAATGAATCACGTTGATTGGGCATATGTTCACTGGCAAAGGCAGGACTAGCTGGGACATGTTAGCATTTGGGATCATGCAGTAGGTGAGGTGGCGATCTATAAATTGAATTTTGTTTGTTGAAATTGGAGAAAAAATAAAAGCTGTCGAATATCTAAATCTGTTGCGAGGGACCTCTCCTGATACTTCACAGCTTTTTTTGTCCTCCACCAAAATGGCTGCAGTCGTGTAACAGGTATTTAAACTGGAGGTGATTTAGATGAGATGAATCCCACCCCTAAAGATTTGCTATTTATGTACTTGAAACCGGTCATCTAATATTAAGCCATCTTGAGCAATTTTTCACAGAAAATTTTGATTACAGACGTAGTTTAGGAAGCTGAACCAATCTGTTGTTTGAAAGCAACTGGCTAGAGACCAAAGGGAAGAACTCTACTGAGCATGCTCTTCACCAGGTGCACCCTCATCAATCATGCTCATCGCCAGTATGTTGTGTCGGGCAACTTGGAGATGAGAGACTGAGAGACACTTAGGTGAGGCTGTTTGTAATCCAGCTAACATTATTTCAACCTGTTGGTACAGAGAAAATTACTATTTTGTTTAAATGTATGACAGTAAACTGTGGTTTTCCACAGACTGAGGGAACCATCTCTGTGCTTCACAGAAGGCATCATAGACCCATGCCATGCCAGTAAGATCCAGTGAACAGAAAACTGAAGAGGATGAAACCGTGGAAATAATAGATTTTGTAAGAAGGCATATTCTCAGCAGTCCTGGGCAGTGGAGAATCTTAATGAGAGGTGCATGGGTGGAAAATCAGCTTCAGTGTAAAGGGATTCCTTTTTTATACTGAACTTAGTACTGAAAAGTACTAAGCATATAGCTTGTATCAAAACTCCTCAACGATCTGATGTTTCAGCAGCTCTGGCAGCTCTCACAGCTGCACTTGAATCCATATAATGAGTGAAAGCTATAGTTTATTCTGGGAGCGTGTCACCCAGGTCAGTCAAACCCAGGAACTGTACAGAACATCTGAACTTCAGATGAACCTTTCCCAAGAACTTGGTGGCAGATGAAGTCAGCAATGGAAATTAATGTAAATTGACATCAATACAATCAGTTTTACAGTGCCCGATATTCAGATCAGACCTGATCAGCAAGACAGTTATTCAAAATCTTGAAACACTTAATTGAACACTGAGTGTATCAGCTACAAATTCAAAAAGCATGGTTAAAAAATAGAGTTGTGATTTCAACTGTGGTAATGTAATTAATCTTGTGCAAGACAAATGTCATGTGACAGAAGGCTACCCGAAGGCAGATCACTTAGCTAAACCTAAAAGCAGGTACTTCCTGAAGAGAAATTGATACAAATCAGGTTAATACTGCCAACACACATTGTAAGGGAGCACTGGGATTTGTGTTCCATAGCATATTAAATTATGAACATAAGAACAGAGGATGACACAAACAACCCATATGTCCTGTCTACAATGGTGACTAGTACAAGATGCTTAGAGAAAGAATGTAAGAAATAGGATAACTCCCAGTATGTAGTGACCCTTACTACTGGAGAGGGCTGGGGAAGTCTCCTAGGAAATACCTGAACCAGAGTTTTCACTCAAACAATTTCATTTAATAGCCATCAAGGGATCTATGAAACATTTGCTTTCTAAACTTAATATGATTCTGTTCCTATTTTAAGCTCCATTTATGTTTTGGACTCCATAACTATTTAAGCAAAAAGTTTCACAAGTTAACTATATGTAAAAGAATTACTGCATTCAGTTTGTTTCAAAATCATTGCTTAATGATTTCATTGGGTCCCTCTAATTCTGTATTAGGAAGAGCAGTGAATGATTATTTCCTAGGCATGTTCTCTGTACAAATGTTCAATGTTTCAAGTGTTTATAGGTCTTTATCATAAAATATTTTTCTATTTCTTTCAAAGATGAAATATCTTAACATACATTATCTTCCTGTATGGTAGAATACCGCTATTGCTGTCCTTTTCTGTACCTTCTTGCAGTTCAGCTATGTTCTACGTGAAATGGAAGACAAGAAAAATACACAGAATTGAAGATAAGGGTGCTTTATGGATATAAATAGAAGTATATTTTTAACCTGTATTTTCAACTGCTTTCCTAATAATTCCTAGTAAGAATTGGTTTTGAACAACTTCTAAGCACTAAGTTGATGTTTTCAGAGGAAACCTCATTTTCACAATGACTGCTCCTAGTTTTGTTTTCTGAATAAAAATACATCATTAGAACCCACTATACACATAGTTAGAGCTATTTTTTGTAACGTGCAGTACCTGGCATTTATCAATATAAAATTTCATCTGACATTTTATCATGCAGTTACCCAGAATTGTGATAACCTTCTGCAACTGTTTGCAGTCAGCTTTAATTTTTACTATCCTGAATAATTTTATGTTATTTGCACACTTTGTTACATCACTTTTGTGAATAATTTATGAATATGTCGAACTGCTCAGATTCTAGCACAGATCCTTCTGAAATTATTTTTGTAACCTCTCTGTGATATAAAAACTCATGACCTCTTCTCAACTTTTATTTCTGATGTTTTAACCAGGTTTCCCCCCAGAGGGATCTCTGTCTTTGCACATCAGCTTAATTTCTTTGGTGATTTTTTCTTGCAGGACCATATTGAAAGCTTTTTAAAGACCCTAGGCACACTCACTGACTTCTCCAGAGAACTCAAGTAGATTTGTGAGACATTACGTCTATCACAAATCAGTGCTAACTCTCCTCTAATTCTATTCTCTGTCATAGTTTCCAGTTATTTGCTTAGTGCAGTGGTCAGTCTTACCGCTCTGTAGTTACCTGGAGCTATCCATAAAATTTGGCATCACAGTTGCTGCCTTCCATTCCCCTGGTATTGTTATTAACTGGAGCAATAAACTTATCAGTTAGAAGTGCAGCAAATTTGTAACTGTTAGAACTCTTGGGGAAATTCTAGGAAATTCAGATATCAATTCACAATGGGACAATCCTGGCCCACCAGTAAATGTGTTTACCTTTACACGAAGTAAAATTTCACTTACTGGCTTGGGGCCATGAGAAATCACTAAAGTGGTTTTAAAGCCCCAATTAAATGAGTAGTTTTACCCCATAATTCAGTTTGCATGCTTTCAATAAAGTGGCACAAAGGAACTTCAGTTTTAATCCATGTTTCTCTTAGTACTTCGTTTATATTATGCCAAGAAGCAAAAGCTAAGGCCTTCCAAAGTTGCAGTGTTCAAATGTTCCTGTGATGGAAGAATTTAACCCAGGAGGATAAAGCGAATGACCAGATGCGTCAGAGACAACACAAAGTGACACCAGTATTCATACACCAGCGTTGCTTCTGTACAGATAATACAGGGAAATGGCCATAACCCTGCTGAGGGTTACGAAATGCACAAACCACATCCAGCTAAGGACATCTCCTGAGAAGAACATGGTTGAAGGCTGAGACTACTAGTGGGAAGTGTCAAACATGCTTGTCCTGTTGTTGCCCTTCCCTGGGCACCCATTTACTGCTGCTGAGGGTTTCTTTTCTCCCCCCACACCACACCGCCCTGCCCCCAAGAATTATTGCTCTTTTGCAGATGCTGGACTCGGGTTATGTCTTTTTGGAGACACCTATGGTCTGGCCACAGCAGGCAGAGATTGCTGTGTACTAGCCTTGTGTGGTCTTCAGCAGTGGAGCAGGCATCCATGCACTGGGGTTTCCACAGGTGTTCTAAGTCCTCACACAGTGTCTGAGTCCAGATGGACCTTTTACCTGTGCTATTATGGCCTTTTCTACAGTCTTACACAGGTAGGCAAAACCCCAGGCCACACAGTCCCTAAATGGATTCAAGTCTTACTCCCCTACTTCAGTCTTTTTTTTTTTTCCCCAGCATATTTAATTTTAAAACAATAGATCATTTTTTTTGCAGATGGAAAAAAAACCTCAAAACTTCTTTTTTATTTTGAGGGTAGCATGGTGAACAGTAATAAATTTGTCAGCACTGGAATCTGTCCCCAGCTTAGTCACAGACTTTTAGTGTAATCCAGCTCCTAAATTCCTGTTGTAAATAGATTGATTTGGTTCATTGAGAGTTACGTATTTCCATACTGATCTAAATTCTAATTATCCCTTATATTGTAAGTACTCCATTTATTTTGAAAGACAATGGTATGTAACTTAGCAAAAGGGCAGCAAAATTATTGCAATATTAATAAAAATGCATCACAACAGTGGTGGAATAAACTATTAGACTTTAAATCAGAGAAGTAATTACAGGCCTATTACCCAATATGGTTACAGCTGCTCTGTGTATTTATACACACAATTGCTTTCACATATACACCAGGAGGATTAGAATGAAATAAAATCCATGAAAGAAAGTATTTATCCAGAGAGTTAGAGTAAAAGCAAAGATTTCCTTTCCTTACCAAGAGAAACGGAACCAAGCAGCTGCTCAGTTTTTTGGATTCCTGTTCTTGCTTGAAAATGATTAAAAATGTTAAGAGCACCAAAATGACATGTCAAGATAACAAATGAGGTTTTCTTTGTGGGCAGCATCTGTCATCAGAATTTTTATTCCTCTCGGCAGTATTTGGCTATTTATCAGTTATTCCTCCTTCCAATAAAGATTACATTGTATTTGCTGTTTCACATAAACCTTTTGTTTTCCCACCTGAATATTGATATCTTTTTCATCATCAAACTCTGGAAATCCAAAGAGGGAAATGAGGAAAACAATCAGTAATATAGGATCTCACAAATTGTCCATTTTAACAGTGAAAATCCAAAGCCCAAGTATACGCAAAATGTTCGTAGGTTTTTAGGAAATCACTACTGATATGGCTATGAACTCCATTTTGGTCTGGCAGGCAATTTCCTGCATTTCTGTTGTGGCCATGCACAAACATTTCTACCACGCTTCTCTTGTCCAATCTGATATTCAATTGCATTCTAGCCTAATTCACAAATTATGTTTTCAAATGCCGCTTATTTACTGCTCACGTTGCACTTTGGTTCAGGGTAGTTTCTGTGGCCACTCTAATCTGCTTTCAGAGAAAGCTAAAAAAACCTTAGCTAATTTCTTTGAGGAGTAAACTTTTTCTGTTACAGTCAGGAATTGGGAGAGGGCAAAAGATGAAAAGAGACTGTACGTCTGGCAGCAATTTCATAATCAGCCCCACTGCAGAGTTATCTAGTTTTTGCTTGCAGGACGGAGGCGTCACCACCGTGTCCTTTAGGAAGCGATGCAACGTATACGCCTGGAATAACCAAGCACCCGATCTCCTCAGGCAGAGAGAGCACAGGGAGGAGGAATGCCTCCCCTTATCACAGCCACCCCATGCTGGCTCCTGGCAGCGCCATCTTATTGTGTCCAGAACGGCGGCTCCCAGGCAATTTGCTCCTCTCTCTGCCTAGAAGATCAAAGTAGCTTAGCTTTGAAAATAGTCTGTAGGACAAACGCAGGTGTCCTGGGATCCTGCCCTGACAGAAAGCCACGCTACAATTGACACCATGAGCCCAGTCTGGAGACAAGAAGAACCCCATTGGTGTGAGTGACAATAATAGGTGGTGGCGCAGGGTTTGTTAGGGGGATAGCTGCAGAGATGGAGGGCACGTGGGAGGGAACCCGGCTTCAGGATGTGAAGGAAAGGGCATACGCAGGCAGTTGGCTGGTGAGCCACCTTGCATTTGTGCATTGGGCCCACATCAATGCCAGCGTCACTACCCTGGTTTGGACATAGCAGCCCCCACTGCTATGACTCACCCATGTCATGGCCAGAACCTCCAACCAGCCAAAATACTGCAGAGAAAACAGCTTCTTCAACTTGACTATTGTTTCCTCCTTGAACCTTACTTTAGTTAAAGCTGTCTTTTCGTACACAGCCTCAATGTGGTTTCCCTGGGCTATTCTTTCCCTTCATCTCATCCTACATCTTTGTTTATATATTCTTCTGCTTCTTCATCCAGACAGGGAAGCAAAGGTCAGAAAAAGGACAAGAATTCAAGTAGGGACTGATGCAAGGTCCAGCCTTTCAGGAAAAAGGAAACAAGAATATTGAGACGGCAACAACAAAAAGACCCAAGTAAGCATGGAGATGTCTTAGTGCTGGACAAAACTGACAACTTCTGCCTCACTGTCTCCTGGCTGGTGGAGACTTACTGTTTGCCCGTCAGGTTGCAGGAAAATATGACAGAAAAAGCATAGCTCAATGATTTGCACCTTTCCTGGCAAATAAGGAAAGAAGGTGTAGGAGTATGGTTTCTCCATCTTCAGCCTTTGATATGATTCTGTGATGTGGAGGAGAATTCAGAAGGGCTCTAAATCAATTGGGAGAAGGATGCTTTTGATTGCCACTGAGGCAGCTAACCAACAGAAGAGCGTTTCATGGGAGACATTTTTTGGACCGGATTAGTTTGAGATGAGTAAGTCAATGTATATTATTTCAGTGTTGCCTATCACATACTGGGTACTCGACTACACTTTTGCAAGAGTTTTAAAATATTGTGCATTACTTCACAACCGGAAAGGGGTGTTGACCATGTGTTGGAAGACAGTTAAAAGGTCAGCTGAGGTATGGTAACTTGCTAAGGCATTCTGACTTGGTCACAGCCAAGCACTGCCCCCACACCTGGCTACGTGCAGCCCGAGGGCATGAGCTGACAGGGGGACCGAGGCTGTAGTGCGGTGGCGAACCTTGCTTTGAAGAGGGTGGCCAAAGTGCAGTATACAACACTCCAGTTGGCCTTCAGGTACTTTTAAAGGTGAATGATTATGTTCTTCTGAACTTATTTCAGTTTGCTATTACTCACAAGTCATTTTTTCCTTAAATGGCTCCAATTTATCACTGAATAACAATAATCAAAGGAAGTAAACTAGCCTTACCTCTGGCCTAGGGAAAAATGATGCTATTTTCCAAAATGAGAGGGCTGTATAGCACCCACAAAGCCTGGCACTTAGCAGTATTACCGTGTTGTATTTTCCTGCAATCCTGCAGCACCGCTGTCCTCCTGGTACCTCTGTCTCTGGCTTTGCTGTGTTCTGAAGAAATCCTGCATCTCTGGGAGGGCAGGGTAAGCTCACATCCTCTTGTCATACCAGAAGTCCCCCATTTTAGCTAGTAGGAGATGACTATGGAAATGATAAAAGTACAGCCAGTAGCTTTTCCTGTAAAAAAGGTATGCTTTCTTGGCTGCCTCCAGACTTTCTGTTCTTTGACCTAGACTCTTCACAGCTTAGGACCTAGTATACTGACTTAGGACCTCTTGGTCCAGGATATCGATTGCTTCTTATTTGAATGGTAGCATCAGCTCTGTAAGCACATAAGCATCCCACTTCTTGCAGTTACACTAGTTTAGGTTTGTGTAGACCCTTTACTCACAGGTGGAGGAAATCCAACTCTTTTCCTGCTCTGGAAACATGAGATTTATTTAGTGAATGTCTATCCAGGAACCCGTACTACTTGGTTCACAACTGTAGGCTGCTGGAAGAAGCAACATTCCTAAACACTTCCAAGTTTTTAAGAGAGGGAGGGAGGAAAAAGTGGGTTTCTGGTCAACCTGACTAACCCTGAGTGCTGAGCAGGTCTCCCTGCCTCCTCAGGTCCACTGGTGCATAGCTTGAGTATCGCTAGTGGCTATGTGTGGATGCATTCAACAGCAGACAATAAGACAGCATCTGTTAGCAAAACTTTGAAATGGAAAACAGGCCTTAACCAGAGCATTGCCTTCTTGCTTTAGGAATAACTTCTTTTTTCATAGAGTAACATGTTTTTGAGGTTTGCATTAATTAGTACTATTAAAACTGAACAGTAAGCAGAGATAATACAAGGTAATTCTTCCTGAGGATCTACTAAATAAGATTTATGTTTACAGTAATTAATGAAAGGCAAATAATATTTATACATGGCAAAGGAGGAATTTCAGTAGAATAAAAAACATATTTTATTTCTTAGGACAGAAAGCACAGAAATAGATAGAATCACAGAACAAAGTAAGTTGGGTCCCTTAAATCTCCCCATATGTCATATATTCCAGCCCCTGGCCCTCTTAATGGCTCCCTTCTGACCTCTCGCCAGTTTGCTAATCTCTCTCTCTTGTATGAGTAAATATACTTAAAACAATTACATAAAACAACAATTCCCGATAGCAAATCATGCACTGGAGGTGGAATCCATAGGATCCGAATAGAAGTTCATGGCTGAGATTACCATCTGGAATCCTTAATGGTCACTGAAGACAAATAAGCTCTTTTCAGCTGCTGTCTTTCCAAAGTAGACATTAGCAATCGGTTAGATGACTTTGCATCCTAGATACGTGTGCCAAGGGTGACTGGCTCAGACGGAGGCACCGCCACTGTAGATATCTGAGGGTAGATGACCAGAATCCTCCCCCCATGACTGCATTTCAGTCTTTGCTGGGAAGGAAGCACAAGGCACACAGTTTTGCACTGGAAGCCCTGCAGGCAGCAGCCCCAGTACTCAGGGTATTAATCTTTGACCGAAAAGATGCACGGGAAGTGTTAACTCTGCTTTGCTCTAAGTGAGATGGTGAATGGCAGAAACTTGGTCTCCTTACAACGTGTCAATTCACATCTAACATGAAGTAGCATATTTAAGTTTCCCTAACAAACCTTCCTGCTTCTATTTAGGCAGTGGTAATGCCCCAACTGCTGGGTTACAGACATCCCACTCTCAGGAAGACCCTGTGAAGTTACTGAAGACACAGGAGTGACCCAATGAACTGAACAAAATCAGCACATCACTTTTGATGTGTATTAAGGCTTAATTACTTGTGCTGCTTGAATCCTCACACATTGTTTTTTAAAGATATGATCACCTTATAACATCATGTTAACAGTAATTAATGGATTAAATTTTTGATATTATTTTAAATAAAATAAATCCCTTAAAGTGACTTGAAAAAAAAAAGTTTCTCTTCACAGTTTCTCTTTTTTATTCTCTATATAAATGGCCTTGCAAACACTCCCACATAACTGCTCAGTAGGTTGCAGCAGGCAGCTGCTTTCTCTGCTTGGCCAGTTTACAGCAGCATTTTTCCCTTGAGAGCAATTCATGACATGTCTGAGCAAGCCAAGAACTAGCCAAGTGGGACAGCTGGAATTAGCTTCTGTGCAGCTGGTTCTTACACCTTCTTTCTTCACTAGGCGATAGCTGCAGAGTAGCTGTGTCCACAGAGCTTGGTGGATTCACCCCTCGCTTGTACTGGAGCACATCTCCCGCGGGAGGTGCCCGAGTGGGAGCTCAGGTTAGGTGTGCTAAAAATCACATCAAATCACATCAAACTGGCAGCGGACTTACAATTCACATGCCTGTGAATTAAGGCTCCCTTAACTGGCTTGCATTTGATCGTGCCTGGCCATACCTCACCTATAAGCAAATGGCAGTGGCCTTAGGGACACTGTCGGGTTTTCCCTGCCGGGGCTGGTCACCACGTCTCCATGTGTCTGGCTCATTGGGTCCTGTAAGGAGCTCTATACTAAGTGACCTCTCCTCCACTCCAGAACCAGGGGCACGAGGGCTTCACGGGCTGGAAGGAAGACTTTTAAGTAGTCTCTGGAAGCCTAGAAAAGGAAGTTTAACTGGGGATATGACCTAAATATATGTATGTATAGAAAGACCCTTGGTACTGCTGGGGAGAACATACATCTGAAAGAGTTAAACTAAGAGAGGAGTATCTCTACATTTACCTTCTGTTACATTTTCCTCGCCTCCTCTCCTACAAAACCATGCGTGTTTCTCTCTGCAGCCAGGAGCCCTTCTTTCAGCTGACGTGCCTTTTGGAAAAGGCTTTCTTCCTTGAGGCATATGACTGCTGGCTGAAAAGAGGTAAGGGGTTTCTAAATTGCTCTCTCTGAACTTGACAGAAAGTCACAGTCATTGCATTGAATTTTTCCCCCATTGCATGATAAGATTTGGGGGCAGGTGGGACGAAAAGAGGAAGCAGGAAGGGTGTTACCAGCAGGGAAAGGTCTTTGATCTGAAAATGGAGATGCTCAGTAAGTTCACAGATAGGAAGGACTCTTTCCTTCTCTTCACGGCCAGCTGACTGATCCCTAAAATACTGCAGCAGCCCCCTGAGTGTTTCTGAAGGGCTGGAAATGCCACAGACCTAACTCTGATTTCCACGTTGTTTTGCATTATAGATGTTTCTGTGGAAATAAAGAAAAAGCTTCTGTGTGAAAAAGCTCCAGGTCCAGTGAAATCACTAGAGCTGTGGTTTTAGCGTCTGCTCCTTTTCAATTTTCTCATTAGATGTTACCTCCTTAGTTTTAGACCACAATGGCTTCTGCTGCCGTGTGACTTTTTATTCACTGGCTGCACTGCAGTGTTAATGGGGGGGGCAGCTTCCACCACGTTGGACTCGATATGCTGCAAGTTTACACAACCTGTAACTGTAATACATGGAAAGAAGAAATAGCTTATTTTTGGCCCAAGTTAAGGTGACAAGCAGTGGTGGTGCTTCCATTTTGACAGGACACTTATGTGTGTTTTGACCTGTTTGCCATCTCGATTCTCATCTTTTCCATCCTATAAGAAATACTGATGTCATTCCCTATCTCTAGCTTTGGTCATTAAACAGAGGCAAGAATTTTAAGTCATTTAGGCTTGAATGTTCTCCAAACTAGTCTTACTTCCTCATACACTGATCCGCTCCACCTCACTATACCAGTTAGCTTTGCTGAACCACCATGCTGAGATTGTGTCAAACTCTACTGGGAAAGTGGAAAAGAAGAAGAGCTCCTCGATAAGCAGGGAATATAGAAACAGAAAAATAAATAGGAAACTGGCTTAAGTAGGGGACTCATCCATTCTACGAAAAAATCTTAGGAATTCTTGGGGCAAGAGAGACTTCTAATGTTGACTTGATATTTTGCCTTTCCATAGCTTAAACTTGTGTTTCAAGAATGTTGAGAAAGGGTATTTGTGCCCCACTTGGTTCAAACACTGCTCTGGGTCTTACATGGTTTAATGAACTGGAAGACAGGGACGACGAGCAGGATAAACCCCCCATAATTCAAGAGGATGAAGTTCATGACCTGCTATGCCACCTGGACGTTCACAAGTCTATGGGGCCGGATGGGATCCACCCGAGGGTTCTGAGGGAGCTGGCGGAGGAGCTTGCCGAGCCGCTCTCCATCATTTACCAGCAGTCCTGGTTAACTGGGGAGGTCCCGGACGACTGGAGGCTCGCCAATGTGACTCCCATCTACAAGAAGGGCCGGAAGGAGGATCCGGGGAACTACAGGCCGGTCAGCCTGACCTCGGTGCCGGGGAAGATCATGGAGCGGTTGGTTTTGAGGGCGCTCACGAGTCATGTCCGGGACAACCAGGGGATCAGGCCCAGCCAGCACGGGTTCATGGAAGGCAGGTCCTGCTTGACCAACCTGATCTCCTTCTATGACCAGGTGACCCGCCTAGTGGATGAGGGAAAGGCAGTGGATGTGGTCTACTTGGACTTCAGTAAGGCCTTTGACACTGTCTCCCACAGCATTCTCCTAGAGAAGCTGGTGGCTCACGGCCTAGACAGGTACACTCTTCGCTGGGTAAAAAACTGGCTGGACGGCCGAGCCCAGAGAGTTGTGGTCAACGGAGTTAAATCCAGTTGGCGGCCGGTCACGAGCGGTGTTCCCCAGGGCTCAGTACTGGGGCCGGTCCTGTTCAATATCTTCATCAATGATCTGGACGAGGGGATCGAGTGCTCCCTCAGTAAGTTTGCGGACGACACCAAGTTGGGCGGGAGTGTTGATCTGCTGGAGGGTAGGAAGGCTCTGCAGAGGGACCTGGACAGGCTGGATCGATGGGCTGAGGCCAACTGTATGAGGTTCAACAAGGCCAAGTGCCGGGTCCTGCACTTCGGCCACAACAACCCCAGGCAACGCTACAGGCTTGGGGAAGAGTGGCTGGAAAGCTGCCCAGAGGAAAAGGACCTGGGGGTGCTGGTTGACAGCCGGCTGAACATGAGCCGGCAGTGTGCTCAGGCGGCCAAGAAGGCCAACGGCATCCTGGCCTGTATCAGAAATAGTGTGGCCAGCAGGAGCAGGGAGGTGATCGTGCCCCTGTACTCGGCACTGGTGAGGCCGCACCTCGAATACTGTGTTCAGTTTTGGGCCCCTCACTACAAGAAGGACATGGAGGTGCTGGAGCGCGTCCAGAGGAGGGCAACGAAGCTGGTGAAGGGCCTGGAGCACAAGTCTTATGAGGAGCGGCTGAGGGAACTGGGGTTGTTTAGCCTGGAGAAGAGGAGGCTGAGGGGAGACCTCATCGCGCTCTGCAACTACCTGAAAGGAGGTTGTAGCGAGGTGGGTGTTGGTCTCTTCTGCCAAGTAACTGGCAATAGGACGAGAGGAAATGGCTTCAAGTTGCGCCAAGGGAGGTTTAGATTGGACATTAGGAAAAATTTCTTTACTGAAAGAGTGGTTAGGCCTTGGAACAGGCTGCCCAGGGAGGTGGTGGAGTCACCATCCCTGGACGTATTTAAAAGACGTGTAGATGAGGCCCTTAGGGACATGGTGTAGTGGGCATGGTGGTGTTGGGTTGACGGTTGGACACGATGATCTTAGAGGTCTTTTCCAACCTGTATGATTCTATGATTCTATGATTCTATGAATGGGATACCACGCTGCAGGCAGCATCCCTCCTCGCCGGCAGCGCGAGGCGTGCTCCTGGCTGCCTCGTGGCAGGGCATTCAAAGAGCTCTGGAAGGAACATCTCCCCTTCTTTCTACACTGCAGCTGGGCTAGCCGTGCTTCAGTCCAGCCCAGCTGGGGCAGCTTGGGCTGTGGAGTTGAACAGATGTGATGAAGGAGAAGTAAATGCAGTGTTCCTGAAGGCAACCCCTGAGCAGACTGAGTATCGTGCCTAGTGCAATGATGGCTCTTTTTTTCTGGGGCAGTGCTTACACACCCGAGACTTCCCACCTGAATTTGTCCCAGCTGGTCCCAAGCGCCAGTGCCATGGTGCTGGAGGATAGAGATGCCCATGGCAGGAGGCAAATCTGTCCTGCCGCACTGTGGAGGGGGCTGCTGCTTTATGCACCCATCCCTCCTACCCCTGCTAAGCAGCTAACACAGGACCGCTGGATTATCCCCTGAAATTGTCTCAGTCGATGGAGCTCACCGTCTAGATGGCTACGTGACACTATAACGCCTTTTGCATCATTTGAGGATGTGGATTTAATTAGGCAACTGCCTTAGCATACACACACCAGCTAAGCAACTCTTGGCAAGACAGCTCTGCAGTGCGAGTAGGGGCCCCTACGGAGGAATCACCATGTAAAAATGAAATCAATTTGAAGAGTCCAAAAAAGTAGCATTTTCTGCAATCCTGTACAGAGAGAGGCAATGCAACACTACATTCCTTGCAGAACTGATATGTCTTATCTTGTTCCCTCCTTTGAAAGTAGGAGAAAAATCAAGAAATAGTCAACACAGCTAGGATTTTCTTTTTGTTTACTTGGAAAACTTGTTTTAACCATCAACTTTAGCAAATTTTGGCAGTTACAAACCTGTACACTTTTTTTTTGTTGTTTTGTTTTTATAGCAAAAGAACACAAGACAATACTGCCAACAGCAATTATGAAGGAACAATTAGTTTTTAGATGAAGGACTATACCCACTGAAAGTGATAAACCTTCCCTTTTGCATAAGGTTGAATTTGTTGTCATTGGAGAAATGACATCTCTTAATACCTACTTGAAATGGCATAAAAATCATATCTCTAGTTTTTTTGTGCAAAACACATTCATTTAAAAAAAGTCAATAAAAAACCATCATCTTAAAAACAGAAAAAAGTTAAACAAAAAGAGCTGAATCCAAAGGAAAGTTACAGTACATTTTGAAATGATTAAAAAGTTTTCAAATCTAAAACTTTTTTGTTTTTTGTTTTTTGCTGTTACCTTAAAAGTTTAAACCGACTTTGATGACTCTTTAGAATTATATCAAACAAACAAACAAACAAAAAAAATTAAAGCGACCTGATTCGCATCAAATATCTACAAAAGCCTGGTAATTTGAAACCATTATATACATTATTTTATAAACTTCTTTTTAAACACCAAAACATACATCTTTTACAAACCAGCCTGCTTGCGACAGGTAAAATTTACAAGACAATCTTTTCCGATACAGTGCTTTAAAGAGAACTGCTTTCACTCCTAAACATCTTTGTTACCTCCTGAAAAGCGGCAGTATGGGCTCCTTGCATTGTTAAATAATAGCGATTCCTATGACAGAAGGATGCTACAGTTCTGAGGGCTCCAATCTCTTTCCATAATACAGTTCAAGTGCACTCTTAACACTGGTAAAGATTACTTATGGCCTTTGTGTAATACGACATATTTGCAATTATTGCTTTTCATTATTACATAAAGAAATGAATCTAATTTCATTTCCTCCCCATCCGCCCATTCCTTGGATGATGCAACTAATTTACTAATTGAATGGCCCTTCTGATAATGGAGGTGTTAAATGTCAAGTTTATGAAACACAGGCTAAAAGCCATGGGTAATGGGCAATAGTCTAAATTTCTAAAGCTCAAATCACAGTTTGGTGAGAGGAATAGAGATGCAAACAGGCAAAAAGCAGTTTTACTGCGTGGTAAATGATGGTAAACCATCAGAGAATGAACCTGAAGATGTAGCTCTCTCGTTGGAAACCTATGAAACGTCCATTATTACTCAGTGAATAGCTCCAAAAAATACCAACAAAGCACAGATATACTTTCACTACTGGTTTTAAATAGATGGTTTTCTCCGTCATTAAGGATGGTACCTTTTCAAATGAAGCTTAGTAGAACTGGTCCAGGGCACCTTCAACTCTCTCTCCCATGACTGCAATTATTATTGGCTATAAGGATACACTATACCATCCATCCAGGTTTTTCAAGCAGGAGCTCGATGAGGAGTAAAGCTGTGTTCTTAACCATTTGTCCTGTCCAGCCCACGTTTCTCTTTACAATGGAATTTATATTGAGCCAAGAGCAACCCTTTTTATGTCATATTCTCACAGCTTACCACCTGCCCGGCTCGCAGAGACAACAGGCTGCTGCCTCCCCAGTCACGAGCATTTCCGTGGCATGCACTTCCTCACCGTGCTGCACCCAGTCTGAGTTTCTGACTGGAGAGGGTACCAATACATCAAGGCTAGCACTGCTTCAGACTACACTAGGGAATTTAGAAAAGGGGAGAAAAAAATGCTGAGGACCAAAATTTAACTTGTCTGTGGGACATGCAGAGGGGGAGAGCCTGCTTGAGAGATGGAGCACACAACTTTCTGACTTCAGGAAAACAGTAGCAGTGAGAAGCCTTTGACTCCTTCCAGCCTTGTACTGCAACCATAGGCTAAGGAAACCTGTGGGATAACTTAGGATCAAAGATGTCACCGAGCTTTAGGAAAATAGCTTGACTGCCTGGAAATCACATGTAATGCATCTCTGCATTCCAACATCTTCCTGGTTGCCTTCATATGCTGTGTCCTATAGGAGGGTCCTATAGGAAGGCAACTTTACGGTGGTCTTCTAGTGGGGCTGTCCCTTTGGCCCCATGGGAGGGAAATGATGCTGCGGCTCCTCGGTGTCGCCTTTGGCCCTTCGCCCTGCTATAAGGTACTGGCTCAGCAATCACATCCAGTATCTATGGTTTTGTTGGGGGGTTTTGCCTTTTTTTTTTTTAATAGGATGTTTATCATACAAAGGCAAAATAATTGACATATTTAAGAAAGGTACATAAGCCTAATTTTTTCTTTTGCACAAGGCCACTAATCTGGTATTGGCAGCATAAATTATGTTATCGATCACTTTAAGACTCTTTCCATTGCCAGAGTTACCAAAAAGGCTGTCAGTGTGCACGACATTCTCAACCTGATCAAAACGCAGACAACAAGTGCCCTTTTACTCAAACTCCTACACTCTTGGCAAAGTCAGTGATTTCTAATACAAGCATGTATTTGCATTTTAATAAGTTCCTTATTTCTTTTGTTGTTTCTTTACAAAAAGCAAAGACTGTCTTGATCCTAAGAGTTATAATCCACTGATACTCAAAAGTACTTTAAGTCTATGAAATCTCTCCTACAGATGATTTGAAAGAAAATACCGTGTAGTGGAGCCATCTACAGGAATGTGAATTGAAATACAGACACACAGGATAAGCAGAGATGTGAGGGGAAGCTCTAACAGAACCAGGGACTTGGCAATGACAGCAGCAACAATATAAAAATCATATGGCAGAAAAAGGATTATATATTGGATGGAATAATATGAATCCTAATTCTTACATCAGGTTATGAATGTATTGTTATCTTCCAGGTTAGAAGATTACGGCTTGTCCATGTAGAGCAGTAATTAAAGAGAAAATAGAATGGTTTGGATTAACAAAAGAGATGTTAATATGAAAATCTTACTCCCTAAGAGGTATTTTACCTTAAGATCTGCATTCAGGTCTTATCACTATCAAAAAGAGCCAGAACAAAACCAGAAAGGCCACAGAAGTACCAATATTCACAGAGGGGCATCTGTTGGATTAGGCCTATTTGATTCGGAGGGGAGGAGATACTGAGGTATAGAAATCGTGAGTGGGAGAGAGAAGGCTGAACGGGTGATCCTTGGCACCTTCCCAACAGCACTTTAATAAGTAGGCGTTCAGTGAAATGAAATGGCAACAACATCAAAACAGAAGAAGTACTATACGTTGTATTTATGCATATTTTACTAGTAAAACTCACTACCAACAAGATATTACTGAGGCAACAAGCTTGGCAAGAAACATTGATTTTTTTTTTTTGTATGGCAATTGCTAGGCTCCCATGGTGTTCTCTCTCACGACACTTTTGATATGTCCCAGTAAAGTTTTGATATCGGTGTCTCAGGCTTAGTCAAGAATTTTCACTACGGAAAACAGATGACAAGTACACTTCATAACTAGCGGGGGGCTCAAACAGAACTAATTGCATAATGGATAAAAATGTCTCACACCAAAACTGAGTAGGAGCAAAGCCAATGTAAACTGCAGCCCGATGCTAAGAGAGTATTACATTCTCAGAAAGTCATACCAGCTTTAAAAGGGCAGCTAACTTTGCGGCTTTGTTTTTCAAACCGAGGTGTTCCTACTCTTGAAGAGACATCAATCTAATTGCATCTGCTTTCCTGCAACATGGACTTTATGAACAATGCAAGTCATCCTCTATTTGTGCCTCTAGGCTTGCCAAACCATTTCATGGCTTATTGGCAAATCCCTCAGTTCCTTGCAATCGCGATACAAATTTCCATATTTTTTTTCTTCTTGAAAACACGGGGGTAATAGCAGGGAAAAGGGGTTGAAACATACCATGAGCACATTCAGAATATATCACTGTTACAGAAGCATGTTTACTTTGAGAAGACCAAGTGACATTCATAAATTCAATGGACAGGAACTATTTGCAGACAAGTACTTGGTAATACTTGTATGTGCAGTACATGGTCTTTCTAGAAGTTCACTCAATTTATTCATGTACCTGTAAAATGAGCCGTTTTCTAGTGAAGAATTGCCGCATGATCCCAAAGAAAATATCTACACCAATATTTCACAGCTATATAAGCTATTGGAGGGAAGCAGCAACATATCGTACCTACACCGAGAATTTTAGAAATCCTGTTTTATTAAAAGTGTTACAAGCTGCAATTATTTAAATTACATTCTATTAATAATTTCTTTCTGTTGGGGGCAATTTGTGAATAAACACTTCCTATATGTCAAGAAATGGCCCACAATTTAATTTTGAGTGAAACTCAAGTCAGTCAAGAACATGTTGCCCTGGAATACAACTGCTGAAACTATTCAGTTAAGATGTTTGACCAAAAGACAGGACATGGAAAGCAGCAGAGGAAACCTGTTAATGAATCTGTTCATCTATAACAATGATTTATGTATTCAATAACTTTTCAGAATGACTGAATTATGCCATGGAAGGAATGGATGAAACCCCAGCAGTAATGCAGACTGCAGACTCACATTCACTGTATAAGGTATACAGATGCTGCAAAATGCAGTGGTAAAACCATTTTCATAGCACCGAGCAATGGGTATGTATAATCTGCTTTAATACATTGAGTGAAAATCCCGTATTTCCATACTGCACTTAGCTGCTCAGGCCAAATCAGTGTGAAAGGCCATTCACTCCAATCAGGCTGAGGGAAGCATAAAAGCATACTGATGCCGTGGTTCTCCTCATCCCACAACAATGTTCTGAAGTTTGCAAACAACCTTTGGAAGTCCTCAAATCCTAAGAAATCACACATCCAGCAGAAAACCTAGGGCCAGATCTTTGGCCACAGCTCATCCGTGCAGTTCCACCCACCGAGTCGGTTTACAGCAGCTGAGAACTCATCCCGTAAACTCTTAGGATGGACATTTGCCAAATGACGTTGAGCTAATGATTTGAGGTTACAGCAGCGTTATATGCAACTTAATTGCAACTAATGTTACTGCAATAATTGTAGCACCATGACTGCTGTAAAAGAGGCGATTGCCCAAGCAAGGAATTTCAAAAAAATCAGCAGCGCTTTGTAGATGGTTAGGTTTCCCAAGGTTTTCGGATACACGTTCACATTGCATACAGAAGTCAAGGGAGGCTGTGCATATGCAGCTGGGGCAAGACTGGGCCACTGCTGAGCCAAACTCTGACATTTCTAGAAGTCCTCATGGGTGAAGTTATGCACACGCACCTGACGTCAGCTTTTAAAAAACGGCAACCAAAGTAGGCCAATTTGGACTAAATATATGCTGTATATATGTTGCTCTATATGCACACAAAGTAGAATGAAATGCTATGTAACAAACAAAACTATAGATAAATATTTATGGAAAATGACTGGGTACTTGTCTTTGATAGGTCAATTTGTAAATGCTGTTTTTTCAGGCATCTGACGTGTTGTACACAGCAGCCTCAGAGATCAATTGCTTTCACTCTTTTGCTGACATAAAATTTCATGCAACAGTGCATCTTGGAATGATCCATACCAGTTCCTTAATACTGTGGGGAGATCATAACACTGTAACACTTTTAATAATACAATACCAAAAAAAAAAAAAATCAAACTTTGGGGGAGAGAAAGAAATTATTTAGCAATTATTGTTTCCCCCTGCCTCAAAAGTTGAGTTTTACTCTTGGTAATAAATAGAAGGTACATACTCTCCAGATTGTCTGTAACAATTTTGTGATGTATAATACTTATCACAATTGGTCTCTTCGTGTCTGCACATACAGTATCATTTCTGAACAAGTTAATAATGGGTTATACTGTATTTTTGCCTTGCCCAATATATATAGATACACCTTCAGCAAAATTTCTTCTCAATATTTATACTATTAATTGGACCAAATGACAAAAAAAGAAAAAGAAGAAGAAGAAGAAGAGGAAGAAGAAGAAGAAGGGAGCTTCCTTTACACTTGTGTCTGATGCTGGGTCTCCACAAACGGAATGTGAACATTTTCTAGGTTGAGTTCCTCCACGCTTTCATAGTCACTCATGGCTACTTCAGAGTCATCAAAGCCGCAGCTGGCTGAGATGCCAGAGGAGGAGGCATCTAGAGAGTTGTGCAAGGATAAGGGCATCTTACCTGCACTAACGTTTTCTGTGTTCTGGCTTGGGCCAACGGCAAAAGTACTAAATTCGGTCCCCGTCTGAGACCCTGCGGTGTCCGTCTCGTTGGGGAACTGGTGAGGAGGGAGGTATTGGCTAGGGTGGAAGTGCGGCCGCCGCCTGCAGTCGGGGCTGAGCGTACTTGCCATTGAGACCGGCTGCGAGGGTGGGAGGGTTTCATATTGGTCCGGATAATCCTCTGGAAGAGGAGGTGGTAACTGGTCCTGGCTTAAAAACTCCTCTTCGTGAGGGGGAGGGTAGTCGCTGTCAATGTCGTAGCCACCAAGGTAGTAATCTGTCTCCAGCTCTCTGGTACTGCCATGATGAGCCGAGCCTCCATCTGCCGACTCAAAGTTGGGCACTTCCTCAATGTCGGACAAGCGAGCACTTGGCATCCAGTCAGAGGTATCCCAATGATACGCTGCAGCAGGGAAGAGAACCGCAGCACTCCATTAGGATGGGACCGCTAATGAAAAGAAAGCGTCCTGCATGCACTCTTAGTCCTCACAGCATGTTCAAATCACAGCATGCGCCATTGACACGGGTCAGCCATGCTCTGACCGCAGGGGCAGGGGAGGAGAACAAAATTGTATTGTGATGCTAATGCAAACGAGCAAAGAAACAGAATACGGGCATTCTCAGGCATTTCGCTTTTTAGGATGCTACTAGGTTGTATTAGAAACTATGAGTCCAAGAAATCAAAATGACAAAAATCTCTGAGTTAATGCTTTTCACAGTTATTTGAGAACAATCTATAAATGAAGTCAGCATGCTTATGGTATCACATCTAGTCTCCCCTTCCACCTCCAATGACTTCGTTTCAAGAAAGAAAGTGTGCAAGCAAATAATCTGATCGACTGAAAACTGGATCCTGAAATAAAAAAAGTGGCCGGCCATTCTCATGCAGCATTTGAACCCAACAGAATTCAAACAAAAGGGAACACGTGAAGCAGTTCAAGAAAAAAACAGATCAAGTTGGTGCCCTGCCCACCCCAGCCCAGTCCAACAGGAAGAAAGTGTCTCAGAAAAATCACCTCTGTTGTAGTTCTGTCCTTGATCCATAACAGACACTGTCAGATACAAAGTGAAAAGTAAAAACTGGTAACTCGGAGCTTGTTACCAGCATAGTATTACACGTGAAAATACAAGACTCTGCATGCATATTTCTAAAGTACAGCTGCCTCGGTGTCATTTTAATAGGATTTTTAATTGTTCTTTATTTTAGCGTACAAGATAAGCTTGCCCAGTCAAATGCAGACATACATAAAGAAATGATTATGTCGTGTATTATATTCCTTTTCTCTCATATCTTAGTGATTTACCCTCACTGAACAGATAGAAATTACATTAGAGATGGAATTCTTAGTACAAAAAGGGCTATCGACCATCTCTACGGTTTATAATTGCAAAGTACATTTCTCTCTCACTTGTTCACTTTGAAACAGAAAAATAAGAATCTACCATTCTCAGGGCCGGTTCAAACAAATCTGGGCCCACCTGGGCTCAGATACCATGGTGATGGGCACGGTATAAGAACCTGAATAGAATAGAATACAAAGCCATTTAATGGGGCCGTCAGCTACAATGCCCCGCAACCCCATACCCACCTCCCACCTGCACTGCCATGCTAGCCGGTGGGGAGGGAGGCATTCCAGTATGGAGAGGGTGCAGGGGTGGGGGAGAGAGCAAGGGAAGAGGTTTTATGTGAGACAAGAGCGGGGAATAAGCTGCAGCGTTTTCTAGATGAGATGCTCTTGTTCAGCCACATGTTATTGGGCTTCATGCAAGAAGTCACTGGGCAAGGTCTCTGGACTGCATTGCTGGAGGAGGTCTGGCCAGATGAATAGACCTTTATGGCATTACAGTACTTAACCTCTGGGGCTCAGCTACAGACGAGGGCTGAGAAGACTATTCTCCAGGCCTCCATCTATTAACACCACTCTTGCCCTTTATTAACACCACTCTTGCCCTTGCCTGTCACCACATGGCGTACGTGGTGATGGTGATTTCTTCGTTAGCTCATTAGCCAGACAGTAGCTTTCTACCTGCTCTGCGTCACCTGGGGTGTGGAGGGTTGGGGCTACTGCAGGTTTAGCAGCAGTCTGAACCGGCCCTAACCACTCTTCTTCTTCACGTCTCTCTTTTTTGTAAAGTGGATTTTGCTGTCTTTTGGTCAGAGTAATGACATTGCACCCGAGATGCGTCCGGTCCCTCCAAGCTGTGTGGTTTCAGGATCCAGGAGAACCTCACTAACTTGCTGACTTGCACAACCCCCGGCAGCTCCCTGGGGAAGGAGCCCCGTCCTGCCGCGGCTCCGCGGCAGCGATTCTGCCCGCCATGCATTGGGAGCTCCAGTGCAGCTAACGATTCACCGCTTTCACCGGCTCCGCGGCAGAGCATGCAAGGTTCAGGTCTCATATAAGGAACTGGGAAGAGGGCAAAGCATTTTCAGTGACAGCCTCTTGAAACTGCTGCCAGACTTGCTTTTTCTGACCTGTAAAGCATGATGGGGAGCCAATGTCTTTGCTTAAGCTTTCCTTTAGGAAGGCAAGGCCATTGACAGTGTCTGTGCTTTCTTTCCAAGGTTATTTTCTTACTTTTTGAGTGGGACTTTCTTTTTGAATTAACCTTGGCTAGTTCATTTTATTTGATAGTGAGAAGAATGGCAGTCTTACACTTCAGGAAACCAGTAAATATACTATAGACAAACACTGAAGTGCCATCACTAGCTAGGAATAAAAGTGCTTTTCAAAATTACCATGACACTGGCTCAAGAAAAAAATCAGTCGTCTCACAAAATAATTTACTTGATCATCTTTAAGCATTATGTAGACTGGATTAGCTGAAGTCTGCAAAACCTCGCTTACACTTGCTAAAGACAGATGAAATTTTGGACTTGTGGATAACTTGAGCTAATGTTGAGTTGACATTTTCCCAAGGATAAGTGTTGTATAAATAAATTAAAGTAATGTTTATCTATGATACATCACATTTCCTCAGTGTTTTATGGAAGAGGAAAATAGTGATATTCCTGTTTTACAGGTAGGGAAACCAATCCACTTGTAACATGATGTGCCTGAGGTTACCCAGGAGGTCAGTGGCAGAGCTGAGTGTTGGGTCCTCGGACCCAACTGCCATGCTCTGTTCAATGGGCACATCAACCCCAGGGGAAAGGCAGTGGCAGGCAGGCTGCCTTGCTACGTGGCATCCATGGCATTGTGTCCACACGTCTTCTATCTGACACTGTGTTACCTGGGAGAAACCAGCCACCTGCCTACCACCACTTTGCTCCTCTCTACATGGTCCCGTTGGAGTGCATAGCCCAGCTTTACTGCAGCCTGGGATACTTTACAGCCTTCCTGTGTCTTCTGCTGCTTCCCAGCCAGGATAACCTTAATGATTTGGCTCCCTTAGCAACCTAATCCTATTCTCTCTGAAGGCAATGGGAATAAGCAAGCAAAAACATTGACTTGAACAGAAGATGAAGGCCTTGACGCCTTTTCTACCACCTCAAACTACCCACAGATATTTTGTGGTATACCACTCTGGTGTTCTCGTGTTTGCTGGTGAACATGCTGATCTGCAAATCCCCATCCCTGCTACGGGTTTGCTGGTCAGTGTAGATTAGTGAGGTTCTGCTGGAATGTTTCACAATGAAAACAGGAAGCATTGTTGCATAACAAGAAAGAAAAAAATTTAAATACCTTCATTTTCTATAGTGTCAACTACATTGTTGACAAGCTGTATGACAGTCACTATGGAAGCTTGCAGGGGAGGGAAAGCAGAAAATAAAGGGAGGGGAAGGACAGCTTCAGGTTAGTATTTAAAACACAGATCATATGTTACCACAATAAATTCTCTCAAACAGACAGAACTGACATTGGAAAAAAAAAGGCTGCTGACCAATTCATGATTTATGCAGTGGGTTGCAGGACATTTCATTTCAGATAATCCCATATGTTTTCAGAGTCGTGATGAATTCCAAACCAGCATTTCCAGAAAGGCATATGGGATGATGTGTATCACCTCATAAATTCAAGCAGACTGGCCAGCTGATTCAATTAACCAAAGCATTATCTTGTCTACCTGACACTAATTTCTAATTCATTCTTGCTTAAAGGTCTCCAGAGATGGTGCCAGGCACTCCAAGGGATCATTATCTTTTAGACCATCACACCATCTGAAACGGTGCTAAGCTCAATCTATTTCCTAAGAGGAATGTTTTACTTATTTACTGTTTGTGCCGTGCCATGTAACACCTCTGGGACATTAAGCAGGACTGCTAAAATTAGGAGGACACATCCAAGTAGGTTTGGTTCAAATTTTGATCTGTGTTTGACAGAATATTTTCACAAATGCTTTGTGTGTTCTCTGTGGGTGTTCTACCAAAATGTACTTTTCCCTTGAAATAATTAATATAGACTGCGCAATTGTTTCACATGGAGTCCAACAGGCCTACAATGTGTGGTCCTCTAGATGATCTGCATTTTGGACCAACTAACACCCCTGCCTTTGAGGACCTGAAATAAACCCCACCAAAACCAGAGGAAAGCTCCGGTCCAGTGGGTACTGGATCCATCCCTTTTCCTTTGTCTTTAATTATGAGAAAGACAGCAGGCTTTGGAGCAGGCTAAGAAGGGGACCAGAAATGTTGGGCAAGACATACTTTTTTGCTTCACATGGCCAAAAGTCACAAGAAACATGTTAACAGTAATAGTGCCATTTAAATATATGTTGACTATTTTGACATCTTTGTTAAATTTTGGGCATGGGATCAAGGATCTCATCCAATTTCCTCAGTCCTTGTGAAGGCTTGACAAAAAGAGCCTTTATAAACCAAAGAAACCATGTTCCATGTCTAAGTTCAGCATGTTCATGCCATCAACAGCATTGGTAATTATACAAGGGAGATTTGTATTGGCTAATGCATAATAAACATTATGGAAAAATAAGTGACGACATGTAATTAGCTGCTGCGTAGCTGGGAAAAGAGGTGGAGGGCAGCCGTAAACTGTAACAGGAGAACAACCGAGAGTGAAAAACAGAAGGTCAAAAATCAGGGCCAGCACAGTCTTCATTGCAACTAAGGGTTGGCTCTGCTGGGAGCTGAGCAGAGCATGTTCACGGAAGGGAGGGAAACTTCTACCCCAGGCAGCTCAGTGCAAGGCAATACCCAAATTCCAGCATTGCTTGGGGGCAGAACATTGGTGTCATCAATAGCAGTTCCTTGGACTTCCCAGCAAAACCATCCATTGGACAGCAACCTAAAAATACGCTTTTGTCACGTCCCCACCCTGTTCAAAATAGCTTACCATGGAAACCTGTAACTTGCCTTTGAAATAACTTCTCAAAATATTGTTGCTGAAAGTGGGCAACTTTTTTTTTTAAATTTGTGGCTAAGAAAAATTTTTGCTTTTTGATCACAAAAAATACTGCTAACTACTCTCAGCAAGACTAGGGGAGCTGAGCAATTTAAATGCAGTAGAAATAAGGTGGAAAAAATAAAAGTAGGCTCAAAATCACACCCAAAAAGAGTTTGCACGGTGCGACAACCCCTACTTGACCCAGCAAGAGAAGGCTCCAAGCACCGTGGAGAGGGTGGGTGGAGGCTGCCCGCACCTGACACAAACCCCGTAGGGCTGTTCACACCTCCAGCGGGATGCATCCCAGAGCTTCTCAGGTACAAAACAGGTTTCCCCAGTCGGAAGCGATTAACCAGTTTCACAAGACAGGGTCGGCACAGTCATTTGTACAGCAGCGTGACACAAGCCTGTCCCCAGCCCTGCAGCATTGCTCTGCGCTTCGGAGGACGGAGTTTGGAGCAGGAGCAGCCCGTCCTGTCTCCCCAAAGAGTGTGGATGCTGAATCGCATTCGTTCTGGTTTCACTGACAACCTTTTAACCTTTGCAGGGATGTGAAGCACAAGAAATTAAAATGACAGGAAGGGGAAGGATTTATGGCTTCAAGAGGGATATCCATTAGCCCCTATGTACATGTATATGAGCATGTCTATGCTTACTTATGCCTGTATTTATATTTTAAGCTCTTTCGCTGCAAACCCTCCCTGCTGCTGCAAGAAAACCAGAGCATGCCGTCTTGCATTGACCTCTGCAAAACGACTCAGATGATTTAAGTTTCTTCCCTAATTCTCCCTGAAGATATGGATTTGTTCAGACCCTGAACTAGAATTGTTATCTCTAAAGGCTGTTTTTTTCATGAAAAATGAGCAGGCCCAGAAGGTCCAGTCCAGCTTCAGTGGGTACCGTGTCACTGATTTAAATGGGGGCAGGATCAGATGCTTGAAAAGCCTAATTAGAATTTGGGAGATATAAAACGTAATCACATACAATAAATGACCACCTGAATAATTATTCTAAAGGTAATTATAATATAAACATACATTATTAAAATAATAATAATTCTAATAATTATTCTAAAAAACACTAAAGGGTTTTTTTGGGGGGGCAGGGGCAGAAAAACACTGAGAGGCTTGACAAAAATACTCACGATGCTTCAGCCACAGCTGAACCAAAAGGAACTGCAAGTGCACTTCTCTTTAAGTGCTTTTTCCAACATTTAGGAGTACCTAGGGAAGAGCTGCATGACGTGACTGAGGAACTGAGTCTCCAGACAGTTCATTAACTGGCGGCTGAGGAAACTAAGTGCAATTTTTTTGTGCTAATCTTTTTCTGTGTACCTGAATGAGGCTTCCCTGACATCCATCTCCCTCCCTGGCAGAAACACCTTGCCTTTTCTCAGACCCACCGCTCAACATACACGGGCCGCAGGAACAAAGGTTTGCTCTGACTTTGTAGGCCTCTTTCAGGCTGTGTATGGCTCTGCCCATGTCACCCACTGAGATAATGAGGTAGGACGTGAGAGCGGGCAACGAAGACGCACCGAGCAAGGATTTAACGGTGCTCTGTTGTTCGCTGAGCTGTGATCGCCAGGGAGAGGCCAAGCCACCAGGGACTGGCTCATCCGCTCATTGTTGCTGCTGAGCACCACCAGAGCTTTGCTGGGACCATGAATGAGACCTGGCAAACGGCACACAAATTCCCTTTAATTTGACTGATGAAACATGGAAGTCATCCTCTTCCAAGAGGGAAAATGATAGAAACTCTACAGTTTCACTTGCAACCTATTAGTCAACTTATATCTTGACAATGTGACAGCTGTATCACACCTCTAATTCACTGTAAAGCTTCGTACTGATACAACAGCTCCAAGCATCAAGATTTGAATTACGTTCCTATAATTTAAAAAATGGACACAAAGTGAGGGTTTGAACCCAGGACTTTCTGACTTCTAGCATCATTAAAGGGTTTTCTAGATGTCACCTAAATGTTTTTAATAATATTAGAAAGAGAGTTAAACAGCTTTGTCCCCAGCATAATAAAGATAAAACCATTTCTTACCATTATCATCACCAGAATCAGACTGGAAGGAGCTGAGGGACTGTACTTCGGAGTTGCTGCCTTTATTACTTCCTGCAAAACAGGTCACTTCTTCAGCGTCATCAACCCCTTTACCTTCATTGACAGCAAAAACAAAGCAAAATGGTACTCTCTAGGTATGCACATTTGTCTATTTATACCACAGAGTCATTTAAATCCTGCCAATAAGTAGCCTTCTATTATTTTTGTCAGAATAAAATTATTTCCTTCAGACAGAAAAAATGACCTATTGGTCAAGAAGGCAGCTGATGAAGATACCTATACTTTTGAAGTGCTTGAAGCCCTAAGAGACTTTCAAGTGGCTGTCACAACTGTAATCAAGGAAGAAACATGTATATTCAGTATCACCTTTTGAGATGCCATGTAGTCTCAGCAGCAAAGAAAACAATGACTTAAAAAATGTGGTATAAACATCTTATACAAGAGATTACAGTTACATTTATCTTTATTGTTCATTTCCTAATATGAGAGCCTCATTAATGGCTCATTCAATGCTCAATAAAGTTATCGTGCATCCTTTTATTCATATCAGTGGCCCTTGGATCAGATTTTAACGGCTCCACTACTGACATATAATAGATTATGCTTCAATTTACATTGCTTTTCATCAGGGACATTCAGTCTTGACAACTCTTCTACAGTTTAGAAATGTAGCTGCAGCCTGTGGTATAAATTCTCATGTAATTAAACACACATGAATAAACACATTCAACTATACATTTTATAAGTGATAATAAGGAACACAAAAAGTTATCCTCCATGGTAAGCACCGAGTTAGATACCTGAGCTAATTATGAATGAACAAGCTCAGGTGCTGCAAACACGTAACTATAGCTCTCCACCTGCTAGCTGTAGATATTTCTACCCAGCATGGGGCACCTCCGTCCCGTATGGGCTGATTTGCTCCTGCTGAGAAGCAGGGTAGGTAGTAGACGGAGCGAGTGCTGCAGTAACGAACCTGCACTGCTTCCCACTCCTTGACAGCTGAGGTCTGTCTCCATGGCGTGGCCTCATGCTGTGCAGAAATTCATACAGATACCAGCAGCGTCTGCGGCAGAAACACCCAAGAGAATACAGAACAGAGCACGTACAGGGGCTGGCATGCTGATGCTTTCAATCAGCAAAACTGTATTTAATGATTAAAAAGGTCAACCACAGCACAACTGTGAAATACAGCCCAAAGAAATTAAAATTAATTCCTGTTTTTCACTAGAAGACCTTAGCCAATGTGCTGCCTTAGATGAAAATGTGTAGGTATGAGGCAGTGCCAGATTCCTCTCTCTTTTCCTCAATTCCTGCTGCCTAAAACTACAGGACTATGAAAGCTTCTGGATCATGGAGTTTTATTTGACAGTTTTGGTTGAGGCTGTGTTGCAGTGGGGTTGAAGATGCATTAGGGAAAACTACTAAAAAGAGAAAACATCATTAAAAACCCCCGTATGCTAAAGCAAACATCTCCCAGTCCATATGACATGTTCTGACTTGCGAGGATAGACAACGTAGGGCCGTAACTCTGTCCCAGCAAACTGGTATTTCCTGCTATGACGGAACACGTGAAGTTTGGTGCATCTCCAGCAACTTGTTCAGGAATGGAAGGGGCACTGTGTTATCAGGTGAGAAACCATCAGAGCACAAACAGGGTAAGTGTGGGGATCGGAAATTTTGTGATCACTCTGACACTGAAAGCAGATGGGAATGCAATGGGCTGAAAAGGTGATCCTTTAAGTAGTGCATGATTTTCTGCTTCATTTCATAGACACTGGAAGTAGTGAATATTAGTTCATTTGTCCCTGTTGTAAAAGACGATTGCTTCTTGCAGAAGGTTTAAATGTTTTTAAGTCCCTCAGGAGACAAACTGCCCAAACCTAGCAGAGTTTATATTTGAAAATTCTGTCCCAAATTATTTTTTCCAGTAGAAGGATTATTGCACTGTATCATTTGAAGAACTAACGCTCAGGGCACTTACTCATATGTGCTTTCTGAACAAGTGAAATAAATGCGTTTAGTCATACTTAATGCATAGAAGTAGAGGTCTTGTACGCCTAGTTTAATTATAACCTTTCAAAATTAAACCAAATCACTTCTTGGAGAAATGTAACAATTGTAAGTGTATGAGGTTGGAGCATTAGGAGTACCTGTGCCACTGAAGGCAACCCTTACCTACGGCAAGGAAGAGCGAGAGCAGCAAGCAGCACTACTTACTTTCTGTCCCGGCATCCCACGGGCTCTTCCTGATGGAGTCGCAGTCAGAGCGACAGGGAGACACGGCGGGCAGGTTTGGAGCTACGCTGCACACCACCACCCCCCGCCTGGCCGTCAGTATTCGAGGGGACTCGGGATGAAATGTCGTCATCTCCTGGTGCTCCACACCAAGCCCATCCACTATCTTGTCCAGGTTATTCCTTGAGTCGCTCTGGAAGCACGGGGTATAGGCCATCGGCCTCACCGGGACCTGTGGAGGCCCAACCTCTTGGTAGATATTTCTGCTGTCTCCGCTGTTCCTGATGTTCTTGAACTGGATGCCGTTGCTCTTGTTGAGCAGGGCGGCAGTAGCCGGATCCTGTACGAGCGTGATGTTGTTGCGGGAATAGTTCTTCCTGAATACTTTCTTACGAAAGATGATGAAGAGGATGATCAACACAAATATGACAAACAGGACCACGGCTATTCCTATCAGCTCCTCCTTGCCGACGTATGAATGCCCAGCTTGTATGTTGGGAACCACCACGGGGCGAAGACCACAATATTGCCCCACATAGCCAGGGGTGCAGTTACACAGAAATGAACCAAATATGTTGACACAGGAGCCACCATTTTCACATTCTTCTCTTTCACACTCGTTGATGTCTTCTTCACACCTTAAAAGAAGAAAATGAGAGTTTGGAGTTTGGAGAACAAACAGCCCAGCTTGTACATGATGACTTATCTTGTCCAAGTGGTACCATTACAGTTAAACTTTGCTGGTGCTTGGCAAATGATCTTACTATTATCACATTATTTAATGGTATTTAATTTCTTCTACAGCTATTCCATGGCTTTTTAAGACAATAAAATGGAAACATCAAGAAGGAAATAAGAGTTTAATGCATCCGATGGGAAAAGGTTCCTTGACCCTAATGAGGCTCACTGAATGTAACAGAGAATCTCAGGCTTTTTATATTGTTTTTGGACCATCCCACGGGATTCAATACAAAATATTAGGAGGATTCAAGGAGAAAGTAGTTGAGAAAAAACAAAGTAAACAAATCAGAGTACTTATTTAAGAGAAGAGGAGGATATACTGACTGTGTAAAATTATTTAGGGCTGGAGATAAAATGAGCAAAGATTAGAGAAGCGAGGGGAAAAAAGAATACAAACCTTAAAGAAAGAGGAGAATTGGAAAGAAGAAGAGGTGATTAAAAAAAAGGCAGAACAAAAAGTGCAAACAGTAGACAAACTAGATGACAAAAAAGCATGTTGATGGGCAGGTCAGGGGATTTTCTGCTTCTCCATCAAGTATATGATCAAGGCTGTGATTTTAAAAAATGAATGCAATAAATTAGGCTTTTATGTCAAGGCTAAGGTGACTAAATAATTGATCCATTTTCAAAAAAAAGATTACATAGCAGCTTCCACAGGCTTTATTGGATTGCTCAAAAAGCCTCTAACACTTAGGTGTGCATATCTCAGTGAAAACTGTCTGGAGATAAGATACTGAAACAATAATTTAGGAGGCCAAGTTCAGAAAAGCATTTCTCAGCTGTCATTAGTTTAGGCTTGAAATAAGCACTAAGTTTTGGGTTATTTTTTGCTAGGTGAATCATAGCTTTTAGGTACAAAATGCCTGATCAAAAAGCCTGCCACCGCTGAACTGAAAAGCTCCCGTTGCCCACCTGGAGAGGGTCACTTACGTTACTCCTGTCAGGCCATTTTTGCAGTTGCAGATGAAAGCGTTGCCGATGGGATCGCATGAGCCTCCGTTCCGGCAGGGATTTGGGAAGCAGGCTGTGATCTCCGACTCACAATTCCTTCCCGTAAACTGGGAGAGGCAATTGCACTGATAGCCTGGGAGGCGAGGGACACAGAAAAATAAATCAGAAGCCTACCACTCTATCTGTCTAGAAGCAAGGGGATCCATTTGGCTACTTTACTCCAAAAAATATATTGTACTATGGGGGAAAAGGGATGTTTATACTCATTCTGGTATGTCTGTGGTCCACATTAATGCCAGTCGAGAGTTTTTTTATCTAGGATGTCTGGACAATTGGAGCTCATGTCTACAACCAGGGACCAGAGGAACTGCTGCAGCCCAGACCATCCTGATCGTCATGATTCAGATAAGAATAAATGTCGTCCATGAATAACTTTGGTCACAAGAAATATTCTAGATCAAGGATGCATTTCCCAATATTTTTGAAAATACAGATACACAGCGGCAGCCCACACGCTTTTATGGGTTTCACTGAAGAACAAATACATGAGCTGAGATCTTTTCCACATCTGCCTTTCACAAGGACAACACAGTAGGGATGTGACAGTAATAAAACACTTGATAGTGATACTTACCACTTCCATAAAGTGCATCACCCAGGCATGAACTATAAACTTCATAATACCAGCTGACCTGGGCAACGCCAGCCCTAATCAGAGCTGATTATGTGCGGTGTGTGCTATTAAGAGACCGATTAATCACTGGCTGAAATACATCAGACGTAACTCCACTCAAGCAGGGGGGGACCCTGTAGGCGATCAAAGTTCCACATTTCTTGTCGACAGAGGAGCAACATCAGAGTCAAAACCAGTTCTTGAAACCATCAGTTCACTCTGCCAAGTATCAAATGACAACCTCTTTTTTTTTCCTCCCTCTCCTTGTGATTTCATATGGCACAATGCCATTAATAAAAAATTTATTGACGGTCATAAAGAATTCCAGTGAGACAACGTGTCTCTTTATATTGTGAACTGGATATTGAAATCTGAGTGCTTTTTCATTCAAAAAGAGCATGGAACATGTAGGTTGTGAAAGCTATTGATGGCTGAGGCAGTCCCTGGGATGGAAAGACTCCTAGATTAGAGATGTTGAAGTAGCAAAATTTTCCTGGACATCCATAAAAAACTTTGGCTGATTTTTTAAGAAACTACTTACACAGTCCAAATGCCCTAAACAGATGTGTAGGCAAGGTTCAAGCTCCAATTATGGGATTCACATACTTACTGAATATAACGTATTAAGCAACTGGAACAAGGAACCTTCCTGCCATTAATACTGCTGGAGTTAGAGCTGGAATGCAACTCAATTCAGTGTCAAGATTATTGGAGATCAAGCTGATGTAGCTGAAATATCATCCCTCAGTGGTGAGCTTTTTAAACATATTTTTAAAAACTTTCTATAGCTATACATCTGAAAAAAACCAACCCAAAACATATTTTAAAAGCCACTGTCCTAGGAAACAAGGCAGGAATTTCCAGTACAGTTGCACGGAAAAGAATTTCACGGAAACAATACATAAAAGCCCAGTGGAGGCAGGAGGCAAAAGCAATTCTGCATTAAGACTCTCGCATCTTTTATGTCCTATCCGGTTCAATTCGCCTTGTTCAGTTACTCTAATTGAATTCTTCCATGAGGACAGGCTTTAGAGAACAAACTTGGAACCAGACTTGCTGGCGTATTCAGTCAAGAGTCCAATCCTATTTAATTGAAGATAAATGAAATAGATACTCAAATAACATGCTTTTTCGTTGTCCTGTTACAAGAAGGGAGATAGAAGCACTGCTGTTTTCAAGGTTGCAGAGTTAAGAAGAGAAAAGATTTGACTTTGGGATTTCCTAGAAAGCATGTTTGGTCAGCACCAGCGAGATGGGATTATTTTTTGGTGTCTTATACATATCTCACTCAGACAATGCGAACAACTTTCTGGACCTGTAGAGATCTGGGTCTAAAGAATTACAAAACTGTGACTGCACCAGGCATTGCATTTTGATGCCATCCCTACGGAAGATTTATTGTTAGTTGGCAAAGTAGCTGATCTAGAAATACTGTAGGTAGAAATCACAGCATGAATAAATAAGGCTGTTTCAGTGCTTCATTTTATGACTGAACAGTGACATCTATAGTTCAAAAATTTACAGTAATGTTTTATATATTTTTATAGTCTCAATGACTTTAAGCGAAATGAAAATGCTCAATTCAAATACAAAACATTTTATTCACTCTGCCTTATAAAATAGCAGAATAGATATGTTCTGTTTGTTATCTGATATTTTAAACCTACATAACTTTAAAGTGACTTTAAAAACCAATTTTCTGTACCTAAGTTACTAGTTGTCAATAATTTGTAAGACAAGGCCTTTGAATCTCTTTCTTTTCACGTTTTGTGTTTGTTTCAGCTGATTAAGTTCTGGGTTCTCACTCTGTAACATATTCTGTTACATTTATTCACTGCAGAAAACTGGAGAAATATTGATTTGGTAAAAAAATAAAAAAAATCCTTCTACCACCAAGTATAAAAGGAACATGGATTTAGTCATTATTATTATTGCCTATTGTTTAACTTCAATTAACATTTTATACTAAGAGGAGATGAAACGGAATGCTCCAGATGGGTCAGAGCTCTATGGGGCAATGTATGAACAAGACCGAAATGAAAAGTCTGCTTCTGAAAGCCTACATTTTCGACTGAAGTTGATTTAATGATGGTGGACCACAGTCAGATGTTAGAAGACTGAAGTATTCAACATAGATTCTAAGTCTAGGGATCAACGTTAGAAATAAAAAAGGCAATAAAACAAGACAGGATTAAACGACAATATTTATCGCTGACTCTTCCTCCCGTGGGAAGCACTGCCATACACCCGCCAGCTCTGAGCGCTGGCAAAAGACACAGAACTTTCCCGTGACACGTGCTCAGAGCTGCCAAGCATTCACCCGGGAGGTCTCCAACACAGCAAAGCATATGTTGAAATTCATGGAGTAGGGAAGTGAAGAGCTCATACGGTGGCTCAGTACACAACATATATCGACTCGGCCAGCAGACTTGCCAGACCTTTTATGCTTCTCCAACACGCTCAGCAGAGGCTGTAATTTTGCCCGCTACTGCACGAAGTGCAATAGTAAAGAAAATCCTTTTGGTCAGGAGTGCATCCTGGGTCTAACAAAGAATTTTTATTACATTTTTAATTTAATATCCCAGTAATGCAATTATTCCCACCTGTTTAGCACAAGAATAATAAGCAAAATTCCCACATCTGAGGACAACAGAGCTGAAGAAAAGGCTAAGTGCCCTGTCGTCTCAGCAGGGGAGGGAAAAACCCTTTCAAGCAATCTAGGGCTTCCTCCTGTTCACAATGAAGGCACTGGAAGTCTTGGAAATTCATCAACATTTAAGATCACACAGTCCATTTGAGTTCCCTCCAACAGATACGAGTATTTCATTTTGCACACTGATGCTGGAAAATGTAGATCTGCATTCTCCAAGGCAGCAAACTTTGAGATGTCACCACTGTATTGCTTCAGAGGGAAACAGTGGAAAAAGATAGAAAGCTCTGGTAAACACATCTGCAATGGTGCTGGGGTGCGACCACAACACTCTCAGCCTGTGCCACAACAGCCTGTACCAACAGCTGACCTAAGAGCAACAAGAAGCTATGAGCAACAATATAGTCCTTTTAGGCTCTATCTACATTAGCAAGCCCTGCAGAGCAACGGCAGTGGGTCTGTGGAGCAAAACAGTTGGTGCTGAGGACCCAGCACGCTCAGTGCACACATTTCAGGGCCTTAGGATCATGTGTGTGGCACTCCTGGTGCACGTCTTCCAGCTCAGCACCGTCCAGAGGGAAGCCTGGTCCTGCCCTTCGAGACCTCACCTCTCCACAACAGGAATCAAAGCACAGTGAGAGGGGAAGATCAGAAGATTCACATCAAAGCTCATTCATGATCTAAAACATTTATTTAGACATAGCCCTCTCCTGCCTACACATAGTCTTGGGCTTTCTGATTGGTTTGTAAGGCTTCTCTCACGCTCCTCCACTAATCTGAGTCCCACCTATGTAGCTGAGTCTCACCTTCTCGCTTTGACTCCAACAGCTTCTCTTCCTTCTTTGTTGGCATGTCCCTGAACAGACGAAAAGGGATTTTTCAGCCCAGACCTTACCGACGAGCAACATGCTGCACGCAAGGACACCACGCAGGCTTCCTGCCCTACCTCTCTTTGCGTGGCACTTAATAAGCAGACAGTGGCAAAAGGCAGGCACGGTGCCATCAGCAGATGGGATGCCGTTGTGCAGCAAAGGTCTCCGTTGGTAGCATTCCCAGCCTGAGCATCTGAATGTCTGTCTATCCTCAGGTTTCCTTGGCTTTATTAAAGAGGACGCTCCGAACTGCTGCCAATTCTTTTTTTGAACATGTGTATGCTCCTGTTTCTATCTATCCCATGCAAGAGGAGCTGCCTTTTATCTGTTACGTGCTTTGGCTTTTGCATTTGATCTCCCCATGTAGTTTCTTTCCCTGCTGTGCAGCTAGACCTGACAAACTCAATGTCCAGGAACAGGCCTGCCCTTGGCCCTGCTCACATAGCGTTTGTATTTTGGTATGTTTATAGGCATACCAGGCCACCTTCTAGAAATGTGTGTTCTTCAGCCATACCTATTCCTGCCACTTCAGATTTAACTTATCTGTCTTCAAGCAGATGACTGCCTCTTGCCACTAGTTGGTACAAAAATGAACCTCAGTCTTTGCTAAACCAGTGCTTTCTATGAAAGGATTGGCGTGTATATGCTTTGAAACTGGGAATTTACATCCAGATGTCTAAAAGCTTAGCTATAAAAAAGATTAAAACCCTCAAAATTTCTAAAAAGGTTTTAAAAATTAACCGATGCATATTCGGTACGCTCACATTACAGCATGTCGGTTTGTTTGTGTGTGTGAAAAAGCGAGATTAAGAACGTAAGTAAGACCAGGTCAGTTCATGACTACAGTACGTTTTCTCTAATGTCATTCTTACGAACTACCTACTCCTCAAAAACACCCCTGTTTCAATGTTCCCAACGTGCTTTAAAACATGTATTAAAACCACCACCTAAGTGCCAGGTTGCATTTTCCCCACTGTTTGGATTTTAACTCTGTTCATAAAAAAAAAAAAAAACAAAAAAAACGAGAAGGGAAAGCAATGACTTTCTGTCCTCACACTCTGCCCACCGTCTTTGACTCAGTAGATATTTCTGCTCAGATGCCTCATATGTTCAAATAAAATTGCCTACTCATATAAGCCACTTACTTCAATCAAAGCCAGATGCATATAGGGCTGATCAAATTAAAAGGAAGTAGCTATACTTATAATTGCAGGCTTTACAAGCACGAGGTTTCTCTCTGTGGCTGAAAAGCTTGGCGCGGTGTTTGGATTTGATTACAGTAAAGCTTTCTATTGCTGTGATTGCTCATGTTGTTATTCACGCAGATAAACATACATTTACTATTGGCAGACCTGGTAATGCCACTCTTTTATTAAGGTTGTATGACATTTCCCATTTTAAGACCTCATATTCAGCAGCTTATAGCTTAACCACACTTTAAACACTTGGTTGAATTTTCTTGGGAAATTTCAGCCCAAAGAGCCAAGCTGTTTCTGAAAGGCATGCTGTTTGTCAGGTTTCAAAATGCTAACAACTTTCTTTAAAAATAGCTTCACTGACCTGTATTTATGGATAGGGGCTGAAAAGTCTGGAAGAATGTGGCCTGTATTTCAGGGCTGTGGTTTGCAGTGTCTCTAAGAAAATTGTCCTAAAGCTGTATACAGCTCTCAGGAGTCTCCTGAGCTGTCAGACACAGTGAGTGCTCTTCCCCCTTTCCCAGCCCTTTTTTAAGCATGCATGGGATCTCCCCGCGGGGTCCCTGGACACACAGCACCCTCTCTTTAACCACCGACAATGCTGGGCATACGCTGCTGCCGCGGGACTTGATCCGGACCCGGGGGAACACACGGGTGCACGCAGAGGTTCATGCCATGGTTGCTTTCAGCTGGCCCAGAAACCAGATTTTGAAAGCAGAGAGGTTTTTCTGTGCTCTCAGTGATGTCTCAGAGCATCTGAGCTATCCATACATTCTCCTGCAGGCTAAGATTCACATCTTGTCCTCCTGTTCAATATGCAGAGAGGTCAGACAGAAAGATCCAGCACGGGTCAACTAGCCCTGTGCCAACCCTCTTTTCGGGGCAATACCTTTGCAATCAGTCCCAAGCCCCGCGCAGCCCACGCACAGCACTGTCCCCGAGTCAGGGGCTTCGAAGCTGCTGTGAATTTACCCATACGAACCCTAACAGCAGCAGCGCGGACACAACCCTCGTGCACGCAAAGCATCGCTTTAGCAATTCCCAAAACAGGGCCGTGATATTACCCCATTCCCATAACTGCAGGACGAAGGAGAAGGTAATCAGAGGCAGCTTCTTCCTAACGGTGAACAGGGCAGTAGGCATTTCTACTGAAAGGAAGATCTCACAACAGGGATACTATTATCAAGGTTTGGTGGTTTAGATGATCAATTTATGCAAATTATATGTAAATTAGACATGGCCCCTTTGATTTCTGGCATGTAGCCAGCAACTCTTTCATGTTATAATGTTGGGTAAGCTTTGCTTGACCGTTTTCTTTTAAAGTTAGCTATAAATCTGAGCTTTCTTTTTCTCTCTCTTAATTCCCTTGTAAAGCAGAGTAGGGTTTCTTTGTGAGAAAAAGGATGTTAACAGTATATGAAATCTGCTCTGTAAAATTCAAATTAGAGGATTTATTTATTAAAACAAATCCTATCATTATGCCAAATACTCTCTGTTTAGGAAAAGGAACATTATTCTCCAGAAACTTTAATAGGAGGATAATATCATAGAAAGTATTAGTCAAGAAATCCTGATGCTGTTGAATGCCATGGGACTGGGGAAAGGACCTTTGCACAGTGTATTTTTGAATGCTTCCCCCTCACCGAAAAAGAAAAAAGCTACCATTTTCTTTCTTAAGATAAAAAATGAAGAGTTATTACTTTTTTTTTTTCTATTTTACATGAAAGTCAGCTGCTAACGTCTATGTCAGCGAATACAATGGCTGATGATTCTTAAATGCACATTGCAATTTGTGGCTCCGCAACTAGCATTTGCAATGCTGTGGGGTTCTCCGCTCTACGGAATTTAATTACGTGGCCTTTTTGCATACGGAGGACACTAACAACAGAATCGCTTTGCCTGGTGGAAACAAAAATGCCCATGCCTTCTCCTTGTGGGCTGGGCTGCAGAACCACCGATGTGCGGTCAGGGCCCATTGCGCTGGAATTATGGCTTTATAACAATCCTTTATTTACATACGCTGCTAAGGCAGTAAAAACAGCAAACAGATTTTTTAACGGCAGGCAGCCGAAACATCCCTGCAGGGCACGTGCCCCCTCGCCGAGGCAGGGACGCAGGCAAGTTAAATCAGTTCCGTGACTGCTTTCCAGCAGCGAATTATGTTGACGTGAAAACGGTGCGTGCCATTCCAGTAATAAAATGGGTCTAGTCTTCAGCGCCGCCTGTTTCTCCCCCGCCCCACTGCTCCCCTCGGTTCGCATTGGCATGCACATGGCGCTGGGAAAAAAGGAATTACTGTAAAGCGTTTCGTTAGAAAGGTTTCAATTTACTCATCACGAGATTGCTGAGCAATACTGTAAATAGACTCAAATAAAATCAATAGAAGGAGCTGTTCTCATGCTTCCTAGGATGCTAGCTTGGCAAATGGTTAACCTCATTTATTAAGTATGGAGTCTGAATCAAAGCCATGTTATGTCCATGTACATATTACAGCAGTATTTCCTAGGGATTTAAATAATCTTGCTTAGCAATTCTCTCACTGGCTGCAGCATCCATCTGCCTCAGAATTGATTTTCTTTTGCCCTTGTTGTGCAGCACTCCTTTTCTTTCCTTCCCGTGGTAAATAAGGACCCTTAATGACACACACGAGCAGCATTTGCCCTCGTGCTGCACCTCACATCCCGGCTTGCCAGTGCTACGTTTCATTCCTCCCAACTGTCCTCCCACCTCCTTCCACCGACAGCAAAGCCCGTAGCATCCCTGATGCTCCCTTTGCCCTGGTGTAGGAGAAGTGGCTGAATCAAAGCCAAGGATCCAGAGGAGATATCTCAGCATCAGAAAATCCACGTTGTCAGGGCTTACTCTATACGGGCAGGGTTATCCAAATGAGAAACTTCTGTCTGACAGTCAGTTTCACCCTTGAAAACTAAACTGTTCTAAAGTTTAGGAAGTTCCTAAAGTTTAGAAAAATCTACTTGGGGGAGGGTGATCAGAAAGGAAATATGAGAACAAGGCTTAAAACAATGAAAAACAGAAATAACAATTACAGGTGAAAGGGAACGTTCCAAGCAGAAAGCCCTGGACAGTGGTTAAATGCTCCATAAAAAAAGTATTTAGTGGGAACTTCCCTAGGGAACCATGACCAAAACCACTGACAATAAGTGGATGGAAAGCTCTAAACTTGCAGAAGACCTCTCTGTTGAGCATCCTCCTTTTCGGAGGAAGTTTTAGTCTGCCAGAAAAGGGGAGCAATGCTGCCTGCTAATACAATATGGGACCTGGAAGGGAAACCTGTACACTGCAGAGGCAGAACAGCCCTCGAGGAAAGGTCCTACATGTATGCCATTTGCTTTTGTCCTGCTAAAATGCTGACTGATCTTATGGTCTGGAACTTGTGCGCTATGTTCCTGGGTAATAAGTCACTAGCACCAAATTACACACGCCACCATATAACCACTGGATAGGAAACTCCAACATGAGCACAGTTTAAATCAATGCCCTATAAACTTTGGATAATATTACTTAGACCTTGAAGCACTCAGGCCTCCGAGGAAGCTGTAAAATACACTTTGGGGGGGTTTATAATGGGGCAGACTCGCTATTTTCCATGCAGACATGTAATCAAATTACTCACTCACGAACGGATCAAGGTGTTTGTGGACAGCTCAATAATTATTTGTGACAGCTTCAGAAACAGAGAAAGGCAACAGTGCCGTTGCATCTGTGATGGACGTCTGAAATCACCATCTTTGTGTACAGCCTTCGATGCTGTAAATGGATCCTGAAAAATCCAGCTGAGCATTACAGTAATTGTAATTCTATTGGTTTCTATAGAAATAGGATTATCCTAACAGCCAATAAATCAATTTCCTCCCGGAACAGTAATGCAATGAGAAGGGGCACCATTTCACCGTTATTTATAGAGCAAACAGCTTTTACACAATTTGCAATACCTATCAGAGTTTTATAGAGTTCATGAGATTTTTCAAGCATGTTGCTGCATAAAACCATCTCTGGCAATAAATTACAGAGGAAAAGTGGGGAGGGGGAAACCCCTGAAGTAATGCAGACCACTTACCACCAGATGGCACGGTGGTACAGGTGCCGCCGTTCTGGCAGGGATGCCTCTCGCAGGCGTCGGGGTAGAGGACGCAGCCAAGCTTTAACTCGGTCAGGCCAACCACTTCTGCAAAGCTGCTGCGCTTGTTTTGGAGCGGCAGTTCGTTGTTATTTAGGACAACGGAATCCAGGCAGCCCTGAAAGCCGCTCAAGACCTGCGTTGTTCTCTTGTCGGTCAGGCTGCGGACGTTATCTACTTGGACCTGGGCGCCGAAGTAGACGGAGCTATCTGTGCTGAGAGTCTGGAAATAGAGGGGGGCTTTGCGGCGCTCCACGTAGCTGTCGTCCAGGGACAAGCTCGTGAAATTGCGATTCAGCTCCAGGAAGACCGAATGCCAGCTTCCATCGTTAACGGCCCTGCCAGAAATTCCCAGGATTCCCGGGCCACTTCCGCAGTCCAACTGGAACCACAGTTTGCCATCGACAATCTGCGGGAGGAAAAGAGAAATCAAAGCGCTTCAGGCACTCAGACATCTCGTAATACACTCTCACAGAGAATCTGGAAACACAGAGGACGTCTAGACAGTCTCTATACGGTGTTAAAGCTGCTCTCCTACATGACACTAAAATAGCAAAAAGCTGTTCCTTTATCATCAGCAAAAAAAATAAGGTGATAAATATCAGCTTACTTAGAATTTACCCAAAGCCAGTTACTGCAGGCAAACTGAAAATATAGAAAAAACATAGATGCAGAACACAGGTGAGGACATAATGATATGTCTCACTGAACAGGGCATGGATCAGAGGACCCATGTTCTGCTCTTGGCTCTGCTGCTGAGCAGCCATGTCTCTCTGAGCAAATCCTGCCATCCACCCGTGCGCTGCGATTCTGCTCCCAGTGGTTGATGCTATCAAAAGGACAGGGTGCTGGCTATCAGGGCAAGGGACCACCTCTGAGTGTTTGAGAGGGGCTTGTGGCAAAGTCAATGGTCACTGCTTTCGCCTGGGGATGTTAGGTGCTCTGCTCCTGCACACATCCTGTGCCTTTTGGAGCATCTCAGCGAGGTGTAGATTTGTCCCTAAGTGTCATAAGTTCAGTTTCTCTAAGATTCTGGTTGACCAAAAGTCACTTATTTTCCAAGGATGCTACACTATCTGCTCTGTGTATACCTTACAGATGACATAAGATGGCTCTTTTACTTTTCTTTCCTTCCTCATATTTATGCTGGGTTCATGGCTTTAGAGGGATTGTTAGGATTTCTCACTCTCCCTCCTGTCCCTCACCCATCTGAAGTCCTCATAAAAGGAAAATCTGTGCTAGCCTGCTGGGGCAGGCAAAGTGCAGAGTGAGGGAATAGGTATGAAGTGCTGCTTTCCGGATTAGCAGTTTACCCAAAGATTTTAAATTTCTCTAACAGATGGCAGATAAGTTTAAAATGGCTGACAAGGCTGGAAATAATTTCTTATGACACATTAATTGGATTCAAGCTCTCCGAAAGCTCTTGCAATTATTTTACCTTTATGTCATGCTCTAGGAAGTATTTATTTCTGCCAACTCCATCTCAAGACAGTTCTGTCCCATTACTTATCCCCCTGAAAAGTTCAGGCGCTGTGTCCTTGTTCATCCTTCCCTGCAGCACATATTGTACTCTCACTGGTTTATCCGTAACACAACCCGACCGCTCTCCCCCAGCACAGCAGAGCTGCCATAGCTGTCAATGCAAGAACCCCCCCTGAGCTTTGGTGGCCTGCTAAACTGGCATGGCTAATGCGCATGTGAGGATGCTGTATTGTGTCCATCTGTCTTTGGCCATTTTTGGCTGTTTCTGGCATGAATAGTCATTTAGAACTGTGTTAGCTGGAGACATCCCTTGGCATGTGTCTGAACTGGTGCTCAAACTCTTCTCTGCCAGGCTCTCTGATGTGGCCTGAAGGTAAATGGGATACTGTTAATCTACAGGAGCAGACTGTGCTGTCGTGTCATTATCAACACTTTATTGTCCTTGGAGGTTCACAAAACTACCTGGAGAAAAGCTAAGGGTAAAATCCTGAGTTCTGATGGTCTCTCAACTTCCTTCTCCTCTCCAGACCCCAGTCTCTTGACTGGCTGAATTTAAACTGGGCTGTAACCTCAAGCCAAGTCACACTGGGCAGTTGGGATGTAAACCACACCACTCCACCGCTCTGCAGTCGCTTGGACGGGGTGGACACAGAGGTGCTAAGCACATGACAAGCTCCCTATAAATGCCAGCTACCTACTTGCTCTGCACGGCATGAGGGATACACATGTAGAAGGAGTCAGAAGAATTAGCCCCTGCTGTGGGTAGCCGGTTATTTTTAAGTCCTTGACCTGTAGGATGTAATGAAACTAAGAAATGAGATCTGTGATTGTAATACAACATACTTGAGGGATGGATGTTGCTTGGTACTCCTACAACTCAATCAAAAAAGGCTAATGGATGTATAGAAAAATAAGTCTGGATTATTTTTCATTAAAAAATCTTTTCTTATGGGATTCAAAACTCAGCTGTAAACTATTTCTGTAGATTGAAATTGGGTCTATTAAAGCATCTGCTCAGGAGGAATCTTGGTAAACAAGATGCCCTGATGAACTGAGCTGGTTTCTCTCCAGAGGTGGAGCAATAGTTTCTTTTCTCCCTGTGCAACAAAATAGTCCACAAACCTCGAAGCCGCTGCTCAGAAAGTGTGGTCTGGCTCAACAGGAATACAAATCAAACAGAAAAATACATGCCAACATATTGCACTTCGAAAAACAGCCATCATCAGATAAGCAGTTAACTTGCTTCTTATTCAAAAGGCTTTTTCCTATGGAAACTGTTCTACTGATTGTATATAATACACATATACCTCCCCTAAGACTACTTATACCCTGAAGGACCTACTGCCTGCATGTCTATTACCCTTACTCACAGAACATGCTTTTCCAATTATCTTTATAAATACAGCACCACATATGAGCACCTGGGATAAATATTACACCATTTGTATACAGGAAACGATGATCTAAAAAATTTGCCATTAAAATATGTTTTATACATCTTTCTCATCCACTTTTACTTCTTTTTACCAGCAGATGATCTGACATACACAGTAAATATATATTGTCTGAAAGGCTATGTTTCCTTCCTTTTATTAAAAAAGTAACCTCCACCTTAGGCGAGAGTGAAAGATGGAAAGGATGGTTCAACGCTTACAGTACTAGACTAAAATATGATAGATATGCATGGGAATCCGCACTCTGCAACACTCTTCCTCTGGGATCTCAAGCAAGTCATTAGTTTCAGGTCTCCATCAGTAAAAGAGGGATAACGTCATTTCCCTACCTCACACCACTGCTTTATGGATACATACATTAAAGACTGTGACATGCCCAGATACCCCTAGCAATGGGACCATAAAAATACTTTCATTAATCAGATGGTCACAGGCCTTGCTGTAGCGGGGCAGTGAGGAAATATTTGTCCCCTGATGGCCCTGTGCCTCTGTGAGGAGGAGGACGAGCAGGAAGAGCCCGCGAGGAGCAAAGGGCTCCTGTCCTGCCTATTCAGCAGCTAGGCTAGCTGGGCAGGGAGGAGAAGGGTCCTCCACTCAACAGGGCAAAACGATGTCTCCACTTCTAAGCACAGAGAATTCAACCATGGCTCTTTGATGCGGCAATTAATCCCTGGCATTCCCGTGACTCCCCGTAACCGCAGTGGCGTCAGGGACACTGTTCAATCCTCAAACAGGGCTCTTCGATTATAGCCTGGACCCTGGTACCAAGAAAAGCTGAACTTTAAGTTAATTTCTTACTAAATGAGGTACATTCAAGCAAATAGTATGGAAATCCAATGAAAGGCCAATGCTGTTGTCCGGGCTCAGCAGTTATCCAGATGATAACCTCAGTGGGATGACTGGTCTGATTGAGGGTTGGTAGCATCAGACTCTCAGTTCAGGACTGAATGTGTGGCACTGCTTTTTTCTCCGTCTATGTGATGTAAAACAGCAGAGAGCTTGAGTTACTCCATCTCACAGCAGAGAGATGCAAACTCTGTAAGTTCTCGCCAGTGCAGCCCACGGTGCCAGCAGAGACCCTCTGCACCAAGATGAAAGCAGAGAGACACTGCTTCATCCTAGCTCGGCAGAAAATTCCCACCAAGCTTCCACCTCTCAGAGCTTTCTGGGCTTGGTTACAGTATCTCTCATGATAACTACTAGGACCGTGAGGTTAATGCATACTTAAGCATGTATGCTCTTACAGACACAAAATTCCTCATCTGTATAAAATGGGCAAAGAACTACAAAGAACAGACAAGGCTCCAAAAGCTGATGCAATCTGTTACATTTCAACAGTTTCATTCAATGAGCAAAATGCAGCCAAACACATATTGTAAATTATATTAGAATATTAGCCTGGCTAAGATGTTTGGCTAACATCCATATTTGTGTATCAACATAGGCAATAAAATGATCAAATGGTTCTTCTGAGACCACCTTAGGCTCACACAGTCCATCTGCAGTCACACACCATGGATACAGCGTGCTGCCTACTAATCTATCTGGGGAAATATTTCGTTAGTCGAATTACATTTCAGGTTCGTTTGTGTAAAACGGTATATTTAATTAAAATATTACTTCTTTCAAGCCTAGCCATAACTGGGATCATATCCAAGCTTCAGTCTTATCCAGCATAAGCCATGTAGCAGTAATGCATTAAAATGTATAATATACACTTAACTAAACCATGCAAAGTTTTACATTAACTGCCTGGATGGAAGAACATATGCTTGCCTTTTACCATTTAACCGCTATATTTCTGGCATCATGGGGAAGTCTTTCTCTCCCTATTTTTAGTCCTTTAAATTTCACAAAACAAGTTGAATCTCCATTACTTTCCTTGAAAACAAAGAAATAAATTATGGAATTCTCTTCTGCAATGGCCTCATAATGCTTTAAATTGTTAAATCTTACTTTTCGCAGATAGATGCTACATAGGAAAAAGGAAATGTTGATACTGTTTTTGGCACATGTAATCTTTTCAAAGGAAAAAAAAAAGGCCATCGACCTGCATCTCATTTTGCTCCAATTGTCTTAAAAGCAAGAGCATGCAATGAAAAAAATGGCCAACCTCTCAAAACCGATGGATGAGTTGCTTTATTAGAAACAGCTGAATAAATAACACCCTTATTATATTGTATCAACACAGTGTAGCTGGTAGGCTTTCAGCAAAGTAGCAGACAAGCAGTTTGCTCTATGGAATTTATTATTCATCCAAGAAGGACACCGTGTTATGATTATGAAATCTTTCCATCCCCGGAGTTATCACAAATGTATGAGCTCCCAAAAGTAAGCTGGTCATTTAAACACTGAAAACCATATTGCAGCATTAATTTTTAAATAGACTGCAATGGGGGAGACTTGCTTCAAAAAAATCAATGCCACTATATGTCCCAACAGTGGTGGTGTTTTCTGCCTGTTCTCCCATGGGCTCGTACTATGTGGTTGCTCTAAATTTCTTCCACCTCTGCCTTTGTTTGGAGCTCCGTGTTGGTGCTGGGCCCTCTGGTGCTAACCGGCAGATACTTAAGTACATGCTTAAAATTAAGGAATGTGAGTAGTTCCAATTGCCTTCAAATACAGGAAGTTAAGCAAGTGATTAAGTGCTTTGCTGGAGTGATGCCAGAGTGCTCAAAAGAGCACAGGATCCCATCCTTTATCCTCTATTTGGAAAGCTTTTCCTCATGTTTAATTTAATTGAAAGCAATGCTCAAATGATAACAACTTCACATTTATAGACCTCTAATTAATCTACTTAATGGCCTCATTTCTGAGCAGTTCCCTATCTCACAACATACATACCTGTTAAAAAAAAAAACAAACTAAAAAGCCCTTACCTCTGGTTTACAAATGAAAAAACATATGCTTAGAAAGTCTAAGGGTAACTTGCTTGAAAGCATCTCAGTTAGGGATCCCCAAAATACAGTTTATGAGTCAGCTGCCATCCCTGGAGAGACGTACTACGGCTACATCCCTTGAGCATAATGCCATTCGTCTGCCATAGAGCACTTTTGTGAGACCTTAGTCTGATGTTCCTCTGCTAAATGACCTTCACAAACAAAACTCTAGCAATTCCTGATCTTTTAAGTGATGCCATTTCTTCAAAAAACGTGCTGAATGTAATGCTTTACTTTTCATTAAGCCCTATGCTTATAGAAGCCAAGGGCTAGACCTGGGGAAAGGACGTACCCACTGCAACAGCAAATCCTGCCCTACCTAAAAGCCAAGCACGAGGCTCTGCGAAGGGACTTCCCTGTGTCCCTCCCTGCCCATGGGAGAAAGTCGAGCCCTTGCATCCATAACACTGCACACAAGACCCTGGACCTCTCTCATCAGACGCATGAAGCGGCAGCTGTGTCTGAAGCTCTCTACTAAGTGCTGCATGAGATGGGTTCAGAGCTGGAAATCCTTTCTTGGAGCTAGGAAGCAAAAAAGAGCATGACCTGGAGGTTGGCCTCTGAGATGGAAGCAGAGCAGCCGCAGCTCTTGTCGCTGCTCCTTCAAGTATTATTTTTTCCCCCCAGTACCTTTCAAAGCAAAATGGTTAGGTGATTGTTGAAGCAGTGACTGAAAACACGTAATTCCTACCCCACAACTAAAAACTCAACCCAGATGACTGCAATGAGGGGCTTTCATTTATTTTTTTGTACTAGCATGATTTTCCTCTTTTGGTGGCACAATCTCCCAGCTTCAACTGGAGATTTCCACTCAGTTGCCTATGACCTGAGCTGCTGTTCTCCTTAATCATGATAGTTTTACACACTAACTGCTAACAAAATAAATTCTCCTGTCATCATTCCAACTCCATTTCAGTCTGTCTCTGTATCATCTCCTATTGTTTTCAAGTGGCACCTTTCACCGGGGCCATTTGTTTTTTACCAAGCATTTTTCAAAACTACAAAATTGCAGATGTTCCCTGGTGATATATGCTAAGAGCAACCACCTCAAAGGAGGTCTTCACGCCTGCAGTTTTGGTTTGGTTTTTTGAGCAAAAAAGTATACTGAAAAGTTCAAACTGAATTTCTGTGTGTCTCAAAGCAGAGCTTAATTGTCTTGTACAAATCTGAACAACGCTGAGAGTCCCCAGTGAATGACAGACAGTACTCCTGCTCATGAAATATTTCAGTCTAACAGTTACAAAATTATTTGTTTCCCATTAATAACTCATCTAGCCATTTTAACATTACCTAAGCATTCAGCCAAAAGAACTCTACAAATTGCAAATACAGACACAAAAGGCTCTGTGCCATTTCTCCCATTGCTGAATTATAGGACATGGTTGAGTTACAAAAGTCAAGGTCTTCATTTTGTACCTTAGAGGCTCTAACCTCTACACATGCAGGCTCTTGGATGAGCCCAGCACTCCCTTTCCACCTAGCAGATATTTACCATTCCACAGAAACCCAACAAAGAACAAAAATGCATGCAGAGCTTATCAATTAAATATTGATTGGATATCAATCTCCAGCTACCCCATGCCTCTCTCAATCAATAATCTTAATTCACAGAGTGCAGGAATCCTCACATTCAGTAGGAGACACGTTCTAAGCAGTTGGTTTCTGGAATTAACTCGACAGCAGTGAGGGCAGATCCTCTAACCACAGGCATGGACACAGGGGAAGAACAGCTATTTCAGCATGCATCGTTTTGACTATATGGTCACATAAATGGCCAAATCTTACATCTCATGCAGGTCGGCTCCTGCATGCAGACACACATAATGTTCTTATAACGAACAGAACCCAGTGGAGCATTTTCCAAGTAAAGTACCACTAACAAGCTGTGGTTTTGATTGTTGTTGTTGCTGCCATTGTCAAAATCGTTGTTTTTTCCCTGTTAGCATGAAACAGATCAGACTTCATCTTCTCAATCTACAGCTGAAATGAGAATAGCATTCCCCAAATCAAGAGCCAACAGAAAATATATAATCAAGGAAAACAACTGCGGAAAAGATAAGTTATTTTAATTACCTTCAGAATTATACAGGGATTTGCTCTGGTGTACATTATAATCCCATTGCTTTGCAGGGTTCGCAGACGGAGAGCCAACTTGAATTCCTCTTTCTTGCTATTTTCAGAAACCCGGTATTTAATGTAGCTATTCCCAGCAAAGCTAAGGGAAGTGTGGCCTGAAATAACCATTTTGAAAAGACACATGTTCTTTTAGTGACACATGAATTAATTCCTCAACTGTCAAGTTAATTAAAGAATTTATAGAGCTAATGAGAATGTCTAGGAAGAAATAAATAAAACCCAACTTTGACGAGAAAAAAAGCTGGCACCTACTACAAAAACATATTGTGTATTTGGGGAAAATTATTTTTCAGGGGATGGAGGAAAGTTCTATTTCTCCATACTTATAAAAAAGAGAGGTTTCTCCAAGTATTTTTAAGGTTATACGCGCCTGGAGGCACCTATGTTGCCACACTGATAACAGAAGGAGTCAAAGATGACCATGCCTGTACATCAGACAGCTGAGTTATGGGTATAAAGTAGGTGTGGGCAGATGCCAGCCAAACCCTTGCAATGATTTCCATGCAACCACTGCCCAGGACCACAGCGATACAGCTCAGTATCTGCTGTGTTTTCATCAGGGAAATAGCACGTGTCCTCTGTCAGCAGCCCTGGATTCACTGAAGTCAACGGAAAGCTCCACTTCACGGGCTTTCCACCAGGCTCTCTGTATCCCAGGGAACCACACAGCTGCAGAGAACTAACAAATGTCCTGAAACTTTCTTCTTGGGATGGTATAGAGTTTTCATTAATAAAGATTGGAATTTTGGTAATCTAAATCGTAAGCAGAAGAGTTAATTATAGAGCTTTGCCCATGGCAGGAAAACATCTGGCATAACAGTTTCTAGGAAAAGTCCTCTTTTCTCAGCAGCCTGTTTTACTGTTCTGGGATTCAACCAAGTCAGTGGGAATTTCCCAATGGAAACTGGATCATGGTCTTCATATGGCCCCATGGCCAAGGATTTTACAGGGCTTATAAACAGATGCACCAAGTGCCAGTGCTGAGAAAGCTTAAGCAGTACATCTTCTGTTGACTTCAGCGGCACCTTCACCTGCAAAATGGTAGCACTTTGTTGTTCAAGAATATCCCCCTTTACCGCTGTGACATGCACCTGAGCATTCGCCAAGCTTTCCTGGTGGGCACTGGCAGATGAACGGTCTCCGGTTAGCTTCATACCCCACACACTGCATGTCCCCTGGACACGGCTTCTCCAGACAGGGATCGTTAGACCCTGGGCAGAGTCCTCCTGCAATAAGTTAAAATACTGTCAGGGATAAAGTGTAAAGCATGATCTTCAGCAATACGAGAGTAATGAAAGACAATTATTGATCTCACACTTCAGTACAAGCAAAGAATGGCTTAATAATAATAATAATAAAAAAACCCCACAACCTTCACGGAAGAGACATCCTTTGGATAAGTATGTAGCAAAACCATTATGGTTCTTCTTCAAAGGCTGCCCTAAACCCCATGGCAACGTATTATAAAACCCAACAGTTATGAGCAGTAACTAGTTTATAATTGGTGTTGTGACTCTCAAGCCAGTCATTTTCTCACAAAGCCTCCTGTGCAGGGGATTTAGGGATATGAGGAAACAAACGACATGAAGCTACGCACGCCTTTTGCCCCAGCGCACCCATGAGAAGCAAATTTAAGGAGGTAGAGTTCCCTAGGAGACAAAATAAGAAAAAAGCCATTCCTGGGCTACGGAGTGACATCTGGACTTTTCATCCTCATACTGCAGAGGACACGCTGCCAGCCTGATTCTATGCAACAGGCAGACTTGCCCTGTACCCATGTTCGTCCTTATATTTCTGAGATCTCACATCCTATTGTGCACCTTGCCCAGGCTGCCAAAACCTATCCTCCTTTCTTCTGGTTGTGACTACACAAGTCCCGTTGCATCTGGAACTGTGTATGTCCAGGGAAAAAAAAAGAAAAAAAAGTGGATTACTTGCTCCGGACACTAAGAACTCAAAGTGAAGAAATTTTGAAAATCAAAAATAAGTTGACTGTATTTCTTACCTAATGACATTACCTACTTGGAGAAAGAAGCTTAATATTCTAAATAGCCAGTTCCAATTTGTAACTATAAATTGGGCAAAACAGCCATGTCCTTTTATATTTGGGGAAGAGCATAATTTGGATAAAATTATTTTGAATGCTAGTGCCAACTCTTTCCTAAAAATCTTTTATATGCATGGAATCTAATCTTGCTCAAGAATAGGTGAATTCAGAACTACTACTAACTTCATAAGGGAAGTAATCTGAAGGGACAGATGAATACTGAGTTTTAAATTTGCTTAAAATACTTGTGTGACGCAATTACATTAAGGTTCTTCAAAACCTCCTAGATTCTTAACATCTATCAAGCTGAGCATGTCAGGGGCTTACTTGAAAGCCTGTCAATGTCAAAGGAACTCCTCGTGTTCCATGGGGTTTGGCTAAAACTTCTATATAACTTCTAAAAGTGTCTAAATAAATCTGTTTTGATTGCCCTAATCTTAAGAGATTTGCAAACAGTCTACGATAATGCAAAACACAATACAACTATTGCTGCTTAATATACAAATTCTCAGGAATATACAATTTCCACAACAGTTAGCCTTTTCTTGGTTGCAGTAAGGAACTTGGTAGATGCAGGGTCAGCTTCTACCTTTGGAGGTCTGTGTGCGGCTGCTATGACAGTGGCCTTTAAGTGCAGGCGAAAAGGCACTCCTGCCCTCGCTTCTGTTGATCTGCAGCCAGAGCTTGAACAGCGGAGAGCCAGTTGCTGGGAATGGACAGGCGTCTCTTGTTTTGCTTATCAAATTTGTTTACTTAATACATGCAGGTGATGATTTTAACAATAAAAAGTCAGCACCTTCCTACCCATCACTTTCTGAATATTGGCAGTTCTTGTTTATTGCAGGACCCTCATCACATTAAAAAACTACCTTATTTTTTGAGCATCTGTATTTTATTTACAGTTTATAAAGGAAGAAATCAACCTGTCATAGACTATATCTCCGAAAGTAATGAAAGAAAGAATCTTATTGCTCTCACACTTTAGTACAAGCCAAGCAGGGCTCATAGTAAGCATAGCTGAAATTACCTGGCACTGTAAGTATTTTCTGGAAAAAGAAAAATTACTGTAGGTTTCAAAGTGGACATGGGCTGACTACAAATATGGCAATGACTGTAAATGTCTTGCTTGATGTACAGCACAGTCAATTTAATCTTTAACATCCTCCCCTCCTTTGTCAAACATTTGTTTGAGAGGTCTATGCAGTAAACGATTTACAGTACTGCCTGTAGCACTGATAGAAAATAATGCATGGCAATCTTTATTAATCACTTTAGTAGGTAACATTAGCAGGAATAACAGCTGCAATATACAGTCACACTTTAAGTCTTATAGAATCAAGAAACAAACGACATTTAATAGCGTTCTGCACTGCCGAACTATATTCTATTTGAAGGTAAGGTCTGCAGAATTTAACAGAGAATATGAGGCTTTCTATAGGGTTTTTTTTAGGAAAAACCCCCACATTCTTTGGAATTCAATGGCAAGTAACAATTATTTCTGAAATTATAACAGGTGGTTAAATATTCTGTAGGCTGCCTTGTATTTTCTACAGCTATTTTAATTCATTCTAATGTGACGAACACACAGCATTCTGCTGTACGCAGAGTTTCTCTCTTCTCTGAACACACTCAAACCTTTTGTGAGGCTGTAATTCAAGTGAGCCTCTGCGTAGCTGACAGACAAGCCATTTGGACAAAAGCCCCACAGCTCGTCAGTGTGCAGCAGAAGGGGGCACTGAGATTTCCAAACGTGGCTCCGCAAATTTTCACATCCTCTAACCCATGACTGTATCTTTGACATGAAGCAATAAAGCAATAGCTTACTTTGTTATCCATCTCTGCCAGTTTTTTTAGCTGATTCAAACTCTGATTTGTACTTCGGAGTCATCCTTCCACCGTAAAAGTATATATGGAAAGGATCTAACGTATTCAGTGCAAATGCGGAGATACATAAAGAACTGCTTATCCTGGCAGGCCAAGAATAGTTCTTCTGGTAAACTACAAGCAAATCAACTTTTTATTCATCCTGCTGCAGGAGGATTTCACAGCTGTCACAAAAGTTTTAAAATATTCAGACTTGGGAGAAGAAATGCTCTATGCCTGTCTGTATGGTTATAAGTACATAAGCTACAAATCTGCATTATTGCATTGCCTTAGCTAACACGCATTTTCAGGCTGATTTCACAACTATGCGGAGCAAAATTGTGAAATCGTTCAAGGTTACGTTATCCACATCAAAGATTTACAGCCTGAGTTTAAACAAAATTATTCTAATGTTGCATTTCCACTCCAAAGAACAGTCTGTTTACCATCCAATAAGAGATTCAAGAAATATGGATTTGAATTGATCTTTTTTTTCTGTAGGCAAGTCCAGTCAATCCACAGCATTCCCTTGAAACTCACATTAGTATTAATACAGCTGTTCTCTACAAGGTATCACAGAGACACATGAGCTAACATCAACCAGTGCATGGCAGGAAAAGGTGAACAGACCCACTTGATTTTGACAGATCATCTTCAGTTTAATTACCTAAAAGAAGGTAAAAGTATTACAATCTCCCTACTAGTATCCTGAGGAAGAAAACACTCCTCCTCACTCTTCCAAATTGAGACGTTTATTTAATTCCTGTCCATCCAAAGAAGGATCATTTCCAAGAATGTAAATATATTTTGAAAATTGAGTGCTTCCACAATTTTAACTTGAGCCTTGAGATACTTGGTGTTTTTCTGTAAGCCCATTTTCCTGAATCTGTATGAATATGAAAAAAACCAGTCTGTTTCTCTTGCTTGCAGAAGAAAGCTTGAAAGGTGACTCCTGAAGGCCAGAGTCCCAGAAAGCACGTAACGCAAAGCTCCAAACTGTTACTTTAAAAAATCTAATAATCAGTTTAGTGGGGAGAGAAGACAGTCAACTGATGAGCTGCGATTTGTTTTTATTTTTGGAGCACGATGACCAGGTATTGTAAGCAATGATTACGGTACACATATAAGTGCAAATACCACAAACTTGGTTCTGCACAAGTCAGCCATGGGTTTCAGTTAGCTCAAGTGCCCCTGGAAAACTTTGTGTCACACAGTGAGTCCTAGCGAACCAGATTCTCTCCCAGTTTTAGAAGAACTGAGACATTTGACCTCCTCCATCCACTCCTTGATCACAGCTTCCCTTAAGACCCCTTAAGTGATAGATAACAATTTCCACTCACCCCAATTCTACAGTCATGCCCCAACTCGACGCTTCAGCTCTCCCACGTTTTATATGAGATTGTGCATTCTCAGCGTGGGCCTTAAAATGGGGGACATGCACAGGGAGAAACACCTCTCCTTACACAAGTGCAATGTTAAAAGGACTACAGCCAGATCAAATCTATCCAATTTATCTGCAGTTCTTTGTTCCCAAGCACAGGCAGGACACCTTCTTCTTCAGTCTTCCTGGCTACCTTGCCAGGACAATCTGAGGCTCATTAGTATGTCTGTGCTTCCTGAAAATGGGAAAAGCGGTGTTCTACACCTAGGAATTGGGTTCCTGATGCCCAATCCTGCAAAACACCCCGGACTCTTTAAGAGGCAGTGTGTGCTCTGTGGAGCTGAGGACACAAACCACCTTTGAAGATTAGGTCCTATATGAATAGCAGATCATCACAGTCTATGATTTCCTTTTGCCAGAACATTTACAAAATGCTAGAAGTGGCTCCCTAAGGTCTGAATTGCCTGGTTTCACGAGAAAGTGGTCCAAGATTGCTATTCACTTGATTAAATAACGTGGATGTGAGTCTCTGCACTTTTGCTGAACACTTCTGGGTCTATTAGAAAAATTCTTTCAAACTATTAAGCCAGAACCATATTAAACACTTGAAATGGAATTCATCTCATCTAACTTTAGGGCATGATTCATCCGACTGATTTTAGACATCTAGGGAGAGATGTATCACATCATTAAAAATACCTCATTCTTTCCACTGTCTGCAAATGGGGCCTGGAGTGACCAGCTCAGATGGAGATACATACCCACATTTGTCAAGATTATTTCAATCCAGCCCTCGCCCATAAACATATTAATGTAACCTCACTTTTGTAAGATTATAATGCAGAACAACTCTATAGCAAAGTAGTCCCTACAAAACCTGCTTCTTCCCTGTATCTTTGTCTCAACACAGAACAATTACTTTGCATGACGAAAAAATAAAAATACGGAATAGACTTTTGCTTCTGAAAAATGAGAATGTCGTGAGAACTATTTTACACGAATATATTTATTCCGGTCCTCCTATCTTTATTTCCCACAAGCACTAACAGATGTTTGCATACCTCACGTCGTGTGATGGGAGACTGGCAATTGCATAGCCCCTATAGCCACACTGGAACAAACCCCAGTTTATTACAATATTTTTCATACAAACACAAGCAGATGAGCCAGAAATCTAAGGAGACAGTCTGTTATTGGAAAACTTTTTAGTTCAATTTTATTGATTTTAAAGGCTTAGATTGATGCACCTGAACTTTCGAACTTATCCTTCCAGAACTGAGCTGCTGAAGCTCTGAAGTTCACCCACTGCCTGCTTTACAGTCCCCCTGCATTTTCATGTTAGATAACTCCGTTTGCTCACAAAGGTAATCTAGGTAAGTTATGCACAGCTGGCATGCATAAATTGTGCATATCTGTGACATCTGCCAGTGGGAAAAACACTCCAAGTATGATGCATATTTCAAGAACGAGTGAATTAGTTCAAACTCAAGCTTTCCGGGTCATAATTGAATCAGATCTCTGGAAACATATGCAATATTTTAATGGCTTTGTCATAATTCAAGCTATTAATATTTACTGGACTGGATCATGAAACTATCCTAGTAACAAAGGAAGTATAATAGTTTTATTATACTGATAAAATCTTGCTAATGCTGTCCTGTTAAACAAGCCCCAAAAAATTACTCTAGTATTTTGTGCTCCTTTTCCTGACTTGCGGCATTTATATGCACGTACAAGAACTACTGATCAAAGAAGTATTTGCATTTTTCTAACTCTTTTATTGGGCCTAGTCTTTAGCCTTCATGAAAGCAAAACTATACATACATTCTCTAATTAATATACCCTCAGAAGTCTGTGTTATCTCCTATGCGATAAAACACAGTGTGTGTCTGTGTATTTACCTAAATACCAAGACATTTCTTGTGGCTCCTTTAATTAAAAACAGCAGAAGAGGCTGAAGCATTAACTAATGTGGAGAAGGGTAAAGCATGGATTTTTTTACTTCCCACCGAGATCTCTTATCTCTGTGCAAGTCGTAGGCACCAAGGTTTTCACCTCTCTGGTAGCTACACTTAAATCAGCAGCTCTGGACACTTGTCTTACAGGCTGGATGGTGGACTGGACACGCACAGCCCCACCCCAAGGCTTGTGGATGGCCCATGGGGAATCAGCGCATAGTGGCTCGATCGGGAGCTGTGGGAACCCATCCAGCTTTCCGGCCGGACCAGGACAAGCTGCCTGTCGCAACTGTTCCCATACAGCAGTCTTGAAGGCCATGATAAATGGCCCAGAGGCTAGGGACCGCAGACGGTCTGCGAAACCGCGCTGCCTTTCCCTCAGCCTGCCATGCATTTTGAGGATTGACTAGTACATGACAGAAAAAATTGGAAATCGCTGTCCCAGCTGGATTTTTGTGCTTCCAGTGCAAACGTGCTGTGCAGGGAGGAAAAGGGAGAGAGCTGCTGGATCAGAACTGTACTGCATTGTAAAGTCCTTTTTCTGGAGCTAAGCTAACGGATTAGGAAGCAGATCCACTTACTATTAGTACCTGAAGGGAATAATACATTATTATTGACTTTAATAAGTAGTGAAATGAAATTATAAACAACGACAACTTTGGCTGCCAGGAAACCAATTTCTGACAGTGAGGGCTATCACTATCCCCATGGAGATGAGGATTTGTGATTTCTTGGTACAAAAGTGAGACAAAGCTATGACTTAGAGAATATAAAAGTGTTTTGCAGGCAGTGCTCCTGCACTGGCTCCTGGAGTTGTCTGGAGGATATTGCAGCAGGATATTGTCCCTTTTAAACCTGTGAAAATCCTTTATTTCAGAGCCTTTCATGTGTAACAAAACGCTGACTATTTTTATGATAGATACATCTGTTTGAAACTTATAATGCTATTACTTAAAAATTGACCAGATAATCTGCTCTTGAACGTACATGAAAATCTCTCAGATACAGAATTCTGATATTTTTAGGGAACTGAACTTCTATGGCATTATTATTCACGTGCTGCAGGAGACAATGATTTCTGGTTAAGTTTTATGCAATTTATGCCTATTTTCATCCACGCTGAAGTCAATGATAAGACACGAAGTCCTGCTGGCTGCTGCAGAAATAAAGGTTGGTTACTGAGAGACATGGTTGCTGAATTCTTGTACTGCTCTGTGTGTGTGTGCATGTGTGCTTAAGATGCGGGAGACTTAGATGTATTGATTTTACAGCAGCTTTTTTCTTTGCTCTTAAATGAAGTGGAATGAGGAGCAAATAGCCTGGCAAACAAAAGAAACAGAACTATTATTATAACTGCCTGAGGTTTTATACTCCAAGTGCAGAATCACAAGGAAGATTGGCTCTCAACTCTGTCCTATATACCCATGTGAAATCTCTGCCAAAATGTGGAGCAGCCTGAAACCCAGCCAAAAACCCACCCTGTCATCTACTGTAGCATTAAAGGTCAGGAATAGTGCTTGCTTGCAGTTATTTAATAAAATACTTCATTGGTTTCCATGCCTCTCTGCAAAAATGGGACTGGAAAAGGCCTTTCCACCTGCACTGCTTAGGTCAGGGGTCCTTTTCCTTGGAGACTGCCGGTGCATCGCAGTGGACCAGGCTGTTCTGCTACGGTCACACTCCAGGTTTATTCCAGTGGTGGCACTGACGGGGTGGGAAACCACATCCCTTCCTCTCCTCTCCCTTCCTCTCCCCTTTCTTCCCCTCCCCTGGACGTTGGTTGATGGCTCTGATTATGGAGCCTCCAGGAAAGCGGTCTTTGTCGTAAAAGGCCAAAGTTCATCAACTTCCATTTACATCAGTAAACATGAACAATTCTTCCAGAGCCTGAGAAATCAATTCCCACAATACATCAGCCAGTCGTGCTTTAACTGACTGAATTGAAATGCCCCTTCTAATCTGCATCAGAGGAATAAAACCGATCCTATCGCATAATGTGTAAAGATGGGAGCGGAAGAAGGAGCGGTACTCACCATTGCACATGCAGCGCACATTCCTGTAAAAGCGGGGGCACACAAAACTAATTCGTGCCGTGCTATAGGTCATCAGGGAATGTGAATCAATAGATAGACTTTGCTCACAGTGTTGTTCCTGACAATCCAGTCCAGAGCAATTCTTCTCCAAGATAGCAGAAATGCGAATCACATTTTCCAAGTGTCTCCTTGCATTGCTAAGCTTCTGTATCAAATAGGCAGGCTTATAGAAACCACCGTTGTGCATCTGAACTGCAAACAGCATGTCAAGCTGATTGCTGCCTGCCACCGGCTGAATACTGATGATGTGCAGGCTGTCTTGTTTTTGGGAGAGCACTGCATTTCGCAAGGTACGCCTGAACCCGTGCATGTGAAGGCCCACAAAGTCTTCTGGGGAAACGTTCTCGAAACGGATGGTGACTGTGTTCTGCAGCATTTCTTGTAGCAATTGCTCAACGTGGACCACAACATCGATGGGCACCTGGAACCGGCCATCACTGACAGAGACATTCAGGACATACTTGCCATTATCAAGCCCTCCAAGGGCAATGATCTTCCCATCATGGCTGTTGACCTTGAACAAACTTTTCTGCTCTGATTTTAGCGTATATGTAAGGACATCGTACACATCCTGATCTGTGGCATGAATTTTCCCAATAACTCCCCCAGGAAAATCATCTTCCATGGTGACAATGAAAATCTCCAGTGGAATGGCAGTCGGTTTGTGAATGCTCTCTTCAATAACCCTCACCTGAATGTAGGTGTGGGAAACCTGCTGAGGCTTCCCAGAGTCCTTCGCCTAATGTAATTTAGAAAAAATAAAAAATAAAAACCAAAATAAAACATACATATAATACAGCCAACAACCATAACTTCTTGCTACATATATTTTCACAGCATCAATAATTCTGAAGACCTCTCAAAAGAACTTCCCAAATGCATTTGCAAAAAATGTATGTAAAGAAACACCTCAGCCATTTCTAGCAGTGGAACTTACAAACTCTTTAGGGAAGCACAGATATCTCATCTAAGTGGATTGCAGAGAGAAATGTGTCAGCAGAATGTCTCATTACTCAAACTGAAATGTTCCCAGGATCCCACAGCTATCACTTGTCCTCTTCACAACAGAGCCATTTGAATGTGGTATATTCTGCACCAAATGGAGTTTGGGCTCACTTCTACCTTGGAAAAGAGACTGAAGCCCAGTGAAACACCAGCATCAGTTTCTGCATTGCTTGGCATGCTCCAAAGTGTTTCAGACCCTGCTTAGTTTGTGTGGATGTGAGGGAGTTCAGAGTTTTTCTACAGCACTCTGTACTACTTTACCTGAAGCCGGCAAGAAACATGCTTGAAATAAATAAAATTTATCACCCTCCAAAAATGAAAGAGGGTGCTTGTGCTGTTACTAATGATAAAATATGAGAGCAGCACTGCACTTGGACAGATGACTGTATGACCCAGAGCACATATGATAGCATCACTTGCACTTTTTTATAGGGAGTAAAAGAGCAAGTATGACAAAAAACCCAAGGCCATCCTGACAGAAAGGTGTGCAAACTTGAATCAGTGTCCTTTCCTGCACTAAGAAAAATGTTGAATTGAAGTCACTATTAAGATATACTGCTCCACACGTTTGTTTGCTCCAGAGAAGAACAGAAGACTAAAATACCACTGGGCAGAGATGTAGCACACATTCAAACATCTTTGTATTTGGACATGGGGAGGAAAATTTACAAGCTGGGGAAAAAAAAAAAAGACAGGATGGCAATAGTGATATGGACATTACTAGGAAAGGATTGGTAACTCTAAGACACTGTAAAAATCATTCATCCTCACTCCTAAAAGGGCTGGATGGAGTATGTCAGAAAAGATTTAATGTATATGTGCACACACATACACATATACATGCACAGAGATTACATCCTATTCCACTTTCAATTTTAACATTATTTTTTAATAAACATATCACAGAGGAGGAACCTGACGGTGGAAAGGAGAAAGCAGCTCTCTGGCACATATGAACGGAAAGGAACATTTCTATGGTCTATACACAACAGGAAACTAAAATATGTTTTCACTGCAGAAATCCCTAAAGAAAATAATACTCAGAGGAATTAGGCCTCCACAATCCAACAGCGTGGTTTTCTGAACATGCTGGTGCATCTCAGACATTGTGGTCTAATATTTCATTTGTATGACATACTTGGATCTATATAGCTAGAGGATGTTCCTTAAATTTAATTCTAATGCCGGGTTTTGGCTATACTGGAACTTTGGCTAGCAAATTGCCCTGAAAGCAGGATATTTTAGGATGAAGGCACGGTAAGAGTGAAAGGTGAGGTTTTTTTATTTTCCTAGAAGGCTCAAAAAATGGGTTGCAGGAATATGAAATGGCGAACTTGTAAAACGTTACTTTGATTTGAACTGTCTATTAGCATCAGAGTTTATATTTTTTGAATTGCAACTCACTGAGGATGCTCCTGCTACAAAGAGCATTAAGTGTGCTTGTAAAGGAGCAGACAGGCTGTATTAGAGAAATCAACCCTGGTAAAGCAAGTGGAGGAAGCCTGCATTTCAGACTTAGATTAGAGGACCATGTCCCGTTTCAATGAAGAGGTGTAGTTCATTCCTTAGACTTGCATATTTACTGAACCCTACTACATTTTCTCTGGCAGGCCTGAGAGATGTGGACAAATTACTTTTGGATTTACAGTTTTTTGTAATCAAAATTACCCTGGTTACAAAGTTCCTCAACAATGAGTCTAAAGCTAAGTTTGAGCTGGACTTCTATCGCATGTCTTATTTTCACATTCTTTAAAAGCTAAGTTGACCTTGGAAATGTGATTTCATGAATTCTTGGTAGGCTTCCAAAAATTTATGATTAAATTTATGACTTAAAAGCAGAAGTGATTTTCCTTCCTAGAACAATATTTTGCTGTCACTTGTTCTGTGGTGTATTTATATGTACATAATGCATTTCCGCTTATTTTCCTCACTTAGCTACAGAATAAAAAAGATGAAAATCTTAAATCATAATGTCCGCTGCTCAGAAAATCCATTTCATGCAGAGGAAATTGGAAAGGTGGCTCGCTACCTATTTATATTTATATGAAATTAGGTTTAAGGACGTCAAAGGAAATATACCATACTGTGCACTTGTAAATTGGAATGCATGGTACTCATAGAATACAGCCAATTAAAACCAACCCAACAGGTAACGTACAGATGACCTACCACTATGAGGGTTTTTGTTTCTGTGCAGATGCAAAAATCAAGCCATACCTGCACACAGAGCACATATTCGGTTGCAACCATGTGCTTGAAGATGACTGCAGATCTCAAGATGCCGTGAGGGTCCAGTGTAAACTCCTCCTCTTCATTGCCAGTGAGGATGGTGAAGGTAAAAGGGGGGCCATTGTGAAAAGAGTCTTTGTCTGTCACTACCAGCTGCAAAATGCTTGTGCCCACCGGTTTATTTTCCTTTACACATATACACAGCGTATAAAGAAAAGGATTAAAATGATACATATCACAATCATAAACCACCACATATTGCTGTCGAGAATATTCAACTGAATGCTTTTTGCCCAAGACAGCATTTCACAAGCAGCGTTTACTTGGCACCGCTTACACCTCATGGACCGGTAGCAGAGATGGAGGTACCCACCACATCCCCAGGGACCGATGAGCTCTGCCTGATGCTGTGCCTGATCCGGGCTGACCTACCACTAAGACTCGCACCCTGAGCAAGGTGTGAAGAACTGCAAACTCACCCCAGCTCAGACTTTTTGAGGCCAGAGTATAATTTCTGGCACAACAGGGATGAACGGTAAAATGTATGACAGATGATGAGGTTAAAGAGCCTCATCAAACAGAAACTTACCGAAGAGTTAAGAAAGATGTGTTTATACTTTCCTTTAAATAAGATCACTGGATACATCTTTGGCAGATAAATCATCAAAAGCTACTTAACTGAAACCGAATGCTTTTGTATTTTAAAAGTCAGAGAAGTTTTGGATGCGCAGGATGAACTTACTTGAATTACAGCTGTATAGTTAGCTGGAGTAAATACAGGGCTATTATCGTTCACATCAGAAATGTCCACGTTGACCGTCACAGATGAAGACAAAGGAGGGGTACCGCTGTCTCTTGCCTGGATAACTAATGAATAACCAGATATCTGCAAAAAAATGAAAACATTAAATCAACATGAAAGCGATCCTAAATTTTAACTCATGTTCCTTACACCCAGTGCACCACCTATGATATTCTAAGACAAGCTGTTGGCCTCATTACCTTCCCTGCCCTTAGCATAATATTATCCTGTTTATTGCCACACTGTGTCCCAACTTTTCTTTTATAAGGCTATCAATAAACGTAACAGCTTCACTGTACTAAAGTAACTGCATCAGATGATGCGTTCCTGAAACAAAGGGGCAGACAAAAAATAAATGACAGATAATATCCAAACTCAGCCATTTCTACTGTAGCTAACATTATCATCTCTCCTAGGTGTCAGCTGGGATACGTGACCTGATTCTATTTATCTTACAGTTGATTTCCAGGATATTATATAAATTACTTATTAAAGCCAACCTCAGTTTGACACACAATGTTTCTAACATGGTGATGGAGAACCCATAAAAAGTTCACAGACACTTGGCTTAAACACACTGGAAAGCATTTGGGACTACCAGGGGCAACACAATCTCTGTAGCAACACGGTATTATCCACCATTCAGCAGAAGATACGGGTTTTTTGAGCGTACTTGTTTGCAAGAGCCACAAACCACTCAGCACGGTGTGGGCAGTTCAGTGCAGCGCCCGTGGGCCCTCCACGCACATATGTGCCCGTGCGTGAGGTGTGAGCGTATGTGACAATTTGCGAAAGCTCTGTCTACGCGCAGCTTATGGATGACAGTTTGGTTTCATGAACTGCATCCTTATGTCAGCCTCCTTACGTCTTACGACTGCTTTTCACTGTATATCGCTCCACGCTCCCCAGGGAGAGCTGCTGACACGTCTGCCCGTGAATCCTTCTACGGGGGAACGAGCAAAGGGCAAAACGTGCCAGATAAAACACCCCGCTCCCGCCTCTGGGTGCAGGGCTGGAAAGGGGAAAAACATGCCCCTGCAGAAGGGAACGATGTAATGTTAAAGGTGCTTTTTCAGGGTGAGAGAAAATCCAAAACCATTTGAAAAATAAGAGCTGTTTGGGTAGGAGGGAGGAGTACAGGTTCAGTGTACAAAACAAGGGGGCTCTTCTGAGATGCGGGACCAAGCTATAGAAAAAGATAACAGTTTTTTGGAGGGGTTGTACAGAGGAGTAAGAATGCGATTTTGTGGGGGTGTAGTGGCAGAGGAGGGAGGAAGAATCCTGAATTATGGAAAGTCAAGAAACTGAGGCAGGGAATCAATCTTTTATTTTTTTTTTCCTTTCAAGCTGTAATTTCTACTGCTAGCTAAAGTCAAGATTGACAGTTTTGCGGAGTCTTTCCCAAATTTTGTGTGTGTTTGCTTTCATTTCCATGTATCCCAGAACGGTAGGTGGCAAAAGTAATGGTTTCTGTGTGATTACAGCTCTGGAAATGAGTATCCTTAAACCACTGAAACCTGGGAGTCAGCACTGCCTTTGGGGATCTACAGCAGATGGGGCATCATGTATCATCTTCCCTGAAGGGGTCAGAAACACCTGTGTCTAGCAAATGTGCCAAGGAAGCAAAGAAAAAGACAATATCGCGGCTTATTTTAACTGAGGGAAACTTTGGAAAACGCAGATCTAACAGAGCTGGCATTAAACGTGCACACGCCGGTGAGGGTGAATGTGTGTGTCTGAATGCAGATGTACATGAGTACGCTTCAGAAACTAAACAAAATCATATTAAGAAATTAAGCCTGTGCCGTTGAAGAGAAATACATTACAGCAAATTTGTAACATGCAGCCATTGTTACTTCCCCATCCTTGACAGTCTGCAGTGAAGTCATTCTGCCACCAAACACTGACAATTTAGTCCTGCCTTTGTGATCATACCGAAAGGATATTTGCCACTGTTACAAGCAGTAGCCCTGCTTCCAGTAGAGAGCTTTTCCAGCTGAGCCCTTATTCTGAGGATAGCAATCAGCTTCCCCAGTTTCATGGATGCATAGCTCAGAAGCAGAAGACATGGATTTCTTTATGTGCTGCAAGACTTCTGAAGCCACGTAGCACTCTCCTGCCCTGCTACTAGCACAGGCAACGGTATTTGTTTGTTTTTTTCCAAAAGCTGCTAATTGCTAGCTATGGCAAAATGGTGATAAATCACCCTGAATGAATAATCTAGTGAGCAAACAAAGCAGCAGAATCTGTTTAATGAAGCACTCTTTCACTTTTGGTATAGCCTGGCCACTTCATAACATCACCTCCCCAGTGAGATGTTTTGCAGAGCGCTAATTAATGGCTGAGGTCTCAGCTCGGTGCTTGGTGCCACAATCTGGAGTATGCTGTAATCACTCCGTTGCACACACCGCTGCACGTGTGTGCTTGCACGCGCAGGAGAGAGGAGGCAGCTCATTAACACAGCAACAGCTGCCGGTGGCACCACAGGAGAAATCCAGGGTTGTGTTTTTCCCTGATCTGGCCTCAGCTGCCGTGTTGGTGCAGGATGGGAATGCTAGCAGAGCAGCTGGCTCGTAGATAGGACTGGGGATAGGGCTGGGGCGGGAAGAAGTTGAACAACTTTAGAAATGCCTGTTGGAGCATTTTAGGCTGATCGTTGCAGAGTATAAAAGAAGCTTCTTCAAAACAACCTAGCAGCAGAGTTGAGATCAATACACATCTGTAAGTCATTGTAAATTAAGAAGTCCCACACGTCTTACCCTTTCTCTGTCCAATTTCTTCTTAACCTTCACGAGTCCCAAAACAGGATCAACTGAAAATTCATTGTCTCGATCCCCATTCACTATAGAAAAATGAATCTGGCCATTGGAAGGACTGTCCAAATCTTCTGCTATCAACTTTTTTGAAAGAAGAGTGAAAATGAGCAAAACAAATATTAAGCCATCTGTATGATACATTAATTGCTCAACACCCCAAAAATTAAGACTTCATATTCCATCAGACTAGTTATATCTGAACTGCACACCTCTACAGCATCAAGCCAAGCATCAAGCCAATCGGTTTTTGATAGGAGGCTGCCTTTGGACCTTTTCAAAATTCTAGCCTTAAAACATACACAGTATTTTAATCTTAATATACCATATATCACTTTCTGGATCCACAAGTTCCAAGATGAGAGTATTGTGAGGTTTGGTATGGCACACTGCATGCCAGACTACATAAATACTATGTATTTCACTGAAAAGTTGAATTCTGTCTTTCCAATAAAACCCACTTGTTTTTAGCTGACTCATGAAATGCAACACCTTAAACATGCCATTGCTCCTTCACAGCATATCGGGGTTAAAAAGAAACAGTCGGTACTACTACTACTTTCTTTTGGGGGAAACTGGCAGCAGCCTGGAAACCAGTAGCAGACGCAGAGTATTGGCTAGAGAACAGTTTGAGTGATTCAAGATGCAGTAGTTATCATTATTAACCAGTGCAGCAGTATTTTATTAAAGGTCATGTGGCAGACGGCTTCACCCCGCCTAAATGCCGCCCACGGCCTCACTCACCATTATCACCGAATCACCGATGGCGGCGTCCTCGCTGATGACTGCGCTGTAGACCACCTGGCTGAATTTCGGTGCGTTGTCATTAACATCTGTCACATTTACGTTCACAGTCGTAACGGCACTCAGGGCTGGAGTACCTCCATCTTTTGCCTCCACTACTAAGTAGAAATCCTTACACGATTCATAATCCAAAGCTTCAAAAATGGAAATCGCTCCTTTGAAGCAAGGGAGGGAATGTCAACAGCCAGCGAAAACCAAATAATGCTATGGGCTAAGGGATTTGACTGTAGTAAACAGTACAGCATGCTATTTATCACCGTGGCACACATACAAAATACGTTGTTCTAACTGTAACACTGCCCAATCCAATAAAAATATTTGGTCAGGTTTCTACTGCTGTCGTTTGATTAAAGAATGATGCCAATTACACTTGGGTTGCCTCTGCAGAAAGGACCTTCACAAGGCATGAAGCAATGAATGATTTCTCATGAAAATAGCTTTCATTATACGAGTATCGTAGATGGAAAAGTGGGGGCCATATCCACCCATTTGCCTGGGCTCATGCACGCAGCCTGTGGGAGAACTGGATGCCGACTCTGGAAATCAGCCCTGACAAGTCAACAGAAATTCACTCCCACGTAATTAACTTCTCATGAATTAAATACAAATGAATGGGATATGAATACCTTTGAGAAATCAGTTGTCTATCATTTAGGTGATTAAACAGGGACTTCCCCGCTCAACAAGGTTTATAAATTTTGGGTTCCCTCACCACACAATCAAAACTAAGATTCTCGGTAACTTGACTCACTCTGCCTCTAGGATAGAACCGCCTCTAGGGTAGAAATGATTTTTATGCAAGCAAGTAGATTGTTTCCCATGTACCCATAACCTTAACAAGAAGGGGGGAGTGGGTTGTACACAGACTACTAGTGATGCCTTGAAGGAGGTAATACTGAGCGTGGCAGGAAAGACTTAAAAGCAAATCCTTAACCTTGGCAAGCCAAATCCTTTTCAATATAGACCCATCAGGAGCAGGGATGTATGGGCTTAAAGGTCATTTAGTCCAACTGCTGCCCAACACAGGTCAGCTAAACCTAATCATTCTTGGAGGTACTCATCTCTAATGTTCTTATAAACCTCCAACAACAGCAGTTTCCTAACCTTCTTAGGAAATGTATTTCAGTACTTAATAATCATTACAGTTAGGAATTTCTTCCTATCATTTAACCGAAATAATCCAAATGCAATTTAAGCCCATTCACAACTTCTTTTCTCATGAGTGGGCATGGAGAAGTTTATTCCCCTCCTCTTCGTAGGTACTTTTTAAAGGCTTGAATACTAACAGCATGTCTTCTCTTTTCTAGCTTAAATAGCCTCAATTCCTTCAGTCTTTCCTGGTAAGCCACATTTTACAGACCTCGGATCATTCTTCTTAATCTCGTCTGGGCTCTCTCCAAATGAATCCTACCTTTCAGCATGACTTGCTGGAAGCAGGAGCCCTGAAGAGAAGCTTCCAAGTGGCTAGCAGAGAGTTCCCACTGATAAATGGTGTGAAGGACATTATTTTTCAAGCCCTGATCAGGCATGCTACATCAGCACCCGGCTGTCTGGAAACTGAGCTCCTGCCTCTAAACCGATAATAATGGAGCTGTCACACTTTAATGAATAATAAATAGTTTTTTTTTTTCCCTGTGTGATTAAGCTTCATTATGGGTTTTTATTGATTCATCTCCTTGGCTTCATTGTCAAATGTGAAGTTAAGTATTGCTGTCTAGGTGTATTTATGTTTAAATTTTGTTAGCACTAATCAACATTATGAAGATAACAGACAACACACAATTATGTTAAGTCCCTTACATGTAAGGCAGTGGCCTCCGCAGAGTGGAGAGAGATTTTTGCACACAGTAATATAAATGACACAATGCATCAATCTGAGATTTTCCAGGTTACTGCTTATTACAGCTGCACTCAAACAAGTGTTACCTTCAGCTTTCAAAATCAAGATTGTTTTGCTCAGAAGCTCTGGTGGCAGATTTGTACTGGTCATCCCGAATGTTACAAGAATAAGGGGATCCACTACAGGAAGCACAGAAGAATCATAGCTTACTGTTGATGGATTAAAACCTCAATAAGGATAAAGAATATCTCCCACTAAGGAAATTCAAAGAAAATGAGCCATTTGCACCAAATAAAGTAGCTTTTCTTAGTATTTCTTAAAAGAGAAGCAGCAGTATGTTTTTAAAATTGGTGATGTATAACCAAAAAAAAAAAAAAACCCAAACCATGGCTGAAGTCAACTGTCAGACAACACAAATCAGGAGCAACCTAAGTCAGTGAAGTTGCATACAGTTGTATAAACAGCAGTCATGTGTTAGGACTGCCAGCTATTTGGTCCTGATAGCACTGTCTGATGCTTGCTAAGGTCCAGACAGCGGAGGCTGTACTCAGCTGGTAAGCAGGTAAACACTGCAAGTGTTCGTATCTGTAAGGGCTGCACAGTTTGGCTAATGGGCTGTCACATCTACATTGACTTCAACAGACATACTAATGGAGAAAAGTATTCTCCACTCGAGCTGGGGCAGCTGAGTGTGACTGTAATTTACATCACTCTCCAACCTAAAATTGGTTTTTAACTGTGCAACTAATTCCACACTGACAAGCTTTGAGTCTCTGTTCTTGGAAATTTTTTGGTCCAAGAGCCTTTCCCAAAGCATTCATTTTTTTCTGATGCTTTCATTTTGCATTACAAGTAAGAGCCACTTTACAAACCTGTTTTTGAGTTAATCCTGAACTTCCCTTTCTCATTCCCTGATCTGATGAGATAGGCAATCTCAGCATTAGTACCAATGTCTTGGCTTGTAGCAAAAACAGAAAGGACCTCAGTGCCAGGTGAGGTGTCTTCAGGTACTGTAACAAGATAATCTCTTCTTTCAAACACAGGGGGGTTGTCATTAATGTCTAGCACTGTAATGGTAACGGTGGCAAACGAGGACAAGGTCAACACAATGCTCTGATCTGAGGCCTTTACACTGATGTTATAGGAAGACTGAAGCTCTCTATCAAGTGGATGCTCCAAAATAATGATTCCCGATGACCGGTCAACAGAGAAGTAACCATCTGCGGAGTCTGCCAGGGAATAGGTAACTTTTCTGTTCACACCTAAAAGAGAAGCAAACGTGAAAATGATAAAGTGAAATAAAGAAAACAACAACCTCTTCCCATCTAGCGGAAACCCTAAGCAAAATCTGCTATCACACTGATCATTTCCAATGGGGGTGGAGCACACGGAGGTAGGAATGCCTGTCGGTACGATATTGCTGAAAGTTTGGGAGATCAGGACATGCTCTTCCCACATGTCAAATCTCCGTGGATAAGTTAAGTTCCTTCCCTCATCAAGATACTTTTTTAAAAGATCACTTTGCAGAACTGCTGTGTAATGAAACTTGAAAGCAGAATCCAGATATGGTCCTTGCCCAGAAAAGCTTACAATTGAATTAGATGAGACAGGCAGAATGCTGAAATTGGAAATGTCTCAGAGCACATCTTGAAGGAATAGAAATGTACATAAGGGAAAAATAAACCCATAAAAATACATCAGGTGGCACAGAATGTACTTGCTACCAGTGCTGCCTTGATTCCACTGTTGAGCAGCAAAATATTATCATAAGACAATACCTGTTAGCCAAAAGCTGCATCAAAGAACTCCTGCCAGAATACGGACATTTTAGAAAGGAAAGTCCCCCACTCCCCCAATTTGAGAGCAAAAATTGAGTTGTATGAAAGATATCCTGTGTTTTTCAAATCCTGCCTGTATTTCCCCATACATAACACCTATCTGTTGCTGAATATGCAGATCTATGCTGAGGTGGTTGTCAGTAATAAGGCCTGAGGGGAAGGTACTGGCTTGGTTGCTTGCTGCACTACAGTGGGATAGCCATTTCAAATCTAATTAAAAGTGAACACAGATACAACCTAATTCAACTCCCTTCATGCTGGTTGATTTTGTGATTTGGTCCTGGGTGCTTCACTAAGAGATTATAAATAAAACACAAAGATCCACTAAAATGGGGAGTCTCTGTTTTTAACATCTCTTGCTTGAGCATTTGCTGCCCTTTTTGTTGGAGAACAGACTTTACAAGCCTGACATTAATCAGATGAACAAGAGCTACCAATCCCTTCTAGGCATATTTTGTTAATTTAAAATTTCTGACAGTATTATTCTGCTTTCCAGCAGCAAAGCATTGTAGAAATGTCTGATCAAAAGCAGCACAAATCACAATTGTTTTCTGCTTGACATAGCAGGAGTAGAGCATCCACGCAAGGGGGAGCTGGGAGACTTTTTCTTCAATCATACGCACATAAAAGCAAGAGCAACTACAAATTCCCAGATCCTACTTGGAGAGCGTTAGGAATTACTACTTGGCCTCTTCAGGGAATAAAGTTTTTATGCAGTGCTTGAGACACCAGAGTATATATCAAACGTTCAAATGTCTTTAAAATAAGGAAAATTTTAAATGGCAATGTTGCAATGAACCAGGTTGTTTGTTTGTTTTGGTTGTTTGTTTGGGTTTTTTTTTTTTGTTTTTTTTTTTATCACAGCAGAACCTCTCTATGGCCCATGGCATCTCAAATGTGAAAAATACAGAGACTGTCCTTCAGCAAAAGAGGCAAAGCAGCTGAGGAGGTGACTCCTGTCCTAGAGACAAGGAACCGAGCTCAGCCTATGAACTAGTTGAAGACTTTTCCATGTGCTGAAACACCTAGACTCTGAATACCCTACGTCTGCTGGAGACCACGCTCACCTCTTCACTTAGCCTCTTTATACATGCATCCAAATGTCAGCTGAGAATCAACCAAACTGACAAAAGTGAAAAAGGAGTAAAACCCTCTGGAAAGTGGAAGGTTTTGAGGGTCTGAATGGCTGGGAGTGTGTCTACATTTCCTGCAAGGGAGGATCTCCTTCTGCTAAAAATCCTCCCCGAACTTCCACTTACAAAAAGGGACAGACCTGACCAGAACAATTAATGAGCTAGTAATTAGAGCTGATCGCTGGGGGTGCTGGAAAAGGGGATTTTGCCTGATTCAGAGCATGCAGTTGAACACCCAACCTACACATGGGTTTTAACTATAAAGCTATTTAGTATTCTGTACTGGGCTCTCTTGACGTCTGCCAGCTTCTACATAGAATTAAATACTTCTCTGAAGCAAGGACCTTAACACACACTTTCCACGCATATGTGTCTGTGATTGCAGGAGAGCCTTAGTCTGGTTTGGGTTCTTCTCTGGCACAAAACCCCAGTTTGATACTCACTACAGCATACCTGGGCACAAGACAGACGATTCAGATACCGCAGTCTTTAAAGGAGAAATAGCTAGAAAGGAATGGCCTACCCATGACTTCTGTCTTGAAACACCCCAGAACTTCAGCAAGAATATCTTGCAAGGGCGAGTGAGGAGAGACAGAACGTGGTGATGTGACACCACGTAGGGTGAGTTTACACACAGGAGGTGGTAACTCCGGAGACTGCAATCTGATTAATACATAATCTGACCACTCTCCTTATATTGTACTTCCTAAAGGTGATGTCCATTAATTAACAAAATATGAATAATGTTTTTTGATAAGTGATTGCTAGTGATCCTACAATGAGAACAGTTCAGATACAGATTGTGGTGTTCTGGTTGCTAACACCAATATAAGGGATTTTTAGGCAGAAATGGAGAGAGTTACTTCTTGAAAGCAAGTGCTTTTATTTTTCCTTCCTGGAAAACAAGAGAGGAATACAGAAGTTCCAGGGATGTGGGTTGTGTACCAGTCTGGTTTGATGATGAAAACAGTCTTATTTCTCCCAGGGGACCTGGAGCTAAAAATCTTACAGGTGAAAATGCCATTTTATGCAAGGAGAGACAGAAGATCAGGGCAGAGGACCTGAGCTGGGACACTCGCAGATATCAACCCTTGTTGACTTTCAGCCTGAAGGCAGAGGCAGAATAGAAGGAGGAATACAGAGGCAGATCTCAGCTGCTTGCTGCTTACCGCTTGCTTTTCGGGAGGAAAATGAATTCAATGAAAAGCTGTGGCAGAAACAGCACTTTGAAGAAAGTGTTGCGTTATATCAACAGCTGTTTCCACTCAGCTTCCTGACCCGAGGCTGGAAACAAGATGGGCACAAGGCAAAGGTGAAGTAGGAACTTATTTCTACTGAAATCCAAAATGCTTTAGTCCAGGGGGTACCATCTGCTGAGAGAGAAGCGTCCACGGTATGGCAGTGGGCTCCCCCCGCGTGAGCAGTAACCACCAGCGGGGTTGTGACGGCTGCATCCAGCTTATGCTGGACTTTGGGGATGGACGACAACACAGTAGCCAAGGGCTGTCTGGAGCAGTGACCCAAACATCTCACTGGTATGCAAATATGACTATAAGTCAATCATCTTACTCTATAAATAGTGGACAGCCCAGGCCCGTTGAGCTCTCCTGCACTGCAGTGGGCTGCGTGCCAGGAACTCCCCTTGAGCAGGGATGCCTCTCAAGGTTACTCCTCGAGATGGAGAGATTCCTTGCCGCAACAGATCCTCAGTAAGTGACTGATAGCATGCTAAACTTTGAAATCTTAGCTAAATGATATAAAGGATTGATTACACATGTATAATACTTTAGACATAAACCCAACCAAGTCTGGGACTAGGACCGGATCCAGCCGCACTTAGACTCCTCTCTGAGAGGGAGTTCAGAACACAAGGGGGTCCTTTCTGAACCTCATGACTCAACAGGAGGGTCCCCCTGACAGTTTTGTCTGACCCTGTCCTCTGTGCAGTAAATAATCAAGTGTACCTTGCCATCGAATCTTGTTAAACCACTACTGCATTTACCACTGGACTTTGTCAACTCACTGTTTTATATCAATAAAATACATTTTTGCTTCTCTCTTACGAGTGAAGTGCACTCTCACTCCATCTGTCACACACCAGCGTGTGTCAACGGCATCCCTGCCGTGGAGGCAATGGTAGATTCTGCTGTGACTGTAAAGGAGATGTTTTCTGTGGAAAGGAAACAACTGCTCCAACACCATGGTTCCTGCATTGGTAAAGAGAGCAATCCTCCCACACCGCTTGCCCACAGCTGTTGGGGGATTAATCTTTGCAAACTGCGCTGTGTCTATTCACTCACTCACTTAAACTTCTCAGATTTCTAAGGTGCCAAACATGAACATAAGCTATTTGAACGTGGAAAGCTTTGCAGGAATTACTATTACTATAAGAGGATTGCATTTTTTAAATAAACAAGCACATTTTCTATTTAGACTTGTATTAGCATATGATAGAATATTGCCCTTTGCCAAACATACAGCTGTCTAGTACCTCAAATGCCATCCTTCAAACAGGGTTTTTTTCTTGTTTTCTTCTGTACTAAAACAAAGGGGCATGCACTGAATATCACATAATGACATCTTCTGTGTCATTAGTACTTTAAATAGCATCAGGGAAATTAAGTTCTCTTTATAATTCAGGAGTATCAAATTCCTCCTTGTCTAACTCATAGAATCATAGAATCATTTAGGTTGGAAAAGACCTTTAAGATCATCAAGTCCAACCATTAGCCCAACACTGCCAAGTCCACCACCAAACCATGTCCCTAAGCACCACATCTACACGTCTTTTAAATACTTCCAGGGATGGTGACTCAACCACTTCCCTGGGCAGCCTGTTCCAAGGCTTGACAACCCTTTCAGTGAAGAAATTTTTGCTAATATCCAATCTAAACCTCCCCTGGCACAACTTGAGGCCATTTCCTCTTGTCCTATCGCTTGTTACTTGAGAGAAGAGACCAACACCCACCTCGCTACAACCTCCCTTCAGGTAGTTGTAGAGAGTGATGAGGTCTCCCCTCTCCTCCTCTTCTCCCAGCTAAACAACCCCAGTTCCCTCAGCCACTCCTCAGAAGACTTGTGCTCCAGGCCCTTCACCAGCTTCGTTGCCCTTCTCTGGACACGCTCCAGCACCTCCATGTCCTTCTTGTAGTGAGGGGCCCAAAACTGAACACAGGATTCGAGGTGCAGCTCAATTAAAAATGGTGGAGTTACAACATGGTTTGATCCAGACCGATACCAGTTAAAAGGCTGAGCACTAATACAACAGGCGCAATCCCCATATGACAGTGAGTTTCTGCAGTGGGCATTACCGGCCGACTGCATCACACTCAAACTAAAATTTATACGTATTAAAGGCCATACATAGTGTGTTTCTCCTTTTTGTTTTCATCTGTCACCCTGAACTCATTATTTAACGTGCTTCCCCAAGTATAGCTAGTCCACTCGTTCCTGTTTATCTCTGGAAAATGATGCTTAACTTTGTCATCTGCTCGTTTTCATTTTGAAAACCTATGGAAAGAAAAATAATGGCAAGCATTAAAAATAAACAAACAAGAAGTAACACAGAAAGCTGTCCACAAAGAGAGCTGTAAAAAAAAGTTATTTATTAATTTAGCAGTGATTTGCAAGCGTGGTATCTGATTATTGTGCTTCCTCTTGCCTCTGTCTTTCATGGTGTGACTATTAACACCAGCGTGTCCCTATGGCCTTTCCTGGTTACCCAAACGTTAACTATAACACCAATTACAACCTCATTAACAGCAAACAAGACAAAAGACGAATACTAAACCAGATTTTATAATACTCTATTCCATCATTTTGAGATGAAAGAGAAAAATCTTGCCAGAAGTACCTTGCTGAACTGTAGAAGAATATATAGCCCCATAGGGAAAGATATTTCAAGTGATTTTTACAACTTAAGGAGAAAAGCTGACCAAGTTCAATCCATAACACGGCTACCGAGACAGGCTTTCACTGCTTTGTCCCTTTTCGGTGGGGAAATGACAGCCTTAACCCCAAAGGCCTTTACTCATACCAGTGCTCCAGAGGAGTCATGGTACCATGGGATGAAAGCAGGGCCACAGAGGACAGAGGTGAAGATAACCAACCCCTTAGTGAAGGGAAATACCGGACAGAAATGGCAGGCATAAGCTTTTAGTGGTATGATACCTTCCATGGGTGTTTACAACCCTGCTTGCCATTTCAGCTGGGGCGGGTGTTGTCTTTTTGGGTGGGAAGATGAGATCTGGACGGTTGGCTCACCCTCCCTCTCTTTTCTAGCAGAGATTTACATAGCCCAGGGTACTGGCTTACGTGACGTGACATGAATACTTGTTTCCATCAGTGCTCCTAAGTGATTCACTTCCTCGTGCTGATCAGGCATAAGCTTGATTATTTTTCTGAAGTGGGGGAGACCATTTTGGATACACCTCATTTAGGGTTAAACACTGCAGCTGACAACACTGGGCGACATAGCCTGAAGCAATGGAATGCACATGTAGAGAGATATATATATAAAAAATACGCATGTATGTATGTGTGCATATCTATATATATACACAGACATACACACACATACATATATGTTTCAGTGATCCAGGGCTTATTCAGTCAACATAATCCAAGAGATGCAATTCTCCTTGTCTAGTTCTTTGCTTCCATGTTGTTAACAATGTCTTGGAAATCTCAAAAATTAAAGAAATTAATAGAAATGACACAGTATAAAGATAGCAGGAATCTTGTGAGGTCATCTAATTTATCCCTGCACAAAGGATGGATGCAATTTATCCCCAAACACAGGCCTATCCTTTGATTTGAACTTGCATAACCTCCTTGGATAACACACCCCACCCTCACTTTTCCTGCAGCTAAAAATCTTGTTCTGACTTTTTGCAGAGATTGAATAAAAATAATAAAAAATGAGGGGGAAAAAAGAACAAAGGTTGTCTTCCTCCCTCAGAACTATTTGTCTGGTACCTGAAGACTGTTATACTTTATCATTTCAGTTCTCTTTTCCCTGGCACCCTTTCTCAACTGTTTTAATATTTCCTGGTAGCACATGTTTTCCAGACCTGTGATCTTTCTTGTAAACCTCCAGGTAGTCCACATCTTCCTGGAAGTGCTGTACCCAAACGTTGACACAGCCTTTCAGGTCATGATTTGCCAACACCAAGTAAACAGAAAGAACTATTTCTGTTTTCCAGCATTACTCTTGTTTATCCATCTCATTAAAGTATTTGCCTTTTCACATGAGTATGAAAGTGTAAACACACATTCAGCCTGAGATTCACCACAATACAGCTGCTTCTCTGCAGTTCTGTTGCCCAGTCAGTCATTACCCAGACAATACTGGTGCACTTGGTTATTCTTATCTAAACACAGGATTTCACATTTATCTTGATGATTTGCATTGTATTTTTCCATACCACTTTTCCAACTGTTAAATCCCACAACTACCGACTTTGACACTACCCAGGGTACTTGCAGCCCATTCTGCTTTCTGACATCTAGCAATACAGACCTTATGCCTACTTATCCATCCAGGAATGAAAATAAGGGCAATGCTGCACCCAGTACCTTCCTTAACTTATCCCTCCAGTGTAACAGTCATTACAAACGCACCTGACAACAGTTTCATGTAGACCATGTTTCCCGAACTTGCTTATAAAACTATCATGCGGTACAATGTCAAAAACCTCACTAAACCTAAGTCGTACGACCCGTAATATTTCTTTCTATATGGCCTCTTCGTATGTTGCAGGAAGGAAATGAGATTGGTTTGATGACTTCTGCTTGCTGAACACAGACTAGCTCTTAGTCATCTTGATACACATATTTTAATGCAAGTTGGGAGACTAAGTTCTCCTGCCTCCCTATCTGCAGCTTTAAAAATCTGGCCCTTTGTAAGGGTCATATAGACGAACTACTTACAGGATTAGGTCTCCTGAGTGCCTAGGCATGGGAAGCAAAATAAGCAACATGAAGTAGGGCTTGTTTAGGCAGAAACCTAAGCTTTCTATCATAATCCCCAAACACCTTGTTTGTTTACCTCCTAACACTAGGTAAGTCTAAACTCCACAGAGCCTGACTATTATTTTTTATTTGGCAATTTTTCAGGGGCCCAATGTGATGTATCTCTGCATTCCTAGAAGTGCTTCTGCCTTCATTAAGAAGGTAAAAACTAGGTTTTCTCCTGAACAACTCACTGGGCGAACTTGGATCTGTTGGTGTCCTCAGGACTGGCCAGCCCACTGTGGGATGTGGCGCATTGCCCTCCCACTCTCCATATGGAACAGAGGTCTAATGGTAAGGACGCTGTTCCAGGAAGGAGGAGTACAAGGGCACATTGCCATAGACTATTACTTTTCATTGAATAAGCCTTGGGGAACAGGCACAATCACCCACCAGGCTACAGAGCAATGCTCACTCATGTCTTTTTTTTTTTGACTTTGGCTGATTCCTGAATCCTTTTTCAAAACAACTTCAGTGACAGTGGAAAGGATGCCCTACTTCCACTCCAACCCCTTTCTTATGCAATGCTGTTTTGAATAGCTGCAGAAAAAGGAATTAATAATTCAGGTCTTCCATATCATGCATTAGTGCACTAACCCCTGGACTATTTTAAAAGTCAGTGAGGCAAAGACGTGGGTAAAAATATAAGAAGCTCCATGTTTTAAAGAGAATGAACCTCTGGAACCTCTGGAAAGGATCTTGTAATATTTATTTTACAAAAACTCAGACAATATCAAGAAATATCATCTAGCTAGTGCTGGTGTCATTTGCCAAAGTTATCTACCTATTAGCTGTTGGGTTTTAGTAAATCTTCTGTCCTATTACCTCTGTTATTCTTCTTAATCACTTTTCAATCCTTGTTTTCTTTTTCAGATCCTGAATGCCTCAAAAGTTTCTAGATCCATTTTAAGGGACCCGCCCAACAAAAACAAACATGCAAAGGTTTGCTGTATACTGGCTTTGCCAGTAAATGCCAAAACCAATATCTACTTCAGCATTTCTATTATTTTGTTACTTGCCACTATACATAATTCAGAGAACTGCTCTTTAATCAAGTTGTGACTGTCTGGCACTCCTTTCTGACACTTCTGCAATCTCACCTGGCAGCACTTTACCCTTCCCCAAGCCCAGCTGTGTGGCCCAGCAGTGTGTGCAACAGGCTCGGCTGCCCAAATTCCTTCAAGAGCAAAGCCCACAGTTGATAAGGTTGCAGTCTGTACTCATTACTTCCATGCACGTGTTCTTGAAAACGGTGACCCACTGAACAACCTAACGGAGTGATTTTTTTCTGTGCTGTGCTCACCAGCACCTCGATGCCACTTTCTACAAACAAATGATAAACCCTGTAGAACTATCTATGTTCCTCTGTCATCATTTCTGATAGATATTTCATTTTTATTGTTTTAATGCTTTCTTCGTTTTTCTCAATGACACAAGGAGAGGACAAGAAGAAAAAGAAGATACAGTATGGTTGTTTCACCACCCTCCTGGAGGTAGGTACACGCCAGACTGGACTGACTGAAACCTAAAAGGAGAAGTTATATTACCATTCTTCCTTAGAAAAGAGATTTCTTATTTCCTGTGCACGTGATAAGGGTTTGTTTTTGGTTTTTTTTGACAAACCAAGTCTTTATTGAAACATCAAAATCACGGAGAGCAAACCTTGCAGGGAAAATATCAGTTTTGTCACAGATTTCTCTGAAATCCAAGATGAAACTTCCCATCAGAAGCTGAAAGAAAATGGCACTCCTTCCCCCAGTTCGCCAGGTTCCCCAGCTGGTCACTGGGCAGATGACGGGCCACAGTTTGCTCCCACGTACTTCTTGGTGGAGAAGGCTGGGGTTAGGGAGCAGATGTCTCCTAGTGAGAAGGTCAAATGGCTTCCTCAGAAGGGCTGAGTCCCTTCTGCTGCAGCTCTTCCACTTCGTGCGAAGAGGTGAATAATTAGTTCCCCACACCAAGAACCAGATTGATTAGGGACTTGATTGATTTAAATATTCCACATTAAACACAAATGCACTAATCAGATAACTACAGAATCCTTCTCATAAATCTTGTCCAAATAATATTTAACTCTATATAACTCTTTAAAAAACACAACCAAATTCAATCACAATTGATCTGTATAATCTGAATGTATAAATTTATCTGTGGGAGACCCCCAAGTCTTATCCTGGCTCCCTGAATTAGGGTTTCAACACTCATTTTTTTTGCTCACACCTACCTAAGTACCAAAGCTTCAAATACAGAGAACAAAGAACAGAAAACCAGGGTCATCACTGAAATCTCTCCACTCCCAAACTAGTTGGATGATTTTTGGGAACTCACGAATAAACTTCAGACTGTTCTGTGTTCTGCTGTGAGGCTACGAACCCTGCAGAACCTGTAACTCTGGGCATCCTATGCACAAAAGTGAGAAAATGCTTTGAAAAAAGTAGCACACTGCTTATTATTTTTCTAGGTTGCATTACTCAATGTGATTAAATCTGCTATTAGATATGGGAGAATATTTTCCCAAACTACACTTGCTGCAAAATCTCATCTGCCATTAATTCTTATTCTCTGAATTATGTCCAGCTTGGAAGAACTGGCAGTCAGAGAGGGCATCAGCGTGGGTTTGCTGCCTGCCTGCACTGCTCTGCCAGGACATGGTGAGGATGTTATGCTTTTGTCTGTATCCACAGTGCAGGTCTCTGGTTATTCCCAGAAGGCCCCTGGGGTGCCCATGCTGCACAGCACTCAGGGAATATCTCCATCCTTGGAGATACCCAAAAGCCATCTGGACACAGTCCTAGACAACCTGCTGTAGGTGGCCCTGCTTGAGCAGGGCGGTTGGACAAGATGACCTTCCAGAGGTCCCATCCAACCTCAACCATTCTGTGATTGTGAACCCTGCAGCATGACACCTCTGTATCCACAAGGCCAGGAGATATGTTTCTAGCAAGGCTGTCCAAAGTGCTTCACCTCTGGCTTGTCACCACGCACAACCCTGTGGTCCTCACCTTCAGCCCACACCGAGGGCCCTTCCTGACTCATTTGCTATTTGTACATGCCGCAAAAATGGGGCAAGGGTCATTCCTGTTGGGAAGTGGACCGTGAACTGCGACAAATACAAGGCACGGACGAAACTTTGTCAAAGAATAGGGCAGCTGGCAAAGGAGGACTGCCTGGCTGGGCAACCGAGCGGGTGCGGGCCTTTGCTGTTTGAGATGTGACCGCTATTCAAGGAAGAACCAGATCAGTCTGAATTGTGTCTCTGAGAAACTCCTAGACTTGGCTAGCCAGACCGTAACCTGGGCACCAGCTGGCTCCTTGCAGGCTGCATGTCACCACACCTCCTGAGCAATGTACTTGTGTGGGCCCTGGGGCTGGAGAAGGGGTGTGGGGCTGAGGGACAGCTGAGGACAGGGCAGGGAGGTCTGTGCACTGCAGGGAACTCTTTGCAACCAAATAAAGGCCACTCCTGCCAATTTTTTTTCTGCTTACACGTCTGTGTTTTCCTGCATGTTGACTGCATGCAATACAAGGTGCTGGCTCCAAGACAACCTAGTCCATCTGTACTGGTTGGTTGTGCATGGAATGGGGGAGGATCTGCACGAGCGGGTACCAGCCATGGCTTTAACCATAGGATAATGCAGGGGCTGGAAGGCAGCAGTGGCAAGCAAGACAAGGCTGGCTGACAAGGTCGTTCCCATTTTGAGCAAAATTAGAACCCCACATTCATCACAAACCCAGAAAAAATTCACTAGGTCAGTGAAATCACTAAATTGACTACAAATGTGGATGGTGTGGAAGTGCCGATGGCCCAGTGGTGATGAAGAGGACTGCAGAAGGACAGATGACGCACTGTTCGTATTTAGTGCAGTAAGTGCTTTTGCCTTCGGTAGACTACACCATCAATCATCACGGAAACAGGCCTGAGCATGGAGGTCATTCACAAGGCAAAGAAGCTGCAAGTGAGGCAGGATTTAACCATCACTTAAAGCACTGCTGAGCTTGGACCATGTTGTCATTCATTCTCGTATTCTGCAAGCGAGGCCACAACACTGTATGCATGCAGAAAACACGAGCAGCACTGGAAATGAGTATGCACCTGCAGCTCAGGTTTGGGCTCCAGGTTTATTTTGAAGTTTATCTATTTTTTAATGTCGTGCTTGCTCCAAAGTCCCATGTAGGTTTTCTCAGTATTGCTGCTCTAGCATGACCCTAATTCCTTTGAAATGGGCTGATATTGTAGTTGTCTGATGGGTTTGCTCAGATAATTGCACGTCAGCATTCACTCCAACTCTTCTTGTGCCTTAATTTGAACAGAATGGAGTTTTGGCACTTTGATTTGAAGACAGTGGGAGGTGGAACATCCACTGCTCCCTGTGAACTTCTCTAAAAAACTGTAAAACCAGCATTTCTCTTTCATTTCTTAGTTTGCACATTTCCAAACTTGATGGTGGTAAGTTAGTAGAAAATACTATCTTGTGGAAATATTAAGAATTTCCAAAGGAAGCAGGATGGGAGAAAGAACTGTTTTATATTAAAGTTACTAATATGTCTTAACAAAGGGACGTATGTATATTCTCTCCCCTTCAAGTGATCATTTAATTTAAGATACCTAGCTACATGGAGAGTTTATGTAAAATGAACTTGTGTGCTACTGGAGTTAAACAGTTAAAGCCATTTTCTTCTGTTGAATATTGTGAAGAAGAATCATGTCTCTCCTTCAGTGTGTCCAGCTGGTACAGCTAGTTTCTAAGCATGTATCCAAATTACGACTATATTAAACAACAATTTATGTTCCAGTCCTGAAATTTCCCAGGATATTATGAGTTCAGGAACTTCAAGAGATATCAAAGGCATAAGGCAGATATAACACTATTTTCCTGTTAACTGGAAATTGTCTTAATTATCCACCTGTCTGACCACAATATTTTCAGTTCTATGTTAAATTGTGTTTAGTTGCAGATCACAAATTGACTTCTCTCAAGTTTTATCTCAATGGCTTCTATACTGATACGCCTATCCTTACAGTACATGGCTTTTCAAAGCCCAAAGCAGAAGAATGGGCAAACTGTAAGACTGATCGTAAGATGTTTCCTGAATGTTAAAAATTGATTTGTATGATGATTAGTGGCTCCACTGATGTTTTCAGGATAATGCTCCACAAAACCTTACAGGAATATCATAGCCCATCAGGAATATCAATAATACATTTTTCTCTATGATGGGAACATTACACTACCTGAACTCATTCATTATGCAGCAACAGGGAATCAGTGATTTTAGTATGGACTAATAGAACAGTAATTAATATAAAATCCAGTTTTAGAGACCAGAGTCACTTTCATATAATGTCTTGTTTGATTTTCAGGTCTAATCATTAAGGAAGTACATAGCCCTTTCTCATTCATCACATGCATTCCTCCCTTTAACTTACCTAGTTTCAGAAGGAAGATGTAGCAATTAGCTCATGGGTTTTTTTCATTGCTAACCATCTTACTATGTAAAGTTGGTGCCAGCAAGAACTTTTATTGACAACTTTTTATTCTAATTCTTTCTGTCTCCCCTCTTTCCTTGAATGTCATCTCACATATGAGAAAAATGGTAATTAAGACAACAGTGGAAAACAACACTGGGTCTTCAGACTGTTCAGTAGTTTACTACCAGTAAATTGGCTTTTCACTGCAGGACAGTATCATAATTTTAATTGTGATTTTTCAACCAAGGCATATAATGCAGCTCTTCATAGATACATTAATGAATGCTTGCTGCTCCTTTACCTATTCCCGTATATTTACATTATCATCAGCCTTAGTAACAACTGAGACTTTCAGCATGCACTGTACTTCAACAAAAAAGATTTTAGCATGAAGTATTTTTTCATTCAATGAAAGGTCTGCTTTTTATGTGAAGCTACTCAGGCCACATTTTTTACAAAACATCTCCAAAACCACAGGAAGGAAAAATAAACTATGGGCTTTATTTATTCCAACTGAAGTGAATGAGCTAAAAAAAAATCTGATATTTGGTAGGTTTTACCACTGTGTTATGCAAAAAAACCCCTTTAAATACTTGTAATTGGGCCTAGATTTCAAGGTTAAGGTCCTCATATAATAAACTATTACACTTTAAATGAATGCACAGTTAAATAACCAGAACATTTATAATGTACATTCATAGGGTACAACAATAGTTTTATGCTAAGGTAACCAGCTGGAGTAAATGGGAGTTACAGCAGTACAAAACTCTAGAAAAGCTGTGATTAATCATGTATAGGTCCTATGGCATGTAACTATATTATTTACATAAATAGAGGCATGGGTATTCAAAATCATGGCTCAAGAAAAGAGGTGAGACCATGGGAGGAAGAAAGTTGGAACTTACCTCCAAAACTCTCATTTACCCCTAAACATAGCTATCACCGATCAAGACAATAAAAGATGACATGCTTCTGTGGCTGCTGCAATGCTTTTCTGTTTGTAACACCATCATGTCACGCTCAGCCATGAGCATTTCGACGTAAAGAAACAGAAGAGAGAAAAATGGGGAGGGTGCAGAAGCAAAAGAAGGAAAGAATGAGGAAAGGCAGCAACAGAACAATTAATCTGTATTGCAATTCCACCAACCCACAGAGTTTTCCTGAACATTAATTATTGTTTGCAGCATTACTCACTTACCGACATCAGGATCAGTGGCTTGGACTCTTGTTAACAAAGCTTTAGTGGCTGTATTCTCATAGACACACGCAGTGTAGTGATCAGATGAAAACACTGGTGGATTATCATTAACGTCTTCTAAAATAAGATGGATTTCTGATTGGCAAAACCTGCCACCACCGTCTGTGGCTCGGGCAACCAAGTTGTACGCAGGGATTTTCTCTCGGTCAAGAGGGGCCAAGGATTTCAGCTCACCTAAAATTGATTAAAAGCAGCAGCCATCATTACTACTGTAGCAACATCACTAATTCTAGATAGTGCGAGTATCTCAAAAACATGTATTTCACAGGAATAGGAAAGAGAAAAAAAATCAACCTTGCTTATTCCAATGAATGGATTTAAAACTCACAGTAGTGTCACTTCTCACTCCTCTTTACTCAAGAAAGTGAGCTGCCAATATGAGTGCAGGGAGGACAAGCCACTCATGTTGGCCTTCAACGGCCTGCAACTTCACCCATATGAACACCACCGTGTTTTTCCAAGTCTGTCTTTCTGTTACTCTCAAGATTTATAAACTCCTAGACACAGAAACACATCCTGAATCTGATGACAGTGGCCATAATGAACTCTTAGTTTTCTAATGCTACCATTCAAGAATAACATCAACATCCCTCTCTCTTCTCCCCACAAAGCAATCTCCAACCGGCTCTGAATTCCTGTAGATACCTCCGGCATTTAGTTTGAAACAAACTTCTTATTCTCATACAGAGATGGGTATCACAATAAACGTTAACAGCAATGAAAAGCCAGCTTATTCAGACTGAGAGCTTCACCCATGATCCATTTTCCACTGCACAAATAAACAACGGCCAAACATTGCCACATCAGCAAACAGCCACTACTAGTCGGAAGATAAGTTTTGGGTTAATTTTGTAAAGGGTGTAATTTGCAGTTAAATACAGAATTTGTTCTTGAAGAGGGCAATATTTCCCCTTCAACACACTGCATAGATCTCCAAACACCTCCTCTTCCATCAGTAACGCTACGGCAATAGCGGGCGTTGCCTCCTGTTAGTCAGACGGAGGAGGCATTGCACAGGGAAGGACTTAGCCTATCATTATGGAAACCAAATTCCTAAGAATAACAGAGGGGTGGGATTTTTATTCATGGGAAAATGATTTTATTTAGCTTTACTTCATAACAACCATAAAATCTAGATCTTAGTAGAGATCAGTATCTTTTTCCAGACCAACTGCCACATGTACAAGACCTTTGTAGCACTCCACTATGCCCACAAATTCATTACTGATATTCTTTCTCCCCCCAAATCTGCGTATAAAAGGAATGTCTTTTTTACAGGGTCTAAATACCAATATATCTAGACCAAGGTGGAAGAAGTGAAGCCCAAAGGTGAAGAAGGACCATGTTGGCATCTTCTCCTCTTCTGTATCAAAAAGATTCCAGGACAGGCACATGGCAGACAGGGAGGTGATTCAAGACAGCCAGCATGGCTTCACCAAGGGCAAGTCTTGCCTGACCAACCTAGTGGCCTTCTATGATGGAGTGACTACATCAGTGGACATGGGAAGAGCTACAGATGTCGTCTGTCCGGACCTGTGTAAGGCCTTTGACTCGGTCCTCCACAACATCCTTCTCTCTAAACTGGAGAGGTATGGATTTGATGGGTGGACTGTCCAGCGGATGAGGAATTGGTTGGATGGTCGCATCCAGAGGGTAGTGGTCAACAGCTCAATGTCCAGATGAAGATTGGTGACAAGTGGTGTCCCTCAGGAGTCCGTATTGGGACCAGTATTGTTTAATATCTTCATCAATGACATAGACAGTGGGATCGAGTGCACCCTCAGCAAGTTTGCAGATGACACCAAGCTGAGTGGTGTGGTTGACACACCTGAGGGACAGGATGCCATCCAGAGGGACCTGGACAAGCTCAAGAAGTGGGCCTGTGTGAACATCAGGAGGTGCAGCAAGGCCAAGTGCAGGGTCCTGCATCTGGGTTGGGGCAACCCCCAGTATCAATACAGGCTGGGGGATGAAGGGATTGAGAGCAGCCCTGCCAAGAAGGACTTGGGGGTACTGGTGGATGAAAAGCTGGACACGAGAAGGCAATGTGCGCTCGCAGCCCAGAAAGCCAACCATATCCTGGGCTGCATCCAAAGAAGCGTGGCCAGCAGGTCGAGGGAGGTGATTCTGCCCCTCTACTCTGCTCTGGTGAGACCCCACCGGCAGTGCTGCGTCCTGCTCTGGAGCCCTCAGCACAGGACAGACATGGACCTGTTGGAGCGGGTCCAGAGGAGGGCCACAGAAATGATCAGGGGGGTGGAACGCCTCTCCTGTGAAGAAAGGCTGAAAGAGTTGGGGTTGTTCAGCCTGGAGAAGAGAAGGCTTCAGGGAGACCTTATTGCGGCCTTTCAGTACTTAAAGGGGGCTGATAAGAAAGATGGGGACAAACTTTTTAGCAGGGCCTGTTGCGACAGGACAAGGAGGAATGGTTTTAAACTAAAAGAGGGTAGTTTCAGACTAGATATAAGGAAGACATTTTTTACAATGAGGGTGGTGAAACACTGGCACAGGTTGCCCAGAGAGGTGGTAGATGCCCCATCCCTGGAAACATTCAAGGTCAGGTTGGACGGGGCTCTGAGCAACCTGATCTAGTTGAAGATGTCCCTGCTCATTGCTAGGGGGTTGGACTAGATGACCTTTAAAGGTCCCTCCCAATCCAAACTATTCTATGATTCTATGATACATCTCTGACCTAACTTGAGGTCTGGCAGGGAAACAAAAGGGTTGGTATCCCCTGTTCTGATTACAACATTCAACCTGGCCAACAAAGACGTCCCTCTTTCTCCCTCCTACCACCAGCACTTCAGAAGTGGTCATCCATGCCTGCCATAACTGGAACAACTAGCTGATAACCAAGTTTAACCTAACTCTAGTTAAGGAAACTAGCACTCACTGATGTCAAGGGATTAAGAAGGCTATTCGGAAACATTCAGTTGTCATCTTACCGTTTTCTGGATCTAAGAAAAATTTATTGTTCCCAGCACCATAGAGAGAGTAGCGAATGTCACCATTGGACCCAATGTCAGCATCTTCAGCACTGATTTTAAGAATGACTTTGTTTGATGGAATGTCTTCAGGAAACAGTGCTGTGTATGCAACCTAGAGACAAAACCAGAAATGTAAGCTATGATGTAATAGCATTTTGTAGTCTTCGCAGAACCTTTTTTTTAAACTCTCTGTAGTGCATCTTTCTATATAGGAAACAATTTTCCTTTACGTAACACATTCCTGGAAATTCAAATCACTGTTAAGTTTTGAGGTGTCACAGAAACAAAGCCAAATTATGACTCTTAATAGGGTTCATCTTAGGTGTTAAGTGTGGTCTCATTTTCTATCTTCCGCTTGTTTCATCAACACCCATGAAATGGAAACTTTGATGAGTGTGCTAACGAAGACAACTGTTTTTATCACCTCATCCAGCAGCGTTTGAGGGAGATACAGACTGTGATTCCCCAGAGTGGTGCTTGCAATGACAGTGGTCCATCAGTGATAATGTAATCATGGGAATTATATGAGTATATGTATACAGATATATATAAAAAAAGATTCTGTAAGCAGTAATATTAAGGAACTCTGGGTTTCATCATGTCTTTTCTTTCAGACAGACCTTTCTATTGCAGCAATATCAGTTCCCCACACTGCCTTTCCACAGAATAAGAGACAGGCAGCACTGTGAAAGCTGGTCAGACCACACTGCATGCATGCCCGACAACATGAGACCAAGCTACATTCTTCTGCCTTTTCCACTGGGTCTCTGGCATCTGCCAGGTTCAGGAAGGCTGGGGTTAAACTAGATTGAAGACATTTCCACATTGGTTGTGAAGGGAAAGCACATTTTTTCTGCAGGGGAGGAGTGGCTGCCCAGTGCCACCTCACAACGCTTCATTTTTTCTAAAGCCAGCTAAGGTGGCTGTGGACAAGACTCCATTGCTAACTTTACTAGACCATTATCCTTCAGTCTTGGCTTCACAGACTGCTTTATCCTGCTCCTCTCCCAGATGACTCCAGAATTTTTCTACTAAGACTTTAAGGATGAAAATGGGCATCGCTTGTGAATACCTGTAAACAGCAGGGACGCCCATAGGGAAACCATCGCTTTCAACACAAGTCGATTGCTGTGGGTGTTGCTAACTCACCTGTTCACAAACTGGATTATTATCATTAACGTCAGTGACGGTCACTTCCACGGCAGCTTGGGTTACGAAGAGGCCATCCGTGGCAGTGATGTTCAGATGATAAACATCTTGCTCTTCCCGATCTAGAGGCCTTTTAACATAAACCTTCCATTCATTCTGAACCAGTCCCAGAGCGAACTTCCCTTTGGGGTTCCCTCCTGCAACGAGACAAGCCACACGCAATGGGCTGGGGTGTCCCTTCAGAGCTCCCACCTCGTTTAAACACAAAGACAGACACATTGTAGAGGACCTGGACTAAGCAGCCGTCATTTGTTTTACAGTGATCACTGCTTTCAGACTTGCAGACTCAGGAAATCTGTAATGAGATTACGCTCCCTGTGTTTATTGCCCCCCGAACGCCTTGTATGAAAGTGAACCAATAAGTTTCAGTGGAAACAAAATCCATTTAGCAGAGCTGAAGATGATCTCTTGTTTAGTTCCCCGTAAGGGCAATCAAATTCAAACTGTGAACAATCAATAGTCCTCTCAGGCTGGTACAATTGTCTTTCCACTTAGTCTCGGGAGAGGATGTAATACACAGTAGCTCTTGTTACCAAGACAGTTTCATTAGCGGTTGATTATGCAATCAAGGACTGGAAGTGGGTTCTATTAAGGAATCCTCTAATGAAAGCTTTATCATACAGCTGCGCCGTTCTTCTGCTCATTAAAATTCTAGTTTTAAAAAAAGTTTACACGACACAGGAAGACACATTAGTATTAAATAGTCCTAACAAGAGGTCATTTGAGGAGCAGTTGGAAGATAAGAAGTGCAGTTAGATCAAATGTATCCGAGAGTGAAAGCTGGTGAAAGGAGTGCCGAAGACAAAGCAGAACAGCTTTTTACCGTGCCGCAACACTGACACTGAACCTGGCAATGTTGCTTTTCCACATCATTAAATTGCCTGGTGGCAAAAGCAGGTTGGGAGAGGGAAAGTTTTGGTCCACGTCATCCTCAGGAAGGAAGTAAGGACATGTCACGTGTAGAAGGGCACAGTAATCAAGGCAGGCACAGTTGTTGTTAAAGTTTCCAACAGTTATTTACTCTTTCATCTGAAATGGTACAGTCCCTGGCCTGCTCCATGAAGGAAACACCTTCAATCACCTTCCTCCGAGCCCGACCTCAACCCCCTGTCAGACCAGATAGTAAAGTCTTTTAAATCAATGTTGTGGTTTAACCCAGGTAGGCAGCTAAGCTGCACGCAGCCGCTCGCTCATTCCCCCGCAGTGGGATGGGGCAGAGAATTGGAAGGGTAAAAGTGTGACAACTCATGGGTTGAGATAAAGACAGTTTAACAGGGAAAGCAAAAGCTGCACGCACAAGCAAAGAAAACAAAGGAATTCATGGCAAGTGTTCAGCCATTTCCAGGACAGCAGGGCTCCATTGTGCATAACAGTTACTTGGGAAGACAAATGCTATAACTCTGAACTTCCTCCTTCTTCCTCCAGCTTTATATGCTGAGCATGACGTCATATGGTATGGAATATCCCTGTGGTCAGTTGGGGTCAGCTGTCCCGCCTGTGTCCCCTCCCAGCTTCTTGTGCACCCCCAGCCTCCTCGCTGGTGGGGTGGGGTGAGGAGCAGAAAAGGCCTTGACTCTGTGTAAGCACTGCTCAGCAATAGCTAAAACATCCCTGTGTTATCAACACTGTTTTGGTCAAAAAACCAAAACATAGCTCCATACCAGCTGCTATGAAGAAAATTAACTCTACCCGAGGCAAAATCAGTTAAGCCAATTACCCAGTCTTCTGTGCCCGGTGTCTAACATAACCTTGGTCTGTAAAAACATATCTGCACATTTAATAATTTAGGATAGAGCACTATAGTCATAGCTAACTCATGTGCTATAGAAGCTGAGTGAGGACATAGAAAAAAGCATCTCCTGCTCCACTGGGTGAACTTTAATTCCAGCTAACTTGCTACTAGCTCTTTCCCCACCATATTACGCTTTCTCCTGTGCTCTCCCATGCAGGAACGCAATCTGAGAACTACTTTCCATGTTTGTCCTATATAAAAGTGGTGTAAAAATATTAAGGGAATGCTTATTCTTTTTTGTAACAGGATCAAGAATGTCAAGCAGGTTAGTGTACTTTTGCTTACAACTTATTCAGGGTCCTGACATGTGTCATGGGATCTGTCCAAGCTCAATGGAAGGACCAGGTTCTTAAATCTTCCTGTCTAGTACTTGTGTTGATTTGAGTAAATAAGTATTTAAAAAAAAATCCAAGGCTGAATTTATTTGAGCTGCCTCTGCTGTCAAGTGATTAGGTGTCACTGTTGTTGCTTCTGGTGTCAAAATTCTGTCAGTTCCCAGGGACCTTCTTAGCAAAAAAACAAGGCAGAGAAGATCTGAACTTGAAACTGAGCTTCAAACCAAGCAAAAAAGTCTAATGCACATTTCATACCTTCTTTCTACATCAAAAAGCAGAAAAGAGGTCACAGGCTGTAATCTATGCCTTCTTTATTAGGTACCAATTACAAGATAGACTGTTTTCTATTTAATATGAAAACTAAGTCAGTTGAGACAGGCTGAGCAAATCTTTCTTGCTAAGCATCACCATTTGTGCTAGCTGTAACTAGAAAAAAAGCATGTCAAAAAAGCATATTGTAATGAATAAGATTTCCAGAAAATTAGTCAGATAGGCATTATAATTATAAAAGGCCCTCTAATCATACAGAGCACAAAACTGATATCAAACACAGAAATTTTCTGTTGATAGAAGATTCCCTTTTTCGATCACAAAACCAAGCAGATCCCAATTTTCCCTATGACAGTCTGCAATAATCATCAGAGGACTCATTAAAACCTTGTTTAATCTGTTGTGTGATATAAACACATATTTCTCCTAAAGCGGGTTACACAGTATGTCGATGTGCAGATCTGAATACAATCCAAGGCAATGAGAATCTGTCCGTTGACTTGAGTCTTAATGTGACTTCAAAGAAGGTAGATCCCCGCTGATTGACATTAAATTATCTCTATTCAGTTCAACACCAGCATAAAAAAGCTTAACTCTGCTCTATAAAAGGCTGTAATCTTGTCATAGTGAGTTTAATGTTGTAAACCATTAATAAAAATGGGCTTAAATATTCTTATTTAGCTTCGTGATATCAGTCAGTGCTTTCCTGCATATTAGCCCTTTTGTAAAAGGCAATGATTAAGTGTCCCGACCAACTATGAAGCAATACACTCAAGGTATGGATATCCCATTGCTAAGAAAAGAGGAAAGGTAAAATCTAATTAAAATCAGCTGGTGGCTTTTATGGCTGGCAGTAACACTAGCTTCGAGCAATTTTAAAATCACTGTTGCTTTGTCGTTGATGGAATGGCTTTTAAATCATACGTAGGAATTTGGGGAGTATGTATAAAAAAACATCCTTGGGATCCCTTTTCCCCTCCTTTTCTCCACTAGCAAAGGATCAATTTGAATGACCAAGAAACCTGTTCAATAAGCAGCGAACATGTGTAACAGTTTATCTGCATGCCTTTTTCATTAGTGCTACCTTTCATTTTTTTCGCTTCTCAGGACTGTATACTTTGTTGATGGAACACAAAGGTGGAAGTTGTACTATAAAGTGTAACAGAAATAAAGAGATGTAAACACTAAAATACTGTCAAGGAAATACTCTTTAAAAAGGAAAGGCAAAAAAATCTACACTGTGGCCCAGGGAACCATTTTCTAGCACTTATACATATGTCTAGACGCAGATCTCATTCTGCAGTGATTAATTAACTTTTTCACTAATATATGTAAGCAGATTCAGTTTCCTAGGGGTGTTCTAATTAATTAGTTTTTCGCTCTGAATAATGTAGCTTTTCTAAATGGAAGCCTCCTGACTACATGTATTAATGGATTCTTCAAAATCTTTTGGCAGTTTTCTTATGTTCTGCTTTGAATCTCACAACAGTGAAGTGCTAGCTAGAAAAAGCACTCCAGTAACTTTTTAGAAAGGCTTTGAGGCTAAAAGAGTCAGCATTATCTTTTATCTTTTGTCACTTGAAGTTTAAATAATGCTCTCCCTCCCTCCCTAGTCAGCAAATAGTACAAAGCCAAATCAAACTCAAGTTTAAGAAAAGAAAGAAAACAGCCAGATACAAATGAAATGCAGAGACACAGTGATCCAAAATAAACAAATCCTGACACACATCATTACTAAAGCACACACAGAGGGAATTATAACGGCTAAAAGGGAACTGAAAACTGGAAGCCAGCAGTATCAGTTTTCACTGCAATGTCCCGATCTGGGAGGGGGAACTGAATATTTACTAACTTATTTATTTAGTTTCTCTCTTACATTTATGCATTTATTTAGATACTTTCAATTCCCAATTAGAACCGTAGGCATTTGCATCAAATAAAATCAATAGGTTTATCCTCCACTCCCAGTTTAAGATGTTGCATGTTTACTGAGCTGTCGAAATGATAAACCCAATCCTCTTAGCTTTAATATCGTACAATTGCAGACACTGTTCTTCAGCCTGCAGCACAAGTCCTCCCCAAACACTGAAACATCAATTTCTCCAGAATTCTAGGATCTCAAATATAAAATAAAAACAAACAAAAACCATCGCTTTGCTCATACTGGGCAATCAACCCAGCAAAAAACCTACTGTGTACAATGCCAGTTCTTTCTTCCAAAACACACTGTCCATCTTCCTTGTATTACGCTGAACCAAGCTTAAAGACTATTGTCTGTCCTTAGATTTACATGCCTGATGGAGCCTAATTAACATCACTGAGGAACACAAAACACTTTACTGTACCGAAGTCTTAGCAACTGACATTTTTCTGGTGGCTTCTCCGAGTTTACGACTGTTAAATCTCAGTAATATCTGGCTGGGTCTAGGCTGGGTAAACGTCCTAGCTAAACATCAGCAGAGCCCTGGTTTTAGCCAAACTGCCTCAAATGATATAGGCAATGACCTCAAATGAGCCTTAAAAAGAAAACTACTGTGCTCCCTAGGTGCACATTCCTATTGATTTTCTATTAAGATTTATACATAGGACTTTTGCTTTGTGAACATCTCCAGCTGCAATCAAACTACAAATAACAAAGGGTAAATGCAAAATTTTTTCCCCCACCATCAAATGCAGATGAACGTGGATTTGAAAATGGCAACTACTTGCCAGTAATCATGGAAACCATTCCTAAACTGAAGGAGTTCAAACCAGCATATATATTTATCCACCGGAACGTATCTACCACTTTTCAAAGTTGACCAGAAGACTGCAATAAGCATTTGTATTTCTCAAGAAAGTGTAAGGGACTCTTCAGTGATCACATCTGATCCAGAATGTTTATTTCTTTCATCTCCTAAATTATGATTTTTTCCATCTATCTTCTGTGTGCTACTTTTCTCCAGGTGCATTTGCACAAAGCTGGTTTTGGTGGATCATGTCATTCTCATAATTTTTTTTCTTCTCCCCTTTTGTCAGCGTCCTGTTTTTCCTCAGAGTTTGTTTATTGTATTCACAGAAGTTTCCATGGCTCAAAATGCCTCCAGAAAGCCACAGCATTTGAATAATTAATCATCTAGCTAATGTGAGTCCATGAAATACTCAAGTGCAGCTCCTGAGCTCAATTTGAGGTAGTGTGAATAGACTATTTCATTAGTTAAACTATACTTTAATATGTTTTGACATTTTAATCAAAAGAACCTAATTTCTCCTTGTGCATTTCCCAAATATATCAAAGGATATATATTCAAAGACAGTGCAATCTCTGAGCTCATACACTTTAGTAATTGTATAGGAGGTATTAGAGAAAGTTTTGGGCTTTGACACCTAATGTTTTCAAAAATTAAAATACCAGCAAAATATCTGACATATTTTGAACTGCGATAGAAATTAAGGTGATTTATGAATGATCTATAGATCCACTCACAGAATGATCTATAATTTTCGAGTCACATGTAACAGTTATTATTCAAAAGTCCAGTTTTTGCTAAATTAACAGCACAGGGATGTGAAGAAAACATTATGTAACTAAAAGCATAATTCATTATAAGAGATGACTGAAAGACTTCAGAACAAAGAGAAAAACAGTACCTTCAGCTAATGATCACGATTCACTAACATATCTTTGTTACAAACATGAAGGGTTTGCATTTCTTATAATTTCTATACCGGGATCCCCAAACTCCTTCAAATATCACAAAATCTCTAGGATGAGGCACTACTTATTTACTTTTAGATATGTGGGAATTGAGGCACCGGCAGCTAATGCACCTTGCCCAAAGCCTCCAAATCCTGTGCTTTATCCACAAGACTATTTTTGCCTCTACTTCTAATATCCTACAACACATCACAGTGCAAACACATAGTCTTTGCAAACCTTTAAACTGAATCCAGACTTTCAAGTACATGGTCAGAATGAATTTCTGGTTGCTTTGAAAATGATGCTACTTCTGATGTGTAACACAGGCAGTCTATGGCTAACTGGAATGTCCCTACACACCATCCCACCACCATTTCCAATCTGATAGCTAACAAAGGGGTAGGAGCCTTATCCTCAGAGCAGAATATACGAATGGTTATCCTGTTAGGTAAGTCATTTTTGGCCATAGCCTGCTTCCTATATGCAGTCTTGTGTAATTCTAATTCTATCGAGTGAGAAAAATGTGAATTTGCCCAATAATCTGATTACTAGGTAATTAATATTAGCTCTTGGATTGTGAAGGTTGGGGGGAGTGATAAAGTTGTTCCCTAACAAAATCTATTGGACAATGCAAGCTGTAGAAAAATAACTGCAGCACCCCATCACTCGTAACATACTCACACAAAAGCCAGTCTGAATCGAGGAGAAAAGAATGATAATAAATATAGCACAATAGGAAAGAGCAATGTTACCACACTTTGAAAAATATGTTAGTAATGTAATTGAAATGCCTTATGCTGTATATAACAATGCATGGCAGCTAACCAGCGCTTCTAAGTGGATTACTATTTCCCTGGCCAGAAATCTGTGCTGATAAGAAATGGCATCCCCCCACTCCTTCCAATGTAAAATTAATTCCTTTTTTTTCCCCCCATAAATAGTGGTATTTCAAAGTGACTCCTGCATGCACTTTCCTATCTCAAAAAGAAAAATGCTATTTTAAAAAAATGTAAATGCTTGGAAATATAAGGATTTTCTCCTTAAGAAGAAAATGTTCTTCTTCCCTTGGTTGAAACATTAGGTAGTGATGGTTTCCAAGCTGACATATCAATTATGATGGGTTGATGGGTCACACTACATTGCACTGCAGCAAATCATGAAGCATTAATCTTGAAAATTAGAGAGAGAAGAACCCAGACAGACAGACACTCCCTTTCCCTCTTTTCAGCTTTGCTAGTTGCTGCAAATTCTGTCCAAATTTAAAAAAAAAAAAAAAAATCAAAGAGCGATGCAATTGTCTGATTCACAGTGACAATGTAGCTGAAATTCTGCTACACGTTCACCTAAAACTGGACATATGCACAGTTCTTCAGTAAAGCTGGTTTGGGAAGAAGCAAGTTGTTTCTTACCTGTAATGTGGTAGCTAACCTGCCGGTTGACATCAGACGTGTCTTCATCCCAGGTGCTAAGAACAGCCACAACTTCCCCCGGAGGGTCACTCTCCTTCACTGACCCTCTGTACACCTCATGCTCAAAGACGGGTGCGTTATCATTTATATCTGTCACAGTAACTGAGACCAAGGTGGTTGATGACAAGGATAGAGCTTCCCCCAGATCTGAGGCCACCACTGCAAAGGTGAAAGCAGGATCCTTTTCATGGTCCAGATCCTTCAGTGTGCTGATCCAGCCACTGTTGCTATCAATGGTGAACGCTTCTGTGATCTTCTCCAGTTCCGATTCCACTGCAAGTGTATAGGTGACCTGCCCATTTGCACTCGAGTCTGCATCAACCGCTTTAACTTGCATAAGTTTTGTTCCTATAGGCATCCCTTCCATTATTATAGCGTCATAGCTAGCCGTTTCAAACATGGGCTTGTTGTCATTTACATCCAATACCTTAACCTCCACATCCACAGTCAACACAATGTCTACTTTGTCTAATTGAATGGTGGCCGCAACTTTGAAGTGAAAAGCAGGATTTGTCTCGTGGTCAAGTCTCTTATCCAGTTTCATGAGCCCCGTGTCTTGCTCTATGATGAAAACCCCATCTTTGTTGTTTTCAGTCAGCTCACCATTAACTGTGCTGTACAAAGCACCCTGATTAGGCAAAACATGCAGAATGTCAATGGTGCTACCTATGAGGGTGTCTTCTGCTATGGTAAAAGAATACTGGGGTTGAGAAAAGGAAGGCAAAATAGTTTCTGGGGGTAAAACATGGATGTAGACAGGAATGAGGGAATGCTTTACAGGAATGCCACCATCAACTGCTTTGACAAAAAATGACAGAACTGTGTTTTTCAGCTGGTTAAAACTACCCTTGGTGACCATCCATCCATTGTCTGGATCTATTTCAAGCAGATCAGCTACTGAAACGGAGGCTTCACTATATAGAGAATAGGTAATTCTGGAATTGGCTCCATCATCTGGATCTACTGCTTGCACTTGGGTCACCAAATAACCTTTCCCAACATCTGCTTTGACACTTGCTCTGTATTCGACCGTCATAAATTGAGGAGCGTTGTCATTCTCATCCACTACTATCACTCTCACAGTGCAAAACGTAGTCCTGCCACCTCCATCGAGGGCTCTCAAAAATATACCGATATCACTTTCCAGCGGGTTCTCCCGATCTAACCTCTCAGTTGTCAGAATCTGCCCATTGCTATCAATCAAAAATCGGTCCTTGGCAAAGTCATTTATTATGGAGTAGCTTATCTGGCCGTATACACCTGAATCCCCATCTGTTGCCTTCACATGGATTACCTTAGTTCCAGGAGCAGCGTTTTCTCTAACCTCTGCAACATAAACGCTCTGCGAAAACACAGGGCTGTAGAGGTTGGCCCCGAGGATCTGTATGTGCACCTGAGCTGTGCTGGTGAACAGCCCGTCTGACACAGAGACATTTAGGCTGTACATGGGCTCCATTCTCTGTTTGCGATGGTTGGAAAGGGTGATAACGCCACTCTTGCTGTCCATAATAAAACTGGTTCGATCATTTCCTGATAGGATGCTGTACTCCAGTCTGTCAAAATCAGAGCTGTCGGCATCAGAGGCTTGGACGCAAGTCACAAAATGACCCCGAGGTGCCAGTTCGCTCACATACGATTCATATATTAACTGGTTAAAAACTGGAGGGTTGTCATTCATATCTGTTATTGAGATACTAACAAGAACCTCACTGCTTAGTGGTGGGAACCCATTATCGGTTGCTCTGACTTTCAAGCTGCACTGCTGTATGAGTTCATGATCCAGCATCCGAGCTGTCAGAATTAGGCCACTGGTGCTGTCTATATGGAAATAGTCTGTGCTGTTAAAGGTGTCCTGGACTATCTGATACTGCACAATCTTGTTATTGTCAGAGTCAGCATCAATAGCAACAACCTGCAGTACAGGAGTCCCAATCAAAGATGCTTCAGACAAAGTAGCATTATAAGCTGACTGATCAAAAACTGGAGGATTATCGTTAACATCATTAATGATCAAGTCCACAGTGACCTCAGCTCGAGCGCCAGTGAGGGCATCGCTGGCTCGCACCATCAGCTTGAAAAGAGAATTTATTTCATAGTCCAGTGGGCTGATGACACTCAGAACTCCAGTATCAAAGTCAATATTAAACTGGTTGTAGGGATCTCCATCGACAATGATATAAATGATACCCTGACCTTCTGGACTGGTTGCATTTATGCTTAAAATTGGCGTGTGCATTTCTACATCTTCATTCACGGAAGCTGTATAGAAGGGCTTGTCAAATACAGGCATCGCTTTGTTAACAATAGTAATGGGGAGCTCTACCGAAGCAGACAATGATGGGTTACCGCCATCTTTTGCAAGAATGACAACCAAATACTCTATGTTAGACAAATCAGAATTGAAGGCTTCTTTTAAAGTGACGCTACCAGATCCTCTATCAATTTCAAAATGCCCGTAGTCTTCCTTCAGAAGATATGACACCTCACCATTTTCACCCTTATCTTTATCAATAGCCGTCACTCGATATATCAGGGTACCAGGCTCAGCATCGACTTGCACAGCAGCGTAGTATGGAAGCCCCACGAACACCGGGGCATTGTCATTTATGTCCTCAATGTAAACCCTCACCACCACTCGAGTGACACGAAGGTGATCTAGTTCACGGCTTGCTTCCACCACCAACTCATACAGCTCTTGTTCCTCTCGGTCGAAGGGGATGCCAGTTGTCTGAATGACTCCTGAGGTGGATTTGATTTTAAATTTGTTGCCTGGGTTTAATATACTGTATTTCAAAGGCTCATTGAGACGGTTACCAACAGCATTCACCACAGCAATCTTTGTGATATTGGTGCTGTTTTCTGAGATAGAAGTGGAATAAAAATTTTGTGTGAAATGGAGCCCACTATCCATGGCTTCTTTTACCATTATTGTCACCATAGCAGTGCTATAAAATTTCCCATCAGATACTCTTACTATTAGCATATAATGGTCTTTGGAGAGGCTATTGTTTTTAATGGTGAGTACCCCTGTGCTTGAATCAATTAAAAAATGGTCCATATTGCCTTCAATTAGACTATATGTTAGTTCAGGAGGGATCTCTGAATCTGGGTCTGTAGCCTTGACTTTGAGAACCTCAACACCAACATACGTGGGCAGGAGCAAGACTGTCTCAAATACGGCCTGGCTGAAGACTGGTGGGTTGTCATTGACATCAGTTACCTCAATGGTCACTTCAACTGGGCTCTCTGCTGTAAGCTGGGGGTTCCCACTGTCTCTAACATGCACGTGGAAGTGGAAGTGGGCTATTGTTTCGTGATCTAAATTTGCAATTGTTCTGATTGCACCTGTGCTGGAATCCACCGTGAAATACTTTTTTGCAGTAGATTCAACAATCTGGTAGACAAGTAAAGCATTCTGGTTGCTGTCAGCATCAGTGGCACGTATCACGAGGGGACTGTTATTCGCACTCCGGACTATGCTATTTACAGGAGCAGCTTCGCTTATGCTGCCTGAGTACTGAGAGAAGAGAAAAACTGGTGGGTTATCATTTTCATCAACAATCTGAATGTTCACAGTGGCATTTGATGCCATGCCTGCCATATTTGTTGCCTGTATGATGAGCTGATAGAAGGAAGCACGTTCATAGTCAAGGGCCTTTTGACTGGTGATCACTCCAGAATATGGGTTTATGGTGAAGACTCCATCCACATTCCCATCTTTAACCTCATAAACTAGCGTGGACTGACTGATTGCAGAGAGAGAGATGACAGAAGTACCAATATCCACATTTTCATTAACCTCCGCTTGGTATTCTTTGAGAGTGAACTTAGGGTGGGAGTTATCTGCCATCGTCACAGATATCCGCACAATTGCTGTTGCAGACAATGGTGGAGAACCTTGATCAGTCACTTTGACTGACAGAACAAACTGTCCCATTGTGGTTAAGTCTGGCTCCTTCAGTAATGTAATGATCCCTAAAACTGGTTCAATCTTGAATGTGTTTCCTGTATTTCCTAAAACACAAATATTGGAAGCAAATTAGAAATGAAATACAATGCACTTAATGATAATTTAAACCAGGAGCAATTAGCTGCAAGTTTAAGTTAAAGGCAGTTATTGAAAAAAAAACCCCGAACATAAAAGAATTCTAAAGGCCCTTCCAGCCTTCCTTTCTGAAAATCAGGTATCTCAGTAGATGGTATAAGTGTTCAAACCATCAGAAACTCAGGTGCTGCTATCTATATCTTGACTCTGAGTATCAACATCTGAGCAAGTGCTGCATGTACATTACTCCTACTGAAGTAGGAAAAAGCATCCCTAAATTATGGGAATTAGTCAAATACATGTACACTTAAGGCAAAGAAACTAGATCAGAGGCTAACAAGCCAATTACATGACAAATGGATAACAACTCAGGCTCTTAATTGAAACGAATATTAAGCAACTGTAGAGAAGATTACAGTAGTTCAAGACTCAAAGAACTGAATATAAGAAGGTCAAAGTGGCATTTAGAAAAATAAAGCAGAACAAATAGCATAGAAAAGAGATTCAAGTATCTTGCGGCACAAAGGTTTATCGTATGATCTCTGAAAAGGACGAATCTAGATGAATGAGATTTAGCAGAAAATGTCATGAAGTGTCTGTTATAACATGAAAGCAGGGATATCACTGACTGCATAAAGGTGAAAACAGTGAGTTTGGATCAAGGACCTTCTTTGGGGTCTTTTTGCCAACCTCTTCTTTAGCAAGACAGATTCAAATCTTTTGATATGTATCCTTACCCTGTAATTAGAGATCACCTTATCAGGCAATCTGCATTTTGCTGGTTCCTTGAGCGCCTGCTTAAAGTATAGGATGCTGCATGTGTATATGGCATGTATAAGCATACAGACTCTTTTTCTAAATTTGATTCTAAATACAAACAGCATGTACTGAGTTACAGCGATTCCAATCATTACAACATGTTCCTGCTGTTGTAATTTACACTTTAAAATCTAGAACTGCTTCCAATCTACAGTCAAGCATCCATCCATGACCTGGAGAGAAATATGTCTCAGGTAACTGGTGATAAACAAGAGATTTTCTTTTAATGGTGATGGTTACAGGTGCTGTGCACAGAGCAGTAAATGTGAAAATTGTAGCTGGAATACCAAATACATGGAATCCTAAATGAAGTGAGTTAATGTGAACTATTTTTAAGATGTGATGCACTATCTGTTGTAAATTCTGGGGCTTGGAGGCTAATTTAAGCTACATACTACTGTATGTAGTTCAATACTGGTAGTGGCTTTCTATTTATATCCATCCTTTCAGATCAGTAAAGTTTACTCTACTAGCTAAAACAAAAATTGTGCTATTCACTGAGGAGCTGAGATCCTGCCAGAGCTACAAATTCTCATAAAAATCACAGTATCTGTGACATTTGCAGACACTACAAATGCTGCTGCAGTTATTTTGTCAGTGCTTACTAATACAAATAATTTTTAGCCACTGACTGCCTCATGTAAGGCCAGAGCTGGTTCTTCTTTAGGAACTTCTTACGAAATTACACAAAAGTTACTTTCTTTACCAATTGCTCTCTTCACATGTAGGGTGATGTAAGTAATTCCCCTGAATGAAAGGGCTGTGTACAATCTGAATGCTGCGGTTAAAATCAGTATCTTCAAGTGCAGATTTTATGGATCACAGAAACAACAGCAGCAGAAGACTGAATTTTGATGCATCTGGGATTGGAACATCTGTGGATAATGAAACTGGGGGAGTGCGTGGCTTACAGTAAATGGAAGTTTGAAGTCTGACACTGCAGGGAGAGCCCACGATGAAACAGAAACAGGCTGTAATGGAAGAGAGAGCCTCTCAAAAAGAGAAGAACATGCAGACTAAAAAGCACCATCTAATAGCTAAAGCATCCTTTCTAATTATCATATTTTTCTGTTTGCATCATGTATGATTACATTACCATTGTATGGGAGCCATACTCCTGGCCTGTCAGGTTGCTCTTTACATTGTGGTGGCACCTAGAGGTGATTGGGTTGGAGCCCATGATAGTAATAAGGTGTCAAGAAAAAGCTGGGAACAGTCTTGAAAATCATTGCCCTGGGAATCTGATCAGGTCTGCTCAGAGTTCGTTCTATAAGGCACAGCGTTGTCCTGCCTGGGCACGTGTAGAATTTCCTCTGATCTAAGTTAAAGGCCACTGGAGAATACTGAGAAATAACTGGTAAGACCAAATGCAGTGCGTAAAGGAAATATTTGTTTTGTAGTGCTAAGATCTTTGTAGGATCGCAAGGGTCTAAGTTCAACACTTTTAGCTGCAAAAAACTTCACCTCGTGGTTTGCTTAAGGGTTTGCTCTCCTTCCACAGAGCATATGGGCAATGACAGAAAAAGTTCCTTGGGTCTTCTCTAAGCTTCAGGTTATATCAGCTTAATTTAAGGTGTGAGCTTGAACTATATGGAGTTAAGTCAATATGAGATGCTGTAGATATTCTTATTTCGTTACTTATGTTTTGTCATTTATCCTGTTCCTGTTCCTAATTGACGTACGCCATCCTAGCTAGTGCCAAGGCTTTATAATAATATAGGGATAAATAATGATCCTGCAGGATCAGAGCCTAATGCTGGGAAAGGCTTGTGACCTGATTAATATGGGGACAATATGCAGTATATGAGACTTCTTTTTAGGGCAATATACGTTTCAAGTTTTGCTATTATTACAATGGAAAGACTCATATTACTAAAGAAAAAAAAACCAGTAGAAACGAAACATAAAAAAATCCAAAGGTTACAAATTTCTACTTCCTTCTCTCTTTTTCCAGGCATCCCTCTTGTATACATGTTAATGGTTTATCTCAGATCCATATGAGCCAGAGGAAGTTACATTCACCTGCATGTGCAGCAGAGATAATGCAAATTCCTCATGACCGTGCTGTTGCACCGGCAGAGGAATGCTTTGGTGGTACAGATTATGTGGTGAACATAAATATCCAGAGCTTAACAGCAAAAGCAATTTTAATCTGGTATCACCATGCCCTCCCCTAGTTTCAAGAGACCTTGTGCCATTAAAATGCTACGGCTTTGCTGACAGAAGTTTTTAGCATAGCCCTGGTCTTAGTCTGCATGCTCCTCTGATCCGAATATTGGCAAAGATGCCAGGACATACCAGCTGTGGTGGCATTTGTTTATGGAGGATCCAATGTGTAGTAGACTGAAGCCAGCAACCTGAAAACAAGTCACTGGCTGTAGCTTTCAATAACTATCTTCTGTGATGGTTTTGAACCAATGACTTAGAGGTAAAAGGCTCTGTAGCCACCTAGTGAATGTGAATGAGATTCTGTTCAGACAGGTTTTGGGTATAGTAACTTCAAAATAAAAAACAACCAACAGGAAGGTGTCTCCTTTGCCCAGCGTGAGAGAGAAGGGGTCTACCAGGAGAAGGTAGACCAAAGAATTTGATTGACCACCATCACAGCACTGCTCTATGTATGGCATGAATTGTGATGCTACATTTTCAGCCTCTGTCCTAACCTGCTTCAATAGTGTAGATAAGCTCTGCGTTTTCTCCTTTGTCTTTGTCCAAAGCTGTGACCTGCAAGACTGCTGATCCAACTGCTGCTGATTCAAACACCGAGGCTTCGTACAATGGGCTGGTAAAGTATGGACTATGGTCATTGGAGTCTTCCACATTTATGATGACTCTGGCCAGGTTTCTTCTATAAGGGAATTCTTGATCTCGGACCTATAGAACAAGTGCATAATACACATCTTGATATCCAACTAGTAAAACTTCATAAGTATTACTCATCTGAGTGCTAATAATACTTTCAATTCTATTTAATACAAAGTAATGAAAAAATCCATTTGTCCCAAAGAACAGTCTAAAATACATTCACAAGCGAGATGGTAGATAGTAAAATTAAAGAAACAGGAAGAGCTTAGGGAGGTTTTTTTTCACTTGTGAAAAAATGCATGGCAACTAATCATCATGACATGAATTTTTAAAGTGGTAACCACATGACATCTTAAATTCAGTTTTAGGTTTGCAAGAAATACTTTTTTTTAAATACATGCTAAATGGTCATGCCTTTGCCCTGCTATTCCCTGCTTTATAGCATAGAGGCAAATATACCTTGCCCATTGCTCCTTCTTTCAAAGAGCTACAAACAATTTTACCCACTATGATCAGTTGTGTGTCAGTCTAGTGCTTGTAGCTGCCAATGGACTTCTTCATCATTATATATGTACATATCTTTTTGAAGATGATGATATCAATAGTAGAGTAGGAATTACCTTAAGAAGTGCTGAGTGCTCCCAACAGAGGTATCATTTATCACACCTCCCTCAACCCCATACAAAATATCTCAGCACTGCTACACTGATAATCCTGCCAACATGATCCCCAAAAGTTTGGTTCCTCTTAAATAGAGCAAAAAACCTGTTGTGCCAGGTGGAGATCAAAACCAAGCACCAGGAAATGACCTCTGTCAGCCATGAATCTCTGTGATTCAGTTTATATTTATTTCTTAGCCTACTCGCCAAAGGACTTGCAGCTTGTTACTCTGCGAGCTGAGACCCCACTCAGCTAAGACCCCATGCTGGATCTCACAGCAGCTCTCTGATTCCTAGGGTCCCCCGCCCAAAGATGGCCCCGTACCCAACACGTCATGAGCTGTTCCTTCAAATATCTCTTCTGCAGGAGTCTTAAGTGGTTAAAGAAAATAGCAGACTACAATGTTTAAACTAACACAGATTTTTTTTTAATTAACCTCTGGTCCACAATCTACAAACTTCACTTGAAAACAGACAGACTTATGTTCTGTAATTTAGGCACACTGAATAAAAAATGGTAATTTTTTTTTTTTCTGCATACCCAAACATTTGGAAATGTAGATGAAAGCTATTTTATATATCAACAGTTTATGTACTGAAATAAGTCTGTAAAAGTGAACTATAAACAAGGTTTGTATTCAGAAAGGCTGTAGCATTCTCTATGGCAAGAAAGCAGTTATCTCCCTGCAAATAACTTCTCAAATAACTTTCAGCCTCACTTCAGAAACTCTGAAAATTACCTTGAGTGAGAGGTCCAGATGCCAAAAGATTAAATACTTTCCTGCTTGCTCTCCCTTGAGACAGCAAATCATATCATGTTCCATACAATGAATTCACAATAGGTTTCCCAAAAAGCCCAAATAAAAAATGTAAACTAAATACACAGCAGGGCAGGCAAGATGAAATTAATGACTACTTACTGCACTAAGAGTCTTTTGCTCATGTAAAGACTAAGGCACATATGCACCTGAAGCAGCAGTGATTGTGTCCTGAGCCAAGTGAATATTGCATTCTTACCATGACATTAAGGATGTGCTTATCTTGAGCTTCGTGGTCTAATCTCTCCGCAGTATAGAGCACCCCAGTGCTGGGATCAATTCTGAATTTTCTCATGCTGACTGTATCGATGCTGCTGTGAATAGTGTAGCTCAACTTATGCTTTTCATCTCTGTCTATAGCTTCAATTTGTAGAATTTCAGTATCAGGGAGGATGTCCTCTGAAATGGTGACATCGTAACTGGGGTGAGAGAATTCTGGGCCATTATCATTGTTATCCAACACTTTGATAAGAACCTAAAGTTAATAAAAGAAAAACATTTGAAGTTATTGAAGTCTAGTCAGATTACTGAATAGGCACCTAGAGAAATGTAATTTGCTTTAGATGGCTGATGATGTTATGCTGCTATATGGTGGGACTGACAAACATAATTTAATATTAAATGCTTGTTGTTCAGATCAAAAGAAATAGTAAGGATATGACTTTGGAGGCAAAATGTTCCCAATTATAAGATCTACTCAGAGCCTGACAAAAAAGTCCATATTTTCAGTATCTATAGATTGGAAAATATTCCTGCAATGGTCATAGAAAAGGTTTTGTTGTCCCTTGTAACTGCTCTGGTTACAAGAGACTTCTAGAGCTATTATGGGATTTCCTTTCCCCTTCACTATTAATAAGGCTATAAAAGAATCCTTTTCATGTTACTTAAATCTGCTTTTTATACAACCAGGATTTGGCTAAATCCTGTGTTGTTTTCTGCCCGATATATTGCATTGGGACATACTAGCAATGTCAAATCGTGACAGCAGGGGAGACTTCAAGTTGCTGTTACACCTTAACCTGTGTTAGGAACGGTGACACGTGATGCGGTGAGAACAGGAGACATGACCTCACAACCAAGCAAGCCCACGCCACACGGATCAATACATACCACCAAGGACAGGGAATCTCAGGGTGCTGGTGACAGAGAAGGATTATTTTTATGGTTTCATCCTTGCTCTTCCTTTGCCAGTGATGGTTGTCTTTATTGCCAACTAATTCATTTTCCCCTCGAACACCTATTTGCCTCCCTTCTGTTGCGGTTTATGAACGGTAGGACTTCTGCTAAAAATGTGAATGAACGCTGTGCCATTTGCTTCAAGTCTGTCTTTAAGATGTCGGTATTGATCCTTAAAGAAACTTGGAGAGGGGGAAGGCAGCCAGGATGCTGCTGTTGCTGCCTATTACACTCATTTCAATATCTCACAAGCTGACCCTGGTAACTAATAAGAATCACTATTTTCCAAGCTTTGCCTTTCAAAAGTTATGTGACCGTGCAATGTTATGCGTGTGTGGCTCTGATGAGGTTTTGTGTTTTTCACCGTTGGAGGAGTCACCCCATGGAAAAAATCTGCTTTCCAGACTTTGTATGCTATAGATTACTTTGGGCAGCATGGCAGCAAGACCCTTGACAAACTACGCAATACTGAAAGACAAAATGCAAAGAGTTGCCTCTTTTTCAGTGCTGGAAACAAAAAGTATCTTTTGCAGAATATGCTTGTGAAAGCACACACCTAATTTTACAGTGAGTGAAACGGAACAATCTTTTTATTCAAAGGCTTTGAAATAAGAAATAGTCCAATGAACGACATGGGAAAGGCCATGCACAGGACTCTTCCCTAAGACTAAGAGAATCGACCCATCCCTCATGATATTTTCTTTGTACTGAAAAGTACTTGGCTCTTTTTTAAGCAAATATTTTATTACTTTGCTTGATCAAGCCCTGTTCACCCATCTTAACAGAAGAAAAATACAGTTATACTTTTACTGCAGTATTGCACAAACAGATGTTGGCCTCAGAGAGAAATGAAACTTTAGATTTCCATGATATGTGGAAGGTTTTGCAGAACACATTACCAGAAGGAACATGAGCACTTGTAAGCAGCAGTCGTAATGAACTAGCCTGGGAACTGTTTAAAAGACAGCTGAAATAAAATGCTCTGTAAGCTAAATGGCATAGGACTTCAACCGCGCATTCCATACAATTTAATTTTCACCAGGTTATGGTACGCCAGAGTGGGCGAAGCTTATATGAAGTTATGCTTCAGTCTTGGACAGATAGCAATAAAATTGGGGGGACATATACATCGCTGCTCCTATAACAATGATGAAGAATTACTTGGGTTTTTATATTTTTGTTGTTGCTATACAATATATCAAAGCATGTTTCTGACCTGACTAAGGAAAAAAAAAGCCAAACCCACATCTGAAAAATATGTGAAGAAATGAGTTCTAATATAAGAAAGCAAGCCCGAGGAAAAAATGAAAGTCCTCAACTCTACTCTAATGGGACACAGAGCCAGTGCTGAACCACTTTTGTTAGTGTAAGGAAGAGGCACTGAAGCAATATGAGTTGGGGATAATCTGATTACCAGTGTTTAATACTTAAAGGCATCTTCTCGAGCAGTTTTGATACCCTCAGTCCTTGCCAGGTACCACTGTAACATGGTTGGATTATTTTCTGCTGCATTGTTAACACAGACAACACCACCATTCATTTTACTTTTAATTAGTGGCCAAAAACTTTGTCATGTATTGTTTTAGATGGTCTAACAGAGAAGTAAAAACTTTTCAAATGGATTTGACTGAAAATACCATGAGTGTTTGATTCTGCTGATGCTAGTACAGCACAGTCTACCTTGAACAAGTAAGCTGCCATGTGAGGGACAGGCTCGTATCTGTGAATTTGTTTTTAACATTGCTGTGTGCAAGCTCAAGCTATTCTGTAAGGCTAGAAAAAAAAAGTAGAGACGCACACCCATGTGTCTTAAAGGTACTGCTACAGCGGTGGCATGCTGTTTTGTTTGCGTGGTGCATGATCGCCCCAGTGCTGGGGTTCACTTACCATTATATCTAATGCATTTTGGGATCACTGGCAAATTGGGAAAGCAGAGAAAGGCATAAAGCTTTAGCCACCACAAAGCTTGCACTGTGACCGTGCAAGCCACAGCTCCGTGATTTATGCCTTCACCAGACTGCATAAACTAAACAGGGTGGGACTGGATCAGCATCAGAGACCAAGGGTAAGCCGTGAGACTACGGAAATTATAATGTGGATTCACAAAGCAGCATTCCTTCCCACTGGAAAAGGTATAAGCTAACGCCCTGACACACAGATATGGACGATGATGGTGCTTGGGGAGTGGGAGGCATGGGAGGCATGGAGAGGGGAAAAGATAAAAAAATTGAGGTCCTCATTCACTGTGATCATCAAACTTTCAGGGAACTATGCACTTAACATTGCTTTGATAGTTTCCAGAAAATAACTACTTTTTTTTTTTTTTCTCCCCTTTCACTTCATATCTACTATAAAACTGATCAAGTGCCTTTTTAAGTGGCAGGCATCTTCCTCCCCAGAGATGATAGTATTTTAATGATTTGTCAAGTGATCCACATTGAAATACGCATTATTTATTACATACTCTGCATTTCAACAGCCACTTCCATCTGGAGATGGAAGGCAGAGGGTTAGAGAAGCTAATGAATAAAGAGGTCATTATTGATTCACAATTTCTTCTATTAAAGCAGTTAAGAGTATTTCTAATTTTTGTCAGCTGTCCCTCAAAATCCCCGAGAGTTAACTTTAATTTTAACATTATGGTCTCTCCTTTACTAGAGGGGGGTGAATTTTCCTTGCAACAAAAGCAAGTTAGATTATACACGGGAATACTAATTATACAGAGCTCTGTTAAACCCACAAGCTATGGAAAAGGTGAAAATGGAACTCTCTTATGTTCTTAAAAATTTAACTGTCTTGGGAGCTACCTGAAACAAAATCAGGTAAAATAAAAAGGAACTTAAGTGCCGTTTTAAATAGATATTAGTCCTTCAATTCTTATAACACTTTTGAGGAGCAAGTGACTATTATTATCCCCATCCTTTGCCCAGGAAAACACTGCCTTCCAGCAAGGTTAAATGACTTACCAAAGCCACATGAGAAGTGCAGTGGCAAAGCTGGGGAAGATGTTTTAGGTTTATTTTTGAGCCACGACCCTTTTATTAGGTCACCTTAAAATGTCACCTTCCTATGCAGAAGAGTTCCTGCTCCAGCAGAATGACTTCTAGTAAGTTGTTACTTAAAAAGAGGGGGCAATCTTTTCCTTTAGTAACGGACAAATGTTACACTGACATGAACACCAGGCTCATAGAAAACCTGATCCTACAAACATATGTGAAGTTGAGTAAGCCGAATTCCACCAGATCGTTAATATGAGGAAAGTTACTCAAATTCGTTTAACGGCTGCCAAACTCAGGCATAAAGTCTTGGTACTACTGCCAAATTTCCCATTGACTTCAAAAGGGCCAGCATTCTGCTCCTCGAAGCCTTAAGCTTTAGCCAGCCTGCAGCACGTCTTTCACCCAAAATCAAGTGTTATCCTACCGAGGCGACTCAAAGACTCAGAGTGTATGTGTAATTTAATACTTTCTTCATATTTATTTCCAAATGGAAGATATGGCAAGAATGAGCTGTGTTGCATAAATATCCTTTATTTCTGTGTAGGTGCCTGGGGTGTTAAGCTGTGACAATACCCATTGTGTAAAATCAAAGACAGGCTTTAAAAGTTTCCTAACACATCTCCGAAAGGTGACGAACGGAAATGTTTACTGTTTATTTGCTGCTAAGTAGGGATTCCTCTTTGCTGAGGACTGTGCAAGGTTACTGACTAAACCACTTTTCCTAGACAAACATTAGCTGCAAGTCTTTTTTCCACGCTCATAAAGCAAACATGCAGTAAAGCAGTCTCTGCCCGGTTATCCTTGAAAGCTCATATCTTTTCCAGCGCGTTGCGGGCTCCAGAAAGGCAGGCTTGCCTCCTTCTGCTTCCATTGTGCAGAGCCTAATTTATAGTCTGAACAAGCACCTCGCTATAAAAGATTTGCTTCTCCCTGCTCACTTCCTATTTCCCACAGTTAAAGCAAGTTTCAAATAAAGGATTCACGGGCCTCCAAGCTTACAAATTAGGCAAAGTAACACTCAGAGCATTAGCAAAGACTTTGTATTCAAAATGGTAAGTGAAAGGCCTAGAGAAATACAATCAAATCAAAGCAGGACAAAACCTAATGCAGGAAGTCTCTCCAAAGCTGTTTTTAATGTTGCCCATCACAAATACCTTTGGTTTAGGCACAAACGTATTTGACTGAAAACTGGATAAATGCCAGGAGCTGCTTTAGAGACATTTGAAGCTGGAAGAATCTGCTTGGCTAATTGCTTGGTCTGGGCACAGTGTTGTAGTACAACCTATTAAGTGCCTGAATTGCTTAAAATCAGGTTACGCTTTTGTACAGGTTTTGAAAACCTATTTTGATTTAATATTGCTTTCAATAGTGTTACCACACAGCTTTATTTGCTACTTCCTGACAAGTTTTTCTCTTTCCCAAACCCCAACCTTAACATAAAAATGCAAACAGTTTCCCTATTGACCTCAGTAGCCTGTTATTTATACTTTACCATGCCCCTTGTGTTATGTTAAAATGGGGGAAAAGGTCTTTGTTTCACAGGCAAGGCAGTGCTGAGATCGCTGGATGGGACAGAAGAAAATCAAGGATTGGGTTGGTTCTAGTTTGGAGGAAATATTCAACTGAGCAAAAGTGAAAAATTGAATTGAAACACCACGTCTTCTTGTCTGCCCTAGAAGAATCCACAGCCCAGAACCTCTTCTGGTGGGCTCTAATGTCTTATCTGCATTTTGGCCATGGTCCTCTAAGAAGAGCTTTTCACCATTCAGTTAAAAGAATCACCCTCACTCGGGGTGATTGATCATCTCCTCTTTGTTAAGAAACAATCTGATAAAGAAAAGGTGTTCTCTGAAAGGTGGGACCAAGTTTGCTATCCTGAAACTTGCAGCTAAAGGTCAATCCTGAGCAGAAGAATAAACAGAAGTCCACAACCTTCTGCAAGGAAAGACAGAAAGGGGCAATGAGCAATAACTTGCCCCGTCTGCTCTTCCAGCCTGGTTGGCTCCAGCTGAAGGTATTACAAACAGCCATATATTGATCTGCAAAAACTTTTCAGAGGGAACTGCATGTTCTTCTCTGAGTGTCCACTCAGCTGGGAAATAGTGAGATGGTTTTGCAATAAGTGAAACTGAGGCACTTTTTGCCTCCTAGCTTGGAAGCATCAGCCTTCATGCTTTAAAGCATCGTTTTTAGAGCAGTTAGGATGATGAGGAAGGAGGAGAAGGCAAGAAAATAAGCAAGAAGTAAAACTGTCTTTTTCATATAATACCATGACTCCAGGAGGCTGTTCTTAAAAAAAAAAAATTATCCGCTAGTACAACATTCTCAATAAAAGTGAAAAATTATCACCACTTAGATGATTGTACCCCACTGAACCATACTTCTGTGGGTATTTTAGCAAAACTCAACAGTATGTACTACAAATAAATAAATAAATGCTATTCCTATGTTGTGCTTGGATGTAAAGGATCTGAGTCGTTCAGTAAAAAAAAGGAGGCTTTGGGATAAACCTGACTTATGACCAAGAGAACCTCTAATGCTACACAGTCAAAATTGCGGCAGGAGTCGGCATTTAGGTACCGTGACACTGACTTCTTGCTGGGAGGTTCCTCTCTCTGCTCAAGACCCTCTCCCAGCCCGAAGGGAGGCGGGGGTGGTGGGGAGGAGCAGGGTCACTGCTCGGAGCTGCTGTCCCGGCTCTCTCCAGCACGTGGGATGCAGAAGCCCCGTCCCCTCCCCAAGGCCAACGGCTCGCCTGGCAGCTGCAGGCATCGCGTTTCGCGGGGATTTAGAGCCAACGTACGCCTCAACCTTTAATAAATTACCATGTGGCCTTGAGCAATGATGAATTAAGCTAAGGGAAAAAACCAAAAGCTCTCCCTGGCTAAGTCAGGAGACTTAACCTTCCTAGAAGTTAATCAACGTGACAGAAGCTTTATACCCATACTCCAAATATATAAATCAAGCGAGTCAACATTTCTTCATCTTTGCCCCCTCCATCCCTCCCCATCACGGCTCTGCTGCCGGGATGGCTGGGGCTCAGCTGCACGGGCAGCACAGAGAGTGGCAGCGGCTCAACAAGTCCTGGCGCTTTGCTTCTCACTCCAGAGACTGTATTCCTTTTTGGCATCCTGATCATGCCCAAACCAAATAGGCTTTCAGTGAAAAAGGAAGTTTTTTAACTTTTTTTTTTTTTTTTAATATTCCTTATGTTCTTTCCGTCTCTTTTCACAACAGCGAACTGCTAATACAACAGATGTAACTTTTAAATCAAAATGATTTCCTTCCTCTCACGGTACGGTAGTGAACCATGTGCGCAGTAAGGCATGAAGGAAGCCAACAGTTTATCGGAGTTTCAGGCGTGCAGGAACATTGCTGAAGAAACTTATGCGAGTCCGTGCCAGCGATCATGTTACCGAAGCAAAAATCTTCGGCATTTTTACGCTGTATTTTACCACCTCCAACTGTGTAATAGACAAAAGGCCAGGAAGAGATAAAGGGAAACAGGTGGGGTGGAATAAAAAGCAAGACTGTTCCATTTGGCACGGTGATCATCAGCTGTTTCATAATAAACCATCGCGCTTTGGGGGGGGGCTTTATATTATTTTATTGTTATACAAGGGGATGAATTTATACATTTGCTTTCCCCCCACTTCCTCTTCTACGACATCTTCTGGCAGCTATAGTTAAAAATGCAGGTGGTACTATGTATATGAGACAAAATACTTACAATGTCATTTTACCAAAACTCAGAACAAGGCTGCTGAGAGCCATCAGTAGATGCTTTTTTGTCTCTTTCTATGACATATTTTACTTAACCTATCAGTTTGATTTTTTTAATTATTCTTCTAAAAGGAAATAAAGATGAATAAGGTCACCAAAGGCTCCAAAGTATAGTCAAAAAATACAGTATGAAAGTTTTGTAGAAGGGAGAGATAATTAGGCAGGCCATAATTCTGGCAGCTTTTGAAATCTCTGTTGTGAAGAGCAGAAGAAACACATTCTCAGTTGTCGTCTGGGCCACAATTAAATACTTAAACAGTATCCACGTGGAGAAAAGGAGGAAAGAAGGGCCTGTACCCACCGATGATTACCTAATACTATACTATTACAATCTTAAATTACTGTCTTACATTTTTAAATAGGTCAAATCACTGTTACGAAGAATGCTCAGGCTTCTTTTAGAATGCAACAGCTTTACTGAAATATGTTTTTACCATATGTTTTAATTAAAAATGTAGGGTTTTCATCAAAATAGGTTTTGAGGACTGTTATAGGGGTCAATTTATTAAATCATAAGCAGCAAAACCAATAAACATAATATCCATGACAAGAGAAATTACTTGTATCCAGCATGTTTGAAATTCCCTGTGCTTTTTAATATTTGTTTGGCTGAAATGTTTACAAGGAAAAAAATGTCGTGTTAGGGATTCAACACCACATTTCTGAAATGCAGACTGAGAGTGTTGCCAAGATTAAAAAACAAAGCAAAACAAAAAACTACTCAAGGGCTGAAGAAAATGCCTTATGGAAAGAGAACAGTAAAGAGGTCAGTCATTCTCCTTCGCTTGTCTACCAGAAGACTGGGAGGTGATTTGACTATTCTGAGTAAGTGCCTTCCTGGGGAGAAAATACTGGTTTTTAAAGAGCTCTTTAATCGAGCAGAGAAAGGCATAACAGGGAATACAGGCCAGATATAATCAAGTTAAAAATAAGGGATGTTTTTAGCGGAGATGCAATGAATTACTGAAACTAACAGGGAAAATAGCAGATTTCCTACCACCTGACTTACTGTCATCTGATGTTTTCTTATCAAGAGTGGATTATCAGGAGAAACTATCAGATAGGGATATTGAGAGATTTTAGGGCTGGTTATCAACAGGAATTCAGATTGAGAAAGCACTCAGTGATTTAACAGTCTCTTAGGAAAGTTGGTGCTGTGACTCAGTGAATACAGATTTACATCTGAACCATTTGAGCAAAAAGGCAAAGGTAAAACAGAAGGATCTGCGTGCGCATGCATATATGTAAATATAAAAAATGCTCAGGCCTTCCTTCTGCATTATAAAGAAGCATATAATATCACAAACCTATTTTTTTCATTTCTTCTATAAACCACATTTAATCTGGGATTTGAGGCTGCACACAGGTGTCCTCTACCAGTATGTATTTTTCGCTACAGGCTATAGGCACACTTTACACTTGGGCTGTAATTCAGATGTAGGATTTCAGGCCCTAGGTAATCCATACCCCACAACTCCACCTTGTATTTAAGGATTTTGCTCTTTGGAGTCTCCCTGGTGCCACCTGGACCGCAGAGTCCCTGTCCCGGTGCCATGACCTTGACCATGTCCCAACTCCAGACTGGTTCCCACTGAACAGATACCCAGGCTCTGCATCAGGGTCTCTCCAACAAGGATGTGTCAGAGCTGGCATTATCCCAGCCCTTCATGTTTATCTGACCTGACTTTTTAATTGCTGAAAGGCACTGACCCTGATAAGCAAGTCTGATTTTAAAGGGTTCACTGGGGCTGTTCCCCAGAAGACAATGTAATCGCAGGCAGTGACACCAAAGGAGAGATCCTTTGAATTTTAAGTTTCCCCTCTGAACAATTTCTTCTCTGAACAATTGATCCTGTGTCCCACATTTGGGTCTTGGGAGGATGAAAGGAATAAACTCCATTTAATACAATCAATAGCAATATTCAGAAAGACCATGGAAGCACTATTGTATTTTGGACCATTACGGGGTGATACACTTGTCAAAATCTAAGCTTCGCTGCCTGGGATAGGGACTCCCTCAGCTGGAGGAAGGCAAATTACTTTCATGTGAGCACGAAGAGGACAAAAGGAGAAATACCGCTTCGAAACATTCAACAGCCGATTCTTTACAACCAGATGGAAAGGCTCTGAAAAATATCCCCTCCATTAGTTAACAGTGGTCTCAAAGAATGAGGTTTTATTTGAACGGCAAAATTATTAATTTTTATAGCACATACATTCCACTAACAAATTAAAAACTTGCCAAGAAAGGAATGTGATATTCTACCTGAGTCGTGGCAATGTTTGTTCCATCGGTGACCTCCACAGTCATATTATATATTGACCTCTGCTCTGCATCCAAGGGCTTTGCAATGACAATAGTGCCCACTCCCTTCTCCGCGTCGAAAGAACTATCGTAATTCCCTCCTAATTGTTGCACAAAAATACAATTAAATTAGCCATCTCTGGAAAATTTCCATTGAAAATGTTCCTAGAAGTGGGCATATCTGTTTACTGGCATCCATCTTAACGGCTTGCCTTAGCATACACAGTACATCTACTTATACTTCTTTGTTCATAACTCATTTATATTTCAAAGCACAGTTTGTATATTGGAAAGCAGATATCATTAAAATGCACTGCAAGAAAAAAATTCTAGCAGTATATTTAAGTGAACCATAACTGAGCCTATAAAAAGAATCAAATGGCTCATAAGATGTGTGCCCTTGTAGTTTGGATAATGAATAAGCACAATTATCTTTTTGTATAAAAATCATTTTAAGAGGGTTTTATTCTGCAAATTTTATTTTCAGGAAATTCTCACTGACGTTCGTGGGTGCAAACATCGTCAACTGAGTCTTTAAAAATTACAATTATAATCAATTTTAAAAATGCAAATAGAGATTTGTTATGTTAATTTCAAGGACAATGATAATTACTGGCAGCAAAGGTCAAATTCTACTAGTCTTTTAGGAATTATTTAAATAGATCTGACAGGATACACATCAAAAATTCCTTTCCATTAAAAAAAACCTCATAAAGCACTGTTCTGAAACTAATATCCCCTTATCCTGTCACACACTGAATGATGCACCAGTGGGAAAACTCTCCTGAGTCTCAGGTGAAAGAAAAAAAGGAAAAAGAAAAAAAATCTATTAAAAAGTAAGAGAAAGCCATAAATAATTTGAGATTAAAGGGTTACAGGATTTCTCAGCCACAGCTATAGTTTATAAATTAGAACCACTCATTATGTTCAAAAGTAAAGCACACACTCCCCGCTGCTAAGCTGCTTCTTACTCACTCATCTATAAAGTGGAATTTATGATGAGTTGAGTCTGAAATTTTTGGAGGCTGGGGACAGGGCAAAGTGGAACACAACACTGCTGACAAACGAACTCTTAAGGTATATTCATCACACAGCAATGCAATACCACTAGCTACAGTCTCTGACAACCCGGTTCTACAAAGCGGAAAAAGCTTTCAAATCCCACTGGTTATAAACTTGTGTAAGAGCTGCTCAGACCTCTTGGGATTAGATCTTCAGGTAGAAAAACATCCATTCCATTGACTTAGCTCTCATGCAATATCTATATAGAGTTATATATTTGAATGGCTGGTGTATTATCACAAAATGGCTCTCATATTAGGGCTGGGGACAGAGAAGTGAAGGGGACAGTCTTCCTTGCTCTACCATCAAGTCTTGCACCTGCATGGTTTGCTGACCAACAACCGGCATTATTCTCAGAAACAGTCATGCTTTAGTGAGAGGAAAAAGGTTTTGGCATTCCAAGAAGTTGAAGAAACCCTCACTTCTCTCTACCTCTTGCATAGGCTATTGCAAAGAAAGTGCAAGCTACAAGAAGCATTGCTCTGTCCACATCTGCCTTGGAGGCCATTCAGGGAGGGGGAGAAGAAAGGGGGGGAGGAATAAGAGTATAGGTGATCTATGCAAAGAAAAGGCAGAATTGGTGAACTTCTGCTCACTGAAATGATCCAAACACAGTCGTTTCAGACGTGCCATCAGACTCCCCAATGCTGAAAATATGTATATACATATATATAGCTCTGAGCCTAATAGATGCAGTTGTGGTTCTCCAGGAAAACACTGAATCTGGATCTGCTGTGATTTATGGTGGATAGAAACATTGCTTATTCCCTAACCTCCTTCTGCAAGCCCAAATTGCATATTTTTCTCAATTGATATATATATATATTTAACACTATTTGACACTAGGAAAAAAAAGTCTAATTGTCCTTGATATTTAAATAATACCAAGGTATTTGGACATTGATCATATCTTCAGTGTTTTGTTTTGTTTGTTTGTTTGCTTTTTTAAAGTTAGTCTTGAAAGAAAAAGATGCCATCTCTCAATTAATGTTTTAAATTGATTTACTTGAGAAAAATCGTACCATGAAAACTAACTCGAAAAAAAGCCTCCTTTGAAGAAGAGAGTTTGAGATTCTTGCAAGGAAATCTCTGCTGAAATGAAGCTAGCCTTGGGACAGCAGGCATTTTACAAAGAGAATGTTTCATACTGATAACCATGAAAACAAAATGAAAGCCTATACTTCAAGATGCTTAATAACCATCTTAATGAGCAATCAAAAATTATATGCTATCAACTGGCATACACTTCCAAAGAAACCTTGCCTTTAAAACTTCCAAGAAGTAAAACAGAAGGATTAGCAAGAAATGTTTTAAATGCCCTTCCTTTGTTGGCTTAGGGCTGGGTTTGCAGGGCACTACACAGTGCATTGCCAACACATTGACTTCTTCAAGCCATCTTCATTAAGTGCAGTATATTCTTCCCCTGAAATAAGAACTGAATCCATCATATGAGGGTTTTTTAAGCTATTCACATCTTCCAAAATGGTCTAGTGACAAAGAAAGAAATCTTGATTTCCAGCCACCCCACTCTAGCCTGGTAACTAACCAGGCAATGCACTTTATTTTACATTGATTAACTTTCTGTTAAACAATGCAGAAACTGCATCAAGCACTGAGACAGAGATGGATCAGAGAAGGTCATGATTTCACTCTCTTTTGGAGTGAAATCCTGATTTTTTTCCTGATTCAGTCTGGTACATTTTAACAGACCATGGTCAGCTGTTGACAACGAAGATCACACAGATGGCTGAACTTCTGGGAATATTGCCTGAGATGTTGGGTCCTGCCTCTCATCTGGAGTACTAGAGGTGGTCTGGAAATGCTTTGTACTGCTCCTCAGCCTTCATATATCCTCAAAACAGCTCCTCATGATGAATGCTTCTGAAGTTGCACTTAAGCACTGAAGAATAATTAATGAATTAGGTATAAATGCTACGCTCTAAGAGCTTTATAGATGTGTTAAGTCTATGCAAGGCCTACTGTGAAGCAGCCAGAGAAGCACCCAGAATTATCTTTGAAAGACAGGTGTTGAAGGGGTACGGGGAGAGAGAGAGAGTGGTGTAAAACCAGGACTTTTCTCTTACAAACTCCTGCAGTTGAACTATTCCGGGAACGCCACGTGAAACCACTTCTTTCCGAAGGTGCTCATGTTGAGGTCGCAGGGCTGAGCCCGTAGGAGGTGACAGCTGAGGAGGTGTCAGCTTCACACATTTCTGGGGTACTTGAGGCCGGTTTTTGAAAGCATGTAACTCCCAACCCTTTTGAAGCGAGCTCATCTGCAGTGCTGTAAGCTCCCGCAGTATCAGTTTTATCAATGTTACTATCGGCCATTTAACGTTTTCTTTGATCACAATCTTAGGATGAAAGAGGGCTAAGGATGATGAAATTTTGTTCAGCTGTCAGTTTTATTAATGTGAATTTTTATTACTTATTCCATTTTCCAACATATGGCACATGCTTTCCTTTTTATTGTCTACTAAAACCTGCTTTCAGATACAAGATATGTAGAAGCTGTCTTTGCTAATGTGCTTGCAATTGCATTAGGAAAGAAATATTTCAAATGAAGATAGTACATTGTGAGTTCCTCTGGCACTTTGGGAAAATCAACGATAAAGAAGGCAAGTTGATTGAACTGGCAAGTTGGCTAGACAGGTTGTCCTGAGAAAGCATTTTAACACTGAGTGACCTCAGAGAGATGTGGATTAGCTGTTGTTTGTAATGTCATTGCAGGCTAAGATGTAATGCTGATACATCTTCAATACACATTAAAGACTTCCCTTAAAATACTTCGATTAAACTGAAGCACTTAGAGGGGGATTTCAAAGTCCACATCTACTTGCAATGCCATCTTTGGATGAGAAGACTTATCATGTTGGGATGATGTAAATTCATCCAGAAAGTGCTTTTTTCTCTCTAACTGACTGTTAAGATTCCCAAAGACACCTAGCACAGATAGTTATGTCTACACTTTGGACACCCAAAGTTAAGTGAGATGATTTCCACTCTTACTTTCTTGAGATTGATCTTAATGCTCTTGCATAAGCCCTGGAAGAATTATGTTTCTACAACTAGGAATTTTTTTATGTTATCTGAAAGCATGTTGTAGTTTATATAGGATTTTCCAATATAACTTTAGCCTATCCCAGCTGTTATCAAACTCGGGATGGCCTGTGGATGGCCTGGTACAAAAGACCTTGTAGAAACAGCCCCTGGTACAAAAGATCTTATAGTTGGCTCTCCCTACAGCTTCGTGAGACCTTTCTAGCACAGCCCTAATTTTCAATTTAACAGATGGTATAGTATGGTCAAGAAGGAGTTCTCAGGAAATTGAAGCGAGATACCTCTGATCCAACAGACTGTAGGTTGTGCTCTTGGCATAGAGTAGCCTTGGTTACATGTTCTGGCTGAATCTGGAGCGTTACCTTGGTTCTTAGCTTGTTTCTTGGCTTCATAGTCACTATGAACATATTTTTCTTCTGACAAAAGTCCCGTACGCTTTGGAAAGAATTAATTTTCCTTTTAATAAAAAATATAGTTTTTTAAAAAAAAAAAAGCGCTGAACCTTACGTGACTAACGGTAGAGGATCTTCTGATGTAAAGTTTAACACTCATTTGGTGCAACAGACAGGCCAAGGAAAACTTCCTGAACTGTTAAAAGGAGTTTCTAGAGGTCAGCTGGAGAATTTGCCTAAGGCAAGATACAACACAGATCCGGCATTCCCACAGAATGTGGGTTCTGCAACTCTGTCCCTTTTGAATTTCAGCGTGGTTTGTTTTGGTTTGGTTTGTTTTTTTCAAACAAATGAGTCCCATGTGAGGGCCTCTCTCCCTCTTTTCCAGTGGAATGATCCAAAAGAGTGGGATTGAGTATACACCTCAGAAATGTCTGATGACTGTGGAGAATCGGACTTGTTCAGTCTGAGATGTAAAGATGGATCACACTGAACTCTGGAGGACATCCCCAAATCAAATACAGCTAAAACCTGGCAAGATTCTTCCTTCAGTGGTAGATAGCAAAGAGTATATATGCTCCACGTCCAAACTTAATAAAGCCAGGATATATCTTTACACAAGTCTCATATGGCCTACCATGCCATGATGGATGATTGGAGAAGAAGAGACATACAGGAGATGATCTAATTTAGAGAATAGTCCTCTAAAACACATTTTCTCAGGGAAGAGAGGATTCTTACTTGTCTTGTCCCAAAGTAAAACTAACACGACCAAGGACAGTGATGATAAATAGGGCCAACTGCTACAATTCTCGCATTACTTAGAGCAGAGAATCAGAGGAAAAAGCAGAAAGCTAATCCACCCTGAAACTCAAGGGTGAGTCTGAAGTACCTCTAGGATTTTCAAGAAGAGAAGCACAGCCAAAATTTCCAATTTTTCTGTTTTCAAAAAAGATGAAATAAACTTAGCGACTGCCTCAAGAAATATAAATTCAACTACAGACTGTTGTTAATCATAACATAATAAATATTAGTAACATAACATGCAAATATTTATTATCTTATGTACTATATCAGGCTAAGAAGAAGAAAATAATGCAGACTGAATTTTCAGATAAAACTATTATAAGGAGAGTCAAAGCCTTGGGTCTGCTGCTAAAAAGCTGAAGGTAAGGGCATAAAAAGCAGAAAAGAAATCAGAAAGGTATTTTAGCTAGTTGTCAGAGAAGAGAATTCAAAGGAGGCTAGGGAACTACATGTTTTTGACATTAACAAAAATTTGCAGCACTGTGAAATAAATAGACAATCAATTAAAATTGATAGATCTTAAACTTATTGCCATTTAAGCACCCTTGATAAAAAGTTCTGATGTGCTTTTAAAGTTTGGCTACTCTTATAAAGGCATAGGCTGGGGGGAAAGGAAAGATAGAGGGAGGCTCGTTCGGAGAATCAGAGAGATGTTGTGCAACATGCTACTTAAGCAAAAACTAGCACCATGCAGCTTAGCTCCAGTGTCAAAGTAGTCATCACACCATTCCCACCACTAACAAAGGAAGAGACAGAGAGGGCTCAATTTACCTGGGAGAAATAAAGATCTCTGACTTATTTGGAGTTCCCATTGAAAAATAGTTTCTCAAAAGTAGCGGAAGAAATTTAACACAACTGAAACAACCTACATTCATGTCTTTCACATTGTGGGATCTGCGTGAACTGAGAATGGCGTTGAATGCAGTCTGAAAACAGAAACCAGGTATGACATCTCAACCATTCCCAATTAAACAAACAACCAAAAACCCAGGCAAGCATCCTGTTCCTCTCTAGTCCATGCAGGGAAGATGATCTCCCTGACTGCAAGGCACCTTCCTCTCTTGGAGCTGATTAACTCAAAAAAAGTGTCTATAATTTAGGTGCAAATTAGATGCTGAAGTTAGGCAGACAGAATACTACATAGCCAAACTTCATCCACCCTCCCTCCTTTTTTTTAGCTGGGAGGAAGTGCATGTTATGCATTAAAAAAGAGGTCCTCTGGAATTCCAATGCCCATTTAGTTTGAAAAGGTCATAAACATAAAGGTCAAGCTGCAAACTCTATATTAAACCATGCCTCTACGTAAGCCTTCAGGGCTTTTGTTGACATTACTGTGAACTGTGCACGGAGGTCCAAAAACCACAAATTACCAGATGGAGCAAGATCAGGTCTAGGATTTTCAGCAGCACAGAAACCATCTCTTGCATCAGCAGTCCCATACAGCTTTCCATACGCAACAATTAACTTCTACTAATAACCCATGTCTTTCATTGGGCTTTCCAGCACTAGACCTCAATGTTCTCCCAAAAGGAAAGTAGCAACATCTTTTTTATCCACATGATGATATTGAGGAACAAGGAGAAAAAGTGTTTTTTATACTGACACTGACTAAAGGCAGCAAAGATAATCTAAACATACAGTACTCTGTCTATAAACCTCTTGGGGTGGATTTTGTCTTTGCACCTTGTATGCAGAGCATCTGGAACAACAGGGTCTCCTGCACACCCAGGATTGTTGGCTATTCCTATTGCAGAAATGAGTGCTGTTGCTAGTGCTATTATTTTTAACAGCAGTAATATTTAATGACAACGTTCATATGGTAACAGTACTGAACTGGATGGTCAGGGTGACCGATTTCTCATTAAGTCTAGGGAAGCTCTATCTCTGTGACCCTCTGCAGTGATGCAGCGTCATGCAGCATCAGGAGCTATAGTCTATAGGGAAACCATTAGGGCTGTTTAAATAGCAAAAATCTTCTTCTAAACCATTTGAACTATTTTAGCCATAAAGGTCACATTAAATGCCAACTTAAAGGCTTACATTTCATAATGCTCTCCCCATAATCTCTGTTTGGTAGGAAAAAAATGAAATATTATTATAAGGTGTTGCTAGATTGCAAGTGACTCTAATAATGTAAAAGAACGCAGAGGAAGAGCAGGGGCTTCTCTCATTGCTTAACACAGGCAGCATTTTAATGAGAGTCGGTGATTTGCCAAGGAAAGGACCAAAAGGCTGCGAAAGGCAGAGGAGGCCAGCAAAAGGTTCAAATGGGAAAAAGTGTCAATAACATCAATAAAGATGGATTTCTTCTGGGAGGAAAGTTAGGGTCAGTGAGCAAGAGAAAGGGAATGTAAACATTAGCTAATAAATTGCATGTAGCATACTGAAACAACCAAGGGAATGGGAAGAAAACTGTAGGAAACATATGCTGTCCTTCCCCAGAGGCTAGCAGGAACCCTAGAACATGATAATAGCTTTGGGTTTAATTTTAATGTGGTTGACACATCAGAAACCATGCTACAAATTCAAAGAGGAAATGTTGCTGCTTCTGTCTTTCATCTGCACAAATTGGCAATAAAAGGTGGATGAAAATGGCTCTGACAGACCCTTTCTCTTGTGGTCCTCGTCCTTCCTGTTGGCTAAACCCATCCTCAAATAGCTATGCTGAAATGAGAGCCAGGCTCAATCCCTGTAAATAAAGACTGCTGATGCACCCTTTCCACTAAGTCTGTGGCAAAGGCTTTTTGTTTCTCTAAGCTTTCATATAGTATTTGCTTTATAACCCTTATTTTAAATAACACCACTTTCTGCAGACAGAGTGTTTTACATCCAAAGGTATACAAACTTTACGTACAAATATCTGCAAATATTAAGTAGCACAATAACTTTGCAGGGTCGTTGTGCTGCTGGGGAAAGTCTCATTTTGGAGATGTTAAATGAGTTATTTAAAATAACATAACTGAATCAGCAGCAGAAGCAGGAAAGCAATGCTTAGAACATTGATTCCTGTTTCTCCACCGCAACCAAGTGAGACCCTCTACTCCCTGTCTTTTTGGCAGCTACATCCTTAGCATTTCCCTGCGATTTTAAGACCATTATTTCTACAGCGTCTCCTCCTCTTTGCTAAGCATATTTCTCCCTCCCTATTTTTATAAGAAATTTTATGTACGGCAATTTTGTGGTTGAAATCTCACATCAAAACACATTTCTCTTTTTCAGCTTGCATTCACGACAAACTTTTGGTGGCTCCATTTGTAACCCATATGTTGATGCATCCCATTCTGTTTCACAGTTAAATGGATGGCACTGGACTGTGAAAAGTTTGAATTAATTATTTGTGATAAACTGTGGAAAATCCGTGAATAAAATGATAATAATTGGACACAAATACGGTAAAAGCTGTCATAGAAAGAAACGCAGCACATCCATGTGTCGCATCGCATCCTGTCACAGGCACTTATGAAAGATGTAATATAAATTGTCTCAAAGAACTTGCAAAAATAAAAGGCAGCCTGGATAGTTGTATTTTAGCAAATGTGTTTGCACTAAGGGTACCTTCTGTTGAACAGTTCTGCCCACAAGCTGTCTGTAGAATATAGAACATCTCTCGAGCATGCTTGCCACCTTGAAGCAGGGCAGTCGGAAGCAGAAAAAAAAGAACAGAATGCAGAAAAAAAGGTGAAGAAAGAGAGAAATGAGGGACAGCAAGTCTAAGTACCATAAATACATTTAGAAATGAGATTAGCAAAGTATGACAATAGAATTTAAATGACAGACAACATTAAGATTGCAGTAAATAACATAGTATGAAAAAAAACAATTCAGCCATACAGCGCTTTTTTTTCAGCTTAGCTAAGGAGTCATAACAAAAGCAGGAATATTATTATTATTGTTATCACTATATTAAAACAGCATTTTCATTTCAGCATTACGAAAGTGGGTTTAATTTGGGGGGGGGGACAGTCCGTGGTTAGTTTTCTTGCTCTCAAAACCACACATCCATATGCTTTGCTTCTGAAACTTCCTCCGTACGCCACTGGCTCCCAACTTACCGACAATATCAAACCAGAGAGGAATGTTTGATGGCTGCACAGAGACCACCCCGACGATTTCTGTCACTTTATCGCTTTCCATGACGGTGAAGTTGTAAAAGGGTTCATCGAAAGTCAGGGGCACGGGCGAGGGTGCAGGCTTTTTTATCCACTCAATATGGAGGCGTGCAGTTGAAGATTTTTGGGGCCGGCCATTGTCCACTGCTTTTATCTGGCAGGTACAAAGAAAAGAGGACTCAGACTGAGCATCCCAGCTTGGCAGTTCAGACCTAATTCTATTGCGTGACGATCACTGCTTGGAAAATGGCCTTTGTGTCCTCTATATAAAATCCCATGAAAAAAGAGGAAGATAAGCACTTAGTTCTCAGTTCTCATTTTTGTCTATTACACTTTGACTTTTCACTGAAAAGACTGATTTTAAACTGAAATGTTTGTTTTAGAAATGTTGGTGCAAGGCCTCCTGGAGATGCAATTCAAGTGCTCCCCACACAGATCCTCCTCTCCAGAACCAGCTTCCCTTTCCAATTTCATCTTCCACCCAGTTCCCTCTTGCAGCAAAGCTGGGAGCTTTATAATGACCCTGTGGGACGTCGCGCCCTTGCGAAACATGCTCACCCAGACCGTGTTTGATGGCTTTTAAATGGCATCTGTATTGCAGATAAGAATGGTATTCGTCTTATTGCCTTCTTCAGGATCTTTAATTGAGTTAAATAAGTTTCAGATCATTTCCCCCGTTCTCCAAAACAAATATAATTTACAATTTTGCCATATTTATTTTCCTTGCTTTCTCCTTTCTGTCGTGTTCATTAAGAGTTGCCCAGCTTGGTGCTAATTCTTTTTATTATAATGTCCTCTAGAGGGATGGATAGAGTTGATATTTGCCTGGCATGCTTTACGGTTTTAGCACAGCAAAGACAAGATGAGCAGCAACAAACATTGGGCTTAAGGAAAGGGAGAATGTAGGTTACAAAATGGGTGCTTTGGTGAATAATATCAATGTCAATCAAAGGGTTTTTCTTTTAAAACTAAAGGAAATATTTCTGGCTATATAGGACCACTGGTGCAAATATGCTGTTACTATGCCTGTTAAAAATGGGAAATATTTTCCTGAAATACCATACCCTATTTCTTTCTCTGGAAATGTGTTAAGTGGGTTTGGTGCTAACACTCGCCATCCTGCTCCGTTCAAGGCAGCCAGGCCCTTAGTGAAAAGATGCTGAGGGTGTGATGAGCAGTTTCAAGGTAGAAAATCTTCAGCTGCTGCATTATAATAAAGGCCAAATCCCAGACGTGACTTCCAGCTCTGCACAGGGAAAGGCACCCAAAGGGTGCCCTACTCTGGTTAATAGGTGTTTCTCAATATTTTGATATTTATTCATTTTCCTGTCACAGTTTCCAACTCTGTGAAGGTATCCCAACAGAGACCCATTACCGTAAGTGACATTGCTTCCTTTACTATGGGCCAGACCATGGACCTCTGACATTTTTTTGTCAACTCCTTAACTACAACTTGTTGGCTTATGGCTATAGATGAAGAGTGCGCATTCCAGTCTTATATTGCTTTATATCACCACCACCATCTAGTATTGTCTCTTTCTTTGACCTTGTCTATATGGCTTGAGTTCTGGCAGAATTATTTTGACTGAAATTTCTTTTAACTGAAATTGCTGCCATACTTACACTCTTTAATGTGGTGAGAAGATGTGGTGTACGCTACAACATAGGGTACACAGTACTCCTCCTTCCTGAAGCCCCCTAACTTGGACAGTATAAAGACCTTTCCATGAGGGCAAGTAATTGTGTCGACACAAAAGGTGAATAACCATCCGTAGCTGTATCTGCCCAGTTCAGCATGACACAACTTTGCAGACAAGCCCTTGGTCTTCGTTTCTGTGTATTCAAAGGAACGACTTATGCCAACAATTTGCAACTTGACTGAACAGTCTGAGAATAGTTCACTACGTGCAATAGCATGAACGCTCTCTCAGACTCATTTTTTTGGCAGTAGTTGTATGTGAATACTAGATTTCTTAATACAGTCAGATCTTACATATAGGTCATACATTAAACACAGTCATATATCACTTTTTATACAAGAGGGACTATTTCTAAAAAAAAGTCAGTCAAATCATGGGTTTGTATGTTGATGAAAGAGCACTTACTGTTAAGATGTCATAACTCCCCGCTGTGAACTGCTTTCTGGAAGAAACCATCCCTGTTTTGGGATCAATAAAAAATTTCCCATCATCGTTTCCATCCACAATGCTGTACGAGATTTCTGCATTAGGGCCTTCGTCTTTGTCAAAAGCAAAAGCTCTGTAGATTGGCTCCCCTCTTTTCTTACGGTCCCTCTCTGGCAGCTTGATCTGATAGACTTTCTCTGGAAACTGAGGTTTGTTATCATTCTCATCCAGAACCTGGACCACCACCCAAACGGAGGACTGCCTGGGAGATGTGCCCCCATCGGAGACGGTTACCTGAAAAATAACAGCAGTAGAGGTTATTCTGAATAGGAACAGTGGGACTTCATAATTGGAAAAACCATAAAACATAAGGAAACACCCCTCCCTCCCCAAACCGAACCTGCAGTTTACAAAATCTTTTGCGTATGCAAGACATGCTCACTATAAACACGCTCAATGCCTAACTCAAATATGCCCACAATGGCAAATAAAGGAATCAGAAAGATTTTTTATTTTTGAGATGAACCTGGAACAGGGAACCTCCGGACTAGGAATCTATTTCTTAAAACATAAAACCCTTTTATCTCAAATTCTGTAAGTTTATCTCAGAAGAGAGAACTGGAATTAACCCATTAAGCAGGATACCTGCTTTTTTGCAAACATGTTTTAAAGTTTCTTCAGTCACACAATGAATTTGAAAGGTATATTTCTTCTTAAGTCCTAAAAGAATCACTGTCACTTTTTTCTATTAATTATTTGGAATTTCTTAAACAACAAAAGAACTTCTGTCAGTTCTTTTCATTCATTACATGAGATTTGACAGCTCATTAATTCCAAAACTGCTTTATATGATTGTAAGGGGCACAGAGAGGCAGGTAGCAAAAAACTTCTGCTGCATTGTGTAAAGAGCACACTGCGCTGGCAGAAACACGTAAGAAATAAAATCTCTGAGACAAAAGTTAATTAGTAATTTAGTTGCAACTTAAACAGAATTACTAATAATTTTCAGTCTGAAACACTGTGAAAATGAAACGATCCAAGATCAACAAGCACTCAAGAGATTTAATAATATGCCTTCAAAATGCAATCAGTATGTTTCAAACTTCTCCCTCAATATTTCGATTGCACTTTTTAAAGAGAAAGAAATAAGGCAGAAAGTTATTTCTGTTTGCATGAAAGAAGTTCAAATTTCACTTTCAGCTAAACATGCCAATTCCCACAGTAGCGATTTTTGATGATAGTGAGCCAAGATATTACATACCCTTCCCTGCTCGTACCGATCACTGCACATCGATTGCTTTGCTGGTTAACGCCTCGATGCTTTATTTTTCCTTAAATGTTTCTGTGTCCCCTTACAAATCATACAGTCCTGATGTCCAAACCTTAGGCAAAGCAAAATTTTCCGGGAATAATGTCCCTTGCCATTGTCCCCTCCTTGCAACAAGAAATCTAAACTTAGGGTAACCCCAATTTAGTACTAAGGTTAGCAGAAAACCCACAACATTTTCTAAGAGAAAGGCGAAAGACCTTTTCTGTTTCCTGTATTTAACTATCCTTTTAAAAACTGATACAGCGGAAAGGAGCGGACTTAGGGACTGAAACTCCTCATTTACAGAAAAATGAATGGCATGGCAATACATGGCAGCGATGTAAAATCCCCCGTCTCAGCCCATGACTCCTGTGGAGAGTGCAGCCTGTCCTCCCAACGACACCTATCAGCCTCAGGCCTCTCTCTCCTAAGACTGTCACCAGGGTTGGCAATTAGCACTTGTTGGGATCGCCGCCTCGTGACGGGGACAACTGTCTGCTGAGAGCCGGACGGGGACCATCCCCGTCCTGCAAAGCCACCAACACGCCATCTGTCAGTCACCGGCGAGGGGGCGCGGGGAGGGACCTGCAGCTCATTACTGGTGTACTCAGCCATCCAGTTCCCACTTGCTACACTTTTCAAAATCACATATATAACGCCGAAAGGTTGCACACATGGCTGCAAATCTGCCTTTCCACCCGGTGAGAGCCACACCGCCAGGGACCTCAGCCTCTGCGCTCCACCGCTGCAGGAGAACGTCAGAGCTTCTGCAGCAAACGAAAAGCCAGTTCTGCCAATACCCCCCTCCTCCTATTCCAGACTTTCAGCAATAAGTAACTTTTGCCCCACTTAAGAGTCTAATCCCCTCTATTTCTGTTCCGCTCCAGTGCAACTGGCCGAGCTCTCGGCAAGAGCACAGGTTAACAAAGAAAACACTCTTTCGGGATTTCTGCTGACTCCACAGATAAAACAACTAATGATGCCAGGCAGTGCAGGCTGTAGTGCACGGAAACAAATGGAGACACATTTATTTAAATGCTGGTCAAAAATACTAACAAAATGCTTTTTGGGGGGGTAATGTTCTTAATGCATATAAAATACTAGCAAGATTCAGGAAACTTTTGCTTTCTGAAAAGAAAATGACTCAACCTTAAAAAAAAAAAAAAAAAGACATTTCCCTCAAGCTTCTAGCAGTCATCTACAAAAAAAGGGGGGAGGGGGCAGAGAAAAAGTTTACACATAAAACCAATAATAAAATCTCTGAAAACCACAGTGGTATGAACAGTCAAATGACTATGATGAAAAACCTACTTAAGCCAAGAGACTGCTCAAGAAGCGAAGCCGTCCTCCTGTCTTACCAACGCACCATCTCACAGTTTGTTAGGTGACTGCTGAAATCCCGAGTAACGTGGTGTTGTGGCACAAAATATGTGCATGCATTTCTTCGCTTTTGTAAGCCCAAACTTGGGGGAAATCTGTTCCATAGCAGAAAAGTTGCACTGAAAATATTTGCTGACAGCTAATTGAAAATAGTAATGGCTATAACATTAATTAACACAGCTAATTAACAGAAATTAACATAGAAGGCCTGAAGTTAGTCAATTCTACTCTGTCTAAAACTTTACATCCTCGGAGAGGAAAATGTTATGTACCAGCTAAGCCTTTTTCTCTGGGTGACACTCAAAACTTTTCAAAATGACAGGCTCCAGCTCCGCTCGAAAAGCTCCGAGTGCCAGACATGGGAGCTGAAGTGTGAGTTAAAGCTCTCTCTTTACAGGCATGTAAATTATTTAATTAAGCTACCCTCACACCAGCAATGTGATTACTTCCCTAACTGTAAATTCGCGCCCCAGCTGACCCCTCTTTTCTGCTCCATCAGCCTGACCCCAGCCTGGCTTTTCAGGTTCCAGCTATAAAACAGGGTAAAAGAGCTGCAGAAATTTCCTCTGCCTCTACAGAAAAAAACCCATGACAACACATTCAAACAAAATAACAAATTGCTGCCAGTTCAAAATTGTTCCCAGATAACCCAGCACAGTGCAGACACAAAACACAAGGCAACGGGGAGGACTGGAGAGGTCATTCAGCACACCGCTCTGCAAATACTGTTTCCATCACACCAGCACTTAGGGGCCTCTCTAACCAACGCAATTTTGATTTAAACATTACCACAGTTCTCAGCAAAATCCTTAAACAGCTGGAAATTACAGTGAAAAGTAACCAGGGAGGGGAGGGAGGTTGGGATGTTTGTAGGACAAAGATACAAAAGCAAATTCACAGCTGGTATCTCTGGAAATGTGAAAGGCAGATGTGCAAGGCATGGGAGAGCTTGCCAGGAGAGAAGATGTAATTCAGGACCAGTGAGGTCCTTTTGTTTAGAAACCTGCAGATGGCATGGTGGGGGAAAAAAAAAAAAACACAGAAGAAAGGTGGTATAGATGAATGACAAAGACAGCCTCAATATGTGCTTGTCAAGACGTGGCATCAAAACCTCAACAAGAGGTGAATCTCACAGGAATCAAGATGGGGAAATGGTGAGGACCAGAATTAAAGCTTTCCCAGAGGAGATGAGGAATGGCTGCTTGGTCAGCATGTGCTTTCCTAAATGCTGAACACCTTCTCCAGTCTTTGTGCTGAGTCTGGTATCCAGACATCAATGGGTGCAGACAAGCTGCTTCTTGACCATGTGCAACCTGAGATGGGGCTGGCCAGTCACTATCCCCTCTGCCCTTCTGGTTAAATATTGCTGCTCATGCTGTGTCAACATGCGGATACGACCTCCCAAAAACAGAGGATACGACCTCCCAAAGCTGGGATACGGCCATGAAAGCAGCTGAGTTTTTACCATCTGACCAATCATACAAAGGGTTGGCCCATTCACCAAGGGTGGAATATCTTAAAAGGAATGTGATGACATGTTTAATGGGGTCTGATGGCATCAGACAGCAAGAATAATATGAACTTTATATACCACTTTCATGGTGAAATCCTAAGCATCACTGCTGGTTTCCCACAGCCTACAGACAGTTCCACTACAGCTTTCTTCATAAAATGAGCACTTTCTGTCAGGAATCTGTATTTACCCATTGGCTTTAATGTTTATGACTTTACTGAACCATGTCAGCCAATACACATATAGGTATTGGTTACCTGGAAATTTCTTTGCTAGAGTAACAACATTCACACAACCCTTAAAATGCTTCCTTCAGCTGGATGGACCAGGACAAGACCTCCTGAAATTCCCTCTACTTACATCAGACATGTATTTTTAGAGAAAAACACACAAAAATATCTCCTTCTGCAGAGTATGACAAATTCAGTATAACAACAGAACCTTCAAAATCCAAATAAGGCAATGTCCATTTCTTCTGCAGGATCTGCTTCAGTAGGTTTGGTCTATAGACATTAACACTACCTTTCCTACAGGACTGAGAGCTACTCTTTCATATTCATGTTACAGATCAACTACAAAGAGATTTCCATAGCAGTGGACCTTCTCAGTGAAAACTAAGGTCAACACTAACTGTTAACAGCTGGAATGTTAGATATGAAAATTTCTTCTTTTTATGACCACGGAGAAGGCATGGAGGAGATGTCTACTGTGAAAGTATTGGCTAAAACACAGCATCAGTCTAGCAGACCTCAACGCTGGTGAAAAAAATCTTGAGACAGTCACTCCTCCTTTGACTTGGACTGTGACACTTAACTGAAGAAGGTTTAGATCTTGAATTTTTTCAGAATACAAATGCAACTGTGAGGAACACCCTCCTGAATTAAAAGTACAATATTGAGTCTCATTAACAAAAGCTCATGACTTCCAAGGTAATTATTAACTCAGCTGGAGAGAGTAGCTAGCAGGGATCTTACTTCAACAAGTATAACAAGACAATCAGCAGGTGTTCAATGTGAGTTATCAAGCCTCGAGAAGAACGAGAATCTTCTTCCATATCATTCCTTGGCAGGAGGAAGTACTCAGCCTACCCAATTTTTAAGTTAAGAGGAACTGCCACATTACTGTCATTAGCATTGCAAAATGCTGAAGATGTCATATTTCCTTGTTTATTTTCGTTCGTGTGATAACTGCTTAATGCAAAAAGAGCGAGCTGAGATGCCTGTGTCTCATCTGAGGAGTGTGCATAATGAGGTTTTCAGGTAAAAGTCTCTCCCTTCCCCCAACCAGAAATGCCAATTTTGCTTCAGAAAACTTAAGAAAAGAGAATCTGGTTGAGTTACTGGAGACAGAAAAATGATCAAAGGGAGCCTGAGAGCTGAGGCATACCCCTGCTGTTAGTGACTAATGGGTTTGTTTCTTCTGCCAATGCCCAAACGAGCTGCAATACCTATTGTGAGAGTCTCTGGAATTCAGCCCAAGTAAAAGAAATAAAAGATTATAAACGAGAGCTCATTGAGGGATGAATGGAACTTTAAAGTCAAATACACTGAATTACTATCTCTGCCTCCTTCAGAGAGAGACTAAATTCGTGGCTAAATCCTTACAAGGAAATATTTTTCTGAAATGCATGATATTACTGAACTACGTGTCGGATTATTGCTACAAAGTGAAGGCAGCGTAGCTCAAAGATATACAGGAGAGAAAAAAAAAGGTACATAAGTTATTTTTTTTTTAGTTCAACACAAATACTGAGTTAGCTGTAGCAAACTAGATGCCTTTTCTTTCTAATCTTCTGCTTGACAACTGTGGAAAAGAAGTGGGCAGCTGCTTATTTCACTTATCCTAATAGAATGTAGTGCTGTCCCAAAAGACAAATTACATAAACACTTCTTGTAGGAAAGAGTGCCAATCATATCAATATGATCCATCTTTCCTTATTTCCTTTACAAAGTGCTAATCTGGGAACTCTTGTTTTCAATCATAAAAAAAAATAATACATTCACTCTGGCCAGCTATGACAAATAAATAATTTAGAGTACATTTTAAATACAGATTATTACTGACAGAAACACTCTAGGTGGCTGATTAGGAAAGTCAATGGCTTCCAGCCACATTCAAGCTAGAAAACGATGCATAATGGTCTGTTGTACCATTTGAGAATTAACGATGACATCAGGTAATTTCAACGCTGCATTGCCAAAAGACAGGAAGGAAGGAAGGAAGGCTTTTTCATTTGGAGTTAAATGCTCCCTACAGTATCTGCAAACCTAAATATTAGAAAAGCGTACTGAAGAAAGTCTTAGAGGCTTCAAATCTTAACTTTTGTCAGACTCTCAGTACTGAGACCAGGTAACAAAATGACCTGGCAAAATGAAATATCAGAATGGGTGACTTCAAGGTCCAGAAATACTACTACTACTACTACTACGACTACTACTACTACTACTTCTTCTTATTATTATTCTGTGTCATACTTTATTCTACAAGCTTTTTGAAAATTGAAACAGTAAACAAGAGTCATAAACTCTGAAAAGAAACTTAAGACTTGTATTTTAGCTTTAGTAGCAGTACAAAGAAGGATCTGCATTGTTTTTGACAGTGACTCTCTAAAAGAAAAATAGTAATTTTCCACGGGCATTGCTTTTAAAGTTCATTACAGTTTGGAGATCCTGGCAAGCTATCTGCATCAGGCTGTATTTATACTGTTCTTCAATCAATACATGCTAAGATAAGTGCAGGACCAACCATTACTCCATTAAATTCCCAGAAGAACAGAACAGTGTGTCCTATGTTAAAAGAAATTCCTTTAGGCAATCTCAGAAAGTATCTTCCACTGCTTTTCACTAAGTAAAAAGAAAACTATAGTCCTCAGGAATGTCAAGCTGTGCTGGTTTTGGCTGGGATGGAGTTAATTTTCTTCATAGCAGCTGGTACGGAGCTATGTTTTGGATTTGTGCTGGAAACAGTGTTGATAACACAGGGATGTTTTTGTTATTGCTGAGCAGTGCACAAGAAGCTGGGAGGGGACACAGCCAGGACAGCTGACCCCAACTGACCAAAGGGATATTCCATACCATATGACGTCATGCTCAGCACATAAAGCTGGGGGAAGAAGAAGGAAGGGGGGGACGTTCGGAGTGATGGCGTTTGTCTTCCCAAGTCACCGTTACGCGTGATGGAGCCCTGCTTTCCTGGAGATGGCTGAACACTTGCCTGCCGATGGGAAGCAGTGAATGAATTCCTTGTTTTCCTTTGCTTGTGTGCAAGGCTTTTGCTTTCCCTATTAAACTGTCTTTATCTCAACCCACGAGTTTTCTCACTTTTACTCTTCTGATTCTCTCCCCCATCCCACCGGGGGAGAGTCAGTGAGCGGCTGGGTGGGGATTAGTTGCTGGCTGGGGTTAAACCACAACATAAGCTCACATAATTTTGCTTTTGACAAACTGTAGATAAAACTTTGCCCAGAAGTGACTCTAAGCTGATCACTTTCCAGAAGTCTAGATGTGCCTCCTATTTCCATTGGTGAGTTAAATACAGAAAATCTTCACCTCTACTGCCTAACAGTAGTGTGTAATCACTTATGATTCAGCAGAAATCATCTGGTAAGAAAAAGCATTGCTCAGCTAGGACTTTTTCTAACCTTCTAGGTGATAACACCACCATCAGAAGTGGTGCTTGAAACTGCATGTATCATATCCCACCTTGAGCAGTTTGCTAAGTTTGTAACTAGAAGATTGGAAAATTTGAGGTGATCGTAGTAGGAACATCAACCTCAGTCTCCAAATAACAACTGTAAAGGTCTTTTGAATACATCAAGAACTTCATTTCTTTGTTCATGAGGCTACAATAATGAATCTCGCTACCCCAGCATACAATGAAGAAAAATCTGGAAAGCAGAAGAATACACTCCAAATAGTCCTCTAATAATACCTGGACACAAGGACATTTACCCACCTTCAAACTGACGCCTTACAAACAAGATAAAGACTGATATGCAATTGCTTAAAAATAATTTTTATAGGCATATGGAACCTCTTTAGGAACAACCCATTACTAAACAGAAGTATAACTACCCTCATAACCTCTAAATGAGAAAGAAGATAAAAGTTGTGTATTGATCTTCACAGTAAACTTTGAAGAAGGTGTTCAGCTCCTGCTGATAGTGACGATTACAATCAGTTTTGTGAACAGAAAATGAGAAGTAGTCAAATCTGAGAATATTTCACTTCAAGCAGCTTTAAATAACACAAAGCTTGCAAATTAAGATATTTATGCAGTTTAACGTTATTAGTAATCTCTATGTCAATTGTAATCCCATTCATTCCTGAACATCCTGTGATCAAATATTGATAAGTTCCCCTCTATCAGATCTACCTGTACAAATAACGCCTTTCTTCAAAAACCTTATCTCAGCACTCAGGAAATACAGTAGCTCTCAGTTTTTGTGCTTCAAAAGAGGTGTGCATCGACTGCTAAGCTCACTGCACTGCCCTTTTCTCAAATATTCAATTACCCTTCATTTTCTATCCACAAAAGTAACTTGATTCTCATTTTCACTATAAGCAGGAATCAAACACCTTCTTCAAAGTTTCCTCAAAATTATGAAGACTGTTACACGTCCCCAATCTTTTTCATACTAGACCAGTCAATATATGTAATCATATGAGAAAAACATTCTATCGGCTATTGATAAAGACACAAGATATTATCCATGCTTCCAAGATCTTTTCCTAATATTAATAATTTATTTTATGTTTTAATTATCAGCAGAAATGCTGAGCTCAAAAATATATGCTGATATATTGCCAAAATTTAATCAAGCTATAGTACTAGTCACCGTGGAGTTAATTAATCAAGCAGCAAAACGATATATACTTTACATCCTTGCTTGGGTGTGCAGCTGTATCATTTTGTATTATAGGTCCCCAGGTATTCAAACTGATGGGAAATTAAGGTACAGCCCCTCTTTTAGCAGAAACTCTCAAATTCGGAGCAGGTGATTTCCTGTGTGCGGCAACAGCCCTCCCTCTATTTTGCAGTAAGCCAGCAGCACTGCCTCACGCTAACGCCGTGCATGCTGTTGAACTTACTCTAAGGAAAGGCACAGTACAAAGGAGCTTGCTCTGCATGCCTTTAGAAATATCGTGGCATGCAGTTTTTGTTACAATAGAGTAATAACTTCAACTAAAACTTTCAGTCTTCAAAGGAAATACCGTCTTCTCGCCTAAACTATAATATTAAAACTTCCAAACAATTTTTGTCATGCCGACAGCCAATGCCTTCTGATGTTGGATGAAACACCCTTAGGTGAGGCTCTGTGATGGTCAGTCTTGAAACAATATTGTTATTACTTAGAAGGTAATACATTTATTTGGCCACCAATGAGATGAAAGATATACACCTTGAAGTTATTTACTTTATAGGTACACTGCATCCAAATTCTACGCTGCTGTATGAAGCAGAACCAAGTATTTTCAAAAGAAAGATAACACATTTTCTTTTTTTTTTTAAATTGCTCTAACAAGCAGCACTTGGTTGTGCTAACAGAGGATGACACCACCTTGTCTCTGGCAGAAAGGCAGATTAAGATGCATCCAGCCCCATCTCCAGCTCCTCCTCCAGCCATTTGTTCTTCCCCTGTCATCAGTTTGCAGCCACCTTCACCCATCAATAAACTGTTTGTGCATCTGTGCTATGAACAGGACTACTGAAATACTCAGGGTTTCAAATCAACTGCTGAAAGAACACAAAATCCCCCAAAAGGCAGATGGTTAACGAGTGATGGTGGTGAGAGAGCAAACCAAGGAGAGGCACGCCAGGTTCCCAAGGCAGAGTGGGGGAAATTTCTTAAGACGTTTTGGCCACTGAAGGAAAATGCATTGTGTAACTACAGTTTTGGTGATGGATTCTGCAATTTCACTACAGATAGTAACTGACTCTCCGCACCCCCTAAAAAAAAAAAAAATCCTTACTGTAGAATTCATCACTTACCAACAAACTTTGATCAATACCGAAGTAGGCAAAGCCAGAATCAGTGATCTCAAGGTAAAAGACTTTGTGTCCCATCAGTCATTGCTGAAAATATCCCATTTCCATCTTACACTATTTTTCCACAATATGCAAGAAATAATGAATGCTCTCCAGCCACACATACATGTAAAACATTTCAAAGGCAGTTTTATAGCTGATAGTCTGACAAGTAGCCTCTGACATTTAAATACAATTTATTTTTTTCAGGGTAAAAAATGAAGCTTCTACAGTTTTATGTTCAAAATAAAGCTTACCAGTTAAAAACCTGATTAATAAAAAATGGATTTCTTAGCCAGGTATAAAGTATATAAAATCAGACCTTTAAGGGGTACAGGCTGTTCCTAAATTTTGATCCTGTAGAGATATTCTAAATTTGCAAAAGGCAAAAAAGGACATAGAATCATAGAATCATAGAATCATACAGGTTGGAAAAGACCTCTAAGATCATCGTGTCCAACCGTCAACCCAACACCACCATGCCCACTACACCATGTCCCTAAGGGCCTCATCTACACGTCTTTTAAATACCTCCAGGGACAGTGACTCCACCACTTCCCTGGGCAGCCTGTTCCAAGGCCTGACCACTCTTTCAGTAAAGAAATTTTTCCTAATGTTCAATCTAAACCTCCCTTGGCGCAACTTAAGGCCATTTCCTCTTGTCCTATCGCTTGTTACTTGGCAGAAGAGACCAACACCCACCTCGCTACACCCTCCTTTCAGGTAGTTGTAGAGCGCGATGAGGTCTCCCCTCAGCCTCCTCTTCTCCAGGCTAAACAACCCCAGTTCCCTCAGCCGCTTCTCATAAGACTTGTGCTCCAGGCCCTTCACCAGCTTCGTTGCCCTCCTCTGGACGCGCTCCAGCACCTCCATGTCCTTCTTGTAGTGAGGGGCCCAAAACTGAACACAGTATTCGAGGTGCGGCCTCACCAGTGCCGAGTACAGGGGCACGATCACCTCCCTATTCCTGCTGGCCACACTATTTCTGATACAGGCCAGGATGCCGTTGGCCTTCTTGGCCACCTGGGCACACTGCCGGCTCATGTTCAGCCGGCTGTCAACCAGCACCCCCAGGTCCTTTTCCTCTGGGCAGCTTTCCAGCCACTCTTCCCCAAGCCTGTAGCGTTGCCTGGGGTTGTTGTGGCCGAAGTGCAGGACCCAGCACTTGGCCTTGTTGAACCTCATACAGTTGGCCTCGGCCCATCGATCCAGCCTGTCCAGGTCCCTTGCAGAGCCTTCCTACCCTCCAGCAGATCAACACTCCCGCCCAGCTTGGTGTCGTCTGCAAACTTACTGAGGGAGCACTCGATCCCCTCGTCCAGATCATTGATGAAGATATTGAACAGGACCGGCCCCAAAACTGAGCCCTGGGGAACACCGCTCGTGACCGGCCGCCAACTGGATTTAACTCCGTTGACCACAACTCTCTGGGCTCGGCCGCCCAGCCAGTTTTGTACCCAGCGAAGCGTGCACCTGTCTAGGCCGTGAGCCGCCAGCTTCTCTAGGAGAATGCTGTGGGAGACAGTGTCAAAGGCTTTACTGAAGTCCAAGTAGACCACATCCACTGCCTTTCCCTCATCCACTAGGCGGGTCACCTGGTCATAGAAGGAGATCAGGTTGGTCAAGCAGGACCTGCCTTCCATGAACCCGTGCTGGCTGGGCCTGATCCCCTGGTTGTCCCGGACATGGCTCATGAGCACCCTCAAAACCAACCGCTCCATGATCTTCCCCGGCACCGAGGTCAGGCTGACCGGTCTATAGTTCCCCGGATCCTCCTTCCGGCCCTTCTTGTAGATGGGAGTCACATTGGCGAGCCTCCAGTCGTCCGGGACCTCCCCAGTTAACCAGGACTGCTGGTAAATGATGGAGAGTGGCTCGGCAAGCTCCTCCGCCAGCTCCCTCAGAACCCTCGGGTGGATCCCATCCGGCCCCATAGACTTGTGAACATCCAGGTGGCATAGCAGGTCATGAACTTCATCCTCTTGAATTATGGGGGGTTTATCCTGCTCGTCGTCCCTGTCTTCCAGCTCAGGGGGCTGAGTACCCTGAGGATAACCGCTCTGACTACTAAAGACTGAGGCAAAGAAGGCGTTGAGTACCTCAGCCTTTTCCTCATCCTTGGTGGCAACGTTCCCCCCGCATCCAATAGAGGATGGAGATTCTCCTTGGCTCTCCTTTTGTCATTAACATACTTATAAAAGCATTTTTTGTTGTCTCTCACGACAGTGGCCAGGTTGAGTTCTAGCTGGGCTTTTGCCTTTCTAATTTCCTCTCTGCACGACCTAACGCGATCCCTGTACTCTTCTTGAGTTGCCTGACCCTTCCTCCACAAGTGATAAACTCTCCTTTTTTCCCTGAGTCCCAGCCAGAGCTCCCCGTTCAGCCAGGCCGGTCGCCTTCCCCGCCCGTTCTTCTTGCGGCACATGGGGACAGCCCGCTCCTGCGCCTTTAAGACTTCCTTCTTGAAGAACGTCCAGCCTTCCTGGACCCCTTTGCCCTTCAGGACCGTCTCCCAAGGGACCCTCTCGACCAGTGTCCTGAGCAGGCCAAAGTCCGCCCGCCGGAAGTCCATGGTAGCGGTTTTGCTGGCCCCCCTCTTTACTTCACCAAGTATCGAAAATTCTACCATTTCATGGTCGCTAAGCCCAAGCCGGCCTCCGACCACCACATCTCCCACCAGCCCTTCTCTGTTCATGAACAGCAGGTCAAGCGAGGCATCTCCCCTGGTGGGCTCGCTTACCAGCTGCGTCAGGAAGTTATCCTCCACACACTCCAGGAACCTCCTCGACTGTTTCCTCTCTGCCGTGTGGTATTTCCAGCAGACATCCGGAAAGTTGAAGTCCCCCACAAGAACAAGGGCTAGCGACTGGGAGACTTCTGCCAGCCTCTGGTAGAATATTTCGTCTGCCTCCTCGTCCTGGCCAGGTGGTCTATAACAGATCCCCAGCAGGATATCTGCCTTGTTGGCCTTCCCCCTCATCCTTACCCACAAGCACTCGACCTCGTCATCACTACCATCGAGCTCTAGACAGTCGAAGCATTCCCTAACATACAGGGCTACCGCACCGCCTCTCCTTCCTCGCCTGTTCCTTCTGAAAAGCTTATAGCCGTCCATTGCAGCACTCCAATCGTGCGACTCATCCCACCATGTTTCCGTGATGGCGACTAAGTCATAGCTACCCCGCTGCACAATGGCTTCCAGCTCCTCCTGTTTGCCTCCTATGCTGTGTGCATTGGTATAGATGCACTTGAGCTGTATATAGATGCACTTGAGCTGGTATAGATGCACTTGAGCACTTGACATTTTAGGACTCAGAAATTTATCTGGCTCTAGTGAACTGTCACTCTGCAAGATTGCTGTGACCATTTTTATTAATCTAAAAGGAAAAAATGAAGACGATTTTTTTGTGATATTCAAGTTATTTATAGAGGTTTCTTTGGTTAGCAATGAGATGCAAAGTAAAATTTTAATCAACTTAGAGGACAATATGAGAGCAATTACTCATGCATGTTTGACTAAAGTAATTTTTGTAGTCCGATGAAGACTATATCCTAATCATACAAATATATCCTATCATACAAAGCAGTATCAAAATGCTCAGAAAATCAGTATGAAAAAGAAGTAAAATAAGGTAAAGGAAAGAAGCATGAATAAGGAGGTTGGCTGTTGGGGCTTTTCCCAAGGCAGTTTTTTGTAATGACAATATCATCCTGTTTTTGTCAGACCAGGTTAAATTAAATCAAATCAATAATTGCTTTGATTTTGGTAATAAAATTTCTACTTGACTTCTTGATGCCTACTTCACAACTATCTGTGACAAATTAATTTTAGACAGATAATAAGCATTAATTGGGCCGTATTTAATCACAGTTTCATCTAATAGGCAACACAGACAAGCCTTATTATCTCAATCTCCACTTGTCTTTGATGCTAAGTGTCCTATAAATATCTACTATCCAGTTTACATTGACATGGGGTCAATTTTACAAGCTGGTTAAGAATCAGCATGGGACTACATGTAGGGAAAAAAAGCAGATTCTGATTTTGAAGCCAAACTCATATTCTTGGACTACCTTTTTATTTTTTCCAAACTCAGCTTCCAGCTTTGAAAACTCAGCCTGGAAAACAGGCTTAGGTATTATGTTCAGTACAAAAGATGTGAAACTGAAATTCAGATAGCTGTTCTGCTGATAAAGGATGAGAGCCATTAGCCGCTTCCCTGATGGGTACCTTAGGACTCTGTGTTTCAGCTGACATAGTAAAACCTTGCATTTTTTCACTAGACAAGACTGACACAGCTAAGTGTACGTTTAGGGAGTAGTTCACTGTAAGCCTGTTTCTCAGGGTTAGTTTAGTTTAGTTCTCTTTTCAGCTCTGTTGAACCTCTACAAACCTCCGCAAACACCTGAACAGCCTCAGCACCCTCAACCACACCATCGATGGCGGGGTACGCACATGCTGCACGGCTAGAGACGCACAGGGAAAGTCTAAAGCCAAGAGCTTCCCTCCTGAACTGAGCTCATGTTGTCTGAGCAGCCAAAGAATTACAGGTGTCTTCTTGGTGGAGAAGGACCCGGCCAGCTGTGAAATCCTCTGACTTGGAAATCAATGGGAATTTTCCCATTGACTTTGGTGAGAACAGGGTTGCACGGAGAGCTCAACAATCTCATTTCAGCTTGTTTTTATTTTTCATTCAGCTTTTGCCCAGCCCTGGGCTCCAGATGCATAACAAGTACCTGAAAGCTGTAAGCCTTCGACCAAAGGGTAGAGAAGATGTGTACCACTGCAGCACCACCACCACTGTATGCATTATAATGACTGGGAAGAATCTTACTTGAAGACCCAGGCAAATGTGGGGTTTTTTGTTTACTTTAAAGAAACAGCAATTTCATATGTAATTCTTTTCTTTAACATGATTTTTTTTCCTGTTGGTTCAACCTGTTACACATATAGCCAGTGATCCTGCGAACAGCAATGTATATGAATAATTTTCAGAATGTGTCAAGACCATACTGCTGACATAAATAAGTAGGTGTGCGTATAGGAACAAGGTCATTCAGGGGTAACGATACAACAGAAAACGCTGTCCCAAAGTTTTAACGTTCCAAATGTGTTGCAAAAAAAAAAAAATCCTGGCCCGAAAAGTTAATTTCCCTGAGTAACATTCAGAACGCATTAAAAATGTTCAGGTTATTAATATTAATTAATGACTTAATACTATTATAATTAATTAATTACACAGTGCCTGGAGTCCTGGAAAGGGATCTTTATGTGTCTGAATAATAAGAAGATGACATTCTATTCCTGCAGTGCAGGAGGAATTTTAAAAGATCGCAACTTTTAAAATATTCTTAGCACTTTGATTCTTCTGCAGAATTAGTCTTTAACATGCATTTGGTTTTTGCAGCCACAGGATGGCATTCACTGCTGTGCAAAGGGTCAGTGAAATGTAAGTAGAGCCTAGGAAACACACTTTCCATCTGGGGAAAGGAAATATTTAAATGATTAATATAAATTTACTGCTTTCTACTGATGACAACCATTTATTCAAGAACGCAGCATCAAAACCTTACTGTGCACAGCCCTTAAGGTTCATGTTCTTGCTGTATGGACACCAAGGCTCTCAACAGATACTTATCTTGCCTGACTTCAGTAAGCTGGGACCTTCTAAAAATACAGAGCAGCAATTCCAACTTGGGATACCAGCAACTGCATAAAGCACTTCAGTTTCACTTCCATGGTTTATGGAGTCACAGTAACTCTTTAATGGATTTATATAGGCTCATAATTTACTGTTTGTTTTCCCATTAGGGCAGTATACGGAGTAGGTGTTGACACATGGCATACCAACGGGAGGACAGTTGGACTGAACGAATGCCCAAGGTGACCGATAATTGGATTGCAAACGTCAAAGAGTGTGGTTGAAAAGCCAGGTATATCAACCCACATACTTTTCCCAGTTGTGAAATGAAAGTTAAGAGCAGGGACAGTCAGCTACAAGTAGTTACAATTTATAGAGTTGGGTCTGAAGTCAGCAGCAAGCAGCATCCAATTAACTTCAATAGAGATGTCTAACGCCACTGGTAAAACGACTGGATTTAGAGTGATGAGCAAGAATGTCAGACCAAGAGACAACCTAGTAATGCTATTAACCTTTGTGAGATTGTCCCGCCGATAATGTGATCTGGGGGACAATAAAACACTGCATGAGACAATATGCCCAATTTGGTAGTGCAAGACTGATATATGGGAGAAGAAGAATTCTCCTGGATTCATTTTATGGGTCTCCAATTAGCCCTCACTAGGTGAAAGGAGAGAAAGGGGGGAAGCAGAAGGAGTCCCTCTAATCAGTTGCTTTGCTGGTTTGTAGCAGAAGATATTGAAAAAGGGAAGTTTTAGAAGCTGCTTTGCTTTTGAGATTGTCTCAGGAGGTGTTAAAGGGGCCGGCTACCTTGTTGGAAACAGCCGTGAGAAAGCTCCTGATTTATGGGAGCTCTTGAGCAGCACAAGTGCATCCTGTCAGGATCAGCACAGGAGGCGTGATCCCTTGGCACCGGGAGATCAGATATGTCAGCCCCATGCGCTAATCCCCATGCTTAGATGCTGGGGTCAGGACCGCAGATGCTCGCTCACGATGTGGAGCCCTGGCCGACACCATCTATAGATGCTGCCACTGCTGCCTTTGAGAAATTGTATACAAAATATAAATATGTTTGTTCTCCAAAAGCTCATCCAGTTTTAGAAATGGGGCTATTAAGAACGGGTCTAATCCATGGACGTGGATTACTGATCTGACAAAATATCTAAATCTTATTTACGGGCTCAGTGAGGCAAAGGCAGTTTGTCAATCAAGTGAAGTTTAAGATGCAATTCCTGTTTTGCTATGTAAGTCTGGTGAATGTGTGCTCAATAACCTTTAGAAAATAGAGCATGAATGTGTAATTTATTCAGCTACTACCGTTTAGGCATCCAAGGGCTAGTGGAGCGTATTGCACACCCAGAGAAACCAGGGGGGGGTTCTCAAGTTAGGAAGTCCTGAGGTAGCTCTCAGTCCATGCTACAGCGTGGAGGAGAGGGAAGGGACACCAAATTAGCCCTGCAAGAACTATACGAGGTACTGAAAACACAGCCCACAGCTCCGAGTAGGGTAATTTGCTCTGTCAAGAGGCAGGATAAATGACTGCCTCACGCTGAGCACCGTGCTGCAGCAGCAAGGGTTTCTTTCGGGAGCTCAGCAGCTCGCTGGAAGTTGGGCGTCCCATCACCGGTGTGATCCATCACTAGGCACCCTCCCAGTGCTGCAGAACAAAAAATCTGTACGTTTCAGACTTTTTTTTATTAAAAAAGCCACTGCTTTCAATTGACACTTTCACGCTGAGAGTCGGATGAGAATGAAATGCCTGAAGAGAAGATATTTAAAGCAAACATCATTTTACTTTTTCAAATACCATTCCCTGGCTGAGGTGCTACAGTTAAGACTGCACTCAGGCGGTATCTCATGGTTTGCAACAAAAATTAACTGTACATATATTTGGTAAATGCCAATGAAAAAAGACAAAACCTGGGCTTTAGTATTCAATTTAATCCCACAAACATATGGCCAAAGCTACACAGAGAGAGTTTGTGCAGGTCCAGCTGAACAACAGCGTTTTGGTGAGGAGGATAAGGACTATATGCAAGCGAACCTCACGTGTCAGTTAATATTTTTATTCCTTCTGCTATACATTATATAGCAGACTGTCGTCTTTTGAGACCAAGCTAATGCACTTGTATCACCGTCTTCTGCATCTCTCTCAGTCAACAGAGGCCATGCCATTTTGGCATATTTTGATGTATCAGATAATAAAGCATCATCTCTGCTTAGCTAAAATGTGTAGTCTAAAATTTATGACTTTCTAGAAAATTTTTAGGTGTTTTTTAAACTGTGGTCATGTGTTGTTTTTTTAAAAAAGTGTGGCAATATAAAACGACATGTTTAAATTCTTCATAGTTTTTTCAATTAAGTCTTTAAAATATCTGTTTGGCCTTGAGGGTTAAGAACACATTTTTTATTTATACAACACCTTAAAAATTATCTGGAAGGATAATGGAAGGAAACAAGATTCACAGGGAAAAACAAATATATTTGAGGCTATGACAGAAAGTATTAAGCTATTTGTTGGTATCTGGATTAAAGATAACATGCTGGTCCTCAGAAAAGTTGAAGCCATAAACTGGCAGACTGCTATTAGTAATATTTGTAATTTTTACTTTCCCAGGGAATGTGAGAAAAAATAATTCATTATTTTGATTCTGACATTTTTGCTCTCAATTATTCATGTTAATCCTTGCTTTTGAAGATTTAGAATATTCCTTGCCAAAGAAAGTATTATTTTTTGCCAAAACATAAAACGTACTCTAGAACTGCTATGATAACATTTTCAACATCTCTGTATCATGAGAGATTAGCAAACAGCAATATTGTATTTCAGAATGAGGAGATTAATCTGTTTCCTGACAACTGAAATTTGTTAGGCTGCGAAAAGAAAATTACTGCTTTTGAGGGCAGATTTCATAGCACTTGATGCTTCAGGGCCTTTGTACTCTTCTGTTTAAATCATATCTTCATAAAAAGCCAAAGAATTGTTTGGTCTCTGATTATTATCAAGCTGAAGTCAGATAAGAAAAGCATTAGAATTCTTATGTTCCATGATAATATATTTAGGGAGAAAAAAGGTGTCAAATATGCTTATTAAACTGATTCTCAACTCGATTAGAGGTCGTCTTATCTCTAGGTGTCTAGTAAATACTTTAATTTGTGTCATGTTACAAATTATGCTGAATACTCCAATCTTATTTCAGCACATTTCAGACAATGATGCACTTTTACCATAACAAATTATTAAAAAAAAAAAAAAAAATAATTCATGTTTTTGCATGACATTTTCCTACCCTCTCCAGTACGCCTTTTTTGCTCAAGCTGAATGTTGAAGGATTATGTGATGGAGGGACAGGGTGGCAATCTGGGAATATGAAAGAACAGATAAAGAAGGAAAATACATAATATTGAAAGATATTACAGGCTATGGTGAGAAATCTGTAAGGCATGTGATGAGACGCAAAGGAAATGTTATGTGTTCAAGGTGTATGAGGAAGTTCTCACCAAGTGCACGGACTGGTGGGGGCAGCTTTGGACAATGAAGAGTTTTCAGTACATCACCAATACTGGAAATTATGAGACCCTGGATAATAAGAGCATTATTATCCTTGCTATATATTAGCAAGGTGAAGACAAAAAAAAAAAAGAGTCAGAGGAAGAAACACTGACAAAACCCAGATGATGTGACTCTAGACTGACAGTATGACTCAAGGGAGTAGACCTCAAGAATAAGGATGATCTTCACCATGATGGAGAAAATAGAACTGTAGGGAAGACAGTAAAATCTAATAGAACTTGCAAAAGGAAATAGTTGTTCTAGTTTTTTCCTTGTAGAGAGGCTGCCTGTAAACCAAAGGGCTCAGGAGTAAAGATGATCTGGGGAAGGGACTGCTTAAGCTGTGTGTGTCCTGGGAACTGTCTCCAGTCAGACTCCGTGGACACTGCAACAGCCTGTGATCAAAGCCATGGACATTGCAACAGCCTGTGATCAAAGAGCACGTCTCAAACCAACCCAAAGTCCACTCAGGTCAAAGGAATTGGAGATTCCCTACATGACGTATTGCAGGGTGGTTGGATTTGGTGCGTATAAATGGTGGCAGCAAGTGAAGTCACTGTGAAGATATCCCAGAATTAACTTTTTTTAGAGATAACAAGCATGAACTCTGAACAGCTGAGTACAGATCACCCTGGGAGAAAGGACAAATGGATGAAAAACTTGTTTAAGGGCACGTTTCTAAGTGATGGATTAATTAAAAGGCTTACTAGGATTTCCTGTGCCCAGAAAGGATTTTAGTACAGATGCAATGTATTCCTAACTGAGGAAGAAGATGCTCCCCTGCCTTACATGCAACGCTCAGCTCGATCTCAGCCACGAAGGCAGGAAACGGAGACCTCCGCAAAATGTGTGCGTGCGTGCATGTGCGTCTGCTCAAACACAGACATAAATTAACAGTCTGGCAGCTGATGGGCACTGCAAATGCTACAGAAAACATGATATAGCACTAAAGCAGACATGCTTCAGATAACACAAAGACTCTGTACATCTAAAATAGATTCAAATCATATGAAAGATTTCCTGCTGCTTCTGCAGAAGATTAAAACATTGGTATATTCATAAAACAAATGTGAAGATTTAGCAAAGCAGCGTGCCCTTCACAATGACTCTTTGTCTCACCAAGCACGGAGCCTGGCAAAAGAGACACCCTGAAAGGGTATATCCGACCAATTTGGGCCTGGTAGGTGGGCTCCAGCCCATAAAAAAGAGAGCTACAGATTTTAAGAAACATACAATGAAGAAAAAACCTGTTAACCCTGAGCTAATTTGTGAGCTAATCCCCCAGCGAGAAGGCAGCATTAGACCAAACTCCTAAAGCCTGACAGAAAAGAAGAACTTGGTATAGATTAACCACAGAATTTGCCTACACAAGCTTAGCATGAGGAATGATTTATAAAATGAGAAGGAAGATCATTAATATATCCCTCTCTGTTTCAACAGCATTTAACACATGGGTGCAGACCTAATTTTCAAACCACACAATAATGTTTGGTGTTTTAATAGTACTTTTCCATCCCATTTGCATTGATCTAATGCTGTGCCATCTCGTAGTTCTGCAAACAGAGCAGAAGAAACAGGTGTTGGGTATATTTTAAATTGCTTTTCTCTAATGTGTTCACTCACCCATTTCCAGATATATCTGGGGAAACGCAGCCATGGGCGCTGATGTCTAATTCTTTTGTCCTGGGTATTATCAGGGATAACTTCAAGAAAATCAATCCTACTGAAGCCAGACTAAGCACACCATTCATGGAAAGCAAAGGAACTCAACTAGCCCTCAGGATAATAAATAAGACTTTCCCCTCTCCACAGTGACATCACGTATGTCTTAACATAATGCTAATTAACCAAAAGGTCACTTTCTTGCACTACTTGACTTCACATGAATGAAGTCCAGTGAGATTTTAATTAGGTCCAGAGGGTCAAGGAAATGCTGATACACCTCTAGGCTCTCAGGAGATGCTCAGGACCTTGCAGGGTGGCAGCCCATAGGCTGGATTTGCTTCCTGGCACAATTCCACCTTCTCTGTTATGCCTTTAAAAGAGGTGGAAAATGCCTGATAAGACAGCACTCGAAGCCTATACGCTGAGTATCTCCTTCCGTGCTTGCATGTGGGGTGCTTAAAGCCAAGACCTGCTGCTAGATTGCTGTGGGTCCACAAGGAAAATCCTAAAAGAAGCATTTGATGCCCAGCATGAAAAAGCCAACAGTGCTGTGCTTTGTGAATTTTCATTTCTTCATTTCATGACCTAACAGTTCAGGTCGGTGATTAATGAAATCTGTAAAACAAGCTCCCTCCCCTCTGCAAACTCCAGATATATGCAAATCATTCCTTAACTGAGGCAAAGCTCTAAGCAATCAGAAATGTGATTTTTCTAATGAGACACAACAACCGTGGTAGACAGCAGTGTGTGAACCAAAGCCCTAGCCCTGGACAACTCCGATCTTGTCGTGCTTTTCAAAATATGAATCTGAATTAGTACTTGCAAAATCATCTGTATCTTTATACTGGGTCAACTTTTCATCTAAATGGCTGATACGTTTTTAAGCCTGGATCGTAATATCCACTGTTCCTTGCCCATTTCTAGCAGACTTACTGTCCGGTGAAACATGATTTTGTGGAACATATACTTGGGGCAGTATTCCACTGTAGGTGGTGAATCTGTCATCATATATATCAATGAACTGGGAAAATCAAATCTTTTCCATGAGCTAAGGAGTGACTAAATAATAAATGAGTTGTGCTTTTTTATTTTAATACCCAAATAAATAAATATAAGCTTACAATACATCTATAAAAGGTCTATAAACTATCTGACTCATTTCTATAATTGTCAAGCATTCATAACAAAAACCCAAAGTCTTGCATATTGAGTTACGAAGATTTTTGATTTAGGAAGTTAATTAAACATAGAAAAAAGGACTGCTTTTCTTCATTACTATAGGTATTCTGAATCAATAGAATGTATTAACCAAACAAGTGTGAGATTTTTAATGCTGGACTAAAATCCTGGCATGTAAGAACTTCCATACAGTATCAGATTAGCTGGATGGCTTAAGCACTCTCCGAAAGAGGCCAGAATCAGATACTTGGATATAAACGATGCACTAATTGAGCTGTCAGTAGTGTGTTTATCCTTGACATCATCCTGGTGTTAGCATGTGCAAAACATTTTAAAGAGAAACAATCTAATCTTGAGAGAGTTAAGAGAATTAGAAGAATAGTATCTAAAAAAATAAAGATTGAAATCAACCATAAGCACAAGGCAAAAAGCAAACAAAGCATCCTCAGGGTTGACTTAAAGTCTACAAATTTTGTGGAAATGTCACAGACGTTCTTTGCACGTCCAGTCTCTCAAGGCTATTGGTATTTCATTGAATAACTGAAATGAGCTGAGGGTCACTGGTACTATTTGATATATGTGGACCCATTCTTGCCCCTTGCCTTTGGTATATATCATGTCATCAGAGTTGTGTGTACATTTCCTATTGGCTACCTGAATTTAACAGGGAATATTAAGGAATTTAAATGCACAACTCCTTTTTTTAAAAAAAATTCAAACTTATTTTGCCTTATTATCATTTTACTAAGAGTTTTTTCTTATTTAATAAGAAAACAAAATTAAAATTCCACATGCATGAAGAAAAATGTTATTAAACTCAGTTTTCCCAATGCTTAGGCTTTGTTGTCTGTGTTACTTCTCAAGTCCCTATCTAAAATAAAGGGACATCTGGGAGCTATTGTAATTTGCAATAATCAAAGAAAAGAGAATAATCCCTAAAAATGCCATGCCTTAATTATTTTGCAGTTTAAAATTCCTGTTCATATATCTTGCACAGAGGCCACTCAGTTAACAACTGAACTAGTAGTGTTTTCTGTGATGCACTTGATAATTCTTCATCTTATTGGATCACATTAATTAGAGACAATAGTCTAATCGAGGAGACCACTTATCACTGCAGACAGATGCATCACACCAGGACTTTTCCCATATTTTGCTGTGTAAGACTTTCTGCCTGAATACACATGAGCAGCAGTGTGCAATGTCATATGCAAATCTGTCCCTGAAAGAGAGTTTTAACCTCCGGTCATCTCCTGCCTTTGGAAAGTTGTTGGCTACTTCTGAAAATAGCAACTTGATGGAAAAAAAAAAAAATTGTGAGGGGAAGGGGAAGGGGGCAAGTGCAGCCCATGCATCTCTAGAAAGCTGGTGCAGAATAACAACTCCCGAAGAACACAGGGTGCAGGATGGAAATCACAGGATGAGCGAGCTCAGCATATGCCTTCTACCCCAGGAACTGGGGTCTCTGCTAGATCCACACCACACCATCTTGTCCCACAGGTGGCTTCACCCTCTGCTGATAAACCCATGGAGAGGTAGTATGAGATGAACATGCTTTTGATTTTTTTTAGAACTGTTTATTTTCTTCCCTTTCTATTCTTTTTTCCCTGTCTTTCCTTTTTTCCTTTGCTTTTTTCCCCCAATTTTGAAGTCGACGTTCAAGTTCAACGTATCGCCATTCAAAGCTGACATCATGAAACAGGTTTCATTGTCTTTTTAGAAAGTTGCCTCTACATACTTACTGTTCCACTAAAAATCCTTTCAGGTGTCCTTGAAATAATAAAAAATAGTTATCTTATTTCCGGCAAGCACAGCCAGTAATAATTTTTAAGCTCAAGCTGGAAATAAGAGGCTGTTTACCTATTTTTTTTAATTTCCCTTGCATCATCTGATAAGCTTCAATGTTAAAAAGGGAAAGGCATGTGCCTTTGGAGCCATTTAAACCTAGACAAAATGTTCAATCAGACACAGTGCCTCATTTTTACCCCATCACCAGCATGTCACCATGAAAAAATGCAGCTTTCCCTGCCAAACGTGGGCAATGCTGAAGATCCATGAAACAAACGCTTACACAGATTCATAATCCAGGATTTAAGCAATCAGTGTTCTGTAGAGTACCATTCAGCTACAGAAACCCAATGAACTTCAGCTTTTGTACTTCTCCTGTAAAAATATACATGAGCATATTGCCACACGGCTGCCTATATTCTTCGGAAAACGCTGCAGTTTCTCACAAAGGACCACTGACTTCAGGCATCACCACCAGCAAAGGCCACAGCCTAACTGAATAGGCACAAAAGCAAAACAAGGTTAAATCTGTTAAGTTCTTGCGTGGGAGACGCTGGAGAAAAAGAGGAGGATGGCAGAGAACGCAGCGCCAGTCCAACACTGAACCACCAGCGTGGTGTTTGTGGGAAGAACTGAGAGGCACTGCTATCTTAAAATACTACTTTTCAAGATTTTAAACCCCTTCTCCCCTGCAAACTGTAGCCATAAAGCTTCCCCCGTGATATTCCAGACCAAATTCCAAGTGGAATAAAATGATAGCCCTTCCATCAAAATTCCCCTCACAATTACAACTTCTCATTAAACGAGGGGAAATTTGAATTCTTTCTAGAAGGTTACAATTACAGCAGATTATTATGCTTCCCTCTAATTACTGCATATAAATACATACCATGTAACGCAGTTTATTGTACCCTGTTAGTGTACTTACAGTAAATAGAAACCAATATGCTTCATTCAGCCCATGTATTTTGACACTCACATCCGATTTACCAATTTATCTTCATTACAACCCCTTGCACTGTTACTGACATCCTTCTCAGAGCTACGCTCAAGCATCACAGCAGGAAGATTGATGAGGCTTGTATATACTGATTTGCAACAACAGCAAGGCACTTGAGAGGCATTGTTACTATTCTGATAGCACTAAGTTGGCTAAAAATTAGCTGCACTAAGCCAACACTCTGCTCCCAGTTCTCCTCCTCATTAATTATGGTACATGACTCGGACCTTGAAAGGCTAAGGCTGTTGTAACAGTATTTTTAAACCTATTGTCTTCAGTTGCTTTGTCACTCTTGAAGAGATGTAAAGTTCTGACCATGCTTATTAGCAACTATTTTTATTCTTTAGAGAGCCTTTGAATAGACAAGTTTTCCACCATAATAAATGTTAAAAGATAATTTCTGAATGAATCCACTGTGGTAAATTCAAACACAGTTTGGAGGAACAGAGAGATACTATGGATACAATTTTCAAAACTGGCTAAATGACTTAAGAGCCTGCACCACACGCACTCATCAAGGAGACACTAAATAGCCTCAGCACTTTAAAAGCACTAACTTATTATATACCGTTATCAAGAGGATGAAGAGGTCACCTCTTGCTACAGATAATTTATCCCTCTAAACATAAAGTTTCAGAGACTGTTGCTAGAATTGCACACTGAAGCCTGTAACTCTTCTGGCTCATTCTTTTGCTAAAAACAGGTCTTGCCCCAGCAATTCCCAGCGAACTGAACTCCCCAGCAGTGGGTGCGTTTTGCAGAGGCTTTCCGTGTTGGAGGCATAAGTAACCCGGCATCTGCAGCGGTGCGTTCAGAAACTGCTCGGGGTGAGAAGGCATGCACTCAGGTCCACTTTCCGGGCTGAACGTGCAAGTCAATGAATTGTAACCTGGATTCAACAATCCTCTCCCATTGAGCTGCACATGTATACTGGAAAGCAGACTGGGAATTATTCATATTCTGGACATCTCAAAATCACCTGACACAACACAAGGATGCAGATCCTGCAAGAAAGGGTTTAATTTTTATGCTTATTAATTGGACCTCCATCACTCCAGCAGCTGTTTGTATAAAATCACGTAGCAAAATCACTGGAGTTTGTAAAGCTGTCAGACCAGGGTTAGGAGGCATCTACAAAAAAAGTGAGCAGAAAAACCAGCCAGACTCTTTTACGTGTTTTTCCGTAGCTCAAACTCCACTAATATTCTCCACTTCTAGCTGCTTCTTTTCTGTAAACTAGCATAATACAAGAGCAGATAGAGTTAAGTGTTAACATAGAAATTATTAGAAGACAACATATACCCAGAAGAAGAAAGAAGTAAAAGAAGGGAAGAAGAAGAGGATGCGTCCAATTACTGAAGGAGAATAAAGACAGATTCACCTGAAACCTGCAATTGCACCTCACTTGGAAATACATCGCTTTTTTCAATTACTTGCAAAGCAAGCAGGTAACTCTCAGAATTACCTTTCTTGTTTCAGATGGGTATTTAAATACTTCATGCCAACTACAGAATCTCTAAGAAAGTCTGAAATAAAACAAACGCTTTTGCCTTGCTTCATGTGAGAAAGTAACGTAATCAAGTGGTCATTTTCCTCCCATTTCAGGCAGAACCATTCCATTAGTAAGAATCCACTACAGCAAGAGACCATCCTGTATAAAATCCAGTGACATCCAATTTAAACCTAAGCAGAAAAATTCTACCTGATAACAAGCACTGAATAAAACTTGCAGCCTTGCAAGACATTACAAATGTCTCAAAAAAATCAAGCCCTCAACTTGGGAGCTGAAAAAAAATAGCATTGACAATGCCACAATCAATGAAAAATCTGGGAGAAGAAATACTTTTTTCTTCTTGTCCCAAAAAGCCCAAAACAAAACAAAAAAACCCTCCCCAAACAACATCACCAAACCAAACAAAAAATCTCTATTATTATAAAGGGGAGTCTATTTCCGAGTTCCTCATGCATCTTTTAACTCAGGGTCTAGACACATTTCTGCACTCGCTTTTGCACATACTCTTTGGTAAGTGCAAGTCCTGTGACAGCAGCCTTGGGTACCGTTAAAAAAGTCACGCAGACACAGGTCCATACATCCAAAGAAGATGATTAAAGGAGGAAGGAAGAGATGCTCGGCTGACCTGGGCTCAGTATTTACTCTGCAACTTCTTGTGTGCTTACAAGGGGAGTCACTTAGATTCACCTTTCCGAAGCATGGCAGCCTTAAAAAGGCACATCCAGTCCTCGCTGGTAATTCATGTTTCCTCCGATACGGACAGGGACAGACGACTCCAGAAGAGCCACCCTAAGTCATCAGAGGCAGCGGTCTGGAGACGAGCGCTGGCACTACACACATTACAACGACTGACATCTGCCATCTTATTTCACCTTGTTTTCTTGGCAACTTTTGTGAAAGAGGTGGAAATACTCTTAGTAATGGAATTTGCTCAGTAAGTACTGGCCGGTATGGGTATAGCGTCCCTGTCAAATTCAGGTAGGGAAAAGACAGGCTTATTAACAATAATTAAAAATTGTATCTAGGAAAGGTCTGTCAGTGCCTCACCCACGCCCTGGGGAAAGGAGAGCAAGGGTTGCCAGGTCAACCACTAATCAGAGCTTTTCAAAGGGAGACAAGTTTGCTCTCTTTTATACCAGACAGACTACTGGAAGGAGGGTATGAAATGAAGCCGGAGGGAAATACTGTAATACTGGGAGACCATGGTTGTCTTGGCAATTAAGGCCTCCCCAGGGGATTAATTACACACGGAGACAGCCAGGCATTTTAGAAAACGTTTTCTGAGTGTGCCACAAGAAGGAGTACAGCTTGGCGAGCCTGGCTCCGGATCCCCAGCAGCTTATTTCCTCTGATCCCCAGGAACGCGCCTCCCAAGAGGTGGCGATGGCCAATGTTTCATCAGCAGCTCAAAGGGTCGATTTGGCCAGCGGGGCTGTGTCCCTGCCAGAGTCCAATTCCCTTTCCCGCACACCGTTCCCAGGTAGGTTTTACAACAGTGTGGTCCTCTCCCCACTTCTCCAGGACACCCCGCTCAGGTGCTTCTCTTCTCCGTAGCCTGCCGTCCACTTCACTCCCCATTCTCAAGCCTTGGAGCACCCTATGAGACCAATTTCCCTCTAGTGCATCTTCAGTCCTCAAAATCTTGCAGATGGTTATTTTTTTCAAATGAGAGAAAATTCCGGGGAAGGAATATATTAACTTGTATTGATGACTAAAGCCTAATTCCTATAAATAATTATTTTTTATTTTCGCTATTAATCATAACACTTCCCCATCTGTATGGGAATCCTCTGGCAAATGTGAATTTGGCATGTTTCACTGAGGTCTCTGAGGCAAACACATAAATGTAAAAGAGACCTAAGATTCTCATCAATAGATATATTTCAAAATCAATGCCAATTTAATTCAGTTTGTGATCTTCTCTGACAGTATAAACTGGAAAGCTTGCAGTTATTGGAACACATGATTACTTTACTAAATTTCCAACTTAATAAATCCTAAAAAGGGGAAAATCTTTTTATTTCTCTCCATTTATTTATGGCCTGGAATGTGTAAGAATCTACAGCGAATTATCAAGAACCCCCCCTCCAAACTTGTGCAGTAATAAATTAACCCTTCTCTCCCCTGTTCTGCACTAACTAAAATAAATTGGGATTTTGTCCTGGTTTCAGCTGGGATAGAATTAATTTTCTTCCTAGTAGCTGGTATAGTGCTGTGTTTTGGATTTAGTATGAGAATAGTTGATGTTTTAGTTGTTGCTAAGTAGTGGTTACATTAGTCAAGGACTTTTCAGCTTCCCATGCTCTGCCAACTGAGAAGGCTGGAGATGCACAAGAAGCCGGGAGAGGGCATAGCCAGGACAGCTGACCCAAACTGGCCAACAGGATATTCCGTACCATATGACATCATGCTCAGTATATGAAGCTAAGGGGAAGCTGGCCGGGAGGCCACTGCTCGGGGACTGACTGGGCATCAGTTGGCGGGTGGTGAGCAACCGCATCGTGCATCACTTGCTTTGTACATTCTGTTGTTGTTGTTGTTGTTGTTGTTGTTGTTGTTATTATTATTATTATTATTATTATTATATTTCAATTATTAAACTGCTCTTGTCTTAACCCACAAGTTTTCTCACTTTTACTCTTCTGATTCTCTCCCCCATCCCACTGGGGGGGAAGTGAGCGAGCGGCTGTGTGGTGCTTAGTCACCAGCCAGGGTTAAACCACGACAGATTTCTAACAAACAAAAATATGCAAAAGTATATTTTACTACATTTTGCTGCCAGATAGTGATTGCATTGGGAACTATTTTGTCCAGATGTTTTTTAACTTGTATGGATTTGAAGAGAATTTCCTAAAATACATAGTAGGAATGATTGATTATGTGGGACAATATGGTTCTTTTTTACTTGTACCAACGCAAATCAAGAATTCCTTATATCACAAATACACAAGAGAACAGAGTCAAGGATCTTCTACCCAAAGGAAAAAAAACCACAGCATGGTGTAAAGCAATGTGAAACAAAACACATGTGGTAAAACCAGTAGTTTACAAGTATATCACTCCATATCCAACATATGTGAGCTACTTACAAAGAGAAACATTCCTCTAAGGGCCAAGGGAATGGTTTAGACACTCTTTTTAGAGGGCAATTTTTAACTTGAAAATGATAGTCCCAATAAGTGAAAGCTAAGAAATTATTCATTGATTCTGATGATGCTGTGAATGTGAGCAAGGTCAAAGTTTGCTTTCATCCAAAAGACTAGTTTGTATGTTAGATCTGAGATGCAAAACTTTAAACATGTTTAAACTGAGGCACTGAAAATCTTGGCAGGGTTGGGATGATTCCACCAATTTAAAAAAAAAAAAAATTTGCTCTGGATATTCTAAACTTCTGTCAGAAATAAAATTTAAGGACTACAATAAAAGATTTAACTGAAGCAGATTAGAGGTAGAAAACAAGTGTTATACGTATTTGTTCAATTTTTTACTGTGCTTGTGAATTGCAAAATGTATTATTTCTTCTGTATAATCAGGCAATTCCCAGCTTTGTGTGCGTCTGTCATACATCGAGAGAAGGGAGAATACCACTCTCCTGGAACAGGAAGAAGTGATTTTAAACGACAAAAATCAGTTAACCTTTTAACATATATTTTCCACTTAATCTTACCTCCAAAAAATGCTCTGCTTGCTGTTCCCGATCCAATTTTCTTGACGTTGTTGTAATCAGACCTGTGAAAAAAGGATGATATTTGATTGTCAATACCCATTGAAAAATATATGTCTCTATCGACCAGAAAAAATAAATTGATTTTTCAAACACTCAAAGGGAAAAAAGCTATTTGAAGCTATATCGGACACAGATTTCTTGACATCTGTCAAGCATTTTCTTTCTCAGTGCAGCCATTATGACTTTCTGACTAACAATGAATCTTTAAAGAAAAATGCTGTTAGAAAAGTAACTGAAAAACAGTTAGCTGTGTATCTACAGTTAACATGCTGCATTTATTACAGTGAATAAAAAAAACTTACGAAAGAATCACTATTTGTCTTATGATTAAGTGCTTCAATGAATCATTTGCATTTGACTGAAATCCTTCCGTAAAAAACCTCATTAAAGATTTCAGAGTTCTCAAACAATTAATGGGATAGGATGCTGATTACTTCCATGCCAAGAATACTTGACAAAGAAGGTTATTTCTGTAATAACTTCTTGTATACATAATGATTTCCAAATGTAATCATTCTAATGCATTAAAGGTTTTGTACTACAATTTCATCAATTTGTTCCATGCTCAAACCGAGTCTTTAAAATAAGGTATCCTTTTACATAAGGATGATCAAGTTATCTTTTTTTTTAAAGCAACGTACTTTCACAAATGATTAACCTCTTGTGAGATTTATACCAAGGAAATAAAATGAAACACTTCCAAAGTTCCCTCAGGAAAAGCGATGCATATCTTCTATGAACATAGCTTAGTTTTTTATTTTGTTCTCACCAGAGATTTAAAGAGCAGATTTGAGTTTCCCTCATACAAAACATTTCTTTGGATAGGAAAATGCATCGTGTGCTTGTTTTGCGATGGATTCTGACGAGCGTAAAGGGACCAACTTTTCCTAGAGATAAAGCTGTTTTTGGAGACAATGCCAGTGGACAAAGTCGTTCTCAGGAATTCCTCGTCTCTAAAATTACCAAGGAAGACAAAAAAATAAATAGTCTCTGGATTACCTATTACTTGTTCAATCAGACCAGCCAAACATCTAAACACAAATCCATGATGACGCTAAATTCTTCAAAAAAACCATCAGCAACATCTTACATCTACGTAACAGTCCCAGAAGGCTTCTACAGCTACAGCTCCTCATACACCGTTGCCTTCTCCTTGGAGGAATCACTTTATCTATTTTGGTGAGGAGTGGGGTAATATTACTTGAAGTAATGGGATGAAATGAACAAAGGAAAGTCCATTCTGCTTCCAATATTTCAGACTCGTTACAAGATCTATTAGACCACAGAAGTGACACTCAAGGGGAGGTCACAGAAACCAGAGTGGATCATTATAATTACATGGAAGAACCTGGTGCTGGCAAAAGGCTGAAAAACCAAAACAACTCGTATTGCCTGCATCGAGCAATTTTAAGTATTCAAAACAGTTACACCATATGCGAGAAATCTACTCACTGCATGAGTTTAAACAGGCATGACAGCACGGATGACAAATTGGTGTCATTCACACAAGATCCCCCCATGTCTAGAGAGAATGCAAAGATACAGGAAAAAAGTTCCTAATTATGAAAGAAGTTCAGTCCCAATAAATTGATAAAGTAAAAATTTCAAATTTGAAATATCCCTGTCCATCACATGCATGGTCAACTCGGATATTTATCAAGCACAACCTAACCATGGTAAGGAATATCATCATTTTTATATCACCTTCCACTTTCTTCCTTCCTAATGTGCCACTATGAACTCCACCTACTTTCTTCTTAAACAAGAAATGTCTAGCTGTAAATTATAGAAGGTCTCTGTCCTCATCATCTTCTTCAGACGCATTCACATTTCTTTTGAAGACCAAGAGCTAACATCTGAAACCGAATATCACTAACTGTCAAAATAAATATACTTGCCTTTCATCGGTAAAACTAAAACAACTACTACTACTACTGCTCCTCCTCACAAAACTACTGTTATCACTAAAGGGTTTTTTTTGTTTTCCTTTTTTTCAATGTAGAGCCTTTTGGACTTCAATAATGGTCAGAATGCCTTCAGACCTGAACTTCCTTCTAAAAGGAGTATGAACATATGACAAGTCTCTACGACAGAACTGCCTATATTTTAAACGTAGCAGATCTTAACAGATTTAGCACCCAGACTTAACAGCCGGTCCTAAAGGGCAGGTAACCAGACTATCACCATCAGTTCTGCAGACCTGATCCTGAAGTATGGTGCTAGCACAACTAGTTGTTTTTGCTTTAAAGACAGCTCTACATTCAGCTGCCAGTTCTGGGCAGTTTCCTTAGGTTGTTACAACACTCTATAGAGATAAGTGGTCATTTGCGTGTGCAGTCGTGGAGCCTCTAGTTTCCATTCCTCCTCCCTGAGGAACCCTCCCATCTGACACTCATGGTGGCCCCATTGCAGTCTCCTGGCACATACATTCCTAAAGTCACAGATAGGTCACACTACACAACACCACTGTTTAAAATATGACTATACATAAAATCGTATCTCAGCTACTTGATGTTAATATTTATTTAATTATGGTCACATAATAGTAGGATGTCAACCTGGTCCTTTCAGATTATAAAACTGTATTTCAAGGAATTCTTGAATTAAGAAATAAGACCAATCATCAAAACTGAAAAAAAGAAATATATTCCAGTTATGTCTAAGACTACCCACAGCTTTACCACTCCAGTCTCAAAGAAATTAATTTCATGGGTTTTATGAAAATCTTGCTGTGTCCCTCCCTCCTGTATTCCATACTCCATGCCATAGATACCTAATAATAGTAATATTTAGCAGGATGTAGAACTTTATTTTCGAGATACAGGGGCAACTGAGAGAAACTTGGCTTTGCACAAGAGAATATATCCCAGTTTTAGTTTTTCTCTAACTCTATTAAATCGTCACACTCTGTTACGGTGTAAAGGTATTATCTCAAGAACATAACTCACAGAGAAAAATAAACCCAAAGAAATTATGTTAGGCTGCACTGCTGGTTACGATATAATATCACAAGGGGACAATGATAAAAAATGACCCTTTCTTTTTTCCCATCTTCAATATGTGCCGTAGCTCTTCTAGACACAGCCATCTGGACAACTGTCCAAAGCCAGCTGGGAAATATAGCACGCATTTCTCACAAAATAGTCAAAACCACTAACAAGCTTCAAAAGTCAAAGCACACCTCTCAAATGGCTTCTCTCAAATTTCCAGGGAAACATCATGGTCCTCCTAAAGGCAGGAGATATTTATAACTGTGACGATTCTTTAAGAACAGCCATGAAAGTGAAGAGGAAAACTGGATCTGATAGAAAAGTTATCTACAATAAACCATCAGCTCACAAACAAGGTTATGTGATTCTGTTCCCAGCATTTCATACTTTTCTTTGACTTTCTGAGCTAAAACATCTTTGTGCATGCTGGCGTATCTGTTCCTCAGGCCATTTAAATGAACTGTTTTGTGAAACTCCAAAACATTGCTTGGCCCAATATTTCAGCTTGGAGATAACCGTATGTTCTTATATAACTTGCTTTTCTACAATACCCGTTACTTTTGCTATTGGAGTACTTTTCCCACCCTAATAAATGAACAATTACTGTTATCCTCCTGTTACAGAGTTTGGAAATGCTGGAAGGTGAATAAGCTCACCCCGCACAACACGTCCCATTGTACTGCAGGACACCGTGACAAGTCCCAGCCAACACCAACTGGGGAACGTCCTTCCAACGCCTCACTGTACACTGGGTAGGATCATCATCCTCTCCTGCACCATTTCCCTCCAAAAGGCAACTCAGCACGTGGACAGAGAAGAAATAGGAGTGTCCTTCACCCCATCACCTTATAATCTGGATGGGAGAACCAGAGATTTGGGGCAACATGGCAGACTTGCCTTACAGCTTAGGTGCAGCCATAGTGACACAGAAGAAAGAACAGGACCAAGACTAAGAAATCCTGACACTTTAACCAATACATCAGCCTATACAATCTTCAGCCAATGCATCGTCTTGGAAAGAAATCACCGGTTATTAGGGCTCAGACGTGTGATCAAGACATTTGAGCAACAATTAGCACTGATGCTTGGGATAATGTTTTTAGCACATCGCAGATGCAAAGTGAAAAAAAGAAAAAAGTTCAGTGAAAGAGATCAAAACCTATATGAGTTACTCCTCATTTGCAATGAATGAAGCATGCAGTTACTAGAGCGCAAATGAGGAAACGTAACTTATTAGCAAAGGGTAACTTGATCATAGGTCTGATGTCTTAGAATTAGTACCAGGTGTGTGTGTGGATGCATGCGTGTGTGTGTGTCTCTGTGTGTGTGTGTATAGATGACTGAAGATGACATAAAATCAGGAATAGTTATGAATTCAACAGTACGACTAATGCTTTATAATAATTTTTTGTAGAAAACTGCATCTTTATTAACAATAAAGCCAGCAAACATGAAAGAGACAGCAGCAGCTTGTTGGTTCTATTGTGTCAGCTGAGGTATGCTTTGTTATTCAAAAGTGGTATAATGTTCTGTCTCAAATGGAGTCTTTTGTGATATATTGTATTTTTTGAATAGTAGTTCTGCTTGGATGCTTAAACATGTGGCTATGCTAATGTCTATATCTGAGGAATACCCGAAAGTACACATCGCGCTCTGATGATATGCAGGTAATAGGCTCAATCTAGCGCAATTCCACTGCAATCAAAGCAGCTCTGTAAATTTATGCTAGTTAAAAATCTTTCTCAAATGATTTTTATTTTTAGTCAAGAATACATGAAAAAGCACAGAAGATTATTAACTTATTTAACATAAACAAAGCAAGGCAAACAAATTTATATTCAAATGTAATTTGAAGCCAATAGCTTTCATTTCAAAAAGTTCAGTGACTATATTTCCATTTGCACATCCAAATTATTCCTTCCTCAGGAGGTTGTGATACTGCCATGTAATCCAACCAGAGTTCCAAAATTTAATTTAAATTCTGACATTTTTGCCAATCTTTATCAAAGTTTGTTTTGTACACTACTGGAAATATAAATATATTTTATAGGATGGCCTAAAGCCAACAGAGATACTTATGTTTATGGTTATTTTTATTATTAACTTGACAAGAGATGTGGGATAATATGCAAGCAAAGTGAGAATCTTGAGAAATGCAGACAGAGTAAAAGCAAATAGCGACTTTTCAAATCTTCGGCGAATTCGATGCTGATCAAAGTGAAGGTGACAACCGAAGATGGGGGAAATAACACCAAAACTGCACTAGCCCAAATTGTCATCTGAGAATTATGTATTTATTTGACAACACTATTTTATAAATTCCATAAATTATCAACTAGTCGGCCAGAGTAGACTATGCACATAAGCCTTAATTTATACACTGGAAAAGGTAAGTGTTTCTTTGTTTTCTTAACACTTTCTGTTCTGGAAAAGGCATTCACTACCTCTGTTTCTGCAGCCAGAAAGGGTGATGGCACCTGGACAAATGTGAACCTGCCTGCTAACTCTGCCTTCAGTGCTTTCATTAGAGCGGCCAATTGTCAATTAGGATTTTCCAACTGAATAATCGACGCTCTGCCTTCAGTTAGCTCTCTTGTTTCACAGAAGGGTCCTCATACAAATAAAACCTCTGCGTGCCTGTGTGTGCTTAAGCTGATAGACCATGCTATACAAATACGTACATATATACTGTATATAGTCAAATATTTGAGTATGTATATGTATGTGTGTGACATTTTACATATACTCAATGAGGTGAATGTTAAAAGTTATCCTAAAGTATACATATTTACAGAGGTATATTTAGCTCTGAGGTTTACCAATGTTCGTTCTTTCAATATACATGCATTATCTGAAATATTTGTATTAGAAACAGGTTAATTCATGGACTTTGAGAGCCACAGAAGAAAAATTCACCAGAGGCTGTTAAATGCAAAGGCTATGGCAGAGGAAATTTCTGGATAGCTTGAACAATAGTGCACAGAGGGAAACATTGCTGTAGGTTTGCTTCTTCTGATGCTTATTCTCTATGCATCCCGATCAGCCCACGGCTGTAGGTGTGATAGTGAACTAAACTGACCTTTGGCTTAGAAGAAATTCACATATTTTTCAATTCTATGGCACCTAGGGACCAAAAATCAGTTTGCCACAGGCTATTTTCTAACACAGATTGAATTTCCCTAATACAGCTATGAAGCCAAGGAGAGTTCACTAGCCTTCTCCTTACAAAATTAAATTATTTTCCGTCAACCTGTGGATGGATAAACTTACCTGAGGTGTTTCCTGAAGTACTGCTTAAAAGATTACAGAATCTGGTATGGAGAGACAGCATATTTTACTGCTGTCTCTGGAAGTGTTGCAAATTTTATGATATAAAGAATAAATTTTTAAAAAATGAAATTTTAAAGAACTCTCTTATTAATTTCTCATTTCCAAACTTTGTTTAGATGAAATATGAAAAGAGTATATGACAGGTAACAAGCAGGCTAAAGTAAAAGAAGCCCAATACGTTCCTTGTTTTAAGCCAAAGGCTGAGTGTCTTCATAGAGATAGGAGGTGTAGGAATGCAACGTCTTCCCCTTCCCCGGCAAAAGACTAACAGGATACAATTTACTGCATGTTTTACTGCCCATTATTAAATCATCTTTTTTTTTCCTGCTATGTATATTCATGAAAACCATTTCACTAAAAAAATACAAGTGTGGGATGGGTTAGATGTATGGCTAGGGACTTCAGGTTATTACGAGGGTTTGATTGAAACCTCAGAATATACTGCCTGGCTGCAAGTCATAGCAGTACATGCTTTACACCCTCTCCACTCGCAGTGTTAGGGTCTTCAACCGGGACAGCCAGGCAGCACAGGACCATATATGTCAGGGCTTATACATCACACCCATAGAGAGATGGTCTGGATGGATTAGCCGAGGTCTCATCTCAAAGCTTTCTAGTCCCTGGTTGCTCGGGGAAACTTTCTCCTCATTAAGATACTGATCCTCATCTTCAAAGAAAACAATTTTGAAATGGAAACAAGAATATAAAATTAGAGAGCTTTCTCCGCAGAGTTACTGTGCCCCACGAGACGCTCTGAACATCCTGCAACACTGATGCTATCTTGACACAGTCCAAAGCAGATGCGGTTCCCAATCTGTCTTTCTCAAATACTGTAAGGAAGAAGGATACAAAAAGAAAACCACATGAAGATATCAAAGGAAACGTTCTGTAGAGTTACCCTTGAAAGCTCTGCTTGGGGAGAAAAATGCCTTGGGATTGTTTGCTGAAAATATGGGCCTTTTAACCCAACAAGTTAAACAGACAAAAGGAATAAGTAAAACAAACACTGCTTCCAAAAATGTTCCATAAATTCAGCGACTGGTTATACCCACTGCTCGTTCACCAGAGCCCCTAAGCTGAATTTGCAGAAATTCGTATGGGAATGTATGGGTTTACTTATGAGTCTACTAGAAATCTCAACTATTTATTAACAGCACACACAAAGGTATGAACACAGCCTTTCCGTACATATACTGAACACAGAGAAGAGTACACAGCTGTTCAGAAATACAGCCATCACTTGTCAACTGTCCCGCTACTCTTTGAAAGTAAATTTAGGACTTTAGATGGAAAAAAAAAAAAGGGCAGCCACAATAAATAGCATTAGGATTTTCCACCATACATTCAGGAAAGTAAAACTATCGCGTATTCCTAACCACTGAAATGTCAAAATGAATAGCAATAACCAGGGTAGTTTTATTACCCACCGGCAGTGAGAGGCATTGTAAACACTCTAACAGCACATTCATCTCCTGCAATAAATTAGGGATCGACAAAATGAAATTGAATTTCAAAGATAAATGATAGAAAACGATGTACATTTTACTTGGAGATGTAAACAAACATATCATTTTATATAATTACACATGTAAACCTCTAATTTAGAAAGACCGTATTCTGATCTAAATGAATGATACTTCACTGAACAAGAAAAAGAACCCACCAGGCGAGCCAGTGCAATTACGGGGAGGGCTGCTGCCTTATTGTTTTTCCTGAGGTGACAATGAGAGTGAAACGACCTCTTTGAAACAAGCTAGGTATAAAAAATGATTGCTTTTAAAAAACAGTTACGTTTTCTAATGTGCAGTTATGTCTGGGGAAAAAAAAAAAGCAGCTAAAGCAAAACCTTTTTATTCCTCTTTGGTTGTCCCTTCTGTCTCTCGTTAGAGTTCCCTCAGCTTATTGCTGAAAATATCAAAACTCTGCACAAAATGCACAGCAAACATTTACTTCAATGAAGAATTTGGATTATGCTTTCCTTTAAAGGCAGAATATGGCTTTTTTTGTTCTTAGAATGTGTTTAAAATGACAATATGGTGTGCCAGTCTGTTCAGCCTGGTGGAACAGGGGACTCGGAGGGACTCCCTTTCATCCCTTCAAAACTCAGCCAGAGCAGTCCTCAGCAACTGCAGGCAAATTCACCACTCTCCTAAATATTTACCTCCATTTTAAAAGCGGCCAGGTTTACTGTTCCCCGTATTCCTCCTGGAAGGCTGTTTGGGAACATGCCGCATGGTTGAAAGCCCCTGGTTTCTAGACAGACTGCGTTTATGAGCAATTTGCACCTTCATTTTGGTCAACTAAACAAGCCAAGCTCCTTTGGCGTCCTCTCACCTCGCACTGCGGTTCCGGCCCCATCCCTCCCGAGCCTGATGGATGGAGGGCGAACACTGCGCTCCAGACAACGTCCACACAGCCCAACTACTGCATCCTGTGGATGCACGTCTAGCAAAGAGCGGCAATCTTGTTATTAGTCCCCAAAACGCACCATTTTGTTTACTCCGCTAATGAATGTCTACTCTTTGAACCCTCAGGGATCCTTTATTTCTTCTTTTTTCCCCCAACTCCTCCTGTTTAGATGATGCCTGCTAACTCTGGATCAGAGCAAACTCCCACTTTTGAAGCCAGCATCACTGAAGAAACCACCAGACAAGATAATTTGTCTAGCCAGTACTTGAAATAATCTGTTAATGTGTGCCCTTCAGCATGTAAATTCCTCTTTCAAGACTCATCATTTTTATTTCCTCTTTAGCCAGACCCATATGCACGTATGAATTTGACTATTAATCTCCACGTCCTCGTACCTCATAAATTCTGCGGTGCAACCATATCAACTGCGTTAGTGAAGTCCATGTAGATGACACACAAAACATTTCTTAGAACATCATTTATCTTATCGGTGACATCAAGATAGGCTGATATGATTTACTTCTGGTAAAACCATGAGCACTTTAACCCCGTTTTCTATTTATTTCCATGTTTTTAATTATACTGCCTTTCAAAATATGTTTGAAAGCCTTGCAGATGACAGAGGTCAGACAAATAGTTCTGCAACTGCAAGGCTTATTTCTTCACCCTCTCTTCCTACTCTTTACCACTGACATTTTATTTGTTATCTCCCAATTGTATGGTTCAAATCCCAGATTTGATAATACTCCTCAACAGTTACTTGCTACAGGAGTTCAATTTAAGGTGCCAGTTCTTCCACATTTCTGGAGTGGAGATTATCATCGTCATTCTTGCTTGCTAAGAGAGTGATGGCAGTGAACTGGGTTTGGCCAGGAAGAAGCCAAACCCTGAACAGCTCTGGACAGCAGGACACAGTTTGAAAACCTGCCTGTGTCAAACCACAGTCACCACCTGATTGTGGTCGCTTTGGACCATAAATAAGCTCAGGCATCTCAGCGAAGTGCCTGAACTCAGGTGGGACGAAGCTAGTGCTCTTACTGCAACCCCAAAAAGCCTCCCCTCAAAAACAATCCCTCAGGGACAGGGCAGTGGAGCCACCATCAAACACACAGAGTCTGCAATCCACAGCTGCAATTTTTAAATGAAAAGACTGATAATACTCCGAGTGCCCAAATTGCTCTGGCTCCTCCAGAACAACTGATGGGCAATTCCTCCGCAGTGCCACTGTAGCCTGAGTCGCCTCTTAGGGCTGCGATGCTCTGAAACTACTGAGCAAATGCCCTCGAGGGACTGTCACGCAGGGGCTTAGCTCTCCTAAAACACTTCACACGGAAGTTCACAGTTTGTGGGATAAGAAGATTTTCAAGTTCAAAGCCTTTATTTAGGCTTAAATTAATACATAAGAATAGAAATAGCATTCGTACCTTCTTTTGTTTTCTTCCCTTAAAAAATGCAGTGCTGCCTAAAAAACTAATTGCTAATACGATGCCTCAGGACAGATTTTAACATCCCCCTGCATCGCTTTCATTTTCGGGGAGAAATTACAGAATTCTATTTGGGTTATAATTAGCATATAATTACTACTGGCAGGAATAGCTATAAATATATATAACTGGTGGCTAGCTTAGTAACCAGCACACATAATCATTATACAATTTTCTTTAATTTTTTTGTGCACAAAGGCCTCATAATTCTGCAAAAGCGACAACTGAGCCTAACTAGACTCTGGTTATAATTTATGCTAATTAATTTCACTGTTTGCAAGAAAGAAGACTTATATAACATCCGCGGCGGGGGTAGGTGGTGCCACTTCCAGTGGAAAGGGGCTATGCAAATACTCTGCACCTTGGGCTGAATACATCATGAATTATTGTTCGATCTCTTTCGCTGGCATATCATGATGTCATAACAAAGGAAGGAAAAAAAAATAATAAAAAAGTCTCCAAGGTACACTTTTGTATAACATATGCATAGGTCACAGCGTGATGAAGTCGTGGTATTTTCCTTTCTCAGTTGTGGAGGAGGTGTGGAGGGTGCGCAGGGCACAGCTGTCAGTTTTTCCTCCTAATCTAGACACCCTCACTACCTTTTAAGGAGATGTGATTTTGCATTTTTCCATACATACCCTCAACCGAGTGCTGTTCTTGACAACAGGAAAACAACCCTGCTTTTCTCCCAACTGTGCTCAAAAGAAAGGTGTTGATCCCTCATTACCAGCAATTGTCTCCAGCTCAGCAAAGCCACAGCGCTGGGAGAGCAGCGCCTTCTGCTAACAGCACATTCCCCAGGTCAACTCAGTCTCATCTTCATCTCTAATAAAAAAATGATTCATCGGCCAGGTGACCTTCCTGATCCAGAGGCAGAACGCAGAGCTGCGGAAAGAAGCCTCATAGAAAAGATATATGGCCTTGTTTCACGACATGCAACTTGCAGATAGACCTCAGCACTGTCAAGATCCGCTGCCCTCCCCAAGGTGGTCTCCTGCCTAAGAAACCATACTGAGACACCTCTGCTTGGCTTCCAGCTCACCCTCTATCTTGGTCTGTAACCTTACACGAGACATTTTATGTCTCCATGCTTCATTTTCCCCTTCCATAAAACCGAGATAATTGATATCTTTCTTTGTAAAGTGCCTTGTGATCTATAAAGGAAAAAATGACTTGTGTAAGAGTAAGGTGTTAGTAACAATCTCATAAAGCTCAGCCGTAACAGCATAAGCATTTTCCAAAATTTATTGTTAAGTAAGTAAAGAAAATCACTTCTTTAAAGACTGAAATGAATTCCTTTGCTTTCTAGGGTTTTCGGCTTTCTTTTTTTTTTCACTTCTTCATGCAGGGATTTATTTAAATTGTTATCAATGGGTAAAATACGGTATTAGCTCTGACCCCCCACTTCAGTGGCTCAGCACATACCAAATAGCAAAAATGCAGAGTAGAACTAGAACGTGAGCAGTAGCTGCTTTTCTCTGCAAAGCCAGTCCAGTACCTCAGCCTTGCCAACAGCTGTCAGAGCAGAGGAGCCACAGAGTGGGTCCTGCGTACCAATAAATCTTCGGCCGAGGAAGAGGAGCAGAATCAGTTATTTGCAAGGAGCGCTCTCTTGCTTTGACACCAAGTGAGAGGTGGGATCCTCAGGCTGAGCTCCCTCCACGTGCACAGGCAGGTGGAGCGGAGGGAGGGCAAGCAGACCCCATGTTCAGTTGCTCAGTCAGGGGTCTCAGGAGCACCCCAAGCACCATCCCTGCTGGCTGCTTTTGAACAGTGGCACTTTATAACTCCCAGAGTGACTGGGGAAGAACCTGAAGGGACTGGGATGCGAGTATAGAGGGGATGGAGGAATGAGGAGATGTACACTGGAGGAGGATGTGAACGTGCATCAATCCTGGCAGAGGAGAAGAGGAGACTGAAAGCAGCGCATGCGTTAAGCAAATCTTTGCCACCGATGGGGTTGATGATAGAGGAGCAAGGGCCAGCCATCACATAATGAATGAGGATGGAGACCTGCTACTACAGGGACTGCTTTTGGGACAGAAGATGCAGGAGCATCCAGAGGCTGTGGCAAGCTGCTGCTGGAGGTGCTGGAGCTGTAAGGACGAACACCACCACTTGCTTTTTATTGTCTCCTGCCTGAAGCCCAGCCCTGCTGTTTTGATCCATCACTACTGATACACTCCCTCTCCTGTTTCATCTTCTTTCTGCTTTCTACCTTCTCCTTTCAACTCTTGGTTAGTGCATAGGTCCGCACACCCTACTTCTTCACCCTCTGAAGGCCCCAGATAATGATGTTCACCTACCTGAAAGAGGGATGTGTGTGACTTGATCCAGGCCTCACCTGTGCTTCTCTCCTGGTCACACAGATGGGTCTCTGAGGTCCTCCCAGGCCTGCACAGCAGAACTGTGAGCCCAAGGAGCAATCGAAGCTACTCCTCTACTCCTTCCTTAGTCCTTCCAACTGAGTAAATCAAGTCTCCTTCTTAGCTACCTCCCTCTTGTACATATCCCTATCAGAAATATTAAGATGGATATGGATGAAACATATGGAAACGTATGTGTGTGAAAGCACCAGAAGAAACAACATTCAGGTTTAAAAGAATGGTCTATATGGATAAACCAAGGAGATGACTGACAGCAGTCAAACAGGTGAACTCTGGGGAATGTGCTGTTTACATCTGGGCGGAGGGCTCTGACAAGGTCCCTGCAATGACGACTTGTCAGCAGAAGACCTGTGGTCTCTTAACAGAAGGGCAACAAGGTTACAGCATGTTACATATACTATCATCCTAAGAGAAAGACAGATCGCCCTAAAGATATCCAAGATGAGGAGATGAAGCAAGCAAGCAATGATTTACAGAGCCATAAGTAAGCAAGATTCTGATGCAAAGATAACTGTTAATTCCTAAATACCTGTCCGAAACTCAGTTCCCTCTCAGTCAAGAAGAATCCCAGAGATAGTGAGGACTTCAGTTTCCCACACAAGTCATCTTGGCCACAGCAGTTGGATACACATGCCTTGGTGTGTAGGGTATGACAGTGTGAGCAGGTAAAACCAACTTACAGAGCAAGTTAAATAAAATAAAATGCCCTTCTCCCTTCACAAGGTCTCACACTGAGTTTTGTTACACTTAACTGTGACATTCTTATTTCAGTTTAGTTTTAATCTAAGCATCTTCTCAATAAAATGGATGCCACATATAACTATCCTGCTGACCACAAGCTGAGGAGAACCACGAGGATAATACACACAACCATTGTGAAACCTATTCTGTGCTAACCTATCATGACTCAAAAGCGGGTTGTTATTGCTCTACTGGATACAAAGGCTCTGAAGCAGTGTGGGATGCTTGGTGTGCTCATTTGCATCTCATTACCCAGCATGCTCTTCCTCCTCAGAGCTATTTTCATAGCGGCATTGTTGTCCAAGGCCTGGGAACAAGTGGAAAGATTTGGTGACTTTGGATGCATGCAGTTCTTTTCTACTTGCTTTGCTCCCCCTTTATAATGAAAGGCTTTGCAAAGTGGTGAAAATGAATCAATTTTCCATTTTTAAGGCTGTATGGGTGGGGTTTTTTTTCAGTAGTTTAAGCTATCAGGAGCAAATCTTGAATAACAAATAAGATTACAGAAATGTGAGCCTAATGTTCCTCCCAACGAGGTGCTCAAGCATGACGGTTTTGATCGGAGAGTAAGAAATGAGATTTAACTTTCTTCTGATTTAAGTTTCGTTTGAACAAAGAACCTATTCCAGCAAAATGTGATTGCAAGCTCATTATTCAGTGAAGGGCAAATATCTTCAATCACAATCCAGTAAGATCAGCAGCTTTCTCTGTGTGTTACAAGCCTCAACGAAGAGAACTGAACATACTGGCTTCTGTCATTGTCTACATCTAAGACTGTGATGATTTCACCCTGTCCAATTCATTTCAAAAGCTGTAGCTTCCAATTAAAAGTATAAGTTGTCAGCCAGAATAAGTGTCTATCATTTGAGCCAGAGCAGTTTTGGTTTCTGGCAGTTTTACTGCATCAAAGGGTTGATTTACAGATCAGTTACGATTTTTTTATTCAGAACTAAAGGGAATAAAACAGTCTCAGACACAGGACTCAAACCAACAGTAAGTTACTTAAGTTTTCCATAGTTTTCGATATGTTTTATAAAGTTGGAAATAAAACTTCATTCGTCAATGACTTTATAGTTTTCAACAGGCACTTAGAAATAATAAAAAAAAAAAAAATCCAGGAAAATCTAAGAACCTCAACATCATGTTCTTTAACAACATCTAGCATACAAAGATTACATTGTGCTTCATAAATGTCAACGAATTCAGCACCAAAAGCCTGTGTGAGGTATGAGGTTAACTCCTCCACGGGTTAAACAGATTTCTCCCGTTTCACAGATAGGGGATCTTAGCTATAAAAATAAACCTACACTTTGAAGACTGGTGCAAACCATAGCAGCAGCACATTTAAAACTCTTATCTCTCAGGTTTGTATTTTAAGAATGTGAGCAATTTGGAGACTCCTCCTTGGGATAAAAAATGGGTAAATATGGGTAAAAATCATGTGCAAATACATAAAAGAAAGTCTCGGAGTAAGGAGAAACCACAAGTTTCTGGGGTTTTAAGGCTAAGACTCAGTACCTCCTTAAAACATGCAGAGTATTTGCTCCTTGGGCTTCGTGTGGCAGGAGGATGAGTGGCATTTCACAGCAGGATCCTGTGAGGATGCTTTTAAGTGTTTATGCTGTATAACCCTTGATGAATCAATTAGGCATTCTCACTCACCCAAATTATTCATTTTACTAGCAGTATTGTTTTTACAGCAGTAGCACAGCCCTAGGTCTAGCAACTGGTCCTGTAGGATCCAAAAGGATCGGGTTATACCTGCTGTACGTACCTGGGATGTGCCTGGTGAAAGTGAAACAACCCAGAGATAAAAGGCAAATGGATTAGGTATTTAAAATATTTTAAGATGGAGGAAATCACCGTCAGCTTCTTTAGAGCCCAAATCTACCCCAAGCGCACTGCACTGAGCTCGGAGCCAGCGTGTTGGGGTATCACGGAGACATGCAGGAACTGGGAGCAGAGACTGGAGACTGCTTGGCAGCTGGGACGGGGCGCTGTCAGAGCCACGTTAGGCACAGATCTAATGATATGAACAACAAGCCACAATTTCCAAAAAGGCCGTGATACCTGCTAAGAGCAGCACAGAGTTGAGCGCACTGCTGGAGCACCTGGACAATCTTGGTAGCTACTGCACAGAGTGGTGATGGTGGTGCAAAACCAGGGATGCACGAAGAGCTACAGCAGCCATTTCTCTTCCAGAGGCAACGCTTGTATGAGCAGGCAGAAATGAATCGAGGCGGCAACAGTACAAAGTTACAAAATAATGAACAATAGTTCATTAAAAAGTGAAATGAGCAACAGTTCATTAAAAGTTCACTAAGACACTCAATGCCTGAAAATTATTTTGCTTTGTCAGTCAAAGGAAGGAAGATAAAGAAGTAAGATCAAATGCACTTTCAATACATGGATTTTTCCGAAAGTCAGTAAGTATTTCCCCAGCCACACCACCGAAACCCCTCTCAAAGCCAAGGGTTAGCGCAGTGCCACAGATCAGAATAGGACCCTGGTTAACCAGTGCAGGTAAGACTCCCTGTACTCACCTGCATCCTACCTGGCTGACAAAACCCCCTGTGCAGTCAAAGGATAGAAGCAGGCACTTCTTAAGCATGATTTATATCGTTTATTTTGGATATCCAAGCTAAGAGGAGATAAAATGCAGTTTAGGGATATCTCTCTCTCTCCAGTCACTATAAAGGCACTTTACAAAACTAGCTCAGGTGCAGATGACTACAGAGTTTGATAAGGGGAATCCCATCCTCTGTGTCCTAAGAGATAAAACCCAGCAGGCAGAAAAGGGAGGCAGGACAGGACTGTCTCTCACCCCAGGTCCTTCCCTTTTTGGGGCTGATAGCGTGGCCTTACGGCATACATTAGAGCAGCTGCAGAAACTGTCTGGGAGCTGTGAAGCAGCTCTGAATCCCTTATTTTAGGCTACATCACCCTCTTTCCCATCATTGGTATTTCTCCGGGATCCTCTGCCGGCTGGCCCCTTTCCATGTCTCTGTGCGAGGAGGGACCTCTCCTGTCCTGCGGCTCAGACGGTTCCCTCATCCTCTGGCTGTTGGAGTTCAAGGAGGGAGATAGCACCTGTGACCCCTATTTCTGCCGCTGAGATAAATTCAACTTTCCATTCAATTTTTATTTCTAGGTGAAGACAAGTATGATAGATTAAAACCAAAACCAGCTGAGCATTCAGTCTGGAAGCTGCTGCAGCGCTGCACTTCCAGCCTGCCGGACCCAGACAGCCTCTTGCCTCCAGCTATGCCAGTTATTGATTTTTGTACCAAAACATTTACACTGGCACAACCCCCAGTGAGTGCCATTATATGGGTATAAAAGTGCTTTATACTAGCATAGATTATGAGATAAACAAGCTCATTTATTCTGCTGTAACCACATTCACTTCAGGGTATTGGTACTGCTTTAATGATACCCGTGTAGTTAAAGCAATACAACTTGTGTCTACAGACAAGACCTCGGCCTAATGGTAATTAACACAGGCATTTCCAGCCACCCTGAGCAGCTGAGGTTTATGGTAGAAATAGCAACTGACCCATAACAATTCACAACAGCATCAGAAACCTCTATAAAACAGCTCCACCTTCAATTGCTTTTGCCACATTTGCGGGAAGGATGTTTATTATACCCCTTTTAGCAGGAGGCCCCAAGAGCTAGGAGTTGCTTGTGGCCACTTTTCTCTTGCGTCTGGACAGCAAAACAAAAAAAATAATCAATTCAGCCACTGACATTTTGCTGTGAAAGAGCTAAGCCAGCACAAAAATGCTGATAAAAGCGGCGGTTAACCCTGCGCTACCCTTATTGTTCTTTATTCACCAGCACCGAGCGCTCGAGCAGCCCGTGGAGCGCGGGAGAAGGGGCTTTGCCATCTGTTGCCAGGGCTGACATCACCCCTGTTTGCTCAAGCATCGCTGCTGGGGGCTGTGCTTGCATCATTAATCAGCTCTGGCCTGTGCTGGCCCATTCAGCAGGGCCGCGGCCGTCAGCTCTCGAGCACCTCGCTGCAAAAGGGACCTGCCAAAATGCTTGGCCTCACTTGGAGAGAGGTTTGGATATACGTCAAGATTACTTTGGACGGAGTATTTGTCTACTCATCCCGGGAGAAATTGCACCCCGCATGGTAGGTAACTTGACAAAGGGATTAAAAACAACCCCAGAAAACCAGCCCCCTCTCCCATAAGCACCCTCCATGGGTTAAACTTAACTCCAAAACACAGAAAACCAGATTGCGCTTGCCACTGAGACTGGATTTGCCAAGAGGCTGCTGAACCCATCAATGTGATAATGGATACACATTTTGCTCAGATTCGTACTCCCGGTCTCTTTAGCTCTTTTCCCTGAATAATACTAGAACAATCTCATGGGAAACTATAAGAAATTCCTTGTCCAGAAAAAAATGAGGTTTAATAAAAAAACGGGCTTCCAGTGCAGACAGGTGGGAATGCTGCCGTTGGACAGTCAGGGAACTGAGGCACAGGGGAGCTTAGAGACTTGCTCAAGGTCAAACACATAGACGTGCACGAGCAAGGAAAGACAGAAGCGTTGCCTACAACTACTGCAACAGCACAGACACCAGCTAGACACAGGGGCTCCTCATTTCCAACCATATTCTATTTTCCCCAATGTCTGAGTGGGTCATGCAACATTAGGATAGACAAAGGGCAATGTCATGTTTAAAATATATACGGCATAAATATGGAAAATGCTTAACAAAACCAAAATATATATTGAACAGGTTTCCAGAAATATACAAAATTTCCATTTGGAGGTGTTGTGTTTTTTCCTTAGGGATGAAGAGGAGAACACAAATACAACTTTCTTTTGCAGGAAGCAGATCTGTAATTGAAAAATCAGTAATTCGCGAAATGTGAAACATCAGATGGGACTCACCTTGAGATTAAGACATGTAAATGTAGGTGTCTGCGTGCGAGGTAGGGGGCTCATCACGACATGTTTAACTCGGTTGCCTACACATAAGCATCCAGGGCTTTGGGTTCTTCTGCTGGCCACCGGCTGCCGTACTGGAGAGACGCGGCTCTCCTGCAGGTCCTGCGGATGCCTCAGGTACCCCAGGGCTTCACATTTAGCACTCCATGCCCACGTCTGGAATGCTTTTCTCCCAGTTTGAGGGAGAAAAAGAAAACATTACTTTGCCTGTGTGTTCCTGCAACATGACGATGGGGACAAATCATTGAAGAACAATTTAGGTTCCTACTTTCAGTGACCTTAATTTCATTTTCACCTTTTATGACCTGTTTTCCAGACCCTACCTAACATCAAGCTGTGCTAATTAATACCTTCCTGTACTGCTCAGCACCACTGATAGCGTTCCTCACAAGTGTTTTTGACAAAATTGGGCATCAAATGAAGTGCTTTTCTCACTGAATCTCAGCTTTCCAACAGTTGTGGTTTTTTTGTGAAAAAACCCACACCTCTTCATTACAGTGTTTTTAATTTCCATATTTTTTTTCTAAAATTAGGAGTTTGGATTTGAGGATCCCACTGTGCTGTCTAATAGTCTCTCTTCATGCCTTGATGCAGCCCAAGTTCCCACAGCCCTCATATCCCAGAATCCCAACGGGACAAAAACTGCTGCTCAGAAGAAGCTGTCTGAGCAGGTTGCCCAGCCCAGAGGACTGGGAGCTGTAGAAAAGGCATTGGGACTGCTATTCTCAAAAGACCAAAGAAGTATTTTAAATTTTGATTTTTCACCCCCAAAAATTCAAACTTGTATATGGCATTTTTTAATGGGGGGGGGAGAGGGGGAGGGGAACAAACCCAGGCTCTCCTGTGCTTTATACAGTGATATATAACTTTGTGGCATGTCACCAACCGAAAATCCTCCTTGCAGAAAGAGTTTCCTGGCTGACACGTATTCGGTTTCTGTAGTACTGTCATCCCCTGACTGTGCAATATGTCCAGTTTGGAAGGGCTAAGGAGCTGAGTTAGACCCCAACTAGCCCTTGAATGAGTGGGTGCTCAGGGCTGCAAGCAGATACATCTGTTTTCCTGCCCTTCTCAATACATAGCCACCGACGACACCAGCTCCGGAGCGGGACCTGCTCGCTTTGTCCCTGCCCTGCTGCCCCCAGGGAAGAGGCAAAGGGTTGGCTTCGGACGGGGGCCTGAGAGATGCATCAGCCACAGGCGATCCTGTGTCTCCGTTCTTGCTCCACACTGCCCCTCCACAGGAACGATACAGCCTTAGATGAAGTTGTTTGATAGCTCTATATTAAAACACCTCCTAACTCGGAAAAAAACCCCACCCTTCCCGTAATTTTACGAGAGCTACAGCATGGCAGCACCATGCCATCACAGGAACAGGATTAATATTTCAACTGATATGACACCAAAACACCACATAGGATGAAAGCCATCTTGTCTAGTTTTGGCTAAATAAATCTGGGTGTCCTGTCTAAGCCTGTCATCCAGGTTTCTGTTTTCACAGGAGGGGCTGCTCGGCAGTCTGGACCGCTACTCTCCACTACCTACAGATGAGTCTGCACGTCTGGCTTAGCACAGAGGCCTAACTCCGAAACGGTGACATTAAATGGACTCGATGATCTTAGAGGTCTTTTCCAACCTTAATGATTCTATGATTCTAAATAAGATTAACCCCATCCTTCGCGGCTAGCAGCACCACCACAAAGCTGTCCTCACTGCTCCTTGCTCTTCTCCCCTCTTGCCCCTGGCCCACTCAGATATATTCGGTAGGTCCCTGGGCAGCAGCACACTGGAATTCAGAAGTCTTGGTTTCTTTTGGCAATTTAGTCCCGAGGTTTAGCTGTTTATACAGGAAGACTTAATGAGTACAGTTACTTGTGTGAAAACACAAGCATCTGTGGTTGTGATTATGGCTAAATTCAGCCTGCAACCTCAGCTGTCAATAGTTTATTATCTTTTAAAAATCATGATAAAATTAAATCACATTCCCTAATTATAAAGGGACTATTTTGAGAAGTATGAAAAAGTTGACCTGCACCTTTTGGGCAGGAGTGCACTTGCCTTGTGACCTTCCCAGCACCCTAAGCATAATGAAGGAGAAATAATTGGGCAATTCCCTCTGATGCCACCTCTCAGATTGTGCTTGCCGCTTCTCAAGGCTGTCATCGCGCTGCCGCCTGCTCGCAGTAATCGCTGCTGGCACAGGACGTGCTCGTACCACGCTGCATTATTAGCAAGCTGTCAGACACCGGCGACGCAGAGCCCCAGTGCCAACACAGAGAGAGTTATAGGGGTAACAATGTTGTTCATTAGGTAAAAATAACTGAACTTTTAGAGTAGAAAAAAAAAACCACAACACAAAACCCTAGCATTTGGTTAAATGCTATTTTATTTCTTTCCCCGTGCCGAACTCAGGAATGGGTTTATGAGGTGGATACAAGCTGATGTTGAAAAGTGGTAATTTATTTGCAGAGTTCTTTCTGCAAGCCTACAAGGGTTGCCAGGGGGGATTACTTGCTATGTTTTAATTGTTTTTTATAGGCTGGATAGTGCCTGCAAGCCAAGCCCAAAGTAAGGACTCGAACACAACCCGCACCCCAAGGAGAGGAGCTCCCGGAGGCACCGTGGCTCAGACACATGCTCCTGAGTCCCACTTACCCCCACGCCTCCCCGTCGTGTCCCGGAGGCAGTCACCCACCGTGGACCCGTGACAGTAACACAGCTCGGCACGGCTCCCTCTGCCCCGGCTCCCTGGAGAGTCCAGAGGCAGGAGGAGACACTGGCCACACGGTCCCCATCCACCTGCTCCCAGCACGGGGAGAGAGATGTGGGCAGTGACCCCCTGCACGCCCGGCCCCATATTTTGAGCAGCCAGCAAAAGAGGGGGGGGATTCATGCTCTCCTGTAAAAAATATCCATCACAAGTCAAAGTCCAGCTGTCAAATAGTTCATTCCTTTATACCATCTTCCCCTACATAAGGAACAGCCTCTCAGTTCAGTTTTCAACCTAACACCTCATTCAAATCTCTCATGAAGCCCATAAAAATCTGTGAAAGTCAGTAAATATTTCAAGAAGAACAACTCCAAGTTACTTCTCTCTTACCAACTTCCCAGCATATCCTTTCCTCCGCTTCTTGTGTTTCTGTTGTAAACCCAGGATACAGGAATACCATCAATTTGCAGCAATGACGACTGTTCAAGTATTTCAAAGACAACAGGATAATAAAACAATTTATGAGTAAGTTGAAACACTTAACAGCTGACCTCCTCTCCGTGCTGATGAAATCAATAGCCAAAATCTCCCCTCCTACAACAACTGTAGCTTAGGAGTTTGATTACTGTGCTTCACTGCACAGTGCCTGCATCTGTGCAGGCACATGGAGTACAGGGCACGTAGCATGGGATGGCGTCTTTCCAAAGGATATGTGCTATATTAAATGGAAATAAAATATGACCACGTATTTCCTATCCTCTCCAAAGGACCAAATGTAAGATTCATTTACAGACACGATTTAGGAAACTGGACAAAATCTGTGTCACTTCCAGCAACAACTGAGAAATATATTTCTGGAACATTTATTTCTTGCTTATACAAATGGTCAATATTTGATTTGAAAGCCGCATTTTAGCCATCACCACTTTTTAAACTGGCACTTAGGAGGAGAGTTTCACACATGACCATCCTGATATTGAAGACCTATTTTACAGAAATGAGCAAAGCTTGAGTAGATGCTGGACCCATAAGAGACAAACGATAATTCCTCTCCCCAAAACATCTCTGAGGGAAAGCAAGAGCCACGCACGCAAGGAAAGCAAAACCAGGAATTCCTTCACTCCTTCCCACTGGCAGGCAGGTGTTCAGCCATCTCCAGGAAAGCAGGGCTCCATCACGTGTAATGGTTACTTGGGAAGACAAACGCCATCACTCCGAACGTCCCCCCTTCCTTCTTCTTCCCCCAGGTTTATGTGCTGAGCATGATGTCATATAGTATGACAGTTGGGTCAGTTGGGGTCAGCTGTCCCGGTTGTGTCCCCTCCCAGTTTCTTGTGCACCTGGCAGAGCATGAGAAGCTGAAAAGTCCTTGACTATGTAAACACTACTTAGCAACAACTAAAACATCAATGTGTTATCAACATTATTCTCATACTAAACCCAAAGCACAGCACTATACCAGCTACTAGGACGAAAATTAACTCTATCCCAGCCAAAACTGGGGGACAGTCCCTCTGAGACAGCTTGCCAAGCAAACAAATCTGCACCTGAAGGAATTGTAGGTTATTGAAATTAAGTGTCAGCAGGACGATTTGAGTTATTATGCTCTTAGGCATAAGGGACAAAGCCATATTTCAATAACTACTTCTCATTTTCAGCTGTAATAATTTGGGGTGCTACAAACAGAGGTACCTTAGAAGACTGAAGAACAGCATCTTCTGAAATCAGATCCCTGTTCATTGTTTCATTTTGGGTGCGCCTAAACTGAAGTAACTATTCCATAATGAACTACTTTCATAATCAATCTGAATTTAACTAATGACTTTAAAATAAGGAAAGATAATACTTGTGTGTTTAAATCTGACACATGGGCATAACTCTTCAGTCCTATCTGCTAAAGTCTTCTTTTCATGTTGAGGTCAGGTACAGATTTTACCAGGTATGGTGTCCCTCCCATTAATCATTAGATATAGGTTTATGCTTTTTGTCTGATGTTTCGCAAATACACGGTCACATCTCTGGCTACTGATCAAAGCCTACAGGGGAGGACTATCTGCAGCTTGAAGTCATCTACTACAGAAGAGCAGGCTTATTGCTAGGGCCACTTCTTCACACCCAGTGCTTGTGACTCCAGCTGTGAGATGCCCAGGCAAGAGTGTCCACCTCTGCAGGCAATGAAAAAATGTAAGGAAATCCACAGCTGCCAGAAGAAGAGGAGATACAAAAGTTGAAGACTCTGAGTGATCTTTATCGACGTTGAGGCAGTATGAGAGTCTGGCTGCTGCTGCTCTTTAGACAACCTGGGAAGCACATAAAACGGGGCAGAGTGGGGCAGAACAGCTATAACTATTGCACCTCTTTGGGTAGAAAAGGAGGGGAATCCAGACAAGAAAAATATGAACACATCTGTAAACACATACATATAACAAATGCAATAACAGAGCTCTCAGGTGACAACCTTTGTATGTCTTGTGGGGAATATATTAGGGTTCTCTGCTGAACAAGGATGGGAGGAGAGCAAGGAGAAGCAATGGTGATGGTGGCCTTTTCACACATGAGGCAGCTGATGGATCAGATAGACCTCTCTGACTCTCCTATTAAGAAAATTTTACAAGCATCTGTACTTGATACACCTGTCAGAACATGATGGGTCCAGTTAGTAAGTGATCAGGGTGACAGCTGCATCAGTTTCTCCTTCGCTTGGGTAGCTCCAAGGAGTAATCAAAGCTCCTGTCAACTAGAAGCCATCATTTAAATTTGGGGATCAAGCACATCTTTTCTCAGTAGTTTCACAGACACCCTGTTCAGTGCCTGTTTGCATACGAGATGATATTTTCTCAGCATAAGTTTATCCGAGATCTACACTTCTGCTTACCCATCTGGTCTTATGAGATAATTCTTGGGCATCTTTTGTTCTCCTTATTCCTAATGCACTCCTTGCTTGTTTAGTTAAGCAAGCCCCCTTTAGTTATTCTGCCCTCAAAAAGGACTATTACAGAAATCTACTTCTTCCTCTGAAGATGCCAAGTTATCCTTTTCATAGACAAAAATTAAAAGGTCATGAAAAATGCCATTAATATGTCTTCACATATATACTTCTAACAGCAAAATTAGGAGGTGAATGTCTTCTTTTGGTAGTATCAGTGTTTAGTGGACAATATCTTTGTATTCCATCAATCTCTTTTTCTACTAAAGACTGGACTATCAAGAGGAGTGACCAAAAGTCCATCCCCAGACCTGGGAACACAACTTCCCATATCTGTTTTCCTATAAAAATAAATCTTAGCTAAGATGGATTGGAACAGCATATAAGAAAGCACTATTAAAGCACCAATACCATAAAGCCACCAGTTGCAGTTATTCAGTGCCATACGACATACACAGTGGACCAACAGGAAGAATTTACACAAACCTGACTACGCTTTCACATCTACAAATCTTGTTTTTCAGTCTTTGTACAGAGTATTTTCTTTCTCTCACACACACACAAGAATGTAAATAAGTGGATGAGTTGTAGCCATATGGGCCAAGTTTCTTTGATTTTTTCAGGAAGACTTTATGTATTTTATGCTTGCACCTATGAAAGTGAGGATCTATCATGGCTGGACAACGTAGCTAGCAATCAGCAGCTCACTGAAAGCTACTTTGGGGATCTCTATTCAAAGTTGTAATTATATTTGCATCTGCCTGGACAGTAGGGAAAAGGTGGAGAGAAGCAAAAAGGCAGACCGGTGCAGATAACAGGCTGAGTTATAGCTGCTCTATAGGTCTTCCCTACGGCGAATCCTTTTGCAAGCCTGTAAGGGCAGCTCTGCACCAGAGTCACCGAGCTCTGAAAAGGTCAACCCATCTTTCCAAAGGGGACAGAACTAGGGGTTAGAAGACCCTACTCTCTTTCTCTCTCTGAAGATGCATTAATCCTCAAATAATGCAGAATACACTGCAGGTAATCTTTATTGATTCAGGTCCAAAACATGAGATGCAAGTTTGAGAAAAGCTGTAGGTGGGTCAGCATATCTCAAGATTGGACTCTGGGGCATTAAATATAAATACGGTAAATTCAGTAACAAAACCAACAGAAAGGTGATTGGACAAAAAAAGTTATTTCCAAATTGTTAGGTTTTCTAGGGAAACTCGTCAGTAAGATTTACCATGTGATAATGTAACTGAAGACAACAGCCCTCATTATCCAGTTTTATACGAGCTTAGCTCCACTGACTCCTCTGCGGCCACTTCCCATTCATGCTATTGTAACTTGGATGAGAATTAGACGTAACATCCTAATGAAATTTTAATTAATCATTCGGCACAAGCCCTCAAGAACATTTTTAAAACAGCAGCAAGCGGAAGCAAGTACATAAAGTAACCGATTGGGAATGCTCTAATGCCGAGACAAAGAGACGTTGTGTCAAGCCTGTTTTTGGAAGTCTGAAGCAGCCCCAAAGAATACATCACTGACACAGAAAATTACCAAACATTTATAAATAATACAGTATGCTCAAACCCATCACACTGCAAACAAAACAGATCAGCAAGCTATCAAGCAGCTGATGAGGGAGGAAGACACGAAGTCAGGCAGCCTGAAGTCAGCCAACTGATGACAAGTGGTGTAAGCGACGGGGCAGGTGAACCGGGGTTTTAACAAGGGCTGTAGCAAGGGGGGCTGCAACGGTGCGAGCCGCCTTCGCGCTCCCGACTGTTCTTATAACCGCACCAGGCTTCGGCTCCCGCAGCTACAGCCACGGCTGACACCCCGCAGCCGCCGCACAGCAATGCGAGAAAATCAAGGTAGAGGGAGCGGGGTACGGGAGTGCAAGGAAAAGTCTGATGGCGGAGATTATCTCCAGCAGCAAAGTGGAAGTGACATTGAAAGTAAGCTTTCACGGATAAAAGACAAATGCAGTCACGAAATCCTAAGTGCTACTAAAAGGCTCTGCGAACGGATATGTCTATTATGCGAAGCAATATAATTGGCTCTCTTGAAGTCTGAATGTCACTCAAAGAGTTTAGCAAGACAAAGAAGAAATAAATTATATTTGGAAGGAGATTCTTTCCCCAACCCATCACTGAACAGTAATGCTAGATAATAGGTCATAATGCTACAATTTGGTGCTCCTGTCAGACAGAGATTTAGGTAAACTAGCGTTGCTTTATTTACAGGATTTGACCGCCGGGGTCAAATCATCGCATCAAATCAAAATTAAGTAATGAAACTTAATAGATTCTAGCTATATTAACTAAACCAAGATGTAAAATCCACTTCCCTTCTCCTCTTGTTGACATCCCAGTGCCACAGGCAGACTGATACTCACTTCATGGTGTACTCTTAGTTTAGCCTTTTTTTCTGAGGTAACAAGATGACAAGATTGCACTGCCTGATAAAAGCCCTCGATCGCTTTTGCGCTGCCTGATAAAAGCCCTCAATCACTTTTATTAGGTAATTTTGACAAAATTTAATGGAGGAGTACAGGTCTCGATACTAATTTGATATAACTTGTTATACCTTTCAGGAAAACCAGCAGCTGTAGGCAGGAGAGTTGCAGCAAGTTTAGGAAGGTGGTGGTGGATCTACCCGTGATGACACGTAGAAGTCTCAGCACTAGTGGACACCAGCAGGGATGGCCAGTCCTGAGCTCCTGACTCTGTCTGGGGAGTGAATCCAAAACCTTACGTCCACCTCCTCAGAGAACAGCCAACCCATACCTCAAGGCATATGTGTGGAAACACACAGAAACCTCCTTGTTCCTCCTATGGGCACTGCACCACAGCAAAACAAAATATCTAAAATTTATTGGCTCTGAGAGAAAGCTTAAACTGGATCACCAATCTAGGAGCTCATTCGCGGAGAATCTCACCTTGGAAATCCTCCAGTTTTATGTTAGCCGATTTAATCCAACTGTGGTTCAGCAAGAAACATCGAAGATGCCTCAACAGTAGAGAAGAGGATCTGGACCATCCCCTCCCATGCTCATAACACTGCAATGGAAAGTCATATTTTACTCTTGCTCTCTCTGCAAAGCTTGCTTTGCTTCTCTCCTTCCATTACAGAAAATCATGAATTCTTTTTTGCACTGAGAGCCAGCAAAAAAGAAAGGGTACAGCAGTCGTCAGTATAGTGCCTCTTACCTAGTACATTCATCTCCTGGAAGAGGAGAAATGCCAGCTTGAATCTTTGGGGTGAGAGAACATTAAGCTTCCTGGATAAGTGCCGTAGCCACACCATTAATCCATCAAAGATAGAGCCCCTCCATCCTTCCTACAGCCATCTTCAAAAATAGTGTGACAATGACAAGGTGTGGGGAGCCCGACTCTGTCAATGGGTGTTCCTTACACTCAGAGAAACCTTCCTGGATCAAGTCCATCCAGTTTTATATGTGAATTACAATGCAAGCTGATCAGTCCTGTTGAGACCACAGTGATGCAGGAAAGAAAACCTCAAGACCTTGGGGTGGCGGGAATATTCAGTATTAATGCAAATGTACTGAAAAGCTGAAGAGGCCTCAGGGTTGTGTGTAAGTAATTAAGGCTTTTGGGACTGCAATATTAGATTTAGGTATCTAAATTCTAAGTCTCATTTTAGGCAATCAAGACATTTTCTGGATCTGGCCCCTAGTGACTAGTCAACAGAAGCAGATTTCCTGTTGCCTAAGTGTATAATAATTACTTTCCAGCGGAGTAACCACCTGAGCGTCGCTTCACAGCCAATGGAGCCTGGCTCCAGAAATGCTGACCTTTTAAAGGTCCACCTTTGATTGAGCAATCCCACCCCAGGTGTTCATTTCAGACACAAAAAACCAAAACTAAGCCATATTTTCCATGGTCTGGAGGAAGCACACGCAAATCTGGGGCTTACGTTGAGTGGGAAGGAGGTGGTGGATGCTTGGACTCTTGCTGGGAGAGTTGGAATGACCACAGGAAGAAGAAGAAAAAGAAGGGGACAACAAAAGGGAAGGTTTTGCCATACAGTCTGAATGCTCCTTCCCAGCACCAGCACTAGCCTCAGGCACACAGAATGTACTTTGATCACCCTTGTATACCACAGAGGCATCCATCTCACATGCACAACATGACTTTCAAGACTAATCCCAAGCAATTTCCTACAGACAGTTATAAAACTCAAACAAGATGATTCCACAAAAATCCCCAAAGCAATTTTAGTAGTAAAACACTGTTTTTTTTTTTCCTGACAGTCTATATTAGGAAGCAAACTCACCCTGTTGTGGCTCCTACTGTACAGTTTAACCTTTTGGATGCCACACATGGTGACAGGGCTGCCTGTAGTCTAGGTCTGAGAAGTCACAAGATTCTATGCCATAAAATTGTTGTTTCCCCCCGATACAGCCCCTAGACACAGACTTTGGGTGACTTCCAGGGGCAGGTTACCTGGTTTGTGCTTAGTGCTTTACAACACTGTGGTCACGCAAAAGTGATGTGAGCAGGGTTCGACGGCCAGAAGATCTGGGTCAAGGCTTTGCATGGGGAGAGTAGGCGGTTCTCACGTGAAAATACTGAGATTACACGTGAAATTTTAGGAGACTCAGTGGCATTTACTTAAGGAACACTGTCTACTTCAAATCTGGTCTCTGTAAAAAGAAAATAAAATCAAATGTAGTTTGTAGCTACTGTACAAAACCTTCCGTCAGTGTGTCTCAAAGCAATTAAAAATAATTTTAAACAATACACCCACCTAAGACTTCCTGCAAAACATACTCATTTTCCAGTCATGTTTTGCCATTTAAATAAACACATGCTCCTACACAGATACAGATTTTCAACTTCTTTAGCCAAAGCCAAGTTTCATGGAGTGGATAGCATAAAGGCTCCTTCACCCCCAGTCAAAGACAGGAGATCCCCCTCCCCGGGATGGTGACGGGATGGGGGCTGTGGGGAGAGGCAGAGTGTGACGCCGCGGCCAGGGAAGGCTCAACCTCCTTCGTATGGAGCGGGGAGGCTGATGGCTACACAGGGTGTATGCGTCTGGACACCAGGACTGCATGTGGGTTAAGCCACACAGGCCAGGTTTTCCAAGAGAAAAGACCATGTAGACACCATGGAAAAACCATGGAAAAACTATATATAGGCTATACATACACGACACTCCTGTTCACACTGCTTGTACAGCTGTGACCTTCCCTACCTCGCCCTTTCAAAACAGAAAGTTCGCACAGGTCTGAGTCTGGTTAGAGACTCTGCGCACTCTTAAATGAGATTGTACGATAAGAACGAAACAGCTTAAAGCACAAGAGATGTTAGATTCCAAACACTGCAACTAAGAGAAAAATATTTAAAAAGAAAAGCCCGTCTCTTGCACAAAGAGAAGTAAAGGCACCTGGCATCAAAATATTTTTATAAAAGATTCATTTTCAGAACAACTTGTTACTTTAAACACAGAACTGTTGTCAGTGTTCAAGATTTGGACTGATACAGGGTCCAAGACGACATTCAGGTGGTCAACGGATAAGGAGGTATCTGGAAGGAAGTGAAGGAAGACTGAATTAAAACACTTCTAATTTCAGTGAAATAAATCCTGAACTTCATGGTAAGTCTCTGATCTGCAACTGCATTTGCACAGGTGGACCCCTGAAGCCCGCGAGGCTCCCTGGGCAGCGCCAGCAGGATTGACTACTTAGTCCTTGTTCGGCTGCTACTGAGGGGAACTGTCAGAAGTCATCAAGTCAGTGACAATTTTCATAAATAAGAAATTGATTAAAATTCTGCACAAGAATTTTCCTCTTAGAGAAAAACTCAGGGAACCCATGAGATGCCACTGAAAGCAGCTGGCAGCGTCTCCCCGTGTAGCTCCAGTAAATCACGCAGACTTGACCACGTTCAAAACCTCTCTAAGGCTCGGAGCCAGTCTTGCCTCCCCATGTTTTGCAGGACCCCACTAACCCCTTCCACAGCTGCTGCTGCAACTTCTTCTGCAGCTCAGCACCACTCTGCAGCCTGGCAGAGATCCTGCTGGGGCATCCCTGCCGCTCAGGCTGACGTAGCTTCTCGGAGAGAGGTTCGGAGAGCTGTCCCTAAAGCAGAGAAGGTACTAAACTTGTAACTCCACAGTGTTAATGTGTGACTTTCACAAGGCCACAGAAGGACTTCACGTTGGAGCAAAACCACAGGCAGATCGAGATGGCAGGCTCTAAACCCTGAACAAGGGCATCAGAATTAGTCCTTCTACTGATATGATACAGCTTGGAGAGATTAAGACTACTCCACTGCCTGATAAACCCATCTCAACATATTCATAAATTATTTTTGAACCCCAGAATGCTGGAAAAAGCAGATGGAACAATTTAGATAAAAAAACCCCAATCAAACTCAGTTTAAAACACTGACTAATTTGTAGTGTAAATGATTAAACTCTAGACTGCTTTCCTGCACTCCTAGAGTTAGCCAATGTCTTTAAAGGCAGGATAAAAACCCAAACCCAGCAACAACCAAAAAGCACTTACAGGTTATTCCCTAACCATGGCTAGATGTATTGCATCATAAAATGTCAACATCAAAACAATATAGAAAAAATAATTACAGACAGCGTTAGTGTTGTAAGCTGATAAGGACCAGATGGTCTTTTGTATTTATGGTTTGCCTTGTGCATACAAATGCTTTTGGGATCTAATTAGCCTTCTACAAAACTCAAACTGGGTAATTACTATCATTATCCCCTTTTCAAATAAATCTGAAGTCTAAACTGCAATTAAGTTTTTTATCTTACAATTCATATCCATGCATTTTAAGAATTGTTCTTTGCTATCTTTTCACAAATCTTCTCCCAGTGATTGACGTAAATAAAATGGAAGAGCTTAAAATAATTTAAAAAAGGATGATTTTGTACTAAGAAGAGTTTTCGGTTAGCAGAGTTAAAGCATTCCTGAGAAACACCACATTCATGATGAACAGGTTGCTGATTTCCTGAGCATTTGATTTTGCCACCTTCGTGGTTGTTGAATGTCCCATACTCCTATCGACAGCAATCGCTTAAAACAAAGAACGAGGCACAACTGGCAGAGCTGCTGACAAATGCGTATACAAAGACATATAACTTCTCCTGTACATATAATGATCATCTTTTGTATGACACAAAGTGGCAGTCATTCTAATTAACTTTTGACTTAGGCAACACATAGGCTGATGATGGGCTATGAAAGGGTAGTGGTGCAAATAATAAGCAAGAACGTAGTTTTTATTGGTTTCTTGCCCTCAGGACAGTTAATCACATGACAAAGGTAGCATGCTTCAGAAAAGCATGACAGTATGATAATGTACACTGAATTCATTTAATGGAAAAATAATCAAAATCTGTCCAAAAATAGATAGCAGATGAGATTGCAATGTTATAAGCTAATCATCTTCCACCCCCATCCCCGACAAATGATTATAGGTTACAGAACTGCACTGACATTTCCTCTTGCAAGAAAGAAAGTACTGAGCTAAAGGCTGATGCTAAGAGAAATAACGCTTCTGGCGAGTAAGGGAGGACATACTAGGTGGCCAAAGTTTTGATGTAAATTCCTGTTTTCTTGCTGAAATGTTTTCATTTTATTCTACTACTTCTGTGAAGATCATTAATAAATGGAGTATCAAAATCAGTACTAAAATCAGAGCAAAAGCTGTTTCGACCCAGATTGGCTTTCTGATAATAATACCAGTGGTTTCTCTAGACAAACTTCTGCAAACATCACCTTCTTTCTCATGTGAACCGCTTACTCTGGAAATACATTTAAACCCTCATTCTGTGAACAAGGGCGTAAGCATTTTTAACCCCCTCAACTGCATGCCAGATATTTCAGACCGATATCTGACCACAGGATAATTCAGGCTGGAAGGGACCTTGGGAAGTCCAATTTGTTGCATTTGACTCAGGACTGCTGAGGTTAAATGGATGCTTATGTGCAAAAAGGTTCACAATTGCAATTTTCATTAAACTTTTTCTTTTTACAATACAAAACTTTGAAGCTTTGAACTCAGAAGAGAAACACAGGTCCTATGCCGTACGGAGGGATTCCCAAAACCCCTGCTCGGTTTCCACCCAGACACCTAAATTCCCATCAGTGCCCACGTTCCTGAGCCCACATCTGTCGTGTGATGAGGAAACAGTTTCATGCCTGGCTGAATCTTGAGGCGACTAAAATTAGGCACCCATTTGTCTATCATCTCACTTAGCTGTGACAGTGTTGGGTAAGTGTGCTTAGAACTTGCCTGAGCACGCAGCCAAGGAAAGGCAAGCGTGGCCATCTTGCCTCTCCCACCTCCTCATCCAGAGATTAATTCGTTCTGCTAAGACACGTGAAATTGAAATTCGATTCTTCCCTCCTCCTGCCTGATAAGGACCAGAGATCTGAATCCAGGCCTGAAGGAGTACTGCAGTCACCTGACAGGAGTTTTCTGAGACACCCCCTCTTAGTGCATCCCTTTCATTAGGGAAAAAATAATTATATATTCATGGGTGCAGGGGCAGAAAAACAGATTTCTCTTTTCCCAGTTGAGTGCCTGTATCACCTGGCTACTGAGTCATTGTCACTCTTTGTGGCCTAATTCTGTAATGATTTCCATGACAACAGAGCTATTTGCTATTTGAATATTGTGGAGTCTGAAAAAAAAAATCTTTACAGATAATAATGCAAAGAAATATCACAGATAATATTAAAAGCAGAAGAAAAATGGTAAAAACAGCTACTACCCAGGAAGCAATCATCATCCCTGACTTCAGCAGGCAATTTCTCTGTGTTTGCAGGCTAGCAACAGAAACTGCTTATGTGTGTCAAAAGATCTTTTCTGCCATAGTGAGATAAATACATGCTTAGTTGCCGATTTCCTAATCTTCAATTAAGAAGTGCAGCCTGTCACAACGCAGCCTTGCTTGGCACCTCAGATATCTGTCCATTGCGGTTTTTTGGGGAGGGATTTTTTTATTTGCATATTTGATGTTTGTGGTATGCAAGGCAAGCTCATTTTACATGAAAAAGGCTTCTTATAATTGGAAATTTATAGCTGAAAAATGCAGCTTACTTCCCAGGAACCGGAGCTCTTCGCGATGTGCGTGCATTACATGCACATACGCATCCTACCAGGGGAGGGAACGTGCCTCAGTCACTCAGCTCCAAACAATTTTGCTTTCCCCAGCATGTCTCTCAGAGGGCACATCTGTCCTACCCCTCCATGTGTTGTACATCAAGGGCAGAATCTCAGTGCTTCTCCCTCCTCTCTTTCCTCCCACGGCTGAGCCCAGAATGCCACTCCAAGAAAAGAAGGAAGGAAGGCAAGACGCACAACATATAGGGACCACACATCATAAAAATACTCCCTAAATAAGTTCTCAGTCTCTGCCAAACGTTTATGCAGATGCCCAGGCTGTAGCGCAGACCCCAGCTCGCTGGAAGGTGAGCCCTGAAACTCTGAGCAGATGCAGGAGTGCCCTGGAGACGCGTGTTCCTGAAGCCATTGCTACAGCATCACGTTAGGGGTATGTGAAGCTCTTCTGAGAGAGGCTTTGCAAAGATCGGGAGAAAAAGCTGCTTCATGAGCTGTAGGGAAATAAACTGACCATTGCCGCTGGGTCAAGGTCGGAGCTGCCGCTGCACACCTGAGTGCACACTGAGGTCAAGTTAAGCGGTTTTTTTTTGGGCTAATATCACTGTGACCTTGATCTGTTATTAAGATCCATTTCTATACTGAAATCAGGAAAGATTCCATTTAGTGAAGGTAGAAATCAGACATCCTTTTCCATCAAGAAAACACAGCGAATCCTCAGAAGTGAAATTAGTAAGCAAAAAGAGACAGAAAGCTTTGCATCTCCCTTGCTCAAATAAGAAGTGTTGTCCAAAGCATGTGGAGGGGCTTGAAGTAATGCTTTCGTCACCAAGGATGGGATTAATTTGATGAAATGCAGATGTATGTGTGTGGCCCTCTTTATAGTCAATACAGACAAAACACCAAACCAAAATAAAACATTTTTGGGAGACCTTCATCTTTCCCTAAATGATACATCTGTACAACAGACAGGCTGTGCCTTGGAATGGCCTATTTCTTTCTACTGATTATAGAGGAATCAGAGAAGCACAGTATAATTCAGGTTAGAAGGGACACGTGGAGGACATATAGCTCAATTCACTGCTCAAATCAGGGCCAGAAAGATTAGGTTGCTCAAGGACTGGTTGAATTTTGAGTATCTCCAAAGATGAAAATTCCATAACCTCTCTGGGCACCTGTTCCAGTGCCTGATCATCCTCACAGTGACACAGTCTTTTCTAATATATAGCTGGAATTTCCTGTATTGCAACCTATAAGCCTGGTGTGACAAGGATATGTAGACTGCAGATGTCTAAGGGTAGGTGAGGTGAATGCTACTCCGATTGTTCTTCCACAGGTAGTGCAAATAATATTCCTCCCTGACTGTCATGACTTTCCAATAGCACATGTCCAGCACTTGCAGGATCTATAATCTCAAAAGACCAACAGTCTTTTGGTATCTTGGCATTGCAAATCAACACCAAATCAACACAGGATTGTGTTGTGGTTTTTTTTTTATTCCCCTGCCCCTTCCCCCCAGTTCTTCCAGTCTCACCCTTATCTTTAGAGTGCTACACCACAGTCTCACACTTCCTTTGGCCATGGGAACCACTGAAAGAAAAGACAGGTGGTGAGAAAGAGGACCACAGCCTTGTAAGGGGCTTGTCAGCCTTCTGCGTGAGCAAGGCATGAGTGGCAGACATCTACCACACTATTCCTGTCCATTCTTGTTCTCTGGGGGCAGGATGGGACTAACTGGCTGAGTGCTGACTGGTGCAAACGTATCCCTGAGTTCACGTGTAAGCTTCTGTAATTCCTCCAAGGGAATCTGTAAAGCTGGACTTCCTCTTCATGCCTTCCCACATGCCTCCAGAGATACCCACCTGTTATGCTGATGGAGTGATGAATATTCATCAAAGGAGGGAGATGAGTCAGACAATCTGGAGTTCAACTCAGAAAACTCCTCTTATTCTACAGCGATGGAAGATAAAAACCAAGCAGGGGAGGGCTTACTATGTAAAAACAATACATCCTTGGTGGAGTGATGTGCTTATGGAGTCAACTCTTAAGTGGAAGGAGGCTCTCAGCCAAAAGAGACATTTTAAGGCGGAAGATGTCTCCAGAGCCAACAAGCTAGGAAGGATGAGCTGGTGGTAGGCAGGCTCAAGGGTTCAGGAGCCTTTCTTTCAGAGGGCTGCCGTGGCTTCTGTGGGAGGTGCTCAGATCTGCGGGAGTTACCAGCGTCAAAGGGAGAGCCTGGAAAGTCCATCTTTGTAGGCAATGCCAATGGAGCAGAAACTAAGAACAGTTTCCAAATGGAGGTGAAAAAATGGGGAATTCATGGTTAACGTTTCTGGACCAGCATGAAACCTTGGCGGTGCAGTTGCAGCTGCATTATTCATGAACGTAGTTCTGTAAAATGAAGTGACACCTCCAGATCCATCAATACCGACGGAGAAATGCAAGGAGAATTCTACCAGTATGGAACACCATTATTCATAGTGCAAGGCTACAAAGCCATGCTCGTGTCAGCCAATTTGTCACTCTGAAACCAGGCTCAGTTTGCACCCACTGAAGTTACTGCATATAGCTCTGTCCTCTGCTACGGGAGCAGGGGCTGACTCCACTAGGAAAACTAGAATCAGCTCTCAACATGCTCTTTCCAGCACAATTCCCACAGACATGGGAGTCCATTGACACGGACTCATAAAGTTCTCGTTATGGTGTGCTGGTTTTGGCTGGGATAGGGTTAATTTTCTTCACAGTAGGTAGTATGGGGCAGTGTTTTGGTCACAGGGGTGTTTTCGTTACTGCTGAGCAGTGCTTACACAGTCAAGGCCTTTTCTGCTCCTCACCCCACCCCACCAGCGAGGAGGCTGGGGGTGCACAAGGAAGGGACACAGCTGACCCCAACTGACCAAAGGGATATTCCACACCATATGAAGTCATGCTCAGCCATAAAAGCTGGGGGAAGAAGGAGGAAGGGGGGGACATTTGGAATGATGGCGTTTGTCTTCCCAAATAATCGTTATGCGTGATGGAGCCCTGCTTTCCTGGAGATGACTGAACACCTGCCTGCTGATGGGAAGTAGTGAAGGAATTCCTTGTTTTGCTTCGCTTGCATGCATGGCTTTTGCTTTGCCTGTTAAACTGTATTTATCTCAACCCACGAGTTTTCTCACTTTTACCCTTTTGATTCCCTCCCCCATCCCAACGGGGATGGGGCAGTGAGCAAGCAGCTGAGGGGGGCTTAGTTACCGGCTGGGGTTAAACCACGACACATGGTGACCTCAGGAGAGCCACACTGGTGACTGAAGGAGTGTTCGAGTCAGTTAGGAGAAGATGGAGGCATCCTTATTCTCAGAAGCCCCTTGGTACCCAGTGGAAGCACATCATTGTCTGAATCGAAGCTGACCTAAGTGGCCCAGCTTTGAGCAGGAGTTGGGCTAGATGATCTTCAGGGGTCCCTTTCAATCTAAACCTTTCCATGATTTGGTGGATGAAAACAAATGAATAAAAGGAAAAGAAAAAAAAAAAAGAGAGGAAAGAAATAGAAACTCATTCATAGGACATATGCAGGGTGTGCGTGCCCTGTCTTGAATAACAGTGGTCGAGGAGAGCAGTAATTATGCAGTATCATTCATGTCCCCTTTTCATGGGGTACTTAAAGCATCTGGATACACACATGACATACAGATACACTAAGGAAAATAACCTTGGCACTTCTGTGCTGGAGGTGTGTGGAGGTCTGCAGTGCAGTGTGCATACAGACAGGCACTCTAAGGATAACTATATTTTATTCCCCAGCATAAAACTCAATTGTCCCAATAATGGCAAGGCTTGCAGCCAACAGTACTGTTGTGTTTTGCTCCGAACAATAATTTAGTTGACAGTCCATTTTTTCACTGGGGGTTGAAATATCAAATTTGATCAGATATTAGTACTGATGCTGCTGCATTTTGCCAACTTGCCAGTTTTTCTGGATGACAGGCGGATTTGTGATCACAGCACCATGACTGAGAGCCACAGCTGTGGCAAGAGATTGCCTTCATCATGGGTTCAGAAACTGGTGCTGCAGAATATAACACAATGCAAGAGTGGGAAAATGGGTCAAACAGGCAGGACCCATGAGTGACAGGTGACTCTGTGAATTCATAGAGCCACTGAAAATGCCGTGGTCTGTGACGCCTTTGCTGCCATTTCCCAGTCAAACTCCTGCCCCCTCTAGACTTTGGATGAATTAGTATTTCTAACAAGAGGGACACGCAACACAGATAAGGAATATTACAGCATGTGTCTTTTCTGTAGCTCTGTGAAACTTGAAGCTGGTGATTACATTTGAACCTTTCCAGTCATTGGTTTTCAGATTTTTTTTCAGGCGTACGGGTTAGTCTCCTTGTTTTCAAGAACGTGCTTAGTTATAGGACCGTGCTTAAATGCCTTCTCAAACTGCTTTGTGATATGTGCCTTAACGCGGGCTGGCATAACTGCTTAGCCATGTAGCAGCTCACCCAAAAAGTTCTAACTGCCCAGATGGCTCATTACACCTCTCTTCTGCAATCTCTGCTGGACGCTAAATGGCTCCTAAGTGAAGCTTAAGGAGTGGTACTTGACCTTCTAAGCCATCTGTAGTTGATACCACTTGGGAAGCCATCCTTCTTCCTCTTTATGAAAGCCAAGCAATCACACTCCCCTGATGCAATGGTGGCGAACTAAGTTGCTCAGCATAAAAGCTTCATGATTTGAAAAGGATGCGAGCAGGTAGGGAGTTCCTAAATATGTACATCTTGATGATACTTCCTGAACTGTGAAATGCAGCTTCCCCCATCAGAAGCTACACCTGCTGACATGCCGCAAACCTCAGACAGTCCCTGTTTCCAAAGAACTGAGAGTTAAGTGAACACATTATGCGTGCCTCTCATTCTTCCCCAATAACACTTTTTTCTCTCTTAGCCAATTTTAGCCTTAATTTGACAGAAAGAGAGAATCCTCTATCCAAGTTCCTATGAATCTGATGAAAACAAGCAGCCAACTAAAGGATGGAGGCCCACGTTACTCCTTGTGCTCCAGCTGTAGCATGACTTCAGCTGACTTAGTGGTGATCGGAGAATCCATGTGTCAAAAAATGAATTATGAATGGAGGAGCCATAGGAAACATGCAACTCATCAGGCACCAGCAGCACCAGTTGTTTTTTTTCCCCCAGAAGACCAAGGCGAGCACAACCTCGTGTATCACGCACTTGCTGCATCCCTGATGCCCTTGTGATTTTTTATCCTTTTTGGCCAGTATTAACCAAGCATGACAGAGGGACAGCTAGAAAAAGGAGAAAAATGCCCAAGCATTCATTTCAGTTCACTTCTAAAATCCCATCAGTTGATTTCTGCAATTGTATGTAAGAGCCCATGTGTCATTTGTCAGAATACTCTAAGAACGGGAAGGAGAAAGAGGGGAACTTTAGAGATGTACAGAGAGAGAAAAGAATATTCTGTTTTCCAAACTTCAATTTAAAAGCATCTTTAGGTTTTTTTAAGCATGATTTTGATGAATATTTTTGTAAGACAGAGAACTTATAGCAAGCACATCCGTGGAAAAAAATTCAAAGTAAAAAAAAATTTCTTAATAATTATAACTCATTACCATCACTCTTCATCAGCACACCTTTCTTACAAACTGCTGCCAGGTATTGAGACTAGTTCATGTATGTCAATTTTGGGGGTAATACTAAGGAATATCAATAGGTTGGTTCTATGTGCCCACAGCCAGCAGGACCAAATACATTTTATTGTGTAAAACCATTAATCACTCCATTTCCAGCCCAGTAAAAGAACAGGGTAATTGCACCCAACTGACACCAGCAAACGAGGAGAACCACCTCCCTCAGTTGTGGATCCCCACTGTATCTATCCTTTTCTGAGGAAACCTCTCCCAAGAGGCAAGTCCCTGATGACGCTTGCAGGCTTATGGCCCTTTCTGGACTGGAAATGTATTTAAACCTGCAAGCTGGGAAAGAGGCCCCTGGGCAAACCCCCGGCATGTTCTCTTGATGCCGGTACAGAGCTGAGCCAGCAGCTCTTCCAGGTACTTAAAGATTCTCTATGTCTTGTTACAGAGCCCAACTCATTCAAACACAAGAGGGCTGTAAGGAGCAGTGCGCAATACTCCCCCCAACCCCAAAATATTTGCACCCATAGCCTAACAAATTGATCAGATGTAAGCAGAATCTTAAACTGAATTTAAACAGGCGAAATGAGCACAAAATCCTATTTACTTCTTCTGTCAACACTAGATGTTAACATTTTTCTATTGGCCACATTGCTTTCACAAGGGATGAAGTTAATGCATGCCCTACTGCTCCTATAGTTCTTAAGGAAAAAATCTGGTTTGCATTCCAAATAATGATATATTCACAAACATCCGCCCCAAGAGATCTCTTTGGAGGAGAGATGATGACACAATTATTACAAATAATCCTGCTTCATTTGCCAAGCTGATTTGCTTTAGAGAAATGACTGAGAGATAAACTCAGCGGAGTTTCCACGGGACTTTGAGCTAGAGCGAACACAGAGAGGCCAAGCCGTGCCTCAAACAGAGCATGCTTCTAATCCAAAACTGCCGGTGCCAGCTTCCCAGCAGTTCAGAGCACGGCTGCTTCTTAACAAATTAGAAATGACAAATTTAGTGCAAGTTCAAAGGGAACAGAGTACTGATACAGGAGGCAAGGCACCACATAAACTCTTGTACTAATACTGATGCTTTGGTTCAGCCAATGCTCCCTACATGCATTGTACCCCACACTGTCATTTTTGCTCTAACCAATGGCTCTTTCACGCCTCCACACAGGATACTTGATGTTATGTGGCTCCATCCATTTCTCCTGGCTTTTCCATTCACATCTCAATCTCCCACTTGCCTACTTACTCCAGTTTCCCCTGGAATTCAAAATTACTGCTAAGGTCAGAGCTCTGGCAGGCAGAAATCAGCTCTGCTTCCGTGAAATCTCTAGTCATCCCAAGCTGTAATAGAGTGGATCTACTATATAGCTCTGATCAGAAGGGGAGCATCTCTAATCCTCTCTTTCCTCAGCCCATACTCTCCTCCAATTGTTATAACCTTGACAGCAACAGCTACCACCGGTCTGAGAGCAGGTTTGCTTCTATTCTCCAGTTAGACTCCGGTTTTATGGTATTTTATGATCATCCACACCCTGTCAACAACCACCCGTCTTTCAGCATCGGACCTGGAACGTGAACTGGAAGGACGAGGCTGCCTGTGCTCCTTCCCTCCCCGCAGGCTGTCCCTCCTGCAGACCAGCTCCGCTGAAGGAAGCAGGGGGTGTCCCTTGAGTCGAAGCCAAGCGACAAAAAAAAGAACTAGGGCTACACAAACCCCTCCAAATGTTTTCCACTAAAAATACCTGGCAATACGCGATCAAGCCCAGAACAGCGAAGTAACACTGTGTGCTTCAAGCATGAAGGAATAATGTGAAAAGACTTTCAACGGGGAATTGTCTAAGACAAAACCAGGGGCTGTCAAAGAATTCAGGTTCCTAATGGTCCTACCGCTTCAGGAGAGTGACATCTCGAATTAATGTCTGCATTTGATTAGATTATACTGTACTCGGTGTGCAACAACTTTCAGGCAATAGGTCTTTGTATTTGCAAGTACTCCAAACATGAATGTATACGACTACGGGTAGCCTGCTACCGAGAACATGTTGTCTGCACTCCAGCGTCAGGAGCTTTCAATCTGTTAAAATACAACGGAATATATGTCAATATATCCATGGAAAAGGGCCATCATACTTTCTATTACCCTTCCTTTTTCATTGCCAGGCTCTTTCAGAGCCAGGGAAGGACGTTTCTTTGAGCATTTGTGTTTCACCGTGCCTTCACTTCCATCAAGACACCCGTAACACATATTGCAGTCTGTTGCAAGCTTCTTTATGCCCCGAGGGGAGAGAGGGGTGCGAGCTGTTGAAATCCAGATCCTCGCATAAACACGATGCAGCCTCAGAAACTGAGCCCCTGCTGCCAGCGGCAGTCAATGGGAAAGCTCTTGCACACCAAGCACCGTAGGCTGCGATAGGTTTGGGCGGTAATGAAACCCTGTGTGTAACGCCGGCGGAGGAGCTCCTGTACGGATTTAGCACAGCAAGAGCCGTCATCTAACGTGGGACACAGCTTGGCAGCCGAGACGCTTCCCGGGAAGGGAGAAGACCTGGGTTAGAGACCTCGCAGGCGCAGAAGGGAACTGAACCTGGTTTTCCCTCTGGGAGGATTTCTTTAAGCATCAGTAAATCAGAGAGGCACACTGCAAAGGTGTAATACTTCTGTCTCCTTTAACTCTGTTTTTGTTGCAGCTAAGTTCTTCTCAAACTCACCTTCCTGCAGTCCTGAGAAAGGCAGGATTCAATACCCCCCACAGGGATGAGCCCTGTGGCCCAGCCAAAGCCCTGGTGTTAAATGCTGGTGCTTGTCTCATACCTCAACTTTTACAACAATAATTAGCCGTATGAGCTATGCACGGCTCCAAACCTTGTTAGGCCTTGTCTGGTCTTGAACACGTTTTAGCTTGATTTTTCACTGTACCTGCAAAAGTAAAGAAATTTTTGCTGCGCTTGCTGCTCGCTCTACAGTCAGCTGCCTACTGTCTAGTTTGGCCTGCTGTAAAGTAAAATTACCCTGTGATTATTTGCCTGTTGACTGCCTTGTGGTTTTGAACTTGGTTTAGTTGCATTGTCACCTAATTTACTTTAACTTCAGTTCTGCTTAGCTTTGTGCAATCGGAGATTCTTTCCCTCTCCCAAAAATGGATTAGCAAAGGGAAGTAAACGTGGTACAACCCTGTGAATCAACAGGAGAGTGCAACCTATGAACTACTGTGACGTTGAACCACAGAGAAAAAATAATTTTGAGTGAACCAAAAACTCAGGAGAAGGAAATCCCCGTCATCAACATCATGCTCCTCTCACAGAGGCCATGCGGTGCTGACAACTCAACCTACTAACGCATCAGAGATGGAAATGTAACGCCAGAGGAAAGGACAGATACTTGTGCACATAGTTTTACTCTACTAATAATGATCTTTTACAGAAATTTTGTGGTCTAGATTCTTGTTATAACTGGTCTAATAATAAGCAGTTGTTGCATTTTGATTAGACTGCGGAGACATTAACTAGAATAAAAATAAATTCTGATTCTTACATTCTCATATTAGATGTGTTCTTTTGGTTGCCTATATTTTGCACAGAAACATTTGGAAATCTGTATGTAAAAATTTGCACATGACTTTTATTACACGGAAGTGCAGCTATGGAAACTATCACAAGGTTGATTAATAAATTTAAAGTAAATCAGACCATGTCAATTGCTGGAAGATCTGTACGCTGCCATGAACAGCAGTAGATAAAGTGCATAAAATATCTCTGAAAGTGATCCTCTGAATCCCAGAGTTAATATACTTTTTTTAAATGGACTATCAGGAACTATATTCTTTCCATTACTTAAAAATATTTAACTATAATTTGTGTTGCCAAGATCACCTCTCCTTCTTAGGAGAGATGATACTGGACAAAATGGAAGGCGAAAACTGCTTTTATAGCAAAAAAGGACCCAATCAATCAGTTCAGTGTTGTTCTCAGTAACGGCAAAGCTCTGAATTTAGTCTTTACCCCACACAAAATACGTAAACCAAAACAGTCTCCTTTTTCTTTATGTTAGTTAAGAGTCACTACCAAAAGAGATGCTAGTTAAATGAAAAAACTTACTGAAGATTTTCAGTGCTGACCCTTTTAATGATCTTAATTTTTAGTGTCGCATCAATCTCACTCACGTTGTAACTATTATTATCAAGCAAAGATGATCACTCTTCATAAGCAGTCAAAAGAGATTTCTGAGGATTGCCATCAAAGAACAGTTAAGGGAAAACTTTCCCAATTAATAGACTATTTTCCTGTTCCTCCTGAAGACATAAGGTTATAAAATCTTCTTTAAAAATAGGTTAAGGTGAAAAGAAGTCTTTATGATTATGGGACAAATTTCATTTGAGAAGAGGTCAATGAGTGCATTCTCAATTCATTATTAGACTACGCAGCAGAGGACCGGATGGTCAACCTCCAGCTCTTGCCACAATCATCTATCACAAGGTAAAATCAAGTTTTTCATTTCCCCTGTTGTTCATGTTGCTCAGAGGGCAACGTAACAACAGTACAATCCTCTGCAGATTTGTTCTTGGCTGCCTCTTGCCCCGGTGAGCAATTACTAAAAATACTATGGAGATGCTCTGCTGAAGGATTTATTCAGGCTTGCAAAATGTGCCCATTTTACTAATGCTTTAATCACCAATTAGTACACATGCTGCTGCTATTAAATCACTACAGCTTTATCTAAAGTGAATAAAACCCATCAGCTTGCTTCTGCTTTAGAAAAAAGTAATAGGAATGAGCAGCACAGGACTGACTGAGCTTAACAGTAGCTCTGCTTTTAGGAAGATAACCATGTCACGGGTTAGACAGAAAGCAGCAGGCGTTCCTAGTTTTCAGGGACTGGACAAATTGCTTCAAAATGCTTCAAGGTGAAAAATCTTTTAAAATACATTCCAGCCAAGCTCAAGACGTAGCATGTCTTTTACGTTGCACTGTAGACAATTATGGAGCAATAGCAAAGTCATGCTACATGCAGACATAATGGTGAGCTGAAATCCTAAACCATTTAACAGTATATGGTACAGCTGGTTTTATTACACCTTCTTTCTTCGCGCATTGTCCGATTCCTGTATTATATATACCCTGGTCACTATTTCACCCGTGTTTTCAAGCATACATCTGACTTCCTGCTTCCAGTCCTATATCATCTCTTTTTATACATTTTTTCCCCAAGGAAGGGGAATCATTCCTCACTGAGTAATTAACAAAACTCATATCCACATAGAAATCTAATGCTCCATATAGCTGCCAAACAATGTGTAATCAGCGTCTTCATCTTTAAATTTATGATATCCGACCAGTGCCCTGACTCTGCCACCTTCACCTTAACAGGGATGAGTACCAGATGTCTCTGCAGAAGTTGCAGGAAACCATCAAAATATGTACCCTGTGTGCTGTGGAAGTTTCTTCATACCTCCCTGCCAATTAATGGCTGGCTCTGAAGCATGAGGGTTTATAATTCTTGATTTTTTTCTCTTTATCCTTCCTAGTACAACTGTGGATATTCTCATTAGCTGGTTTCCTATTAAGTTCCATACCTTGAGGCCACAAGCAGCACAGGTTCATTATCTGGCATTATTTTTAATTCTGATTGTTCAGTGCTGAAAAAAATGAACAGTAAAAACTTCTAAATGCCTTAATGACATGAGATTCTCTAAGGGTGCTCCTAATGGGAAATAAAACCACCTTTTTCACAAGGAATAAAGTACCAGTGGCGGAATAAAGCTTACCATGACCAATGATTGTTCCTTACAAGCCATACACATGCTTTTACGTTCCTAAGTTTTTCACTAAACATTTGTTATGTGGATACAACTTCTCATCCTACATCTTTGCTGAAGATATTTCAAAATCATTTAAAGCCCTAACAGCTTTACTTTCTTCTTCTTTTTCTATTTTTGCAAGCAAAGCAGCAATTTAAGTCCACATAACAGACCCAACTGATTTGCACTAAAAATATGTGACTTGAACACAAAAACAAGGAGCCTTTGACAAGCTCACTCTACAAACTGATGAATATACTGTACCTAACTGTGATGAAATATTTAATACTACAGGCTATTTGCAGTTCACTTATAAAAAGCCACTGACAACTCTGAGGAAACTGTGAAAAACATACTAAAGAATTCTGCTGATGAACTACATTTTCAACGAGAAGAGTCATTCTTCTATTTTCCTAACGAATAACGTTAGCATTAAGAAACTGCTTATTGTGACTTTGACAATACCTTCCTGTGGTTTTGTCCTCACCTGCCTTCATAAGCTGTGTGCCTGTGCCTGTGCAATCCCAAGTACTACACTGGGAACAAAGAATCACAGATGTCTGAGCGAGAAGTAGCAGAACACTTGGTGCAGACAAGGTCTACAAAGACTATTTTTTCAGAAGCTTATGCCAGCAAGAGTAGCCTTATCTCATATATATACAAACACAAAGGTTCCTCTCAGTGTTATAGCTCCAAATTAAAGGAGAAATGTGTTACTGGGAGAGAAAGATGGAAATGACACAGGCAGAAAGGAAGGACTCAGGATACACAGAAAGAAAAAACCTCTCCCTCAGAAGACAGTATCCAAAGTGAAGAGGCACAGCCAACATGTTTTAGAAGAGCAGAGCTAGAAAGGGAGCTCAAACGAGATGCAGCACTGCAAGGACAAGGATTGCACCCAACGATAGTTCAAGAGAGGCAGGGGGTAGGAGTCATCATCATAGAATCATCATAGAATCATCATAGGATCATCATAGAATGGTTTGGGTTGGAAGGGACTTTAAAGATCATCTAGTTCCAATCCCCCTTGCCATAGGCAGGGACACCTTCCGCTAGACCAGGTTGCTCAAAGACCCATCCAACCTGGATGTCCTCTAATCAAATGCAGGCACATAGAGTGCAGACCTCTACAGCTCGTTTAGCTCCCCAACACAAATGCACAATCAATGAGGAATATCCTTCATCCTCACACAGATGCTTGAATTGGGTCTTGTTTGTTTTTACTGAGCACTTAAGGAATCCTGAGGAACAAGCTCAAATGCAAATATGCGTATTACTGCTTTTAAAAATTAGGTGACATATATTCTACTAAGAAGTCTTAAATGGTTCAGCAATGCAGTTGTTTTGAAAAGAGATGCTTGAGAAGCTCTTGGAAACAAAGTTTGGAAATCTGAAAACTTTGTTTCCAAATAGGAGCAATTTTTAGGAAATGTCAGTGAAGTCTAAAATTTAAGACTTCTCACAATATGTGTTCAGAGGCACTTACAATTGCAGCTTCTTATTAAATAAGGAGTCATCGGAATGTTTATGTAAATCAGGGAAACATAAAACAAAACTTTAATTTGATAAAGCAAAATTAGTCCAACCACTAACACTTTAAGTATACAACCAGCTGCTAAGAGCACAACTTTAACACAAGCCATGATCAAATGATATGCAGATTTTATCACACTTACTGTTATTGACCTGGACATACAGTCTGGATATAATGATCGAGTACCGGTAATCTGTCAGTGCCTTCAAACCGTTAATCTGATTTACCTTGTCACATGCCTCATTCCATCGCAGTTAAAACTTAGGACTGTGAATGTATTAATAACAAACTTGTCATCCACAACTACTCAAGAGCTGTATGGTGCATCAAACCTTCTCCTGAGCCCAAATTAATTTTATATCCAAACCATGACCATGAGCAGATGAAGACAAGGGTAACTTCTGGAAAGTGGCAGGGAAGAAAGTTTGTATCCCAGCAAGACCTGGATGAAAACTGAGGCTTGCAGTCCAGACGATCGGGTAGAAGATCGTCCTAGCAGCCCAACTCAATCTGCCACCAGGCAACCCATAGCAACTTCCAACCATGGCATGGTTGGAAGTGGTTTCCTCTACATCAGGCAGACAAACTGATCCAGGATCACGGCAGAGAGGAAACAGTCGAGGAGGTTCCTGGAGTGTGTGGAGGATAACTTCCTGACGCAGCTGGTAAGCGAGAACACTAGGGGAGGTGCCTCGCTTGACCTGCTGTTCATGAACAGAGAAGGGCTGGTGGGAGATGTGGTGGTCGGAGGCCGGCTTGGGCTTAGCGACCATGAAATGGTAGAATTTTCGATACTTGGTGAAGTAAAGAGGGGGGCCAGCAAAACTGCTACCATGGACTTCCGGCGGGCGGACTTTGGCCTGCTCAGGACACTGGTCGAGAGGGTCCCTTGGGAGACGGTCCTGAAGGGCAAAGGGGTCCAGGAAGGCTGGACGTTCTTCAAGAAGGAAGTCTTAAAGGCGCAGGAGCGGGCTGTCCCCATGTGCCACAAGAAGAACGGGCGGGGAAGGCGACCGGCCTGGCTGAACGGGGAGCTCTGGCTGAGACTCAGGGAAAAAAGGAGAGTTTATCACTTGTGGAGGAAGGGGCAGGCAACTCAGGAAGAGTACAGGGATCGCGTTAGGTCGTGCAGAGAGGAAGTTAGAAAGGCAAAAGCCCGGCTAGAACTCAACCTGGCCACTGTCGTGAGAGACAACAAAAAATGCTTTTATAAGTATGTTAATGACAAAAGGAGAGCCAAGGAGAATCTCCATCCTCTATTGGATGCGGGGGGGAACGCTGCCACCAAGGACGAGGAAAAGGCTGAGGTACTCAACGCCTTCTTTGCCTCAGTCTTTAGCAGTCAGAGTGGTTATCCTCAGGGTACTCAGCCCCCTGAGCTGGAAGACAGGGATGACGAGCAGGATAAACCCCCCATAATTCAAGAGGAAGAAGTTCATGACCTGCTATGCCACCTGGACGTTCACAAGTCTATGGGGCCGGATGGGATCCACCCGAGGGTACTGAGGGAGCTGGCAGAGCAGCTTGCCAAGCCGCTCTCCATCATTTACCAGCAGTCCTGGTTAACTGGGGAGGTCCCGGACGACTGGAGGCTCGCCAATGTGACTCCCATCTACAAGAAGGGCCAGAGGGAGGATCCGGGGAACTACAGACCGGTCAGCCTGACCTCGGTGCCGGGGAAGATCATGGAGCGGTTGGTTTTGAGGGTGCTCACGAGCCATGTGCGGGACAACCAGGGGATCAGGCCCAGCCAGCACGGGTTCATAGAAGGCAGGTCCTGCTTGACCAACCTGATCTCCTTCTATGACCAGGTGACCCGCCTAGTGGATGAGGGAAAGGCAGTGGATGTGGTCTACTTGGACTTCAGTAAGGCCTTTGACACTGTCTCCGACAGCATTCTCCTAGAGAAGCTGGCGGCTCACGGCCTAGACAGGTACACTCTTCGCTGGGTACAAAACTGGCTGGACGGCCGAGCCCAGAGAGTTGTGGTCAACGGAGTTAAATCCAGTTGGTGGCCGGTCACGAGTGGTGTTCCCCAGGGCTCAGTACTGGGGCCGGTCCTGTTCAATATCTCCATCAATGATCTGGACGAGGGGATCGAGTGCTCCCTCAGTAAGTTTGCAGACGACACCAAGCTGGGCGGGAGTGTTGATCTGCTGGAGGGTAGGAAGGCTCTGCAGAGGGACCTGGACAGGCTGGATCGATGGGCCGAGGCCAACTGTATGAGATTCAACAAGGCCAAGTGCCGGGTCCTGCACTTTGGCCACAACAACCCCAAGCAACGCTACAGGCTTGGGGAAGAGTGGCTGGAAAGCTGCCCAGAGGAAAAGGACCTGGGGGTGCTGGTCGTCAGCCGGCTGAACATGAGCCGGCAGTGTGCTCAGGTGGCCAAGAAGGCCAACGGCATCCTGGCCTGTATCAGAAATAGTGTGGCCAGCAGGAGTAGGGAGTTGATCGTGCCCCTGTACTCGGCACTGGTGAGGCCGCACCTCGAATACCGTGTTCAGTTTTGGGCCCCTCACTACAAGAAGGACATGGAGGTGCTGGAGCATGTCCAGAGAAGGGCAACGAAGCTGGTGAAGGGCCTGGAGCACAAGCCTTATGAGGAGTGGCTGAGGGAACTGGGGTTGTTTAGCCTGGAGAAGAGGAGGCTGAGGGGAGACCTCATCGCGCTCTACAACTACCTGAAAGGAGGTTGTAGCGAGGTGGGTGTTGGTCTCTTCTGCCAAGTAACAAGCGATAGGACAAGAGGAAATGGCCTCAAGTTGCGCCAAGGGAGGTTTAGATTGAACATTAGGAAAAATTTCTTTACTGAAAGAGTGGTCAGGCCTTGGAACAGGCTGCCCAGGGAAGTGGTGGAGTCACCATCCCTGGAGGTATTTAAAAGACGTGTAGATGAGGCCCTTAGGGACATGGTGTAGTGGGCATGGTGGTGTTGGGTTGACGGTTGGACACGATGATCTTAGAGGTCTTTTCCAACCTGTATGATTCTATGATTCTATGATTCTATGATTCTATGACTGCTGATATTCAGCTGCCTACAAATCCTCCATGCTTGAAAATATTCATTATTTACCCTACTGATCTCTATATTTAACAATGACAAGCTTGCTAGCTGACTAGGAGTTATTAACTTATATGCTGTATTTAGCATGGCTGGACTCTTACCCCTTACCACAGAAAAAAAAGAAAGATGCCCTATTTGCTGGTCCTGGTGGAAATACAAGAGATCCAGTTTGGCAGCACGCAAGTCAGCAGCAAGACTTCTTTCAACCAGGTTTTAGAGATGCTGGCAAGGCTGGATGCTCTCCCTTTTAAGTCTTCTCAGGAGCTTCTCGACTAATGAAAATGGCCGTTTCTCTTTGGAAATGGTCTATTTAAATCACCTTTATAGCCTCCCCATTCCAGTTAATTTGGTCTTTGAAAAGTCATAGATTCAAATTTTTATCAAACCAGTAGCTGTGAAAACACACCGGTTTTGACACAGTTCAAATGTCTCAGTCATCCTAAAAAATCCTTACTGAATTCCTCTTCCTATGCATCATGCAGAGTAAAAAGCCTTCCACTGCATCACAGTTTGGGGTTCGATTTGCATACTGCAAATCTTATGCTGCTGAGCCTGGAGATATCTATATTTATATCTATACATATATACAGCCCTGATCTCATCAACGGAAAGTCATCACTGCCTTTTAAAATGCACCTTACTATGCCATTCTTTTTATTACACATTTCATTGCTCAGACACCCACATCCAGGGTGAACAGCATGTTCAGAACAACCCATTAATCAACAAATTTAATAAAAGAATACAGAAGACAAGACCAGAAGGACTTTAAGAAGTTTCGTCCATCTCATGGCTCCAAAGATAGGTCAGCAATACCTAAACCCTTCTTTACTACTCTTACTACTACAGATGTTCTGTTACCACTCTGCTACTCCTGAGGATGTTTCATGGCATCTCAGGTTTCATCACTGCAGTGCTTAGCTATCCTTATGGTTAAAAAGTTTCCTCTAAAGTTTAGCCTCTCATTACCATGACGCTTACTGAGAAAATAAGCCTGGCTTTTTCTTTTGATCACAAGTCCAGTGAAAAGGTGTCATATAAAAATTGATGTAAGAAAATCCCTTGGAAGCCTCCAGCCTGAATATCAAGTGAAGGAGAAGAGCAGGAGTGATATGAGCTGTTCAGGCAGCGCACACTTACAGACGGGGCAGCAGCATCACCATCTGCTGGAAGGAGCGAATTTAGCTAACGAACCAGTTGCCACCAAAGGAGGAGTGAGAAATGCCTTTGGCAGATATGCAACATAACAAGACGAACACGGAGAAGCCACACGCTGCCCAGTTGACAAGAAGTGAAACGTTTAATGGCTTTCCCAGGCCACAGAGCAGAATAAATCCACCCTGGCAGTCTTAACAAGAGTAGTTTCAGATGTTTTGTATTTTATCCATTAGCCATCGTTTAGATAGAAAGCCCAAACTTTTTAAAATTCACCTCCCTCCTGGTAGAGGCCATCTGCTATGGTGGAGGACTCCTGGTCTCCTCTGCCCAGGCAGAGCTGGAGCAGACTTCCCGTCGGGGAGACAGAGGGTGGGCTCAGAGGGATCAGGCCAGCAGGCACGCGTGTGCTTCAGGATCTGCCCAGCAGCTTGAGGGAAGCCAAGAGCAAAGAGAGTGTGAAAGGCTGATAATCGCCTCAGGAACAGATTGGTCTCCTGCCGAAGAGGAATTTAGCACTTCTCCGCAGGCACCGCCTGGTCAGATGGTGCTCCTTCGTGCTGCGGCTCTCTGCGTGCGGCCAGGCAGCTAACGCTCACAGTATCTTCCTAATATCTGCTCGCCTCTTTGCTACTGCTGAGTAGCTCCAGGGTTCCTGAAAGAGGGGGAACGGGAGGCCTCCGCGCACAGTTGGACACGGGACACCCTACAGCGGAGCTTGGGGGACAGCGCTGGGGAGATGCCTCCAGGGCTGCCGCCGGAGTGTGAGGCAGCGTGGTGCTCTCGGGAGGGACTCACAACATCACTGATGACTTCAAAGCAAACCAAGGAGAGAGCCGTGTCCCAGTGCATTTGGCCGCTAGATTTGATAGCAGCAGCTTGGCTCTCGGTGCTGTCGTTTGAGCCTTTCCGAGGGCTCAGGCTGACAGCGCCATGGAGGCAAGTTTCTAACGCGCCGACTTCAGTAGCCTGCAGTGTTGTTTTTGGTGGTGAGAGCCCAGTCTCCAAGATGTGTTGAAGAGGGTTAGCACATAAGTGAATGTCACCTTTCACCACCGACCGTGCTGAGAGGTGTTGTGAGAGGAGAGCCTGCAGACACAGCACAGCAACAGCCATCGGGGCTCCAGTAACCACTTTTTGTTGGGTTTAGCAGCAAAAAAGGCTGAGAATTGGGGATGTGAATCACCAAAAAAATCATTCATGTTGCACTGTTCACACCTCACCCCCTTTTCATACCATCAAACCTTTCCAAAGCTGTGGTCACCCAAGCCCCTGCGCCGAGTGCCAATGAAACTCAGCCAGGAAGGCTTACATTTTAACTGGAGGACAACCTGTGTAATTTATCCCAGTGTAGAAACGAAGTGGTGACAAGGCCTTTTGGCCCCTGTGGAGGGATGGAGGATCACTGCTGGTTAGCTTGCTAATGAGCAGCGCAGGGAGGTTATCACTGCTGACGATTTTAGAGTGAAGCAACCACTGTATGATAGCTGTCTCTGGAGAAAAATAAAATAATGCATCCGTCTTTGTGTCAGTGGAGACGGCCCCCGCATCTCCTTCATGCTCCTGCTGATGCAGTGCGGGTTTGCAGCGTGTTCTTCCCCACGGCACTGGTCAACTGCCCCAGTCACAGCCCCACCGAGCTCCCAGCCAAGCACCAACACCCACCTGCTCTTCTGATAACACGTTTCCTATCACAGTCACTTCCCTACTCTTAGCAGAGAGGTGTGTGTCAAGGAGTCCATTCCCGTCTTCGAGATCTAACTATGACATTGCATTTAAAGTATTTTTGTGGTATTGAATAGCGGTAGCTGTCAGCAGCCCACATTTTGCAGACTGCTGAAAGCTGGCTTTGCACTTCACCAATACCTAATATTGGAGTTATTTTTAAGACGCATTTGTTTCTTGCTGTAAGAAAAGACCAAAACCTCACCACTTATGGCTCCTCAGAGCTCACAAGCAAAAGTGATTATCACCATGTGCCTGAAATTGCTACGTTTTATTAAAGCTGGCATGTCACAGCCAAAGGAATTGCAGCAAGCAGGCTGCCTCGTGGATGGTATTACAGTGGAATCGCAACCGCGAGCGTGGCCCTGCTCCACACACTGCTAGGAAGGCTGATTAGATTTCAAATCTGACAAAAGGTGGGATACTGAACTCCTCTTACCCCTTAGTGCCAATTGCAAAAAGCAGCACCACGCTGCTGATTGCAAAGGGTTTGGGAGCAACTACCCAAGTTCCCAGTCCCCAGCCTGTAATAAACAGCATGAGATAAACTTCTATTTATAGAAAACAATATTGTCATCATCACCCTGACATGCTCGGTTATTATCCAAAAAATAATGGTCAAGTACAGCAAAATGTAGCCCTGCACGGTCGACATTTTAGGGATGCATCTACGTCTGTACTGTCAACCACTGGTGGCATTACCCTTCTGCAACCTGTACAGTCCTGGTCTCCTCAGTTGGACTGGACCCAATGGGCGCTCTAAGAGCAGAGGTGAGATTTGGCGGCACGCAGAAGCATATCACCAATACCACGATGGCCTACAATGATGCCCCATACCTGTGGTAGTGTTTTGCATACTTAGCAGCTACCAGCTAGGTCCAGGAGCACCAGAACTAAGTTTCCTCAGGTTTCATGTCTTGTGAGATTGATGCTGGGATCTAAGAGGATGAAAACCTGCAAAAATGGCCTTGGTTACAGTATCTCAAACTCCTCCTGCTTTGCACCTTTCCACCTTTTGACCTGACTGCCCATCATGCAACTTTCCCAGTGTCCAGTAAGTCACGAATTTACAGCACTTGCTTCTGTCTGTTCCTTTCCTTCTGTCATTACTTATCCTTATGTCACCTGAAAGAACTTCATCATCTTCAAGATGTCTATCTTACTGCCAAGGTTGGAGCTGGTCAATGAATTAAAAAAAAAAAAAGTATTTGGGGTACACTCAGCCACAGAGACAAAGACACAAATCAGATGATCACAGAATAAGTCAGGCTATAAAAAATCACTGTGTGGTGGAAATATACTTGATTTATACCAGCAACAATGTCCTTCCCGTCAAACCTTTTTTCAGAAAGCAGACATAACTGATTTGAGAGAAGAAGAGCATAAGGCTCCCTTCCAAATGTTGCCATGATATTTCTTTAATATAGAGGTTTGGGTGTATTTAGAAACATCTTCCAGAGCAACTCTTTGTATTTAAGAAGGGATCTCCAGAGGATGTTAATTCTGAAAGCAAATACAGTATTACAACGGAAGCTACTTGTAATTCACAACAGCAACTGAACAGGATCTTTTTCTTTGAGTATTTACAGTTGCAGAAAAACAGCACTCCAGAAACACACCTAGAAGTAAGCAAGCATTCAGGCCCAGACTCAGTTGTTCTGCACCCTGTGCAGACACTGAAAACAGTGAAAACAGAGTAGTTATCATTGCAAGCCTAACTGAAGAGCATGTTGTGTTCATTTCACAAGGGCATGACTACAAACTGCTGGGCTCTGCGGCGCGTCAGACTTAAACTGCTTATTCATTTACGACATAGTAAGCCGATGCCAGTATTCTCAGCTTGTTATTTTGTGGTTAAAAGGGCTCTGAAAGCCAGACACCTTTGTCTGAAAATAATATACTTGACATTATTTTCAGTAATGAATACTCGGAATTGTTTTTCTTATTTCTTTCAACTCTGTTATGTAGGTGTGACATTAAGCAATGCCAAGCAACACCACCTGTGAAAAAAGTAGGAACTATAAACAGATTTTAAAAAAAACCCAAACCCACAAACTAAGTGATGTAGAAATCTCAGTTAATGCCATTTAGGATAAGAGTTGACTTGCAGAGGTATTTATGACGCTGAATATCCAGATAGACACTTAATAAGATATTCAAATGCACTAAAGCAAAAATGGCAATCAAGTGCTTAAGACTGCGTTTTTAGGCACCTAAGCAACACCTTTGAAAATGTGAATTTTAGGCTTTCCTGAGATTTTTACTCACTATCCCTTTAGCTAAGCATAGTATTGGACTGCAAAACAGAGACCTCTCCTAGGGAGGTATCACCAATTTTCAAGTTAATACTCTGCCCTGTTTACAAGGATGCCTAGTGGTCACCGTAACAGTGACAATACCTTTCAATAATTATGACACTATGGTAAACAGGCTACCAAATACCCATGTTCTGATTTAAATGATTTTCAGCATGAATCGTTTCTGGTATTACCACCCTCGTGAAACAACCATGTATTGTTACCCTAATCATACTAAGGAACCAGATAAGTGAGTTCAGTGTTCCCACACATCTGGGAAAGAGATTTCAAGAACAGAAAAAAACAAAGGACTAAATGATGTATCAGCTGGAGAGAAGAGACTTAAAAACTATGCAGCTGTTTATACATTCAAGTAATATCAAATGTCTGCTACAGAGGAAATGTCTTTACATGTGCTAAAACTGACCCAGCCTTTCCAACGCAGGTCCCTAGAAGGCGGACTGATTTCAGCGGTGCCAGATAGCTGAGATTTCAGCTCTTCCAGTGGCCATTTACAGGCTGCCCAGCCCTGCTGAAAACTGAACCTTGTAGTCTGGTGTTCACAGACAGATATAAGGGTCTATCAGTGGGACTACAGGTTTTCTCCATCTTCTTTCTTACAAATAAATAAAACTCCAACCCCAAACCCCTTCCCAAGAAGAGTTTTTACCATCAAAAGGGAGAAATGTCAAAGGCTTTGTGACATCCACTTAGGATATTGGCTTGAGAGAGAGTTTCAACAGAAATGATGGTGGTACCTACAACGGTGGTACCTACAATGGCATCAAATTTAGAAAGGATGCGTGACTGAGATCTGCTGTTGTCCAGGAGTGCCAGACAACAGTTCCCTGCACAGCCCATGGACAATCAGTGGGCACAAGCCCTGAGAGAAGCTATCAGAGCTGGGGTTCAAATACAGCTCTCAGCATAAACCCAAGGATCGGCAGCCTTGCTGAACAGACTACTTGAATTTTTAATCACTCTCTTGAATTCAGACATCAGAGCAGGCGACTAAGTTTGACACAGTAAATCATCTGAATATGAGCTATGTAATTGCTTCTGATTTTACATGGAAAAAGCTTGGATAATGTTGAGAAGGGTATCAGAGACATTTGAATAATGTTGTACGAAAGCAAGTCAAGCTCATGAGCAACAGAAAACACAATGCTCGGGAAAAGCAAAATGTGTAATAGTGTCAGGAGGAACCTCTTCACCAGAGAGTTCACTGAGTCCCATTTGATTCAGAAGCCATTACCCTGCATCTGTATGTTAACGAAGCAGCTGTTCCGCTGCTAATTGCTGCTCCGACAAATTGCTTTTTTCCAATTAAGATTTTATTATCGGATTTATCATCGCAAACAGAAATAGATGTATTTCAATTTTAGAAAGACAACAGAATGGTGCAATTACCCACCAGTCTTCCAGCAGGGCATAAATCAGAATCCGTAATTCTAAGGTTTTACAAGTTCTTCAGAAGTTGAGCAGATATCTAGATACGTCTCCTGTGACTGTCTGACTGGATGCCCAGATTAGCCTTTTTAAATTGGGTTGTCTCAAGCCGGGCATTTTAACCCTTACCTAGACATACAGGTAAATAGCTTGATTTTCAGAAATGCTGAATACTTACAAAACCCATCCTCATTTCAGTTTGGTAGTCTTGATGCCACAAGATGAATTAATCTTAAAGTAATAGTTTTCTTAAATAGTCCTCTACTATAAGGCTGCCTATCAAAATGGTAACTAGACTTTAAAATGAAAATTAATAGACTTTTAAAACTAAATTCAGCACGACTTTAGAAATATGAGATCTGACGAACCTGTTAATAAGTGTACATCTCAAAGTTCCTGCAATGGTCCACCATGGCTGGAAGTACATTTCTCTGCTTACTGTTTCTAAACATAGTAACGTACAGCGAGTCAATGAATACTGTGTGAACCACGCAGAAGCCTAAGTGTGGTACCCTTGGATGGAAGATGGAGGCTTCGCAAGCCTTTGTCCAGTGTTGCACCAAGACCCCAGTTCATGCAGGTGCTTCGGTTTGCAAGTAGCTCCACTGAAGACAGCGGAAGAACTCCTGTGCTGGGCCAGAACACACTCAACTTTGCTGCACTGGAGGAAGCTGTGCAAGGATACTGGGGACTGTGGGGGATAAAATAAAAAATAAGTAAGGAGGAGACTAAAGCACTAGGCAGCAAAAATTAAGAATTTGGCAGCTTCATAGACTCAGACACATGATTTTGGGAGGATAACATTTCTAAGACACTGTAGTGGTCTCAGGAGGAGGGAAGAAAATTTCTAAGGTATCCATTTTTTCTATTTCTTCTATGAAGAAACTGTGCTTTATAAACACCTCCCTAGCTTGCAGAGACGGCATAGAAAATTCATGCAATATAGAGGAGTGATCCCAAGCTTTCTGATCTTTTGTTGTGTACTATATGCATCTTTCAAAATAGTGCTACCAGGCCCTAAAGCTGTGTCTTCACTGGACTGGATGGATAATGGCATTTTTACTTCAGAGGAAAGTTAAATGGTCATCATGAAAATAAAGTATTTCTCAACCTTGCAGAAAGATCTGAACACCAATTTCCAGCTCAGAAATGGGGTGCACAGGCAAACAAAGAGAATTTCAAGGGCACGTCTGCTTCACACTACTGCTCACGGCCAACGTCTCTGTGAGAGGGCAAACAGCAACCAACACTAACACACAGTAATACCACAACTGCAATAAGGATGGCCAGTGCCAGACAGCTGCCCCTCTATCACTGGTGATTAGGAAAGGTTATGGCTGTATTTATTTTCATATTAATTTTTTTGTTGTTCTTTTTATGAATATAGAACACATATCATATTTTTTTAATTTCAAAACACTGTAAGTTTTCTAAACGAATTTCACTGGCTTTTTAGACAGCTAGAAATAACTCTGACAGCAAATTTATAACTGGAGAGATAACTACTTTAAATACAAACCGGGCAATAACCGTCCATCTATCAAGCACCAGCTTAGAGTAATGGATTACAGAGAAGAGCTACTTTAGTTAATCAGGTTGGACTTTGTAATACTTTTGTGTTCCATAAATAATATTCTAACAGGCGCTTTACTGTTGGAAACCACTTTGAGCAAATGGTGAAAATGAGTCTGTCCTTTATTTTGTCAGAAAGCATCAAATGAAGAGACACACTCACGGCTACCTCTGCCCTTTGAAGCAAACTATTAGAAAATCAATCTCGTTAAAGATGACCTGCACCAGCCCCAGGAAAAACCTAGCAGCTTCAAAATCATACACTGACTGTCCAAAATAGCAAGGCTAAAAGGGCTAAGTCACAGAGATGCAAATGTGGTTATTTTCTCTACTTAAAAAAAGGGAAAAAAACCACACTAAAACTTTAAAGGTCTCAGAGCCAATGACTTGGGAATACAACATTCACCAAGGAACTTTGCTGCAGACTACGTATGATTAAGTGGTCATGTACAAATAGCATGCTTAAGTCCTGTTATGTATTTGTTTCTCCCAAAATTGCCTGTAATACATCACATTGAGGTGAAGTGTGGCAAGACCAACAACTTTCTAGAGATTCTAGAAAGTAAATTTTCCTAATTATGCAAATCCTTTGACTCCCTAGGAACATTCTCTTGAGCTACCCTTAGGAAATCTATCAATAATGTAATAATAGCAATAAGTTAAAATGATGAATCTGTTTATGGCAGAGGAATCCAAAAAGCTTAGAAACAATGTACAGTCCTGACACTTTCAAGCTCCATATGTCCTTCAGGAAGAATTGAGCCTGTTATGATGATCAGAAACTCAATGTCATTCAATGAGATGTGCACTGCCAAAGAGGCATTCCCCTGATGGATAGCTACTACAGTGTTGAAGGCTGTAGGCAATTAGTAAACAGCACATCGTGCAAGACAAAATTCTGTCTAAAGTGATTTGGCAAATTTCTACTGTTACGGAAAGTGGTAATGGAGTGTAATGGCCACATATATCAGATGGGGTCTCAGTCATTAAGATCTCATCCAAGAGAAGAAAACACAATAAAATGGCTAGTCTTTAATTCACATAACAGTAAAGGATAAACACTGAGGTGATTCTGCCAAGATTTACATCTGTGGTTCCAGGAAATCAAGGTATTTTTGGCTTGATGCTTAAGGTTAACAATCCATCTCATCTGGCTATTCACGTATCATCTTTCTTCCTGAAGTATTCTATAGCACTTAAGAAATAATATACAAATCAGGATCTCTACTCATAGGAGCATTCACTTCTACTCTTCATGCCTTAAGAGCTTGTAGCATGCCACAGAGAAGTAATGGGCAGAGGTAACTTGATGTTTTAAGGCCAGCACAGTTCATTTTCTGCCACCATTACCATTAAATAAACATACAGTCATCCAAGCTCTTCCACCAACAAGTAAACAAAACTCAGTCTGACTCTTGGGTTTCTGCAGCTTGCTTCCTCTTGCTTTGACTGCAGGCCATAATCAAAATGGAGACACACTGAGATTAGGCATAAAATAAAAAGACAATCCTTGATGAAAGAGCAGGGTGAACACATCCCTGTCCACTGTTCTTGTATGTTTGAATAGTAGCCACTGCACCAGAAACATGACAGCTACCCTGACAGATCTATAATGAATACAACTGAGGTTGCATGGAAGTCCATGCTGTAAGGTTAGAACTTCCAACAATAAAAAAGGATTAAAAAGAAAATAATCTCTTCCGTGTAATTGGTTCCTATTTCACAAACTATGGCTTTTGTGAACTCTGTCTGGAGCTAGCCAGACAAAATATCCACAGCCAAAAGCAATAAGGATGTATATGTTTTACAATAAACGATGAACATTGCGTTCCAACATATGTACATTTTTAATTCAAGTAATCCGTATTTTGCCCTTCATTAATTTCTTCTCAGTTTCCCTGCTTAGCTGGATATTATCTCCCGTATATCATTGTTAAGACAATACCAGTCTTATTTGAAAGAACTGAAGTGGTTCACTGAGAGTAATCTAGTATTACATTTCCAGCAACGCCCAATGCTGGATGCTTCCCACGGAGGTGCAATATACCTCTCCATGGAAGGCTAGTCTCCGTGGAGGAAAACAGTCTTTTTAATTCTATCAAAAGCATAGAATTATTTTCCCTTTCTCCCCAAAGAATAAAATCTGGTATCACTTATTATTTTTATCCTACCAAGTGTAACAGTGACTGTAACACCAAATTTCTCTTCTCTCTCTTTTTTTTTTTTTTTTTTTTGAAATAGTTCTACTTCACATCACCAGAATTTCTGAACATACTCTGGAAAGCTCTAGTACTATCACCCCTGCCTGAATGAAGGTGAAACCTTCAAGAACCTAAGAGTAATCCATGTCTTTTAAACCCTACTCTGTCAACTCTATCAACTCTCCCAATACAAGAAGAAAGAGGGCTGCTAGTATTTAATAGTTGGATTTGGAAAAGCAACTGACTGAGGTTCAAAGGACCCAGTCAATATTAGTTAAAAATAAAACAAAATTGTGGGACAGTAAGCAACTCCATTTTTATTATTATTTTTTCTATGTTCAAATTAAAAAAGACAAAGTTCTAACCGCCAGCCTGATAAATTCCAGTACAAGCAAAAAATACCTAGGAAACAGCCTTGGAGACAGTTTGACATTTCATTCTCCAGGAATCATCTCTCCCCCAAATTCTGTTGCATCAGTGAGACAGACAGTAAACGTGGTCCTAATAAAGCAATTTTGCATCCAAAGCAACTTCTCTGGAAGTCAGCAGGATTTTTATTATCAAGTTCATTAGGAAAAGCACAACTTGAAGACCTGTCTTGATGAAGTTATTAATAGGTACAATAATGAGTTAAGGGAAATAAGCACTTTTCTGTAAAAAATGAGCCCATATTCATACTAAACAGAAACCACTGGCTCAGTGCATCACCAGAAATGCTCGTTAGCACTTCTGAACAGATTGCCAATAGGTATCTCCACTGGAAAATGGACCTGGGACCTGGGAAGACACGTTGTTTCAGCGGGTCCCAAGGTATCATGGAGATGTGTCTCTGTCTGTCCTACTTGTGCTTATGCCATAAGCAGCTTGAAAGCTCTGACACAGACCGGTTTTGGTCCTTTTTTAAAATTTAATCAGCAGAATCATCTTCAGCAGCAATAAATAACATATCAAAGGACACAAGTAATGATTTTTTTAAAATCTACCAGAAAGAAAAAAAGAAAAAAGAAAGCCAAGTAATGGCACATGCTCTTCCAGTTTCTAATGCAACTGAAAGATAATTCAACTTTCCAATTTAAGTATAACAGGAAGAATTTGCCAGGTATGGTCTGTTTGATGGTGTGTTAATTCTGAATTATCTTGGATGAACCTGCTGGCCGTTCTATCTCTTCCTAATTTCACTGTGGAGGTAGTATCTGAGACCCTTCTCCCCTCTGCTGACTCACCATGCGAGAAGGACAGAGGGAACTGAACACCTCCGTGTGCTGCCTCCCTCTGATGTGGCAAGGCAGCTCCTGGCCATCCCTGCACTTACTCTTGAACCTGATGGCTGCTCTCCTGAGACTAAACCGAATGCCCCACCTAATCCATCACTTCACTGGAACAGGGAATTTCCTGAGAAGCACGCACAGAAACCTCAGACACAATAGTTGCCTGATAAAACTTTTGAGAAAATAAATTATTTAACCCATTTATAAAACCTATTTTTTTTTTTTGGCACCAAAAGTGCTATGTAGTATGAAGACCCAACAAATCCCGCTCGTGGCTTCGTAGACAGAACACAGTCAAAGCTGCTTTGCCAGGGCACTCTTCCTCCACCATGGCCAGATCTGTGATTCACGGGACAGTGAACCATTGACTCCAGAGCCCAAATGCTATCAGGAAACTTGTTCTGGAGAAGGTGCGTAGGAGTTCTCATTAGCTTCTGCGAGATTGATTTCCTTTACTTATGCCTCCTTGCATGACAAATTGTTCTTGAGGCAGAGCCTGATGGAAACATGAACGACCCCAGTGTGGACTCTCTTTATTAAGGATGTATGAGAGGATACACGAGTTGTTTAACCGAAGGAGAATGACTCAATCCCTTCTGACACTAATGTAAAAATCCTTTAAACTGTAGGTCAGTTGCTTGGTTAATTTAGGGACACTGACAGCATAATATCAGTTCTTTAAGCTGCAAGTCTTTGGTTTTGCTTTTTTTTTTCCCCTTCAAAAAAATGCCCTTTCCTTGAGGAAACTCCACTTACTATTCAGTAGGGCTGGATCCCAATAAAAGACTTTTTTCAGGACCAAACTCCAGGCATCCTGTGAAACTGCCCCACATAATTACAGTATGGGATGAGATGATAAACTTCTGAACGCCCTTAACCCCAGGAGTGCCATCACTACTCTTTGATAGGTTTGAAACAGAAGTACAAAGAAGAGAGGACAGCGCATTTTACATTCCCCTTTGCATTACACATCACCAAATTTACTTATCAGAAGAATTATGAATGTTCCAAAAAGGAAGAAATAACCTCGGATGTTTGACTGAACAAAATCTGTGCTTTTTCTACCCCTTTAAAGTCAGTCAAAGAGCTTCTCATATTCATTCTTTCAGGCTTTAGGCAACTGATATTCAAAAACCTGAAGATTTCATTATGATCTCTTGTATTTTCAGTAATGGTTTGATGGAGATTAACCTCTAGGTTACAGTGAAAGCTCTCAGGTCTTTTGTTTGCAATGACTACAAGAACTCTCCAGCTACATAAGATTATTCCCTTAAATGAAACTGTAAAGGCAACACAAAATTTTTATCATTTGAAGTCAGACCATACCATACTAAGTCGTGCTAAGCCATGAGACAGACAGAGAACCATAAGCAAGGTGGGGGCAATCAAACAAATTACTGCAGTTTACAGAGTTATCACTGAACAACTGTGTGCATGCTCCTACTCTGCTGCAAATGCAAAGGAAAACATGCAAACTTTATCATAGAATCATAGAATCATTAAGGTTGGAAAAGACCTCTAAGATCATCCAGTCCAACCATCAACTCAACACCACCATGGCCACTACACCATGTCCCTAAGGGCCTCATCTACACGTCTTTTAAATACTTCCAGGGATGGGGACTCAACCACTTCCCTGGGCAGCCTGTTCCAAGGCCTGACCACTCTTGCAGTAAAGAAATTTCTCCTAATGTCCAGTCTAAACCTCCTTTGGCGCAACTTGAGGCCATTTCCTCTTGTTTAATCACTTGTTACCTTGGCAGAAGAGACCAACACCCACCTCGCTACAACCTCCTTTCAGGTAGTTGTAGAGCGCAATGAGGTCTCCCCTCAGCCTCCTCTTCTCCAGGCTAAACAACCCCAGTTCCCTCAGCTGCTCCTCATCAGACTTGCTCTCCAGACCCTTCACCAGCTTCGTTGCCCTTCTCTGGACACGCTCCAGCACCTCAATGTCCTTCTTGTAGTGAGGGGCCCAAAACTGAACACGGTATTCGAGCTGCGGCCTCACCAGTGCCGAGTACAGGGGCACGATCACCTCCCTACTCCTGCTGGCCACACTATTTCTGATCCAGGCCAGGATGCCGTTGGCCTTCTTGGCCACCTGAGCACACAGCCGGCTCATGTTCAGCCGGCTGTCAACCAGCACCCCCAGGTCCTTTTCCTCCGGGCAGCTTTCCAGCCACTCTTCCCCAAGCCTGTAGCGTTGCCTGGGGTTGTTGTGGCCGAAGTGCAGGACCCGGCACTTGGCCTTGTTGAACCTCATACAGTTGGCCTCGGCCCATCGATCCAGCCTGTCCAGCTCCCTCTGCAGAGCCTTCCTACCCTCCAGCAGATCAACACTCCCGCCCAGCTTGGTGTCATCTGCAAACTTACTGAGGGAGCACTCGATCCCCTCGTCCAGATCATTGATAAAGATATTGAACAGGACCGGCCCCAGTACTGAGCCCTGGGGAACACCACTCGTGACCGGCCGCCAACTGGATTTAACTCCGTTGACCACAACTCTCTGGGCTCGGCCGTCCAGCCAGTTTTTTACCCAGCGAAGAGTGCACCTGTCTAGGCCGTGAGCCGCCAGCTTCTCTAGGAGAATGCTGTGGGAGACAGTGTCAAAGGCTTTACTGAAGTCCAGGTAGACAACTTTAAACCACCCTCATGGTGATTTTTGCACTGGAATGAGTCAAGAGCATTCGACGTCTGCCACCATGCTCTGCTGATGCGAGTAATTCATTAACCACAGTAGCTGTAGTGTTTAGTATCTGTCGATCTCCTCCTCCTACGTAGTGCTGGGAAGAGCTGTCAAGGAAGGCATCACTGCAGTGAGGAAGGACAAGTAAAACAAAAGACATTTCAGACAAAAAAAAAATCAATACGTAGGTTGAATAAAGAGGCCAAAGGAAGCAGTAATTAGATAACTTGTGATACAAATGTACTTTGTTTAAGCAGAGGGAGAAAAAAAATCCTTGAGTAACTAGTGAAGGGAAGAGGACTCTGAAATTTAATTGTGGTTTACTTAGGGGCAGTTCTGTCATTCTGGGAGAGGAAATAACGTCTCTGGACTTGGATTGCCAGTCTCCAAACTGCGCAAAATGATATAAATAGAAGTGACTTAAATCACCCATTTTAATCATGATTTAAATCAGCAAGCAGGAAACATTCATTTAAATAATCAATTCTAATCTTGTTTTGCAGCTGTACTTTTTAGTTATTTCCCTAAAGTAAGTTTCAGTCCAGTGGTTGGTAATCATTAAAACACACTGAATTGTAACTAAACTGTAACTATACACTAAATTGGAAACTTTTTTCTAACCAGGACTGTACATTATATCTGCATGCACTTTAAAGCAGTTCTATGCTTTGCTATGCTAGATTTGTGAATTTTTGTATTATTTGCTAGATTACTTTTATGACTTCATTTTATATTTTATTCCTGTATCAAATTGCACTGGGAGGCAAACTAGAATTCAATTACAAAGTCCATAAACAATATTTTAAAATCAAGCATTACTTACTATGAAATGATAGATTAAGTGTAGGAAAAATACAATAAAAACTTACTGATATATTAAATTAATGAAATGCTAGTCAGAGAATTGAACGGCTGGTTTCTAGTCACTGTCTCTCTGAAAACTGCAGATTTTGTGAATCTTAGTCTGTGCCTCTGCAATCTAGTCTGACATCATCCCACGAAGTCCTGTTTCTTGCTTTTTGTACTTCAGGCCTGTTTTAGCTGAACAGGACACCAAACTGAACCAGCAAAAACCAAAACCAAACTGAAACTAAAGTCAAGGCTCAGACTAACAAGAACTGGTTCCATCTGCTGACTTGGCGACACCCACCCATTCGGAGCGGCAGGCAGCACTGACTGCTGCCCTGCATTTCTCTTGGTTCAGGTCGGGGGTTGGAGAGTGCTCAAGTCTTCAAAGCTCCGCTCGGGAGAGCGGGGGACAGTGCTCGAGCAGGAGGGCATCATCACCCTCCAGCTCTCTCCTTGCAGTCTGAGCTATCTGTGTGGTGAAGGCAAGGAGGAGGTCTGCTGGCCAATTACAACAGGAAAAAGGTGGGATTTGTAGCTTTGTCCCAGTGCCAGTGCTCAGGAACACGTGCGAGGCTCTGGGGAAAGCAGCGGAGTTTTGCAGCTCTCCCAGTACCTGAGCAAGAGGCACACCACAAGTTTTGGTAGATTTGGGATGGATGAACTCATTGGGTTTCCTAATAAATTCAAGCAAGAATCACTATTTTGAGAGGTCTGCCACCATACAAACATTACTGATTGCTCTAGGAGACAGTAAGAAGAAACTGGCAGTGAGATCAGTGTATAAACAGATTCATTATTCCAGAAATCACCGTCCTTTTGTGACTGTGCTTCTACATAAGGCATAGACAAGGATATTGGTTTTCAGGCATTTGTAAAATAGGGATGTTAGAGAACATCACAGAAATTTATTACTCATCTTACAAGAAGCTGGCTGAATCCATACAGTATTGAATACCAATATATCAGTTTCATAGATTATAAATAGATTGGGATCATGCTGAACATCAGAGTGACATTGTGTATAAGGTATATTATTTGCATAAATTTATCCTTGCTTGCACTCAGTGTATCTGAGTTCAGAGACAGCAACAGCCAGGAAAAAGTACATCATCAATACAGGGCAAGCCTGTTTTGGTGCCTTATGGGCAAGATGCAGCCAAGGGACCCTCCCAGCCTCCTCCCAGCAGCAAGGGGCTGTGCTGAGGCAGAAAGCATCCTCCTAACGGCCAAACAGCATCGACACACAACCGTAGCCATTTAAAACGCAAATGTCGTTAATTTTACTTAATGATGCACCATACTTCAGTTTGAATATTTACCATTTGAGTTCAGTGTACTCGGTATTTTATACCCCTGCTCTGAGCACTCAGCAAATACAAGCAGTGAAACATGTGAAGGGGCACAAAGGTTATGCAGTCTTGCTTAATGTGTGCTACTGAACAAATGCGACATAATTACTACTACCAAAAGAATTAACTACTTTACTATGACAAAAAAAAAAGTCAATTCTTTTTCATACATTATCTTTATGTTGGAAATTTCAAGTGTTTTTTCTGTGTATGCATAAGGTTTTTACTGGATTATGCAATGGGCGAGGATTCAAAACAGCTCTCCAGCCATTAGTAAGAGAAGATACAAACTATGCCTTATCTTAAGCTGCTGCAGAGAAAATGACTGACATGAGGAAAACAACAACATAATAAAGGGATTTAACGAGTTGATGTTTCATGAAAGACGGATTCTGCTCCAAATTTGGATCTGTGTTGTAAAAACCAACCAAATAAAATAAAGCACAGTTGCAGAGCATCACCTCAAAAGGAAGATTTCATATAGCTCTCTGCCTACTAAGCTATTAATTAAGCGTGTGCAGAGCAACGCAGTCAGAAGGCACAAACAGCAGCCTGTGGGGTTTTCAAACACGATCCCATGGTGTAAGGGCTCTTTGGAAAATGTAACACGTTGTGCTCAGCAACACATCTAATAATGCTACTAATTATAATACTAGAATATCATAATTGTAGTCATTCTGAAAGACAGTGGTAATTGCTGCCTCTTGTTCTGGAGTGCGACTAGTCAACTTTTTAAATTGTGTTGGATCTAAACCTCTGGGCGGGTTGCAGACCATAAAACACAAGGGAAATGGCAGCATGTTGGAACATTGCCTCTGCTTTTAGGATCTTAATGTCATTATCTGCTTCTTTTAATCTCAAAATGTGGTCAGAACTAGATAAAATGGAAGGGATTGGTTCTGACAATGATGATGATGATGGTGATGATAATAATGGATGGGGCTTTGAGCAATCTGATCTAGTGGAAGGTGTCCCTGCCCATGGCAGGGGAGGTTGGACTAGATGATCTTTAAGGTCCCTTCCAACTCAAACCATTCTACAGTTTTATGATTACATGGTAGTTTAAAACTCTTGGCAGGTCTGAGTTTTAATAAAGGTAAAATATTTAAGTTACATTTATCTTCAGTTATTAACTATACTTATTAATGTTCTCTTCCATCTGCACTTTCTATAGAATACTCTGCATTATTAATGGAATAAAACCTGCATTTTTAATGTAAAGTACTGACAATATTGAGGGGTTTTTTGCACACATTCAGAATTATATATCCATATATTCAACACAAATTACAGAACTATACTAGAGAGAAATCTGCTGAAGCATAGGTTATTCCCATTTTTTCTCAAGCACTTTCCAGTTTTTCTTCTTATCTTACAAAGGAATTAGTACAGTAATGTATACATATATATATGTATATATCACAGTACCTTTTTTCCCCAGTTTTGCTGTTCAGTTATTAATAATGCCAGGGACCAATTCTATGCTGATTTTTAAGCCATATGATCCTAACTAAATCAACTGAGTTACACCAATTTGCAGTCAGTGGAGAATTCAGTTTTCAGGCACTGTGCTATATTCAACCTATATTTCTGTACACTCTCCTTTTGCAATAATCAGATCAAATTTCTGTCCTCATAAGTACAAACACAGCTAAAGAGATTTAAAACTCTTAGATTGGAATATACAAATAATTCCCCACAGAAGGGAGATTTTGTTCTATTTATTGACTTTTAAAACATTCAGAGGGGAACTGCATTCATTTCTTCTGCTGGTTCTTGTTTCTTCTTGTGTATTCAGCTTTGGCCACAAAATGGGACAGCACTGAATAAAGTGATGGCAAGAAACATTATTCCAGTAAGACAGATTATTCCACAGACCTTTACTTGGGTGGGAAATTATGTGTTCAAATCCAAAGGGCCTTGGAATAAATCCTCTCCTGGTACGAAATCAAAATAAAAAGTGAGACCCTGAGGTCCTGTCTTTGAGCAGATGGGTGAGACCTAATTCAAAGAAGAACTTCCTTCTGTCCATCCCAACTTTTGCAGTTGAAAAATATAACTTAATAGTAAAGACACTGTAAAGACAACAGTGACGGTTTCCCATACTCATTCTTAAAAACTCTGAGAGCCCGACCAGCGCCTTCCCCTTTCTTGTTCCTAATGGGTGAGGTACCAGGCTCCAGGTACAGAAGAACTTTCCTCTTCAAGGTACTGTTTTTATATCAGTGGATGCACCAGTTGCTGCTCTGTTGCAGGATGGACATGGCATTACAGACGGCGCTGGCTGCCTCTGAGAACCACACAAGAGTCTTTCCAGAATAAGTGAATGAAAATAAAAAAAAAAAGAAAGAGGTTGGTGAAAAATAATTTGAAGTTCCTACTGGATTTCTTTCTCTAAATACTGAAGGAGTAAATGTAACCTGCAATCCCACCCGGAACTACAAAAATACTATTGTGTTGTGGAAACCCTTTATGGGGACAAAAATATTGGACAGAGAACACTTCACAACCTTGGGTTTCTAACAGACTTTGGTGGAAGGTCTTTTAGGAAGCCTTCCAAAAAAACAATATACTCTATAAACTGGATTTATCCAATTTTTTTGTAGAACTCCAGTAGGTTTGGGGACACTGATACCTTTTACAAAAGCCACACTGACTGTTGTTTAGCAGCCTGAAATTCCTGGAAGCATCTTTTGAGATGTTTCTGAAGAGTGCTGCCAAACACTCTAGGTTATGCAGAACTGAATTCTGGGTTGGGAGGGGTAGTCTTGTTAAAAAAATAAAAAAAACTTTGTGATACTGAGACTTGTAGAAAAGGTATCATGGACCTCAGTGGGAAAAGCTATGAACACCACTTCTGATTGCGACTACCTTTGAGAGTAAACGCATTAGTAATTTTTGATCCAAAATAGTCCAATAACACTAGCACAGAAAAAGATGCTGTAGGTGAAAAGACCTTCCTTAAATCAGAACCCAAAGCAAATCTAAAGTAATTCCACCATTTAGCTCTCTCGTTAAAATACAATCTCAGAGATGTCACTGTCTTGCACAGATTCCCTACCTTTATTTGAAGAAAAAATGAAGATGTTTAACCTCCATGTGGAACACATAGGGACGACAAAAGTGACTTAACACGCAAAATACATTGTCTATCTTGTCTTGTACTGAAGAAGTGACTAGAATCCCTAATGAAGCTCAGCACACCTCTCTCTTTCATATGCTCAAAATGCCCTACTTTCCTCACCGTGCCGCCTGCACTAGAAAGGTCACCCGTGCAACCCAGCTTCTCCCACCCAGCGCACTGCACTCCTTTCCAAAAAAACTTATCTACAGCAACAGACTCCGGTTTATTCACCCGACTGTTTTTTGTTGGATCCTTCTCTCCTTTATCCTCATGCAAACTTGAGTTGAGAATAATGTGCATTTGTACTCCGTACAAATGTACATTTCTCACCAGGAGTTGTTGGTACTTTCTACGTGCTGGCACCCAGGGAGTATTTTTTGAAAGCCTCAGGCAAACTGTCTCTTAGATTTAGACATTTCTTTTATATTGAAGAGCTTGTGCCTCTCTTTGAGCGGTTCAACAACTGCAGTGTAAGGTGTGTCTTTCGGTTGCTGCCTTGTAGCCGTTAATAAAAGTAAAAACTGAGAACCTAGATAAATACAAGAAAAGGGATTAAAATAACAACGAATAAGAAAAGGTGTGCATACACCTTTTCAATGCGTATGGTAATGAATTCAGAGTACAGTGTCTCTTTCTCCATATAAAAATAATTCAACACTATTCTGAGGTCTTGCTGAACAATGAATTTTACAAAGCTGTTTCTCACAAAATACAACTACAAGTGCTAAACCTTCTTCCCCAGTGACCTTTCAGCACCAGACTACCTAACTTTAATGTAAAACAATTCTTACCTTTCATCTTACGCTTGCAAAAATGCAGTCATTTTTTTCTGTTAAGATTAAATTAAGTAGTTTAATATATGACATACCTTCCGTGCAGGCTATAGTTTATGCTAGTCCTAAGTGGTTTGTTACAGAATACTAAACTATACCTTGGGTGTTGAAAGACTGTCCAGAAAGAAATTATTTTTAATGAAAAGATCCTACAGATTGAGGAGTTCTTCTATGAAGAATAAATGAGGGGAAATGGTTTGACCCCCTATACATTGCCTCTTCTCCAACAAAGAACACAGACTACCTACCTTCTGTGTCTGCTAGCACAACTAAGTGATCGGATCTTCATTTCCAGGTGTCCTAGTGGGAAAAAACCTCAAACACATACTTACTGTGGAGCAAAAACACGCTGGTGTGCTCTTTGTGGCGTGTGCGTGCGTGACAAGACGCCACAATGACAGACTGAGAAGCAGCCGCAGCCTCCGCTAACCCTCCTTCACCTTGTCGCTGAGACATTAATCAGGCTCTGCTCCTCTGCAAGGACTTCAGGATGTTTTGGTCAATGTCAATGCTGGGAAAATGAGAAGCTTGCCCTTTTGTCAAACTTGCCTTGAGAGACATCTTCACCGATTATATCTAGGGGCTGTTCAGAAGAAAGCTCTAACTGTACGTGATTTGTACGAAGGTACTTGACAGCATAAAAAATGACCAATGACTCACAGAGTTCCCTTTCCTGTGTTTTAGTGTCTTTTCATATCTTGTTCAAAAGTACTATGCAAAGCTGTAGTGTTCATCATTAATCCACCTCCTAACAGGTTACTGTGGAGCTGAGGAAAGCTACCCGGGGCGCTCTGAAGCTGCGCTCTTTGTTCTTTGTAAGTCCAGAAGTAATTTTAATCAACAGAAGTACGATGCTGGGACTCCGGTCCTAGGCAGTCATTTTAGGTTTTAATAACACGAGAGGGTTGCTCTCGGCATGCCAAGGCAGAGCAGGTGGAAACCGCAAAGGACACTTCTTCACTGTTATCAGTACCGCCAATCTGGAGAATTCAGAAACTATGAGGTTGCTCTAACCAGAATGAGATTTACAAACAAATGTAAGCAACGAAACACACGGGGTGGACAGATAAACTGTCTTCTCCTTTTCAATGATTTCTGATTATAGCCCCCAGACCTCACAACATGAAGAAGTTCAGCAGACGCTCCCCGTCCTCTTTCTTCAGGCTCTTCTCCATCACTAACTTCTTTCTGCACCACAGCGGGGGTGAACTGAGCCAGGGGTGGATCTGCTTCTCTTGCACTGTGTCCGCTACAAGTTCACAGTGCTACCATGCTGCTCCTGTACGGTTTGGAAGATTAAAAAGCTTCCCCTCCTCTCCCATTACACACCTTCCCCACCACCAAGCCTCCCCACCCATCGCCCATCCCCTGGCCGCCTTCTCCCCACGCCTACGCACACAGCCAAAGCTGTGTGATATTTCTGAAAATGTTAAGCTCTGGTTCCAGGAGCCTGAGCAACAGTAGTTTGTGCAGTGTTTGGATTTCAGCCTATACCTTATGCCTACACCTACACAGCCGTATTTAGTCAGGCTCCGCAATGCTCCCCATATCGGTAGTTAAGTGCTGACCGGCTGGCTGAGTTTTAGCAGCATATGATTTAAAACTTTGACACACACTTCATCTGAGAATGGCAGAAGCTATATTAATAGAGTCATGCGGCTATAGCCCAGAAGTTAAGACAGTAAATATAACATGAAGTATTTGTTTTGTTGTTAGAAAACCACTGTGAGATGTCCGACAAAGCTGAGGCTAAGATGCAAGACAAGTGCCAAGCAGGACTGTCCTGAGGTTGTATATATGGTGCCTCCTTGAGCTGGCACAGAGATTCTCCCTTATTAGACAAGTCTCTGCTGTGGAGAGGTCAGGGAATTAAGCTGAGCATCACCTATTGCAAAAGCCAATGGCTTTTACGGTTTCTTCTCCAAACCTCTGGCTGCTGCTTGTGCGGAGGGTCTCCACCGCCTCACCCCTTTCTCCTCTTGGCTGCTCATGTGGCCACCCGACCCCAGCTTGCTGCCTGCCCCTGCTACGCTCCCCCTGGAAACACCCCCAAACTGCAGAAGGCTGAAGACAACATGATCCACGAGAGCCTTCGCAGCACAGACTCCTGGAGAAACCCACACAGCCTATTTATACACCGACAGCTGCGGCAGAGGCAGAACAGACTGAACACTTGCAGACTCGGGAAAACAGCACAGCCTCATTTCAGGAGATCATTGTAATACACAAAATGTATAGCCCTTCTTCTTCATCCTTAAAGAAAAAGCTTAAACTGATCAATCTGCTCTTCACGATGGCTACAACATGTTCCTCCTTAATGACTTCTGGATAGCGAGCATTTGCTACAGCCCAGAACAACTGTGGAGAAAAAATATTGAGACCCCAATTTAAAAAATGACTGGCAATTTTATCTGCTTCAATACCCAAGTGGTGTATGTTTGCAGTCGATTAGTCACTGCAGATTACTTTTCAGCCCACGTAGCAACAGTTGTTTTTTTTTTTTTTACAGAGAACAAGGAAAACCAGGCCAGAATGGTGAAATTCATGTCTAATTTTCTGATGTTCCTACAAATATGAAATTCTCTGTTTACCTGTAAAAAATACAGCTACATATATTAAGGGTATTACGATAAAAGTAAAAATTGGTGATTAAAATGGTACTTTTAAAATTATATTAGGATTCTTTCAATACACAGGAAAAGTTAAAAAAAAAACCCCACAACTAAAAAACCCACCAATGCCTGGCACCGTATTCCTCTCAACTTTGAAATCTAATCATTAAGGAGCGTCAGAAGAAAATTCTTTCTCTGGACACCATCTTCTGAAAGACAATTTAAGTAATAACCAGATTTGCTATGTAAATTAAACTTTGATAAGTCTCACTCAACATCTTTTTTCTGTGTAACCTCTTCAGAAAGATGCACGCTCCATTTTACATTTTTCATTAATGCACCAAATCACAGGAGGTTGAAAAGGTTAAAGATGTTTAATTGTTACTAGATGATAATCAGTCAGAAATGATATTCTAGCATGTAGCTGGCTGGCAAAGATGTATTTTCAGATACATCCCTCCTAATTTTTCCTTTCCCTTTGGAATTTATCATTAAGCTGCATTTATGTGTCTCGCATGACACGTACGGTCAGGAATCAATCTGAAAAGCCAAATTTGAAAGCTTCTTGTCATTTCTCATTTTCTGTGACCAAGTAAGGGAAAAAACCTACATGACTTCTCTGGTGGAAGAGACCAGCTTTGCTATTTTCATCGTTTATACTATGACAGCCCTCAGAGACCCCAAATGTGGACCAAAACTAATTGTTCCAGACCCAGGGCAAGCAAAAGATGAAAACAAGCTCGATGCCAAAATATATGTCCATCATTTCACATCTCTCTTTTCTCTCTCTTTGCTGAAAGTGTTGCTAAGCTGGGGCTAGAAAGGAAAAGGAAAGGAGCGTAAAGGGACTTCTCAAGCTACTTGTCCCGTGATGCCCAGTAGTGATGGGAGATGGGGGTCGGGAAGAGGACGAAAGAGACGAAGTCGTGGTAATTCCCACCCCCAAGCCTCCCCCTCCTTTTTGTCTTCTCCTGGTCTGAAGCCACATATCCTGCCATGCTGGTGGTGAGGCTCCAACAACTATGTTAAGGCACCTAAGCTCTTTCTCTAGGGCCTTCAAAGAGCCACTCACCCCTTCCAACTAAAATCAGAATGGGAAGAACTGGAGAGGTTTCTGGAGAGGTTTCTCTCTGTGCTTTCATTACAGAGGGATGCTGAAGGGTTTTTTTAGGCTTCTGGTTTATATAAGCTCTAATGCAACTTGAGTATTGAACAGTGTTTAATAATATTTCTTATATAGAACAAGTCTATATTTTCCTGGAGATGTTAAATGGATTGGTTAATGAATTTTTGAAAGGTATTTAGATGCTGTGGCATTAAAGGTTCATGTAAAAATCTGAATACAACAAAACAAAATGCAATTTAATAGACACTACAGTACAGACACTACAGTATTTCAGGCACCAATTTAAGCGGGAAATGGTATTTTCCGATACCCTTACATCTGCCTTTCTTAAAAAAAAAAAAGAAGAGATAAATAGGCACAAGAGCACAATAGTCTTGAAAGCTGCAAAATATATAAAAGGTCATAGAACTGGATGGAAAAAGGTCATTCAACTTGCAGGATATTTTGAAATTTGCTCTTCTCCAGATACTGAGCGATACTGCAACATCTGCAAGACTCTCTGTGAATGGGTATGAGCTCGGGTCCTTGGGTGGGCTGGCAGGGGCATGGACACGGAGAGCCCTGGGAGCCCACCTCCCCATGGAGAGCAGCGGCTGCCTCGCAGGGAGCAGTGCAGCTGCCAGTACCAGGGAATCGCTCCTGCGGGTTTGGGCCCTGAGGAGGCAATGAAATCCCCACGCTCCCCCCGCAAAAAAATGGGAAACTGCTTTTTCCCTGACTGGTTGTCTCAAACCACAACAGCTCCTTCTGGCCTTGAAACCTACGGCAGCAGGTATTGCTTCCTTCTCAGACAGAGAGCAGACCAGGCTGATCACCACCTACGAGTAAAGCCACAGTGAAATCTTTGAAAGCAATCACAAAAATCTGTACATGACTGAAGTCAACCACAGGGATAACCCAAATAGCGTCACAGCAGGCTCTCGGCACAGAGCGATACAAAATCAGGCACTGATGGAAACCAGCGGAGAAGGACAGGCATGGTACCCCGAGGCAAAACACCTCGCCCTGCACCGGGGAGCCCTGAAGGCAAAGATCTCAGTGAAAGTGGAGGACAGATGAGAATAACCAGGGCTGAAGCTGCGTCCTACCGCAGAGCCGGGGGCTGGGAGGTCGCCATGCTGCACCTTGAGCTCCTCAAGAGCTGCTGAAGACAGAGTAGCAGCAATGCCAAGTGTGACTTTGACTCTGCAAATTGACTTTGATGATGGAGAGTATTTACACTGAATGCAGATCGTGTTTCCACGAAACCCAGTGCCGCAGCATATTACATCCTTCTAAACAATATTATTAAACTACCATAATAATCACCCTGCTCTTCAATCCAAGGTCTCAAAGCACATTACAGGCAGTAATGAAATAACTCACACAAGACCACTGCGCGGAAGAAGTGGATCATTACTGCTGCTGCTCGCAGTCATAAAGTTGTGCTATCAGACAGAGAATTTCATTGCGAGGAGCCAAGCACACAAGTTCACTGTATACTTCACTCCACTGAAGTCAGGTATGGGTCCTGTCAAGGATTTATCATTGCTTTCCTGATGCTCAGTATTTTAGCTGAAGTTCCAGGTCTTGAGACTCTTGTAATTACAAGAGAATCTCAGCTTTCATTTACAAGAAACAAAATGAAAACAATCCCCGGAAAAAAGCTATATTTGTGGATCTGAAGTTGGAAAATCTGTTCAGTCTACCCTAAGACAGAAGGCAAATGAAAACAACAAAAATGTATTTTTCTTTTGTGCTTCACATACTCCCATTCTCTTAAAGAGCTGCAATATCTTCTTGGGGGCTGAGTCAGGCTTTCTGTCCATGTGTGGCTACTAGTCCTGCACTGCTGGCTGCGAGAAAATCCTGACCTCTGCACAGGGGAAGCTGCCCCAAGAGACATTTCCAGGCCACAAAAGTGCCTTATGGCAGAGCTAAGGAGGGAATCCAGGTCTTAATTACCCCACACTTCACATTAACGAGGAATTGTTAATACAGAAGCGAGTTAACTGGCAACTGGCTAGAGCAAACGTGATGAAACATTTTGTGGTTTAGACTTGTCGGTGGAGTTCAGAGGAGCCACGTTGAAACTCACGACTCTCCCACCGCTTTCCTGCGTCACCTAAAGCCAACCCTCACCTGTGATGCCCGGTTTTCCAAAAGCAAAGTGTGACTTTGATTCTGCAAGTTGACTTTGGTGATGGAGAGCATTTACACTGAATGCAGATCGTGTTTCCATTAATTTACTCTCCGATTTATTACATTGGATTCTGTGCCATTAGCAAGGTTTCGCCGGCGGGTAAGGAAGTGAGCATCATCCTGTACGTAGGGCAGAGCCCACGACTAGATGGGAGAGCACCAAGCAACAGCCCGGACATCAGCGCTGGTGCTTTGGTGGGCAAGCGTGCGACTGCAGTGCTAAGGCGATGGATCAGACTGGACCGTTCCTCTTCTGCACTAGATAATGTCCCTCATCGACTGCAACCTGATAAACCCACAGTGGTTGAGCTTGCGACATGTGCAAGCCTGAAATCAGTGGTAACGAAGGGGAAACAAATGGGAGTTCCTAAGAGCGTCTGCCATACATTTCAGAAATATCAGAACGTGGGTCTTGATCTTTTTTTCCTTTAAATATATATTGTGAAGTATAGAAAGCTAACATCTGTCTAGGTTCCTTATCCCAAAATGCTTGCTATGTGTTTAGATGTAACACCTATTTTTCCAGCTTTTGACAGTAAAGGAAGCATTAAATGGGGTGACTACCCCCCCTGCCAAAAAACTTTCATCTCTAGTCATAAAAACAACTGAGTACTTTGTCCTTGGGGAAGGGAGGAATAGCCACGGTGGATGATGAATGGCTAAGCCATATGCATTCCCTTCCTATCTACACCAAAAAGAAATTAAGCAGCTATCAGCTTACCGTGGAAGCCAGAGCCACAAGAAATAATTTTTGTGAACGATATCCTGGCACGTCTTCTCTGCTGCATTGGCAGTTGCTGTTGATCCTTTTGGGAAGATCCTTGGAGCTACTTCGGACCCCCATATCTGACTCTGTCTTTCCTGCGTGCTGGGGACTTGGAGAGGAAGGACTTTGGAGGTCACTGTTGGACTGTGACCGTGAATGGCTTTACGGAGGCAGAACAACCTGTATTTTCCTACGTATAATGACAATCTGGCACTAATTAAATCAGTGCTTCCTTTCCCCTTTCTGCATTAAAGAACTATACTGTGTTTACTTAATTAATAACTGGATTAATGCACACAGTACCTGCACAGGGAGAAATTACTAGGGAGTAAAGGGCTCTCTATTCCAGCAGAGAAGGTACAATCAAAGCCAACAGCTGGAAAGAAGGGGCAGACAAATTCAAATGAAAAGTAAACCAGATTTTTCAAATAATGGAGGAGATTATAAGTATCAGGAAAAAAGGGTCTTACAGCCTTTAAATCAATATTTTCCTGGAATACAGGCTTTAGTCAAACACCAGTTAGACATCTCAGTGTAGGAGCAATTAGGTGACTTTCTACAACTTGAACTATGTAGGGGGCCAGAGTAGGTGATCTAATAACCTTCTGACCTTAAAACTATGAACCTGTTCATTCACTGTCCTATCACACTGCAAAACCTCTGCAAAACCTCTGCTTCCATCTCTAAAACAGAAAATATCACAAGTAGGAAAAATAGAGGAGCTCTGATGAGCTATGCTGGGACGTCTAGGAAAAAAATCATGTCCATCAGCAAATAAATAAATAGAACAGTATTGCAATAGTGAATAGTACAATAGTATCAAAAATTGTATTACAATAATAGTACAAAAATAATGGTATTACAACTATAGGAAAAGAACTACCATCTTCAATTAATTATTTTTTTCCTAAAGTTAAAATAATTCCTTAAATGCAGTAAATTTTTGAGGGGCAGACAATTAAAAGATTGGCATTTTTTTCCATGTTACATTATAATCCCCATAAAGGGAGGAGATATATACAGGGGGAAGGGGTATTTCCTACTCATTATTTGATTTATGGTCAATATGTTGGAAGGCCACGGAAATTAGCTTCAAGCATTATCTTAGATGAGAATTTGTCTCTAATAGTCTCATATGAACCCAGCTAAATACATTTTCTCCTTTCACACTCAGACAATCACTAAGGGTTCAATCCCACACCCATCTGCAGCAATGGCAGAAATCCCATTGACTTCACTGAGAGCGGGATAAAACTCATTCCTTGAAAGTGTTACAGCACAATTATAGTTACTTTTTCAAAAGTATCCATGAGACAAAAGAGTGGGATTTGTTGGTTTTTTTTTAAAAAGGTTAAATTAGCAGAGAAAATTAAGTTGGGGATCTTCTACACCAGCTCTGATGTAGACCTAAGCAGCCTGGTGTAAGTGCCAAGTGCAACCCAGGAGCTACGTTATGAGACCACACGGAATCTGGGAAGTATATATTTTCAAAGGCATCTAAATTGGACTCTCAAAAGTAACTTCTAAAAATCATTCACAGGCATTTTTGATGATTTTACCTGTGGTCGCTGTGCCACCTATCCTAAAAATCAATTTTGACGGAACAGAATGAAAGATTGCAACACAATTCAAGGTGGGGAAAGGATAAACTCTGAAGTAATAAGATCAGGCTGTTATTCATTTACGGTACTTTCACAACCTGACAGTTCCATGATTTCTGGGAAAGATTTATCTTGTCCTAACAGAATCATTCCTCAAGTGTCAGGACTCAAGTGGACCTCTAGAAGAGGCAGGGCTGCGGACTGGCTGCCAGGTGGGAGCCGGGGGCCGCCCCGGTGCGGCGCCGTGGGCCTGGCATCGTGCCGCTGACGGCGTGGATGCAGCAACCGAGAGGGGATGTCTCTGTTTGGAGGCTGGGAAAAGTGATCCTGCGGTGATTCTGACACCACACAGCATGGAAAATACTGCCAAATTGGAACAATTTAGTCTTACCTTTTTTAAAAAAAAGTATATGCAACTTGCAATTGCAATTCAGTGAATATTTTTGGCAAAGACTCATTTAGGAAGGGCGCTTCGTGGACTCTGTAAACCATTTCTAAGGCACTCAGAGTTGCATTTATACCTTTTTTCTTTTTAAAGGCAACTGAATATTCAAATGCACTTTTGTATTTTAAGTGTAATTTCTAATTACATGCACAATTGCTAATCCATCTGTTTACTACATACTGTAAATGTCTGTAGTTATATATGCTTGAATAATTATTGAAAATTAAATATTGTAAACAGTCAAATTAATTTCTCTCAGCATACTAAATTGCAGGAAGGCTGCAAGATGATAAAATATTACATGCCCCCGAAATGGAACAAGTCGCTCTTACCCCACACCTCACTGAATGTGCTTATTGCTGTTCTGTAATGGATAGGAAACTTTTTAATCCAAAAATTTGTAACAAGAAGAGCCTGAAAAGCTCCATTACACTCTGCTATCAGTGAAAGAGTGATTTAAAATGAATGTGGTCTGCAAATGTTTCAGTTGTGCTGGAACAAGAAAATCATGTTTCCTATGTGTGGCAAGTTGGTGTTAATGTTTTCTGATTTCCATCCTGTTAGAAGCACCATGGGAATATATACAACAAAATTTTTCTTTGTTGATTTATTTATAACACTGCACGGTAATAATGCTATTCAAGAAGCCCCGAGCAGAAAAACATGGGAACGCACAATATTTGAATATACATTATCCATTCCCAGAAGAGACATGGCCTTTCCTCCCAGTTTTCTGTGCAAAACGGAGCTCTGCCATAGGGCCCTCTACTGCTATGGTCATTTTTGGCTTAAACATGGTTCGTTATGCATTAATAGGGTTTCAGTCCAGATCAGATTATAACCTATTTTGAGCTCCTGGATAACAACGTCCGGGGAATTTCACCACTCAGCTCCTGTGTCTGGACCGTAACTTTGGAACAGCACTTTTATAGCTAAAATTATCCTGAGCCAGAAAAATAAGATTATTTCTAGTCTGCATTTCTCTAACTTCACCTTCCACTGACTTTTATGCCTTTTATCTGTTAGATGAAAGAAAATTTTTGTCAGAAGCCCTGTCCCCATGTAGGCACACACAAACTGTGAAGGTTTCTCTTAAATTTTTCTTGACAAATTACACAGACTGAATTTCTTTGGCTTCTCATGGTGGTGCACATTTTTAGATTTTAAAAAAGGTGATTGAGAACCCCAGTGATGTGATCCTTTTAAGCAGATGGATTAATGGAAGATCCAGACATGCTTGAAAAGAGATGAGAATCTGGCTCTAAATGTCAGACTTCATCACTTAACAGTGAGTCCCACTGCCTACACAGAGAGGCAGCTGAAGAAAATTTAGGATCTCAACTCTGGTATGTGTGTCTACACGCACACCGTTACCAACGAGAAATTGGGTACCCAGAAACCTCCCCAGCTCCTACCCTGGCTGTAGACAACAGGTCTCTCTCTAAATCCTCTCTACAAAACCCCTTGAGCTACAGTGTTGGAGGAAGGGATGGGGATGCCCTATTAGGTATTTTATTTTTTAACTATCGTGAGGAGAGTAGCCAGCTTTTCCAGAATATAAAGGAATTTCACCTTTCAGGAGCACAGCTGAGCATCGTGTTTGAAAAGCTCAACCTTCCTAGGTGGCTCTGCCCTCATATCCCAGTAAAACAGCAGCTAAATCCTTTTATTGTAAGACTGTCGCTGTCCTTGTTTTCTCACGAAAAAGGAAAAGGAGAGCAGGGAAAAAAACCTAAACTTACATACATGCCATTAAAGGAAAAATAAAAAAATCCACTTTGAATGTTTTTGCTGAAAATCCTTTGATTTTAAAAAAATGCAAAAGTCAAAAAAAACCCCTTTGCAACTTGTGCAAAATTTTGGCAAAAAAAGGGATATATAAATTAAATATTATATATACATACACATATATACAGACATGTCAGAGAGGGGGAAGGAAATCTCGCTATATAGATATAGATGCAGGATATATGTCTCCTATATACAGTTTGAGGTAAATCCCTTGCACCTCCTCCCTTACAAGACGCCGGGAGCTGCAGCCCCAGGACGAAGCCCACCGCACACAGGGGCACGCCGGCACCTTGCCAGCGAGGGACCGAACTGCCTGCTTCTCAGTTTTGAAAGCCTGGTCTCCACTCCTTCCCACACCAAGAGTGCACAGGAACAAACCTAGCGCTGATCGATACCGCCTCGGTTTTTCTGCCGCATCCCCATCTGCTTTTTCCCATCTGTTGTCTCAAGCTCGCCTTAAACTGCGAGCTTTTCAGTGCAGCAACCATCTTTCACTCCACTTATCCTGCCAAGCACAGCAGGGTGCTGCCTCATGACTGCAGCTACAAAGGTGCCACAATATTGCAAATAAATATTAAAAAAATAAGTAATCGTTTCAGCTTACTAAAAGGCAGCACAGGTTTTGCTTTTCCTCACTGAGTTCTTAGTTTTGAATTATTTTTAATTACTAAATGGAAAAAAAAACACACAAAAAAACGACAATCCCTGTTCCTTTTCTTGCAGCACTCAATGTGAAGAAATTAAGGTAATATTGAGGATTCTGGGTTGTTTTTTTTTAACCCAAAGGCACTATCAGAGGGGAGGATGAGCATTCATGATGACAAAAGTCAAGTCCACGCACAGTTCCTATGTGTGAAACAGTCTTGAACATGGAGTATTTTCTGTGTGATGCAACTGTCTTTATACAGTCAGTTCAACAAAATTACATTATTTTCTTCATGTTTTCATCTCTTTTCCTTATGTTTGTTTATAGGCAAAAATGACATCTCTCTCTATAGAAATTTTCCCTGCTCTGGCATTTTTGTTTTCCCATTAAATCTTTTATTATGTTCTCAGTGCTGCATTGCTGCTGTTAACAAAGCAGCCAGGTAAAGAGGTTAGGCCGGTGCCTTGCAGGGTGTTTGTAAAACCCCAGCTATTCTGCACAATCGCTCCAAGCAGAAAGTAGAAACAGAAGTTCTGGAGCTGGAGAGGAAGCCTCTTCCTTCAGGCTGAATGAATAAAAAGCCCATGAGATCTTCCCTCCTCAACACCAGGTAGCAGGAGGAGAGGACGAACCAGCAGACTGGAGCTGAGCGAGGGCGTGAAGCCCCCCCATCCAGCTGACCAAGGCAGGACTATATCCAGATCCTGCCTGTTTGCTGCTCTGACGCCGGGCTGTGCATCGCTCAGCGAAGGACTCTCTCCTCAGCAAACAAACCCAACTCAAGCCGAGGGGTTTCCACACATACAAATTCAGGTCATGTGCATCTTATTGAGTCAAAGCTGCAGTCTGCCCCAGTAGACTAGTCTAGTGTTGATTTTGGTCATGTCGTTGCTTTATTTTTTCTCCTTTAATACATAACATTCCCTTAATCAGTTTGGATTACATTAAGCATTACATGAAAGAAATAAAAAACCTGAGAGAAATCCCCTAAGAAATTATAGACTTACTTGAAAAATATCTACAGCATCACACATATCTAAGCTGTTAATACCATCTAACAGTTTTCCATCCCTGCACCTACTTTGGGTAATCTTGTGTGTGTTTATTCTCTGTTTAATCAATCTAATTCATACTTACTCAATAAATTAAATGTAGCAACAATTATTCTTTGTGTCATTTGTAATATGTTCCCGGGTCCTATCTCAAGAAATGCCTCAAACACATAGAATAATAAGGAAAAAGAGAAAATTCTCCATCCCTGGTTGCCTCTCCTAAAGGATCTCTCTGAATCGTATAAGTGATGGGCATATAATGCTTCTTCAGAGATTTAAAAACCCCACCTTGTTCTCACGTTCACAAAAATAACTTGAACATCTTTGAGCAATGATAGCATCTTTCCATAATAATATCTTCTTAAGGATAAGATGGTCAAATTCTCAGGCGGCACAAACCATATCATTCAGCTGAAGCTGTAGTACCGTAAGCACCTGTGCTTCTTTAAGCAACTATTTTTTTTTTAATACTGCACATTTTATTACATAGTGTCTGCGATTCAAATGAAGGTCAGAAAATACAAGCATATGGTGAATGGAAGCAAAATTAATTACAACCAAAATATTCTCTTGCAGAGCAGACTTACATTTATCTTTTGGGTATTGTGGCTACATTAAAAAAATTGTGAATGTGCACTGCTGTTCATACGCTGTTGTTAAGTTAAAGTTCAGGAAATAATGCTTGGTTTTCAAACCAAATCCCTTCAAGACATGAAAAGCTACTTGCTAATTATCATACAAATAGATCACTGTAGCACAGATTCCTTGCACGTAACTCATCTGACAAAAACATGAAATTTCTCTTAGAAGGCATCGCCCACACACGGACCCTCCATCCCCGTCTTCCCGGCCACAGCAGCGCTGGATGGAGCCAGCCGGCACTGACCCGGTAGGACTTGCGGAGCTTCTGCTTCTTGCCCCGTCCCACCAGGCTGCCCTTGTCGAAGGACGTGTAGTTGACGTGGAATTTCCCTGACAGGTTTCAGTAGAGCCTCTTGGCCGCGTTCGTGACAGCAGATCATGACATTGACTCATATTTACAGGATGCAACAAGCAAACATGTTCTTGCACAGTAAGTACAAGCAAATGTAACATTGAGAAAGAAAGAGTACGATTATTTGGGGATAGCCTGGCACTTCAGGGCTCTGAGTTTGCCTCCTTGCTTCATGGCAGCATCAGACAAGCTCTTTGGGCTGTGCCTGCATTAGGCTGATGAGAAGGGGCCTGTTTCACCCACCCAAGAGACATGAGTCAGCTCTGCCCTTACATGCCCAGGAGGCTTCATCAAGAGCCATCCACATCTCCTTGCCCCTGTGCAAACTGGAATCCTTCCGTGCCTGTGGGCAACCCAGGCTTGCTTTGGGCAAGCGAGAAAGCAAGGCGAGGAAGGGCTGAAAGGCAGGGATGGGAAATGGTGGGGTAATTGGAAATAGGATAGGAAATAGGATAGGAAAATAGGTGCTCCTGAGGCTCTGACATGCCAAGATAACTCTGCACACATGGTAGGGAACGCTGGTGCCAGCTCAGCCTTGCTTTCAAGGTTCAGTGGGGCAGGCTGGGCTGGATCCGTGTCAGTAAGGCTTTGCATTACATGTGGCTAGTGGCTTTGAAGGCAAATTCAGACTAAATTTTATTAATGGCATAAGATGGGTTAGCCGCTCCCTTTGCCTCAGTTCCCTGCTTGTTAAAAAAGGAACAACGGTGCTGCTCTACCTTACCATACAGTGTGAAGGATGTAGCTACCATGGGAAGAGAAACCATCTAAGTACAACAGGTGAGGAAGCAGCAGAAGCCACACAATGATCAGTCCAAAAACAAGATTAGAAGAGCAGGGTCCCTTGTAGGGAGATGTTTTTTAAGATCTAACTTCAGAGCTCTTAGAGCTCTGCAGAAAGTTTTGTATAACATGAAAGCTGTGATTAGGGGTGTCTTCCGATATTTAACCCCCAGATACTGCTTTATTTTTATACATATACGTCTCCTGTTAAATTAAGCTCTGTGTGTCTAGACATATGGCGATGCGATCTGTACAATTATACAGATAAGGTCACATACTTAACTGGCAAGAACTGGCAACAGCGCTATTAACTTCAAAGAAGTTGTGTCAATCTTTTCAGGGAGAGAAAAGCACTCTCATTAACATAAAGGGAAGGGGGAAAGAGAGGGAAGAGTAATTTCACAGAAAATAATTATCTTTGGTCGTAACAGCGTAACTCTGATGGAGACAGAGAGTCAGAGAAACAAAAGGAAAAATAACACAAATCTGCTGTTAACCTTAATTTTTGAACAGACCAGTTCAGCTGCACTGGGAGGAGATGAGGCTTTGGAGGGTTAGGAGGTGCTGACGTGATGGAAGACAAAGAAGAATTACTGGTGATTACTGACATCATGATGGCTTATGCAAACACACCTGCCTTTCCAGTTGCCTTCTCTTCTTATTCCCATTTCCCAGCTATTTTTTTTTCAATATTCACATGCAGCATAGGTCAATCTCATTCTCCCAGACAGGAAACAACCCCATCTTTCTTTCTTTGTACCAAGGGTCGGGTGTTAACTGAGAGTAAACTGTAGCTACAGTCCTTGCCTCTAACTTCCCGTTCATAAAGAGATATTAGAAAGTGCTGACACAGTAAGGTGAAGATACACCATTCAAGCCACTAAAAATGCCTGCCTAAGTTGACATTATGAGTGTATTCATTGCAACTGAGCAAAAGGGAAAAATGCTGATTCAATATTGTCTGCTTGGGATTTGCAGGGTCCAACATCACAGACACGTGTAGCACCTCTGACTGTTAAGCAAACGCTAACTGCAAGTTACTTGATTGATTAAAAAGCAGTAGGAAATAAAAAGAAAAAAACACCAACAATTCCCCCACCCCAAGCCTTCACCTCATCCGGGCTAACACCACAGCTTTATTCTCCTCCCTGGCAGCTCGAGACCCCCACCCCTGCACGAACACCACGCTTACAGGCTCCACATCTCAGCGTCCCTAACTCACCAACCTAATTCCTCCTGCCAGAGTTCAGGCTTGGACCACAAGCAATTACTGTAACGCAGGGGCATTCACTGCTATTATCATAATAATGTATGGCAGGATATGACAAATATCCATAGCATTTGCATTGTGCATACATTGAACAGGGCTGTGACTCAATACTTGTGGTACACAGTTTCACCCAGTAATATCAATTATGCTTTTGTCATTTATAATAATTCTATATCAAGAGTATTTGGCTACCTGGAAGTGAATGCAACAGCCCTAATTACAAATTAGTGAAGGAACAGTACAGCCTACGAAAAGGTAGATGGTTTCTTGACCAGTTCTGACTAGTCATGGCTTCTGGAAATTTATGATAGAGAAACTGGACTGACAGACAAGGTAGAAAAATTAGTTTCACAGCTCAGCTGATAGCCAAAGTTAGTTTTGAATAGGACAGAGGATATGCTCTGCTGATGTTTTTGAAAATAATAAATGATTGCTGTAATGTACGACAATGTAGATTTATGGGATTAGTGGCAAAATTCTTGTTGTTCCAGAATTGGTGCTGGGGCAGGAAAAGAGGGAGCTTTTTCGTTGTCAGGCAGTAACATTCTCCACCAGCAAACACTGACTCCCTGGCCCTCACCACGCTGCTGCCCTTCAGATTAAGTCTCTACTGAAGCAAACCGGGAGTTGAGGTTAAAAACCGATGTCGCATTGAATAAGTGAGGACACAATGGTCCAGTCAAGGCAACGGGGATACTCCTGAATCTTCTTACTGTGAAAGAGGACTAAAAAGGTCATCATGGAGATCTAAAGAAAGGTTAAAATTTCTATAAGCCATGTTTAAATCTGCTGATTACAAAGAAATGGCATTTATGAGCAGTATCGTATCTTCTAGTGCCATTTTAAAAGAGGCACTTGATACCGGAGACATCCAGCAATCTCAACTGTATTCAGCGCTTCATGAATCAAACCCCACTGCTAGCAGAAATCAGGTATGTTCAGGAGAGATGATATTATTTTATCAATAGCAGCATTACTGTAGCCTCAACTAAGGTGACACAGCTCACACCTTTATCCCCTCCACAGATAACACATACAGAGTAAGGAGGGAATCGCTGCCGGGGAGGAGGGAAGAGATGGGCCGGCTGAACTCAATTTTTCTTATTTTCAATGGAATCAGTGGTCTGGCACTAGACTTACTTAATCTAAAAAAGTTTTATATTCCTCTTCATCCTACCATTTCAGAAGCTATGTTCCTCTTTCTTTTTATATGCCTATGAATACATGACTGTGTGTGGATGTCTATTAATGCTGAGATGCCTGAAAAATTTCCACAGCTTGCATTTGATCTGCAAACTATCTACTGTGAATTAATTTGCAGGACAATCACATGAGGTAAGAAAATATTTCCACTTACACAAAAAAAGAAAAACAGTGAGGTTAGGTTACTCAAAGTCAGAAGAAGAGTTCATGTCACTGCTGGGCTGCAGCTCAGGAGTTAATTGAACATTTACTCCGGGGAATAAACGTGCACTGGCAAGCAGATGGACTTGGTGATTTACATCCTTTCCCCTGTTTCTTTTTTTCTCTTTTTTCTTAATTATTACTATTATTATTGTTATTATGACAAGTTCCCTGAGGCAGGAACTTTGTCTAACATGCTGTACAGTGCCTAGCAGGCTTTTAGGTCCCACTGTGATTAAGCACGTAACTCCAATGTCCACGGTCCTTTGATTTGCTAGCTGCTAACCCTGGAAAATGCTAGATTTGCTAGCTTCAAACCACTGGAAATATGGTGTCTAGTAAAGAATGAGCCATCCCCAAAAAGAAATTAAAGCTTTTAAAAAGCTCAGAAGCTCAATTTTTAACAGTGAGCATATTATAAAGAAGTCATTAAGAACCATGCTTTTAAATAATACTCAGAAGTGAAAGAAAAGAGACTAGATCATTTAGCATGTGTTGATACAACATAAATTACAGAGAGTGGAAGCCAGCTAATGCACTAAAGGAATTACATTGTAAAAATCTGGTTTAGTTATGGGTAGTTATAGATCAGTGATGGATATATTGGGCCGGACTCTGCAACTGTTGGTGAACTCGGCATTTGTACAAACAGCCGTAGAGATCACAGAAGGAAGGGAGATCAATTCTTCAAGTTCACCTTTGATTGAAGAGACCTACAATCAATGGTTCCATCCTCTGCAAGGTCTTCTATGGTCTTGGACAGGTCAGTCGAACTGCAAGGACACTTACAGGAACGGCAGTGAGCATGACATGATCTGCGTAGCCAGTTTACATTGCACACAGAGCTGCCAAACAAGGCTCCACGGCCAAAGCACGTGCAGGAGATGCCACCAGGTGCCCTTCAGAAGGAGCAGGAGCCTCCAGTGGGAGGGAGGTGATCCGCAACACCCTCAAAATTCAACACACGCATTTCCCAATTTGATCACTATAGCACCTAAAATGCACTCTGGAGGGAGATGGCAGGTTAGACTACAGAATCCAAACAAACAAAAAAGCTAAAGGCCTTCATCTACAAAACATCGAAGATCTTACTTCAGAGGAAGTTTATTAAGAGTTTAGCAGCATGCACAGCATCAACTGCAATGTCAGGCAGGTCCCCCCATAATGCAGCTGACCCTCCATAATGGGGTGGGAGCTGGGAGAATCGGTGGTCAATGAACACAGAAAGCTGCCCATTCTTGAAGAAAAGATTTAAAAAAAAAAAAGTAGCATGAAATGTCCCTTACAAGAACAGAGTGACAAATGGACCAAGGTAGTACTAAGTTTAGCTTGATACTGTTGATCCAAAGTCCCTTAGAAATGTAATAAAAAAGTAATTTTATTTAATCTTTTCAAATGGTCTGGCATTTGCCTTTAATTATTACATGGTGGAAGGTTTTAAATGCCCCTTGCTTTACAGAACCAATGTATGTTAGTCTTTCTCCTCACCGAATGCAACTTGGGTTTAAACATGAAAGATGTGCAAAGCTGTAGTAGGGACTAAGTTACCTCCACTTCCATTTGTTGTCTGAATGGCCTTTTGCATCACCTACAGTACAGCAGGAACGTTAATAACTGGATTATTAAGATCACTGAAGTTTGCCTCCCAGAGCAAGCTGTGTCCCCCTGAGAGGGCATCTACCGCAAAATCCCATCAGAATTTTAAAATTCTGGAGTATTTAACAGTCTGTGTTCCTCTGCTGGAAAAAAAAAAACACATGACAAACATGAGCCTTGGAGAGCAAGAATTTATCGCAGAGTCCCAAGAGTGCTCTCCTGAATATATAAACCACTATTCTTTCTCTCTCCTCTCTGGCATACCTTTATTTCTGGGCAGAGAGGAGGCACTGGGTAGCCAGCAGCTATACTGCTGGCAACCTTCAGGACACGGTGCAGCAGCAGAACACTGGATTTGGCTCAGCCTGTGAGAGCAAAGACATGCGGGGGGATTTCTTGGGACAAACCAAACAAAAGCATCCATAAAAATCAGGATGTATGGCAGGAGGGTGAAGCTCTGTTTTAGTATGGCAGGGCAAACACAGCATCCAGCCCCAGCAGGATCCTATCCTGGCTGGTTTAGTGAGTGCAAAAGAAAGCAAAGCCCAGCCCATTTAGAAGAGTAGCATTCGTATCAATTAAATTCTGACACTCACTAATCCCATATTAGCTTATATAAATACTAATACTACTTCAGCATGAAAATATCCAGTCTCTTTCCAAATCTAGGTGCAGAGATGACAGTTCAGAGACAAATTCCAGAGGCAGAGAATTGCTGCTCTGGAAAGATGTACTGACCTACATATACCATTTCTAAACCCAGTAGTGCATCCTGCCTTAAATACTGCAGCAAATACTATTTCGGGAGTGCCAGGGGTCTGCCTCTGTTTAAATGGTGCCAGCAAGAGACTAAGCAAGGTGTAACTGGATTTTTCAGACACACCAGCATAATTTCAGAGTAAATTCACTAACATCAATGTGCACGAAAGTGAAATTTGCTCTGTTGGCATGTTGGTTAAAATATCTCTTAAACTAATCTACATAAGACTGAAGAGAAGCTTATTGGGTTTGTCCAATATATGTGGAACACTAAACAAAATAATGTAATGGTTTGAATTAAAATTCATTGTTTTCTTCAGAGCACAGAAAAGTAATAAATCAACGCAGTAAATTACCCCTGTGCTGTGCTGTGAAATTAACACCCATATACATGAAATAAAAATAACAATTTACGGCCCTAATCAATCATTTTTTTTTTACTAACTCCATCATCTGTTTTATTTACCTTCTTCCACATGCCTCTCACCCCAAAATAACTCACTCGGCTCGGGGCGGCTGTGGCACTCCCATGGGCTCGGTTGGGAGCCGGCCAGCCCAGCTGCTCTGCCAGCAGCTCTGCCTTCCTCCTCCTCCTCCTCCTCGGCCCCATCTCACACCATCCACCAAGGAGCAAAGCCCAGTGACCCTGTGCTCTGCCAAAGCAAGCCCGAGCCCTCCCCAAGCCAAAAGTCAGGCTAAGAGGGAAATCCCTGGCTCCCCCAGCAGCCACACCAGGGTTTAGGCTGACCCGCGGCTGCCGGAGGTGCCGAGCACCAGGAATGCCTCCATCGCCACTGCGTGTACAACGTGGCTGGGAAACAAATGCATAGGGGGATGTCTTTCCCTGCAGTCATGTAACCCATATAGTCACTTCAGCTATTTGAAAAACATGTTATCCACCCCCCCTCACAAAATTGTGCCTTGCAATACCTCTTGCCCACTATAAAGAAAAATCCCAATTTGCTCTCTTGGACCTGCTAAACTTAGGCAGCGGTCTCCACCAGTTTGCAGAACAAGATTGCCTTGTTCTCCAGCGTTAATGATTTACGGTTTCACACGTACTCATGTGCTACATTATGCACTTAGTGCTTGTACCTATGAATATCAGTTCCCGAGATAAAAGTGCGGGCCGAGGCGCAAACTGATGCTTGGCTGTATTTTAGAAAAAATAATCAAGGTGAGAAAACAAAGACCTTCATAGGAGGTTGCCCACGCTACCTTTCCATACCCGGCCAGCTGCACTCAGGAGGGATGCCCATGTTCCTGTCCTCCTCCCCCGGAGCACCCATATAAACCCCAAGCCCGCAGAGGAGAGCCCCTGCTGCCCACGTGTACTCGTGCTCCCGCAGCAGAGCCAGCTCCCGGCGAGAGCATGAGCTGCCCAGGGTGACTTCGGTGCCAAAGTCTTGCTCTCAGCAGCTTTTTAGCAACTCTTGGCGCCTGCAGGAGCAAATTTTCCTCTCTCCAAAACCCATAGAGCAAATTGCAGGTGATAATCCTGAAAGGTCCAAAGACTGCCTTCAAACAGATCCCAATGTATGCGATGTATTTGCAGTTCGACAGTACCTAAAATAGCCACCCAGAGCTGTGCCAGTCTATGAAAATGTAAGAAGCGACAGGTTGTCTACTAAAAGGTTTATTCTACCTACAGACACAGCATACAAGGAGTATTGTTGCTTCCACCATCCAGATAATCAATTAAGATTGTGAGATTTGGCTGCAATTATGATCCTGTATCAGAACTGGGAACAAAACCTGGACTCCCTATGTCCCCGCTTGGTGCCTTGATCAGATGGCAAGACACGTAGTGGTACGCCTTTACGCCTGCCTCCAGGAATCTGCATGACCTGCATGAGCTGCAAAGCGGCTGAAAGCGAGCTCCAGAGGAAGGCACAGTCATCGCTGAGCTCCAGCGACCACTGAGCAGGAGTACGTGGCTGCGCAAAGGCGGAGAGGGACATGCCACGAGCAGGGTGCAGCAACGGTCGGGACATTCCTCTTCGTGCCGGCAAGGACCATCTAAGAAGAAGATGGGATTACCCACCTCACCCAGGCTGTGCTGTGCCCATCAGCGCTGCAGATAACCACGTCGTCTGCAGTCCGGGCAGAAATGTCTGAAATCCCACCCACCACCCACCCACCAGACACACGCCATAAGCTATGACGTGCCCTGTGCACTCTCTGCACTTTGTAACAAACCCAACTTAGTCGGTACAACGCACCAAGTCCTAAAAGTAAGAAAAAGGGCACAGGAGGCCAAGGCTAGTAATGCCTGATTCTCCAGCAGTAGTGGGAGATTTCTTGCTGCAATACAGCCCAGTAATCTAAGGAAGTGATCTGTGAACTATGATCCGTGCTTCTTCGCAGTGGAGGAAGCCAAACTCCTCTCTCCCACCTGTCTTCCTGAGCCTCCGAATAATCTGCGCTTACGGGATACTCATTTCTGACAGCAAATCCAGCGAGAGGTTTAACCCTGAGCACTTTAGCAAAGCCCGATCAGTCGGGCGTTGGAGTAACTTCTTAGTGCTCCAGGAGCTCCAGCCAACTCCCTGTCTCCAGTCGAGGCCAACTTCTGCCGCTTCCCACGAAAGGATGTAAAAAATGTAGGATGGTGCCTTCGTGTTGCCTCTCAGCACCTGATTACTCACAGGAGAGAGATGTCAGTTTGCTGGTGCTGTTTAAACTTCCAAAGCGACACAGAAAATAGAAGACCCCCTTTCTCACAAACGCCTGCTCTCCCCCGACGGCAGGAGCATGCTCGCTCAACCCACGTACGCGGCAATCGCCACATATTTGGGTTCACGTTAAACCTTTTCATCTTAATTATACAGCACGCTGTCACATTTAGGGCTGCTGTGCAAAGCGCTATGTGAGTTACTGCTGTGCTGAATCTCAGCGAGCATATGGGGCTGACAAGCGACGAACCTCTTCTGTGTGTGCAGAAGTCGCCTATATAAAACAACCGGAGTGTAAATCGCTGTCTTAGGGAAACTAGTGCACTGCAGGGAGATGGCTGAAAGGAACCTGGCCAGAGACCCCCAGGGGCACTCTCTAGGAAAATCCATTACGCTTTTATTCCTTGGATGTCAGCATCCCATCGGAAGAAAGCCTCCCGATGTCGAGGCCGGACAGGCAGAGCTCGCCACACGTCAATACTTCCCAAGGGAGGACGAAATTCTTGTGTTCAAAATGACAAACCTCCCTTTTGGGACAAGGCAACTCCGTGCACACACACTGTCAGCGCCATCATTTTCAAAGGCAAAAACAAACTAAAAGAGGCCGCCTTGCCCGGCTCTCACTGCTCGGCCTTTGGCACCGAGGTGGATAGAAAGGGATGGTTTACCCCCTCCATGACAAACCACAGCCACCAGCCAGGATGCTCACCGAATGCAATGGGGGCCCTCCGGGAGTTGCTCAAGCAGCAACGTTACTCATCCTGAAGCCTTAAGTTCTCAGACAGCAATTTCCACACTGCAAAATGAAGATGAACCATCTCCAGTGTTAACTGTGAGAATGAAGATCTTGTTAGGGAAAAGTATCCCTGCCCGCTGCTCCAGCGGGACGAAGAGCCACCCCACAGGCTAGGGTGCTGTGGGGCTGCAGCGCACCCGGCTCCGGTCCTCATAACGGGCTCACTCCGGCTGCCGTGCGGATAAGCGGAGCTGTGCCGAGCAGGTTGCTCTGCGGGAGGAGCCGATGGGAGGGAAGCACAAGCATTAAACGCTGCGGAGTCCTAACTCTGCTACTTTGCCCAGATGGGATTTATAGGGTGGGGAGGGGGATGCAGATGGGAGTGCCATCTTCGGCCATTTCAAGTGTTAAAAATAAGTGAGATATGTGCCTTAGGGCTCAGCAGATTGAACACAGCGATTATACATGCTCCATGATTCTTCACCTGGGCTTATGCCTGAAAAGATCCTGACCCCTTCTTATGCCACACATTGCAATAGGATTGCCCAGCCAAATATTGAAAACCTGTTCAGCGAACACCATTTTCCTACACCAAATTAAAAATATTCCCTCTCAGGTCTATTCCTTCTAGTTTTCTAGCTGTTTAGAAATTTGCAGCAGATATAGATAAACTTTTTTTTAAAAAAATCAAAACCCCAGAACAAAACCAGCAGCATTACAACTAGCATGAGAGCTTTGTGAATCCTCTGAACTGCTTTGGTAAAGATCAGCCTATTGCTGCGAAAGACACCCCCCCACTCTCTAGCTCCACACCATGCTGGAGGGTCCCCGCCAGCCAGATGAGTGAGGACCACCCGCAGCCAAGCACAGGTAGGCACCCAGCAGAGCACCCACGACCTCGAGCTACGTCTCCTGGGGGGATTTCTTCATCAACCAGGCATCCGGGACGCCTGGTTCAGCAAAGGTACCGAGGGCACAGAGATGTGCAGAGCCGGTCTGCATGGGTGCAATGCTCCACCCCCAGCCAACAACAGCACTTCAACTTAAAACAACCACCATATCTGCAACACTGCACCCCCAGGCTATATCCCCAGCTGTTAAAAATCAATGCAAATACATTGATTTTTTTTTTTTTTAAGGCCAGAGGGACTTTTAGGTCATCTAAACTGTCTTTTTGTATAAAACAAGCTGTAGAATTACATCCAGCTACTGTAATGCGGAGCCTAATTACATATGCTGGACAACCATCGTGCCACTCACTTCAATGGTGCTACGCCAGCTTACAAAGGACGAAACGCCACTCTGTAAACTGCAACAGCTTGAATCTGCTTCCTAGCATTGCTCTGCAGACTCAGTGGAGCAAAGTCTCACCCCTATAGACACAGGGAAGAGGCAACAGCCAAAAGCTTTTTGGTGACCTACAGAAGAGCGATCGCTGCAGCAGCACATCTGCAGCAAGTCATCCGCCAGTGCGCTCGTGTACGGATGCAAAAGAGGATGCTTTAGACACGTACAAGAGGTTAGACACATAACTAACCAGAAAACAGAGGTTTGGAAAGCAATGCAATGCCAGTGGATCCTGAAGGGGAGCAAGCTCATAAATATTTAAATTGCATTTTCCCACCACCCTAAGGCAGCAGGATTTTGTTACCTGTTTTGGGATTGATTACAAAGAAGTTCTGGGGATTTCCACTTGTAATCCGGTAAGTCAGTTTTTCATTAGTGCTGGAGTCAGGGTCCTGGGCTTGGATCTGAATGACAGATACATCCTTCGGGGAGTTTTCCATGACGGCTGGGTAATAGATAGGTTCAGAGGTGAGAGGAGCGTTGTCATTCACGTCCTCCACTTCAATGTAGACTTCGATGGTAGTGTAGAGTGGGACGACACCATGATCAGTCGCGTACACTGTCAACCAGTAGGATTTGGTCGTCTCCCGGTCAAGAATATCTGCTGTGTAGATAACTCCTGCAGAAAAACAGCAAGCAGAGGATCTCAGCAATAGGATCAATGAAGTGTCACATCTATTTTGATTCGGCTGTACTACAGAAATGTGTTCAGTATATAACAAATGCTCCACCCTTAGAAAAAATAAAGTTGTGCATAAACTGAAAACAGAAACTTGAACTCAGGCATTGTTTCCTGAACCCTGCTCAACATCTCAATCCTTTGTCCCAAGAAATTCAGGGGGGGAGGTAAAAAGATTGCTCTTCATAAGTGTCCTAATGTCATAGCCAATTCTTTGCTGGGACTGCAGCTGGCAGAGTAACAGAAGAAACACCATCATCTTCTGCTGGTGATGCGAACTTGTATAAACCTTGGGAGAAAAGGATATCACCACTGACAATGAATTGCACAAGAGAAAGTGGCTTCTCTTTTCAAGCTCCTGCCAGTGCCCTTGCTAAAGAAGAAAATCTAGGTGGCAGTTTAAAATGAATCCGTTCAAGTTCAGAAAATAAATGGTAAATTTAATAATGAGATCACTCATCGCACAATGACAAAATCCTGGATAACAAGCAATCAAAAGCTCACATATTAGAAGCTCTTAGACAATCAGAATATCCTCTTTTATCACAGAGGAAGGAAGGATTTGGCCACTTTACCTATTGGTGTAAGAAAACATCGGCTGGTTTCCTGCCTGGTCCTAAGAAATCACGAGAAAAAGTGTGTTTGTGAATAACGAAGCCGCAGAGAGGCACGGCACCCGCCACTCCATCCAAGTACCACCCCCACGCCCGCACGGTTCCTGCCATGAAGGACTTCCATCCACCTCATTTCTGCCTAAAGTGATTTAGAAATCCATCCTCCTCCTGACATGAACATTAAAACCACGACGACTTTTGTAAAAACAGATACAAGGCCCTTAAACCAGGAACACTTCTTAGCACTATAAGACCTGCTCTTTTTTGCTTCACTGACTTGAGCACTGACCACGAATGCACAGAGGACCAAATACACCAGTACCACACACACAACCACAGCAGCATCAAAATAAGCAAATGCACTTTTCCACCACTTCTGCGACACATATACCAGGAACATTTTCCTCTCCTAACACAGCATTATTAAATCTTGGACGACATATTAATACAGTGGATCTCAAGCTTCAGAAATACTAAAAAGGACAGTTTGCAGACCATCAAGTCATGTCATTAGTGGATGGAAACTGGTGGAGAAGTTGCAGGGCAAGACAGGAACACAAGAAACCTGAATTTAGTCTCAGATGTGCTTGATGCTACTTGGAACGGCATTATCAGTTAATCATTGAGGAAAGAGGTGCTCTAAGATCAGCACTAACAAGGGATGTGCCTGTCTTTTTGGCTTTTTGGGTTTTTTAAGTATCAGAGTGCACTGAAAGTTTCTATGACAGCCTGAAGTCTTAGAAAAGCTTTAAAGACACTGGAATAGGCAGAGAGGTGTTTCGGGCAGACTTTGGGCACTGCTAAGGAAGGCGCAGTCTCCGTGCTCAGCCACTCTGCAGAGCATGGGCTGCCAAGAAGGGATCCTCCTCCCCAGTCCTACCAGGAATCCTTCTTAATGGGGTATGTAAAGTTCAGATGTAATTTATCTGCATTATTCCTCAGCCTCAGTCTTACAAGTTACGCATCAAATCTGGCTTTTTAGATTATACCAGCAATTAATCCCTTGATGACACTGGATTCAGACAAGACCTTTGGTTTAAAAGTTAACTGGTAAGTTTATTCCATTTCTTGAAGAGCAGCCATGAAATTGATGGCCCTGTGCTCCTGAGACATCAGCAGAAGGGATGGATTTGATGGCCTGATAGAGCTTCTGATGCTAACAATATGAACAGCCCCGGTGCAAACTTCCCCGGACATTTCACAGCAGAACACATTCTATGCTGAAGTTTACTGGCAAACTTACTAAATTGCTTTTATGAGGGGTAGCAAAAGAGGCGAATGATGTAACTTCTGTCCAAAGGGACTACCACCCCTGGCGTAAGACAGAGAAGTCCACCGAGCGAGAAGGATCATAGAATCATAGAATCATAGAATCATTAAGGTTGGAAAAGACCTCTAAGATCATCCAGTCCAACCATCAACTCAACACCACCATGGCCACTAAACCATGTCCCTAAGCACCTCATCTACACGTCTTTTAAATACTTCCAGGGATGGGGACTCAACCACTTCCCTGGGCAGCCTGTTCCAAGGCCTGACCACTCTTGCAGTAAAGAAATTTCTCCTCATGTCCAGCCTAAACCTCCTTTGGCGCAACTTGAGGCCATTTCCTCTCGTCCTATCACTTGTTACCTTGGCAGAAGAGACCAACCCCCACCTCGCTACAACCTCCTTTCAGGTAGTTGTAGAGCACGATGAGGTCTCCCCTCAGCCTCCTCTTCTCCAGGCTAAACAACCCCAGTTCCCTCAGCCGCTCTTCAGAAGACTTGTGCTCCAGACCCTTCACCAGCTTCGTTGCCCTCCTCTGGACACGCTCCAGCACCTCCATGTCCTTCTTGTAGTGAGGGGCCCAAAACTGAACACAGTATGCGAGGTGCGGCCTCACCAGTGCCGAGTACAGGGGCACGATCACCTCCCTGCTCCTGCTGGCCACACTATTTCTGATACAGGCCAGGATGCTGTTGGCTTTCTTGGCCACCTGGGCACACTGCCGGCTCATGTTCAGCCGGCTGTCAACCAGCACCCCCAGGTCCTTTTCCTCCGGGCAAAGGGATGCTGCCTGTCCCCAGGGAGTCAGGCTGTGGTTCCTGACATCCCCCATCCAGCTCCGCTCCAGGCAGGAGGCAGCACAGAACCCACCACACAGTTACAGAGATGCCTGATGTACTTGCACTCGTCTGATAGGGCACATCTTTTTTTAAATTTTCTAAATTTTTTTTTTCAAGTTTGGGATTTTTTTATTATGTTTTTTAATGCTAGTTTGAACTGACAAGTATTTTCCTACCATTTGATCTACCGTATAGAGAGGAAGGGGAAAGGAGCAGTACCAATTCCAGCCATTTACGGGCTTAGGTCTTTTTCTAGTAACATCAGATCCATGTCCTTCTTGCTCAGATATATTATTCGCCCAACAAAGGTGAGCAACACAGCACTGGAGGACAAAGGCAGAGTGTATTCTAAATATTCTTATCGGGAGCAGCCTATGCTACGTAATGACTTTCTGTAGAAACATGGGTGAAATACACAGTGAACTGTGATGAAAATGCCTAGAAGTCGAGAAGAAAAATTACATCGCAGGGATGAGAAGAGCCCATAATAAATGACACCCTGTGGACATAAATAAATAAAATAAAAACCATGTGTGCAAGGATGAGGCAAAAAAGATGAACATTAGTGCTCCTAGAGCTGTTGATTTGGGGGTACTGGTTGACGAAAAGCTGGACATGAGCCGGCAATGTGCGCTCGCAGCCCAGAAGGCCAACCGTATCCTGGGCTGCATCAAAAGAAGCGTGGCCAGCAGGTCGAGGGAGGTGATTCTGCCCCTCTACTCTGCTCTGGTGAGACCCCACCTGCAGTACTGCATCCAGCTCTGGAGCCCTCAGCACAAGAAAGACATGGACCTGTTGGAGCGGGTCCAGAGGAGGCCACGAAAATGATCAGGGGGATGGAACACCTCTCCTGTGAAGAAAGGCTGAGAGAGTTGGGGTTCAGCCTGGAGAAGAGAAGGCTTCGGGGAGACCTTATTGTGACTTTTCAGCACTTAAAGGGGGCTGATAAGAAAGATGGGGACAGACTTTTTAGCAGGGTCTGTTGCGACAGGACAAGGGGGAATGGTTTTAAACTAAAAGAGGGTAGATTTAGTCTAGCTATAAGGAAGAAATTGTTTACAGTGAGGGTGGTGAAACACTGGCACAGGTTGCCCAGAGAGGTGGTAGATGCCCCATCCCTGGAAACATTCAAGGTCAGGTTGGACGGGGCTCTGAGCAACCTGATCTACTTGAAGATGGCCCTGCCCATGGCAGGGGGGTTGGACTAGATGAGCTTTAAAAAGGTCCCTTCCAACACAACTATTCTATGATTCTATGACTCTATGATTTATTCAGAAGACAAGAAGAATTATTTTAGATCTTTAAAAAAAATTTGAAATAAGTAGGGTTTTCCCCCAGTGAGAGCACAGAAGGTTTTAGCAGATTAACCTCTGTTTATGAAGCTGAATTTCACCAATACTGAGCTGATGATAAATCTATCTTCTGAGTCATTCCTTCATTTTATGACTCCTGGCAACAGTTACTTTCCCTTTCCGTATTTTAGAAGGAAAGGATCATTGAACAAGTGTTAGCAACTACCAATGGGTCTGCTACACTGGTTCTTCTTTTCACTTTTCATTTATTAAAAGGTCCCAGATATGAATTAATTCCTTTTCTTCAATATGTCTTGTCATCTCACCTGTCACCACCACGCAGCAGCTTGATAAATAAGAAGAAGGTCTTTGTTCGCTTTCAGGTTTTCCACATGGCCATCGCCCCGGCCACACCTTCTACTGCACTCTTCAATGTCCTGCACAAAGTGCCTCCTTGCAGTCTACCCAAATATGGGTCTAAAGTTAATACCCACAAGAATATACATGCTGCCTGAACATTTAACCAGTCTCTCCACACAGGAATGGGTGACACCTTCCAGATGGATGTCAAACTTCATCTTCATATGAGGTGTTAACTCTGAGGAATAATAATGACACTTGATTATCAGCACTACTTCTTCATCACTACGGCATGAATGCAAAAAGGCTGATAGAGTTGGCATCAGGAGCCACAAAATACTCCCGAGGGCAGTCCATAGGTAGGCTCTCACTCACTTTAGCTGAGTGAAAGTATGGGAAAGGCCAAGAATATCCCTGGATAAGACCACAACAAATTCAGAAAAGACCTCACTTACTTCAAAACTTAAAGATATTAACAGATACTAAAGAAAGAACTTTGTTTTCAGGTCCAGGAGAGCAGAGGGGAGGAGAGACCTTTGGGAGCAGCTCTAAGGCTTTTCTTGGACAGCTTTTGTGGTGCACTCTTCCCAGCTGTCTGCTAATTAGAAGAGAAACATGAACAAGGTAATGACGCCTGAGCTAAATAAATCAAGAAGTAAGAAGAAACACCAGCAGAGATCCTGAAAATTTCAAAGTGATTAAAACCCAAGAAGTTCTAAGATTTTGCAGACGCGTTTCTGAATGAGACAGAAAAAACAGATGTTCCCGTCCACCGGGATGCTACGCCATGGCGGCACTACGGCATTTCTACATGAGGCGGCTGAAATCCAACCAAGCAGTCTGTAAGCCAGCTCTCTATGTCACCCTTGGCCAGATTTTGCAGTATCCCTGAAGAACTGAAGTCAGCACTTCCTCAGGCCCGGGGCAGCCTCAGAAATAAAGCCAGCCATCAATCCAAAAAGCAGTGCCACCGATATGCTTGCCACTGCATTCCTCCAAGTACATTGGCCCTATGCGATTCGCCAGGCACCACGTGCATTACGAACACTGTAAGTGAAAAATAACAAGAGAGTGCATTAATCTCTGATTAAAATCCTGGGCACATTTATATGTAAATGAAGTGTAGGCCTTGGGCTCGGCAATGTGCCAGCAATGCAAAGGTTGTGTGCTTGTTTCTCTTAAAGGCTTGTTTTCCCTCTTTCCCTAGGAAAATAATGGGATAATGTTTTCTGTATGGCTCCTGCAAGTGGCACACACTGAGGCACTGCATTATGAAGGGTGAAGGCAAAAAAAAAAGGAGTGAGAAGCTAGTGGCTATTTAAGTGGACAAAGAATCGGCAAACTGGATTTCCCTCCTTCCTCTCCCACTGATTTGCTGCACATCTTTCAGCAAACCACTTCAAATGAGGTGGTCCACTCAAAAATTATCTGAAAGTTACGTATTTACTATAGACACGAGAAACCCGAGAGGCTCTTAAAACAAAAAGGGATTAGAGAAAAGCATTATTTCTTTCTTCGCCTCTTTTTTGCCCCCTGTTTGTTTACCTTACACATTTGACAGTACTTTGTGTATAGGTCGCGTGATGAATGGACCTGCCACAGCTCTGCAAGACAGTGTTTACTGGAGCTGTCAGCCCGGGTGTTTACATAGGTGCCCATCGCCATGGATATCTGCTTCACACATATGTTCCTCCTAAAAGTCAGATCATCCTTCATGAATACTCTCAATAGCGCAAACATTGAAAGGAGTTCAGTTCTGTTTAGGTTTTTTCAAGGCAAGATTAAAAGACAACTTGGTGGTCCGTAAGAAGCTGGGCAAGGAAAAGTCAGGGGAGAGTAACGAGGCTCTTTAACCTAGCTGAGAAAAGCAAATTGAGGTCTGATGGCTGGGAGTCAACGGCAGAAAAAGCAGAGTGCAAATACTCAATGCAGAGGATATCTGGCAGAAGCAACGGCTTGCCAGGGACGGGCCAGAATCTCCCATCATTTGGCATCTTGGTACCTAGACAAGACAATATAACCGATTCTTCTACCCAAGTTATTAGCCTAGATGCAAAAAATAAATGTAGCGTGTGATTTTGCTGCGTGACTCAGTAGCCTGTGTTACAAAAGTCGCCAGTGTAAGTAGTCATACTCTCAGTTTCAGCAAATGACGAACAAGATGCGGGGAGATTCCTGCACAGACAGAAAGAGGACTGACTTGGAAGTATCTGCTACTCTTCCAAAAACTTCTATCACACAGAAGTACTACAGAAAATCCCTTAATTATCTCTTTTTCAAAATACTTCATTGGTTTTGAAGGGGGACATCTTGCTTAATACCATCAGCTCAGTTGTTCAATTGAGAAGAGCCTCAGTGACAAGATGTTGCTTGTTCTTCTGATCCCTTTTCAGGAATACGAGCTAACTGCACAAATCTGCATCTCAGACTGGGAAATTAGAAAAGGCCAGATAAGGTGAACGGCCCACTTATTCCCAGAGCCTGACCCAGGAGTGGCCACAGAGGAGGGCAGGAGGAGTGGGAGGCAGCAAAGGCAGAACCTGTCCTCAGCACAAGCTGCAGCGCGGGATGGAGGTGACACTACGGCAGCACGCCCCCAGATGTTCCCAGCTGCCAGAGCGCAGCTTGCCCCTTCCCACCCAAAGCCAGCTCCTCGCTAGTGCAAATGCAAGGCTTAGTGGTTAAAGTAGCTATAAAAATATATAATCTTTAAGGTGACTGAAGGACTAAGGGTGATGGAGGCACCTTTCTGACTCCAGCCCCCGGGGCACCTGCAAGCTCACCCTTAATATGTGCAAGGGCCACGTCAGCTTCTGCCATGCAAAGTGCTACAAAAATACATTTCCAGAGCCCTAAGTCTGCCTCTCCCTCCTCCAGCTTCAAAACAAAGGGGCTCAGTGCAAACCAGCTACAAAGTAGAAGCTGGTTTGTCCCAAATTAAAACGACAGGAATGAGGCAGTCGGGAATGCCTACTGACAGCGAAGTACTCAGGGCTCTGTTTCATCCCTCAAAGGAAGAAAAGAAAAAATCACCGATTCCAAAATGCTACTAATTATTCATGACCCTCATCAAAGACTCTGCATCTCGTGGCAGTAAACACAACACCTTGCTTGTCACCGAGCCGTCAGCCAAAGGTCCTCGCTTGCATTGCCTTGCTGGGAAAAAAATAATAAATAAATGCAGCTTTAGAAGAAAACAGTTGAATAATGATATTTTTTTTTTCAAAATTTGTTGGTCTAAAATATGGAGGGGGAAGAAAGAGTTTACACACCTCATCCAGCTGCACCAAGACGAAGGCTTTACATCCATCTACCCGCGCCCCTGCCCCCGAGCTCCGGCTGGATCCTGCCTCTCCCCCCCATCGTTGCACAGGGGGTCACGGAATGATTTGTGAGTGTAAACACAAATGTCAGAGCTAATCCGGATTCCTTGCATTGAGCAAAGATGTGATTTTTGAAGGACACTCTCAAAAGAGCAGAGAGCTATCATAGGCAGGAAAAGTTTAAAAATACTGCAAACCCATTATTCATCAAACCAACGAAGGTAAAATCAACCAAAATGGCATGATTTGTAGACAGGAATTTCACACCCAATTAAGGAAGAAAATTTATGATTTCAAGAAAGCTAACATTACGCCTAACCCATATATTTTTTTATTTAGGTCCTTCACATAGAATGGCTCTGTGTGTATAAAAGCAGAGTGCATACCTCTTTTAGGAAATATTTATTTCACTATTTCCATTAAGGGTAAACTGTAAATATAACCCACAGGATTAAACAGTTTTAGCATAACGAAGACATGAACCTGAGCACCAATGCCAGACCGATTCAGCACACTGGGGCCACCGAAGCCAGTGGGAATCAGAATAAACCATATATTATATTCACCCCTTTTTTAAGTCTTCTCGAGCCATGAATCACCAGTGCCAGTTCTGAATACGGACGGCGGTATCACATCAGCCACAAACTCAACTGGAGCATGAAGGAGACCTATCGCTCATCCCCCCCACCGCTCGCCGCCGGCAGCTTTGAAAATCAGGCTCCTTACTCTGGTGATTAAATGTTATTTCAGCGCCTTCATTTAAGCCCCCCCATTGTGCAAAGTGTGGCCTCCCATTTTTATTTTATTGCACAAATTCTGTAGGCTTTAACGTATATTAAAACGCAAACCCAGCTCCTATTGAAGTGAATGGAAATATCCCCATTGACTTAAATGGAGATTAGATCATGCCCAGGAACGAGTCCAAAAGCAATGTTAACTTTGTGAGGCTATACATACCTAGAACTTCCTAATATTCTTTTGTTTGGTTCAAATACAAAACATATATAATAAACCATGCTTGTCAAACAATGCAAGACAGGTAACATTCCTGCCTAGGGCTTAACTTTTAATTTTCTCTTCTTTACTGATGTTTTGAATGTACAAATTTACTGTTACCTTAAAATGCAGTTTCTGCAGTGTATATTACGTCTGAGTTCCCAGAGCAGTAAAAGAGAATTAGGAAGCCAATCCTCAGCAATGCTATTTCCACCGACACTGGATTAGCCTGCAAATGTACCTTTTACCGTGTTATTACACACAGTATCATGAATATCACAACCAGCCAGGATCGTGACAAGGACATTCGATATGTTAAAAAATGTAATATATCTGCATGTAATAGATAAGTAGGTAGATAATGTACAGGTTTACAACTCTTACTGGACACGACATGCCACCACGTGTTTCAGGGGCAATTTCAAGTGTGGGCTCTTCCCAAAGGAGGGACCACCGCTGCTGTTGTGTGTACAGCGTTGGCTCTTCAGAGGGGCTGTAAACCGCTCCTGCTCATGGAAGAAACCACCAGCACGCAATGGTTTAGACCAAGCACGGCCAATTGGTCTGAAATCCAGATCAGGTACGTATGGAAACTTCCACTGACCTCTGAGGTCTTGGGCCAGCCAACAGCCCAGCCAAAGTCAGGGATACTTGTGTGACTTGGATGCACAGTGCAATTGCAGATCAGGTCTGGCAGGGGTCATAAAATCAGGCACAGCCCCATCAGCACGGCTTGCACGGGCATGACCGTGACACCAGGCTGGGGGTGGTGTCCTGCCTGAGCACGGACCCTGGCCTCAGGCTGCAAAACGTAACTTCATTTACTACAAGTAAAGGGGAAGTTCAATTAATTAAAGGCAATAATCAAGTTTAGGTCTGGCCAGTGCCCCCTCAAATCAAAGTAATAAGAATAAATATATACGTATGTTTACATATTTGTTGACATTCATATATACAAATATATTAATATTTATGAATGTATGAATATTTATATATAATATATCCATATATATGAATACCAACAAATATGGAGTGTGTGTATATATCTATATATTCATATATACATGAATGATGTGATTCAAAGGGTAAATGTTGCATACCAAACACAGTGCCACCCACCATAGGGACTGGGTTTTCTCAGGGCTCTGACCGCAGCTCCCCGGGTGTCCCAAAGCAGACACCAAGGCTGTGGGACTGCTGCCACGAGGGCAGACTTCCCAGTAAAGCAGCATCTTAATGGCTCTGAAATAGAGGCATATCTCAGATTAGGTGCTTGACCTCCCAGGTTACTTATATTTTGAGTTTTGAGATGAGATTCTTCCTTCTTTACCTTCAAATGACTTAAATTCAATGTGGCTGGTTTTCTTTGCTTGCTTTATTTGGGGCAGGGGGGAAAGGCTTACAACTTCACATCAAAATGAGCTATCACTTAAATACGACATTTTCAAGGTCACTTACACATCCATTTCAGAGCAATTTCCCAAACATATCATCAAGACACTGAACCAGAGGCTTAGTCAAACAAATTCTCTATCTTCTTGCATTTATGAATTAAATGAAATAAGATGTGCCAACATTTTCACCTGACTAGGCTTTATTATGGTTTCTGTATCGTCCATCACATCCCTCTACTTATTTAAAGAAATATCCATATTCATCTCGCTTTAATATTTTTTGCTTAGGGGAAAAAAATAATAAAAATAATCTTTCATGGATAAAAAAAAATACACAATGGACAACTCTGGAAGAACCAAATTAGCTTCAAAAGCACAAATACTCTAAAGAAACCCTTTCATTTATGAATAATCTCTGTCAAAGCTTAACACACTCCATCACTGCCGAACAATGCAATAAAACCCTGCAGTAAAACCAGGCGGAGAGGAGCCATGAAGCCCCAGCGATGACTAAACCGCTGCCACATATACCGTTTCCTACTCACTACAACCGCTTGAGAACAACGGGACAAACCGTGATGCTGAATGGGATGCGCTGTGAGCCCGCGTGGCTTGAGCCGTGTTGTTCAACTTTTATGAATGTGGGCTGCTGCTGGCATCCCTTTAACCCAGGTAGATCCACCCTCCTCTTCGGTCTCAGAGGCACAGCAAAATACGATGCCTACCTATGGGATGAACTTTGTGCTATTCGCTGGACATGCGCAGGCTCAACTTTTCAGCCAAAGGGGCAAGAAGAACGAATGAAAAGTGCAATTTTGCAACTATGGCAGGTGTCGTGCAAAATTCACATACCCCAAGCTTTTATGAAGGCTTGCAGGAAGATCTACTGTGGGAAAACATGCTTAATGTAACTCAGAAGAACAAACAGTTGATGGTGTAATTCCACCATCAGTTCTATTGACTACACTTTTTTTTAATACTTTTTTTAAAGCACTTGTGGCTACTTCGGTATCAATACAGGCTGGGGGATGAAGGGATTGAGAGCAGCCCTGCCAAGAAGGACTTGGGGGTACTGGTGGGTGAAAAGCTGGACATGAGCTGGCAATGTGCGCTTGCAGCCCAGAAGGCCAACCGTATCCTGGGCTGCATCAAAAGCAGCGTGGCCAGCAGGTCGAGGGAGGTGATTCTGCCCCTCTGCTCCGCTCTGGTGAGACCCCACCTGCAGTGCTGCGTCCAGCTCTGGAGCCCTCAGCACAAGAAAGACATGGACCTGTTGGAGCGGGTCCAGAGGAGGCCACAAAAATGATCAGGGGGATGGAACGCCTCTCCTGTGAAGAAAGGCTGAGGGAGTTGGGGTTGTTCAGCCTGGAGAAGAGAAGGCTTCAGGGAGACCTTATTGAAGCCTTTCAGTACTTAAAGGGGGCTTATAAGAAAGATGGGGACAGACTTTTTAGCAGGGCCTGTTGTGATAGGACAAGGGGGAATGGTTTTAAACTAAAAGAGGGTAGATTCAGACTAGATGTAAAGAAGAAATTGTTTACAGTGAGGGTGGTGAAACACTGGCACAGGTTGCCCAGAGAGGTGGTAGATGCCCCATCCCTGGAAACATTCAAGGTCAGGTTGGACGGGGCTCTGAGCAACCTGATCTACTTGAAGATGTCCCTGCCCATGGCAGGGGGGTTGGACTAGATGACCTTTAAAGGTCCCTTCCAACCCAAACTATTCTGTGATTCTATGATTCTACTTGGTTTCCAGCCACACACGAATTGCAAACTGTGAATTCTCTTCAGTATTATAACACCTCTGTATGCATTTATCCCTCTGTATCTGTTTGTCCCTACAGCAAACGATGAGTTCTGCTTTATTTTCTGAGCTCCGTTGGGATTACAAAACTCTTGTGTGCCTTGTGCCCACCTCTGCAGCCTTCCCAACCAAACCAAACGTGGGGATGGTACCAGCAGAAACCCTCACGTTGCTAGCACCAACGATGAAAGCTGTTAAACCTCGCTAATAACCTGTTTGTAGGGAGGCATTTTTTCTCAAAGGGTCTGGCTAATGCCCAGAATAACCCAGATTTTCTGTACATCCTCCTTAGTAGATTAATAAAGAGATGAAAGTCTGACCCATGTGTCCTCTGCCAGGAGGACTGAGAAGCTATTTTAAGAAGAAGGGTTTGCTCCTGATTATTTTAGAAAGAAGATCAGAAGTGGAGCAAAGCTGAAGCAGGAAGAAGAGATGGAGAAAAAAGGCAAAGGATGCTCAAAAGGATTCTGATAAAAGTCCTGGCAAGGGACTTCTGTGCAGGGTCCTCTTCCTTTACACGGAGCTCTGTATCTTTTGTACTGCCTACAGTTTGAGAGATTGTTTTGGGAACCCTTCTGCAACATCTGTGCCGATCTGCTTCAGCTGCTTTGTACTGGTGGCGAGGGAGGTGGAGGGAAGCGGAGGCAGCTCTGCAGGGGAGCCTGGTTGCTGGGGAGGCTGCCCTGGGGAGCGAGTGATCCCTCACACCGAGGAAGGCAATGCTGACCTTACCTAGGCTCAAGGACAACACAAACGGGCACTGGCTCTTCTGATGGATCTCAGCACCGAGGAGTGTTGGCCTGGGATGGTTGGCCAGAGCAGACAAGGGAATATTCCACCTAGTAAATGCCTTTCACCTTTTAGTTATATTATACTGGGAATAGAGTATTATTACATGTTATAATGGAAAGAGTAATCCTTTTTTTCCCCCCTTTCTTGCTGTTTCTTTCAGCCCACAGCAAATGGGCAACACTATGAAAAGAGTAACAACATTAACCCTGAAATCTGCCTTTATCTTTCTCTCTATCCAAACATAAGCCCAGAGGAGCAGTCAAAAAGGAGAGAAAGAGTGCCTCTAGAAAGGATTTGATAGCCACGCTGCACTTGAACATGAACACCGCAGGGAAGAGGGGAGTATGATGCTCAGAGCAAGCACCAGAGCACCATTTAACCCCCCTGCACAGCACAGCTGCACTCCCTCTGCTTGGAGGTACCGTGCAGGACTCTGGAGTCTACTTTACAAAGCATGTCAAAAAACTGGAGAAGATGTAAAAAAACAAGAGCTCCACAAACAATATGAGAAGCAGAGACAATGATTCACAGTAAGAGAGTTCAAGATTTCGATCTGCTAAGCTTATTAAAAGGAAGATGGAAAAGCAACTTGATTAGAAAATCCATGTAAAGTTCATGGGGAAATATTATTGGGAAGGGCTCTTTAATCTAACAAAATAAGGTGGAGTGACATCTAATGATTGGAAACTGAAGCCAGGAAAAATAAAATTAGCAATCAGCTTGATGCCCTTCTTTATTATTTATTTTTTCTAAAGCGGGTGATTAATTACCAGAATAATTTCTTCCTATCTCTAGATACCTGCAAATGAGGGCTACAAGCTGTTGGGGCAGAAACATTTCATGGCAAATATACGTTATGCTTTAGTCAGAGAAAAACCACTCCGTATAAAGAGGTACAAAAGTGATATGTAATAGACAGTGATATAAAAGGGACAAAACCAAACAATCTGGTCTCTTCTGGCCTTAAGCACTACAGATCTGTGAACACTGTCCAGCTGTTCTCTCCAAGTAGCCTGGAGGGAGGAGGTTCACTGGATGGTGCTGGGCTGCCGCAGTGCTTCCAACCTGCCCAGCCCCACTCCCACGGTCACTCTTTTGTTGTCCCAACAGCCTCTGCATTGCCATCCCCAAGCAGGGGAGAAAATACACCTAATGAAAAAACAGCTCCTTCCCCACCCTGAAATCCTTGTCATCCAAATAGTTACGGTTGTTGAAAGGTATTGTGTCCTTCGCTGGATGGTAATTTGTGATTCAAACTGGAAATTTCACTGAATACAGAGAAACGGGTGGTTCCCGGGCAGGCAGAGCGTCCTGACGTGGGCCAGGCGTAAAGCAGCCCAGCACTGCCTGGGTGGGTGCCCGCAGAACACGATGCAGATCCCAGCTGCCCAGAAAGTCATTTCACTTCACTTTTCGTAAGGTAATAAGCCAGCAGCTTGCTGGTGTCTTCTCCCTGTCACATACGAGGGCAAGCGAGAAACTGAAGAGCCTCTTCTACAGATGTGAGCAAGGCATTAGGAGCAGCACATCTGCTGGCCGTGGCCACCGGTGAGCCTGGAGCAACGTGCACCACTTCTGTCCAGGCTGAGGACCAGGAGAGATGTACCGCGGGGGTGGCAGGCAGTGAACAACCTGGTCCCCTTCTGTGCTTGAGGAGAAACTCTCAGATTACAAAAGGCTCTCAGGCAGCCAACCTTGTGGCTTTGCAAGAACAATCGATTGCCCTTGTGTTTCTTAGAGTGAATTTTCCAGTGGATAAGGGCTCTTCAGGCTGTATATCTTCACCAATACTGTTCACGATGCTGTAGCAGCTGTTTTGAAAGGCAACACACTTTGCATTTCACTGTGAAACGCGGACTGGATGCACTGAAGCCTGAAGTTTCATCTAGACCCATTTGCAAGACTTTCCCCAGGTCTCGAAAATGTAAGTTTTTCCTCTGTATCACACTGGCTTTGTGTACATGGGCCAGGGTATGCAACAGCCAGCATGTCAAAAAAGAGGTGACTTGTTTTGAATCAGGACCACTGCTCTAAACTGCCCAGAAGCAAAGCATTTCATTTTTTCTTAAGTATGCTTTTAGGCATACTGTCTCCTCTCTTCTCTAGAGAGGCTGAGGAAGAGACCCCCCCTTTCATCCTTCATGTCCAGAGGGTGTAAAACCATCTCAAGCTGCTGCTTCTGCTCTGGGCAGAAGTTTTGATGACTACCGCAGAAAAAAATGCAAGAGAGTTACCTGGAGGCCAAAATTTTTAGTTCAGATCACCTGTCAACGTCAAAAAGATTAGGAACATCTCTTGCCGTTCTCTTCAGAAAGGATGGGAGTTGTTTCCCTTGTTGAACAGACACAAGAGTGGCTCTGGTCGCACTCCTAAGCACAAGAATGGGTCTTACACCCCAGACCTCTTTCACTAACGGGGAGTTACCCTCCACAGAGCAGTCCCCCTGAGACACCCTCTGCATGGATGCTGAACCTCTGCAGGGAAACCACACTGGCATCGTGTTTTCACCCACACTGTCATTTCGGCATTACCCCAAGGAGGGCTACAACCATCTGCAGATGGTTGGTAACTGATGGTTGAGAAGCTGATATCTACCAATTCATACCACAAACCACACGGCAAACTCCTGATGCCCTCATCTGAGCTGGCACGCTAGAAGACCACTAATGAACTGTGGTCTTTCATTAACTGAGACCTGAACTTGGAGACTTGCAGAATTAGCAAAAAGGACAGGACAGTCCAGTCCTTGACTATCCGCTGAATTTAACTGTAGCCTTATTGAAGTAACTGCAGAGTTTAGTCTTTCTTTTGAAGCCCAAATGGGCAGGCTGAGGAGCTGCCTACTTAGAAATCGTCAGCTTCCAAGTCACTTTTTGCACAACTTGACTGGCCCAAAAATCCTGCCCTGAATGTAATTCAAATACTCTCACCTTCCTTAAAAGTTTGGGGTTTTTTTAATGATCTTACTTTCTGTGGAAGACAGTAGGCTGCTCCTGCAACTTTCTTTGAACCTCCTTTTCTCATTTCCCAACATCTACTCCAACAGCATACATCTTTCACCAAAACCAGTCATCAGCGTTCAAAGATCGCTCACAACTAAGCTGACTCTCTCCTAGTACGGCAAAAATATTCACAGAAATTGCCAAGAGCAATCCCAGATGCTTCTAAGCATCTTTCTAATAGGAAGGTCTTAGAGACAGCTACAAGCTTTGCATGGGAGGCACCTCACCTACAGCTGTATCTGTGATTGCAAAAAGTAAAATAACTAGAACTCATTTTCATGCTGGATTTTTTCCAAAACCCCTTGAGCAACCTCGCAGTAACTCTGCAGGAAAAAACTGCACATGATCATTAAGATAGTCAGAACTTTAATTTTCTACCTTGCATAGAGGAAATGGAGCTGGCAAACCTAGCATAGACCCTGCACAAGCAGACCATAATTATACTTCTGTTTCACTCTCCATACTCTGTGTGATAATAAATCCAAGGGTCAAAGAGTATACGGGAATATGCTGGAGTATATTGGTGGAAAGTGCCATTCTTTTAATCTTAGGGAAGCATTAGTCTGACATTTATCTTCCACAGGTAGGATACTCTTCTTCAGACAAGAAAACAGAAGGGAGAAGGAAGCTGAGATAGACAAAGGACCATGGCAAATCAGAGCAGTATGATAAAAGCCTTAATGCAGACAACCCTACCGTGATCATTGGGAATGGTGCCAGTAACTCGGTGGGTGCTTCCTTTTGGCTCTGAACAGAGTGAATCAAATAAATCTGCTGTGGCTGCCGCTCTCCGAAGTATAGCCTTTCATGTAAGACATAAAACTCCGGCCCTTATCCCACCAGAGTCCTCTGAAGTCAAGGTACTTTCTGCCAGCTTTCCCTGCCCCTTTTTCCAGGAGATGCCGCGGCTCTAGCCAAGACACCGGGAGGCAAAGCGGGCAGCCTGGCACCCAGGGGTGCCGAGACGTCGGCATCCGCCCAGACGCTCCCTTGCTTATTCGGGGCAAGGCTCAGATGCACTCGGTAGGAGCAAGTGTGGCATTCCCCAGCTGGCGTATACGTACATGCACATATACTGCAGCAGCTCAATTTTAGAGTGTTTTATGATGAGGCGGACTAAGCTCCCTAAAGGGGCGGGGAAAGTCAACATCTTGATAAAGTAAATAATGAAATGTTGCAGTACCAATATACGCCATGTGATCCCCTGAGGGAAACCACAAGCATGAGCCCTAATGAAATAAGACACAGAAAATAAGGGCTTTGCTGTGGACACAGCCCTTACGTGCTCATTACGCACCACAGCGATTTCTATCCCTTTATCACACTTACTCATCTCAGTGAAATGTTGTATATATGTACAGACAGATACGATATGTGTAAAAATACATACACATACACTTGCACATAGATATATTCTAAATGAAAGAGGGCAAAAGCAAAAGTGATTTATTTGCAATTCTGTAAATGGACAGACCATAAATGCAAGTATGCTTTCTCTGCATGGATTGCCTTACAAATCCATCATGGTATGCAATTTAAAGCTTTCATAAACACTTAGCATTTGAATTTGCATTTGTGAATATTTTAGCTCTTAAAAATGTCCTTCTATTTTATGCTTTAAGTTCTTAAACACTCAGTAATACCAGTGTGGGCTTTGCCTAGGGCTAATCGATAGAAAAAGACACTTAAGACAGAAAAAGTCTATTTGTCTATTTATACACGATTTTGAAATGAAGATTATATTTTCCCTGTTTGAAATGCAGCAGTATGAGCAAATCACAAAATTGAATTTAATTATTTATTTATACTGCAACTTTGCCGACTGTGGAAGCAATAAACCTAGCCAAACAAAACCCAGGAAATTATCCCAGATCCCAGAGCAGGAGGAAGCATGGTTCCCTCTAATTGAGTTTCCTTCTTTCTTATCTTCTCGAGATCCCTTAGATTGTTTTCCAATTTTCATTTCCATTTCTTCCATTAAATGCCTCTAACCTATGACCTCCATTTACTGCCACCCATTTATCTTCCATTCTTAATTGAGATGTAACGTGTCCACTTGTCCAGCGCTGAGCACTAAAACTCTGACAGCACGCTTGATAAATGCTGGCTCCTTCAGGAGAGCTAACTTGGGAAAGTGCTGTTCAAAACTCTAGTCTTGAACAGGTAAGTCTGTTCCATGAAACTTGAATTTCTCTTATAAACATACCGTGGTGAGGACCAAAACCCAATAACAAATAATAATATCTTTGGGTTATTTGCTTTTTCTGCTACAAGATGGAATTAGATTTGTTTTGACCCTGGGAGGGTACGGGGTGACAGGGCCAGTGGGAAGAAAACATCTAAGGCAGCTTTCAGCAGTCAATCATTTTTTACTTTCAAATACAATAATTTTAAACGTGGTGCTTTGCAATCAAACTCCCTCCCCCGAGATACAGTGTACAGGAATTTTTGAAGGATGGTATTGTTTAGAAAATAGTCATACCTTATACAATATCATTTCAGGAACTCTTGACGAACATTAATAAAACTCCCAGCAGCCAGGTGCTTCGGCACCCATTTAACAGAGGGGGAAGCGCAGCATCAGAGTCAGACACACAACGGAAGGGAAAGATTAAAGCTCCAGCTACCAAGCAGTCATTTTAATCTCACAGAGTAATGCTAAAGCAGGAGAGAACCAAACAGCAATATCTTAGCCTCTTGGAGCAGTAAAGTAAAATTAATACAGCACCCCAGGCTACTATTAAATTGTAAAATTTAAGAAAACATATTGTGGTCAGGCATTCAACCTCTCAAAATAAGTAGATGAATCACTCCATGCTTATTCTAAACAACTGAATGTTTGCACCAGTGATACCAAGTAAAACACAAATTCGCTGGGATCCTGAAGGCAAACATCCAAGAGGAAAATTTTTCATTCAAAACCATCATACCAAGGACTAGGCTGGAAAGCCCCGTGGCCGAAACGTCTGAACGGAGCGCACTCCTATTTCATACTCCAGAGGTATGACTGCGAATGGTGCTGACATACCCCAGACAGCTTTAATATAAGGTTAAGGCTTGGTACTGATAGACTGATAGTTGTGGCAGTAAGGCGTGGAGAAGGCTACATGAACTGCAGCAGGGTGGCCGTGCCCGAATGCTGCCCAGCGGCAGCACAGCCACACCGCTGCATGAGGAGCACCAGGCATCTCCTCAAACGCTCCCGGGGTCAGTCCAAAGCGGAAAAACATATCCAAGGAGGTTGGAGCACTTTAAGTAATGTCTAGAGGCAGCCAGGAACAAGAAATACGGGCCACTCTATCTTACTTTCTGAAAGAAGGTGACAGGCAAACCAGCTCTTCTCCCTGTTTTGCAGTAGAGTCTCCAAAAACTGAACCAAGGAGTACTTTGCTATATATGGGTGCCATTCACACATGCAGGACACTGACAATCGGGTATCTACGTGGCTCCCAGCTAAGCAGAATATTAAACTTTATATTACAGCCATTTATAAGTTGAACACTATGCTTTAATTACTCCTGCTATCTCTCCGTGCCTGGACGTCTGAGGGCCGCAATGAATCCCACCTCAAGACCATGTCACCCATCGCCTGCATGGCCCAAGTTGATTCTCAAAGGCTTAGGTCTGGATAGCTGTTGGCACAGGAACGAGTTAGTTGAAAGGACCTCTTTTAACTAGCACTGTGACCATGCCAGTGAATGGCAGCACAGACTTTGCCTTAATCCCAGTTTGCAAATCCAAGCGGAACTATGCTGTCAAGGTTTCTGATCCTACACGCCATCAGAGAAGATCCTGGGAAGACAAGACAGCGTTACCCCAGCTGGTCAGTAATTTTTAAGCAACACACTGCGACAGGCAAAGCAAGGTCTGATGGAACGGTTCTTGCAAGGGACTTGAAGGCACAACCAAAACATAAGGCAGAGGTTGAGAATGAGGAGAGTCCGTGGATGTTCACTGCAGAAAGCATCTCTCCAAGGACAAACAAGAGGGGAAGCGGCAATGGCACTGCAACGACATTGGCATTCCCAGCATGAGCGCGCCTCAACGCGCTCACTACCAAACAAGCATCTGGTGCCACCTAATTAAAACACCAGTTCCAGGAGGTGACATCCAGCATCATGAATCAAATGAAACATCTGCTAATTCTTACAACAGCCAGACAAAACAAGCCTAAAAAAGGCAAAACAAACACGCGCACACACACATTACTAACTTTGGCACTGACATCCTGACGAACATAAGAACCACATAAAATTTCCACATTATTAAACAGTGCATCTTCAGTTTAACTGATCGACTGTGCAAATTCGCTGCAACACATGCTCAGCTGCTCAACGGGCAAAAATGGATCAAGTTTTACGAAAGTGGGTGAACACGCCTCACCACACAGCATTGCACCGCGGAGGGGAAGCCTCCCTCGAGCTCACGCAGTCTAATGGCACAGGCTATTAACTCAGATGATTAAAGGACTGGAGACTGCAGAAATCTCAATACATGCATGGCCTATAATAGCAAAATGCAGGGTGTGCTTTCCCCAGTGACAAACAGATGCTTTATTTTTATTTCCGCTATAAATAATTGGGGTTTTTTAATAGGTATAGATAATCAGGCATTTACATGGTTTCCAGCAGAGCAGCAATATTAAGCTACTACGTTACAGCCATTCATAAACGGAATACATCGCTGAAATTACTTTTTACTGTCATTATTATCCAACAAACTCTACAATATGCGTTGTTACCGCAGCAGTAAAATGATTAGATTCTGAACATTGCTGGAAATCTGTAAGTAACACCACAGAGGTGAACCCTTAGTGAAATCAAGTATTGAAGAAGAACTTCGGATCATCTCTCCTGCTGAACCCTGTGGGCTCCTCCCTGACAGAGTAGGGACACAGTTCATGGACTCGGTTCTGCTGTCTTTTACACCATTTTTTACACCACCACCATTTCATGTACATGGTTTAACCCTACAAATGAGCCTACTGTACACGTATGTAATGGCATTTCTCTAAGTGCCTCATTTCAATACATAATCTCATTAGCGCTTTGTTTATCCTTGCCTTCCCTCTTCCCATTACTCTTACACAAATTTGTTGGCTATCTTGCTTTGAAGTTATCTTTTTTTTTGCTCTACGATAAGACTGTAGAAGCAGAGGCTGTGTTTAACCTGAATGAACCCTCTGGAATATAACTTCGTCTCCTTGCTCTGTTACTGATTTTTAAGCAGCATTTTGTATGAAAGAGGTAATCAGAAACCGAGCAAAAGGACAAAAGATATTCTGCATCAACCCCAGAGATGGCTAGGTCAATATGGAGCTAAGGGCGGAGATACATGAAGGCAAAAGGAAAATCCTACAGTAACCTTTAATGAACTATCTATGCTCAGTCAAAAAAAAAGAGTTGGGTTTGGGTTCCACCACCCCCCCCGCCATGATGGAGAAGAAATTTCAGGAAGGGATAATACACAAGCTGATTGCAGCAACTTGCAAATGAACTAGCAGGGGGTGTCTGGGAATAGATACCAATTTCCATTCCAACCGGAATGGAAGTTTCTATATTAAAGGGTATTATTTCTGAGCAGTCAGCACAGAAGGAGAAGCTGATGCCATAAAACACGTGAAATTTCTAAGTGATCAGGACCAGAAAGAGAAAAGGAAAGTAACTGAGGCTGCAGCCTTGCTAAATACTAAGATGGGGGGATATGGAGAAGACACAGCTGCCAAGGCAGTTGCTGAACAACACACTTCAGAGATAAGAGGCACCAGCAATTCTTCGAAGCAATTGTAGCTGCCAAGAGCTACAGAGAAAAGAGTGAATTGAAGGGATAGAAGGGTCAACTGCAGTGAATACAAAAACAAGTCAAGGCCAAGGACAGGCATGACGCTTTGGGATTTGGCCAGGAGGCGATAATTTCTGGGTTTAGTCAATCGCAATCTCAGTGGAGTAGAGAGGGCAGAAACTCGATGAGAAAAGAGAGTTGGCAGCGGAAAGATGAAGGCAGCCAGAATACAGAGCAGGAATAAGGAGCTTGGGTAGAAGAGAAAAGGAGAAGGGGCGCCTGGCAGCGGCAGATATGCTTGGAGAATTGTGGGTTTTTCCCAGTCCAGGGACACAAAGGCAGATCTGAAAGTTGAAGTGATGCCAAGAGAGAAAAGAGGGTTAAGGGAGGTGGCAAGAACGGCAACGACTGAAAAAGGTTACAAGGGACCGAAGGAGCAGCTCAAGAGAGCAAGTCAGGAGCAGGAAGAATGAGGTTTGTCCATCGCGGGGCTCACATGAAAGAGCAAAGAAAGAGAATTTCCATCCCAAAACACTGTCCTCAGCCAGGGGGAAGAGCTGTGCCCTCCTACTGCATCCTCCTCTGCTGGTCCTCTGCGGTCTCTGTGTGTCAGCAGTTTGGGAAAAGGCTTTCCAGAATTTCTCAAAGAGCAATGGCATCCTTTCACATCTTCCGTTTTAAAATCTGAACTAGATTTATATAGCACCTAGGTTAAACAAGGTATGGTATATTCTTATTTTATCTTCCTATCCCTTCTAGTTTAAACTCTGTCTGGCTGTAAGAAGCAATGACTTTGACTTGCTGCCATCTGCACTTATTACATCGACAGAGGAATACCACGTACCAGTCCCGAGAAGTTTATTTGCCTGAATTTCCATTAAGACTACGGCAATAACCTCTAAGCAAATGTTGCATGAAATCATAACGCCATTCACACCGATGCTAAATCTCTCATGCCCTCTGAAAAAATCCAGATCTCACCCTCTGGTTTTAAAAGTCTTCTGTAAGGGCAGCTATAAAACTTCTCCTCTGGTCATGATATCATATATGTGTCAACCAAATCACTGTTCACACTTGATATATTTATTATCAACTTCAGGATACAATTTCTTATGCTATTTACAGAATACAAAAGTATGCTATGACTAGACAAGGACAACAGCATTACAACCACAATTACAACACAGCTGCACTTACTGACCCCAGCAACAAAGGAAGAGTTGGAGGGAAAATATGTGTAATATTTTATATCCTGAACTAATTAAAGATCTCATTCCCCAAACAGCCAGATAGCAAACATAAGCAGTGCCTCCAGATGAAGGATTCCTATTTTGATGGTTATTGTAATGAGCACATTCCCAAAGGAAACAGCCAATAAAAAGCATCTTCTATCTGGAGGATGCTGAATGAAAGTTGGACTTTTCTTAATTTTACAGCAATTCCTTATTGCATCATATCAGCCTCCGCCAAAGGTCTCAGTTCAATTTTTCTGTAATGAATTTGGAGACTCAAAAGAAAAATTCCATCCCATCTTAACCGGCTAAATTTCTCTCCTTAAGCTGACAATGATTACGAATGAAATGCTGTTTTTACATCACTGTATGCAGTTTTAATTAAAATTTATTAACTTGAGAGAAACTATCTCCTTATCACCAACAGATACTAGAACAAAAATGCCTTTTATTGTGTTATTAAACTTATGTTTCAGACAGAACCATCACTACTGTACACTCTAGCTCAATTGCCTAGTGGCAAATTAGACTGATCTTTTTCTTCTGCCCCCTCCTTTCCTTTCATGTGCATTGTGCCTTGGGCAAAAAAGATAACACTAGTGCTTTCTGCAAGATTTTATATCTACTGCCTGATGTGTCTGCTGAATTACACACAGCTTTCCTTATCAAATTGCTGGACCACTTAGGAAAAAAAAAACTATGTACCTTGCCCACCTCTTATAATAAAACAGCAAATGCCAGGGTTACGATGCACCAAGCCCTGGACCACATGCACACTGAACGGATCTTTGGAGTCACTATTTTAGAAATGACAGCTGGAGTTAAGAAAGCCAGAGGGAGAGCACATAAAAGAAAGAAAAACTTTTAAAAAGACTTTTAGAAAAGGAGAAAATTTAAAATGCCAACGAGTATTATGATGGGGGTTAGGCAGTAGGGAATGATAAAGGGAACTGGAAATATAAGCTGTAAACCAGGAGAACACAATACTCCAAAGTACAAATGGGAAGAGTTGAACATGTTGGGTAGATTGGCTGAGATGATGTGATGAAGAGAAGAGTTACTAGTGACCTGACTAGTACCTTCAGTGACAAGGAGGAGACAGAAGAAATTAAGAAACTCCCTCAGAGAATCTGTTCGAGGGGCTTGAAGGGACATGCTGGAGGTGTGATTACAAATGAAACTCCTTAATCCGGGATAAGAGCGATGAAGAAGAGGATGTCACTGGAGCAGGAATCAGACTGAAAAGAGAAACTGGGGGAGGAGGTGAAAAAAGACAGAGATTTTCCCATCTATGGCAGAAGAGAGCCGTGGGACCAAAGGCTGGTCAGCCAAGCGAGGCAGGATGGTGCATGGCCAAAAATGAGAATAGAAAGGAACCAGCAGTGCTCTCAGCAGTGTAACTCTTAAAATATGATTTTACAGGTGGGTTTTATTCATGATGTCTCTCTTGCATGAGATAGAGAGGAATGGGGACCACAAACAGAGACAAATACAACTACCATGACCACTTAAATCTTTTTTCCTTAAAAAGCCAAACTGAAAAAAAACCGGCAGAAATGGCAAGGAGGTGAAGGGAAGGTTTTTCTCCTTGGTGGAGAGGAGACAGGGGCTTACTTTGGCACTGGACAAAGCACAGACAAGCACAAAAAGGAGAGGCTTCCCAAAGGGGGAAGGCTCACTGGGCTGAAGTGGTTAAAGAAGGAATAGAAAGATTATGAAGAAAAGCAGAGCAAGGAATCGAATTGCTTCAGTGATTAAGGACATTCAAGGTGAGAGACAATGCACTGGAATAGCTATTTACCATAGCAGATTGAGTGGAGCGGGATCATTTACGTGGGCTTTGAAAAACAGTACAAACACAGCAAGCAATTACACCGCAATAAATAAACCAGTAGCACACGTGCAAATGAGGACGCCTAACAGAGTGTGCACAGGAGATATGGCAATTGCCAGGAGCCTCGATAATCGCTCCCCGGAGCCCAACTCTGAGGGGCCCTGGGGGTGGAACAGGGATGCTGTTTCCATCACGGGCAGAAGGAAGCAAGCGCTGCCCTGCATAGCCCTTCCTCTGCTAACCTGCTGCACGCAGATACAGAAAGACAAATGCCTAACCTCGGAAATAAAAGGATATTTCCAATTCCCTTTCTCACCTCCTTGAAGATAACCTGCAAAGTTATGCAAACACTGAGTTAGTCCAGGTTGCTGATCATGAAAATCAATCCACCTCCGTTTAATGGGATTTGGCAACTAGCCACATCCAGGTTCCAGTAATTTGTTATGGCTTCCTAACCAGCTCTCAAACAATATTGTGAAAGCACAAATATTTTCAAAATCACAACCCTTCCTCCTGCAACGTGGTGCTTATCCCACCGTTTATAGCTAGTACAGACTCAAGAAGACCTCTGCCCTACACGTGGATGCCCTACCCTGTGTATGTGCCACCAGCCGTGGTAAAACATCTCTGAGTTTGATCTCATGGCTATTTCCATATCAGCTTTTAAATCAACTTTTCAGGTTGTCCGAAAGCCCACACCAAACTCCCGGCAATCTCACCACCCGTTCTGGCTGGTAGCTCTCCACAACACACCAGTACATCCCAGGCCGTGCCTTTTCCACAGAGAGCACGCTTCTTGCCAGGAAAGGTTGAAAGTTGATAAAGACAATCAGTTCATCATATTTAAGTAAAACCTAGGCACAAAACCACAGCAATATGAGACAAAAAACCTCTCCTCTGTATCTCTACCCTTAGTTTGAGTTCAGGAGCTCTCAGGTGAGGGCTAAAGCTGAGGGTGATCTCAGGCACTGTAGACAGCATTTCCCAGTGAGAGGATGAAGTTTAGAGAATTAATACTTATTTTATTCAAAATTCGTTATTTTTACTCCTTTTTGACAGGGCTGATGATGGAATGCAAACCAAAAGTGTCCTTGACTTCATGGCTTCCCTGGAAGTTTCTAAGCAAGTCTAAAAACCTCTTTTATTTCAAAACTCATTTAAGGCACTTCTTTAGGTACTGGCTCTTCCTTTGGCTGCTTAGTGTCTGGGAGATAAACGGGATAGCTTTACGCCTAGCTGAAAAGAAATCACACTGGACCCAAAAGATGGACTCAACGTGATGATTCCTCAACCCTTGTTGGCTGCCCCTCTCCAAGCACCGGCTGAATTGTAGCTGTACGGTTGCGCTGGAGCTTTTTGCAAACGATTGCCTGTCAGAGTCGCTCCGGAGGTGTGCAGCATTTCGCCTTCATCGCCTCCCTCCCAGCAGCATCTCCTCCTAATAACCTGCAATTTATATGTGCACTAAGCACTTACCCACACGGCATTTCTGGGACTCCCACATTCATGTTGCAAGGTGTCTCTAAAAATCCCATCGCCTAAATTAATAGCCCAAATGAGTGTTTGACATTATCAGGACACCTTCTACCTACCTTTTGCCCATTTATGATGAGGCTGGCAGGCGGGGGAGGAATCTTACCTTCTCAGAGGTATAGCCTATATGCAACTGCACTCACTGAGCTAAAGAAAAGCCTTTGTCTTCTTTACTCACAACCATCACAACTTTGTCAAACTGTCTGTCTTAACTGAAAACAATCCACACATTGATTGGCACTGGGATGGGTTTTAAAGCTGGCAGGAGGAAAAGTATTTCCCCACTTGCAAGCTCAGTGAATTTGACAAAGAAATGTGCTTGGACAGCTACAAGTCTCTTTTTACAAAGTCAGTTTTCAGAATAAAATCACCCAGTAAAGGCTTTTTCCTGACAGTCACAAATAATTCCAGCAGAATAGTTATAAAGTGTCTAAAAGATGTTTTAACCCATCTTGAAGAACCTGTATGACATCTTTGGCTGTCATGAGAAGGATTAAAAACATGGTTACCGGCACGAGGAGTTACTCTTGGAAACTGGAATAACAGGCACACCAAAAAGATACACAGAAAAAAGCAGCAAAAAAAAAAAAAACACCACAGCTGCGGGAGCCTCTCGTGATGAGTCCCCAAAGAAGAGGCTACAGCACCTTTCTCCGACCCAGGAGCTGGGCGTTATGCATCGTCCCTAGGACTGAGAAACCCCAGGAGAAACAAGGTGCTCGTGTCCCCACCTCAGCCACACGTAGCTGTCGAGAAGTAAGTGACACTTCACTGAAGAGAAAAAAGAAGAAACCGCAGCAATGCACTTCACTTCTCTAACCTGAATACACTGGGGAGAGGCAACTAAAAACTAGCCACGCAGTCAAAAAAAGTTTTAACCTTTCGTTAATCAATGCTTCAGCTCCTCCAACTCCAAAAGCCTCTCTAGGTACCGTCTTGCCTTCTTGCCCCTCCAAAGCACACGTCTCCGTGCTGACCACTAACATGCCATAGCCACCTAGCCACACCAAGTCTGAAGTACAAAACGCAACCACACAAACCACAAACATATAGAAAGCCTGCATTCAAGCTTACCATCATTACTTAATCACATGTTAAATGAGCTAGGAATTAACAGTTAACACATGAAAAAAGTTGGCTTTCCATCAAAAGCAATTATAATTAATTCCTAAGAAATGTATTTCTGGATGCCAAATCAGATGGAGGAATCAACTGGGGGATAGATACACTCCTTCCATAGCTCCACTCAAAATTCTAATTAAGACCAGAAATACAAAAGTGGTTGTGGTGGAAAGGTTAATAGAAGAGGAGGAAATCTCAAGAGAAACCATGCCAGATATTCAGTCCCTCTTTTTGGCTCTTCCGCACTTTTTCCCTTAATAAACAGTCCCTAGAGACACAGATACGCAAACACACACACAATCACATGGATATTTTAGCAAAATAAGGTGACCACAAAATCATGTGCTCTGTCATCCTAGAGATTTTGTGGACAAAGTGGCTTTGAAATCTTGGTCTCCGCTGCAGTCAAAAATCAATTGCCTCAGAAAAGTTGATATCCTCGAGCTACTGGGAAATGGAGAGGAAGGATCCGTAACTCTGAGGATGCTGAGCGTGCAATCTGCTCCCTAAGCAACGGTGATGCTGAGCAATTACAGTTCAGACAATAGGATGACGGTGAGTGGTTCAGAAGAGCGAGGAATGCTTTTCAGCTAAAAAAAACCCTTTCCTTTGCACAGATTCTCCTGAAATATTCACAAGATAAAGAGAACCTGGACAAAAGAAAGGAGCTTTCTAGATGAAACCAAGTCCAGGCTGGGAGAGAAAATAAAGGGTGAGTGCTTCCAGCAATGTTTCTCAAAGCTTTTAGTCTCCCAACAAGGATGCAGAAAGGAAGCTCGAGATATGGGAGAGGAGAAGACTTCCCTGACCTCCCTGACACATGTTACCCTTATAAAATCCTCCAAGCCTGGGCTGGGTGTCCCCAGTTGGCAATTTCTGACTAGGCTTGCAAACAACCTGATTGCAGTACCGCTAAGCCGTGAACTACCCCCTTCATTTCAACTGCAGGTATTGCAAATACCAAGAGCAACACTTTCAACCTCACCGTTGTGAAAACCTGGGACTGCTCACCATGAGTAAAAACAGCCCGGTTAAAACCAGGCCTTTCTGAGAACAACAAAAAGAGGTTTTGGGGAAAACTATCGGAAGGATACTTTGTACAATTTCCATTTTTCAAATGCTTCTCCCATTCATCAATGCTGGAGGAGACAGGGAGGAACTAAGACATTCAAAACCATCTCTACTGCCATCTCCCAAATCCTTGTGCGTATGCTGCACGGTGGGGAATTCTCCTGAGGGAAAATACAGCTTTCAAAGACGTACAAAACACTGTCCTGTGAGAAGGGATTTCACAAAGAATCATAGGACCAGGGAGTTTTTTTCACTTCCATTTAACACATTTTCCTCTGAGAAAGAATCTTCTCTGGCAAGTCACTCCACTGTGGTCACTCAGACCCATGCCATGAATGGCATGCATGGAACCTGGGGTCACCTAATGACTCAAATTCATTTTGTAAAAAAACCCTTTATTTAATGTGCTTCTTTTGATGACTCAGATGTCGTTCATTGGGAAATAAAGTAGCACAGCATAAATTTCCATAAATATTTAGGCTGCTTAACCAAAGCACTGTACATAAAGGTATCTTCAGGATTATTCTATACTTGCCAGCTTATCAGGAGAAATGCTTCCCTTCCTATTATTTATCTTACATAAAGTGAGCCATAGTGCTGGGGTTTTTTCTTTTTCTTTTTTTAAGATTAATTTATTGGAAATTCTCTGTCTGCATTAAGATTAATTTAAGCCCACTAAAACTGATAAACTGTTGTTATTGGCCTCAATCCACACTACCTTTTAAAACGTTGGATTTTCATTCCAGGGCTCTGATGAAAGATTCATTCCAAGTACCTAAAGTAATCTCTACTTCCTACTCCCTCTCCTACACGCCACTCTTTTCCAGTATAATCCATTTTATGCTTTCAGTTATAAATACATAGTTCTATCTACCTGGCACTTTAGATAACAGAGGTCCCCGTATAGCACAGTCTGCCTCGACCGTGTTTAACGTTAATCACAGGCACCTTCTCTCTTACTGATGCTGGTCACCTCACCCTTGGTGTAGAAGTAGAGGGAAGAAATATTTCCATATTCAAGATGGAAAGACAGAAATCACAAGTCTGCATCAAGTCTCCACACCTCAGTAAAACACCATTAATAAAACATTATGAACCTATCAGTTTGGGGATCAAACTTGGTAAAAACTGACATCCAGAAGAAATTGGACAAACTTTACTCAAATGGAAGTTATCTCACGCTGTATTTCTACTATTCTTTTAACTAACTGAAATGGAAAATATAAGCCAAGTGCTATGCACAACACTTGTTGCCACTGAAAGCTATGAATCCAAGTGGAGGGTTTCTGTAAAACTGCTTTTTCAACTATATGATTTTTTTTTCTTTTTAAATTAAAAATCTCACCACTCTGGAGAACTTCTGGTGCCGCAGGAAATAATTATCTGCAAACAAAAAGTGTGTCGAGCTTGCAATACACACAAATGCACAGGGACCAACATAGTTATACACTAAGAGTTTTAACTTTGTGGGACTTGGGCATGTAGTTGAATTTAAGCATACACAGGTACGTCATTTTACGCCAAATAGGCACTAAACCTAAGCTAATATTTAGTATCTTAGTGATCTAGGGCAACAAAAACCAGGTCACAAATGTAGAAACTTCATAATACAATATTTATACCAATCAACTTTATTTTTTATGACACCTTGCAAGCCATAAAATGCTTTAGAGGGTTAAATAATAAATGATAGGAGAGAAATGAGAGGGAGAAAGTTGTAAGGACTAAATTTTATATCGTCTGATGAAATATAAACCGACATGGACTCACTGAGGGAGGAAGATACAAAGAAGCTGGCCCAGACAGGGAAACCTGCAGAGGCTCTTTAGTGTTAATAGAGCCTGTTTCTTTGGTTTTATCTTGAATCTCATTTTCATTCTAGGATAATAAGATATTCACAGGCCATCTTAGGGGTAAGAGCTTTGTCAAAGAAAAACATTTATTAAGTTATTATCAAATATTCTCCTGTTCATGTTCTGCGGTTTTCAGGTCTTGGATCACATTTTGGTTTTTTTTTCAAACAAGCTCTGCAGCCGGCGGGTTGTTTGTGCACCCAGGGGAGGACGATGGCACACGGGCACCTCCCAGACCCCACGGGTTATGGGAGCGTGGTAGCTTGGACACAGTTCTCATAACTATCATTATGATATCATTTATTATCATAGCATTGATTATTATTTTATTGATTATTATAATTGATTGATTGTTATATCATTGATTATTATTATTATATCATTGATTGCCACCTCTGCTGGCAGGATCACATGCTTCAGTGACCCCAAAATACCACTTTCACAGGCTCCATTTCACGGATGATCAAACTCCAAGAAATACTGTCACCAGACCCAGTGAATTACCTACAATACCAAAGCTCCCTACCTCTGAGAGTATTAGACTTCTCACTGAAGTTTCAGCAAGATGGTTACACGACTCCTGCTGTGCTACTGCACACAGCTCTCACAAAGTGATACTGCATAAATAACAAGTATTTTCTTAACTGGGTCTTTCAATTATTTAGAGATACTTGGCAAATGTGCTGCTAACAGCTGTTTTATAACAGATTTCATGGTACCGTACACCTGGTGCTAATGCTTCAGCATGTCTAAATGGTTTTCTAAAGATTACACAATCAAACATCGTAAGATAAAATCACTGTAATTGGAGCCCTCATCAAAGAAGAAATTACTGTTACACTTACAAACATACACACTACTTTCCAAAGCTGAGCAAAAGGTAGTATTACGATAGCCACAGAACTAAAAGATCTCTCCTGATCTCACGCCAAACTTAGGGATCCCATTTCTTGCCATGATCCTGCAACAGGCATACAGGGTCCACGTGTCAATATGGAACATGAAAGCCATCTCTGATGCAACGACTCTGTTTTAAGCGAAATAAAGATTCCAGCTTAAAATCTAAAGCAGAATAATATCTCAAATACTGTGCCACAGACCCCTTTTACTTATCTGGTGGCACCTTTAAAAGTCAAAATTTATTGGTGACCTTTGAGTCATGCCTTCAAAACTGATTTCCTCAGCAGTGATACTATGCTGAAAGCCTTTATTCTGATCCCTAAATACTATGTAAATAAGTGGACATTTTTTAGATGCTGAATATCAAAGCGGTGCCAGATAACTGTTAGCTTCACCCAGGTGTTTTCAATAAAAGAAGCTGTGTAAGAGTAACGCGATACAGATTTGCTGAATCTGATGATAGCTTTAGAGAATTTGCTGTTAAAACAACACACAGGAATCACATGTGTATCTCCAGGTTTATAATCTGCCTGGGAATCTATAAACAGGAAGAGAATTTTTAACTATGTTAATTTTTGCATGTATTTAAATGCTGTAGGATTACTGTGACAGTGGTTTGCACAGAAATGGTGGCTCTGCAGGTGGTTAGGTGTGCAGATATCCGTACCGGGTGAAATCCTAGGTTTACTGAAATTAATGCTAACCTTGCCACTAACTTCAAATGGGATTTTGAACACAAATAGATTATGTTAGATGAGATCACATTAGATCACAGCAGATCAAAGACCACGCCAAGCTCAATAAAACAGAAAGAGTACCATTGACGGGCAAAGCCTTGGACGGACAGCTTCTCCTGAGCTATGAAAGACAGTAGGGTCAACTGGGAGAGCCACCACTCTCCTCAATTAATTCGTACGAAAAAGACCACGATATTGGTCAACAAGTGAATTAGCCTCCTCCTTGCTCCCAAGCATCATTTCACAGGCCACTTGCAGAGTGGAGCAGCAACCTTGATGAAGACCTTTTCACCACCACGAAGTTTAAACACTCGGTTCGTAATCGGCATGAATGAAACCGAATGCCCACCTTCTTCTCGGAGTGGCTCAGTAATTCTGATCGAGTTAAAATAACAGTAATTCTGATTAACCCCCTTCTGTTGTCTTCCCCTCGGGGAGTCGCACTCTCACTCCAAAAGGCTGGAAATAAACTGTTTTTATTAAATCACGTTCAATTACAACAGTATTTATTAAAACCAATAACTGCAACTGGTAAGAATCCCCCTGTGCTTGTTTCTAGGTATTTAAATTAAGTTAAATGCACAATAAACTTTGCATTGTTTCAATTTACATGACCCCAGAGTCTTTAGACATCCCGTAGGCAAAATTCACAGACTTATAAACTGCTATTAAACATGAACATATGGTGGACTCGGCGTCCTGTACTGTTGCTGCTCTTACAGGAGAGTTGTGAAGGGCTTTGCTGCCTCTAAATCCACTAAAGTAGCCTTACACCAAGCCAAAATCCCTCTTCAACCCAAGGAAAGGTGCTTTATTTCCAGCGACAGCTCCAGTGAAACAGCGACAGTCCCACCGGTGAGACATTCGTTTTCCATATGCCCTGGGTCGTGCCGAGCTCTGGATGTATCATTGGACCTGCATTTTCCACAGCAGATTCACCAATGTCCGGCCATCTGGGCCACCAACCACAACTCATAGACCCCAGAGTCCACCAGAAGCATGGATTTGCACAAGCTCAGTAACATGAGAAAGTCTCCTTACAGGAGGATATCCCCTAGACTGCAGCTGAGGAGGTGTTTCTCATGGCTTCTTCCAGTACCATCTCAGGAACTGCTGTCAGGGTGGTACCCAGGCTCCCTTACCCGCCCAAAAATCCCAACTGTTCACATTCAAGAAGAGATTCCTCGCCTTCACTTGCCATCCTCTCTCACTCCTGTGTGAGCCGCAGCTCTCCATCAGCTTTGCTTGGTTTTCCATTCAGAATAGAAGCAAATCACTGAATTTCTCTGGCCAATTCTTGACCCTGCTCTTCCTTCTGCCTTCCCCCTTCCAAGCCCCATTGCGGGATTCAATTCAATATCACATTTGGGCACATATCCAGTTTCATTCCATTCCTTTGGTTATTCTGCCCGTAACAATTCTCTCAGTTTCAAAGTTTCCCCAAGTAACTTTTCACATCAAATTTTGACATTTTACACATCTTTCACTGCAGAAGCGCCGCTTAGTTTCCCTGATAAAGACTAGTTTGAGTCCTACACAAAAGGTAAAGCCTAAACTACACACCATATAACACATCTTCCTTATACAACAGAAAGTTCAGACAGTATTTTCTGAGAACTCACAAATAGGATCATTTGACATTTTATAAGCTAAAAGTCAATTGAAAATGGGTTGGTAACAACCTTCCTCTGACCCTATTCTAACCATATCTTCACCCCACAGGCACAACTTAAGAGGAAAACATCAGTTAAAAGACCAATTTAATCTATTCCAGGACTTTAAAAATAATAAAACCCCATTATTCACTCACCATAATTATATAGATATTACACAACCTCAGTACAGAACAGAGTCAAGACTCTTTGCGTGAACTGATTGTGTATTTCCATTCCTTGTTTGATTTCTTTTAAGGTTAACCTTAACTCTAGATATGCTGCTTTTATTAAGTTTGCTTTGGAATAATTGCAATATTCCTGTAATGTGCCCAGCCCTAAATTACTTTCACATATGCTAATCCTTATCTGCATTTTAATAAAACTTTAATTTTGGAACATGTTTTAAATTATCCCTTTGCAGAACACAAAAACTATTCAGGTTTACTTTGACTCTATGACTCTTAGGAAATCTTTATTTGAAGTTGAATCACCTTTCAGTGTCTCCGGTCATGTCTCTTTTGCTTTGCTAAGTCCCTACCTCACTTCAAAGGCTTGAGAGTGTCCAACCAAACTCACTTCTTCCTCTGAAAACCAAGACTATACTGTTCCTACTTTTGCCATCTGTTTCCTGTGTGGTTTTGCTCTCCTCCTCATATACAAAACCTTGCAAAAATTCATTCTACTTCTCTCAACCGAACTCAACACTATGGTATTTGTGTAATGCACTGGTACGGAAAGAAGAACACTATTTATTCAGTCATCTACACGATCACCTGTACTACTTGGGCTCGTCACTAATGGTCTCTCCCCGAGTGCTGATTAAGTCACATACTGCTTATCTTCTGACAGCAGGCATTACATGGTAAAACTCAAAGAATAAAAATAATAATCCTAGCCCATCTCACAAGAATTTTAAAATGTCCTTGCCATTAATCACTACGCTCCTTTCAACAAACTTTATCTGGCAGCAAGACAAATCACCAAAGCCAGAGCCTGTATCTATATTAAAAATAGAAGACCACAGGAAATTTCCCCAAGGAAATCTGGTACAAAGACATAAAACTCAGATTCTACTTATTAATTTTGACATTTTTTCCTCTAGCCAAATAGTATCATAACCATGAACTGTGCGTAACAGATGCGGGCTATCCATATCTGAAATGGATAATGGCACATAATAATAGCTTTTAAGGTCAAAAAGGATCATTAGATCACTTAATCTGACCTCTCATATAACACAGACAACATCATTTCACTCATCTGACCCTCAACTGAACTTCAAAACTTGGGCTATGCAGCTTATGTATTCCCTTAAGGCTTATTTTCCTGAAGACATAGGGAGATGGGGCTTTGGCTGTTCCAGTGGTGGCTCACGCTTTAACATCAAACCTCAAGTTATCTGGCTGCAACCTCCCCTCTTTTGAGTCTTTCTTTTCCCCTTTTCTCTGCTGCAGTGAAGATCCTCATAGCACCTGGCACTGTCTCTGGGTGAAGGCTTTTACCATGTCCACCAATCACTACCTCACCTGTTTTGATAAACTCAGCAGAATAAACTCTACAATTTTAAGATTTCTCACTGAAAAGCAGTCTCCATTACTCCCATGACTCCAGTCATTTTTCTGTTTCCTTACCAGCTCTTCTGACTCAGGTGGGGGCACAGATATCCCCTCCAAGATCTCACCATGTTAGAAGTCACTGATTTTTTTTTTCTCTTGTTTCATTTTGCTGTCAGTCAAAGACCAATTATTTCATTAAGGTATCATCCAACCCAAAACTTAAACATTCAGTTCTGAACAATATAAAACCAGTCAAAATATAAGTATAGGTCTAGAGAAATAATAAGTGGGCTTAAATAGCTGTTACAGCTTGAGCCAAAAAAGACTGAGACACTTCCACACACCCAATACCATACTGTGTGCTACCAGCCTTCACGCTTGTAAACTTTACTGTCCTGTTTGATTCTTAATCACCAACCAACTTGGCAGGCTGCAGTGTCCAGCAGCTACGAAACGCATGGGAAAGCAAAGGAAAAGTGAGCTGCTGCCAACTGCTTTAGCTGACCTCAGAAAGAGCACGAAATAACAGATACTCAAGGTTGCATCCTAGAACAAGAATTGTCAGTAGAGAAGGATGATCAAAAACAAAGGTAAATTCATACTTAAGGCATGTTGCGTCCTTTTAAGCTGCAAATGTAATAATTATACAAGCCCCTCATTTCATAAAGTCTTAATAGTCTATGGCATTTGTTTTCTTACCCTCCACTACTGAAACCTCCTCATGCTACTGTCTGCTTCCAAAGGTCCACCTCCCCCTTCCTTGGACTGAGCAATAGTCTCCTGCTCCTGCAGGCCTTACTTTTCAGCCAAAATCCAAACCAAAACAAAAAAGACTGGCTAGCTATAGTGCTGAGGTGAGGAAAAACCATCTGCAAGCTTTTAAAAGCACACGTGCGCACACACACACACAGATAAAACACAGAAACCATTTCAAAGTGAAAGCTGTAATAAGAACAGTTTGTATTAAAGTCAGAAAAAACTTACGGCAGGAGGCCTGGAACAACCAAGAGCAAAGGAAAAAGCATCTTCTCAATTTTTTTTTCTTTTGATAACTTAAGATTCAAATACAAATTTCTCATATATATAAAAAAGGGGGGTTAGCAATTGCTAGTTGCTGGGCACAGCCATTAATCCAAGGGACTACATTGACGTTAGAGGGAGCATTTTCCTCTGCTCTTGCTTCACGGAGGAGGGAAGGTGCCGCTGCCCATTTAGTCTCCAGCTGCTGGAGGGAAAGAAACTCAATGAGCTGGACCAAAAGCAGAATTGCTTTTGCGATATTGCACGAGATGTGCATTTTTTAACCTTTTTATTGAAAGTTCTTTGCAAAACTGGGGAAATTAGCAAACTTGACTAAATGTATAGATTGACAAACACAGCGTCTATGAACTGACACATTCTTTGACTATGGAGACTTTTATACTAAAACTATAATAAATAATCGTATCTGGTGAAGTCAGCATGTACTATACGCAACTGTTTTGCTTCGTCTCACTGATAACCTGGTGTAACAGAGCAGCGGGGGAGAGAGCACAACCTGCTCAGCTATCCCCCAGGTTGAGCACGGTCCCCACGTCCTGCCTGGGCTCACCCCATGATTTCCCAAGTGTGTAAAACCCAACTGCTGCACTGCAAGTGACTCCCTGTTGTCCACACACAGTTTTAAAGTATCTTAGCACCCTCTGAGTCAGCATGAGTCTTCTATTTGGGATTTTTTAACTGGAAAGGTTTTCTGAGTCTACCATAAAAGACCATGAAGAGGACTCAGAAACATAGTCACCGGTAATTGCCAGTGACACACCTCATGTGAGATAAATGATTAATATTAGCTCAATTATATCTTACAAATGTTATCTTCCGCTCCTTTGCTTTGCCAAGGAAAGGCAGATGGTAAGTCAGCCTACAACTAAGACATGAAAAAAGAAAAAAAAAACCTTCAAGACAAATAAGTGCAAACTGACGTACTTCCAAACAAGAATTTTAAAGAGTTCGGGGTTTTAATTACAGTTATATTAAAGCAATGTCTCATCAAAAACTTCTAAAAATATTAGAAAGGACTAATTTAAAAGCTCAGCAAAACAACAGACACAAGGAGGGCTGGATTGAACCAAACCATGAGTTCATTTTTGCTGCTGCTTGGAGCCAGATGTAAGGCTATGGCATGAGTACAGGGAGACCTCCCGGGGCAAACCTTACCAGTTTCTGGCAATCTAAAATTAGAGGATTCTCGAACCATGAGAAATAACTCTTTCTTGGTAAGTAATAGCTCTCGAAAGGCTTTTCATCCATGACTTTCTGTAGCCTTTTTATGAGCGCATTTCAGCCCCCGGCAGGCAGAGCAGCCAGGGGTGCAAAGCCGTGGTGCTGGGGAAAATGCGCTCCCTCTTGTCTGCTCTGAACTTGCTGCCAGGTTACTTCATCCGACGTCCCTAGACCTTTTAGCAGGCACACCCGTGAAAAGTCACTCCTTTCTACCTTGTCTTTTTGCCACTTAGGAAATGCCACCTCTGGCATTTCCACCCTATGTTACCTCTCTACAAGCCGCAGTCCCCGTCCATTTAATCTCCTCTTGCACAAAAGCCATTCCACGCACGTGAGCATCACTGTCGCCTTGCTGCAGCTCCCCCATTGCCACATCCTTTTGATCTAGTGACGGGTGTATTTTTAAATGCATTTTTTATTTTTTCAGCGTCTTGGCAAAAGGGGTAATACTGCTGACTCAGCCTCGCACGGTGCGCACACAGATGTATGCATTTGCTCACACGCTACAGAAGGGGAATGTGCACTTCAAGTCACATAAGGAAGAAATTGTTTACACTGAGGGTGGTGAAACCCTGGCACAGGTTGCCCAGAGAGGTGGTAGATGCCCCATCCAACATTCAAGGTCAGGTTGCATGGGGCTCTGAGCAACCTGATCTAGTTGAAGATGCCCCTGCCCACGGCAGGGCGGTTGGACTAGATGAGCTTTAAAGGTCCCTTCCAACCTAACTATTCTATGATTCTGTTCTATGATTCTGTGATTCTATGAAGTCCATTCACCGTTAATGTACACGCTTTCAGCTGCAGGACTCTGTTCCTCCACACTTTGCCAAACTTAAATGATTCAGTATTTAAACTTTTGTACTGGAGATCTGTATCACAGCAAATTAATTATCATCACTCTTTATTTTAGGCCAAAGCAAAACCAGCTACTATTTTTCTAGATGGAACACTTTGTTTTGTAAATTTGGTGAGGAAAATCTCAATTTTCACGGGATGAGTAGAGATGCATTTGTGTGTGACTCGTCAAGATGCTCTTGGTGTCTGAGCTGCAGATCCAGGGTGAGATGTCCCTGTGACTGCTGCTCCGGCTGCGGCAGTGGCAGTCACTGCGCAGGGGGGCAGTGGTATTTTTATATGGTATATTAAGCTGTGTATGATGATAGAATCATAGAAACATAGAATAATTTAGGTTGGAAAAGACCTTTAAGACCATTGAGTCCAACCGTAAACCTAACGCTGCCAAGTTCACCACTAAACCACGTCCCTAAGCGCCACCTCTGCACGTCTTTTAAATACCTCCAGGGATGGTGACTCAACCACTTCCCTGGGCAGCCTGTTCCAGTGGTTGATCAGGAAAGGGAAAACTTGGGAGCACTGGACTGGGAAGACAGAAATGGACTAGGATAGACAAATGAGATTGGGACAATGAAGGGTGAAGGCTTGTGACAACCGCTTTCCCCACACCTGGGATTTGGAAATCTCAGTCTCACCACTTCAGAGTGCCTGCAAGTCTCTGCAAAACCCACAGGCAGGTCTTACCCGCTGCTAGCCCTGCAGGGCTTTCCAAACACATAGAGGAATAATAATAATAATGATGATGATGATGATGATGATGATAATAACAACAACAACAACAACAACAACAATAATAATAATAATAATAATAATACATTAAGAATGATAAGACTGCAAAGTCAAGCAGTCTAACTTAGAAAATGCCAGAAGTTGCCATCACACAAAACTTAACTCATCCCCGATTCACACATTCATTTTTTCCAGCAGCTTGTGTCTTGTATTAGGCTCCAGAATGTAAGTCTGTTCCTAGATTTGGGTCCCACAGTATCACCCCACCATAAACATACGTGTTCCCTTGCCGCATACAAACTCAGTTTAAATTATCAGCACAGTAATTCACCCTTTTTATTGCCTAGCACACAAAGGCATCCTGGCTCCTATCCCTACACAAAGGAAAAAATAACGGGAAGAACAATAGAAAAACCCTATAAACCCTTTAAATAGTGCCTCTGTGTGAGAAGACACCAGTGCAGTGCTATGCGAGGAGCAGCATGCACACACACACACAGAGCTCCAGGTAAAGGCTTGTCCACAGGACCCAGCTGAAGAAAAGGAAAGGAGGCCGAGAAAGCAACTCCCTACAAAACCAAATTTACCATCAGCAACGCATCACTTCTGCCATAGCGTTACAATTTTGTTGTTCCCAAGTTTCGGTTATTTTCATTTCTCTTTTGAAACTGGGGAAGAGATGAGGGACCTCTTCTATAAAATGCTTCTGTGTATCGCATTAAGAAGCTGATTTGCACTTTTAAAATCCTGGTAGTGTTACTGGGTTTGCTTGAACTTTGTGGTGCAAAGCAAACGGGAGTCTCTCAAGACTTTCAAGACTCAAATATAATTCCATTAGTTTTCAGTTAGCAGTTTGCCCACGTACATGCAAAATAAATTGATTTAGCACCTTAGTCCTGAGATACCAAAATCTAAATGGATGGGGTTTTCTTCCTCTATTGTATCCTGTCTGCAAATATTAGTTACCATAACAGAATATCACGTAAATCAAATAACCACCTCTTTTTCATAATCACGCTGGCAGCTGCAGTGCCATGTTTCAATGGCTATCCACTGGAACTCATTAAGAAAGCATTATGTATAGTAAATTAAAATGCAGGGTCTATGATCTGCAGACAAAAGGATGACAAAGCTTATCAAATGTGTGCTGTAGACTTCTCATTAACTCGGGGCTTTAAACGGCATTGTCCGCTCCAAGCAGGTTACTGTGCCCGAGTATCTTTCTGTTCGTAATGAGCAGTCTCTATCTGGCCTCATGGAAATTGCTCTGAAGAAAAAGCTGTGTTCCTTAATCAAAATAAGACAAAATTTTGATTGGGATGAGACTGCACCCTGAGTCAGCTACTAGAAATTTGGTCATTGCCGTCCACGCATTTGAAGACCACCAGCAAATAGTTTGCCTCATGGCAATGGGTGCTAAGCAGAGGCGAGCAGCGTTGGTGAGGACTTGTCCTTGCAACCCCTCATAACTTTGGGGAAGCAAGAACTGCGGCATGGCAGCAAATGCAAGGACAGCCGAGAGCCTGGGCCCACCGAAACCAGCAGTAAACCTCCCCCGGGTCCACAGGAGGGTTTCTCCTCCACCCTCGCAGGGGACTGTGACCAGAATCGGCCCTTTCTATTTGCAAGACAACAGGGTTCACGCTCTCTGCGTCTCCTTTCCCTAACACAGCTCTGGGCTGCTTCAGCATCACACTCCCAGCGCTTCAGCAGCAGCGCTGCAAGGGGTGGATGCACGAGGCTTTCAGGGCAACACGGGAAAGTTAGTCATACACTGCACCGAGTTAATTCCTTAAGCAAATCAAATCCCATCCTTGTCTTATAAAATGTCACAGGTTAGTTCCACACACCGTGGCAGTCTTGTGTTTTTCACTCTGATTTTGTGTTACGGATGATTGTCTTTTACATTATAGATGGTGCACAAAGCATCTATGCCTCACAACGTGGTAAGCTATTGTGAAAACAATCTGAAATCCCAACAGCTGACACAAATTTTCACAAGTTCAACACAGGGATGCACAGAGCATTTGTCAGTGCATCTGACATGCATAATTAGCTTTGACCATAAGCTTCGCCATAATACTGCTGAACATGACAATGCAGACAACACTGGTGTGGTTCAGTACATCTCTGATTTCCCCAATGACAGCTCTCTTCAAAGAACATCATTCATTCACCAGAAAATTAAAAAACACATCAACAAACTGCCCAGACCCTGGCAAGCGCTTAATTATCTACAACCTCTTTAATACAACTAGGAGCATCAACATTGATGCACCTTGCCTCACCTCCAAAAAGAAAAAGAAATTATTTATTAATACCAGCCATCGAATATTCATCTGGGCTGCAAAATTCATGAGTAGAAAAAGGTAGGGAAGGAATAAGTGTTAGGGACAGGAAGGTTAATAGCTCCTGTTTAAACACTAACAAGTGGACATGTCTTAAACCTTAATAATTGAAGGAGAAAATTATCTATTTTCAACGGATTTTTCTATTTTCAATGCATCTGAGTAATTCGTTTTTGTTACTTCCCAACGCTAGGCATGCTGACAAGCAGTGCTATGTAAAATGCAGCACAGCAGCAGGAGAAATAGCGCACGGCAGTGTCGTGTCTTAAAACTACACGACAGCTTGGCGCCTGTTCAGAAGCCAGCACAAACAGAGGTTTCCCGTTAGAAAGCAGCCACCGCAATGCCAGCGAAGCAATCTCCAGGAGTACCAGCTTCCAGCTCCGCCAGCCTTCCCAGACCCAGACTAAGACACTGGCAAGCCAAATATATTCCTGTGGTCGCCCCATTTCCATGTGCTAACGCCTCCCTCCTGCAGGCTCTGCACCGCACACAGGTTGCCGGCCGACTAATCCGACTGGGCGTCCACATCAAAGCGACCGCCTGAGCTCTCCTTATTTTCCACCGTTGGCTCTTCAAAAGACCCTGACCAGGCCTGACGCTGCCAGGAGCCGCAGCCAGGCATCCTCCCGCACCACCTCGGCCTCTCTGCTTCTCCGCATGCGGAGTGATATCACCCACAGGCAGGACTTCCCAGAGCCCACCTACACCACGTCTTCAGAAATTAAAATGAACAGGCAGAGATGGGATCCCGATTCATTTAGATTTGTTCCTAACTCCACGGCATTGGCATTTAGCAAGTATTTCTGTTCAACGGAAAGGCATCAGAGGCTGTCATGTCAAGGATGCTGAGCAGATGCTCCCTTGCCCCAGCCTGCATACCACACGAGGTGGTGGGACAGAGTGTCTACAGCTTGTGAAGCCCCCAACTCCCCTGCAGTAAAGCCAAAACTGGGATCCTGAGCGTTATCATGGTCCTCCTGGAGTCAAACTTCTGGAAAACTCTGCAGTGTGGCCAGAGACCACATCTGGGTCTCCAGGGGACTGAAAACCCTGGAGAAAAGGGATCTGGTCAGGCTCACACCAATTAACTCCTAAAGACCCGTAAAGTCCAGCTCCTCAATGCCATCTAAAATGACTTAATCGCATTATTTTTTCCCTTCCTTTTTTCCCCCTCTCTTGGCTGTTTTCTACCGTGAGACTGAGAAGGTCTTTGTATTTATTCACATTTAAGGGAGATAACAACATAGCCAGAGCAGGAACAAGAAAATGAAGATTAGAGCCCCCCAGCTTTGCCAAATGAGTGAAGCTTACACAAGCATTATAGTTTTCTTCACTGTGCACAGATGTGACTGAGGACGTGGAGTCGTTACTGCTCTTCTTAAATACTCGTAGGACACTATTTAATATTGACTGGAGGCTACAAGACCCTATAGAAGCAAGGACAGGAGAAACCTGGTGATGTGAGGCCCCACTCCTGCAATTTGGCACATGCTTAACAATTCACACGCCACATAACTTTCCAAGAGGTTTTTACCTCATTCCTGAACTGAGCCAAAAGATTTGGAAAACATCAGTAACAGAGATAATTTTGATGCCAGTAATACTGGAAAAACATAGGAATTACTGATAGCTTAAAACTTCTAGGTAGTAAAGGCCATGAATATAGCATGACACAAAACAGGCAGGTTTTCCAAGAAAATAGTTTTGGCAGGATGGGCAAAAGAAATAGAAGAGATGGCAAGACTTGGTCAGCACTTGGTCAGCCTCTGAGCTGAAACAGGCTTTTGCATTTTCACAGCGCTAGCAAGTTATGAATGTCCCTGTGCCCCTGAATCATGGGCGGGAAACTGAGCAATGCACAAATGCTGAGTGGTGCTCCTGGGGAAGGAGGAGGAGGACGAAGAGGAGGAGGAGGAGGAGGACAAAGGCGGGAGCTTGTACTGCCCAGCACTTCATTTGCGTTCCAGGTAGTGGTCAACCCTTGCCTCGGGGCTTCCAGCAGAAGAAATGTCCGGCTCCCTGCATCACCCAGCTGCCCAGGAGCCCTGTCCAGGTGGACAGGCCAGGCTGCTCCCCGGGGAGCACCAGAGGTTGCAAACACCTACCCGAAACACAGACACACACTCCCGTCGTGACGCCCTTAGGAAGATCAAAGAAGAGGAAAGAAATGGCTTTGGAAATAGGGGTGGAATGAACTCAAGGACACTGCAAGACCTGCGTTCTGAGCTCTCACGTGGATTTTTCAAGACTTTGGGCGTTTGAGGGCTTGGCTGGGTGCGTGCCTCCCTGTGGATGGGGCACTGGTGTTTGGTCCTGCTCGCCAGACGTATAGAACGGGGCCCCTATAGAGGTAATCACCAGGCAAGGGCTCAACCTTCCTGATAGAGTAAATACTCAAAACAGTAAAAACACTCAGTGGTTTTAATCTGCACAGATCTCCTTGCGGAGCTAAGGAGGCCAAAGCAAACCTGAGCTGAGTGGAGCCGTGCCATCAGACAATGACGACACCGCTGTGCCTGAGGCATTCTATCGGTTATGACCCTGGGTCATAGCAAGCAGACTTTAAAAATATTCAGATGTGGGGGTTAGTTTGGTTTTGTAAACATTTCCTTTTTTCTTGTGGATGTCACTAGATGGCAGAGCCTGTCATTGGGCTTCCTAATGACACATTCCTACAGCTTTCAATATTTGGATTTCAATTAAGCTGTAAATTCCTGGGGTTTTCAGTGGCTATCTCTGGGGTAATTACAAAATCAATGTCCTTTAAAACAAACAAAGCAAGTTTACAGGTTAATTATATGAACGATCGACCCATCTTAATACACTCCACGTTTGGAATGATGACATAAATTTACCCTTCAATTAAAAAATTATTTAAAATATCATGCCTGAAGACCGAGGAGCCTCCAAAAAGGCACTATCTGGTGTTACAAGTGACCCAAAGGTCTAAACCTCCCCAACACTCTCTGGAGCAAAGGCAGTCGGAGAGCCCAAGCTCCTCACGCTGGGAAGCTTCGCATTACCGATGCAAAGCAAAACACCCCAGCCTGGATGGTTAATCTGCAGCTCATTTATGGGCTGAAGTTATCGACCGCAGAAGACAAAAAGGAAAACTCACCAGCACCAGATAACCTGGGAAGCAACCTGCACAAATCCCAGCATGAAAAGTTCGCAAAGGCTGTCCCCTGCCGTTATTTAAACCTCCTGGGCTGAAAACAGGTTTTAACAAACTGCTACTTTATTGTGTAAGACTCATTTAAAATATTAATAATATGCAGTCCACTTAGTCAAGAGACTGAACCACATCCTTGGCAAGTCCTGGCATCTGCAGGGAACCCCCCAACTCCTTGGGGACGGACCTTTGGTGCAGGACTGAATGTCTCCTCCGGCTCCAAATTTGATCTCCAACACAGGGCCACGATTGCCAGTCACAACAATTTAAATATGCACATAGAGAGACACACACAGAGGTATGATATATATACATGTAGGAACAGAAGAGAGCAGCTCAGCCACCAACTACTGCTAGGAACAACGGATTGCTCAAAAACGACAGACTCCTGCTGTGCGCATCTCTCTCTATTTTCCAGTAAAGGTTCCCCTTCATAATATAATTTACTGTAGGAAGCTATATATCAACTGGTTGTAAAAGCTCTTGGAAAGGAAGACAGAAGCAATCATTATGTCAGTCAGAGCTCACCTGGAAAATTTCAGCTTCCCTCGCCCCATCCCCCCCCAAAAAAAGGGGGTTACACAGCTTGTACAAAATTGTTCTCCAGGAAATTAAATCTCTGTAACACCTTCATCCTATCAGTCTACTTGCCAATTACTTCCCTCCCCAGGATTACAAAGCACTCAGAGAAACAAACCAAGCTGGAAAAGCGACATGCGCCTGCTCTACGTGATAGCCCATCATTACCCTGCTCGTGACAAGCCAAAGCCCTCCTGTTTCAAGAACCACTCTTTTTTTTTTTTTTCATAAACACTGCCTGCTGGGACAGTCAAGCATGCCAAACCCTCCTCGCTCCCCGGTGCTGTGCACAGCCAAGGGGCACTGGTGGGATGATGTTCTCCTTCCTACCCCAGGACGCTGAAGGCTGCCAGCAAGGCTCTGCACAGCGGGATGTTCCCAAGTTGGAGGCACTTCTTTCTCCATACCAAAAGCAAAAGGATCCCAAGGAATCCAATCATCTCTTAAAACCCATAAATTTTAATTAATCTCTCTGGTGTCAGTGAAAGTAGCACCATAGTCAAATCCAGGGATTATAGATTCAGTGCTGAGCGATCCAGCTGAACGCAGCAATGCACGCCACGACAGAAGCTCAAAGAGCCTTAAGAGACACTTGGGGTAGAAGATACACCTTTGAAGTCCAATCCTACATGGTCCCTTAAGGATGCCTACACTGAACCCTTCAGGATAGGACCAGAATTGGTCAACAGCAGAACTAAATGGCAATATGGGACCAGCAATCCCAGCGTATCTTTGCCGGATTTGGCTCTAGTGGTCAGCATCACGAGTGCCCACCTCAATGCCCATAGGAAAAAAAGGCAATTTCAGAAAAAAAACAAGCTGGCTATGTTACTGACTTGATTCTCTCTCTCTCTCGAAAACTGCTGTTCCAGAGTATTTACTTTAGGACTATTTACTCTTAAGTGCTGGCTTTTGATTTCATTTTCCCCAGAATTTCTTTTGCTGCCTGAGGAAAGACAGCTCTGGTCACTGTTGTGTGGTTATCTGCTGGAGAGAATCGTGTCTCTTTAATCTTTCTCCCCTTTTTTTTTTCCTTTTTTTTTTTAATAGACATTCAGCTCCTTCACACGGCTCATCAGAGAAGCCTACTAGTGATAATTAAGCATGTAAATCACCTTAGCTAACCAAAATGAAACAGCTCATTGAATATGCACGATCTGCAGCCACAGGAGCAGGTTTAAGGGACATGAGGACAACTGACAGTATCTTGATTTTATAAGTGCTGTGGCCACTGGAAAAGAAAAAAAAAAACAGGTGAAAATACATATTCACCATTTAACGGTGTATCAAAACCTGCCAGAACACCAAGGAGCAGGAGCATTTGCTAGCAAACCCTCAGAGAAATTAATGGCTCTGTGAAATCGTTAAAGGTATCAGTCTTTCATACTTCTGTCTGCTAGTCTAACCCCAGGTTAGCAGCCACAGCAAACACAGCTCTCGCAGGGCATAGGTGGTAGCATCAGCACAGACCTAAGCTGAAAGGGCATGGAAGAAATACTGTTCTTTCTGCAGGCTACCCTGTGCCAAATTTTCAGGAGGATGCACGGTAAACGTTTGCACTGCATTGATGACACGGGCCCATGTATGGGAGAGAAAGTCTTTGAGGTGTCTTTTTCCTGTTTGATATCTAAATTTCCTTTCAAATATAAATCCAAGAACAGAAGGAAATTGTACACACCAACCTGTACCCAGATACTGTAAATTTCCATGCATTTTCTTGGCTGACGTATTTGTCACTCAGTTCTCAGAACATGATTTGCCATCCCCATTTTGAACACTTCAAGGAATGATTTTACCAGAAAAGCTTTCACGAGACATCACGCTACTCTGTGAGGCTTACCCCTCCCGTGCCCCCTCCCCAATCTCTCTCCAGTACTCGATCAGCCCATTGGCTGTGCTTCCCAGATCATTAAAATAGTCTTTAAGTAAAAATAGTCGTTAAGTAAAAATAAAATAGTCTTTATGTAAAATAGTCTTTAAGTAAAAATAATACACCTATACAGTGTTTAATTTTAGTATCTGTATCAATGTGATATCCTCAGCAAGTAATACCTCTCAGTATTTGGATGTGAGGATAACGGTATCGTAGTTATCCATAGTATATCCATAGGGGTTTGTTCCTCCACTGCAGTCATACACAGCCATACACAGAAGCTTCTGTACGCTGGCTAAAGCTAAAACTCTGCAAGCTGCCATTAACCTGATGTCCCAACTGCTCACCTGCACAAGCAGATTCATAACTCTCCCCGGGGCTGCTAAAGTAGGTTATTTAAGGATGTAGTTTTTTCTGTTTGCTCTGCAAGTTTGGAGGCTATGTCAGGCTTGCAAGGCTCCACTGCTTTACAGGGGATGAGCCACAGGAGCTGGCAGTGTCAGGATCATTCAAGCAGAGTGCAGCTGGAGCACAAGCGTGGCTTAGAAAAGCAACCACCACCTTGATTATGGATAACTATTTCCAAATCATCTTCCAGTGGCGTAATCTACTGGTTGCATATAGGTGTAGAAATACCCTGTCACTTTAAAGGTTTAATAAGTGGCAAGGCTTCTTTCTGAGCAGGAAGGAGGACTGTTGAAAGATGGTGATATACACGTTTCAGTTGATCTTAGAATCACAGGACCATAGACCAGCCCAGGCTGGAAGGGACCTCAAAAGATCATCTGGTCCAACCTTTTGTGGGAAAGGGAGCCTAGATGAGATTATCTGGCACCCTGTCTGGTCACATCTTGAAAATCCCCAGTGATGGGGACTCTACCACCTCCCTGGGGAGGTTGTTCCAGGGATTGATTGTTCTCACTGTAAAAAAATTCTTTCTTATGTTTCAGCCTTTCCTGAAACCTGGCATCACAACTGCAAACCGAAGAGCTCTTCTATTCTCTTCTCCCCACCGTAGCCCGACCTGCAGAAGATAGGTCCCCTGTGCACAGTATTTATTTTTACAAATACCTGCACAATATTCTTTCAGCTGGAGTATGTGACCATACAAAATATGAAACCTTGTATTTTAAAACAAGAACGAAAGTATCAATCTGAAGTCTTCATTTTTAAGCTTTTAAATGATGGGGTTTGTTGTTATTCACAGATAGAGAATGTATAAAGCCACATGCATGCAATTATACTATGTTTTATACTGCCTGTTTCCTAAATTATTTTCCCTCGGGACAGGATATTATGCCGTTACTATATTTGTTCTCCCATTATTTATATTTCTTCAGATTTATTGCAAAAATCCTGCAACAGATTATAAGTTTCTGGCTAGGAGTGGAATTTTTCTGAGAGAAATGTTTTGTTACATTTTGTTAGAAGTGCAATTACAAAAATATAAACATGCAATTTACATACAATAGATATTTAAAAAGTCAGCGTGTAACACACTTAAAATATTTGGCAGGATATTTATCTAAACTGTTTCAATTTAATGCAGATGTGTCCTAACAAATAAAATGTGTTTTGAAATCTGTCGTCATCCCCAGCCAGATAATCAGTTGTCCATATCCTTAAATTGCTGCATATTTAGCATTATAAAAAATGTTGAGGGCAGCGATAACAACTGTTAATCATTCTTTATTTACCTAGTGTTCATCCCTCTGATACACTCCCAGCGATACACTCATCCAGTAAAAATTAGCAAATGCCCCACTGAAATTAGCAAAAACCCAGAATATTACTTACACCCAAATAAACAGCTTCAATACAGAAAAAAATAATAAAAAGTAAAAGCAAAACACTACCTCATCCTACCAGACGAGTAACAGCTCTTTCAATTATTTTTAAAAGGGATTAAATATGGGAAAATTACTTGAAGGCCTAGGATAGTTGGACTAACTTCATCACCTAGAAGCACACGCAGTCAAGACGTATTTTTGGCTCTCCCCGCAATGTTGCTGCCTCCACTGACCTCAGGGCTGGACCTGCAGGACTTCAGCCACACCAGCCCCTATTGCCTCTGGAGGGGCTCTCCTAATTCTCAGGAGCTGCACAGGATCAGGAAGACAGAGGGAAAACTTGGGCTCATAGAGCCTTGCTAAGGTTTCCACATTTCCTTTGAGCTTGTAATTTAATTAAATTAGGAAGATGATTTAAAAAAAAAAAAAGAAAGAAAACAGAGCAAACCAGCCAAAGCCCGCTGAATTCAGCACAAGTCTTTGCTCTGTTTCGGGTTTTGACATGGGCTTGTCTATGGTTTTTATTCTCAGGTGCACCCTCCAGCGCTCTCCTGGACTAACACCCCCCGGCTCCCGCGCGCCGCAGCCCCTCGGGCACAGACGGTGGCTGCTGCAGGCAGCCCTGGCCGCAGCCGGGCCGGTGGGGTCCAGGTGACACCCTCGGCAGCATCCCCCTGCTTGCCTTAAAAATGAAGGGCTTGATGAAGCTGTATTTAATGAAGCTGTATTTAAATAGTAACATATGGCCTCTTCCTCTATTGTTCCAACTTTCTGTTATCTCAAAAACATTGACGTTCACGCTGGCAGCAATTTTAGAGATTTTGGGTTGTTTCATTTACCAAGACAGAACTTTCATGCAATTTAACAAAGTTCAGCTGTACAAGGTGCCTGAGCACAATGCCTGGGCCATAAGCATCTGCCTCAGGCACACCGAGTGGTTTTTAGAGGTCAGCAGCGAATGCATTTCAGGAATTTCAGTTACTGGCATCATCTGACAAGTGCCCGACAGCTGGGCAAAAAGGGGAAAGGTCATTTTTAAGAATGAAAAACATTGTTTTGCATTAATTTTTCCTAATGTTGTTATAAAGTCTCATAAGTGCCATGTAAAAATAAGGCAGACAGATTATTCTTTCAGGAAACCAAACCAGTTTTCACTAACAGGCTTCCACAGCCGCACAATTTTGAGGGTTATTACAGAGCACACGCACTTCAGCTCAAATCCTGGCACATTTGTAGAAAGAGCCATTAAAGACACGGGAAGTGCTTGATCAATACAAGTTTCCATTTGAGTCTTTGCAAAAAGACCTCAAACCTTTTTTTGCTCCACACCAACAGCCCGTGCAGCAAGACCGGCAGCAGGTCCCACACAAGCTGGCCGCGGCCCTCCTGTCCCAGGCGTGGCGAGGGGCCGCCCTCCCAGCCACGGCTAAAATCCGATGCAAAACTGAAATGAAGTTCAAACGAAGCTCGACGGAGAGGAGCACAAGCCGCCCCTCAGCATCGTTCATGGGGCACCTTTCCAAGATGCTGGCTTACCAGGTGACGAGCTTGCCGGGGTCTCGGTGCAGTCAGCGATGATTTAAGGTTGAGGTGCAATCCACTCCCGGTGTTGAACACTTCTGAGCAGTGTTTACTGTCTCCTGGTGATGATTTACGGGGTTTGATTACCCATTTTTCATTACAACCAAAAGTGAGATTAAAATGTTTCAGAGGCAACTGCTCATATTAATCTCTGCAGCAGAGGCTGGGAGCGGAGCTGTCACTCAGGGGAGGGATGGCATCCCAGCTGCCAGCACCGCTACAAGGCAAGAATCATTAAAAGCAAATACCTTCTCATAAGATAGACTGGAGACGGGGAGAATTACAGCCAGCCAAAGAGGCTTTCTGAACGGTAGCCAACAGACACACAAAAGCAGCCAAAATTCACTGACCATCCTCTACTGATTTCATCTCAGGAAGAAAAAAAGCACTAAAACAATACCAATACTTTGTATAAGAATAGCACATGCATTTTAAATATCTGCATTTACATCACCTGTTCCTTTGCGCCTAATAAGGAGCAAAAATTAAAGTGCAGGCAGGATTAATAAGCTGGGTGGGAGGGAATCGCTTTGGTGAGGCACCGAGAAAATTCAGCTCCAAATACGGAGCGGTGAGAGGTGGAGAGGCGCGGGTGAGCAGTGGGCAACCTCCCCGCTCCCTCCCAGCCTCAGCCGTCTCTGGCTGGGCTCAGCAGGGAGAAGTTATCTTATCTTTCCAGGGCGAAGAGGCAGGAAAAAAGAGAGAGAACATCAAAGTAACTTCTCGCTAGACTTCAAACTGCACAATAATATCCTCTCCATGTGGGAGAAAATATAAAAAAAAGAACAAAACCAAACCCACCAGCCCACAAGTCACTTTGTTATGTTCAAGGGATTTTGCAATTACCTGAACAATCGCAGTTATTAACAGTAGCTACATTTGAGTGCCTGATCCACCACACTAAGAAATGCATCTCAGAGGGGAGTTCAGTGTGCTGCACTTCAAAACTAAATAAATCATAATTATAGACTGCCCTGCTCCTTCGCAAGGGGAGACAAACATTGCTTTCTCTGCCTGTCTGCCCACCCCCCTGCCTGACATCACCTTTTTTTTTTCATTCCTGAAAATAAAAAAAAATTTTAAAAAAGAGTTTACTGTAATAATTTACTGCTGAGGTCAAGAACGTGCTCCAGGGGTGGTAGTGGCAAAGAGGAACTACAGTGGGAATACAAACAGATACTTTCCTCCTCAACTGCTTTGATGTGCCATTCCTAGGAAGGCTGGCTTTCTTCCCTTTATAGCTTTGGGCCTGTGAAGACTTTACACTTTTTTTTCTTCTTCTTTATTTTTTTCTCCCAGATATCCTTAACGCAGGACCCTTTCCCGACCTCACAGTAATAACAAACAGGAGATGAAAAAATCCATGTGCCGCCTTATCAAAGCCATCTGCAGAATTTAAGCTTTCATTTAAAAATAAAAATTAAGCTTCTAGCCTTTAAAGGTTGTAGAGATAACCTTCTCTACGTGAACTGATCCACAGCCATCCTCTAATTCTATCCTCCTGTGTCAGATTTTCTTGAGGTCCGTAACTGCTCCCCATAGTCAAATTGACTATTTGGGGAAAACTGTTTCACAGATGATAATGTCTTGTCTTTCCCAAGTGAAACAGCATTGGTTTCTCACTGCTGATGTTCAAAGCTGATAAGCAGAAGCAAAGCAAGGCTTTTGCTGGAATCTCCATAGATTCACAGGACCAAAATGTGGACATCTATAACACATCTGTATCTGAGCTCCATGCCCGTGAATGTCCTTATAGTTCATCAAGAGGAAAGACCAGTTTTGGGTGGGATTCATCTCGCCAGCCTCCCAGGTCTGCAGGCAGAGGCAGGCGCTTCTAGGTGTGACTCCTCAGACACATTTCAAACATTGACCTTAAGGTGAACTGCTCTCAAGATGCCTGAGGCTGAAGGAAAAAAATTGCCTTGGTCCTCACAGCTCCTACTAGAGACATGGCAGGGAAATGATTAGGGAAGATAGGGCAAAAATGACTGCCCCAGATGATGGATGAGCCCTGCTGCAGAGATGAAATTTTTCCAAGTTCTCCATTAATCACACCGGGGAAAAATCTCGCCTCCCTTCAAACAGCCATCGCTGTGATCTTGACCACAGAAACAAGCCTCCCCGGCCAAATTGGTAGGACCAAGCATTCGTTCATCATGTTCAGTCTCTTATCTCCAAATGAGGTCTCTCTCTCCCCAGAGTACAGAAAAGAAGAAAAACCCCAACCAACCAAAAAAACCAACCCAGACAAAGAGAGACCCAGCACATCCCCAGGTAATTACGTATTGAGAAAGCAAGCAGCAATTCATCCATTCTGACCCTCACAGACAACAAGTTTGAGAGCAGAAACACGGAATTGATTTTATTTATCAGCAGCACAGAGAGCCTCAAGTATTAAAAATTTCCTGAAGGCTACACAAGTAATCTTCACTCTCCTCAAGGGCCATCAAGGGCCAGGATGAGCAGGTGGATATATGACTTCTAGATTTCAAGGTCAAGAGCATGAAGCACAACTGCCCGGTAGTATATATATATATGCTTTTCTTTTTCAGAAATAACTAATCCTTTTTAAAGTCTCCAAGCCATGGGTCCATCACCTTCCTTTGCAACCATTCTGATATTTAGTGACTCTTTTTAGTAAGTAGCAGTCCTATTTCAAAGTAAAAGATTTCTCACATCAACTTTCAGTCATTAGATCTTGTCATGCTTTCACCAGGAGAACCACAAAGATGCCAGCCTTCAATAACTCTTCCATGTGTATCCACATGGAGGGATGAAGACAGCAAGCAACCTTCTCTTTGCTAAAAGCAAATACATTGAGATCCTTGCTTTTGTATCTTTTTGCAGTGACTGAAGTCTCCTCTGGTCTCTGCTCAGTACCGCACTGCCAGCATCAGAATATGATAAAAGTTTTTTTGTTGTGGCCAGTTTGGAGATAAAATTTCTTCTCAGCTTCTTCTTTTATGCATCAGAGGACTGAATTAGCCCTTTTTGCCCACACTGACAAATAACCTCCTCATTTTTAGCACCCTCATCTATCTCTATGTCATCTGCAAAGATTTCATACCATTGCCTAGGTTGCCAAAAATATTGAGCAGCATCAGCCCAAGAACTGTTCTCAGAAGTATCTAGTGAAAACCTTACTGATAACCTCCCCCTACAACGACATTTTGACACACGTCATCAAACCGTTTTTTAATCCATCTAGGATGTGCTTTTACGTCTACACAAGTTTAATCAAAAGATCTGGTGGCACCAAGTCCAATGCCTTGTAGATATGCAAGTGCACTCTAACAGCAGACTTTATGTTATCAAATGGGTCTCAACCCTGGACCGGCAGGAACTATCTTTACAGATGTAGTATTTTATAATGGAGTGATATTAAAATAGGGAGCTGTTGCTTTACCTAACAAAAAGGTGAATATGGAGGAAGATGCAGAAATGGGAGTGAAAAACAAAACCAACACAAAAATAGTGCCAAAAACCCCACATATGGAACAACAGATAAAGGGGAATAAAGAAGAAAATGCTAGCAAACTCAGAGTGGAATTGAACATTTTATTCACAGTAAGAGTGAAAAAAAAAAAAATCCATTATATTAATCTGTAAGTTGGTCCATTGTTTCCTAGACCAAAACTGTCTAAGCTACATGAGTTATCATGAAGCAGAAAGAATCACTGAGTAAAATACTGTTTCCATTATTCAGAAAGATGAATAATGGTCCTTTCAGGTCTTAAATTCTGTGACTTTATCAGACAGAATAAGCCTATGCCTATGTTAGCAACAGTATGATGCAATTGGAGATGATCTGTAGAGCAAAGTAATGGATATTGAGGAGCCCAAAGCTCCTCTGTGCACCAGGGGGATGTGCCCCAGCTAGCTCCCACGGCTGCTGGAGTGCACATCTCCCAGTTCAGTTTTCCAAAAAGGAAGCTGGTTTGGGCACTCTGAGACTCGCCTGAACCAAAGCCAGTAAGTGGGGACAACCAGATTTGCTTCAAAAAATCTCTCTAGATCCAAACATATCCACGCATGTACATAAAGCCCAAAGTGTTGAAGGAGGGTGAAGGCTGGATGCAAAAGGTGAGCAGAGATCATCAGAATGTTTTAACAGTCGTGAAAAAAATTTCTTTACTAGTGTGACATTTTGGGGCTGACTCCATACTGGCAAAATTTAAAGCTATTCATAACAGACATAAGTAGGAGAACATAATTAATAAGCTTATCAGTAACAAAAATACCTATAGGACACAACTGGCACTGGGTCCCACCACATCAGCCATTGCAGAAACAGTGGGATGCTGCCTCAAAGGGAGTGAACAGCTTGGTGATCTAATCTCAGGATATTAAAATATAGGTACCTCTGCCTGAATCTGTGGGAATTACAGTTATTTTTGTGTCATGCATATCCCCCAGGACATGCCTAAGCACTCACTCCCACAGCTCACCACCTCCTGTAACCATCATGTAGGAGAGGAACATGGTCTCACCACAAAGCCCTCAATGTAGATGAGAACGAAGCATAAGGCACTTACTTGGACTAAAACTCCCACTAAATACCACAGTATTTCCAAATATTTTTTTTCCCCCAGCTTTAAGCCAATTTTTTTTTTTTCTAGTACTCTTTGTCTGAAATTGTCTGAGTATTGGCCAATATATTTGATTATTTCTATTTTTACCACAAACAAAAAAGGCATGATCCACAGACTGGGGCACACCCCCTCTTTTTTTTTTTGGCTTTCAAAGCAATCATTTTCTCCATTAGATCATATTTGTTTGCTTTAGACTTCAGAAATAAATAGCAGATGACATTATGCTGCAGTTACTGTATGTGTTCGCTTTATCCATTTTTGTATTTATTGCAATGAAAATTTCCATGGGTGAATGCTTCTCTAAATGCTACCCCCCCCCCCCCCGCCCTATTTATTAACACCCTGGAAATGATGCGCCCCTTGTTTCCCGAGACAATCCCACATCGTTCCCAAACACTGTGGTCAACTGTATGTACCACCCTCACAGTACGTAGGGGTCTGCTCTTATTTTATTTTGTTTTAATTCAAAATTTGCCAGTCCTCCTTAAGGGATGAGAAAGAAACTGGCCTGGGTTAGTATAAGCTGAAAAGTTGTATTTAAACAATTCTCACAGGATCCCACTGGAAAACAAAAGAAAACAACAAAAACCCCAAACAAACAAAGCTCAGACTTGCCCTGCTGCTAGTGCTATTTGCTACTCTGTGACCCAGAACGCTCTAGAAACCTTCCCTGAAGAAATGGGAAAATAAAATTTAAAAAATCACAAAAAGCAAAAATCCCAGCAAAGAACAACAGCCTTGAGGACCCTCCCAATGAAAGCCACCGATGGTGGCTCTGGCCATCCTCTGGACATGGCTTTCTGCCACAGCAGGTCTGAAGGCTTTGACTCAAAGCAGTCAAAAGCATGGGAAGAACTAGGGTCCGACTGATGGGCTGGGCTTTGGGCAATTTCACAGCAGCCAAACATCCATCTGCTTCAGACCAGATGCTGTTGTGTGCGGTGGGGTGGTGGCAGCGTCTTCTTCGCCCACCTCCCCACCACCCAGCATCCTGCTCCTCACAGCAGCCTCCAGGTCCCAGGCTTGTCCTTAGCGGAGAGAGAAAAACGTGTCCTCTTTCTCTGTCCTCGTAAAGTGGGACTGTAAAAGGAGGAGCCCAATGTAGATGCTTCTCTTCAGTCCTGCTTTTGCCCCTCCAGCAGAAGAGATGTGTCTACCATAAGGGTTAAATCAATGAGTGCTACAGTGAGAGCATCCTCGGGGCCCAGTCCAAGACCACAAATTTAATTCCTCCAGGAATATGCACGGAGCAGGCATGCATATTTAAAAACAAAAAGCAAAAATGCTACCAAGCAAAACATTTCCCTGCACGCACACACTGCTCCATGCGGGCAGGGAACAAACCACACAAGACAAATTCTGGCCATCTCACTTAATGCCCAAGATTATAGTTATGAAAGCAGAGAGGCAGCTGATCCAACGATACATTAGAGCATCATCACTAAGGTCTAATGTAAACACAAGAAGACCGCATCTCAGAAGTATATTTAGACTGGAGGGAAAATGGTCTCACTACAGAAAACCTAAGGACATACGATGGGTAACGTGCTACAGAGTTGCACCTTGTGCAGTACATGTTTGCACGCTATATAATCAGACTAATTTAATCTTATAGCCAATATACGAATTGAGGGTTTTGTGGTGGAGGGAGAAGCGGGAAGGGAGGGTTCCACTCATTTTTGTTAGAATGCCTAATGGCTTTTGGTGTTAGAGAAATATAAATTACTATATCATCACGATGCAGAGATTAGATCTAAAATATTCCTTGGAATGTGAAAAACATTCTTAGAGAGCTCTGGTTTGAAGCATGTGGAATAAGGCCATTATTTGACACACGGCCCAAAGAAGTGGCATTTCGTGGAGGGAAGATTCATGCAAGCATTCCTCTCTGAGACAGCAAAGACAACACTTTGCTCTTCAAGAAAAGAAACATATTACTATCTCATCTGGAGCAAGAGTGATTTCACTCCTTAATATGCATGTGAGAAGGCAAATAGTTCATCCTTAAAAGTTTGCTTGTTTCTCCATGTTACAAATGTCAGGCTTCACAGGAAAATGATTTTGTTAGTGGCGCAGTTTGTTTGTGTGCTAGCTTTTGATCTCCTTTTTTTAACAAAAACTCTAAAATTGTCAATATTAATTTTCTGCTAAATGATCAGTGATCCATTTAATATCATCTGCTACACAGAAAAGCAGCCTTAGGATGGGCTTGTTGAACTTCAGCAGGTTCAGTATCGAAGTCCTAGAGCAGGATAACTGTTAAGCACTTAAACTGTTTTTCCCAGGATGATGAGTCGTAGTAAATATGCTCATAGCAAAAGCCCTGATTAACATTTTCTTCAGAAATCTTGACAGTGGCATTAATAAGTCTTTTAAAACCTTGAGCAGCATGGATCCCCCCTCCCACCTCCCTGGCAATGCAATGCCATCCCAGAGTAGGAAGATGCCCAAACCCTGTTTTTAGCAGCAGAGAATCCCAGTCGGACAGTGTGGTCAAGCCTGTCACTCGCGTGGGGGAGCGAAGGAGGACTGCAAGGTGGAGCGGAGCCTCAACAGCTGAATACTTACAAAAAAGTGCATTAACTCTGCACTGCTGTACCTGGGATCAGCCTTGCAGTTGTTGACATCTGCTGCTCTCTCTTCTTCTTTCTGCCGATCCATGCAATGAGAGAGGGTCAATTTTGAAAGCTCATCAACCCCTACCATCATGACAAAGAATATCCACAGCCTCCAGGAGAAAGGTTGAATTTGTAGGAGTATTCCCCAGGGGAGCTGATGTTTCATTGTCCCAACCAACTGACTACAATGGAAACACCATCAAGCCTCAAGTGTACTCTTATCCTGAGAGGGCTCTCATTTCCCTTGTACTGGAAGACCTCACAACAGCTAATGTATTTATCACCAGCATCACTTCTGTAAAAAAATGCTTTTATCCCTGCTCGCAGATAGAAGTGCAAATCTGTGGAAACACTCCGTACCAAACTCCCTCCAAGATCAGGAAGAGCTGCCTTTATACTTTTCAGGGGATCTGGACGTACAGGTTTGCTGAAAATCTTCCAACATATCATTTGCAGGGTAAGAAATGGAGCTCGAAGCCCCCATCCCACAGCAGTTCATCCCCAGGGGACCCACTGTCCCATGAGCAGAAGCCCAACCGTGACTGGCACAGTGCAATCCCTGGGTGCTGGGCACTGCCCACATCATGTGAATCTACCCCAAATCAGTTCATGGATGTTCTCCACTATACCCATGAGTAGGGCAAAGGAGAGAGACATCAAAGAGCCACACGTGTCTCATCACCATAGGCAGGGATGTGTTAGGTCTACCCGCGACTTGAGCTAGAAACTGCCTTGTTTATTTGGAGGACACGTGACAGCTTCGTCCTCCTTCCCCACGCGTAGGCTAGAGGACTTCAGACTGGAACAGTATTTCAACACTACGGATGAGCACAGGAGTCCAGAGTCGCACGTGGGCAGTTTGCTTTGTTATCCCCAGCTCAGCCCTGACCAGCCTTGACAAGGCACCACTTCCTTTAAAATAACTAAAAGGTAGGAACAGAAAATAACGCTATGATGTTTGTCAGTTCGAACGGTGCTATAAAAACTATCCACTGAGCACACTGAAAGCTAACTGGCAAAAATGGTGACTCTGATGCCATGTGTGAGGGTCAAGCTCTGCCCTGTTCTTGTGCAACACTGTTTCATTTAAGCTGCTCTGACTTTCCCGAGCTGAGGATCTGCTCATGTATACCTAGGACACATATAGCACACAGATAGATGGACGGATGTAGGTGGACAGTACATACTAGTGCACCGTGGGTCACGTCCCTCTCATTTTGGTTCACACTCCTTCAGTGCCCCAGCTCTATCTAGTGCAAAGAAGGACATGGTAGAAGAAAATTAAGCAGAGAGATCTCTTCTTAATGCAGAAGTCTTAACAGTCTATTTAACAGGTCTCTGTTTTGAGAAGAAAACAAGAATTTTTGAGGCAAAACCAGAAATATCGGGTAGCACAACTAAGAACTTCTATCTGGTATGGGTTGTTTACTTCTACATTATCTGTTTACTCATCATAACCAAGAAAAGATGAAAAAAAAAATCAAATTAAGACCATGAATAAATACTGCATATGGGTACCAAGATACCAAAGAGTGCCATTAAGTTTGGATCATGCTCAAGCTTTCTTTATTCGTAGAAGTACCTGGCAGGTTATCAGTTCTCCATCAATAAGAAATAACTGTTTATATTATATCTCTACTGGACTGTCAGATCTTAGGCTTCCTCCAAACTGAAAGCACTGTGTATATACAGCATGCAGCCAACTGAAATATCACATATCAACTATGTGTGATACCCAGATAGGATGCCAACACCTATTTTGAAACCAGTTTATGGAGTCCTGAAAGTATCTGCTCCCAGTGGTGCTGGGAGACCTTTCAAACAAGGGGAAGTGCAAACAAACTGAAGTATAAAGCACATTATTTTTATTGTGTCAATCCAATGATATAAAGTAGCATGCTTGATGGAACCATTACAAAATCAGCTCCAAAAAACTATAGTTGATGCTCTGCGTGGGTTTTTTCCCCTCTGAGTGAGCTGCAACAGACTATTCGGCTGCTTTCTCCCTCCCCTCTCCACTTTTGTTCTTTTTTTTTTTTTTTTTTTTAAATCCCTTGGGGCAGAGCCAAGAATCTCAATGTGCCACAATAACCACGTTTACTTATTTCCAACTCCTGTCTGTAGTATCATATCATATCAGCTCAACCTGGCATCAACATGGTGCTCTTTGCTGATGAGCCCAGTAAGGAATCCAGTCTGTTCCTCATTATGTGATGCTCGGGAGGTAAGGGAGGGTAAAAAAAAACAGAAAGGAGAGAAGGGGGAGCTAACCAGGGCAGCAGTGGACAGAATAAGAAACAGGAAGAAGTGAGTAATGACTGATAAAAGTGTGAAGGAGGAACGTAATGCCAAGACATAGAAAGAATGAAAAAAAAAAAAGGTGAAGCAGCGAGGGAATGGGGTGGGTGGGAAGGAGAAAAGCAACAAGACAGCCTGAGTCAGAGGAAGGGGAAGTGAGAAACCCTAAAGAAAACAACCCCCCCCCGAACCGAGTCCCGTCCCTCTGTAAAGCGTAGGCTTTCTGAATACTTCTTCCCAGAGCTTAATTCACTGATGGAATTGAAAAAAAAACAAAAAAAACAACTTTCAAGGCAGGTGAAAAGTGCTCCCACACCAACCTACTCCCAACGGGCCATGATTTCCTCTAATTGCAAGTGAATAATCAGGTTCCCCCTGGGCAAAATGTTAGTGAAAAACCAGAACAAAGTGAGTGAGGGAACACCTGCTTAATGAGTGGATTTGCCTTTACAGAAAGACTGGCGTATAGGTGCATTACGCAGAGCCACAGCAGAGTTTAGGTGTGGGCGTGAGCTTACACAGTCGATTAAGCATAATTTAATTTCATTTAAATAATTAATAACAAAGCATATTTTAATTGCATAACATTTCTTTGTTGGGCGATGCTGTACACCTTGCAAAGCCCAACTCACAAACAGTCAGCAAGGCCAGATGTCAGCATGCCCAGGCTATCTGCAGCCTCCTGTACTCTTGCCTTTGGACACGGGGTGCAATTAGTCCAATGTATGTTATTACTTCCTCCGCAGCCCTGCCTGCCATAGGGCACAGAATGGGCACAGCTTCTGAAATAAAACTGCCTTTCAATATATGTTTTAATCTGCACATTACATTGTGGGCTGCCTGAAAGATAAAGGCAGAGGCAACAAGATCCTGACTATCTAAACTGAGCTTAAACTGGCAGTCACGTAAATGCATGCATCCCAAAAGCCTGCTCCCTGGTATCGCCTAAACCTACAAGTACCTCCCAAGAGTTTCCTCCTCAGTCTCTCCACAAGGCTCCCTGCTCAGCACATGGATTCAAGGATCATTCATTCTTTAGGCACAAACCTCTTTTTTTTTTTTTCCCCTCTTTTTTTTGCGATACAATAAGGGAATCCAGATGCTTCATTTCATTTGCTTGCTGGAGCTCCATGCTTACTGCTAAGGCTTTATTTAGCTATCAAAAGTATGTAAGTATGGCTCTTGTCCCTCTGCTTTAAAGTCTCCCAAAGATTTCGAAAGCAGCTGCTTACTAGGTTTGCCATATACGGTTTGCATGATGGTGTGATTAATACGGGTTTCCTTGGAACGAGCTCAGGTTGGTTTCCACATCTCACAGCCAATTAATCAAGAAGCATAAGAAGCCGTTTCGGGCCAGAAGCTGATACATAAAGGAAATCTCGAGCAGAGTGCAAGATACGGGCACTGAGAGATGCCTGAGGCATCTGCATGACAGGGGAGTGGCTATTTCACCCCTTTCAGACACCATCGCACTTCTTATGCCAGCTGTGCCCGGCCACAGTGAGGCCCCAGGTCAACTGGATGATGACAAAACCCACCAAAACCAAAAGCAAGGCGGTCTATGCACCAACGTGCACACACAAGCAAGAAATCAAGGGAAGGGACTTGATGGATAACTTGGGAAGAAGTACGGATAAGCATTTGCTGTTAAATTCACAATATTTAAGTTCAGAAAACTCCACCAAATCATGTAGATTGATCTGTACGTTACAGGTAAACATACATCTCCCAGCTACTCCCGCACAGGTCCCAGTAATTTGTGTTTCACTGAAGCATAGTTTTGTTGGGCTAAAACAAGAGTCGGCAAGACAGCCAGCCTTAATTTGAGAACAGAAAGGAAAATCCAACACTTTCAATGATAATTTGTTCCAATGGATTGTAACCCTGTTAAAAATGTGTCTCACTTCCCATGCGAATTTGTCTGCCCCAGCTTTCAGACACCCCTTCATGCTAAGCCTTTCTCCGCTGGAGTGAAGAGCCCTTTAGTGCTTAATGTTTTCTCTTCTTGAAGGTCCTTAATGCTTGCAGTAAGAACTAGCCATTTCAGACAATTTTCCTTTCAAAGCCTGTTATTTCAGAGTAACTGCAGACCAAAGTTAAAAATCACAAAAAGTGTCTAGACTAGTGTATTCCTTCTGATAATATGCTTACTAAGCAGGATTACTGGCTAAAGCTCAACTTATCTGGTCAACTGTATAATAGCGTCTTGTTTATTTAATACTACTTCCAAAGGCTTTACAAATTGCCTATATAAAGAGGTCTGCCCATCACTGAAATTGTCCTCTTCTTCACTGCAAATTGGTGGCTGAGTGAGCCTGAGCAACGCTCCGTAACGGGGAGTGCAGAGCAATGCCAGGCTGCAGCCTGTCCAAATCACAGAGTGCCTTCACCCGACACGACCGCGGACATCTATACCTTGCTATTCTAGACTACCCCTTCAATAAACCTTAACTATCACAGAGGTTATTATATTCCAGCGTAACAACAGCCCAAAACCAAGCTGGCACTTTAACCTTAATGCATACCACTCCTACACAAGAAAAGATTTTGCTCATTGCCAGCTGCATTAAATGCTATATGGAAAATAACCAGTTGTGCTATGCAGGCACATGCTCAAACGCACACTTGCTAGAGCTGGGGTAGGTACCACCACCTGGCGTTATGGTTGCCCAAAAATGCCTTATACAAACAATGTTTCCAATGGCTTACTTGCTACTTGTCCAAACTGTAACCACTTAGGCTGAGATTTTCCAGGCCAGACTGCCTGCATCACGGTGAATACCTTCAAAATTTATTGAAGACAGAACAACTATTTCATTACAACTGATAATATATCAGATCAGTCTGAAAATTTCTACCGTCCATGTCTTTTGGAAGATGGACTTTGAATTGGCATGGGAGCAGCCTTCGTGTCAGAGATGATGTATTTGATTTATTCTCTGTTAAAATGCTGTCTGTTTGCTCTCCCAAATTATAAGCCTTCAAAAAACCATCACTCACAAATGCTTGCTGCCCGTTTCCTAGAGCTGATTGTGCAGTATCCCTGCAAACCAGGTGTGATCCACTCCGTATCAAACAGGACGTCTCATGCTATTGCCATTATTGGCTGTACCGGGCTTTGCTACCACCTTTCGTCCCAGAGCTGAGCACAGGCACTGCACATGCCGGTGCTCTCAGCAGTGTCCCAAGACAGTAAGAAAAAGAACATAAAACATATGTTTCCAAAAACATAGAAAAATTTGAAAAAAATTAAACCTGCAAGTAAGAATGAGGAGGAGAAAAAAAAGGAGAATAGGGAGAAGAGGTTGTGTCACGGATGCTGAGGAGGAAAACCAGAGAATGAAAACCTGAGAAGCAGGAAGAGGAGATTTGGAACTGTAACCACAGGAGAGGAGGAAGCTGGAACTTCCACAAAACCAAGAACGCAGCTTTCTGGACATTGGAGAAAAAGAGGTCTGAGACTGCGAGCCAAGGGAAAAAAACAGTGCAGTTACAGAGTCCATCAGGGCAGACCCTGCAAAGCAATGAACACCCTGCCGAGAAGGATGGGACTGGAATGAAAGCCTAAATAGTGTGAAGTACAGATCACTGGACAGGTGAGCCAGAAGAGAGGACAGAGAGGGCTAGAGGAGCAGAGGGTAAAAAAGACTTGTACCAGGGATAGGCAGAAAAAACCTGTGCCTAATAAGCTCTCGCTCAGAGCCTACAGTGAGAAAATTCCTGAATCTCAGTATTTCAAGGAAAACAACTGCGAAGTCCAATGGAAAAGCAGGTTGCATCCACGCCTAATGATGGCCCACGCCAGACAGTCTGTTATTAAATGGATTTGCCATTTATCACTGCCACACAAGGGTATTTATTTTATGTTTCTCCTTCCAAACCAAGGAAATCACATGCTGAAAACCGCCAAAAGAACACAATCCCTACTGCAAAGTCAAGTGCCGGAAAACAGAAGTTAGCTTCCAACTTCTTGTGACCCTGAGCTTTTCCCCCCATGATCGCTGTCTCCTTGCCTGCAGGCGATGGAGCTGCTCTCAGATAAGTCAGGACCACAGAGCTGCAAGGGCTTGTTGTTCACAAGGATGCTCGTGCCACTTGCTGCACGAGCTAGAAGGCAGGCAGAGAGGAGGAAAGGGGGTTAGAACAGAAGCTCAGTTGAAGGCTCCATGGGCAACTGCAACCCAACCTTTCTTCTGCCATAGACACATACTCTGAACCAAGGGCTTCACGGGCAGCTTCTACCCGCACCTCCCGCCTACCCTGGCACCTCCAGATGTGGTGGTCCTCACCAGCTGTGCCCAGCACATATCCCGTGCTTTCTAGCCATATGTGTTCACAGAAGCCATACACCTGAAATCATCTACAGAAAGACACCTTTCAGGAGGTTAACCGTTCTCTAATCAAACTCTGCTCTATAAACTTCGATTAAATAAGGGCCATACTTGGAATATGGAGGAGCAAGAAGTTAAACAGTCATTCAAAACCCAAGCAACACTCAGGGAGGGAACCGAATAAGGTAAGCAGCTCACAGCAAAAATGATTGTGCGATCCTTTAAATTCAAACCCACAGATAACGCAGGGCACAAGAGAGGCAGAGTAGAATGGGCAGCCTTCATCCCACCACTACTTAACTCTGAGTGCTTGCCTTCACCACCTTGTTAATCTTCTTTTAACATAATTGTTTGCAAAGGATAAGCAAAACCACCAAATAACAGACAACTTGGCTTCTTTATGACTGTGACAACTTTCTTTTTATTTTATTTAAACAAAATAATAAATGCATATGATTGGTTTGAAATTTACCTGCCCAAACCTAGACACAAGTTGTGTTTGCTTTTACTACGAGACGTTGTTTTCTAACAGGAAGGCAGAACTATCTGATAGGAAACACAGCTAACGTAGCACAAGCAAGTTATTAAATGGAGTCCAACTGGGCACATGATGAGCAATCCCGAAAACACAATTCAAGGGGGTAAAACACCACCACGCAACTGAGCATAATAACCTGCCTGCAAGGCTTCGAGACTGCGTGGGATAGAAATAATTTTAAATCAATTGAGTTACTGTTTCTTGGCAATTTGATAGAAAGGAGAAACAGTGTAATTGGCAATCAAATACTCCTTTGGGAGCTTCCAAACAGCCAGCTGGATTTGTAAATGCATGCTAATCTGCTGGGGCCAAATCCTACAGGCGCTTAAACAGTGGGGTAAATTGCTTGCTGGGTGTAAATTACTCTGAACAGGGATGTAAGCACTACAGGAGTACAACTCACATGTCAAAGGAACGATGCTTTTGTCCCTAAAAGTAAATACAAACCTGCTTTCACTCCCCTGCCAAAACAGAGTTCACTGAAGGTAATCAAGCACAGATCTACTCACCCTTTACTTGCTAAGCAGTAACCAAATATAGCTCAGGACGAATATGCAGTCTGCATGATTAATGAGCTGGCTTCTTTATCTAACTTGCCTTCAACCTTTATATGCTTAATAATATCTATTTATTAAATCAATGAGCTTATGTATAAAACCAAGTCCATTAGTTTATTTTAAGTCACTATATATAGATTGGATTTCATGGCAGGAGCAAACAGCATGGGCAAACTTTAGCAGTCGGCTGGATCAAGGACCTGGAAGGAATGAGGGGGGGACAGAGGCTGATCTCAGCTGGAAAGGCTACACATTGCTACGGTCCTTTAAGGATTCTTTCAGGGTTTGCTTTGAAAAGAATAACATTTCAACTGAGCTAATAACCTTACTGCATTCCTGGAGATAATTTCCTTCTAGTATTGATTGTCTTTATTTGATAAACACAAAATTTACCTAATGTCCCATCCTGTGAAGGAAGTTGAACTAGAAGTGGCCTTTCTTGCTTACCGATCAGACTGTTTAGATGAACAAATTAAAAGATAAATTCTGTTCAAAAGGAAAGATGCTTCCTGCCCATGACTGCATCTCAAAACCATCCAACCATCCCTCTCAGGACTCTCAACTCCCGACTTAGGAGCGACAACACTGCCTCCTGCAGAGGCCTCTCTATTCATTGTGGCAAGAGCCCAGACAACTGCCTAAGATTATGCATTTAACTTCCAGATGGCTGAAGTCAGGTGAGATTAATCCCACCCCACCATGGCATGTCCCTGAAGAAAGGGCAGACCTTCCACAGGGCACCTCCAAAGAGCTTCACTTTGGTGGATTCCTGACAGAAGCCCCACTTTTACAGAAAATTAGTGAAGGTTTCTGCTGTCTTTTTTAATCCATGCATCTCCTCCAACTGTCCTGAAAAAGAGAGACAGTGCTGAATCCTAGTCCCATTGCTGTCTCTTGAGAGGTGTTTGAAGTCACTCGTAAAACCAGGCCTTGTAGCTGTAGGGACAGGCATCCTGCAAATAAATCCTCCGAGGCTGCTCGGAGAGGCTGTGGGGTGCCAAGCAGCCAAGCCAGGCCAGCATCTTCTGAATGCCCCCAGGCAGTCTGATATCCCACTTAACCCTGCACTGGATACCAGTGGTTTCGGGGGTTTGCAAGCCAATATGGGTCAAATATAAGCACTTTAGGGAGTGACCAACTACTGTGGGACTGGTACTTTATAAGCAACAGAAAAGGTGGGGAAGAATAAATTCTTCCCAGGTGAAGAATAAATATAACACATATCCTGCTCCATGCATTTCTCCCCTGGTAAAATGGGCCTCACAGAGGCCAAATTTTCTCTGACACCATAATATGCAGCTCTTAATGTTAAACAAGGCAAACTGAAATTCTACAACTGCAAAATAATTCCTGGGGAAAAAAAAAAAAAAGAAAACCAACCAATAGACCCCCAGGTTTCACATCCTCTGAGGAAGTAAAATCACGTTGTCCATGTCAGTTCCAAAGGTTCAGAGTGAAATTAGCTGCCTCCAGGTGTAGCAATTCAGCAACACGGAAACTGAAGATGACTTTTGTTATTCCTGAGCCGTTTGAGAAAGATTACTTCACTCTGCATCTGGCCTGAGACTGTTATCTGGATGCCTCTCAAGGAAAGTGCTGTAACGTCCACAACAAGCAAGTGTTTTAGAACTAAAACAGACTAAACAGTAGAAAATATAACGGGAAGTAAAATACAGCACTTTTTCCCCAGAGGTGGCTCTATTACAGCCTTCAGTAGTGCAAAGTACCACAGGATTACTTCCTTTCTCCTGGTTATGATTAAATGCTAATTTGGAAAAATGTAGCATAAAAAAAAGAAACCTTAAGAGTTGAGAAAAGACTCCAATGGTCTTAAAGCCAAGGCCAAATCCCATCACAATCGATACAAGCTGCTGGCTTCCTTTGTTTACACTTTCTTTTTCTTACCCTCCTACGTTTTTCTAAGTTTCTTTGCTGGCAAGCCTCCAAATTGTCCCATCTGAGCCCGCAGCTCGCTGGAACACCTCCAGCCACTCTTGCTTTACATCACCTTTCCCGTAGCTAAAAGGTCGGGTAAGTAAATCTCCCTCGGTCGGCCAGGAGCAGGGCTGCAGGAGCAGCGCGCCGGGGCTCCCTGCTTTTTTGCGGAATGATCCAGATGTGGGTGCCCAGGCACAGCCCAGCCGGTCCCTGCTTTTGGGTGACCATTGGCATGGTTCAACCGGCTCTTCATACCAACAAGCAGACATTAAGATGCATCCCCTAGCCTCTGTTGAGCAGGTTGTAAACCAGCAGGCATTGGAGGTTTGGGATGAAAAGTAGGGAAATTCACTTTTTTGCCCATACGAAGGACAGATACTGTGCTAAAGACTGAACTGCAGTACGCTACCGGGAAGCGGAGCTCTGACATGGGTCTATCACACAGAAACACCAAACCCAGGACTCTCCCGAGATACGGAGCAAGAGAAAAGCTCCCCAGAAGACATAGGAGAAGGGAATGGGATAAGACAGTTTCTTTTTGGCTATGACTAACACAGCATTCCGAATAAGTGCTTCACACCCAACTCGAAAAAGGAAGAAAAAAAAAATATTCATTTGTCTCTATTAACAACCATAAAGATAGTACTTCAGCCTTCTCTTTGACTAACACTGTGATTAAAAGGTATATAAAAAGAGCAGGGATTTTACATTTGAACCTGAACAGCAGGGATGGAAATTGTCTTATTTTAGATGTTTAAAGATTAGGAAGGTCATCATTTCAGTTCCCATTATCATTCCTGAAGAAAGAGGTCCCCTACACGTGCCTCCAAAACACAACTTTTTGACTTACAATATTAAAATGCTATGAATACTGTTGCTGCTAACCTAAGAGATGACAGGGGGAAACAGTCGAAGACTCTCCTCTCAGTTTGGCAGCTATTTGCTCTCCACAGAATATATGACATTTACTCATAGGAAGCTGTACGCAGTGGAGAAACTAGAAATAGTTTGGAATTTTACTCCAAAAATGTTTTGTGGTTTTTTCTTCCTTCCTTCCTTCCTTCCTTCCTTCCTTTCTTTCGTCCTTTCTTCCTTTCCTTCGTCCTTTCTTCCTTTCCTTCTCTTTTAAAGACTTTCTACTAAAACTGCAACTAATTCAATGAATTCAGAATTTGGAAGTTAAAAAAAATTAAAAATAATAAGAATTTTCTACTTTGAGAGTTTCAGAACGAAAAATTCAGTTTCTCAGTTCATTACAAAGGTTTAGCTTAAAATGTAATGTTATATACAATATAAAAAATTAAAACCCTGAATTGAAATAGTTGACTTATTTAACTTTGTAACAAATTTGCTGGATTCTTAGTTTGTGAAAATGTTCAGGTTTGGCTTTTTGGATCGATTCAAGAAGGGAGAGCCTTCAAAATATCAAAGATACCCCTGGGTGAAACCAATTCCTACCAAGAACACACTTTGTGGCTTCTAGCCACTACACATTTGGGGCAAAACTGAATGTAGGCAACCAATTTTCATGTCAGTCGCTTGGCTTTCAACTTCTAGAAACTTCAGCAGATGGATAAAATAATAATAAAAGTTAATAGAGCTCTCTCCTTCATCTAACAGGATGTACCTGAGCAATCTCTGAACACAGCCTTTCATTTTATGATGCCAAATGGACTGTGAAATTGTTTACCTTAATGGACAGTGCTAGTTTCTCTTAGAAACAGAATGAAATTTATTGGGTAATCCAAACCAAAACCACAGGATTTTATTAATTTTTAGGGAAATTGCTTCTGTCGCTTCTCTGTTCACATGGCCGATAATTCACTGCGGAAGGTGAAACTCCACCAGTCACATCTGCACTCTGCCACGCACAGGCAGTGCCGGTGCAAAGCACTGTGCTTGGAGTAAGAGGAGCTCACCAAACCCTCAGCACCGACACCTACCAACATGGGCAACATGTCCTGCTAAATGAAATAGGGGGCACGGCCTCTGGATTTTAATTTCTGAAGCAAGAATCGTCATTTTTCAGTGGCCACATAATTTTATATACTTAAATCTTCAACCATGAAAATAAAACCCAAAAGCAAGTAAACATAAAATACAAAACAAAAACTGAAAAATTACCATGTTTTAACCTAAACAGGATTAGACCCAAACCACCTCCAGTTTACTGGCCTTCTTCAGATCCCTATAGAAATAATGGAATAATCTCCTCTCTTGAAAGACTGCACCTGGACAGCAGGAGTCACACATTGGTCTAACCCAGAACCTATGGCAGTGACAAATGGGGTTACAGGCCACCCAGAATTCAGTCTCATTTCATGTTTAGGTTATTATTAAAGTAACATAAGGCCACAACAGAAGATAATTCAGAAACTGTCGGATGAAACGCTGAAGCACAAGACCCAATATCCCTTCCAAAATTGTTAACATCAATAATGATAAATCTTCATAGCCTTAAAAAAATCCCTTCTAAAATACAGGATACTGTCAAATCACTTCCTAAAAGATATCAAGCTGGTATCAGATGGCAACGTTATCAGCCCAGGGCTATAAACGGAAAAGTCTGTTTCCACAAACAACGCCATAAGCCCTTACACATTTCTTCAAATTTCTCTTTGGAAAATGCTGCCAGAAGTAATCCTGCAACACAAGACCAGTATGCGGCACGCAAGGAGGAAACCTCCTCCATAAACCCAGGCATCTCCCTCGAACTGCTAAAGCAGAGAGCTGCAGCATTTGAGTTCTTTATTTCATTTTAATTTTTGAGGGAACATAAGAGGAAAAGAAATTTGAAATTGCTAAACTGCTATAAATACCAGATGGAGAAAACAAGGCAAGCTGTAAAAGATGCAGGGTAGAGACAGAAAACAGGGAAAACTTCAGGATAAACGATTCTCTGATTCTCCATCCGCCCTGACTGTCCAACACCACGGAAATACAGGAATCCAAGAACCTCACAGCATAAAAAATAATGAAAATGGAGAGCAGTTGGTTTTCAGTATAATGTAAATGCCACAAATGATACTCCCTAACTTCTGAATAAACAAGTTCAAATCCAAGGAAAATTAGAAGGGAAGAGTTAAAGCTCTCTGCTATTTATTCTCATATAATTTATACAAACAATTTACAGAACATATCCGAATTGTTCCACAAGCTTTGCTTTTAAATCCATCTTCCTTTCAAATTAAAAGGAAATAGCATACTTCGGCTTCAAATGCATTTAAATTAGGGTCTTAACCTGAAATCTGCTATGGAAAAAAATGCAAGACCTTATCTTGAATCTGCTGGAATAAAAGCTCCTCTTTCCAGCTCACAAAATTCAGATATGATTCTGGGTGAAAGAGGAGAAGAGAGAAAAGATTTCCCTTCTCCACTCCAAGGAGACAAAGCCATAAAAGAAAACTTTTGCAGCAAAAATACTGAAGTTCCTGCAAAAAAAGAGTAAAATTACCTGTATGTTATCATCAAGCTCCTCTATTCTGAAATTATCTTTTCTAAAATCTCAGAAATGTAAAACTGTAGTAAAACGAATAACAAAACAAAGAGCCCATAATCATGGCAAGAAGAAAATGAGATTAAGAAGAAGAGATGAGATTCATTCAAACCAGATGGCAGCAGAAGCAGGAGTACAATGGGAAAGTCCACTGGACTTAAACATGGAGTTGGTAGCAGAAAGAGTTGCCCCTTGGCTTGATAACTCAAGGCTGACTTTGACAGATGTGCATCATCACTAAATCTCACCACACATGTCCAGAAGATTAAGAAATTTCCGGATGATATTCCTGTTACTCCCATCATTTTGCCAACACATCGGCTCCTTCGGACGCACCGCTTATCCTGCCTCCACCCCAGGGCCCAGCTGGGCTCCCCTCCATGGACATAACGTGCTTTACCTGGTTGACGTGACTTGGCCACAGCAAAATAAACAAAGATGAACAACTGAGACTGCAGACGACAGAGGCTAAAAGCACAAATCAAAAGGTTCCTGGGCCCGGTTTCCTAATGAAAGAGGCAAATGTTAAGCAAGACAATCAGTGTCATTTTCTGCATTTCTTCTGGAAGTCAGTTTGTATTTGATTTAAGGGTACAACTTCTCTCCAACTACCCTTCTATGTCTAAAAGTTTGGTGTCCAGTCCAATCTGGTCTGCCGGACTTGCTGTACAGCCAGTGAAGAGACAGCCATTTCCAGAGGGCAAACCACCCGCAGCATTTCAGAAGGGCCCGTTACAGAGGAAGCTCAAGTGGCTAGATTAGACACAACATGCAATTTCTAGACAACTGACGTCAGGTTAAACACGCGCTACATCATCTGACTGGCAAAACGCAATGCCAGCAAGTGTATCAAATACATACTCCAGACTAAGCTGCAAATAAACCTCCTCTCGATGCACTCTTGCTCCCACAGCATAATGTCTGTCATATCTGTCAGTCCCTTGAGGATGTCTCAGATACGCTGGGGAACCTTAAATGGTTCCACTAGATGCCAGTTGGAGGGAGCTGATTTTTTAGGTGTTCATTGAGCATGAGGGGAGCGTAGGTGTTTGGCTTACATGGAGACACGTACGTTTAGGAATCTGAATCTGGACTTTGACTTCATCCTTGATGTTAATGTTATTAACACATTGCAGATGGGGAGCACAGGCCCAAAGAAATGAAGACAGAAAATATACAGAAGGTTTAAGGGCTGATTTTTCAGAAAATACAGCAATACTCCCCTGCAGTTCTAGCAGGAGACCGGGTAGGCAATGCTGGGGCGTATGAAATGACCCCGCTAGCCCTTCAGCTGACCAAATGCAGGTTCATACTCAGAAACCCCTGACACCAAGCCCACATGTACACACTTGCAAGTCTCAACTTGGAGCTGAATCCTAACCCTAATTTCACAGCCAATTAGGGTCGTGACGAAAAGAAAGCAAGACACAGGGAGGAGTGAAGAGCATCAAAGGAATCCCAGTTAAATATCACAGAACTTACCCTGTCGGAGAAGATCCTCAAGAATGTTAAAAAATAGCGAATTGGGCCACAATATATGAATGACAAGGGAAAAGCAAAGTAATGAACAGTCCCCAAGAAACTGCTTTGAATGAGCAAGATCATGCACAAATACTATGACTAATAATGATCATATAATTATTGAGTGCCTGATAACACAAAGAGAGAGTGGACGGACTATATTCATGCACGTATTTCCCTAGCTTCTGAGGTTTTTTGACTTTGCAACCTTAATATACCTTGCATACTCTTTCAATGCATTTTCAGTGTGCAATATTCCAGGCACAGTCATGAGTATAAGAATACTAAAGGGTGAAGTTTTCAAAGACACTCAGTGTTGGATTAACATTTCTCTCCCTGAAGACCAGGGTAATTTCTTTATGCTTCTGACATCTTCCTCCCCCTCCTCCCCACCCGGCTCGAGATTTATAATGTAATTTTATATCATTCCTGAAGCTTTATGAATTACGTCCATAACATCATGTTCTGAATACCTATTTTACGAAGTTTCTTTTGTCCTAATAGTTCATACAGAAAATCGGCTGAAGCTGGCAACACTCCAATAAAATCCACATTCAGTTACTCCATTAAGGAAAAAAGTGAGTACTTTTGCATATGCAATACCCTACAATATAAACTAGCACATAGCTGTGAAATACTGTCATTATTTTGCAGCACTGATCTAATTTTCTACTGAATGCCCTAAAATGAAAGGTTTCTTCAGAGTACAAAATACAAGGACTCAAACTTAAAAATTATAATTTGGCAGCACTTAAGTCTTTTTTAAAAAATTATTTTATTTCCTATCATATTAAATAATACCAACTGACAACAGCTTTACATGCTGAATGAATCCAGATGTATTTCCTGACTGAAGAATCAGAGAGATATAATGTGGCAAGAGACTGGTATTGTACTCATTAGATCACTAAGCAGCAGCACTTATAAACAGAATATTTAACTAGACTCTACGAAAATATTCAAATGTAGCTGCCAGAATGTACTTTGAAATTTTCCACCTAATACAAAAATGCAAGAGATGAGAAATTATCTCCCTTTAAAGGAAAAAGTTCAAGGTGAATGTTACCTGATTAACTCACTTTGTTATTAATTAAATTCAATAAAAATCCCAAATATGGCATGCCATCCTTTATTAGCATTGCTGCAGAAATAAGAATTATGCTTATCATTTAGCCAACAAAATTTAGTCAGAATTAATGAAATATCAAAGAATAACAACACAGCAGAGCAAGGAGTTAAGTTCAAAACATGATACTGAGGGAAAAAAAAAGCAGTTTCTCCTAGTGAGATTTATAAAGAACCTGAGGAAAATTATAACTATGCAATTTGCATATACTTATTTAAACATATATATAAAATTTATATATACATATTATCCCTTTACATACTCTGTATGTACTGCATTCTATAGAAATAGTAATTTCTTTAAAAGTGCTAAGGTATTTCAAGGGGAAAAATGTTCATTTAAGAGCAAGGAGGCATCAGAAACACAGTTCCTTACTCTCCTCCCAGTCTCAGCTGGACTTCGGGTTTTGATTTGGTTGTGCAATTCTTATCTCTTACCATATGGTGGAAAGATTCATTTATCTGGAATATGAAATTGCCAAGAAATGGCCTTGACAGTATTTGTCTGTGAACTCACCCAGTTTCAGCACTCCCATTAGCCACCTACCACACCTTTTCAGTAGAGAAGACAGATTTGCGTTAGAATGGAAACTGGGCAGTGTTGCCCTATTCATTCTGGACGTCAACAATGAAGTGCTCTGATTAGCCTGGGGAACTTGTCATCTCTGCTGCTCTGCCAGACTTTTGGGGTATAAGTAAAGAACCACGGTCTTCGTAGCTGTCTTCTTTCAACAATACAGACATGGACATTATAAATATTCCATGTAAATCTATACTTCCATGCAAAAGGAAAATTAAATTAGTTGAAAATATTTTTTTTAACTCGGAAGACTTATTCCCCAAGAAGATATGTTCCCAGTAGAAGGAACTTTCCATGGTACAACCTTCTTCTAGCATTAGGACAAAGAAGGATCTCTCCAGGTATTTGTCTGGATGGAAGAAGTAATACAGAAAGACTCATTTCACAATTTTGCAAGAATTAATGCCCACTTAATATAAAAGCCTTGCCAAATCTGTGACTCAACAGAAAGCTGTAATGGGTATTAACTGATGTCATCTGTACACAAGGAAGAATCCATTTGTGACCCAAATGTCATGAAAATCAGCATAATTACACACTTTATTCTTCGGGTGATTTTTTCATTAAATTAAGAGTTCAGAGTGTGACTACAGTTTCATCATTTGATTACCATTATCTCACGGTGAGCATTGCCTTCCAGCTAAATCCGGAGAACAACGTTGAGAGTTAAATACATATGCACAAACTATGAGACATATGAAGGACATTAAAAGCTGAAATATGCCATTTTTCCAGTCTAGGAACTGGTAGTCAACCAGAAGGTACCAAGAAGCTACCAAACTGTACCACGTTGCTGGAATATAGGAAATAGGTAGCTCAAACAGGGAGAACGGTACCCTTAAAGGACCAAGGAGACCATCAGAAGAAACACTAGGAAACTCCACCGCATCCCTCCTCAAGGAATGAGACAGTGGTAACCTCCAAAAAAAGAGAAACCTCCAAAAATGTGAGATGTGATTCAAAACATAAACATGCCCCAAGCTAAACAGTTACGAAAAATGTTCCCAGTAAATTTATCTGTGAGACAAATCCATCATTCCCATGCAGCACAAAACAGATTGTATGCGGGAGACAGAGAACTGCATTCCGTCATGGTGCAAGTAATTTGCGAGGTACCATGGTACTTACTTAGGGAATGACTAATTAGGTATGAACACAAGGGGGAAAAAAGGGGGGGGGGGGCTCTAATGTGCTAAAAATATAATTATTTTAAAAAATGCATGAACTGCAGCTAGAAACATGGTCCTAGGGAGAGCCCAGGGACACGTCAGGATTGAGCTTCAGCTCTCTGAACTAGTGGTGCGTGAAAGGGATTATTTGTCACCACGCCAGACACTTGGATGTCACTGAAGTAATGATGAGGCTGAGGAAGGGGGGGATGGGTGGCAAAAAGGAAATCCCCCTTCATCGGTCCAGCTTGTGCTGTGGGAAAGAGGGGCAGGTATCTGGGCACAAAGTCACCCCAAGACGGACGCTGAGAATCATAGAATCATAGAATCATAGAATTATTAAAGTTGGAAAAGACCTCTAAGATCATCCAGTCCAACCATCAACCCAACACCACCATGCCCACTACACCATGTCCCTAAGCACCTCATCTACACGTCTTTTAAATACCTCCAGGGATGGGGACTCAACCACTTCCCTGGGCAGCCTGTTCCAAGGCCTGACCACTCTTGCAGTAAAGAAATTTCTCCTAATGTCCAATCTAAACCTCCCTTGGCGCAACTTGAGGCCATTTCCTCTCGTCCTATCGCTTGTTACTTGGCAGAAGAGACCAACACCCACCTCGCTACAACCTCCTTTCAGGTAGTTGTAGAGCCCGATAAGATCTCCCTTCAGCCTCCTCTTCTCCAGGCTAAACAACCCCAGTTCCCTCAGCCGCTCCTCATAAGACTTGTGCTCCAGACCCTTCACCAGCTTCGTTGCCCTTCTCTGGACACGCTCCAGCACCTCAATGTCCTTCTTGTAGTGAGGGGCCCAAAACTGAACACAGGATTCGAGGTGCGGCCTCACCAGTGCCGAGTACAGGGGCACGATCACCTCCCTGCTCCTGCTGGCCACACTATTTCTGATACAGGCCAGGATGCCGTTGGCCTTCTTGGCCACCTGGGCACACTGCCGGCTCATGTTCAGCCGGCTGTCAGCCAGCACCCCCAGGTCCTTTTCCTCTGGGCAGCTTTCCAGCCACTCTTCCCCAAGCCTGTAGCGTTGCCGCTGAGAAAGGGGAAGGAGAAGGCTTCCCATGATGGAGAAGGAGAAGGCTTCCCGTGATGGGCAGGGCAGGAGCACTCTGCACTCTGATTGAGCATCCAGAAGTATTTATAAGAAAAAGTAGCGTGGATTTCTACCTTCTGCGCAGACACAGTCACATGTCCCTGCACTAATAAAAATCTTGCAGTGTGAATGGAAGAAGCCCCCACATCTGGGAAATTTAAAATGAGGACCCAAGGTTATAACACAATGTGTCTGGAAGAGAATAAAATGACCCGTGAGGTCGAAGCAATTCCGATCACTGATTTTTACGACTTCATCAAGTACTCAAAAAAGTCAAGAACTGAATTATTTCTGTTAAAAAAATATGCCATTCAGCAGGCTTCTGTACACTCATGCATGCACTTATCCAATGTATTAATCATGTACCACCACCAAAAGAGAATAAAAATATATTTTAACAAATCTTCCACAAAGTCAAAACATAATTCCTTTACAGACATGTTAGTCCACAAATCTGCTCTTTCATTCAGCTTAAGCTGCCAGAATCTCTTATGGACATCTATTACAAAGATCTGCCAAACCCATAATTCACTTCTTGACATCAAGTAATAAATACATAATGCAGACACACATATGTCCTTTTCAAAATTCAGCTGAAATCCATTTCTTTAGATAAGAGCATGACCTCTCCAAGTCACCTTCCAAATTTCAGAAAATTTCTCTCTCCACTGAGGCATGCACTCCAATCTTCACATCCTGGCTCCTACTTGAAACAGGAGCTATGTACATCCAAGCATTTGACATTAAAATAGGCATTTATGACTGCTTTGCGTGCCATTGGCATGTGGAAGTGCCATTCATAAAGCAGACACTCATGGCAGGGCTCACTGTACAGGCAGAACCGGAGGACACCAAGATCCGTAATTAAAATTTTCACGAGGAAAATACCATGCAGGCTGCTCCTCAGCCTGGGAAGCGCTTCATTTTAACACGTTTAACCTTAACCTTTCTATTAGCCTGGAGGATGGTGGGTTAAACTAATGGTGAACTTTGCACTTTGCAAACAGTTACACTCAGATTGTCTCCTTCAATTTATTTCTAAGAAGGGATGTTGATGCTAAGACTAAAGTTCACATATAAGGAAATATTTGGCTCTGCACTGCTGAAAAACATAAGTGTTGCCTTTTCGGGGCTAATGCAGATAGAAAGGGGTCTGTACTCTACAACACTTACAAAACCTCATGGATATCAGCCCTGCTTATTAGTGCTTCAATTTTGTAGTCAAATGGAGGTCACTGCAGTAGGTGTTTTTCAGGGGAAATGATTAGGATGGGGAAGGATGTAGGGAGGATTTGCAAGAGATGAAAACAAATGACACTGGCCTTGTAATAAAAATTCTGTGTGCAGCAGGGAGGGGAAGATGTATCATCATTAGCTCATTTACCGGTTGTGAACTAGCGAGGGCTCATATCCATGAATCTTTCCATGCCGCATGCACATTTTTAAGAAGGCAGCAAGCTCTAGTGCACACCCGTAAGATCAGACCCAATGACCACATGAGTAATATGGACCCAGAGAGAAAAATAACAGTTGAAGCTGTCTAGCTGGCGTACTTCTGAAGTCCGCCGCACTTCAAACAGAGCAAGAGCCACAGCAGACACCTGCAAAAAATGAGCCATGCCCTGTCGGGGGGACTCTTCCACTGGAAGAGGTAAAGCACGTGCCAGCTACTGCTGAGCAAAACTAAGACTAAGCTCAGTGAAGTACTTAGCTCTTATAAGTTCAAACACAAATTCTGACCCAGAAACACACAAAATTAGGCATGTAGGAAAGCATGAGGACAGGGGCGTTCTTGTGGCTCCTGGCCTTACTACCGATAGAGAAACAAGGTTGGATTTTCAAACCTACCAAAAAAAAGATTTAGGAAATCTGTCTTTCAGCGGCACTTGTGCTCCCTCATTACATGGGCTACTCTGAAGAACAGCAGCAGCACAATAAGGCTGAGGTTAATAAAAGAAAGAGGAGACTCTGGGTCCGTGCAGGGCGAGACCCTTGCAGGGGGAGCTACCACTCCATCTGCCACCCATGGAAAGAAAAGCCTGCAGTCATTAGGAGAAGACAGAAAGAGATCGTTGCAAGAGACAATGCAAGGGTCTGGCAGCAATTCAATGCAAAGATTTATTGGTCTTGTTTTGTGAGTAAAGGCAGAAGACATCTCAGTGCTGGGCCCTTGTATACAAGGAGTAAAGAAGTAAGGATCATGCAAAGGAAAGAGAAGAAACAAACAGCAGCTGTGAAAGGAGGAGGAGATGACGTGGGAAAGAGAAATCATCCTCAATAAGGACATTTTCTTGTTAAGTAATGTAAATTAAAACATTGGCATTTACGTCAAGGCAAGGCTGGCCGTTAACTTCTTCCCTCATGCTAGTCACTTCTCCTCCTTAGGTAGGAACAAGATTGGGCTGGTGAAGAGGAGAAGACAGACACAGCAGGACGGGCCATTCCTGTGACTCGTTCACTGGATTTGAACTCTGGCAACAGGCGTTCGGGTTTACAGAGGAATTTAAAAGCCCAAACCATACTGACAGAAGGCTCCTCAATATTCAATGGCTGCAAGCTGACTGTAAGCACATCTTTCTTCTCAGTGGCACCTTCTCTCTGGCTCAGCTCTCCATCTATACATTGCTAGACAGACTGAAACATTGCTTTCATAAAGGGCTGAGTTCAGTAAAGCTAATCCCATTCTAAATCACTCAGACAGATATTTAAATCCCACTGGCTTCATTGGGTTAAAAGCACTTAGCTGAATCAGGGCCCCATGCTGGTGGCAGGGACAATAAGAAAACCCATGCGAGATAGACAGGTGGAGAGGATGTACCAGGGTATGTATGAATTTGCAGAGAAGACTTTGGAAAGGAGTAAGAGACAGAATTAAAAAATGGGAGAAAGCTTTCTAGTTAATTGAAGATTAAGAAGAAGTAGAAATAGAAAGTGTAACGCAGCTGAAGGTATGATAGGTTCACAGCAGAAGGCAGGAGATTACTTAATAGTCTTACGCAATTAAATTAATTCCTTTTAATCTTTTTATACACATTGTAAACAAGATCTCTCTATCCCATGAAAATTACCTTTTAAAGGCTGGGTAAATACATTAACTGATCCTAAAATCCCAGAAATCCCAGTTTAATTTTTTCTTTTTTTGAGAAAAAAAAAGCCAAGAAGGGAAGAGCTCTGTAAACAGTTTTGACCTTCAGAGAGCCTGGCACTCTGTTTATTTATTCCAAAAATGAAACACTGTTCCAAGCAGCTAAGGAAAAAAAAAGGTCATTTAAATGGAAATGGCTACACCTCATTTGCAGTAACCAAGAGGATGCACCCTAAACATTCGCAGTATTACACGAAACCCTCAGAGCAGATAACTGGTACCAGCAACCAGAAGTCAAGTCAGGTGGAAGACAAAACTCTTACTTCTCTTTTTTTGGAAAACAGTTTAAAAATTAGTTTAACGCCACCCAGAAAGACACGGCAGTAGAAGCAATTTTGATGATGGCTCTGAGTTTACTGTAGACAATTACTTAATTGCCACTATCCCCTCATGTGCCCATTGGCAAGTATCGTGATTCCTGCTGATACTAGCACATGCCTTGCACTTGTGCCCCAGGCGAAATAGCAGCACCCTGCGTCGGCAGGGGTGCAGACCGAACGGGTGCTTGTATGCCCATTTCGGACATTATGGAGGGACCAGGGCCACCCTCGAGGTCCATCACTGCCATGGCCTGAGCCCTCGGGGCTGCAGGTGCTCTGCACAACCCGACCCCGTGCTGGTGGGCAAGGGACCCCGCACTTTCCCAACCACCACCACAACACAGCCCTCTGAATTGTCTCCTTTCATTTTCATGTACTGTTTTTTCAGAGCAGAATATCGTGATGAATAATACAAATACGCTATACTATTTCTTTGTAAATTTAATTAAGCAATTGAAGGGAGAGTTAAAACATGGCCATGCAGTGTAGTAATCTACAGCTGCTCTGCCACATAGTGCCTAGGAGAGCAGAAAGGGAAATTAACAGCCACAAAGAAGTTTTATAGTTTTGTTTCCAAGTATCTGCAGTGGGGAAAATAAAAATCAAGATAGCAAAATGTGAGATGTAAAAAATATTGTCAATATTATCTAGCAAAAAGTATGTAATACAATATAAAGGATGTTTTACTTTGGTCTAAACATGTAGATAGGTCTGCTCATTTTATATACAGACATACAGGAATTTTGATTACAGCCTGAATAGTTCCTATTCCACCCTAACATCACGGGTGTAACCCATCACATTCAGCAACATGGAAATCTCAATTAACAATAAAATAGAAACGTTAATTCATCTAGGTGTTCCTTCATGAGAACAGAGATATCCATCTACTGCTTACTGCCCAGTTCCCATTCAACAGAGAAACTGTATCTAAATAAATAACTAGAGATGAAAATGCCGATGCCTCCCAGGGTGAAGAGCTCTGGAGGCAAATCGCGGGAAGGTTACCGGACGCAGATATTGCCGCTGATGGGAAACGTGGTCTGGAGGATTTTGAGTTGAAGTTTCAGGACAATAAAACTCAAATTCAGCAGCTGCTGCCATGGTATAACAACTGGCAAGACAGTACTTTTTTTTTTATATTTCTTTTTCATCTGTGATACTGTACATTTTGCTGCCATGACAACTAAGCATTTTCTGCCCATCTTTATGGTGACAGAATAGATATATACATCTGTTCGTGAATCTTGTTTTTAAAAGACAGATAATATTTTCCCAACTTTTGTATGTTTTTAAAACTCTCTTCAGAATGAAGCAGAATATTGCAGCTTCTCTGAAATAGGGGTCCATAAATCACACCACACAGGCAGTATGTTGCCCAGGAGACACTCTTAACATCACTCATCACCACCACAAATGAAAAAGTCAAAACAGAGGCTGGTGACAAGGACCAGGGAACATTACCTTCAGCACGCATTTCCTCCCCGTGTTGCCTTTGCTTATCATCATTAGCGATATCACTACCTAGAGACCTACTTCCTTACCGGCTGATTAGAAACACAAAGCCATTTTCACAAAAAAAAAGGACAATATACGAATGGTTAGGGACAGAGAAAAGCATTTTATTGCCATGTAGTTTAATAATTCTTTAAAGTCTTTGTAATATCTTCCATCCCAAGGCTTCCACATCTTTAGAACACATAATTCAATAAATAAATTAACTTCAGTGACATAAGCAACTCAACCAAGGCTGTAGCATCACTAATCTTTGCATTTGCCTTGTCCTTAGGCACTTCCATTAAATAAAAACTCCTTTTCTGCACTACCGAGTCAGGCTGTGACACTGGCACATGAGATTATTCCCAATCATGATAAGCAACAGACTCCTGAAATCTTTAGGAAGATTTCCAGCTCTGCGCTTTAGTTCCAGATTAGTGAAAAACTGAAAAGAAAAAAAAAAAAAAAAGGTTCTGGAGTTAAAGTACTGCAATGTGGAGACAATAGGGGGTTTGATGGGGAGTAGCTTGAAATTTAGATTGTACTGGGAAGGAAGACACTTCCACACACTGAAGTAAAAAAACCCAAAAAATAAAACCAAAAGAATCCAACAAAAACAGAGAAGGTCAAGCACCACATGAAAGAAAGGAAAGGTCTCCAGCTCTGATTGTGGGGTAGAAGTCAACACGGTTATTGAAAAAGAGTGGAAAAATTGGAGGAATACAAGACGGCGGAGCATCCTTCCCTAAAAGAACTACTACCATCTTTTATGCCACATAACACAGCAAACGTTTTGGCAAGGCAGTGAAGCCATGCTAGACGTGTTCCTTCAGCACATTTTCGAGCCAAAATATCACGTGCTGCAGGCAGCAGCATTAATCTGCTTCCCCGGCTTCTGCACGCTGCCTCAAACCACCTGGCCCCAAGCCCAAAAATGGGAATTAGCCGCTCAGATTAATTCCTGTCACCTCTCTGGTGAGCCTCCTACTGGATTTAAAACAAGAACACCACAGCAGGGCTCCTTACTGACACGGCAATTACTCTAAGCAGGCAGGTTAGCTAGTAGCTGCCGAAACTATTTATTAAGGTAAATGAAGAGAGAAGCATCGACTGAGCTCCCAGTGTGCCTGGCCCTTGCCTACAGCCTTCCCACCTTGCTACGCTCATGTGGAGTGCATCAAACGACGGCACGGACGCAGAGGCAGCACGTTCCGGGTGTGCTCTGCTGTCGGCTGTCCTGCAACCGGGGGTGGCCGGCACTGCTGGCGAGCAGCGAGCAGCTCGGGCCCACTGCCGGCTGTGCAGGGATGGAGGTCCTCCCGCTATCCAGAGGATAACCCGGCACGAAACTGCTGGTTCCGGTTAGTAGCAGAGCCCCATCTCACCCCGTACCCTCGGTAAATTATTTTCGGTATCACAGAGAGTATTATCTGGCTCAGGCGGCTTTTTCCCACAGTGCCCGAGAGGCAGGAGCACAACTCCCCTGAAAACTCCTGAGTCCACAATAATGGTCTCCCATTATTTCTTACAAGGAATGTTTTACCAAGGGGAACTTCCAACAGCCCTTTCCACCTCTGGCCATCAGCTCCACAACTGGCAAGAATGGCTAAAAAAATACTCCAGCTGCATTTTTTACCCCCTTAAAATGATGCATCATAGGACTAGCTGCAGCATGGAGCTGCAGCCAGTCCCTTGGCCAGGCCAAACGGAGACACGGTGGTTATGGCAGGCAGGGAGCCACAGTAAGGATTCATCTCATTTAATCCTGAAATTTATTTTCTATTTTGTTTCCACCCAGCACTGCAGTAAGCCAGGTTTCAGAGCATCATTCAGCCCTGGAAGGCTGAAAGGAACAATCGGGCAACCTGAGCACACGGCTGTTGGGTATGTCCAGTGCAGTCAATGTAACATTTCTATAGTTAATTATTTGGAATAAATGTACTAGCTTAAATAGGTCACTGCGATGCTACAGTTCTCCTTGGAGACTAGACTGGGAAAGAAGTAACTCCTGAAGGGACTTCTCCTTTAACACCCTCCAACTCCAAATACCAAGTGACTGCATTACACACAACCGCTGCAATGCATTTTGATACATGTTTCCATCAAAATCACTCACAGCATTTTAAAGCCATTAATCATGCGAGACTCACAACTGGCACAAAAATGCCTTTGACAATGTGATGATCATTAGACTTATTGTACAGACAGGTAAAGTGAGGCATGAAAAGGTTAGTCACACTGCCAGAGGGATTTTATCTCTCTCTGTAACATATAGTAAGCAGCTTTATTCATCTGATAGTTGCTCTGACTTGTGATTTCAGCTGAAGGCTCAGGGCCCCACACCACAAACACCACATAGCGAATAAGCATCCTAATCAGCTAACACACCTAATCCCCGTGTTAGCGGACATCCTGCTCGCTCCATCACAGCTGCTGCTTCCACACCAAAGCCAGGACAGAGCAGCAGCTCTCACCCTGTGTTACTTCCAAGCCATTCCTCCACCCTGCTAAAATCACTTCTGGTTTATCAAGACGACTCTCCATCGAGCAACCTCTACAAAACAGGGAGTTACAAATTTCCTATATAGACAAGTTGTAAATGTCTATATACGGCTCAGTATGAATTTTAATAATACGAGCTATACAGTGCAACTCCGTGTGTGGATGCTCTCAAACCCATGGGTCACGGTCATATTAAACCAGCATAAGATCACACAAGCATCAAAAGGGCAACCCAACCCTTAACTTTATACCTGATCTCCCTTCTCTACCTCCACCAGGGCCCATAAATCCAATCAGGGAACTGATCCTCTCACTTCTTTTCTCCAAAACAGTTGAGTTCTCCTCTGATTGCCCTCTTGAACTCGCTCACCAAGTGGCTATGTGAAAAAATAGCCACTGCAGGGAGGTGGTAGGAAGCAGCAGTCAGGACCAGGAATGGGCTGCCTTTATCGCAGTCAGAACATGTTAAAGGGAGCTGGGAATCACAGCCTTATTTTACTGCAAAGATGGGATTCTTCACAAGCAATTCAAGCTAACCTAGAAAAAGATGTTTTTTCTGTGTAGACCAGCCCTTCAGGAACCATGCTGGGGAAGATGGTATCTCCTGGACCTAGGTGACTTGGGGAAGGGGATCATGGCTGCTTTGCCAGAGGTTCCCATCCCCTCCAGGGCCTTTCCAGGAGCCAAAACCCTCTTGTCAAAGTGGACTGGATTATGTCCAACAGCATAAAGCAGCACAGTTACCCTCCCTGTGACCACACGTTCAATGTCTAGACAGAGCTTCCAACTGGTATCAGAGGAGTTTTAATGTGTGGGTACAGAGAAAGAGAAACAGATTTTCTGAGAATTAGCTGGATTTTATCTTTGCCAGTGACAGATTAATGTTCATTATGAAAGATTAAGCAATTAAAGGAAATCCCCATGAAAGAGCTGAAACATATGCAAAAAGTTTCAAACACTGGTATGTTTACACGAAGACAACATGAACCCTTCTGTGCTCCTAACAATATAGGAGTACAGCACTTTGCATCGGAGCAATGGCTACAGCCAGCCACCAGTAGAATGTTTTTTTTTCCACTTCCAGCATCAACAAATTCAATCTTTATAGATCAGATAATTCAGATATAATTTAGAAATTATATTCCATCTTTAGAGGGAAGCAGCAATGGGTTTTGACAATAAATTGATGGGGGGCCAAACTCTAGAGTCAGCAGTCCTAAATTCATTAAGTCACATTTATTAAACAGATTTTGCCATTTACCCTTCAGCCAGCACAGCTAAATGCCAGTCCTGTTCCCGCCTCATAAACAGTCCCCATCTCCTCTCCAAATGCCACCGTGGGCACAGTCTTCCGTGTTGGTTATTTTGCCTTTCTCCAGAAGGATGCCTTGCACCTCAGAAGCAGCTTGCTGCCCACACTGAACTATATGTTCTTAAAAGGAAGATATCTCATTAAAGGTAGAGCCACACTAGGATGCAAAGGAGCCACATGCTCGCAAAAAGCACCTCATCTCATTAGCAAATGGCTGGTGTAACTGCTCGTCGTGGAGATAAAGACACACCATTAATTTGCTCTGCACGTAGGTACCGAAGGCACAGAACACACTTCCCCATCCCTGGTACTGTGGGAGGAAAAATCACACGTTAAAAGTTTGTGAGGCTTCTAACGGAAGTAGCTCACGTGGGCTGAATCTGCTGTATTCAGGACCTCCTTCAGGAGAAGGATGAGGCGGGTGTCTCTGAAGAGCGGCGCTGGGAAAGGTTAAAGTGAGGGAGGCTGCCCCATCCCTGCCCCAGCCCAGTGCTGCCCAGAAGAATCGGCCCCAAAGTCTCGCTGAGGTTTCGCTCCGATCCCCCTCCGGCTGCCGGCAGCCCAGGACTCCGGCTATCCCTGCATCGGGTCACGCTGCTGGTCCTTGCCACTAGCCAGTGCTCTCCCCCCAACAGCAAAATATAAGCTTATCATCCCAGAGGAAGCTGCGTTAATCACTGACGATGGCTTGGACTGCAATCTGCCATCGCCTAAGAGTTACTGCTTAATGATAATTAAGGCAAGGTAATAAACCCCACCTAATATAGCCAGTAGAAGTAGTGCAGCACCAACCAATTCATCCTTAAAGACCATCTCAAGAAGAAACAATAAAATCTAGTCCTTTTAAAACCAGCTCCAAGATCCTGTATAGGGTGGTCTCACATGGAAAGACATGCTGGGAGTTGGAAAAATCTGTCCCACCCGCCACTGTATCCTATGGCCAAGTACAGCGTCATCACAGAAATGCTGAACACCTCAAGTTCCCACTGTTTTTAATGAATTTCTACATTGTCATTCCCCCCCCAAAGAAAAAGAATCAAACTATTAACTTATCTACACCTCTCACACCCTTTCAGTAAAATGGAAAACTACATAAACTTTGTACATCAAAGAGCTTCCTTCATTAAAATGTGAAAAATAATTTGTGTACTTTAGATGAAAGGTGTTCTGGGACTGTGAAGTATTCTGGCAAATTTAATTAAATCCCATAGTTATTCTCTCATAAAAATAAAGCTTTTGGGAAAAAAAAAGTTATTAAAAATTTAACTGATTCACAGTTAGGGTTTGTTTTTTTCTTTTGCAAAATCTTTACCTTATAAACTGAACCAGTGGTGAGAAGCAAAACTATTTTAATGACGTATGTGTAAAGTTACATTTCCAGAAAACGAATTCTCAGTAAAACTTTCAAACAAAGTAAGGGGAAAAATCCCCAAATAATTATGTATATAATTCATTATAGGCTGCAATGATCTAAAATCAGAAATTAATTTGCTATGCAAATTTTAGTAAAACTGAAAAACTGAAGGCTTCAATTGTGAAAGATGGGCAGAACCAGCTGCCACATTGTGGAAGCAGAGAGCTACTGATGGAAGCAGAGAGCTATTGAAACTACACACAATCAGATTACTCTCAGGCCAATGTAAACACTTCTTTATAATTAGTCCTGACATAAATTAAAGCAGGAAAGTTTAATTTCATTCCTTATAGTCGCTAGGATGATTATTCACCACTGCTAATGGCCACAAGCTCAGGTTTATATCTAAAAACTGATTTTCAACTTAGCTCGAGCCTCTGCACCTCCTTAGCGCCAGAGCTGCACATCTCTCGAGTCCATCACTTTGGGGAACTGCCACTTGTACCCGTACAGGGAGCACATTTTGCTCAACTCCAAGATGAAAATATCATCAAAGTAACTGAAAAGCATTTCCTAAGAGAAAAAGCTTCTAGGCTAAGTGCCGGGTCCTGCACTTCGGCCACAACAACCCCATGCAACGCTACAGGCTTGGGGAAGAGTGGCTGGAAAGCTGCCCAGAGGAAAAGGACCTGGGGGTGCTGGTTGACAGCCGGCTGAACATGAGCCGGCAGTGTGCTCAGGTGGCCAAGAAGGCCAATAGCATCCTGGCCTGTATCAGAAATAGTGTGGCCAGCAGGAGCAGGGAGGTGATCGTGCCCCTGTACTCGGCACTGGTGAGGCCGCACCTCGAATCCTGTGTTCAGTTTTGGGCCCCTCACTACAAGAAGGACATGGAGGTGCTGGAGCGTGTCCAGAGGAGGGCAACGAAGCTGGTGAAGGGCCTGGAGCACAAGTCTGATGAGGAGCGGCTGAGGGAACTGGGGTTGTTTAGCATGGAGAAGAGGAGGAGAGGGGAGACCTCATCGCGCTCTACAACTACCTGAAAGGAGGTTGTAGCGAGGTGGGTGTTGGTCTCTTCTCCCAAGTAACAAGCGATAGGACGAGAGGAAATGGCCTCAAGTTGTGCCAGGGGAGGTTTAGGCTGGATATTAGGAAAAAATTCCTTCACCAAAAGGGTTGTCAAGTCTTGGAACAGGCTGCCCAGGGCAGTGGTGGAGTCACCATCCCTGGAGGTATTTAAAAGACGTGTAGATGTGGTGCTTAGGGACAGGGTTTAGTGGTGGACTTGGCAGTGTTAGGTTAAAGGTCTTTTCCAACCTTAATGATTCTATGACTCTATGATTCAGGCTGCCTCTGTCTTGAGAGGAGTTGTGGTAACCAGACTGTCACCAGTGGGGAAAAGCTGCAAAGTTGAGGTGTACTAGCTATAAAGATACTGTTTGGTTACTATCTTCAGATATCCAAGAGCAAAAAACCATGTGTGCCTAAATGCAGGGGCAGGTAAGCTCCACAGCATGTCCTGATGTCCCCAATCATTTAGATGGGGATGCGCTGGAGGGTACCACAGCTCTCTGTAGACTCAAGCTCCCCATTTTCTTTCCCATTCCTCTGATGCAGAGAGCATGGAAGCCAAGCACAGTCCTACATATCTTCACACGCTTCCCGCTCCCATGGTACACTGCAACAGGACTTGCCTGAGCAGAGGGCAGGTACCACCAACAGGACTCACCCACCCACCTTTCACCATCTGGGGTAGGACTCACCTCACCTTAGCTGAGCAATATGTTCATGTCCAACCTACGTGAGACATTTAACCAGGGGAGCGAAGCCACATGGGATGAACACTGCCCTGTGTTACGAGTCCGACTTAATCCCCATGTCACCTAATTACAATGCCAGGGAGGGTAGCCCAGGGCCCAGGCGGCAGTGGGAGATCATGCAGCTTCCCCCCCAACCTCGCTGCCCCACGATCTGCGAAACACTGGAGGCACAGAGCCTGCAGAGCTGTCCTCAAAACATTCCCAGAAAAAGAGAAAGATGTGACAAACTCCTAACCACAACAGAACGGATTTACCCCTTTTTTGTTAGGCACGGACAAAATGATCCTGTCGATGCCAGTGGACAACTTAACTCACAAGAATGCATTAGACCGACCGCCTAATGCAAACCAACTGCAATGAAAACTGCCTCCCCACATGCACTCAGTTTGGCTTTCTCTCAGTTATTTCTTATTGGCAACACTTCAATGCTAATAAGACACCATAAGTGTATCAAATGTAATAAAGATGTTTACATTAAACAGCAGACTACAGATTAAAAGAATCTGCTCCGTTAGCTATAGAAGCTCATCTCCAAACATCTATTTTCAGGTAAACATATACGTATAAATAGAGAGGGATCTGACAGTGGAAGGATTTTTTAATTTTATTTTATTTTTACCTTGCTGGTAAAGACCTAACAAGTTCCAAGACTTGAACGCTGAAATTAGCCAAACAGACTTAAAAGATGACACAATTTTTTAGCAATGACAGCAATGAAAGACTGGAAGAGCTTTCCAAGCAAGTGCCTGATTCGCCATTACTCGTAGTCCTTGAACCGCAAACAGCTTCATAAAAAGCACCCTTTAATCCAGCTTCCAAGGTAAATCCTGAAGCCTGCCTATGTATTGAAGCAGGGGAAGAGATACGTGGACTTGTATTTTTTGATCAGTCCAGTGTTACCACCTGTCTCTGCCCCAGACCAGCCCCACAAGTTCCTGATTAACTTTGTCCAGTTCTACCGCTCCCTAAAAAGCCACACAACCTGCTGCAAGGGTCAGACGGCAGGATGTGTCCTCGATTTTATTGGCCACTGGACATTCCTCTCTCTTGGACTTGTTTCAGGAAAGGATTAGGCAGTACACCAAAGTGGCTCCACGTAATCTTAGACACCGTTGAAACACCCTCCTCTGTACGTCCCAGGAGGACAGGACTGCCCTCCACATGCTCATAAGCTTGCAGTTTTGCATTGACAACATCACTTCTCAATGCCCCTGGGCTTCCGTTGGTGACTTGGAAGAGCTAAAATGGATTTTTCTCCAGTTTCCTCTGAACTACCATGAATTGTTCATGTGGGAAGGCAGATCACGGTCTGAAGAGATGCCAGGATAAAGCTGGTGCTCAGATGCTCAGACTGAACACCAGACACTGGAAGTCAATTTTCCTCCAGTCTCATCTAACTGGCGACCTTGTAGCTTGGTCCCACTGCTGGCACTTTGGGCATAAGCCTTCTGCAGAAGCACTTATGTATAATTTAATGGACCGTGATGCACAGGATAATGTAGGGGTCACTTCTGGGCTTACATGCTAAGGGAGAGAATAACAGAACGCTCGACAGTACAAAATACTCCTGGAAACAAATCTCAAGGGTGATAAAGGTGACAGCTAGGAGGAAATACAAACTGCACATTCCTTTATCAATAAATAAATTACTCGGAGATTGAGATGAAATGTCCTATCATCAGGAGCATCCTAAATAATAAAAGAGATTCTCTAAACATTTTCCAAAGAAAGGAAAACATGCAAATTACAGCTAGCTGTAAAAATTGTACATCATGAGCTGTTTTATGGGGTATAAAGCCAAGAGAGCTGAACAGCTTGAATGGAACAATTCTGCATGACTGGCCTCACTTAGGAAACTTTCAAAGTATGTCAGAATGATACTAAAGGCCCTTTAAAGTAAATATTTTCATAAGTTGATGCATTGTTTTAGGATTCATATTACTAAATAAAAACTTAAACAAATTCACTCCAGTGAAACCACGACAAGCCTTGTTCCTTTACTAATTTACAGCTACAAATGACAGGGAAATTATAAACACACAGACACAGAATTTATCAAAAAAACTTGTTTTTCCACCACAACTAATTTTAAAGAAAAATGTTAACAATTACTTTCCTAAAATTGGAAATCGTAAATGAAGGAAAGCTTGCACTGTTAAAAGCTGCCAGAGATAACTCACAGAACAACGATAACGCAGTACCGCAGACTCAGAAATAGCTGTTCCCAGGAATGCTTTATTCATGCCTGACACAGATACAGGATGACAGACGAGATTTTGGCCAGGACCGCGCTCTGTGATCCGTCTGGCACGCTCCTTCCCAGAGAGGCTGCTCAGGAGAGCCATCGCGGCCGGGCTGAGGACCGATGATCTCCAGTCCCCAGTGGCCGCTGCAAGTGCCTCCCCCACGAGCATCCCCCTTTCCTGAGCCAGCTCCCAGCAACACCCACTGGCACTTCTCTTCTTGTATGGCCTGAAGTTACTTTGAAAACTGGTTTTAGAAGCCTAGGATAATTAAGTGGCTCCGAAATACTGGCTCTGGGCAACGGAATTTGCCTACACTCACCATGAAAATTAAGAACATGTGTAATACTAATGCCTCAAAACTCTACGATGAATTAAATTCTACAAGTGAGCCTGCCCAGATTTACCCACTAGCTCCTACACGCTTTCATAAAATTAAACAAGCAAAGGGAAAAAAATCACGTATCACAAACCATTTTCATTTTTACTTGATTTTGTTTCAAGGAAATGCTAGTAATGGTCCACATAAATATTTATCAGACCACTCAAATTGTAATAAATGAAAGTATCCTTCAACTTGCATACACAAAAACTGAAAACTATTTTAGAAGATGGCAACAAGATGCAAAGAGTCTGAAGCAATAGATTTATTCCCTTCTGCCAGACAGATATAACAGTGCAGGCAGGTCTGTTTTACTGCAAACTATATCATCTGGTGTTTCTAGTTTCCATTATTAATTGTTTGAAGACATGATTAGGGTTTTCCAACACCGACTGGCTTCTTTTTAGACTCTAGCCACAGTTTGTCAGGAATTTCTACCACTCATGAGGTACCTTAAAAGGTATCAAAATACAAGACCCGACTGCTATCCTTGGCACCATAAATGAAACCATGGAGTCTGCAATAATTTGCACTCCGCCTCCATTTAATAGTATCTTTAAGATTTCAGCACCGTGGAAGACAGGCTTGGCTTATTCATTTGAATTTCAGGGCTGAAAACACCTAAAGATAACAAGTTAACAGGGTCATCTCCAGCTCGTATTCTTATCAGGGGGCCTCTACGGGGGTGGAAATTAATGCCAGCTAATGCCTATTTTTAAAGTCCCAATGAAAATCACAAAACTCAGACTCCTGAATAACCTTAGGAAACTAGGTCAGTAAGTTTTGAAAGCGTTGCTTAAGTCCATGCTTATGGGCTTTGCAAGAACATTAAAGATCCCCTAACCATTTCATTAATACCACTATTTTACCTCCGTGTTCGATTCCAAACGGACTTAAGAAGATGTTTCAATACTTTCCTGAGAAACAGAAAAAGACTTATTGCGTCAGTTTTCCCACCTATGCAGTGGAGTTAGTCATTCCTTGCATCCCAGTTGCCACACCAACTCCAATCAAGCCTACAGAAGTCTCTCCCGCAGAAGATCTGAGTGTGTCTAGTCTCTCTGCTCCTCTAGAACTCTTTTTGTTCATTTGCTATTACTAGTACATCCACGGGTAGCATAGGGGTAAATATAGAAACTCTTCGAGTGCCAGGCTGTTACATCAACTGTGCAGAGAGTAGAAACACATGCCAGACTAAAAAGTGGAGCTTGAGTCAAAAATGCTGTTTAGCTGAACCACAAATCATTAAAAAATGAGAAGGAAGACGTCAGCATTTAGGTTAGGACTGATCTCATCGAACTCAACCTTTTGAGAAGCCAGGAAGTCTCACTAGTTGTCCAAGTCCTCACAGCAGCCAGAAAAGAGGTACTGCGAGATGGCAATTAGTCACCCAAGATAGGTGGTATCATAAACCCATATGCATTTGCTGGAGTCACCACCAGCTCCTGAGACAGCAAAAATACACCATTTTGCTGTGGTATCAGCACTATGGGGGTGTACATACAAGAGCTGAGAAAATCCAGGGTTTTATGAAGGCAGTAAAGGACCTCTGACAGAGACCATTTCCAGAAGACTAGTTACATCTATTAGAGCCATCACTAGGGTGAAAACTCAGAGAACGCTGCCTCCCACAAAAATCTTTAACAGATCTCTGCTCATTTTGTGTTACAACAATCTGGAAATATAGAGGGGTTTTTTACACAATTTTCTTCTAAGAAACTGCAATTAGCAGACTGGCAAGGAGTTTGGAGAAACACACAAGGCGGGAAGCGGTACTAGAGATCAAGAAGTGGCTCAAGCTTCTCCATAGTCCCTGAGTTGCCTAAGGGGAAGGTAACCACCTACTTTTGCAAGTAAGGTTAAAGCATCAGATCTTGATGACTTTCTACAGATGGAAAAGAGGGTGGTACGTTTCTGTCCAGCACTGTATTCTCAGAAAATGAAAATTCTAAAATATTAGCTGCACAACTCTCATCTCTTACACTCTTAAAAACCTGCTTTCCAGTTCTTATTTTTAGAAGTACATTTATGTGCAGGCTTCATATTGAAAGACAATTCCCTGAAATTAGGCTAAAAACATCAAACCGGTAGAGAAGAGTCTACACATATTATCTAGCATGTGAACCTGACAGCATATATTCTTGTTTACCGTTGGTTTACAGTTAACAGGGATGGGTTACATCTGACCAAAGCACTGTGTTTAGTGTAGACCTCTACCTCTGAGCTAGTCATACAAGGACCTTTCATAGTTCAGAGAAAAATGCACATTTTTAGAGCATGATTCATCCGACTTATTTAATATTTTTACTTTAGGGTAAAATGAATCATGTTTCTCAACTGCCCATTTCTCTCTTTTGACTATAAGGAAAGCCTGCAGTGACTAGTTCTGACTGTAGATGACCATATTTCATCATACAGATTACATCTCAGGAGTCCAAGAGACTGAGAGGGGTGCAAAAAAAAAAACCGGTTCTGAACAGGAGACGGAAGGAAAAAGAGAATCCATAAATGGCAGGATCACATTATGTGTCCCTCAGTGCAGGGATCTTAAATGGCAAGCTTGTGACATTTATACCAACAGTCAATAGGCCAATGAAGATAGAAAATCAATGAGTTTGAACTATACACCTAGGCTGGTGACAAACTCAATTTCCATTGAGGCTTTAATCAACAAACAAGAGTCCTCTATTAAAAATGTTCTTCTTTTTTTTTTTAATCTCTAGAAAAGTCTTAAACCAGTTTTTTAGCTATGAATCATGAGTTGAGTTGTAAACCCAAGTGAGAAATTTAGTCTGCTGGCTAAGGTACTAGTGGGAAACCAGGGATGAAGTTGGAGGAGGTCAGAAACCGCTGCCTTCTACTTCAGGAGAGTTTTTTATTGATTTACAAATTTATACCGGCTCTGCCTCCCGGAAAAGGAAAGTAAATCCACTGAAACAAATTTGGAAGTGATTCACAAGGTTGTGGGACCAAATACATGTAAAATTTCACTTCAGCAAATCCTTCTAGCTGGCAAACACTCGCTATGCTTCTGGTTACTACCACATATGAACTACAGCATTTAACAGTGAATGCTGTAACACAACAACAATAATCCTCAAAACCGATTCTCTATGACAGAAGGCAAAGAGCAGCCCTGTGGGAAGGAAATCCCAGGCTCACGTCCATGGCACATCTCCTATCAAACTGCAGTAAACTGCAGCAGCACCAGATTTGCACGTATACCCTATGCAGAGAGATCCATGTTGGCCAATATGGAGGAGACTCTCAAGTTCACTGACCACGAACCACTGTTCAGACCTGAATGGAGAACAGCCTGTTTTGGCACCCACACCACAAGCCAGGTCAAGTTCAGTGGAGTTAGATGCACCTATATGCACCTGTATGCAACTATAGTGGAACAAGAACAAAGCCACCATGCCCACAGGCGTGCGGCAGCATGGTGCCGTGTGGATTCACCATGCAGGCCAACTCCTCCTCGGGTATTTCTGCACCGTTTCCCCTCCTTGGTATCGACGTGCCTCAGGGAGCACAGGCACATCTCACTCAGCCCACCCATTAAGATGGAATATTGCAGAAGAACAGAAATAATGCACTCCAGCAGAATTTTGCTGAAAGCACAGACTTGCTTGGAGTCCAGCCTGCTCACATATCGGGATGAATTTGGCCCAGTTTATATCCTAATGATTATAATGGATACTGCAGTCTTCTTTTCATTAAGGCAGCAGCCAAAACTATTGATTTGTTGTACTTCGCGCTCCTGCTTACCTTCACAAATTTCAGGAAAGATGGTGCATAAGCCAATAGAGTCGGTCAGTTTAAAAGTGACAAATTAACTGCGCTGAAAGTAAATAAACAGCTATCTCTTTGTAAATTAATTCAATATGTGACTTGAACTCTTTTCTACAGCTAGAAAGCTGATTCATCATTCAGCAGCATTTAAGTTGCCACCAGTTCAATAGCAGAATATTAATGTTGTGTCCTACTTGACACAGCAGGTCAAATTCTGCACTCGGGTTACAACAGCGTGACTCGGAGTACCTCCTGAACCCCCAAGCCCTGCTCTTCACATCGCCCTGGCTGCAGCTATGCACCCAAGAGTTCCCCAGGATGGTTTCAAGAAGGCTTAAGTTGTACCGAACAGTTGAGGAAAACAGATAGAAGAACCCAAAAGAGTCTCTCGATCTGCTGGATTATGAAGTCTCTTCTGGAACGGTTTAGTGAAATAGTGACAGGGTTGGTTCATTTTCATGAAAATACTCGTGAAAGAGTGAAAGAAAGACAAATACATGCAACTTCTAAAGTTCGGAGGGGCAGTTTGTGGGGTTTCCCCCCCAACTAGATTTCAGTTCTGGAAAGAAACTAAGTATGTTTAATGTGGAATATTGAGTACAATTCCCACTTAGGTCAAAACATGATTTGTGCTTTACTGAACGGGGACCCTAACTTGTTATAGGCTATCACCCCTACTAGTCTAGACACAGGGTGAAAACCCTGGTCAATTTATCAATGAGCGGCATGCACTAACTTACTCTCCTAACAATCCCTTTCAGTTCAATAAATGTTGAATCTTGAGATTTTCAGACCAACGCTGCAGCATTTGGACCAGTCTCCCATTGCTTTATAAAGAACCCATTTAGTTGACATTGATGCTACTGAATAAGCAGGTAGGCCAAAATTTTCAAATGCAGGAGCTTAAAATTGAAATTCATGTTCAACTGCCTAAATAATGTTGCCCGAATGCCTTCAACTGCTATTAGCACTGTAGGATATATGAGTTCTTAACGTTTCTGGAAATTAGAGTAGGTGCTCTCTTGACTTTTGACACGCAAGTTTGATGTTTCTGGACACAAGGTTTTGACTGTATCATCTGTGCACAGCTGCAGCAGAGAGATTATAGCACAAATAGAATAAAAATATTTTTCACTGCTTACGCTCAGACGCGATCCACAGCATTTGTAATGTCGTCTGTTTTTCATAATGTTCAGTTTAGAAAGTTGACATTTGATTAAACAGTTTGATTTTGCCAAAACATACATTTTAATCTTATGTTTTAATACCACATTCTCAATTAAAAGCTTTAGAAAAAGACACACAAAGTCTGCTTAAACCACAGTAAACCCACAGACCTAACATATTTAATATAAATTCTGAAACTGTTGACTAATATTTTCTAATTTCCTCACTACTTCTAGTACCACAGCTGCACCATTACTCCCAACAGCTATCAGACATTTAAACAGCCAGCTTGTTAAGTGTTTTACTAGATAGCCTTTTATACTTAGTATTTTCCACATTTTCCAATAGCGTGGCGCAGTAGTGAAGTTCAGCATCTTGAAAATCTTCACTCTGTTAATACTGTTTTCTAACATCGACATTCGCATACTACCACCTCCAAGGGAAAGCTAGCACTGCTGGTTTACAGTTAGCATCCTGCCCTGTATTTCTACCTTTACACAAGCACGCCAACACTGATGAACACCATTCTATAAGAAAGCGTATTATACAGAATGGCATATCATTCCAGACTGCTAACTCCCATGAAAAATTACTCTCACCAACAACAAGAACAAGACCACAAATAGGTTTTACGATGAAATAATTCTTGTTTCATGCTCCTTATTTCCTTTCGTTGAGTTTAACACCACATTCAAGGTCATGAGCGTTGTGATTCTGTGGAGGTGACCTGAGTAATTTACAATGATCAACAGATAATACAGTGACTGTAAGCAAGTCACTATCACTGCTTTCTAAATGGAGTCATCACATAGCTGCGAAAAAGAATGTGTATTATTTCACACCCACAGAGTGATGAATGTAACCAGGTAATTAAATCATGTCATTGCTGTGCCTGGAAAATCCTTATTTATAATTTTATCTTGCCTGTTAAGAAGAACTGAACTTCTTGTTAAGGGTAGAAAATAATTATGCCTAAGCTTTGCTTTTGCAAAAACCTCTATGAAGAGAAAACGAAATTAGAAACAAAACTCACCGGTTTCTTCATCTATGCTGAATCTCCCCAGGCCGCTGCCGTCCCTGATGGAATACTGGATCTCTCCATCCCTTCCAGAGTCCTCGTCTCGAGCAACAACTTGCAAAACACTTGTACCAATGCGGGAGTTTTCCTTTACAGATCCAATGACAGCAAAGTCAGGAAAATAGGGGGTATAGAGATTTTCGTTAACATCCACCACTTCAACTTCCACAAAAGAGACAGAAGAGAGAGAAACCGGGCGCCCCTTGTCCTTCGCGCGGACAGTCAGGTTGTAGAACTGCTGCTTCTCATAATCGAGCTCTTTGTTCAAGCGGATGGCGCCACTCGCTTTGTCTATCTCAAACCGCCCGTTGTAATCATTCACCAGTGAGTAACGGACTTGACCTCCCAAACCGAGATCTGGATCATGAGTTTCCAACCAAGCTATGACAGTGCCAACTGGCAGGTCCTCAAGGACCTTCACGTTGTAGCTAGACGGTATAAAGGCTGGAGAGCAATCATTAACATCATCCAAAAAAACCTTCAGAGGCACAACGGAAAACTGCTGATGGCCACTCTCTGCTCTGTCCCTAGCCTCAATCTTCAGTGTGTAGTTTGCTTTTGATTCCCGGTCTAGCTGATCGGCCACATACACCATTCCTGTGGAACTGTTGATGGCAAATTGCTGGGTGTCTGTCAGTACTGAGTAAGTCACTTCACCATTGGATCCTAGGTCTTTATCTCTGGCTTCTACCTGGATAATCTCTGTACCAAGACCTGTACTTTCTAAAATATTAACTGAGTAACTGCCCTGTAAAAAAACAGGCATGTTATCATTTGCATCCTCCACAGTGACAGTCAACAGTCTCCACGCAGATTTCTGTGGATTACCTAAATCATAAATTGTAATATTAAGGAGATAGAGCTCTGTTTTTTCACGGTCCAAGGGCATAAGAACATTAAGTACCCCCGTCTCCATGTCAATGTTGAAACAGCTATCTACATTACCATCAGAAATTGTATAAACTACTCTCCCATTAAAGCCTGAGTCTGCATCATAGGCTTTTATCCTCAGGATGGTGGCACCGACTGGCAGATCCTCTGAAACCTTTACATCAGTAGGGAAGGATTTGTCGAAATGTGGTGCCTGCCTGTTCACCGAATAAAAATCAAGAAAACCATCTTCCAAATTCAGCTTCACATTTGCTTTTGCCTTTTTGAGTAATTTTTCTGCTAGCTTCTGAGCAACTCTAGTTTCTCTACAGCTAAAGGTCTTTGAAGACACTTTCCCATGAACTACCGAAATATTAACAAACATAGCATCAGCAAAGTTCTCTCCATCAGTTGCTGTTATCTTAAGGCCAAAATTGCTGTTCTTTACGCCAGAATTAATTAGAGATTTTTTAAGTTGCAGGACACCAGAGTCAGGATTTAAATAAAAAATGCCAAGTTCATTTCCAGAGATTATCTTGTACTTCACAAGCTCTAACTCATCTATGTCTATTGCAGAAACAGCAGTGATGTGACCACCGACAGGAAAATCAGATGAAATCACTCCCTGACACGCCACTTTTTCAAAGAGGGGTTTGTTATCATTGACATTGCCTATGTATATGGTGACATTCACCTCGCTTTCATGGCGGTAGGGAGAACCCCAGTCGGAAGCTCTCACGATAAACCTGTAGCTTTCTGGTGAGGACTCAAAATCCAGTTCTTCAGACGTGCTGATGACACCTGTAAACTGGTTTATTGTAAATGGTAGTGAGTTCAGACTGGCAATGCTGTATGTTATGTATCCATTTTCTCCCCTGTCTTTATCAACTGCTGAAACTGCCAAAACGCTAGATCCCACAGGGACGCTTTCGTTGACGAATGAGCTGTAGGAAGGCTGCTGGAACTCTGGAGTGTGATCGTTGGCATCTTCTAACCTGACAGTAACCCGTGCTTTTAAATCATCACCTTTGTTTGTATATACTTCTAATTCATAGAGGTCCTTCTCAATGATTTTCAAAGGATGAGCGGTAGTAATAAGGCCTGTGTTGGGATTGATCTTAAAATACTCAGCTTCCTCACTTGGAGACATTCTATATTCCACGCCCTGTGGCTCAGGCGTCAGCTTAACTACTGCAACCACCACACCAGGAGGTGAAAATTCACCGATCGAAACATCATATGCTTCCTTTTCAAACTTCATGGGGATAGTTTCTTTCTTGGGACTAGCAATGTGGACCAGTTTGACCGCAGAAAATTTCTGCGGAGATCCTTTGTCCTTGGCTTGGAGAGTCAGGTTATAACCATACGGGAAGCTGTCCCAATCAATAGGCTTTCTTTCTTTGATTTTGTACTCATTCATCCATTTACCTTCTTTAGTCAGAAAGAACTGTCCTAGCGGATCTCCAGCCACAATAGAAACAGATTCTATTTCTCCATTGGCTCCTTCATCTAGGTCGTCAATGTTAACAACTGCATAGGTAGGCTCCTTGTCTGATGAGAAGGGAACATGGGTTACTACATTTATCGTTGGGGCATGTTCATTTATTCGTTCAATGTGAACATAAAGCTTGGCAGTGCTGCTTACGCCATTGTTTCCATAAAGCTTCATCCCACGGTCCACAGCCAAAATCTCAAGATCGTATCTGTTTTTCTCATCGTAGTTTAACCGGCCACTTAAGGAGATAACACCACTTGTAGGATGAACTGAGAAGAGATCAACTTTGTTTTTGAAGTAATAATAAAATTCTCCATTGGACCCAATATCCGCATCTGTTGCGGTCACCTGTGCAATGCTAGTCCTTAAAGGAGTGCTTTCCGCTATCGTGACGGAGTACGTGGTTGGAGAAAACAAAGGTCTTAAGTCATTCATATCCAAAACCTGGATGCTCACTTTTGTCCATGCTTCCAAGTCTTCTCCTCTGACAGACCCTTTCACCATCAATAAATAGTTGTCCTGGATTTCTCTGTTCAATATAGCAGAATTCCCACCTTTAGTCCTTATTCTTAGGAAGCAAAAGTCAGCAATGATGACTTCCTCTGCTTTAAAAAAGCCCTCATCATCGCCAGACACTATCCTGTACTTGATATCCCATGACAGGTCAGCCAAGGTAATGCCCATCCTCGTTTGACTGTTGACATAGGTCCTGGCGGCTGAATTCTCATACACCGTAGCATTGTAAGTGGAATGTGTAAAGTGAAAGCCAAGCAGGGTGGTCCCGTGAGCTACCTGGCAAACGGACACCAGGAACTTGACAATCAGAAGGGCAAGGCATGACGGAGGTGGCCGTGAGCCTGACCAGCGGCCCATATTCACCTCCATCACATCATTCTTTCACCCTGTGACAGAGAAAGAAAACAGGAAATAGTTGATCAAGAGACAAAAACCGTACTGTGAAGTGTCAAAATTACTTACTAAGTTTCTGATTAAAAATAAAATATAACTAGTCACTGCATATTTAACAAAACAGAAAGGGAGAACACTACACACACACACACACACACAAGCAGCAGTTTTGGATTATATTTTTACATGTGTGTGAGTGTACAATATGTATGCATATGCACATACATTCACATAATACATGAATATATATATATGTATGTTTATACACTTTTTTAACATTAAAAATCCTATGAGACGCCACCACATCTAAACACACATTCACACAGTCCAGAATAATCATCACACTGAAAAAAAAAAAAATCAGACACACGTATTTGAATAAGTTTATGTACGAGGATGAACCATATACAGAAATTACTGTTTTTATTTACCAGTAGCTTCAACTAAGCATAAACTTGTTTGTTTTCAGAGCATATTGGAAAATTCATGTTTAGTCGCAGTGCTTGGAAAGGAGACAGGATTTTCATTATGTATGTAGCACTGTGATAGTAAAATGTTATCAGTTTTTTTATGGACAGTTAAGAAAGATCACACAGTTGATGAAATTTGAGCCACCAAGAACAAGTAGTACACAAAAATCACTACCCAGCCTTTACTTTAATTACAGATACCTTCTGAAAAATCAAAGTTAAGAAAGAATTCTAGCTAATTAAATGTAATTGCATACACATATACATATGCATACACATACCCAGATATACTGAGAACAGACAAAATACAATGAAGAAAACAAAACTCCCAGGTGAAGACTCAGGTCTTCACAGCTGAGATAGCCCATAGGACTTAACTCTTCTCTTGTATATGTACCACAATGCATCTGTAATTATGGTCATCACTTTCCACCAAATACACTGGGTAACATCACTAAATGAGGACACAGATTAATATTTTTTTCTGTATGTCCAACAGATGCTCCATTCGTTGTGTGCTACTCCCATCCCCACCTAAGAAGGGTAAAGACCCCTCCCAATCTACTGCTGGTCCTGCTGCCAACGGACCATCCCAACCAGCAAGAGCGTAAACACATCTTTGCTCAGATGGAGTGAATTTGAGCTTGCACCACATTTCAATCCCAAGCAGAATTTGGCTACAAATTAGGCACATGGCTCCATTGCCAGCAGTCTGTCTCAGTCCAGTCTGTCCCACTCCAGCCACTTAAAAGCAGTAAGAGCCTTTCCATTGATTTCAAAAGGCTCATTATAGATGTAAGTATTCAAATGCAATTAATAAGCAGCCATTTGGGGAAGATTTGGAGTTCCTGCATACAGTCGTGTTGTGGAATAGCCCCAGTGCCTCGCTTCAGGGATCTAAATTGGGAGGTTAAATGGAGACAAGGTAACTGGAGACACCGGCTGAAGGTTGCTGGAGGGTGCTGCAGAAGCTGTGAGTCAGGCTCCTGCTTATTGCTTCCCACTGAAAGGAGAGGAAAGGAGCCTGAGGAAACTAGGCAGGTGCTTAGAGTGAGACAGTGTGAATAAGCTTCTTTGTTAGAGAGTACATTCGCTGCTACTAGTGAAAATCATAAAAATCAATTTTAAAAGGCAATTATTGAAAGACCCACTGCACACATACATTGTTCTCATTGTCATTTAAAAGCTGCTTGAAAACGTAGTTTTCTCCAAGCTAGGATATAGAGTGGAAAAGGATAGGAAAAGTTGTCGATAATGACAGGGGTTAATTTAAATTTCCAACATGATTTCAACATCCCCTAGGAGATTATAAATTGCATGCAAGTTTTGGAATATGAATTCATGTTAGTTATCACTTCCAATATAACTGAATGACTATTGCACTTTTAAGTACTAAAGACAATCAATTTATCGCATTGATGTTATAATGTTCACACAAAACACTTAACTTCCTGATCCCACAGTCTATATCCCATTGCTTAACACATTAATCAATTTGATCAATTATCAAGGTACTCATCTTTCAGTACACTTATTTTCACATGCAGCTCTCCCCCCTCAATTTGTTTCCTCCTTATTTTCTTTTCTATTATACCAACAAAATAAGCAAACTCTTTAAAAAGAAAATTAAAATGTAAGATCGTATCACCCCCTGAACCTGCATTCCCCAGTAACAGGCAAATCCCCACAGAACTACGTGTGGTAGTTCCTTTTCTGAATACGCCCACTCAGTTGTTGTGCACGTATCATGCAGGTCCTGTGAATAACATTTCAACCCATACAGTTTATATATAGAATATGTACAATGCTCCAATATGCTTTGCGTACGTGAGAGACCAGGTCTCCCCATGCTCAGGTTGATCCCCAGGAGATCCAGGATGGAATTTTTCTACTTCAGCTAGGAAAGATTTTTTTTGTTGTTGTTGCCATTTCACTCAACTAAAAGATCAGAGCAGTGGCACCTTATTTTTCAGCACAGCAAACATTCATCAACTTAATCCACCTGTGTGAAAATATTGAAGTCCCTTATTTTCATGGGGCTTTATGTGAATCACTTTGAGTACTGCTACTAAAAGCTGCTGCTTCAGTCTAGCGTGGGAGATAATGCTCTCAAGTAGAAAATACAACCAATATACGGTATGCTGCCAAGGAAAAGCCAGCCAACGGGAATGAGAAATTCTAATGAGAGAGACCCAACTCATAACAAAATAAAGGGCTGTGCCTCTTCTGTGATGTGGCATTATTAAAATACTCAACAGACAAATCACTGTGTTGCTGCCTTTTACCAAGAACACTTCAGCATCCTCCCTCTATACTGCAATACCAGCCTCTCCCCACTGCTAGGAGAAAGTGAATTTTTGCTGGCTTATGATGGAGACTGATGCTATGTTTCATATGAGCACCCAGACCTTATTTCACCACAGCTCAGCAGCTTCCCAGAAATAGGTATCTTTGGAGTCATGAAATTAATCGTATTATCTTATTTACACCTCATTTAGTGGTCTAGTTTCTCCTGTCCACACCATAGTTCAGTCTGAGCTGGCTTCTCTCTGTCATTTATGGCCATCAACATCAAGTTTCCATGTCCACCATAATGAGAAATCAGTTTTCCTGAGAAATTCACTGCTACAAGCAAAAACGATTTAAAACTTTACTTTCAGGTTATCCATATCAAAGGTTACAAACTCTGCGGTAGCAGACAGGCATCAAAGATGACATTTACAAAGCTATGCGATTAGGCGAACCTAATGACAAAGTTGTGTATATCCCAGGCAATATAACATGACAACCTTAAGATCCCATTCCATTTATCTGTTTATTTTTACAGAAAGCCAAGGCTAAGAACTAATCTCAAATACACTGCTGTAAATCCAGTCATGTCAATAGTCTACAAAGTTTTAGTGGTTCAGTGGAATCAGGATCAGTCCTGAAACATGAAATTCCACCTAGAAACAACAGATGTATATGTCTGTTTGTGTGTTTGTGAATGCGTGTTTTAGGTATGTATGCATATGTATATACAAACACAGCTTGTGTATTTTTAGGTATTATTTCAGGGTTGGCACTGGAAAAATTGGACCTTCACATCAGGCAGCACTTTCAGAGTTTGATTTCATTTCAGATGTGGTATGCAGAGATATAACAAGCTCCTCATTGAAGTTATTCATCTATACATATATTTATACGGCCATCATCATCGTACTGTTTGAAAGTCCCAATGGATGAGCTATTAAACTGCCACTTGGGCTACCCAAGAATGTTTTATTCATTTACTGAATTCCTTTCTTCTGGGATATTTGTTTTTAAGAGCTCATAATACATACATACTCAACACACAGGAAATGTAATGCGATAGGTTACAGAAACAAAGTACAAAGCAACGCACCGTAAATTAAAAGGCATTTCTTTAAAGGCACTTCTTGTCAAAAAAATGTTATGGTTTCAAGTGAAGAGAAAGGTTGTGATTACTTTTCCTTGATTTTGAAACATTTGGGCAGGAGCTACTCAAAAAAAAAAAAAAATCTCCTGGTACTGCTCAACACGGTTAATCTGAAGAAAAGAAACAGCTCTAACAAAATCAGAGACTAAAAGAAAAAACCTCTAACTACCCAAGGAGGTGACAAGATAACACAAAGTAGGAGTCCAGCATCTTTCCACTCTTGCTCACATTAAATACTCTGGCCTTGCAGTGGGAAGGAAGGAATGGGAGAAATAGAATGGTGTGTCTTCATTTTTAATACTCTTTAAAATAAACTTGAACATCATAGAGAACTCATCATTTCACATTCAGTTCTCCACTCAGTCACTTTCCTTCGCTCCTTGAACAAAGATTAACTACGTGACCCTGCAGAATAGCTGCAGGGACCTATAGGCGGCTGGTGCTCCTTAGAGGTATTGTGAGAGGTATGAGCATCATTCCTTTTTCTCGTCTTGGCTCTAGCAACCTCCAGTCTGGGCTGCATCCAAACATAACACCCCACCAGGCTGGGAAGGAAGACTCAAGTCCCAGGAACTGCCAGGATCCCTGAACACTAAAATCGTGGCTCTAATTCAACGTGCAGATATGAAACAAGTGCTGTGTGATCACAGAATCATAGAATGGTTTGGGTTGGAAGGGACCTTAAAGTTCATCTAGTTCCAACCCCCCTGCCGTGGGCAGGGACACCTTCACTAGACCAGGTTGCTCAAAGCCCATCCAACCTGGCCTTAAACAGTTCCAGGATGGGGCATCCACACCTTCCCTGAGCAACCTGTTCCAGTGCCTCACCACCCTCATAGTGAAGAATTTCTTCCTAATATCTAATCTAAATCTACCCTCTTTCAGTCTAAAGCCATTACTCCTTGTCCTGTCACTACATGCCCTTGTAAAAAGTCCCTCTCCAGCTTTCTCGTAGGCCCCCTTCAGGTACTGGAAGGCAGCTATAGGGTCTCCCCGGAGCCTTCTCTTCTCCAGGCTGAACAACCCCAACTCTCTCAGCCTGTCTTCATAGGACAGGTGTTCCAGCTCTCTGATCATCTTCGTGGCCCTCCTCTGGACTCGCTCCAACAGGTCCATGTCCTTCTTATGTTGGGGGCCCCAGAGCTGGACGCAGTACTGCAGGTGGGGTCTCACCAGCGTGGAGCAGAGGGGAATAATCACCTCCCTCGACCTGCTGGCCACGCTTCTTTTGATGCAGCCCAGGATACGGTTGGCTTTCTGGGTTGCAAGTGCACATTGCCAGCTCATGTTGAGCTTCTCATCAACCAACACCCCCAAGTCCTTCTTCTCAGGGCTGCTCTCAATCCATTCTCCGCCCAGCCTGTATTTGTGCTTGGGATTGCCCCGACCCATGTGCAGGACCCTGCACTTGGCCTTGTTGAACTTCATGAGATTTGCAGGGGCCCACCTCTCAAACCTGTCAAGGTCCCTCTGGATGGCATCCCTTCCTTCCAGCCTGTCGATCGCACCACACAGCTTGGTGTCATCAGCAGACTTGCTGAGGGTGCACTCAATCCCACTGTCCATGTTGCCCATGAAGATGTTAAACAGTCCCGATACTGACCCCCGAGGAATGCCACTTGTCACTGGTCTCCATTTGGACATGGAGGCGTTGACTGCAACTCTTTGAGTGCAACCATCCAGGCAATCCCTTATTCACCGAGTGGTCTATCTGCCAAATCCATGTCTCTCCAATGTAGAGACAAGGATGTCATGCAGGACAGCGTCAAATGCTTTACACAAGTGCAGGTAGATGACATCAGTTGCTCTTCCCATATCCACCAATGCTGTAACCCCATCATAGAAGGCCATGAAATTTGTCAGGCACGATTTGCCCTTAGTGAAGCCATGTTGGCTGTCACCAATCACCTCTTTATTTTCCATGTGCCTTAGCATAGTTTCCAAGAGGATCTGCTCCATGATCTTCCCAGGCACAGAGGAGAGACTGACTGGCCTGTAGTGCCCTGGGTCTTCCTTTTTTCCCTTTTTAAAAATGGGGGTTATGTTTCCCCTTTTCCAGCCAGTGGGAACTTCACCAAACTGCCACGACTTCTCAAATATAATGAATAGTGGCTTAGCAACTTCATCCGCCAGTTCCCTCAGGAGCCACGGATGCATTCATCAGGTCCCATGGACTTGTGCACCTTCAGGTTCCTTAGATGGTCTCGAACCTGATCTTCTCCTACAGTGGGTGGTTCTTCATTCTCCCAGTCCCTGCCTTTGCCTTCTGTGACTTGGGCGGTGAGGCTTGAGCACTTGTCGGTGAAGACTGAGGCAAAAAAGTCATTGAATACCTCCGCCTTCTCCATATCCCGGGTACCCAGGTCTCCTGTTTTGTTCCAGAGAGAGCCCACATTCTCCCTACTCTTCCTTTCATCACCAACGTACCTGTAGAAGCTTTTCTTGTTGCCCTTGACGTCATTGGACAGATTTAATCCTATCAGGGCTTTAGCTTTCCTAACCTGATCCCTGGCTACTCGGACAATTTCTCTGTATTCCTCCCAGGATACCTGTCCTTGCCTTCACCCTCTGCAGACTTCCTTTTTGTGTCTGAGTGTGTCCTTGTTCATCCATGCAGGCCTCCTGGTGTTTTTGCCTGACTTCCTCTTTGATGGGATGCATCACTTCTCTGCTTGGAGGAGGTGATCCTTGAATATTAACCAGCTTTCTTGGGCCCCTCTTCCTTTCAAGGCTTTATTCCATGGTACTCTACCAAGCAGATCCTTGAAGAGGCCAAAGTCTGCTCTCCTGAAGTCCAGGGTAGTGAGCTTGCTGTGCACCCTCCTCGGTGCCCTAAGGATCTTGAATTCCACCTTTTCATGGTCACTGCAGCCAAGGCTGCCCTTGAGCTTCAGGTCTCCCACCAGCCCCTCCTTGTTGAGAACAAGGTCCAGCATAGCACCTCTCCTCGTTGGCTCCTGTACCACTTGGAGAAGGAAGTTACCATCAACGCATTCCAGGAACCTCCCGGATTGCTTATGCCCTGCCGTGTCGTCCCTCCAACAGATATCAGGGTGGTTGAAATCCCCCCTGAGAACCAGGGCTTGTGAAAGTGAGGCTGCTCCTATCTGTCTATAGAAGGCCTCATCTGCTCACTCTTCCTGATCGGGTGCCCTATATCAGACGCCCACTATAATGTCACCTGTCCCTGCCCTCCCTTTAATCCTGACCCATAAGCTCTCGGTCGGCTCCTCATCCATCCCCAGGCAGAGCTCCATGCACTCCAGCTGGTTATGGACATAGAGGGTGACACTCCCTCCTTGCCTCCCCTGCCTGTCCTTCCTAAAGAGCCTGTATCCTTCCATTCCAACACTCCAGTCATGGGAGCCATCCCATCATGTCTCCATGACGCCAATAAGATCATAGCCCTGCAGGCGTGCACACATCTCTAAGTCCTCTTGTTTATTCCCCATGCTACGTGCGTTTGCATAGAGGCATTTAAGTTGGGCCCCCAATGAAGCTGACTTACTGGCTTTGTTTGCTTCGATCTCCCAAGGCTAATTCTTCTAATCCCAAAGATCTCCATACCATAAAATACTTGAAAAAACAATGCATATACCTCTTGGGTAAACTCTGAAAATATTAAATAAGTGCCAAAAGCACTTTTAGTGAATATAAGGAATATAGCAGGTAAACATCTTCAGCCGTGAGCAGCTTTACAGCAAAAAGGTATATTTGAAAATATAAAGGTCTTTTTTAGGAGGCAGGAGAACCCTAACTTCACATGCACATGAAGTCTAAATAGTATGTAGTGAAGCGATGCACATGCAGCAGGAACAGAAACTCTTGATTTTGTTGGAAGTGACCTCAATCTTACAAGTAACTCATTCCTTTCACTCAAACAATGTCAACATCAGCAGTAGCCTACCTGTTCTCATGATCTAATAATCAAAATACCAAACTTACAAGCCTGTCACACAGGCAAATCCATGCACCTGAATGGAGCCTCTTACTCTCAGTGCTATTTTCTATCAACAACAGCAATCTGCCTTACACAAAAAATTCTGCACGACCAGGCCAGAAGGACCTGCAAAAAGGGTGCAATGAAGGTTACAAAGCATCTTGACTGGTCTGTAGTTGTTACCTATTTAAGGCTTATGCCAAGCTGCACCAATGATAGGAAAAGATGTTATTCACAACCTGTTGTTGATATTGCAACAAGGAGGTGGGAGCCCACGTACGTCAGTGCCCTCTTCTGGAAGGAGCCTCTTCCACAGCACAGAACTATGGAAAACTCTTCCAAACTCATGGAAATTCATACTTAAGGCACATGGAAGATATCGATCTAGGAGTTTAACGACCAAGGCATCATACTACTAGCAAACCCCTGGCACAGACTAGCGATAGCCATGGATTTTGTACAGTCCCCTCATTACGCAGGCAATATCATTAGCATGTTGTCAAATGAGAATAGGGGAAAAAAGCATGTTCAAACAGCACTTCCTCTAGCCAGACATCTTCCTCGAGCTACACCCCACAATAATTTACCCAGCTAGCAAAGGCTAACAATTTACTGGCCAGGAAAAGAAATCAGAATATAGAATAAGAACTTAGAATTTGTGCCATACAGAAATGAATTAAAAATGTGTGTTCGACTCTAGGCAGAAGGGAAAAAAACCTGACTGACACCGATAGATTTACAACAGGGAATATATTAATGGGGCTACCTGCTCCCCGATGAGCACAAAGATATGCTTTTCCATATATATGATTATATCATGATGCGTTTATCCCAAAAAAGAGAAGATGAAGACAAAATGACTGTTTCTGCAGAGTAAGCCCTTGCAAGAGACAGTGCTATAAATTCTAACCTTCCTTAGAGCTGCAAATCCTCCTGCTGCCTGCATATAATTTCACATGGGAGAAAGGCTGCTCAGCATGTAGCAAGTGTAATTCCAGGCCGTCCCTAGGAAGTGAAGATTTAGCCACCCAGCCGTATGTTATGAATAACTTTGTTTTGCTAGCAGGTGCTGGGGATTTTTCCATACAACACCAATTTTTGCCAAGTATCAGTTAATCAGCAAATGCTTCCACGTGCAAGCAGGAGCCAGGTGCCGTTTGTCTTCCCCGGGAGTGGGTGCAAAGGGTCTGTTGGACTCTCCCTTCCCCCTCGAGGATGAAACATGGCTTGGGAAAATGGTACGGGGGGAGAAGGGAGGAATAATTTGCCGCCATGCGAGATCTGTCAAAAGGGAATTCCTAGGAGCCACCTTACAAGGGATTTGAGCTTGTCCCTTGGTGGTCTGCCCCCAGGGAAACAAAGGCTGATATCCAGTTTTCATGCTTTGTGTATCTTCAATCCCCCCAGGCTCCTGCTTCTTAATCACTGTAAAATGGAGAAGCTTTGGGGCAGTTTCAAAATGAGCCAGTTATTTTCATGGGGGCTATGTGCTTCCTTATGAAACACACTCAAGGATATTTCTTGCTTATTTGGCTTTTTTTTTTCCCTTAAGTTTATCTCATAAATCCACTTTGACCCCTATCCAAGGAGCCCTGGTTTGAAAGCTCTTTCTAGGTACAATGTCAATGTAAAAAATCCAGGACTGGTGAGTCCCACTCCTGGTCCTTCCCCGGCTCTCCCTTCACCACACGTTAATTTGGATCCCCCCAAACAGCCAGTCCTTTAGCGAGCTGCACCTCTGAACCTCAGTGGCAAGGGCTCTGCTCACGCACCCGGAGGGCTGCCGAGGACCAGCAGGCAGCATCACACCCTGCCATGCAGCACCTTCCAGCTGCATACATTGGGACGTCAGCGGTGATTCAACTGGGCTCTTTGCAAATCTTACCCTTACTATAATGCAAGTAATAAACACAATCGAGACCAGAGAGTTTTGTATAAAACCCTAGAGCAATCCGATCTCTACATTTTACAATGCCCAGTGAAATGCAGCAATAGAATAAGCACTACGAGAGCCGCAACGCAGCACCGATGCGAATGTGGTATCCCTGCAGCTGAAAAAGCATCTTCCACCTTTCCCACGCAAGGCTCAGTTCCCACCCTGCTCTCTCTTCCATGGTAGTTTTCCTGCAAACCCATTCCTGATAGTCCCAGGCGCTGCCGGCCGGTCTGCTCTGTGTTCAGGATACTGCACATACTCCTTCTGACAGCTTGCACAGGCTTGTATAAACTATTTGGATATAGTTTATAGTAAGAAAGAAGTCTATGAGATTTACAACTACTGTTTCCAGGGCCATAATAGGTATGTAGGTGTAAGGACTGGGGTGAGCTGTTACTCTCAGAGGAAAAAAATACTATATATCTCCCTCAGACACTGTGTGTGGAGGTAGGGCAGCTCAAATGGTCCAGACCTTTATATATGGGCAAAAGAAGGGTGGTTGAAAATGAGATGAATATACAAAAGCTTCTTCCCAGTTGACAGCTCCATGTAAAAAACGCAACATAAAATGGAGACCAGGGGAAAAGACTGGTGGGTTGGACTAGATGATCTTTAAAGGTCCCTTCCAACCCAAACCATTGCATGATTCTATGATTACGAGTTGCCAAGTCAAAATAATGACAGTCCAGTAAGGATTTTACAAAGGGACTGTGGGATAAAGCATTTCACTCCATGCCAGACCTTGGGATACGCCCAACTCCAGGTTTGTTCCAAAATGATTTGCTAAGTGAAAAGAGGTGTTGTCAGCGGGATTGCTTCCTGCAGTGGCAATTAGTGCTGAAAAGGCGGGTATGGATGGAGTCAACAGGAACAAGAAGGGACAGTCAGGGGAAGGATGAGCAGAGACAGAGCATGGGACCTGGTGGGTGAGGCAAGCCAGGAGGGCTGGTGAGCAGCACTGAGGCACACGTCCCGCTAACTAGCACAGTGCTATTTATCACGCACAGAGGCAGAGGCATGTTCTTGCCCAAGCACGCCAGGCTTGTTGTCCAAACGTTCAGCCAGAGTTGCTGATCCTCCAGTTTCTACCATAACTCGATGGTGTTTGGTCCATGCAGGAGCAATGTGGACTCAAAGTGACCTGAGAAAATGGCATTGTCTGAGCAATCCGGGAAGAAGTCTCAGAACAAGGCATATGGATGCATCCAGGTGCCATTAAGAAAAAAAAACCACAATTAAACAGAACAACTGTTTGAGAAATAGCTAAATCCTATGATTCTGGAGAAAAAGAAAAAAAATATTTTTTCTTTCTTGAGGCTAGGAACTGGATTATTGGTTTTGCGATGCCATTTCTTTTCGAGATGGCTGTAACACATAGCAATAGAGAGAGATCATGCTTGAAGAGCAAGGAGCAAATATTTCGATTGAGAGTCTCAACAAGTTTGAGATTTGAGAACGAAACCTAGGTTTAGCAGTGAACATTTTTCTTTCGATAGGGCAGGGCGCTGGTACCTACTGCTGTGCCGCAGGCATAACACAGAACTGCTTCTGCTTCTGGAGCAACCCACTTGAGTTGTCTACAACCAACTTGGGATGTCTACATGGGTCTGACTTCCAGACACAGCAGAGCAACCACCTTTCTGAAAGACAACTCCCCAAAAATGGCCTCCCACTGGCCCTCTGCTAAAGTAGCCTCTGAAAATCTGGACCAACCCTAAGCCCACAACTGTTCACAAAAAAACCAAAAAGAAACAATCGTTAATGAATACAGTTTCTGCTTTCTAAATCTTCTGTGTAAAAAATCAGAAAGGTTGCAGTTTGTTCAAACAGGCAGCGTTTAAAGAAAGGGCTATTGCCATCACTTTTTCAAATTACATCCAGCTCAGGCCATGGGAATTGGTTAACCTGCCTAAGTAAGAAGCAATGCACGGATACATCAGGTCAAATACATCACAATTTCTCTCAGATAAGTGGAATCCACACTGCAGACACCACGTGGGAAATAGAAAAGTAGATGGAGTCAGCCTTAAGCTGAACAAAGTTATGACAGAAACCCAGAAATTTCCTTTCCAGCCTGTGTGCTACGGCCAAAGCACTGCAAGGAAGAAAGTTTTCCATCAAAGCTGTCCTTGGACTCTATCCGCATTAGAAATACCTGAATCCATACAAGGTGCTGAATCCAATTATTTTGCATGGGATATTATAACATGCTAATTCTGACGCATATGGGAGTGCTGGTGGCACTCAGACAGAGAGATCTGCCTTGCCTTCACAGAAGAACCTCTGGTCCCACCTCCACCAGGCACCCACACCCCGGCGCACAGCCGTCGAAGGAAAGACACAACGCTGAAGTCTTCTGCACACTGAAACTCCCACCCCATTCAAACGAGTTACCCATACTGAAACCACGCATCCTTTTGCCCCCCTCCAATGGTTGGCTCATGCATAGATTTTTGAGACGATAACCACTTTTTAGCTAACCAGACATTAACTCAAACCACTACGGCTTCAGCTTTCCAACTCGGCCAGTTCAGTCGCCGCAGCTGGGAGTCCCTCAAAGCCTGTTGCATGTTTGGAAAGGTCCAACTTTGCAGGCACAGCCCAATTAAAAACTCCACAGAGCAGAGATCACTATTTAAAGCTGAACTGTTCGCTTTTGTTTATTTATAGCAAAACCATTAATTGCATAACCACATATTTGTTTGCTGGAAAACCAACGCTCCAAAATAAACACTAAGTTTAAAGACCATTCCCAGAACACCGAATGGTATCAGGAACAGCGCTAAAAATGTAAATCAGAAACATCAAAACACATCAGGATTTCAACTGGAGGAACAAACAACCCATTATTTCTGTGCCAGAAAAGAGGTTACCCATAAGCCGTCAGTTAGCCGCACAGTCATCTACAGTCCAGCAGTTATTTATGTCCTGGAGAATGACAGACACCACTGCACAGTATCTGTTGAAAATATCTTCATGGCAATCAGCATATGCTAGATTAAATGAGGTATCTCTTAATATAGAGTTTCGATAATCACCTTGGAAAAGTGCCTTTTAAATATCTGACATTGGAGGCAGAACCTCAGAAAGAGGATCATTTCATTTATGAGCCAGTTTCATATGTCAAAACCATACAAAATCGAAAGAAAAAAGTTGGGTTTTTTCAGCCCTCTTCACTAACAGAGCTCCATGCTCCCCTCAGGAGAAGCATGTTCCCTCAAATATCTACCTCCTGAAATCCTTATGGATACAGGGCTTCCATGAAGCACCCACATCCACTGGCTGTCAGAAAAGCTTCAACTGCAAAGCACCTGCACCAGCCCTGAGAGCGGTGCCCTTGAGTTCCCCAATTCTCATGCATATCTGAAGGACAGGTAAGTGCACACACTCAGCCCGTTTCCAGATTAGGAAACAGGCACAACAGCTCAAGCCCCTTGCTCCACGTACATCTCCAGGAGACCCCCCACGTACTCCAGCTGCCAGCTGTCACTGCCTTGCTACGCTGCCCTCTGTACCTGCATGATCTAGGGCAGGAAGGTTTCCCTACAAAGCAACGCTCATCACCATTAATGGCCTAAATTTCCAAAACGGGGTCATACAGTTAAGTTTCCCACCACCATTGCAGTGGCTACCATTCAAAACATCATTCATTCACAGTTCAGGAATTTGGGTTGAGTCTTCAAAATTACATCTAGATCTTGAAAAGTTAATTGGAGATACTGATCATGAAATGGAGACCAGTAAGGTAGGGGTAATAATAACAATAATAACAACAACAACAGTGTCAACAACAGCAACAGTGTCAAGATTCCATTATGTTGTTGAAAACGGTAGCCACTAGGAAGAACAGGCACATCTCTTAATGCCTCATCCTTCTCCATTTGCTCTCCTGGAGTCAGGATCATCTGCAAGCCAAGGTCAAGGTGCAAAGCCTGTACTCTCAAATTCTGGACAGAAAGCAAACACCACACGCACACCAAACACTGGTTGTGGTAAATCACCTGAACACATGAGACAGGGTCAGGCTCGGTCCCTCTGACCATGCATTCATCATGTCTCACCCCAGTTTGCTGCCAGCCTCCTTGGTCTGGATTTCTCCCCGTTTGCTGGAAGCCCACGCAGTGGTGGTGCCACACCAACTTCCCACAGCCCCAGCAGATAAATCTTCCTAATGGGAGCCACCCCATCCCTTACACACTTTGACAAGTAGAGAAGTTGTTAGCAAGGTGGACACCTCACAACACACAATGCTGAACACCCAACTTAGCGCTCGCCAGTGCAAAACGGGGCAGGTCACACCTCCCCAAGCCGCTGGCTCCACATCTTCTGTTCGTGTGTCGGGAGGGGAGGAAGAGGTGTCGGCAACCCCATATCATCTCACCAGACACCTCTCTGTGCCTCCAAAACCCAGGTACGGCTGTGCCGAGCTGCTCTGCTGCTCCTGCCCCGTGCCAAAGTTTTGTCCTGGTTTCGGCTGGGATAGAGTTAAATTTCTTCCTCGTGCTGTGTTTTGGATTCAGTATGAGGAGAATGTTGATAACACACTGACGTTTTCAGTTGTTGCTAAGTACCCTGTTAGTCAAGGACATTCAGCTCAAGAAAAAAACAAAACAAACGAAGCGTTGGGAGGGAGCACAGCCAGGACAGCTAGCCCAGCTGGCCAACGGGGTATTCCATACCATATGACGTCATGCTCAGTATATGAATGGTAGGCATGTTCCAGGAAGCAGCGATCGCTACTTGGTTATCGGTCAGCGTGGGTGGTGAGCAATTGCATTGTGCATCACTCATTTTGTATATTCTATCATTATTATTTTCCCTTTTCTGTTCTATTAAACTGTCTTTCTCTCAACCCACGAGTTTTTCTCACTCTTACCCTTCCGATTCTCTCCCGGTCCTGCTGGGGATGAGGGGGAGTGAGTGAGCGGCTGCGTGGTGTTTGGCTGCCTGCCAGATTAAACCACGACAGTACCGTGCCAGCGCGCAGCTCCCAGGGACTGCCCCTGCGCCAAGGCACAGGGATGTTCCCTTTTACAGCATCCCGCAGAAGCAAACTCACACCATGTGCCTTCCAGCCACATGCTCATCGTTTTCCCCACTTTTTTCTTCTGGCAAGAGATGAGGAAACCTGCTCACCTGAAATAAAAGGACTCCAGCGTAAATAATAACTGTTAGCTCATGCCCAGTGAAGTTCACTGCTGCTGAATTTAAAACCTCAATTTAAAATGAAGTTTCACATAGCAAGGTGCTACTGCAAGTAGCAGTATAGTTCTTGTTTCTCAAGCTCCTCTATGTACCAATTGAAAGTCAGCTGCCATTTCAATCTGACCCCTCCGAATCTCCACAAAGGTAAAAAAAAGAAAAGCTGTGTCAGAGAGCATCAGGTCAAAGATCAAAGTCATCAGGAATAACTTTGCCTGATTTGAAGCTCCACTATCTGTTTCCTCTGTATTTTTAAGATGAAAGTATAGAGCAAAAAAGAGTTATGAAATGGCAATACCAAAACAAACCCAGCAAAATTACAAATACAAATTACAAAACCCAGCTTACCAAAACAAACCCAGCAAAATTACAAATACATACAGAAGGGGGAAAAAAGCAGCATGTCTCGCTTGTGAAACTATTATGGATAAGGAGAAAATGTCTATGGCTATAATATATTTCTATACCACTTTTATAAGAAAAGGCTCTCAATAGCTTTTGGCATATGAAAGCCACTATGAGGACTGCAATAAAATCGAGTGTACTGTAAAAGAGCCATCACACATGCATCCCTAGAATTTATGTTCAGATCCTACTGTATTAAACTCTGTATTCTGTGGCTTTTGAAAAAATGATTTTATTTTATTAAATGACCTATACAATATATTGTTTCTCTGAAGAAAAAGTATCGGTACGAATATAAAACAGTTCTTTTAACACTAAAAAAAATGGTTCAAACTTAAAAAACGCTTTCAGTAAGAGAGCACACTTCTAGTGTGAGTGGGGGTGTATACCCACACACGTACAGCCCATTTCATCATGCCCAGCTGCCCTCATACCTCATGTAACTACACAGCCTGTGACAGTTACAGCCATTTAAGGGTTTAAATCCTTGTTGCTGTGTTTCTAGGGGATAACCTAAGGTCCAATGAGGTCTCGAAGAACACAAAAGCATTAATATTTTCGACATGCAAAAACACTGCTCCCGAACAGACATTCCTCAAGTGCACATAAATGCATCCTTTGCAGCAAGCGGAACAAGCAGACGTGCTGCACGCCGGGGAGGTAACAGGCACAGAGCTGCATGCTCATGTGCAGGATCAGCGATGGGCCACAACGCACGATGCATCACCGTACATCACCGCCTGACACTCTCACCGACTTCTTCGCAAGACTTGCAGACACTCTGCACAACTGAACCAAATTATATTTAGGCACAATGCCACAGCTTGGTGATCACTTTACAGCAGGATAAGCCACCGGGGCCACCAAAGCAGCTGTCCCGGGCTCACCCCCTTTTTTTTTTTTTCCCTTTACTTCTTTTTTTTTTGTATTTTTTGTTGATTTTGTTCTCACTGGGGATTGAGCTGCCCTATTGCAAATATGCCTGAGAACAAAAGGGAGGGAGGGAGATGGGAACGGGTGCCTGGGGCAGGCGGGAGGGATCCTTTCCATGTCCATGGCAGCTCAAACTGTTTGTCAAACAACAGCCGGAGTTGAGGCAACCAAGATGGTGTGTAAAGAGCAGAAAGTACCTTCAAGAAACATACTGAACACTATCAAAATACCCAAGTCTTAAACAGACACATGAAGTATTTAAATGCTTTCACACCCATAACAAATTTTGTTTACTGCCCAGCATTTAAACAGCTTTTTCTTTACTATTGTAAGATTGTTCCCAAACAGTGTGAATTTGATGTTGCAATGAATAGTAGCACTTCAACTCCTATTTACAACCCATTCAGTGACATAATTCCACAAATAGCATGCAGGATTTCCACACTCTATGAAATAAAACCTGTTCTTGGCTCAAAAGAAGTTGTGCAAATTAGCTGACAAAAATCACTTCCTTTTGTTTTTCCCCTCTGATATAGAAAATTAAAGGAAAAAGAGAATCACTAACCAAGTAATATAAAAAACTTTATTAAAACCATTAGAACCGCCAAGCATTGTTAACGTCCCTCTTGTAATTATATGCAAAATGCTCAACTATCCAAGGAAACAGCATAGTAATGAAGTTGGAGACTACTGTATAAATGCACCTTCTAAATCACCACCAAGAATGTCTATTCCAGAGGGACTGGCCAGTTTATTAGTGTGTGACACCCTGATCGCTTAGACATGCTACAGCTTAAAAACAAAAAGCTAACAAGCTACTTTTGCATAAAGGACCCTTTTGTCTGCCGTGTATGAACAGCCCCTTCTTAGCATCTAGTTACAGAGATCCTCTGTAGAGTTGCAGATTCCTCTAAGCCCGTATTCACCTTCATGAGAGTTGTTCAGAAATTTGTAATGATGGGCACTAATTAAACTGCATAACCAGCAACAAATGAAGCAGAAATGCTGTCCTTTGCTCCAACTTCTCATCAAACTGAAATGTGCAATAGGAGAAATACTGAAATTCCGCTCTTCTCCGGAGCCCGTTGGTCTGAAATCCATTTCATTAGCACCAAGCACTAACACAAACTGACTTATGCCCACATTATTAAAATTAATTTAAAAATGAATACTTATGCTCCAATATCAACAGCTCATTCGCAGGGACATTTCCTAGGAAGACAAGCAGGTCTACAGTAAGGAAGCCAATGTAAATTTGACTCCTGCTTTTACGTGTTACCACTTAGAACATCATGCCAAATTTTTAGGCTCAATTTCAGCAAGCATTCATTTATTCTCCTGATTTCTGTGGCAGCTTATTCCACCCAACAACCACTGAATATAAAGCAGTTCCAGCCAGCTTCAACCACCCCGAAACTTTGGGGATGAACTTTGGTACTCCTCCCTTCCAGTACGTGTGACAGCTTCATAGGAGCACATACCTCAACACCCTTGCTTCTTCCATCGGATGCCCTTGTAATCTTTCTCTGTGACCTTTACATTCCCTTTGGCTCATTCTTTTCCATGACTGTAACACCCTTTATACAAGTAGATAGCCTAAGCTACACACAGCATTTCCAGTGTGGCCTCAGGCAGAGATAGCCAAGTGCTAGAACAACCCGACTGCCAGCTCCTGCCCGACGGCACATACAGTCATACAACTCTGTCGCTTTTTTGGATGCTCTCAGACACTGTGCTGATTTGGTAAAAGAGGCTCCATCGTCTTCATGCTGCCTCCTCTTTTGTGCCTTGTCTCTTCGGTTTTCACAAACTTTACTCCTTTCCTGCTGTAACCCTCATTGCCTCTGTATGCAGATCCAAAGGCAACTTGTCTGCCCTTCTCTTTCCACCCACGCTGCTTTGGGGGGGTCTTGCATATTGAAACAACGTTCACATCTTCAGTAAATTCTGTCGCTTTTCTTACACCTCCCCTCTTGCAGATCAGTGTGAGGCTGATCCTCATTTCTCACCACCACAAACAGCTTCATCTCACGAAACGCCTCGCTGCTTTGTCTGGTGCTTTCTCCTCTCAAGCTCTGAAGCTCACTTTCACACACCACAATAACTGATCTTGCCCAATTAACCTTTTTAGCTGGCTCCTATGCCTAAAACGTTTTCTTAAAAGGCTATAGAAATTAGGGCCATAGCTTTCTCCTACTACTCCTTTTTTCTCTCTCTGTGTCAATATATCCCACTTGTACAGCATGCCCTAATGGCAATTTCTGCATTGTATCAGTATACCTGCAAATCTGGCTTATAGTACCATAATTATCTAATGCTTCCCTAGATCTCTCTTTAGATTGCTTTCTTTAAACACCCTCTATAATTTCATAAACAAGTTACCAGACTGGCTAAAAACTTTATTTTCTAAAGACATCATCTTGTACTCTTGTACTTGAAGCAGTTGTGCACTCGAAGCGGTAGAGCAAGTGAACTTTCTCATTCCCACGCCATTTTGCTGTACTGCCAGCTCATCCACTTCACCAGCACTGGTTTTTTCTTCTGCCCACGACCAACAGTGACCACAGCAGTAACCCTGAGAATATCAGTCCTCTCTCAAAAGCCACATCAGAGATGGAATTACTAGAAACACTACACCAATGAAGTCAAAACCCAGCAATGGCCAAAACCTGTCAGCACTGTGAGAGCTGGTGCACCTTAGTCAGGCACTTTCTGCTTAATGCAAAATGATACTTAAAAGTTATGATTCCAAACAAGCAGGTTAATTCAGAAAACTCAAGTCTGGAAGGGTAAGGGGACATTTCAATAACCTTCCAAGATGCTGCTGCTTATGCAGACTCACCAAGAACTCACCAGCAAGGAAACATTGAGGGGATCTGAATAATTTGAACTCTGAAAGACAAGTGCTGGATGCAAAACTGCAAATATTAACTGCCTCCACAAAGTCCATCTCTGAAAGGGTAGCTCTCCCGGCCAAGTCACCAGCGGCCTCATTTTCAGAGGTACAAGGCTCCTATAACTCCATTCAACGGGAATGTCACTGTTCACTACCATGGGAAAGTTGAGCTCTTCACCTCTCTTTGGTTTAGCTTACTTATTGTGGTTCATGCTTATCTGCCTGCCGTGAATGTCGTGAGGTTTAATTAGTTTTGGTCTGTAAAACACACTGAGATCCCCTGGAAAAGCTGTATATGCATTCACAGTAGGATCCCTGCAAGATGATTTTCTTGGCATCCCCAGAGTAACCAGCACGAGCAGCCAGAGGACAACTCCAAAGACGAGGTACTCGAAGCACTAAGCTGTCTGCAATCCTGAACTGTATCTGGAGGATCAGAAGTTTCAGGGGCAGCATTTTGGTGCAACACGTGCTGAAACTGAGGTGGGAGTTAACAGCAGTTGGACAGAACAGCGCTGGCAAAAAACATTCTCATCAGCATCTTTCAGCAAAAATAAAAAAAGTAAAAAAAAGCCCACCTTAAAACAGAAATAATAGAGGGAAAAAATGGAAATCAACAACATTAACAAAAGCACCATATGGGTTTTTTAAGTATCCCAAAAAGTTGCCCAGACTTCTATATTCATTAATTGCTCAGGACACAGATTTATTTATTTATGGCTCAGAAAAGAATTCCCAGCTCGGGGGCTTTCCAAAGAACAACCCTCCCCAGTTCTGCATGGCCACCTCGGCCAACTTGCCCTGCCATTTCTTATTCTGATGCTAATGCAGTTCAAACAACCCAACCCTGCATTTTTTAACTATGCAATAAGCCTATCTTTAAGTCACTTAGTTGTGTCAGTTTAAATCACAACATTCCCATAGAGAAAAATCTGATCATTTTATTTACTTTTGGGGACAGACAAGGGAGAAGAAAAAAAGTTCATTACAAAAACGCTTTTTTTGTTTGTGTTGCCTAATTCAAGCCCCACTGAAATCTGCATGAATTTAAACAGCAGTTGAACCATGAGAAACAACACATTTTAATTAAGACTTGCACAGCTACCTTCAAGACAGGATGCCCTGAAAATATCTGACCGTGCATAGGCATATCATATTATATAATTATACACATTATTATGTCTTATCTAAAGTCTGCTGGAATAAAGGCCGAGATCCCATTGATCTCTGTGGGCTTCAGATCACCCTTTTTTGTAAAATAAGCCTGGATTCTGCCACTCGGGCTTTCACAAGCATCCGCATGGGGATATTCACAGGGCTTCTCACAAGAGGGAAAAACCATGAAGTTGAAGCCATCCATGAAAGGTACTGGATTTATTCCAGATGTGGAACTGTTTTTAATTAATTTGGAAGCATTTGAAGTATTCGCTCATTAAATATGCTTTGCATTTCACACATGCACGTAAGAGAGTAAGAAAACCCAAAGCAGAAGCCAAAATTATAATGTCTTATTAAAAAGACTCTGACACCACTTTTAGCAAAATTAGGCTCACATGAAGACAAGAGTTACAGCACTGTCATAACACACCACACCAGTATCCAAAGCACGCGGTTCTTGTGCTGCCCATCCTCAGGAAACCTCACCTTGACCTGAAGGACTCGCTGGTTGGGAGCTCTCCCACCTCCACTCAGCCCTGCACCTCTCTGCATAGGATACTTCCCAGTGTGCCCATCCCCATCACCCAGGGCTGTTCAAGATATCTGTCCTCTAGAGAAGGATAAAAGAACTTACAGTAAATCTGTGTGCCAAATCATCATTTCTGGTAAAAATTTTGCATACAAAAGAAGATTCAAGCAGCCAAGAAGGGAGGAAAGACACTTCCTTCAACTTTTGAGGTCTCGAGCCAATGCCTACCAGCCACCCATCACCATTCAACTCCAATTAAAGCAATCTATGAGCATACTGTAGTCAACTACAGATGTGAGAAGCAAACAAAAAACTTACGGCCTCCTGATTTTGTCAAGTTCACACCAAAAAGTTCCACCACAAAGACACAAGAGTGACTCTGGACGCCTGCACCAAGGCTGGGTACACTCCCGTCCAAGCCAGGCAAGAGGGAGGTTGTGCACAGCAACACTCAGGCAGGTCCACATGCAGAAAACCACAGACCCTCCAGTGCAGACAAAGCGTAGACACATTTCTGCTATTTCTAAACTTTTAACGGGATGCCATTCACTCCAAAGCATGGCGTTCCTTGAGGAAGAGGACCTGTATCAGCCCATGCTACACCCCACGCAACCATCGCTGGATGCTTCCAGCATCCAGAGGATCCAGATTAGGTCAGATATTTCCACTGCACGCTGCAAACCCCGACGTAGACATCATCGTATCTGGTACTGCGTGGTAACAGACATCAACATAACGCAGCTCTTGTCTCCCCTCTAGTGGCTGACCCACCACAGCCGCTTGCATGTCTTCTGCTGCTGCTGCCAACGGGGCGAAGGACTGGAGCGTGTCCCCTGGCAAAGCCACCCCAAACTGAGCTTCTACGTCTCCCAAGCCCGGGCTCAGTGCCACAGCCAGGCAGGGATGATGTTGTACAGGGAAAATGCACATGGCAGAAATGAGCACATCTGGGCAGAAGCACAGCTCTTATGTTTTCAAGGGAGCCCAAGACTCCCGGTTTTGAGATAAGGTGAGCAAAATCGCCATTTAGTATGAAGAACCACAGCTAAGTTCAGAACACAATTTTTTTTTTTATTATATCTCAGAGACCCAAAAGAATCAGGTATTTGGTGACTAAGAAACACTCAAACTTTTCCTCCCCAAAGACTAAGTTTTATATCGGACAATGATGGTTTTGTCACCAAGGGTCAAAATTAATTCCAGTGATCACCAGATAAGTCAGTGTCTCAATGATCTCTAATAAGTTTTACTAAGTGCTACCAAACTGTGTGTGAAGCCCTCCTGTTCAAAACCAGCATACAAACATTAAAAAACCCCCAAACTTCACATTTCTTCACAAGTCATCTTTTTTCTTCTAAAAAAACAAGCAGGAACATTCAAGTTTCTTTCCTTTGGTTGCCAGTGCTAAAATATGCTAACAGCATTAAGGCAAGGGACGACTTGCAGAGCTCACAATCTGTATTCAGCATAATTAGCAGATGCCAATTTAACTTATTACTGCTTCTTCCTTTCTATATTATAAAAAGGATGTCAATGAAAACCTGTTATCTAAATGACTGTTTTCTCAGTGCTGATATAAAGCAACAATCATGGGAAAATAGAGTCACAGAGCATGTGTTAGGAAATACCTGATTTTGAAATGACATTATAAACAGCTATAGTAAAGAAAGAAATTAATGCCTGCAGACAGGACTTTTCTCTCTTCCTTCATACTTTGCATTTTTAGACTGCTTTTAAACTAATAACATATTTGGTGGCATTCCTAATTATTAAAGTAAGCAGGGCAACATTCAAGGTAAAGTGGTATTATTAAATGAGGTTGCTCAACTGTCTCAGCCACTGATCATTTCAAAGCATGAGAAATGAATAGCCTTAAGATTCCTTTTCTATGCAGAGAACTAACAGCTAAAAAGTAAGAACACAAATACCTGTGAAAGAAACCAAAGCAAGTCCTAAAAAATCAGCCTCTTCCAAAATGCCAAATAACGGCCTGTCACAGCTAAGGGGACAGTTACAGAGTGCACTTCTCCTGCCTGCAAAGCTGAAACACATTTTACAAAACAAAGCCCTCTTGAACTAAGAGGCTGTTGAAAGATGCATCCAGCACACACACACAAAAAAGCAGTGCACACCAAGGTTATGGATTAAACAGGCTTCTAACACATAAATGATATAATGATCCTGTCCAGGCATCATTTGCTGCTACTTCTGCTTGGTGAAGATGCCTTCCCGCTAACATTTCTGCATATTACAATGCAGTGCAAAAAATATTTTAATAAACTATCTTCTGACTCTCAGGGCTAAGTTGAAAAGCCTTGTAAGGCTATGCTTCTCTGCAGCTTTAATCGGTTTCAGCTATAACTTCATTTGTTATGCTTAACAGACAGTGTAAACTTCACCCTTCCCAAGAATTAAGAAAAAAAAAATTTCATACTCTCCCATAAGCAGCGTATGTAAAGCACAGAACAGAACCGCTGCACACATACCCCCAATTAAACCGGTCTCTGTGGAAACTAATAACTTTCCACAGTATGCACTGTAATCCAAGTAATAATTTTAAACAGGCATAAGCTGCAGTGTGCTGAACTAAGGCATTCTTACCTTGCAAAGAGTGCTTGAAGATGGTTAGTTACAGTAAAAGAGGAGAACGTGCATGTTGCCAAGTATTTCCCATGCAAAGGGGATATGCCTTACCCCACACATGCGCACGCACACACAAACTGGGTGCGTGTGCTTCCTAGGTAGAGAAAGAGGACCAGAAAAGATAAGCAGCAGCGATAATGCCTCGGCTTTATGTCTCAATCAGCAGCGAGTAAAGCTGGAGGAACCATTTGAGATGAAAAGGGGGAAAATTCCAAGAAACAAGGGGTTTTTTTCTCCTCTGGATGCAAAGAGCTTTGCTTGGGTGACCTATAATACCTTAGCACAAATATCTTCATAACCCACCTCCCTCCTGAGCCAATTAGTTGCACATGTCAAATGACACTGCACAAACAATGCACAAAGACTTTAACAAAAAATATTAAAGGATCCCTTACCTTTTAGTCAGAATAAGTGACAGATAACAGGCATGAGAAACTCAGTTGGCACAGTTGCTGTACATATTTCTCTGCGGACTTCTCTTTAGTGGTCCCAAAAGCACTGAACATAAACTCCAGCCTGCCTGCTTCATTCTTCAGCAACAGAGATACATGCTGTCACGGTAACACGAAAAAGCAAAAAGAACTACAGATCTTAGTTTTTAAAGCCTTTGTGCTTATAGAGAAGAAAAAGAGGGAGTGGGGAAAAGGAGGAACACAGCAAACACTTTTTCTAAGAGAAATCTGGTCTTGGCTGTAGAAGTAACCACAGCACAAAATCATTCATTTTGAGTTTCCCTGTTTGCAAGCTCACTGGGAAAAAAAAAATAAAATCAGTCTTTAGGGGAAAAAAATCCAATGCATGGATGGGGGGAAGGGAGAGGAGGAGGAGGAGGGTACTGCTCCTATGTGACATACATATGGAATGAGCATTAGAACAATGCTGACAGGACAGCTAAGCAACTGCACTCTGGGGCAGCAGTTTTCAAAGCAGAGCTTTTGCAGCTTTGCAGAAAGGAGGAGAAAACAATAAAAAAAAAAAAAAGCCCTCCACGAAGGGAAAAAAAAAGAAAAAGGAAAGAAAAATAATAGAAAAGAAAGGAGCTGTTAATTCAAGAAGAACTACCGGACTGAGGAAAAAAAAAAAAAAAGAGTTGCCTAATTTCTGAAAGGGGGGGCGGGTGGGAAACGCCGCGACTGCTTTCCAGCGATGCAAGCAGAAGCCTTGATGTCTAGTGCACTTACATTTTATGCGGTGCACAGTGGGTCCCCTCCTCCCCGCCTGCTTCCCTCCCTCCTTCCCTCCCTCCCTCCCTCCGCCCTCCCTGCCTAGGAAGCTCTCCCTCCCAGGGGACAAGAATTCCAGTGGACCCAATTAACACCGTACTTTGCTGGCTCCTTGGTATGATCAATATTAAATAAGATGAGTTTTAGCAGCACTGAAAAATAAAGCAGCCATGTAATGTGTGGCTGATGGAGACCGCGTTTTTTCCCCCTACCTCCCTACTCCCCCAGTCTCGAAACGATCCAACACAGCGGAAAAAAAAAATTTAAAAAGCATGTGCCAGCGCCAGTGACACACGCTGCATCAGATATTTGTTAGAAACTTGATGGAAGCCGAACATCGGTTGCTCATTTCGCTAGCTTCGGCAGTACTTTATTAAAGTGGATTTACAAATCAATGGAAGGAATCCAAAGGTTCACAAACAGGCTCTTTCATCAGGTCCGCTGCCTGACCGTACAGGAAGTTTGCTGAAGGGGTCTGGGGGCTGTTTCACCAGCACGCTTGTTTTCAATGGACTCCCAACAACATGACTTGTTTGGTTTGGTGAAAGAAATGCAGTAAGAGGTTCACTGCTTTAAGGGAATGCAGCCTAGTGTATTTACTGCTTCGTTCCCACAGCACGTGCGACAAGGCACCCTACAAATTGCAAATTATTTTAATTTGAAGGGGGAAGTGGTTGGGAGGCAGTAACCTTCTTTGGTCCTGTTTTCCCTGATCTATCAATCACAGATTGCCATGTAAAAACAATCTACTACAGGCTCTCTCTATAGAGAAAAAGCAATTACTAGCATTAACTCTTGCCGTTGCAAATTAATACAATACAGTCCACAACTGATAGAGTCTGCCTGCAAGCCATTAATCTAAGAATAAATGGGTGGTTTGCTTAAATTCAACTGGTCTGAAATTCTCAGGCTAAGAGCTCCCCTTCCCCTTTCCATATTTCTATTTGTGTTCGTGAAACTCAGTGGAAAGAAAAGAAAACCGTATTTATTTGCTGGGGCCAGGACAATTCCAAGCTAACAATATCCATCAGTGAAGCTGCCTACAAATACAGGATTTCACTACCAGTGGCTGCTTTTCCTGTTTTGTTTCTGGGGTGGCCGTAATCTTCAAACCAAACCCAATAAATAGCACTGAGCAAGATTCTTGATTGAACAGCTGGGTTGACCAGTGACTTGAATCCATCTCACTAAATTAATGCGAGATTGCATTTCCATACGAATAAGATCAATTAAAAATACTCGTAAAACCATGCTACCAAAGGCAGTGAAGAGTTAAATTAATTAACTCAAAAAGCCTCCAATTAAATTATGTTAAGGTTATGATTCTCCCTCTAGCTGAGGGAGCAAAAAACCCAACAGCAGGACAAAATACTACTACTTAGTGCCTACTAGTAGTAGGTCCAAAAGCCACACTATTTGTCAGAAATTCTTTATGATGCCCAGTAACATCCTCCACAGTTAGATAAATGTGGAGTATGCAGAAATCCCGAGCAGTGGTCAACCATCCCAACAGATATCACCCACCAAAGGCTTATTTACATGGGAAGACTGACCAAAGAGCAAAGGTAAATTGCTTATGCACATGAAGTCCATGTTTCTTGAGCTACAGTAATTCCAGGCTCCTGTACTTGATGAAGATGCTGCACTTTACATGTACTGACTTCGCAAATATAATCCAGCTGACATGTTTTTTTGATGCAAGAAGGGTCAGGGAAGATGTACCCCTGAGTAACACGGCACTAAGCCAGGCAACGCTGGGTTGCAATTTGAATGAGAAGAAAACACAAAAACATTCACAGGAAATCACCGAAAATGGTGCAGATCTTCATGCTTCATAGTCGTTATTAAGCCAGCACCGCAGCATGGCAAACATACTGGATTGGAAATGAGATACAGAGATCGCTGATAATACCAACCTGATGGTCCAGAGTCTGCAAAATTGCAATCCCCCTTCAGTCCCCTACTCTAAATTAGGGGGCAATGTCAATTGATTGAAGTGTCCCTGAAAGTGGCCTCAACCTTGCACAGAACGTTTCTCTTTGCAAGGGCATCAAAGCGCTTGGCAATTGCTCTGGGATCCCATCTGAATGAAAGAACACATACATTCCATCTGCCACAGAAAATGTGCCCACGTTCCACGAAAGCATGAGACACAAAGCCAAGCTCGAGCCAGGATAGCTGCGAGGCTCCAGGAAAGTCTTGCAAAAAAAGGGAAACACCCTCAAAGGGCACCCAGCAACGGCCCTCTTCCCCACAACTACAGTCATGAACTGTTGATGACTTCAAGTCCCATCTGACAAAAGGCAGGGGAAACTCACCCTGGCAATCAAATTATTTTCTCAGGAAAACATTGTAATAACGATATAATCAACTGAATACATCCAGGCTGAAGAGGTCCAGTGGTTAGCTGCATTTTGGGAAAGGTTGAGGTTTACAGCTGCAGAGGGGATCGTAAGTGCTCTTGGAACCCATAAATAATCCATCAGTCGATCTGTCATCTCAACACTCCCAGGCACTAGGAAAGTCTTTATTATCCCCATTTTAGAGATGATGATTTGAACACTGAAAGCCTAAACAGCCTCCCCAAGGAGATGCAAGAATTGCTGGAGAATAGCAGGGAACTGATTCCAGGCTTTTCAAGTCCCTTAACTGTGAAGACTGTTCTTGTTTCAAACACAAGCAACTGAATTTGACATATTTTGAAAGTCAAGCTATTTGTTCCTTAAAAAAAATCAGCATCATTCTAGTCTACTCTTAAGTATGAATCAAAGCAGAGTTCATGGTATTTAAGGAGCTCCTGTGCTGCTTAAGAAATCCATATGTGTATATGCTGACAAGTTTTACTCCAAATAAAAATTCATAATTCACATTATTTTACTAGAAAATAATTCAAATATCATTGACAATTACAATTACAGTCCCAGTTTGGTAGGACATTTCAAGCCAGTGGGGAATTGCATGGCAGGACACCTCATATGCGTGAAATAAAATGGATAGAAAATATTTCTCAAAATACGCAAATACGCCAGTATCAGACCAGGTTATCAGTTAACATCTGGTTAAAGGAAAAAGTCTTAAGTGCCATAGTGAAGGTCCCGGTCCCTAGCTGCCAGCAGAACAACCCTTGCTGTTTTTCTGGAGAACCCTGGAAACAGGGAAAGAGGGATGTGTTGCCAGCCCTGATCTGGTCGAGAGGCTCCTACAAAGGATCTCCCATGCATGGACGCCCTGGTGAGCAGCCTGTGCTGCCTGGAGGCCCTACTCTCCCACAACAACCCTTGCACACCCTACCCAACGCAAATGGTCCTCGGAGATCAGCATCACCCAACACACGGGCCCACCAGTGCTGCCTCCATCAGAGCTGGCACCCTGATGATACCAAAAACATAATCCACAGAACAGCATATTTTTAGCTTAATGTAATTTGGAGGAGGAACATATGCTTGCATTGTTCTCAGAATTTGCTTTATTCACATGAAAGCCAACTCTACGGAAGCTGTAAAGAGTACCTAACAAAAGTCCAAGCTGGAAAGATGTATCAAAGAAAAAGAGCTGCTACCAAAAGACAAAGAAGTCAGTATTTACTAGTCAAGGGCAAGAACTAATGACTGCTAATGGGGAAGTACCACATGACCGAAAGGAAAAGCTATGAAGATTTTTCTCTTTTCTCCTTCAAAAAGATATTGCGAAGTGTCAGCATTTACAGCACTCTTTGGAGAATTATAATCTATCTGGGTGTTCCCCAAGAACCTATGACCGAAATTGCAAACATGGGAGATTAGCTATGTAAAGATACATGGTATAACACAATTTGTAACAGCTAATACACTTTATTACAGGCATCGTCAACTCTGTTCATTACCTAAACCTTCCAATTCAACAGTTCTCAAAGACTACAGCCTTTGGCACTGCTTAAAGTTGCTTACATTTTCTTTCTAATATACTCATTTTGATTATTAAAAAGAAAATAAATTGGTAGGTTTTTCTCTCTTCCTTTATATTCGGTTTCATATTGTACAATAAATACTTGAAATTACAAAAGAAAAAGAAAAACATTTAACTAAATAAACCCTGGCTTCAAAACATCGATACTTAAAAACAGAAAGAAGAGTGAACACATAGTGATGTGGTCTTTGCTCAAGAATGTGAAAAAACGTCTGTGGATATTTTAAATATTTACCCAATGAAGGGGATGTATATCAGGTTGCAGAGCTTTGGATTGCACACACTTTCAAGAAATGATGATTCATGTTAATCTACATCAGTAGGCTTGGAGGTTTTGCTTTGTTCTTTTTAATTTCTAGTTACGTTTTAGTAGCAGAATAAATAGAAAGAACACATAAAGCCAGGAACAAAAACTGAAATAAAATAAAGGAAAAACAACCTTTTAAGGCACTTAACATCAGAGAAAGTTAGTCAGCCAATTACGATTTACAACTGCACAATAAACCATGGTGAGGTTCAGCTGACTAATGCTCTGCACCATTATGTAGCGAGTACCAAAGATAAAAGGCCAATTTCCTATTTGAAAATTGAGTTTCAGTAACGTGCAGCCGCCAGTCTGTGGGGCCGGGTGATTACCTCCACAGCAGCATCCATCACGCAGGCCAGCAAACCTGAACAGAGCCATTGCATCCACTTCCATGCCTGAGCTTTTCGGGAGGTGTCCGTACCCCCCAGCTAGGCATGAAGGGCTCACTGCACTCTATGTCACAGCTATGCTCCCAAGGCAGTCCTGAGCCAGGTGAACTGCGATTTGGGAAATCTCATTTAAACTCTCATGCTGCCAACAAATTTTCCAAAGGTGAGATCTGCAGAAGGGAGTTTTGTAGCGTGAAACCAGGACCTGGCAGAATTTTGCACCGACAAAGTGCACGGGCCAGCAGGCACGTACATGGTGCACATGAGGTCCCTCCAGCCACCATATATTGTTCCTGAAGCTTTCCTCAGGCCCTGACATCTTTTTAGGGTGTCTGATTTTCACTGCTAACCACAAAGGCACTTTATTTCAACTGACCAAACAATCTTGCTGCATCTAATTTTTACACCTTTTAACTCCTTAGTCAGTGGGTAAAAAACAGACTCTCCTGAGAAAGATACCGCGAAATAAGAGCACAAACTTGAAAAGCAATAGCTATTTCTCACCATTCCCACCAGAGACGCTATTGCTCTGTACTTGCAAGGTGTTGATGCTGTACCCAAAATCTGACTGCAGCACAGATAAGCAAACCTAAACTAATTTTAAACTAGACTGAACAGCATTGCTGTTCACACCAGTGAAGCTACAAATATCAGCACAGACCACATAAATCTAATCAGGATCCAGGAGACTCTGACCACTGACCATACCATGATAAAGCATCTGTTACTGTGGCTTCATGGCAGCCACAACCATCCAGGCAAGCTTGGTTAAAGCTAGCTGGGACACTTTTCACGCTTCTGATTGTAACATTAGAAATATCTGTAATTCCCTGGGGAGGAAGGAGCTCTTTCCAGAATGAACTGAAAGAAAAAGTAAAAAAAAAAAGTTGGAAGACATTCATACCACTTGACTTTAAGAGCTTGGTTGTGGTTCCCAAGGCAGCTGCAGGTAGTGGAGGACGGCTCCTGGGGCATCTGCCTGGCCCCGTTGAGTGCATGGTCAGCCTGGGACAATGCTGCTGCCAGCTTGACACAGCCCCTCCTACCATGTGTTTAGGGTTACATGATACATGCCCCACCCCTACCCTTGATCCTCTCACACTGAGCACTAACACAGGACAGCTCTTCTCAAACAGTTTTTCTATACAACACCTCCGATCGCTTCTCCCAGTGCAGACTGAGTTACTGTGCTTTAGTTCCTCTTCTGCAGCAAGGAAACCTTCCCCCATTGCTCCAGTTTGGCAGCTTAGGGATGAAGCTGGCTCAAAGGCAGAGAGAGACTTGTATCATAACACGCAGCCAAAAGAGCCCCCATGTTGGTCAGGGCACACCATCGACCGTCTACTAGAAAACCAACAACATGGGCCCAGACAGTGGGGAGGGAAAACAAGTATGAATAAAAGCATTACAAGTACCTAAGTAAATTGCTATGTAGTGGTCTGTGATTCCACGGAGAAAAATCCAGCTTGATGATATGGCTCCACAGTTAATTTTGGTTACTGATACGTCAGGCCTTTCTATAGGATATTGGCGTACAACGTGGAATATATTTTAAGTGTCACTTTGCTTGAATATATACCTCCAACACATGCTAATAACAGTTTAAATGTAAAACCCTGCCATGTCACAGCTGCTCATATCTATTACTTTTGAAGACAGAAAGTAACTGCTAAGCATCGTTCTTCAGAAACGGAGAGAGAATGTGGGAAAAGAGATGGATGGATTTGGCAAGAGATTGCAAATGCCTAGGATTTCTGTCTCCCGCTCGCTGCAAGCTTGCATACTTTACTCCTTCTCCAGTTTTATTTTAGCAGCAACTTTTCTGAGCATCTTTTGCAAGCCAGCTCAACCCACCACAAAGTATGTTGGCACATCCCACCACCACAACCCCATCACTGTGGTCAAGCGGTCAAAATCCTCATCAACATATTTTCAGAATATACATTGCATCAGAGTAGTCAAAAACACTCCCTGTTATATGTGGACAACTCCTCTGAGAGTCTCTTTCTGGTAAGATATACAACTTGCAGGGGGTCTTCAGGCATACCAGGAGGGGATGACTACTGAGTTCACCTTCACATTTCAGGAGCATCCCTGAAGGTCAAGCTGTAGCTCAAATATATTAGTCCCACACTAAATAGGCAAAATGACAATTCTTTCCTCTGAAGCCTTGTTTTCCACCGGTTTGGTATCACTTTTCTCACCACAGCTCTTTTTTTTTTCTTCTCCCCCACCCCCATATAAATACTTCATATTATATGATTTGCCTATACAGGCCTCAGTTACCCTTAGAGAGAAAGGAAGAGAAAATAAATAGAAAAACCACTCTGAAAGACCATATATTTCTAACAGGTTTCCAGCACGGCCAGACTGATGGGCCCGCTATTAGGAGAGGGTGGATTAGTGTAATTGCCTTACAGTTTTCATAGAATTATAGAATCATTAAGGTTGGAAAAGACCTCTAAGATCATCGAGTCCAACTGTCAACCCAACACCACCATGTCCACTAAACCACGTCCCTAAGCGCCACATCTACACGTCTTTTAAATACCTCCAGGGACGGAGACTCAACCACTTCCCTGGGCAGCCTGTTCCAAGGCCTGACCACTCTTTCAGTAAAGAAATTTTTCCTAATATCCAATCTAAACCTCCCCTGGCGCAACTTGAGGCCATTTCCTCTCGTCCTATCGCTTGTTACTTGGCAGAAGAGACCAACCCCCACCTCGCTACAACCTCCTTTCAGGTAGTTGTAGAGCGCAATGAGGTCTCCCCTCAGCCTCCCCTTCTCCAGGCTAAACAGTCCCAGTTCCCTCCTCATAAGACTTGTGCTCCAGGCCCTTCACCAGCTTCGTTGCCCTCCTCTGGACACGCTCCAGCACCTCAATGTCCTTCTTGTAGTGAGGGGCCCAAAACTGAACACAGTATTCGAGGTGCGGCCTCACCAGTGCCGAGTACAGGGGCACGATCACCTCCCTGCTCCTGCTGGCCACACTATTTCTGATACAGGCCAGGATGCCATTGGCCTTCTTGGCCACCTGGGCACACTGCCGGCTCACGTTCAGCCGGCTGTCAACCAGCACCCCCAGGTCCTTTTCCTCTGGGCAGCTTTCCAGCCACTCTTCCCCAAGCCTGTAGCGTTGCATGGGGTTGTTGTGGCCGAAGTGCAGGACCCGGCACTTGGCCTTGTGGAACCTCATACAGTTGGCCTCAGCCCATCGATCCAGCCTGTCCAGGTCCCTCTGCAGAGCCTTCCTACCCTCCAGCAGATCAACACTCCCACCCAACTTGGTGTCGTCTGCAAACTTACTGAGGGAGCACTCGATCCCCTCGTCCAGATCATTGATAAAGATATTGAACAGGACCGGCCCCAGTACTGAGCCCTGGGGAACACCGCTCGTGACCGGCCGCCAACTGGATTTAACTCCGTTGACCACAACTCTCTGGGCTCGGCCGCCCAGCCAGTTTTTTACCCAGCGAAGAGTGCACCTGTCTAGGCCGTGAGCCGCCAGCTTCTCTAGGAGAATGTCGTGGGAGACAGTGTCAAAGGCTTTACTGAAGTCCAGGTAGACCACATCCACAGCCTTTCCCTCATCCACTAGGTGGGTCACCTGGTCACAGAAGGAGATCAGGTTGGTCAAGCAGGACCTGCCTTCCATGAACCCATGCTGGCTGGGCCTGATCCCCTGGTTGTCTGGGACATGGCTTGTTAGCACCCTCAAGATGAACCACTCCATAATCTTCCCTGGTACCAAGGTCAGGCTGACCGGCCTGTAGTTCCCCAGATCCTCCTTCCAGCCCTTTTGTAGATGGGCGTCACGTTGGCAAGCCTCCAGTCGTCTGGGACCTCCCCAGTTAACCAGGACTGCTGGTAAATGATGGAGAGTGGCTTGGCAAGCTCCTCCGCCAGCTCCCTCCGTACCCTCGGGTGGATCCCCTCCGGTCCCATGGACTTGGGAGCGTCCAGGTGGCATAGCAGGTCGTTAACTGCTTCCTCTTGGATTATGGGGGGTTTATCCTGCTCGCCTTCCCTGTCTTCCAGCTCAGGGGGCTGAGTACCCTGAGGATAACTGCTCTGACTATTAAAGACTGAGGCAAAGAAGGCGTTGAGTACCTCAGCCTTTTCCTCATCCTCGGTGGCAATGTTCTCCCCCGCATCCAATAAAGGATGGAGATTCTCCTTGGCTCTCTTTTTGTCCTTAATATATTTGTAAAAACATTTTTTGTTGTCTCTTACGACAGTGGCCAGACTGCGTTCTGGCTGGGCTTTTGCCTTTCTAATTTCCTCTCTGCACGACCTAACGAGATCCCTGTACTCTTCTTGAGTTGCCTGCTCCTTCTTCCACAAGTGGTAAACTCTCCTTTTTTTCCTGAGTCCCTGCAAAAGCTCCCCATTCAGCCAGGCTGGTCATCTTCTCTGCCTTCTTCTTAGGGCACATGGGGACAGCCCGCTCCTGCACCTTTCAGACTTCCTTCTTGAAGAACATCCAGCCTTCCTGGACCTCTTTGCCCTTCAGGACTATCTCCCAAGGACCCTCTTGACCAGTGTCCTGAGCAGGCCAAAGTCCGCCCTCCGGAAGTCCATGGTAGCGGTTTTGCTGGTCCCCGTCCATACTTCACCAAGAATCGAGAATTCTATCATTTCATGGTCGCTAAGCCCAAGCCGGCCTCTGACCACCACATCTCCCACCAGTCCTTCTCTGTTTGTAAACAGTAGGTCAAGCGAGGCATCTTCCCTGGTAGGCTCACTTACCAGCTGTGTCGTCTGTCATCTTCAGAACAGATGTTCTCTGAGTTCTGCCCTATTTGCTAAATGCTATCAAGTGACCATCCCCATCCATTTCGGGGAGGACTCCTGAAGCGAACTGCATGGGTCTTTAAAGAGACTTGTGCTTACGACTACTCCTTCAAAGACTGCAAGGCTGGTTGCCATGGTTGCTGGAGGTTAAACCTGGTAGGGCCGATGTCTTTATCAAAGCCAAGCACCGGCTGTGGGAATGAGCCCTGAAGGCTGTGGATGCTCCACAAAAGCAACTTCAGGGCTAGAGCTCCTGGCAAAGGGAGCTGGAAGGGAGCAGGTGAAAAAATGCAGCGCCTGCTTAGGAAAAGGCAACGGGGATGGTCTAATCTTCGTGGACTGGTAGGAGTGAGGAACTTCATAGTAAAAGGGGAAAATAATAAAGACTCAGGTATCCTCTTCCAAATTATTATCAATGGAGATGACTCCAAGTTTGGCATAGTAATAGATAGGTAGCAGCTCTCTGGTAATTCTAGGACTAAACAGCATTCATCAACATGGGCTTCAAATCCCACAGGCAGGAAGGATGGTAACTCAGCAGGTATGGTTTACTTCTTAAGGCGACCCTCAGCCAACAACCTAGAGGATCCCCATACTGTTGATTTACTATCTCTAGCAAAGATGTAAAACCAAAGCCAGGAGAATCCATTATCCTCAGACAATCCCATGTTATTGTTACAAGAAGAGATGAAAATTTATAGCTTCATCCATTTCCCTAGCACGTCTTCAACTCCCTAAACCAACACAAGGAAGAGGGGAGAAGAGCAGGGGTGGATAAATTTATGTTGCCCTTGTTACATCTTGGGAAAGACCGTTACCGTTGCCCTAAGCCATTTTGAACCCATCCTTCCCCAGCAAATGGAAAGGCCAAGAGCAGGGCTGGGACATCCACTACAGGACAGCCCCAATGGACAGAGCAAGGAGCAGCACCATCTCCACCATGGGTGCCATGGCTCAAGTGCACTAGGGCTCAATGGCCTCTACTTCAAAACTCAGGTTGGGGTCTTTAGCTTATACACTGCTATTACAGTCCAAACCAAGACTTTATGGCTCCTTAACACTGTTCCTGCTCTTCTGCCCAGAATAAAAAATGAGCCACCTCCCATCCCACCTGAAGACAGTAAAACCCAGTGAAAATGTGACAAAAGTGAGAAGAACAGCTGCCCACAATATCCAGCGCTACACAAAAACAACGGCAGAAAAAGACAGATAATGGGATAACATGCAACATATCCTGTGAAGTTCATGTTGTGGCAATTGAGGGAGACAAGAGATCAGGGTTCACCATATAGAAAGCACAGAATTCAGTTTAATTGTTACTAAACCATTTGCTATGTGAGTAATTGGGTTTATGGATGTTCCTGGCAGAGACAGAGGGGAACCCATCCTCTCAGGGCAGCTAAGTGCTTGACTTCTGTGTATTTTTATGTGTTTGTCAAACACTTAGACACTACAGGCACTTAGAATCCTTTAAATAAATAAAATGCATCGGGTTAGTTCAGCGCAAAAGGCACTGTATCAATGCATGTTAACTACTTTCAATGGAAATTATAACAGGATATGGGCATAAGTGCAGCCAAAAGAAAAGCCTAATAAAAATATGGTAGCAGGGAGAGAGGGGAGGAAATGTAAGGCTGACAGAATTGCAGCCTGAAAGGAATCAAAGCAGTAGATCTGAGAATAGCTCAGATCATAAGATAGAAGAGGGAGAAGCAGCACCCCCCGTTTTACTACGATTGGGCCAGCTGACATTTCATTACAGGGAATCCAGGATAGGCAATTGTGTAATCAAGAGCCAGGCAGCTTTACTCATTTATAATTAATTCAGAGTACTTTGAAAGTGAGCTTAGAAAATAGCCAAGTGCTTCCCTTTAAGGAAACCTCTTGTAATGCTTCTGCAGGGCACTGCAAGCAAAGCAGAAGTTGTTCAGCTGAAGACAAAAGGTTTTCTCCTGACATAAATGAATAAAGTGTTACCACAGGCAGTGAAGCAGAGAACATGGCCCATCTTGAAGGAAGGCTTTCATCCAAGCACTGTAATTTGACAGCAAGAAACACCATTCTGGACTGTTTTACACCATTTTAAGGGTCGAGAGAAGTCTCAGTACATTATTGACTGAGATGCAGACTATTCAGTCTTCTATTTATTGTATAAGACAACTGCTCCCTTAGAGGCAAGCAAGATTTTTGGCTCCAAAACCACAACCAGCACTTCCATCTACTCACAGTGCTTGCCAGAAGAGTGGGCGTTAAAACCCAGTACAGTTGCACTGTCCCCCATACAGTCCCCCACTCTCCCCAGCCACCGCACTGCAAACTACATCGACAGCAGAGTCTGGCATCCTGGCGCTGCTCGTTTGTTCAGATCCTCAGGTATTCATTAGCTGTCCTGTGCCCACACAAATAATTCAGAACGTTAAATGCCGCCTTCCGTTTTGCGTAGTTACTAATTCATCTACACTTAGCTTTTCATCTGTAATTCACATTGACATTAATGGAGAGACAAATATGTGTGTAACAGAACAGAGGCAGACCAAAATAAATGAGAAAAAATGTGGTCACCAGAAACCAATTATACATTCAAAACTGCATAGTGGAAACCACCGGAGTGTTGAAATCAAGTGAGGAGGAAAATGTACCAAAAACACACTTGGACTGGGGGAAGAAGGGGGGTGCAGGGACAAAGTTGCTAGCACATACAATCAGTCTCAGCCTCAAGGAAAAGAATATAAATATTTAGACATGAACAGACCTCTTAAAATACAGTTGCAGAGTCTGCTGGCACACGGACAAACATACAATAAGCCCACCAATGTGGAGACACAAATCAGGTAAATCAGACATGAAATTGGCAGGCAACATGTGCAAGATGCGTTCTGTAAAGGCAAAAATGTGTTCACCACCAAATAAGAAGATGAATTTTCCAAGACAATCTGAAGCTGCACTGTAAAATAAATAAACATTAAATATTTAAGGCTGTTCACCTAAATGCTATCACTTGGAGCACATGGTGGCTTTTTTCTCCACCAGCATTCTTCTCGCTACAACAAAAAAATGAAGGCTTTAAAGAGAAATACTTGAAGAGTCTTGCTACTTTGAAAGCTGAACATCTTCCCAGATGGCCCTGAAAGAGTTAACTGCTTCAGAGCTCAGATAGTCTCCTTCCCATGTCTCACGATAAGTACTAGAAGATTTATGTGCAATGAATTTCCAATTACTGATCTGCACCAGCTGGGCTGTCAATCAGCCTGCCTATACAGTGCATGTCTTCACCTCCCCATGTCCTCCTTGCACGTAGAGGCTTCTTCTCCCCCAACGAGCACACACAAAAGCGTGTAATTCCCACATTCCTATCAACTGGAGTAGGTTAAATGTTGCTTTGGACTTGCCTTGCTCCTCCAGTCTAAGGCAGACATTATTATCTCACCGTGGTGTCCAGGAGAACAATTCCAGTGATAACTCTGAGACATCAAAGAATATTTTAAAAGCAGAATGACATTTCCTCCAAGGCTTTTCCCATTAGCAGGGAATGCAGGGTATGAGGGAAATCTGGGAGGGAAGCCCTAGGATCAGGACACAAAATTCTCCTACACTGGTACACAAGGTTCAGATACAAGGATTAAAGAGAAGAAAAAACTCATCGTCCTATGGAAGTCTTTAATTATGATTTTGCCCAGGTAAAAAAGTGCAAAGGTGTCAGACAAATAGATATGGTAACTTTAGGATCTCCAAAAAGCTCCTCAGATTCACCTAAAAGGTATTATCTCCCAATAAATACTAAATTCTTTCATGGATGTCTCATAGTTTTAGCTCAGTATACATAAAGAGTTCATGAAAACAGGTGTCCTGCTCAGGGTCATCAGCCACCCCATTTTAATGGATTATCATTTATTTCTTTAATACTCGCAGTCACTCTTAGCACCATCACACATCCTTTACTTCATTTCTCAATGCTGAATCAATAAACCTTTGCAGAGCAACACTAAGCAATATAACCAGTGATTAAATCTTGTTTTCAATGTAGAATTCAGCCTGAAGAAACATAATTAAAAAAAAAACTAACCAGAAAGCTCAGAAAAAATATTTTCCTCTCCTGTTTTCTAAGATTTCACTAAGCCATATCCCTGAAATAAAAAAAACCACAGACATGGCATCATCCTTGAGACTTTGCCTGTTACAACATGATATTACCCCAGGCTGTTGTTTTTGCACCTGCATTTCACTTCCTAACCTGGGTTACAGAGGATGATTCTTGAAAGGTTAATTAGCAGCTATGTAAGCAGCACATCCTTGCTATGTATTGCAGTGAATGTGTTTTACTGCAAAGGTCGGGCATCCTGCGAAGGGCAGAGTTTTGAGATATGGCACCAAGCCAGATCCTCTAGCAGGACCCATAAGCTTTTTGTCCCTGTAGAGGCCTTACCAGAGCTCTCTGGAAATTTTCATCCAGGCTCGACTGCCTATAAATAGAGAGCTGCAGCCCCCGGGGGCTGTGTGGCTCTGTGCTGCTGGTGTGCTCCGAGTTGCTAAGGAGATGGCAGAGCGAAGGCTTGCAAACCGCGTGGGGAACCAAGAGGAAAGCGGCACCGCTCTGGGGTTCGGCCAAGAGCCAGGGAGGTATCCTCCTGCGGGTATCCTCTGGATCAGAAGAAAAAAAAAGAAGAAAAAAGGATGGAGATTCCCTCTCAGCCTGACAGAGGCCAGACACTGGGAACGTCAGGGCAGGCATTCCCATCAACAGACTCCTGAATAATTATCATAAACCATCAACCGCGTGGGTTCTCTCAACATCCTTGTTTCCTGAATCCAGACCTGGGTTCTTTATCTCAGAGGAAAGTGATTATAGCTTATATTACACCGCACCATCCAAAAGGAAAAGGAATTTTTGAATCGTTTTATTCACTTCTATGTAGACTTGTAAACAAGACTGATACGCAAAAAGTCAAGCTTTGAATTGTAGCACTGGAACAAATTACCTGAAGGAACTGAGACTAGGATGACCTCTCATACACAGTCTTTTTCAGATCTGAACCAATTAATTTATCTGGGTCTAGAAGAAGCCTGAATGGAAATGGAGTCTGGCTCAAGACATAGGAGGAAAATAAGGGTCATCCTGAATTAAGGTTGTATGTAGATAGTACTGTCCATTTCAGCCGGTCAAATTACATCTTTAAATAGGAAAATAGGAGATGACTCACATCACTGTGATTGTAGTAAACATCATCAAGACTGAGTGCACACCCTGAAAAGAGGAGGGTTTGCATTTCCAGCATGAATGGAGATCCGATTTTACAGCGATATATAAGGCTTACTTAAAGTTTATGCAGAAGCAACTTTGCAATTGCTCCTCGTGGACTGGGAAACAGCCTGAAGATAAAGCTAACCATAAAAAAAATTCTAGAGTAGTTTCTAAGAACAAAACCCTCAGGAAAACAACAACAACAAAAAAAGGTGTAGCAATTCCTCAAAAGAAACAGGCAAATACAAAAAGAGCCAAGGTTGTTCCTGCAAACGCAGCAGAAATGCTCCATGGTGTTAGCCACGGTTTCTCACACAGATCACTTGGTTGTGATAGAAAATTAAATTCTTTTGTTTTCAAAGACTCATCCACAGCTAAAATGATACATCTTAGCAGAACAAAGGCAGTATCTCTTGCCAACAGTGTATTAGCTCATCTCTCATTGAAAAAACAAAGACTTAGCAGAAAAAGGTGTATTTTTCTCTGCGGCCACTGATGTTCCAAGCCACAGAAGTATCAAAGTGTGTCTGACAGTTGCTCATTATTAGGCAGGTGAAAGAGAAGACTGAACTTTTTTCTTTTCCCCAAGACAGCAATGAAACCGCATCAAGAATGTTTGAAATAAAAAGCACGTAGAGCAACCGAATGATTTGAACTTTTACTGTCTTCCATCTTTTACAGATGCTAATGCTAACACTAACTCACTAGCGACAAATTGACGGAAAGAGAAAGAACATATGATCACGGCTTATTTCCCAGTGTACGTATTTCTTAATATAGAAGAGTATATGATAGATCTGGCATCATCTGATCTTGATTGTTGTAAAACCAGTCATTCGGCCTTCATCTGCCAAAACAGTTTGAGAATTACTGGGGATATTTTTGGCAGCCTTAAGCACACAGAAGCACTGAGGCATAGTCCCAGAGGACAGCTGAAAGTTTCTTAATAATTTCCATCTATTAGATGCCACTTCTGCACATTACTCGAGGATTGTCCAGTGTGATTTTAAGTTAATTAAGGATGATGAAAGTGGGGAAAGTGACTTCAGGACTTACTGCTGTTACTGCACTTCTTTTCTCCCCACAGAAGTTTTTTTATGACCGTCTTAAAAAATCAGAAATCTGATCTTCTGTCTACTCAATTTTATGACATAATACATTCACTGAAGAGACAACTTACAACAAAGATCTGATAAAATACTCTTTGGTCATAAATATAACCCCTAACGGGGGGGGGGGGGGGGGGAAGAAAAAAAAAATCAACAACCCCCTCACATATAAAAACAGGGGGGAAAACAGTGGTAAGAGTTCTTATTCAATGATATACACTAGTTTTTAAAGACCTAACTTCACATTGTGATTTCTGTAAACAAAATTATTTCTAGCTTTATTCAGCCACTTTCCCTATTAAAAAAAAAAATCTTAATTTTTCAGGAAATTACAAGCAGGATTGAACCAATATAATTTGACAGAAGGTTGAATACAAACTATTCTTATGAGGAATATTATTATAGCCAAGAGGCAATGGGCAGAAATTGAAATACAGAAAATTCTTTTTAAATACAAAAAGAAGAAAACATTTTCCACCATGAGGGTGGTCAGGCACTGGCACAGGTTGCCCAGAGAGGTTGTGAAGGCTCCATCCTTGGAGACATTCAAAGCCCAGCTGGACATGGTCCTGAGCAACGTGCTGTTGCTAACCCTGCTCTGAGCAGGGGGCTGGACTAAATGACCGAATTTACTAATTGTGTTACGGCTGAATATCAAATTTAAGCTAATTTCAGCTATACAAATACAGAATTCTGTTTTGGAAACTTAGGTCATAAAACTGATAATAAAGTATCATTTTAAATACACAGAAGTTTTAAGTGATCATATTGCATATTTGCTAGCAATAGAAGAGTACATCCAAAAGAAAAACAGCATTTCTTTTTACATACCTTATATTTCCAACACATGAAGTGGTGTGCCAAGAAGTTCTCCAGTCAAAGGAACAGGTTTGCAACATGGATTCTGGATTTCTCTCTGCACATTGCTGTAATAGTGTTGATGGCTATGACCCCTTCTCCTGCAATCTTTATTTCCATATGTCATCCCATTGACTGTCACTCTTCCTATATTTCCCTTTATATTTCCTCCATTTCCCAAGCTTTAAACCCATGTAAAGTTGTTAAAAACAATATCACAATAAAGCAAATAAACCATGCAGCCCTTTACAAGTGTAGGAGACTACCTATGGAAGCCTCTCCAACTTCCAGCCGAGTCTGAAAACACCTTTCACATCACTAAATGATGCTTGGTCTGGCATTGACTGTGCAATTCCACAGTTATTACTTAGCCATCACTGCTCATGAAGAAGAGACTTGGAACTAAGCAACATTAGCAGTTTTGCCACCCGTTCAGCACAGGTAGATTCACAAGTCTCTTGGAGAGGTCTAACAGATACAGGAAAAACTGCAGGAGCTCAGCCTCTGCTATGAGCACAGGGCTGGAGCAGGGACAGGCAACCAGAATTCGAAAAGCTCTGAGCTAAGCTGAACAGCAACAGCTGAACAAGCAGTATCTAGACACACAAAAATCTGGAAGATAAGAGCAAGCACAGCAAACACAATGGTGCAAGTCACTAGAGCGCAGTGTTAGAGAAGGCAAGTATTTGAAGGCCAGCAAATTAAATTAATAATCCTCTGAATTCAGGTATTTCTACAATGCCAGACAAAGAAACCTTTCAGGCAATACACAGGTTTCCTTTAATACACAGATGTTAAAAATAATTAAAAATGGTGAGGGAGGGTAGGGAAGAGTCAAGTTAAAATATATTCAAGAAAATAACATCCTCACACACATGGTATGAAGTCTTTCAACACTCACTGTGCTGGTTTACTCTGCACATTTCTCTCAGCCAGGCTACTGGCAGAGGGGGAAACCGTGGCCTCAATGCAACTTTCAGGGTTGCGTGCATTAGCACTGTTGCAACATACAAGCTGACAAGATGTAAAGGGTTTATTTCTCTGTTGAAGCAAAACCTTTCATTGGGTTAAAACCGAATAAAATTTCCGTCAATGTGTGGATTCATACAAGCGTGTTTGATAAAAAGTCTACACTGAGAAGTCTGGACTCCTCCTGAGCCATCTCCCCAGAGGTTCAAGTCCCCACTGCTGCCCTGCCAAAGAGGCAGCAGACAAACAGGTGCAGCAAATATCGCTTTTCTGAAAATGGGCTCACAGAGCTTTCAGAAGCCTGTAGCTGTGAGTGCAAAGAGTTAAACACCGCAAGGCATTGCTCTGATCTCACACATCAGTGAAAAACCAGCAGCAGCTCTACCCAAAGCAATGCTGCAAAATAAACACAAAGCTGAATCAGACCCATAAGCTCTTAAAGAGAACAGTGAGCTACGTATAGATACGGATTTCCCAAGGTGAACCCCTTTTGTACTGATGCAACCTCCAAATATTATTGTTTAACCTTCTTCAGGATTTAGGCTTGATTTCAGACTAACAACAGCCATTTGGATCAGCCATACAAAGTAAATCTGCAGAGCTCCCAAGTACTGAAAAGGAATGGGAGAATCCACCTGACACAAACATTCTGCCAAACCTCCGCAGAGCTGAAAAATAAAATTACTGTCAGCAGAGTGGGATCAACATTAGTTACGCTCTTAGCGATAACATCGAATGATCCAATTGCCACCTGAAGTTGATACAGGCCAAGAAATTAAATGATGGGACCTTATAGACACACCTTTCCTTATCTGAGGTGACAATGCTGCTATTTAAGCTACAAATAAAACTCTTATAATTTCTCACAGTATTATCACTGTCCATCTGCAGTCCCCACAGGGTTAAAGTTGGAAAGCCCAACTCTGTTTCTCAGTCTGGAGTTTTTTGCCACTGTGACCAGCTGTTAGAGCTTAGGCATATCATCAGGAATCCAGTGACACAGCAAAGGTCTGAATGCAGACATACATTTCTGACTCCCAGTAAGCAGAAAGCAGACCAAAAAATTATGCCCATGACTAACAAGTCCCATCATGCCTCCTAAGCCTCTTCAGTATAAACTGATTTGAGAATGTAACTGTGGTCAAAAACATTACCTTTTCTTAGAGAACTTTTGTTTTTAAAGTCAAAGTGTTTTTTTTTCTTTTTTTAGTTAAAAAAATTAAAGATACTCATCTGTGATAGAGACACAGCCACTTGAAAAACAGCTCAATCCTGTTCTGAACCTTGCAAATACGACTAATTTTGCATCCTGGGTTGCTGTAAGGTCAGCAAGAAGTCAGAATTCAATCACAAGTGCAAGCAGCAGCACATTTTTCTCTCCAAAATAGCTGCCACCTGGGGGCACAAGGCACGGCTCAGCCACCCGGGTCTGTGAAGCCAGTCCACCTCCACGCACCATGGCTTCCTCCACACTTCTCCACCCACGGGGCTCGTGAAAGGTGTGATGTGAAAGCAAGGGGAGAAAATTGATGGGGATTGGAAAAATGAATAAAAATTAGTATCAGGGAATTAATATCAAGCAAGAGGCAAAGATTTTCTTTTTTTCCTCTATTTTTCTTTACTTTAACTTTAAAAACACTGCCAAGAGAAGGAAGGAGAACAAGTGGGATGAGCTAGTGAGCGTGACAGCATCACTGGAAGACACAAATGGGGAAGCTGGCAGCCCAGACGATGCACCAGGGCACAGCCCAGGCAGGGGCATGGCGGTGGGTCGTGGTCCCAGCCACTGGCCACGCTGCGGCACACGAGGATACCTTATAGGAGCTGACAAGGTTTCCTCGCATTGCCAGGCCAGGCTGCCCCACAACTGACAAATAAAATCGGGTTTTGAGTGTGAAAAGTGGGTCATAGCTACATAGAGGAGGATGAGCCCAATGCTATGGCGGCGTGCAGTGAGCGATGGAGGAGTGACCAGCAGGGACCCCGAGGCCTTTATTAGTGGTGTTATTATGAAAATTTGGCAGCACCCATCAGCCTGTCAGCCCGGTAGCTGTGAGCTGCCCTAAGTGAATGCCATTAAATGCCCCTTCCCCAGCCTACACTTGTTAATGCTCCTGTCCGCCCGCGAAGGCCACGTTCCTCCTCTCCCATCTCTGCCCGTCCCGCGCCAGCCCCCTGCCCACCCCGTACTGCCCTGGCTTGACCCCCCCAGTTCCCAGCATTCATGGGTGATCTTCTCCTTCCATCAGGATCCATTTTCAATCCCACATCCCCAAACGTCCCCAGCACTGAGCAGAGGAGCAATTTGGGACAGGGGACATGGGGACAAGCTGCCTCAGTCCCCATCACTCCTGTGTTTTGCCTCTTGCAAAGCCAAAGGACAGAGGGCCATGAGCATGGGCACGATGATCAGTCAGGACTCTTTTTTAAACATTCAGTTTTTCCCCCATAGGAAGAAATTTTAACTCTATCCCAGCTGAAACCAAGACAAGTCCCCAGATGCATCTGGCTTCCAGGGAAAGGGCACAACCGGGCTGCTGCAAGAGGCAGGCGGGTGCCCGCCTCCGTACCGGGACACGTGCCGGGAAGGACACGAGCACTGCGGTGCGTGCAAGCAGCGCTGTACACAACTGCCTTGGCCAAACCATGCGCTTTCCCAGCCGTCCCCTTAGTTATCATTATAATCTTCACATACAAAAAAAATCTGGACTTTTTAAACAGTGCTTAAATGATTCCCTCCCCCAAAGAATTAAATTACCATTTATAGCCTATTCTTCCTATTAAAAATTTATCAATTTATTCATCACTTCTAGGACTGAGACCTTTCATTTGTTTTACAATGAAGAAACCTTTGATCTGCAATTCTCCAAGGCTACCATTTTTTATTCTTTAGTTCTTCTCATTAAAAATAAAATACTTCTATTCTCCAAAATGCCTTGATGGCACTCTCAAAATGCCCATTTTAACAATGAGAAACTTCTTTATCCTTACCTTGTGATAGGCACTTCGGAATTTTAAAAGGCTTCTTTTTTTTTGTTAAATCTTAACAGAACTGTACTGCAAAAAAATGAGGTTTTACATCCAGGAATCATCAGGCTGGAAGACTGCAACCAGGCAGTAATTTCAAAGCGAGCCAGAACTTTCTACCAAAAATACAGAAGCAAACAGCAAAAATAGTGTTTCACAGAATTTCTTCACCTGGCATGCTGAATTAGGCTAACCTGAAGTGAGTTTGCCCTGGGACACCCAAGCTACACCCCAGCTCTGCCAGCCTGCCTCCAAGGGACAACTCCTTAACGGAGCCACGTTAAGACTCAGAGGCACAACCTGCAGAAGAACATTTGGAAACCATATTTTAGCATTTTTCCCCCTTGTTCATCCTGTTCTCAACAGCTGGACACACAAAGACTCCTCTCAGCAAAACAGTCGTTAGCACTTGGGTGTGACTACGACTACAGAAAGCAGATTTACCCCTACCCAAGCTGCTAAACGTGTGTTTCACATCAGTGGCCTCAGGCTGCTCCTACCAAGAGTATAAAATGTCAAAGTGGATTTGCCTTACTGTACTCCTGGTACAACTCACATCTCACCTACTCCAAGGACCATATACTTTTGCATTAGTTTACTCCATAAGGTTTTTTCCATTAACATTATTAGAGGCACACAGGTTACACACCACCAATCAACAAAACAGGGCCAAGGACCATTCGCCCAACCCCAGGTCACGTAGCACAGTCTGGCCGTGTCCAGCTACATAATACTTTGGCCCCATATGAAGCACTAGGACATAACTACTATCTGGCACATGGGTTTCAGATCAAAAGTTTGAAATGACCTGAGACTAGTATCACCGTTCCTCGGGAGAGAGGCACCTTCATGCCCTGGAGACGGCTGCAGGAGAGCCCCAGGGTGCAAAGTCATCGGTAGGGATTTGGCCTTGATTCTGATGCCTCATCAGAATCCTCATGCAGAGAGGAAATTAGAAAGGCAAAAGCCCAGCTAGAACTCAACCTGGCCACTGTCGTGAGAGACAACAAAAAATGCTTTTACAAGTATATTAATGACAAAAGGAGAGCCAAGGAGAATCTCCATCCTCTATCAGATGCGAGGGGGAACGTTGCCACCAAGGACGAGGATAAGGCTGAGATACTCAACGCCTTCTTTGCCTCAGTCTTTAGTAGTCAGAGCGGTTATCCTCAGGCTACTCAGCCCCCTGAGCTGGAAGACAGGGACGGCGAGCAGGATAAACCCCCCATAATCCAAGAGGAAGAAGTTAACGACCTGCTATGCCACCTGGATGCTCACAAGTCTATGGGGCCGGATGGGATCCACCCGAGGGTACTGAGGGAGCTGGCGGAGGAGCTTGCCGAGCCACTCTCCATCATTTACCAGCAGTCCTGGTTAACTGGGGAAGTCCCGGACGACTGGAGGCTCACCAATGTGACGCCCATCTATAAGAAGGGCCGGAAGGAGGATCCGGGGAACTACAGGCCGGTCAGCCTGACCTCGGTGCCGGGGAAGATTATGGAGCGGTTTGTTTTGAGGGTGCTCACGAGCCATGTCCGGGACAACCAGGGGATCAGGCCCAGCCAGCACGGGTTCATGGAAGGCAGGTCCTGCTTGACCAACCTGATCTCCTTCTATGACCAGGTGACCCGCCTCGTGGATGACGGAAAGGCTGTGGATGTGGTCTACCTGGACTTCAGTAAAGCCTTTGACACTGTCTCCCACGACATTCTCCTAGAGAACCTGGCGGCTCACGGCCTAGACAGGTGCACTCTTCGCTGGGTAAAAAACTGGCTGGACGGCCGAGCCCAGAGAGTTGTGGTCAACGGAGTTAAATCCAGTTGGCGGCCGGTCACGAGCGGTGTTCCCCAGGGCTCAGTTTTGGGGCCGGTCCTGTTCAATATCTCTATCAATGATATGGATGAGGGGATTGAGTGCTCCCTCAGTAAGTTTGCAGATGACACCAAGTTGGGTGGGAGTGTTGATGTGCTGGAGGGTAGGAAGGCTCTGCAGAGGGACCTGGACAGGCTGGATTGATGGGCTGAGGCCAACTGTATGAGGTTCAACACGGCCAAGTGCCGGGTCCTGCACTTCAGCCACAACAACCCCAGGCAACGCTACAGGCTTGGGGAAGAGTGGCTGGAAAGCTGCCCGGAGGAAAAGGACCTGGGGGTGCTGGCTGACAGCCGGCTGAACATGAGCCGGCAGTGTGCCCAGGTGGCCAAGAGGCCAACAGCACCCTGGCCTGTCTCAGGAATAGTGTGGCCAGCAGGAGTAGGGAGGTGATCGTGCCCCTGTACTCGGCACTGGTGAGGCCGCAGCTCGAATACTGTGTTCAGTTTTGGGCCCCTCACTACAAGAAGGACATGGAGGTGCTGGAGCGTGTCCAGAGAAGGGCAACAAAGCTGGTGAAGGGCCTGGAGCACAAGTCTTCTGAGGAGTGGCTGAGGGAACTGGGGTTGTTTAGTCTGGAGAAGAGGAGGCTGAGGGGAGACCTCATCGCGCTCTACAACTACCTGAAAGGAGGTTGTAGTGAAGTGGTTGTTGGTCTCTTCTGCCAAGTAACAAGCGATAGGACGAGAGGAAATGGCCTCAAGTTGCACCAAGGGAGGTTTAGATTGGACATTAGGAGAAATTTCTTTACCAAAAGAGTGATCAGGCCTTGGAACAGGCTGCCCAGGGAAGTGGTTGAGTCACCATCCCTGGAAGTATTTAAAAGACGTGTAGATGAGGCACTTAGGGACATGGTGTAGTGGGTATGGTGGTGTTGGGTTGACAGTTGGACTCGATCTTAGAGGTCTTTTCCAACCTTAATGATTCTATGATTCTATGATTCTACGATCACCTCGAGGGAATGGCCTATGGGATGCAGGAGAGTGCTAGCTGGTGTGGGCCCCGCACCGGGCTAACACGTCTTCAAGCTTGTTCTTCTTATTTACAAGTAGAGATGTCACAGTAAGGGTCACGCTTTGCTGCTGATCCAGTGTAAAGCCGGCGTGCCCAGCACCAGGCAATTCCCTGGCACAAGAGCGTCTCGTGGACGCGTGCTGTTCTACCACGCACAGCTCAGCATTGCACTTCGGTGTGCCACAGAGGCTTGCAGGGCTTCCGCTGCACAAAGGTTTCTGAAAGGGGATTTTTCAATAGACCTAGTCAAAAATTTTCCTTCAAACGCATCTTTTCAGGAAAAATTGGATTTTTATCCCAAATACACATTTCCACAGAAACTCTGATGTCTGTGAGGGAGAGCAGTGCTTGAAAAGCAAAATGTGCTGTTTGCAGTTTGATTTTTAACATAAAAACTTTTTCTATACAATGGAATCTTATCTTCTGCGCACCTCTGTCGCAGACAGCTGAAGAACAAGCTAAAGCTGAACTCCCAACAGAGACCAGATCCCATTCCAAATCTGAGTTCAGCTCAGATGCAATGCTGAATCAGGCCCACAGTCATCTTCTGAGAAGTCAAGGATAAAAGAAACCTAAACCACCCAATTCCCAACCTTACATTCAGCAACACCAAAGCAGAACGACCAACTAACTTGGTAGAGAAATAATAATATACTCCACTACCAAAGCAGAGCATATCAGAGGATCAAAAACCACTTAGTGTCCAAGCTTCTGTTTAGTGCAACGTAAACCCTCCAGCTGCTACAGGGAGAGAAAAGGCAGCTTTTGCCAGCAGACACATTTGTGTAGGAGCCCCAGCTATGACCACAGGAGACTGCCAAGTGTACCTGTGCTCCCTCCTCCTCATCCCAACAGTCGTAGCTACCTGCATCAGGAGGGAGCAGAGGAGGAGCAGAGCCAGCAGGAAGCACAGAGATCCAGAAAACTGCTCCATAAAATAGCACGTGGCTAAGTGCAGCTAATTACGCTTTTGTCACCAAATACAAGATGGACCAAAAATATTACTGTCTTGTAAGTCACTTGCATATGCCAGAATATTTCCACTCTGCACAAATGGATTCTTTTCAAATATTGTGAAAATGAATTCATCCCAGAAAAACACAACAGGCCTAACTGCATGTCACCAGATGTCACCCGGGCTATGATACAGTCACTTGAGTATGCTCTTCACCAGCATCGCATAGGAGCCGTGAATGTCTGATGAGCCCCAGGAACGCGGGCTTGCCAAGCACTTGTCAATCTCCAGCGCGTGTTATTCCTCTTCAGTAATCTAACACCGGCATCTTGTTCCTGTGTACATAAAAGCTTGCTCAGCGTGTTCAAATTGCTATAATTCTGACAGCCTAATCATTTGGCGAAATGCTGCCATATTAACAGATAACAGCTTTCCCTCTCTGCAAACAGGAGGCTCCTACTCTGCATCACTCGTTTCGGGGAAGAGGATGGACGAGGGGGTTTCACCCCCTGCTCCTGTTGGCGGGATAATATTAATGATACTTAATTCCCACTACCCCCAAAGCAGTGCTCAAATACATCGTGGGGGGGTTGTTTTACTTAGGCGAAACAACGCACACACGCAGAAAAAAGGCGTTATTTCCATTTTAAAGAGTGCTTCACAGAGACAGAAAAGAACTTTGTATGACAAAGGAAACGTGTGAGCTGAGAAGGAAAACTGAATTCATCCCACCCAGTCGTAGTCCAAATAACCATAATATTATTGAATTAGCGCTCTGCTTAAAATGAGTGGAGATCAGAGGCTCCCGAAGTGTGGTTTGCAGTTAACCTTTGCTCCGTGAGTCACACGAATGACTGACAGAGGTCAGGCCAAAGGTTTCCCTAGCCCAATATCCTGCCCAATAGTGGCCCGCAACAGATGCATATGGAGGAGTAAAAACAGGCAAAATACATTGTAATAACTCTCCACAGCAACATAGCGATCTGCAGCTCCCACATTTCAGGAACCGAAGGGGATTTCTCTATTTTTAAGAGCATTTGATGGACTTCTCTTCCATGAATTTGTACAGATGCTGTCTGTTGGCACAAAAACTTCTGGCATCCACAAGGTCCAGTGGCAGCAAACTGCACAGCTTCATTACAGATCTCCATCAGGTCATTTTAAGCCTGATGCCTCAGACTTAAAACAGCTGGGACAAAGAGTAAATAATCCTTCACTTTGCAGCTAAGCAAGTTTTCCTTTCTGATAATAGTTATTTTAGATCCCATTACTGTGCATACAAAGTTAAGGTTATTCTTCGCATAACTTTGCATTCAGGTCCACCCTGAAGAAAACGCTAAGTTCTAGTCAAAAAATGCAGCAAAGTTTTAAGGCAAATGGTACATTTTTATGTATTTTATATATTAAAAAAAAAAAAATAATGCAGGAAAGTATTAATGCCTTCCCCTTTCCGCAGGGTATGACTGGTCAGGAACGACTCCCATCACAGGAGGAGTCCTGCAGCAGGTCCTCCTAGTGCAGTAATCGTAAGGAAAGTGCTCAATTATTTAGGCCAATGGTTCCCAAAGGGTCCCTTCTAAAGTGTGAACAACCTTCACCCACAGTGCTTCTTTCCACAGAAACCCCTCCAAGCATTCTTCCCTTAAATAGGGGATCAAGTTATTATCAACCCTGTCCTCTTGTTTCTCTTTGCATTTTCTCCACAACTCGGATACCCACATTGGTGCTCACAATATTGTTGTCAAGTCCAAGGCCTCTCAAAGAGACCAGTAAAGGGAATACCTTCACTATATCAACAATACATTGATCAATGTACAAGCTGGTTTGTTCAGGAAATAAACAACCTCAGTCCTGATCAAAGGTCCTGAACATGTAGCTTGACAGACTATAAGGAAGTGTTTTAAACACTGCAGGGCACTATGTTTGCATTTAATCTTTTCTTTTTTATTACTTTCCTTTTTTTTTTTTAACATTTTTCCCCAACCTGTCAGTGTTTGCTTTCCAAGATTTGTTTATGCTATGTAAGCTGTAGGTTATTTCTGTTAGAGACCCTAATTTCCTCCTCTGCTGGGACTATGGCGATAGCCCCAAGGAAGTTTACACTGAGAGAGAAGAGCATGACAGGCAGTGAATTAAGTGGTTCAGAAAGAGATTCAATTAGCTTTCTCAGTGGAGGAAAATGAAGATAAAAAAAGAAATTCTTGGCGGTTCCACTCTTCTGTTTCTGTCTCAACTTCTGCAAATGGACATCAAGAGACAGTCAAAGAAAATAATCATCAATATTTGAAACTTAATGTGACGTGTGATTTATTGACATGGGACTAATACCAAAATCTGCCCTTACTTTTTTTTTTTCCTTTTTTTTTTTTTTTATTCTTCTTGCAGGTATCAAGATGGAAAATGCCGATTGCAAACCTCCCACTGAGTATCCCAGCACAAACTACATCAGTTGATCTACAGGAGCTGACTGTTAACACTCCTCCTCATCCTCAAACCCTCCATGGACATAACCTTTACCCATATGCAGCACCTCCCTTGCCTCTCCCCTATGTCTCCTGTAGTGAAGACCAGCACCAAGCATGGACAGGAAGTGATCCAGAACAGATGAGATGCACATAATTAAAAATACAGTGGGAGAACAGCCAGTTACCTGCAAATGAAGTTACGCACTTGCCACCACCAGACCAGCCATGGGGCTGGAACAGCCCTGGGCTCCCATTAGAGGCTGAAAAACCCCTGTGCCCCGGCACTACCTCTCATTCTCACTTCCCAGAGCCTTCAGGGTCTGACCTACAGCCGGGAAGAGCCTTTCACCTCTCCAGGTCTTGCCTTACAGGGGATCAAGCTCTCCTGACAGTCCTTGTTCTTCCTCCTGTCCTCCTGCCAAAAACGTCTGTAAGTTCCAGCTTTTTCCTTGGCAACTCTCTCAAAAGGCAAGAGCGTAAGGGAGGAGCTTTTTCCTCCTCTTCTTTTTTTTTTGGTAGCCAATTCCCCGGCTGGCTGAGTTCAATTCATTTGTTTCTACTGAATGTTTGCTTTTTGAGCTGCTGTAAAATTAGATGGCAGGAAGCCTAGAGCTCCTGCGTAGGCATCTTCCTTAGCATCTCCTAAGCCACGAAGCACAGAAATGGTGCGTTCATTCCAGTGAAGGAAGCCTGGCCAACATTTCCACAAGCCTTACAAATGCTTTGAAACCCAGTGTTGAAAGCTCCTGGCCTGATCAGGACTCGTGTCCTGCAGGAGAAATCCCAACCTAACAAAACAATAATGCCAGTATTGAGAAGGAGCCAGACCCTGAGAGGTGTTGGAGCTCTAAGTTTTGAAAATGCCAGATATTTCTAAATCTGATGCCTAAACTACTAAGCTGTCCCATCAGGCATTAGTGGAAGTATTTATTATTTTTAATACATGCTGCCTGCAGGCAGAGGCAAACAAAGTAAAAGAGAAACGACAAGTGCCCCTTCAAAGGGACTGCCAGCTGAAACAAGAAAGCTGTATGTATAGTTCAGACTTTGTACTTTCGAATGCATGTGCACCTACAAAGAGAGACAAAGCATTACAATCATGCTATTTCTGACTCAAACCATTTCTTTGCATTTAAAAGTACACAGAATGCCATGAACATTCATTATTGTTTAATGGCACACTTTGGCCAGGAGAACCAAATGCAGGAAAATGGAAAACTCGGTTTGCTATTGAAAATTGAAGGCTTCTTATTAAAAGTTTTTAAAAAAGACAAGTGAAATAGTCAGGAGAAAGTGTCTACTTTTAACTCCCTTCTCTTTTCCTCCCCAACTGTGCTCTAGGCCATGAAGATTAAGAAAGTATTAAGAAAGAATGCTTAATAAAGGTGGCTTTTTCTTAAGAGCAGATTGCAAAAACTATAAGGGAAGCTTAATCTGATTAAAATAATAATGACATTTACCAAACCAGAAACTTGGTTTTTAATAAGGAAGTCTACATGCAAAACAATAATTTTCACATTTTTGTGAACAGAAGACTATTTTATGATAGACTATAAAAGGCTCTGTTCAGCTGTCCTTGGGATTTACAAGGTGCTAAGAACAGATCTCCCATAACTTGTTCACCACACAGAAATGCATTCAGATAAATGCCATCATCGTGGATGGGTGAGGTTACTCTAAGAGGGCTCAAAGTACCCTGGAGTCAATGCACAACCTTTTCACAATCTTCGTTGGTAATGTCTTATCTGAAATAGGACAGGCATAAAACTTAGATCATGTTAGTAATAGCCAAAGCCATGACACATGGCACATCCACCTCATGCAGACTAATCCACAGAGACACAGTAGGTTATTCCCTAGTCAATCTGTTTTGTGCACCACAGAGTTTTGCACAACCGAAGCCAGCAGTGTGCAGCAAAAGCCTCCCCGGACAGACCCCGAACAGCCCAGCAGACACCCAAATCTGGACCTTGTAGCATCCCAAGGACTCTGCAAAAGGCAGCAGCTCTCAGTTTCCACTCAATTTCCACTGGCATACGCAACCTCTAATTTAGGAAAAAAAGGCTACAGAGTGGCACACCCTCACTGAAAAAGTGCCAACACCTGCTTTACAATAGGCCTTTTAAATTCCAGGATCTCTTCCAGCCAGTTTCATCTCACTTCCATTTCATTTTATGTCTACAGTCTACAGCCTCTTTGCTCACATACCTTTTAAGTCATTATTTCCCAAAGTGAAAGATAATATACCATTATTATCCTATATCTTAAGAAAACGCGATACAATACTAGATCGATATCCCAGCCTACTATTAAATGGTTGCACAGCCAGCTACAAATCTTCCTGTCCTTATCACTCAAATAGTGAAATACCTAAGGCTCTTCTCTCCCACAAAAAGCTCTTCAACATTTAGGATCTTTTCCACTTAATGGCTTTATTCCTTCTTGAAGTCAGTTGCACATATTCTAATGATGCATTTTCCTCTATTACTTCTCCATCTGCAATTTATGCATTTGTATGAATTTAACTCTGGTGAACAATAAATTCAGAGACAGAAGAAACAGCGAGCAGTCATCGTACAAACTTCCTCAAACCCATCTGCCTTCGTTTTGGTACAAGAGCAATCAAACATCTAGGGCTCAGTGGGGAACCATCCTCTGTTCCAGCTGACATACCACAAAGTCTCTGACAACGAGGCCAATGAGAATAAAATTGTCATCTTTCTTTTAGGAAAAGGATTTCGAACTTTTTTTTCTGCTCCACCCATCTCATGTGGGCCAGAACCGCCATCCCATGGTAGCAACCTTGATCCAGTGCTCTCCTGAGTCAGGCTTGAAGTGGCCACCAAGGACTGAGCTACCCTACCCAGATGGAGTTATTAAACATGAAATCACAAACTGATTGAGGATTCACGTGAGTTACAAACCTCCTTTTATATACAGCTTACTTGGAGAATGGGGCTCCTTTGGAGAGGAAAGGTATGGAGGACATTTCCTGTCATAATACTGTTACAACAGTATCATAAAAATTGAGAACGGTGGTCACAAGGTATGATTCCTTACCAGCCTTACAAATCACCAATACCTAACCTGTTTCACTTGTTAAAAAAATAAATCCTCTAGATAAACTGAGGTTCTTTTGTTTTAAATAAAAACACATCTGGTTTCCAAGCACATTAATTTCTTCCTGATCTGAAGAGTTCTTCCAGTCCTGGCCATTTTTTTTTTCCCTGCTTTTTGCCCAGCTGTTCACCAAACCATATAATACGGGGGAAGGTCAGCAAGGAATGACAGAAACTGATAGCTCAAGTCATCAGGTCACGAACCTTTCCACCACATGGTCCCAGCAAAACAGTCTTAGCACGTCTTTAGAAAACCTTCATCATTTCCCTATTGCCCACACAGGACAACTACTCCTGGAGAGTTTATATCCAAAAATGAAAAAAAAAAAAAAAACAAACCAAAAAAAAAACCAAAAAAAACCAACCCACTTGGTTTGGATAAAGTTATTAAAGGATTTTTAAGAGAATGGCACTATGGAGTTAAAGGAGAGGAAAGGAAAAAAAAAAAACCATCAAGAAAAGGCCTTCCTCTTTCTGACAGCTTTCAGCCAGAGCTGGCTGGAGGGGAGGGCTCACGGACCGAAGCCACCAGTTGCAATGTTAAGCCCTCACTGCAGCCGGCACGGCCATGGCGTACGGGACCCCTCCGCCTCCCATGAGGGACCGATGAGGGGACCCACAGCTGGGCTGGGGAGGGTCCCCCACCCAAACTTTCCCAACCAGCACCCACATTTCTGCAGCGCTTCCAAGCTCTTCAGGAGGAAGGGCTCCATCTGCGTCAGGAATATTGTTAATAAACAGGAACGGCTCAGATGGCTCCCTCAGCCTGCAGGAGGCTGTGTGGGATCCTGCCGTCAACGGCAGTAGGTGTGGAGGGAGGATGAAAGGAGAAGAGGAGGTTTCTGGTCTCTGGCGGATGGGTGTCAATCACCAGCACCACAACCACGCCTGTCCCTCCTTACAGGGGCAGGGCTTCCCAGCCAGCAGGGAGCCCTCCCCAACTTCCCAGCTCTGGGCAAAAGAGCAAAACCTTGGCCTGTTCCTCAGAGAAATATCACTATTCTGCATTAATTCAACGTAGTATGGATCCCGTGTCACCCAGAGAGTATGGCGGGTGACAGGTTTCCTCAGGCAGCGGGCCAGACTGGGCGTGCACCGCCGTCTATTGCTGCGGCCTGCCCCAGCGATGGCTGCCGCCTGCCCTGGCCGCAGCCACACGCTCTCCCTGTGCATTTTGGAGATAGGGGATTGGGAAGGATGAGGTCCTCACACAACTCCAGGAATCAGGTCCCAATCCTGCTCCCCAGGATGGTGGGGTTTCTCTTTGACCAAGCTGCTCTCCAAGATGGTGAGGACTCTCTTTGACCAAGCAGTATTAATGCAACGAACCGATGCCTAATCGCAACAGAAAACACCACAGGAAAAATCCTTCAGTATCAGTAAAAAGTACTGTAACATGCAAATACTCAGATTGCTTCGCCTGGGAGTGTCCATGTGGGCATCAAGGGGCTGTGAGCAGGTCTGGAGCCCTCCTGCCCTCCCCTCCCTGCTGTCCCTCGCCAAGCCCAGGCGCTGCCAGCGACGCAGCGCGAGCTCCGCGGCCGACAGGCACCGTCCCAGGCAGAAAACCTCCAATTTGGTTTCAATTAAAAAAAAAGTATTTTGAAGGCAATTCAATCCCAGTCCCAGGCACGGCAATTTCCAGCTCCCCATTTTAGAAAACTCCTCTCCAACTACCGCCGGCGGTCTCTGGCCGCTGCACAAGCTGCGCTCTTTTTAGGCTGTGGATGTTAATCAAGCTGCTCTTTATTTTTAGATTTTCTTCATACGACTTTACGCCACAAACTCTATTAACGTTATGTCTTGGAACATGAAAGTTATTCACAGATCAATCAAACTGACAGAAAAAGTTCCTCCTGCTTCGGGAGAACTGAACTCAGCTGGCTTTTTAATAGGAGAAGCTAAGAGAAGAAAAAAAAAAAATTAAAAAAATACCCCACACGCTATAAATCAACCGATCGGACATCCTGGCTATGAATGAAATTTCTCCGAGGAGGTGGGGAGGGAGGGAGCAGAGCAGCAATTGTTCCCCGCAGACGCCTGCGTGCGCAGGTTAGCGGCTGCATGGAGCTGCGTGAAGGCGGACTGACCTCAGAGCAGAGCCCGGCGGAGGCTGGGGAGGGAGGACTTACCTCTGCATTTCCAGCCCATTTGAAAGCACCCTTTCTCTCGCTCTTGTTTCCTTCCTCTGTCTCTCTCAATATACTGAATGATATCACAGCTGTAAGAAATCTCAACCCCCGACCCCCCCCCAGCCTAACAGGAACCTTCTAATTCACCCAGTTCAACACACTGAATTATTCAACTAATAGAGGCTCTGACCTAGGGCTGCTGCAGGTATGGCGATCCCTGCTGCAGGGAAAAGGGAAGGATTGCAACCTTACCTCGCGCTCCAGCCGCCCGTCTAACCCATACCATAATCAAACTATTCATTTCCCCCACCCCCCTAAGCAGGATTAAGAGAGGCTGAAAATAAAAAATACAATTACTTCAATCCTTGTCTTTTCTGTTTACTGTACTGAAGCCTGCTCTTCAAAACACCCCCACTCCCTCTCTCCAAAACCAGAAAGAAGTCACAGGTCAGCAACGTGCCCTGTAGAGGCTGAATTTTATCTAGATTTCCTCTCCGGCACTCAGAAGTACTTGGGAACCTTCTGCAATGTAGATTTTTGCTGGCACCTGGAGGGACAGGTAAACCATTAATCAGGAAAATCTACCCCTGCATATGTCAACTGATGGAAGGGTGAAAAAAACAACAAACTCATAAATGCAAATTACAGATTAGAGGTATGCTGTCAGCTAGTACCACGATTTCTGATTGTCAAATTCTGACCTGCTACTGTTACCTGTGATACCTTAGATTATGTAAAAGGAAGGATATTAGACACCTATTTTTTCCCCCATGTGCTTACTCTGAGGACAAAAGCAGAGCCAGCGACTCTCCCGAGCCTCGTGCAACAGCTCATGCGATGCCAGAGGCACCCAGGGTGAGAAGTGAAGTTCACTTCATGCAGAAGTGAAGTTCCAGCTTCTATAGTGTCGTGGTTTAACCTCAGCCGGCAACTAAGCCCCACGCAGCCGCTCGCTCACTCCCCCACAATGGGATGGGAGAGAGAATCAGAAGGGTAAAAGTGAGAAAACTCCTGGGTTGAGATGAAGACAGTTTAATAGGGAAAGCAAAAGCTGCGCACGCAAGCAAAGCAAAACCAGAAATTCATTCCCTACTTCCCATCGGCAGGCAGGTGTTCAGCCATCTCCAGGAAAGCAGGGCTCCATCACGCGTAACGGTTACTTGGGAAGACAAACGCCATCACTTCGAACGCCCCCCCTCCTTCTTCTTCGCCCAGCCTTATATGCTGAGCATGACGTCATATGGTATGGAATAGCCCATTGGCCAGCTGGGCCAGCCGTCCCGGCCACGCTCCCTCCCAGCCCCCTGCGCACCTGGCAGGGCACAGGAAGATGAAAAGTCCTTGACTAGGGTAAACACTACTTAGCAACAATTAAAACATCAGTGTGTCATCAACATTATTCTCCTACTACATCCAAAACACAGCACTATACCAGTTAATAGGAAGAAAATCAACTCCATCCCAGCTGAAACCAGGACATATAGATATCAACAGCTGCATCAGAGGTATGTAGGGAAGTGTTAGCAGTTACAGACTGTCTGCTCAGACCGAGTAATACAAAGCCAGGCTGGGAGTAATATGACACCTTTTTCCCCTTTCAAAGCAAAAATCCAGGGCTCGCTGAATTTTACTATGTACATTTATTTCTTTATATTCAGTGGGAAGTACTGAGTACTTCTGCCTTCTTCAGTGTGAGCCACCAAACACGCTTGAGCTCTGCTACCATAAAAAAAAACCAAAACAAATAAGCCCCAAACACAAAACAGCAGAAGAGGCTAAATATTAAAGACATTATCCCAATCCCTTGCTAAATTAACACCGGCTAAAATTTCACAGCAGAAAAAGTATACAAATATTTGGCTATGGAAACCTTTCTCTGTTTTGAATTCCATGCACCGACATGTAATTGGGTTAGTCTTAAGATTGCAAAAACTTAAATGGCAACTTTTTGTAAAAGCTACAAACTCTAGGAAAATGCTGTCACCGGGCAAAGCAAGGTGACATTCTCCAACACTTCTCCAGCTTCACGTTTATAATGAAGGGGATTGTCCTCAAATTTCTCAGCATGAACAATTTTACTGGGCAAACCGCAGTCCAGAACAATACATTCTTATTCTAAAGGTGTTACAACTGATCTTTGCTTGGAAATGAACCCAAAAGCACCAAGCACTAAGCTGTATGTTCACACAGGCAGCTCCTGGCAAAGCTCCAGGCGTGCAAGAGCTTGCACCCTCACTGCCTGCACCATCCTCGCCGGGTTATCGGCAGGATCCTGCACACAAGCCACCATCGCCCCACTGACCAGTGCCACCAGACAGCACATCTAACTTCCGTTCGTATTTTCCACAAAGAAGGAAAACTACAGTAACCGTTGGCAAATATGGAACTTCTACTGACAAAGCACCATACCTACTGATGAGGGGAGAAAAAAAGGGAAAAAAAAAGAAATCTAACTAAAGCTGGGCTTATGATTTAAAAATCAGAAGATGCAAGTTTAATCTGTGAATATTTTTTGCCCCGTTACCAGTCAAGAATTACTGGTTCTACCATGTCAAAACACACAGGGCATTTGTTATGCTTTCTGAAGTGTTATATTTACACATCGTGGTTATATTTTTTCTGGCTGTTTCTCTGATGCTTAAGGAATGATAAGGATTCCTTACTGCATTAAAGGGGTTTAAAATGCAGTGCACAGCCAAGCAATTTGGGAAGCAATCTCTATGTTTCTAAAGTGAACTTTAATCTAGAAATGCTCATAAAAATCATATTATGGCATACGGAAACAATAATGCTAATTAAATAATTTGCATTTACATAGCAATCGGTCCCAAGGGCCAAGCATATAGTAGCACAATTCACATGAAGTGCACCACGTGTTCAGCAGCAACAGATCTTAAAGGTTTGACCTGAAGAAACCCAAGTGATGCAACATCCCCCTTCCCTTGCACCTTCTACCCTCAGCCCTTACATGTCCAACGGCAGCTACCAGTATTTGGCTGCCTCAGGACTTTCATGCTTGGTGGTTAGCTGCATGAGAAGTATCCACACCTCTGGTACATTCTATGTTTTGTTTTCTTAAGCCATACACAAGTATGCAAGTGACAACAGGTCTTTGTGTAGCAAGGAGATGCTCCACCCAAGCACAAGCACCTTGCTTAACTTTCCGTGCCAGGCCCTCTTCAGCTAGCTGGGTGCAGGGCTGCTCCTCTCCAGGTAACAGAAACACACACGGGACTGTCCATCCTTTAGCTTTCTTTCATTTGTTCAACACAAGCAAAGATAACTGCGGAGATACTTAACACCCACAAGCCAGCTCTGATTCAATATTCTTGGTCAGACAGGATTTGTACATGACAGAAATAGAACTACGAGAAATGAACTCTTTCCAAGATCCTGCCCATTTAAAGAGTAATGCCAAGCTCCTTCTATTTATGTGGGTCTCTTAACAATTTAGGAAAGAATTAGTAGTTGCAAGAACCAGAAACACTAAAAGCACACTATTGTTTTTAAATAAGGACACTGTCAAGATAAATATATATATATACACACACACACACACACACACACACACAATCTTAAAAAAAATGTAGACAACCCCATCTTCATTTGTGTTTTTTGTTAGATTTTCTGCCCCATTTATTAGCTCTGTCGGGGAAGCAGCACTAGCTAATTTCATTATTTGTTCTCAGCCAGTTTGACTTTTTGGCTTCCTTCCTATGCCCTAACAGAGTTGCTCTGTTTCCAAAGAAGGGAAAACAGCCTTTGCATTACTGGAGATTGGATAGTTTTCCCAAGTCCACTTTCCATGGCAGAAAGCATCCCGTCAGCAGCAGGCACTGGCACCTGCAATGCCACCTCCAGCCAGGACAAGAGCAGGACATGCTATGGGAAAGCTCACTGGAGCTGGAGCTGCTGGATGAGTGGGGGAAAAAAAAAGTGATCTGCAAGACTGGATTGGTAAATCAGAAGGACTAAGAAGTGGAAGTACCTAGGCTACACTTCAAACTGGAACTTGGTTCTCAGGGATGATTTCGCGCCATGGGACGGCAACCCTCGTTTCCCATGGAGGCTGGAGCCTCAAGGCTTTGCTGGGGGAACACCCAGTCCTCACCTTCTTCTGGCTGCTACACAAACACACCATACACACAAAGGGGCAAAATGAAACACCTGCAGGCTTTCCTCCTAAATGGGCACTTGACATTGCATGAGGGTGAAAGACTTCAGCTAGTTCCACATAGATGCAGCTTTGATCTAAATCACCCAGTTCAACCCCATTAAATCAAAAGCATGTTTTAAGTAATGTAGATCTTCATAGGCCTGAAGATCCCTATCTTTCATAACACACCCCTTTATCAGGCCTATCTTGCCTCTTTGTTTCTGGCAAAAAAAAAGCCTCAAAACCCTAAAAACAAAATAAAGGATAAAGAACTAATAAAAGGTAGGCCTAATCTAAGTCCCACAAGTTTCAAAGGGATTTGCATATGGCCCAGTACTGCCATAGCATTTTTCACATCTGTGGGACATTAAAGGAAATAACCAAATCTTGAAATTAAAGTTGGGTGTCCCTCGTGGCAGTGTTGAGGAACTAAGCCTTTTTCCTTGCCCCTTCATTTTCTTTTCATCTTCAATTTTGTTTGCCACTGCTAACTTAATATACAGGAGTTAATTTCTTTCCTGACTCGAGGTATCACTAGGGGAATATAGCGTGTTACTGTGGCGGTTGGAAGTCATTACATCTATATAAAAATTAACCTGTGGCACTACTCTAATCCTTTTTTTTCCTTTTCTTTTTTCTTTTTTTATTTATACAAAAGCACCTGCCTTATTAATACTGGAGTTGGAGCAATTGCTAATGCAAATAACTGAAACTCTAACTACATTAAATATGCAAATACAAACCCCTAAGCATTTCCCTAAATCAATATAAATAAGATCCTAGTCCTTGAGCTGCAGAAGTACGAGTTATCCTAAAGCAATGCAGTGTGCACCAAGAAGAGATTGGTTTTCCATCCCATCCACCTTCAAGATAAACCTTTCATATGAAATCAAACCTCCTATTTCAGCCAACCTCACAAGCAAAAAGGGAAACTAGTATTTCTATTTCAGAAATGGATATAAGACTAAACCCTTAAGGAAACAAGTTAAATGGACTGAAAAAGAGGAAATGATGGACAGAAAACAATTGAAGTTGTTGAACACATTGAATATAGTGGTTATATAAATTCAGACATTCAACCCATTAATCCTTAAACTCCTCATTTCTGAAATGAACTCTTCCTTGCTCAAATACATACCAGGTCTAAACATGGAGGTCCCGGGGGGGGGGATCACCACACCCCACAAAGCTAGCTAATCAGAGTATTTTTATGTATCACACTTTTCTTCCAGAAGTGTTATGAGTATGTCTATACTATTTTCCTAAATGTTTAGGGCACACAAGCAGCAGGGAAAATTAGCCTGTGCTGAGCTCCACGCTGCCACTGCTAGATTGCAGCTAGTACCTAACGTATCATTTAAAGCAAGCTGAGGTGTTTCTACAGTGCAGTGTATTTTTGGGACTGCTGTAGTCACACCTATGAGGTCACCCAGCAAAGAAACAAAGGCATGTGCTCATCCCAGAACTGTGTAACAATCTATCCAGCCGTTGTCCATTCAAAACCATTTCATCCGTTCTAGGGACACAAAAGGCACAAAAGCTCATTTTTCAAGATTCAGTGCCCACAAGAGATCTTATCAAGAAGCTTGGCATGAAGAGATGCTGTGCATTAAAATGTACATGATGCCAGAGCACGGACAGCAAAAACGTAACAAAAGAAACCCCTCAAACACACTGAAAACAGAACATGTTCTATATGTGAAAAAATTATATATGGTACCATCCCTAAGGACTATAGCAAACTTCCTAATCTACTGCAGACTGCAGTTTCCCACAAAAGTATATTCAAACCAATGTCAAGGAACTGAACAGCTTTTAATTGGGAAGGGATTATTCTCACTTAAAATTAATCCATCTGAATACTAGTCTTGGGGAAGACTCCCACCCTCATCAGTGGAAAGCAACGAGCACCTTAGCAAGGCAATGCGTCCCATCCCAAAAAGATGGGACGTACCTCAAAAGATGGGACAAACCACCGCTGAGTACCAACCTTCCCTCTCTACAAGCTACAGAGGGGAGGACAACATGCCTGGCTCACGCTACACTCCCAGCTCGTGAATACTGATGTTCAGCAAGATGAAGCCCAGCTTGGTGGACAACCCACTCGCTCCTGCAGCACCGCAGGATGGCAGCACTCTCCATATAGCTAGTATTGACTCTGGCTGGAAAAATTAAGCCCTGGGTCACTGGGGGGCAGCTAAATGTTTTCCAAAAAATTGACATAATTAAAAGCATAGCAAGAATGTGAGGTAAGCAAAGGTGGGAAATTACAGTGTGTTTCTGACTGCTCTTGTGTATTTTGTGTACACTGAGATTAAAGGGCAGGTCACTTCCCTGCCAGCTCTCAGAGAGAGATGTATTTACCAAGGCAGTTACACAGAGCAAGTTACAGCTGGGAATGTAACGCACTACCAGTCACCACCTTGGTTTACCCTCTGAAAGCCTGAAAAGTTACCTGACACTCAGAAACTGCAACACATACATTTGCCAGCCCTGCGCTCCCTTCTCCTGCATCCTCCTTCACCGTCCACTGAGCTCACTTGCACAGATTTGTACTCTTCTTAAACTGGAAACTCCTCCGGCCAGGGAGCGCATCCCTCTCCTCTGAGCGTGGTGTGACTAACACAATCAGTAACAGTGCTCAGACACAAATTAAAGTGCAACCCAAAGGCCATCTCCACACCAGACCTGCAGAGAGACACGAGACTGCACCCCCAGGCAGCAGGGCAGGGGGCAGCTCTTGATCAAGAGGCGAGCAGAGATGCTGCCGGCGGGCCCTGGGGACGCCCAAACAGGGTGTTTTGGTCAAGGCTACAAGCTGTACTTCAGACCTGATCCCCTTCCCTCTGGTTTGGCGTGTGGCTAGAAGGGAGCTTGCAGCAGCCTGCCATCGCAAGCCTTAAACGGTCTGAAATGCATCCTTGCTGTTCTCCTCTAACGCAGTAGTGTTATTGTAATCATTTATAAATGAAAGCGATCAGGCAGCAGTTCAATACTATACGTTTTTTATTTTTTTTCTTAATTTCACAGGACTAAGATTTTACATATTCTATTTCAGCTAAAGCTTTGACTCATTCCCTGTCCCGGGCATCTGTACTGCAGCAGATGAGAAATCAAACACTGCAGCACCTAAGCACCTTGAGGTTAGAGTCTGCACTTGAACCTGGCTGCTTTCTTCTCCTAAAGCCATTTCCAAAGCAGCTTAAGAAGTGGGAACTTTTTAATGTATTTAATTTTTTGCATCCTCCCCAACCCTACCTACCTTCAAAAATACAATCCTTCACAAAAACCTCTAGGGATCCCACCTTTTGATTTATTGGAATAATACTGTAGTGCAGAAGTACAGTGTCAGAGTTTGGGGATATGAAAAATGATACAACTTCTGTTCCACTGACTCTCCCTTTCCTGTAATAAACTACTATTGCACTACCCAAAGATAGTAAGACAGTTTTTCTCCCACTATGCAAACTGTTTAGTATCCATCCACAAAAACGGAACTAGATACCTCTTTTTACTCTTGTTGTTTGGCATCTTTCACACTGGCACAAAACCTGACGAATTCCAAAGCATTTCTTACGTTTCATCACTCAAGCTGCCATTAGCACAATCTTGATCATCACATAAACTATTTATTTATTTATTTTTGCAAGATCGAGTCCAGTTACTACACTCATTACAGTCAATCTCTAAGGCAGCAAGGTTGCTACTGCTTGGACCCAACAAAAAGGTAAAGTAAGTGAAGCAAGGACCACCATGAATGGCGGGGAAGACAATTTTTGTTACAAACAGACAGTACTGGGTTTACTTAGGGATGATATTTAACCAACTAACAGTTTATTAACTCATAACTCCATTTTCAAAGATACAGAAATTCAATTTCTTAATGACTTCATTGCAATCTGTGGTTCTTTATCATTTCAGAATAGACGGCCATCAGATTCTACATAACCTATCCAACAAAAGCACTGTAGACTGTGGCATCCATTTTATGAAATTCTACTTTGACAGCTTACAGAAAGCTGTGATAAAGTGTCCGTCTTTTCCCCTCCCTGGTTTTGACACAAGCTGAAGATTTCTGATATTGGGGTTCAAAATGAAGCTATCCTGTTCCATATTTAGAAAACGGGACCCTCTGTTCAGATGCCAAATCTGCAGCATTAGCGTCTTCTCTTGCCTTCCCTGCTGCACATACCTGGCTGCTTGTCTGGGTCCATAACGACTGATCCTTGTGCACCCATACATAGCTGTGCAGTTGGACTGGCTTTGGCTGGGAACAAGAGTTCAACTGAAAACAAAAATACTCCCTTTCTCCCAGAAAAAGACAGAAACTTGCCTAGCTCAGAGCATGGTCCAACAGAACAAGAGACATCAAGTGCCCATGATGGGCTGAATCTGCCTTGGAAGGGTTACAGGCAGGAGAAAATTAAGCAAACCAAAAAAGGTCAAGCTTCGAGTTCTTAGTACACTAGTACTTACAATTTCAATGAAATGTACAACATGTAGGATGTATTAACTTCCTTTTTTTCTCTAAAAATGACCTGCCAGTCTCATAAAAACAGCAGTATTTACATTCAGCTCTACTTTTTAGCACACAAAAGGTTGCAAAATGGAAAAAAAAATAAGAAAAAGAAAAAAAAAAGACATAACAGACTGCCCTTCTCTTTGCAAAATCCCACAGAGCTACCTCCAGACCACGGAGACAGTGGTTTGTGCAGTCAGTGTCCCCCAATACTGAGGGTCCCTGGGCCATAGCTCACAGGTGAGACCCTCTGATGCTCTTTCTGGATGCAAGAAGCAGCAAACCAAAGCAATGCCTGGGTCGTGACTGAAGGAGTGCTGTGCTGCTTGCCAGGTGCAACTTGTTTGGTGCTGCTGCCCAAATGTCAGGGAAGGTTGGGATACACAGCTTTGTTTCCCTGCAGAAATGCAATGCTTTTACCTTGATGGCACCAAAGTTTCACAAAGGAACCAACTGGAAGGCAGTGATGGCTCAGAAATTAAAGACCTCTCAATCTACATTTAAGATCTAATCCTACAGACTCTATCACATAAAATTACTACTGGCTTTGACAAATGGTGCATAAAATTCAGGAGCTCCTGGTGGGAACAGAAAGCACCGAGTTCAGAGTGGAGATCTTGGGTGACCCTCATCCAGGGGTTTTATGCTCTTTCCTTTTGTTGGGTGATTTCAGCCTGGAGGCTCACGACATCACTTCTGCGGGGAAAGGTCATTGCCAAGTGGTAGCTAAGCAACAGCTGAAGAGTTGTGGCAGTCAGAAAAAGCCACAATGTTTTGTTTTGTTTAAGTTAACTTTTTAAGAAGTGATGGACAGTCCTCAGAACAGCCAGTGACATCCCCCACAGGAAGCCACTTAAGGTGTTTTCTTTTTATTTCTTAAGTATTTTGCGTATTTGAGCCAAATGAAGCTAGGAACTAATCTGGAAAAATACTGTATAAACATAGAAGAGTTACTTGAACTTCTCCCTGATCACGTTTTATATTACACCAAAAATTCGAGCTTCTAAAAGACAATACTGGGAGGCCAGTGCTGTGGCTTGGAGGAGCGCCTGCTCTGTGCTCCCTTCTGTGCCACTTCGCAGTCCCCATCTGCTCTGGCCAGGACAAGGGAAAATGCAGTCTGTCCACTGCTCGCGCTGCACAGGTGGAGCGTTCAGGGGCACCGGCCCCAAACCCTTCCACACCACCGAGCACAGGTCAGCGTGGCTGGAGATCCTCCACCCTGCTCAGCTCTAACCGCTGATGCGTGAATGCAGATCTCAGTTACAGCTGCACATCCAAGGGTTTGCCAAATATTCCTCTGATTATCGGGATAACAACTGCATTAACCCAGTCTTTGAGAGGCTTTGGGCACGCTAAAGCCTCAAGTTGTACAATGACTGAAGGTAATTCCACCATGCAATTTCTTAATCATTTTCATCCTTTATTTCCCCTTTCAATGAACACCCTGAACTCTGTGTTACAGGGTTGGGTTCCCACTTTGTTTGCTTTCCTCCCAACCCTTAGATGGCTGGCTACCTTAGCTTTAAAAGGAGGAGCAGAGGATGTCTACATACCATGCACCATCACTGCTGAAATGCAGGTGCTGCTATGCTGTCAGCGCTTCTAGGCCTGAAAGGCTCTAAATCAGTAAATTGCTTTCTGCAATTCAAGCAGCTAGATACTGAGTACACAATTCAGCAGCCAAAAATTTAAATGCTCTTGTGCTTCACCTGTGCTTTGACTCATCTACCCGAAGCATTTACTCTTTGGTGCATGGGCAGTATGAACAGTCTGCACAACGCCTGGTGCCCAGTCATACCAAAAACCTCTGGTCCCTACTGAAGTATTAATAACAATAACAGGGAAGTCAACAAAACCTTCCAGCATCTCTTCCCCAGTCAACTCCCACGCCAGAAACAGGGACACGATGGAGAGGGGTGAGAAACGCATCCTGGCTGGTTGGATCCTTGGTGCCTTCAGCTCACAACGTGGCCCCACAGACGTACAAACAAACGCCGGCAGGGCAGTCTGTGACCTACTTTCCCTCCTTCGCACAGGGTACTGTGCCATTGTGAAACTGCCACTGAATTTCAGCTTCATAACGATGACGAGAGGGATTTCAAGCTGCCACATGCTGTGCGGCTAATGGTGCAACGGCAGCCACTGCCCCAGCATCCGTGCCTTCTGCCGGGGAGCCTCCGCCGAGCCGGGCTCCAGCTGCTGCACGGGGCAGAGGTGCAGCCCTCCGGGGTGGCACGGTGGCGGGCTCACACAGCCACCCACCCACATCCCCAGACCTGCTATTTCTCCCTCCTTCCCCCCAAGATCTGCCTAGACAGCTATCCCTAAGTGACTGCACTGAAGCTTCTTGCACGTCCTCTCTGTCTTTGGAGACCTTTACGCTGCTGAGACCACTGCCGCCTCTCTGCTGCCTTTACGGAGAGGACCGTGCCATTAATGCCACAATCAGGCAAAGCATCGCAGTCCAGCTATGACCATTGGTATGTGTTGCTTATAGTGGTCCCACAGAAGCCAGCCCTACAGCCAGACAAACCCAGATATAAACAACTATTTGAGCAATTTACTTCAAGTAGGAAACATCGGTGCTTAGCACAGCTCTGAAATGACCTAATGGGTGCCTAAGTGTGGATTTGGGAGCCTAACCTCAAGCACAAGAGTTTGACAAGGTTGGCTGAGGGCCCACGTAAGGATCTCAAAATCAGCTGTGCAGCACCTGCACCACATGAGAGCTCACCCCAGACAGCCCAGCCTCCTCCAACACCAGGAGGCTGGTCCTGCACAGGAGCTCCCCTGCCCACTGCGCCCACATCACCTCCAGGCAGGACATTTTTGGGCAGTTATTGAGCGGTGCTATCCCAGTGACGCATCCTCCAGACCAGAGCAAGTCCACAGGCTGAAGAGGGTGAGCTCGGCCCGTTTGCACAGACGTGCCCCTGCTGCAACCGGTGTCGGCAGCTTCTACATAGCAAAAATGCCTCACCTTTGTCTGGGCAGGTTTGAACTCAGGCTCACGGAGACCCGGCCATTTCGGATCCCAACTATCATTCACCCGTGGGAGGGACGAGCTGGCCAGGCAGCCTTTCCTCAGGGCTGATGACAGCATTTCCCTGCATTACCATCTCCCACTTATCCTTGCAACTTTAGGGAAACCTTCGAGTCTATACTGGTTAAAAACCAGTTGAAATGGGCGTCTATTATGTTAAGTCCAGGGCAAGCCGCATCCAGTGCCTCTATATAATATAATGTTAAATGAAAGGGGAATAAGGAAGGAAGTCTCCTCCCAGTCTTACAAGAATAGATTGATCCCTAGATGTTTTTCTTTTCCCTCCTATGACTACAGAATAAGAAACAGCCATAACTCCCACCAAACATTGCACCTATCTTGGTCCAAATGCACTGAAAGCTATTTTAATATTTTGATAGTTCGACACCTACTGAGGGTAGCAGAGTCCCCTGGAGCACTCCCCCTCCTTTTTCTGCAAAGGCACTCGTTGTGCAATACCATCTTGCTATTGCACAATCCCTTTCTTAAAAAAACACTATGCTATTAAAGTAATTAGCTGATTAATCTTTTCAGCCTCACTTAGCATTAAATAATCACCTGGATGCAGAATGCTTTCTCCTCAAAGGGAGTGCACCTCAAGTGTTTACCCAGCACACTAATGCAAGGGATACCACCAGCAGTCCAACTGGTGGTCAAGAAGGGAAGCAAACAGTACTGCTGAGCACACTGGAGACAAGTAGGTATGGAAAAATACATCAAAGCAAAAACCACAATACTCATCCCTTTAAACTTACCACCTCCTTAGGACAAGACAATTCCCATTTTCTAACTATAAAAGAACTTTAAAGGAATATATTGAAAATACACACACAAGAGTGATTCATTTAAGCATCTCACAGAACTTAAGGTCAAGAGCACACTGCTTGACTCATCAGTTCAGGCCATGAAGGAGTTCAAGCCAAATGGCTCCTGGATCAAGCCCACTGTTTCTAACTGAGCTACAGAACCTCTCCCAGAGAAGCACCCCGGTGTGAAAGCAGGTGATAGTCATGCATCACATTTCTGGCTGAGCTCTTCCCAATGGTTAATTGCCCTCACTGTGAAAAGAAAAATTGAAGTGTGCCTTATTTCCTTCAGTTCTGCTTTCCAGAACACTGGTTATCGTTACATCTCCACCTGATAGACTGAAGTACCACCTAGTCTCAGTAATCTTCTCCTTATGCAGGTACAAACAGACCATGAACAAATACCTTTTTCATTATTACTTTCACTTCCCTTCCATCTGAGAGTGGGCTGTAGGGTTTTTTTTTTGGTTTGTCTGAAAAACAACCCCTACTTTCTGGCTTACAAAATTACAGGGTTTGGTCATCAGGTGAAATTTCCTTAAGCTCCAAATTTTTGTTCGCGTTGCCTCCTCCAAAGCTTTTGTTTTCAAATCACTTGCTTATAAATGGTGTAAACGATATGAGATGCCAAGACTCTCCTCCCATTCTCCCTGCAACAAAAATGAGTGGAACATGCACGGTGATCAGAAGAATATGGAGCAATATGCAAACAAGTGAGCAATGCCTGCTACTCATCTTTAATAAAATTCTGGGTTTGTATGTGTTTTTGGAGAAACGAAACCTCTGATACATCCACTGCAAGATTTGCCTGAATCAATGCTCAGGATAAGGCCCTGCTGCAATGTTTTAAAACTTACTGCGAGGCTGTTAAAAAAAAAAAAAAAAGCCACCAAAACACAAGACAGCTAGAAAGCATGCACGTTCATTCTGCAAACTTCATTAAGAAAGGATAGTTCAAGATAATTATTGCCAGTAATACGCTACCAGCGTACCAGCACTTTCTGCTGTTCTTCACTCCTGGGTGAGGCTACAGTGTAACTCAAATGGCTCTTGTAACCTTAAAACAATCCTGCTTTCCACTTCTAACGGACTCTTAATAAGACAGTCAATATGTCAGACAGGAAAGCTCATCTTGTTTCTCCTTTCATGTCAACCAAGTGTCAAGGAACAAAATGAAGTGGCAGTTAAGCATCCTGCCAGCAGGACAAGCCTCACAGAGCATCCAGAGCACTCACACGCCTCTCCCCGCGCTCTGAGAATATGACGCCATCAATTACCAACATCATATTTAGCGTACGGAATTAATTTAGCTACACACACACAGGCCACTAACAGTATCTTCGGAGCAGAGTTTCCCCCCTGCCACTCATATAGGGGAAGAAAAAAAATTTCAAATTAATTTTATTATTGTGTTTACAAAGTAATTTGCACCAGAACAAAAAAAAGTTTTAGTGGTACTCAAGCAACAATCTGCCCCCCCATTTTCAGCACTTTAAGCAAAACACACAAACAAACAAAATCATGTTCTCCATCTTGTCTCTGGCTTTTGTTGTTGTTAAGTTCCAGCAAAATCCCTTCAGGCATATTAGAATGCTGCAAGGGCATAATTAAACCTTCAAAGACCATGAAGAATATTACCTTTCACAACAGGAATGGGAAAGAAAGTCCTATACTTCTCTAAGGACCAGATCTGCTAAGTGTAACACTTATGGTCTCTGACTTGAGCTTTCATTGTGTAAATGTGTAACTAATGGTGATTAATACTAAACATAGTATTTCCATGTAATGGAAACCTTCATATGCCAGCAACACTGGGACACTGGTGATCCCAAGGTGTGCTACCATGCATAGACCTCCCATCTTCCCCGCAGAAATCTCCCGAGGTTGGCAGAAGCTCCCTCTCCCCTGTAAGAGATGACTTCCTACCCTTCTCCAAAACAGGGAATGGCTCAAAGACAATATCACAGTGTCAGCGCTTTGGCCTGTGTAGTTAGCATTGCACTCATTTACAGACTCACTCTGGAGGCTTTTCCCTGATTTCTTCTCTCCTTTCCATGTTTGTAATCAGCTAGGGTGGACGGTCTCATACTATGCTCATGGTGCTTTCCTGCAACCTGAGGAATCTGCCAGGCACCTCTTGCATCCAGCCAAAAATCCATCCTCCTGGGCACCAGAAATGAAAGAATACAAAACAAAGCCAGCCTACCATGCCTCTTTCCATAGAGTGATTTATGAACTAGTAAAACTCGAGAACTCAATCAATAGGTAATGAAGTAAAACAGCAATGATGGCAGGCCGCTCGGCTGATGGCCGTTCCTGACACCGCTGCGCTGAAAAGATTCAGCTCACTTACTCAGAAGAGCTCTCCCCCTCTGACCAATGCTGATTGATGTGCATGCAGGCTGGTACCCAAGCTTTAAACTCTTTTTATTTTAATCACCTCCTTGGGGTTTTTTTGGTTTTAATTGAATTCCTGAATCACGATCTCTCTGTGCATTAGTAAATTCCATCTTGATTTATCAAGACTCAGGCTTCAACATATTTAATATCTACGCCTATTTGTTACCATTACTAGCACCAAAATCCTTGTAGCCCTACACGCTTATTGTCAGATTAGTTTAGTCAACATGGTGGATATAATGAGGCACAATGCACTTCAGGTCATCTTAACATTAGAGAGAGTCTCTGCTCCACGTAATCACTGCAGCACACAGGCATATCTGCGGTAGCGCTTGAATGAAGGAAGATCTAAAGGCTGGAACTCGACATATCCCCAGCTTCCATTTATACTATCAACATAATCATCCGGTCATCTCTCCTTTTCTTTGACAGCTGTAATATCTGCAATTAAAATCTGAATCAGTGGGGGCTATTTTAAGAACAAAGAAGGTATTTCAGCTCGGTGGAGCGCTGCAAGATTGGGTAGGATATGCTACAATTGGCATTCCAGCTCATTAAAACAGCTTTGCCGAGGACTATTCGTTCTGAAAGCATTCTGCAACTGTATATACACAACACAGGAACCACTCAGCACCAGCGTTTGCTGAAATCCAGCCAGCTTCATGCTGCCCTTGCACACGAAGGAACTCGACGTGACAGTTCTTTGGGGTCTGATGAACAACCAAAGCCAAGGCGAATTCAAGGGAGGCAGCATGATTCCTTGCTGGGGACTGGGAATGGTAATACCCTCCCCTTTTATATGAGGCATCACGGGAACATTGTTCTAGTGACCAGACATGGTCAGGAATTTGGTCCATGCTGCACCCAGGAGGTACCATTTGAGGTGCTCTTGCTTCTCCCCCTTCTCCACGGCAGCAAGTTACTGCTTTCCTCTTCCAAAGCCCTACACAGCACACTGAATCCCCATCGGTAACCGAATCCCCTATTAGAATAAAAACAGAGGTGATAAGACAACAGATTTTAGAGATACTTAAGAACCATACTTCAACTGGACTCTGAGAGCTTAAAATTCAGGATTTCAAACCCTAAAAGCACGTCTGCGCTGCAGAGGGAACCCAGAACAGATCCCCAGACGGGGATGTGGCACGGGGCAGATGTGCCCATCTCTCTCCTCTGAACACATCTCGGAGGTGTCGCGAGGAGAGATTCAGCACAGGGGATGCTGCTCACCTTGATTCGAATGGAGACATGCAGCCATGTCGCGCACACATCAAAGCGCGTTGTAAATTCAGCCGTTTCTGAAGGCATGCCTGTATACATCAGGACTCAGATACGCACGCAAGTTGTCCAATAAAACTGGTTTAAAATGCTACAGTGTCTTTTGTCTGTAAAGATACTTACCAAATATGGAAAAAAGAAAGGCTAGATCTCAAGAAAGAAACATAATTTTGCTCGGAAATGGTTTTTAAATGGCATTTGGAAGAACACACGTTCAAGAAGGGTGAAAACAGGTAGATCCTGTGAACTGCAGGAGTTTGGTGCAGTTCAGGGAAAAAAAAAAAAAGTTAGGCTTTGCTTGTCTCTAGTGGGGTATCCGAGATGATTAGAGAATCCAAGCCACTATTTGTATTTATTTCCCTGTTCTACCTGTTCAGAGCGATGTGTTCCTTAGGGCCAGACACAAACTGCCTACCAAAGTGCCAGATTAAGGGAGACAGATTTTTACTTTTACATTTTTTAAAAGGGGGAAAAAAGCAACAACAACACCACAAAAAAAAAAAAAAACAAACAAGGAAACTTGGATTCTTCTCTCATTTTTGAGAAAGCTCATGTTTGAGCTCCCTTCATTTATTTTCCAGTTTCCCCTTGCTAAGATTTATTTTAACAATATCCAGTTATTAAATGCACAGATAGCATGAGACTAGAGATAACTTTGCAAGACATGACAGCAAAGCAAATTAAAATAGTGGAAGATGTCAGTGCACACCTAACGCCTGCGTAATGCCAAACGCCTGTCCTGCTGCAATGGTTCACTACTGAAGAATCAGATACAAGCGCATCCCTATAGGATATATCACAGTGAATTTGTTTTAATACCTTTCAACTTGTCTTTATTGCGCTTTCTCCTAAAAAAAAATATTCTAGCTTTCTGACCAATGGCTATATTAAACTAGCATAATGGATCAGTATCAGATAAATTTCTGTTTTGCCAGGAAAGAATAAAAAATTGTAAAGCACCACACTGCACTAAGATACAGACTGCTTTTCTTCCTCACATAGCAAGCTATCACCTAATTAACAGAAGCATACAAGAGTTTCAGCTGCCCAAGCACTGGGGCCTGGTGGCATCTTAGATGCATCCTGGAAGCTGTGAGAGATCCATGTACCAACAATGATGTGCTGATGTGCTGATCCTGTACCAACAATGATGTGCTACCCTGAAGTTCTTAACCTGGCAGTAGATACCTGTGTTTAGGCAACCCAACTCCAGCCTTCATGCCTATTTAAGCATCGCAATGCTCAGTGAGTTGCACCAGTTGGCTTTGGACCTCAGTCATTTGCGTGCTCTCCAAAAAGAGCCCATGGATGCTGCCAGGACAACGGATACCAGTCAGAAGCTTTTAAAAGGAGTCGAGATGGAAGAGGACTACAGACTGCATCCAGACACTCTCAGAATGACAGACAGCTGATCAGATAATTCCTCAACCCAAAGGAAAGTAAAATACTCATGAATTTTCATACTGCATAAAGTCATTACAAAGAGCAAGGCTGGGAGTACGTGGTCTCTGCCAGCGTGGGTGTACTGTTTGGGTCCCTGCATTTGGCACCATCTACTGCACCCATCACTTGTCTTCTAGGCAGAGATTAAAAACCGAAGCTCTGAGGACAGGCTTTCACTAGATTAGCTCACAAATTCTCTTTTGCTTGCAGAGCACATGAATTAAGCACAAAGCAAAGAGAAATGTACTGACTTGGGATGTGGATAGTCCAAGTTCAGGCCCCGGCACCACTTGATTCAAAGTAACTGGGACGAGAAAATGTGCTTGAGTTAAAAAAGGCATCTTAATTTGCAGTACCCTGACACTTCTGATTTCACAGAAAGGAAGGAAAGCAGAGCGCGTTCAGAGTGGTACAGAGTAAAGTCAGACTTCAATCTTTGCAAGTTACTGAAAGCACAACTGCATTTCTCCAGTCAGCTCGACACTTCCCAGCAGAGTTAGCACAGATAAGAGCACCTGGGACTAACTCAGTCTTGCCAAGTTGCCAAGTCACATTGCCCATATGTCTATATAACCTTCTTTGGCTTCCTTTGCCTTTAATGTCCCTGAGTGAATAATCACAAGGACTTTTTTATTGCTGGGTCAAGCACTTCTCTGATTCTTTGCCAGCAAATCAGAAAATTCATCCACTCTTTCAGATACCTGAGAAAAAATGCAGGAAAGCTCTGGAGAGCTTATTGGTACTCAGCTGGATTTTGCCTGAGTCCTCGCTGGGAAGTGGGAGGGTTCCCAGCTTGAGTGAAAGCAGAATATGGGCTCCGAGCCATCTCCAGCACAGCCAGCTTGAAAACATCACTGCACGCAAGCAGGGGTTTTCTGCGTGGGCACAGGAGGAGTGAGACCCAGGATTACGCGCAAGCAGGAGGCAGCACATACTCTGCAGATTAGGCACGTTACCAGTGAGCTGGGCCAACCCTGCTGCTTCTCAGCACTGGTCACGGAGAAGCAGCTTAGTCTTGGTCAGCACAAGCAGTACCGCTGTGCACCTCAGTTATATCCTGACCTCGCATCTCAGGACTAGACCTCAAAGCCAGAAAATCCAGCCCTTGTCTCTACAGCAGCAATAGCTTAATCACAGCACCACTCTCACCTGCAGAATAATAAACGGGCACAGGTGATGCAACATTCGCCATCAGAAAGCCACTAGCAAGAGAGGCCAACGCCATCAGCCTGAACGCTGTCTGTTCATGGGCAGCTCCTCAAGTAAAATATCAGGAATCTTGTTTAAAGAATGAAAACAGCAAAAAACAAAAATGTTTTGTTTCTTTGTTTTTTCCCCAAAAGATATTCTTAGTTGATGTCAGGCCAATCTTAGCCGATGCCCTGCCTCCCGGAGCAGCTTTCACACCTCCAGTAATATCCCCTCAGGTGGTGGGATCCTGCTTAAAAGTGAGCAATTAAGGTCACAGTGCCAATGTATAATATGTTGGCAACAGACCAAGCATTGTAACAGAGAATGCACAATGTAAAATGAAGAAAGACTTTCATGCATTACATTGTCTCAGGTTTAAAAATATGAGGTTTTATTCTTAACGATGGTATGGGTGAAGTGATTTGCCTGAGTAGCCTGTGTATGGCACCCCTTTACATGGAGGCTTTGAGCATCCTGCTTCACCGCTCCATTACCCTATGGAAGTAAAAAGAAAGGAAAAAAAAAGCTATTAATAAGTCACACCCAGAGTATATTCAGGGTGCAGAGGACGAGAGGAAGAGGCATCACACTGTACCTTCACAGACACAAGATCACAGTCCCCCCAAAACTGCCTCCTGTCAATCATCCACAGCGGTAACCACACTGCTCTCTACATTTCATCAGATTCAGAAACTTGTGTTTTAACTACACTTCAGCGAGGGACTAGTGAAGTTCAGGTGGATCTGGGACCTGTTGGTGCCTCATGCAAAAACGAGCCAGCACTTACTTATTCAAAGACAACATGCTGCCCGTGTATTCATTCGTCTTGGGCAAGGGGCAAGGTGCCGGGCACACCCCTAACAAAATTCGTCAGACTCCGTATCTGCCATAGTCTCCTCTGCTGGCCTCAGATTCTCATACAGAAAGGAAATAGTTAACCCTCTTGCATTTGTTCTTAACAAGCATTTTGGACTACATTTTGCTATGGTACGCAATAGCCAACCTCTCCTCATCTCATTAAGGCTGTACTGATGTGCGACACAGTCACAAAATACAATTTCACTCCTAAGTCTTGCTTTATTTTCATTCAACGCTATGCCAAGCTCAAATTTAAGAAGGTCACAATGCTTTCTCCAGCACAAACAGAAGTGAAGAATAACTTAAAAACAAACTACAAACCCAAAATGTTATTGCACCTTTCCTCTCTCAAGTCTAGCACTGTACAGTAAAAAAAAGTCTGGAACATTTCCACAATGAAAATATGTAAATTAATTACCCTCTTATGTTGATTGATGCAAGTTATATTGGTTGAGAACAATGCAAGTCACCCACAGTTTACAAAACAATATGTCAATAAAATGAGCTAGACCTGCTGAAGAAAATATTTGTTGTAGCCTAAAGCTATTTTTGCACATGCATAACCTTGAATTACAGTTTTTAGAAAAAAACCATACCACTTCCATGTTCTGATTAGCAACTAGTAAGTTGAAACTTGCTTTTCCTACTAAGGAATCTATTAATGTTCCAGACAAAAACACACCAAAGAAGGTTACAGAGAGCATATTATCATCCTTCATGATCCCAGCAAATGAGAAGTGACAAAACTGAAAAATTTACAGAAAAAGCTTTTTTATCAAGAAAATAAAAATACTTCAAGGCGCTAAGCGTTACTCTCTCAGCATCTTTTCTCCTCCTCCAACCCCCCCCCACCAGCATATTTGCGTGAAGAAAAAAAATAACCTTTATAAACAAAACATCACTACAGATAAAGCTTCCCTTTGTATCAAACCTTTAAAATGCTTCATAGCACCTTCTGGAAGGGCCAGAGCTGCTTGCTGCTCCAGCCTGACCTGTTACACCCACACTTACTCACCCTGGCCAAGAAATAGGATACAAGTCAAGCCAGGAGGGCAAGAAGGACCCGTCAGAGATGTTGGTGCAAAAGGGATTCAGGGTTGAAGACGATCAGACAGCCGTGGTTGAAGTCCCTTCACACAGCTCGAGGTGTGACATATCTGTAACTATCCATAAGATGCCAACAGTCAGGACCCACAGGTACATCACCTCCCAAGATGTGGGTAGGACAAGTTGGACCTTTGCACTGAGGAGCCCAGCTCGGGGCATGCAGGTCTTGAAACCACGACGCAGGGATCCCATAAAAATTAAGGGGCTTGCTGGTTTGCTCTTTTTAAGACTTGGGCAAACTAAAGTGAGTCATAAGTACCAGAAAGCTTCAAATATGCAAATACACACTGCAAAGAATCAAAACATTTACCCGACACCTGCTTGCTGGAGGATTTAACTCAGTCAACAAAATTCTTGGGTAACTCCCTGCTGAGTACCCAGCTTCTTGTCACTATCTCAGCTTCTGGGAATGAAAGTTCTGGGATTTGTGTCAGAAAACTGTCTCCCAGTCCTATCTATTTCTTGTGTTAACTTTCAAGAGCGAGATGGGAGAAAACTGTGAAGTTTCACATTCCTCTACAATCCAAGTTGCTGGAGAAAGCTCACTTTGTCACCTCCTCCCTCCTTTCAGAGCTTTTCCTGAGACAGAGCTATAAGAAATCTGATTTTATTCACTCCCCTGATCTTGCAGCATCCTATAGCACAACCTCTCTTGAGGATAACTCTGGCATCACGCAGCGCTGCTGGCTGCTCCCCAAAAGGACACCAGTCACGAAGGGGTGCGGGGGGACAACCACCACACCTACCAGCCACAAAGCTCCCAGTATCAGCTGCAGAACAGACCGTGGGTCCTGCTAACTTCACTCCGCAGCTGCTAGGAAAAGTATTTCAGCTGCTGATCTGCATTACATTAAGTTGTTGCCCTAGAAACATAAGAGAGATTACAAATTCAAGCTTCAAAAAAAAAATTGTATTTTGCAAAAACTTTGCACTTCTCGCTATACCTTCCCCCCTCCCCCCTACTTCTTAAAAGGCCTAAAACCCAATAAATGCAAATAAAATCACAGAAACACAGGAAGAAGCCTTCCAATTACAGACAGGGAGCAATCTGCAAGCACTAATAATACCTGCATCTTATTGGACGTCATATTGAGACCTAGCAAACTAAAACAGTTTTTGCAATGGGGTTATATTATTCAGGTCCAATTAACGGTGGATGTAAAACTGAAATGAGATAAACACCACTTTATGCTAGCAGTCTTACTGAGTCTGTGACATTACCAAAGATCAAAAGGAGCATCTTAAGCCAGTTATTCTCACTGCAAAATAAATAAATACATTTTAATGAGAAGGAAAATATCCTGTGCGTCAAGAATTAGCAACTTGAATGTGGAGCAAGTCTGCCTGACTGCAATGGAAAAGACACCTTAAAAACATCAGATTAACTAGAAGCTTGCAACAATAGCTCACCCTATCTCTTCTAAAAAGCTCAAAATACAGAAAAAAATGTAAACTAATATATATTCTATTTCTGCAGGATACATATTTTTTCTACTCACCTCCTTATAGACGGATATTACTTCTGCATAGGTGTATTATCTCTCTGTATTTCTATTTTCAGAAAGTAATACAAAAAATTGTATTACTCTGAGGCCAACTCAGAAACAGGAAAAAAAGAGTCCCAAAAGTCACCTCCCCCACCTCCTCCGGGCTTAGACCAGATATATCAGAATGAAGATGCTAAATCAGAAAATCCAACATTTTTAAAAGGCACATGTGACGTGATGGTTTTTCATGACTTTTATAAAATAGGGAAAGCAAAGACAAAAACCTTCAATCTCTTAAAAAAAAAAGTCTTGAAAAATTAATTCCAAAAATGACTGAATAAGATCACAACTTATGGGTTATACCTTTACTGTACAAAAAGCAAGACAGAAAAAAACAACCAAAATATATTTTGGAGCTCTTTTCAACCACTGACTTGCTAAAGCTATGAAAGGCAAAACCAGGCAACAATCATAGAAAGGAAGGAAGCCTTCAAACTAACTGCAACCTGGACTGGCATTACAAATACCCATATTACACCAAAATAAGATCCACACCAAAGCATATAATATAATTATTCTTTATCCATTGAGCTAATGATGACTCCTCCTGAAGTGAAATACTGTTTCTGGAGCTGTGCTATAAAACTAATGATATCACAGACTCCAGTTTTTGCTTGCTTCATTTTCATGAACATGCCAAGTATTTTCCCCTTTCAATTTTAGGCTGAGATTTTTGCAGTAAAGCTAAAATTTGTCTCAGACAGCTTCATCTCACATATCTCTAGGCCTGCTTTTCACTTCTATTTGCACACTACCACCTAAAGCCAATGTTTTTGCACAAACATACTTCCATGCTTACAACAGGAAAAGAAAAAACCACCCTGATGCAGGAGTACCTCGCCTAAAGAAGCTAATGCCATGTGAGATGAGGGATGTTTCCAGCTGGATGCCACTACCCC